>NC_083346.1:6333514-9187881 GCF_019175385.1 Lycium barbarum
CGAGTTAAACAACAAATCAATATATGTAGAATATGTGTGTATATATTTATATCTCTAAAGTATGATTAAATGATATGTATTTTCACTTTAATACCTAATTACTGAGGTTAAATTGCTAATTTGATGTACATATTCAATACTACAATATTATAAAACTATTGAATATGCTTGACATAGATTCATATATTGAGTGTGACCTTTTTTTTTTTACTACACAATAGTAAGAGTAAGTAAAAGCATTCAAATCACTCGATCGTCAACATTCCTTTACCAATCTCCAAATCAGAAAAGTTTGGTGAAAAGTGAGAGAATATACAAGCGTGTAAAAAAGCTGACTTCCTTTTCTTATTACTCTTCCTTATTAAAGACAAAAAGATAAGTAATTTGAAATTGCAGTTTCACTCGTTGAGCCGTTTATCCATAGATTTCAATTTTAACAAAAAAATAATATTTGAAGATTATTTTAACAAAATTATTATTTGTCAAATTGACAAATTATTTTAACTTCAAACTTGACAAATTTGAAGTTTGGAAAACAGGATTAAGAAGTTTTTCAAATCTTCATTTATAAAACTTCAATTGTATTTCAAGTTCAAACATAACCTTAACTTCAAAAATATCATTTTTCTATTAAACTTCAAATACTGGCTACTTTTTCCCGACTATCAAGTAATTCATGTCCATACGCCTGGTTCACTCCCTCGAAATATTTCTCGAACCAATTACTTTTTCAAAGTTTAAATTTAATATTTCATGTTTGGAAATTAAATAATGTATGGGCCAAATTGTTTAATAAGCGCTTATAAAATAATTTAACAATATTATTTGAAATAATATCTATCGCCACCCTGTTTCCTTTATATAGGTAGCGTGTGTCACTGTTTACATGTTCTTCAAATTATGTATGGGTAGCAAATCAGAATATAAGATATTTTTTGACAAATTAAGATAGGGAGAGAATCAGTTTCAGAGAGGCAAATTTGGAAAAATTGATCACACAAGTCTCAGTTCTCACGTCATATATATAGGCTTCTTCATATATAGTCACAGTTCTCTGCATAGTTATATACTCTACCAGAAATGAAAGAAGAAAAGGAAAATAAATAATAATAATAATAATAAAACAGTGCTGTACAGTCACATACACTGAAGGGTGGTGAATGTCGAACACTCTCCATTTGTGTGTATAAAAAATGAGTAGTAACTTATAGTAAAATTTATTAATTCTTGAATATTCTAAGCAAAATTGTTGACACCGCTTCTCAGTCTGCCGTCCTTTTTAAAATGTGATTACCTTTTAATTACAAATATTGATTACATTGGAAATACCATTGCTAAAGGTGCCTATTGATACACTTATAATCCCGTTAGAGAACAAGTTTGGATTTAGCCAATACGTGGCCTCATACTGTCATATTATATCCTTCTTGTTACGCAAAGTCAAAAACGACAATCTATGAACTTCATCGAATAAATTCAAGATTTTTAGAAAAATATTTGAGGACGTATATGCTAACTAATTGTTTAAATTCATATGGTGCTTCAAACATATAGCGTGAGATTTAGCATTGGCAGAACCAAGATTAGTTCTACTAAAGAGATTCAAAATATAAAAAGGTAAATATATATTATAAGAAGAAGCCAATTGAATTTGACATATACTATATATACAAAATAAATAATTTTAAATATATATACAATGTAAATTTTCGATGAAAGATATTCAAATGAACCGTTGATACCCTAACTTTGCCCATGCGTGGGAATAAGTTCTTTTCCACATTAAACTCCATGCATCTGCCTCATTGCCTGAGTGTCTCTCTCATTTATTTGCAATTAATTAATCGGAAAAAGGCTAAAAATGTCCTTAACGTATTGAAAATGGCTCAAAAATGCTCTCCTTCCATCTATTGGCTCAAATTTGCCATTCTTTCCACCAATTTGGATAAAAAACGCCCTTAACGTTACATTTAAATCTAAATTTGCCCTTATTTTTAACCGAAGCTGATGTGGAATATATGATTTTTTTTTAATTAACATTATTTTTATTGGTCCACATGTAATTAGACTCAAATTCATTGAATCTAACCCATTAACCCAAACCCATTTTTAAAAGACCCATCACACTTCTTCCTTCCAATTACTTTCACGATGTGGTTCAATACTAGCTGAAGAATTCCCAAAATCCATTTGAAATCTTGGATAATTTTGTTCTTGATTATGATAACTAATTGGCTGCTGTTTGTTCCTACTGATATTGTTGTAATGCCAACGATCTATTCGGTCAAACAAAATTACCTCCTGATGATAAGAACTTTAAAAAAAAAAAAAAGGCTTAATGCATATATGGTCCTCTAAATTTGTTCATTTTTTTCATTTTAACACCTCAACTTTCTATTGAACCCTTAACTCGTCCTCAAGTGTGTCTATCAAACACCTTAAATTTGATTTTTATTAGAAGCAGAAATTAAATTGGAAAAATGAATGTGGAGTAAGCTATTCTTTAGGTTATGGATGTGTCGATTCTGCTCTTCCACTGCCAACTTAATTAATAACTACTCTTTTTTCACCTCTCAATTGCTACTAATCTTAACTAAAAGATAGCATGTTGCTACATTGAAGATGGAATACTATGTAAGTCGGATTGTGTTTAATAGACACACTTGATAATGAGTTCAGAGGTTCAATAAAAATAACACTTAGTTGAGGTTTCAAAATGGAAAAAAGGGACAAGTTTCGAAGGCCGCATATGCATTAAGCGTAAAAAAAAAAAATGATAAGAACTTGGTTCTGAATCCCAAAATTCATCATATCAATATTAACAACTGTGCGTAGTAATGAACATTAGGGAAATGCCGTTTGAACATATTAGGCTTAATATTATAGTTGGAGAAGGTTGTTGCAGGTGGAATTAAAGTACTTCTGCTGATGATACAATAGTTGTTGATGATGATGAGTTGTATTGTACAACATATCCAGATTCAGTATTGTCAAATTGAACTCTTTCGGGAAAATTGTGTTTGGCTATATTGCATTTGAATCTAAGTGAAAGTAATTGAGAGGAAGAAGTGTGATGGGTCGTTCAATAATGGGTTTGGGTTAATGGGTTAGATTGTAAATGAATTTGGATCTAATTACACGTGGATCAATAAAAACAAAACACATATTTAATTAAAAAGAATTATATTTTTCACATCAGCATCTATTAAAAATAAGGATAATTTTAGACTTACTTGTAACATTAGGGCATTTTTCATCCAAATAGAGGAAGGAAGGGCAAATTTGAACTAATAGCTCGAAGGAGGGCATTTTTGAGCCATTTTCAATACGTAAAAGACATTTTTTGATCCTTTTCCGAATATAATGAATTAAGTAGGCGTTTGGCCATAGAAATAAAAAACTTTTTCACTTTTTTTTTTTTTTTTTTTTGAAATTTTGGAGTTGGAGTTGTGTTTGTCCATAGTTTTAGAAATTATATTTTTTGTTGACACTTGTTTTGCTTGTGAAAAAAGTAAAGTTTTTTTTTGTTTTTCAAATTTAAGATACAACTTAAAGTTATATTTAAAATTTATATAATCAGGCACTAATTTAAAAAAAAATGAAAAAAATAAAAAAAAAGTGAATAATTGTTATGGACAAACGGTCCTAAATACCCCCTTTCTTTTACAGTAGCCTTTTGTTTTTATATTTTTTTTCCCATTTATTGACTATCACCATACAAGTGAAGCTAGCTACTTATAGGTGAAGCCCTCAATAGTGGAAAAGCAAGCAATGACATAAAAAGCTTCTCCACCCTTTTTCTGCACCAATTATCCCTCTATCTCTGTCCCTCCTTTTCCCTTGGCTTGTTCTTTTCACTCTTCTGTTTTTTACCCCTCACTCATTTTCTTTGAAAAAAGGAAAGAAAAAGATATACCACATAATAAAGTTTAACTTATACTACTAGTATATCACAAGTCTCTTCTTCTTTCTTCCATCTTTCTCTGTATTCTTTTCATTTCTTCCCTTTCTCTCTTCCTACTCATTCTTTTACTTCTAAATGCAATTGGGATTTTTTTTTTCTTTACGTAAAGTTATATATAAAGAGAAAAAAATGCTACCATGATTTTGAGTAACACTTCAATTTTCTCATTATTTTATTCTATTAAAGCCACAATTACTGCCTTTTTTTTCCTCCTTATTCTTCTCACTCCTTCCTATTGTTTATATCATCATAAACATAAACCCCAAGATTCTACCAAGGTAAATCCTCTTCTTTATATTGTTGAAAACGTTTTCGATGAACTTTTTGTCAGAAATCCCTTAATGATGGGCTAATTTTTGACTGAACGTCTGTCGGCAATTCGTTTTTTTTTTATTAGTCTCCCTACTCCCCACACATCAATCTATTCAGAAAAAGCATGATTGTAATTTACTATACTTATATGTTTTTTTTAGTTGGTTATTTATGCCTTAAACACGCAGAGCTCGTTCTAAATTCGTCTTGTATAATAATAGTCGTACTAATAATTAACTTGCATGTATATATAGTATAGCACACGTGAGTTGTGATGTAGTGGCTGGTACTATTTTATCATTAATCAAGAGGTTTCGAGTTCGAGTTCCCTTGGGTACAGAGTCAGGGAGTGCTTTACCCCCAACGTGGGACTACCGGATATGCGAATCCGGATTATTCGAGCTTCAGTGTGGGTACCGGACACCGGATGGGAAAAAAAAATATATTACACGTGTTATGGAGTGGTATTACAGTGAATCTTGATTCTTTTTTTCTTTTCTTGTTTTTTAGGGCTTTTTAGTGGAGGAGAAGACAAGATTGGGCTCAACACCACCAAGTTGTTACAACAAGTGTAACCAATGCCACCCATGCATGGCGGTGCAAGTGCCAACAACACCTAGTCGCCACCGGGTTCGAGTCAAAGATATGCCAATGGGATATTTTGACTCATCATCACCATCAATTGGAGCTAATAGGTACTCAAATTACAAGCCACTTGGATGGAAATGTAGATGCGGTGACAACTTTTACAACCCTTAGCTAGTGAATTTTTATAAAATAATCGCAATGTTCAGGTCAGCTTGTGATTTTTTTTTTAAAAAAAATTGTGGAATTTATAATTAACGCGTGGATGGTATGTAATTTATTTTTAGGGTTTATTTCTAGGAATTTTGGTATCAATAAATTTAGTCCCTGTTGGGATTCTGGTAGAGGCAAGACATTTAATGAGGCTGTTATAAGCATTTAGTAAGGGGTACTCACTGACATCAATACACTGACTTTGTACATTACGTTTCACAGTGTTGATTTTAATGTAGTAGCTTTCCAACAGAGTATGACTTCTAAAAAACATTATTTCATGTTTAATTTTTTGTTTTTGTTCTATTTTAATTCATCTTAGTATACCTTTTCTCCCAAATTAGTTATCGTGTTTCGCTTCTCGAGATTTAAATTATCTAGTCTTTCAAGACAAATTCAATTAGATTAACTCAATAGTTTATAATTAAATTTCAGATAATGTAAAACTATACAAAAAATATTACAAGTTGTAATTTTTTTTATGTTAATTTAATAAAAAATATATTTTAATTATTGGTCAAAATTTACACTTGCTCTCCGAAAACGAGACAGGACAACTAAACTAATCAGGGACGGAGGGAGTATTAGCTAGGCTTGATTTTTATTCTTTTCTTTTCCTCTGACAGTAATAGTCCTTTCTTTCTTATCCTCTTGAGATTTTTTTTTAACCTACCATTCATTAATCTCATCACGTTTTGTAAATTTTGAAGAAAAAAAAAGAGTCAAATTACAGATTCCATGTGAGAAATGCCAAGGAAATCCCTTGTTTTGTGCATGCAAAAGACAAAAGTTATAGTTATAATAGCCAATTCAGATGATGTCTCTTTTTCGACATGCATTTGAATTTGAAAATTTGAATAATCTTGAAAATAAGACATTTGAATTTAAAAATTTGAATAATCTTGAAAATAAGACATGTTACATGTTATAACAAATAAAAATAATTTGATGGTATAAAAAATATTTATAGTGACTATGTATATAATTTAAACTAATTTATTGTTAACAATGTAAAACCGTGTTTTTCTTTTTTTAAAACACATATGTCGAAATATTTAATTTTTAAGCTTTCTATTTTACCCTTAATTTCACGATTTTATGGCCAGAAAGAATGTAATAACTTACTTAAAAACCACAAATTCTGATTTTTCTTCTTTCTTAAATTCTCTATTCAAGTAAAATAAAAATATTCACATGAAATGAAACTGAGAGAATGACAGGACAGATTTTGTGGTAGTTTTGGTACCGTAGACAATAAAATTCGCGTCGAGAAAATAATAATCAAGACAGAAAAATATGGCTTGAATTTGATGGATTTGATCTTGACTTGTACTTGAATCCAAGGGCTTTTGAGCTTGATCTTGAATCTTCGTCTGGATCTCTAGAACTTCTAGAGAAATACTTGAATGCTTTTAGCTTGTAGAGAAATCCGCAACGTTTGATCCACGAGCTCTCTCTTGCTTCTTGTTAGAACTTCTGTCACTTTTTTGAATTATGAGACCCCTATTTATAGTTGTAGGATGAAGGAGTTGTGATAAGGACAGACTTCTTTCGACCAATCAGAATTAAGCTGACATGCCGATATTTGATTGGTCGGAATATGTCACTTGTACACGTGGCGCATCTTCATTAGCCTTTGATTTGATTAGGCATGCTGCTTCATTTTGACACGTGTCATGACCCTATAGGCTTCTTTGTTTGACTTGGCGTGCCACGTCATTTGACACGTGACACTAAAGTGGGCCTCTAGGAAGATGACATTTTGGGCTTAGCAAAGTGGGCTCATTATTTATAGCCCAAATTAATGGACTAGCCCAATAGAAATCGGATCTTTAATTAAATCCGTATTATTGGACTTAAATAATTAACCCAATTATATCAATCCATAATATTTATTTGGACTAATATATCTTGAATTTACTATAATCCGAATTTCTTACGGATTTAAATTCAATAAAATTTCGTTATCTACAGGTACTTCTAGAGGTGTTTGAACCAGAGGATTTTCAGTAAAAAGGTTTACTAATAGTTATTGTATACGTATAAAAGAAAATTATAATTTTATATATACATCTTAATTTTTTTTGATAAATCTCTTCCGCTTCTATATTTGATGTGCATTCTCATCAACATGTATGAAAACGTATAGCCTCCAAAATTCTAGTACGTATTTGCTTTCTCTTCATCTTTCCATAAAACAAATTGTTAACTTTTCCATTTTGCTACTATTGAAAATGGATAGAATGCTTGAATAAGCCCAATAACTGCTAAGCCCACAATGGGAAATTAACACAAATAGCCTATTTCGATATTGTCATTTAACTTTTGATTCCATTAAAATAAGTCAATTAGTCATGCAAAAATTGTTTCTGGACCAAAAGTTGAAGTCAATTTCTGGTGAGTCGCCAGAAGACTTGCTTGCCAAAATTCAGGACGGATCATCAGAATTTTAGAACAAAAATATTTGGCATTTTGTTACCATCCTTCCTCTAAATGTAGAGTCTGATGTTCGTAATTATTTGAAACAAGACTTGCCATGCATCAGTTGAATCATTCTGATCGTTTCTTATTAGAGAAGTTAGATTAAGAGAAACAAAATTTTAATGCTAGTTTTGAGCACTTACATGAAGAAGACGAGTTGCAAAAATGAATGAATTGGTCTGGAGAAGCTAGGGAGTGAAAAGATAAAAAAAAGAATGTTTATCTTATTCGTGGAACAAAACAAACTTATTTTTGCAAGTAACGCAAACATAAGACGAAAACTATATATTAATCCCCCAAGAACTCTAGGGGGAATCTTTTGATGTGTCCACCATGCCAAATTGAGTTAGCCTCGGACCTATGAGTCCTTTGTCTATTTGTTGAAGCAGGCTTACAAACAAAGATAAGAAAAATAAGTATCACTTTGATTGCTATGGATAATAATAATCATGTTGTGTTTCATGTCTATGGCTCTTCTATTTAGTTCGTTGGAAAAGCTATGGTCGCTAATGCGTGTATAATCAGAAGAGCTTTAGAAAAAACGACTCACAATGGACGGAGGAAAATCAAGATACTATCCAATGCAAAAGACATAGTGGATATTTTGATGAAAATTGTTCAAGCCTCATGAAAAGTAATGTTGCTTGTGTATATATATATATATCATGCGATGCACGAGGCCCAATATGATTAATTTGGTTACTCACTTTAGTTAGTCTTTATGGTTTGTATATTTTGCAAAGAATACCGCGATTCTCCTTAGTGAGTCTCCATATTTTTTTTTCTTTTCGTCTTATTTTCCCCCTTAATTTCTCAATTGTTGTTAAAATTTATCTTATTTTGGTTATGTCTGCCTCTTTTTACATTTAGTAAGTTGACAATTCAAATATCCTACATGTCAAGTTTATAACCACAAGATTCAAAGGATAATATATTTTATTATATTATACACACTTTTAATTTAGAACCACAAGATAGTCTATCTTTATTTCTTAAACTCCGTGTCTAGTCAAACGTAGACACTTAAATTGAGACGGAGGGAGTATATGCCAAATGAAGGAAATGAAAGGACAATTGAGATACTACGGACGCGTGGGGACTTAAAAGTAAACACACAAGAGGTAGTATTAATGTTAAACTCCTGAAATGTACACATGTTAGTCTTGGCTTAGAGTACAATTTCAGTTGCTTTTTGTACAACTTATTGTTGCTGTGTTCGTCCTCTTGGACGTTTGTTGTTAAAAAATAAAATAAAAAAATGTCTTATTTTGGTTATGTCCGCCTCTTTTTATATTTAGTAAGTTGACAATTCAAATATCCTACATGTCAAGTTTATAATCACAAGATTCAAAGGATATTTTATTATATTATACACATTTTTAATTTAGAACTACAAGATTTGAAAGTCTATCTTTATTTCTTAAACTCCGTGTCTAGTCAAACGTAGACACTTAAATTGAGACAGAGGGAGTATATGCCAAATGAAGGAAATGAAAGGACAATTAAGACACTGCGGACCTGGGGGGACTTAAAAAGTAAACACACAAGAGGTAGAATTAATGTTCAACTTCTGAAATGTACACATTTTAGTTCCTGCTTAGAGTAAAATTTCAGTTGCTTTTTGTACAACTTATTCTTGTTGCGTTCGTCCACCTTGGGCATTTATATATAAGAAGAAGAAAAATATAGAATAGAAAAATAGACATATATTTTTAGTAACGTGGCCAAGTAATATGAGATGAAGGGAGTACTTCATTTATTAATTCTTAAAGAACGTGAAAAGTCAAGTATACTACTGTGCCCAAGTAATATGGGATGAAGGGAGTACTTCATTTATTAATTCTTAAACAACGTGAAAAGTCAAGTATAAGATGAAGGGAGTACTTCATTTATTAAATCTTAAAGAACATGAAAAGTTAACTAATGTGGCCAAGTAATATGAGACGGAGGGAGTACTTCATTTATTAATTTTTAAATAACGTGAAAAGTCAAAAGTGAACAAGTAAAAGTACACGGAGTAAATAAATATGTGTCGGAGAATTAAAATTGAAGTGCATACATATATACATGAGAAGGAAAGAAATATTCAGCAAGGACGTGAAAGGTCAAAAGTGAATAAGTAAAAGTGTCCGGAGTAAATAAATATGTGTCGGAGAATTAAAATTGAAGTGCATACGTGTATACATGAGAAGAGCATAAATATTCAGTGCTATAACATATATCCACGTGGGATTTATTAATTCTTAAAGAACATGAAAAGTTAAAAGTGAATAAGTAAAAGTGAACGGAGGAAATAAATTTGTGTAGGAGAATTAAAATTGAACTGCATACGTCTATATATGAGAAGAGAATAAATATTCAGCAAGAACGTGAAAAGTCAAAAGTGAACAAGTAAAAGTGCACGGAGAAAATAAATGTATCGGAGAATTAAAATTGAAGTGCATACATCTATATATGAGAAGAGAATAAATATTAAGTATTATGATATATATCCACGTGAGATAAAAATAGTTAGATAAAATGTACAAGTTATATAGCTTATGGTACAAATGTTCATTGCGTGTACAATTTGTAAAACTTTTGGTACAAGTATTTGATGTTGTGTTGGTCCTCCTTAGAGGCTTATATATAATAGAAATAGAAATAGAAATATTTGGCATCTTTGACCCTATCCCGAGAAAAGATTCACCATGGTGGTGTTTTCAAATTTCATAGCAATTTTCTTTGCAACTTTAATTGAATATGTATGAAGTTAACTACGATATATTCCCTCCGTCTCAAATTATCTGTCGTGATTATAAACAATAATTGTCTTAAATTATTTATCTTTTTAAAAAAAGTCATAATTGATTTTTTTTTTACCTTAGTAGAATTTTATCATTAATGAAAGATACACATAAATAAATATTAAATAAAGAGAGCTTTTAACTTAGAGTCCGGAGCCAAAATGACATATTTTTACAGTCATTAGCCCAAAATAGGCTGCCTTTTTTTTTATACCACAATGGGTACCCAACAATATTGTTCCTGTGCGTCACTGATAACTTTCATTTCGCTACAAGTGTAGCGAAATGCAACAAATATATATATATATTTTTTTTTTTTTGCATTTAGTGAATCTTAGAACGAAATAGGTATTTTTTTTTTTATATTTCGTGAATTTGAACGAAACTGGTTTTTTTTTTTTTTTTTTTTTTTGTATTTCGTGAATTAATTCACGAAATATAACTGATTTGTTTTTCTTTTTTTTGCATTTCGTGAATTAATTCACGAAATATAAATGATTTTTTTTTTGTATTTCGTGAATTAATTCACGAAATATAACTGATTTTTTTTTTTTTTTTTTGCATTTCGTGAAAAATGATTTTTTTTTTGTATTTCGTGAATAAAAAAAAGAAATATGGAAAATATAATTTTTTTTTATTTCATCTAAAAACGAAATTGGAAAATATATATGATTTTTTTTTTATTTCATTCATCTATTTTCATTTCGTTGGTAGATCAACAAAATGGGATAATTGTTTTTTTTATTTCGTTGATATACCAACGAAATAGGAAATTATAATTATTTTTTTTTGCATTTCATGTATTAGAAAACGAAATAGGATAATTTTTTTTTGTATTTTTGTATTTCGTTTATATAAACAAATACGATTTTTTTTTTTTCATTTCGTTTATATAAAAACGAAATAGGAATACATACATACATATATATATATATATAAATAAATATATATATATATATATATATATATATTTTTTTTTTTTTTATATTTTATTTTTTTTTGTTTTTTATATTTCATTTATATAAAAATGAAATAGGAAAATAATTTTTTTTTTCGTTTTTCTGCTCTCCATATCGCTATGGTTTTAATTTTATTTTTTTGTTCATTTCTGTTGGTTCAATTAGTTTTAGACGAGCATTGAATAGTTGTCAAAATAATATCTTTTACATTTCGTGACTTAATTTGCGCCCGAAATAAGTTTTGTTTGGAAACTTTGGGATAAAATATTTTTTTTATTTCGTTGATATACCAACGAAGTAGGAAATTATAATTATTTTTTTTTTGCATTTCGTGTATTATAAAACGAAATAGGATAAAAAAAATCTTTGTATTTGTATTTCGTTTATATAAAAAAATAGGAAAATAATTTTATTTTCATTTCGGTTATATAAAGACGAAATAGGAATACACATATATATATATATATATTTTATTTCATTCATATACCAATGAAATAGGCCCAATACATCAAGGATACGTAGACGTTCGAATCGTCATTTTAGGAGTTGAAAAGGCGCCCGAAATAAGTTTTGTTTGGAAACTTTAGGGTGTTTTATTTTTTAAGATTTTGATTTAAGCGTGTTATTTTTTAATCAAGACATGACTTTATTTTAAATATAAATATAATTCTAAAAAATATAGGGAAAAAAACTAGTTGTAAAGTCGTCAAACTTTAGATGGTCAAAACTTTGCGCTCGGACGTCCGTTTTACGCGTTTGTTTTTTGAACTTGCGTATTTTTTCGAGATCTATGCGGACAAACCGCCATACCGAGCCGATTTTAAAAAAAAATACCTTTTATCCCATTCAATTTCAATTTTCCCCCAAATTGGCGTGAAATTTTCAATTTTATTTACTTATAAGATGATGATACGCAATAGATTTCAACGTAAAAATCTCGGGGTAATGTAGCTGTGAATGTCAATTTCACTTCTGCGGTTTCAATTTTTGAAAATAAAGCTGACTAATTTTCTCGACATATAAAGTTGATTAAAATAACCTTACAGTCAAACACTAAGTTTTTTCAAACAAAACTTACTTCGGGCACCTTTTCAACCCCTAAAATGATGATCCGAACGTCTACATATCCTTGATGTATTGGGCCTATTTCATTGGTATATGAATGAAATAAAATATATATATATATATATATATATATACTAGTTCAAGCAGGCCCGGACTTTCAAAAGTGAAAATTTCTAAATTCAGTTATAGTATAATTTGTATCACACTTTTCTATTGCATAATTAATTTACGGTAGTAGCACGTTAATTATGTAATGTCTTGTCAATAAATTCTTATAAGAATCGAAGTCTTAATCACATAATTGGATAATGTTTAAAAAGAAGACGATTTTTATGAAGAAGCTAGTTTGGAAGGGAATTAACAAATAATAAAGGCGCACACATGTGATTAAATATTCTATAAACTAAAAAAATTTATTAGCATGCAATTAATCATAACTCCATGAAGATCATAAATTGGGAACATTCGGTATTTTTATGAATTTGTGAGCATATAATTTCTTTAGCAATAAATAGAAATCGATTTCTTTTGATATTTATTACTTTTTCACTATGAATTTCATGTGACAAGGAGTTATGCCTGTTAAATGTGATGATTTAAGCTTCGAATCTCAATGTTCTTATAGAAAATAGTGAACAATAAATAAGTATATTTTAATATAAAGACCAATTTATTGTTAAATTCACAAAGCTGTACATTAAACAATTGAAGATTCTATAAGCTCTTAATCAGAGAACTTACAATGTTCTTGCGTGCAATTCATGCTTTACTTAGGGTAACACCAAATTTGGATAGAGTAGTATTTCGTTATTAAACAATTACGACATGATTGAAAAACTTAGACGTAAATAAGGGTGAAGTTAATCAACTTTCCCTCCTAGTTAATATTTTTAAGCGGCGTTTAAATCGATAAAATGACAGATAATTTGAGACGGAGAGAGAAGCTAATCATATTGTCCGTTCCTACTTTTCATTTTTCGGAGACATCAATTTTTAAATTTGTCTTATTTTTTTTTTTAAAAAATAAATAAATTGTGTTAGAACATTGTACCTAAATTTATATTTTCAAAATAAAAAGTTACACAAAAAACAAGAGCAGAGAATTTATAAATTATTTCAGAATTCACCTGGTGAAAAATATCATCTCCAGAGTAATGTTAAATGTCAAATGAATTAGTCACATTCATTTTTTTCCAATCTAGTTATACACAGTGACGTGTGGGATCTTCCCAATTCAGAAATGCTAGGCATTTCTAAAGGGTTGAAGTTTTTTAATTTTTACCAAATTGTATGTGGCAATGTTAGTAATAAAGAAGTAAAGTAGGGGTAAATATGAAGTGTAAAAAGAAGCTATGGTCATGTCACCAGAAAATAGTTAGTTTGAGGGATTGCATATTACCGAAAAGGGCTTCAAAGTACTTTGTTTTACTCCAACACACTTTAGTGGTTTGAAGCAATAAAGGGCAGAGATAGGGGTAAATTTAGAAGAGCAAACTTTTTAGTTGGAGTTATGTTTATTAAATGTGATGATTTAAGCTTCGAATCTCAATGTTCTTATAAAAAATAGTGAACAATAAATAAGTATATTTTAATATAAAGACCAATTTATTGTTAAATTCACAAAGCTGTACATTAAACAATTGAAGATTCTATAAGCTGTTAATCAGAGAGCTTACAATGTTCTTGCATGCAATACATGCTTTACTTAGGGTAACACCAAATTTGGATAGAGTATTATTTTGTTATTAAACAATTACGACATGATTGAAAAACTTAGACGTAAATAAGGGTGAAGTTAATCAACTTTCTCTCCTAATTAATTTTTTAAAGCGGCTTTTAAAACGATAAAATGACAGATAATTTGAGACGGAGAGAGTAGCTAATCATATTGTCCGTTCCTGCTTTTCATTTTTCGAAGACATCAATTTTGAAATTTGTCTTCCTTTTTAAAAATAAAATAAAAATAAATTGTGTTAGAACATTATACCTAAATTTATATTTTCAAAATAAAAAGTTACACAAAAAACAAGAGCAGAGAATTAAAAAAAAATGTGTTAGAACATTATACCTAAATTTATATTTTCAAAATAAAAAGTTACACAAAAAACAAGAGCAGACAATTTAAAAATAATTTCAGAATTCATCGGGTGAAAAATATCATCTCCAGAGTAATGTTAAATGTCAAATGAATTCGTCACATTCAATTTTTTCCAATCTAGTTATACACAGTGACATGTGGGATCTTCCCAATTCAGAAATGCTAGCATTTCTAAAGGGCTGAAGTTTTTTAATTTTTACCAAATTGTACGTGGCAATGTTAGTAATAAAGAAGTAAAGTAGGGGTAAATATGAAGTATAAAAAGAAGCTATGGTCATGTCACCAGAAAATAGTTAGTTTGAGGGATTGGATATTACCGAAAAGGGCTTCACAGTACTTTGTTTTACTCCAACACACTTTAGTGGTTTGAAGCAATAAAGGGCAGAGATAGGGGTAAATTTAGAAGAACAAACTTTTTAGTTGGCTATCCTAGTTGCAATGTAACCTGAGGACGACAAAAATAATTCGATCCTCCTTTATTATATATAATATATATATTCCTATTTCGTTTTTATATAAACGAAATGAAAATAAAATTACTTTCCTATTTTTTATATAAACGAAATACAAAAATACAAAAAAAAAAATTATCCTATTTCGTTTTCTAATACACGAAATGCAAAAAATATATATATATATAATTTCCTATTTCGTTGGTATATCAACGAAATAAAAAAAAATATTTTATCCTATTTCGTTGATCTACCAACGAAATGCAAATAGATGAACGAAATAAAAAAAAATATATTTTTCATATTTCTTTTTTTTATTCACGAAATACAAAAAAAAATCATTTATATTTCGTGAATTAATTCACGAAATGCAAAAAAAAAAAAAAAAAACAGTTATATTTCGTGAATTAATTCACGAAATACAAAAAAAATAAATTAAATCAGTTTCGTTCAAATTCACGAAATATAAAAAAAAATACCTATTTCGTTCTAAGATTCACGAAATGCAAAAATAAATAAAAAAAAAAATATATTTGTTGCATTTCGCTATACTTGTAGCGAAATGAAAGTTATCAGTGAGGCACAGGAACAGTGTTGTTGGGTATTTCGTTGGATAAAACGAAATACCCATTGTGGTATTAAAAAAAAAAAGCAGCCTATTTTGGGCTAATGGCTGCAAAAATATGCCATTTTGGCTCCGGATTCTTTTAACTTAGACATAAAAAATGATAAAGTGGGTCAAATACTTTTTCTAATTAATAATTTTTAGGGGACGTGTAACCCAAAAAAATAAAAAAAACGAGACAGAGGGAGTAAATAAACTTGCAAAAGACAAGTGAGGGATGACTCAGTGGTTAAGCACCTCCACCCACGATCGATAGGTCCTGGGTTCGAGTCACACTGGAGGGGAAGTATGAAAACACTATAAATCCTCCTAAAATGGGAGGGGAAAAAAATAAAAAAAAATAAAAAAAAACTTGCAAAAAATTATAAGTAAAGCTGTAAAGGCCCCAAAAGAGGCTGTCTGTGCAAACATCCCAAAGAAAATCCCCATTTGCCAACCAAATCCCCCGCCATAACCAACAAACTTTACACAAACAGTTACTACTACAACAATGGCGTACATCACTATACATCTCTCTCCACCAAATCCACACAATTCACTTTCCGCTTCAAAAATTCACTAGATAAAGTTTTTGTTGCTCAACGGGCATAAGTTGTGTACCTAAATTAATTTTTCCTATAATGCAGAAATTCAAAATATTACAAGACAGTGAACCTGCTCAATTGATCATAAGTTCTGCCTCATAGGACAAAAGCTGGAACTTATGCCTAATGGGTAACACACGTTCTTCCTAGCGAATTTTTCAAGCTAAGATAATATTTTAAAGATTTTACTCCTTCCATTTCAAAATAAATAAATTTGTAGCACTTTTTTTTTGTCCAAATTAAATGAAGTTTTTCAAATCCCAAAAAGGTATTACTTAATTATTTTCCAAAGTTACCCTTCACTCAATTAAGTTTTCCAATCCCAATATTAACTATCTCTAATTTTAAGAAAAATTTAGAAAAAAAGTAAAAAGATAATACTGGCAAATTATCTTTGATTAATGTAATTAACTAACTTTCTTCAAAAATTTATTTATTTTGAAACGGGAAAAAAGTATTATGCCGGAGAGAGAAGAAAGGTAATGGACCAAAAATTTAAGATTTTGGACACTTGTGGAACACTAGTCGTCATTTCATGACAAAAAGAGGCTATATGTGTAATTAAACATGTCAAAGAAAATCTCCATTTTACTACAACCACACAAATCAAATCCCCCGCCATAACCAGCAAACTTGACACAGAAAGCAGTTACTACAACAACAATGGCTTCCATTACCTTTCTTCTCTCTCCACCAAAGCCACACAATTCACTATTCTTCTCTCCTTTATTTACAACACTTGGAAAAACTTGTTCGTCCTATTCTTTCACGACGAAATCGCTATCAGTTTCAGCTTCTTCGAGAGCATTAGAAGCATTGATATTTGATTGTGATGGCGTTATATTGGAATCAGAACACCTTCATCGACAAGCTTATAACGATGCTTTCACTCATTTCAATGTGCGTTGCCCTTCTTCTGATCATGATCATGATGGATTGCTCAATTGGAGCCTCGAGTTCTATGATGTGTTGCAGAATCAAATTGGTGGTGGCAAACCCAAAATGCGATGGTACGTAACAAATAAAAGTTGTATGTACTATAGCCAGGATTTCAATTAAGCGGGGTCAAAAATATAAAAGAAGTAATAAATGAAGAAGTCAGGGGTTCAACATCTATATAGTGTAATTTTTCGCTGAAGGGGAATCGGATGAACCCCTGGGCCCTTACTGGCTCCGCCCCTGACTATCTCTAATTGCTTAGGGGTTGTTTAGATAATAATACCGGGATAAGCTGCGGGGTTATTTTATCATGTATTTTTGGTTATGGGTATTAATTAGTCCTGGGATTATTTTATCCCACCATTTGTACTAAAATGTGGTCGGATAAAATAATCACATGGGATATAACAACCAATAGGATATCCTTGTTTATCCCATCCTGTATACCAGTTTTAGAGAGTTCAGCATATAAAGGGATTTTACGGGTTGGATATTGGGTCGAAAATGAGGTTTTTGGCTAAGTTACTCGGACTCTTCAAAACTGTTGCTGCACCCGTATCGGATCCTCCAAAAATACACTACTTTTGAAGAATCCGACACGCACCTGATCACATTTTAAAAGAGTCCGAGTAACATAGGTTTTTGGTTAAAATGAGTCGAGTATAGTGTTCTCTATTTTTTGGCTGACACCCTTTTCTTTTTAGTATGTCTCGAAAAAAATGTCACCTTACTACAATTAGAAACAACTTAATTTTAGAATACTCCTTTTACCCTTAATGAAATGATTTATAGCCACACAAATGTCTACGGTTTGTTTAGACCATACATTTCAAAATTCTTCCGTTCTTTCTTAAATTTTGTGCCACATAAATTGGGATGGAGGGAGTATGTGTCATGGCATTAAAAAGTGGCTGGATATATTACTTTGAGCGTGAATAACATTTTTAAGTGAAATAACTAAAGTTAAATGACTTTTCTAATACAAAAGAAATAAAAAGGGACTTCATTTACTTATTTTACTCAATGAACTCGAGAAATTCTTCAATTTATAAGAAGAGATAATCATAAAGTCACGATTGCACATGAAATTCTTCGGTTCGCAATCAAGATAGTCTCATCTATAAAATTAGTTTCTATCTTCGATATACATTTACTGTTGTTACATTTATTTCAGAAATGTATCGTATTATATTGTATTGAATTGTATTGTATTATTTTAATGATAACCGTTACTATTGAGTGGTCAATACTTAGTAGTAGCAGTAATGAAGGAAAAAAGAGTACTTTCTTTTTTCAGCTAGTATTTATCTTTTAAGTACCTATTTTTAGTGAATCACTATCCCTCTACACAACAAAGGAAAAGAATGGAGAGGATTCTTTGGTTGGACTTTAGAGCCCGTTTAGACATAAACTGGTTCAGACCAGTTTTTCAAGTTCTTTTCCTCCCAAAACTTCAATATTTTTTCAAGTGAGATGCATATCCGAACACAACTTCCGCTTCCAAATACCATTTTTCAACTTATTTCAAACCACTACATTTTTTTCAATTATCACCCAGTTCTTGTCCAAATGCCTACTAAAGTTTAACTGATACAAAGGAAAGATTAAAGGATAGAAAAGTGACTAAGGAAATAGTAACACAAAAGTAAGAGATGAGAAGGGAAGTAGAAATAAGGAGATGAGAAGCATAGCTGAAAATAGCGTACCCTCCCTCTATCTTGGAGTCTTGGAGTGGTGTCCCTTTTAACATATTTCAACAAGTGATCCTTTTGTCTAAAAGAAAGAGTAGGCTTTAATGGCAATGATAGAATGATCAAATAATTACCCTGACTTCTTAGATGAGGTTTGTTCTCACTTTTCTAACATTGTCATATACTGATGGAGTGTTTCGAAATATCTTTCTAGGTATTTTAAGGAACATGGATGGCCAACTTCGACAATCTTTCAGAATCCTCCGGAGGATGACAACGATAGAGCTAAGCTCATTGATACTCTTCAAGTACTATATTGAATTTTCTTGATTCTTTTGCACATATGTGAACTGATATTTGAGTCTTAGAAAGTGATATATTAGTGTCTTAGGTATTGGAGTTCTGTATATTAATATGGTGCAATTTACTTGTTATCATTAGCTTGTCACTCTTATCCATTTCATTGTTAATTTGGATACAAGTTATGTATCTTAACCACTAATATCTTATCAGAGTTTCAAGAATGATTCATAACAAGAAATACTTATAAAAAATATACATCAAAAAAGAGAACTAGGAAGGAACAGAGAAATAGAGTGTGCAGGGCCAGTGAGGGGAGTTGAACGCAAGTCGAATTGTAGCTGGGGTAGGTAGAACTCTGAGGGCTGACCTGGAGGCTTGGAAGGGGGGAGGGAGAAGGGAAGGGAAGGACCGGAAATAGATGGCAGTTGGTTTGGGTAGAAAATAGAGGGAGAAGCCGAGGGAATGAGCAGATTGGGGGATTGTTTAGTCATAAGTTCTTGAAAATTTTACTTGGAACTGAATGTTTTAAGCTTGAAACTCGAAAATGGAGGTAATAAATGTATTTTTCCATGAGAAGGTTATGATTTGGTTTTACATGATAATCAAATAAAAAAGGTGTATTACACTTGGGTTTTGAACGATAAGGTATAGATGGGGGTCATTAGTTCCTAGGCTAAATTATGTGGTTACTTTATTAGTTATGTAGTTATTGTTATAATTATTACTAGTATATTTATGTAATTTATTAATTTCTTTCCAATGATTTTCTTTTCTGTGACGATCCCCTTTGCATCTTTCCCTTTTTTCCATTTTTTTGTAGGATTGGAAGACTGAGAGGTACAAACAGATAATCAAATCCGGAACTGTAAGATAAATTATCTATACTCATCATTCTTCTTAAATCGCTTGAATTTTGTAGCATATCCAATTTTCTTTTACAAACTGATTTGGTGTTGCTTTTGGCAGGTTAAGCCGAGACCAGGAGTTTTAAGATTGATGGATGAAGCCAAAGCTGCAGTAAGATAGATATTTACCTTACACTACAGTTCTTACTCTATAATGGTACTTGATTTTTGGTTATTATATATCTAAAGAAGATAACTTTGAGGGGCTACTAGGATGATAATCTTTTAAGTGGATTCATGTATTTTACATGTATACCGAGTCTAGTGGCATTAATGTGTTTTCCTCTGTATCTCAGGGCAAGATGCTCGCTGTCTGCTCTGCTGCAACCAAAAGTTCAGTTATACTGTGTCTTGAGAATCTTATAGGACTTGTAAGTCTTTTGCTTTTGGAAGCATGTTCCCTTTCGGTTCTATTTCTTGTAGAACATGGTTAATTGTTTTATCCAAATTTCTTCTTTTAGGATCGGTTCCATGGTCTTGATTGCTTCCTTGCAGGTATCTTTATCTGGCCTTCTTTTGATGGTTTATACTACCTTTTTCTGTAAAAGCCCATGCTACTTCCTAACTAGTCATTAAAGTACATACAAACATCGTGAACAGGATAATAGTTTGCCCCGTAACAAGTTGTTTGCAACAATCCTATCAATCCCGATCCTTCATAGATTAAAAAAAAAAAAAATCGAATTGTCAAAGTCAATTTACTTCTCACTGAAACAGTTGAAATCAGTCGCCGATTGTGAAGCTTATTTCAAATATATTGATGGCTAGTTACATCTGATTGTAGGAAATGACTATCTGCAAGTTAAGATAGGCAACTAACAATATGCATTCAAATTAATCAGTTTCTACACAACTCCGAAATTACTTAGAAGTACGTCATGTAATACGTCCGATTATATTATACTGCCCCAAGGTATCTCTTACTAGTGTAGGTTAGTAACTGAAACCCGTTAAGTGGGTTGGGAAGCCGGAGAATTTTATTTTGTTGATAAACAAGATTTTTGAGAATTTTCTATCACATTCCAAAAGTTATGTAGTGAAAGACCAATAACAGAGGCATAGATCACGAGAGGCTTAGTGTGGCTTCTCCCGCTTCAATTAATTGAAGTGTCCCTAGTTTCGAGCATTTGTATTCTGAAAATTGTACAATTAGCAATGTGTCGTTTTAATTCTATTATGCTGTTACAAACTGAAATGCTGCAGATAAATCAGTTTGGAGGGAACACATCCATTACGTCTAGAAACTACTATTCCCTCCGTCCCACAATAAGTGTCACTTTAGCCAAATTTTTTAGTCCCATAATAAGTGTCACCTTAGGAAATCAATGCATATATTGACAAGTTTTTTCCTACTTTACCCTTAGACAAAAACTAACAAATTTATGTATTCAAGACAAAAGGCACATAGAAACTTGGTATTGTTGGATTCCCAATGTTGGATTCAGCTCCCCTCCAGTAGTCCATCGGTCCATTTCGTCCGGTGGGCTCTTAAATATAGTACACGTGTCTCTTTAACAAATAAGTGGTCCAGATTAATTCACATAACTTAACCCCGGTCAAATCTTCTTCAATCTCTCCTCTCTAGTATCAGACAAGAACCTACTACCCCTGCAAAACTTGCAAGTAATCTAACAACTAACCAAAACAAAAGTGGCGTCCTCCTTGAATTTCTTGGTGAAATTAGCTGTTTAAGTTACTTCGTTGGAGGGTGGTCGGTATACAAAAATGGGGTCGAGCTGTCCTGAGGTTGCCATAGACAGTAAGAACTAAGGAGGACCCTGCAAATTCATTTAGTTGGTACACAAGCTAAAGCTTGTTTTTAGTTCTCAGTAGTGTATTCATATATTTCAATTGGATTTTGATTTGTTACCTAGAGATTTTCAATTCAGCACATAGAATTGAAAGCGAGTACAGTTCGTAGGGGCTGCACTTTGATTGAGATCTGGTAATGGAGTACTATAAATTTTACCAATGAGTACCGTGCGCATTAACATTGTTCGTTCTCTCCTGTTTGAGAAATTTGGAAGGAAAGAAAAGGAGTTTTACTCTTATTTGGCTGTGGAGAGGAGATACGGAAACAGAGTGAACTATTAACCAGGGTTAAGTTATGTGTGTTAAGTGAATTAATCTCTGGACCACTTATTTGCTAAAGGGACAGTGTACTAAATTTAAGAACCCACTGGACGAAATGGACCGATGGACTACTGGAGGGGAGCCGAGTCCCCCAATGTTAAAAGGCTTACTTTTCATGCATGCTCTAATCAAAAGGGAAAAATAATTTATTTTTGTTATTTAGGGGTAGTTTAGTAAACTTTACATTGCATTATTGGTTTCTTAATATGCGTGTTTTTCGCTAAGGTGACACTTATTATGGGACGGAGGGAGTATTATTATCTTATAAGATTACATGATTTTAGTCAGTAAGAGATTTAACTTTCAAAAGAGATTTAACTTTCAATGCTATATGTGTTCAGCACAGGACTCTCCGAATATGGTAATATATTTTTGTGTTTGTAATTTCCAGGTGATGACGTGAAAGAAAAAAAGCCTGATCCTTCAATATACATTACAGCTGCCAAGGTGATTAACATTTTACAGATTTGCTCTTGCATGCAGCATATTATAATATTTACTTCTTTTGACATCTGGTTTGGTTTTTGACAGAAACTTGGCGTCTCGGAAAGCAATTGTTTGGTGGTGGAGGATAGTGTCATCGGGCTACAGGTTCATATCCTAATTTTCTGGAACAATCTTATATTTTAAAGTTCTTTTGAGAGGCTCTGTGTAGCTCGAAGTAGTCATTTTGATTCTTATAAACTGTGGCAGAGAGGTTCAGAAAATCTTATAGAGGGTAGCACTTTGACTTTCATCATAGGCTACTTTAACTAGTTATAACACACCTCATTAGAATATCGTTGCCTTCTCCTGAAACTCATTTCATCTTCTTAATAGGTTTATGTGGCAGGTCAAAATTATATTGTTGGAGTTCTGATATGTGAACTGCCCTGTTCATTCTAACATGAATACTGTTGTGTTTGCCAGAGTAACTGTTACTTCAGTGTTCATTATAACTGTTCTGTACCATCTTTGTTTGACAAAACTCTGTAAACCAATTTCTCAGGCAGCAACTGGTGCTGGAATGTCGTGTGTGATAACTTACACTTCATCTACTGCGGATCAGGTAATGCATATCATTCTGGTCTCCTTCAAAGATTTCAATACCATCGACTCCCATGCTTAACGTATATTGACATCACTATTGGGACACGTTATCATGCTTCACAGGATTTCAAAGAAGCCATAGCAATCTATCCTGACTTGAGTGATGTTAGGTATGAATATATATATATATATATATATATATATATATACATGCTAGTCATTGTAGTATAAGAACTGACGTATCCGAATGGTGATTTATGACTAGTTACTTGTTGAATCCATGCAGATTTAATGATTTAGAGTCACTTCTTCAAGATGTTGTGGTAACAAAGTAGGATAGGGGGCCGAGTCCATTATACTAGAGTGCTGAAACAGCAGATTTGTTGGCATCTGAAAAGAAGGTTTTGCCAAGCTATTTCAAGTCCCTGGTTGTGTAGTTAGAGGTTCTTTGTATCCTTTTTGTTCCAAAATAAACTGTTCATAATTATTCATTTGTGTGAAATAACAGTTATCACTTCCATTTGTAATACTTAAATTCTCTGTATATGTCAATATAATCTCAGTTACAAGCACTTTGCTCCTGTTCCCAAGGATATCCTAATCTATTTTCCAAACAAATCCATCATTAATTTATATGTGGTATTTGTTGTTTGTTGTCCTTAATTATGTCCGAAGATCTTTACATCGTAAAAATTAAGGCAATCTTATTTGAATTAACACTGCAAATTAGGTTTTTTAGTTATGATGATTTTTTGTCATTTCTCAATATTACTTTTTTTTCCCCTTCTGTTCAACACTTTCGAAGCACGAAGGTTAATGAATAGTGGTCGTGTCCAACTTCATTTTAGGATTATTAGGCAAAAAAGAGACATAGTTTCCAATTGAGTTTAATTTATATACATTGATAATGTAAATACTTTTTAAATAATTAGTGTAATGAAACCAATGATGGCAGGTTATTCCTTTTTTTTAACAAGTTACCATACCAGACTTGAGATGGAAGAGTTATCTATTGTTGTAAGCAAATACACGTCTAGTTCACAAAACATAAACTTTTTTTTATTCTAGCTCCTATATAAAAAATGACCAATTTATCTCACAAAATTAAGACTTCCAATTCGTTTTATTAAAATTGAAAAATGAAAAGGTGAAAGAGTAGGTATGCTTCTGCTACTCTTAATTTCCAAAGAGAATGCAAATTTAAACTTGGCATAAAATGTAAACATGAAAGCACAAACTTGTATCTTGGATAGAAGAGAAGAAGATATCTTCTATCTTGGATGCACTTTTTTCTTTTTCACGTGGCAATTTGTCTCATGCATGCTTGTCATGCAACCAAGCTTCCTCTTCATTTCTTTCCACATGCTTGTTTTCCCCTTTTGAATCTTATGCTGGTAACTACCTCTCTGAATTTCCCTTCTCATCATATCACATTCTTTCTCCAGATCCATCACCTTGCTTCCCATCTTTTCCATCTCTGCTTTCAATATTTCCTCTTCACTGCTGCTATTCCCGCTTGCATCTTCCTCATCTTCGTTCAGCTTCAACAATCGGTTATCAGAACCCCTTTGAATCCTCTTAGCCACAGTATCCTTCAACTTCAACTGCACAGAAAATAAAATCTGTACCATTACTCGAACTGGTAGCTTTTCGTTCTGTGAAGCATGCTCACAGGCTTCAGGCGACATTTTGCTGCACTCCAACACCCTGCAAACTTCCTCCCTTTCCCAGTCAGTTAGATATCTGTGCTTGTCTAAGTATATATCAATTGCTCTATACATTCCATCAGAATTTCTATTAGTTCCACCTGATGCTGCTTGTGATAACTCTGCTAGTTCTAAGAACGTGTTCAACTTCAAATCTATGTCACTAGCAACCTCAGCTAAGAAATCATCAACAAGTTCTGCCACCACAATTAGGCCAGATGTATCCGTGCTTGAGTAATTGCTGTAGAAATTCTTCAATATCCTTTTCACACTTTCAGTGTCATACTGTTCTTCTTTAGCATATCCTTGTGCAGGTATTAAGAGGTCCTTGACAGTTGCCTGGTCTAGTTGCTTTCCTATTCTAATTTCCAATCCACTTTTGCAGTCAGTATTAGCTTCCAAGATTATTGCGGATTGCAGCATTTGAGAGAGCAAAGAACAAGGGATCAGCCCCTTTTCTTGAGGCAACACTCTCTCCACCGCCTCAATGATTTCTCTCTGAGAATTCATCTCATAAGTTGATGGATCATCTTCTCCTTTAGTGCTCGGAAAAACCCATTTATTGAGATATTGAAACAGAGATGATACCACGTATTCCAGTGGTACTTTCCGATGAACCATTGCACGAATAATAGGCTCGTAGAGAGCAATGGAAAGTAGCGTCACGTCCTCTGATTTCCAGTCAAGAACAAAGAGCCTCCTCCTCACATTTGGCTTATAGGGATTTTCATCGTTCTCACTGTCATCATCCGTTGTTGTTACATTCCTAATGGGTTCTCCAAGAAGACCTGGATCATGCAGTACTTTGGTGATAATGGACTCTGCACAGGCATCAACCAGGGAAAGATCCGCGGCTTGTTGAAGAATGGTTTCTGCAGATTTGAGGGCTTTAATGCACATGTTCCAGCTAGGAAGGATATTATTTTGAAAATAGAAACAAGCCTTCTTCGCGAGGTTGTTGGTGCTGTGAATCTCGGACATTCCAAGATAGTGAGCAAGGCAAAGGACTTTAATAACATTTTCAGGTGATAGGTTTATGTCAAAGCCATAGCAGAACCTTGCTACCAGCTCAAAAGTTTTAGAATCAGTGGGAATTTCTCCTAGCAAATGAGAAAGGTCATCTTCAGGATTCTCTTTCAGCAACGCAGCTAGCTTTGCAGATCTTGCAGCCAAAAGTTCCTGTAATTTCAACACAAACCAACAGCTTAGGAAAGTTGAAAATTAATTAAGGGAATGAATGACATATTAAAAGTCTATCAAGATGTGTGTTAACTTTTTTTTGTAAGAATTTGTATCAGAAATTCATTGGCCCAACTAATATCACACAGGGGGTAGGTCCCCTAAGAGGGTAAACCGCTCCTTTCCAAAGCTCGAACTCCAAACCTCTGGTTAAGAGTGAAAGGCTTCCACCATCCAGCTATATCCTTTGCTGGTAAATTTTTGTTCAAGATGTACATTACATGACACGAAAATCATACACGCTTACAATAGAAGATTTTAGTGTTGGAGGATGATAGCAATTCTTACCCTATTCAAGGAGAATGGTACTCCACAAATGTGGAGCTGAACATCTGATGATGAAGCATGCACTGGTTTCCTGAAAGGAAGGGGGAAAAAGAACAACATTAAATGATTTAATAAGTGAAAGAGTAAAAGTAAAAGAAAACTACAAAAAAAAGATTAATGAGTGAGAACAGGACCGGGAATGATTGTTTAAATTAGTATGTGAGCTTATACCTGGATGGAGATCCTATGCTTTTGCTTGTGGCCATTTTCTCATATCTTTGTTGCTTCCAGGTCATTAAGAGATCAAATTTTAGGGCCTTCCAGGCTAATATTTGGGAATCAGGATTAGATTCTGATTGGTCGTACTCTAATCAACCTGCAAAATATATAGCAATAAGCACTCCATATAGGCAGGGGCTTCTTTATGTCTTTACAGTAACGTTAAGGGGTCGTTTGATTCACATTATGCAAGGATTAAGAACCAGGATTACTTTACAGCAAATGATAATACATGGATTATTGTGTGGAGCAACATTGCAGAGATTATTATACAATGTATGCTAATAGAGACTGTTATTTGAGTGTCACGCTTCTTCTTGTGCATCTAGCCATATGTTTATCTAGAGAAACTGGTATGTATTCTAGAGATCAATAGCCTTGAAATTTATTGAAAACACCCGCTATTAACTCAACTTAAACCCAAATCTCTTTCAAGTTTATCTCAAAAGCATGGCCTAGTTTACTCTAACGTCTTTAATTCTTGAACACTTCACCTTTCATGCAACTTAATACTTCCATGTAAATGAATAGTTTACTTTATAGTAGTGTCTAAATTTAAGGACCAAACTTAACAGGTGGTACAAAACGCATACATCGATTCAACCAAATAAGCAAGACAAAAGATATTCACAACAATCAACTAAGCCATTTCATTCAAATAACATGAAAAGCTTAAATTAACTTCAAGTCACAATTTTTGCATGTTTAAATCATCCAAGAGGCGACTTAGAGCTTAAATAAAAGTTCTAAATTTGGACAGTAGATAACCCAAGAAAGGACAAAACCAGTAAATAAAATGCTACTCCCTCAGTCTTTGAGAGTGTTTCTCTATTCAAATTAATACAAAGACAACAATTTCAAATCATAGTTCACGTTTTTACTTTGCAAATCATTATGTAAGCCCATTCTCTTCATTCACGTAAGAAGGAAAAAAGAAACATGAGCAGTAAATCCTATCAAGAAACTTAATAAACAACGCATAAAAATAATGTGAATTCACTGAAGATTCATCACAATACATGCAGCCATGCAGGATTTTTTTTTTTTTTTTTTTTTATAACTAACTAGATAAACCGAAATTCTTTGATTAAAAAAAAAAAACCGAAATCAGATTGAGGAAAACAAAGAGAAATGAAGCATGTGATACGATGACAAATAAAGGCCTCGGCGTCAACATTCTTGTCTAGTCAAGGTAGAAAAATAAAATTCAAGTAAAAAATGATACATTGATAAAAATCACCAATATACAAGACGATGAAAAGATGTAGTAAAACCTCATGAGAGCAAACTGACTATTCGAAATGTGAGCCGTCATATTTCTATATGCATGGTAATATCCAAACATTTCATTGAAAAAAAAAAAACTATAAACAACTTCAAAAATGGAATAGTAGAAACTTATTTCAAATACCCAAAGAAGAACATAACGGCTAAATAATTTAAATTGGTCTCATACAATCGTGACATTAAACTATACAAAGAAAATTGAACGTTACCTTCTGCGTAGATTAATTTGCAACAGTCCACTGATTCGAAAGTTAATAATGGCTAACTTTCAGGTCCACGAAAATCTCGAACTCCAATAAAACCTTTTCGAAACTCCTAAATTTTTCTTCTCTCTTTGTATTTTTTTTTTCTTTTTTTTGCTCTCTACGTCTGGGTGTATATTTTGTGTTTCCCTTTGTTTTCTGTGTTTGTGTGTGTATTTATATTTTTGTGTGTGCTGGGAGTATGTCAGTTTGTTGAAAATTTTCAGGGAGGGGTTTAAAGGGATAAGTTTAAAGGTTTAAAATTGGGATTTAGGGTTTTTTTTTTTTTAATTTTTATTTTGTCCCTTTTTCCGTTTTTGGTTTTTTCCCCTATGGTTTGATTTCCTTTAATTAAAAAGATAACAAAAATAAAAATATAAAAATATTATTTAACTATTTTTAAACTAACAAGACATAAGAAAAGTCAATTAGCTAGACTAAAATAAAATGTAACTAACTTATTTATTAAAATGTAAATTAAAAGAAAACATATTATTTTGTTAATTTTCTTTTCCATTGAAAAGATAAAAGAAATAAAAACACTACTTATACTAAAATGAGGCTCTATTTTTGTAGTTTTCAATTTTAAAAAGTAAGACTTACTAAAAACTAAAATAAAACTAATAATATTTAACTAAACCTTAAAGAAATACTTAAACCCTAAAAATGGTGAACTTAAGTTCAGTCAAAAATTAGGTTTTCACAATTATGTTATGGTGTTATTAATCTAGAGGAGAATTTAGTAGGAAAATTTGATTCTTTTCGCTGTAAAATTTCCCAAATGCCAAAAAGATGGGATGACCAAGTATTACTTCACTTCTTCTTAGTTCAAGCTATTCCTTAGCGATTATTCATCTTCCACTGCCCGAGGCCTCAAGAGAACTACTCCTCTTACTACAGGACACTTACCTAGCTAATGCTTAAGTCCAGCTCAAGCCAAACTCTACTGGTTCACCCAAATATTTCCCTCTTGTCGACTGTTGCTGAGCAGTGTTTGAATAGCGAACGGGCTAAATTCAAGGACACTCAATTTCAAGCTCAATTTTAGGCTTTCGAAGCTCTTGACGCTTTCTGAGGCATTTGTTCTCTCTTTTGTTTATATTTCATTTTCACTTTCTTTAACCATACTAACAAAAACAAAGTGAATTATACATGCATCATACAATAATAATCATCTGAATACCAGCATAAAATTAATGAATAAGGACTTCAATTCGAGGTTACAAATATCTGAATGCATGAAATCTAATACTCCATTTAAGTATGTTTAACCTTTTATGTTTGTGAAATCAGCAGTATAAAGAGTGGAGGAGGAACATATACCTGAATTGTTTAGAATATGTCTTTGTTATTCTTGTAAACTATAAAGGAGAATAAGAAAGAGAAGAATTAAAGAAGTAGCTTGTAAGTAATAGAGCTGTGAAAGTAGAATGCTTATGACTTTTTCTGTTGGATTTAATAGTTAGTATTCAATATTCAAACGTTCAAACGTAACATTTGGAGATTCTGTTATTTAGAAGTGCTAAAATTAGAGTTTGATAAGAGATAAACACTCCAAAACCCCAACTAAAACCACCTATAAATGAGGAACGGCTCTCACAAACACTGGTTTCTATAGTAGTTTTTTTTTTTTTTTTTAATTTACAGAAAGTTAAGTCTTCTTCTTCTTTTATAAACATTTTAAAAAAAAATTAGTTGTTCTTAGTTTAAAATAAGTAATCTCGGTAACAACGATGATTTACTTTCTAGACACTATTGATAAAGGATCATGGTTTTTAGCATAATTATTATGCCTCTTTGGCATATCTCTATGTATTTATTGGACTCAGGTATAATCATTCAATTTATAATTTTAATGCAGTTGGTGGCAATGAAAAGTAAATAATGTGTTATCTGGGGTCAACACTAAACTAATAAATGCAAAATATGAGTCTTTTGTATACACACTTATTCATTTAGCTATAGTAAAACGATATTTATTCTCACTGTTTTAATGCTTTTTTTTGTTGACCTCTTTTTATGCTTTTTTTTATTGAGCCGAGGGTCTTTCGGAAACAGCCGTCCTACCTTGGTAGGAGTAAGGTCTGCGTATACTCTACCCTCCCCAGACCTCACGTTGTGGGATTTCACTGGGTTGTTGTTGTTGTTGTTGTTGTACTGTTTTTAATGCTCAAATAACTTGTTTGGTTTGATATAAACACTGAATACAAATAAATATTACTGGTACCCGCGCGATGCTCGATCTTGGTAAACGTAATCATAAATATACAGGTTTATTGAATAATTTCAAGAATCAGCTTGTTGTAAAATATTAAAGCTTACATGAGAGAATGTTAGCATATTTAGCACCTTAACATGTTATAATAATTACTCCAATACTTATGAAAAACAAACCAATATTAAAACCTAGTTCATTTTCTAAATTTGTTAACCATAATGTTTAGCATTATTTAATTATTTACTTTATTTATTTTATAAATTAATCAAAATCATAAATATCCTCACACCATCCCTTTTATCCTCTTGTATGCATTTGTTTACTATTAATATTTTTAGTAAATTTCTTTATTTAGTGTTTTTAGCTATAATTCAAATAATACTTTGGAACTACTTATACTTTGTATATTTTCAACATGCTATATCAAATTTTAGTTTGAATTAATGGCCTACGAATGAATTTGAATTATATTTGTGTTTATTCAGTATCTATTAAGATTTTAGTTAGACGACTTTATCCGTAGAGTATGATTTCTTATCTTAATTTAAAGACTTTCTCATATCAAATTTAAATATGCCTTATCCTTCTATATGTTTTTCCACGGGGTGAAAATGATTTTCACCCCTAATTTTGGTTTAAAAATCAAACACTCCCTTAATTTTGAATAATAGTCATTCTCCCTCCTTTATCCTAATTGATTTTTTTAAAATTTCTACTTTACCCTTATATTATCAACTTGTCTTTTTTTTCTTTTTACTTCTTTAATCTATGTAATTTTCTATAAAAAGTAAATATTATTTTTGAGATGGAAAAAAAAGTGAGAAATACTAATTGAGTATATAAATTAATGAAGTTCTATTATGAAATAAATGAGAAGAATAAGAATAAGAATTATTAATAATAATCAAAACTTTGATATCCATTTATACAAGTCAAATAATAGGTAATAATAACTTTACAAACATATTTCAATGCAGGTAATACAATACAAAATAATTAATAAACATAGAGATATATTCTATAACACTTTCCTAAAGGATTATCTATTTACATTATAAATGAATTTTAAATTATGATTTAAAATATTTCATTAATGACAACTAAAACTCGTTTATATATTCACAATAGAGAACAAAATAGAAGTGAAACTTAAATATATATGATAAACACACGCGGACACACTTAATGCATGTAATATTAAAATATCAATCATAAAAAGTAATATAAGATTTTGTGATAAATTCATAAAAGGATTATTCTACTTATAATATGAATTTAAATAAAAATCTATAAATACCTAGGTTAAAAAAATACTAGATTTTATATAATATAAAAAGTAGTACATCGATGGAGGATTGAAAATGTCAAGGGTAAAATAGACATTGCATGAAATAAAAGAGAGATGGGAATGTCTATTATTCATAATTATTGATTTTTAAAGCAAAATTGCACGGATGTCAATTTTTACATGTATAATACTTATGACGCAGTAATAGCATTTTTCACATGTGTAATGATACTTAGGACGTAATAATAACTATTCTCTTTTGCAAAGCTATCAATTACTCCACACTAGCCTTGAAGAACTATCCTGATAACAAATAACGATTGCACATATTCTATCCAGTATGCAGATTTTTTATTTCTATTTTAGAGAAAAGGGTCAAATAATACATATATCCGAAAGGCTTAGAATTTCAGTGAGAAACACAGATCCACAACAACTAGTTTATCTATACAAATGTAAGAAAACAACAAACACTCAACTATCATTTATCTATACAAATGTAAGAAAACAACAAACACTCAACTATCACAAATGTCTTGAAATATCAACCTTTCATCAAATGTCAAGAGTATATACATGTAATATTTGCAAATAACTAGAAGGACGCAAAGCGCATAGATCATGATAATTTAAGCTTCTATGAAGTAGAACTTGTAGAAGAAATAATGTACACTTCAGTCCAAACGGTAGATAAGTCACCAAACATCTTATAAACAACTTCACATTTTTCTTCCTCAAGTTCATAGTTTTTAAAATTGCAGATGGAAGGCAAATTCATTCTTGGAACACTATGAGCCTGTTTGGATGGGCTTAAAAAAAGCAGCTTATAAACTGAAAATAACTTATAAATTTAAAAAAAAATAAGTTGGGGCAGTCCAATTCGCAGAATTACCCTTCTTTTGGGGTGGTCTTTAAATTTTGTCCCTCATATTTGAAATCTTTAAATTTTGCCCTTCGCTAAATCTCATGGGTTTCAGGTTCGAACCCCCACATAGTCAAAAAACAATTTAAAAATAATCGCAAAGCAGAGTTTAAATTTCGCTATGCCCCCATCGGCATACACTTGTGAAGGAATTAGCAAAGTTATGTCGGACCCGACATACTTATGCCTTATGGGCAAACTTGGCATAAGTATACCGGTTCCGGCACAACTTTGATAATTCCTTCACAAGTTTATGCCGGATCCGGCATAAAAGTTTGCCCATTAAAAATATGCCCCATCGGCATAAACTTGTTAAGAAATTATCAAACATACTTATGCCGATAGGGGCAAACTTTGCCTTGAAGCATATATATGTATTTTTTTTAACTTTTCAAGGTAAACCTTTAGTAATGCCTTAACTAAAAGTGTGCCCATAAAATATAACTAAAAGTATACCCCATAAGGCGCAAGTTTTCCTTAAGGCATAACTAAAGTTTGTCTTATAAGGCAAAGTTTAAATTTTGTATGCCCCCTCCGACAGACTTTTAGTTATGTTTAACTAAAAGTCTGCCGGAAGGGGTAGACTTTGCCTTGAGGGGCAGACTTTTAGTTATGCCGGATCCGGCATAACTTTAACTTTTTCTTAAAGATTGTATGATGGATCCGGCATACACTCCCCAATCCTGCCTTGCGAAATTATTTTTTTATTTTATACTTGAACGAAAATTCGAACCCAGAACTTCATGTATTCGCCCATCTTTTCAAACAAAGGGCAAAATTTAAAGACCACAAATTTGAGGGGCAAAATTTAAAGACCACCCCAAACGAAGGGCAATCCGCGCAAAAAAATGTTTGGCTTACAAGCTGCGTTTTTTAAGCTAAAACAAACGGGCCAACTTATTTTTTTGAACTTATTTTAAACATAAAATGGCTTATGACTGGCCAACTAAACACTCAAAAAAGCTGAAACAGTTATTTTCAGCAACTTATAAGCTAAGCCAAACGGACTTTATCTAAGATCACCTTACAATGTTATCAAGATTCCAAGGTACAAGCAAGATCAAGCAACAACGAAACCATTTTCAAGGTATTAGCATGAGCTCCCAAAAACAAAAAACAAAAAAAAATTACTATACGGAAAAAAATGCTCATCGCTTAACTCCATACAACTGGTGAACAAAATTCATCAGTAGCTTTGACTAGAAATTCATTCTTGGAATTCCACAACAAGATGGACATTCTATAATGTTCTTAAAACCATAGCATTGGAAAGAATCAACAGCAACTACCTTAGCTCAGTTAGTAGAGCAGAGGACTATAGGGGGTATAAACCTTTCAGATATCCTCAGGTCGCTGGTTCAAATCCGGCAGGTTGGATTGATTATGTTTTCTGCATCTCTATCAACTTTTTTATAATGCTTCACCAATGGTTGAGAGCTCACCCAACAAAAATAAACTAAATAAGTCTAGAATGAAAAAAGTATATTCTCTAGAATAAATTTTTCTTATAATTTGACTAAATCTCTTAGCTATCTAACTTCACTGCATTATTTCCCATTTGATTCTTGCAATCTCTCAGGGCCTATTCATGAATCTCTTTTGAATCACACCCACATAGAGTATTTGTTCCTTAAAGGTAATTTTTTAACGAATACCATCCTGGATATTCTCCCTTCCATCACTAAGTTATTTAGACTAAGTTTTAACCACATTGCCACTAAAATTATTTGATGAAGATCAAGTCGAGTTAGGTTCATAAGGTTTTGAATTGAGTCAGGAAGATGACCTTGCAACTTAAAACTTAAGTCTAAATAACTTACTGATGGAAGGGAGAATATCCAGAATTGTATTGTTCCCTTCAGGGAACTACCTTCAAAGAACAAATACTCTATGCAGGTGAACGAACATGAATAGGCCCTGGGAGATTGCAAGAATCAAGTGACAAATAATGCATTGAAGTTAGGTAGCCAAGAGATTCAGCCAAATTACCAGAAAAACTCCTCCAATGTAATGCTTTCTTCATTCTTTTTAATCTAGTTTGTCGCTATTGCCATTACTGTCCGGCTTAGTATATGAGGGTGAGACTCAAGAAGGAATGACTTCAAGTGTTTGTAAAGCTCCTTCGGTTTCTCCATGTTAATTGCATGCCCTGCATCCTTTATTATCGCGAGTTGGGCATTCTCGCCTAAATGCCTGCACCAACAAAGCAAGTTCGGACAAAACGCTAAGCTAGTCGTTTAATTCTTGTAAACCGGAGGAGATTACATGGAGAGATTTGAAACGGAAAAGGAAATGAGCTAATTTGGTTTTGTAAGATTGACCTGTTTAATCTGTTAGACAATTCCAGTGGGAATATCTGATCATATTCTCCCCATATTATCAATGTGAGCTGCATAAAGGTGGCGCTCAGAGTTAAGAGAGCTCAAAAAACTAATAACAAGAGCGATGAATGTTGAACTTTAAGTGGCAGAGATGAGACCATAGTTTATACGAACCTGAGTAATCTTAGGAAGATCAGTGAAGTTTCTGTTGTTGTATAATGTTTCTATCAACTCCTTTCTTTCTTGATGATTAACTGTGCACATTACCTGCAACAAGAAGAAAAAAAAACACTTAAATACTAACTTGGTTGAACAATTGTGAGTTGTGACATATAGTGAAACTTCTCGTACTAATGAGAAGCCAAACATAGATGTAATTGAGAAAATTCTACTAACTGAAAGCCTTAGAGTTGATCTCACAAATCACTTAATCAAACTAGAGGAGAAAGTGCATGCCATATTAACTGTAGCTTGGGTGGAAATTCATTCCTGGAACAAAACAAGATAGACATGTTTTAATGTTCTCAAAACTACAGCATTGCCATCTTCTTTTTCTATTTATTTTCTTAAAATTATTAATTTAATCAGAAAGGGAGTCTTGGTGTAACTGGTAAAGTTGCTACCATGTGACCAGGTCACGAGTTCGAGTCATGGAGTTGCTACCCTTTTTTTATTGTTTTACTCTGGAGAAGAGGGGTTTGCCATATAATATAGTCCCACTCTGACAAGAGTGTCTGAACAGTATATATTACTATTTCTTTAGCAATAGCAACCTATAAATTATATTCTGATGTCAGAAGTGTCCGATTCCCTGCAATTTTAAATTTCTTGGTCCAGGCAGACTTAAAATTTCAGTGAAAAACACAAACATCCAACTGTCAGAAACGCCACGAATCTACCAATTGCTTATGAAATTTCAAGAATATATACTACTCACATAATAATCTTTGAGAAAGAGAAAGGGGGCGCCAGGGTGTTGAGGGGAAGGAAAGGGTTTAAATAGACAAACAGACAAGACGAACTTGAAATCCAATACTTATGCATCATAATGCAGAAGGAATACCTAGAGATAAAGTAGTTGGGCAAAAGGAACAACATGAGAGCAAATAATTAGAAGGATGCAATGGAGCAGAACTGGTAGAACAAATAACGATCAATTTAGGCCAAAAGGTAAACAAGTAACTAAGCATCTTATAAACAATTTTAAAAGTTTCTTCCTCAACTTCATATATTTGAAAATGGAGATTGAAGACAAAAGTCATTCTTGGAACTCACTAAGTAAGATATGATATCAAGATTCCAAGGTACAGGGCAAGATCAAGCAACAACTAAACTAGTTTCAAGGCGTGAACATGAGCTCCCCCTTTTTTTTTTAAATAAGGAAAAAAACCTCATGCTCATGCAATGGGCTACTGTTAGCATGAGCTTCCCAACTTTAAAAGGTCATTGCCTAACTCTATTCACTGGTGGACAACATTCAGTGGTAGCTATGAGAGAACTTCATTCTTGTCATTCTTGGAACAAAACAAGATAGACAATTTTTAATGTTTTCAAAACCATAGCATTGGAAAGAATCAACAGTAACCGACCTTAGCTCAGTTGGTAGAGCGGAGGACTGTAGTTGGGTGTAAACCTTTCAGATATCCTTAGATCGCTAGTTCGAATCCGGCAGGTCGGATTGATTCTTTTGCCATGTTATTTCTCTTTTTCTTTAATTATTTTAATCTGGAGAAGGCGGTTTTGCTGTATAAAATACTCCCACTCTGACAAGAGGTGCATGAAAAAAACTTATTACCATTATTTTTGGAGATAGCAACTTATAAAAAATATAGCCTTGTGTCAGTAGTGTGAGATTCCCTGCAATCTTCAATTTCTTAATCCAGGCAGAGGCTTAAACTTTCAGTGAAAAATACAGACCCTCAACAACTAGTTTCTCTATGCCAATGTAAGAAATAAGCAAGCACCCAACATCATAAATATCTATAAGAATCATTTATCAAATTTCAAGAGTATATACTACATGTACTGTTTGAGAAAGTGAAAGGGGGCAACAGGGTGGTGGAGGGGAATGAAAGAGTTTATATAGACAAACAGACAGCAAGAACTTTAAAATGATAGTTAGGCGTGACAATGCAGAAAGAATGCCTGCTTCTTCACACAATGCAGAATGAATGCCTAGAGAACAAGTAGTGGCGCCAAAGGAAAAACATGAGAACAAATTTACATGGTTGCAATGCACATAGATTATGATTCATGACAATTTGGGATCCTTTGGAGCACAACTGGTAGAAGAAATAATATATAGTTCAGGCAAAAAGCTAGATGAGTCACCAAACAACTTTAACTGATTCTTCCTCAACTTCATATTTTTGAAACTGTAGATGGAAGACAAAATTTATTCTTGGAACTCACAAGGTAAGATCACCTTATAATGTTATCAAGACTCCAAGCCAAGGTACAGGGAAGATCAAGTAATAACCAATCTAGTTTCAAAGCATTGGCATGAGCTCCGCCCCTTCTTTTTCGTTTTTTTGATAAGTAAAAAAAAATGTTCATGCTCATGCAATAGGCATTCTTGATAACACCGGTGGACAATATTCAGCAGTGCTTTGAGAGGGAATTCATTCTTGGACTAAAACAAGATAGACATTTTATAATGTTGTCAAAATCATACCATTGGAAAGAATCAACAACAACCGACCTTAGCTCAGTTGGTAGAGCGGAGGACTGTAGTGGGGTGTAAACCTTTCAGATATCCTTAGGTAGCTGGTTCAAATCTGCAGGTCGGATTTTGATTCTTTTTGCTATCTGCTTTCTCCTTTTTTTTTTTTTTTAATAATGTCTATTCTGGAGAAGATGGATTTCATATAATATACTCACTCTGACAGGTGGTGCATGAAAAGAATTTATTAAGTACCATTTTATTTGACAATAGCAGCTTATAAAACTATATTCTAGTGTCAGTAGTGTGATATTCCCTACAATCCTCAATTTGTTAATCCAGGCAATGTTAAAATTTCAGTGAGGATCCATGCCCTTAATAACTAGCTCCTAGAAACCAATGAAAGAAACAAGAAGCACCCAATTGTCACAACTGTCTTCGAATACCGATTGTATATCAGAATTCATGAGTAACATAGTAATTTTGAAAAGGAGAAGGGGGTACAGGTACTGGTGCAAAAGGAACAACATGAGAGCAAATAACTAGAACTCTAGAAGGATGCAATGCCCATAGATCATGACAATTTGTGCTTCTTTGGAGCCAGAACAGATTGAAGAAACAATATACACTTCAGGCCAAAAGTAAATAAATCAACAAAAATCTTAGAAACAACTTTAAGAAATTTCTTTCTCAACTTGATATAATTGAAGTTGTAGATGGAAGACGAAATTCATTCTTGCAACTCACTGAATTTCTTCTAATACACATTGATCAAACTCTTGAGACTGCATTGTCTGTTTATTTGAAAAAAGACGGGAAAAAAGAGTTTGTCGCAGAAGGTATACAGAAAAAGTAATGGCGTAAAAGAACATCATGAGAGCAACAAGTATGAATACCAGAACCAGTTGAAATAACTAACAACATTCTTCAGACCAAACTCCAGAAACTCACCAAGCATATATAAATAATCCAAAAGTTTATATCTCTCAATTTCATATTTGTGAAATGATGGAAAGAGAATATACATTCTTGGAATTTTATAAGATAGATCACCTTATAATATTATCAACTAGGCAGGGTTTATACAACCGACCTTAGCTCAGTTGGTAGAGCGGCGGACTGTAGTAGGGTGTAAACCTTTCAGATATCCTTAGGTCGCTGGTTTAAATCTGGCAGGTCGGATAAAATTATTTTTCAATAATATCTTCTTGGCATTTTTTCTGGAGGAAGAGTGTCTTAAATCACACCCCCAATGTGGCAGAAGGTACACATAAGTTATTTTTTAACAGTAGGGCATGAAACTGATTTATAATCCTCAATTCTTCTATCTTGGCCATTACTCTTAACAATTCAGCGAAAACCTCTAAGACCTTCAAGAATCCTACGTTCCCCACCAAGCAATAAATTAATCATCCAGAAATTCAAGGTAGAAGAGATAAATTTCCTTTGCTCTAAACAACAAAGATTCAATCTTCATACACTAATACATAAACTGCACAAAAATGATTAGAAAATTATGTTAATGTAAATAAATTCCAACATTACCACTAATAAAATCAGTGGAAATAAAACTTCAAGAATCCTGATTTGCCACTAATCAATCATCATTTTAAACCACTAAAATCTAAATAAACTAAATAACCAAGCTAGCAAAGATGATTATTGCTCATTCTAGGCATCCAAGATTCAATCTTTATACCTAATATGTGAACTACACACACGAAATGATTGAAAAATCATGTAACTCGAACTAAATTCCACCATCACCTTAAATAAAATCAGTGAGAAGGATATAGAAGTGTAAATCCAAGACAAGACTTACATCGATAAAATCATTGAGGAAACAAGAAGGAACATTCTTGGCAGGCTTATAAAAAGACAATTTTATCAACTGCCTCAACTTCTCAGGACTGTGTGGCAACAAATTTGAAACAGCTTCATCTACACTCTTCACTTGAAACATCCCATTCTCCATATCTTTTTCCTCAAGACAAACACCAGAACATCCTAAAACCACTTTTTCCACTGCCTCAGGGAACTGAGTAGCCATAGTATACCCTACAAAACCACCATAACTCAACCCCACAACTATCATTTTCCTAACCCCATAACCTTCCATAGTCCTCATAACACACTGACACTGAAAATGTTCAGTTCTTTCAGGTCTAGTAGTATAAGATTCACCAAAAAACAACAAGTCAGGGACATAAAGATTGGATCTTGATGATAAGGGTGTGATGAATTCACTCCATTGCCACATAGCATTGGCTCCAATACCATGAATGAGAATCAAAATGGGCTTTTTTTCTTTGTGTGTTTTTGGTATCCAGCAATGCATAATAGTGCCATCACCTAAATCTTTTGTGGAAGATTTTAAGCCTGAATTTGAAAAAGAGTATTTGAAGCACTTGTTTCTTGATGCAGTAAAGCTGCAACACTTGGCCATATCCTATAGGAAATCCAATAACAATCTGATAATCATGATAAATTTGCTGGATTCCAATTGCTTTTGGCCATATCCTATAGGAAATCCAATAAAAATCTGACAATCATGAAAAATTTGCTGGATTCCAATTGCTTTATCTCCAAAACAAAGTATTGAGAGAAACAAAAGTGTTCTACAGGGAATGTAGGATTTTGTTTTTTGTTCCTCTTAGACTACGCTTCACTAGTTAATTTATTGATTTTTTTTAGAGCATTTTATTTATTTCATCTACTCATTATTCTTGTCACAATATGCTTCAATGATTGATGTTTTGAGGGTCCCAATATTAGGTTAAAAATAAGGAAAAAAGGGTCATATTTGCCCTTTTACTTCTGAAAAAAGGTTTAATATCTATTCGTTATATTATCGGTCTATATATGCACCTAATGTTATAAAAGTGATCAAATTACCCTCTATCGGTTAACCCTAAAGGTGGCAACCGGTTCCAACCGGAACCGGTTAAGGAACCGGCCGGTTCCGATTTACCGGTTTTAAACCTCAAACCGGAACCGGTCCGGTTTGGAGTGGTTAAAATCTATTTTTTTTTTATTTTTTGTATTATATATATATATATATTATAGTATTTATTTGTATATTGTAGCTATATTTTCATATGTTATACAACTTTATAATTAAAGTTTAAATATTTACTGACTAACAGCCTAACAGCAAGTCAGCAATACAGAATAGTATTTTTCGTATACATATATATGTATAACTTACATATACTTATATATATGTATAACTTAATATATATATATATACTAAATATTATAACTTATTATATATACTATATATATGTATAACTTAATATATATACTAAATATATGTATAACTTAATATATATACTATATATAATATAAGAGGGAATGTGAGGACTTTTGTAGTCCTCACAAGAGTTTCCCAAATTTTTAAAAAAAATTTAATTAATTACTTTTATGTCCTAATTTTATTTATTTAAGTAAATTTTTTGATTTTTTATTTTTAAGGTCTACTTTTCAAAAGCTATCGAACCTGGGGACTTTTGTAGTCCTCACAATAATTTCTAATTCTTTTAAAAAAAAAAAATTAATTACTTTTAGGTCCTAATCTTATTTATTTAAGTCAATTTTTTTATTTTTTATTTTTAAGGTCTACTTTTTAAAAGCTATCGAACCTTCTACCTCATTTTTCATGTTCTTTGATTTTCTGGTTCGTGCTCGATATCCGCATTTAAGCCCAATTAATCTAGATAATTAGCACTGTATTGCGCCTATTCGGAGGGAACGCTTCCTCCAAAGATTTTTTTCATATCCATGTTCGAACCCCTAATCCCTAATTAAGAGAGGAGCAACTTCATCCGCTGCACAAGTTAAATTATGTATTTGTCTTAAAAGTTCATTAACTATGTATAGATTATTTATTTAGAACTAAATAACTTCAGAAAATTAGGATACATAAGTTATAAATGTCAAATTCTGGCTTCGCATTTGATTTGAAGTAAATAATTTTATCAAAATGGAAGTTAAAATATTAAAGCAGTGGAATGAAAATTTTGCTTTTATATAATTACCCACTTGTGGGACTACAATGGGTATATGGTTGTTGTTGTTGTTGTTGTTGTACACTTGTACTAACACACATTATATTTTTTTAGTTAAAATATCTACTTTTATATCTTGAGTTTGGGCCCGGGCTTAGCACGGGCCTCACATAACTAGTATGTATATATATGTATAACTTAATATATATACTATAACATATCTACTATATATACTATATATACTTAATATATATGTACTATATACTAAATATATGTATAACTTAATATATATACTATATATATGTATATATATGTATAACTTAATATATATACTATATATACATATCTACTAAGGCCAACTAAAAGTAAACTTTACTACTCGTGTTACTTTTTGTTATACGTGCAATATGAACGTTATGGTGTTTAATCTTTTTCGCCTAAGGTAATTAGGATCTCTTGGTCTAACAGGAATTTGTGTAAACTTTTGAAGTTGGGAAGAAGTCCCAGTTGTTTTTTTGGTGACGTGATTTGCTCATGCAAATTATAATTAATATTTGGTAAGCCTTATTTCGTTCAAAATTTCATATACTTAATATATATGTATATATATACATATCTACTATATATACTATATATACTTAATATATATGTACTATATACTCTATATACTTATATATATGTATAACTTAATATATATACTATACATATATATGTACTATATACTATATATACTTGTATACTATATATACTTATATATGTGTATAACTTAATATATATACTTATATACTTTAGTTTTTTTTTTTTTTTAATTTTTTACCGGTTTAACCGGTTTAACCGGTCCGGTTCCGGTTTCCAAAATATTGGAATCGGACCGGTAAACCATTAAACGGTTAACCGGAACCGGTTAACCGGTTCTACCGGTTCCGGTTCCGGTTTAACCGGTAAGGCCAAACCGGTTGCCACCTCTAGTTAACCCCATCCATTTTAACCACGTGACATTCCAATTTATCACATTAATACTTCTTCTTCCATCACCAACACATTCATCATATGTACCGCACTACCAACGTAAACCATCTAACCATATATCTTCCATTTCTTTAAAGCAAAAACTAACGAAACCTTTAATTTTCTTACAACAATAACAAAATTGATTATTTCTATTCAAAACACACATGAAATCAACACGATAATTAAGAGGAAAAAAAGCTGCACTTATGTAAAGTAAGAATATTATATTGAAGTCCAAAGGATCAATGCATTCCAACTGGAAGAAGTATTCATTACTCTCTACTTCTGAGAAACAAATACAAGTCCACTTTCCTTCTTATATTAACTAGATAATTAAGAGGAAAAAAAGGAGTAAATAAAGAACTAATATCTTGTGATACGTGGATTGTGAAGATTATTATGTGAGGAGGAATATTGAGATTACCATTAGATAGAAGAATTAATGTTATCTTCTATTTTACCCTTAGCATTAATTACTCATTTCAAATTATTTTCTAACTCACGAAGAAGTTATACACCAATTAATATGGTAATATGTAAATTATGCACTTCGTTTATTATTTCTTAAGAGGTGTGCAAAGTCCACAGTGGACAAGTTAAAATGAACGAAGAAAGTTTACTTTAAGAATTCAAGACTAAAATTGATAGTTGTTTCCAACTATACATTTAACATTAGAGAAGCTTGCACAATATTTAAGAGGAAAAATTAATCTATCTTTATTAAATAGGATAACTTAGTAAAATATGCATTATATTTATTGTTTTTCTTAATGGACGTGAAAAAAATTAAAGCTACAGTTAAAATGAGACGGACGGAGTAATACTTAATGTTACTTAACATTACTTATAATGTAATTAATAATACTTGATCATACTCTTCCTACTTTCTAATCCTACTATTCTTTTTCTAACTTAATTCTACTTAACACTTTATTATACCACTTAATCCTATTTACTGCCTCCACTAATCAAATCTTAGAAATTCTACTGTAATATTTAACCTATATGCACTTGGGGTTGTTTTTTTTTTTTTTTTTTTGGGGGGGGGGGGGGGGGGGGGGGAGGGGTGTGGGTGGGTTTCCAAACCTTGCAACTCAAAAAAAAAAAAAAACTTGAATAATGTTTTTGTTTGGTGGTGTATTTAAGACTAGTTACATCAGAAAACAATTTAAATTTGCATTATTGCATGTTGTCCCATTGAAAATGATATTCTACCTAAACAATAGATGAGGAAATGAACCACAACTCCTCTTTTATGGCTAGGAATTGAACAACGCAAAGTGGAGGTTGAGCTACTCACTATGTTTAATCATTGACAATGACTGCATACTAGTAACATTTTTAACTTTCTATCTAGGTTATTATTTTAAAGTGGATAGAGTTGTAGATAAACGGAAAATGAAAAGGATTGGAGAACTTAAGTGAAATCAAATAGATGATGTAGATTACAAGAAAAGGGTAGAATTCCTCTGCCTTTGATTAAAGATTTCGGGTTTAAATCTAGGGTGAGGAACGCTTCCTTTAATGATATCTACGCACGAATTTGAATTCATCAGTTAAATTTAAATATTATAAATAGAAAAATAAATGTTGTGAGATCAGTAGATTGTAAAATTCTAAATTCATGACAGCTTATGAGCATAGGCAAGACAATTCATTAGTTATTGTAGGACCATTGAGTCTTGACCGTCTCAATCCCTCCAACCATAAAACCCATATATATATGTACTAGTTGCGCTAGGCAGGCCCAAATTTAACTTTAATATATAAAAATAATTTATTTTAGCATTTTTCTTTTGCTCGTCATAAAATGATTTGTAGTCATAGAAGTATTTTAGATCGCGAATTTTAAAAGTCTTGGTTTATTTTTAGATTTTATGCATAGTCAAATAGTGTTATGTATAAACTGAGACGAAGGGAGTATTAAAAGATTGGTGTACATGTCTTCATTAGCCAAATTGGCAAGATCACTTGCACAAAATGATTGCAAACATCACTCACGACTCAATATATCAATAGTTTCTTAAATTTATCAGTAAATTTTATTTTAACATTCGAATTACGGTTTGTTCCAATTGAGCATATGAACATCGTATAAAGTGTTCCTATCAGACACTTTCGGTTCAAATTTTTGAAAAAATTTGCTCGTGTTCTCAAGCGTCTTTTAGGTGCTTAACTAAATAAAATATGTCATCTCTTTTATTATACACAACAACCTAAATATCAATTTATGTGAATCCATTTGACTGGGCACGAAATTTAAGAAAAAAGATAAGACTTTTAAACTTATGGTGTTAAATGAGTCACGAAGGAGTCACATATATTTTGTGTGGCACCGATCAATTATAAAAGCCCATGTTAAAGTGAATGAGACCAAAATATGTATGGAAAAGTTACAACAAACTGTAAGGAAAAAGACCATAGGACAAAGACCGTGGGATAATTATGTGAGGACGACAAATCCTAAAGATTGTCCCTTATACTAAGAGAGATAGTGTATATATATATATATATATATATATATATATATATATATATATATATATATATATATATATAAGGAGCAAGAGTTCAACTTCGATATATATATGCGTTGAGAATGAAAATTTGTTTTACATATTAGATAAAATAAACCCACGACAACATGTAACTATTCACATAAATTATGATATAATGACCTAAAAATAGAGTAACTAACAATATATCATAACGTATGTTAAAGTATTCTGATAATGCAAAAATCATGTGGATATCAATGTGTATAAATTAAATCGTAAAGACAAAACTTTAACTTTAATGTGCTAATAGTGTAAAGTTACGCTATACCTTAAGTAAAATATAAAGGAAAACTTATGTGATATAACGATTCAGGCCCACTAATTATCCGTTTCAGTAATACTTTTAAATTATTACAAAAAGTAGCTATATCTTCTTTTTATAGCAGATTTTTACTGTATGTAAGCGGGCATGCATGTAATATATGTACTATATGTATGTATATGTGCACGCTAGTGTATGCGGTGTGTATGATATATGTTTTTTTTTTTTAAATATTGCTATGTTTTTAAAATTCAATGATATCGCCATAATTTATTATTAGGGACGTAAATAGTGCTATTTATGAAAATTCCCTTAAAATAAACTCACAAGTCACAACAACAATTAAATATTATAGTGAACCAACAATTTTGGTTGAACCGTACAACCCTTCCAAGCTATTCATTGAATTCTTAAAGGAACAGCCCATCATTTGATGCAACCAGCATGACAATGGTCCAGTTTTATTGAGACAAAGACATAAAGGTCCATCTGGTGAAACTATTGACAATAGGATGGTCAAAGAGCTTAATAGACATTTTTTTATTTTAAAATAATTTCATTTTATAGACTTATTCAAATTTATTTTAGCATATGTATAAAAACAGTATCATTATTGTATAGAATATGTATTACTATTGTATATGTATATAAAAATGTATCATTCCCTATAATATGTGTATAGAAAATATATCATTGTTGTATATATGTGTATACATTTATTATATAATTATTATACACTTCGCATATACACTTTTTATACAATATATACATCCATTATGTACATTTTCTGTATAATTTGTATATAATAAATGTATACTCAGTGTGTAATGCATACGCACTAATTATACACATATTATACGGTTATTATACACTATTTACAAATAGGCAAGGATTATCAGAGAAAAATGGAGACCGCTAGAGAATTTTATCCTGCCAGATCCGTACCAAATCATTATAGAGATATCTGATGATGTAACGATATTTACATAAACTCTGGCAACAATTCTCTGACAAAGCAGCAAAACCCAAGAAACATAGATCTGGCCAGAGGAGTTCGAAGATCATGTCCTCCGGCGATTCAACTTGTGAGCCAACTAGGGTTTCGGAGGGCCATCGGTGGACGATCATAAAGAAGTGAATCAAAGAAGAGAATAAGAGAACAACAAATCTATGGTAGCAATCGCAATACTTTGCAAGAGTTAGCCTATGGTAATTAGAACTGAGGTGGAAGGTACAGACTGACATAAATATACACTAGAAGTGATGTGTACACACAAGTATTAATGAGACCAAAAATTGGTAGTGGACATGTGGAAATAAATGGAATATAAACTTTTCTTGTCAAAGAATTAACTTACATATAAACATTGAGAAAGTTCTACGTCAGCGGGGCGTATGAAGGAGGAGGATATGGAGAGAGAACACCACGCCAAGGAATAAAATTGGAGAGAGAGAGAGAGAGAGAGAGAGAGAGAGAGAGAGAGAGAGAGAGAAGCAGCTAGGTATTGACATTAATTTGCTCATAGAGTCCAATTTGGGTACTCATGACTATTTAGGGATAAAGTTTGTCTTACATATTCCCTAAAAGTCACGTGGCGTCTTTTTTCCTTTATTAAAATGTAGTTGATTAACAATATAGTACTTAGACAAGTCGGACATTCATTGGCCCAACGAGTAAAACAGGTCATATTTTGCCTTAGGTTCAAGACAGACCTTATAATTGATTCACTCAACTGAAATAATAGATTTGCTAAGTAAAAAAAAAATCTCTCCTCTTCTACATTGCAGAACAGCAAGAGCATGAATCTATATAAGGTCCCCAAATAAACAAAAGTCATTCGTTCATAATTCCTCCACTCTGTTGTTTTTCTACATTGTAGTCTTCTCTCGAGAACCTTCATCTTGGCTTTGTTGTTCTTCCACAATGCAGTCTTTTTTAAATTCTATTAGGAACTTTCTTCTACATTAGAGCTCGAGAATCACATCACTAAAGAAAAATAGCAGATTGTCCGTTCTGCAGTAAAGCGAAGCAAGCCTGCCCTCTAAACTGCTTCATAAGGAAATATTTCCCCATGCCAATGGAAAATGATTACCTAGCTATTCATGTGATTTTTTTTTCAGATTTGGCTCATAGTGGACTCTAATGAAGCCTATGCCCCCAAAACTTGAGGCCCTAGTTTTTTAAAATTAATACTGAGTTTTATGGTTTAATTTCGCTTAAATAATATTGTAGTTTATGAAGAAAAATAAAAATAAAATAAAAAAATTGAAAAAAAGGAAAGAAAATTGCCTAACTTTTATACTAAAGTATTTTTGTATTTTAATTAAACTACTCATATCTTCATATTAGTAAATAAAATTTTATACGACAACATCCAACGGATTGTTTGCAAACACATGGTTAACATCTTATTAACTTGAATTACTTCTTACCAATACAAAATCAAATTATCGGTATTGCTAGTTTTCAAAATTTGGAAAAAAAAATAAAAAATTGTTCACGAAAATCCAAAAGCAAAAAGAATTTATTCAATGCAATAAGTTTCTTGAAACACTAGCATGACATTATTTTCATTCCCATTTAATTGTAAATAAAGATTTCTTATGTTTGTGCTATGATTTTTGACAAATACAACCTTTTATTTGAAAAGAGGTTGACAATAAAATATTTGAAGCAGAACAATAACTAGCTAGTTGTTCTTTATCAAAACTCCTTAAGGAATAAAAGTGAAGGAGAGAAGGTTAATTGAACAAAATTTACCTTAATTAGAAGTGTGAACTCGACACTCTCAAGGAAGAAAAGTGAAGGAGAGAATGTCAATTGAGATAAAATTTAACTGTATATAACTATTTGAGCATAACAAGCTACTTATGACTAACAAATGTAACAAAAATATATCTATATAAGGTCCCCAATTTAAAAAGAGTCCTCCCTCTTCAACTTCTCTTTTTAATCAGAACTTCATTACACCAGTGCTTGTGAGACATTTCATGGTCATTAGCACATGAAGAAACTTGTTGAAAAATGTAAAGGTGATCGCACCTGAGCTGCTCAGCGCTTGATGGAAGAAGCCAAGGCTAGGGAAGAAGACCCCAAGAGTGGGGCATGGGGCATTGTCGAAAAATTGAGAGCCCAAGTCCAAAAATTGAAAGCAGACCCTAATGCAACTATTTTGGTGACCATTTGCCATTAGAATTTTGTATTTCCTTTTTATTTTGCTTTCTGAAATTTCTTGAGGCCCAACATATGCAATAATTTTTTTTATTAATGTTTCCAGATCATTTTTTTGGTTAATCGGATACTTCTTAACATACTAGCTAAGGCATTTGTACCAATTACTTGTCTCGGGTTAACACCCGTTAGGATCATTACAAAAACCTACAAGTAGTGCCTATTAGATCAGCAAAATAAGTACCATACGAAAGTGGGGGGGGGGGGGGGGGGGCGAGGGAGGCAAGAGTTTGGATTGTTGCCTTCCTCCCTCTTTTGCCAGCAGGTTCGCCACCTTATTTTGTTCCTCATAGTTATGATGTAGTACTGTATTTCCCAGCTCCATGATTAAGGACCTGCATTCAGAGATAATATGATTATAAGGCAGGTGTTCATTTTTTAGCATAGTTATTACCTATATTGAGTCAGTGCTGATCTCGATTGGTTTTAAATTATGCTCCACAGCTAGTCGAAGTCCCTGCATAAGAATGGTTAGTTCAGCAAGATTATTTGTAGTGTGGGGTAATCCTTTCATGAACCCAATTACCCACCGACCATGGCAATCTCTTATAACCCCTCCAATTCCTTCCCTCCCAAGATTTCCAAAGCATGAGTCATCAGTGTTTGAGCTTATATTGGTTGGGTTCCGGGGGTTCCCATTTGATGGATATTCTAATTCTAGTCCTGACTGTGGGACTGGGGGTGAATACTAGGGAGAGTTTGATGGCTTGGCTATATACGCGAGTAAAGGAGGGGTGATCATGTTTGTTGTTGAAAAGATCATGGTTTCTATTCAGCCAAATGCCCCAGAATAATAATGGGAGTAGATTTTCCCAGCTGATAAGATGGTCAAAATCATGTTTTCTAAGTCTGCTCCAGCTATTAATCAGGTTGAAAATATTACTGGAGGTGGTGGTGGTAGAAGCATTTGTGGTATTATGTTGGAAAACATTGTGCCAGAATTGTTTGCTAATACCACATTCAAAGAAGATGTGATTTTGGGTAAAACTGAGGCAACAACACTGTTTTCAGATCCTGACTATTAGTAGTAGTTATATCTTGGGTAAAATTTAAAAATGATTCTTGTTTCTTTTTAAATATGTTTGAAAACTCTTATATTAAAGCTAATATGAATTCTCAATGTAAGTCTAACGTGTGTGGTTTTATATCACCATTCTGGGTATACCTCTTCTGTAGTACATAATGTTTAGCCTTTTTTTGACGGTGGAAAAGATTACTATCAACTCGGCCAGTTGTGATATCAACCTTATAAAGTGCTATGCAGTATTCTTCTTTAGATATTTTCAACTTTTTCTTTTCCTTTATTTTAATCTTTAGTTTTCGGCAGTTGTTTGTAGGAGGGAAGTTTAGGTGTTTAATTAGGTTAGTAGTGTTCCTTCTGATAGCTATGTAATAATCTTTTCTTAATTGACTTTGAAATTTACCAATCATGAAATGTGCTCTTATCAGTTTTAACCTGGTATTTAGCATATGGTTGTTCCCCTTGGCATATGAATGATTCTTTTTTCTTTTTAAATATATTTGAAAACTCTAATATTAAAGCAAATATGAATGCTCATATCACAGTTGAACTTAAGAAAAATGAATTACATGGAACTTTGGTGCACAATTCAATAAAAGTTATGAACAAATTGTCAAGAAATTCCCAATGAGAAGTATACTTTTCAGAAAAGCAACTAAACATTTGGTCAATAAAGTTAATAGGGAACATTTTTAACGGAGTGAATAGATAATTAGAGTAACAGATTTACATTTAATTTATCACCCATTAGTTGCTCTAATCAATTAAGACTGAAACAATAAGAGGGATGTATTTTAATTACCAGTGCAATCTTTACAAAACTAGGACAACTATCAAGTCAGCCCTTCACCCGAATGAAACTAGAAAGCAAAAAAACTACTCTTAGTAAGCTAATTACAAAGAGCTCACAAACCCACCGAACCAGCTCACTTGAAAAACACATGGTGGGAAACAGATTCCCATTGAAACGCTGAGAAATTTTATAATTTTTCCGTGTAAAAACACTACTATTTAGGTTTTTTCCTACTGACACTCAGTGAGAATATCTACTGAACATTTTTCAGTGAAAAAAAAGTGATTTTTTAGTAGTGTCTACCTCTTCCTGCTTCAGAGATCCATTGTGCCTCATTCTTCCATGACATATTAGTCCTTCTACTCCTTGGCCAAAGTAAAATGCTCTGCCACAACTCCTTAAAGAAACTGCAGTCAAACAAAATATGCTGATTCTGGGAAATTTTTGCATAGCACGCATAGCCCATCAATCCTCATACCCCACTTTCAGAGAATATACTGAGTCCTTAGTTTACCATGAAGTGCCACCCAAAGACAATATTTGTTGACCTTGGAGTTTTGCCCATGGGGCAAGCGGTGTCAAATGTTCAAGATCACCCAACTTCAAGACCATTCCGGTAAATCACCCGGCCCAATCTTTACAAACTTAGCTGGCCGAATTCACTTTTTACTTTTTCTAGCCGCGTGCATAAATTATACTCCAGCTATACACGTTTATGCATATATTATACATCCACCGATTATTTAAGCGGTTGTGCAGGCGGTTATTTAGGTTAATTCTTCTAATTTTTCTTGTAAAAATAACGGGGGATGTTCAATGTTTGGATATGTTTTAAAATTTAGCCACCTATTGCAACGTAATTGGAAAAAGAAGAAGTTAATTTGTAGCGTGAAACTAAAATTTGGAAAAAGTTTCACTGGCTAAAATACTGAAAATTGAAATTAAAGCTCTCACATGTGAAACTTCAGTACAATGGTTTGGCTTTTAATAGACCAGACTAGCAAGCAAAGTATTGATACCATGGTAAAGGTGTTTGATAGGTTTTTTTTACCAGCATTCCAAAACTTGAAAAACGAGAGGCAAATTTGTTATCTACAGAATTCTTTCGGTTCGGATTGTACTTTACATCATATGTGTTTGTGTTCTTTATTTTTTTCTACTAATATTGTTGTTTTCTAGGACAACAATAAAATAATAGATTATTTATTTTAACATTTTTGTTCAATCATGGTCACGTCAACTTATCCTATAATTAGCAAGGGTTCCATTTTCACTGGGGAAGTGTTACTTATGTTTTATGATTCCGTATCCAAAATTAGTTGATTCACTAAATTTAAAGTTGCGTCAAATACCATTAAGGGGAATAAAGCACCAGTCACCAAAAATTTCTCTATTTTTAAAACTTGAACTATCAATTGATATAAAATCTTGCTATCATGTATCTCGGATTAAAGTTACTCATTTGTGTGGATGCTTTAAAGGATATGGTGCAAATAGAAAAGTTCGTACACAATATATTATTCTAAGCTGTGACTATGGTAGATCTATGAGTGAATACAAATGACTCCCCATGTCCTTTGTATTGTTGAAGTGTATAACCATCTCATCTAAGAATTTAAGTTATTGGAAAAAACTTCTTTTTTAATTACTTCATATTATATCTACACATGCTACTCATAGGAAAAAGGCAATGTCATTTTGGTGCTTAGATTAAAGGAAACATATTTAAATGTGTCGTAGTATTTGAAGTTACTCAATTTTGTTATCCGTTGCATTTTTTTTTTAAATCTATTTATATAACAAATCATGACGTATTTGCTCATGTTATTAATAGAGCTTCAACATGAAGTGAATAGACTTCACGTATTCAAATAATTTGACAAAAAATGTTCAAATTTCCCTTTAACTTTAGACTATGATTTATAATTACCTTCAAGCTAGAGTTGTTAGTGGTAAATGGCAAAAATGGAACTTCCTCCTAACAACAAAGTAATACGAGATCAAAAGTCAAGCAGAGTTTTAGTTAAAATTGTCCCTTATCTATGGGAGTAGATCTATTTTGGTCCTTTAAATAAAATCTTGAGCACTTTTAGTCTCTTAAATTTGCTAAAGTGGAGCATTGTGGTCCAACTAACAAAATGGACCAAAAAACACGACAAAAACCAACATAGAAAAATCAACCGACTTTTGAACCGACCGAAAAACCGCATAACTTGGTCTGTTTGATCCATTTTTCTTTTTAAAAATGAAACAGACTGAGCTCAATCGTTATTTTGCACCAAAAAAAAAAAAAAAGAAAAAGAAAACAGCTAAGCTCGGCCAATTCATAGGTCGATTTATTTAAAAAATGTGAACATAGTTTTGACCAAAAGAAGATGGAGTTCTTTTTTTTTTTTTTTTTTTTTAATTTTTCGGGTGCAAAATTGACCAAGCTCGATTGGTTTATTCAAAAAAGTTCAAAAAAGAATTAGGATCAAATCGATCGAGTCGACTGGTTTTGCGATTAGTCTGAAGGTCGATCAAATTTTGCCGTGCTTTTGGTAGTTACCATTGTAGTTTTTAAGTCCATTATGCTAGTTGGACTAAAGACGCTGCACTTTAGCAAACTTAAGGGACAAAAGATGCTCAAAGTTATATTTGAAAAATCAAAATAAACCTGCATCAATACATAAGTGACAATTTTGTCTAAAAACTCACAAAATGTTACAAGTTTAGAATAAAATAAGGATAAAATTTGAATATTTTGCCTAGATTAAATTAAATAAACCTAAAAGATAAAAGAAAAGAAAAGAAAATATGAAAAAACAAGGAAAATAGAAAAGGAAAAATATCCAAACGCAAGAGAAACCCAGGAGCCACAAACAACAAGAGGGTGACTGAGAGCAAACCAAATCAGGAAAAACACAAAAGAAAATAAGATTAGAGAAAATACCCTATCAAGTAATTGTTTTTCTTAGTTCTGTACATACAAAAAGTTGCAATTTTGGGTGCTCTTAAAAGGATGGCAGTAAGAACACCCATAACAGGGATAAGTATGGCTTCAGCACCCTCAATTTCATCTTGTAATAGGGTGTTTGTTGTTGTTAAGGCACCACCTTTTAGAGCTTCTTTTTTTGGTCAAGGAGGTAATGTTCTGTTTTACTTTACTTTACTTTGCATTGAACTGTGGACAAAGACATGATTTTTATTCAGTTTTATGTTATTACTGAAATTGGGGTTTCTTGATTTGCTTTATTGATGCTAAAATTTGCTAGTATTAAAAATTTCAGACCTTTATGGTCAATCCTTTATTGGGTTTGGAGGCTCCTTTTAGTTTTTACACTTATAGTTAGTGTCCAGTTTTGGTTGCTAATCTCAGACTGTAGCATTTATCAATTCACTTATGTAAAGATACAGTCTTTTAGTTTTGTACATAAAAAAAGTTGCAATTTTGGATACCCTTTTGTTTGGTTCTGTAAAAGAATGGCAGTAAGAACACCTATAACAGGGATAAGTATGGCTTCAGCACCTTCTATTTCATCTTGTAATAGGGTTGTTGTTTTTGTTAAAGCGCCGCCTTTTAGAGCTTCTTTTTGGTCAAGGAGGTAATTTTAGTGCTTTCTGTTTTAGTTTACATTGCATTTAACCGTATACAAAGACATGATTTTTATTCAGTTTTATGATATTACTGAAATTGGGGTTTCTTGATTTGTTTTGTTGATGCTAAAATTTGCTAGTATTAAAAATTTCAGACCTTTATGTTCAATCCTTTATTGGGTTTGGAGGCTCCTTTTAGTTTTTACACTTATAGTTAGTGTCCAGTTTTGGTTGCTAATCTCAGACTGTGGCATTTATCAATTCACTTATGTAAAGATGCAGTCTTTTAGTTTTGTACATACAAAAAGTTGCAATTTTGGGTACCCTTTTGTTGGTTCTGTCAAACCAAAATGGCAATTAGAACACCTATAACAGGGATAAGTATGGCTTCAGCACCTTCTATTTCATCTTGTAATAGGGTTGTTGTTTTTGTTAAAGCGCCGCCTTTTAGAGCTTCTTTTTGGTCAAGGAGGTAATTTTAGTGCTTTCTGTTTTAGTTTACGTTGCATTTAACCGTATACAAAGCAGTGTTATCAAAGGCGCGCTTTAAGCGCGCTTAAGCCCTGAAGCGAGGCTCAAAACATGTTGAGCGCTTCGCCTCGCTTTATGTGCGCTTCAGTGTCGTCATCAAGGCTCTAAGACATACTTTTCCTTGCCAATGAGCCTCTCTTGAGGAGGTGACACTAGATGATTGATATTTCACTTTATCTTAATATTTTTACAATTTCTTTGTCCATATATTTGTTATTCATGCTTATTATTATTAATCTTGGACTAAACATATATATATATATATTTGTATTTTTGCACCATTGTGCTTTTTTTCATTAAAGCCCGCGTCGCGCTTAAAGCCCCAGCTGATCTTAGAGGCTTTTTCGCGCTTTTCGCTTTTGATAACACTGATACAAAGACATGATTTTTATTCAGTTTTATGATATTACTGAAATTGGGGTTTCTTGATTTGTTTTGTTGATGCTAAAATTTGCTAGTATTGAAAATTTTTGGAGGGCCCTTTTAGTTTTTATACTTATAGTTAGTGTCCAATTTTAGTTTCTAATCTCAAACTGTGGCATTTATCAATTCACTTATGTAAAGATGCAGTCTTCTAGTGTTGTATATACACCAACAACACCATACCCAGTGTAATCCCACAAGTGGGGTCTGGGGAGGGTAGGATGTACGCAGACCTTATCTCTACCTTTGTGGGATAGAGAGGTTGTTTCCGATAGACCCTCGGCTCAAAAGAAATGTAACCGATGCAGGAATGTAGTAATAGTGTTGTATATATAAAAAGTTGCAATTTTGGGTGCCCTTTTGTTGGTTCTGTTAAACCAAAATGGCAATTAGAACACCTATAGCAGGGATAAGTATGGCTTCAGCACCTTCTATTTCATCTTGTAATAGGGTTGTTGTTTTTGTTAAAGCGCCGCCTTTTAGAGTTTCTTTTATGGTCAAGGAGGTAGTTTTATTGCTTTCTGTTTTAGTTTACTTTGCATTTAACTGTTCACAAAGACATGATTTTTATTCAGTTTTATGTTATTACTGAAATTGGGGTTTCTTGATTTGCTTTACTGATGCTAAAATTTGCTAAAAGACTGCATCTTTACATTAAGCGAATTGATAAATGCCACAGTTCAAATTAGTTACTTTGCATTCAACTGTATACAAAGACATGATTTAATTCTGTTCTATGTAATTAATGAAATTGGGTTTTCTTGATTTGCTTTATTATTGCTAAAATTTGCTAGTATGGGATTTAATCTTGGAAATTTTAGAACTTTCTGTTCAATTCTTTACTGGGTGGAGGCCCTTTTCAGTTTTAACACTTTTGGTTACTGTGCCTTTTCCAATTTTTTGTTTCTAATGTGAACTATGGAATTTATCAATTCATTAATGTAAATATGCAGCCTTTTAGTTTATTTTATATCTTTAATTTTTGTTTTTGTAATGTCTGATTTGATTAGAATTTGTGAACCAGTTCTCTTATAAGATGTAGACTGTTAGAAGCTGGTTGAAGCACTGCTATTTTGTTCTATTTTGCTGCTTTGCGGTTGGTTATTCATACTTCACCAAAATGGATAGTGCAGTGGAATTTATCAATGTTAAGGTTTTTGTTTGAATGTGAATGGATGTATTTTTCATCTTTCAGTAGGATGGTGTCGATATAGACATAGGCCCTTTAGGTGCTTATGAAGTTATAAGACCATGATAATATCAAGTCTAGGCATCGATAGATTTGAGGACTTGAAGGAAGTCTCTCAACTACTCGTCGGTGTTCAGGGTGTTCCAGGATTTGTCTGGAGAAAGGGAACTTGGCTAATTGAGGTGTGAAAAAATAGCTATAGGAGATTTGCAACGTAAATGTGTTGAACTTTCTGAATGGTATAGGAAAGAGAAAATGATGTTCCACCTCGAACTCTCGTACATCTAGACTATTGATTTGGGCGACTCCGCAATTTTCTCTTAAAAAACATCTTCTAGATGGCTGTTACGCTCCCCAACTCTTCTGTTCTTTTGGTGTACCTGCATAAACATGACATACATTGATCTTGCCCTGCATGTATGTGTTATCTTTGCACTTAATCATGTTAAATTGATGCAGACATTTGCTAAAGTCATACCAGCTAAAGTAGTATTGAACAGCCTGAGAAGGAGGAACATCTTGGACTAGACAATATAGACTCAAGAAAAATCACGTTCTTTTTCTTTGGTTTATGGACTGAATAAAAGGGGATAATAATTCTTTATCAAAAACTAAAAGGGGATATGAATCCCTGGATGAGTCATTTTTTAATGTATCAGGGTCTCGTCCTGCGTTTGATTAATGTAGGGTAAAACTCCTGATAAGAAAACATGTTTAGTTAGGGTATTTGTTGTTTTGGTGATTAAAATCTTGTGGATATTAAAGGATAGCCCGGTGCAGTAAGCTCACACTAAGTGCGGGGTTGGGGAAGGGCCAGGCTACCGTGCATTTTGTGCACGTGTTGATCTTCCAAAATTATAATCTTGAGAGACTCTCATCTTGATTCTTGAGGTTCTTTTTTGCTCTTCCACTTGGGATCAAGTAGCCACTTATATTAGGATAAGAAGAAACTCAGGATGACTCATCCTGGATACACTGTTTTCATTAAAAGACAGGATTATGGGATGAGCTATGTCAATGCCAATTCATCCTACTGACCAGCCCTCTACTCCCCATCTTAACTTTAGATTAGATTAAACTAGCTTTACATAGAAGACATGATTCACTCATTACAACAATGAAATATTATATAGTTACATCCTTGCTTTCATTCTTGTTAGTTGTATCCTTGCATCTGTATCAAATATTTTACCCATTTCCCTTATCGTAATTATAGATGTTATGGCAAACTCAATACTTCAGCATGCATTACTGATCAACGCCTGTGGCCTAGGCAAGTAAGGTGCTCCAAATTAACCTACACGAGTTTTAGATTCCGTTTTAAGTCAACCCACATATACCATTGATGATGTATGATTGTCATGCATTCTCATTAAGTCCTATAAAAGTCTTTGCACTTTTATCATTCTTTGCAGATGTCAACATTCTTACCATGGCTGGCCAGTCTAATAAGTCCGTTTAGAAATTTATGCGCTTTTGGCATTCTTCGAGGGTGCCATAGTGGCTAGTGGCATAGTCCCTTCTATGTCATATTTCCACTTGTGCTATAAAAATGCTGAGGTTAAGCCTCTATACAAGAAACTTTGGCTTTTACCTGTATGTAGATGTAGCTCCATTTATCTTGGGTATATAGAAGCAAATTGTTTTATAGTTAGCATTTACTCCACTGTTTTAGCATGGTTTGTTCTGAGGAGTAATTAATGTGCTGGTCAATATTCACCTTCAAATTTGGTCTTACAATCGAGAACTACTGCTCTTGATGTTTAAGCTTTATTCAGCCTTTTACTGTTTGATGAAAAACATTATTTAAGGTTGACCCAATTGGTACCGTATCAAAGCTCTATGTATACAGCGGGTGGACATTTATACTTACATATTTGACCAATAGACATAAATTGGAAGGACTAGATATTTAAGTTTTCCATCGTATACTGTTCTTCTTATGCCAAACTAGATCTAAGGTGTTCCTAGTAAACTAGCAGGTTCCTCCTCAGTTTAATCTTCTTTCATTAGTCTGCTGGAACCCCTCCCCTTCCGTAGCATTTATTTGCTGACAAATTGTATTCACTTGCAGTGGGAGCTCTAAAACTTGCTGGGCTACAGCTTTCTCGTTCTAATAGATCCAGGTGTAACAGTCATGGTGGGGGTGCCCTTGGAGCTCGTATGAATCTATTTGATCGGTTTGCTAGAGTTGTCAAGGTTATTTGGTCCATGATATTTCTCATTCATTAGGCTAGTTCTACGTTTTGTCTCCTAAGACTTGTTCTCAACTCAGATGTTATTCTCTTTTATGTGTTATGTAGTCATATGCAAATGCAATTATAAGCACCTTCGAAGACCCAGAGAAGATCTTGGAACAAACTGTGCTGGAAATGAATAATGATTTGATAAAGCTGCGACAAGCTACAGCACAGGTAGTCTCAGATCTTTTCCTATATATGGTTTCAGAGATAGAAGATATTGGTTCAACCTACGTAGCGCCTAATATGATTGAGATATCATAGTTAAGGAGGTGAAAAAAAGTTTGATGCTTTGCCTTTCTCTGAAGGTCTTGGCTTCACAGAAGCAGTTGGAAAACAAGTATAAAACTGCACAACAAGCTTCTGAAGATTGGTAAGTGCTAGGGAAATCTAGCTCGTCCTGTTTGTATTAGCTGTGGTTTAATTTTGCTTCAATCCTAGGTATCGTAGAGCCCAGCTTGCTCTTGGAAAGGGGGAGGAAGACCTTGCTCGTGAAGCTCTCAAAAGAAGAAAATCTTATGCTGTAAGGCAAATTTTTTGTGGGAAAGTTTTCAAGAGTTCAGTTGGTTACTATATAGTGTTTAATTAAAACGGTGTTCTCGTGGAATTGGAAGTTATCTTATCATTCCGGTTACTGGGAATTTTATATTGCCCTCATTTGATTTTTCATTTTTTTGTGTTCATTTTAATATTTAGATGTCCTCGATATCATATAAGAATAGAGCAGAGTTGACCTAGGAGTTAGATTCGGTTTGATGAGTTACGTTCTTGAGTGACATGACTTATGTATTTGCTGGTAATGAAGGACTTGAATTACTTTTCAAACTTTGTTATTATCCCTTAAAGTCCGTCAACACCCAAGGATGTGACCTAGTGGTCAATGAGGTGGTGAAAACCTTGGAGACCAAGGTTCAAACCTCAGTAAAGACAGTACACTAAGTGATTTATTTACATCTGCTTAAGTCTTGGTGGGCAAAGTTACCCGGTAACTGATTTTCCCAAAAAAATAAAAAAAAAATAAAAAAATTTACCCGGTAGTTGTGCTGGTGGGCGATAGCCGTTACTCATTGGAATAGTTGAGGTGTGTGCAAGTTGGCTCAGACACCATCATAAATAGAAAAAGAAAGTCCTTGAAGTTTTCGTAATGGAAAAGCAACAATGATGTTGTATTTGTATGGTAACCTCAAAACTGTATGCCACACTTGTATGTCTAGTTTTTTGTATTATTATTTCGTAAGGCTATTATTTTCACCCAGTGTTATATATTATACAGCCAAGTTTCATGTCTTAATAGAAATAAGGATTCTTGAATCCTTGATTTATGTTGGTTCATTACATTGTTTTCAAGTGTAGGTATTGACTGACTTCAGGTGAATTTGGATAGTGATTGATAAAATTTTATTATTATTGGGATCCGCAACTTCTTAATCATATGTAACATGCAAGATTGTTTAGCTCCACAAATTAAAGAGTCTTATGGTGTCCTTTTCTCCTCTATATCTCAGTAGATTACTTCTTTGAGCTTGAGATGTCAAATTGGATGACTTAGTAAAAGACTAGTATGTTTTAGCATCAGGTTTCCTGTTTCCCAAGAAAAGAAAGAAACATTTGAATAAGGGAAAAAGGGTGGGGTGGATTGAAAAAGCTCGTTCAGATTTTGAACTTGAAGATCTCTGTACCAAGGATGCACAAATAATGCCACATGCTATCATTTCTTGATTGCTTTACAGCGTGTCTGCTTAAGAGGATAATGAAGTGAAATGAACATCATGACAATTATGTCTCGACTTTGTGTTCACTCATGTTTGAATTATGCAGGATAATGCAAATGCCTTGAAGACTCAACTTGAACAGCAGAAGACTGTAGTTGATAATCTGGTCAGCAATACACGGGTGTGTTCCTAACCTTTTTTTTTTTTTTAATCAGGGATGCTTATTATTCTGGTTTAGTAGCTTCTTTAACAAAAAGCTAAGGAAGATATGATGCTTTGATTGCTCATTCGTATGATTTACGCGTACATATACATGTTTTTCACTTGATAAAAAAGTTTGTTCTTATAGCCCCAGGGCTTAGTTCAAGTGGCAAAGGTTGAGGCCATGCGAACTAAGCCTAATATTTAAGTGAGAAGGATAGAGGGGCGAGCCCATTGTCCCCGAGTTTTGAGAGCTGTGATTGGTTCTAAGGGTTGGCCCCAGATGGATTTCTTGGCCATAATTTTTTTTAAGAAGTTTGTTCTTTAATCTGCGCATTTTTTGGGGATATTTATCCTAAGTTACATCAAGCAACAAATTTTACCAAAATCTCGGTCTTGCACATTATGTTAAAATGAATTGGAACTTTTGTCTTTGACTGTTATCATCTCTCATTTGACAGCTTCTGGAGAGCAAGATACAGGAAGCAAAATCAAAGAAGGATACTCTGAAAGCACGTGCTCAGTCAGCAAAGTCAGTTCCATGCCTTTTCATCATTTCATGTTTATCCTGAATTATAAATATCCAGGGCTCACACTTTTGGTTATACCTCTTGTAAGGGGCATTTCCCCCAACTTATCAATAAAATTATCACATCATAAAAAATATGTGGCTCATAAAATTGTCACGCTTTATTTATTTCTTTTCAAGAAAGTGACTATGAGGTTTATCATTTAGGACGGCAACCAAAGTAAGCGAGATGTTGGGAAATGTAAATACAAGCAGTGCCCTCTCAGCCTTTGAAAGAATGGAAGAAAAAGGTTCTGACACATACTCCACCCTCTCTTTCCCATTCCTCTTTTGCTTCCAATTTCAGATGCTTACTTTGCTTCTACTTTAAATATTTTTTGTCTTGTAGTAATAGCTGTAGAGGTTGATTTTTTGCCCGCCGATACAAACAATAAGACAGTGCTGATCATAGAAGCCTCTTAAAAATGACCTTTACTCTGCTCCTTAGCTTCTATGAGTAATTATTTGTATATCAATCGAAAGATGGTCCCTAAGTATGTTTTCTCTTAGAAGTTATTCACTGAATACAGGCTTTGCGAATCCTGAGCTCAGCTGTCATTGCTCATAAAAGAAAGACAAAACACTAGCAGGATTAATGTTAAGGATAAAAGGAGGAAATATGATAAGGTACTCATGTCAGAGATCATTTTGCAATTTTGGGGATAAAAACACATGCTAATCAAGATCGATACCTTATTTTGAAAATAAATAATTTGAAGTTTGCCAAAGGACGTTGGTATGTAGTGTTCTTGTCGTAAAGCCTACATATTTTTGCACAACTATTTAGACACGTGTCTAGTTACTGAATAAGTCTGCAGCAAAATTAGTGCATTTTGTCTATTATAGGTCCTTTGCAGATGCACTCGAGATGTCCTCTATTGTGGATTTTCATCTCCGATATACATAATTACACGCTGAGTTAAGCTGCTCAATCTTACACAACAATTTATTCTTCTGCGAAGTAAATTTTATATTTAACCTAAATAGCACTTGATTGCCCCCACCACCACCACCAACACACACACAGAGAGACACCCTTATTTGGGGTAACAAGGCGATATTTGCACTTACTGCGTGATTGTTGCATGTTGAAATCTTCTACGACCGAGTGTTGGAAATAAGAATTTGTTATCCTGGATATAATTCAGATGAAACTATGGAGTCACTCCTCCTAGTCACGTGCTAAAGTATTTGTGGGTGATTAAATGACTGTCTTACTTTTTCTTGATTTTCCGTAGTTTTGACTATGGAGTCTCAAGCGGATGCTCTTAACCAGTTAACCAGTGATGAGCTTGAAGGAAAGGTAATTAGTTTTTTCTATTGCATTACCTTTTTAAGGTCATGTGCTCTCTCTCTTTCACAATTTACTATCCATTACCTATTATTTTCCTCTTAATTTTTTTTTGTGGCTTTCGATTGATCGATGAGACGCGACGCGGGATGAACGCCAATGTGGAGGTTTGGAGACAGTTCCTGGAGTCGAAAAGGTTAAGGTTGAGTAGGACAAAAATAGAGTACGTGGAGTGCAGGTTTAGTGCGGTGACGAGTGACACTGATGTGGAAGTGAGGCTCGACTCACAAGTCGTCTTGAAGAGAGAGAGTTTCAAGTATTTGGGGGCTATAATTCAAGGTAATGGGGAGATTGACGAGGATGTCACATATCGTATTGGAGCAGGGTGGTTGAGATGGAGGCTCGCATCTGGTGTCTTGTTTAAGAAGGTGCCACCAAGACTTAAAGGGAAGTTCAACAGAGTAGTGGTGAGACCGATGATGTTGTATGGGGTGGAGTGTTGGCCAATCAAGAACTCTCATGTTCAGAAGATGAAAATTGCAAAAATGAGGATGTTGAGATGGATGTGTGGACTGACTAGGAGAGATATGGTCAGAAATGAAGAGATTCGGGACAAGGTAGGGGTGGACTCCGTGGCAGAAAAGATGCGGGAGGCGAGACTGAGATGGTTCGGACATGTCCAGAGGAGAGGCACAGATGTGCCGGTGAAGAAGCGTGAGAGGCTGGCGATGGAGGGTTGGAAGAGAGGTAGAGGAAGGCCGAAGAAGTATTGGGGAAAGGTGATCAGGCAGGATATGACTAGTCTTCAGCTTATCAAGTACATGACCCTAGATAGGAAGGTGTGGAGGTCGAGGATTAGGGTAGAAGGCTAGTAGTAGGATTAGTAGTACCTCCCTTTCTTGCTGGAACAATATTATTTCCGTCATTTTCTTGTATTTTTATTTTAGCAGTCGCACATCTCTTATTCTTAGTTTTCTATTGCTACTTCTTGTCCTTTCTACTTTAGTTTTCTTGCTATTATGATATTACTTCTGTGTTACTTGAGCCGAGGGTCTATTGAAAACAACCTCTTTATCTGCCAAGGTAGAGGTAAGGTCTGCATACACTCTACCCTCCCCAACCCCACTTTGTGGGATTACACTGGGTATGTTGTTGTTGTTTTGACTTTCTTGATCTTCACTTCTTAATCATTCTTATTTGGAGATGTGGCTAACTTCTTGTTGTGCTTTTCCTTATTATTGCCAAAATTGAAAGTGATCCATTGTAAATAGACTCACTTTCCATTTTCACCTTTTATAACATATGTAATTGGTGAAAAATATGTTTTTTTTTTTTTTTGAATACTCATTTCTCGTGAGCACAAAATGGCACAAAAGTGCGACATGCATCTGCTGCAAACGAAGTTTTAGTTTCCATTATGCAAAGCCCTGGTGGGAGAATTTACTGCTTCTTAGGGGATTATATTTTTTATCCTAATTGATTATTCTGCTTCTTACAGTTTGCATTACTGGAGACCTCTTCTGTTGATGATGATCTTGCCAGCTTAAAAAAGGAATTAACTGGAAGCTCAAAGGTATTTTCTACTCAATCTAGGTGCTAAGATATGGGCACTTTTATACTACTTATGGGTAGAGCTGTTACATGGGAAATGGAAATTTACATGTGTTGCTCTGTGCTAGGTATATTCCCTTTTCTCCCTGATATTGGTATCAGGTGACATCAAATTTTAATAAATCAAACTGCATAGTAAATAGATGAAGACGAAGTATGAGTTGCTTCTCTTCATTATACACACCTCTGGCTAAGTTTATTCTGTAACCATGAAATTGTGTATCTGTAAAAGCAGATGTTCATAAGAACATGAAGGTGCCCTCCAACGATTAATCAAGAAAGGAAGCCTACCATGATACTTTTAAGTTACTTGTGGTGATTATAGGTAGTTTCCTGTTACTTGTTGCTTCCTTGCTTTGGAAAATCTCCTTTTATCTAGAAAAGCAGAAAACTAGTGTGCATATGTTGGTGATTTGGGGGTGGGGAGTTAATTGAGGACGACATAATTTGTTTCATTGTGCCTTCTAGGGCTTTGGTCTAGTGGTAAGGGCGTAGCACTTGATGTGTGTGTTAGACGCACATCAGGAGTTTGAATCCTGCCACAGACAAGAGCTTGCTGTTTAAGCGAAGAATGATAGAAGGAAGGCCCATTATGTGCGCCAATTGGCTCTCGTAGATTTTCTCGATTATAAAAAGAAACATAATCTGTTTTATTGTTGATGTAGCATTTCCTTCTAAACCTCCAGACTAGAGCTGAGGTATTTGGTTTAATGTTTTATTTTTACTGACTAAGCAGAAAGGAGATCTTCCACCAGGGAGAACACCAGTTTCCAGTTTGCAATTTCAAGATTCAGAGATTGAAAAAGAATTGAATGACTTAAGGAGACGGGCAAATGATTTCTAGAGATCATAGTTGATCTTTCACACTACAAATTGTCTTCCTTTAGGCTTTTGATACTCAGAATGTGGCCATGCTTTCCAGAAAAGTTGCCTCATCGTTACAGGCAAGCGAATATAGGAAGTAAAAATCGAAAGTATATTGAGATATGTTGATATATCGTCTTTCAATTTATTGACCTACATTATGGCAATATAGTGTAAGCTAGCCTTGACCTTCAGTTTTGTATATTGTCACCCAAATGTTTCATGAGAATAGTCCTTCGAGTTACATTGTAGATTTGGAAATTCCATAATGCTGGTTTTGCATTTTATCTAACAAATTCTCATCTTGTGAAAACTGTTTTCACACTTGAAAATTTCTCCACAACAGTGCTTCAAACTCAGCTGGTTTGTTAGGATAATTTTGAGGCAAGAGAGGAGAAGCAAAAAGTAGAGTTAGTATAAAAGTGGGTTATATGAATTTTTCTGATATCATACTAATTGGTTATTGTCCTGTTTCCCAATTAGATGTTTGGATGCGAACTATATACTTTGCGAAGAGCTCAATGGGCGTAACCTTGACTTGTCATTTGACTTTGTTTGTACATTGGAGTAACAAATAGACCTATGATACAGCGTACGAACATTCTTACCGTAAGCATAAGATCTATTCATAATTCATAGTCTAAGAAAATGTATAGCTACTATAGTTCAACCGAGAGAGGCTCACGTGTGATTAGTAGTTGGTGAGGCAATAACTTACTTAGGCGATCATCAATAGCTAGTTCGAGAGGATGATCAGTCATGCTAGGATTGAGACACAACTCAGACTCATATGGGACGTAATAGCGGGGGACTTTCCACATTAAGCGGAAGCCTGAGTGAGCAATGTTGCATGGGGGTAGAAGGCTCGCGTATAGCAATGTGACAGGATGGTGAATAAGCATCTAACTCTATGCTGCCAGTGGTAACACAACACATAGAGTTTGACACCTGCCCGATGCTAGAATGTCTGAAAGAGAAATATTAGCTTTGAATGGAATCCCTGGTAAACGGCAATAATAACTCTAATTGTCCTAAAATAGCGAAATTCCTTGTGGCATAAGTAGCGACATGCACGAATATCGTAAATTGCTCCGCTATCTCCTTTATGTACCTGGTGAAATTGAATTCTTCCTGAAGATACAGAGTACCAACTACTAGACGGTAAGACCCTGTATACCTTCACTAAAGCTTCATAGCAACAACCATAATCGCATGCACAGGATAGGTGGGAGGGGCAACACATAGCTATCGACCAATCCTGAAAACCACATCAAGATTACCTATTATTTATAGTTAAATAACAATCCGTTGTAGTCTAGTTGGTCAGGATACTCGGCTCTCACCCGAGAGACCCGGGTTCAAGTCCCGGCAACGGAATTTCCCTTTTTTTTCCTACTTTAAGAACCAGTAGAACTTTTTCTTTCTTTTTTTCCCTTCTCTAAACTGCATTATATGACGTACCATTATGCATTATAAGTTGTACATCAAGAAAATCCATCCAAAATAAACACCAACACCTCCCAAAAAACCTCTCATTTCCACCAAAAAATGGCCTCCATTCCTCTCCTCCATTTCACTCCCAAAACCCCTTTCACCCCTCGCCTATTACCCCACCCCCTCAAACCCATTAACCCGAACCCCCTCCAAACCCGAACCCGAATCCAAACCCGACCCGTTTCCATCTCCGCCGCATACAACCCAATCCCTGCTACAGACCGGTTAATCTCAGCCGTTGCTTACTTCCTTCCCTTTTTCAACGGCATCCAATACGGCCGTTTCCTTTTCTCTCAATACCCTTCTTTAGCTCTCCCATTTCAGCCCATTCTTCCACTTTTATCCCTTTACCGCTCTATCCCTTACGCTAGTTTTGTCACTTTCTTTGCTCTTTACTTAGGTAAGTAGTAAAAGCACCAACAACCTTAAAAATGTTGTTCGAACTTTTTTGCCCTTCGGACTCTACAGCAGTTAACATTGTCATTTACTATTTTACTCAAATAATTTTTAATTTTCTATTACTACTTTGTTTTTTTTTTACTATCCTGTTGTTGTTACTGCATCTGTTCTCATTAATTGCTGTGTATCTGCCATCTGTTCTCATTAATTGCTGTGTATCTGCTTTACTTGAGCCGAGGGTGTATCGGCCCTTAGGACTATTGTCATTTATTATTTTCCTCAAATTATTAGTTAATGCGCATTTCCTTTTATGTTCCCGGAATTTAATTTTGGCATTGTTCTTGTATTTTCTTATTTTTGGATTTCTATTACTATATGTTGTTTCTTTAGTCTCGGGTATCTTATTATCTGTCTACTTATTTTTGTTTGTTGCTACTGCCTATTTTTTGTCTTGCTATGAGTCGCGGGTATGTGGGAAAACAGTCTCTCTACCTTGGCAAGTTAGGGGTAAGGTCTACGGACGCACTACCCTCCCAGAATCCCACTTGTGGAATTACACTAGGTGTTTTTTGTTGTTGTTGTTGTTATAAAAATATACCTCTGGAATTTTCGTATAAATATAATGTAAATTTGTATAAATCTTTTCTTTATTTTATTTGAACTATAATTCCTTCTTTATTTATCAATTAGAATTCTTCAAGTTTTTGCCTTAATTGAGCTCTGCTATAATCCTAAAATTTAGGTCTTAAATGGTCTCCTATGCATTATATAGAGCTTTTCAATGTTAAATTTCTTGGATCTTTTATTCATTGCTTTCTTTTTTTCTTTTTGTCCTTTTCTTTTATACTTATCTAGTTTTCTTTGCTCTTTACTTAGGTATTGTGAGAAATGAGAGTTTGAACAAGTATGCCCGGTTCAATGCGTTGCAGGCAGTGGTGCTTGATGTGTTGTTGGTGCTTCCAATGTTGATTCAAAGGATTTTTTCTCCGGGTCAAAGTGGTATTGGGTTGAAGTTTACGGTTTGGATGCATAATGGGATTTTTGTGTTTGTTGTGGGATGTTTTATTTATGGGCTTGTTTCTTGTATTCTAGGGAAAACTCCTTACTTGCCTTTTGTAACTGAAGCTGCTAATAGGCAAATGTAGCTTTTCTTTTTGATGTAAGGTGTTTGATATGTTGTTCTCTGATTTCTTTTGGGTACCTAGAACTTGGAAATGAAAGGAAGGAATTTTTTCCATGTGTTGTATTTTTCATGTCAACTGTTATGTGGTCGTTTTCATGTTTACCCAAGTGATACAGTGTTCAGTTAGTTTCATTATATTTTGAAGATTTTAAGGTCTCATGAAATGTTACATTTTTTAGGACTTAACGATTTTTGGTCTTAAGACTGTAATTTGAAGAGTACCATAAAGTCACTTGCCTATAAGAGGGTAAAAAAAAAATAAAGTCTCAAAAATCAAATAGTGTTTGGTAATTTAGAAAGTTGGTAAGTGTTACAGGGATATGTCATCATCATCATCGATCCGTCAAGACAAAACCAATTGGAAGTACACGATTTTCATAACTTTATTGCAAGTCACTTGTCTCAAGACTCATTGAGTGAGGCTACTTCATTGGTGTGGTCTCTCACCCTGCACCATGATGTTTGGACTAACTAATTTGCACATGTCTCGACTATTTCATCCAATAACTCGTCAGACGCCTCGACTATTTCATCAACCGATAATTCCATCAGTACCAGTTACATCTCACCAGCATAAATATTAGGTGACTATGGTTACCTAGGCTTGCGCTGATGGAAAGGAGGAAAGGTGGCCTAGTGTTCTTCGTCTCCCCACACCACCTTGTCGTGTGCAAGCTCTGTCTAGAGACCACGCGCTTGGCCTTGTATGGCGTTCATGATGAGTCTTACACACCAGCAAGGCCATCACATTATATTCAGGTCATGCACAAAGTTGAGATCACATGAAATCTAGTAGATAATTTCTCAATGTTATCGACCTTTCTTGGCTACCTCAAGGCTGTGCCCTCAAGAGATTCACATTTTCATAATCCATGGAGAGAATTGACTAGCCAAACTTTTCTGTACCTTCTAATCTATATCCAAGCACCGAAATTCCAGTCATGCCCTTAAAGCTCCAAACTCTGAGCCTGCATCCAGGACTGCAGTTATGCCTCATGCCTATCAACCATAGACATTCCTCAACTTTGCAACCATATTTTCATTTGCTGATGTCCAATGTATCAAATTGAATATGGAGACCATAAAAAGTTTCTTCCTTTCTCGTACACAAGATATATTGTTGAAGGGCTGAACTTCAAAGGCTAAGAAAACTGCAATTTTGTTCATCATATAGAAACAAAATCAGATTACTATAATCAGCCAAAAAAGAAGAGGCATGATTATAAATGTATCCTTCTCGATCAGCCCACTGAAATAGCTCGTAACCTGGAAATCACCTGAAATGTTAAAGCTACCACTGATTTTGGCCATTGTTTCCCAGTACATAAAAGACATATCTCATTTCTACAACCAGTTCCTGCACAAATTATACTGTACTCCAACCAACTTCTTTCCTCACTTTCCGCTCCTTCATTATTGCCCTCACCATTTCTACGTCTTCCCACATTCCTACAGAACTATATAGGTCTGAGATTGCTATATAGTATCCATCATTTTCCGGGTCAGATTCAATAGCATGTTTTGCAATTCTTATACCCTTCTCAACCTGACTGTGAATTTTACAAGAGCTTAGTAAAGAACCCCAGATAGCTGCATCTGGAGCAATTGGCATGGACAAAACCAAAGTTTCAGCATCATCCAGATTACCAGAACGACCTAGCAGATCAGCCATGCAAGAATAGTGCTTCAATGTGGGCATCAAGGAATAATCTTTCATTCTTCTAAATATGGACTTTCCTTGTTCAACCAACCCTGCATGAGCACAAGCCGAGAGCACAGCAAGAAAAGTCAGTTCATTTGGCTTAATTTCCGTCTGTTCCATCTTTTTGAACATTTCTAAAGCATAATTTGCTTCTCCATACATAGCATAGCCTGAGATCAGTACGTTCCAAGAAACAATATCTTTCTTTTCCATTGAATCAAATATTTCTCTGGACTTTTTTAGCTGTCCACATTTCGCGTACATATCAGTCAAAGCAGTAGCAAGCAAAGTATTCTTTCCGAACCCAACTTCCTTGATGTATTCATGAACTTTCTCTCCTTTCTCCAGGGAAGATACTTGAGAAGAAGCAGATAGCAAAATCACCAATGTTGCAACATTAGGCTTGTAATTTTCTGCTCTCATTTCATCAAAAAGGCTAAAGGCCTCTGTAATTTTTCCACAACTAATATACGAAGTCATCATTGTGTTCCACGTAACAACATCCTTATCGGTCATCATACAAAAGACTCTCCGGGATGAAATCAGATCCTTACTTTTACCATACATATCTATTAGAGAATTGGCAACAGAAACATTTCCAAGCATGACATTTTTTATAACATGACAATGCAGAGATTGACCTAAATGGAATTCTTCCAACCGAGAGAAAGCAGAAATTGCTGATATCAAGCAATTGATATTAGATTCGATCCCTAAGTGTTTCATTTCTCTAAATAAATTAATGCACTTGGCTTCTAATCCTGCCTTGAAATAGCCAACCACCATCATGTTCCAAGCCTCTGTGTTTTGTCCATTTCCTCCATCAAATATCTTTTCCGCTAAATTCCAGAGTCTAAGCTTACAATACATGGCCAATAACGCGTTACAGACCATGTCATCAACGTCATATTTTCTTCTCAAGATGAATCCATGGAAAGCCTTAGCTTCAAAAATCCTCATGGCATTGCCTAGACCAGAAAGCACACAACTAATTACCATCCCATCTGGGGATATCCCACTATCCTGCATTTTCAAGAACATATCAACACATTCGCCTATACAGTCATATTTTGCAAAAACAGAAATCATCAGCGTCCAAGAAAACAAATCCTTCTCATCAATCTCACAAAACGAACGATACGTTTCTTCAACCGAACCACATTTCGAGTACATTGACAAAACAGAAGACTGAACTACTTGATAACAGCCAAAACCATATTTCATTGCTAGCCCATGTAAACACTTACCTTCAACCAATGCACCCAAATTTCCACAAGCTTGAAATCCACCCTCCAACGTCCGAAAATTCGGCCTAACTTCACCATTCTTACACATCAAACAAAGATACTCCAACCCTTTTCCACTCTCCCCATTCTCTACATACCCTTTAATAATTGCAGTCCAAGAAACCACATCTCTTTGAGGCATTTCATCAAACACATCAGAAGCATACCCCAAAAACCCGAATTTCGAATACATATAAACTAAAGATGATCCAACAGCAGTATTATCATGAAAAAGATTCAATTTTGAGACTAACCCATGAATCTTTTTTCCATTTTCAATCAACCCAAGTTCAGCAATAGCAGAAACAACCATTGGTATAGTAAACTGATTAGGCAAATAATTACAAACCCTCATATTTGAGTAACACTCAAGTGATTCTGTGTAATACCCATTGGAAAAATAAGCTTTGATAATTGAATTCCAAAGAAAAGGGTCTTTAAAAGTGATGAAATCAAACACTTTTCTTGAAGAAATGAGGTGTTTGTTAGAGTAAAGAGATATAAGTTTTGCTGCTATGTAAACATTGTTAGTATGGCCAGTTGTGATTATGAAGGCATGGGATTGAAGAAGGGTTTTGAGGGTTATTGAGGTTCCATTGTTGGAGAGAAATGTACTGATTTGATGGTGAAGATAATTCAGTTTAGTTGTGAACATGGGGAAGTGTATACTGAAACAATTGAAGCAAAAAGAGGAAAAGATTTTAAGTTAGTATGCTATTTGTTGAGAAAAGGATCAAAATCATCCATAATGTTTGGGTTTGGATCAAAATCATACATATTCTTTCACATGGTGCACTAATAGTACATTATGTTTGCATAAGTGGTGCACTTTTAGTCACAATCCCAAATAAATTTAACGGAAAAGAACAAAAATGCCCCTGAACTTTTAGAAAAGGTATAAAAATACCCTTTATTCATCTATTTTGCTAAAACTACCCCTCAATTCAACTTTTTGGCTCATTTATTCCCCTTGACTAACGGACAACACTAATTTTTTATTTTTTTTAAATTAAATTGCACATGACATTTTATTACTGAAAAATTGATTTATTCTTTTAAAAAGAAATCTGAAACCTTGGAATTTTTTTAAATTTGGAAAACTTTTTTTTAACGAGTAAAACCTTGACTAAAGGACAACACTAATTTTTTTTCTTTTCAAAATGTGAAAAATTGGATTTTTATAAAAATCTGAAAAAATTAAATTTTTTATGGAAAAACTGTGTTTAAAAAAAAAACCAGAAAACTATCTTTTTTTAAATCTAGAAGAAAATTATGGAGTATTAGTTTTGCACATTTTACTTAAAAAAACAATCAGTTTTTCAGATTTAAAAATTGAATTTTCTAAAAAAGAAATGGGGTTTCCACCCGTTAAATTTTTTTTTCCAAACTTAAAAAAATTCCACATGTTTTAATGAAAATCCAATTCTGTTTATATATATATATATATATATATATATATATATATATATATATATATATATATATAAAAGGCTTACTACATTTGTTTTTTTAAAGAAATGGATGTTGAAAAATTATTTTTCCTTATTCTACAAATAACGATTTTTCAGATTTCTTTTTAAAAGAATAAATCAATTTTTCAGTAATAAAATGTCATGTGCAATTTATTTAAAAAAAAAAAATTAGTGTTGTCCGTTAGTCAAGGGGAATAAATGAGCCAAAAAGTTAAATTGAGGGGTAGTTTTAGCAAAATAGATGAATAAAGGGTATTTTTATACCTTTTCTAAAAGTTCAGGGGCATTTTTGTTCTTTTCCGTTAAATTTATTTGGGATTGTGACTAAAAGTGCACCACTTATGCAAACATAATGTACTATTAGTGCACCATGTGAAAGAATATGCATGATTTTGATCCAAACCCAAACATTATGGATGATTTTGGTCCTTTTCTCGCTATTTGTTCTTTTAATATTGAAAAAATTACGCTACGTGACGAAAATTTAGACTGTATTTACAAAACGTAATTATAGTTTCAAAAAGCTACGAAACGTAGCTACATTTTGAGTTTTGTAGCAAATACATGTAGCTGATATAATATGCGTTAATACAAACTTTTTCGCGTCATTTCAGCTACAACATTATGTGCTGATACCACTGATACCCGCCTGATATAGCTGATACCCGTCTAATACTTGCCTCATACAATTTTCGTTGATACAACAATACCGGCCTGATACAATTCTCCTGCTTGATACAACAAATACAGCTAGGTTTGGTAATTACACTCTAAACCATAGCTATTTATGAAATTTTCTCATTAGTACTTGGACCAATGATCACTAAATTTAATCTATGTAATATTAAGCAACAAAATTATATTTTGCAACATTAAAGTTGTTAAGCTAACTATTTATAATACTTTACCATAAAATTAGTTTATGTAACATTAAAGTTACTAAATTATGCGTTATATGCCCAAAAATTCTCGGAAAGTCAAATTTTAAAACTGATGAAATCAATTGCTTTTCTGGAAGAGATGAGGTGTTTGTTAGAGGCGTAAAGAGAGATAAGTTTTGTTGGTGTATAAACGTTGTTGGTATGGCCAGTTGTGATTATGAAGGCGTGGGATTGAAGGAGGATTTTGATCTTGTTTATGCGGAAATCTTTTTGATCTTGTTAATTGGCCGATTAATTCTACTAATGCTCACTAAATTTAATCTTTGTAATATCAAAGTCATAAAATTAGGTTGTATCAATAAATTTATTATAGAGTTTGACACCTATCCGGTGTTAGAAGGTTGGAAGCAGAAGTATACTTCGAATGGAAACCTTGGTAAACGGAAACGATAACTCTAATTGTCTCAGGGTAGTGAAGTTCCTTGTCGAATAAGTATCGCCCTGCACGAGTGGGGTAACGATTGCCTTGTTGTCTCCTATATGATGAAACTGAATTCTCCGTGAAGATGCAAAGTGCTAACATATACACGGTAAGACCTCGTGCACTTTAACTATAGCTTCGCAGTGACAATCTTAATCGAATGTGTAGGGTGGGTCAGAGGTGGGAGGTGGGGAGATACGACCAATCCTCAAAGAGCTGCTTTGAAACTTAAGTTAGTGCTGGTTAAATAACAATCCGTTGTAGTCTAGTTGGTCAGGATACTCGGCTCTCACCCGAGAGACCCGGGTTCAAGTCCCGGCAACGGAATTTGTTTTTTCTTTTTTTTGAAGCCTCCCAAGTCCCCAAGCAACTAAACTCCAAACTGTTAAATTCCCTCTTTTTTTTTTTTTTTTTTTTTAAGCCCTCCAACTCCCCCAAACCCCACACCCCACCCCGCCAAGCAACTTAACTCCAAGCTGTTAAAAGTTTTGTCCCTTCAAACAACAACTTACGTTGCCTTTTAGATTAGAAATTTTCATATAACATGATTCGTTCAAACATTCCCTTGGGCCTTTGGCTAATTATAACTCATCACTATCACAAGTCAAATTCTTAAACCCGCCAATGGTGAATCCGAGGTGGAGCTAGAGGGCCGAGGGCGGAAGGTTGGGAATAAGGTGGTTCATCCGAACCCCTTCGCCACACTGTGTATACATAAGGTTCATTTTTTATGTATTTATTATAATAGATGTTGAACACCTTGATGAAAATTCTCCATCTGCCACTATAGTGAACCAATTCGGCTTCTTTGTTTGCCGAACATATGATAGGAATGGACAACGCAAAAGCAATATGAAAATGTAGTTTAATTAATTGATGATTTTAGAACATCCAGGGTGTAAGCATGTGCTTAAAGATTCTAAAGTGATAATATTGTTAAGGATGTTCTTTCAAGGTTTGATTCGCTGCTAATAACTACACTAGATAAACATACTCATAAGTCATAACCATTTTATCCGTCCAACACACAGAATTAAGTGAACTAATAGATTTTGGAAACATATTTTGAAGATTTGTTTTCAAATATTTCTTTGGCCATAGAATTTTGACATATTTTGAAAACAAATTTTCAAATCCCAAATTTTGGCTAAAACCTGTTTTTGAGCTAAGATCTATGTTTTGACCTTTTCAAAACTTTCAAAAGCTACCCCAAACTTTTGTATTTTATAAAAAAAGTCTCAGCTATTTATGACTCAACTAATTCTATCTAACATGTTCCACCATTAACGTTGTTTCTACCATATTTCCGCAATTAAAGTAATCTCTTCTATAAATTGAACTAGCTAAGTTGTACCCAAATAGTAGAAGAAGATTATATTAAAGTTTAGCTAGTTACTACCAGAGGCGGATCCACCCTATTAGGAAGGGGGTCATGTGCCACCTCTAGCCTCAGAAAAACATTGTATATATATGGTGTATACACTGTAAAAACCGTATGTATATTAAAAGGACCCCTAAGATATATCCACTACTTTGGTGCAATTGGTTGTCCGGCCCCTTATGTCCTTGCATGAAACCTGGATTCGAGTCTGGCTATAGCAGTTTAGTTTCTATTTTTTTGTTGAATTTATTTTGTAGATTCTCTACAAATAAATTAATAAGCCCACATACTTTTATATATATATATATATTCTTTAGTCCTCCCTTAACACCCCCACCCCCCACACAACACACACACACACACAAAAAAAAAAAAAAAAAAAAACCCCAAATCAAATCTTTTCCCCATTCTAAACACATTCTCCTTCTTCCAATGTTGAAGTTTATACTTCATACTATTTTACTAATACCTTATTATAATTATTAAGCTTTCAAAGAGTTGCACGCCAAACTTTGACAATAACAATTGACATGTCAATATTAAGGCATTTGGTCATTAGTGCCCCCTATGCGTCAAAATTTTGGGTCTGTCTCTGGTTACTACCTTTTTTTTTTTTCTTGCACAGATGGATCTATGTTATAATTTGAATTGTAGTAGCTAGTGTGTTATTAGCAATTATTTTTAAAATATTATGTTCTACATAAGTTGGGATTAGCAAATACGTTTTGTATGGTTGGGTATTCTTGATAGTTTTTAGAACTTATGGATATAAGTAATGTTTCATGTTTTCCAAAACAAAAAGTGAAATATGTTTTGAAAAACTATGACCAAACACATTTTCAAAACTTAAAAAACTTCACCCAAATTAAGTTTTTCAATTTTTTTTTAGGATTCTATGTCCAAACGCTAGCTAAATCATACCACATCAAAAGAACGAATGGACCACAGCAAAACAGTTTACTACTCACTGTACTAGAATTATAGGGGAGAATTCGATTCTTAGCCCTTTACAAACTTTTTTTAGTTTTATAACCATTTTAAAAGAAATCTTCATTTTTTACATATAAGAGATCTGGAAAAAAAAATAAGGGATTTGAAAAAGCCATTTTCTTCTATACAAATTGTAAGAGGGAAAGAGACCCTATTTCCTCGAATTATTGGTCGGTCTGCATGACTGCATGCCTGTCCCTTTTTCCTTTTCCAAATTAATTTATATATACTAATAATGTAAAAAGATTTATCTCATAAAAATATATTCTAACAAATGTTGTAAGTAGTAAAGGTAGGCTAAGATAGAGTACTTAGAGTGCAAGTTCAGTGATGTGATTCAGGTAGAGGACGAAGACGTGCAGCTAGATACTCAGGTTATCTCGAAGAAAGGAAGTTTCAAGTACCTAGGGTCGATCATCCAAGGGAATGATGAGATTGATGACGATGTCACACATCTTATTGGAGCGGGATGGATGAAATGAAAGCTCGCATCGGGGGTGTTGTGAGATAAGAAGGTGCCGCCTATACTAAAGGGGAAGTTATGCAAAGTGGCGGTTAGACCGACTATGTTGTATGGGACGGAATGCTGGCCAGTTAAGAAAGCTCATGTCCAGAAAATGAAGGTAGCAGAGATGCAGATGCTGAGATGGATGTGCAGGCATACCAGGAGAGATAGGATCCGGAATGAAGTGATTCGGAACAAGGTGGGTGTGGCCCCAGTGGTGGATAAGATGCGGGAAGGAAGGTTAAGATGGTTCGGCCATGTGCAGGGGAGGTGCGTTGATGAGCCGGTGAAGGGGTGTGAGAGACTAGCAGTGGTAGACCTGAAGAGAGGGAGGGGTAGGCCAAAGAAGGCCTGGGGAGAGGTGATTCGGTAGGATATGGCGCTACTTCAGTTTACCGAGGACATGACCGGTGATAGGAGGGTGTGGAGGTCGAGTATCAGGGTAGAAGGCTCGTAGGGGGCCGCGAGGATTTCTGTTCCGTATTAGGAGTATTATTATCTTTGTTCACTCGCTTATTTTTTCTAGATCTCTCATATAGCTTGCTTGTTTCTTGCTTTCTTTCTGTAACGTCATTTATCTTATTATATGTTGCTATTACTGACTTTTATTATTGTTGTCTTGGCACTTTTTCTTGAGCCTAGGGTCTACCGAAAACAGCCTTCTTACCTCCCAAGGTAGGGGTAAGATCTGCGTACACTCTACCCTCCCCAGATCTCACCTTGTAGGAATATACTGGGTATGTTGTTGTTTTTGTTGTTGTAAATAGTAAAGGTAAGTTATTCATTTCACTTTTCTAGATGATTTCTCCTTTAGTTATCTTATCGTTTATATGATAGTATAAATATTTTTAGCAAACCATCAGTGTGCCTATAATAGGAGCGGAGTTGGAAAGAAAGCTACGAGTTTGGGAGTTTGATCAGATCTTATATTTGTATTAAGAAATTCACTTGATATATATAACTAATTTATTTAGAACCTAATATATAACCTTCCTATTTTAGAATTTAGAACCCATAATCTCAAGGCATGACTTTCTTTTAAGTTTGTATTTCCTATTTACATTACACATTATTGTGTTAGTCTCGTATATATATATATATATATATATATATATATATATAGACACAGTCCAAACATGATATGATAGAACTTTATTATATACATACACCAGTAAAAAGTATTTAATTTGTCGAGAAAAGATAGAATATTTATTTTAAAGGGAAGGTCCGCGTACATTTGTTGTGAAAATATTGAATTAAATATCTCAAAAAGAAGTTTTTAATCCATTATTTTTTTATATTAATGACTCATTATTTTATCATATTAATGTGTTTTATGCAAATTGAATATGGCCATTGAATGACTACTATTGGCCGTTTCCTTCCCTTAGTTTGGCAAATGGTATTTGACCATTGTCATTAATCTTTACTCATATTTATTATTAATAATATTATATTAATATAGCCTTAATGGATAATGAATACAATTCAGCCATGAATGGTCTTTAGACCGTTGGAGTTCTTATTCTTGGTTGATTTTCATTCCCTATATAATAATTTTTTAGGATAACACTTTAGATAGATTTGGTATTGCTGGGTTTGTATAAGAGAAATCTTTGTTAGATTCTGGCTCCTAGTTTTGTACTAGACGAGCTTGTTGAATCCTGGGGGATACACCCATACCGGGTGAAATATCCTTAAGGACAGTGCCATTGGCATGCCTCAAGCTACGAAGAATTCTCTACAATTGTTCGTGATCAAGTATTTTCCTCAAACTTAGAAGAAATTCCTACAAGTGTTCGTGTTGAAGAGAAGTCACTACAAGTGTTCGTGATGAAGAGAAGTCCCTACAACTGTTCGTGATGAAATATTTTCCGTAAAGTTTCCAACAACATTATAGTGTAATCATCTTGGAGGACAAACTTGCTAAGTAGCATATACATTCTTCAATATCAACTATCAGTTTTGGAGTCTGATTAATTCGGACTAGTGCTCGGAAGTTTTAATTTTGTATCAAATAAAACCTTTGCTATGAAAGGCGAATTCATTTCATAGCTCGAGCTCTAGACCTCTGATTATAGATAAATCATAAAAAGTACTTAGCGTTGCACCATAATTTTTGGAATGAGGTATAATGGAACGAATAATTCAAAGAAATAGATATTGAGACGATATAATCGATAAAAATTACAAGTTCAAGAAAATAATTCGTACTTTTCTAATTATTTCTTCTTTAGTTAGGTTTCTATTTTTTCTTTGTAATATCAAATGGAAAACATATTTATGGAAAAACATTTCTATATTTTCAAGGGTGGCTTCTTCAGTCTCCAGTCAAAGATGAGTCACATTTTTGTGTTTCAATCATATACGGCAGTTTTAATTTGCCTAGTTGCTGTATTTATTGCTTTTAATTTTATTCTAAAAATAGCAGAAAGAAGTCCAATTGCAATCTTACATTTGCCATAAAGAAATCGTATAACAATTCTGCACGTGTTGGGAACTGTGTCTCTGACTTTTGAACATTTATTGTTCTGATTTTTGTCAGAGGAAAAAAAAATAAGTGGATGAGAAAACTTTGACTATAAGCTGAATTTTAGTCGATCCAGAGTGCATTAAATCCAATTCTGATGTGGTAGCATTATTTTCATAGTATTCGTAGATAACAACTTTGAGATTATAGATAAAATGTAAAATGATAAGTACTTATATTTATTCTTCTCTTAAGTGTTTCTCTCAAAGTTTTTAAGACAAAATGAAAATTTTGAAATAAAATTAGCCTGATTTGTCCAGTTTAAATCATATATTTTTATAATATATCAGTGAATCATATTTTTAGTCCAATGACCGAATATCTACTAATATAATAAATAAATCCGTCACATATTTAATTCCTACTCCCTCCAATCCAAAATAATTGAGGTTTTAGACTTGGGCACATAGATTAAGGAATTCATTTAATCCTAAAAATAAGATGTGTATTGACTGAAATACCCTTAATTAAGAAGGTTTTGAAATTATAACAAATATTAAATTTGTTCATTGAATTAAAAATATATCATGGGTAAATTTGAAAAAAGAATAAAATAACTTCTTGATAGTCTTATTTTTTAAAATAGACACTTATTGAAAAAATAAATACTTTTTTTTGTGGGGGTGAGGGAGGAGGGGGGGGGGGGGGGGGAGGGGAATAAGCTTGGCCAAACAGGCTATAAAACCTCAACTATTTTGAATCTAATTTTTAGATGCTAAATCCTCAATTATTTTGGATCGGGAGAATAGTAGGCAGGATAAAAGTCAGGCGTTGACAACTTGACACTTTTAACATTTTGTTAAACTTAATTTATATTTTAAAACAACAAAAGAATTGAACTGAGGGTTCAATATACTTGCCCCCACTATAATTTGGGAGAAATATTCGAGATATTTAGCTGAGTGTGATACAAATATCTACAAAATTGATGTTTAAATTTATAAAATTTTCCTTGTATTATTAACCAATAGATAATAGATCTAAGTTTATAAAGTAACGTAACTGAGGAGACTAGAACACTTCTAATTCTTTGAAAACGACATAATACCAAATTTATTCAAAAGAAAAGAAGATAATAGCCATAAATGTCCGACCATAAATTTTCTTCCAATTTTTTTGTTTTTTTGTTTTTTGTTTTTGTCTTTTATATGAATTAAGAAACTAATCTTTTTTGTGCTAAAATTAGTACGATCTTTTTCTGGACAAACGAACCATGGACTTATAGAATAATATTTTAACTATTTTATCACTAGACTATCAGTAATTATTAGTACTTACTAGCAGTAGTTATTAAATATCCTACCAATAAATGTTTTTATCTTAACTGTTATATATATCTGCAACTTTTAAAGCACTTATTTCAATATTTATTGAATGCACAAAAAATATTTTCAGGTGCTGAACCCAGTCCCCAGGCAAAAGACTCTTTTATTGTTTACAAAACATAACTAAGAATAATAAATAGGTCGTTTACATGTCTTAATTTAATTATTGATAAAAGAATTAAAAAAATAAAAGAACACCTAGAATTAGTTAGTTAAAATATAATTTCTCTCGGATGTTAAAGCACATCATTATCACATCTGGCCAAAAAGCAATATCACTAATAAAATAAATTAAAAAGCTGACAAGTTTGACTAGAGCAAATTATAGATTGCTCTTTTACAATTTGATTGGTTAGAAAATTGTTGGAGAATTTTCTGTCATAATTATATTGATTGCTTCAGTGTATGTGAAGAAAGTAGTGAATTATTTATTATGAAAATTATGGTAATCCATTCCTTTGTTAGGTAGGAGTAGCATTTAAAAAGTAGACATGTTCTATTTTATAATCAAGTTTTCTTTCTATTTGTTGATGACCATGTTGGATCCACTTGCCCACACTAACCCTTTTCTGGGATTTATTTCGATCTTAGCAATATTAATAGGTTATATAAAATATTTATTCGGGTGTTTCAATAATCAAGTAATGTAATTTTGAATATAAATTTAACATTGTCATTTTAGCTTGTGGCTCTATAGAATCCTTGATTAGTTTTTCAAAGTCCGCTAATTTTGAAAAGTATTCTTTAATCAATTTTTTTAAAAAAAATACTTTTGTCATTATTTGAACAATAATTTGTCATTGAAGAAATGTTCCAAAAGTACTTATGAGGAAAAAAAATTCTTTCAACTTCTAAAAATAACTCCTGCTACTATTTAAATTCACTAATAGTTATTTTTTAAAAGCTTGATTAAATAAGATCAATTCTCTGAAATAAGTATTTTTTTTTAAATAACATGCTTAGCTTTCCAAAAGCTCGACAAATCGACTATTGCAATTAAATTACTGATTTAATGAAAACATCCTATGCACATAAATGTTTTCTCAATTCGCTACCTCAACCAAAAAAAAAAAAAACAAAGGGGGACAGATCTACTTTAGTGCTTTCTAAGTTATCTTGTGAAAGTTAATGGTAGGATTATACAATGTCAGGGAAGTATCAATACTAGTATTATAAATGATATGGTCCTACTGGTTAACCATTTAGTTTAGTCAATATTTTGGGAATTCTTTAAATTTTTTTCTAGTCAAACTCACTCTTTTTTTTTTCTTTTTTCGTAAAGGATAGGAAAGGGGAAATTCCAACTTACTGCTTACTGTCATGGTTTAAGCTTTAGGCTCCATAGACGGAACTTTGTTTAGGTATTAGGGAGGGGAGGACACCACTCAGCACCGCTCCATGGGGTGGGGTTCAATGAGGAAAAGAATTACAACGTGAGTATTAAAATCCTACCAACAAAATAAAAATTCAAGTAATCAATTAACTAAATTAGTAGATCTCTAATATCAAACTCACTCCCTTTTTTTTTTTTAACTCAGGTAAATTGAAGTGCCAAACTATTAGTAATAGGCTTTGGATTCTAGTTTCCTTGGGAAATTAACTTAAAAATAAAAAGCAGTTTGTCCTATTCTCAATAATGAGGTAATCTTATGTTGAGTCAAACTTGTTTTTTTCCTTCAAAATATCCCTTCCTTCACTTCAAAATAAGTGTTAGTCTGCTCTTTTGGAGTGCTAATTTAACTTCGAATTTTTTATTTGAGAAGAATGGTAGCTTAAAATAACTTTAAATATTAAATTTTAATTTAATTTTTTTAAAATTTAAATTTAAATAAATAATATCTTTATGAAAATTATATTAAGCTACCATTCTTCTCAAATCAAAAAATGATTTTTTTTAAATAATAATCAAAATTTATAAATCTCTAGAAGCAAAAAATGATTGATAATTTGGGACAGAGGGAGTATCATCTGATCATAGTAATAAGTTTCTTGACATTGAAAATGTTGCAAAGGCAAAAAGGGTTTTGCAATTGACTTTTGCAAACTTACAAAGTATTGAAAAAAGGCATATCCAAATTTTAGTCTCTTTACAACATTAGAATTTGTAGTTCTAATAGTGGAGTCCTTGTCACTTTACAACACGTTTGACGCTCTTTATGCTTTAAATACAACTTTGGAATTCTATTAGCAGTGACAAAACATTTTCATGTTCTCAAAGTAGAATTTTATTCTTCACTCTTTTTTTCTAGTTCAAGAATTTTATTCTTCATCCCAAAAGACCTTAATTGACAGCAAAGACAGTTTAACAAACACTTTGGATGCTCCCTTTAACCAACAAAAAAAACATATATCTTTCCTTTATTGAAGTGGAATAAATTTTTAAAAAATACTTAGAATTAGGGGGACTCCATTAAGAAATATCTTTTTTTCCAAGTATAATCTACTTATTTTATTTTATCATATGATATCCTAGTCACAATCAGTTGCGAATTCAGAACTTTTATTATGCGAATTTAAAATATATAAATATATGAAAAAGCCTAGAGAATTTAATGTGTATTATACATACAAAAAATTGATTTCAATCTTATATACATACAATATAAAATTTTAAAAGAAAGAATTTACGTGTCTGACTAATTCAAATCTGTGCCTGATAGATGCACCCAGTGAAATAATTGAGTTGTTTGGTATGCAAGATGAGATGAGTACGTAGAATTTTATTCTTCACTCTTTTTTTCTAGTTCAAGAGTTTTATTCTTCATCCCAAAAGACCTTAATTGACAGCAAAGACAGTTTAACAAACGCTTTGGATGCTCCCTTTAACCAACAAAAAAAACATATATCTTTTCCCTTTATTGAAGTGGAATAAATTTTTTTAAAAAAAACTTAAAATTAGGGGGACTCCATTAAGAAATATCTTTTTTTCCAAGTATAATCTACTTATTTTATTTTATCATATGATATCCTAGTCACAATCAGTTGCGAATTCAGAACTTTTATTATGCTAATTTAAAATATATAAATATATGAAAAAGCCTAGAGAATTTAATGTGTATTATACATACAAAAAATTGATTTCAATCTTATATATATACAACTAGTCTCACAAGGCCCGTGCTAAGCCCGGGCCCAACTCCAGATATAAAAAATAATATTTTAATGGGAAATCTACATGGTGTAGCTAACATTAGACCTTATTTTTATCTAGTAACTATACTTTAATTAATTTACACCTCATAGCTAAAAGGTGTGTATCAATTACACTCCATAACTAAAACATATAAAATAGGTTAAAATAAAAAAGCAACCCTTGTATCCACATTTTTCTCTCTCCTCCCTCCCTTCTCCCTCCCTTCTGCTCTCTCTTCCATGAAAAATATTCATTGTTCTTCAAGTCCACTATTTCTCCCTCCCTTCTGCTCTCTCTTCCATTTTCTTTCTCCTTATCGCCACTCCACTGCCATTCCGCCACCACCATGGCCGACGTCACCACCATCCTCAGCTTCTTCCCCTTCTTATCGATCTCCATCCATTCACCTTCTCCACACCACCTCATTTTTCCTCCAGATCTGTTGCCACCATCGGCACTGCTCCTTCCCCTTCTTTCTTCGGTCATCATCTTCTCCACACCACCATCGCTGCCGCCGCCGTCGCCACCCAATATGTTAAAGTTTTAAACACTATTTCATTTCTTTTGTTTTTTCAAAGGCACTTCAAAACAAAAATCTTTGGGAGCACAGGATCAACCCCTTGAACCATTTTCTAGTGCACCCAAGTCAATAATCAGATGCGACAGGTCTCATTATTTCTATGATATTTGCTCAATCAACGAGCCAACAATTTTTGACCCATTTGAGTCAACATTCTATGACATGGATTCAATCACACAGATCTGAGTTTTTTTTTATTTTTTTATTTCAAATTAGAGTGTATGCATATAGTGTATACAGTGTTTTATCGCATGTATTTCGAAGGAGATCTTTTTATATACAAAATCAATACAGTAAATTTGAAATGTATACAATTGAATACAATGAATTTTATTTTTTGTATTTAGTATTTGAGTGTATTCGTTAATTTTTTTGGGAAAATTCAACTCAGTTGTGCAAGTTAAATACAATTTTTTTTTGTATTTATGTTGTTTGAATACCACTTATTTTTAAATACAATAAAGTGAATACAATGTAAAAGTAGCTATAGATGAATACAACTGAGTTGAATACATTTGACATGAATATAGATGAGTTGAATACATATGACTTGAATACAGTGAAAAGAATTTTGAAATTTTTTTATTCGCTGTATTCATGAATACAGCTAGGCCGTTTTATGAATACAACGAGCCATTTTTTGAATACAGCGAGGAAACTGTAGCTACGCAATGTAAATATTGAAACTGTAGCTATGACAAATTTTAAACCCCCAAAGTGTAGTCATTTATGTAAAATTCCCTATTTTAATTAAAGAAATATAATTTATGTTGATAATAATTAAACTTCAAATAAGTATATTTTCAATATATAAAAGCAAAACTTTCATTTCACTCCTTTAATATTTTAAGTTTTATTTTGATGAAATTGTTTACTTCAAATTAAATGCGGAGCCATAATTTGAAATATATGAGTTTCGGATCCTAATTTTTTAAGTTATTTAGTTCTAAATTAATAATTTATACATATTTAATGAACTTTTAAGACAAATATAGAATTTGAACTAAAGTGCTACCTAATCCGATCAAATCGGTAGCTAACACTCTAAATCCGCCCTACTCCAAACTCATTTTGTGTTTAAAAGATTAATTTTAGTTAACCAAATAAGAGATTTTAAAGATAACCCGATCTTGACTGATAATATTATCTTCATTTTCAACATTATATGGCATCATATAATAATTTTTAAAACTATCTGAAAATCATTTTAGTACTAATCTTGGTAACCACATATGAGCTCGTTAAAGTATAAATATAAAGTAAAAGAAATGCCTACATATGAGTAAAAGCATTTTCAGAAATTCTCAAATTTCATAATAAAAATATATAGTAAAAGAAATGCTTACATGTAAAAATCTATAATAAGCAACAAATGAAAAAGAAGAAAACAAAGAGCAACAAGAAGCAAAAATATTTAGCGAAGAAATGATTATTTTTTAGGTTAATAGATATGATCAATAGGAGAAAGTAACATAAAGTGCAGCGCATGGGGTTGTTCCTCCCTTAATCAGGGGTCTCGCATTCGAGCCTGAGTATTACAAAAATCCTTGGTAGGAAGCGCTTTCCTCGATTGGGCCTTATGCCACACAAATCTGGATTAAGCGAGCTCCAATGCGGGTACTGGATACTGGATGAAAAACAGGTAAATAAGGCAGAATGTTCGATAGCTTTTAAAAAGTAAACCATAAGAATAAAAAATAAATTTGACTTTAAAAAATAAGATCAGGACCTAGAGGTAATTAATTGAAAAGTTGGACATTTTTTGGGAAAGTTTTGTGAGGACTACAAAAGCCCTTTTGTAGTCCCTTATATATAATAGTAATATAAAATTTTAAAAGAAAGAATTTACGTGTCTGACTAATTCAAATCCGTGCCTGGTAGATGCATCTAGTGAAATAATTGAGTTGTTTGGTATGCAAGATGAGATGAGTACGTAAGGATATTCATGGTATTATTTTATTACACTTTCTATACGAGATAATAATTCCACTATTTTAATACAAATGGTGAGATAAAATAATATCAGAATTAATTAATACTTATATTATCCCGAAATTATTATGCTTATATCACCGACTAAATGAAACTTGAAGGTTCACTATGAAACACCAAAGACTTTTTTTTTTTTTTGGTTTTCCATCTGATGCGCGATATTCGCATTGAAGCCCGACTAATTCAGATTCGTACCAGGTAATTCCACATTGGGAGCAAAGCACTCCTTAATAAAAGCGACTTCGTACCCAAGAGAGCTAAAACTCGAGACTTCTTGTTTAAAGATGGAATGGTACCGATCACTACATCACAGCCCCGGTTGGTGACATTTTCCATTTACTTCTTCACTATTACCAACAAAAAATAAACTAAGTCCACTTCTAGTTAGCCACCATGGAATTGTGTGTTGGGGGGTGGGGTGGGGTAAGTAAGAAATACTGTTGGAGACAAGAAGAGAAGACTCAAACATAGTAATAATTGCAGTGAGCCTATGCAATATATGTAGTCAGAAGCTTCTCTTTTAAGTTCTTTCTCCATTAACAACTTTTTTTTTAACAGCACAATAAATTCTTTGTGTTTTTGGCCCAAGATTTGCTTTGTATAGTTTATTTTTTTGTTTAATCCAAAGTAAAGTTTCAATCTTTGGTTCAAACTCTGCTCTTTTTTCAACCCTTTTGTTCTCTCACAGCCTTAAACTCTGGTTCTTGCTTAAAGGTAACTTATCTTAATCCAAAGTATGTTTTTTTTTTTTTTTTTTTGGATTTAGCTATGGTGGGTTTTTTGTTTCTGAATTGATTTCACTTAAGGAAGAAAAAAAGTGAACTTTTTGTTTGGAAAATTTGGTTCTTGATGGATTTTGTGTGAATTGAGGATGTGGGGTTCTTTTCTTTTTGGGTGGTGTAGATGGGGAGTTGCTAATTATTTGTATTTGTTTGTTTTTTCTTGTATATGTGGTGAAATAGAAGAAGGCAAATTTAAATTGTTAGAGAAACTTGGATATTTGTAGAGTGGTTAACTTTGATTTTCTTGAGTCTGGTTAAGTTTTAGGAATTACAATGGTTGAGAAAGAGATTTGATTATTTGCATAGTCAAGTTTTATTAACAACCTATCTTGTTTCATTTGTTGGAGGTTTTTTTTTTTTTTTTTTTTTTTTACACTGAAAGCTTTTTGTTATAGTTCATTACTCATTATATAATGCTATATTATGCTTTAATGTGATTGATTAGGCTTAGTTGTTACTTTTGAGGTTATACTAATTTTGCTCTTAGTAATCTTTCTTATATATTTTGCAGAACTTCCATTTGTTATATACCGAGGAAGGCAATGCATTATGTCACAGTGATGAGGGGGAACAAGTTTACTTGATCTATAGAATTGAACAGCAACTGCAAAATGGAATTGTTCCTCGCAATTCTGATATTAGCATGTCTCTACTCATTTGTATCACCTGATTTCCAGGGTACACACTTCTTCCATTTTTTTTAATTTAGCAAACTAACAAAGAGACCCCTCTTTTATGCGATTCTTTTCTTTGAACTGCTATTTTATCTATTCAAATGTATAAAGAAAAAAAAAATAGAAGGGTTAGATTATATTATCATTCTTTCTGCTTTCATTTTGTTCATTCATTTTTTGATAGTTAGATAGTGTTTTCATTTGTTCATTTTAGGGATAATTACCATTTTGGACCGCTCTAAAAAATAATAGTCGGAAAATGTATATTAAGTACAAATATACATATAATGTACATATTGTATATTATACATATAATATACATAATCAGTGTATAGGTTTTATACATTCTGGCTAGCGCCTGTAATTAATTTTGGCCGATGGGCAAAAAGTGAAAAAAGCCCTTCAATATAGCTACATTTTACTGTGCTGATTAAATGTTGTCTCTGTTCTGCTAGTAAAGTAGTGTGACATTCGTTATTTTGTAATCTCTGACCTTGTTTTAGGAGATGCACTGTCTGCGTTGAAGATTTCACTAAACGCTTCGAGTGATCAACTTTCTGATTGGAACCAGAATCAAGTTAATCCATGCACTTGGTCAAAAATCACTTGTGACGATAACAACAATGTCATGATGGTGTAAGTTGAAGTTTATTGTGAGAACAATATTGATCACCATGTATATTATACAATTATGGTCCCAAACACTTGCGCTTCACTTGGTCAACTACCATTCTTAAATGTTAAATTTTAATGGTGTTTGAGCTTTGTTTGCAGGTCGTTGTCAAACATGGGGTTCACTGGCACTTTAACTCCAAGATTAGGTGTTCTAAAGCATCTTAATACTCTGTACGTATGGAGAATTTGTTGAATTATATGTTCGATTGAATGCTAATGTGTACCTATGATATACTTATGTAGGTTTCATGTAATTTCATTACTCCACACTCCTTTTAGTTTTTGGATTTGAGTTAAACTGTGCACTTTAATCTTAACGTCAGTAGATAAATCATTCCACTTTCAAAAACTAGGTTACTTGCAGTTTGATCAATATTTGGCATTGCATAGAAACAAGCAGTTTGAAGAGGAGGTAGGAGTTAAGTGAATTGGACTAAAAATGGGATCCTCGGTTAGGGTGGCACTTTTAGTAACTGACGACTATGTGCATTCAAATGGTTCTTCACATTTTAGTACCTCTGGACTAAGAGAAATGTCTAGCACATTCACCATTGCATAAACATTTTGGGGGTGTACCAGTGAAATTCAGTAATATTGGGTTTATCCATTTCAAAAAGACAGAATGTGAAATGGGCTAGCAACATTATCCTCAAATATTTGGCCTTCTTAAATAGACCAGATCCATTTTGCATATCCTTCATCACACTGATATTAGTCTACCCATGATACTGGCACATTACTAATTGCTCTTGTTAGGGTACCGGTGATTGCTTGTGTCTTTGCTCGTGCATGTTTGGGATCATAGCTTTTTTCCATTGTATTTTCCTACACACACAAGCATGTGTAGACATCTAATTGCATGGTAATGGATTGGAAACCCCTTGATTCTCAAATATCCAACTAAAGATTTGTTTTCTTGTAAGCTATTAATTAGGAAGCAACATTCCTGAATCTTTGGTCATGCTTTTGATAGAGTGTTGGATATTTCATCTTCGTTTCTTATCCGCTATCACATATTCTCGTAGTGCCTCTGATTAGCATTCTAAGGTCATAGCTGTTAATTTTTCTTAAGAACTCTTAAAAATAAAGTTTTCATCCTTGTCAATAGGAAGTTCTACTTTCTTGAGATTTGCGAACTCGTATCAATTTTCATGTCCTTAGTTGTGTTATGTATTGAACTGACTGTGCGGTCAACATCCTGTCAGTTCCTTGCAAGGAAATGGAATAACTGGTAAAATTCCTGAAGCACTAGGAAATTTAACCAGCTTAACCATGTTGGATCTCGAAAAAAACCGTTTGTCTGGAGAAATACCAGCTTCCCTAGGCAATCTAAAAAAGCTTCAATTTCTGTAAGTAATATTATTTCATTGATTGTTGTTTTCCTATAGCTGAGTTTTACTTTTGGTGTTTTTGCTTAGGAGTCTATTTTAATGTTTCTTTGAACAGGTTTTTGAGTCAAAACAATCTGACTGGGACTATCCCCGAGTCACTTTCAGGCCTTCCCAACTTGATTAACCTGTAAGTGGTTCATTTAGTCTGATCGTTCAGGTGTTTATAACCTGTACTAAGTGATGTTGACCTGATCCGGTGATATCTCTTTGCCAGTCAGCTTGCTTTAAATGATCTTACTGGAAAAGTTCCTGACAGTTTATTCCAAGTCCCGAAATACAAGTACGCAGATCTCAATTCTTGCTGTTTTTTTAAGGGATCATTACATTTTTGGACCGCTCAAAAAAATATTAGCTAGCAAATGTATAGGTTTTGTATATTAAGTACAGATATACATATATACTTTACCAAAAAAAAAGTACAGATATACATATAATATAATATACATAACATCTACGTAACCACTGTTTTTTTAAGGGATAATTACATTTTTGGACCGCTTAAAAAAATATTAGCTAGCAAATGATTAAGTACAGATATACATATATACTTTACCAAAAAAAAAAGTACAGATATACATATAATATAATATACATAACATCTACGTAACCACTGTGTATGTTATGTATATTTTGGCTACCGCCGTAACTAATTTCGGCCGAAGGGCCAAAAATGAAAAAAGCCCTTTTTTAAATTTAGAAGATCAATTGAGGCTGCTTATAGATTTTACAATAGCTCGTCTCTTTTGCGTGAGTCAGAACTGTTGATCTAACTTTAACTCAGTTTGCTTATTAGTTTTTCAGAGAACCATTTGAATTGTGGCTTAAACTTCAGTCATCTTTGTGTATCTGACAGTGAAGGTAATTGAAAGAGCAAATACCACATTTTTGAACTACAAGTCTTTACTGTAGAAGTTAGGGTTGTTGGAAACCTTTGGCAGTCAGATAAATTATGCACCCTGGCCAATTCTAAATTCTTATAGTGTAATCCTGGCAGGTTCTCCCAGTAAATCAAAGACTGGTCTCGTAATTGGTATTGTTGGTGGATTTCTTGGAATTATCCTCCTTGGAGGATTTATGCTATTTTTCTGGCGGGGAAGACACAAAGGCTACAAACGTGAAATCTTTGTTGATGTTGCAGGTCCTTATCACCGGTTTTACCCAGTATTAACTTCAATATGTGTTGTTAGCTCTCCAAAAGAAAAATGGCTATAAAGTAGTTACCCATTGCTACTAGCCCGTTTGACCAAACTTCTAAGAATCAGCTTATTTTCAAAAGTGCTTTTCAAAAAAGTAGTTTTGGTGAGAAGCAATTTGTGTTTGGCTAGTCAATTTGAAAAACGCTTTTGAACAACAATTAATGTTTGACCTAGCTATTAAAAAGCGCTCAAGTGTATTTTCTCAAAAGTGCTTTTCAAACAAGTACTCTGGGAGAAGCTACTTTTTTCAGTTTCTGCTTCTACTCAAAAGCACTTTTTCTTCTCCTAAAAGCTTGGCCGAACACCTCAACTTCGAAACAAAAGCACTCTTGGCCGTGGAAAATCTTGGTCAAACAGGCTATCCATCTCGTAGTTCCATCTTACATTGAGGACTAGTTCTTTAGTCAGCATTAGTTTAGCTCTTGTCAACTATTAGACGGTGTAGTTTCCATTGAGTATGTTGTGACATTTTTCTTGTATTTGTTTGGTGTGCCCAGGTGAGGTTGACCGGCGAATTCCATTTGGTCAATTGAGGAGATTTGCATGGAGGGAATTGCAACTTGCTACCGAAAACTTCAGTGAAAAGAATGTTCTTGGACAGGGAGGTTTTGGCAAGGTTTATAAAGGAGTGCTCAGTGACAGCACTAAAGTTGCTGTGAAACGCTTAACTGACTATGAGAGTCCTGGGGGAGATGCTGCATTTCAACGTGAAGTTGAGATGATTAGTGTTGCTGTTCATAGGAATCTTTTGCGGCTTATAGGATTTTGCACCACACCGACTGAACGATTGCTAGTATACCCATATATGCAGAATCTAAGTGTTGCCTATCGTCTACGAGGTACTTAGTTTTCAATAATAGTGCTTACATCTTGTGTTTGCAGTTTGCCAAGGTTTTCCTTGATTATCTCAATATCAAATTGGCCTGGTATCACCATTTTTTTTTGTTACTATTGCTCCAAACTCAGCTAAGTTTCTATAGAAGTCTGAAATGTTTGCTGTCAAATGCTTACTTGTCAAGAGTCAAACTCTCTTTCTTTACATAAGATTCTCAGCAATATCTACCGTACACACTAATGGATAGCTTTTCATTTTTTAAAAGTTTGGCTTAAATTTCTTTTCACGTCAACAATATCTACCGGTGATATCTTTTATCAGCTCCTTTTCTCTAGTTCAGTAGAGATAGGATATCTTTAGATTGTTCTACAGGTTTTGCCAAGCCTGCCAGCTTTTCCCATCTGTAACCTTGCATCTTCTTGATGTTTTACTAATGAATTTTATTACTTTACCAAAAAAAAAATATCTACCGGTGATATCACCTAAATTGGTTGAGTGACTTTGTAGGTAATATGACAATAGTTGAGTGACTTTTTTGATACAAATCAAAGAAAAGTGACTTTCTGAGATAATTATCATTAATTGAGTGACTTCTGTTACAAAATAAAGAAAAATGACTTTCTGAGATAATTACTATTAGTTGAATGACCGTCTGAGATGTCAACTCAGCTTGAAAGTTGGGACATGTCCTTGTGAATGATGTAAATCAATTTTTTGATTTTGTAGGCTCTGTAAGTTCTTTGCAGGAGTCAACTTGACTTAATATTGCATCCACTTGATGCATTACCATATCAACAAACTTCTTCGTTATTTGATAAAAAGGACATGTCTGTCCTTGCTATGGTCTAAGCTGACCGTGGTGGCACTACAGAAGTGCCACTTCTAGTAGTTTAACTTATACTAGCATCAAGTACCAGGTTGTGCTGGTAGAGTTGATTCATATGATGATTAGAGGTGGATACATCTTCGCCTTAGGTTGTCTCATGTTTATTTATCAATTTTCTTTGACGTGAAATAATCAATATAAGTGTAAATGCCTTAGGCTAGTATCACCATTCACCATGAGTAAGATTCGGGGGGCCTTCCTACTTTTCTCAGAGAAAAATAAGAGTTAGACAAGTTCAACAGATAATAAAGGAGTGTAATCGCAGGAGTACTAGTATTCCTAATATTTTAAGAAGCATTTGAGTTCTTGAACATTAGTTCTCTTTAGTTTTCAAGAGCCATAGTTGGATGAAACTTACTTCGCAATATGAATTGAGACCGATATCCATAATGAGAGCTTAAATGAGTTCATGAATCCATTCTTGCGCATTCTTCATCTTCCCCGAGAAGGTGAGTTCTTGAAAATCTTGCATGAATTGAAGATGACACACGCAGTAGTCGGTCAAACTTTAAAATTTAGCATTTATCTCCCAGAAGTGATCGATTTTGGTGGCTTCTTATTTTTAGTGTTTTATCAAATGCAGAACTTAAACCTGGGGAGTCTGTTCTAGTTTGGCCAACCAGAAAGCGTGTAGCACTGGGCACTGCACGTGGACTTGAATACCTGCACGAACACTGTAATCCAAAGATTATTCACCGTGATGTTAAAGCAGCTAATGTTTTACTAGATGATGATTTTGAGGCCGTAGTTGGTGATTTTGGCTTGGCAAAGTTAGTTGATGTTAGAAAAACCAACGTGACAACTCAAGTTCGAGGTACAATGGGCCATATAGCTCCTGAGTACTTGTCCACTGGGAAATCATCAGAAAAAACTGATGTTTTTGGATATGGAATCATGCTTTTGGAGATTGTAACTGGTCAACGCGCAATAGACTTCTCACGCCTAGAAGAAGAAGATGATGTCTTGTTACTTGACCATGTAAGTGTACATAACTCAATGACCGATATTAACTCTGATTCTATTGATCAAATTATTGCATATTACTTCTATTACGGCTTCTAAAATTATTCAGTTTCTTCTAAGTTTTATTTTATTAATCTAACCTTTGCTGTCTATACTTCCACTCTTCTTTAAGCTGCATGGTGGTGGGTTGGCTCATTGTCCATTACCAGACACCCTCATGAGTAGTTCTTTTTCTTGCTTTCTTGGTTTATGTGGTGTATTTTTATATTCAACGAGAAGGAAGGAAAGAAGTCTCATTTTCCGCATAGCACTCTTATGCAAATGCTTTGCATGTCAGACATAGGTCTAAATTCTTAAGCCTCTTTTTTTTTTTTTTTTTTTTTTTTTGATTTTTTGGTGATAACCATGGTGTCCGGGCCAGCTTGCGTGCACCTCGACTAATTCCACGGAATACGCACCTCCCACCAACACAACAATAGATACCAAGTAACTCTGTCCATCAAGGCTAGGACAGATGGAAGTAATCACCTAGTTTTCTTTGCTTCCGCTGGGATTCGAACCTGAGACCTCATGGTTCTTAACCCACCCCATTGACCACTAGGCCATACCATTGGGTGCAAATTTTTAAGCCTCTTTGCTGGGCACCATTTTGCTGGGCACCGTTTTTAGGAGTAGGGTAAATTAGTTAAAAAAAAGTGAAACAACAATGAGAAGACACAAGATTTCTTATTCTGCTTCCTGCAGGCATGGATCCTGGTGGTTTTTAATTTGCATGATAAGCTGTCCGTAATCTTAGCTTTTATAGGACCCTTTTTTTGTTGTATTGTTTACTGAAATGACCAGCACGTGTCATCTTGAAGGTCAAAAAACTACAAAGGGAAAAAAGGCTGGATGCTATTGTTGACCGAAACCTACATAGGAACTATAACATGGATGAAGTAGAGATGATGATTCAAGTTGCATTGCTATGCACTCAAGGATCGCCAGAGGACCGTCCAGCAATGTCAGAGGTCGTACGAATGCTGGAAGGAGAAGGGCTTGCTGAGAGGTGGGAGGAATGGCAGCATGTCGAAGTTACACGCAGGCAAGAATACGATAGGCTACAACGACGATTTGATTGGGGCGAAGATTCAATCTATAATCAAGAAGCCGTCGAGTTGTCTGGTGCAAGATAACAAAATCTGTAATTCCAATGAAGTACATAATTCCCTGTTATAGTCTTTGTTGATGCATAGAACTGGTTGCTAAATGGCAAGCAATCCATATTTTAATATTGCTTGTGCATTATCTTGATTGTATCTTTTTGCCTATACTTCTCTTATTTAATCAATTTTTTTCCTGTATGGTCATCCTGTGCAGAGACATATCGACTTTCATTTTGTTTTTTGTTTTTTCATTTTCCCCCTCCTTTCTCAAGATGTGCAAATTGTAACATCAATCTTTGTTATAGTGATTGAGCTTTGCTCTAACTGGAGGTCTCTAGTATTCTTCTTATTATATGACACTACGACTGCATCATATGCATTACTCCCAACAATAGAATTTACCAGTAAATTATTTCTTTTTATGTCTTTGTTGATATCTGCTGGGAAAAGGTCCATTTTTGCTGTGGCAAGTGACGATCTAACACGCACTAATTATGTTTTACTTCCAGAACTCTCTATAACAGCAATCCTCTTATAACAACATTTCACTATAACAACCCTGTTTGCTGTGGAACCGATCTTTCATGCTATGGTTATATTATATGTTTTGTATAACAAACATTTCGTTATAGCAGCAAAAAAATATTGAAACAAATGATGCTGTTATAGAGAGGTATGACTGTAGTCACTGTTAAAATATTATGCTTTCCTGGAACAATTCACATACTTTGGTGGGGCCATTACATCACAAGGAAAGCTAATCCTTATGTGAAGGTACTAGATACTTTTATTTACTTATACAGTCACTGTTAAAAGATATGCTTTCCTGGAACAATTCACATACTTTGGTAGTGTGATAACATCACAAGGAAAGCTAATCCTATTGTGAAGGTACTGGATACTTTTATTTTACTTTCTGCAGCACAAGGTTACGTATACTGACATGTACAACTTTCTTGTCCGAGACTGGACACTGGCTTTACATTTGCGGATGCTGTTGCCTCGGCTTGAACATTATTATTTGCCTGTCTCCGTGCTTGTCCTCCGAACCATTGATTGTGATCGCCATTCCCACCCTCGCTTTCATCAGCAAGAAGGTACTGTGGTGTCCTTTCCGAGTTCCTCTGCTCCGTATCTTCAAAGTGAACAGTGCACTTCGTGTAATCTGCACCCAACATTGCAAGAGCATCAACCGACATGTCTTCCAACTCTTTTTTTTCTCTCTGTCAAGTTGCAAAAGGCTTGGAAATGTGGTAAGTTTTATGACAAATGGAGAAGTATATTTATACTTGTTCCGCCTCTACATCCCCCGTGGCCCGTGCTTTGCTCTTTTTTCCTTTTTCTGGTGTAAAAATTCTGACATGTGAAAAGTTATACTAGCCTAGACACTTTATACATGGAACATATGATTTCATCAATATATATGTGACTCGAGTTGCTTTTTCACTTTTTTCCGCTGGGAATTAAATGGTTTTGTGGACGCTTTTTTGTGCAAGTGGATGTATTAGATTGAAGGAACTTTATTTAGGGAAGATATTTGATCATGATACAGTTATGTCCATTGAATTGTATGAAGAGTTTATATTACCAGTTATTAAAGGAAACTGGGAAATTTGAACACTTGGTGGAAATTGACATTGATGATTCATAGAATATATATGTGGTAAGGAGTTGATAATGAAGAGATTAGTGGAAGGGAGATGAATAATGTACTTGGTCATTTTTGAATTGTGATTTGGTTTAGAAAAAGTTCCAAAAGTGGAAAATTGACTACCGCTGTTTCAGTTTATGTGATGGTGTTTGACTGAGCACAAAAGGAAGAATGTTTTTTGAAACTTATACTCTTACATATGCAATGAGATATCTGTAGCTATAAAAAAACGTCACCAAAGGGTAAATTGAAAATTTTATAGTTAAATTGTTTCAAATATAGAAATGTGTTACTTTTTTGTTTTCTTGAAAACAAACTAATAAAAAAATAGCGTCACATTAAATGAAATAGCGAGAGGAGTATTTGTTTATGTCATAATGCTTTTTGAAAAAGAAATTCGCTAAAAATAAAGCAACAGTTTTTCTAGAACTCATTCTCGAAAACTAATTAAATAGCAGGTAAAAACCTTTTTTTACAAAAAAATTGAATTAACCGTGATTTTTTTCTTTTACTATGTTTTGGGGTTTGATTAATTCATCAATTCAATATAAAATTGTCTAAATATTGTTTTTGGACAAGTTTTTTGTCAAAAGAGATAATAGAAAATGAACATTTATTTGATGAATGTGTTTAGCCAAATGGGCCTAAAGAAAGTAGAGGGAAGGAGTGAAACTTGGAAGTAGCCTTCCACAAATGTATAATTTTGATTTTTAAGAAAAGTGTGCATGTAATTTGGCCCAAGTTTGTTGTCAATCCTGCTAGTTGGTGTATATTAAAATCTTTTAACTTTTATACTCTAATATCATAAAAGAATTTTCACAGTATCAGTTCAACCCGGGATAATTGATAGTCTAGTGACATTGTTTTATCGATAAAGAGCCATGGTGCATACGCGGGTAGTATATGTTGGTATATATTGTGTTGAATATCATCGCCAGTAATTGATTCTAATAAGACGGATTAAAGATGTCGCTCAAGACGACTATAAAGATCAAAGATGGGTGGGAATAAAACGTAGAAAAATGTTTTATATACATATTCAATATAAATATATTTTGCGTAAATTCTTGAAAAGTAAGGTAACTATTATAACATTGGTGTCAGGATATGCATTATTATGCTTAAACTGCACATAACAACATAAGTTTAGTACTCTCTGATAGCGTTGAAACAGTTATCTTGCACACAATTTGTGTTTCATTTGTCTTCCAAGTACGCTGTGTTGGACTTCTATCTTATGCAAAAAGAATTAGATCAATATGTTTCTCATGTACTCATATTCAAACCTCCTAGTGATAGCTCAATTGATTAGCTGCAAATAATTATGCTACATATAGTGGCGGAATTAGGATTTTCACTAAGGAAATTCAAAATATAAAAAAGTAAATATGAAAATTAAAGGCCACAAAGATTCAACATCTACTATATATACACACACACACATAAACAAAGGATTATTCAATGTAATTTTCTGGCGAAGAAAACTCGGATGAACCCCTTGTGGCCCCCAGCTCAACCCCCGGTTGCAGAGAAATAGCGTACCTTCTTCACTAACCATGCAAAGGGGATTCAAGATCTGAATACTATGGGTTCGAGTTTGGAATTCTGGAACTACGATCATGTGAGTTGTGAATGTGCTCTTTGATTATTATTTCCTAAAAAGAATAGTTACAACGACATTATACAATGATTATTCCTACTAGTCTCAAAAAGACTTGCTAAATCCTTCTTTTTCAAGAATTCCCTGAAAATATTGTTTCTAATTAAAGGCTTCTTGTGCTTCCCTTCATCATTTTCACATCTATGAAACTCTTGAGAACAAAAAGGATATTCATATGATTTTTTTGTGGGAAGACTTTCATGATGGATATTTTTCCTCCTTGAGAAGAAATTTTCATCATCATCATCATCTTCTTCTTCATCAACTAACATATAAGGAGGCACTTGTTCTTCATGTTTTTCAAATGCTTCCATGCTAATTCCGTCTTTACGATAATCAGCTCCACTCATGGCCAATGCTTCAAGTGAAATCGACATTTTTTGTTGGTGTTGCTCTTTGCGCAACTAATCAAGTGAATACGAGACTTGAGGTCAAGAATATGATGCTATAATGCTGAGCTGAGGATGTTGTACGCCTTCTTTATGAAAACAATCAATTGAGTTCTGAACAAATTAACTATGATGAAAAACTATCACGTCAAGTTTGGAGAGAGATAATACACCAGTTTGCCTGAGTTGTTTATGCAAGAACTTTATTGAGTACATGGCATATATATAGGTGATGGAAATTAAAGGGTTAATGTAGTTGGATCAGAACTTGGAATGTTGAATTGACTCTGAAATTAACCTTTTGACGTATATTTGAGAGTTTCAAACCCAATTAGGTAGTAATTGTGATGAGAAGAAAAACGTTGGATTTGAATAAGAATTCGAAACTTCTCGTGATGATGATAATAGCAATAAAGATATCCTTGTTGCAACACGGCACATACCTTTTTTTTCTTAAAAAAAAATGTTTCATACTTTTCACTAATCAATTAAACTAATTGTCGAATTTAATCTAACATTTAAAAAACTGTATATATGTTACACCAAAAATACTATAAGTTTTAATATCGTCAACATAAAAATTTGAAAGAATACAAATTAAAACATTAGTCAAAAGTAGGGAGTATTCATTAAATTTGCATGACAAGTTTGACCACAGCCACTACAACTTCGTTGTATACTGAAACTCCATGTGGATAATAATCCTCAAGAGTCACATGGACAATGTACACAAACTAAACAAAAACTCAAAGAAAAAAAGGTGAAGAGAATTATTTCTAGATAATATTAGTGTTAACATAACTAGAGTCAATCCGTATATAAATCCTCATCGTCTCAAATCAACATAAATCTCATAGTGGTTTCAGTAACGGGTTATAAATAAATTTAGGGGCAGATGTAGAATGTAAATTATGGAATCGTATATAGGAACTCAATAATATTATCTCAGGCTGAGGATGTGTTAAAAAATATATTAAATAAGTACAAATAATTGATTACGAATCCAGTAAATCAAATGAGTTGTGATCGTGATTGAATCCAAAAAAATTCCAGAAATATAAAACATGAATGGTTGAGTTTGAAGGGGAGCTTGGAGTAATAGTAAAGTTGTCTCCGTATGACCTATAGTCATGGGTTCAAGCCGTGTATCGGAAGCAACCACTAATTAATGCTTGCATTATACGGTAGGTTGTCTCCATCACACTAGCTCTCGGGGTGCGGCCTTTTTCCGGACTTTGCTAGCGGAGGATGCTTTATGCATCGAACTGCGTAAAGTGAATGGTCGAGCTTACGTCGTAACTTATGGTAGAGGAAGTTAATATTTTTGAATGAGTCCCACCCAAAAAAAGGACGTATGTTAGAGTTGTCCTCAAGATTGTACTGCATGCAAGGAATCACGAGAATCATAGGTCGATGGGCTTAGCAAAACATTGAATTAGTAGGAATGTAGGAATAATGATATAAGTACAATGAGCACAAATATACATACACATGTTTTGCATATTCAAATATGGTAGTTTTGGTAACTCTATGACAGGCTTTCATGGACTTTTTAAAAAAATGTTTTAAACAGATTTGGTTTCAGTGATGAGTGGAATGATTTAATTTGGAGAAGCATCTCTAATGTTTGGTATTCCATAATTATTAATGGAACTAGATATGGTTTCTTCACCTCTTCACAAGGTCTTAAACAAGGCGATCCTATTTCTCCTTCCCTGTTTATTATTGCTGCTGAGGTTCTCTCTAGGTCCCTTAATAATTTGTTAGATAATCAGAATTTCACTTCTTTTTCCATGCATGAAAATGGTCCTCAAATTACTCATTTGGCATATGCTGATGATATTGTGATTTTCAGTAGTGGTAACTCTAAATCTATAAAGTTAGTTATGCAGATAATTAAGAAATATGAGGCTGTTTCTGGTCAAATGGTTAATAAGGACAAAAGTTTTTTTTCTAATTGGGCCTAAAACCTGTGCTTATAGAATTAATAGAATCAGAGACAAAACTGGTTTTCTTGACAAAAGCTTTCCTTTCACTTACCTTGGTTGTCCTATCTACATTGGTAGAAAAAGGCTGTCTTATTTTGACAACATGCTCTCTTTGATAGACATCTTTCGGTTCTCGGTCTCATCCGACGAACAACTTTAGGTCAAAGATTATTAAGAGGCTCAATGCATGGCAAGGTAACATTCTCTCCTGTGGAGGTAGGAAAGTTCTCATTAAAAGTGTGATTCAATCTCTCCCTATTTATATTCTTTCTGCCATTAATCCCCCTAAAGGCACTGTGGAACTCATTGAAAAACATATTGCTAATTTCTTTTGGGGTGCTGTAAAGGGTAAGAACAAGTATCATTGGACCTCTTGGGAGAAACTGTGCTTTCCAAAAAATGAGGCTGGTATTGGTATTAGAGGGATGAATGACATCTCTAATACTCTTACTGTGAATAGATGGTGGCCTTTCAGAATAAGTAAGTCTATTTGGGCTGATTTTTTAACTGCTAAATACTGCCCAAGAATGAATCCTCTGGGTAAGAAGTGGTGTCCTGGCAATTCTCAAGCTTGGAAACACTTACTTTGGGCTAGAGAGATAAATGTGAACAGTTAATTTCTTGGAAGATTAATGAAGGAAATTGTAGTTTCTGGTGGGATAACTGGACAGAAGTGGGCTGTCTTGCACAACTCTGTCCGGCTTTTATCACTAGATACAACTACAAAAAGAAAGTCAAGGACTTTGTGGACAATGATACTTGAAATGCTCAGAAACTTTATAATACTCTCCCCAGTGATATTGCTTTACACATTATTTCTATTGCGTTGGGCCAAAATGAAAAAAAGGATTATGCTATATGGAATATGACTGATGATGGGCACTTTTCTAATGGCACTGCTTGGAAACTTGTCAGAAAGAATAGACAGACTAATGACATTTTAAACAACATTTGGCACAAGTCTATACTTTTCAAACAGTATTTTATGTGTTGGAGAATATTCTTTGGAAGAGTTCCAATCAACAAAGTCCTTATTACTACTAATTCTCAGAGTCAGACTGATTGTATTTGCTGTTTGATACCAAAAAATGAAACTGCTCAACATGTCTTTGTGGAGGGTAAAGTAGCAGATTATATGTGGAAGGCTATGGGTAATCCTCTGGGCATTACTCATCATCATATCCCTCTCAGAGGATTACTTAATGAATGGTGGAAAAAGAAGGCTATGAACAAGGTTCACAAACTAGTGCTTCAAGCTGTTCCTATCATTGTTTGTTGGGAAATTTGGAAAGCTTGGTCTGCTTGTAAGTATGGAGACAACAATAGTTTCTACTTGTATAAGATGGTCACACAATGCGTATGGAACATCAAATTTGTCCTACAAGATGCCTATCCTACCATAGATACCACAGAAAATTGGATCAACTTGTGCAGCAAGATTGAGAGACTTAAACCAGCTATGAGAAATATCCCTGTCCAGTGGAATAAACCTCAGGCTGGTATCATAAAAATCAACATTGATGGGAGTTTTGATAAAAGAAATGGAAAGGCTGGAATAGGAGGTGTGGTCAGAAACGAGAATGGAGACTTCATTTTTGCCTTTTCTGTCCCAGTACAAGCTCGAAGTAGCAATCAAGCAGAAGCCATTGCTACAAGATTTGGAGTTGATTGGTGTATTCAACATGGTCACTCTAACATTCATTTGGAACTGGACTCTCTTCTTGTCACAAATATGCTCATTCAACAAGGTACTAACAATATGAAGCTCAAGGAAACCATCAACTGTACTGCCAAGATGCTCAGTAAGACAGTAACCATGCTGCTCAAGTTTCTCACTGCTATAGAGAGGCTAACCGTGTAGCTGATTTTCTAGCAAAGATGTCTACATCAAGTGGAAATAGGACCTTATATCACTCTCTACACGATCTCCCTAGAGAGGCAAAGGGGTTACTTCAACTTGATAATTGGCAAATTCCAACATTTAGAAGAAAGTATGAGAAATGTAATTTTTTTGTTAGTTAATCTCTTTTGTAATTATTGGAAGGAATTTGTATAGGTTGCTTCCTTCCTTATGATTGCTTGTCAATCCTTTTTGTAGATTAGAGGCAAGGCCCCATGTCCCCCTCTAATCATTGTAAGTAGGGGTGTACAAAGTAAACCGATAAGCCTCACCAAACCGATAAACCGAGTCAAACCGAGAAAAACCCGACTAGTGGTTTCGTTTGACTTGGCTTGGTGTTGGAAAAAAAAAACCCGACCATAATTGGTTTGGTTTGGTTTTAGCTAAAAAAAGTCAAACCGAACCAAACCAACCTGACATTACATGTATTCAATTTTTAAAATATTTTATACATAAAAATATTTATTTGTAATGTAATTTATAAATATTTCTTAATTTTTTTCATAGTTTTTCATCTATTATCATATTATTCAAGCTTGAACTTAGGATTTTGAATGTGAATAAGTTTTATATCCTATGGATGTTAGTAACTCTTATAAAGTCCAAACCAAAACCAACTCAACACTAATACTAACAAAAGAATTTCAATTTACCCATAGAAATGACAATAATGTTGGATATCTATTCTTTTGTTTTGCATAATTAGTTTAGAGAGTGAAAATACAGAACTTAAGTTTTTTTTTCTTGTCATGTAATTAATACTTATTAGTTGTACTTATTTTAGCATGACTTAGTATTTTTAGATTGTGGTCATTTTCTTTATGGCTTATTAATTAGCAATATTTATTTTAACCGATTTTATTATATTTTGTTGAATATTTTAATACAATGTCATCACTCTTCTCACATTTTGTGCTATTTTCTTATGAAACACCTTAATTACATAGTTGTATCTTACTAGGACTAAAGAAATATTTGACGTAAAAGTTATATGTTTTGTATCAAGATTATTCTGAAAAAAAAACCCGAATAACCCGAGAAAACCGAATAACCCGAGAAAACCCGAGGTTGAAAAACCCGGATTTTATTGGTTTGGTTTGGTGTATAAATTTAAAAACCCAACGCAATTGGTTTGGTTTGATGTTTAAGAAATCCGAACCAACCCGGTCCATGTACACCCCTAATTGTAAGTATGTTTACTTATCAATTAACATGGTAGGGGTCCAAGCCAAACCCTCCACACCATAGGCTCACAACCTAATGGTGATGGCTTAACTTAAAAAAAAAAAAAAGTTAAAAGTGAAAAAAAAAAAAACTTTAAAAAGTGTAGGTATATTGTATTTGTATTGAATGAAAAATTGCACGTATGAGAATGTCTCAGATGTATTTACCTTGTTTTAATTAACACTAGGCCAGTGATGGAACGATGCACTTTAATAGTAGTAACCTTTCGCTACAAGTCTTGCTTTATAACGATTAATAGAAACATTCAAATTTAGCTTCATTTGAAAATCCATTTTGATCAACAAGGTTCTTGGCTGAATAGAAAGCACTACGATGAAAAGATTATGGCCGCGGTTATTATTACTACTAAATATTGTTCGACGATTATATTAACCGTCCCTTAGGTTGTTGTGAAAAATCTTATTATGTAGGATCTCTATTTAAAAGCGTGTATGTCTGAATTAGGGGTCCTATATCATCAAGGAGTGTAAAATTTCCAATTATTTGAGTGCCGGTCACAACTCAATCGACCTGAAATTGTGTTGTGACAAATTTGCACTACAAGAAAAAAGATATTTGGCAACAATTTTTTTTGTTGTTGTCATAGATTGATGATCGTTGCAAAAGTACTTTTGGCAACAAAAAATGAAAAATTGTTGCATAAAATTTTTCCAATGGCTGTTATTGCAACGACGTGCAATAATTTTTTTTTTGGTTGCCAAAAGTACTTTTGGCAACAATATCAATACTATGGCAACAAAACAGTTCATTTGCCAACAATAAAACTAAGTTGTTGCCAAATATTAAAGTTTTTGTTGCCATTTCTATACTTTCTTGTAGTGTTGGTATAAGAGAAAAAATTTAGAGAGTCCATGAAGGATTGAAGTCGTGTCAGTCTATAGCGAACCAATATTTGTAAACATGAGGCTAAAGTTCTGGGAGTCTATGAAGTCGTGTTAATGAAATCTTGTTCATAGGTATGTAACGCACCATAGTAAACACGAGACTAGAGTCCTAAGAATCTATGAAGCTTTGTTAGTAAAGCCTTGCGTCCTCACCAGCCCCAGCAACCGTTCCAGTACAGATAGTCATTCCCTTCGGAAATGGGAGAGACATTCAACCCAATCAAGGGTGATATGAGTATTTTCATAGCTGTATAAATTTGATTTTCAAGAAGTGCATGCATGGAGAGACATTCAATCCATAAGGGATTGGTTTATGGATATATTAACTATGCAGGAAATGTTTGTATGATGATTAATAATAAGAGTCATGAGTGCCTCAAAATCTTCCTAAACTATCCACGTTTTGTTAGTTTAATACTTAAATTATGATGTGTTGTTGTTACCCTCTGAGCTATGACATTTTCTATCTAGCTAAAACATTCATGCAGTGCCAAGTGGCATCACTCTCTCTGTAGTGTATGTCCGAGCTAGAACATAGGAACAAGAGCATCTGTGTGGCACTTTAATTTACATTATTTTTTTAAATTTCATACCTATTTTTCTTTCTTCTCTTATTCATTTCTTCTTCTTCGTCTTCTACAAATCTCCACATCATTTGCTAATAATAGTAAACTAATTGAAACTCAACCTTAAAATAATAGCAATAAAATGAACAGTTAATTACAACGACATTATACAATGACTTTTCCTAATAGTCTCAAGAAAACTTCCTATATCCTTCTTTTTCAAGAATCCCCCCAAAATATTGTTTCTAATTAATAGAGGCTTCTTTTGCTCCCCTTCATCATTTTCACATCTATGAAACTCTTGAGAACAAAAAGAATACTCATACTGTTTTTTTTTGTGGGAAGAATCTCATGATGGATATTTTTCTTCGTTGAGAAGAAATTTTCGACTTCTTCTTCATGATCAGCTAACAAATAAGGAGGCACTTGTGCTTCATGTTTTTCAAATTCTTCCATGCTCATTCCATCTTTGAGATAATCATCTCCCAACATGGCCAATGCTTCAAGCGAAATTGACATTTTTTGTTGCTTTTTGTGCAACAACTTGATTGAAATATGAGACTTGAGGACGAGTAATGATGCGCTAAGGACGATGCTCCACCTTAATTTCTATAAACAGACAATTGAGTTCTGAACGGATTAATTACTTCTTGATAGAATGGCTTGATCTATAGGTTTGGAGAGAGATGCATGAGATGATGAGACTTTTTGTTGAGTTATTGTTTTATGCAAGAGTTTCAATTAGACAGGACATATATATACATACATATATATATAGAGAGAGGTGATAAATAAGGCAAAGTTTACATTATGTACTCAAAATATTGACTTGACTCTTGAAATTAACCTTTTGACATTTGGAGAAAGTTTCAAAGCCAAAAGGTAATATACTTGTGAATAAATTATATATAGCGAGAGAGGTGATAAATAAGGCAAAGTTTACTTTACGTACTCAGAATATTGATTTGACTCTTGAAATTAACCTTTGACATTTTGGAGAAAGTTTCAAAGCCAAAAGGTAATATACTTGTGAATACATTAAAAACGTTTGAATTTGAATAAGTATTCGAAACTTCTCGTGTCAGTCTTATAATAAAGCTATCCTAGTTGCAACGGCATATACAGTTTTTTTTTTCCTTCAAAATTTGTTTAATATTTTTCACTAATCAATTGCACTAGTTGTTGAATTTAAATAGGATTAAATTGTTTTTATTATCATTTAAATATTCGTATATTGCACCAAAATAGTATCACTTGTAATTTTCGTCAACAAAGATTTGTATCGAAAGAATAATCTTAATTAAAGCATTAGTGGAATTAGTTCAATTTATTGAATCTCGAAAATCACCGAAGATACCTACATTTTAAGTACCAGAGGTACTTTCTATGTTGACTGAACATTTTTTCCACGTTTTTTTTTTTTTTTTTCTGTTGATACTCATGCGTTCAATGAATATTTTCTAGTCAAGTATTCTGAAAGTCACGAGCTTAAAACAAAATATGGTTGCAATAATTCTAACGAGCATTCACGTTCTATTGCATATGCAATGGATTTTAATGCATTACATACTCAATGACTCAAATCTCTTAAGTCAAATCATCTCGTTAGCTTTTAGAGTCATCCCGGGATCTTTGGCTTATGCCACGGCGGATGTACCGTGTTGAGAATATAATTACATATTAAAAGTTACTTCTCTTTAACAGCTTAAGCTTTTACATGAGATGATCACACACTTCAATATAATATCAGAGTAGGCAAAGGTCTTGATATCGAATCTCACCACCACTCATTATCAAAAAAAATTTCCACGTGCTTGGCCAATTAAAAGTGTGCTTGAGATAGTCACACACTTCAACGCACCATAAGTTATGAATTCACATAAATAAAATGAATTGTGGAAGAATTTCTGAAGAACTTATCCAAAACATGAATGGACGAGCTTAATTATGTCGAAACTTATGGTAATATTTGAACAAGTCCTACCAAAAAAAGGAAATATCTTAGAGTTGTACTCAAGATTGTACGGCAAGGTATCACGAGAATCATAGGTCAAATTGGGGTCTTCTATATTATCATGGATTCGTAGGAATAATATATGTACGATGAACACATACATGTACACATGTTCTGCAGATTCAAATATGGAAGTTTTGGTAACTTTTAGGAAGCTTCTCAGCATATTCAACTGCATGTGTAGTGACTAGTGAAAGTTAAAAGTGTAATTGGATTACTATTGAATGAAAAATTGCACGTGTGAGAATATCTCGAATAAGAACCAAGGCTCTAAGGAGTCGTTTGGTTGGTGAAATGAGATAGACATTATACGTGCCTCTAATTTGTTGGATTGACACTCCGCTTCTTTATATTCTTAAAAGGCGAGAAACTCACGTTTCCTTCTCCTTTCTTACTTTTCCGAGGATGGTTCAGAAGGAGCCGGTTCCGCCTCCGGCTAAGGAGGGAAATTTCAATCGATAGCGGCCCACCTTCTATATGAGATAGCTAATCCCGTCATTTAGTACAATAATTTTGAGACTAATTAATACTCATAACCGAACGCATAATAAAATAGTCCACACTTTATCTCGAGATTATTGTCCCTATCCAACCGGTCAACAACTAATAGTAATAAGTTTAATGACAGGACTTGACGTATCACGATAATTAATTCCACTTTCTTGACTAAATCTCTTTTTGCTACAAATCTCACATTATAGTGATTAATAGAACCATTCGAATTTAGCGTCAACTTGAAAATCCAGTTACATTAACCGTTACTCACGGGTCACGACCGCAAATTGCTGCGTTTTTTTTTTTTTAACCAATTAGCAGTCATTGTGAAGATATTGTTTTATGATTCATGATTACATTAAGATGCTAAATTTAGTGGCAACTGTATTGCATTTAGTGGCGATTTGCAGTTAAAATATTTTTTTAAAAAATTAATCATACTAGAGGAAAGATACCACATAACACGTGACTTGCTACTCAAGACCGTTGAATTATTTTATGGCTTGATAGATGCTGGAATTAATTTAATTTCAATAGGATTATCATAATAGATTTGGGAGTTGAAACCTTGAATGTTAATTACCTGTTGGATTGTAGATATTTCCATCAGCGCAGGCCCAAGGCAAAAGATTTAATATGCTAGTATTTATAATCTTAATGTATAAAATTACACATAAAAAATTATTCGGTTGGGTTTGGTATTTTCTTGGTCATTTTATTAAATTAATAATCTACCCTCATCATTCAGTACAATATACTTATGCATTTATTAAAAAAAAAAACTACACTAGTATAAAGAAACACGTAATAAACGATCTCGATTCGGTCAGTTCGGTTTTTAACCAACCACTCAATATTTAGAACGACAATATACAATGAATATTCCTGTTAGTCCAAACAAAACTTGCTATATCCTTCTTTATCAAGAATTCCCAAAAAGTCTGTTTTTTTTTTTTAATTTTTTTATATTAAAGGTCTCTTTGGCTCCCCTTCATCATTCTCACATCTATGAATCTCCTTAGAACAAAAAGAATATTCATAAACATATTTCTGGGCATATTTGTCTTTATTGAGATTAAACTTCATGATCTTCATCATCTTTCGTCTGCTAACAAATAAGGAGGGACTTGTGCTTCATAATTTTCAAATTCTTCAATGCTAATTCCATCTTTAAATAAGATAATCAGCTCCACTCATGGCCAATTCTTCTAGTGGTGAAATTGACATTAGTTTTGGCTCTTTCTGCAACTAATTAAGTGAATATGAGATTTGATTTAAAGCACAATCAATATAATTGAGTTCCGAACGAATTAGCTCTTTGATATATGGCTTGATTTACAGATTGAAACTATGATGGAAAACTGTCGCGTTAGGTTGGGATTGACGAGACTTTTATGTTGAGTTGTTTAATGTAAGAATCATTTAGACATGACATATATATACATATATAGCCATATAGCTGATAGAAAAGATTACTCCCTTCGTTTCAATTTATTTAAATGTGTTTAATTGGGCACATAGTTTAAGAATTGAAAAAAAAAATGATTGAAAACTTATGGTTTAAAACAAGTCATATATAGATGTGTGGCTGTATAACGATTTCATTAAGGAAAAAATAGGAAATTTAAATTATACTAAACTTTTAATTTTAGTTTCAAAATTGTTTCATACATTTCACTAATCAATTGTCAATACACTAATTGACGAATTTAAGTAGGACTAATTATTTTATCTAATATTTAAATATTAGAATACATCTTAAAGCATTAGTGAAAGTTCAATTAATTGATCTAGAAGAACACCGTAGGAGTGTCTTAGAACTCGTTTGGTAAGAGGTCTTAGATAAAATAGTCATGATATTATATGTGGTATTATTGTATATCATGTTTGATTGATATTTTGGAGCATGTATAATTAATACCGGGATTATTTAATGCACTATAGGGTGTATTATCTTATACCACTATCACCATGTTATAATTATCCATAGATAGCTTATGCATTGATAAAAAACTGAAATGACAAAACTAGTCTTGTTTTCGTCCAAGAAATCTATAAAGGCCAAGCATCTAAGGGTATAATTGTCATACCCCTTTTTAACCGGGTTAAATTAGAAGTACGACATATTGGTGATTCCTCTTTTTTGGTTTATTTAAGGAATTCATTAAAGTTGAGGAGTTGCCACCTAATTATTTATGGTGAATTAGGACACCTAAAGTTTATTAAAGTTATTTTTAAAGTTAGCTCTGTTTAAGGTCTGCGAAACTTAAGATTCTAGGTAAGGGTTCAATTAGTCTAAAGGGAAGGTATTAGACATCCTTTAAGACTCATTAACAATGGTTAACCGACCGAACTTATATTAATTAATTAAGGCTAAAATGTAGGTGTAATATTTAAATATTTAAGAAAATATCTTATAAGTATTGCTAAAATTGTTTAAAGTAAAATTGGTAGAAAAGTAGTAATTGCATAAAAGAGTTTAGTTAAAAGTAAACTAAAAGAAGTGGAACATGAAATGTTCATATGTATTTGGAGAAAAGTGAGTTATGCCGACTCACAAATTAAAAAGAGTTAATGTAAGATTAACATTAAATAAATTTTAAAGATTTCATAGAAAGACTATTAATTTAATGTATATCGCGCGAAGGTTGTTTTGAACAAATATGTATTTCAAGTGTTTGAAAGGAACTAAAGTGAAAGAGTTATCCGTTAAATTAGTTTGCCCTTTTATTTCCCAGAAATAAGCTAACGTTAGTGTAAAATTCGTGACGATCTAAACTTCTAAGATAGTAAGCGTAAATCTTGATTCTCAAAATATGTAGTCATGATATTTTAAAATCAATTATTCTAAATAAAAAAAAAATAGTATAGATACTATAAATAATTTAACTTAAAAAAAAGGGGGAAATGAAACCTATGTATTAATTGTTAGCTCTCTTTTTAATTAACTACCCATAGTATCAACCCACTAATTCCACTAAGATTTATTCTAGCTAAGAAAACAAACCAAGTACTAGCTGTACAATATAACTTAAATGTACGAAATAAAGAGCAAATGGAGTTAAATGGGTTCAGCCCATTTATAGAACTACTGCGACGTCTTGCTGTTGGGTTTCAGCCCAGCGAATTTAGTATGTGTCTTCGGACAGGGCTGGACATGACGAGGTCCTGTTGGGCTTTTAGCCCAACGCCAAATGTGGAAGAAAACGAGTCCCTCGGACTCGTATGCGGTAATCATGCATAAAAACGAAAGAAAAGGATTAGTATATAATCAGTGAATGAGGTTAAAACGTGTAAAATATAACTCAAAAACAAATTAGTAGATTATGTATATTATTGTGCATATTTAGGTGTATCTTATGTGCACACAATTCAGCCACCACACACTACATATAAACAAGGCAACAACCAAACATAGATGAATCAAACCGTATAACATCTATTGTGCATTAGACGTGGGAGAGTTCAGACATATGCAGTGCCTGATATATGCACAGTATTCAGAGTATATTTGGTATAACTGAAGGGTATACACTGATATGCAACCCTTGTATACACCAGGTGTATACTAAGGTTCATATACTCATGTATACTTCGAGGTATACCCTACAACAAACAGAAAATCAGATAGGGAATATGCAAAGATAAATCAACATGAGCATTCTAGAGCACAAGTATAAGATAGGCAGCAGGCATAAAGTTGATTACGTAAACAGGTCTTTTGGCAGTTTCCTTTTACATGTTAACTGGGCATGGCAATCCTCAACATTCTTACAAGTCCAAACAAACAGCATACGAGGGTGTATACCCTTCTAATTTTATCACCCTTTTAAGTGAGCCTAATCAGATTCAAATTTAAGCAGAAATGATCACATAGTACACAGCTAGACTATCATTAAGCTTATAATTGACGATAACGAGCACACATAATAAGCGAATACGGAACACAGGATATATCCCACTGGCATAAATGCTAAAACCAGAATAGTCATTTAGCTTCGTTTTTGAATTTTAGGGAACACAAGGAATCCTTAAAGATTTTGAAATTCAACAACATCCAGTGAGTTTTACAGCTTTAGAGAAAGGAAACAGATAGCATTTGAGGTTTGAAGATTTCAGCTAGTTCTCAGAGAGGGGGAAAAAAAGAAAAAGAAACATCAGGCATATTTGCAGTTAAAAGAGAGATATGAGCTTAAAATGGGTTTGAGACAACATTGTAAAGGATCAGCAGCCAACAAGACACAATAATTAGTTGAGCCAAATTGTAATCGTTTCAAAAATGAAGCTTAACCATACTATTACTTCCGGGTAAACAGATCCTAAACTTTATCACACATCACTGACTGTAATCTTACGCGACTGAATTAAGGTTCTAGACTTAACAAACTCATGACTAATCAGTTTTAATCACTCAAGTCACATTTCAAACCAAAGAAGATCACAACTCGACAAGACGATTCAAAACACTGATAAAATACAAACCCGCACAACTAACAGGTTGCCGACCTAAAGTTGACTTATAACTTAATCAAATGTACAAATGAGTTTTAAAATCTACATGACTACTCTTCCAAGCGCACATAAAGCTGAACGACTACAGAATCAAACAGGACAAGATTAATTTAAGACCAAGCCAATATATGGACCTATAGATGTTATTAACCACCTAACCGAGATCAAACTGATCAAACAGGAACATACACAATACTACTAAGCTGCTAAACTGAAATTCAACCAAACTGAAGCAACAACATACACGAACACATCACAGACTTTAGATTTGAAATAAAAAGAACACACTGACCTTTTGTGGGTGCAGTGAAGTGGGTGTCGACATCTCAGATTTATACTCGAACTCGAAGAACTCGATTAAAGTAACAAAAGTTTCCAACAAAAAAATAGAGTGATTGTTGGCTGTTCTTTTTCGAGTAAGGCTATCTTTGATGATTAAAACTTGTGTTTTGTAGGGAATTTTTGGTTCTAGATCCTTAGGTCCGGGTTTCTTGCTCATCCCCCTCCCCCCTAAAACGATTCAACTCGGATTACATTTATAGGGTTTCGTTTGTATTAGAGTAAAGAGAGGAGCGTGGGAGAGAGACGAAGGAGCGGGGACAGAGAGGGATGGAGGCGGCAGAGAACGTGGGGAACAGGGGAGTGTGGAGGTGCAGAGAAGGGTGAGAAGAGAGAGGTGAGTGGAGAGGAACGTGGGCGTGGGGGACAACAGAGTATGGAGGTGCAGAGAGAGATGAAGGAGGAGAGACGAAAGAGAGGTGAGCGGCGTGAGAGGGTTGAAGAGAGAGGGAGAAAGATAGGGATTAGGGTAAAAGAATTAAGGGAATTGGGCCGGTTGGGGTCGGGTAGTAGAGTTGGGCTGGATCGGGTAAATGACGGTGGATAATGGGCTGGTCGAATTAATTTAAATGTGGGCTGATATAATTTGGGTTGGGTATTAAAATGTGGGTTGTTTATTTGGACAGGAAAATAATATTGTATTTGTATTTTGGGCCATTAATTTGGCTGAAAATTGTTGATCCTTCCTCCTCTATTTAGTTAGTTTTTGGGCTTCTAATTTAATAATTAGTACAATATATACTATGTGGAGACAATTAATAATTAATATGTAGAAAAATAAAGATTTTACAAAGTGTTGTCTTGTAATTAATTTCACGATTCCGAACCCGAAAATGAAACAATGATGAACATTTAAAATTTGTGATAAAGTAATGCTCGTAATGTTGAAAATAAAAGTAGCGAAAATAATAGTAATAAAAGATAGAATAGTGAAAATAAAATATTTAGCTCGTCAATAAATTTAGAAAGCCCGAGTAAATAGAATTAAATAAAGGAGGGACAAAATTGGGTGTCAACAATAATCTGTTGGGCTAAACGGTCCAAAGATACTCTTAACATGATGTGATATTGTCCGCTTTGGGCCAAGCCCGCACGGTTTTCCCCAAAAGGCCTCACATCATTAAGAGTATCCAACTCCTTATAAATAGCTCCCCTTTCTTTTCAGCTATCAATGTGGTACTTTGTTCGCACACCCAACAATCTCCCCCTCGAACTAAGTTTCACGTGGCTCATTATCATACCACGGGTCAGAGATTCAACATGTCTGTGTGCCATCCACACTGTCAGAGTATTTACAGTCACCGAAGCCCAAAGGCTGTGAATGCGTCTTCAAAGCTACGGGTAAAGGTCGTAAATCGGCCCATAGACGGGCAAAGACACCAAACCGGGCCCCACGTCACACTCCGCCATTTTCATACTCGTCCTGCCAACCATTGGCTCTGATACCACTTTGTTGGGCTAAAATGGCCCAAAGATACTCTTAACACGATGTGATATTGTCCGCTTTGAGCCAAGCCCGCACGGTTTTCCCTAGAAGGCCTCACATCATTAAGAGTATCCAACTCCTTATAAATGACTCCCTTTTCTTTTCAGCTATCAATGTGGTACTTTGTTCGCACACCCAACATAATCGTAACAAATTATTTTTGTTAGTTTTAAAAATGAATAAATATTCAAATAGTATTTTTTGTGTCCAATTTTAGTGCAATGAACCAAACACCCAATAAAAAACAATCCCTATATTACTAATCCATACATTACTCATCCCTTCATTACTAATTCATGTATAACTTGCCCTTGAACCAAACGACCCCTAGTAGTATATTTTAAGTGCAAGAATTACTTTTATGCTGACTGAATTTATTTTCCACGCTTTTCTATTTACACTCATGACTTCATTGAATAATATTTCCTAGTCAAATATTCATTAATTTTGTATGAGAATATCAAATACAACTTGTTTGTACGCTGAAGAAATCAAGAAATTCACGAGGGGTAAACGATATGAATGCATTAATGCTAAAAAAACATTCACGTTCTATTGCATACGCAATGGATTTTATCGTCATTGCATTACACACTCAATGACTCAAAAATTGCAATAAGTATATACGGAAACATTGCCTAAATCAAAGGGCGGTTGCCTCATGTCAATTTAAATTTATTTGTCGTGTCATCATAACTTGTAGAAAAAGTTAGCATTTGTATATGAATCCAACCAAAAATGAAAAAATCTTAAAGATTGTACGTAAAATTGTACGGCAAATATCATTCACGAGAATCATATATTGGTCAATGAATCTAGCCAAATTAAGATGAATGCAAATGTAGGAATATTATATGTACAATGAACACATATGTAATATACATGTTTTGCACATTCAGATGCAAGGCTGGGTAAATTCTTAGGAAGCTTCTTCACATATATATGAGTAATGACTAATGAAAGTTAAAAAATAAATATTCATAAGTCATAGTAGAATATATATATATATATATATATCCAAGATTTAAGTTGTATGAGCTCAACCTTTAGGATTCTTAGCATTGAACCAACTATATATTTCTAAAGTTATGAGTTCATATCTACTTTTTGTTGCAATTTTAATGGATTTATATATAGAAATTTATACTCTGTTTCGAAAGTATTGAGTTCAGATGAACCCGATAAGTAAAGTTGCATCCACCCAGCACAAAGCCACAAACACATGATAACTTTTGAGTTGCAAGTTTCCCCTAATTGCCCATCAATATTTTCCCTCCAGGAACGCTGTGTTGGCTAGACAATTATTTTAGGCAAAAGGATCAATCTATTTCTCATGTTATTTCAAACCTCTCAGTATTGATATAGCTAATCAATTAAGTTGTAAGTTTACTTTTGAAATTAACTAATTTGCCTACAATGTCGTACATACGTAGATGGTACGCTCTAATCAATAAATACTACTACAGTAATTAAGTACATGCAGAGCACGCGTGTGCAGAGAGGAAGTAGCATGGAATGATCTTAAGCTGATACTTGAATAATCAAGGGTTGATCTAGACCTTCGATTTAAAGATATTAAAAAGGGATTGTAAAAGAATATTAAAATCAAACTCATAATTTTAAAAATATAATGAGTACATAGTTCTTAAAGGTTGAACGCATTAAATAAAAAATTTGAATTTGTCGCTGTTTGAATTAAAAAAATCATGGTCATTTGAGGAAAAGTAATCTAATATTTGATTTATTAGTTTTTTTTTTCTTGGTAGTAAAACGCTAATATTTAATTACTATCATCAACTCAACCCTTTCCCATGAGTCATGACGCCTCAAACAACATAAGTTCATGTCTCTCACGGACCCCTAGGTAAATACAATTTTGATTGTGCTCTTTGATTATATATTATTTTCAAGAAATTAAAATAATTACAACGACATTTTACAATGCAATATGAGTCACGAGAATCATATATAGGCCAGGGTTTCTAGCAAAAGATGAATGAAAATTTAGGAATATTAGAGCTAAGCTTGCAAAATTGCAATGGTTATATATTCTGAACGAATTTCTTCACACCTGTATTAACTGCCCTTTTACATGTAAAGGTGTATATATTGCTGGGCTACGCCACCTTAGATTTTCCTAGTATAGTGTGTTATTGTCCATTTTAAGCTATGCCCACACGTTATCTCCAAACGGTTTTACCCTATTAAGAGTATTCCTGCATACATTATACATGTAGCTTCATCCACTACAATTTTTTTATTACTGAAATTAGCTATGAACTTCATCGCTACTTGTAGCTAATAGTTTGTTTTTGTTAACATGTCACTAAATAAGATCAGCGACCGATTCAATAATTTAGCTACAAATTTGTCCATCGTTATTTTCTATTTTTTTTTTTTCAACTAACAATATTATGGGACTTTGTTTACACATACAACAATATATCTACCTATCAACATTATCGAGTGTTTTTTACGACCAAACGAGGTTGGCCGGACATTTAACAGGTTAAGCAAAAGGGCTGAAGGATTCATTATTGTAATCTTGTCCTTCAAGCTGTAAAAGCCTTTAATCTATAAGTGTACTTGACCCGTGAAAAAGAATCTGACCCGAGTGTGAGGAGGTTTGTTGACGGCATAATTAAGTAACTTAAAGTGTGTTAACTCTTTCTAACAACTTAACTTTCTAAATAAGATGGTCATTACACAAATTCAACAGTGTTAGACTACGAGTATAAGCAAAAAGATCAATCTATTCTCATGTTCAACTTCTTAAAGTGAAGTAATAATCCATTTGATCAACCTCTTGATCTTTTAAAATAATACTGTAAAATAAATAAATAAATAAATAAATAAAAGTCGTCTAGCTACCTAGGTTTTGTGATTGTTCCAAGAAATTAAAATAATTACAACGACATTATCAAAAGATTATTCCTACTAGCCTCAAAAAACTTGCTACATCCCTCTTTTTCAAGAATTCGTAGAAAATCTTGTTTCCACTTAGATGTTTCTTCTTCTCCCCTTCATCATTCTCACATCTATGAAATTCTTGACTCATATATGAGTTATTTTTTATCTTTCTTGAGAAAAAAACCTCCACATCATCTTCTTGATCATCAGCTAACAAATGGGGAGGCACTTGTGCTTCATACTTTTCATATTCTTCTAATGTCATTCCATCTTTCACATAATCAGCTCCCATCATGGCCAGTGCTTCTAGTGAAATGGACATCTTTTTGTTGTTCTTTTTGGGCAACTAATAATTAATTAAGTGAATATGATACTTGAAGACAAGAATATATGATTCTGCGTTAATGCTGAGCCCTTTGGTGAAAAATTACGACTTTAGGTTTAAATTGGAGAAAGAGAAAGAGATGAAACTTTGTTGAGTTGTTTATGCGAAAAATTTGTTGAGACAAGACACATATATATAGGTGGTGGAAAAAGTAAGTTAATAATCCTAATTAATATAGAATTGTACTTAAGACTTAAGAGTGAATATAACTGACTCGTGAATGTTTTGACATTTAGACTTTTAGAGAAAGTTCAATGGCTTCTATTCTAAGCCAAAAAGGTAACCGAGACCGAGGGAAGAAAATTAAAACCTTTGAATTTGAATTCGAAACTTAATTCTCGTGATCATCAATCTCAATATAAAGTTTCCTTTCTGCAGTGGCATATACAATTTCTTTTAATTTCTTATTTATTTGTCCCAAATTCTTTGCCTCATTGCCTAAATCAAAGGGCCGTTGCCTCATGTCAATTTAAATTTAGTTTTCGTGTTTATGTCATCATAACTTGTAAAGAAAGTTAGCACTTGTATATGAGTCCAACCAAAAATGAAAAAATCTTAAAGATTGTACGTAAAATTGTACGGCAAATATAATTCACGAGAATCATATATTGGTCAACGAGTTTAGCCAAATTAAGATGAATGCAAATGTAGGAATATAATATGTACACTGAACACATATGTAATACACATGTTTTGCACATTCAGATGCAAGTCTGGGAAGCTTCTTCATATATATATATATATATATATATATATATATATATATATATATATATATATATATATATATATATATATATATATATATATATATATGAGTAATCACTAATGAAAATAAAAAATAAAATAAAAAAAAGGCTAAAGTCATAGACAGACCCTCAAACTTGTCCATATATTCCACTTAGACCCCTCAATTGAGCATCGCACCTTATGAACCCTTCAAGACAACCTTTATTGTGCCACTTGGACACGTCGGGCCAACTTCTTAAAATAAGACTTATGTGTGTTGGCACGCCCTGCCTACGTGTATAAGCCTCCCAATTACATTTTTCCACCTTAATTAGTATGCCACATACGCACGGGCCAACCCGTTTTAAACCAAATGAACCCGTTTATTTTTTTACCCAAATATATCAAATCCCGATCATATTCCCTCGATCAAAATTAAATCCATTTCTTTTCCAAATATTATCAAACCCTAAATTGATCCTAATTCAAACCCTAAATTCATCTATTTTCGCTGTAGAATTCGACATAGTGTTTAAACTTCCACCCAATTCTAACTCATACAATGTTAGTTACCCCCAAAATAAATCCTAAGTTCATTTTTTTAGTTGCTTGATTTTGTGTGTGTTGGAGTCATAGTTTTCTATGGATTTTGAAGGTTCTTCTGTGTATTCTGTTCATTCCATTTCTTTAAAAAGGTAACTTTTGCTTTAGCCTTTTATTGTTGTCGGAATATTTAGTGGATGGTATTGTTGTTATTTCATGCAAAATTAGGGTTTTTTTTAACCGATTGGCAATCTTAAAAAGTATCTATGTAAGATATTATTGAGGTCCATTTTCACCATGGTGGTAACTTTACAATGGGCCCTAACCCCAAATATGTAGATGAGAAGGATGTTGCAATTGCTGATATTGATAAAGACCACTTCTCTTTATTCAAGCTACTGTTTTACACACAAAAAAAAAAAATTGGATATAATTTAGTGGTTGGTTTCTTTTATGAAGACTTGATAAGTAAAATTTTTGTCCAAGTGGTGACTGATGGAGAATTGTTAAATGTTGTGAGTGGTTTGAAAGTTGATGATGTGTTACATTTTTATATTTCACATGTGTGTGAAAACCTTGAGGTGTTGGAAGATGTGGGCCCTACCAGTCTTATTTGTGGGTTAGAGGTAAATGATGCATCTAGGGCAACAGATGTGGCTTTTGACACTGATATAAATACTGAGGTTGGAGAAAACGTAGAAAACCTTAAAGAAAGAGAAGAAGCTTCTGCAAATGCTCCTAGTGTTGAAGAGGTTAAAGAGAGAGGGTCTGTAAATGTTCCTAATGTTGAAGAGAGAGGGTCAACTGTTGAAGTTGAAGAGGAAGTGAATGATGAACAAACTGATGATGGAGACTCATTGTTGGTTAGTAGTGAGTCAGATCTGGATAAAATACCAGATGAAGATGATAGTTAAGTTGATAAAGAGTTAATTTCTTTGAGGAATGAAAGGAGAAGTAAATTGAAGAAGAAAATACCAAGGAGAAAGGAACCAACTATCACTGCTAAGGTACCCCTAGGAGAGGGAAAAATAGATAGGGGTTTTGAAGATATTGGAAAGAACAAGGACTCCAAATACAATGGATGCTTAGCAGGGGATGAGTAGTATATTGATAGTTCGCTGAAGAGTATAGTGAAGATTCAGCTGATGAGCTGGATGTGGATGCTGAACCTGGTGCTGACTTTCTAAGTAGAAGGAAGAGCAACAAATTAAGATATGATCCAGATTGTGTGGTTAGTATTTTTGAGCTAGGCATGGTATTTGAGAATGTTGGAGTATTTAGAAAGGCAGTAGCTAATTATGTTGTTGAATACCATGTTCAGTTGAAACTTAAACCAAATGAGCAGAAGAATGTGAGGTGTAGGTATAAGTCCCAGATTTGTAATTGAAGGTTGTATGCTAGTCTTGATAAAAAATCAGGGGATTTTATGGTGAAAACTTACCATCTAATTCACAAGTGCACTCCACTTAACAATAATAAGATGTGCAATGCTAAGTTCAAGATTTAGGGAAAGGATCACTACTCAACCTAATATTAGAATTTGGGAAATTGAGGACTTGGTTAGAGACAAGTTTGGGTTGTATGTTGGTAGAACTGTATGTTATAGGGCAAAACAAATAGTGCTTAATAAGTTTATGGGGGATTGGAGGGAGGAGTTTGCAAGACTTTGTGATTATGTAGAACAAATCATTTTGAGTAATCCTGGCAACACTTGTATAGTGAAAACAAACAGAGTAAATTTGTTTAAGTATTTTTATGTTTGTTTTGATGCAATGAAAAGGGGCTGGTTGGAGGGATGCAGCAAAATTATTGGGTTTGATGGTTACTTCCTAAAAGGTGCATGTAAAGGTGAACTTCTGGTGGCTATAGGAAAAAATGGGAATCAACAGATGTTTCTCATTGCTTGGGCTGTCATTGACAATGAGTCAAAAGAGTCATGGACATGGTTTATTCATAACTTAATCAATGATTTGGGGCTGGGAATTGGAGATGGAATTACAGTAATGTCAGACATGCAAAAGGTAATTTTACTAACTGTTTTTGCATTAGCTTATTTTTTTTGCATATATACTAACTATAATTGTTGTGTTGTATTGTAGGGATTGTTGAGCATCCTTCTAAATCTTTTACCAAATGCTGAGCATAGAAAGTGTGCTAGACACATATGGGCTAATTGGCAGAAAGATTGGAGAGGTGAAGAAAGAAGAAAACAGTTCTGGAGGGTCTCTAAAGCAGCATTTGAGGTGAAGTTGAGAGAAGAACTTACAAAATTAGATAGACTTAGAAAAGACATTTGTGAAGATTTATTGCAATTTAATAAAGAGCACTGGTGTATAGCCTATTTTAGGGAACACACTAAGTGTGATATAGTTGAAAACAATATGCGTGAGACCTTTAATTCCTAGATATTAACAGCTAGGCATAAGTCTATCATTGACATACTAGAAGAGATTAGGCATAAAGTAATGACTAGGCATGTTAAAATGAGAAAATTTGCTGAGACATGGATTACTGATATTTCACCTATGGCAAGGGTGATGTTGGAAGAAAACAAGAAGCTATCCAACAAATGTGAAGTGTTGTGGAATGGGATAGAAGGGTTTGAGATTAAGGAATATGAATATAGGTTCATTGTACACTTATGGAACAAAACATACACTTGTAGGCTGCGGCAGTTAAGAGAAATCCCCTGCCAACATGCAATATGTGCATTCTACCATCTAGGGGATGAACCATATAATCATGTGGAATATTGGTATAGAAAGGAGACATTTATGAAGGCATATTCATACTTTCTTGACCCACTGCTCAACATGAAGATGTGGCCTAAGACTAATAACATGAAGATTGAACCTCCAACACCAAAAGTAATGCCTGGCAGACGAAAGAAAAAAAAAATAAAGGATAAAGATGAACTAAGAAAGAAGTATGGCAAGCTATCCATAAAAGGTGTGAAGATGACATGTTCAACATGTCACCAACTAGGCCATAACAAAAAGTCTTGTCCAGTAACAGGGGTATGCTTTTGTTGATTTATTTCAGTTTTAATACATTATTATTGAGAACTGTTCCTAACATTTGATTTTACTTCTAGGGTGGAAGGGGTAGAGGAAGTGGTGAATCAAGTTCTGCACAGAAAAGGGGTAGAGGAAGTGAATCAAGTTCTGCATAGAAAAAGCCTAAAAATTCAGGCCTTGGATACTACATAAACCCAACAACTGGAAGAACTGTCTTTAATGTAAGGATTCAAGGTTTACAATCTAGCATTTAGCACTTTCTTAAGTTAATCTAATTTATTTTTATGTCAGTTGCAGCCTGGTAGTTCAAGTGAGAGAGTTGTGAGGCATGGGACTATGAGGGACACCAGTGCAGTCAACATTGAGCTTGGATTTAAATCTCCTGGTCTGAAGTTCAATGGTAAAAGTGATGTCACAACTACACAACTATAGTAGCAGTTTAGAAACAGGGAAAATATAATCACTAACAAGCCTTCTACCCAACCAACTCCATCAGCAGCAGGCAGTAGTTCCACTATAGGTCCAGCCCATGCATCCTTTAGCAAGAAACCAGAAGCAAGGAAGAAGCCAATTTGGCAGTTGTGAATGTCTTTTCAAACAATTTGGCAGTTCTGAATGTATTTTGAAACAATTTGGCAGATGTAGCCAAGTACTTTTATGTGTTTTATGTCCTTTGCATGTAACTGTTATTTTGATTAGTAACAATTTGACATTTGTAGCCAAGTAGTTCTATTGAATGTAACTGTTATTTTGATTAGTTAAATAGTAGTTGGATGGGGAAGGGGAATGGTTAAATGAATTAAGTAGAGTGGTTGAATGGTTCTATGAATTAAATAGATGTGGCGAATGGTTGAATGAATTAAGTAGAGTGGTTGAATGGATATATGAATTAAATAGACGAGGAGAATGGTTGAATGAAGAGTAGTTGAATGGTTGAATGAATTAAAGAGATGAGTTGAATGAATTAAATAGAGTGGTTGGATGGTTATATTATCACCTATATAAATCCCCATAGTCTTCCATTTATTTCATCAAATGCACACAAACGACTTCACTCCATAGTCTCTCAAACAAAATGCCACCTATCCAACACTACACTATTGCTTGGTTTGAGAAAACATTGACTAAATCCTATATAGAAAACGATGATTTCGTAAGTCTTTATTTCTTAGCTTTTGTTTTCCATTGTTTTGCTATTGCTTCTAATTCTACTTGTTTGTATAGATTCTTCCAACTATGGTTGTTCTTCCACAAGTTGACAAAGAAGCCGTTATTTTATACGAGAAAGACGCTTTCTTCATGAAATACAAGATCGGTCGAAAGGCGCGCCTCAACAATGGATAACAAGAGTTTGTTGATGCAAAAGGCCTAAGGGAAGGGGATGAGTTGCGTTTTCAAGTTTGTGATCTAGAGGATCACCTTCACTTCGTTGTTACTAAAGTGGAGAAGATGGAGATCATAGATATTGATTAGGTCGTCCCTTTCTATTTATGAAAAATGATGTTTGGTTTGGTTTGGTTTGTTTTGTTTTCGTTTACTTAATGAAGTATGGTTTTGATTTATGAAAGTATCCAAATTTTAGTACTTTATACTTTGCCCACAATATTGAACCAGAAAAATACACACAACAATGTCAAAAGCAGTGCATTTTAACCAATATATATTCATTCGATTCATAAAAGTGTGGCCATATACAATTACATAAAACCACAAAATTTGGCCAACTTTGTGAGATTAACCTATACCATAATATACTACCTAAAACAGTCAAAATGCAGTGCAACTTAACCTACTATAATTACTAAAACTAAACATCAATGAGTAGTATTCCAAAATTGGAACCAAATTGCAAACAACAACACTAGACCAAAAACCAACTTCTTCCTAGTTCGTCTTGCACGAGCCTTTTCTTCCTCAAAAGATTTAACCGTCTTAAACAACCCATAAATGACTTTATTTTCTTGCTCGGGATGCCTTGGTTCGTACCAATTGAAGTAATTACATCCACCTCTAGCCTTCAAAGAATAAAAAGAAGAAGTTTTTTTAATCAATTACGAGGAAGAATTGAGTAATGAAATAACCCATAAATAGTATATGCTTACCTCATCAATTGGGCACGAAAAAAATCTCCTTCCGGGATTATTTGGACTCCATGAATTTTTCAATTCGCAAATACGCCCACATCGGCAAAACTCGATTCTTGAAGTGTTAGCCCTTGTTGAAGCAAGATAAAAAGCAAACAAGAGAGATAGAGCAGAAAAAATTAGTGAAACAACAATTAATTTGACTGAAAATTAATAATTTTGGAGCAATAATGATTTTGGTGTAATTAGGGTTCAATATAATGAATTGGGGAAGAAGATATATATAAAATGGGTGGGGCAAATATTACCGTTGGAAGGGTCCATTGGGCCATTATTTTTAGTCCAGCTCAGCGTGTTTAAGAGGCTCACGCGTCCATAAATCATTAAGTGCACGCGTTGTGCCAAGCTGGCCTGACTGTCCAAGTGGCACAATAAAGGTTGTCTTGAAGGGTTCATATGGTACGACGCTCAGTTGAGGGGTCTAAGTGAAATATATGGACAAGTTTGAGGGTCTGTGTAACACCCCGTACCTTTAACCTAAGCTTTGACCATGATCCTAGACTTAGAAAACTAGATAAAGAATGTGGGAATTGGAAATTTCCTCTTCAGTTGTAAGATGGTGGTTTACGCCCATGAACAGTGATCGTATTTCAGTTTACGGGCCGTAAATCAAATCGTAAACTGGTAGTTGAATGTCATATGGTTAAATACGGACCGTATTTCAAATCGTAAACTGAAACCAAGGATTTCTGAGCATTCTGGAATTTGGCAATTTGATGTCAAATGGTTAAATACGGACCGTATTTCAAAACGTATTTGGAATTTTGGGAAAACTTCCTTCATGAAAGTTGTAGAGCTTTGAAATACCTTTCCAACGGTATATTATGGGGGTCAAACGAACATCTGTGCAAAGAGTTATGGCCATTTTACTGAAGAGAGGCAGTGCTGTCCGTATTTCAAAATACGGCCAGTATTTCAAAATACGACCCGTATTTTGAAATACGGCTAGTATTTAACTGGGCCGAAAAATTATTTTTTCCAGAACAATATATATTCGTCCATATCAGTTCAAATCATTATTTTTCATTCCTTTAAGCCCTAAAACGACCTCCTACCCTCCTTCATCATCAAGAACACCAAGGTAAGCCTACTCTAATTATTCCAAATCAATTCTAATACCTATCCTTGTAATCTAAACAAGAAATTATCATTCCTAAACTAGGGTTTTCAAGAAAACCCATCTCAAGGTTCAAGAATTCAAGATTTTGGAGATCTTCTTCAAAGCTCGAGTCTTTAATTCAAGTTTTGGAGCGACTAAGGTATGTAGAGTTGCTATCTATGTGTGGGAACATCATTGTTCTTCCCCACGCCTCATAATCCATAAAATTATGATTCTCTACTAAAACTAGGGTTTCAATACCATGCTCATGATAACCCTAGGTCCATGTCCATGATTATATTATGTATGAATTGTTATAATTCCATCATTGATGTTATACCCCGCATTTTCAGAACCTGAGCGTGACACGTACTTCCTCAAACATTGACAATCACGTTGTTACTACATAATTTAAACTCACGTTGATAGTATTATATTTCGTATTTTTTGTACGTCGGATTATTCGTAAGCGGAGGTGGGGCCCACACATCGATATTTTTTTTTGGAACACGTGATAAGTTATATGAATCACATATGTGAAGTTAAACACAACTCAAGAAGGACCCTTGAGCCAAATCAAAGTGGAAGTCCTCCAAACAAATATTTTTAAGTAACGTTTTCGGGTGATCTGACTTCGAGGGGAAAAAACGGTATTATAAGTTTGGAATTTGGAAAAATACCAAGAAATAGAAGTTGTAGATAATTGAATTATCTTTCCAACCATAGGTCGTGGGTACACAGGAGATGTCAGGATAAGGAGATATGGACGTTTTAAGGCAGAAATGTCAGTGGGCTAGGCCCAATCCGGGCCCAACCGGGTTAGGCCCATGACCCATGTTTATTTAAGTGATATATCAGCCTTTTCTCCTCATTTTTCAGAACAAAACACCCAGAAAATTCTGGAGAAAAAGAGAGAAGAAAGCTTAGAGAGAAAAGATCAATTTTGACCAAAATCTGAGCCCCGAATCTCGAAGCCCGTGAAGAGAAAAGTGTTCTATGTTGCGTTGCCTCCAATTTGAACTAAAAATCAACCAAAAAGAAGGGGGTGGACGTGGTGGCTGCACACTTGAGGTAAGATTAAGGTTCCTTTTCATTGCTAATTATTTTATTTAGAGTTCTACCGAACTAGAACGGAGAAAATAGTGTGATAAATTCGTTTGTTGGCGTTGTGAATTATGGAATGAGATTTGAAGAGAATTTTGAATGAAAATAAATGTATTCAACTTGTATAATGTGGAGGATGTCGTTATTGATGTTGTTAGTATTAATTTCGACTCCCTTACGGAAATAAAATTATTAAATAGTTATATTGCAAATTTGGTTGGTTGAGGAATTTAGAAAATAATGTGTGGGCTGTTTTATGGCATACGTTGGTATTGGAAATATTATGATTAATGTTGGTATTGTTGTTGTTGTTGTTGGTTGCTGAATTGAGAATTCGGGCTAGGCATATAAACAGGGGAGATGCTGCACGATTTTTGGCAGAATATAAAATAGTATGATTTGAAATATGGTACAAATGTGCGACGAAAAGGCTAACATTAGCATAAATTCCTTTTAAATGTAGACTTACAAGCTTGGACGAATAAGCGTAGCTTATAAGCGGTCGAACAGGTATGTAAGGCTTACCCTTTCTTTCTTTTGGCATGATCTTTATGAAACGAGCAAATGACGTATATGTATGATTTCAAAGAAATTTCCTGTTCTTAGAGCCACTAGGATGGCTAATATTTTTGACCTCCATAAGTTGTCTCATATGGTTTTGATGTATATCTATGATGTCCGAAGTTTGTTGATATGTTTCCAAATGGCATTCGAAAAATAATTAATATGAATAAGGTTTTGATTTTCAAATGCTAGCACGTTCGATTACTCCATCGAGTCTTTGATATATTTTGATATGTGCATATGGTCCCAAAAACTCTAATTGAATTGATCCATAACGATATCCGAAAGGTACTTGACATGATTATGGCCTTGATTTTCCAAAAATGGCTTCTGAAACGCTTGTAGAACGTTCTGTACTTCAAACGTTCATAACTTTCTTATACTAATTCAGATTGACCCGAAACTTGTTTCTGAGCCTTCAAGGGTCGGTAAGTATACTGATCCATCGAGTCTTGATTTATGTGCATATGGTTTCTCACTACTCTGCTCGTGCATACTACTATTATATCGTTCGCCGAGTCCCGGGCCGGTATAGATCGTGCGCATGGTTCGCCGGGTCCCTTGCTTGAGGGCCGGGTGCCATATATGTATTTCGGAGTATGATGTGTTACGGTGTTATGATGTGTTTGATGAGTCGTGAAATTACGGCTCATTCGACACCAATTACTTAGTCTTTTGTAAATCCCCAAGTGCTTTTGATGTCGTTTCTCGTGTTTTTGTGTCAATTTGTAGAATAACATGTGGCAGAAGCAACTTGAAGCAAAACGAAGCAAAATAAAGAAAAAAACCCAGCAGAACTGAACAATGGAACTACCTGTTGACAGAGAGGACAAATAAGACACCACATGCGACACCACCTGCGAGTCGCAGGTGTAACATGCGAATCGCGTGTTGTGTCGCGGATGCTGCTCAACAATTAACTGAAGATGCGACACCTGCGATGGTCTGGTGAAATCCGCGATTCGCGGGTTGAACATGCGACATTAGGTGCGAATCGCACCCTATGCGCAGGGGCATTTTCGTCTGGAAATTGTTCCCGTTTTGGACATGCTATAAATAGATTTGCTAGGGTTTTGGTTTATTCATCCTGCAGTTTTTGGCATAGATTCTTGTGGAGTCATTTTCTCTTGGTTGTTGAAGCATTTAAGGCAACAACTTCACTCTCATTCCATCTTGTATTTTGTATTGTAAGTTCATTATGTTTACTTGTAAGCTTTCTTTGTTATCCAAAATTATGAGTAGCTAATTTTAAAGCTAAGGTTGTGGAACCCATGATGGATATTATGTGAATGGGTTCCTATTATTGATATATGCATAATGGTTGTTGGTATTCATTCAGTTTTTATACTTTAGTGTTGGGTGATGATTGCAAGAATTATCCTAAGCCATTATATTAACTGTTCTTGGGAAAGAAGGTTAGTATTGGTAAGATTGAATGACAATGACTCGAGGCGTTAACCCTCGTTTAATGGACTAACTTAGGAATAAGAATAAGTCTAAATTGGCATTATTGGTCGCTCTTCAATTGTAACTCTTTTATACTCGGAAGAATCATAAAGAGAAAATACGACTTAACTGTTGGGAAACATTAAGAAGTCCTTAAGAGACCAAGTGCATATTCATAGAACAACCATTAGAAGTATATCACATTGAAACCTGAAGCATAATATCTAATCAAATTGGAGAACATAACCTTAGTCTCTCTCTCTCTCTCTCTCACCTTAATTACATTTTAAGTCAAAGTATTCAATTACATTATTCAACAATCAATTCAAACTATCCGGAATAGGATTAAAGCATTTAAAGACTGGTATCGCATACGATTAGTACTCTTTTCTCTCCATATTCCCTGTGGGATTCGACCCCAACCTTGTTGGGTTACTATATTTGACAACGTCCGCTTTACATCGTTAATAGGTGTAATTTGAGCGTATCAAATTTTGGCGCCGTTGCCGGGGAATACGATTTAGAAATTACTAATTGTTGTGTACTCTCCTTTAAAACTTTTTCTATTCCATCACACCTTGTTTGCTGTTTTAGTGAACCAGGTGAACATGACAGGAAGACATAATCGCAATCAAGGAAACCAAGGGGGAATCCAAGTGAACCATCCTGCACCAGAAGAAGAGGATGATGAGAATGTATTTGCGGAATTCATCGACGAAGCTGATTATGCTTCTGCTGCAGTTCCTCCTAGAACGGGAAATGCTAATTTCAAAATTGATAGTTCTATCTATCAGCTATTGAAACTTGAAGGCTATTTCCGAAATTCTTCGGAGGATTGTCCACTTCGACACCTAAAGAATTTCGTGCATGTATGTTCTCAACAATCTCAAGGTGCTGTTCCTGTTGATGCACTGCGGTTACGGATTTTCAAATATTCCTTGGCTGGCCAAGCAAGGGAATGGTATGAAAAGCTCCCCAGCAATACTATTCATACATGGAACGAGTTAGCCAATATATTCTTGAAAAAGTGGTTTCCACCAAGCAAAAAAGGCTGAGCTTAGGGACAAGATCTTTGAGTTCAAACAACTTCCGGGGGAACAATTATATGCAGCATGGGAGCGTTTCAAATATTATCTAGCTCAATCTCCTACTCATGGATTTCCGGATGCTATCCTCTTCAAGAAATTCTACAAGGGGTTAGATACCATGAATCAAATTGCTGTCAACACTGCAGCTGGGGGATGCTTCATGGACAAATCATTTGTCAACATCACCAGGTTGCTCGACAAGCTTACTACCCACAATCAAGCTTGGCATTCTCGTGATAGTGAAATCCTATCTTATGGTAGTTCCTCTGCTGCCGCGGTGGCCAAAGAAAATCATGAGCGAGATCATGCTTTTGCTCAATTGCAAACCACCGTGGATTTATTATCGAAGAGGATTATGGAGAAAGAAGCCAAAAGTGTGAATGTTATCGAGGAGATGCCACCTCATGCTCCCGGAATGTACCAAGTCTCGGAGGAAGCTTATCTAGAGGGGCAGCCACAACGTGAGGATACAAATTATATCGATCACAATCAAGGGGGTTATCAAAAGCCATGGAGACCACAACAACAAAGCAATCAATATGGTAGAAATGAATATGGTGGTTCGGACAGAAGGGATTACAACAACAACAACTATGGTAATCGGAATTCCAATGCCTATGTTCCACCAAAGGGCCGTACGTCTAACTCCCAGAATTGGCGAGAAAGTCCTTCCAATGATCAAGGGACCTCTCGGATGGAATCCATGCTTGAAAAGATATTGGACAACCAGCACAAAAGTGACAAGAAAATGGAAAATTTGACTGAAGTGGTAGGCTCTCACACCGCTTCGATCCATAAACTCGAGTCACAAATGAGAGATCTGTCTCATGAACAACATCCACCGCAAAGAGGAGGCCTTCCTAGCGACACAGTTCCGAACCCAAGGGGTAGTGGAGGCGATCACATTGCCTCATGCAAAGCTATTTCCATTAGAAGCGGAAAGATCCTTGATGCGGTAAAACAGAAAGTGGTTGAACCTATCAGTGTCGAGCCGACCATTGATGAGATTATTGCAGAAGAGGTCGAGAAAGAAATAGAGGCACCAGTTGAAGTGCCTATTGTTGTGGAAAAAGGGAAGGAAGCACACCCTAGTGTTCAAAAGGGTGACGAGGAGCCAAGTGTTGAAAAAGCCACCGGAGAGAGCTTTCAAAAGAGTAAGGTCACGGGGGCAATCAAACCCTTGATTCAAACATATAAGTCTCCTCCTCCGTTCCCACAAAGATTGATGAAAAGAACGGATGATGCCAAGTGCCAACGATTCTACGACCAATTAAAGGGGTTGTCAATGAATGTTCCATTCCTAGACGCATTCCAGGAGATGCCGGGATTTGACAAATACTTGAAAGATTTGTTGACAAATAAAAGGCCAGTCAAGCATGATACGGTGGGAGTCACCCACCGTGTGAGTTCTATTATTTCGTCATCAAATGTTGAGAAGAAGGGAGATCCTGGGGCTTTCACGATCCTTTGCACAATCGGTCATCATAATTTTGCTCGTGCTTTATGTGACAATGGAGCTAGTATTAATTTGATGCCACTAGCCATATATAAGCAATCCGGGTTGGGAACACCTAAACCAACAAGCATGCGTCTCCAAATGGCCGACAGAACAATCAAAAGACCGGTGGGGGTTGTTGATGATATCCTTGTTCGAGTGGGAAAATTCTTATTACCGGCAGATTTTGTCATCATTGATTGTGCGGTTGACAAAGAAGTCCCAATTATTTTGGGGAGGCCATTTCTTGCTACCGGAAGAGCCTTAATGGACTCGAAAAGGAATGAAATAAAATTCCGGGTCAATGATGAAGAAGTAACCTTCCAAGCTAGCAAAGGGTTAAAGTTGTCTGGTGCTTATGAAAGCATTTCTGTCATCGATTCATTCAATGAGGTAGACGAAGCGGTAGAGCATCAGCTAGAAGAAGAGCACTTCGATGAGGCATTTTCAGCTATTTTGGTGAACTTTGAGGCGGATGACATGATGGGATATATCGAAACAGTTAATTCTCTCATTGGCCGGGGTTCGTATTCTTATGAGCCGAAGAAATTATCTCTCGATCTTGATAAAAGAACCACTCCTCCAGCTAAGCCTTCGATTATTGAGCCTGCAAAACTTGAGCTCAAGCTACTTCCTTCTCATTTGAAGTATGCTTTTCTTTGCCCAGATAATACTTTACCGGTTATTCTTTCATCTTTGCTGAATGAGGATCAAACTCAAAAGGTGCTTGAAGTATTGCGGGTGTATCGCAGATCCATCGGGTGGACTATTGCAGATATTAGGGGAATTCCCTCGGGTATTTGCGAACATAGAATTTAGCTTGAAGAGGATAGTTCATCTAGTGTTGAGCATCAAAGGAGGCTAAACCCTCCTATGCAAGTAGTGGTCAAGAAAGAGATAATCAAATGGTTAGATGTGGGTGTTGTATACCCAATTGCAAACAGTCCATGGGCTAGTCCGGTACAATGTGTGCCAAAGAAGGGAGGCATCACCGTTGTTCCTAACTCCAAGAATGAGCTGATTCCTACACGGACAGTTACCGGATGGAGAGTATGTATGGACTACCGAAAGCTGAACACCGCAACGTGTAAAGACCACTTCCCTATGCCTTTTATTGATCAAATGCTTGATCGGCTAGCTGGAATAGCGTATTATTGCTTTTTGGATGGGTACTCGGGGTACAATCAAATCAACATTGCATTAGAGGACCAGGAAAAGACCACTTTCACCTATCCTTATGGCACTTTTGCTTTTAGCCGCATGCCTTTCGGCTTATGTAATGCCCCAGCTACTTTCCAACGGTGTATGATGACTATTTTCTCAGATATGGTGGAAGATTTCTTGGAAGTCTTCATGGATGATTTTTTGGTTGTTGGTGATTCCTTTGATGAGTGTCTTGCCAATCTAGGCAAGGTATTGAAGCGATGCGAGGAAACCAACCTTGTACTTAATTGGGAGAAATGTCATTTCATGGTGACAGAAGGGATTGTCTTGGGCCATAAGATCTCTGAAAAGGGCATTGAGGTAGATCGAGCAAAAGTTGATGTAATAGCCAAACTCCCTCCACCAATCTCTGTAAAGGGGGTTCGCAGTTTCTTGGGACATGCCGGTTTCTATCGGCGATTAATCAAGGATTTCTCCAAGATCGCCAACCCTATGTGTAAGCTCCTTGAAAAAGAAGCTAAGTTTGCATTTGATGAGAAATGCCTTAAGGCGTTTAATGAGTTGAAGGAAATGCTCACATCTACTCTAATTATTGTATCTCCGGATTGGTCAATGTCGTTTGAGCTCATGTGTGATGCAAGCGAATTTGCTATTGGTGCGGTGCTTGGGCAAAGACACAACAAAATCATGCACCCAATTTATTATGCTAGAAAGACCATCAATGGAGCTCAAATGAATTACACTGTCACCGAACAAGAGCTTCTAGCCATTGTTTATGCGTTTGAGAAGTTCCGGGCCTATCTACTTGGGTCCAAGGTGGTTGTTCATACAGACCATGCGGCTTTGAGATACTTGATGACAAAGAAAGATGCAAAACCAAGGTTGATTCGTTGGGTCTTGTTATTGCAAGAGTTTGACTTTGAGGTCAAAGATCGAAGGGGTTGTGAAAACCAAGTTGCGGATCATCTATCTCGACTTGAGGAAGTTGGGAGACCAAGTGGAAATCTTGAGTTGAATGATGCTTTCCCGGATGAGAGGCTCTTGGCTGTAACCTGTGATGTTTCCCCTTGGTATGTAGATATCGCCAACTTTTTGGTGACAGGTCTTATCCCTGACGATGTCAAAGCTTACCAAAAGAAGAAATTCTTGAGAGATAGTCGTCAATACTATTAGGATGAGCCCTATTTATTCCGTACTTGTGCCGACAACATCATTTGGCGATGTGTGGCCGAATCTGAGACCATGGATATCTTGAAGGCGTGCCATGACTCCCCCGTGGGCGGTCATCACAGTGGGAACCGCACAACAGCCAAAGTGCTTGAATGTGGCTATTATTGGCCCACCATTTATCATGATGCTAATTTAATGGTGAAATCTTGTAACCAATGTCAACGCCAAGGATCAATTGGGAGGAAGCACGAAATGCCCATGAATTTTGTCATGGAGGTTGAACTGTTTGATGTGTGGGGCGTCGACTTTATGGGCCCCTTTGTAAGTTCTCGTGGTATGCGATACATCCTGGTCGCGGTTGATTATGTGTCCAAGTGGGTTGAAGCTGTAGCATTGCCTAACAATGATGGCAAGAGTGTCACCCAATTTCTCAAAAGAAACATATTCACAAGGTTTGGCACTCCACGGGCAATCATTAGTGATGGTGGCACTCACTTTTGCAACAGGCAGTTCGCTAATCTCTTAGAGAAGTATGGAGTGCAGCACAGGGTGGCAACTCCTTACCACCCCCAAACCAGTGGGCAAGTTGAAGTCTCAAATCGGGAGATTAAGAGCATTTTTGCAAAGACGGTTAATGCAAACCGAACTGATTGGTCATCTAAGCTTGATGACGCTCTTTAGGCTTATAGAACAACTTTCAAGACACCCATTGGTACTTCCCCTTATCGGCTGGTATTCGGTAAAGCTTGTCATTTACCTGTTGAACTAGAACACTAGGCTTTGTGGGCATTAAAAAAATTAAACATGAATTGGGACGAAGCAACCAAGCTGCGGTTGTTTCAAATGAATGAAATGGATGAGTTTCGGCATTATGCCTATGAGAGTGATAGTTTGTACAAGGAAAGGATGAAACACTATCATGATGTCAAACTTCTGAAGCGAGATTTTCAACCGGGTGATTCGGTGTTACTGTTCAATTCAAGGTTGAAACTCTTTCCGGGCAAGTTGAAATCGAAGTGGTCCGGCCCTTTCACTTTGGTGAGTGTGTCACCCAATGGATCAATGGAGTTAAAGTCCGATGACGGGACGCGTACTTTCAGAGTCAATGATCATCGGGTCAAGCACTACCATTGGATGGTTGATGGTGACAAAATTGTTGATGCTCACCGGTTAAAACATGGCACCGGACCTTAGCATCCAAAGAGGTATCACGTCGAGCTGCGACGTAAAATCAAGCACTCTTTGGGAGGCAACCCAAGTTTCATTTTCATGTATTGTTATATTTTTTTTTACTTTTGTGATGTTTTTTATGTGTGTCCAAGTGTGTAGGAATAAAGTGTGTGCACAACGAAGAAGAGTTAGAAAAATGCAAATTGGCATGACATGCGACATCATCCGCGATTCGCATGTCATGTCCGCGAACTCACCTGCGAATCGCAGGTTATGCCAAAATTCAGTCCATAAGAGCCAAACTCTCTGTTAGCACATGCGATGGAATGGCACAACATGCGACGTCATCCGCGAGTCGCATGTTGTGCAAGTAAGTGAAAAGTCGCGGGCCAACCCGACCCGACGCGATTCGTTTCTTTTTAAATAAAAGATTGTAACTGATTTTCATCAGTTATAATCTTCACTTTCCCTCTCCCCCTTCTCTTTCAATACTCCTATATCACCCCATAATTGCCATTTCACTACAATCATCCTTAATCACACATCAAAACCCTAACTTCCCTCTTATTTAAAAATAAAGGATTTCAAGGTTTCCTACTTTCATCTACTCTCAAGGTATGTTGACTTTTCTCTTCTCTACATTAAGGGGCATCTACTAATTGCTCAATTACATGTCATTATCATGCCATACCACTTGTTGTAATTAGTTATTTGGGTAGATTTATCTTATGTGTTAAATTGGTTGTTGGAAATTGATGAACAATGGGGAATTCTTGAGTACCCATGCTTGTGTAGTCCTTCTAGGAATTGATTGTTGATGCTGAATTAGATAGCGACTGGGGAATTCTTGAGTACCCATTTATTGTAAGAACTAATAGTTGACGCACGCTCGCCACGTGTTTGACGAAATGCCTAAAAGACTATGTGAGTGTTTAAATGTTGTGGAAATATGATCAGTTGCCCAAAATGGGGAATTCTTGAGTACCCATGGCACATTACCTGTAAAATAGGACCCGTGATACCTTCTGAGTCACAAAACGTCATTGTTGTTTGTGAGGAACAACCATCGAACATAGGTGCGAGTAATTGAATAGATTTCCCCAATGATTGACGGGGTGACAACGCTCTTAAGGGAGAAAGTTACGTAAATATGTTCTTGTGTGTGTGCATCTGTGTTGGGTAGAAAAAAAAAAAGATATCAACTGTCTCACCTGCGAGCATAATCTGCGATTCGCATGTTTGATATGCGAATCACACCTTATGTCACAAGTGTTGACAGTGAAGAACAAGTTTACTGGCATCATCCGCGACACCATCAGCGAGTCGCAGGTCACACATGCGACTCGCATGTGATGTTTCGCGGGTAGTGCCTGTCATACCCCATTTAAACCGGGTTAGAGCGGAGTACAACATATTGGTGATTCCTATTTATTTTGTTTTAAGGAGTCGCCACCTAATTAATTTAACGGTGAATTAGGACACCTGGAGGTTAACTAAGGCAAAGTTAAAACTAAACCTCAATTAATAGTCTGCTTAACCAATGTGATTCTAGGTAAGGGCTCTATATTATCCTAAGGGAAGGGGTTAGGCATCCTTTAGAATCCTCTAACTACGGTTATCCGACCAAACTTAGGTTAATTAATTAAGGTTCAAAAATTTAAGAAAAGTAGCTTTGAAGAAAGAAAGAAAAAAAAAGAGATAACTTATAACTAACAAAGTTTAAAGTGTTATTATATGAATAATGCACTCTATATGGTGAAAATAAGTACTTAATGTTCAGAGCGGTGATCCTAAACGGTAAAATCTACCCCTTTCTAATCCTACGTGAATCATAGATTCTGCACCTAATTTTAAACTGCACACAATCCAAAACACAGACAAATTAGCAATCATAAAGATGAATGAGAGGAAATGAATGATAAGAAAAAAAAAATGTTGCAGGAGATCTCTGACGAGTTTCGCCTGCCCGAGGTGATTTAAGAATTGCGACACGAGATGACTATATGGAGGGATGTGCCGAGTCTCATCTTGAGACTTTGTTTTGATAAAGTCCCGAATTAAGACTCCGTTTGCTCCGATGTGTACATGTAGAAAAAAAAATGAGAGAAATAACAATTAGCAAATGATCTTCACATAAAGTTATGTTTTGCAAAGAATATATGATAATTAAAACATACGTTCTTCATTTTGAATATTTTTTGGGATTCAAAACCTCTTCCACATAGCAACTAAGAGTACACACTATTCTTTGATTACGAGAATTAACAGATATGGCCGTGATGTAGGCATAAACAGTTTTTCTTTTGGATCTTATTTATCATTTAAGATCCTCATTCTAGCACATTTGAGGTTAGACACAAAGGTTGAGGATAAGAACCAATCAAGCTAAACTAAGAAGAACACAACTTTAAGGATTTCTACAAATCTGCCAATGAGTTCTACAAGTAATAGCTTCTAAATTTAAGAGTTTATTCAAGATCACCCTAACGTTTATAAACTAATCCTCTTGGAATATTTGAACCAATTTCTAGACTCAGTTAATACCTCACTGACTTCAAGGAGTAGATAGCATTAATTTACCAAAGCAAAAACACAATCAAACAATCTATCTATCTCTGAGCTTTCTAAAACAGTTTCAGACTAACTGTTTCAATAATCAAGATGAACAACAAGTTAAAAATAACCAGCAGCCCAGGTAGAATTTAACTTAGAGGAACTAAAATACTGGCAAATAATGGCAACTTCACAGGAATGAGGAACCACCATAACACGATGGCTTGAATAACTTATATGCTAGTACAACTTCGAACTTGGGGACAATCATTCAAAAGCTTTGAACTTGATTCAAATGGGACCAAAACAGAACCAGCAGTTTAGGAAATTTAAGCAAGATAAGGTGTAGTAGAACTAAATTATCCACTACTCATTCTATATGAGTGCAAGCAGAGTTAAATCAGTCATTTCAGCATTTTAACCATGGGATGCCAACCAGGTAGTTTATAAGCAACATAACAACAAAAACTGACTCAGAAGGACCACATCAAGGCTAACTATCCAACTAATTTATATGCTGGACATAGGTGAAACTTCCAAGCCTAATCCCAGCAGGAACTATCACAATATCTATTAACACTTAACAACTAATAGACTAATCTGACAGTTAACTAACAAGCGTATAAAGCACAAGAAACACATTTTGGACACTGATGACACAAGAACACATCATATTTTATCTAGACTTGCAAATCCCTTCCCAAAAACAGATCTTATGCTAGTCACATGATGGCTCAAAACCCCTTTAAATACCATTGATCCAACTCACATAAATTACCAATAATGTATAAACCACTAGTGACCATTAAGCATGTATCATACTCTGTATTAATGGATTTAATGGCACAGATAGAACTAGACAGGAGAGATACTTTCTAAACGTGGTCCAAGAGCTACTGATATCATGTTCTTAGCATAATGGAAGTGGATTCAACTAAGAAAATAGTAGAGAGGTGCAGCTAAACAAGACAGTAAACTAAACAATATATGGAACATGAGCTAAAATAGGCATAATGCTGATTAAACTAATCAGTTGACATGCTTAAATCTAAAGACCTAAACTGATATTTAAATTACTCTTTAAACATGGCTACCATTAGCAATTAGGACAACACGACCAAACAAGGCTAGCACTTAACACATATCTTCCTAGTCATGCTAACGATTGTCGTAGCTAATCAACTTAACACATATAAACAAAAATACAAATAAAAGGCTAAAATATGCTAGAAGAGGGAAGCTTACTAACCTTCTTCGGGTGCAGCGAAATGAGGCGAAGGTTTCGATCTAACCTAGAAGCACCACGAAAATCGAACTTGGTGTGTTCGAATTCAGACCAACACCCGAAGCAAAAAAAAAAAAAAAGAACAGAAGGCGTATTTGTGACGATATCAGTAAGATTAGAGAAAATTAATATTTTTCAAAAGAATGGCTTGAGCGATTAAACACTCGTATTTGCGGGGTATTCAAAATGCTCCAACTCTTTACTTTAAGGGAATTTTCGTGACCAAGAAAAAAAAGCCCCCTTTCAAACGATTCAAATGCCCCTATTTATAGGGTTTTGCTTTGCATTGTGTTGAATAAAAAAAGGAAATACGCGTGGGGAACTTGGGGGAATGGGGATGGCAGTGAGCGTGGGGGGACAAAGGGAGGTGGAAGAGACAGGGGGAACAAAAGAGGATGGGGGGAGATGAGGGGAGCGTGGGATAGAGAGAGAAAGGAGGAAGAAGCAGAAGAGAGAGAAGGGAGCGGGGGAGGGGCGGCGATGAAGATGAGGGAAATGAACAAGGAACCCTAATGGTTCCTTGTTAAATGAAAAGGGCGGGTCGGGTATAATTTAGGATGGGCTGGATCAGTTTATTTTGGGCTGGGTATTAAATGAATGGGCTAGTGCAATAAAACATGGACTGGTCTAAAAATTGGGATCAAAATATGGGCTTGTCAAAAATGTTTATGAGTTGATTGGGCTACTACATTTAAATAAAAGACCAATTTAAATTACTTAATATAAAATGTGCAATTACTAATACTCGGATAATAAATTATATGCCGTCATAATAGCAGTGCAATAATATTTGAAATTAAACAGTAAGTAAATGCTGTTATCTAATTATGCGAAGATAAATGCGATGCGTGTGCGTAAGATGATGAAAAATGCTGAAATGATAATTATGATAATACTAGTAATAATAATAATAGTAACAAAATAATAATAATAATAATAATAATAATAATAATAATAATAATAATAATAATAATAATAATAATAATAATGGTAGTAATGACGGTAGTAAAAGATAATGACAGGATAATGAAATGCCGGTATTAATAAAAGCTAATTATAGTAAATATGCAAATAATTATTTTTTAAAGTTGCCAAAATATTAGAAGCGAAAAATAGGTATTTTGGAGGAAAGGTGGGACAAAATTGGGTGTCAACAGTGCCATCCTTAAATGTTTTGTTTTTGTTTTTCTTATATATACCTTTTTATTGTTGCTAAACGAACACCATAAATAATGGGTATATTTTTGTATGTTGTGCAGGATGGTTCGATCAAATCAACCTCAAAGTGGAGGAAGACGAGCAACACCACAAACCTACACCTCTAGGAGGAAAGAAAAGGCACCGGCTGAGCCCGAGCCCGTCCCCCAGTCTGAAGAGGGGACACATAGAGCTTCCTCCCCTGAGCCCAAGGATGCCGTCACTAGAGGTCAGCGAAGAGAGGCAATGGAGCAACGATTCACCGTGCCTGGATCCAGGGAGCTGTATAAGACTTGGAATACAATTAAGTCTGATGGGAATCCAGTCCGGGGCCTCATTGTCGAGAAAAGGGTCACTCTACAAGGGCTGCAAGATCAATGCCCGGGCATCATTCGCAAGCTTGAGGCCTTGAGATGGACCTATTTCATGCAGCCTGCTGAATACTGCCCGGCCCTGGTAATGGAATTCTATGCAGCTTATGCGGCTACATTGAATGCAAAGAGGACGCGCCGCACACCAAAGAAAAACTTGGAGCACCTATGTTGGGTTCTGGTTCGGGGGAAGGAGATTGATTGTGCTGCCGATACCATAACATCGATCCTATATGAGCAACGCAGCGAAACAGACCCTGTTGAAGGTTGGCCTCCGGTTAGTTCTGAATATGAATTGAAGATGGAAAACCCGGAGGAGAAACACGAGTGGGTAGCTTCAGTGATTGCCTCAGGGACTCCACCATGGCTGGATCCATCTGTCTCGATTGAGAAGAACACTTTCAACCGCGAAGCCAAGTTTTGGTTATCATTAGTAACATCGCGGGTAAGTCCTTCCAAGCATAGCACTGACATACCTATTGCCAAGTGTATTCTCATTGCTTCACTCATGTCCGGGTACCTTGTCGATGTGGGGGTAATTATCCGAGACGAGATCAAGAATAGGTCCACTCAAAAGAACACATCGCTCCCGTTTCCTTGTTTGATCACTACACTATGCCACCGGAAAGAGGTTCGTGATATTCCTCGGGTGGACAGGAATTTACCGGCTGATCAAATGGTTGATTACACAAAATTAGAACCGGGGACTAGGAAGCGAAAACAGGTGAGCACAGAGCCAAGAGCTTCGGGAACAACACTTGATGCTCATATTCTTGAGCCCGAAGACTTGGCCACCGATGACGAGGAGACAGCTCCCACCACTGCCCCTCCAGTACCGAGGTCTGACCCTCCAAGTTCTTCCACTACAGTTCCTACTGACACGGTTCCGCCATCCACCACAGCAGCCCGTAGAGTGTCTACTGAGGGTATGCGAGTACTCCGGGCAGCAGATGCTAAAGTTAATTGGTTGGTTGAGAGGCTTCCCAATTTTGTGAAAGAAGCAATTGAGGCAGCCATGGCACCCTACACTCAGGCGATCATAGAAATTAGGGCGGAGCTGGACAAAATTAAGGAGCATGTTCGCCACATTGATCGTCGATTGGAGCAGATTGAGGGGGGCAGTGTAGGCGGCCTTTCGGCTATTCGGGCGGACCTCGCTAAGGTCCAGGAGGACATTCGACTATTACAGGTCCCCGACATTGAGCTGAGTGCACCCATTCTACCTTCCGGTGCTTCCTTGTTCTCCACTGGGCCCACAACGCCTGCCATGCCTTCGGGAAAAGGGGTGGTGGAGCCAACTGGGGAGGAAGAAGATACTGAAGAAGACACTGAGGACGAAGAGGAGGAAGAAAGTGATGAAGAGTTTGATGAGGAGCTGGAGGTTGACCCAGTTGTTGAGAAGGCACGTACTTCCGCCCGGGCTGCTGGGATCGCTGAGGATGAGATTGACACATATGTGGCGATGCAGCAGTCCCTAGAGGCAAGCAGGAAATCCAGGGGGGAATCTCGACCCCCGAGGGCGGGTGAGGCTAGTTCATCCACCGCTCCTCCAGCTGACACACCATTGCCCCCGCCGGTGGGGCCTGAGATACTGACACCCGGGTTGGAGGGTGACACTGCCATGCTTCCATTAATCATACCTCCGTTGGAGGTCCTCCCTGCTAATCAGACACCATCGGACGCCAAGCGTCCATCGTGAGTTACTCATCCCTTGTACTACATTTGATGCATTGGGGACACTGCATATTCCTTTTGTTGGGGGTAGGACAGCTCACGCGGCATATGTTTGTTTTTATTATTTTTTAGATAGCTCATGTTTAAGTTTGTACACTTGTACTTTGCCATTGCCAAGTATAATAGTGATGGTTGATCGGTTTATAATTTTTTTTTGTTTCGTTTTTTCTATCGTATTTTGATAACACCCCTCCCAAAATTCTTGCATACGTACTCAGAGGGGAGGAATAACACTAACATGACTCATTTGGTGATACACAAATGTTTTGCAAGTCTAAAATGATGGGTTGAGAAGTAGTTAGAAGTTAGCAAAGTAATCCATGTGCCATGTGTGTGAAAGGTTATTGTTCTAGTCTTGTGCATAATTGTGATCTAGAACTTGCCCGGAAAGTATCTCAAGGCGAAATACTAAACTACACTTGTTTGAAAAAGGATATTAGGCTCTCTTTGGACCGCCACTAAACCTAAAAACTCCTACCCATTGCATTGATATCCTAGTTAACCCATTTTTGAGCCGTAACTTTGTTTTTCTTTTCTTTCATTACAACCACATCCACTTTTTAGCACCCTATCTCCCTAAGCAAATCGAATACGCTACAATAGGCTAAAACGCATAAGTTTGGGGGTGGTAGCTTAAAAAAAATGTGTAGATGTACACATAAATCGTAAGGTTAGCAATGAACGCAAGTGTGTGAATAATGGTTGTGACGTAAGGAATAAGTGGGGAACTAGAGAAGCAATAACGACATTGGCAAAAGGAGGCACGAATTGGCGAAAAATGCTTAAATGCTAAAGAAGGGACGAATTAGGTGAAAGAAGCGTGCTCGAAAATGCGTAGGGAGACGTCAAGTCACTCATAACCAAATTTCACCCCACCTTAACCCAGAACCTTAGCTATGACCCGCAAGTCCTAATTGATTTTAAACAAAATGTGTTTATATTAGTGGAGAAATACTTAAAGGGCAAGCTTATGGCACCGCATTGTTTGTACTTGTACATTTTCTTTTCTGAGTGTGAGTGGTTCTCTCCTTACTCGTCTTTTGTCCCAATTGCTATTCATGAATGTGTGTGTGGAGGACTTTCTTTGGTCTTATTGTGAGGGCATGTGGATTACTAGGCTCAATGAAAGAATTACTTCTTGACGCCTCATTCAAAGTCGTTTCTTTTAAAGATAGAATAACATTGTGTCATCAAGTGCATCAGTTGGTTAATGCTCGCCTATTGAGGAAAGGCACCATGTCTCGCAACAAGAGGGAGGAGAACTCGTATTTTGAACAATTAATGTTTTGGCTGATTTCGATCATCATTGTAGTACCTAGCAATTGGCATATATGGTAGTTCTGTTTTAAATGCTTGAGGACAAGAAAAAGTATAAGTTTGGGGGTGTGATATTTGGCACAAATATCATGTTTTGTGTCGTATTACAACTTCTTCTTATGACTTTTATCGCTTAATTCATGAGGTAACCGTCGTATTTGAACTTATGTCGTTGCATTTCATGTCTATAGGTACGATGACAACAAACGATGGAAAATGTGCCTAAAATGATTGAAAGTCGTAGCAGATGTTGATCGGCTGAGGCGACAAGTCGATTACCGCAAAGGATGAACTAACGGAAGAGTAATCATTTACAGAACCTCGCTTTCCTTCCGCGATGCGGAAGGATCGCGCGAAGCTTCAGAACTTCAGGCCATCAACCCGCATCGCGTGAAGAAAGCGGAACAACCAAACTCAGTCATCAGACTCCGCGATCGACTCGCATCGCTGGGAAAAAGCGAATAGCTGCAGAATCTTGCGCGATCCTTCCGCGATGCGGAAGGAAAGCGGGACTCTGCGGATTTTTTGTTTTTTCCCGATTAGACTAGGATTTGGATTCTTTATGTATTATTTTTACCCTAGCCTATATATACACGTTTTTATAGCTGAGAACGGTATTCTGGGATTATTCAAGGATTTGTAAGCCACCGTTCTCCTTTTTTCTTTTTCTAGGTTATTTTATTTTTCATCTTTTTCAACCCTAGTTTATTCATGGCTTCTTTTGTCTATGATCGAACCATGAGTAGCTAATCTCCTAATTCTAGGGTTGTGGCGAAAGACTTGAAAGTTGATGTGATGACAATTATTATCTATTGATTTTCCATATTGTGGGTTGCTTATTTATTCTTGGTTTTAATTATTTGATTATCTGGCCAATAGTTAGACACTATCTGTGGTGTGTGGATTGAACTTGAGAAAGGGAATTCACGTACGTAATAAGAATAAATAGAGTTTGTTCGATTTAATCGTTTTGCTACTGAGGATAGAGATATACCCGTTAGCCCTACTTAGTTGAATACGGTGGAATAAAGGCGTTCTTGTTACATCTGATGACCATAGAGATATAGGCATTAAGGTAACATCTACAGGCTTGTGAGTAGTTCGAGAGAATATCATAAAGCATAGTCAACCCGTCAACTAGTAACCCCGGAAATAAAATAGGTGGAATTGTCTGAAGATCAACTGGATTGTCGAAAGCCATAACCCTAGATCTTTCTCTCATCTGAAAATTCTTACAATCTTTGTCAAGATAGTCCCAGTCACAAAAACACCCATCACAAATTGTTTACTTTTCAGTTTTAGTTTAGTACAACAAACATCTTGATTTTCACTTTCTTGAATAGTTTCATTCGAATTTGAATTAGTTTAACAGTAGAATCTAAGTCTCTGTGGGATCGATATCTGGACTTAACAGTCTATATTACTTGTACGACCACGTATACTTGCGTGTGCGTTTGGGAGCAACAAGTTTTTGGCGCCGTTGCCGGGGACTTAGAAAAATTTACTGTTTTCCTAATTTGAGTTTTTTTTTTTTTTCTATTCAAGTCTTTACTTTTCGTCGTTGTTCTACTTGTGATTCTTCAGGCTTCTCTGGTTTATGCCAAGCACTAGAAGTTCAGGACAACCGTTAGTTGATCTTGATCCAGAAATCGAGAGAACCTTCCGACGACAGAGACAAATGGCTAACGAAGCAGCAAGACTTGCTCTTGAACAGGCAGAAAGGGATAGAGCAAGAAACGCAGATGAACGGGGAAACCAAGCAGCTGCGAGGGCACAAGAACAACGAATTCTGTTATCCAGTTATGCTAGGCCAAGTCTGGCGACCATTGCTAAAGCTATTGTTAGGCCTGACATTGCTGGAAATTTCGAGCTAAAAGAAGGAACAGTGCGGCTGGTGCAACATACGTGCCAGTATATGGGTAAATCTAGTGAAGACCCGCATAAGCACTTGATGCAGTTCATGGAGTTGAGCGAGAACTTCCAATATAGAGATGTTCCCGATGATTATGTGAAGCTGTCCTTATTTCCGTTCTCACTTATTGGCAAAGCAAGGGAATGGTTGACAAATCTACCTGCAGGTTCTATCACTTCTTGGGAAATATTATCAAATAAGTTTATCGACAGATTCTTCTCACCCAAGAAGACAAAGGAGCTGCGGGGAAGAATTGCTAACTTCACTCAGAGAGATTCCGAATCTCTACCACACGCTTGGGAAAGGTATAAGGGGTATCTGCGAGATTGCCCCCATCACATGCTGCCCAAGGAGATCATTGGCCCTACTGAATGCGTCAGCTCAAGGTCAGATATTAAACAAAACATATGAAGAGATGGAAGATCTCCTTGAGATGATGTCTGAGGGTCATCATGAGTATAACGAGAATAGCAGGGCCTTACCACAAAAGGTTGTTGGGGTTCTTAAATTTGATGATGTTGCAGCCATTCGGGCCGATATAGGTACTCTTACGAATGTAATGTTGAGGGTGTTTCCTCAAGCTCAACAGATTCAACCAGTTCAGCACATCCAGCAGGCAACATGTGTAGGTTGCGGTGAACCTCATGATTACAACAATTGTCCATTGTATCCAGAGTCGGTCTATTTTGTGGGACAGCAGAATCGCGGTATTGGCAATCGGGGGAACTATTATGGGAATAATTACAACACTCCATTTGGAAAGCAGGAATTCCACAAGCTGAACAATTATCAACAACCTCAAGCACAGCCAGCTATCAATCTAGAGGAAATGATGAAGCAGCTCATCGCTCAAAATCAGGCGATGCAGCAGCAAAATCAGAAAATTCAGAGTGAGATGCAGAAATCGATTCACGAGCTTGAGCGTCAGATGGGGCAGATGGCTCTTATGCAGAATGTTAGGCCTACGGGTGCTCTTCCCAGTGATACTGAAAAGAATCCAAAAGAATGCAAAGCAGTCGCCTTGAGAAATGGTAGAGAGCTAGAAGAAGTGCCACCGAAAAAGAAGAACACAGTAGAGGAAGAGCTTATCCCGGCTAAGCGAGCTGAACCAAAGCAAACAGTCGCAGAGCATCGTGTAGAGGAAGTGGTGCGACCACCCCCTCCCTTTCCACAGCGACTTCAGAAACAGAAAGCGGACTCGGCTTGCAGAAAATTTCTTGAACTCTTAAAACAGGTACACATCAACATACCTTTGGTGGAGCTTCTGCAAGAAGTCCCAAAATATGCAAAATATATTAAAGATGTGGTCGCGAACAAACGGCGTTGGACAGAGTTTGAGATAGTTGCGCTTACTGAGGAGTGTAGTTCTAGAGTAAGGAGTAAAATCCCGCCAAAGTTGAAAGATACGGGCAGCTTCACAATTTCGATTACGATTGGCAACATTAAGGTTGGGCTAGCATTGTGCGATCTGGGTGCTAGTATTAATCTGATGCCCACTTCTGTGTTCCGGACGTTAGGTTTGGGGGAGCCTAGGCCAACCACTATCACTTTGCAGTTGGCTGATCGCTCTCTTGCTTATCCAGATGGTATTATTGAGGACGTTCTTGTGAAGGTGGGCCCATTTATTCTGCCAGTTGATTTTGTGATAATTGACTATGAGGCAGATAAGAGTGTTCCTCTCATCATGGGGAGAGGCTTCTTGGCTACTGTTGATGCTGTGATCCGAGTGAGAGATGGCAAGATGTCCATGACAGTCAATGGGCAAGAAGCGACTTTTGATGTGTTTAAAGCCACCAGACTTCCAGCCCATTATGAGGATTTGAAGATGATTTCTGTGGTGGAACCTGAGCTCACAAATGCCGAGTTGGATCACTTCCTAGCCTCGCGAGACCCTTTGGAGACAGCTTTAGTGTATGGGGAAGATCTGATGATTGATGCCAAAGTGGAGGAGTGTCTTAGCATTCTTGACACTTCATGTGCTTATCTACGAGCACATACACCGTTTGAGGAACTGGACAGACCAGAGTCATGGAAGAAGCCGAAACCGTCTATTGAAGAGGCGCCCGTTCTTGAATTGAAGCCATTGCCCCCTCACCTTCGTTATGCTTTCCTGGGTAGTGGAGACACACTGCCCGTAATACTCTCTGCTTATTTGAATGATGTACAGGTGGAACGAGTATTACGAGTGCTAAGAGATCGAATCCGAGCCCTTGGGTGGTCGATAGCTGATATTCGGGATATTAGTAACTCGTTTTGCATGCACAAAATTTTGTTGGAGGAAGGCAGCAAACCCAGTATTGAGTGCCAGCGGCGACTGAACCCGATCATGAAGGAGGTGGTAAAGAAAGAGGTAATCAAGTGGCTTGACAGCTGCATTATTTACCCTATATCGGACAGCAATTGGGTGAGCCCTGTACAATGTGTCCCGAAGAAAGGGGGAATAACTGTGGTGGAAAACGAGAAGAACGAATTGGTGCCTCAACGAACTGTCACAGGCTGGAGGATATGCATCGACTATCAAAAGTTGAATAACGCCACCAGAAAAGATCATTTCCCTTTACCCTTCATGGATCAGATGCTCGACAGATTGGCCGGGCATGATTATTATTGCTTTTTGGATGGTTATTCGGGTTACAACCAGATCATGATCGCGCTCGAGGATCAGGAAAAGACCACATTCACTTGTCCATATGGCACGTTCGCATTCCGGAGGATGCCTTTCGGTTTGTACAATGCACCAGGTACCTTTCAGCAATGCATGATGGCCATCTTCACCGATATGGTGGAAAATTATGTAGAGGTATTTATGGATGATTTCTCTGTCTTTGGAGATTCCTTTGATGACTGTTTGAACCATCTGGATGCTGTGTTAGCACGCTGCGAAGAAACAAACTTGGTACTCAACTGGGAAAAATGCCATTTCATGGTCCGAGAAGGAATTGTTCTTGGGCACAAGATATCAGGCAGGGGAATAGAACTTGACAAGGAAAAGATTGAAGCAATTGAAAGATTGCCACCACTCGTTTCAGTTCGGGGAGTGCGCAGCTTTCTTGGGCATGCTGGCTTCTACCGACGGTTTATCAAAGACTTCTCTAAGGTTGCCAATCCACTCTGCATGCTTTTAGAGAAGGATGTGAAGTTTGTGTTCAATGAAGCCTGTCTAACGGCTTTTGAGGAGCTGAAACGAAGGCTGGTATCTGCTCCTATTATCGTAGCACCCGATTGGTCTCTACCATTTATCCTAATGTGTGATGCCAGTGATTTTTCTGTGGGCGCTGTCCTTGGTCAGAAAAGGGACAGAATCTTTCACCCTATTTATTACGCCAGCAAAACACTTGATGCAGCCCAGATGAACTATACTGTCACAGAGAAGGAGTTATTGGCGGTTGTCTACGCCTTTGACAAATTCCGATCATACCTGGTGGGCACGAAGGCGATTGTCTACACTGATCACACGGCAGTTCGTTACTTGTTTGCAAAGAAGGATGCAAAGCCGAGGCTTATTCGTTGGGTTCTGCTGCTTCAAGAGTTCGACATCGAGATTTTAGATCGAAAGGGCACAAAAAATCAGGTGGCAGATCACTTATCGAGGTTAGAAGATCGGGAACATGTTGATGAAGCAGTGGGGATTAATGAGACTTTTCCGGACGAACAGCTTTTTGCTCTTAATTCAGCTGAGGTGCCATGGTATGCAGACATGGTAAACTTTATAGTGAGTGAGAGTTACCCTCCTGGTGCTAATCACGAGAAGAAGAAGCGAATTCTGCATGACAGTCGTTTCTATGTGTGGGATGAGCCCTATCTTTACCGGGTCGGGACAGATCAGTTAATCAGAAGATGTGTTCCAGAGGAAGAGGTCCCAGCAATTCTTGAGAAGTGTCATTCATCACCCTATGGAGGACATCATGCTGGGGACAGAACATCGGCTAAGGTCCTCCTGTCCGGATTCTACTGGCCAACTCTGTTCAAAGACGCTCATGAATTTGTGTGAGCATGTGATAGCTGCCAGAGAACCGGAAATATTTCCAAGCGTCATGAAATGCCTTTGAAGGGCATCTTGGAAATCGAGCTGTTTGATGTATGGGGTATTGACTTCATGGGTCCCTTTATACCATCCAAGGGAAATAAATACATATTGGTGGCTGTAGACTATGTTTCGAAGTGGGTGGAGGCCATTGCACTTCCCACCAATGATGCTAGTGTGGTGGCGCGATTTCTGAAAAAGAACATTTTTACGAGGTTTGGGACCCCGCGGGCTATCATTAGTGATCAAGGAACACACTTCTGCAATCGGCTTTTTGATAAATTGTTGCTCAAGTATGGGGTGAAACATAAGATAGCGACTGCCTATCACCCTCAGACAAGTGGTCAAGTGGAGGTATCGAACAGGGAGATCAAGAGGATTTTGGAAAAGACTGTGAGTGTAAGTAGAAAAGATTGGTCATTGAAGCTTGATGACGCTCTGTGGGCATACAGAACAGCTTACAAACCTCCGATCGGTACATCCCCTTATAAGCTCGTCTTTGGTAAGGCATGTCATCTACCAGTCGAGCTTGAGCATAGAGCATATTGGGCGATCAAGAAGCTGAATCTCGACATGGTTCAAGCTGGAGAGAAGAGACTGTTGCAGCTACACGAGTTGGATGAATTTCGCTATCATGCTTATGAAAACGCGAAAATGTATAAAGAGCGCACCAAAAGAATTCATGACAGACGCATCCAATCTCGTGACTTTGAGCCTGGACAGTTAGTATTGCTGTATAACTCCAGGCTGAAGATTTTCGGTGGAAAGCTAAAGAGCAAATGGTCTGGACCATTCGAGGTAGTTCGTGTGACTGCACATGGTGCTGTCGAGCTTAGAAGACCCCACTCGGATGAGACATTCTTGGTGAACGGACAGAGAGTGAAGCATTACTACGGGGAGGCCACTGAACGCGCCAAGACCACCATCGATCTAGAAGAGGCTTGAGGAGAGCTTGCGTCGTGCCGTGACGTTAAATCAGGCGCTACTCGGGAGGCAACCCGTGTGAAAAAAACAAAAAAAAAAAGTGTCGTGCCACGACCCTAACTAAGGCGCTAGATGGGAGGCAACCCACCAATTTGTAAAATATAAGTCACGTTTGTTCATGTTGCAGGAATTGAGCGGAAACAAAGAAAATAGACAAAGTGCCCAGTGAATTGCGCTATCTACCCGCGATGCGGGCAGATTGCTCACTGAAAAATCAGAAGTACCAGTGATTTACGCGATCCACCCGCGTTGCGGACAGATCGCCTGATATCCTGCAGCTTCGCGCGATCCATCCGCGATGCGGACGTATCGCGCGGGTCGACCCTGTTTGTATGTTTTCGTTTCCCTGATATAGGATAGACACGGCCCTCTTTTCATTTTTCATTCCCTAACCCTTCCCATTCCCTTTGTGTCCGAAACGAAAATCGCCCACACCTTCCCATTCCCTCCCTCTCACACACGAATTCAAATTGCACTCCATCCCACATCAACACCACAAGGTAAGTGTTCATCTTCTCTATTTTTTTCTCTCTCCTTACCACAAGGTTATGTGTAGAGTAGGGATATGGGTATGGGCGAATTGAGGGCGGGGATTGATATTGCTTGTGTAATCAGTGTGAATGTGGCTAGAATGTGACTCCCATTGCATAAAGGAGGGTTTTTCAACCCCCTCATTGGTACTCAAAGTTAAGGGACAATGTTCCGCCCACAAGGTGTTCGATAAAAATCCTGAACCGAGTTTTTGTGAAATTGTGAAGTCTTGAGTAGCAATGTAACATTAACCGCGCATAGGAATCCTTGTGAAATTCATCTCACCCCCCCCCCCCCCCCCCAATTCGAATTGTTAGGGAGGAACGGAAAATAGTGATTCTTGTTTCGTCCGAAGCAACATGACAATCGTGTGCCTTGTTTTTGTTTGCTAGATCCTGTAGGAGTAGTTAATTTCTTTTGACTTTTCTTTTTGCAATATAGTTGGAAGTAAGTGTGGGGTTGTTTCACGACCCCATCATGACTAACCGAAACTTCTCGTTTGGTAATGCATTGTTTTGCAGGCAAAATGGTTCACGACAAATCCAAGGGCAAAGCTGTCGCCTCCTCCTCCCAAGGTACAAAACGAGGGCGAGCGCAAAACTCGCCCAAAGAGAAAAAGGGGCAAATGTCCGGTAAAGGCAAGCATCCCGCGGTGGTTATTCCCCTAGCAACTAAAAGGACAACAAACCCCCATCTCTCGGGGGAAGGGGCGGAGTGGTATGCGGGGTTTGACACCTCGAAAGGGTACTACCATGAGCGGGCAATCAGTCGAGCCCCTTTGAAGAGGAACTTTCGGGATATCCATGACCGTATAGTTGCCATGGGATGGACATCTGTATTCGAACAACCGGGGCCTGTGAACATCGATTTGGTCCTGGAACTCTATGCGAACGTCCCAACCCGTCTGCCTCGAGAATCTGTGCACTTTCGAAGAAATAGGGTGCCATTAACGGCATCAACCTTGTGCGGGGCAGTCGGAGTCCCGGATGTGCCTGTCGAGCCTTTACTAGAATTCATCAAAAGGCCGGACTATCGGGCTATCCGGGAAACGCTATGTGGAGCCAACTCAAAAGCTCAATGGGCCCGATATTCAGGACCTATGCGGAAACCCCGGAGTATGAGCATGAGCAACTTTTATAGAGAGGCCCGAGTGTGGCTGCGCCTCCTAAATGCGAGAATAATGCCACTTGATCACTTCTCGGAGGTACAACGGGAGAGAGTGTGCATTGTGTACTTCCTGATGACAGGGCAGCCGGTAAACATAGGGTATTGGATGCTACAAGAAATCCGCCGAGTGCGGGCTGGGAAGTCGAAAAGGCTAAGCTATGGGAACACTCTCACTTCCTACCTAATGCGGCTCGACGGTGAGTTAGTGTACTACACTGATAGAGTACTTGCGGCGCCCGATGAACCGCTTGATATCTCCAATGTCATGGGCCCAGCAAGCGTATCCGGACATCACTTGACCCCGACGGAGGAGAGGTCTGCCCAGTCAACCGTACTAGCTCAACTGTACTCGGGGATGATGGTTGCGAGTGACCACTTTAATATTGATCTGACCAGGGTTTTTATTGATAACCCACACACTCCACATTCTCGGGCGTTGGTGGGAGAGCTATCTCAGTTACCCGCGGATGAGGACGAGAACTCAGCTGATCGAGTGATGGCCGCATGTGAAGAGGAGGAGGAGGCAGAGTCGCTGATGCAAGGCGACGACGAAGAGGATGAAGAGAATGCCGAGCCAGATGAGGGCGCGGCCGATGATGAGGACTTCCTAAATGAGGACGACTAGGCCCTAGTGGGCCACAAGGAGTATTTCTTACCTCGCTTGTGCTTTATTTGTTTTCAAGTTTACCTGCATTGAGAGCAGTGCATACCTTTAAGTGTGGGGTGGGGAGTCCCTGGTTTGTAACACCATGTTTTGAGGTTGCGGATGATGATTAGTATGCCGTAGGATTTTTTTTTTTAGGATTTCTTTTTAGTTTTGCATCTTAGTGTCGAAAAAAAAAAGATTTTATTTTCTTTATTTTTCTTTGATAACTTCTTAAGTCCCTCATTAGTAGGCATTCACCATCCACCCCCTTTGGTTTTCTTATGGCCTCGGTTCTCTCCCGAGGGGGGGCCTTTGAACCGGGCATAGGTAGATTTTTTTTTTTAGTCATAGGAAGGGCTGTTCCTGATGACGGGTGGATGACAACCTGCTTGAGGGAAAATCAGTCTGTAGGCTAAGAACATTCAAATGCTAGGTGCACGGGATAGGTAAAGTTTTGGCATATGAAAGACCTTGAAATGTTTTGTGAAAGCATGCCGTGAAACTGTATTACTTTTCTTGGAAGCACTTGAAAATGTTTTGTTTTTTGTGGTGACTCGTATGACCCACTTGGCATTGTTGAGTTCCATTATGTTTGATTGTTTCGAGGGACAACCGGATCCCTCTTGCGTTGATTATGTGCCATGTGTGAGTAAGGTTTCGTTTTTGAATCCATGTTTGGTATCCACATCTAGAACTTGCCCCGTGTGTTCACAAAGCGAAATGAAGTTGGTTGAGCCTAGAAAGTGATAGAGGCATTTCTTTGGTTAGTCACTAAAAAGCCTAAAACGCTATCCTACCAACTTGCAAATAGCACCCTAGTTAACCCTTTTGAGCTTTTAGCCTTTTCTTTGATAGCAGTTAATTAACCTTTACCCCTTCGTTCTATAAAACTTGATTTTTGATCCAAATACTCTCTGAGCACTTTAATCATTTACATGTATAATGGGAGTTGGGAGGAGAAATAAAGAGGGGAAATGGTTGTTAACTGTAATCTAGGAAGACAATAGGAGCACCGAATGAACAGAACTAAATTCACGTGTTAGTGGGAAAAGAAAAAAAAATGTAGCGAAAAAGTTTCCCTTCTAACGTGTGTAACTTCTAAAAAGAGTGGTGCTAGAACAAATAAAATGGGTGAATTGGGAGAAATTGAAAGGTTGGTTGGTGTTGAATAAGGACTAATGAAGAAATTGGGCAAGAATGACGAATGTATGAGTATTAAAGTGCTTGGGGAGGTTAGTCACTATTACCCAAATAATTCCTACCCGTCCCATAGCCTACATTACAACCCTCGAAGTCCTACTTGATTCCAGGTTCGTCTTACTTGTATTAGTAGAGTGGTTACACTACGGGCAAGCATATGGTATGTTGTACTTTACATGTGATATTCTTTGTGAGAGTGAGTGCATTTATTGATTTCAGGTCCATTGAGTTAAACATATGATTCTTGATGAGATATGGACTATTTTGTTGTGGTGAGGGCACATAATTAGCAATAGAGAGGTGAAGTGCTGATTTCTTGATCATAAGGTTGCCTATATGCGTTAAAGTGGTGTTGTTGAGTCAACTGTTTTGAAATTCGAAATGTTTTCATTGAAAAGAAGTACTTGGTGCTGAAAATGAGTTTTGTTTTTGAACCTCTGGCATGGCTTTCGCAATCTGGGTTGTGGGTTTGTTTTGAAAATCTCGTTTCAAGAGTTAGCCATACTAGCTGAATCCCGTTGCAGACCTGTTTGAATGAGTGATCTAGAAGTGTAGTCTAATGTTGGTTTGTGTTTGCCCGAGGGCGAGCAAAGTCTAAGTGGGGGGTGGTGATATTTGGCACAAATATCATGTTTTGTGTCGTATTACAACTTCTTCTTATGACTTTTATCGCTTAATTCATGAGGTAACCGTCATATTTGAACTTATGTCGTTGCATTTCATGTCTATAGGTACGATGACAACAAACGATGGAAAATGTGCCTAAAATGATTGAAAGTCGTAGCAGATGTTGATCGGCTGAGGCGACAAGTTGATTACCGCAAAGGATGAACTAACGGAAGAGTAATCATTTACAGAACCTCGCTTTCCTTCCGCATCGCGGAAGGATCGCGCGAAGCTTCAGAACTTCAGGCCATCAACCCGCATCGTGTGAAGAAAGCGGAACAACCAAACTCAGTCATCAGACTCCGCGATCGACTCGCATCGCGGGGAAAAAGCGAATAGCTGCAGAACCTTGCGCGATCCTTCCGCGATGCGAGAGGAAAGCGGGACTCTGCGGATTTTTTGTTTTTTCCCGATTAGACTAGGATTTGGATTCTTTATGTATTATTTTTACCCTAGCCTATATATACACGTTTTTATAGCTGAGAACGGTATTCTGGGATTATTCAAGGATTTGTAAGCCACCGTTCTCCTTTTTTCTTTTTCTAGGTTATTTTATTTTTCATCTTTTTCAACCCTAGTTTATTTATGGCTTCTTTTGTCTATGATCGAACCATGAGTAGCTAATCTCCTAATTCTAGGGTTGTGGCGAAAGACTTGAAAGTTGATGTGATGACAATTATTATCTATTGATTTTCCATATTGTGGGTTGCTTATTTATTCTTGGTTTTAATTGTTTGATTATCTGGCCAATAGTTAGACACTATCTGTGGTGCGTGGATTGAACTTGAGAAAGGGAATTCACGTACGTAATAAGAATAAATAGAGTTTGTTCGATTTAATCGTTTTGCTACTGAGGATAGAGATATACCCGTTAGCCCTACTTAGTTGAATACGGTGGAATAAAGGCGTTCTTGTTACATCTGATGACCATAGAGATATAGGCATTAAGGTAACATCTACAGGCTTGTGAGTAGTTCGAGAGAATCTCAAAAGGATAGTCAACCCGTCAACTAGTAACCCCGGAAATAAAATAGGTGGAATTGTCTGAAGATCAACTGGATTGTCGAAAGCCATAACCCTAGATCTTTCTCTCATCTGAAAATTCTTACAATCTTTGTCAAGATAGTCCCAGTCACAAAAACACCCATCACAAATTGTTTACTTTTCAGTTTTAGTTTAGTACAACAAACATCTTGATTTTCACTTTCTTGAATAGTTTCATTCGAATTTGAATTAGTTTAACAGTAGAATCTAAGTCTCTGTGGGATCGATATCTGGACTTAACAGTCTATATTACTTGTACGACCACGTATACTTGCGTGTGCGTTTGGGAGCAACAGGGTGTTGATAAGTCGTGAAATTACGGCTCATTTGACACCAATTACTTAGTCTTTTGTAAATCTCCAAGTGCTTTTGATGTCGTTTCTCGTGTTTTTGTGTCAATTTGTAGAATAACATGTGCCGGAAGCAACTTGAAGCAAAATGAAGCAAAATGAAGAAAAAAACCCAGCAGAACTGAACAATGGCACCACCTGCGAATCGCAGGTACCACCAGCGAGTCGCAGGTGGTGCAGCACCTGTTGACTGAGAGGCGAATAAGACACCACATGTGGCACCACATGCGACACCACCTGCGAGTCGCAGGTGTAACATGCGAATCGCGTGTTGTGTCGCGGATGCTGCTCAACAATTAACTGAAGATGCGACACCTGCGATGGTCTGGTGAAATCCGCGATTCGCGGGTTGAACATGCGACATTAGGTGCGAATCGCACCCTATGCGCAGGGGCATTTTCGTCTGGAAATTGTTCCCGTTTTGGACATGCTATAAATAGATTTGCTAGGGTTTTGGTTTATTTCATCCTGTAGTTTTTGGCATAGATTCTTGTGGAGTCATTTTCTCTTGGTTGTTGAAGCATTTAAGGCAACAACTTCACTCTCATTCCATCTTGTATTTTGTATTGTAAGTTCATTATGTTTACTTGTAAGCTTTCTTTGTTATCCAGAATTATGAGTAGCTAATTTTAAAGCTAAGGTTGTGGAACCCATGATGGATATTATGTGAATGGGTTCCTATTATTGATATATGCATAATGGTTGTTGGTATTCATTCAGTTTTTATACTTTAGTGTTGAGTGATGATTGCAAACATTATCCTAAGCCATTATATTAACTGTTCTTGGGAAAGAAGGTTAGTATTGGTAAGATTGAATGACAATGACTCGAGGCGTTAACCCTCGTTTAATGGACTAACTTAGGAATAAGAATAAGTCTAAATTGGCATTATTGGTCGCTCTTCGATTGTAACTCTTTTATATTCGGAAGAATCATAAAGAGAAAATACGACTTAACTGTTGGGAAACATTAAGAAGTCCTTAAGAGACCAAGAGAATATTCATAGAACAACCATTAGAAGTATATCACATTGAAACCTGAAGCATAATATCTAATCAAATTGGGGAACACAACCTTAGTCTCTCTCTCTCTCTCTCTCACCTTAATTACATTTTAAGTCAAAGTATTCAATTACATTATTCAACAATCAATTCAAACTATCCGGAATAGGATTAAAGCATTTAAAGACTGGTATCGCATACCATTAGTACTCTTTTCTCTCCATATTCCCTGTGGGATTCGACCCCAACCTTGTTGGGTTACTATATTTGACAACGTCCGCTTTACATCATTAATAGGTGTAATTTGAGCGTATCAAATTTTGGTTCGCCGAACCATATATGTGTATATGTATATTCTGATCTTATGATGTGATATTATGATGTGTGACGGAGATTACGGAGCAAACCTTCCGGAGTATGATGTGTGTGGCGCCAAAGGCAGGGTGGCGCCACGTTCCCCGGGTTCCGTAAGGGGCCGGATACCGTTCTTGGCATGCATGATTCGTGTTTCCAGTAAGTTGTTTTTATTATTCTGCATATCGTGCTTATTGTCTGTACTAACCTTCTGCACGTGCCACAGCAATATAATATGCGTATATGGATCGGGCTGCACGTTTCGCAGCAAATACATTTGTGGATCGGGCCGAACGTTCCTCGGCACTGATATGTTATATATATGGATCGGGTCGTACGTTCCTCGGCACTATTATGTTACATATGAATCAGTTATGTGTGTATGTATATGATGACATACGATGTTGGCACGCACGGTCTGTGTTTGGAAAGTACGCATTTTGGCACTCTGGGTGATCTACTTATTTTCTGTACTTCTTCTGACACATGACATCGGTATACACCATTTGTATTCTGGAAAATAAGTAATTTGGTATTTTGAAAATGTACTTACTTTTGTACTGTTTGTTTCGATTATGATTCTGTATTCTATATTTCATGCTTTACATACTCAGTACATATTCCGTACTGACCCCCTTTTCTTCGGGGGCTGCGTTTCATGCCACGCAGGTACACTCAGATAAGTAAAGGACATTGCTAGAAGATGCTTCAGCTGGAGTGGCAACTCCATTTGCTCCTGGAGTGTTGCCGAGTCAGAGTATATGTGCTATGATGTTTTGTCCGAAGTTAGAGACTTTGCAGACAGAGTCGTGGGTATAGGACGTCAGTTTTGTAAGCGGCTCCATCAGCCGATGTGTCATTTTATGTTATGTTACAAATTCCGTGTGATTACAGATTTGACTTGTTTTTGAAGTTTGCAAAAGCATTTATTATGTTTGTCATTTTCACTGATTAACAGAATCAAGCGATAAAAGAAAGATTTTGAAAGCTTACTATGTATGTCACTTTTATTTGATTTCAGAGTCCGAAGAGATTATGTATGTAATAAGAGTCTGTTGGTTCGCTCGGCTCCGGATATGGGGTTGAGTGCCCATCACACCCTAGGGAGATTAGGGTGTGACAATTGAGTTCTTAATATTTCTTTATGGTTATTGAGAATCCGTCCGTAATCTATGAAAACCCATATTTTGTATTCCATGGGTTCTTGCATGCATATTTTTGACTAAGAATGATTGTTTCATGAATATCCTACATGTCTACAAGTTTTCATGCAACTGTATTATATAATTACTTTCATGCTATGATACAAGATACATACATACTAAATACAAGTTATTTCATGAAACCATATTTACAAGGTATTTCATGAAACCATGCTTACACGTTATTTCATGAAACCATGTTTACAAGTTATTTTATGAAACCATGTTTACAAGTTATTTTGTGAAATCATGATTACAAGACAAGTACAAGTTAATTCACGAAAATCATGGGCTTCTTAGCCAATTATATTATGTTCATGTTTTTGGGAGTTGCACAAATTACCGAGAAGGCTCAGATAGCCTGAAACTACGTAGCCACCGTAGGACAAGGATCGCTCCGCCCAGTTAGGACGATACCTTAATTTTACACTGAATGGATCCATCAGGCACGATACCATCTTATACCCTGGCAAGGTATGAGGGCTCTGCTGGTCGCGGCGAGGACCAGACTCCACGTACCCACGTGGTGATATCACATGTCGGTCTATGAAATGCTCTCCCTACTTATCATGTTTTACTTATGTTATATATATATATATATATATGTACTCATGCTCATGCTCATGTCTAGGTTTTCAGTTTCAGTTCTTATCATGTTATTCCATGTCCCATGTTATTTCTTTCAGTTGCTTTACATACCAATACATTCAATGTGTTGACGTCCCCTTTTATTGCCCGGGGGCCTGCATTTCACGATGCAGGTACGTATTTACAGGACACCGCATCTGCTTAGTAGGATATGCTCATATCAGCTCATTGGTGAGCCTCATCTCATTCGGGGTTTAGTCAGTTATCTTTATTTTACTAGTCATGCATTTAAAGGTATGCTGAGGAGCCTTGTCCCAGTAAGTATGTTCTCCAGTCAGACACATGATAGAGGTTTCATAGACTAGACAAGTCAGTTATGTCATGTCACACTTTTGGAGTCGTATAGCCATTTTGGTTCATTCATGTTATTTCCGCACTCATGTTTAAACAAATATTTTGATTAAGTATTATGACTTATTGCATTTTGTAAAGGCTCATCATGCATTCACGTTATATTCCGCTCATGTTATGCCTCATGATGATTCAGCAAGCCATGTGATTCGCTCGGTCACATGCAGTCAGGCACCGAGTGCCGTGTTACGCCCAGGCCATGGTTCGGGGCGTGACAGTCTGTCTATGACTTTAGCCAAAAAAAAAAAATCATTAGTCATAGTAGCATATATATACACAAAGTCAAAGTGGATCCAAGATTTATGTTGTATGAGCTCAACCTTTACGATTCTTAGCATTGAACCAACTATATATTTCTAAAGTTATGAGTTCACATCTACCGTTTGTTGCAATTTTAATGGATTTATATATAGAAATTTATGTTCCGCATCGAAAGTATTGAGTTCCAATAAACCCGAAAAAGTAAATTTGCATCACCCAGCACAAAGTCACAAGCACTTGATAACTTTTGAATTGCAAGTTTCACCTAATTGCCCAAATCCTACATGTTTCAATATTTTCCCTCCAGGAATGCTGTGTTGGCTAGACTATCATTTTAGGCAAAACGATCAATCTATTTCTCATGTTAATTCAAACTTCTCAGTATTGATAATGCTAATCAATTAAGTTGTAACTTGTAAGTTTTCTTTTGAAATTAGTTAAGTTGCCTGCAAATGTCGTAAGAAGGTGGTACGCTCTAACAAATACTACTACATGCAGAGTAAATAGTACTACTAATAAATAATTGAATACATGCGTGCGCAGAGGATCATGGAATGATCTAAGGTGTCACTTGAATAATTAGGGGCGGATCTGGACCTACGATCTAACCCTTCGATTTTAAGATATTAAAATTTTAAAAAAGAGATGTCAAAATAAAAATAAAAAATTAGGACTGAACTCAGTTTTAAGGATTTAATGAGTTTAGTGCAAATAATTCATTTTTATAGGTTCAACGTATTACATTAAAATTTTGGATTTGTCGCTGCTTGAATTAAAAGAAATCATGGTCATTTGAGAAAAAATAATCTAATTAATTTACTGGATTATTCAATTATTTAGTTATAGTAAAAAGCTAACACTTACTATCATCAGCTCAACTCTTTCCCCCATAAGTCATGACGCATCAAATAACATAAGTTCATGTCTCTCACAGACCCCTAGGTAAATACAATTTTGATTGTGCTCTTTGATTATATATTATTTTCAAGAAATTAAAATAATTACAACGACATTTTACGATGCAATGATATTCCTATTAGCTAGTCTAACTTTCTCAAAAAACTTGCTACGTCCTCTTTTTCTAGAATTCCCTCAAAATTTGGCTTCTCATTAAACTTATCTTCTTCTTCTCCCCTTCATCATTATCACATTTATAAAACTCTTGAGAGTAAAAAGGATATTCATATGAATATTTTTAGGAAATATTTATCTTCCTTGAAGAAAAAATTTCATCAATATTTAATTTCTTGATCATCAGCTAAGAAATAAGGAGGGACTTGTGCTTCTTGCCTTTCAAATTCTTCCATGCTCATTCCATCTTTAACATAATCAGCTCCCATCATGGCTAATGCTTCAAACGAAACCGACATTTGTTTTCTTTTAATTGCTCTTTTATGGATAATTAATTAGTGAATAATATGAGACGTGAGGACAAAAATAGGAATGGTATTGTGTTGTTTTTGCTATAATTTAATTGAAATAAGAGTACATATATAGGTGATGAGAAGGTAAAAGTTGCAATACATACTACCTAGAATGTTGAATTGATCACGCCTTCAACCTACTGAATTTGAATAAAAATTAGAAGCTTAATTTCTCGTGATGAGCAATGTCATAGAAAAGCTATACATTTACATATATAAAAATTTAACATTTGAACAAGTCCTACCAAAAAAGGAAATATCTTAGAGTTGTACACCAAATATGAGTCAGAAGAATCATATATAGGCCAGGGTTTCTAGCAAAAGATGAATGAAAATTTAGGAATATTAGAGCTAAGCTTGCAAAATTGCAATGGTATATATTCTGAACGAATTTCTTCACAGACTGTATTAACTGCCCTTTTACATGTAAAGGTGTATATATTGCTCGGCTACGCCACCTTAGATTTTCGTAATATAGTGTGTTATTGTCCATTTTAAGCTACGCCTGCATGTTATCTCCAAATGGCCTTACCCTGTTAAGAGTATTCCTACATACATCATATGTGTAGCTTCATCCACTACAAATTTTTTATTACTGAAATTAGCTATGAACTTCGTCGCTACTCGTAGTTAATAGTTTTTTTTTGTTAACATGTCACTGAATAAGATCAGCGGCGGATTCAGTAGTTTAGCTACAAAATTTGTCCATCGTTATTTTCTAATTTTTTTTCAACTAACAATATTGTGGGACTTTGTTTGTAACACCTCGTACCTTTAACGTAAGCTTTAGCCATGATCCTAGACTTAGAAAATCAGATAAAGAATGTGGGAATTGGAATTTCCCTGTTCAACTGTAAGATGGGGGTTTACGCCCATGAACAGTGACTGTATTTCAGTATACGGGCCGTATTTCAAGTCGTAAAGTAGCACCAAATATGTCTGAGCATTCTGGAATTTGGCATTTGGATGTTACATTGTTAAATACAGACCGTATTTCAAAATACGGCTCGTATTTCAAAATTTATTTGGAATTTGGGAAAAATTCCTTAATGAAAGTTGTAGAGCTTTGAAATACCTTTCCAACGGTATATTATGGGGGTCAAACGGACATCTTTGCAAAGAGTTATGACCATTTTACCGAAGAAACGCAGTGTAGTCCATACAGAATACTGACCGTATTTCAAAATATGGCCCGTATTTCAAAATACGGCCAGTATTTAACTGGGCGAAAAATTTAATTTTCCAGAACAATATATATTCATCTATGTCAGTTCAAATAATTATTTTTCATTCCTTCAAGCCCTAGAACGACCTCCTACCCTCTTCCATCATCAAGAACACCAAGGTAAGCCTACTATAATTATTCCAACTCAATTCTAACATATACTCTAATAATCTAAGCAAGAAATTATTGTTCCTAATCTAGGGTTTTCAAGAAAACCCATCTCAAGGTTCAAGAATCAAGATTTAGGAAATCTTCTCCAAAACTCAAGTCTTTAATTCAAGTTTTGGAGCAATTAAGGTATGTAAAACTTCCATCCACATGTGCGAATCTCTACGTTCTTCCCCATGCTTCGTTTCTTGATATCCATGAAGTTCAAATCCTATGGCATTAAACCCAACATATTGGTAGCCTGTATTTATGTATTTATGTACATGAATTCTGTATCTATATTCGTTATTGTATTCCTAATCTTCCATTACGGTTATTAGGAACCCTAGCTTAATCCATGAATCATGAATTCTTCCTCATGTGTTCTCATTATGTTTATATGAAACTTTATGATTTTATCTAGAAAGTTACAAGCATGTTTTCAAGTCAGTCATATATATATATATATATATATATGTATGATTATGAACTATTGTTATTACTCATGAATCAAGAACATGTTTGCAAGACTATGACAAGTTATCTCATGAAACCATATTACAAGATATTTCATGAAACCATGTTACAAGTTATTTCGTGAAATCATGATTACAAGTTATTTCATGAAAATCATGGGCTTCTTAGCCAACTATATCATGTTCATATTTTTTTGGGATTTGCCTAGTTAATCGAGAAGGATCAGTAAAGCCTGAAACTACGCAGCCACCGTACGATAAGGGTTGTCAGCAAGGAGGCAACACCTTCATTTTGCAGTTTGGATCCTTACATGCTTATTATTACCTAAATCTCATATCCCTGGCAAGGTGTGAGTGTTCTGCTGGTAGGACGCAAGTACCAGATCATGTTGTCGGTTATACTATAGCATTCCCCACGTTACAAGCAATTTTATATACATGTATTTCCATTGATTTACTGTTTTTCATACTTTACTCACGTTTTATGCTCATGTTCAAGTTACATTCAGTTTCAGTTCATGTCCTATACCTATGTTGTACAATGTTCTTCATTTCAGCAGGTTTTACATACTAGTACTATTCACCATGTACTAACATCCCTTTTGCCCGGGGCCTGCACTTCATGGTGCAGATACCGGTTTTCAGGAGCATACACCTGCGCAGTAGGATCACCTCAGTTATCAGCTTATTGGTGAGCCCCACTTCTCTCAGGGTTCAACATGGAGTTTGCATTAGTATTCAGTTATGGTAGTCCAGGGTCATGTCCTGGTAGTTAGTATTCAGATATGTTTTAGAGATAGACAGATGTTAGTTCACAGAGTCAGTTATGTTTTCATGCTTGCAGACTATTATGTTTTCATGATTTTTCATGCTATAAGATAACTTCAAGACTTTATTCCGCAAATTACATTTTCATGATTCATTTAAATTGCATCATATAGATTATATTGTTTTGATTCCCATATTGACAAGCAAGCCGTGAGGTTGGCTCGTACACATGCAAGCAACGCCCGAGTGCCGTGTTACGCCCAAGCCATGGTTCGGGGCGTGATCAAAGGTCTTTAGGTTAACCTTAAGCTGATGGTAACCTGATCGGAGATCTATCTTGGAGTAACATTGGGCACCCTAAAGCCGATCAAATAAGTCATCTATTCGTGGAAGAGGGTATTTGTTCTTGACCGTGACTTTATGAGCTAGCGATAGTCAATGCACATACGCAAAGAACCATCTTTCTTGCGAACGAAAAGGACTGGGGCACCCCATGGAGAGACACTGGGTCGGATAAAACCCTTGTCTAAAAGATATTTGAGTTGAGCCTTAAGCTCGCGTAATTCAGCTGGAGCCATCCTATAAGGTGGAATAGATATAGGTTTCGTACTTGGGAGTAGGTCAATTGCGAAATCAATTTCCCTATCAGGAGGGATTCCAGGAAGATCCTCGCGAAAGACTTCTGGAAACTTATTAACAACAGAGACTGACTGAAGAGTTGGGGTCTGGGAAGCTGAATCCCTAACCCGAACGAGATGATAGATATAATCCTTAGACACCATTTTTCTTGCTTTGAGGTAAGAAATAAACCTACCTTTAGGACTCACTGAATCACCTTTCCACTCTAAGATTGGCTTATTAGGAAACCTGAAATTTACAGCTTTGGTTCTACAATCAACTGACGCATAACATGAATATAACCAGTCCATGCCCATGATTACATCAAAATCTACCATTTCTAACTCACATAGGTCAGCTGGAACAACATGGTGATAGACTCTGACTGGACAGCCCTTATAGACACGTCGAGCTATGACTGACTCACCAACTGGAGTTGACACTTCAAATGGTTCTTTTAGCTTTTCAAGTTCAATACCAAATTTTGTAGCAACATAAGGGGTGACATAGGATAGGGTGGATCCAGGGTCCATGAGAGCATAAACATCGAAACTGAAAACGGTGAGTATACCTGTAACAACATCAGTATGGGCATCGATATCCTGGCGTCCAGTCAAAGCATACAAACGGTTTGGGCCACCATATTGAAGGGCAATTTCGCTGAACATGTCCCGGCTGACGACACCCATAGCAAATATTCGATCCAGAGCGGCACTCCCCAGGATGCCTCTTCCCACACTTAGCACAAATCGGATTGGTGAAGTTACTCTGAGTCACACTGGCCTGAGACTGGGAGCTTGACGACCTATTCCTGAACTTGGAAACTGGAGCACTTGCCGTGGAAGAAGCAGGTCCGGCTGACCTGTTCTTAAAGAACTTTCTGTTTTCATTATCGTTAAACTGTCCGGTAGACTTGGCCCTCTTGTTGAACTCCTTGTCTTTCTCTTTCTGCAAGGCTTCCTCCTTCTTCAGCCTTGTCTCATTCCCTTGTACGAAAGCAACCATCTTGGAGATAGTCATCCCCCCATTCTGTGCCGCAATATTGGGCCTATCGTACAAATAGGGATCAAGACCCCTAATAAACCTCCTCACTCGTTCCCTCATGTCTGGTACCATATCTGGAGCATGCTTAGCCAGACTGATAAATTCTAAATAGTAGTCCTGAACTGACCTACTATTATGTTTAAGCTTCAAGAATTGCTCAGCCTTAGCTTCTCGAACTTCTATTGACATGAAGTGGTCCAAGAATGCACTTGTGAATTCATCCCATGTAGCATCAGGTGCATTCTCACCTCGGGATAATTCCTAAGATTCATACCAGGTGTTAGCAATGCTCTACAGCCGATGAGCTCCAAAAGTAGCTGCTTCTGTTTCCGTAACTGTCATAATCCTGAAGATTTTCTGAAGAGCATCGATGTAGTCTGAGGGTCCTCATCTTTCTTTGTCCCCGTAAAGACTGGGGGATTCATCCTGAGAAAGTCCTTAGTCTTAGAAGACTCTCCATTATCTCTTGAACTTGACCCAGATTCCTGACGTTGGGCCTGAGCTGCTACCAGTTATGTAAGCATATTGATAGCATTCCTAACATCCCCATCTGAATCAATAAGAGGTGTTACTGTAGGAGCGGTTGGGGCTGCTTTCTGAGTAGGAACAGTCTCATTGCGAGTTGCTTCCGCAGTAGCCCCTTGGCTGGTGGTTGTAGCCTTTCTGGTGTATTTCCTTTTCGTAGGCATTTTCTAAAAATACGTACACGGACGAATTAGAAAGACATCCTAAAAGTACTGCTCTAACTGCACGATCTAGAATATGAAAGAAGTGAGACAATCTTGAATGTCTTGGTGGTCAACTGTTTATATGTATGGGGCCCTCACACATATAAAAGTGACCCCACTGGACATAGTTTCATAGACTCCCTAAAGACACTTGAACCTGGCTCTGATACCAAGCTTTGTCACGCCCCGAACCATGGCCTGGGCGTAACACGACACTCGGGCCTTACTTGCATGTGTCCGAGAGAACCTCATGGCTTACTTGTAGACATGGGCATCAAAACAATATAATCTATATGATGCAATTTAAATGAATCATGAAAATGTAATTTGCGGAATAAAGTCTTGAAGTTATCTCATAGCATGAAAAATCATGAAAACGTAATAGTCTGCAAGCATGAAAACATAACTGACTCTGAGAACTAATATCTGTCTATGAAACCTTTAAAACATGTCTGAATACTAACTACCAAGACATGACCCTAGACTACCATAACTGAATACTAATGCAAACTCCATGTTGAACCCCGAGAGGAGTGGGGCTCACTAATAAGCTGATAACTGAGGTGATCCTACTGCGCAGGTGTATGCTCCTGAAAATTGGTATTTGCACCGTGAAGTGCAGGCCCCTAGCAAAAAGGACGTTAGTATATGATGAATAGTACTAGTATGTAAAACCTGCTGAAATGAAGAACATTGCACAACATAGGTATAGGACATGAACTGAAACTGAATGTAACTTGAACATGAGCATGAAACGCGAGTAAAGTCTGAAAACAGTAAATCAATGGAAATACATGTATATAAAACTGCTTGTAACGTGGGGAATGCTATAGTATAACCGACAACATGATCTGGTATTTGCGTCCTACCAGCAGAACACTCACACCTTGTCAGGGATATGAGATTTAGGTAATAATAAGCATGTAAGGATCCAAACTGCAACATGAAGGTGTTGCCTCCTTGCTGACAACCCTTATCCTACGGTGGCTACGTAGTTTCAAGCTTTACTGATCCTTCTTGGTTAACTAAGCAAATCCCAAAAAAACATGAACATGATATAGTTGGCTAAGAAGGCCATGATTTTCGTGAAATAGCTCGTATATAACTTGTAATCATGATTTCACGAAATAACTTGTAACATGGTTTCATGAAATATCTTGTAATATGGTTTCATGAGATAACTTGTCATAGTCTTGCAAACATGTTCTTGATTCATGAGTAATAACAATAGTTCATAATCATATATATATATATATATATATATATATATATAACTAACTTGAAAACATGCTTGTGACTTGCTAGATAAAATCATAAAGTTTCATATAAACATAATGAGAACACATGAGGAAGAATTCATGATTCATGGATTAAGCTAGGGTTCCTAATAACCATAATGGAAGATTAGAAATACAATAATAAATATAGATACATAATTCATGTACATAAATACATAAATACGGGCTACCAATATGTTGGGTTTAATGCCCTAGGATTTAAACTTTATGGATATCAAGAAACGGAGCATAGGGAAGAACGTAGAGATTCCCACATGTGGATGGAAGTTCTACATACCTTAATTGCTCCAAAACTTGAATTAAAGACTTGAGTTTTGGAGAAGATTTCCTAAATCTTGATTCTTGAACCTTGAGATGGGTTTTCTTGAAAACCCTAGATTAGGAACAATAATTTCTTGCTTAGATTATTAGAGTATATGTTAGAATTGAGTTGGAATAATTATAGTAGGCTTACCTTGGTGTTCTTGATGATGGAAGAGGGTAGGAGGTCGTTCTAGGGCTTGAAGGAATGAAAAATAATGATTTGAACTGATATGGACGAATATATACTGTTCTGGAAAATTAAATTTTTCACCCAGTTAAATACTGGCCGTATTTTGAAATACGGGCCGTATTTTGAAATACGGTTCATATTCCGTATGGACTGCACTGCGTCTCTTCAATAAAATGGCCATAACTCTTTGCACAGATGTCCGTTTGACCCCATAATATATCGTTGGAAAGGTATTTCAAAGATCTACAACTTTCATCAAGGAAGCTTTCCCAAATTCCAAATAAGTTTTGAAATACAGGCGGTATTTAGAAATACGGTCCGTATTTAACAATGTAACATCCAAATGCCAAATTCTAGAATGCTCGGAAATTTTTGGTACTAGTGTACGACTTGAAATACGGCCCGTATACTGAAATACGGTCACTGTTCATGGGTGTAAACCCCCATCTTACAGCTGAACAGGGAAATTTCAATTCCCACATTCTTTATCTGATTTTTTAAGTCTAGGATCATGGTCAAAGCTTACGTTAAAGATACGAGGTGTTACAGTTTACACATACAACAATATATCTACGTACCAACTAAGTTCCACATGGACCACATATCAGCAATCCCATGCAACAATCAGCCCATCAGTAAACCCATTGAACTAAGTTCCACACAGTCCATCTCCTTCAATATGGATTTTATCTAGAGATTCATTCACTCGATCTGTGTCACCCACATTTTCGAGTATTTTTTATGACCAAACGAGGTTGGCCGGACATTTAACAGGTTAAGCAAAAGGACTGAAGGTTTCATTATTGTAATCTTGTCCTTCAAGCTGATTATAAAAACCTTTGAACTATAAGTGTACTTGACCCGTGAAAAAGAATCTGATCCGAGTGTGAGGAGGCTTATTGACGGCATAATTAAGTAACTTAAAGTGTGTTAGCTCTCTCTAACTACTTAACTTTTTAAATAAGATGGTCATTACACAAATTCAACATTGTTAGACTACCACTACAACATAAGGCATTTATAGCTATGAAATCTTAGCTATGAATTTAAAAGTCATGACTAGTACCTAATAATAGCCACAAAAATTTGAATTCCGTAGCTATCTATAAATTCATAAAATTTCTTAGCCACGAAAATCATATTGACAAAGCTAATTCCTCATTTTTGCTATAATTGCTAAGAATCGTGGCAATAATTACCTAAATAGCTACAACTTTTTGGCTACAGTGAAATTTCATAGCTAATTATTAAGTTTTGCCACTAGTTGAAACTTGCTGTAGCAATAGTTCACCTTTTAGCCACGATAAATTATTTGAAACAACATGTCGTAGTTAAATGAGTATTTTTGCTTCAAGTTATAAAAAATTGTGGCAATAGTTAAATGATATAGCCACAAAGTTTTAGCTTTTATAAAATTTCGTAACTAATATTAATTTTTTTGCCACTAGTTGAAACTTATTGCAGTAATAGTAACGTTTTAGCCACAAAAAAATATTCGAAACAAAATATTGTAGCTAAATAAGTATTTTTTGCTTCAGGTTATATGAAATTATGGCAATAGTTAAATGATATAGCCACAACCTTTTTGTCATAACAAAACATCGTAGCCAATTATTAATTTTTCCCACGAGTTAAAAGTTACTATAGCAATAGTTTACCTTTTAGCCATAATAAATTATTTGGAACAACATGTTGTAGCTAAATACGTATTTTTGCTTCAAGTTATTAGAAATTATGGCAATAGTTAAATGATATAGCCACAAACTTTTTGTTATAACAAAACTTTGTAGCTAATTGTTATTTTTTGCCATGAGTTAAAACTCATTATAGCAATAGTAATCTTTTAGTCACAAAGAAATATTCAAATTAACATATTATATCTAAATAAATACTTTTGCTTCAAGTACTAAAAAGTCGTGGCAATACTTGACGTAATAGCTATAATCGTCAGTTTTAGGTTCTGATTCCATGTCTACAATATTATCATCAGCTGAGTTAACATCAGTACTGATAAAATCAAGATTATAATTAAAAATTAGCTTTATCTAATTAATGTGTGAATAACTAAAATATAGAATTTAAACAGCTATAATCTTGTATCAATTGCATCGTATAACATATTATATTTATTTAATCTAAACAATAAAAGGTGTTATGATATATATAATAACTTATTGATTATCGTAAACCAAATTATATACTAAATTCAAAAACTAAAAATTTAATATGATTCACATACATTACGTTGTCTTGTCCCTTTTGTGACTATATTTGGACATTTTAGAATACCTAAATAATTAAGAATTATATTTTAAAATTTCAATGAAATATATGATTGATATAGAAGTGCATAACAATACTAACTAAGTATATCATAATTCATATTAAAATCCAACTTAATAAATGCGTAGTAAACTAGTATTATATTTGTAACAATTTGGTTATTCATACTATTAAATTTTATGTTCAATAAATTAACAATATTGTTGACATACGTACGATTGTAAATCAAAACAAACTATTATATAATAATTTATATTTAATAAAGTATTACTTGCAAGATGCGATTTGATGAATAATTATGTAATTTTATTAATTAATTTTGAATATCTAATTATATCACATTTAAATATCTATGTGCTTGTATGATTATATCTAACTACATTGATCACTAATTATATTAAATTTAAATAATATGAATTATTGATTTTATGATCTTATGGCAATATTAAATAACTAATGCGCACCCGAAGGATAGCGATTGCAGTTTCGCTTGTCATAATAAAACTTAATAATTATTACAAATATAATTAATATTTTGATGTAATTACAATAGGAGCATATGAGTTATGACAAACCCGTTTGGCATTCACTTTTTTCCGGAGTAATAATTTTTTACTTTTTTTAAAATCAATGTTTGGCCATAAAAAATGCAAATTCAACTTGAAGTTGTATTCCTTATTTGGAAAACAGCTTATAGCATGTTTTCCAAACCACTTTTCACTTTTGAAGTTGTACTTAAGTACATTCAAGCATGAACATTATTTTAAATATTCTTTGCAAAAAGTATGACCAAACACAACTTCATTTGAAATCTACGGCCAAACACTTAGTATGATTCATATATAGTGTAGGGGTCTCTTCTCTTTTGTGACTATATTTAGACATTTTATAATACCTAAATTATTAAGAATTATATTTTAAAATTTTAATAATATATATGATTTATGTACTAACTAGTATATCATAACTCGTATTAAACGAGGAATTAATTTTTAAATACAATTTAAAGAAATATCTAATAATATTTATTAAATTTGAATATTTAACTATGTTAGATTTAAATAACTATGTTCTTGTATTTATTTATTGATTACTATTATACCCAATTTAAATAAATAAAAGTTATCAATTAATGGCTTAATGCTATTTTAATAACTTGATACTCCTAGACCTAGTTATCAAGAATCTAAGCACGGTCCCTGTTCCCTTTGTCTAATCTAAAACCTACTAGTCCTCATCTTTTCCCTCTAGCCGCCACGCCTGTCCACAGTTTCTTCTTCTCTTTTTCAATTTCACCAAAACAAATCTTTATTACTCCATATCAAAAGTTCATAAGGGGTTCTTTGGTTTTTATGCAATGCAGTTGGATAAATAGCTAATTGATTCTTTATATTACACAATGGAGGGGCAAAAGTGATGTCCTCTTTTATTATATCTACATCAACAAGCGCTTTTAATGCCATTAATCTCTTTTGAAATGTGATTCCGGAGATGGTATTGACTTTTCTATTTCATATTCGCAGTTTATTCAGTTGAATGAACTCTCTTGCTATTTATTAGGCATTTTGTTGTTCATGTTAATATTTGTATGTTTCACCGTTATTAATCTATAAATCTTTCATGAAACAATAATGTAGAAATATGTTTGTTTCTTAATTGAGATTTTGTTAGAAGAAATTTTTAGTGTAAAGATTCAAATCTATTATGAAATATTTGGAGTTTTGCTATCCCTTTTAAGATTACTGTGAAGATTTTTCATGAGAAGTTAATCGATGTATTTCTCGTAATATATGATGCAATATACTTATATACTCATTCGTTTATGTTTATGATGTTAATTTACTTTATCAAAATTAACAGGCAAATTATGAAATTATTAGAGCCGCAACAACAATGACAAATTAGAGGACGGATATTGATCAAACTGAGATGCGGTTGGAGGCTGCGTGGGAGAAGAGAAGTGAAAAGATCGTGCTGAGTTTGAGTCTCAAGCAAGATGACAATAACAACAACATACCCAGTGTAATCCCACAAGTCTCAAGCAAGATATTACCATTGTAATTGTGTCATAGACAAATGATGTATTATGAATGTTTGAAATTTTAGCTATGTAACTCTGTGTAACTTGAAACCTATTATGGAATACAAAATTAACAATGCTTGTGGCGTAATCTTCAATATGTAGCGATGAAAATTTTGAGTCGTAGCTATACGTACAATTGCCAAAAACAGGGCTACGCATTTTTACTTTTCGTAGCAAATGTAGAAAAAAAATTAGCTATAATTTTATATATTTCATGACAAAAAGAATGGATTCTTTAGATACATATGAATATATTTGTGGCAAATACTTGAACTCATAGCTATAGATTTTTGAACTCATAGCTAAATACATTATTATTGCCACGAGATTAAACTATAAAAATAGCCACCAAATTTGTATTTTCATAGCAAATAGCTTAAACTTTTTGCCACAAAAGAGCACACTGTAGCTACAATATAAAGATTGCTACAAGTTTTATTTGTCGTGGCAAAACAATAAAATTATTTGCTATAAATATATTTTTCGTGGCAAGAGCATTTTACTGTCATAGCTAAAACACAAAATAATTTGTAGCAATAAGTATTACTCCTTAGCCACGGATCACCAAAAGTCTATAGCTAACCTTTAGCTACGCTACATTTTGCTACGGATGCTACGAAAAAAAGAATTGTGGCTAAAGTGTTTAGCCACAAAAATTTTCATATTTAGCTATAACGTATTTTATAGTTATAGATGCCTTATGTTGTAGTGTACGATTATAAGCAAATAGATCAATCTATTCTCATGTTCAACTTCTTAAAGTGAAGTAATATTGCATTTGATCAACTTCGATCAACTTCTTGTTTTTTTAAAATAATACTGTAAAATAAATAAATAAATAAAAGTCGTCTAGCTACCTAGGTTTTGTGATTGTTCCAAGAAAATAAAAAATAATTACAAAGTCATTAGCAAAAGATTATTCCTACTAGCCTCAAAAAACTTGCTACATCCTTCTTTTTCAAGAATTCGTAGAAAATCTTGTTTCCACTTAATTTTTCTTCTTCTCCCCTTCATCATTCTCACATCTGTGAAATTCTTGACTCATATATGAGTAATTTTTTATCTTTCTTGAGAAAAAAACTTCCACATCATCTTCTTGATCATCAGCTAACAAATGGGGAGGCACTTGTGCTTCATACTTTTCACATTCTTCTAGGGTCATTCCATCTTTATTGTAATCAGCTCCCATCATGGCCAATGCTTCTAGTGAAATCGACATCTTTTTGTTGTTCGTTGTGTGCAACTAATTAATTAAGTTAATATGAGACTTGAGGACAAGAGTATGCTGCTGTGTTAATGTTGAGCCCTTTGGTGGAAAATTACTACTTTAGGTTTAATTTGGAGAGAGAGATGAAACTTTGTAGAGTTGCTTATGCAAGAATAATTTTATTGAGACAAGACACATATATATAGGTGGTGGAAAAATTTAAGTAAGTTAATAATCCTAATTAAGATAAAATTGTACTTAGAATGTTTGAATATAAATGACTCGTGAATGTTTTGACATTAAGAGAAAGTTCAATGGCTTCAATTCTAAGCCAAAAAGGTAACCGAGGGAAGAAAATTAAAACCTTTGAATATGAATTCGAAACTTAATTCTCGTGATCATCAATCTCAATACAAAGTTTCCTTTCTGCAGTGGCATATACAATTTCTTTTAATTTCTTATTTATTTGTCCCAAATTCTTTGTACTTTTTACGTATCAATTACTATCAATTTTATTTCACTATCTTTTAAATTTAAATAAGATAAATTAATAATTTTATCTAAATAAACTATTCATATATTGCACGAAATACTAAAAGTTGTAAATTCCCTCAAGTAGAACAAAAATATGAAAAATAGCAGTAACAAATTAAATACTCAATTCAATTATATGAATCTCGAAAATAACAAACAGATGAAGTACTTTATTTATGTGATTGAATTTGTGTTTCCACGTTTTTTAAAGATAATGTAATTAATTATTCAATATTAATCTTTTTTTTTGTCAAATATTCATTAATTTGACATGACAACATCCATGATGATGCACATTCGAATACGACTTTGAAAAGATCACAGAGGTAAAACAAAATATGAATACATTCTTCTGCATGTCAATTGATATAACGTCATCACATACACTCGAAATGACTCAAAAATTGCAAAAAGCATATACAGAAACATTTCCTAAATTTTCTAAAGTATCAAGGTCGACCAAAATAAGTTAAAAATCGTAGGAGTAAAAACTAATCCGATCTCAACATCAAATAATGCAGTAATTAGTTGGACGGATTAGGAAAGTAATCATTGAGTGCCTAAAACATACTCTAGTCAGCCGTATAAGAAAGAAAAAAATCACTATAACTAATGTAATGTTTAGTTGGCAATATTATGTATTACTCACATTAATCTCCGCGTAACAATTCAGTTACATTTCAAAAAGTTGCCTTAGGTCAATTCAAATAGTCGAGCTTAATTAGGTTAATACTTGCACGCAATGTAAAGCAAATATGAGTCACGATTATCATACATATATAGGTCAGTGAGTCTAGCAAATATAGGAATGATGATATATTTACGATGAACATATATATGGAAGTTTCGTTAACTCTTACGAAGCTTCTCAGCATATTCGTCTTATTAAAGGACCGGATCATAGCAGAGTTACAATATTAGTTACGGGTTTATAGTATTTAGTAGCTTTCGTTTAGATGGACTCTGAATTTGTATTAAGAAATTCTTTAAATATATATAGATATTTAATTACGAACTCAGTAACTTAAACGAACTATGGCCGACTCGATGACAAATTTAATTAGAACTTATTAACCTCAAATCCCGTTTCTGCCTCTATTGATAGAAATTAAAAGAAATTTGCATATCGTCATTATATACACAAGCACATACTAATACCATTTGAGTTGCAAGTTTGACGTAATCCGTAGCTCCAATATAACATGAAGAAGAATGCCAAGCAAACAAAATAAATTAAACAGTTCTTTTTGTTTCATCAGAATCATGCGATATTCACAAGTTGTTTGTCATTCTTTCTTATTATTATATTAAACTAGTGTACTTATCCGCTGTACGTGCAGTTATAAAAAGATTAAGTTAAGAATGAATATCATAATCTATAAAAAGAAATCAATATTTATTAATCACTTTTATATATATAAAAAAAAAATCAATCTTTAATAACCAAGCATTTTTCGGGATTCCATAATTTTTTCATAATTCTTTTAACAGCCTATGTAAAAAAAAACTATGAGAGACATTGCAGGTTAAATAGAAAATAACTCATTTATCTTTTTCTATATAAAATCCTTCTCCTTTTCTTTGTCTTTTTCTTTTGTATATCTCTATCCCAATTTTCTCAGATTTTTATCATAGCAAAATGAAATTTCTAAAACTTTGTTGCAACCTACCTATTTCACACAACATATATAAAATACAAACTACGCTCTTACCACTTAGCCTATAGTGTATCCTTTGGTGTAGAGGTATAAAAGCAAAATACTATCCAACCATTGCAACAAGATAAAATAAAAAAATATCATTAGTTATGCAGCCATGTAAATATTTGCAAGAAGAGAAAGTAAAATAGTATATGTGATGCGGTGAACATGGATCGAACATGTGAGTTTCACATCTTCAGTCTAACGCTCTCCCAACTGACTATATCCCTGATATGTTTCTATGATCTTGTAATAGTGTCTTCTAAGTCTGGTTTGGTTCGTGAACAAGTTATACTGGGATTATAACGTAGAATTTATATTATAAGAATTAAATAATGGTGAGATAATTCAGATTTTTATTTTTATAAATGTTGGGTTCATCGAACTAAAAATGAGATATACCATGTACATATAGTATAAATCCGGAAGCGAAGACAGTATTTTAAGCTTATGGATTTGGGATTGTGCAACAGAGAGTGTACGTAACAAGAAGATACCAATATTTTCAATACCAAAAAACAAATGAATTTAGAAACTTATTGCAAGACGGTATATGCATGTATGGAAAAGGGTTTTGTAAAAGAATATAGAAACTCGCTGCAAATCCGAATTTGTATGGAAAAGGGTTTTGTAAATGAAAAAATATATAGAAACCTATTGCAAGTCCGAATATATACCGAAAAGGTCTTTTTACAAACCAACTTCACTTAGGAAATTAACATGAAATCCTAAACCAATTAGGTTTATACTAAACAAAGTAATACAATCTATAAATAAATGATCCCCTACAGTTTCGTCAATGCAATTACATCTCTTTGTTTAGTTTCACTTATTTTTGTTCCACATCTCATTTTGGTAGCCAAGACAATGGCACTGCTCTTTACTAACTGGCAGAGTAATTATTATTTCCCAACTATCGAAAATGCTCCTCAAGTGTCTCGCGTTCGATCAGCACCCCGACAGAGCGATGGCCCTGTCTATATTAGCTGCTCATTCCCTCCGTCAGGGTTCATCAAAATCGGAGTTTCATGCCGGACTCTTGGTTGGCGGGATTTGGAGGTATTGCACGGGATGATATGGGGAGGTGGGTAGGCAGATTCTTCGGGCGACTCGGCATAAAACTCAAAATCAGTAAAGAAAGATTTTTGGATTTTATAATTTTAAATTAAATATGTTTATAAAAAGGGGGTAAAAATCATTTTAGTCCTCCAACTTTACTTTAAAAATCAAAGACCTCCCCCCAACATTGAACAATCGACATTTTCATCTCCTTATCTAAACTTCCGTACATTGATCGGTAATTTTATATTATTTGACTGTCATCAAAGGGTTAAAAGGGAATTTTGCTTATATTTTTAATTAATTAGTTAGTACCCTAATTAATAATATATAAATTTTACATAGTTTCCTCAGTTAATTAATTCTAACACTTTATGCGGTCTTCAATTTTTCTCCATAACCTACGCAGTTCTTCGTATTTTCAGAGGATCTTTCAAACTCTGATAAACAATTATTCTCTGGAAATATGAAGGTTACAAGGGTTTGCAAGGTTCTTCGGAAATATGAAGAACTGCTCTGGCTATGGAGAAAAATTGAAGACGACAGAAAGCGTTAGAATTAATTAATGGAGGAAACTGTGAAGTTTTTTTATATTATTAATTAGGGTACTCACTAATAATAAAAAAAAAAAGTGAAATTCCCTTTTACTCCTTTGATGATCGGTCAAATAATATAAAGTTACCGGTCAATGGCCGAATAGGTTGAGATAAGAGGATGAAAATGTCGATTGTTCAATGTTGGGGGAGCTCTTTGATATTTAAAGTAAAGTTGGAGGACTAAAATGATTTTTACCCTTATAAAAAGTGACATGCTTTTTAAAATATATATATATATATATATATATATATATATATATATATGACCTTCACAAAAATAATCTTTTTTTTGCGCGGAGTGCCCTTCTTTTGGGCTGGTCTTTATATTTTGCCCTTCATTTATGTCTTCTTTAATTTTTTCCCCTGCCGCCTGTTTAATGAATATTTTTTGACGAAATTACCCTTACCCCATTAAAACCCTTTCTATTTCGTCATTTGCCCTTTTCTTTTCTTTTTTTGCTTCTTCGTTCCTCATCTGTTTTGTGTCTGTCTTATCTGTTCTAAAATTTAGGTACGAATTTGGATATTTTGCTCGTTTCAATATTTGTTTTTATGTTGAATTGATATCTTTGTCTTCGTCGTTTTTTATATTTAATTGATCCTTTTTTATTTCAAATTATAGTGTTTTTGTTACAGTGTCTGTATGATTTTTTGAACTTTAGTTTCGTTCTCCATGTATATATTCTGGTTTTTTGAATGTCGTATTATGAATGTCGTAATATCTTTTAGTTGATTTTGATATGCGTTTTGGTTTTCTCTTTGTTGAATCTTTGAAGTTTTGTCTGTGAACAGCTGTTTTATGTTGTTGCTGTTGTTTTTGTTTAATAATCTAGGTTTTGTGAAGAATGTGTTTGTCTGAGGCAACATATGCCGGGTCCGGCAGAGTTGTTGCTTTTTGAAATTGAAGTTATGCCGGTTCCGACATAAAGTTATGCCTGTTCCGGCATAACTTCATGAATTAAGTTAATTTATGTGTGTCTTGGTTTTTTGGTGTTTTCTTGTTAATAATTTTGGTTTTTATGCAATCTTTATGTGTTTTGGTGTTGTTTTGTTAATAATGTTGGCCTTTTATGCAATCTTATGTGTTTTGGTTCTTTCTTCTATTATGCAGGTATTTGTGTACCAGTCTAGGGGCTGATTTTTTATCATGGTATATGTTAATTATTTTCATTCTCATTTTTGGTTTATTCTTATGTAAACTCTTGGTTTCTGTTGACATTAATTTTTCTTTTATAGGAGGAACATCCCTTGGTTAAGTTTGAACATTGGGTTGAAGGAGGTGGCATGTGGAGTGGTGATTTTCATTTTCGGAGTTTGATTTTGTCCTTTTTGAGTGTCTCTCAATTGGAGTTGTTGAAAAAGGGTGTGTTTGGACAGTTTATGGATTTGGTTGATGTCCGCCAGAGTGATAGTATTTTCCATTGCTTGATCTTATCGCAACTTTCATCTAGTAATGATAGTGCGTTAAAGTTTAAGATTTTTGATCGCGTGTGTGTATTTGATTCCTAGTCTTTCCGTCCTATTACTGGGTTGGATTCTTGTGTTGGCGATTTTAGTGTTGTGTCTAGCAGACCAAATAGATTGTTGAGACTTTATTTTCCAAATCAGGATAGAATAAGGTTGTGTGATCTCAGGAGTTTTTTACAGATCAAGTCAAGTAATCGTACTGGTGGTTTTTGGGAAAGATCTAGTGATCCTGTTAGACTTGCTGAGGTCTGTTGACACCCAATTTTGTCCCACCTTTCCTCCGAAATACCTATTTTTCGCTTCCAATATTTTGGCAACTTTAAAAAATAATTATTTACATTTTTTACTATAATTATTAGCTTTTATTAATACCGGCATTTCATTATCCTGTTGTAGTCACTACTGTTATTATCTTTTATTACCGTTACTACTACCATTATTATTATTATTATTATTATTGTTATTATTATTATTATTATTATTATTATTATCATTGCTATTATTATTATTATTATTATTATTATTTTATTACCAGTATTATTATAATTCACATTTTTTATCATTTCAACACTTTTACCAGCTTATGCACACGCATCGCATTTGTCTTCGCGTAATTTAATAATAGCGTTTACTTACTGTTGAATTTCAAAATATTATTGCACAACTATTGCGACGTCATATCATGTTATTTTCATCTGAGTACTAACAAATACATACTTTATATTAGGGGATATTTTAGCACACTCAGTATATGATTAATTGAAATGGGTCTCTTATTTAAATCTAGAAGCCAAACTATTTTCATCCAGCCCAATATTTTAAAATAGCCAGCCCAAATCAGTTAACCCATTATTTTCATCCGCCCAGCCCACATTTTCAGCCAATTCAACCCAAAAGAAAATTGACCCAGTCCATTAACCCACGACCCGACCCAATTCTCATTTTAACAAAAATTAAACCCCTAAGGGTTTCATCTTTTTCTCCTCTCAGCCGCACACCCCCCTTGCTCCCAGCTCTCTTCTCTCCCTCTTTCATCGTCCTCTTTCCCCCCACTTCTCCTTGTTCCCCACACCTGTCTCTCCCACTTCCCTCTGTCCCCCACTTCCCTTTGTCCCCCCGCTCCTCTCTCTCTTCTTCACAAACGAAAAACCTATAAATCTTGGTTCTCTATAATAGAAATTCTCTCTTCTTTTAGCCGCCTGAAAACTCCATAGAATTTAGAAGTTTTTTTTGTTTTAGCCGCACAAAATCCCAAAAAGTTTTAATGCTCAGTAGTGGTAGCAGTTTTTTAATCGAGTAAAAAATTCGAACATCGCAAGCTTGGATTTGATAGTGTTCGAGTAGATTGGAAACCCTCCGCACCCACTTCGCTGCACCCGAAGAAGGGCAGTGAATCTTCTCTTTTTAGTTATCTTGAATTTGTAGCTGTTTCCCCGCTTAGATGTGTTCTAGGATGGTATGGTGATAGCTTTTAATTACTAGTTCAATATCTGCTTATGTGTGTTGGTTGTCATTCTTGTTTAGTTATGTTCGTTAATGGTTGCAAGCATGTTTAGGCGCATTAGCTTTTTTTAGCATTGTTTCGAGTGCAGACGTATTGTATTGTTTAGTTGGTAATCTTCATCTCCTTTTAGTTTCATTGTTTTCTTATGTGCGTTTTAATTCTTGCTCGTTTGTTTCGATTTCTCGCTTAATATAGTTGGTTAGTATTCAACAGTATGATCTCATGCTAGCTGCTTAAATGGTTTACCTCCATGTTTCGTGTTAATGTTTTAAGGTAGTTTGAAGTGTTAGTTTCATGTATATTTAGCTGCTAGTCTTTATCCCATTATGTCTATGATTCAAGTATAGTAGTGTAGTTCAGAGCAGCTTGAACTATTAATCTGTTATTTGTTTGAAGTATTAATCTGTCAGGAAGTAGATCTCTGTAGCATGTTCTGTGTCTATCGTTAGCCATATTTATTGATTACATACTAATCTTTTTCCTTTCGTTTTTATGCATGACCACCGCGTGCGAGTCCGAGGAACTCGTCTTCTTCCGCATTCGATGTTGGGCCAAAGCCCAATGAAACATTCTATCGAGTCAGCCCCATTAGCTGTGTAAAATGATTCGGGGCCGAGACCCATAACAGCGGCAACAGTGCACAACAATTGGCCTGAAAGGGGCCGATCCATTTAATTCCTTTCCTCCTCTATTTTATGCTCTGTTGTGCATTTTGCTTTGGTATTGAATGACTAACGTTTTGCCTTGTTTCGTTTTCTTAACATTAGATGAATCCTAGCGGATTAGTGGGGATGATGTTAGTAGTAACGGGTAGTTAAATTTAAAGGAGAAACCAATAGTTAATTTCCTAGGTTTCAGTTTTTATGTTAAAATTATTTAAAGTCTTCTCTTATGCAAATTATTATATTTTCTCTAAATCTTATTTTAAGCAACATTCTTATATTTTCCTTAAAACCTTAACAACCTTTCTTAGCCCTTTTTTTCTTAAAATTCAAAGCACCTTATTTAGCATTAATTAATTAACCTAAGTTTGGCCGGATAACCGTAGTTAACGGATTCTAAAGGATGCCTGACACCTTCCCTTTAGGATAATATAGAACCCTTACCTAGAATCACACTGATTAAGCAAACTGTTAACGGAGGTTTAGTTAGCTTTACCTTAGTTAATAATTAGGTGCCCTAATTCACCTTAAAATCAATTAGGTGGCGACTCCTTAAAACAAAGCAATTTAGGAATCACCAATATGTTGTACTCTAATTTCAACCCGGTTAAAATGGGGTATAACAGCTTGGCGACTCCGCTGGGGATTTTAGGTTCTTAACCATAACAACTTAGGTTAATAATTAATTAATTGGATGTTTTGCCTTTATTTTTTGCTTTGTTGTTTGCATATGTGCTTTTTAAATAGTTTTTTATTATGTGAAATTTTCTATGTTACTGCTTTCCTTAAACTGGCATTCCGCTCATATTTCCTCCATTCCTGGAAAATTCACACAAATTCACACACTTAAAGCGGTTTCGCGGTTCGCGGCCGTGCACTACTAAACTACCCTTTAGTTGGATCGATCTTGTGGATTTAGTCGATCGGCGGTGCAGTCGACGGCCATGGACTTTCCACTCCCAAGTTGTCCGCTTGGGGGAGCCTTGTGTCATAGGAAAACAACTCCTAGTCTGCCTAAGATAGAGCTTGCCACCAATTTTATTAAGTCATGCATGCATAAGCCTTAGGTGGGTCGGTCCTTGGTATCGACTCCACAATTAGGAAACCTACCAAATTGTCGACGGGTTTCATAACCCAACGACCAACAAGCATATTATGTGTACCGTGATAATGATAGAAGGATCCAAGCCTAACCATGACATGTCGAGTTTGGGAATCATATTATGTGCATTTTTAATTTGTTAGGAGATAACTGTGGAATAGCATTAGCCTATCTTTTTGTATGATTTAAAGTACTGTTTCTTAGCTGTGTTAGCAAGCCCATGTTGAGTTCTATATGATTTGCTATGAAAGTTGTGAAAGTTTTGCTACTGATTAAATCAGTTTCTTTGAGTTCAACATTATTTATTTGCAGTCTCCCTTTCCTGCCTTGTTTAAGGAAGTAAAAGATGTTAGCTCGGTTGTTCAAGGTTTTCATTCTTCACTTGAGATGTTGGTTCCTTCTGAAATTCTGGGCTGAATAGTTTAGGGCAGAGTTGGTCCTCTCTGACTTTTTAAGTAGCACATAATATGTTGAGAAGTTTAAGCATAGAATTTGTTTAATATTCTTCTTTTCTTTCTGCTTCTTTTTGTGGTCATTTAGTTCTTTGCTAAAGATTGGAGTAGTGACTAATAAAACATGTGAAAACTATAGCTTATCAATCTTAACTAGTAAAAAATCTGAATGACATGTATGTTCTTCATAATAATTGAGGTCTAAAGTCAATTACTATTTTATAAGCTTGAATGACATGTATGTGCTTCTATTCCTTTCCTCCATCTTCTGTATTCTTTCCCTATTTGGGATTTTCAGTTTACATATGAGGAAAGTCCTGCAATTGCCTGATGTTGTTTGCAGTACTGTCTGTTAGAATTCTCTAAGATGGTTGAAGTCCAGAATTCTCAACAAGCGTGAAATCTGTTTTTAGCAATTAGCAATGGTCCACTGTGTGAAAACTGTTAAACTGAGAATGAGAGTATTGTTCTTCTTCTTATGTTGAGACTTGGCTTGTTTAGAAATGGAAATGAAACTTCCCTTAACTCCATGTTGTAAATTGTTAGCTGGCAAAATCCTACAATTGAGTCTTCTCTGTTTCTATTTAGTGTCACCTTTTTTGGGCATATAACTGATTTGTTTAGGTTGGTAGAGGGAGTGTAGTGTTAACTCGCTATCACCTTAGGTCACTCTCGGTTGGCCAAACAACCTGTAGTGAGAGTCATTCATTTTTTTTTCTCTTTGCTTAATTGTTTATGAGTTGTTGAAAGGAAATGGGGAAATTTACGCGCTGGTTTGAATAAAATGGGAACAGATCACTGTTCATATAATTATTTAAGAGGCCTTAGTTCTCAGCATTTGACTGAGCTTAAGTTAATAGCCTTGAAGAGTTAAATGATAGGCTAATGGTCGTGCATGTATGAACTTGGTTCCAGTTGGGTATAGCTGTTCTCAGTGCTTGTGAGTTTCAGTATTCTTGCCATTATGGACAGTTGAGTTATTCTAATGTGGGGTTGAAGTACTAATGTGGGGTTGAAGTAAGTTTCTTAGATTTATTCTAGTTGAAACTTTGGGTAGTAGCCTATAGAAATGGATCTTATGGGCTGTTTCATTACTGTCTATGATAGCTTCCCTTATGTGCATCCGGATTCAAGTTGCAATACAAGTTAAGCTTATCAAGTCTGTGTGAATATGATATAGGTCTAGTCTGTGGACTTATTTTAGTTTAAGATACTTTTGGGGTCTAGTTTGGCATTAAGTATAAGTTATGCTCAAGAGACTCTAGATTGGGAATGGCTAAAGTTTAATGATCCTTTGTTTTAGCTTCATCTCTTGTCTAAACAAGTTCCCTAGAAAAGAATTTCAAAGTTTTCAGTTTTCAAACTTATTAATTCATGAGCTGTAGATGTGCATGCTTGATCTTCCTTATTAATAGTATTGGTTAAACAGTTGAAATATGTTCTCTAAACTCAGTTTGAGACTTGAAGGCACAAACATCATCCTGTTTTTCAAAGTAGTTGTTTTCTTTTATGATTGCCGATCAAATGTTCTAAGTGGTGTTCTCATTTGTTGATCAGAGGATTAGCTAATTGATTTTTAAAAGGCCAAAAGAAGTCTTTATAACAGAGTCACATCAGTTTTCCATTGGGGTGTCTTTATTTGCTTTGTAAACCAGTAAAGACTTCATTATTTTTCCTTCTGAATTTTAGTTCTATAAACCTCCCAAGTCAATTAGTTCAAATACTCAGCTGATTCTAAAACTGATCTGCTTTAACTCTCTGAATATGTTTGACTTAGCAAATGAGCTCCCTCATAACCTCCATGTTTAGTTGGTAATGAATCCCATGATAAATGTAAGGTAACCTGAATCATTCTTTTTCTTTCCTCAGTAACTATTAAAGACCTGACTGGTTCGAATCTTTGTAGAATTAGTATATGATTAATTTTCTTCACTTGTATGATGGTTCTTTATTATGTGATCCTAAATTTTCTTCCTCACATGTTCCTGCTATTAGCACCTATTCGTGAAATGCTGTACAATTCTAGATGTGCCTCACTCTATATTTTTCTCGTTATTAGCATATGTATGTTTGAATGTTGACATGGATATAGATCTGCTTGTATGTTCTCTTTTACTATTAAGAGGCAGTAGAATACTCCTAGCTTCTTCACCCCTTTCTTCTTTGCATGACCTGGGGAGTCCACAAACCTCCTTGAGTTGCTACGTTTGACTTCTTACTTGATGCGTTTGGCTATGATTTGTTGACTAAGTTGTTGTCATATATTGTGAGGACAATTGCCATGTTCAGCTGCTGCACTTACCCCTCTGTTGCTGCTACCTTTTGAGTTTTGGGTTTTAAAGAACAAAGGTTGCATTTGAGTTGTTATACTGAAGCTGGAGCTGCTATGTTGCACTAAAGACTGCTACACTTCAGCTGCTATATTCTGATAATGTCATACTCAATGAGAAGTATCTTTCTCCTTATGAAAGTAACAGATACTACTCTAGCTGCATTTTGGCCATTCCGTTGATTTATTTTGGCCATGAGTTACTGTATTCTAAACCTAAATTGCTCCTAAATTGTTGCTATATTTTGTGGCAAGGAGATACTGCATTTTGGCAATTCAAACCTCAGTTTGGTAGTGATATATCGCCTGCATTTTGAGCCAACTGGTGGCTGCATATTTATACAAGACTGTTGTGTTTGTTGCTGTACTTTAAGAGTAGTTGTTACATTAATGCTACTGTTACATTTGAGGCGCATTGCTGCACTTTTGAGACCATTGTATTTCTGCCTTCAAAGGCATATTATCACTGCTTGGAATAGACTGGTTGTTGCGTTCCAGTTATCTTTGATGGAAAAGGCTGCTGCTTTGTTTACGATCAAATTGCTGCCCATTTAAAAAGAATAGATACTACACTCTAATGCTATGCAGCTGCTATGGTCAAATCTTGCTGCACTTGTGAACCAACAATGGATTTGTTCTAATGGAGACCTTATTCCTTAGCTCTTTTCACAGTAGTCCTCAATTGTGATATGGAAATTGCATCAAGAAGGTTACTCTTGATGGGAAGCTTTTGTATTCTTCAAGTAGTTGCCTTTGGAAGGATAGGATCCGAAGTTCTTAATGTTGTGAATCACCTAAAAAGTGCTAGCAGAAAGACGTTACCTGTATGTATTCTTGCTCATGCAAGCAGGGGAAGAAAAAAAGAAAGAAATAGGATGTAGCTTTCATGCTCATCCCAAGGAAACAAGAGGGAACCATAGCAGCATATCTTAGATAGCTAATGGTATCCTCACCATTTTGTAGCTTTTAAGTTAAATCCCAGTCACAACATCGAATCTTTCCCTACAAGTTTCATGAGCTCTGCCTTTGCTGCTTCCGTTATATTTTTGAATTCTGTTTGCATATACCTTCCCCTGAAACCAGCCAGCACAGTGAGCTTATTCAATACACTTGGTTAAAGGTTTTGAATATAAAATGTGAGGTTCAAGATGTTTATTTTTTTAGTAAACCCTTAGTCAAAAGTGAGAAAACCATCAAAAAGATTAAATTTTCCAAGGCATAGAGGAGATTGATCACATTAGTAACGTCCTAGTGAGAAACCAGTAAGCACGACATAACTTATTCAAACAACATCGTCTTTTCTTTCTTCTTCTTTTATTTTTTTTTTCACCAAGATATCAACCATCCAAACGAATATAAACTTTTAGTACTATTACTTACTCCTATATCGTCATTTCAAGTTTGATTTGTTAAGTTTTGACTGGCTGACATTTCAAACTAATACTCCATTAATTTTGCAAATCTAAAGAATTTGAGTTGGACTAATTAAGATACAGATCAAGCATATGTGAAATGTCTACTTGGTTCTGACATGTAGCGCCGTCCTCAATTGTCTCAATTAAATGGCTTGGATCACTCTATCACAATCCCGAGTATTTGGTGTTAGCCTTACCTCTGGCACAAAAGAGGTCCCGTGCATAATAGGTCGCGCTCTATTTGTTATATATTTTTTTACTATGTGATTTGTTTGCTATGCAATATGTGTTTCTTTCAACATTATTTGCCCAATGCCCGCATTATTTTATTTAAAGCAGCAATCATTCGCACAATACTAACGCAGTTTTCTTCATTTTGAGGTTTTCTTTTTTTTTTTATTATTTCCCCCAGCGGTTGATTCGTGTTGACTGCGAGCTAGAAGACCACCCGCCTTCCACATGTTGCATGGGCTGAGCACCGCCTTCTATATATTGCATTGAACTGTGCACTGCCCCTTTGGAACTTCTGCAAAAGACTGAGCCCCGCCTTCTATATATTGCATTGAGTTGTGCACCGCCCCTTTGGAATTTCTGCAAAAGGTTGAGCACCGCTTTCTATATGTTGCATGGGCCGAGCACCGCCCTCTGGATGTTTCCTCAAAGGCTGAGCACCGCCTTCTACCATAGTTTGCACGGATTGAGCACCGTCCTCTCGATGTTTCTACATTAAGGGACTTCTTTTCACCTCTAAATTTGAACTATGCTTGGCCTGATTCCCGCGGTGGGATACTTAGGCGGCCCGCATAGGGCTCGGTCACATTATTAGAAAACCTCAATTTTATTCCTGCTTGTAACATGAACTACGCTTGGCCTGACTTCCTTTTGGATACGTAGGCAGATCACATCGGGTTCGGCCACTCTTTTCAAAATATTTCGGTGTCTTTGTTTTGTGGGTAATGAACTACACTTGGCCTGACTTCCTTTTGGATACGTAGGCAGCCCACATCGGGTTCGACCATTCTTTTCAAAATATTTCGGTGTCTTTGTTTTGTGGGTAATGAACTACGCTTGGCCTGACTTCCTTTTGGATACGTAGGCAGCCCACATCGGGTTCGGCCACTCTTTTCAAAATATTTCGGTGTCTTTGTTTTGTGGGTAATGAACTACGTTTGGCCTGAATTCCTTTTGGATACGTAGGCAGCCCATATAGGGTTCGGCCGCTCTTTTCAAAAAATTTCTGTGTCTTTGTTTTGTGGGTTGGAACTACGTGTGGCCTGATTTCCTTTTGGATACGTAGGCAACCCACATCGGGTTCGGCCCTCCTTTTAAAAAAAAACCCTCAAAAGTTCTTATTTTTACTCACGAACTACGTCTGGCCTGATTCCTTTGGGATACGTAGGCAACCCAAGGCGGGTTCGGCCCTTCTATTTTAAAATTTCAAAGTCTTTGGTTTGTCCAACCATTTTAGTCCCTATAATATACATAAAGATTTTTGTATAAATTTTTGGTCTTCCCATTGTTTAAAGTCATGTGTCCTAGTATCTTGAAACTGGGACAAAAATTTTGAAATCGGTCAAATCGCTTCCAAAAATTTTCATTATAACTTCTCACTTTTCAACTGTTTAGAACCAAGCGCCTCTAGAACTAGAAACTGGGCAAATTTTTTTTTTAGAAGTAGCACAAAAGTGGTCTTAAATGAAGTTCGTCCATGTCTTTCTAAAATGTTGATAAGTTTGAATTCGAGTCTTCATAATCATTTTATCTATTAGAGCCACTAAGTATGCCTTTTCAAAGTCATCCAAAACTCATTACTCTTAATTTCAGAAGACGTTCTTTATTACTTATTACTGAAACTCCTTGGCAAAGCAAAATATCTGGTGAGGCATCGAAGAATGTGGACGCAACTGAGACAAGAATCAATTCAAGGACCAAGTTCCCCAACAAGCACAAGTCAACCAATTTTCTTTTAAACTCACAATTTTTCTTTGATGAGACAGGTTTCAATTAACATAGATGTGGAGCATATTTGACTCTTCTTCAAATTTTAGTTATGGACGCGAACAAAGAGTTATCTTTCTGTAAAAGCCAAATATTCTTCAATGTGGATGTAAATTTAGCTTGCGCTAAACGGTGGATGTTGTTCCATTCTTCATGAAATTTTGATCGCAACAGTGGACATGAATCTATCTTCTCAACTAAGGGTTGTGAGCGTAATTCTTTCAAACCTAGCTATTTACATATTCTTACCACTAACAGTTGTTTTAGCTCGTGGCATTTCTCGAGGGACCAAGAGCACATGATCGTGGATTTAACCTTCTTCAAAGTGGATACGGACACGGTTGCCTGTTATCGGTTTAAATTCCTCAACTTTATTATCACTTCATACATATTTATTTATTTCAAGTTGCTAACAAGTTTTTTAGAATTTGGTATTTAATGAGATGACAAGATCGAAATCTTGCATCCTATGTTAAATCGTGGGGACAATTGTAGATTTAACTTACGTCACAACAGGATGTGAATTTGGATGTGGAATTATATCTCTTCACGAATAGTTTTGTGGATGTGGACAGAAACGGGGATATACATTTCTACATTACAAATTGTGAGAGCGGACATGGATTTATATCTCAATTATAAACATTGTGGATATTGTGGACGTCGAAGTGGATTTATCTTTTTACATTATAAATGTTGTAGACGTAGACGTGGACGTGGACGTGGATTTATCTTTCTCGCATTATACAATTTGTGAAAGTGGACGTGGATTTAAATTTCCATGTTATGAATCTTGTGGACATGGACATGAAGTTCTACATTATAAAATTTATAGAAGTGGATGTGGATGTGGACGTGGAAGTGGATTTATATTTTTACATTATAAAATTTGTGGAAGTGGACGCGGATTTATTTTCTGCATTGTGGATATTGTGGACGTGGAAGTGGATTTATCTTTTACATTATGAACATTGTGGACGTGGATTTATCTTGCATTATAAATTTTGTGAAAGTAGACGTGGATTTATCATTTTTCACATGAATGACTTCGTGGATGTGGACGTGGATGTGGATTTATATTTTTACATTATAAAATTTGTGGAAGTGGACGTGGATTTATTTTCTGCATTGTGGATATTGTGGACGTGGAAGTGGATTTATCTTTTTACATTATAAACATTGTGGACGTGGACGTGGGTTTATCTTTCTTGCATTACAAAATTTGTGGAAGTGGATGTGGATTTACATTTTGTACCGTGGAAGTGGATGTGGATTTATATTTTTGTACTGTGGAAGTGGATGTGGATTTATATTTTTGTACCGTGGAAGTAGATGTGGATTTATATTTTGTACCACGAAAGTGGATGTGGATTTTTATATTTTGCACAGTGAAAGTGGATGTGGATTTATATTTTTTGTACAGTGGAGGTGGATGTGGATTTATATTTTTGTACCGTGGAAGTGGATGTGGATTTAATTTTTTTTTACACCGTGGAAGTGGATGTGGATTTACATTTTTTTTTGTACCATGGAAGTGGATGTGGATTTATATTTTGTACCGTGGAAGTGGATGTGAATTTATATTTTTGTACCGTGGAATGCGGACGTGGAAGTGGATTTTTTTTTTCTCGCCCTTAAAGTCTGTGGAAGTGGATGTGGATTTATATTTTTGTACCGTGGAATGCGGATGTGGACATAGATTTATTTTTCTACATTATAAAGTTCGTGGAAGTGGACGTGGATTTATGTTTTGCATTGTGGATTTTGGGGCATAGACGTGGATTTAAATTTCAGCACAGTGAATTTCGTGGACGTAGATTTATTTTTACATTATAGATCTCGTGGATGTGGAAGTAGATTTATCTCTTTGCACTTAAAGTTTGTGAAAGTGGATGCGAATTTATATTTTTGTACCATTGGAATGTGGACGTGGATGTGGATTTATATTTGGACAGAGTGGATCTTCGAACGTGGATATGAATTCATTTTTTCTACATCATGAGTTTTATGATGTGGGCATGGATTCCACAAATGAGGACGTGGATTACTATTTACGCACTATGAATTTTGTACATATGGATTTGAATGTGGTCATAAATTAGACTTCCTCAAAAGCGGACATCATCATGGTTTTAGATTTCCTTAAAAACAAAACGTGGATGTGGATTTAGCTTTCGTTAAAGTGTATATCAATGTCAACTTAATTCTTCTTCAAGTGGAAGCCATAAATTTAATGCATCTCCAAAGTATGTTGTGGATTCAACTTTCGAAACAGGGGTTACAAGTGTAAACTTCTCCAACCCTGTCTTATTTACACATATATTTCTTTATTGCTAACAATTGTTTTTAGCTTGTGGCTTTTTGACAATATTAAAGTTGGCGTCACACATCAACTCGTGGAACTATTTCTTCGGCAGCGAACTGGGGCAATTTGGTTGGGAAGGATAATCAGACTTCCCGACAAGGGTCAAGGATCTACCTCGAACACTCGTCTCCAATCACAAGCATTCTACTTGCATTCCAGCAATTCAATTTTCAGAATTCTCGAGTTCTATCGTAATACCCAGTGTCATCATAATTCGACACTGGAACAATATTTTGCAAAAATTCGCGCCAATCGGGATTCGTTAGTCATAAGGTGTCGTAGTTATCCCAAAACTACACACGGCCTGATTCTCATGCAGCCCGAGATATGTAGGCACCTCGGAGACCGGAGTTCGGCCATAATCCTCTCAAATTTTCTTTACCCTTAGTCCTCCAAAATCCTTTAGCCGGGACAAAATAGGCTACTAAGTCAACGTCTTTGCCCAAAATTTTTTTCATCATTACCGGGCAAAGAGGGACAAGTTGTTGACACCCAATTTTGTCCCACCTTTCCTCCGAAATACCTATTTTTCGCTTCCAATATTTTGGCAACTTTAAAAAATAATTATTTGCATTTTTTACTATAATTATTAGCTTTTATTAATACCGGCATTTCATTATCCTGTTGTAGTCACTACTGTTATTATCTTTTATTACCGTTACTACTACCATTATTATTATTATTATTATTATTATTATTATTATTATTGTTATTATTATTATTATTATTATTATTATTATTTCTATTATTATTATTATTATTATTATTATTTTATTACCAGTATTATTATAATTTTTTATCATTTCAGCACTTTTACCAGCTTATGCACACGCATCGCATTTATCTTCGCGTAATTTAATAATAGCGTTTACTTACTGTTGAATTTCAAAATATTATTGCACAACTATTGCGACGTCATATCATGTTATTTTCATCTGAGTACTAACAAATACATACTTTATATTAGGGGATATTTTAGCACACTCAGTATATGATTAATTGAAATGGGTCTCTTATTTAAATCTAGAAGTCAAACTATTTTCATCCAGCCCAATATTTTAAAATAGCCAGCTCAAATCAGTTAACCCATTATTTTCATCTGCCCAGCCCACATTTTCAGCCAATTCAGCCCAAAAGAAAATTGACCCAGTCCATTAACCCACGGCCCGGCCCAATTCTCATTATAACAAAAATGAAACCCCTAAGGGTTTCATCTTTTTCTCCTCTCAGCCGCACACCCCCCTTGCTCCCAGCTCTCTTCTCTCCCTCTTTCATCGTCCTCTTTCCCCCCACTTCTCCCTGTTCCCCACACCTGTCTCTCCAACTTCCCTCTGTCCCCCACTTCCCTTTGTCCCCCCGCTCCTCTCTCTCTTCTTCACAAACGAAAAACCTATAAATCTTGGTTCTCTATAATAGAAATTCTCTCTTCTTTTAGCCGCCTGAAAACTCCATAGAATTTAGAAGTTTTTTTTGTTTTAGCCGCACAAAATCCCAAAAAGTTTTAATGCTCAGTAGTGGTAGCAGTTTCTGAATCGAGTAAAAAATCCGAACATCGCAAGCTTGGATTTGATAGTGTTCGAGTAGATTGGAAACCCTCCGCACCCACTTCGCTGCACCCGAAGAAGGTCAGTGAATCTTCTCTTTTTAGTTATCTTGAATTTGTAGTTGTTTCCCCGCTTAGATGTGTTCTAGGATGGTATGGTGGTAGCTTTTAATTACTAGTTCAATATCTGCTTATGTGTGTTGGTTGTCATTCTTGTTTAGTTATGTTCGTTAATGGTTGCAAGCATGTTTAGGCGCATTAGCTTTTTTTAGCATTGTTTCGGATGCAGACGTATTGTATTGTTTAGTTGGTAATCTTCATCTCCTTTTAGTTTCATTGTTTTCTTATGTGCGTTTTAATTCTTGCTCGTTTGTTTCGATTTCTCGCTTAATATAGTTGGTTAGTATTCAACAGTATGATCTCATGTTAGCTGCTTAAATGGTGTACCTCCATGTTTCGTGTTAATGTTTTAAGGTAGTTTGAAGTGTTAGTTTCATGTATATTTAGCTGCTAGTCTTTATCCCATTATGTCTATGATTCAAGTATAGTAGTGTAGTTCAGAGCAACTTGAACTATTAATCTATTATTTGTTTGAAGTATTAATCTGTCAGGAAGTAGATCTCTGTAGCATGTTCTGTGTCTATCGTTAGCCATAGTTATCGATTACATACTAATCTTTTTCCTTTCGTTTTTATGCATGACCACCGCGTGCGAGTCCGAGGAACTCGTCTTCTTCCGCATTCGATGTTGGGCCAAAGCCCAATGAAACATTCTATCGAGTCAGCCCCATCAGCTGTGTAAAATGATTCGGGGCCGAGACCCATAACAGCGGCAACAGTGCACAGCAATTGGCCTGAAAGGGGCCGATCCATTTAATTCCTTTCCTCCTCTATTTTATGCTCCGTTGTGCATTTTGCTTTGGTATTGAATGACTAACGCTTTGCCTTGTTTCATTTTCTTAACATTAGATGAATCCTAGCGGATTAGTGGGGATGATGTTACTAGTAACGGGTAGTTAAATTTAAAGAAGAAACCAATAGTTAATTCCCTAGGTTTCAGTTTTTATGTTAAAATTATTTAAAGTCTTCTCTTATGCAAATTATTACATTTGCTCTAAATCTTATTTTAAACAACATTCTTATATTTTCCCTAAAACCTTAACAACCTTTCTTAGCCCTTTTTTTCTTAAAATTCGAAGCACCTTATTTAGCATTAATTAATTAACCTAAGTTTGGCCGGATAACCGTAGTTAACGGATTCTAAAGGATGCCTGACACCTTCCCTTTAGGATAATATAGAACCCTTACCTAGAATCACACTGATTAAGCAGACTGTTAACGGAGGTTTAGTTAGCTTTACCTTAGTTAATAATTAGGTGCCCTAATTCACCTTAAAATCAATTAGGTGACGACTCCTTAAAACAAAGCAATTTAAGAATCACCAATATGTTGTACTCTAATTTCAACCCGGTTAAAATGGGGTATAACAAGGTCTATATATTGGAGAGGGTTTTGTTGGGTCGTAACGAGAAATGTGTTGTTAAAGGTCATCTAATGAAGATAATTGACGATGACAGTCTTCGGGTGTCTTATCCTTGGGGTTCTCTTAGTTTTAATTGGTTGGTACGGTCGATTCGTGGTTGTGTGAAGACTTTCAAGAGCACGCCATCTACACGTTATATGACTAGTGGTTTCCCTTACGCTTTAAATGTGTGGCTGTTGGAGGTTTTCCCTATCTTTCGAGGGTTTTCAAGTTTTCATGGTCTGAAGTCTCCTCGTATGTTGTCTTGGGGTCCTTCAAAGCAAGTTGATTATAAAGTTATTACTGATAATTTCTTCCATGCTGAAAAAGTATGTGTTCCCCTTTTGTTGATGCTTCTTTTTCTTGGTTCATTTTCCCTTTTGTTATTTTTTGTGTTTTTGTCTAAATTGATGTGTTTATATTGTGTTATAGAGATTCAAGAAATTTATTGTCCATGCTGTTGTTGTTGGTACGGAACAAGAGATGCTGGATTATCCAGTTGCACTTAAATTTCCTGATGATTCAGGCCCTTGTTCTTCCCGTGCGGTTTTTCCATCTGAAGTTACTTCTCAGATAGTTGATGTAAGTTGTACTTTGCTTTTTGTGTTTTTGGTTGTTTAAATGAATTCTGAGTTAGAGGCCTTGTGGTATAGTATTTTAGTAGGAGACATTTTTGTAGTCTTTTCTGTTTTGGTTATGGAAATTAAAGTTTATGCCCCTTAAGCCATACTTTTTGGTTTTGCAAACGTAGAATCTGCCCCTTCCGGCATACATTTCTCCTTTCATATTTTCAATTCTGCCCCTACCGGCATACTGTTCTCATTTTGAGACTAATTTTTGTAGGTAACACATTTTGCAGTCTTCTCTGTTTTGGTTTTGGAAATGAAAGTTTATGCCTCTTGAGGCATATTTTTTGGTTTTGCAAACTTAAAATCTGCCCCTTCCGGCATACAGTTCTCCTTTCATATTTGAATTCTGCCCCTACCGACAAACTGTTTTCATTTTCAGACTTCAGTTCTGCCGGTTCCAGCATACTTGTTCAACATTAATTTAGTGACATCAAAAGTAATGTGTTGTTTTATTGATCTGTTATACAGGGTGTTTTGTCTAGTGTGAAGAAGCAACTTGATAATGAACGATCTACAATTGTCAATCAAGTAAAGGTATGGCCTTTTATTTTTTTATTTTTGAGTTTTTTAATATGATATGTATACTTTGCATGCTGCATTCATTGTTTTTGTTTATTCTCATTTTCTTTTCTTCTTTGTTTAATTTTTTTTTTTCGTTTTTTTGTAGTCTTTGGATAGCCGTTTCGAAGAATTGGATAAAAATTTTGTTGGCGCGATTAATGTTGTGGATAGCTTAGTTCGTGTACATGATGAAACAAAGTCAGGTGTAGCAGCTTCTGAAAGTGCTAAAAGAACTTATTTAGAAAGTAGACTTGACAGTTTGAAAAGTAAATTTGATTATGTGATGCGTTGTGTTGAAAGTTTAGTTCAACTGCATAGCGAAAAGAAATCTTGTAAAGCTTGTAAAGCAAGGTCTACAAAAAATGAGACATCTCCCATGCTCGATATGCTCTGTGATGCTGCTGTTTCTTCATCAAGTCAACTGTCTGATAAAACTCAAACTATTTCTCAGTTTGAAAAGGAATATGTGAAAGAAAATAAAGACCGCGCAAAAAAAAAGAAGCACTTAAAGAAATTGCTGCAATTAATGATGTTTTTCAACGCGGAGATATTTTGTTTTCTTCTAATGAAGCATCACAAAATGTAAATGAAGTAGCAGCTGCTGTTGAAGATAGTAGAAAGCGTTCGAGATGCGAAGATGGAAACAAAGAAGAAGATGGTAGTAGAAAACGTCCGAGATGCGAAGATGGAAACAAAGAAGATGATGGTTATCCTAATTGGTATTTGCTTACACCAAGCAGTACTCCAGTTGAGAAACGGTTGAGTTCTGCTGCTGAAGATATATACTGTACTGCAGAAGAGTTAGGAAAGTGAATTGATTTTTTTGTTGTTATTTACGGCAAGTGTTATGTTATTGTGTTTCTCCCTTTTTCGAATGATGTATATGTAAATTGGTCTTTCATTTCTGTACATATAATGAAGTTTCACTTTTTCAAACTGTGTTCTGTAGTCTGCCTTAACGGGCATACTTTTGCCATTTTCTCAATAGTTGTTCTGCCCCTTCCGGCATACTTCTAAGATGGAAGTAACTGTTTTTCCTAAAAATAAAAAAGATAATTAAAAAGTGACTCTTGTTCCAAAACATCTCCAATAAGTGCGACAGTAACTTCCAATTAATGTATTAATTATTTTGTTTTTTAAAAAGAAATGGAAAGAAAAACTGAAAAATTCTTTGTATTTTTGTCAATAGTTGCGACAGTTACTCCAATTTAAATTTTAGTAACTGTTTTTGCTTTAAAAAAAAATCAATAATTTTAATCTTGCCGCCTCCGGCATAAGTTTACCCGTTGGGAACAGAAATTATGCCCCTTCCGGCATACTTCTAAGATGGAAGTAACTGTTTTTCCTAAAAATAAAAAAGATAATTAAAAAGTGACTCTTGTTCCAAAACATCTCCAATAAGTGCGACAGTAACTTCCAATTAATGTATTAATTATTTTGTTTTTTAAAAAGAAATGGAAAGAAAAACTGAAAAATTCTTTGTATTTTTGTCAATAGTTGCGACAGTTACTCCAATTTAAATTTTAGTAACTGTTTTTGCTTTAAAAAAAATCAATAATTTTAATCTTGCCGCCTCCGGCATAAGTTTACCCGTTGGGAACAGAAATTATGCCCCTTCCGGCATACTTCTAAATTCGTAGTAACAGTTTTTTTTTCGCTAGAAATAAAAAAAGATAATGAAAAAGTGACTCTTATTCCCAATATCTCTAATAGCTATTTCTACATTTACTTCCAATTGAAAATGTATTAATTTTTTTCTTTAAAAAAAAAAAGAAAAGAAAAAACTGAAAACTCTTTGTATTTTTGTCAATAATTGCAACAGTTACCTCAATTCAAATTTCACTAACTGTTTTGTTTTTTTTTTTTTTTTTTTTAGAAAAAAACTACAAAACTCCCTGTATCCTCATTCAATTGAAATTCAATCGTTTCAACAGTTATTCCAATTTAAAATGCACTAATTTGAACTTCTATATAAAGCCACACAGTTATGCCTAAAACGGCAAACTTTTATTCCTAACACACTTATATTATGCCGCTTTCGGCATAAGTTTTTTCACGTGGTTAGCACGTGTGCAGTTTTAAAAAAAAAAATTGTTCAATATATATTGCCCGCTCTTCCTATATTTTACTTTTTATTTTCGTTTGTTCACTTTAAAGTTGAAGGCAGTTGCTTTGTCACGTTTCCTATATCATCTTTATCATTCATTGATTTCTCTTAGTGGGGTTTCAATTTCATCTGTAAGTTATTAGTTACTATTTCATTACTTGTTGATGAGTTATTTCCTTCAATTGTTTGTGTCTGTATTTTATTTGAATAGGGTTTTTTGTTTTTTTTGTTTTTTTTTTGTTTTTTTTTTCCTTTTTACGTTTTTGGTAATGCATTTTGGTAATGTATTTTTGTTGGTAATGTTTTTTATGTGTTTTTTTTTCCTTTTTTTTTCCTGATTGAATTTTATGTTTTGCTCATGTCAGTGTGCTAAATCATGAGACGACAATTTGGACAAGTTGCTGACTATTATATTCCTCCGGAAGAGTGGACGGACACACGCATCAGTGTTGTATGGCGAGGGGATGAAAAGTTTGTTAAATTTGTTGATAAATTTCTTACAAAAGAACAGTTGGTAATTTTGAAGAATCGTCCTTTTGGGAAATTTATGGAATTACATAATATAAAAATGTCGGGTATCTTGGTGAATTTTATGTTGTTGTCGGAAGTTCAGTGTTCTGAAACCAATGAAATGCATTTTAATATACAAGATAAACTTGTGACATTTACAGAGCAATCATTTAAGAGAGTCACTGGGTTATCAATTACTGAACCTCCTAGATCTTTCTATGCTAAATATAACAAAATCAATGGCAGTCGTCTTTTGAGAAGATATTTTGGTGTTGGAGATGGTAAAAGGAATTTGGAAATGAGGGATTTGAAGAATGTGATGAGTGCTGAAAATGTAGATTTTGAAGATGACCTTGATACGGTGATGCTAGCAGAGGTATACATTCTTGGTCGTGTTTTATTGGGCGGTAGAATTGATAAAAAGGTGTTGTGGCAGCATATTGTATACATAGAGGACACTGAATTGTTTGAGCAGTTTAATTGGGGGTCTTTGTGTTTTGCCGAACTCCTGAGGTGTTTCAAATCAATATATAAGCAAGGGACAAACAGACATACCATTGATTATGGTGTTGTTGGTTTTGTTTTTGGCTTTAGTGTTTGGGTTTGGTCTAGGTTCAATGACTATCGCAAACAATATGTTGATATTATTGGCAATTGTCGTGAACCTCTGATGTTGTCGTATGTCAGCAAGAAATCTCCACATTTCAATGAGGTGAAGAAATTGCTTGTATCCGAAGAGTACACGAGTGGAAAGGTAATGGTGTTTATTGCCCTTTACTTTTCGTTTAACTTTTAATGTGGTTTTTCTTTTTCTATTTTGATGTCATTATTTATTATTATTGTTGTATGGATTTTATTTCAATAGCGAGGTAAAGGGGTGGTTGATGAATCTCCGGACAATTCAAGTGTTGATGAAAGTGAATCTGAAGATGCCAATATTGCTGGCAAATCCAGTGAAAGCTCTTCTCTAGAGCGTCGCATTGAGGTATTTCTCACGGGTCCTCTCTGTTTTTCCTGTAAAAGTTTTGTTCCTTTTTTTTTTCTCTTGAGTTTAACACTTTGCTGTATTTGTTTATATTCACAGTTCCTGGAAAATGTTTGTGATGTTAAATTGGATAGGATTTTGAATAATCAACAGAAGGAGAAGGCCCGGATGGATCAGCTGATTTCTGCTTTGCAAAAAGCAGGGTTAAATTTTGAATCCCAAACTGCTTCTCATGCTGAAAATGTTCGTCGACATGTTGATTCTCCTCGTCATGTTGAAAAGGGTAGGCGCAAGAGCACAAGATCTGTTCGTAAAAGTGCTGCTGCTAAAAGGAAAACTAAACAAGTCATGCCTCGTAAAAATGTTGAGCAATCTTCCGTTGGGCAACGAAGAAGATCGGTGCAGTCTGATGTTGAGGAAGATGTTGCTGATCTTGAACAGGCATTTTGGGAATCTGAAACTGCCACCGGAGACGAGGGGGTCAATGGTGTTGATTTTTCTAATGTTGAGGGTGAAAGTAATCAAGAAATTCAGATGGAAGATATGCAAGCCGGTTCTAGTGAAAGAACCGTTGATGAGACAGAGTTGGGAGGCAAAATTCAGTTTTACAAGAGAAGAAAATTACGCAAAACATTACAAGATGCAAATGCTTCTCTAAATGTGGCATTTGAAGATGTTTTTGGAGAAGGCCAAGCAAATGTGACATGTCCCATGGAGACAGATGTTGAACAAGTTGAATCTCTAAATGCAACCGAAAATGTTGAGGCTGAATTTCCTTCGGTAATTTTACATTTATACTGTGTTGTTTTCTAAATCTAAGTTGCCTGGCACACTTTTCTGGTAGTTGACACTTTGTGTGCTCTTTTTTGTTTCCCCATATGCAAATGATAGTTTTGCCTGTCCTGGCATAACCCCCTTTTTTATTGCAACTCATGTTCTGCCTACTCCGGCATACTACCTTTTTCACAAAATTATATTTCTGCCTACACTGGCATACTTTCACATTTTATATGCAAACTCATTTCTACCTCCTCCAGCATACTCATCTCTTCTGGAAAGTTATTTTCTGCCCACTCCGGCATACTTTTACTTTTTGAAACTTAAATCTTGCTCCTTCCGGCATACTTTTCCCTTTTTCAAGCATAAGCTTTGCCCCTTCCGGCATATTTTTTCAAAATTTGTTCATAAATCTTTTACCACTTTCAGAATTTGTTAATTTTTTATTTTAATATTTTTATTTCGATGATGGATGTTGTGTTCTTAATTTGTTACTTTATGTAGGTTGTTGTGGAGGAACAATTTGCCAGTGAACAGTTTGGTAACGCCAATCGTGAAGAATCCAACGTTTCTCCACCGAAAGAACATATGCTTGAAAATCTTGAGCAAATTCAAGATGAAGATGTGGTGGTTTCTGATCATCTCAAACGAGATTTATCTCCTGCCAGAGATGATAGGATAGAAGAGGGTGATACGTTGGTGTCGCCTCATCATGATGAATCCATTGTATCTCAAGCTGAAGGAAATGCAACTGGAAATGTTGAGGTTGAATTGCCTTTGGTAAATTTACATTCTATACTTTGTTGTTTTTAACACTTTGTTTGCTCTTTTATGTTTTGCTTATGCAAATGATAGTGTTGCCCCTTCTGGCATAATCAACCCTTTTATTGCAAACTCATTTTCTCTCTACTCCGTCATACTATCTTTTTTCGCAAAGTTATATTTCTGCCTACACTGGCATACTTTTAGTTTTTGAACTTAGCTCTTGCCCCTTCCGGCATACTTTCACATTTTATATGGAAACTCATGTTCTGCCTTCTCCGGCATACTCATCTCTTTTGGAAAGTTATTTTCTGCCGTCTCCGGCATACTTTTACTTTTTGAAACTTAAATCTTGCCCCTTCCGGCATACTTTTTTCTTTTTCAAGCATAAGGTTTGCCCCTTCCGGCATATTTTTCGAAATTTGTTCGTAAATTTTCCTTTTTGTGAACCTAATTTCTGCTTGTTTCGACATAATTTTCAATCTTTTACCACTTGCACAATTTGTTTATTTTTTATTTTAATATTTTTGCTTTGATGACGGATGTTGTGTTTCTTAATTTGTTACTTTAGGTAGATTGTTGAGGAGGAACAATTGGGCGTTGAACAGTTTGGTGACGCCAATTGCGAAGAATCCATTGTATCTCCACCAAAAGGAGATATGGCTCAAAATCTTGAGCAAACAAAACTTGAAAATCTTGAGCATATAAGACGTGAAACACCTGAAGCTCAAGTTTCTAACGAGGGTGATGAACACGATGTTGTTCCTCATATTGGGGTTATGCCCGAGCCTATTAATGCAGTTGAGCCATTGAGGAGCGAACCAGCCAATGCAGACCTGCCCGAGCCTATTAATACGGTTGAGCCATTGAGGAGCGAACCAGCCAATGCAGACCCGGTTCAAGTCAGTACTCCAAGGGAATCTGCTGTTGTTGATGGAAAGGGTGATAAATCTCAAGGAATTGAGCACAATTTTCGATATGTGTCCTTTGAAGATATTGTAAATGTCGCTTCTTCCGCTGTCAAAGAGAGTACTATTAGTCAAACCCCTCCAATTGCTGAAGAAGAACCTGTTGTTGAAGTGGCGGAAGTGCTATCTTCCTTGAAGACAAGGCGCCAGAGGAAAAGGAAAGTAGTGGGTGATACCCCGGCACCCGGATGGATGCTATATTCTGGATGAAACGATCTTCCTTTTGGGTCACGGAAGGACGAAAGTGACTGGGATGAACAGTACAGAAGGATGTGTCCATTCCATTACTTCAAAAGCAAAATTGTCGTGACCTTTTGGAAAAAATTTATCAATCCTCAAAATCTTCCAGCAAGTAGATTTCGACCTACTGGGTAAGTTTTTAGTTATTGTGTGCTTTCTTAAAAGTTTTTTTCTGCCCACTCCGACATACTTTTACTTTTTGAAACCCAAATCTTGCCATACTTTTCCCTTTTTCAAGCATAAGGTTTGCCTCTTCCGGCAAACCTTATTCATAAAATTTCCTTTCTGTGAACCAAACTTCTGTTTGTATTTTTCTAATTTTTGTTCCCATTTCTTTAATTAGGGAAGAAGATGAGGTAATGTATCCTGGAAAGTTGAACCAACTGAGTGAAGTTTATAAGTTGGGTGATGTTGAGCCAAAATATAGGATGTTTTTTTGGAGCTGTACCATGATGTCTATGCGCTTAATGATGAGGTTCGTGATTGTCTTTTACTTTTTCTTTTCTTATTTTTCTATTAGTTATTGCTTCTTGCTTCTTGCTTCTTTTTTTCTTTATTGCTGAATCGCTAATTTTTTTTTCCTTAACACAACATATTGATGTGATGCTATATTATTTGAGGAAGAAAATGATGTATCATCCTCCAGCTGCCAATGCTGTTAAGTACGCAACCGTAGATATGATGTTTGATCAGCTTGTGCAATTTGACATCAATAGATACTACCAAGACCCGGTTAATTACCACTGGTATGCTGGCGGCAGTGATGATGCATTTTTGCTGAGTAATATTGTGTATGGGCACAGAGGAAAATGTGGTATATCGTGGGAGAATGTCGATAGGGTATTAATTCCTATTCGCCCAGGATCTGATGATCCTAAAGCAATTTCTCACTATGTACTTGCTGTTTTTATGATTGATGAGCGTAAATTGGTAGTTTATAACTCACTCAATCATAATGATGATCGTTTGGTTCGCATTCTCGAGGCCTACTGTGGTATGATCCCTACGTTGTTGGAGGTCAATGATTTTCAATTATTCAGGCCATCATACAATAACTTCAGTAATCTGACATATACCTGGGCTGCCTGTCCAAAGCAAGGATTGTACGTTTAATTCTTATCTTTTTTAGCTTTTCCCATTGTTTTTTGTTGATTTTTATTTTTGTTTATTGTTTTTGGTTTTCTGTTGTTCTAAAACATCTCTCTTTTATGACTTTCAGATATTATAATTGTGGTCGTTTTTTTATCAAGTTTGTTGATATGCTGATTAGTGGTGAAAATCCTGCTGATTGGGATGGTTCTGGTTTGATGGACTACATGAAAGAGTGGTCAATCAATTTGGTTTGTCATGCGAAAGATAAGCTGAAAAAGGATTATGACACGCCACCAGATACAGCTGGAAGTGATTATCATGAGCATAACAATATGGAGTGTGATTATGAGATGAAAAAGAGAGCAAGATCTGTGAAGAAAGCAAAAATATAGTTTGTTTTAGTTGAGCTAGATCTGTGAAGAAAGGAAAAAAATAGTTTGTTTTAGTTATTTTTGCACCATGTAATTTTTTTTTCGTGCGCCCTTTGTGTTTTTTGTAAATGTTATAAGATTGTATAGTTTTTTTGTGTTATAAATTTCAACTTTAAGCCCCTTTGTAATTTGATGGTGTTCATTTTTAATCTCAACTTCTCTGTTCATAAAAGCTGTTATTTTGTTGAAAATTCCAAGTTATGCCCCTTCCATCACAACTTCATGGTGGTTGTGTAATAGAATTTTGCCGGGGTCGGCATAGTTTCTCATTTTGTAAATAGAAGTTCTGCCGATTACGGCATAATTTAAGTTCAGAAAAGTTGCCAAAACCAGCAACAAAGACAAACCCTTTGAAGTTATTGACCAGCCAAAAATGCATTTATTGGGGATTATTTGTCACGTAATGCTGTTATTTTGTTGAAAACCAAAGTTATGCCCTTTGCATCACAACTTTATGGTGGTTATGTAATAGGAGTTTGTCGGGGTCGGCATACTTTGTCATTTTATGAATAGAAGTTCCGCCCATTCCGGCAGAAATTAAGTTTGTATAGTTTGTTTGTGTTATAAATTTCAACTTTAAGCCCCTTTGTAATTTGATGGTGTTCATTTTTAATCTCAACTTATCTGTTCATAAAAGCTGTTATTTTGTTGAAAATCCAAGTTATGCCCTTTCCATCACAACTTCATGGTGGTTGTGTAATAGAATTTTGCCGGGGTCGGCATAGTTTCTCATTTTGTAAATAGAAGTTCTGCCCATTACGGCATAATTTAAGTTCAGAAAAGTTGTCAAAACCAGCAACAAAGACAAACCCTTTAAAGTTATTGACCATCCAAAATGCATTTATTGGGGATCTGTTATCTCTTTCTTATACAACTTTTGCCACATAACAATGGATGTGAATTTCGAGAAAAGGTTAAGCAGGTCCTATGTCCTTAACGATGACTTTGTATGTGTAAATGTCATCAAGAAACTTTTTTGTTTTCATCTGGGTTTTTATTCCATTCATCCTTATTTTTAGTAATAATTTTGTGTGTTTATTTCGTTGCAGATCCTTCCAAATGACATCTCAGACAGTCTTCCGAACTTTGAATGTGAAGCCTATGTGCTTTATGGTCGGCATTACTACAAGATGACTTACAAAGTTGGTGCATATCGGCGCCTTTGCCAGGGGTGGGAAAGACTTTGTTGATACCAATGGGCTGCAGGAAGGAGATACTCTATGCTTTAGGCTTGTTGAGTGCAATGCTGGCATAGGGATTATTGTTAAGAAGAAGGAGGAGATTGTAGTTATAGACTAGATCTGCTCATAATTTTTATTTTAGTATGAATGAATTTTTATTTTTAGTCTATGTATGTTCTTTTTTTTTTTTTTTTTTGTTGCTCTCCAAAATTTGTATGAATGAAATTTTACTATGAATGAATGAAATATTTTACTTAATGTTAATTGTGTTGTGCTGAATGTTTTTTCCAATTTTTCAGCATTTTAAAATATTTTATAAACAACAAAGCACATAAGTATGCCCCTAACAGCATACTTATTTATTTTGTAAGCGGAAGACATGCCAGTTCCGGCATAAATGTAAAACTTGAAAACAACAGAGAGAAGGAATATTGTTATGTCCCAAGGCACACATTTATTAAACTTACCAGGATGTAGTCTTTGAGATACCAATTTTGTTTTGCCATTTTCCCCGGCAAAAACTGTTATACCCGTCAGAGGAGGCATAAATTATAAAACTGGATAATTAAAGTTGATGATATTTTTTCTTTTTCCTCAATGTTTTATGGTAGAGAATTGTAGATTTCATGTAGGGACATTTATCTGTTGCTATTATATAGTCTTTTATTATCAGCAACAAGAAGATAACAATTTAATAAAAGAAAATAATAAAAGAAAGAATGGACAGAAGAATAAATGAGTGATAAGATGCTTGAAGTCTCAGTCTTAGTAATACCAAATTTTTGCCATTTCTTTCAGGCAGAGTGTGCATTATGCGTCAAGAATCATAAGATAAATTCATATAAACAATGTATAAGAGTGTGATGTTAGGATGACAATTTCCTCTTCTTGTATCTTCTTGAATATGGATTGAGAGCTGGACTGTGGTTACAGGTTTCCCTAGTGTGTCCAAAGAACTTGCATCTACCACATCTGTATGTGTACTTTGTTCATTCTCTTCTTGGGCGATATCTTTTTGTTTGTTTTCTTCCAGGTCTTATTTTAACATCAGGTGGCGTTATTTTAATATCCATAATGTTTTGTGAAATAATCCATGAGTCTTGATTTCCAACTGATAGTATTTCACCTTTGTATGTCTCTTGGCAGGCTTGTTTCTTGAACCAGTCCGCACAGTATGTAGATTTTGGCAAACTTCTTTTGTCTATAACTGCCATGGCATGTGTGCACGGTAACTCGTCAGTTTGGAACTCCAAGCACTCACAAGTCATATTCTTCAGGTCTACATTGTATTGATATCCTTCATCTTTCACAACAAATTTGACGGGAGTTATGTTTTCTACCTATGGAAATTGAAAATATAAATGAGTGATATTTTTTGTGGCAATTTTCAGATTATATGAGAGTTATGCCCTTTCCGGCATACTTCCTGTACATTGAAAATAAGATTCTGCCCCTTCCGGCAGAACTAAGTATAAAATAGGGTCATAGTTGTTCCTTTGTCCAGCATAACTTTTGTGTTTGGTTAATTTTAAACTATACATTGCTCATAAAACTAAGATTGAAGTGTGTTGGTAAAATCTACTTACTTTCATTGTGAGCATAAAAACAGTGTAATAGTTATGCCCTCACCGGCATAATTCCATGCTAGTTAATACAAGTGTCTGCCCCTTCCGGCAGAACGAAGTATAAAAATAGGGTGATAGTTTTCCTTTATCCAGCATAACTTTTGTGTTTGGTTAAAATTAAACTATGCATTTCTCACCAAACTAATATTGAAGTGTGTGTTGGTAAAATGTACTTACTTTCATTGTGAAGCCTCTACTTATCTTTTCAAGCAGAATCTTTTCAGCCCAACATGTCAGATCATGGGACGGTCCTGTTGCGTCCAATTTTCTCTGGTAAAACCAATTTTGCAGCTTGTTCTGGATGTAATCAATACATGCCATTATTGGAAACTCCCTTGCTTTCCTCGATACAGAATTCATTGTCTCGACATTGTTTGTTGTGAGCATGTTGTAACGCCTGTTGGTGTGGAATGAACGTGCCCATCTTTCCGGTGGTTCTTCTTCTATGTATTCTGCAGCTTTTGGGTCGATTTGTTGTATCTGTGACATATAGGTACGAAACTCTGCCTATTTGTAGGTAGTTGCTGCATTGTATAATAGTGATAGGATCGCTTCGGATGGGAAATATTTCTGCAAGTTCTTCTCCATGTGGTAGATGCATATTCCATGCTGGGTATTTGGATACAATTGACGAGTGGCGATCGGAAAGAATTGATAGGTCTTTGCGCGTGCCAAACACCTTTTTCACGTGTCTGAAGAACCACCTGTAGGATTCATTATTCTCAGAGTCAGCAATACCAAATGCGAGAGGAAATATGCTGTTGTTTCCATCTTTTGCTACTGCTATCATGAGCACACCGCGGTATTTTGATTTCAAGAAAGTTGCATCCACCATCATTACTGGTCTGCAGTGTTTCCAACCCTCAATTGATGCTCCATACGCGAAAAAAGCATATTTAAACTTATTGTCAGCTGTCCATTTGATGTTAGCAACTGTTCCAGGATTTCTTAATTTCATCATGTGAAGATATTTCGGTAGAAGTGTGTAGTTATTTTCTGGGCTTCCTCTTATGACATTATAAGCGTGTTGGAGGGAACACCATGCTTTGTGGTAACCAATGTGCAAGCCATATCTGCTTCTCATTTCTTCAATGACAAATTTGGGTGTTATCTCTTGTAGTGTATGGTGTACTAGGTCTGTAATGTATTCCGCTATGACTTTTGAAGTTGCATTCCTCATGTCAGAGGTGATGAAATTTATTGAACAACTATGTCTCTTTTCAAAGTTAACTACTTTGAAAAGTTCTGATCCTCTGAACCTTGAACTGTGGAAATGCCAAATGCAGGTTGGATCAACACACCTGATGTAATACCGTTGTGTGCATGACTTTTCTACCTTGTACTGTTGATGACGAGTAATTGCAATGTTATTCATGCACTTTTTCACGGTATCTTTGTCTTTGAATAAAATGCCAACTTCTATTTGATCAATCGATGCACTAGGTGTCAAAATTTGTGTATCATTTTGTATCCTCTTCCTTTTTAGTGCCTTTGTTTTGTTGCATGGCTGTGTTTGTGTCTCTTCAACTGTCATGCTCTGAGTAAGTGATACAACATACAACTTGCTCAATGTTTGGCGGTTGCCATTGTAGCTGCTGAGGTGTCTGGTTAGGAGTTACTATCTCGCTCTGCTCAAGTGGAATCCCAAGGTTATGTCCAATAGGGCTGTGTTGTTCGTCATCCAATCCAACTTCAGACATGTCTTCTTCATAAGCAATGCAGAGTTGTCTGTCAATTTCCTCTATGGTTTGTCCTTCTGTCATTAGGATAGATTCATTATGATGTTCTTGTAATGGGTTGTCCTCCGCATCAGCTGAATCGAACTCTAATATGAAACGGGAATTCCTGAAGTTGTCATTGTTGTTGAGCAGGTACAAGCAAGTGTGAAGATCAATGTCGTTTGTTACACGCATCCCTTTGGATGTTTTCCCACTGGTGTCAAACCATATGTTGGCCTCTTTTTGCTGAGTATCTTGTGTATGCCCCGCAAATATCTGTTGAGTGAATTGTTGAAAATTTACACCATCATTGACAAGTATTAGCTTGGTTTCATGATTAACATAATTGCAGGCGGCGTCCCATTTGCCGTTGAAGGCTACGTAGATGCATCTTGGTGTCATTTTTTTTTGTTAAACTTCCTGCATAAAGAGAGATTCACTTGTGAAAAAAACAAAATGAAATGTATTTAAGTTGTTAGTTCTGAAAATTTAAATTCTGCTCTTCCCAACAGGCTTTGTATGTAAAGTCATGAAGTATGCCTGAAACGGCATACTCTACCATTTTGTAAACAGAAGTTTTGCCGCTACCAGCATTCTTCAAAAACGGAGTAACTGTTTCTGCAACAGTTATTCCAATGAAATTGCAACAGTTATTTTCATGAAACTGAAAAACCTCCTCTGTCTTTATCCAATTTAAATCAAATCCACGCAACAGATATTCCAATTTAAAATGGATTAATTTATACTTCTATATAAACCAACACAACTTTGAAAAAGAAAAAAAAAACACTTTACTTCTGAAAACCAAATATAATCATACAAAATGAACCAAAATCAACATATTGTACATGTTAATGGTGGCCACGGGCAAGCACATGAACATGCCCATCCTCATAACCAAATCCATCCTAATATTGCAAATTTGCAAATTACTCATGAAATTGCTGATATCAAAAGAGATATAGATTTTCTGAGGGCTCTTTACGGTGCTCTAAGTAGAGAAAATGATGATCTGCGAAGAGTATTACGATTTGTAAGGCAGAGGTTATTCCAGCACACTGGCCAAGTTGACGATGGGGCAATTTGGAATGGGTACACGTGAAATTAGAATTGATGATGGTAGTTTGGTACTTATGAAGTTAGGATTTTATGTTTTGTGGATATATATATATATATATATATATATATATATATATATATATATATATATAAATGTATGTTAATGAAGTGTAAGTTTATTTAGGTTTGTAGAATTTTACTTTAATGGCTTCTAAAGAGAAGTATTGCCTTCTACGGCATACTTGTTCAGAAGTTTGTTCAGAACTTTGCCAGTAACGGCATACTCTACTACTTTGTAAATTGTACTTTTGCCTTCTCCGGCATACTTGTTATTAAACTGGTTCAGAACATTGCCGTTAACGGCATACTCTACTCCTGTAAATTGAACTTTTGCCTCCTCCGACATAAGCACTTTTTGTTTTGCTAATGATAATGCAGTAATTGTTTTTGGTTAAAAAACATAAAAAAAAAAATGAAAACCTCCTCTACCTTCATCAAATTTAAATCAAATGCCTGCAACAGTTATTCCAATTTAGAGGATTGACGCAACTGGACTAATTTATACTTCTACATAAACCATAACTTTTGCCTTCTCCGGCATACTTGTTATGAAATTGGTTCAAAACATTGCCGTTAACGGCATACTCTACTCTTTTGTAAATTGAACTTTTGCCTCCTCCGGCATAATCAATTTTTGTTTTGCTGATGATAATGCAGTAACTGTTTTTGGTTTAAAAAAAAATGAAAACCTCCCCTACCTTCATCCAATTTAAATCAAATGCCTGCAACAGTTATTCCAATTAGAGGATTGACGCAACTGGACTAATTTATACTTCTACATAAATCAGAACTTTTGCCTTCTCCGGCATACTTGTTATGAAATTGGTTCAAAGCATTGCTGTTAACGGCATACTCTACTCTTTTGTAAATTGAACTTTTGCCTCCTCCGGCATACTTGTTCTAAATTTGCACACAGTTTACCTTAATTCAAGTTTAAATCGATAAGCATTGCCTGATTTAAATTGAATTTACTATAATTACAATTTCAAGTAAATAAGCATTGTATACTAATTTAATTAAGGTATAAAGTAATTAAAATCAGAACAAAGCATTAAATCCAATTGATTCTATTTTCCTGAATAATTTTATCATGCGTAATGTCATCTGTTTCTTAATAATCAGGTCGTAGAAGATGATCTTTTTCAAATATTAACAATCTAAACTCAATAAAATCGTTAAATTGAGTTGAATTAAGATTTGTACCTTTTACTGATGTTGTAGCAGCAAAATCAATGGAGAAATCTGGCTTGAAACAACGATTTGAATAATTGAGAAATCTGGTTTGGGAACGAAGTTGGGCTGGGTTAACGATACAAGGATTTGAGAATAACGATTTTTGTTGTGTTTTATATGTAACGGTTAGGGGTAGTAATGTCTTTTTACTATGTTAGTTTTGCTCGGAAGGACAATAATTAAAGACCACCATTTTGAGGGGCAAAATCTAAAGACCGGCCCAAAAGAGGGGCATTCGCGCCAATTGATCGTAGAATTTAGCCTGGGCCTGGCCCAACAACAATAATTCAGAGAATTTTTACTCATTGTAGCTTCTTTTAAGACCTAATTATTAATATTAACTACCCTTTATTTAATTATATTTAGTAGCTAATTAACTTTTCTAAATTATAATTGGTAGCTATATCAAAAATACATACCCAAAGACATATATCTCTCTCTATTCCCACTCACTACCCGTTTCAGATTTTTCATTTCTCAAAACCCTAAAAAAAACTCTCTCTCTCTCCCCTTCTCTCATCTGCGCCGAAATAACCACCACCACCATGGCCTGCGCCGCTACTACCCCACCACCGGAGACAGCCGCTCCACCAGGCGTGAAACACAGATCTTAAGGTAATTCTCACTAAGAAAAGACCTTCCAAAGAACCCGTCCCCTTTTGGTCCTACCTAATTTTGCTAGTTTCCGTTCATCTTTAAGATGATTAAATTCTAGATTCATATAACAATCAAAAGTTTTAGCAATCGAAAAAGGACCGGAAGCAGGCTACTATTATCCACCTTACTCCATGTTAATTTTAAAACATAGAATCGACAAGATAGGGATATTGTTGGTGACGGCGATGGTGATGGGAGGTTGTTGGTCAAGGCGACGTATTGCGGTGGCTGGTAACGGCTTGTGACGGTGACGGCGACGTATTATGGCTGCTCAAATCTGTGGTGATAGCGACGGTGACGGTGGTGTCGCCGTCGTGTTTTAGATATGGCCAGAAAACAGTGTGTTTGTGAGATTTAGCTGGCTCAGATCTGCGGATTTGAGTTTATTTTTTTGTGTATTTGTTAAAAGCCAAATACAAATACATTCAACAATATCTACATCTCACAAATACACTGTTTTTTAATGTATTTGTCTTGTATTTTTTAGTGTATTTGTTAAAAGCCAAACACATTGTTTTTTTAATGTATTTGTCATGTATTTGAATGTTTTTGTCTTATATCTGAATGTATTTGTTGAAATTCATTCAAATACAGTATTTTCAAATACACGTAAATTTGAATGTATTTGGCTTCATATGTAGTTGGAATGTACATAATGTATTTGAAATTTTGTTTGAATCCATTCAAATACAGTGATGAACAGTGATTTTCAAATACATGAAAATTTGAATGTATTTGGCTTCAAATGTATTTTGAATGTACACAGTGTATTTTGAAATACATCAAAAAAAGCCACTGAAATACATCAAAGCAAAAAAAAAAAAAAAAACACTAAAATAAATTTTAAAAAATCACAGAAATACATATAAAAAAAGACACTGAAATACATTAAAGCAAAAAAAAATCACTGAAATACATCAAAAAAAAATCACTAAAATACATTTAAAAAAATCACTAAAATACATTAAAAAAATCACTGAAATACATCAAATGCAGATGAATGTTAGCTAAGGATGGTAATTTAGAAAAGGTTGCTATGGGGAGTAAGTTGGACCTTTTAAGATAGTTATTTGTGTAAGTTTGCCATAATTCAGATCTACCAAATAAAATTTTGTTGGTCACTGGGAAAATAGACATTACTGATCTTGATTGACTTGGTCCTTATTCTGTACATCATACTCCCTCCGTCTCAAAAGATTGTCTTCCTTCTTTTTTAGTCTGTCCCAAAAAGATTGATACCTTTCTATATTTAGAAATAATTTAACTTTATGAGATGATTTACAGACTACAGCCGTACAAATATCTAAAGCTTGTTTTGGACCACACATTTCAAAAGTCTTCATTTATTTCTTAAACTCTGTGTCAAGTCAAACTAAGAAAATCTTTTTGGGGCAGAGGGAGTATATTAATTGGTTTTGCTTTAACTCTCAATTTTATAACTCTTTTTTTCTTTTAATCTTAATTTGGAACCAACAATGTGAATTAAGTTCATACAAGCGAAGTTACGTACTAATAAGTACTTCCTCCGTTCACTTTTACTTGTCCACTATGAATTTTGCACAGCCCTTAAGAAATAATAAATGAAATGCTTAATTTACCCATATTAATTGGTGCATATTTTTAATGAATTGGAAAGATGATTTGAATGAGTAATTATTACTATGGGTAAAACAGGAAAAAAAATTATCTTCTCTTAATATGCTAAAAGTGATGAGTAAAAGTAAAAATCTATTTTTAGAATACTGGACAAGTAAAAGTGAATGGAAGAAGTAATAACTAGAAGAATAAATAAGTGAAATTTTTTAAAACGTTCCATCTTTCACATTTTTTTCCTTTTTCATTTTAAAATTTTACACTTTGTCCTATGAAATAACGAATGTCCTTGTCCTCCAACAAAGTTGCCTTCATAAAACTGGTAACTGTCTTTTTTCTTCCTATTATGCGTTTGTTTTTAACAAAAGCGTAAGTGGCGGGCCAATGGATGAGGTGGTTAGTTATGGTTTGTTGTATTCTTTTCCCAAAGTGTTTGTTGGTTGAACTGAGGGAAACTAGACCAAAGGTGACAAAGACACAAGTGCCAATAAGAACAAAACGTGTTTGATCAATTTTCTAAGGAACAACCTCGTGCTTGTTGGAGAAAAATTATTTTGGTACGGTATTTTGCTTCTTCATTAATACTTGGAAATATTTGCCGATTTTGTGTTGAATTTCTAAGGTGACATTTATTTAGGGATAAATTTGTTTTGCTACCTTGACAATTATTTCGGAACAGAGGGAGTAGCAGATACTCAATGAAATAATCGAAGTGTGTGCAAGTTAATTCGGACACTATTATCGTAAAAATATACTTTTTTCGTCTCAATTTATGTGATACCTCATTTTCCGATGAGCTTTGATCAAAATTTTAAAATGTATTTTTTCACCAAATTGATATGAGAAAAATTGTAACTTAAGTACTACTTACTATTTATGTAGTTTTCAAATAGTATATAGTATATTTTAACAATCTTAAAATATTAAGTTAAATTAATACAATTTAGCTTCAAAGCTTAATTAAATTAACTTTCGAAAAGTGAAAAATATCATATAGAGAGAGTAGTATATGTCGACAAATTTATTACTGGCAAGTAGCAAGTATTGCCGTATTGGGATGGAAAAAAAAACAAAGAGGTACAAGTGCGCAAATTAGTCAGACACTAATATTTTACAGATATTATAATTTAAATCTTTATTCGACATGGTTACTATTGTTGGTAGTTGGAAACCGCGCAATTGTCTTCCACAACGTCCCCCACACTTCCATCTTCTTTTTTATGTTCTTTTGTTGCCGTAGTCTTCGCGTCATAAAAATTGACTCAGTTTCCCCTCTCTACAATCTCCCACTAACAAATCTACAATCAAATATATTATCAAAAACATCCTTCTTTTCTTCTTTCTTGTAACATTTTTTAGGCAATAGATTAACCGAAAAACAAGAAAAGGAAAAGTGGGAAATCTTCTGTTTCTTCTCAAATATAGAAAAAGGTTGAATTATGGAGAGGACCCTTTTTATTTGCCTTCTAAAAATGTTTTTTTTTGTTTTTTAATCTGATGTGTTTATATATAATATCCATTTGTGCTTTTATGTAGGAAACAGAGAAGTGTTTTATCTCAGGGAGACAGAGGCAGCAGTCGATCCTTTATTATTCTTATTAATTTGAAAGAACATGAAGCCCTCAGGCTATGTAAGTTTTTTCTTGTTATGTTTTTATCTTTTCACGTATTTGCATGTTTAGCATTCATCAATGGTTAAGTTCATGCAATGTTGTTTGTGTACTCAGGATTTAAATTTGACCGGTTCATGATCTTATTACCAAAATATTTATACTACTTCTGAAATTATGGGTTCGAATTTAACGTTTGTAAAACTTTTAGCATTTTTCACATATAGTATATATCTACATTTCGTGTCGGAAATGCTAGATTCAGTTGAACCCGTTGGTTATACACTTCATCGGCCTCCATATGTAGTTATTGTGTAAGCCATTGATACAAGGCAGCCAATTGTTGTATATAATGTTCTAATTTTCATATCATATTTTATCGTAAACAGGGGATTACTTGGTTATCAAAGAAGAATTTAAAGTCACTATATTGATGTTTCATGTTATCTATTTCGGAAAGTTTTAGAGTCATGCAAAAAAGGTTTGATCTTGTAGCTTGTGTTGCTTGGACTCTCCGAAAAATGCTTCCACACCCGTGTCGGATCCTTCAAAATACACAATATCTGGAGGATCCGACACACACCCAACAACATTTTTGATGAGTCTGAGCAACATAGCTTATAGCAATACAAGACATTTATTATGGGCAATTAGTTGTGGGGGGACCAGTTCTTGTGTCTTGTTTTTCCCTTAAGCTTTCATTTGATAGTGTTTTTTCTTTAGATTGATTTTAGTATCATTTGGTAGTGTTAAGAACTAAGAAGTAGCTTGTTATATGAAATGTTCAGTTCAATGTGCTAATGAGATTCTTTCTTGGTACTTTCAGGTGCCATTATTCAAAGATCCAAAAAGCAAGAGGTCATGTTTATGTGCCCTCTTTTCTATAGCTTCCGTGTTGTGTCTAATTTTCTTGTTAGGGAGCTTTGCAGAGATTCATAAAGAGGTGCATGTCGTATTCTCTTGATCTCTCCTGTGGTTTATGGAATATATTGTGTATCGTTGAGCACAATTAGTTGCTCACAACTTAAGCTTTATCATTTCAAAATGCAACTTAAGGACCAACTCCAGCATTACACTTCTTTACACTCATTTTTTTTCATGTTATGAGCAGCCAATTGTGCTCAACAGAATATGGCCTACTTGAGATTCCTCGTTTGGACATAATTCGTTGAAGGTGAAAAAACAAGTTTTTGAAGTTGAAGTTGAAAAATAGTACTCATTTTATTTGTGTTTGGACGTGAATCACACTCCAAACAGGGTTGAAGTTTTTTGCCAGTAAAAACTATGATTTCACTTAAACACTCCTCCAATCAGTTTCTCAACTTTGAATTCTCTATTTCAAGTTGTAGTTGAAACTACGAACGAAATGGTAAAACAACACTGATTGCCATATAATAGTTCATTATTTGCATATAAATGTATGTCCAAATGCGGGTAACCGATTACAATCTATTTCATTCTCATAGTGTTTGTGACTTATATACAAAAGAGCAAGTTGTATTTTTCGTGTTTTGATTAATATCTGTACTAGTTATGCACAATGGGAATGGATAATCATAAGAATTCTATTGTGCAGAAAAGTTTTCGCTGGAAAGTGCGAAGCTCATGTAAGGTTTGTTTATTGGTCCTTATTGATTCATGGTTTTTCACAAACTCATAAATTAATGGGATTGACTTTATTCATTGGTTTCTGAGTACCTTGATGTTGTTCTTATTTTTCACATAAATAATTTTTGTCATCCGTTTTAGAATGAATGCAGGCCTAATGGAAGTGAGCCGTTACCTGAAGGTATTATTGCTAAGACTTCCAACTTGGAAAGACGGCCCTTATGGGGTTATCCAGAGGTTAATTTCATATCCATCTTTTCCATGTTCCTCATAAGTTCTACATTGAGAGTTCAATGTTTCTGTTGAAAATGAATCGTACCTCTTTCACAAAGTAAGATACCACTCTTCCACTCTTTCCCTTCTATATGATACTCTTTCCTTCTTAGTACATCCAACAATGTTTGGCACATTCTATTAATAATATTATTTTGTGAAACTTTCGCAACTTTCTATATTTCAAATCTAATTTAGGGTAAAATGTGCCATTTTCTCTTAAAATTTCAACTGTTACTCTAATATTTTCTTCCACACTACAGTACAAATACAACTCAATTACTTTCTAATTGTGGTTTAGCAGAAAAAAGAGCCTTCAAAGTACCTGTTTGCCGCAGCTGTTGGGATAAAGCAAAAGGAAACAGTAAACAAAATAGTACAAAAGGTGAGTTGTTTAAATATTTTGCATATTTTATGACATACAATTACCATAAGTCCACTCATTGAATTGGTTGGCAGTTTCTATCAAGTGATTTTGTGGTGATGCTTTTTCACTACGATGGTATTGTTGATGAATGGAGGACTTTTAAATGGAGTAACAGTGTACTACACATCTCAGCTTTGAACCAAACAAAATGGTACACTTTTTATTTGCATCTCCAATGGAGGGAAACAAGGACACATGCGTATTTTTCATATGCAGTTGCTTTAGTATAGAACATTTTCTGCTTGCACTTAACTCTTATTTTTTGTAATTATGAATATAACAGGTGGTTTGCAAAGAGATTCTTACATCCAGATATAGTTGCTGAGTACAGTTATATCTTCCTCTGGGATGAAGACCTCGGAGTAGAAAATTTCAACCCAAAACGGTATGTGAAAGTTGGTATATACTCAAGAATAAAGGAGATGGAGTACCATCTGAACTATTTTGTTGGAGCCATTTCATTGTTTTCACTTTGCATTTGAAAAATAATCATTTTACAACAACAACAACATACCCAGTAAAAATAATCATTTTATGATCCAATATTAAATTTTGGTATTAATTTCGGCGAAGTTTCTTCGTTGTAAACCTTGATACGAAATTGCTGATTCTCTTTTTCTTTTTTGGCTTTGTCTTTGTTGAATCTTCATAAACTTTGGAGGAGTAGATCCACTGCTATGAGTAATCTATATACTGTCAGAATCTCTCCATAACAACTATCCTCTATAACAACATTTTACTATAACGGCCAAGTTTTATGTGCGATTTTTCATGTTATGCTATAGTATATGTTCTCTATAACAGCATTTCACAATAGCAGCCAAAAAAATATCCAGACAAATGACGTCGTTATAGAGTGGTTTGACTATAGTGGAATAGTTGTCTAGATAGGATGTCCTATATCTCTATTTGACATCTTTACTACATGTTCCATTTGATAGAAGGGGAGGGTTGTTTTGGTTGCATTATATGCATTCAGTTTTATGTATGTTTTGGAAACCACTAAAAAAAGATACGAAGTGTTCCAATCAAATACTGTATATACTAAACCTGACTTGCATTATCCATGTAGATATATATCTATTGTGAGAGAAGAAGGTCTTGAGATTTCACAACCAGCACTAGATATCGGAAAATCAGAGGTGCATCATCAGATTACTGCTCGTGGAAGGAGATCAAGAGTGCACAGGTTTTTTTATAGACAATTTTGTGTCTTAGTATGTTCTTTCATATATCTATATTTTAGCTAGCATATAGCGGTAAAAGAATGGTACTCATAAGGCTTTAGTTTTCCACTTATAGCCTGTTTGGCCAAGCTTGTCCAAGGCTAAAAGTGCTTTTTTTTTTTTTTTTTTTTGCAAACTTGAGGTGTTCGGCCAAGATTCTAGGAGAAACAAACGTGCTTTTGAGTAGAAGTAGAAGCTATTTTTGAGAAACTGAAAAAAAAAAAAAAAAAAAAAAAGTACCTTATTACTTAGAAGCACTTTTTAAAAGCTTTGTCAAACACTAATTGCTGCTCAAAAGTGCTTTTCAAATTGATTAGTCAAACATAAACTTATTAATGCTAGTAACTGTATGAATTTATGGCCTTTGATTAAAAAGGACTAGATATTGTGATGTTGGAATTAATTGATTTAAACACATTACATTGCAGGAGGACTTATAAGGCTGGCGATACTGGCACTCGGTGTGACTATAACAGTATGGCTCCTCCTTGTACAGGGTAACTTAATTTTGTTTTATGCACCACTCATGGGTTAAAGTCTTTTTATCTTGATAGGAAATAATTAGGAACAGAAATCAGAACATTACAGCAATAACCTCCTTTTCTGCATGGAAAAGGTAGAAATTCAATTATTTTACGGAAGTCATAAGGCGTCTCTGATATTGCAGGTGGATAGAAGTAATGGCTCCTGTGTTTTCAAACTCTGCCTGGCGCTGCGTCTGGTATATGATCCAGGTTTTTCCTTTTAGAAACGATGTATTGTTACCATATAATTATATATGTCATGCTATAGCTGCATTTCTTGTGTTTGTACTGTTAAAACTTGGTCTTTGAAGAAAAAGTTATATAGATTGCCCGTTTATATGATAAGCTGGATCATGTCACAGCTGAAATCATTCATTTTTACTGGCTGCTGACTTCAACTTATAGCTTGTTTGGCCAACTTTTTGGGAAGCCAAAGGTACTAATTATTTTTTCCAGAAAGTGCTTATTTTAGAAAGTTGAGGTATTTTTGTTCAAGCTTTTAGGGAAAAAATAGTACTCATGAGTAATAGCAGAAGTTGTGTTTCAAAAGTTAAAAAAAGTAGCTTTTCCCAGAAGCACTTTTGAAATATTGGTCAAGCACAAGTATTGCTCTAATGTTGACAAAAGTACTTTACAAATTGATTTGCCAAACACAAATTGCTACTCTCCAATAGTACTTTTTTGAATAGCACTTCTGCCAAAAAGTATTTTTCAAAATAAGCAGATTTTAGAAGCTTGGTCGAACAGGCTAATCATTGTTCTAATCCGCTGTTTAGTTCAGTTCATCCGGCATAATCAATATTTACTTCTCATTAGTTCTCTGTTTTCTCACAGAATGACTTGATCCATGCTTGGGGTTTGGACATGCAACTTGGTTACTGTGCACAGGTAGTTCTAGATTTGGGCAGGGCATTAATTTTTCTTATGTTACAGTCGTGAGTTGTTGATGCTCCTTGGTCATTTTTGTCATAGGGAGACCGAACTCTAAATATTGGGGTTGTCGATGCTGAATACATTGTTCATTATGGCCTTCCGACACTAGGAGAGCCTGAAAAGAAGGTAATTACAACATGGTAATACATTATTTTTTTGTTGTAGTCATTGATTTTTTCTTTTAACTCTTCAAGTACTTCAAGATAAGAGAAGAACACAAGCACATTCAAAATGAACTTTGAAAACTGCAACCGACAAATAAACTGTATGTGTGAGATAATATTGAAGCAGTCACGTTAGGTTGATGTTCCCGCCTGATCGACAGTCTGTACTTACACATTTCACTCCATGAAGTCGACTGTTTTGAGTTCATTTCGGCATAAAGAGACATGTAACACAATGCTTTTTCCTTCAACATGATATTTCCTTTTGTAGTTCTCTGAAAAAATATTAAGCAGTAGCAGCAGTAAAGTTTCCTTTCTATGTGTCAACCTGTTATGCTTGTGGTCCACACTTACAACATTCTTTTGAGTATATTACAAAGTTCTAATTCTTCTCTTCTTATTTGTGAAACAATTAAATTTTCCTGAGATTTGCGCATTCAGGCTATTCCTCTTCAATTTCTGACTTTTTCATGTTGATGTCAATCATGCAGAAGAATTTGACAGTGAGTGGAGAAAACATCACAAGCCTTGGAAAACAAGTATGTTTTAAATAGCTTATCCAGCGATTATTTTTTATATTAGAAAGAGTAAAAAGCTTACCTGCCGCGTCCACCATAATAGATGTGTTTACTCATGAGTTTTTAACGCGTTTTTTATTTAACATCAGAGCTAAATACTATTTTCATGAATGCAGGCACCATCTCAACCCAATGCTCTCAATTTCAGAGTGGAGGTAAGCTTCTGGTCCACTTTTATCATGAACACTACTATTTTTGCAAACTGACATTGGAGTCAAAATTTAGTTGGCCGAACTGTCATTATGATCTGAGCGAAGAAACCATTATTCTTTCTTTTATTCCTTTTTTCTTCTGTTCCATTTTCCTCCGGGATGTCTCATGTCATTCTTTCAATATGCGTGGAAGGAGAGATTTTGTGTGTTGACAATATTGTATGATCATTTGGTATCTTGTAAAACTGATTTAGTAGTATCAAGATTGAGTGGAAGTCTAACATGAAATACAATAAAAGCTACGCCTCAATCTCAAGCTATTTGGGTTCTGCCATGTTAGGGTGAAATGAAACGAGGAGTCTAATACTAACGAAGAATGCACTTAAAACACTCCTTTTTATGTTCATTCAGAAATGAAAAGCCGTTTTTTTAACTCCAGTTATGTTGTGAGCTTCTTCAGGTGAGAAGACAATCCTACAATGAGTATAAGATATTCAAAAGACGATGGAAACAGGCAGTCGAGGAGGACACGTGTTGGACGGATCCCTATGCAGAGTCAGAGACGTAAAGCTTGCTTTACATAGACTTTCAGTGCATCAGGTTCTCGGAGAGGTGGCAAATTCAACTCATTTTTTATTGATTCAACCCGTTTTGACCCGTCGAAATTTGACCCAACCAGCCCATTTTCCACGTGTAGGTTCTTGAAAAGAATGGGATAAGATGAGGGCGAGATGCTGCAGATTCAAGAAACGGAGATAGGCAAAGTTTGCATATTTAGCTGCCTAATTGAGCATGATCAATGCTAAAATTTTCGCCTTAACAGAAGGAAGGATCTCAAATTTGTGAGTTCACAGTTTAAAGAATCAGATATCTATCATATGATCATCAAAAATGTAAAGTAGAAGAATTTAAATTTTAGAACGCCAGAATGTACAGTTTCTATAAAGTTGCAATTTTGATAGATAAATATGATACTCAAAAGTTGAAAGTGATAAAGATTGTGTAGTATCTGTATGTATAGGAATTCGAGTTACACATTTTTTAAGCAATGTATGTAATATATTGAGATTCTCTGTAAATGTTCACCCTTTTTGGTAGCCTTTACCCTATGAATAGCAATTTTTTGTGAAAAGTTACACGGTTATCACGGAAATATTATATAGCAAAAAGCTACAAAGGAACCCCTCTGCTATACAAAGTATCTTAGTTTTAACCTTTGTTATACTTTGAGGTCATTCAAAATATACTGAGAATAAAATGTAAATCTTTGGTATACTTGATGAATAAAATTTGAGCCTTTTTCCTATGATATAATACACTCAAAACTCAAAGTGATCCATTCAAATATAGTCCTAGCTGTCACGAGGTGACCATTTCTCTAAAGGTCTTGCTATCATATGCACAATTTTCATGTATGACAATGTTTCTGTACACATTCATACTTCTTAATCATCTTTTGACTTCAGTGCAATTTGTTGATAATCTTTTTTTCTTCTTTTCTTTCAACTATTAAAGTGAAGGGAAGTCTTAGATATCTGTAATAATTATTCTTGTTTCCCGTCCCGGTACTCGTTTTAGGCTCTTACTAATTTGAATTAATTCGCCCACGTAAGGTTCATTAAAGAGGAAGTATTGTCGGCTGAAGGGTAAGGCAGCCAAAGCAATGGCTTAATTTTGGGGAGCCCATTTTCAATAATAATAGATTTATGAATTATTATTTTTATTTTAAAAAAAAAAAAAAAAAAAAATCGCTCCCTCTATCCTAATGTATATGATACTTTTTGCTTCTCGAAATTCAAATTGCATAAATTTTGACCAACATTCTAAGATGTATTTTTCACCAAATTGATGTGAAAAAAAGTTATAACTTATAGTACTTTTCATGTAGTTTTCAAATATATAAATTTTAAATCTTAAAATATTGAATTAACTAATCAAATTTAGTTTCAAAGTTTAGTCAAATTAACTCCCGAAAAGTGAAAAGGATCACATAAGTTGGGATGGAGAGAGTAGCATTTAAAAGTAAAAAGATATGATTTTAATTAAAAGGGGAAGAAAAACTAATATATTTGTTACCAATGTTGATTGCACCGGTTAGAAAAATAGACTTCATAAATATAAGAAGTTTTTTTAAAAGAAAAGTTAGGGCCTCTCATTATGCCTGTCAACCGGTTCCGTGTAACCGGTTTTAACCGGTAACCGGACCGGTTAAACCGGAACCGGAACCGGAACCGGTATAACCGGTTAACCGGTTCCGGTTAACCGGATATTAGTTAACCGGTCCGGTTCCAAATTTTTCTTAACCGGAACCGGTTAAACCGGTTTAACCGGAACCGGACCGGTTAAACCGGTTAAACCGGTTAAAATAAAAATAAAAAAATAAAAAAAAAAAGAGCCGTTGGACTTGGGCCTCGGTAATGGACCGTTGGCAACGGTCCATTTGCAAAAATGGCCGTTGCCAAACGGTCATTTTCTTAATTTTTGGCCCCCAAATTTTTTTTTTTAACACTTTAACCCCTCCCCCACCCCTATATAAACCCTTCTTCATTTTCATTTCAATTCACTCTTCTTCATCTTTCTCTCAAATCTCAATCTCTCAATTATAGTTACTTTGCAATAATTAGCCACAAAGTCTTATTATAGTTTGAACTTTCAATTATTAATTTTGCAATTATAATATTGTTGGTGGAGTTGGTGATTTTGCAACAATCCGAAGTAGCTTTGGTGGATTTGCAATTCTAGCCGCCTTCGCTTTGTTGGAAATTATTCCGGCAATTTGGTACCTTCGTTCCAACTCTATCTTTAATTTTTGCAATTTAATTCTAGCAATTTATTTTTCGAAATTTAATTTACGCAATTTAATTCTAGCAATTTATTTTTTGAAATTTAATTTACGCAATTTAATTCTAGCAATTTAATTTGTTGTAATTTATTTTATTGTGATTTAAATTATTTCTATTTAATAATGTCAAAGAGATTAAGACGTGGTGCCGGTAGTAGTAGTCGTACTGTTAGGGGTGCGCTTAATGAGGAAACATTTGTGGAAGAAACACCTAATTTAGGTATTGATGTTGGTGGAAATAATCCACTTTTAGGTCATGAGGCAATGCAACAACATTTTACCGACACTTTTAATGAAGACTTAGATGATGATGATGATGATGAAACACAACCCCCCGAAAATCCTATAGGAGATACAGGTCCTGCACAATCACATACACAAGACAAACCGCCTAGAACTCGTAGGCCAACAGCTAAAGTTTGGAAATTTATGACTAAGGATAGGGAAAATCAATCAGTTACATGTACCCTATGTGGACAAGTATTTAGTTTTAAGCAAGGAACTGGTAAGGATGGTGGAACGGGTACACTAAATGCTCATATGAGAACCAAACATATGGATGTTTGGGGAGAGCAAACGGGTTCAAATGTGGGGGGGATTCAAATGTGGGGGGGATTCACAGCCTATATCTTCTTCTACTGCAAACTTTGATGAATTTAACTTTTATTTGATGCAGCCAAATGTGGATATCAGCCAACTGGATGAGGTGGACGTCTTAGCATGGTGGAAGAAGTACAAGGCAAGCTATCCGATACTTTCAAGAATGGCTCGAGATATCCTTACGGTTCAAGTATCAACCGTGGCTTCGGAGAGCGCATTTAGCCAAGGAAGACAGCAAATTGGAGACCATAGACATTCATTATCCGGCTTTAGCTTGCAAGTACTAGTGTGCATTCGAGATTGGATTAGATCGGAGCGACGCAACCAAAACTCAGAAGCGGAGCAAGGCGAAGACGAAGAAATTGAAGATTTGATAGCTAGTGGACCGGACCAAATGGAAGACTTTGAAGATATTTCCATGACCGAATATGATGTGGGGGAAATTAACGAAATGGTTCAAAATTGGTGATTTTATTATTCTACTATTTTTGTATAACTCATGTATTATTTGCAAGTTAAAAAAAATACAACTTGCAAATAAATGTTATCCAAGAATGAATAAAATATATGGCTCATTGAGCTTTCTTCTATTTATTTGTGTTTATATTTTTACTTTTATTAAGTTAGGAATATACCTAAAATATACTAAGAATATACTTAAGTTATATAGTATACTTAAACATATATAAGTATATATAGTATATATAGAAAAAATAGTATATATAGTATATAAGTAAGTATATATAGTATATAGTATATAAGTAAGTATATATAGTATACAGTACATATATACAAGTATATATACTATATATATTAAGTTATACACATATATAAGTAAGTAAGTATACTATATATACTTACTATATATACTTACTTATATATAGTATATAGTACATATATAGTATATAAGTAAGTATATATAGTATATAAGTAAGTATATATAGTATATATAGTATATAAGTAAGTATATATAGTATATATAATAAGTAAGTATATATAGTAAGTATATATAGTATATATATTAAGTTATACACATATATAAGTATATATAGTATATAAGTATATATATTATATAAATATATATAGTATATATTGTATATATAGTAGATATGTATATATAGTATATATATTAAGTTATACCTATATATCTATTAAGCTATCCTATATATAGTATATAGTACATATATATAGTATATATATTAAGTTATACATATATATAAGTATATATAGTATATATATTAAGTTATACACATATATAAGTATATATAGTATATAAGTATATATATTATATAAATATATATAGTATATATTGTATATATAGTAGATATGTATATATAGTATATATATTAAGTTATACCTATATATCTATTAAGCTATCCTATATATAGTATATAGTACATATATATAGTATATATATTAAGTTATACATATATTTAGTATATATATTAAGTTATACATATATATAAGTATATATAGTATATATATTAAGTTATACATATATATAAGTATATAGAGTATATAGTACATATATATAAGTACATATAGTATATATATATATATATATATATATATATATATTAAGTTATACATATATATAAGTATATAGTACATATATATAAGTATATGTAAGTTATACATATATATGTGTATGAAAAGCATTATTCTGTATTGCTGACTTGCTGTTAGGCTGTTAGTCAGTAAATATTTAAACTTTAATTATAAAATTGTATAACATATGTAAATATACCTACAATATACAAATAAATACTATAATATATATATATAATACAAAAAAAAAAAAAAAAAAAAATTTAACGAGTCCAAACCGGACCGGTTCCGGTTTGGACCTTCAAACCGGTTAACCGGAACCGGTTAAACCGGAACCGGTTAGGCGGTTCCGGTTTTGGAACCGGAACCGGTTAGGCGGTTCCGGTTTTGGAACCGGAACCGGCCGGTTTCCTAACCGGTTACCGGTCCGGTTCCGGTTGGAACCGGTTGACACCATCTAGATTTGGCTTTAGTCCCCACCGGACGTTGAGTAGGGCACTCCTATCAAGATGTTTTTTATTTTAACGGCTCGAAGTCTAATATAGAAGGAATTGTATTCATTGTACCACAACCTTTATGGTGGATTATAGTAACGGCTCGAAGTCTAATATAGACAGAAAGTCGAGAATATTTGGATACAATATTTGCAGGAATACAAAATAAAACTGCGTACATTATCGAAAATCTGTGCGCTGAACTATCTTCTTTTCCACCTTTTTATGTCAAGCTGGCCACAACTGCATATCCAAACTAGGCTAAAAAGAAAAAGACAACAGAATAAAATCGTGCTATAACTTGTTGGTATCAAAAAAAAGAAAGAAAAAAACATGATAGTTGGGTTTTTTATTCTCCACCTGGTTTTTGGTACCTGTTGCCTAATAAAATCAACTTCATATCTAGAACTTAAATTGAGACTTTTGGTTAAGGACGAAGGAACAATTACCATTATATCCCGACCCTCTCATTGGCCATGGTTGTTAGGTTACTTTACTGTTGCTTATGATTTGAGGTCTTTTGGTTGTTTCTACATGAAGACTTCTTATCTCTTTGCTTATACTTTTGTTTATATTTTTAACCAAAGGAAAATGAATGATGCTCATGATTGAAAGTTTATATCTTTCTAAGAAAGCTAACATTTTCTTTAATTTTGGATACATGCTATTTAAATTCAATAGAGCCTTTAAAAATTCAAATTATTAAAATTTTATTTTATAAAAGGAAAGAGTACCAAATTTTCAAACAGAGAAGCACATGTTTCTTTGACTTCTTTTCTCTTTAATCTAAAACACATATATGGTCCTCCTTTTTTATCTTTTTGCCATCTTCTTTGGTTGCTCTAATTTGGGAAAAAAATTTAACCCTAGCTCATAGTTAGTACTCTTTTGTCCGACCTATTGGTCCTTTTAGGCTTTTTGGAAATGTTCGATTAATGTCATTTGATGCCCTGTCTTCCAATGTAATGACCTCACAATATATCTTTAAATTCTTACTCACCAGTCCCCCACCCACCCACCCACCCCCCCTCCCAAAAAAAAAAAAAAAAAAAAACACCTAAGTTTTAAATTTATGTGCATATAAGTCACTACTTTCCCTTTTGATGGCAATATCTCTAGTTATGTAGTGTTTTTCCTATTAAATAACGAAAGAAATTAATTTATATACACCAAAATGTAGAGAAATTTGACGCTATCCATTAATCTCTACTCATCGTAACATAATTTGTCTTATTTCAAGATTACAAATTTCATATTTTATTGAAAATTGCCTATATAAACATCTTTTGAGTAACTTAATAGCGTAAAAAGAATTATAGTAGCATTGTATATAAGTTATAATGAAATAGCAGCAACTCTTGAACTCAACATAAATTATCACCAAAAGCAACCACTTCTTTAAAACATTTCTTTTCTTTTCTTTTTCCTTATTTTATGCTTTCGGTATCCGGAATTCATAAGGGAAATTAATTCGAGTTCGTGTCGCATAGGATTTACTAAACAGAGAAACACTTCATGTCAGGAATTTCTCCATTTTCGAGACTCGAACCCAAGACTTTTAAAGATATAAGAATTTCATTCATCTCACCATACTTCTTGCTGATTAAACAAAAATACAAAACTTCTTATTTTGTCCCAAGGAAGGGTCACATGGGTTGCTAAAGGATAATTGTCCTAAACTCAAGGTCAATTAGATTCCCTACACACACACATCTATAGAGTCAAAGAGTTTTAAAACAGCAGATTCAGATTTGGTTGGTCAGCACCACCCATTCACATTCTCATTCACTCACAAGCTTGCATAGTTAGTGCCATCAAAACTCAAAATTAGCCAAACAAGCTAAAAAACACATGAGACCAAGGTTCAATTCTTAGCGGAGACAAAAAAATTGCAAGGTGACTTTTTTGTATTTGTCTAAGTCTCCGCCGATAGAGTTTTCCGATTCTTGTACTGGTAGGTTATGCTGCTCGGACACTTAAAAATGTCAATGGATGTGTGTCGGCCTCCAAAAGTAGTGTATTTTTGAAGGATCCGATACGGCTGCGACAATATTTTTGAAGAGTCTGAGCAATATAATTGATAGGAGGAAGCAGATATCCAGGAGGACAATCAAAATACACAAACCGGCTCGAACACCACACCATTATTCTTTATAAGAAAAAGAACCGTTACATGTGACCACCACATGCTTATCTACCATCCATGATGTGTTAATTCTATAATATATCTACTACCTTTTCTTCTTGAGGAAAGGTGCACCTTGACACACAAAGTCATGATTCACCACCTCTGAATTACAACTACTATACAACTCAATCCAAAGCAAGTTGATATACAGTTAGAACCACTAATCATGTCACTCATTAAACTCATCTTAGTCTCAATATTATACAAAATAAAATATAAAATAGTATAATCTTTAAATGTTTTATATTGACATATAAATTTTTGACAAGACTAAAAGGACTCCTAGAACATGTAGGACCTAAAGTAAATGTACTGACATGACCAAGACTTAATCCAAAGTACTTAGCATCATCTACATAGATCACACATAAAGCTGAAATAAATGGTGACACCATAATTAAACACATGCAATGGAAAATGAAAAGTTTAGAACATAGAATCTAGCACTCTACAATTAAACACCAGTGCATTATTATGGTAGCTGGGATAAACTACCCTACCCAACTTCCACCCACCATAATTGTTAAGTTTGTTTATATTGACAACAACCCTATTCATTCTCTTCTCCACTAGCAATAAAAGCCCATCTAATTTCTTTATTGCTTAGGGTAAGTGAAAGCTCTCTCCCAATCTTTCCTCTTCTTTCCCTTATACATAATAGGGACTTGTGGGGGCTGCATCATTTGTTAAATAGCAAACCAATATCACATGAAGACCCTTTCGACCTCAATAATAAACAACAATTGTCCTATTCTCTAGAAAATCCAGTACACCATATTTTTCAATTGACTAGCTGCTAAGACAACAAGATAAAATTCAACCTTAGGCTCAGTGTTTACACTATCGTTTTCCTATAAAAATAAAGTTATCCATACATTGACCAATTAATTAATGACCAAAACATTGAGACAACAAACATAACTTAATGACATCAATGAATACCTCAATTGCCATCCTCATTTTAAGCAAATAATATTTTATAATGAAAGAAACTATCAACAACAATAAAATATGCTAACATTGTTAATATACAACTCCACTAAACTTCATTAAAGAGAGAGAAACACTCAATGGATATATGTATTATACTTCACTCTGAAACTAGTACTTCATCCATGTTTTTTGCTACTTAATTAGAAAAAAGAATCACATTTTTTCATTACTGAAAAAGTAAACACTAACACTACTTCAAGGGCACAAATCCCATCATCAAGTAGCAAAAGATTACCTGGAAATAGCTGTCCTTGAAACAATTATAAACAAATCAAATCTAAGAACAGATATTCCATCTCCCCTTTCAGACTCACAGAAAAACAAATCAAAGACCAAAAAAAGATCTAATGTGACTTAACTTTTCTCCCCTTCTTTTCTTTTATAGAAAGAGAGATACTTTTTGATTTCTTGTGGGATTTAGTAATGGCATCCAAAGCAATTACAAGTTTTGGGAGTGAAAGAACAGGTACCAAAAGGCCTGTTTGGTATGTTGCAATTGATAGCATAGCAACAAGGAGTAGGCAAGCATACTGATTTTACCCCACCACAGCAAGTGCAAAGTGCACAAATCTGAAAACTCCCAAGCTTCCTCCTTGTGTCATTCAGCATAAGCATCATTTTTTCTGCCTTCCCTGGCTCAATTAGTGGCACCATTTCAGATCCTTTTGCCTGCACAAGCAAAAAAGAGCTCAGTATTCCATAAAAATTCAATCTTTATAGGCAAACATCACAGACCATTTTGCCTACAGAAGCAAAATATGGCTCAATATTCCATAAAAATTCAATCTTTATACGCACAATCTCAGACCCTTTTGCCTACAGAAGCAAAATATAGCTTAACATTCCATAAAATTTCAATCTTTATAGGCACAATCTCAGACCCTTTTGCCTATAGAAACAAAATACAACTCAATATTACATTAAAATTCAATCTTTATAGACAACCATCACAGACCATTTTGGCTACAGAAGTAAAACATGGCTCAATATTCCATAAATATTCAATCTTTATAGGCACCCTTTTGCCTAGAGAAGCAATATACATCACAATATTCCATAAAATTCAATCTTTAGAGTCACCATTTCAGAACTTTTGCCTATAAGCAAAATATAGTTCAACATTCCATAAAAACTTCAATCTTTATAGTCACAATTTCACACCCTTTTGCCTACATAAGCAAAACATATCTAAATATTCCATAAAAATTCAATCTTTATACCAAGAACTATGATGGGATCTATCAAGAAACAGTATTAAGAGAGAAAACAACTTACTTGGGAAATTGGGGCACTATGAGAACTAATAAATAACACAAAAAATAGAAAGGGGAAAAGAACCCCACTAATAGTAGCAGACATCTTTATTTTCTTCCTTTCTTTCTTAACAAAACACAAAGATGAATATATCTTTGTTCAATATATTCTCACAATTTTGAGGAAAAGAAAAAAAAATTTACTCAAGATTGTAACTTTAAGGTTGGTTCTTCATCTTTCTTCACATAAATAAAGTAGTTAGGAAGAAGAACAAGTGGGGTGTTGGATTAATGGCAATGAACAGTCAAGAAAGAGTTAAAATTAGAAGTCAGGGGTGTGTGTGTTGTTTGAAAATGGAAAAGAAAAAGGCAAAAAGGAAAATGGAGATTTTGGGGGAAGGAAGGGAAGTGAAATGAGTGGTTTAGTTGGGTCACAGTTAGGATTATAGTGCAAGTGGGAAGTCACAGGCATAGCAGTAACACACTAGGTGACTATGTGAGTGGAATTATGTGTGTCATTATTGGCCTCTATCAGCTATTTTGAAAAATAAGTTTCTCATGACAATTGACAGATAAGTCATCTCCATTGGATTGGATAAATAGAAAAGTTTTCCTAAATACAGTTAATTGCTTTTAAAAAATCAATTAACCAAAATAGAAAATTTAAAACTATGCAGAGATAAAATTGCACAAAAACTAATACGTAGAAGATTCTCTAATAGTAACATTCTTTTGAAAGGTAATTTAGACACAATAGAATCCAATAATTGTTTTGCAATTCAAAAGCAACACTACTTTTGATTCTTTTGTAGTACTAATTTGTACTAACATACCACCTTTGTATGGTCTCTAAATTCATTGTTTTTAGTGTTTGGTAAATTTCGCTAATCTTTATTTTTTACCAGCGTAAAAGAGTCATAAAATTAAAAAAGTTTGTAAAGGGTCAAAAAATTTATTTCACCCCCTTAAAACATCTTTTCTCATAACAGTTATCTATTCTTATCCTTCCTTGTATCGAGCATCGTCCATCTTTAATTTGCCTCTAACGTCTCTTATGATTCGATAGACGAACTCATTGTTCATATCTGCTCACACTAATAAAAAACAACAATGCATATAATTGTTACCATCTAAAATAATTTATGATAGATTATGTAAATATTTAGTCAAAGAATATTTTGTAAATCTCCTATTTTAGGTTAGTATACGTTAGCATCAATTAGTCAAATTAGTTCCTCATTTGTAGCCTAATATTACGTTGTAACTGTTGTATATTAACCAACTCAATCAATGAGAATGATCACGGAATTAATCTCTTTCATGGTATCAGATACTAGGGTTTCTCTTTCTTCTCTCCACCTTCATCTTCCGCTGCCCTAGTCTCCTTCCCCCTCCTCTATTTTTCCGTCCATTTTCCTTGTCTTCCATCAATGACAGACACCAAGCTCCACCCTACTTTGGCTGTCTCCAACATCAAGAATCACATTCCGATCACTCTTGAGATGGAAACGGAACATTCTTCGGCTTGGGCCGAATTATTCAAGCTTCATGCCCGGTCTCACCGTGTCCTTTCCCACATTCTGCCAACCGGAAAGGAGAAGGCTCCTTCCACCGACAAAGAAAAGGAGTTGTGGTCCACCTTGGATGCCACGGTACTTCAATAGGTGTATGCAACCATCTCCACTGACTTATTGCATACAATCATCGAAGAAGATATCTCGGCAAAGGAGGCCTGGGATCGCCTCCGTAATCTCTTTCAAGACAACAAGAACTCCCGTGCCGTTGCCTTGGAACACGATTTCTCTCATGTCAAGATGTGGGATTTTCCAAACGCTTTGGCGTATTGTCAACGACTCAAGACCCTGGCCGATCAACCCAAGAGCGTGGGGGCTCCAGTAACCGACAACCGCCTCGTTCTTCAACTGGTGGTTGGCCTCACCGAGGCGTACAAGAACGTGGGCACTCATATCCGTCAAAGTAAGCCCCTTCCACCATTCTCCGAAGCTCGCTCGAGTCTGTGCCTTGAGGAAAAGGCATTGGCTGAAATGAATGATGACTCACCGGCGGCTATGGTGGCAGCTTCCCACCGTGAGTTTGATGACTCTGCGTCTCTTGACAATTCGAGTCATTCTCACCATAATCGGGGCAAAAATAACCACAAAAATCGTGGTTCTGGCGGCGGCGGTGGCAACCGTCACGGTAGTGGTCGTAGCTCCGGCGAGACGCAGCAGGTACCGGTGCAGCAGCAGTGGCAGAATCCTCCTTCACCTTGGCCATGGGGATGGATGCCTCACTGGGCTCCCCCTTGCCCATATCCAACAACACAGTGGGCTCGTCCACCTTCTGGCCCAACAAGGATGATGGCCCAACCAGGGATCTTGGGCTCAAGACCACAGCAGCAGGTCCAATAACACAGTGGGCTCCAACTGACATTAAATCCGCCTTGCACACAATAACCTTTAGCCAACCCGACCCCAATTGGTATATGGATACCGGCGCCACATCCCATATGACGTCCACGAACGGTACTCTCTCGTCTTATTTTAATTTGAGCAATCATAATACTGGTATTGTTGTTGGTAATGGTAATTCAATTCCAATTCGTGGTTGTGGTCATGCTAAATTGTCTCCCCCGAAGCCTCCATTATTTTAAAAAAATGTCCTTCATGCTCCAAAACTCATAAAGAATTTAATATCGGTTCGTAAATTTACTACTGATAACTCTGTAAGTGTTGAATTTGATCCTTATGGGTTTTCTGTGAAGGATTTCCGGACGGGGACGACTCTCATGAGATGTGATAGTAGGGGTGATCTTTATCCATTATCCACCATAAAAAATACCACAAATTCACCATCAACTTTTGCTACCTTGTCTTCTACACTTTGGCATGATCGTTTGGGTCACCCGGGAGCTTCTATTTTGGATTTTCTTAAGCACAATAAAAGCATTGAATGTAATAGTTCTAGTTCATCTAGTATTTGTCATTCTTGCGTGCTTGGTAAACATGTTAAATTGCCTTTTGCTAGTTCTATTTCCGAAACTATATTTCCTTTTGACATTATTCATAGTGATTTGTGGACTTCTTCCATTTTGAGTTCTATGGGGCATCGTTATTACGTTCCTTTTTTGGATGATTTTACCAAATATTTGTGGGCCTTCCCTTTAGCTAGAAAATCTGATGTTTACTCAAAATTCTTAGCTTTTAAGGCCCACGTTCATACTCAATTTGAACGTCCTATCAAGAATGTCCAATGTGATAATGGGAGGGAATATGATAATGGTCAATTCAGAAAATTTTGTTAGTCCAATGGGATGTCTTTTCGTCTTTCGTGTCCTCTTACATCCTCTCAAAATGGGAAAGCCGAAAGAAAAATTTGTTCAATAAATAATGTCATCCGGACTCTTCTTGCTCATGCCTCTATTCCTCCATCTTTTTGGCATCATGCATTGCAAATGGCGAATTATCTCCTTAATATCTTACCAAGCAAGTTATTGGGTCAAAAATCACCTTTAGAAGTCCTTTACCAACGGAAACCATCTTATTCTCATCTCCGGGTCTTTGGGTGTTTATGTTATCCCCTCTGTCCATCTACTACTATTCACAAGTTGCAATCTCGGTCAACTCGTTGTGTATTTTTGGGATATCCACCAAACCATCGTGGCTACAAATGTTTTGATTTATCCTCAAATAAAATCATTATTTTTCGTCACATTTTATTTGATGAGACTCAATTTCCGTTCTCTAAAATCCATACTCCAACTGCCACCACTTATGACTTCCTTGATGATGGCCTTTCCCCTTACTTGGTCCATCATCTCACAAACGGCCCAACATCGCAGCCTTGTTCTTAACCAACGCTGCCCAGTGTTATTTCGCTTGGTCTGGGCCAGCAGCCCACGCCACTCTCTGATGGGCCGCCTGCTAATCAGGCCCACGCAGACTCCTGCTCACCTAGGCAGCAGCATGCGTCTTCCTCTCCTCTGGCCCAGCCCGCGAATCTGGCCCAACAGCCTGTCCCCAGCCCACACAACTCACCCATTCCTCCTCCTGTCCAGCAACCCAATACCCAACCACGCATGGTCACTCGTAGTCAACACGGGGTTTTTAAGCCCAAGCGCCCATTTAATCTACATACAACGGTTACGAAGTCCCCCATACCTCATAAACCGTTGGATGCACTATGTGACCCGAATTGGAAATTTGCCATGGATGATGAATATGATGCTCTTATTAAAAATAAGACATGGGATTTGGTACCCCGTCCACCTAATGTGAATGTTATTCGTTCTATGTGGATTTTTACTCATAAAGAAAAGTCTAATGGTGATTTTGAGAGGCATAAAGCCCGTCTTGTAGGTGATGGAAAAACACAACAGGTTGGCATTGATTGTGGTGAGACTTTCAGTCCAGTAGTGAAGCTAGCAACTATCTGCATTGTATTAAGTCTATCTCTATCTAAGCATTGGCCCATTCATCAATTGGATGTCAAAAATGCATTTCTTCATAGCGAGCTCAAGGAGACAGTGTATATGCATCAGCCAATGGGTTTTAGAGACCCATCTCATCCTGATTATGTGTGTTTGTTGCACAAGTCCTTATATGGGCTTAAGCAAGCACCGAGAGCTTGGTATAAAAGATTTGCTGATTTTGTTTCTTCCATTGGTTTTGCTAATAGCAGGTCTGACCACTCCTTGTTCATCTACCGCAAGGGGCACGACATGGCTTACATTTTACTATATGTGGATGATATTATTCTTACTGCTTCTTCAGATGTTGTCCGCCGTTCAATTATGGCTCTTCTTGGCTCGGAATTTGCTATGAAGGACTTAGGTCCTTTGAATTATTTTCTTGGCATTGTTGTGACTCGTCACAAGGGTGACATGTTTCTTTCACAACGAAATTATGCTGAGGAAATTATTGAACGTGCAGGAATGTCATATTGTAAGCCTTCTTCCACTCCGGTTGACACTAAACCGAAGGTCAGTGCTTCTTCTGGTGATCCTTGTGGGGATCCAACTCATTTCCGGAGTCTTGCAGGTGCTCTTCAGTATCTTACTTTCACCCGACCGGATATTTCTTATGCCGTACAACAGATTTGTCTCCATATGCATGCTCCACGAGATACGCATATGCTTGCTCTTAAACGGATTATTCGGTATATTCAAGGTACTCTTGATCATGGTTTGCATCTCTACCCATCTTCAATTACTGATTTGGTTTCCTATACTAATGCTGATTGGGGGATGTCCCGACACACGACGTTCAACGTCGCGTTATTCCGTGTTTTTGGGAGATAATTTGATATCTTGGTCATCCAAGCGCCAACCTACTCTATCCCGCTCAAGTGCGGAAGCAGAATATAGGGGGGTTGCTAATGTTGTTTCTGAATCATGCTGGATACGTAACCTCCTCTTGGAACTACATTGTCCGGTCCGTAAGGCTACTTTGGTCTATTGTGATAATGTAAGTGCCATTTATCTTTCAGGAAATCCAGTTCAACATCAGCACACCAAGCACATTGAAATGGATATCCATTTTGTTCGTGAGAAGGTGGCGCGCGGACACGTTCGTGTCCTTCATGTTCCGTCCCGATATCAGATCGCTGACATTTTCACTAAAAGACTGCCACAGGTCTTATTTGAAGATTTTCGGGACAGTCTAAGCGTTCGTAAACCTCCCGTTTCGATTGCGGGGGTCGGGGGTGTGATAGATTATGTAAATATTTAGTCAAAGAATATTTTGTAAATCTCCTATTTTAGGTTAGTATACGTTAGCATCAATTAGTCAAATTAGTTCCTCATTTGTAGCCTAATATTACGTTGTAAATGTTGTATATTAACCAACTCAATCAATAAGAATGATCACGGAATTAATCTCTTTCAATTTATGATTAGCCTAGTTGGGCTAAAAAAATGAAATATGTACACTCCATTTTAGAAAAAGATGAAAAAATGGATTAATTTTTTTTCTATCCATATTTAAATTTCTTTTGTTTTTATTTGGAAAATATTCTCACATATAAAAAACTTCACAAGAAAGAGAAAAAAATTGTAAGATTTGAGCATTAACTAACAAGCAAGAAATTCGAGTAAATGAATCAAGAACTCTAATATGTAAGTAGTTAAACTATAAATACAAATTTTTTGAACATTCAATTCTATTTGTCACATTTTCCAAATAGTGAAAGCTTACATTTTTGAGACTTTGGGTTTTACCATTTTATTCTGTGTGGTAAAAAAAAAAAAATGAAACTATGGCTAAGCTGTTATCATCACCGTTGATTTTGACTCAAGCTGTTAACTCTGTATTCACTTTTGTACGATTGGCTGAGTTTGTTGTGTTGTTCTTTGTTATAGCATATCTAATCTTCAATGATCTGGTTTGTTTCTCTTCCTTCACTGTATTTACAGCTTTTTTGGATGGTTGTTACTGATGTTTTGTTAGTTTAGTGTCGTTACCTTCTTTCTTTTTCTCGTTTTGTCTTTATTATTATCTAATGGTCATATTTTATCCATTATGTGTTAGTTTAAATGTGTGATATTATGTAACGAATGGAAACGATAATGTGTGATATTATATAACGAATGGGAACTATACTTTATTCATCAAAACAATAGAGTACGATACAATGTACTACATTATGAAACAATATGTAACAACCATCCAGTCAGAGTGTTCCTGTACTGGGGTTATTTTCATTTTCCCGAAATGCTTTAATTTTTTTCATGACAATACTATCTCTTATGAATCTTCCAGTGAATTGTTTTAGAATTTATAATTAATGCTTATTGCTAGAAAGTAGTAGCAGGATGAAATGAAACCCCATGTTGCACCATCAGCAATCTTGTCGTTTACCCACATTAGCGATTCTATCAATCATAGTAACAATTGGGGAAAAACATGGTATTTGTGTTAGTTTCTTGACAGACTAATTGGATAATAGCAGAAAGAGTCAGCTTATGGATAAAACTTTTCCTTTATATACTTTTTTATTTTTTATTTTTTATAATGGTGATGTTCATGTCAGCTTGCGCACACCTCGATTAATTATATGGGTGGTTACCTGCTAGGCTGCTATGTCCCACCTACACAAGTACCGGGTAACTCTGTCCGTTAAGTTAAGTTGCAAGGACTCTTCGTTTTTGATGCCGAACCAGTCTCGACGCGAGACTGGGACGGGTGCAGGTGCGGGATACATCTCAGATTCGGTCAACCAATTTCGGATACTTTGATCAAAGTCCATAGACAAATTTGGGGTGAAATTGAGATTTTGATTTCTCAAAATGAAAGATAAAACAGATTTAAGACATGGAAAATGGCATATCTTCATTATTATAGTTCTTTTATCTCCCATTCTTTGCTTCATGTTTTAGGCCAAACAGAGAGAAACCAACAATTGAAGGGGTTGTGTTCTTTATAGATCTATTTTTATAATTTTCTTAGCTGAATCCTCGCACCTGTATCCATACCTGGATCCACACCCCCGAATCTTAAAATTTAGATTTAGTCGAATCCGACACTCGGATCCGTATCGGTATCGGATACCCGCACTCCAGTTCGAGCAACTAAGCCATTAAGGCTTGAACAAAAGGAAGAAATCACCTAATGTTTTTACCTTTTGATGAAATTTCAACCCGAGACCTCATTTCATTGACCACTAGGCACACCTTAGGTGCAGGATTTCTCCTTTAAAGACTCCTAGGCACCCGTTTAGTTATAGATCCCAAGAATAGTTATTAGTGTGATACTCCAAAGCCCCCGTGGCTTGATCTAGTGTAAGAGTGCAATGCCTGATGTATGGATTAGCACGTGTCGAGTTGGAACCTTACCGTAGACAGAAGCATGATATTTAAGTGGAGAAGGGTAGAAGTGATGGTCTATTATCCACTGAATTTTGAACTGTGTGTGAGCTAGTCTATCTACTGAATTTCAAACGATGCACGAGCTGACCCCAGGGATTTCTCGATAATTAAAAAGAATTAGGAGTGTAGTAGTCCAATAATTTAAGCAGTTTCCTGTCATGACCCAATGCAAGTTTTTAACTGCACAAAGTCAAGAATGGAAACATTTTCCTAGTTTCCACACTTGTAAGTCGTCGTTTTAAAATTACTTGATGGTTCTAACTATTTACAGGGTTTGGAGCATGCCATCTTGCATTCTACTTAAGGGTTTTTTGAAACTTTACGCAGTCCGTGTTCAAAATCTAGATCTTTTTGCTTCTCTTCCCTTCCCCCTTTTTGAGAGGATGACTGATTTTTGCGATCATCTTGTTTTATATACTTGCGACGTTCATTAGAAGTATCAGCTGAATGGCTCATTTCTCTTTCCTGAGGCAGTAGTTCTTTCTATTTTACTGTAAAATGAGTATTGGATTATGTAAGACTGCTTTAGTGCTTCAATACTGCTAAGCACATATGATCTAAAACTGAATAATGTAAAAGCAGTATACATTTTTATGGGTCAGTCATCAACCTACTACTTAGCATATGAAGGTTCCTCTATTGTCTATATCTTGACATACATCAACTTGAAAAAAGACAGTAGATAACTAGTCCATATGATTGGTTCATAGAGTTCCCAAGTGAGCAAAAGAAAGAGAGTCTGAAATATAGGCCACGGAATCTGGTTCGAGTTCCTGCTTATTTGATCTTTTTGACCAAACTTATTAGATTGGATATGGACAATAGAGATAGAGCTGATGCTGATTTGCATGGAACCTTATTTTTTGATTCCGTATAGGATGGAATTAGACATGAGTAATGTGTTTGAATCCAATAGATATGAATTGCTGTTTCTAAAAGAAGACAAACGGTCAGAAGATATTTAGGATATTATCTAATGTTTAAGGATTGTGTTTTCATGTATCTTAAATGCAATTAATAAATTTTTAGCTACCAGAATATTTTACTGTCATTCAAAGTGATGACATCTGATATTCTTGTTCTTCATTTCCTCTTTCGATTTGAAATGGCTTCTAAAAACTCTCTGATTTGCCCTTTCACCGCCAAAAAAAGACATGTGATTATTAAAAGTCCAATCAAACCTCCCTATAGTGGTGTCGTTTGTCCAGATGTTTTTTGGTTGCTATAATGAGATGTTATAGAGAACATATAATATAACATTATATGTAAGTCCGTTCCAGATACATTTTGGCCGTAATTGTGAAATGTTGTTATAGAAGATGGTTATTATAGAGAGGTCTGACTGTATCTATTTATGATATAGCTCTTTGACGGTAAGTGCCACATTGCTTTGTGGAAGGTAAGTATGTTGGGAATAAAATAGACCCGCAAAAATAATATTCACGGTATTAGTGATAAACGCGGAACACTAACTTATGGTTAAATCAGCAAGAATAAAATGCAGCAATAATGACACCAAGATTTTACGTGGAAACCCTTCTGAATAAGGGAAAAACCACGGCCAAGAGGAGCAGCTGATATCACTATAGAGGAATTTTACACTGTGTAGTAACGAGTACAAATACTCCTAAGACCACTACACTCTCAAAAGAAATAACACTCTTTTGATTTTCCCACCTCACTACAATATCACTCACACTCTATTTTTCTTCACAGACTATTTTCTTACAGTCTATGGAATACCTCACTTTTGCTCTCACTCAGATGTATTGTCTGAGATTTTGGTGTGTTACAAATGAACCATAAGCTGTCTATTTATAGGAATGAATTTCCTATGGTGAGGTAAGCGCTTACATCACGATTATGATGAGGTAAGCTGTTACACAAAAATTTTCCGTTGGTACGCAAGTGAATGAACTAGCGAAATACGAGTATCGGGTTAATGATGACTTAAGGGCATTTTGGGAAAGAGTTATAACGTCCCTTAGATTAGTATTGAAGTGTTAAACAAGTGTTAAGAAGGTTCCATGAGGATCGGAGATCAAACGAAGTGGCGAAACTAAGTTCAGTGACTGATGAGTTCTACGGCTCATTATACGGACCGTATAATGTTATACGGACCGTATAGTGGACCGTAAAACCATCACAGTGAAGGTTGGTTGCTGGTGGAATTTTACGGTCAGTTATACGGACCGTATAAAATTTATACGGACCGTATAACGAACCGTCGAATGGTCACAGTGAAAGGTTGCTCACTAGTAACGTTTTACGGTCAGTTATACGGACCGTAAAACTGTTTTACGGACCGTATAACGGACCGTCAAGTAGTCACAGTGAAGGGGTGCTGGGCAGACCCATTTCACGGTCTATTATACGGACCGTATAACCATTATACGGACCGTATAATGGACCGTATAATGGAACCCGACAGTTCGGTGATGATTTAATAAATAAAGACCAAGTTCATGAAAATCATTTCCACATTTCCTCTCTCTCTCTAAAACATCTCTCTACAACTTTTGTACAAGTTTTCAAGGGTATTAATCCATCAACCACATTAAACAAGTAAATCCAAGGTAGAAACCCATCAAGGATCATCTAAAGTCAAGAAACCCAAATGGAGAAAAACTAGGGTTTTACTCAAAGTGGAGTATTATCAACAAAAGCTTGTCCCTACAACTTCTAAGGTAAGATTCATGATTTTTATATGATGTTTACGGTATTGGAGAATTAAAATGCATGGATTGTAGAAAACATGGTCCACTAGGACATGAATGATGAATAGTGACGTTTTTGAGACATAGTTTGAATTGAATCATGATCGTTGTTGTATTGTGATATGAGTGTGTTATAAATGACGTTAAGATCATGAAATAAACATTGTATATGGATGAACGAAGTTGGGTGTTGTGACCATAAATAGGGACAAATGGAAGTGAATTGAGAATGTGGATAATGTAGATGATTAATGGCCATGGAAATGATATTATAAATGTGTTGTTGACGTTTGGGGTTGAATTATGATATGGACAAATGTTGTATAGATAAAGGAGATGCTGTCCAATTTTCTCTAGTTCTAGCCATGTGCACTAGTTATCGATACTAATGATAGTATGGCCTTAATGAAGGTAGAAACGTGAGCATCGAAGGAGTACGTGCAAGTGTAGAATAATTCGACAAAGAGGTATGTAAGGCTAACCCTTCTTTCATAAGGCATGGTTCTTTGGCCAAACTCCTAATCCCTCTATATGAGCATGTTGACTACAATGTTTCACATTCCGAACTCATAAGCTCACTATCCTTGATTGGTACTACGAATGCGCTACGCACCTCAGGTGACGAGTAGGACTACGATATAGAAGTAACAATAACGATAATGATAGTAATGATGATGGTGATAATAATGATGCTAAAAGTGCCTACGGGCTGTTATGCTCATACATGCCCATGAAGGGCTATAATGAAACCCCGAGCTTATAACGCCGGGTAGAATATATGTGTATGAATATGTATAGAATATGTATACGATTTCGAAACGCGCGCACACATCTGCAGATGGTACGGATAACCCTGAAGCCTTGGTAGGGCCAGGTATGAGTAACATTGAGCCTTGGTTGGCCAAGTATGTATATGAAATACTGATCCAATGAGGTCGGGTACGCTATGTAAATGCCATGTATACGAAATTATTATGTATGTATATATATTATGTAAAAGAATGTGATGAGACTATGTATAAGAATACGAATGAGGATATGTACACTAATACGAGCACAAGCATGGTACGAGTTTTATTATGGGGCACGAATGACGATGTGAGTAAGTAAGCGACATGATGATGATGATATTATTGTCTCCCCTCCTATGCTATTCCATATATTGTTCATTATGCTGTATATCAATGTTAATCATGCTTTACATACTCAGTACATTCTTCGTACTGACGTCCTTTTGTTTGTGGACGCTGCGTCATGCCCGCAGGTGCACAGGGAGACAGACTTGACCCATAGCTGCCTATTTGAAGATTTCATAGAGAGCTCCATTTCCTTCGGAGCCATATCTTTTGGGTACTCATTCTTTTGTGTATATAACTATGGGCATAGCGGGGTCCTGTCCCGCTCATGATAGGTCATACTCTTAGAGGCTCGTAGTCATGTGTATGTGGGTAGAGATGTTTGGCCATGTCGGCCTATGTTTTGTATATCTTTTGTTGGCCTCGTCGGCCTTGTATATTTGACATGGCATAGATGCCCATGATATGTTAATTGATGATGGTCGTCCAATGGGACTAGCTTGATTAATGATTTAAAATGCATGAAATGAATTATGGTTCACCTAGATGTTATGATATGCATGATTAGGGGGTGCCCGGGTGGGGTAGCACCGGGTGCTCGTCGTGGCCCCCTAGTCGGGTCGTGACAAAAGTGGTATCAGAGCAGTTGAGTCCTAGGATGTGTCTACGAGCCGTGTCTAGTAGAGTCTTGGTTATGGGTGTGTTGCGCGCCACACTTATAAACGAGAAGCTGCGGATATCTTAAGGAATATATGACCTTCTTTCTTCATAAGAATCGTGCGATAAAGCTATGATGTAAGAAATTCTTGTTCTTAAATCGTGTGTTGTGTATTTCAGAGATGCCTAAAAAGAAAAAGGCTACAGCAGCCCAAAGGGGCAAGACGGTGGCAGAAAAGCGGGCTGAAAGAGCACCGCCACCAGTAGTAGAGGAAGATGAGTCCCAGAGTGCGGCTCAATCTCAGTCCTCCCAGACAGTGCCTATTACTGAGGAGCACGTGGGAGCCTCAGCCCCAGCTCCAGCTCCTCCGCCGAATGCTTCAGGCCAAGACGTAAGAGAGGCCATTAATTTGTTGACTCAGTTGGTTGCGGCCCAGACTCAGAGGCCAAGCGCGGGGCAAGGTGACAGGACTGTTAGCGCAAGGGCCCGTGACTTCATTGCTTTGAAACCCCCGGAATTCTTTGGGTCGAAACTGGAGGAGGATCCCCAGGACTTTGTTGATGGTATGCTAAGGACGCTCTGATTGATACATGCTTCAGACACCGAATCGGTGGAGCTAGCGTCATACAGATTGAGGGATGTCTCAATCCAGTGGTACACGGTTTGGATGGCTTCGCGGGGAGCCAATGCACCTCCGCCGGTATGGCAAGAGTTTGTCGATGCTTTTCTCCGTCACTACATGCCTCCAGAAGTTCGGCGAGCTAGGGCCGATAAATTCTTGAATCTGAGGCAAGGTAGCATGAGTGCTACAGAGTATAGTCTCCGCTTCAATTCCTTGGCTAGGTATGCTTCGGCCATGGTAGCGGATATGGGCGATCGGGTGCACCGGTTTGTGAAGGGCCTAGGGCCACATTTGATGGATAAATGCTTGACTGCATCTCTTCAGGATGGCATGGATATTGCACGTATTCAGGCGCATGCTCAGGAATTGGAGGAACACCTACAGCAGCGGAGGAATGAACGTGAACAGGATAGGGGACATAGCAAGAGGGCTAGATCTTCGGGGCCGATGAGTGAGTCCAGAGGTGGGCACCGGCAGCAGCCCCCTAGGCATGCAGGCTACTCTATGACCAGTGCGCTCCCACGGTTTTCAGGCCAGAGATTGGATAGATCTGCTCATTCAGGGCCGAGCCCGAGTTATTCAGGGCCTCAGTATAGAGATGATTCAGGCCAGTCTAGACCACCCGTGCCACGATGTTCCCAGTGTGGGAAGTTGCATTGGGGTCAGTGCCGATCAGGTTCAGATGCTTGCTATTCTTGTGGTCGACCAGGCCATATTATGCGTGATTTCCCCTCAGTACAGGGTAGAGGTAGGGCCCAGCCATCAGGGTCGATAGCCGGGTCTTCAGCATCTGCACGCCCTATGGGGCCAGGTTCACATGCGCAGGTTGGCCATGGTAGAGGTAGAGGCAGAGCTCCCAGTTCCAGCGGTCCTCAGCACCGTATTTATGCTTTGGCTGGACGCCAAGATCTTGAGTCTTCTCCTGATGTGGTCACAGGTATATTATCGGTATTCTCTCATGATGTATATGCTTTGATTGATCCGGGCTCCACATTGTCTTATGTTACTCCATATATTGCGGGTCGATCTATAATTGAGCCGGAGTCTATTAAGCCTTTTGAGGTGTCTACGCCCGTTGGCGAATCGGTGATAGCTAGCCGAGTGTATAGAGATTGCGTAGTGGTAATATGTGACCGCCGTACAGTAGCTGATTTGCATGAACTAAAAATGGTAGATTTTGATGTTATTATGGGCATGGATTAGTTGGCTTCTTGCTACGCCAATGTTGATTGTAGAACGAAGATGGTTCGTTTCCAGTTCCCGGGCGAACCAGTCTTAGAATGGAAAGGGAATACGGCGTCACCAAAGGGTAGGTTTATTTCCTATCTAAAAGCGAGGAAGATGATCACTAAAGGGTGTATTTATCACCTAGTGCGAGTTCGAGATGTAGAAGTTGAGTCGCCGACTCTTCAATCAGTTCCGGTAGTGAACGAATTTCCGGATGTGTTCCCGGAAGAGCTTCCAGGCCTTCCTCCCGAGCGAGAGATAGATTTTGCGATTGATGTGTTGCCAGACACTAATCCCATATCTATTCCTCCCTATAGGATGGCACCCGCAGAGTTGAAAGAGTTGAAGGAGCAATTGAAAGACTTGCTTGAAAAAGGCTTCATTCGGCCTAGTTCATCCCCGTGGGGAGCACCCGTATTGTTCGTCCGGAAGAAGGATGGCTCCTTGAGAATGTGCATTGATTATCGGCAATTGAATAAAGTGACAATTAAGAACAAGTATCCCCTCCCGAGGATTGATGATTTATTTGATCAATTGCATGGTGCCAAATGGTTTTCAAAGATTGATTTGAGGTCCGGGTATCACCAAGTAAGAGTTAGGGAGAAAGATGTCCCTAAGACAGCTTTCAGAACAAGATATGGCCATTTCGAGTTCCGAGTAATGTCGTTTGGGCTAACTAATGCACCGGCAGTGTTTATGGACTTAATGAACAATGTATTCAGGCCTTTTCTGGACCTATTCGTGATTGTATTCATCGACGATATCCTAGTGTACTCTAGATCCGAGGCTGAGCATGCGGAGCATTTGCGAACCGTCCTTGGAGTTCTTCGAGCTCGAGAGTTGTTTGCAAAATTCTCCAAATGTGAGTTTTGGTTGAACTCGGTATCATTCCTGGGCCATATTGTTGCAGCTGATGGTATTCGAGTGGATAGTCAAAAGATCGAGGCAGTGAAAACTTGGCCAAGGCCCACAACCCCTACAGAGGTTCGTAGCTTTTTGGGCTTAGCCGGGTATTACAGAAGATTTGTTGAGGGTGTCTCTTCTATTTCAGCACCGCTCACAAAGTTGACTCAGAAGTCAGCTAAGTTTCAATGGACAGATGCTTGTGAACGTAGTTTCCAAAAGTTGAAAGACAGATTGACTTCTGCCCCAGTCTTGACACTTCCAGAGGGAATGGAAGGATATGTTGTTTATTGTGATGCTTCAGGCGTCGGGCTAGGCTGTGTATTGATGCAAAATGGTAAGGTGATCGCGTATGCTTCTAGACAATTACGGAAACATGAACAGAATTATCCTACCCATGACTTAGAATTGGCCGCGGTGGTCCATGCTTTAAAGATATGGAGACATTACTTATATGGTGTCCACGTGGATATTTATACAGATCATAAGAGTCTCCAGTACATCTTCAAGCAGAAAGAGTTAAATTTGCGGCAACGACGATGGCTAGAGTTGCTAAAGGACTATGACGTCGAAATCCTGTACCACCCCGGAAAGGCAAATGTTGTGGCCGATGCTCTTAGCCGCAGGTCTATGGGAAGCTTATGCAATGTGCGACAAGAAAAGAGAGAAATGACCCGTGAGCTTCAGCAGCTAGCCAGCCTAGGGGTCCGAGTAGTGGACTCAGGCAGCAGAGCTACCATTCAGAATTCGGCAGTTCCGTCGCTAGTAGCGGAAGTAAAAGAGCGGCAAGGTGAGGATTCCAGGCTAATGCAGTACAGAGATACGCTCGCTCAGAAAGAGGGGTCACCATTTGATATTTCGGGAGACGGAGCCCTCCGATGCCGAGGCAAGCTATGTGTCCCCGATGTGGCAGACTTACGCCACCAGATTTTGAGAGAGGCTCATTGTTCCCGTTACTCCGTTCACCCTGGAACGACGAAGATGTATCATGATCTTAAGTCTATATATTGGTGGAATGGGATGAAGAAAGATGTAGCGGAGTTTGTAGCCCAATGTTCCAATTGCCAACAAGTAAAAATAGAACACCAAAAGCCGGGTGGCTTATTGCAAGCTATAGAAATCCCAACTTGGAAGTGGGAAGTGATTAATATGGATTTCATTACAGGGCTACCTCGTTCTCGACGCAAGTATGATTCCATATGGGTGATTGTGGATAGACTCACTAAATCAGCTCATTTCTTACCGGTCAGGACGACCTATGTGGCAGAAGATTATACAAGGCTTTATGTTAAAGAAATAGTGAGACTCCATGGTGTCCCAGTGTCTATTATCTCCTATAGAGGAACTCAGTTTACGGCCAAATTTTGGGAGTCCTTTCAAGAGGGTCTAGGGACCCAAGTGCGCCTTAGCACGGCATTTCACCCACAGACCGATGGGCAAGCTGAACGCACCATCCAGACTCTTGAAGATATGTTACGGGCATGCATGATAGATTTTGGGGGAAATTGGGATGACCATTTGCCACTCATTGAGTTTGCTTACAATAATAGTTATCACTCCAGCATCCTAATGGCACCATATGAAGCTTTATATGGGCGAAAGTGTAGATCCCCGATTGGGTGGTTTGAAACGGGAGAGGCCAAGTTAATGGGGCCCGATTTGGTCCAACAAGCCATAGAGAAAGTCAAGCTCATACAAGATCGGTTGTTGGCGGCTCAAAGTCGCCAAAAGTCTTATGCGGATAACCGTCGAAGGGACTTAGAGTTTCAAGTTAAGGATTGGGTGTTTTTGAAAGTGTCGCCGATGAAGGGCGTTATGAGATTTGGCAAAAAGGGGAAGCTTATCCCCGGTATATAGGGCCTTATGAAATTGTGCGAAAGATAGGCAAAGTGGCCTATGAATTAGACTTACCTCCAGACTTGGAGTCAGTTCACCCGGTTTTCCATGTCTCGATGCTTCGGAAGTGTGTCGGAGATCCTACGAGGGTCGTCCCAGTGAATGATATTCAAGTGACAGAAAAGTTAACTTATGATGAAATACCCATTGCCATATGAGATAGGCAAGTACGGAGGCTTAGAAACAAAGAAGTGGCCTCAGTTAAAGTTTTGTGGAAAAATAATAATCGAGAGGAAATGACATGGGAAGCGGAAGAAAATATACAATCCAAGTACCCGCATTTATTTCAGCCCTTGGGAGAAGTCCAAGATGAGACGTCAAAAATCATAAGGTATGGATGTTTTCCTTTTATGCTTCTGGGTCGTGTGTGGCCAAAATTTTCATGTTGTTACGATGTGGCCCTATGTGGCATCGATATTATAGGTTGTTGTGACAGGTTGTTAGTGCCATGTTATAGGGGAAACTCTGGCGAAATTTTTATAAAATCCCGGGTGTTCTCGACATTCGAGGACGAATGTTCTTAAGGGGGGGAGAATGTTACACCTCGGAAAAATTTTCCGTTGGTACGCAAGTGAATGAACTAGCGAAATACGAGTATCGGGTTAATGATGACTTAAGGGCATTTTGGGAAAGAGTTATAACGTCCCTTAGATTAGTATTGAAGTGTTAAACAAGTGTTAAGAAGGTTCCATGAGGATCGGAGATCAAACGAAGTGGCGAAACTAAGTTCAGTGACTGATGAGTTCTACGGCTCATTATACGGACCGTATAATGTTATACGGACCGTATAGTGGACCGTAAAACCATCACAGTGAAGGTTGGTTGCTGGTGGAATTTTACGGTCAGTTATACGGACCGTATAAAATTTATACGGACCGTATAACGAACCGTCGAATGGTCACAGTGAAAGGTTGCTCACTAGTAACGTTTTACGGTCAGTTATACGGACCGTAAAACTGTTTTACGGACCGTATAACGGACCGTCAAGTAGTCACAGTGAAGGGGTGCTGGGCAGACCCATTTCACGGTCTATTATACGGACCGTATAACCATTATACGGACCGTATAATGGACCGTATAATGGAACCCGACAGTTCGGTGATGATTTAATAAATAAAGACCAAGTTCATGAAAATCATTTCCACATTTCCTCTCTCTCTCTAAAACATCTCTCTACAACTTTTGTACAAGTTTTCAAGGGTATTAATCCATCAACCACATTAAACAAGTAAATCCAAGGTAGAAACCCATCAAGGATCATCTAAAGTCAAGAAACCCAAATGGAGAAAAACTAGGGTTTTACTCAAAGTGGAGTATTATCAACAAAAGCTTGTCCCTACAACTTCTAAGGTAAGATTCATGATTTTTATATGATGTTTACGGTATTGGAGAATTAAAATGCATGGATTGTAGAAAACATGGTCCACTAGGACATGAATGATGAATAGTGACGTTTTTGAGACATAGTTTGAATTGAATCATGATCGTTGTTGTATTGTGATATGAGTGTGTTATAAATGACGTTAAGATCATGAAATAAACATTGTATATGGATGAACGAAGTTGGGTGTTGTGACCATAAATAGGGACAAATGGAAGTGAATTGAGAATGTGGATAATGTAGATGATTAATGGCCATGGAAATGATATTATAAATGTGTTGTTGACGTTTGGGGTTGAATTATGATATGGACAAATGTTGTATAGATAAAGGAGATGCTGTCCAATTTTCTCTAGTTCTAGCCATGTGCACTAGTTATCGATACTAATGATAGTATGGCCTTAATGAAGGTAGAAACGTGAGCATCGAAGGAGTACGTGCAAGTGTAGAATAATTCGACAAAGAGGTATGTAAGGCTAACCCTTCTTTCATAAGGCATGGTTCTTTGGCCAAACTCCTAATCCCTCTATATGAGCATGTTGACTACAATGTTTCACATTCCGAACTCATAAGCTCACTATCCTTGATTGGTACTACGAATGCGCTACGCACCTCAGGTGACGAGTAGGACTACGATATAGAAGTAACAATAACGATAATGATAGTAATGATGATGGTGATAATAATGATGCTAAAAGTGCCTACGGGCTGTTATGCTCATACATGCCCATGAAGGGCTATAATGAAACCCCGAGCTTATAACGCCGGGTAGAATATATGTGTATGAATATGTATAGAATATGTATACGATTTCGAAACGCGCGCACACATCTGCAGATGGTACGGATAACCCTGAAGCCTTGGTAGGGCCAGGTATGAGTAACATTGAGCCTTGGTTGGCCAAGTATGTATATGAAATACTGATCCAATGAGGTCGGGTACGCTATGTAAATGCCATGTATACGAAATTATTATGTATGTATATATATTATGTAAAAGAATGTGATGAGACTATGTATAAGAATACGAATGAGGATATGTACACTAATACGAGCACAAGCATGGTACGAGTTTTATTATGGGGCACGAATGACGATGTGAGTAAGTAAGCGACATGATGATGATGATATTATTGTCTCCCCTCCTATGCTATTCCATATATTGTTCATTATGCTGTATATCAATGTTAATCATGCTTTACATACTCAGTACATTCTTCGTACTGACGTCCTTTTGTTTGTGGACGCTGCGTCATGCCCGCAGGTGCACAGGGAGACAGACTTGACCCATAGCTGCCTATTTGAAGATTTCATAGAGAGCTCCATTTCCTTCGGAGCCATATCTTTTGGGTACTCATTCTTTTGTGTATATAACTATGGGCATAGCGGGGTCCTGTCCCGCTCATGATAGGTCATACTCTTAGAGGCTCGTAGTCATGTGTATGTGGGTAGAGATGTTTGGCCATGTCGGCCTATGTTTTGTATATCTTTTGTTGGCCTCGTCGGCCTTGTATATTTGACATGGCATAGATGCCCATGATATGTTAATTGATGATGGTCGTCCAATGGGACTAGCTTGATTAATGATTTAAAATGCATGAAATGAATTATGGTTCACCTAGATGTTATGATATGCATGATTAGGGGGTGCCCGGGTGGGGTAGCACCGGGTGCTCGTCGTGGCCCCCTAGTCGGGTCGTGACAAAAGTGGTATCAGAGCAGTTGAGTCCTAGGATGTGTCTACGAGCCGTGTCTAGTAGAGTCTTGGTTATGGGTGTGTTGCGCGCCACACTTATAAACGAGAAGCTGCGGATATCTTAAGGAATATATGACCTTCTTTCTTCATAAGAATCGTGCGATAAAGCTATGATGTAAGAAATTCTTGTTCTTAAATCGTGTGTTGTGTATTTCAGAGATGCCTAAAAAGAAAAAGGCTACAGCAGCCCAAAGGGGCAAGACGGTGGCAGAAAAGCGGGCTGAAAGAGCACCGCCACCAGTAGTAGAGGAAGATGAGTCCCAGAGTGCGGCTCAATCTCAGTCCTCCCAGACAGTGCCTATTACTGAGGAGCACGTGGGAGCCTCAGCCCCAGCTCCAGCTCCTCCGCCGAATGCTTCAGGCCAAGACGTAAGAGAGGCCATTAATTTGTTGACTCAGTTGGTTGCGGCCCAGACTCAGAGGCCAAGCGCGGGGCAAGGTGACAGGACTGTTAGCGCAAGGGCCCGTGACTTCATTGCTTTGAAACCCCCGGAATTCTTTGGGTCGAAACTGGAGGAGGATCCCCAGGACTTTGTTGATGGTATGCTAAGGACGCTCTGATTGATACATGCTTCAGACACCGAATCGGTGGAGCTAGCGTCATACAGATTGAGGGATGTCTCAATCCAGTGGTACACGGTTTGGATGGCTTCGCGGGGAGCCAATGCACCTCCGCCGGTATGGCAAGAGTTTGTCGATGCTTTTCTCCGTCACTACATGCCTCCAGAAGTTCGGCGAGCTAGGGCCGATAAATTCTTGAATCTGAGGCAAGGTAGCATGAGTGCTACAGAGTATAGTCTCCGCTTCAATTCCTTGGCTAGGTATGCTTCGGCCATGGTAGCGGATATGGGCGATCGGGTGCACCGGTTTGTGAAGGGCCTAGGGCCACATTTGATGGATAAATGCTTGACTGCATCTCTTCAGGATGGCATGGATATTGCACGTATTCAGGCGCATGCTCAGGAATTGGAGGAACACCTACAGCAGCGGAGGAATGAACGTGAACAGGATAGGGGACATAGCAAGAGGGCTAGATCTTCGGGGCCGATGAGTGAGTCCAGAGGTGGGCACCGGCAGCAGCCCCCTAGGCATGCAGGCTACTCTATGACCAGTGCGCTCCCACGGTTTTCAGGCCAGAGATTGGATAGATCTGCTCATTCAGGGCCGAGCCCGAGTTATTCAGGGCCTCAGTATAGAGATGATTCAGGCCAGTCTAGACCACCCGTGCCACGATGTTCCCAGTGTGGGAAGTTGCATTGGGGTCAGTGCCGATCAGGTTCAGATGCTTGCTATTCTTGTGGTCGACCAGGCCATATTATGCGTGATTTCCCCTCAGTACAGGGTAGAGGTAGGGCCCAGCCATCAGGGTCGATAGCCGGGTCTTCAGCATCTGCACGCCCTATGGGGCCAGGTTCACATGCGCAGGTTGGCCATGGTAGAGGTAGAGGCAGAGCTCCCAGTTCCAGCGGTCCTCAGCACCGTATTTATGCTTTGGCTGGACGCCAAGATCTTGAGTCTTCTCCTGATGTGGTCACAGGTATATTATCGGTATTCTCTCATGATGTATATGCTTTGATTGATCCGGGCTCCACATTGTCTTATGTTACTCCATATATTGCGGGTCGATCTATAATTGAGCCGGAGTCTATTAAGCCTTTTGAGGTGTCTACGCCCGTTGGCGAATCGGTGATAGCTAGCCGAGTGTATAGAGATTGCGTAGTGGTAATATGTGACCGCCGTACAGTAGCTGATTTGCATGAACTAAAAATGGTAGATTTTGATGTTATTATGGGCATGGATTAGTTGGCTTCTTGCTACGCCAATGTTGATTGTAGAACGAAGATGGTTCGTTTCCAGTTCCCGGGCGAACCAGTCTTAGAATGGAAAGGGAATACGGCGTCACCAAAGGGTAGGTTTATTTCCTATCTAAAAGCGAGGAAGATGATCACTAAAGGGTGTATTTATCACCTAGTGCGAGTTCGAGATGTAGAAGTTGAGTCGCCGACTCTTCAATCAGTTCCGGTAGTGAACGAATTTCCGGATGTGTTCCCGGAAGAGCTTCCAGGCCTTCCTCCCGAGCGAGAGATAGATTTTGCGATTGATGTGTTGCCAGACACTAATCCCATATCTATTCCTCCCTATAGGATGGCACCCGCAGAGTTGAAAGAGTTGAAGGAGCAATTGAAAGACTTGCTTGAAAAAGGCTTCATTCGGCCTAGTTCATCCCCGTGGGGAGCACCCGTATTGTTCGTCCGGAAGAAGGATGGCTCCTTGAGAATGTGCATTGATTATCGGCAATTGAATAAAGTGACAATTAAGAACAAGTATCCCCTCCCGAGGATTGATGATTTATTTGATCAATTGCATGGTGCCAAATGGTTTTCAAAGATTGATTTGAGGTCCGGGTATCACCAAGTAAGAGTTAGGGAGAAAGATGTCCCTAAGACAGCTTTCAGAACAAGATATGGCCATTTCGAGTTCCGAGTAATGTCGTTTGGGCTAACTAATGCACCGGCAGTGTTTATGGACTTAATGAACAATGTATTCAGGCCTTTTCTGGACCTATTCGTGATTGTATTCATCGACGATATCCTAGTGTACTCTAGATCCGAGGCTGAGCATGCGGAGCATTTGCGAACCGTCCTTGGAGTTCTTCGAGCTCGAGAGTTGTTTGCAAAATTCTCCAAATGTGAGTTTTGGTTGAACTCGGTATCATTCCTGGGCCATATTGTTGCAGCTGATGGTATTCGAGTGGATAGTCAAAAGATCGAGGCAGTGAACTCCTAATCCCTCTATATGAGCATGTTGACTACAATGTTTCACATTCCGAACTCATAAGCTCACTATCCTTGATTGGTACTACGAATGCGCTACGCACCTCAGGTGACGAGTAGGACTACGATATAGAAGTAACAATAACGATAATGATAGTAATGATGATGGTGATAATAATGATGCTAAAAGTGCCTACGGGCTGTTATGCTCATACATGCCCATGAAGGGCTATAATGAAACCCCGAGCTTATAACGCCGGGTAGAATATATGTGTATGAATATGTATAGAATATGTATACGATTTCGAAACGCGCGCACACATCTGCAGATGGTACGGATAACCCTGAAGCCTTGGTAGGGCCAGGTATGAGTAATATTGAGCCTTGGTTGGCCAAGTATGTATATGAAATACTAATCCAATGAGGTCGGGTACGCTATGTAAATGCCATGTATACAAAATTATTATGTATGTATATATATTATGTAAAAGAATGTGATGAGACTATGTATAAGAATACGAATGAGGATATGTACACTAATACGAGCACAAGCATGGTACGAGTTTTATTATGGGGCACGAATGACGATGTGAGTAAGTAAGCGACATGATGATGATGATATTATTGTCTCCCCTCCTATGCTATTCCATATATTGTTCATTATGTTGTATATCAATGTTAATCATGCTTTACATACTCAGTACATTCTTCGTACTGACGTCCTTTTGTTTGTGGACGCTGCGTCATGCCCGCAGGTGCACAGGGAGACAGACTTGACCCATAGCTGCCTATTTGAAGATTTCATAGAGAGCTCCATTTCCTTCGGAGCCATATCTTTTGGGTACTCATTCTTTTGTGTATATAACTATGGGCATAGCGGGGTCCTGTCCCGCTCATGATAGGTCATACTCTTAGAGGCTCGTAGTCATGTGTATGTGGGTAGAGATGTTTGGCCATGTCGGCCTATGTTTTGTATATCTTTTGTTGGCCTCGTCGGCCTTGTATATTTGACATGGCATAGATGCCCATGATATGTTAATTGATGATGGTCGTCCAATGGGACTAGCTTGATTAATGATTTAAAATGCATGAAATGAATTATGGTTCACCTAGATGTTATGATATGCATGATAAGGGGGTGCCCGGGTGGGGTAGCACCGGGTGCTCGTCGTGGCCCCCTAGTCGGGTCGTGACATAAGCGCTTACATCATGAAAATGTGAACAAAGAAATTGGCTTGTTAGCCAAGTCCACAATTGTTGCCAATGTATAATTTGTCAAAGGAAGAAAAATCTTCCTTTCTTAAAATATGGGATAGGGGACTGGACCCCACAAATCTCCCCCTCCAGTCCCATTCACCTGAAGGAGGGTACACTGGCTTCTAATTTGAGTGCATGCCGACAAGTTCTTTGCACGATTCGAACTTGTCTCTCGGTACCGCCTTGGTCAGCATATCTGCAGGATTTTCATTCGTGTGAATCTTCTTGACTTGGAACAATTCGCTTTCCAATTGCTCACGAATCCAATGATATCTGACATCGATGTGTTTTGTTCTCGCATGGTACATGGAGTTCTTGCTCAAGTCTATTGCACTCTGACTGTCACAATAGACAGCATACTCCATTTGCTGCAATCCAAGTTCTTGAAGGAATCTCTTGAGCCATATCATCTCTTTGCCAGCTTCAGTAGCCGCAATATACTCCGCTTCCGTTGTAAATAGTGCAACACACTTCTGCAACTTTGACTGCCATGATATAGCTCCCCCTGAAAAAGTAAACAAATATCCAGTAGTGGATTTTCTGTTATCAAGGTCACCTGCCATATCAGAATCTGTATAGCCCTTCAAAATTGGATTTGATCCTCCAAAACACAAGCATTCATCTGATCTTCCTCTTAGATACCTGAGTATCCACTTCACAGCTTCCCAATGCTCTTTCCCTGGATTTTCGAGAAATCTGCTAACAACACCGACTGCATGAGCAATATCTGGTCGAGTGCATACCATTGCATACATTAAACTTCCGACGGCAGAGGAATAAGGAATCTTGGCCATTCTCTGTTTTTCCTCTGTTGTTGTAGGACACATCTTTTTGCTCAATTTCAGATGACCAGGAAGAGGTGTGCTAACCCACTTAGCACTCTTCATATTGAAGCGCTCTAGTACACGTTCTATGTACTTTTTCTGCGACAAATAAAGCTTCTTTTCATCTCTCGAACGAGTAATTCTCATGCCCAAAATCTGCTTAGCATGACCCAAGTCTTTCATTGCAAAAGACTTACTCAACTGTTTCTTCAACTCGTCAATCCTGGAAGCATTTTTGCCTACAATCAACATATCATCCACATATAGCAGAAGGATGATAAAGTCACCATCAGAAAATCTTTGTACAAACACACAGTGATCTGAAGAAGTCTTCTTGTAGCCTTGCTCCCCCATAACAGACTCAAACTTCTTGTACCACTGTCTGGGAGCTTGCTTCAATCCATAGAGACTCTTCTTGAGTTTGCATACAAGATTTTCTTTACCTTTTGCCTTGAAGCCTTCAGGTTGTTCCATATAAATCTCCTCTTCTAAGTCACCATGAAGAAAAGCAGTCTTCACATCCATCTGCTCAATCTCCAAATCAAGACTAGCAGTCAAACCAAGAACTGTCCGAATGGAGGACATTTTCACGACAGGAGAAAATATTTCGTCAAAGTCAATACCTTTCCTTTGACCAAATCCCTTAACAACCAATCTAGCTTTGTATCTGGGCTTCAAGCTGTGTTCTTCGGCTTTAACTTTGAACACCCACTTGTTCTTCAAAGCTCTCATGCCCTTAGGCAAGTTCACCAACTCATAAGTATGGTTCTCACGCAGAGATTTCATCTCATCTTGCATGGCTTCAATCCATTGATCCTTGTGCTCATCTTCCATGGCCTCCTCATAACATTCAGGTTCTCCCCCATCAGTGAGTAATACATACTCATTAGGTGAATAACGGGAAGAAGGAACATGCTGTCTAGTAGACCTTCTAAGTGGAATATCTGACTCATCCACGACTTCATGAGTAGGAGCATCTACTTCATCAATAGCAGCATCGTTATCATCATCAACATGCTGATCTGGAACATGATTCTGGGCATCACCATCGTCATCGAGCCCACCAACTTCATCAGCATTTGTATGAGGAACTTGATCAAGATTAACTAAACCTTCAGAACTTGAAGATTTTATCTTCTCCGCTTTGTTAATATCTTCAATGGTTTGATCCTCCATGAAGATAACATCACGGCTTCTCACAACCTTCTTCTCAATTGGATCATATAGCCTGTAACCAAACTCATCAAGGCCATAACCAATGAAGATGCACTGCCTTGTCTTGGCAGTTAATTTCGACCTTTCATCTTTAGGCACATGTACAAAAGCTTTACAACCAAACACTTTCAAGTGGTCATAGGAAACATCATTTCCATACCAAACTCTGTTTGGAACATCACTTTGCAAAGCAACCGCAGGGGATAGATTAATAACATGTGCAGCGGTCAATAAAGCCTCACCCCAAAAGGAATTCGGCAGCTTTGCTTCAGAAAGCAAACATCTGACTCTTTCCATCAAGGTCCTGTTCATCCTCTCTGCTAAACCATTAAGCTGAGGAGTCTTAGGAGGAGTCTTCTGGTGTCTGATACCCTGTTGCTTGCAGTATTCGTCAAACGGTCCACAATATTCACCACCGTTATCAGTACGAATACACTTCAGCTTCTTTCCAGTTTCTCTTTCAACTGAGGCCTGAAACTGCTTAAAGACACCCAACACTTGGTCTTTAGTCTTTAAGACGTAGACCCAAAGTTTCCTTGAGCAATCATCAATAAAGGTAGCAAAATAAAGTGCACCACCCAAAGTCCTTGTCTTCATTGGACCACATAAATCTGAATGCACCAACTCAAGCAACTCTGTCTTTCTTGAAGGAGGATGAGACTTGAAAGAAACTCTATTTTGTTTTCCAGCCAAGCAGTGCTCACACTTTTCTAATTTAGCACTTTCAAAATTTGACAATAATTTCTTTTTGGCCAGAACATTTAGTCCTTTCTCGCTAATGTGGCTAAGCCTCTTATGCCATAACGTTGAAGAGCTATTGCTCTCAACTGCATTCACCATATCAACACAGGTAGAGGCCGTAGTCCAGTATAGACCACGACGCTTTTCGCCACGAGCCACAATCATGGAACCTTTAGTAAGCTTCCACTTTCCAGCACCATTGGTACTGACATATCCCTCATCATCCAAAACACCAACAGAGATCAAGTGCAAACGAACATCAGGTGCATGCTTTACATTGTTTAAAACTAGTTTAGTTCCAATACTAGTTTTCAAACAAATCGTTCCAACACCAGCCACCCTGGATACAGTCTCATTACCCATACTCAAAGTTCCAAAGTCACCCGGAGTATAGGATGAGAAAAATTCCTTCCTTGATGTCACATGAGATGCGGCACCACTGTCCACAACCCAACTTGACTCATCACAAGCAATATTTATCAGATCCGCATCAAGGACAGTAACAAGATCTTCTGTAGTGACAGCGGCAACACGATTGCCATCTTCTTTCTTTTCCTCCTTTTCTCTATTCTCTTTTTTCAAAATCCGGCAGAACTTCTTTGTGTGCCATTTTTTCCCGCAATGATAGCAGTCAATATCTTTAAGTCTGCTTCTGGATTTGCTTCTATGATGTTCTCTATTTTGAGAACAACGATTCTTGCCTCTCCCCCTAGTGTCAGTCACCAAGACATCTGATGAGGAGGAACCTTGAGATGTTCTTCTCATCTCTTCATTTAAAAGACTGCTCTTGGCAAGATCCATAGAGATCACACCATCCGGAGCAGAATTTGATAATGAAGTTCTAATAATTTCCCAAGAATCTGGTAGGGAACCAAGTAGAAATAAGCCTTGAATTTCTTCATCAAAATTAATACCCATAGCAGATAACTGGTTCATGATCCCCTGAAAAATATTCAGACGATCTGTCATTGCGGAACCATCGTGGTATTTTAAACCCAACATTTGCTTTATCAGAAACATCTTGTTATTACCAGTTTTTCGAGCATACAAACTTTCAAGATGCTCCCATAGGGTCCGAGCATGTGTCTCTCCAGAAATATGGTTCAACACATTATCGTCAACCCACTGTCTAATAAAGCCGCAAACCTGCCGATGCAACAAATTCCACTCTTCATCTGATTTATTATCAGGCTTTTTATTTCCAAAGACAGGTTGATGAAAATTCTTGACATAGAGCAAATCTTCCATTTTGCCCTTCCAAATGGCATAATTTACGCCACTCAAAGTAACCATTCTACTAGTGTTGGCTTCCATCGTTTATCACAAATACAAATATTATTTTATTCGAAGACCAAAGTAATTCTTTTCTGATGTGAAAGTTCAGACTGTGCTGCAACCACAGAGCATACTCAGACAGAACCTTGGCTCTGATACCACTTGTTGGGAATAAAATAGACCCGCAAAAATAATATTCACGGTATTAGTGATAAACGCGGAACACTAACTTATGGTTAAATCAGCAAGAATAAAATGCAGCAATAATGACACCAAGATTTTACGTGGAAACCCTTCTGAATAAGGGAAAAACCACGGCCAAGAGGAGCAGCTGATATCACTATAGAGGAATTTTACACTGTGTAGTAACGAGTACAAATACTCCTAAGACCACTACACCCTCAAAAGAAATAACACTCTTTTGATTTTCCCACCTCACTACAATATCACTCACACTCTATTTTTCTTCACAGACTATTTTCTTACAGTCTATGGAATACCTCACTTTTGCTCTCACTCAGATGTATTGTCTGAGATTTTGGTGTGTTACAAATGAACCATAAGCTGTCTATTTATAGGAATGAATTTCCTATGGTGAGGTAAGCGCTTACATCACGATTATGATGAGGTAAGCGCTTACATCATGAAAATGTGAACAAAGAAATTGGCTTGTTAGCCAAGTCCACAATTGTTGCCAATGTATAATTTGTCAAAGGAAGAAAAATCTTCCTTTCTTAAAATATGGGATAGGGGACTGGACCCCACAAAGTAATGTGCAAATATTGAAATGAACTCAAAAACAGAGAAGAGGAACAAGAATATGTATAAATTAAATGAAAAGAAAAGAGCATTTAGAACTCATGAGTCCACCATATGTGTATTAATTGCATGAGTCTCTGTAGAATTTCTTGAAAAGGTTCTTGATTTTCCTTTTACATGTTTCCTTTTCCCCGCTTTCAATAGTTATGACTGAGTTTAAGGCTCTAGAGGTAGTTTTAGGAGAACGGAGGATGGAGTTCTCATTAGTGGGTCGACGGTCGTCAAGCTGCTGTTAGTTCAATCTATCATTGCTGGTTGTAGGGAAGCACTGGTACAAAATAAATCTCAAGGATAATATTTGTCTGAGGCAAGGACAATCTTGCCATTCTAGTGCCTGGTATTTGCTATTCAGATCAGGTCTCATTATATGCTAGGTGATTTCTTCTCACCCAGAGTTACTCAATACCTATGCTAGTAGAGGAGGTAGGTGGAATAGTCGAGGTGTGGACAAGCTAGGCTGTACACCACGGTTTTTGAAAATACAAAAGATGGTTTCATTTTACCTATAAGTTACTTCCTTGGAGAACTTTGGAAGTGGTAATAATCATGGCTTTGTGGTTGGTAAATGGTAATTGCTGTGAAAAAGTTCAAAATCCGCTGTTGTTTCTTATACAATCATGACAGCTGTTGGTTCCATTACATAGATCAAAATCTTGAGTATGCAATTTTGTCACAACTGATTCCATTTAAGGTACGGTTGGTATGAATTTGATGTTATATATAATAGGACGTTTTGGATTCATGTTTTTTTTTTTTTTTGCTTCTTCTCCCAGACATCGAGGCCCGAGTATAATCAGATATTGCAGAAGAAACCTGGTGGACCTGATTCGTGACCTTAGTTATTGATATTCTTGTGTATCTACCTGTATAATACAGCAAAAATTTAATTTCCTTCTTATCTTAGCAAATGTTTAACAGTTAGTTGTGGTCCTTGGACCAAAAAAGTGTTCTCATCTCTCTTTTTCAGTAGCTTGATAATGAAATTTTTGGTTTCCATGTATGAGGTACTGACTGATATTGTTGTAAGAACAAATGCCTTATTTCCTCTTGGAAAGGCAAACTGATTTCTAAGTTGTATAATAACCTACTATAAATAGATAAACAGCTTACTTCTGAACTGATATGTACATCATCCTAATGCTGCACATATCCTTCTCTGAAATAAATCTTGCTACTTTCAGAACTGACATGCTCCAGGATGATTTGATGTCAAGAAGCTGAGAATTGTTCCCTCAACTAGTCCATAATCTGTTGAATAATATGTGGCTTTTGAGATATCAGTGGTGATGATCACCTTGGGATATGCAGTAGAGGACCAGTCCATAATTTGTTGAATCATAGGTGGCGGTTGAGATATTAGTGGTAATGACCTTGGAATATGTGCTAAAGGGCCAATCAATAATCTGTTGAATGATAGGTGGCGGTTGAAATATCAGTGGTGATAATTACTTTGGAGTATGCGCTAGTGTCCTTAACAAGCACTCCAGAACTGAAGATGAAAACAATCTTTCAATCGGTCCGTAATTTGTTGAATAATAGGCGCCAGTTGCAATATTCGTGGTGATAATCTCCATTATAGAACTCGCAAATGCACGTGAAAATCTGAATATAGTCGGGGCAAGTACATGCAAAACAACCCACAAATGTAAGATGTACTAGCTTAATCGGATTTAAAATTCTGAATCACTTGTTGATAGGCTAGTAGAGTCAAGCTAGTGGAGCCTGGAGACATAATAATCATGTCATTATTATGGTAGTGTATTAGATTGTTGATCCTAAAACAAATTCTGTGAACAGGACATCTATATGCATGTCAAACTTACGGGACCCAAAGAAAGAAGTTAAATATGTACTTTAGTCTAAATTCTAATCACCTCTATTTTTTCTTGAGACTTCCCAAGAAGCCATTTTCAAGATATTGGTGAAAATAAGAATGTTTTCTGATTTTATTTCTTCATCCTCTTTCTCAGTTTAACTCCATGGATGGTAGTTTGACAAAGCAATATCAGTCTCGAGATCAAATACAGGAAAAGGATTGCAGTATGTTGACAGTAGGGCAAAAATGTTTTAACTTGATGAATCCTCTGGTAAAACTGCAATTTGATCGACTGATATCATCTTTTATTTTCTTCTGGCAAATCCACTAGCACGACAAGAGCATAACAACTCGAGGGATTGTGGAGCCTCTTTGAAAGTTTACTCAAAAACCAGGAATAGAAATTTGCTAACTGTCAGCTGATTTTTTTCTTCACACACACATACCCACACCCCACTCTGAACTCTGAAACCATACAGAGAATATCTAATGCACTGAGCAGTCACCACGAAGCTAGATGCACTAGTCCAGCAAATGTCTCAAGTACTTTCTGTTCTGAAAGAAGAAAACAGAAAAAGAAGCATTTCAACATGAATTTACAATTGACTTGGTGAAGAAAATTGATAAAGCTGGAACATGTAAGGAAGAATATCCTAGGTTATCATCAAAAATTCCACAGAAGAAAAATAAGGGAGTATCATTTATCACAAAAATCAATAGACACCAAAGGAGCAAAGAGAGTTGACTAATATATAAACTATTTAAGTCTTGAAACCAAAAGAATGTTAAGCACAAGTGTATAACCATAATATTTAGCTGAGCAAGGACCTATGCCAACACTAATCAATACCTAAACGTATAGAAAAATAGTTTAAATCCGGTTAGAAGAGATCAAATTTTGTCAGATGGCATAGATCCCAACATGGCCAAAAGAAAAGGAAATTTACTTTCACTCCTACTAATCATTGAATAAATGCTAAATTACTTTTGTTCCTTCCATCTAAACAGAAAACACTGTATTCTAAAGTTTGCTCTGTAGATCTTACAAAGAAGAGCATGCTGCTAACATCAGTCTTGTTTTCATCAAACTTTTCACAAAATGATACATGCACACACTTCAGGACTTTGTTTTGCTATTGTACCTTCAACACCTGACTTTATATGACCTCCTCGCATGTCTGTGCAATGCAGTCTACTTGACCACTTTTTTTTTTTTTTTGTAGTACTTGACCACTTCTTCACCCCTAAAAAGAAATTATTTAAGAATTCAAAATGACATACAGGTGATACCAATCTATATATTTTCATCTTTAAGGATCATTTTTTCAACAGAATGCCTCACTGTCTACACATTCAAACAATTGCTTTAACCACCTATAACTCTAGTATGGTACTCCGTCCGTCCCATAATAAGTGTCACCTTAGCCAAAAAAAAATTGTCCCATAATAAGTGTCACCTTAGAAAACCAAGACATAAATTGGCTAGTTTTTCCAATTTTACCTTTAGACAAAAAATGACAAGTTAAAGTAACTTGTACATGATGATTAGACAAGCCACATGGTAACTTGGTATTGTTGGATTACCAATGTAAAAAGGATTACTACTTGTGCATGCTCTAATCAAGAGGAAAAAAGTAATTTATTTTTATTATATAGGGATAATTTAGTAAACTTCACATTGCATTATTGGTTTTTTAATATGCGTGTTTTTGGCTAAGGTAACACTTATTATGGGACGAAGGGAGTAATACATTTAAACTTTACTCGCTGAAAACAGTGTCTTGTTATTGGGACAGAGGACAGCAACAAACATAACTCTGAACTTTAAAGTAGATTCACTTCTTTTGTATTAGTGCCCTGATTTAGAGGCTCCTTATCACGAAATAGCATATGGTTAGTTAGGTAACAACTCTATGACAATCTATTTCAATAGATTCAAGGATCAGCTGGTGGTGCCAATAAATCCACTTGTTACGATTATCTTCTTTTATTTGGTCGAAATAGAAATGTACTTCTACATTTTGGATCAAAAGACTTGTTAGAGTTTACATCTTCCTGCCAAATCCCATCTTCATCTAGGACAATAGGGTACTAGGTTAAATATCCTTTAGTTCAGTGTCAAATTGCAAATTGACTAATTGAACTTCATTAAATCATGGTACATCTCACTTCGTAAGTTAAAACTTCCTATGTTTCACAGACCACCAGAGAGCTTCAACCTCCTATTAATTAGTTGCATAGAAAGATGTCATGCTGCACCCAAAAAAAAAAAAAAATGGCTTCTTGCAGATAGTCATTCCAGTACCACATACCCATAACAAATTCTTCACAGATGATCGTGTTGCCACAAACATGTTCCACCTAGGGATGAGATCCACCATCTTTCACGAGCTTGATGGGTGATGATTGTGATAATCCTGTAGCCTACACATAAAACTACTGAACATATATCATGTGAAGTATAAACTAGTTCCCAGGTTTTGTTTAAGAAAGAAAGAGAAAGGTATAATTACAGTTATTACACAAATAGAGCTACCTGCAAGGCAGAAATCCCTAGTTGTGATTTTAAAAACAACTAGGATCTTTCTGAAAGATTCTATTCTAGTTCTGAGAGAAACAGATATACATGGCAATCATTGGAAAAGTTTAATTACACGATCATTAAGGAAAACAGCAAAATAAGTTAAAGAGTTACATCTCCTTTACCATTCTTAACCGCTTTCCTGATGAAATGTGCTGCTGCATAAACATGTTCCTTTCCTGCTCACTGTACAATTTCTACAGAAAATTCACAGAGGTAATTAAACTTCTTTAGGATGGAGAAAGAACCATTATTTCCATAATGAAAACTATTAACCTCCCTCCATACCGTGTTTTCCTCGGTGAGCACCAAACAAATCCAGCCTACCAGATAATAGTACACCAAACAGACGGAAAAAGATCAGATTTACTTGACATCATTTCTGTTTGTGATCACCATAAGTTACCTCATACAAAACCTGCAAGGATAATATACATCCTCCACAAATAAAAGAGAAAACTAGAGCAAAAAATTCAGTTATCATAGTAACCATGAGATAACCCTAAAACTTTCATGATTGATAAGAATTAAAAGCAAAGCATGGCCTTTACATATGTCCAGAACAACCGCAAGGTACAAAAGTAGGCATTTAATCATTACAACCTTCTCTGTTATTCACAAAGCTAGATGCCATTGAGGAAATCAATTGTTCATACAGGAGATTAGGGGGTTAAATTGATTCACATAGAAAAATGTAGAAGGCTGTAGGCAGTTGAATAATTAACAGTTGGATTCACAAATTTGTGCCAACATCGGCAGATTTATACATTGCACCAAAGTGAAAGTACAGATATGTCAACCGAAATGCATTTTCAGAAGAATAAATTGACTTTGACTGGATTCTGTACATCTCCACCGATGGAAAAGAATTTACAGGCAACTGTTATTGTTCTCAAAAAGATAGAAAACGATGATGCTGGCTGGTAATTGGGGAATAGATTATCATCCCTCTCTGTCAATGTTATTATCACCCTTTCTTGTTTCTGAGAGTGACAGTCGCCTGGGCTTCGTTGACACTGCTTCGACAAGCCCTTCTGAAGTCAAGTTCAATGCACTGGTTCCCGAGGATGAACCCAATAGACGCTGACCTGTAGGAGCATCAGTAGTAGATGATGATGCTGAGATACTATAAGTGAAAACCGTCATTGGGTGATCAAACTTGCAACTTGGGCCAAATTTGCAGATCCCATATCTGGAATAGAAAATACACAATGGTTCTCCCTGCAAACAAATCCAACAAAAGAAAAAAAAATCTTTTCAGCTCGCTAAGTTTCCACATTACCAAAAAGGTTTTAATTGGAAGAAAAAGCAGGAAAAGTTAACCAGTCTTTAGCCCATTTCAACTTAATTTTCCCTACATCTCTACTTCTCTTCCTTTGTCTTTCTCCCAAATATGTTCCAGGACTGTACCACTTATGCAGATTATGATACACTCGGCAATAACAAAGCTCCTTTCAGCTAACATGATACACCAAATTTCAGTAAGGTGGCGTTGGATTAGAAATTGTGTGAATTTTGTCTTTGAATTTGAAGGAATCAATTTTGTGTGTGTCAAAAGAATTGTTTTCCAAGAACAATTTTTTTCTCTTCTGTTTTCCTTTTGCTTTCTGTAAATAAAAATAATTGCTGTTTGGTTTAGAAAACAATGGAATCTTTGGACCAGAAAAGCATACTGAGAGTTCGAAGAAGCGAAGGATTTCTATGCTACAATTGACAGCATAACACCTGCTTATCCCAAAGATTAGTACGCAGATGCTTGTTTCTTCATTGCTAATATCATTAAACTCCACGACATTGTTTCACAAAATGACTCGTCGGAACACCAAACAATTAGTAGCTTAGTCAAAAACTAGTCTTAACATGGAACGAAAAATAAAATAACGAAATCGGGAGAGGACTACTTTCCAGATTTAGTTACCAAGCACATCAACCATGAGAAACAAATACGCTAACACTGACACAACAAGAGTGGAAACTTTAAACAGCAAACTCATCACTAGACTGATGCCAAAATGAACTAGCAAATAACAATAAGTTCTACTCACAGGGCGTAAAGGAAGTCCAATGGGACTTAGCAAACAATCAGGGGGAGGAATCAGCCTTTCCCTTGGATGATGGAATCTACAAACAGCACCAAACTTGCAGTCTCCGGTCTTCAAGTAAAACTCGCATTCAGGCTGTCCAGGTCGTTCAGGGAAGACATTCTCCCCTTGCAATGCATAGTACCCCATAGGACCAGAAGCTTGACGATATGGGGAAGTAACTCCTTGGGATCCCATGGTTGCTGGATCACTGGATCGTGAAGTTCCATAGACCTGGCTATTTCCAGCTGTCTGTTGCTGGCCCTCGGGAGAAGAAACTGAGCCCATCTGACCCTAAAAGAGATATTACCAGTGTCATCAAAGGCGAAAAGTGCTAAAAATCTCTAAGCTCCGTTGCGAAGGCGCAAATAAAGCTTGGGCTTTAATGAAGAAAGGCGCAAATGGAGAAAAAAATACAAATATGTATGTGTAGTCCAAGACTAATAACTATAAGGGTGAATAACTAATATAAGGACAAAGAAATTGAAAAAGAATTAGTTCTCAAAGAAAAAACTTGAAAAATTATTATGATAAAGTAAAATATCAATTGTTTAGTATCGCCTCTTCAGGATTACACTCACTGGCAAGGAAAAGTATATCTTAGTGACGACACTGAAGCGCCCGTAAAGCGAAACGAAGTGCTCAACATGTTTTGCGCATCGCTTCAGGGCTTAAGCGCATTTTAAGTGCACCTTTGACAGCACCGGATACTACCTCCTATGTGAATTGAGTTTGTATGCGCGTACTACAAAACCTCAAAGTAGATGTGGCACAGCTCACAAGCTAGTGCAATACAAGAGTATTCAAAAAACTTGAGCAAAAATGGTTGCAACATCTTGCCCGAAAACTGCCATATAAAGGGCAAACAGATTAAGTTCATTTTGTGAATACTCCTATTGGGACTAAGGCCAAGTTCAAACTCAGCTAGCTCCGCTCCCAATTGCAGCCCACTTCTTCCCCATCAAATAAAAGATGATTTTTCAGAAACCATGTTCTCACAAGTTCATTCTAAACATATTTCCATCTGGATATCAGCCACAATAAGAACTTAATACCATATAACTACAAAAGTGGGCTGTTGCTTTATCTCCAAGAAATATAAAGGCAGTGAATAGGATCCTTGAAACTAGTTCACAATCTTTTCTTGCCTATTTCACAATTGAGGAAGTAATAATCTTAACATCACACAGAGAATTATTCATTCAAATAGCATAGGAAGAAGGCATGACTTCAGTATCTGGTGACGGTGGCATCCTCGAAGAGCAACAGATGAGAAATACATCTTGGGAGTTATAATTACCGAGATATTGTTCTAAGGAATATCTCTACCACTAAACTTAAGTGTATGGGTTTTCTAAGTTGTAGTGTGATGATTCTCAAGTATATTCAAGTTGAGAACAGAACCTTCGAATTTACAAAGTAATCTTAGTATACATAAGCTGGGAGGGAAAAGGATAGAATTCTTTTATTCATCAGTCTATAACGTTAATATTCTAGAAACGTTAAAATAACACAAATATGAATATAAATAAGAGGTTATAAAATCATAGCCAAAAACAGATTGACTAAATTGTTTTTGTAAGGTAAGATTTCAGCTCAAGACTAAAACTTCTTGATCAACAAGCAAATTTGGAACCCAAGAGCAGCAAATTCCGGTTTCCAGCATAACAACCAAGTACAAAGTTAACTCGTAAATAACAAACAATTGCAATTTGGAAGGTATCATGCGGAAGCTTAGCTTACACTGTATGCAAATCCTGGAACTGATACTACTCCCTGAGGCATTATCAATGGAGTGTAACCTGAAGGACCTTGCCAGCGTGCACCAGGGATAAAAGAACCTCTGGACAAGGGATAGGACAGCTGACCAGGAGTTGTTGCAGAAGGAACGGGAGGATAAACAGGGGAACCACGTAAGGAGACCATCATGTTAGAAGGTTGAGGATGGTGATATTTACAGGTACTTCCAAACTTGCACTGTCCAGTTCTCATGTAATAAGCACATTCAGCCTCATTCTGCATGCCGAAAAAAGAGGCATTATGTATAAACACAGAGCACAAACATGTCTCAAGGAAGAAGTCTCGATCAACCATTTCCAAAATCATAACACACCTAGCAAATCCAATGATGCAATGCATGTATACATGAATTTCAAACAAAATACAAGGCAATAAATTCATTTATTAGCTTTTTCCATTATATGTTAAACATAAGTATGGCTCCCTTCAATCATTACAATCCAATCTTATATAACTTGTACCAGCAAGCATGTGGAAACAAAAGAAATTACAAGTGCCCTGTCGAAAAGTATGGCAACTGAAAAGAAAAATGCAGGTTAAGATTCATTAGAGTCATTGTGAACGTAGACCATTTTGCACGCATTATAAAACAAATCTATTAAATTCGACAAATAGTTCTGGTAATGAAGTCAAACCGGGCGAAGTGGATAGCCCAAGACATTTAGGGTAACTCTTCCAGCAATCCCAGCCTTGTCTTTAGGATGGTGAAATTTGCAAGTGGCTCCAAATTTGCAAGTTCCCGTCTTCAAGTAGTACTGCAAAATTGCTAAAATTATTCAGTTTGTGAGCTAAATAGGTTAAAGGGAAGTAGCGGAGGCAAATGAAAAGCTACCACAGGAAAGCTCATGCACAGTACGACTTGAAGAGTCAGACATTGATCGAATTTAAGAAACATGATTATACTAAATGTTAAATGCCTGAGTCTAACTCTAAAAACTAGTCGTTAATGGTTAATAAACATTCAAAGCATCATTTTGAGTCTAATGCTCTGATTTGCTTAAGATCCAAGAATGAGAGAACTTTTGAACCATTAAAAGGCATCATAAATAAACACTCCGGAGAGAAAAGTCTCTTCTATTAGATAACATTTGACAAATATCCCGACCGAAAAATCCAGATTCATCTATCACTGAGGACTTGCAACAAAGATGTGCTTATACAATATTATATCTTGATGAATTGTGTGAATTATCTCATCTAAAAGTTTAAGCGGTCAAAGAGGGGACAATTATGTTTACTCGTTTTATGTCTAAAATAGGCCCCTCATACGTGGCCTCATTTTTTATTTTATTTTTCCTCTGTGTGTGTGTTGTTAGATAGAGAACATTTGTATTTATCTATTCTAATGTATAAAACAAAGCTTTACTTTTACTTCAAGGTTAGAGATTAAAGTCGCATCATAGAAGGAGTATGTAACATGCTCTTACGTAACTCAAGATCTAGTCGTGCAGGGAGAAATTGATCTTAAAAAGTAAAACGGAGAGTAGTACAGAATCTAGCAATAATATTCAAGGAAAATCACACAGTGAGGTAACATTCCTTTTTCTAAGCACCAAACATTGGTTTTGGGACAACTAATTTATTAACCAAACTTCCAGCAAAGTTACTTAACTATCAAGTGACACTGAATAAACTAAAGAATTCTTTTTCAACTTTTTTTTTTTTTGGAAAGTAACTAAAGAATTCCTTTTCAACTTGTATATCTAAAGTGAAAGCAAGATACCATGAACTGAGGATTCTGATGGATGAGTGATAAATAGCAAATAATGAAAATGCACAAACTTAAGCTAGGCTTCATTTAACTATATTATGAGCAAAAGAACGGCCAAACACACAAAGTTAACAACATTTTATCTTGAATACAAGGGAAGGATACTAGACAGGACAGGACACAGACGGAAGCCCGAAGGCATTTCAAGAAGAAGAGAGCTAATATACCAAACCATAATTAATTACTAGTTCAAGCTAGAGAGAGACAGCATTTAAAGTCAATCAGTTATAGATCTTTATTTAAGACCGCCTTTTGTAGTTAGCTAGCCCCCAAATAGCTCAGGGTCGAGGCTATTTGTTGTTGTTCAATTTCTATGAATAGGCTTTTACATTGCTAGTCATTTTCTGATTGATCAGCAGGTAAAATACGTATAGACCTGGCACATACCTGGCATTCTGGTTGTCCAACTCTTTCTGGATACTCTCCTTTCATCCTTGCAGTGGCGATGGCCTACATCAGACACTTTGCATACTATCAGTTCCCAAGATACAAACAAAGGAATATACAAAAATTTAATACATATATCTGTGGATCCACGTAAACTCAAATTCAGTGACAATTATTAAAGTTCTAACAGGAAGACAGCATAAGAATTTTATATCTAGTATTTTTTATTTTATTTTTATAACCGCAGTGTCCGGGCCAGCTTGCGCAAGCTGCACCTCGACTAATTCCGCGGGATACCTGCCACCTGCAACAGGTACCAGGTAACTTTGTCCGCTAAGGCTAGAACAAATGGGAAGAAATCACCTAGTGTTTTTGTTTCTGCTGGGAATTGAACTTGAGAGCTCATGGTGCTCAACCCACTTTATTGACCACTAGGCCCCACCCTTGGGTGCCATTACACATCTAGTAATTATTATGAAGAAATAGGATCAACCCATTTCATTGACTACTAAGCCCTTTCCCGGACCCTGCACATAGCGGGAGCTTAGTGAACCGGGCTGTCCTTTAAATAGGATCCGAACTGGACATGGGAGAACGGGGTTCAAATCCAACTGAGACAAATAGTTAGGTGATTTCTTTCCATTTGCCTCACCCTTGGTAGGTAGAACCCGGTACCTTTTCTAGTAGGAGGTATCAGGTACCCGGTGGAATAGTTGAGGTACCCGCAAACTGGACCGGATACCACCATTATCACCAATACAAGGAAAAGATCCCAGCTAATATCTCATATAGCAGTGCACAGAGATGCTTATTGCAGTACGTATAAGGAAGCGATGTATAGTATACATGATGTATGTAAACCAAGAAAGTGAAGATTCAAAACCTATGGTAGAGATTTTTCAAACGCCTACTTAAACATAGAGTGCAGGTTCGACCTTTGATGTTTTTTCTTTATGATCAAAGAAATGGAGAACCTTCTCTGACCCTATGTTGCTCGGACTCTCCAAAAATGTTGCCGCATCCGTCCCGGATTCCCAAAAAAAAACACTATTTTTGAGAACCCAACACGCACTCGCCAACATTTTTGAAGAGTCCGAGCAACATAGCTCTAACCTGCCCACTTTCAAGTGCTGCACAAATGTGCTTACAAACAATATGACCTAGTCATGAAACATTTTTAGTGAAGGAGACAGAGTTGCAGAGCAGAATTTTTTTTTGTCAGTTCAGCAGAGCCAAGTCTCGGAAGCTCGTCTATTAACAATTATTCAACTTTCAGTAAAAAGAAAAAATGATCATGTCCCCAGGTCTTCTTCTATTTACAACTCACCCATTGCCCATCCCACCAACTTTCTTTGCCCTTCTTCTTGAGAAGTTTTTCCTTCCTACCTTTATTGCATAACGATGTGATTTTCTTGGGATCTATTACTTCCTATGCATTCACACATAAAATGGACATGGGAATCTGGGAAGAAAGCAGAACACGGCTTACTTACAAATGTATCAATGTCGAGCTAATTAGTGTGTTGGCTTACTTACAAACCTGATAGACTTTCTCAATGGACGAAACAGCCTAGATTCTCTGCCTCTATTTGGATTTCATAACATGTAAAATGAGAGAAAGAGCCCGTTTGGATTGGCTTATAGCTTAAAGCTGTTTGCAGCTTATAAGCTGAAAAAAATAAGTTGGGGTAATCCAACTTATTTTTTTTGGCTTATAAGCTGTTTTCAGCTTATAAGCTGCTTTAGATAAACTAAGTTAAATGGGTCCAATTATTTTTTTGAGCTTATTTTAAGCATAAAATGACTTTAAGCTGGCCAACCAAACACTCAAAAAAGCTGAAAACAGCTTATAAGCCAACTTATAAGTCAATCCAAACGGGCTCAAAGAAGAACGAACACTCACATTCAGTTAGTGATAAATGCTTCATTTGGTTAGCAATAAATACGCCTCCATCCTAGTTTATACAAACATATTTATTGCACAAGAAATTTAAGACATTAATTTGACTTTTATAGTATTAGTGACCGCGGAGAAAATTATTGAAGTAGTTGGAAGTTAAATTGGTATAGGTAACGACACCTCAAAGTTCAAAGTGTGAATAGTTTAACACATTTGAATTCTTGAAAGTACTTAAATTTGTGTAGGAGCGGAATAGTGTCAAACACTTTGAATGTCCTATGACGTAAAGAATGTCATATGCTTTGGACAATATAGTAATATATAAGGGCTCTATATATAGGGACTTAGGATTCTAATTCATGAAATTATTAATTATGACACTATCATTGAAATATTTTGTACATTAACCTAGACAAGTAGAAAAAATCTAGTCACACTCTAACACCACCAAACAATAAAATCATTCAAGGTTGCATAACTTCTGGGCGATTTTCTCTGATTCCTCTTTCCCTATTAGTGGAATGCAGTGCCTTACCAGTTTCCTGTTAGGAGGATGGTTGAATCGGCAAGTTGCTCCAAACCTACAGAGACCAGTTCTGATGTAGTAGGAACAATCTGGTTCGCCTTCACGGACAGGATAATGTCCCGACTCAATTGATTCCCTTGATCTCAAATTCATTTGCCACAAAGAGTCTGAAAAAACAAGGAGTAAGCAATAAGTACTACTACTGATAATTGGGCCAGCTTAAATGATACTAGTATTAATACCAGTTCCACAAACTTCTCCCAAAATGCTCTAAGTTTTGGTGCTTGACTTATTTTACCACCACCAACAACAACAACAACATACCCAGTGAAATCCCACAATGTGGGGTCTGGGGACGGTAAAGTGTACGCAGACCTTACCTCTACCTCGGAAGGTAAATACTTATTTTACCGGTATTTAATATTTTAATCTTGAAAAGAACCCTTCAACATAAACTTTTCAATAACATCACATTTACAAAGTTAAAAGCCTCTCCAGGAATCAAATTCAAGAGAGCTAACTTGAGCATAGCTTGCTGTATTCCTCTAACAATAAATGTACAAGAAAGTTGATGAGTGCAGTAATTAGTACTTTAGGTGCATTTTGTGAGCATCATAGTCATACTACAAATTAGAAGTCAGGCTTTGAAAAGGTTATTAAGAAATTATGTTTAAAAAAAAACCCAACTTGATCAAAGCATTTCTGCCTATTTTCAAATTTACAAGAACTCTTCTTCTGGTACCATATCAGACAATTAAGCACCCCATTGTCACCAACCAAACCTTACAATTTACCTACTAAATTACTAGCCACCTTTTGTTGTTACAGACCCAATTTCCATCTTGGCCTTTCACATTTTAATTAATGTAGAAAACTTAACAGAAAAAACCCACGGAAAAATAGTTCTTTTGGTCCCTCAGTTATAAGTAAATTCTGATCTTAGTTCTTGTAATGTACGACAAAGCATATTTAACCTTCAAAATAATTAAAATGTGGGTTTTTGGTTCATTTATGTAGAAAATATGTTATATTTGGTATATTTTTAGAACTTTATTACTGTCGAATATGGAATAATAGTACAAGTTCAACATAGCACATGGTAATTAAGTGGTGGAATAACTGGTAATCATAGTAAATTCGTGAATATTTACAAGCAAAGGGATGAAAAGTATACATTTCAATTAATTGAAGGTAAAATATGCTTAGTCTGATATCACAAGAACAAAAATCAAAATTTACAAATAATTGAGGGACCAAATGTGCTAACACAAAACCCAAATATCAATGGAAGCAGGGATGAAACAGAAATTAAGGATGCACTATCATAATATGTATACAGACAGAGAGAGACTTCCCTATTAATCAATTTTTGTGAAAATAATATGCAAAATACATGTATTTTTTAATGAAAAGATAAAAAAATGCAAAATATATGAAGTGTTAAAAGGACAATAATTGTCATATATGCACTCTGACATGCTCAGAGTAATAAAGTATTAGTACCATATAACGCAAATCTTGAGCAAAGATCAAAGCTTTTCCCAAAACCAAAAAAAATCCCATCTTTTTCTTCTCTCCATGTTTAATAGTCAACAAAAATCAAAAAAAAAAAAAAAAAAAAAAGTCAAATTACATTATATAAAGGGGTGGAGGACAACCCAAGTGACCGCCTACAGGTTTGACAGAACTCAATAATTTTGGCTTAAATCCTGTATTTGCGTTAAAAATGGTTCAGAACCCATAAAAAAAAAAAGGAAAAACAACAAGAACTCCCATTTATAAAAATCCCATCTTTTTCTTCTCACCTTATTTAATAATCCACAAAAATCCAAAAACAAAAAATAAAACAAGTCAAATTACATTATACTTCACCATAACAGTTACACTGATGATCCTTAAAACAAAACAAAAAAAAAGAATATCCCAATTACAAAAATCACATTTTTATATATCTATCTGAGGAAATTAGTTAAAAGGGGTTTTTACAAAATGAATACAGATACATGACCCTCTACATACATGAGCGATTCTGAAATAACTCGTTTAATAAGCAAGAAAAATCCAACAAAAAAACCAAGTCAAATTACATTACAGAACAGTTACACTGATGATCCTCAAACAAAACAAAAAACAACATTAAAAAAAAAAAAAAAAAAAAAACATTACCTTGGTCTAGTGAGGGTGACAAAGAGGAAGGTCCTTCAGTAACAGACAAGGAAATTCCGGTATCAAAATCCATAATTCAAGATTATGATTATGATTAAACAAATTAGAAGACTACTAATCCATCACCGGAATTTCCATTAATCCAAACAAAAACACACCCCTCTTCTGTTCGATGAAATGCCACAAAGAAATCAAACCACAAAAAGAGAGGAAAAACCAACAAAGAAGAAATTCAGACAAAGTAAAGAAGAGGAAAAAAAAAAAACAGAGACAAGGAGAAAGAAAAGGAGCTGTTTTTTCCTCTCCACACAAAAATAAAGAATGAATATGCACCAATCAATTATAAAAATATAAAACAACCAATTAAATATTTACACCCACATTTTGCTTTTTTGACAAAGTGTTTGGCTTTAGTACTTAGTAGTACTATTTGTGCTTTTTTTTGGTTTAATATTGTTAAGTTTTTAAGTTGACTTAACACATGTGCTCTTCTCTTTGTTTTCTTAATAAGGTAATCTTAATTTTTTATTTGGATATCTTTAAATTACTCCTTTAACCTTATAAAGGAGTGTAAAATAGACAAGTTGTGGGTGAAACCAATATTCACGCCGCCGTAGGAAATAAAAGTGAGGACGAGAGAAATTAACAGTTCAGGGGTAAAGGTGATAAGGGCAAATATATCAAAAAGTTATAACGAAAGATAAATATAACTTTTTTATGAGAATATAGGGATAAATCTATCCTTGCCCGTAATAACATACTGAGTGGATCATATTTTCATATGCTAATTATATTACATTGTGCCTCGTAGTATTAGGTTGTAGTTGTATTGACCAGAAATGATCTTATGAATTGTTATGTTTTATTTTTTTTATCTTTTATATTGGTATATTTTATCAGTTTCATATAAAATGATTATTTTATAGTTATCTATAAAATCTATCTCTTTAATCTTTGTTTAGTTTCCTCCCCTTTTTCCTTGCTCACCAAACAATGTTATGCTACGATATTTACAAAGAGGACATTGACCTAGGCGTCATAGAGTAATTGAAAAGTTTATAAAATTGTGTTTAGTAAGTGAAAGTCTTATTTTAATCATTCAGACTTTTGCTCATAAGTACATTTAACAAGCATTAATTTACTCTGAATTAATTCAATTAATAAAAAAATGTACAGATTTTTAAAAGCATTAAGACTCTTAATATCCTACTGAGAGATGGTATCTCAATAATCATATATGTATTCAAACTCAAGACTAATTTGGGTATCAACTTTATAGCAAATATAAATAAAACGCTCATTGTGAAACAATTGGTTTAAATTTTAAGAAGCAAATGTCTTGGAATATTTTGGCCCATCTTTGGTTGTCCGTCAGAGGATTAATACATTGTATTTTGGTGAAAACTTTAATCTAGAGCACATAAATCTCTAAGATGTGCAAAAATTATTATAGACACGACTTGACGTTGGGATTCCTGTCCCTAACTAAGGGATTCATGTATGGTGTCTTACCGTCTCGCGTTAGTATTTCACATTTTTACGAAGAATTTAATTTCATCAAATTCATGTCAAAGTGTAATAGTGACTACCACATTTTGTATCTTACTCCAAATATCGATAGATTACACTCAGTTTTCACTTGATTATATTCAAGAACTTGTTTTTTACATAGACGCTTAGTTATTTTAGTGTGATGGACCATGTCTCGTAGATAACTAAATTAAATATCAACCAAAAAATATATATGGTACAAGGCTTTTAAATTCTCTAAATGTTGTTTGATTTAATGTTGATCTTTGATACACCTATATATTATTCCGAGTAAGGCGCTTCACGTTACTCATTTGTGTAGATTTTCACAAAAAGATTTACATAAAGCAATATTGAAATAAAAAATGAAAATGAGAAGTATAGAGATAAATTATCAATATGTAAATAGGCAAACGGATAAGAAATTTTTGACTTATTTGAGATATAGCCCTTTGGTGGGAGACTTTGGCTACTTTGGGTTATTACTAGATCAATTCCATTTCCGGTTATCTTCCTAATAATAGTGTAGAAATTTTTAATATTTTGCATTCAACGCAAATGAAATAGTAAAACGAATACGTTAAATTAGCAAATATTAACATTAACATTAATAGAAGGACGACTTGCAACTTTTCTTCAATTTCAAGATAACATAAATATATTATAGGACCACAAAAGATAATTTTGTTTGACTATCTGGAGGTAATTTTGTCTAATAAAAGTGGAACAATTATTGGACAAGGGAAGAATGTATCTGTGGAAACTAGGAGATGATTATTGCAAGGCACGTGTCCCATTAATTTTTTTTTATTTCTCATGGATTCTCTGTCTGTTGCAATTAAATTTGGGTCGGAAAATTCTACATTAAAATGTAAAGCGCTCTTTAACAAAGATGATTTTATATCCAGACTCAAACTCAATACCTTAGTTAGGATGAAGAAATACTTACTACGATTCTCCCTTTATTTGTGCTTGAAACTGATAATATGAGAAAGCTCACGCAAATAAAATTAATGCCATCAACTTTATTAAAAAAATAGGTATAAGTGTGACTTGATTAACTCCTAAATTATTTTGTATACGTGGTACTTTACCTTGTATCATGCACCTTCATCAATATATAAAAAAAATAGCAATACTTCCCATTTAGCTGCTTCTTTTTTTGGTCAAAATAAACGGCTAAACCTTTCTGTCCTTCTGGTTGAGTTGGGAGCAAAAGGGTCATTTCAAAAGGCTGAAAAGAATGTGACCATATTCACTGTTTTAAAAAATATTGAAGCATAATGAGTGTGTTAAGACAGGTTCAACTAGGGGTGGGCATGGTACGGTATTTGAAATTTCGGTTCGGTAATTTCGATATTCGGTTTTTAAAAATATGATACCATTACCATACCAAATTAATTCGGTATGGTTCGGTATTTTTAAGTTCGGTTTCGGTATTTCACGATACGGTATTTCGGTAATCATAATTTATTTAACTTCGACTTACGTATATATCATCAACAACCGGACACTCACAAATCCAAAATCCAACAAGATCTAACCGATCCTGTCGCCACTGCAATTTGGGTGCTTTTTGAGTTGCTTGAGTACCACTTGCTTACACTTGTATGCCATATACTGCTCGCTGCCTTGGCAGTCCTTTTCCTTTGGTCCAATGCATCCACCTTCATAAACAAGCCTCCACCCCAAATTCCAGAAGTCATTCTGCCTGAGGACATATGGATTGTATATATGTAGTATAAACTTCGATACGGTATACGATATTTCGGTATCCATTTTATAAATACCAAATACCGTACCGAATACCAAAGAAAATTTAAATTCATACCAAATACCATACCAAATACTGTAATATCAAAACCGCGGTATTAAAAATTTTGATATCGGTATGGTATTCGGTATATACCGTACCATGCCCACCCCTAGGTTGATCTGTTGAAGTCATATTTCGTGGAAAGTTTGTAAGAATATTAGCTACTTGGAGAGTGTATAATGAATTTTTTAAGTACTAAAAATTAATATTAACGTATAAGTATTTGGTGAATGAAGTATTCTGAAATTTAGATAAGAAAATAACTTTTGCCAATAGTGAGAGAGTATTTTCTCCTGTTTGATAGAAAGTTTGTCTACTAAATACTAGAATTTAATTTTTTATAAAAAAATTATTTTCCTAGAAAATGACTTCTGTCATGTTAAATGCACAATACGACCTGACAAAATACACTGATGCGATACTTACACCAATCAAATGAATGTATGACAAGTGTTTTTTATACATACACATATCATTTTAAATGGCATGTATTCTCATTTTAATTTTTAATTATTAAGATTAAATTATTTGATTTATGTGAGCATATCACAACCAACTAGCCTGTTTGGCCAAAATTTTAAAATCAGCTTATTTTGAAAAGTATTTTTTAAAAAGTACTTCAGTCGAAAAACGGTTTGTGTTTAACCAATTAATTTAAAAAGTACTTTTGAGCAGAAATTAATGTTTGGTCAAGTTTTTTCAAAAGTACTTCTAAGCATATTTTTCTCAAAAGTGCTTTTCGGCAGAAACTATTTTTTTAGCTTCTGAAAAACAATTTTTGCTACTCATCAGAAGTACTTATTTTCTCTCAAAAATCTGATCAAACACCTCACTTTTAAAAAAATAAGCACTTTTTAAAAAAAATAAGCATGTTTGGGAAAAAATAAGTTCGGCCAAACAGTCTGTTAGATAGACATATTTAGCAGATACTTCATGGAGCTACTACAAGCGCAAGCTGGCCCGAATAGTACACTTCTCCAACTTAAAGTAATTTGTTATCTTGTCGGTGAGTGACCAAATAAGAGAAATGCGAGAAAAAAGGGGATGAAATCAATGGAGCTAGTACAAGCGCAAGCTGACTCGAATACTACCCTCCTCCCAACTTAACATATTGTAATTTGTTGCCTTGTCGGTGAGTGACCAAATAAGAGAAATGTGAGAAAAGGGGGATGAAATCAACAACTCAAATAAAACACAAGGTCCATTTTGACAACTTTACTGTTTCATTAACATTAAAGAAGATCCCACTTGCTAAGGCCCTGTTTGAGGGGAGATATTGCTGACAATTTACTGTCTTTGTGGATCCTCAAGATCTCCTCTTCTTCTCTCTTTCCTTTTGTATAATATAATGAATAAAATGGGAATTTGCGCGTTGATCTCAAATCCCAATTGACACTTTTTCCCCTCTAAATTCGCTTATTTGCTCTTTTTCTTGAAAAAAAATTCAAGAACTGAACTTTGTATTCAATTACCAAGAAAGACCGAATCCCATTTCCCTTTTCTTGATCCATTGATACCGTTTTCATTTTCTTTAAGAAAACATCCACTTCCCCCCTTTAATTTCACTTATTTGCTCCTTTTCTTGAAAAAATTTCAAGAACTGAGCTTTGTACTACTTAATTACCCAAAAAGACCAAATCCCATTCCCCTTTTCTTTATCCATTGATACCCTTTTCATTTTCTTTAAGAAAATATCCACTTTTCCCCCTTTAATTTCTCTGATTTGCTTTTTTTCTTGAAAAAATTTCAAGAACTGAGCTTGGTATTCAATTAACCAGAAAAAACAGCATGGGTTTGCATTTAAACCCAAAATATATGTGGATCTTGTTACTTCTCATTAGTACACCTTTGATTTCTGCTCAGGTAGTGTAAAAGCCTGGATTTTTAAACGTTTTCATGACATTTGTAATGATGTATGATGTTTTCTTGAATCTTGATTTTTTTGCTTGTGTTGGGTTTTACTTAGGATGCTGAAAATGAGTCAGGTGGACGGTTCAAAGATCTGGGTAGGCGTAGTAAAGTGAGTATTACTCTTGTGCATTTCCAGTTTTATCTGTTTTTAGTTTTTTGAAAATTTGCTGAATTTGTGTAATTATTATGCATAGAAATGTTACATCATTAGCTTGATGTGTGTATATATGTTTACCTTACTGTTTTTACTTATAGTAGTGCTAGATAGAGGTGGATCCAGAATTTAGAGTTAGTAGGTTTGGAAATGTGTCTTGCACTAAGTTCGCCCACGGTGCTGGAGTAGTATGTCTTAGAATTACACAAAGTGTGTGGGGATAAAAGATCTTGTGATTAGTTTGTGGTCGTTTAGTTCAAATCTACTGAAACTTGGTGTCAAATGCCGAAGTAAAATCTTATTTTCTTATCTACGTGAAGAGATATAATGCATGCAGAACTAAAGGCATACCCATATAGAGACCCTATTTACAAAGCCAAAGGTGTAGCGGTGGAATACTTGTCTTGCTATAGAGTAAAATGTTGGATGGAGCTAAGATGAGATGCAAGCACGTTGTTTACCAGGTCTGTAGGGTGACATGTTAAATGCATTGCGTGAGCATCCATCAGAGAGATCGAATTTAGATTGATAAGCTTTTGTCTCAGCAACAGTATTAGGAATCAACGATTCAGTTTTGTGTACCATTGAGTCAGGTGAATTTGTCGTAATATTTTTCTCATAACAAAATGTGTGAAAGATCAATAAATTAAAGATTCCTCTGCACTTCTCTCCAAGAGATACGATCCGCTGTCTGAATAGGCTGAAGGAGAGTGAAGAGGCAGGCAGGCAGCTACTTATTTGTCTAAGGTTTGTGTCCTAACTTGAAAAGTCCGAATGTTGGAGGAACATGTAAAACCTTGGGGCTGTAAATAGCATGGTCAAGTTCATCAAATATTTGGCTTTGTTATTACACTATTATTCTTTTGTAGAAAACGTTTCTGAGAGCTAGATGCTGAATAAGATCAAACGTCCAACTGGTGCTATAATTAACTGATGGCTCTTCGCCCCTTTGAGATTATATAAGTGGACTTTACAAAAACACATGTTTCTTAGGTGTTGCTAGTGCTTTTCTAGATATCACTGAAATATCCCGAGTAAAAGGAATAATACTTCATACAAAAACACATGTTTCTTAGGTGTTGACAACACCGTGTTGCTATGCTTTATAGAAAAATCATCAATATAAAGTTTAAACTTGTTTCTTTATATGAATGTTGATTTTGAGACTTGTAAAAATCATATAAGATAGTAATATAAAATAATTGAATGGTGTCACACATTTTTTTTTTTTGAAACTGATAAAGTGTGTCACACATTTTGGTGTGCCTGAAAATAAAAGGAACTTGTCATTTGACTGGGATGAGGGTGACAGTACTTATGAGTTAGCTTAAATGATCTTGCTTGGCATTTCTACCACATGGATTTCTTTATCAGTTTGTTGAGTTTGCATTTATCCACTGTGCAGATTATAGTCGAGAAAATTAAGACTCGTGTTGTGAGGGATGACGATTCAGATTCTTTTGATGTTGGTCTGGACTTGGACTCTAATCTTGGGACCCTTGATGCCGTATTTGCTAGTTTGTCTATGATCCTTGTCAGCGAGGTCAGTAACTCCTCCACTCTATTCTTTAGCTACTGCTGTTTTTCGTTGCAGTTAATTTCTGGTTAGTTTTACTATCTCCATGACCGAGCTTGTATACTAATTTGTGATTTTCTGTTTGTACGATATTAGTAATGATGACAATGAGGTTATCTGTTGAAAATTCTAAAAGCTTTAGCGGTTAGAGAGATCACATTTTTAGGAGCCGTTTGGCCATGAGAATTGTTCACTTTTTTCTGGAATGATTTTTCACTTTATTTCAAAATCAGTGTTTGGTTATAAAATTTCTAAATCCAACTTGGAGTTGGATTTTCAACTTTGGAAAAGTGGTCCAAACTTGTTTTTGCAGCTCCATCTTCATAAATTTCAAATAAAATGCTCTCTTCTCTCCTTTGCTAAAAGTATAACCAAACACAACTCCATTTTCAACTCCAATTTCATAAATTCCAAATAAAGTGCAAAATATTTGAAATCTATGGCAAAACACCTACTTTATTACTTAATTGTATTCTCAACAATTATGAACTATTCATTTTGGCAGTGGCCTCCTTGAGATATTGCCTTACTCTCGTTTAATAAGTTTTTTATGGATGGCTATGCTTCTAGATTGGTGATGAGACATTTATAATAGCAGCTCTGATGGCAATGCGTCACCCCAAATCAATCGTTTTATCTGGTGCACTCAGCGCCTTGTTTGTTATGACTGTAAGTAATTGAATTTCCTGCCATACTTTGTTAGTTCACACATGCAGCATTTCTCTCCCCTTCGTTATGTTCAATTATTTCTCCAACACAAATATGTTAGTACTAACTCTAGGTCTCCTCTTCATATAACTAGATACTTTCTACTGGGCTTGGCAGAATAGTGCCAAATTTGATATCGAGGAAGCATACAAATAGTGCAGCTACAGGTTGGTGTTTTACAAATTGCTGTTATGTAATTGTCTTGGTTTACTTAACAATGTGTTACCTTTCTGTTGATTTTGGAATTTTTAGCTGTCTCTAAGATCTTCGACATGAAACCTGACAGTATTTTTCCAGTGTTCTTATTCCAGTTTCTTGCCAGATTTTCCAATCGCCCATTTGACACCCCTAGTTGTGATACCACTACATTTTTCTGTTTTTACTTCTTGATATCTTATTTTCCCCTTCATATTCCTTTTCTTCTTTAGATTTCCCCATATTTTGTGGGATAGGGCTGATTCGATCTTTCCCATCCTTATTTCGTTCGATTAGATAGTTACAAAGTCCTGTTTTTCCTTCTTTTTTTTTGCAGTTCTTTATCTCTTTTTCGGGCTACGGCTGCTCTATATTGCATGGAGATCATCAGATTCAAAGGCTTCCCAGAAAAAGGAAATAGAGGAAGTATGTTCTTCCCCCTTTCTATTGTTTAGATGTTTTATATTGCTATATGTTCTTGCTTTAAACTCTGGAGTACTACTTTAATTTTCTCTTTGTCCAGAGATGCCAATAAATTGACCCCTTGGTGAATATTAATATTCTCAGGTGGAAGAAAAACTTGAAGCTGGACAAGGGAAAGCAGCCTTCAGGCGATTCTTTTCTAGATTCCTCACACCCATATTTTTGGAGGTATGTCTGTGTATTTCAATGGTTCAAATGCAATCATTGAGGGGTGGAAATATGAAATACTTTGATGAGGGAATTTATGCTCTTTTCCTTTGTATTTTTTGAATGAGTAGTGCGAATAAGAAGCAAGATTCATTGCATTGCTTTACATAGTCAAGAAAAAGGGAAATTCCCAAGGGTATGTCCAATGAGTGTACTAGAAAATTGTGATTAGAGGAGCCTAAGTAATCAGATTTCCTTTTAATTTCGTGGAGAACAGTACTTTTTCTCCAATCGATTTCCCATTATTTTGCTTCCTGCAAATTGTGTCGAAAGTTGTATTCTGCTGGTACTGCAATATCAGTTTAGTACTTGATTACAATATTACAATCTATAAAATTTATAAAATAACTAAGATGAATGTAACACACTCACTATGGGTGGTTAGCAATTATTTAAAAAAAAAAAAAACACTTGATGTTGTTTGTTGTTATCTGCAGGCCTTTATCTTGACCTTTCTGGCAGAGTGGGGAGACCGTAGCCAGATAGCAACAATTGCTGTAAGATATTCTTATTCCCTTTTGATTGTGCCACGTAAAAAGCTGGGTGCTACTTTATTATCATGTGCTCGTTAATGTCTTGTTTATCGGAGCTGGCAGTTAGTTTAACCTCTGACCGACTTGCGAAGTTGACCAGAAGTGCTTATTTTAGAGCGTGGAGTGTTTGACCAAGATTTTAGAGAGAGAAAAAAAAACAAGTGTTTTGCGTAGAGTAGCAAAAGCTCTTTTCTGGAGCTGAAAAAAAATAGCTTTTCTCCCGAAGCACTTTTGGGACCTTGGCCAAGTACAAATTCTACTCTAATATTGGCAAAAGTGCTTTTCAAATTGATTGGTCAAACACAAGCTACTTGTATCCAAAAGTACTTTTTAAATAAGTAGATTTTGGAAGCTTGGCCACACAGGTTATTAATAAGCTAGTGCATAATGCTAGGATACCAATAGAAATCCCGGTGTCTTTTAAAAAGTAGTAAAGAAGATCAACCATGGGAGAAGGATAGCGGGGCGGACTTATTATCTGTCGAGATTGACTGATAAGTAGAATGTGTAGCATTATCACTGATTCGATGCCAGACTATGGCTATGCAGAAATATACCGTGCTCATAGCTTCACATGTGTCGTTTAAGTTCCAAGCGACGTCTTTAATTGATTGATATTTCACTCTGCAGCTAGCTACACACAAAAACGCAATCGGAGTTGCTGTTGGGGCAACAATAGGACACACGATATGTACTTCAGTAGCAGTGGTAGGTGGAAGCATGCTTGCATCCAAGATCTCACAGCGAACAGTAGCTACAATCGGAGGCCTACTTTTCCTCGGTTTTTCCTTGTCATCGTATTTCTACCCACCTCTATGATTTTGGCTTAACAAATTGACCTAAATTCTTCAGGAATGGCTTTACTTATTGAATCTTTTTTCTGTTATTTCAGTAGGCTTTAGAGGAAAACGAATTATTTTTTGTACTAGAGAACTTTCACCTTATTATTTTTGTGTAAATGCAAACACATTGGATATGTTTACTTGAATCAGAAACATTGCTGAAAAATTGGCAGTTGTCTATTTTTAAATTGAGAAACTTCACTAGGAATATTATCCTTTAAATTCATTCTCATGTCAGTTGATTCAATCTAATGCCTAGTGTTAAGAGCTCTTTTACAAAGTTAAAATATTGGAAACAAGGAGGGATTAATGCAAACGTTTGGTTGGCTGCATAAGAATAATTATCTTCGCAAAACTAATTCAATGTTTGGTTAGCAGTGTTGAGATTTGCATCGTTAATATTAGCACAACATTCACGAGAATCAGTCTTATTTATACAACATAGAATGTGAAATGTTAGCAATATATGGATAAGGTATTTGAGGGCAAAAATGCTCTATAAATCGGTACTCTTTGCACAATTCTATTCACTACATAACAATTTATTTCCACATGATTATTCACCAAGTGATAATCTATGTATTATTGTTCATCGTAATTAATTCATGCATTATAATATATGCGTAACTAATACGTGAACAAAATGACCCCTCGATGTTACGTTAACTTAACAATATTGGAAGGAAGTTTCCACTGAATCGAAGTACATTTGCCAATGGCCAACGGAGGTCAACAAATATGAGGAAAAAAATTACTGATTGTATTTTGGAGAAAAGTAATTAGTTTGAATATGGATTTATTAGAGTAATAAAAATGAACCCGATTGTTTATCCCTTAGTGAAGGGAAGCTATAATGCCATTAATAATCTTTTCTGATTATTGAACTTCAAAATTTTGAATTTTTAAATCATTTTTCCTGTTTAACGAAGGAAAAATATTTACCTACGTACTATTCGGAATTGCTCAATTGAGCCATCCGCAACATTTTTTGTTTTGTTGTTAGCAAATCACCGCGTATTTACCCTTGTCAATAATGAAGCTCTAGTGTGACATAGGTAGACTCCACGTGTCCATATTCATCAAGAAAAAAAGGTTTAAATTTACCCCTGCAAGTTTTACTTATGGTTCAAAATTACCCTTGGATTAAAGCTCCATCAGGGGTCTGATAAAAATAAGACCTTTATCTAACAACAGCAGTAATATTAGGAACATTGAACAATTTTGGATAGTATAGGAGCTAATTTGCCTTTTCTCTAAATTGAATAAAAAAACGTAATATTATCTCCATGCTTAAAATTCGAATTTTCTTCCCATTGTTGTTTCAATGATGTTCACCTTCCTCCAATATGATACTTAATTAAATTGGTATTTTCTTTATTCTAATGATTATTTTCAGACAATTTTGACTGACAAGTAGTTAGGTCTTCTATCTTTGTTTCATTATTAGAAAAGAAAATGAAAAAACCTAAAACATTTAATGTAAGTTTCAGCGAAAAGAATGATCTCTTTTACTTCCTTCCTACTTATCATCACTATTTAATGGATAATGTAACCATTCGTTAGGTTTGTTATTTTTTCAGTCCCCACAAATGTATAGGCACTTGTCTGCCTCTATGCCTAAACTTGGGTAAATGTCCACTTCAAAGCATATGCATGACCTTTAGGAATGTTTTGTTTCTCCATTAAAAAAGTCTGATTTTGTATTTACTTGTTTTTTTTGTTTTTTTGGATTTCTCATCCGGTGTTCCGTATTCGTATTGAGGCCGACTAATCAGGATTCGCGTAGTGTACTTTCTTTTAAGGTTAAGGGGGAAATATTCTTTACCAGAATTTTTTCATATCCAGAACTCGAAGCCAAGACCTCTGATTAAGGGTGGAGGAATCCTATCTATCCCGCCATAATTCCTGGTAGTTGGACTTAGTTTTCTTGTTGTACTTAGTTTTCTTGGGTATAACTCTATGAATATATGTTGGCCTAAATGTCTTATCTAAAGAGTTGATATTGTGAGGATGTTCTAGACTTCTAGCTAAGTTCAATCATAAAGTTATCTAAGATGTATAATGTAAAGTTTTAGTTAAGCCTTGGTAAGTAAAATTATTTGATATTTATACTAGTGAGAGAAGATATTCGATAAATTATCAATGTGCGAACAAACCGACACTGATCATTATAAAAGAAATAGGATTAAGTTCTACTTTCACAATTTCCTAATAAATATTACAAAGAAATTATATTTCAATTAAAATTATGCAATATCAAGAGTTTAATTTGATAATACTTATTTATACAAGGTATTTACACCAAATCATTTAAACTTACTGTAGTTAAGTGGTTTAACGAGCTGATAATGAATATCCATGATTAATTTATAAGTGCTCTACAGTAAATTAAACTGCGTTGATTGTATAGAATCATTTACGTACTATCAGTGGATATGAAATTAAATAAAGTAACCCATACATGCATAATTCAATGCAAGACATGATTTGGACCCAGATTTAGTTACATTAATATCCTACATTTGCTTGTAATACACTCCATAAAGGTGGAGTCCAATCTAAGTATATGAAGAAAAAAACAATATTCCACTAGAAATGAAAAGAAAGAAAAGGAAAAGAGAACTTAGTGTCATTGCACTGATCATCACTACTGTTTGGTATGATCTTTCCAACAAAAACAAAGGGTGACTTCTCCTCTAAGAGTTGCAAGTAAAAAGATAAGACCCCACCATGCATTACCCCATTACCCTCTAACAAATAAAATTATATACCGTCCGTATAAACAACTTATACACTACCAGTGCATCGAAATAATCTATTGTAACAGATTACCTATGTTAATTTATATATTAATCTCACATATTGTGAATTGTTAATCTTTACACCTAGAATCCGTCGGATTCATAGCTTACTGTTCCTAACCGGTATACATTGGCAATACACTGATTATACACAGTTTTACACATGTTATACACACACATATATGTGTGTGTATATATATAAATGTGTATACATATATATGTGTGTATATATATATATATATATATATATATATATATATATATGTATATATTATACATCCACTGATAGAGGTTGTGCCATAATTTAAAGTTTATGGATTGAGAATTTTACCCCTTTTAAGTTATTGGGTTCCAAAAATTAGTAACTTGTACCTATTAAATGATTTTTTTTAAGACAAATATATATTGGACTAAGGTGGATGTGTTCGGCCGAATCCGTACCTTGGTTTCTACCTTCGCACCTGCCGGCTAATTTTAATTTAAGCGGTCAAGTGTATGACTATTTAAGTTAATTCTTTCATCTTTTTATGTGACTCGATAATGAGAAAATCTTTTACATTTTTTAGTGGTCTCATTGTTAGTGTGATCTCTAGCTAACTTACGTAAAGAAAGAAAGACAAAGGCGAAGGCATAAAGAATGTACAGTTGAGATTTCTTCTTTAGTGTATGTTTTGAGTTGGACATCCTAAGTTCTTTTTTTAATTTTTCTTTTTCCATCAGCTAAATATTTTTTTATGAACTTTTAACTACTGCACAATTATTCTGACTTAACAACAAAGGGAGCACTAGCAATTTACATTATATAACAAACTATTGTCTTTCACCAACCATCTTCTTCCTTCATCAACTCTCAAGAAAAAGAAGAAGAAAGAAAAACTTTTTGACAAGTTTTGTTTTGTTGTGTGTGTGTTTCTTTGACCACAATGAGGTATAGAATGGAAAGATTTGTGCTTCTTCCATTTTCTGTTGGTTGCATCTCTGAATCAAGTATTGCAATTGGTCATCAGCAGCAGAACCATAAAAGTTCATGCCCTGAACCCATATTAACTCCCACAAGTTTGTCTCTCTTTCTCCCTCTTTAACATTGTTGAATTATATGATAGTCTATCTAAAAGTCTAAATTGTTATAGTAAGAGATAGTGGTACACTTTTATTTTCTTAATTATGTTTTTAATACGTTAGCTATCTCATGTGTTGTTCTGCATTTCTTTTCTCTTTAATGAGCCAGACTAGTGGAAATTTCTTTTAATAATGGGTGGTGTTGAGACTCGAAGACCTGTCTGCTTTGATGTCATATTAAATTGTGTGATCATCTCATCTAAAAGTTTAAAGCGTTAGAATCTTAGGGAGAACTATCTTTTATTTTCTTAAAATTATGTACGTGTTTTCAATACACTAGCTCCCTCACATGCTAGCTTGATTCATTTTGCGTTAGTCAAACATATGAATTTTTTTTTTTTTGATAACGAGTGGCAATGAGACTCAAACAAATGATATTTGTCTACTTTGATATCATTTTAGATTGTGTGATCATCTTACCTAAAAGCTTAAATTGTTAGAAATAACAAACTTTTATTGTCTTAATTATGTCTTCAACAAAAACCAACCCCCCACCCCACCCCACCACCCCCACCAAAAAAAAAAATTGACATAAGAAGTTTGATTGTGATTTTTAAGGTTTGCTATAATGCAGGAAGCCAAAAAGAAGGGAAGGAAGAAGAGGAAGATGATGAGAAAAGCTTGGAGGGTGAAATGAAGAGCCCATTGGGCCTTATGCCCCTTCCCAAATTTCAGAGGCTTTTTAAGAATTTCAAGAACTTTTCTCAGCTATTTGGTTAGTTTTCCTTAGAATACTTTAAAAAAAAAAAAACTTAGTATAATACTAACGGCATGAAATGTGCTTATAAGATGTTTATTATACCAAATCTGGATAATTTAATTGAGCCACAAATTAAATTGAGAATACATCTAACTCAAAAATATATTGTTTAGTATATTTCGGAATTTGTTTTCTTAGAAAAATATTTTTCTCATTTTGTGGTTTACCAGATAAAATATTTTTCATTAAAATGAAAATGACTTCCCTCACTTACATGTATGAATCATGCTTTTTTATAACTACCTTAAACCTTAAATTTAACTTATATTGTAATTTTTCACCAACAATCATTTGAAAGACGTGATATGAAAGAGTGGAGCTTAATCACTTCAAGTAAACTAGAAATTATAGCATTGTATTTTAATCGTGCAGTATAGTTCTCTTTTATGTTGAAGCATTAGAGTTTCTTTCCACACAATCAGAGTTAAAGACGTGAAATTCAATCTGAAAATAGAGTTGGATGCTTGTAACCTTTCTTTTTATTCAATAAATTACATATTTATCCCGTACACTCAAAACCATATCTAAATTTTTTAATATCAACAAAACGTATTACCAATAAAAAACTATTTGTTTGTATGTAGATTAAGAGAAAAACTATTCATTTGTCACATTTGGTGCCAAGCACTTACCACTAATAAGTTTTATCAGCACACGAGTTAATTTCACATAATGTTACTGAATTTATTCACTATAACAATAAGATCACAAAACTATTTCCGTCAGAGATAGATTTAGAATTTTAATTTGATGGATTTACCTTGAGTTTCTTGCGACTGAACTTTAAAGATTATGCATTCAAAATCTGTTTTTTTCGTACAATTTTAGTTATTTTTCACATATAAATTTATATACTATGTCTAAAATACTGGGTTCAAATGAATAGTACGCGTACTCTACATCTGACACTGGCCATTATAACTGTAAGATCATAAGCTATTTTTTTCGCATTAAAGTAATTGACGTTTTACCCACTATAACTTTATGATTTTACTTTTATAGTATGTAAAGTTCAGTTACTTTAACGTGACAAGAAACACTTTTGAAGAAATTATTGTTATATTGAGTAAATTTTAGTGATTTTACTGTTATAATAGGTAAAGTTAAGTTACTTTAATGCAACAAAAAACTAGTCACTACTAGAAACACTAAGACACACATTTGAAGAATTTATAGTTATATTGAACAAATTTTAGTGATTTTACTATTATAGTGGGTAGAGTTAAGTTACTATAATGCGACAAATTTTAGTCACTACTAGAAACACGTCTTTACCCGATGAACTTTTATCAAATAGTTCATCGGAGAAAACAGGTGTTTCTAATAATGAATTTTATAACTTTTAACATTAAAATGTATAAAGTTCAATAGTAATTGACTATCGATTCCGAAGAAATTGGAGTTATATCTCTTTTCCATTCAAGAGTTCTTATGCGTTTTCTACCTTGCTCGAAATATATAATTATTTTTTTCTTTAATTTTTCAGTGGACAAAGATGAAATAGAAGAAGAAGAAGAAGAAGAAGAAGATGAAATGGGGATGGAAATAGGATTACCAACAGATGTGAAGCATGTAACACACATTGGAATGGATGGTGGTGCTGCTACTTCAATCCTTAATTCAACAAGGACTAATTGGGATTGTCATCTTAATCTCAAATCTCCTAATCATGATTTACTCACTAAATTCCCTTCTAATTTCCCCTTGTCTCCTTTTGCCAATATGGCTAGTCACTCCCCTAATAACACACCCATGGCTTCCTCCTTTTAATTAAAATTAAATTCTAAGAGATCAATTTGTGCCAAACTATATAAACCATTGGGACTAAAATGAAAATTTGTATCAATGCTAGCTTTTGGTTCTTGCCAAAAGTATTGTACTGTGATGATTACTTGCTTATATAGTTTGTTGGGTGTGGGAAAAATATCAAATGTATATTTTATCTTTTTTTTTTTTTTACTTTACTAAAACAAATGAGTCCGTTAATTATCATCATCATCATCGTTTGTGCAATGTATGCACGGGCGGATCCACCATAGAAGCTACTACAAGTACGGCCGAATTGCATAGCTTTAGCTCAAACTCTGCATTAGTATTAAGAAAGTCACTTAATATATAAATCTATTAAAATGAAATTAGTGCTCCTAAATCGGTATGCTGTGTAAAATAATCAATAGTCAATTAAGAACCAACAAGTCGAGTTATGATCTAAAATTCACAAATTTAAAATTCTGAATTCGTCTCTCTGTATATGGACGTCTAGATAATGAAGGAAAAGAAAGTGAACTACAAGATTTATTGAAATTTTTTATCAGAAGAATAGTTGTCATTGAAATGTCGTCGGAAGTTTTCACGGGCAACAGTGCTGTTGGAATTAGCTCATCGAAATGATTTATGGGTGAAAAAGATAAGAAATCCCAAAAAAATAGACAGTTTTTTGACGATTTTTTTGACATGGATGAATTAGTTGGTGAAGTTTGGTCTATGAATTGGTTGGTTAGTCTTGATGCGTCAAAAGTTCAAAACCTTACAAGTACTTAGATGTAGGATAGTGACTATAATACTAATTTAATTTACATGTGAGTTTATTATATTGTTGTTGATAGAAAGTGATGGCTTAAGATATTTATCAAATATACATATTAAAGTTATTTTATATTTTCTTTGAAGCCTGATTAGTTTAGATTCACGTCGAGAAGCTCCATATTCAAGAAAATCATTTCCTATCAAAGATGACTTTATTCTCAAAAGTCGAAAGTGAAACTTCTGACGAAGAAGTGTTCAATCACGATAAATCATTTGGGCAAAATAATTCAATGTGGAAAGAAAGATGTATAAAGTGGTTGGGAAAATTCTTCAACGGTTCCTAAATGCAATGAAGAGGAGAAAAATAATCTTAAATGAATAACGCGAACAAATTAATATTCGTAATTAGAAAATAAGAAATCAGACAATTATCAAAGTTTTATTGTTTCTCTTTTACTTATTTAATATTTTCTTAAAACTTTCCTCCTAAATCGTTGTTATCCTACTGCAAATTACCTAACATTGGGGTTAATTTTGTTTTTTAATCTTCTTTTCAATGATTTAACCATTTTGAGAAAATTTTAGATTGCAAATAAACTGATTTTTCCAGATCATTAAATCCTTTGTTTTTTTATCAGTTGTTAATTTTGTTTTGAAAATTTTTTATATGTTAATTTAGCTCAAGAATTTCTCTAAAACCTTTTGTTTTCCCTTCAAAAAAAAGGTCATAGAGTGGTTGGTAAATGGTTGTCACATCGTGTCCCTTTTCAACCTCTTGGAAAGCAACTCTTTGAAGTTACGTATACAGAATAAATGTATAATAATCATTAACTTAACTAATCTAATTAACTGATCTAAAATTGTTTATGTAGAACGACATTTCCGTAACAATACAACCACTTCAAGATCTCGAGTGAACTTCACATTTAAAACGATTAAAACTAATCACATTATTAACTTACGATTACCGGTTCAAGGTAATTAATTAACTTAAAATTGTATATTTAAATACCACCATAATAAACCACTCGCAAGGATAACTTTTTTTTTTTTTTTTTAAAGGTCTTTTATTGTACTGGAGGTCAAAGAAAAAAAAAGTGAGTTAGTAGCCTGGATGGTTACACAAATTGGCCACCATAAACAACCAACCTTGTTTTGTCTTTAAAAAATCGTTCAATTTTGCCTAGTTAGTTTTCATGATTATTTTAGCTGGAAATATAATTTTCGGTACTTATGTAATGATGTGGCAACTGTAAATTTTAGAAAAAAATATATTTCTCGATTAACCCAAAAAACGAATTGTTTAAAAAAAAAAAAGAGTCAAGTTTCAATCCCTTTGTCACGACCCGACTAGGGGCCATGACAGGTACCCGGGGCTAACCGCCGAGCACCGCTCATACTATTACCCATCGTACTCATCCTGCTTTCATTCATTATTCTTATACTCAAAATCATAGGAAAACCATTTCTATTTTGAAACATATTTACCTTTATATACACAAGCCTTCCGGCTATCAAAATAATATATACATATATAATGAGAAAATCGTGAGACCGTACTATCCACACATAGATATCTACGAGCCTCTACTAGAGTGCTAGATATAGGGACGGGACAGGACCCCGTCGTGCCCAAAATACATGTATATACACAAAAGAATAAGTCAATGACACATCCGGAACAATAGAGTGCTCTCAAGTCAGCTAATAGCTCCTACGAGTTTGGATCACCTCTCTGCCTACCTGTGGGCATGAACACAACGTCCAAAGAAAAAGGACGTCAGTACGAACATTATACTGAGTATGTAAGACATGAATGAAATGAACACAATAGAGAAATCATAAGACATAAGATGAAGATATAACCTGCGTAACTTTTAAGGGTGGATACATTTCATACATATATCATATGTAATCATAGTACATGTATCATCATAGCGCATACATCATCGTATTATATAAAGCATCGTCGTTAACCCGCGTCCGGGTAACCATCATATGCCGCCCACTAGTGGTGTCATGCCCGGCCCTCTAGGCTCGGTGTAAACATAGTAGCCCGCCTTAGCGGTGACATGCCCGGCTATTTAGGCACGGTGGAATCGTATGCAGCCCGCCTTCGCGGTGACATGCCCGGCCAACTAGGCACAGTGGAATCGTATCATCATATAGTCAACATAAACTTATCATTATTAGACATCTCATAGGCATATCATAAACTTAGCGTCATTATACATTTATCATCAAACATACATTAGAACTAGAAGGCATTTGTGGCTATGTCGAGGTGACATAAGGTCATGAACCCCCGATTATATTATGAAGTAATCATAATCATCATATCTCACCTTGAAGGGACTAACATTTTAATGTGAGTGCACACAAAGAAAAGCATCAATGGAACCATACTTAGGATCATTAGCTTCATGGACATCTTATTTTGCTCTAGGATTCTTTATACTTAAACTCATCATCGTCATTATCATGCTCGTATCGTATCTCTTTTCTTCATCATATGCGTATGTAGCTCTTTATAGTCATGGACTCATAATTTACGATATTTAGGAAGATCATGGGAAAAATAGGAAGATTCATGTCATAGGAGTCATGCCTTAGAAGGAAAGGATTAGCCTTACATACCTCTTTTGTTTAACAATTCTATCGCTTGATTGTTCTTCTTCAACGCTCACATTTCTACCTTCAAGAGAATTCGCATCAACATTAGCCAATCGATTATATGAATGTGCTTACTAAAGCTAGAGAAGATTGGGCAGCATTTCCTTTGTTTGTACAACTTTCCTCATTTTACATATCAACTTCCAAACGTCCATAACAACATTCACAATATTATAAACAACCATCATCATTCATCTACATTATCCACATTTCACAATTTCACTTCAATTCCTTCATAATTGTGGTCATAGTTCACTATTGCGTTTTCTCACATATAATGCTTATCCCTTGTTCTAAATGTCATTCATAACATAATTACAATTACAACATATCAATATACATGATTCACTCCAAACTACTACTCAAAATCTCATTATTCCTATCTTTGTGACCCATTTTCTATATCCTTTTACAATCCAAGTGTTTCAACTTCTCAATACCTTAAACAACATGAAAAGATCATAAAACTTACCTTAGATAGTGTAGGAATAAGCCTTAAGTGAAAATACTTCTCTTGCACCAAACCCTAGTTCACTTCCATTGGAATTCCTTGGCTTGGATGAACTTTAATGTGTCTCATACACTTGATTTTATTGGTTTGATGAAGTTGATTCTTGAAGTGTGTGGAATATTCTAAAGGGTTAGAGAGAAGTGGAGAAGTGAGGGAAATGAAAATAATAACATGGGGTCTTATATTTATATTTGGAAAATCTGACCCGTCGGGAAATTATACGGACACTTATACGGTCCGTATAAGTGACCGTGAAATCACCCCATCAACTTCTCGCTTCTGTGACCATTATACGACACATTATACGGTCCGTATAATTTTATATTGTCCCTATAAGTGACCGTATAATCCCATCAGTGAGGGACCTTCACTGTGACAATTCTGCGGACCATTATACGGACCGTATAACATTATACGGACCGTATAATTGGTCGTATAATCTATCTTTTCTCCGATTTGTTCTCGTCACTTCGTTTGATCTCAAATCCTTATGGAACCTTCTTAGCACTTGTTTAACACTTCATTAACAATCTAAGGGGCATTATAACTCTTCTCCAAAACATCCTTAAGCCATCATTAATTCGATACTTATAAATCTTGCTCGACACACAACATATACCTTGCTTTCCTTAACAACTTTCATCTCCTACCTCAAACGTCTTTGAAATCTCATTTAGAATCATCAAATGTTATTTCTTACTTACCAAAACATCGTATACGTCGTGCCCTTCATTAGTCTATTTACTGTATGTTAACGGAAAATTTTTCCGGGGTGTAACACCCTTCTGAGCTCCTTAGCTAATTAGCTTAGCATAAGCCCTTAGCCATAAACTAATAGCCTGTTTGATCAAACTTATTTTTTTCAAAAGTACTTATTTTTATTAATAAGTACTTTTTTAAAAAAGTGATGTGTTTGTCTAAACTTTTGGGAGAAAATAAGTGTTTTTTGAGAGTAACATAAATAGTTTCTGCCCAAAAACATTTTTTCTTTAAAAAGCATTTTTGAGAAAAATACACTTAAGAGCACTTTTTACAAACTTGGTCAAACATTAATTACTGTTCAAAAGTGTTTTATTAAATTAATTGACCAAACGAAATTGTCAAACAATGATATAATTCTTATTCTGAAGATACCCAAGTCCAGTACTTTCCAAAATCCCTTCCATTTCTACACTAGTTCCATACTAAGATCCACTTTTGCAAACCAGTACTTCTCGTTTTTATGTTGGTCTCTTTTTTTTTAAACTTACGTCTGCTTATTATTAGATCTCTATTGCTATCCGATTATTTCTTTCACTCTGATATTTTATTATCTTGCTGCTATTACTATTTATAATTATTGATGCTTTTTCATCTCTTCTTTCATCTCTCCTTGAGCCGGGAGTCGGTCGGAAACAACTTCTCTATCCGTCAGGTAGGGGTACGGTCTGCGTACACTCTATTCTCCCCAAGCCCTGCCTGGTGAAATTATACTGGATATGTTTTTGTTATCTATTTTTTAAACTTATCCTTCATGTTTAATTTCTGGGTTTGACCTCATTTTATTAGTTCACCTATCCCATGATAAATTGTCCCATTTTTCTTGAATCCAAACCTTGTAGCGAGTAAGTGTAAATATCATAAGACGTGGGCATCATTAAAATTGTACACATCAGTCGGGTCTCTCTCTCTCTCACTCTCTCGGAAATTATTAATGTTTAATTTCTTGATTTGGTCTCACTTTCTTGGTCAACATCTCTAGTATAAGACAGATTGTACTATCAAAACCTTGTGGTGTATAATCGAAAATAGGATGAACTTAAGATGTGTACATAATGGTGTTATATACTGACGCATGGCATAATGTTGCTGCATGTACATAAATTATGATACATTTGGGTCGGATTTAGAATAGGTTCGGTCCTAAATAAGTATAAGAATTAATTTTTTAAAATATTTTTCCGAAAAATTTATAGCCGTCATGTCATTAGATAGGTATCGAAAATTATATTTTCGTGAAAAATAACCAAGGAAGAATCCCTCACTTCATCCATATGTGTAAAAGACACCAGCCGCAGTTGGATTCTCGAGAAGAGAGGAGCCGTGGTGGTCCCCCCCCCCCCCCCCCCGGATCGCCCGGATCCCACGAGTGAATCGAAAGTTGGATCTACATTGGATCTCACCCGAATCACCCCATCTATCCTCCTGAGGAGGAGTTTGGTTTCAAACCCCGCAAGTTGAGTGACAATGATGATCAATTATCATAAGTTGAATGACCATTCTGGTCACTAACTCAAAAAAGAATATAAATAGTGAGAATTGAATTAACACAATTATGCGAGAAACTTTTATCAATTTACACCAAGTTTGTGATAAGATGGATAAGATCCTCCATTTTCATTAGAAATCTCGAGTTTGAATCTTGGGTATGAAAAAAATCCTAATAGGGAGTACTTTTTTCTTTACAGGGACTTATAATGTGCAGTTCAAATTAATCGAGATTTCAATAAAAAAACTGAATATGATATAAGGAACAAAAAAACATTCATGGATTTACTAGCTCGTATGATTTTCAAGTTTAGAATGAGAAGTGACAAAAATGGATCCTCATCCATCAATCATTTGTGACGTGGAAATATTTGAATGTCAAAAATATTCAGATTAAATTGGACATTGGTTCCTTGAAGGAGATCCACAGCTATCTCCGCCGGCATGTAAATACATCACCGACAAAAATAGCTTTTCGAAAATTATTAAATAGTAAATAGAAGATTTAAAAAGGAACTTTAGGGAATAAATATTCTATATTTTCTATTTGTGATTGTAAATAAGGAGAAGAAATTTTTAACCAGAAAACGTGAAAGAAACGAAATTCAAAATTACATAAATGAGCAACCAATCGATTTATAAATATCATGTTTGTTACTCACTTTAAAAATCATCTTATGCCGTCATCTTTTTTGTTCCATCTGGTGTCCTATAATCATATTACGACCGTATTATGTTCGAATTCATGCCGAAATTTTTTACATTATACGATAAACCGCTCCATTACAATGACTATTCCATACCCAAAGACTGAAGAAGTATTTACTATTCATTGGTGGTAAGTAATAGACTATTTATACATACATAACCAATATCTATATTTGAGGAATTAAAAATACCAAGGGGTCATTTGATCGGAAATAAGTTATTCCGGGATTAATTATTCCATCCTCTCACAAAAATAAAATAACATTACACTCTCTGGATAACTAATTCCGACATTAATTATACCGCAATTTTATCTCAACTAAACGTGAGATAAAATTATCTCAAATTTAATCTCAAAATTATTTATCCCTTATTCTCGTACCAAAACAAGCCTAGGTTCCCCGAGATCTAAAACCCTCACTGTGTTTACTTTCTCAAAATTTAACGGTTCGATCTACCGACACCCGAAAAAGTGTCGCTAAACTATCCTATCTAACTTTTTATTCTTGCTTTCATCGTACATGATGACATTTGACTAAATAGGAAATTTGGAATTTATTTAACTTAAATACTTAATAGGAAAAATATCACATCAAAATAGTACAAAAGTTATTCTCTCCTATTCAAAGTAATTGCCAATTTTATATGATAATCCAATCTAAGTATTAATTTTAAAAATGACATCAAGTAATAATATTTAAAATCATATACAATATTTAGAATCATTTCAAATAAAATTGTAGTACTGAAATGAAAATTTAGTCGATTGTTGAGTTAATGTATAAATACTCATTTAAAAGGGGAATGGTAAAATATTTTCCTCTATTATTCGAAATTGAGCAACTTTCTCTTAGACTCTTTTCTTAATATTATCCGTGATAAAAAAAAAAAATTCTCATTTCTTCCCTTAACCAAACAAAGCTCCAATCTAATAATAATCTTAAACTATAATCAAAAGTTAAATATTAAATCTGGATAACTTTTCTACTGACTTGGACACGAGGAGTTCACACATTTTGTGCTCTAGGCAGATGCAAAACAATTTTCTAATTACGTAGGAAATTTTTTAATCAATTATTGAATCATGGGGCCAAAGTTTTGTGATCCATTCATTTGGACAAATTTAAAATAAAGAGTCAATATGGAGGTTGGAGTACCTTGGGTTGTTGAGTAGGTCCCGAATTAATAAATAGAAAAAGGTAAAAGGAAAAATATTGCATAGAAATATCTCCTCAGCCATGCCTTTGAAAAATAATACTTATTGCTACGGTGTTTCAATTCTTATAGATGAAACTTCATGATAATATTTTCTTCTTTTTATTTTTTAGTAAAAATTTAAAATGCTATAATGATAACTATTATTTTGATTTTAATTTACGTGATACTCTTTCATTCTTAGTCGATCTTATCTGTTTTTATATTTAACAATTTTTTTTGACCCATATGATCATCAAAAAGAAAAGCTTGTCTATGCATTTTTCTAGTGGATGCCCAGACTTTTCAATTGGAGCTCGTCTTGTGTCCTCCGATTCTAGGGAATTCACTGGATCGTGAAGTTGCTTCCCAGCTGGCTATAACAAAAATAAACTTGTCCCCAGAAAATGATTTAATTTTAAATTTTTCATATTAACCTTAATGAAATAATATATAGCCTTCGATTTTTTTTCTTTTCTTAATGAAAATAGTACTCTTTCCGTCTAATTTATGCGATATAGTTTGACTAGGAATGAAGTTTAAGAAAGAAAGAATTTTTTTTAAAACTTATGGTCTAAAATAAGACATAGATATTTGTATGGCGGTAAATCATTCCATTGAGGTAAAAGGAGAAATTTTAAGTTAAATTATTTCTAAATGTAAAAATATATCATTCTCTTGAAATATACTAAAAATAAAAGTGTATTACATAAATTGAAGCATAAAGAATACAATCTACTCCCTCCGTTTTATAATAAATAATTTTTTAACTTATACAAACCCCCTAAGAAATAACTTCTCCCTAAAAATTAGAAGCATTTTTATTAACTTACCTCTAATTAAATGTCTAAAAAATAAAAGCTACTTAATAACTTTTAATTATATAAAAATAAAAATAATTTTAAAAATATAAGATTAATTTTTACTTGAAATCTTAAAAAACGATTTCTTGATTATAGTTTTTACATTGTGGGGGTTGTTGGATCTTGGATCAGGATAGCTGCTTCTTCTGGTCTACTTGTTATTGGTATAGTGGTACCCCACCACCCCTCACATACCAACTTTCTCAATCTTTCTATTTATATCCTCCTAACCTCACTTCTTCACTTGCCCTTCTGTACCAAAGCTTCAATCTTTTTCAAGATTCTTACCCAATCTTGAACCCCATTTTCTCAAAAATAAAAATAAAAATGAAGGTAATTGAGAAAATTCAAGAAGCAGCAAAAGATGACAGGGTAGTATTTTCTTTTGAATTCTTTCCACCAAAAACTGAAGATGGTGTTGAGAATCTGTTTGAAAGAATGGAAAGAATGGTTGCACATAACCCATCATTTTGTGATATAACATGGGGTGCTGGTGGTTCTACAGCAGATCTAACACTTGAGATTGCTAAAAGGATGCAAAATATGGTGTGTGTTGAAACTATGATGCATTTGACATGTACTAATATGCCTGTTGAGAAGATTGATCATGCTCTTGATACTGTTAAGACTAATGGTATTCAAAATGTTCTTGCTCTTCGTGGTGATCCACCACATGGTCAAGATAAGTTTGTTCAGGTTGAAGGTGGTTTTGCTTGTGCCCTGGATCTGGTAATTACTCTAGTTGTCTAATATGATATTCTAATTGTTTGAATTGTGTGACCCATCTCATTTGTCGTTTAGTTATGCAGATATTAGTAATCCAAGGATTAGTTATGCAGGATTTAGTTATTCATGTATTAGTTATTCCATCTTCTCACGGATTCCCTCATAACTTAAACATGTATTAGTTATGCGGGATTGTAATTTGGCACTCAAACACGTACTTGGTGTGCTGAATCTTACACATAGCGAAATGCAATCAAACATGGTGCTAGTTATGCTGACCCATCTCTTTTAAACCTTAATTATATTATGTCTCTGACATATCCCAGCTTATCTAAAAGTTTAAGCTGTTAGAGAGGGCATTCTTTTAATTGCTTGTTTATATTATGTGCCTGATTGGATTAGCTGATTGTAAATAACTGATGTGTTGTAAAACACTTTTTAAGTGCTGAAATTGATTTTATAAATAAGTAGTTACGTGTTTTGATAGAAGTGCTCAAACTGTTAAGAAGCAGTTGTTGCGGTTGATAATAAAAATATTGGTAAGATGTTTTTTTTGTTAGAACGACTAAAATACATTTAATGTTTTGCAAAGAATTATAAATTTAAAAGTATCGGCGTAAAGAAGGGGAGCCTTGGAGCAGCAGTAAAGTTGTTCATTAAGATATTGTAATTGTTTGATTTATGTGACCCATCTCATTTAAACCTTAAGGGGTGGTTTGGTTGCTCGTTATAGTTATGCAGGTATTAGTAATGCAAGTGGTAGTTATGCATGATTTAGTTATTCATGTATTAGTTATTTCATCTTCTATTCTACATAAAATATAATACATAGATTCCTTCATAACTTATACATTTATTAGTTATGTGGGATTGTAAACTGGTAACCAAACATCGTTTTCGGTGTGCTGAATTTTATACATAACAACTAAAATGCTACCGAACATGGTACTAGTTTAATACATGAATAATTCACTTCTTAACCTACAGCCAAACGACCCCTAATTATATTATGCCTCGACATGTCCCAACTTTCAAGCTGTTAGAGAAAACACACATTTTAATTACTCAATTATGTTATGTTTAAGCATGTTCTTTCACATTTTGTCCTGATTCTTGACCCAATTTATTGGAATATTTTTGCTTTTTGGGTGGTGATGAGATTCGAACACAGGACCAGTCTGATACCATCTTAACTTGTGTGACCGCTCGAAAAGTTTAAGCTTTTAGAGATTATGTTATGGTTGGTGTAATATTGGTGTTGGTATTAATTGATTTTCTTTCTGATTTTAGGTGAAGCATATGCGTGCCAAGTATGGGGATTACTTTGGAATAACTGTTGCAGGTTATCCAGGTTGGTGGCTACTACTATCTCGGGCTTTGAGTTATTTATTTGGACAAATATGGACCATGATTTACTTATTCCACTACAGTTTTGAAGCAGAAATGAGTTCTTTTTTCTGCTGTTTGTGTGCTGTTACTGAATACTAATTTGATTCTTTCTCAGAGGCACATCCTGATGTTATTCCTGCTAATGGAATAGCTACAAAAGAGATATATGAGAATGACCTTGCTTATCTCAAAAGAAAGGTAGTCTATTCCGAGCATTATGTTTGTTCAAGGGGAATATTTTAGATTGCTTTTGATTCATTTATGAGTTGAAGGTACTTATATTAACTTGTGTTCTACAGGTTGATGCTGGAGCTGATCTTATTGTAACTCAACTCTTTTATGATACTGATATTTTCCTCAAATTTGTCAATGATTGCCGCCAAATTGGAATTAATTGTCCCATCGTTCCGGGTATCATGCCCATTAACAATTATAAGGGCTTCTTGCGCATGACTGGATTTTGCAAGACTAAGGTATTATCCCCATTTTTTGGAGTACAAACTTTAACTCTGTGTTTATTTGTATGTTAGTCACTCAGTTTTTCTTAATTATGTTGTAGATTCCAGAAGAGATAATGGCTGCCTTGGAACCTATTAAGGACAACGAAGAGGCTGTCAAAGCCTATGGAATTCACCTTGGAACTGAAATGTGCAAAAAGATTTTAGCCACTGGCATTAAGACCTTGCATCTTTATACATTGAACATGGAGAAATCAGCATTGGCTATTATGATGGTTTATTCTCTTACTTTTTGAACTTTCTACTTTGAAATTAATGAAATAGTCGTGATTTCTAATTGTGAGATGTCTTGAATATGCAGAATCTTGGATTAATAGAAGAGTCCAAAATTTCTAGGCCATTGCCTTGGAGACGTCCTACAAATATTTTCCGTGTTAAGGAAGATGTTCGTCCTATTTTCTGGTACGTAGAGACATAAATTAATGTCAGAATTACAACTATTATATTGTGATGATAATCTGATCTGTTGTTGTCAATGATGGTAGGGCAAATCGTCCAAAGAGCTACATCTCAAGGACCTTAGGTTGGGATGAATACCCACATGGTAGATGGGGCAATGCTCATAATCCATCATATGGAGCACTTACCGACTATCAGGTAATTGCAACTTGTTTTGTTTGTATGTAATATAGCTTGTTTGGCCAAACTTCTTAGAAGCCAAAAGTGCTTATTTTCTTACAAAAAAACCCATTTTAAGGAGTTAAGGTGTTTGACCAAACTTTTAAGGGAAAAAAATAAGTGCTTTTGAGAAGTAGTATAAGCTAAAAATGGTAGCTTCTCCCAGAAGCTCTTTTGGATCTTTGGCCAAGCACAAATTGTTACTTCTGAGTAGTAGTAAAAGTGTTTTTTCAAATTGATTAGCCAAACACAAACTGCTTTTCTCCAAAAGTACTCTTTCGAAAAGCAATTTTGACAAGAAGTACTTTTTAAAATAAGCAGTTCTTGAAGCTTGGCCAAACACACTACTCTGGGGAATAATTAGATAAATCATTTATGAATAAATTCATTTGAACTTCTAATATTCTTTTTGAAATACTGTGGGAACTGTCTAGGTCTGGACACTTGATTTATATTTTCCAAGCGTGTGAATAAGCTTTCTTGTCCTCCTAAATTATGCTTCCATTTTAATGCTAGGGTAGTTCCTTTCTTCATCATTCGGCTGGTAAATGGCATTATTTAGATATGTCTAGTTATGCCTTGAAAAAAAATACATAAAACATAACGAAGATACCATCAGCCTTTTTTGTCATTTATCTGAGGAGTTGTTTTAGTAATTTGTTATATGCAACAATTTTTTTGGACCTCAACAGTTCATGCGCGCACGCTCAAGAGACAAGAAGCTTCAAGAGGAATGGGCTGTGGCTTTGAATAGCGTGGAAGATATCTACGAGGTATATATGATTTTCAAATACAATTCATTTATTATCAAAACCAAAGGCTGATTCCGAAGGCTTGGTACTTACAAATGTTTCACATCAGAGATTTAAGGACTACTGTCTTGGGAAGCTGAAGAGCTGCCCGTGGTCTGAACTAGATGGTCTTCAGCCAGAGACGAAGATCATAAACGAAAAGTTAGGTCATGTCAATACGAAAGGTTTCCTGACTGTTAACAGCCAACCAGCAGTTAATGCTGAGAAGTCCGACTCTCCTTCTGTTGGTAAGTTTGGTTCCTAAGCCTTCCAGCTGCACACAATCGCAATCATTTGTCTTCTTTTACTTTCAAATGAAGGAACCTAGAAGTGTAATAGCCTGTTTGGCGCTTTTTTTTTTCTTTCCAAAGTTGAGGTGTTTGGCCAAGCTTTTAGGAGAAGAAAAAGTTTTTGAGTAGAAGCAGAAACTGTTTTTGAGGAGCTGAAAAAAGTAGCTACTCCTCAAAAGTAATTTTTTGAAAAGCAACAACATACCCAGTGTAATCCCACAATTGAGAAAATACACTTTTAGAAGCACTTTTAAAAAGCTTGATCGAACACTAATTGCTGCTAAAACATGCTTTTCCAATTGATTAGCCAAACACAAACTGAACACTTTTCAAAATAAGCTGATTTTTGAAGCTTGGCCAAACAGGCTATTATTTGGGGATAATAGATGTCTAAAGTGTGTTAATGTGTTTTTCTTAATTGTTATTTAGAGTATTTCCGAAACCTCCCTCCCTTCTTTATTTTTCCTTTTGTTTCTAAGTTTTAGTGCAAGAAATGTGATGATCTCTGATATCAATCTATGTGATTAAACTTTTCCTATCAATACAAATACAATTGTCCTTCATTACAAGGCTCGAATAGTGCCTTAGCAACAGATGACATACAGAAGAAAATAGAGTTGTAGACAAAAATATGTTTCTCGAAAAAGAGCATCTACTCACTAATACTAACTGAAATATTGTAGGTCCTCCAAAAGTGTGAAAAAAATAAAGAATCAGTCTCTAATACTCTCCTATTACCCCTAATAAAGCACCAGTTAATGTGGATTTCCCTTATTTTTCTCAAAATCTCAGCAGTCAAGAATGAACCGCATGTTGCTAGTTAAATGAATAAACATAAATATATGAATAGAACTTTCCTCGATGCCCTATGCCATATTGAGTAATGGGGAAAAATTCTTATTGTCCGAGTCCTGTAGATATCTCTTGGTACTCAAGTTTCATAAATATCTCCGTGCACTCTGCATATTTTGACAACTACTGCAGTTCCATAAGCATTATGCTTGTACAAACGGACGCATGTAGTTCCATTTCCTGCTTTAAATGTAATGTTTCTGTGGAATTCTCACTGCCACTCTACTCTTTTCCACTTAAATCCTAGGCTTCTGTCTTTTGAAATTTATTTTTGTTGAGAAAATCTCCAATTTAATAAACTAGTCCATAACTGTCCAGAAAAAAAAATAGTTTCTAAATGAGATTCAACTATTGCTAAAAAAAAACAAGTATTGCACATGTATGGCTGACTTTGAAGGGGTTCTGGATGAATAACATATTTTTTTTTCTGTTACCGGTTATAGCAACCTTTTCATTGACCGGCTTATTGACCTTTTTCTGCAGGATGGGGTGGCCCTGGTGGATATGTTTATCAAAAGGCTTACTTGGAGTTCTTCTGCTCTAAGGACAAGTTGAACACCCTTGTTGAAAAATGCAAGTCTTTCCCTTACCTAACCTACATGGCTGTAAACAAGGAAGGAAACTGGATCTCCAACGTCAACCAAACCGACGTGAACGCGGTGACATGGGGAGTTTTCCCAGCTAAGGAAATTATACAACCGACAGTCGTGGACCCCACCAGCTTCATGGTATGGAAGGATGAGGCATTTGAAATCTGGTCAAGAGGATGGGCTCAATTGTACCCAGAGACTGATCCATCAAGAAAATTGCTTGAACAAGTATGTATTTCTTTTCATACACTTAACTTTCTTTTTGTCTTAAGTCTTCGATTTAACAATTTTTTTTTTCCCGTAAGGCGTTTGGCCATGTTTTATTCAAGTATTTGATTTTTTCTTCCCTTTCAAATGCTCGCTTTTTCAAGTTTCAACCATATTCATGGCCAGACGGCTGGACATGACTTCACTTGTAAATATTGAAGTCATCGTTTATAAGTTGATGTTTGGCCATTTGCAAATACTGAACTTTAGTATCTGAAGCGCTCGTAAAATATTGAAAAACTAGCTTGAGGAGTACTTCCAGTGATAACATGGTTCTCACCTCACAACGCTTTTAACTTTTTTTTTTTTCAAGTGAAATTTATATCACATATTCTTTTTTCAACTTTAGCTTAAAATATTATCAAAATGCCTGTGTGTGATGCATTTGCTATTTCTTTACAGGTTCAAAGCAGTTACTTCTTGGTCAGCCTCGTCGATAACGACTACATCAATGGCGATTTGTTTTCCATATTCAAAGATATCTGAATTAAGCAACAAAACTCAGCTTCTCATCCTTTATAGTCCCATTTGATCCCAAGAATTTTTCATGTTATTATTATAATTGTTGTTCTATGGTCTTGTAATCGGAATAATTTAAAGGGAAAACCCCTTCATTTTTTTCCTCTGCAAATCTGATATACGTTGCCTTCTGGCTTCAATATTTGCAAATTTGTAAGCAAATAGTGCTTCCATGCATCTTGTTCTAAGTGCAACTTACTTTCTGTTTTTCACAATTTTTGTTACTTTATTGTCAAATTGCAACCGCCCCTTTTCTTTTATATCGTGATTTATTTATTATTTTGTCTAGTATGTACGTTCGCACGAATGCATGTTTCTTATGTTTCATCCGATTTTGTGATACTACTATTCTTTTTCTTGGTATTAGTGTATACCTATTGTACTCGGAACCAATTCCATTGGTTCGACTAATTTGGATTCTAGACGTGTTGGCAGTGGTAGAACTAATGTATGGTGTAATTGAATCCCCTTCGCCAGAACAGTACGGCATATATAAGTGAAATATTTCTTTTATGTTGTTAAATTCCTTCTATATAAAGAACACTTTTAGTGTAGTGCTTTTTGAATCCGTTGGTTAGGGTTAGTGGTTTCTCCAATGTGCCTAGGACCCAAGAAAACCCTCCTGACCAGGTGGTTTACAAGAATGACCTTGAAATTGGACAGTCTTGAACTTTGGACCTTGTTTGCTCAATGAGCAAAACTTCAAGTGAAGGGTGTAAGGGTCTCATCTATCCAACTATTTTCCTCGGTGATCGTCTTTGTGATACTTAAAATGCCTACAGACTAGATGATAAAATTAATATAATGTAGAAATAACCAGGGGCAATGTATCTATAAATAAATATAATTTTAAAAACTTAAACTCCTTCCCATGACAAATTTAAAAAGGATAAAATTGTATCCAGAAGGAACTCTTGAGACTCTAAATCAATCCATCTTCCATGTGGTAATTGGAAAATGAAAAATCTGAAAAGATATAGGAATTAAGGTATATAGCAAAGTAATTGATTCAATTATGGAATATAACTACCTCCTTAAAATTAAATTAGCAACCGAAGCAAAAAAATTACTAAAGTAAAGTGTTTCCAATATATGTATGTAATAGTTTGAAATAATGGAAAAAGCTCTTTTACATTATGACAATTTTGCGGTCAAAATTATTAAGCACAAGAAAGTTTTGTGCAAAGTAGAAGAATAAGCATTTAAAAGTGACCATTGGAAAGTTAGAATAGTGTGTATAATGCCAATATTCAGACAAAATCATCCATCAAAGTATCAAATGAAATATTGTAATGATATGAAAATTGGAAAGATACAGTGTAAGATTAAATAAATAAAATGCTAAAGAAAAATTAATTCCTCGACCTTGGAAGGAAGATTAAATTCTATTTTCTCTTGATTTTTTTTATATATAACTAAATTATACTTGTGACTTTACTCATACAACAAGTGAAGTTCAGTAATGTAGGAAATCAATTCCTTGATTCATCATAATGTACAGTAATCAATATATACAAAAGCTAAGCCGTAATTACCTAGGCTATCAATGATATAATTACCTTATTCTAGGAGATATTCTAGATTCTAGGAGATATTCTGGCTGTACATAATATTCTAGGAGATAATCTAGCTGTATATAATAATGGCTAATTACAACAGTTATCACACCCCCACAGTCGAAGCGGGAGATTGACGAACGCTTAGACTGTCCTGAAAGTCATCATAAAGTACGCGCGGAAGCCCTTTTGTAAAAATGTCTGCAATCTGATATCGGGACGAAACATGAAGGACACGAACCTCGCCACGGGCAACTTTTTCGCGAACAAAGTGTATGTCCATCTCAATGTGTTTAGTGCGCTGATGTTGTACCGGGTTACCTGATAAGTATATCGCACTGACATTGTCACAATAAACAAGTGTCGCCTGTTGAATCGGGCTATGTAGCTCAAGAAGTAAATTTCTGATCCAGCAGGATTCGGAGACAACATTAGCAACTCCCCTGTATTCGGCCTAGGCACTAGAACGAGAGAGTGTGGGCTGACGTTTTGAAGACCAAGAAATCAAATTGTCACCGAAAAAGACACAATAACTAGAGGTGGAGCGCCTAGTGTCCGGGCAACCACCCCAATCTGCATCTGTATAGGAGACTAAGCTGTTGACAGTAGACTTGTAGAGATGCAGACCAAAGTCAATAGACCCCTGAATGTAGCGTAGAATACGCTTAAGAGCAGCCATATGTTCAATACGAGGGTCGTGCATGTGGAGACACACCTGTTGGACGGCATATGAGATATCTGGTCTGGTGAATGTAAGGTACTGCACGGCCCCAGCAAGCTAACGATACTTAGTCGGATCATCAAATGGTGCATCTTTCGAAGCACTTAGCTTTGGCTTCGTATCAACAGGTGTAGGAGACGGGCTACAATGTGACATACCTGCTCGTTCCAGGATTTCTTCGGCATACTGTTTTTGTGACAAAAATAAGCCAGCTGCATTACGAGTAGCAGCAATACGTAAGAAATAACTCAGTGGACCAAGATCTTTCATAGCAAACTCGGCACTCAAAATTGCCATAATAGACCTACGGAGATTGTCTAAAGAGGCCGTAAGAATGATGTCGTCAACATAAAGCAGTATATATGCAATATCAGAACCCCTGCGATAAATGAATAATGAGTGATCAGACTTGCTGTGTGAGAAGCCAATGGTGGCGACAAAGTCGGCAAACCGTTGGTACCAAGCCCGAGGGGCTTGTTTCAGGCCATAGAGAGACTTCTTCAATAGGCAGACATGATCAGGAAAATTGGGGTCCCGAAAACCCAATGGTTGATGCATATACACAGTGTCAGAGAGATTGCCATGAAGAAAAGCATTCTTGACATCAAGCTGGTGTATGGGCCAAGAATAAGACAATGCAATACTTAGCACAGTGCGAATAGATGCCGGCTTGACCACCGGACTGAAAGTCTCCTCACAGTCAACACCCTTCTGTTGAGACCTGCCATCACCTACAAGACGGGCTTTATGCCTCTCAAAAGAACCATCAGATTTCTTTTTATGACGAAAAATCCACATTGACCGAATCACATTAACATTAGCAGGCCAGGGAACTAACTCCCATGTCTTATTTTCAATTAGAGCATTAAATTCATCCATCATGGCATTCTTCCAATTTAAGTCACGAAGAGCACTTACGGGATTTTTGGGTAATGGAGAGATGGAGGTAGTGGTTTCCGTGTTAAGGTTGGAGGAATATTTCAAATTGGGTTTGAAAATGCCATTACGGGATCGAGTTGTCATGCGGTGGAGCTGTTGGGGGGATTGGGCCAGAGGTGACGGAGCTGGGCCCGAACTCATCGATCCAAGAGTAGTAGGAGGACTGACCCGCTGCGGGCCAGTCTGCTGCTGGGAATGGGGATTGGCCGCGGTTGGAGGTGGTCCTCCTGAAGACGTGGCCTGTCTTGTGTCATTTAGGGAATTTAGAATGTTGGGAGATGTATTGCCAGAATTTCGTAGCATATGATAAGTGATGTATGGATTAACATTATGGTCCAGAAATTCATACATGTGAGAGTTAGGAGTACGAATTTTTGAGAATGGGAATATGTGCTCATCAAATACCACATGACGGGCAACGAAAATTTTCCGGCTTGACATGTCATAACATTTATATCCCCATGATCGGAAGGGTACCCAAGAAAGACACAAGGGGTGGACCGTGCTTGTAACTTATGAATGGTGGTAGATGGAAACAAAGGAAAACATAGACACCCAAAAACCCGAAGATGAGAATAGGTAGAATCTTTTTGGTAGAAGAGTTGAGTAGGGGAAGAGGATCCGAGAACTTTAGTTGGGAGAATGTTAAAAAGATATGTGGCCATAGAAAGTGCATGATGCCAAAATGAAGGGGGCATCGAGGCATGAGTAAGCAGGGTCCGAATTATATTATTTATGGATCAGATGTGACGTTCGACTTTTCTATTTTGAGGAGATGTGTGAGGGCAAGTGAGTCGGAATTGCATCCCATGTTTTTGAGCAAATAAGTGAAGTGGCCCGTTATCAAATTCTTTCCCATTGTCACATTTTAAATTTTTAATCGGCCTTTCAAATTGAGTTTTGACAAGAGCATGGAATGTGGTGAAAAGAGAGTAAACTTGAGACTTTTAGAGATGGGAAAAGTCCACAAAAATTTACTAAATCATCAAGAAATGGCACATAGTAACGATGCCCATTAGAGCTAGCTACGGGCGACGTCCAAATATCACTACGAACTATATCAAACGGAAAAGCAGTGAATGACATCGATTCATAAAAAGGTAATCTAATTTGTTTTCCCAAAGGACAAGATGAACAAAATAACTGTTTGTTCTTATTACATTCAATAAAATGCTTGTTATGAAGAGAGCGTAAAGTATTGGCTCCCGGATGCCCTAAACGACGATGCCAATTATCAGGAGACAAAGCAGTGAAGACGGAATGAGATTTTGAAGGTGAGGCCTGGATGGCGGTGGAGAGTGGATAGAGTTCCCCGCTACTGTTACATCCCATTAGTCTGTTTCCCGTCTGGAAATCCTTCACACAAAAACCAAACGGGTCAAATTCAACAGAAACCCAGTTGTCAATGGTAAATTTTCGGACAAAGATAAGGTTTTTAATGAGCTTGGGTGCATGCAACACATTATTTAATGTGAGAGGGGCGTTTGGAGGTGAGAGAGTAGTGTTCCAGTAACCATGAATTGGAATTACATGCCCATTACCAACAACAATGCGATGATTACTATTGCTCGAATTAAAATAAGATGAGAGTGTACCTTGGTCCGAGGTCATATGTGATGTTGCACCGGTATCCATATACCAATTTCCATCCGGGGGAGCGATAGAAAGTGTATGCATTGCCGCCTCTGTTACGCCCCGTATTTTTATACATTGGAACAACCCGGATGAACTATGATAATTTAAGGCCAAGATTATTCCGGAATTTGAAGTCGGGACTTTTGATCATTTGATTTTATTTTGAGATATAAGTTATATATGAAATTGATGGCATTGAACACTTAGGAAAAATTGGGACCAAAATCTATAATATTGGAATTTAAAATGTTGTACAAGAATGCCATGGTGGCCATGTAAATGGGATTGGACCCACACATTGTGTGGCCAAATTTAATTGGTCCAACACATTAAGTGGGCAAAAGTTAATATAGACATTTTGTGGGACTAAATAGATGACTAAGTAGTCATCTTCTCTCATTTTTCAACACTTACAAAATATCAAATATTGAGAGCTCCACCCCCCCCCCCCCCCCCCCCCACTATTTTCGGCCAAGGCAAGAGCAAATCAACCCCCATTTTTAGCTTCTCTAAAATTGATTCCTTGGTGTAGATCAACTATATTGAAGTCCCTAAGTAGCGTGGAAGAGTTGTTTGAGTCATCCAACCACTAGTTGTGCCCAATTTCAAACCCTAACTATTGAAGGAAGTGAATAACAAAGGTAAGATTTCATCTTGTTTATGTACTGTGAATCTTGTATGCCTATAGTAGTAGGTTAAAAAGGATGAATATCATGAAATATAGTGCGTTGGAAGTGAGTTGGGTGTGTGGTGCTTGAGCCGTGTAAATGGGTGTTTGTTGTGTTGTGTTGAAATTATGAATTAATGCCTAGTTAGTTTATTATGATCATTGTAGGGTGAAGAACAATTGAGAATCATCCATATATGTACGTTTGTAGTGTTGGACGAAACGGGTCACATTATATGACAATGGACGAATTAATATCGCTTAATGTTTTAGTCGTCGTCGTTGTGAATTCTATGTTGGAAATAAACGTTTATTAACTCAAATTGATATTGTGATTGTTGCGGACTGATTTGGGTGCTATTGTACATTTAATGTGAATTATTTATTGATGAGAATAGCTTTGTTAGAATGTGAATTTTTGGGTACAACTCATGGTTTGGAAATGAGGAGCATGATATAGGGGTGTCTCGGGTTGGGGGCTGAATTCGGCTGAATTGGAGAAAAAAATTGGATTGTTGGGAATGTTGTATGAATTGCTTAGAATGTCTTTAAATATTGTTAGTATGTGGGCGTATAAGCGTCGATTTTGGCTTGAAGGTAAGCCGTCGAAACAAATAATTGGAAAGTTGTGGGAAGATGTAAAAGAAAGCTATAAATGTTGTTTTGCCCTTCGAATTGGTTATCGATGTTACTAGGATGGTTATTGTGGTTGTTGTTGTTGATTTTGAGCGAGTTAAATTCTCGGGGTAGCCTATTTACAGGGAAAATGCTGCCCGGATTTCTATAGAATTAAGGGCGAAATTGGAATTTAATGCCCAAAAAGTCTTTAGCTAATGTTTGGCATTTTATGGCTTGTTTGTAGACCTTGGGCAGCCCGAATCATAGGTTGGGCTTAGCTTGAGTTGGATCATATTGGAGAGCGTTTGAGGTATGTAAAGCAACCTTCCTTCTTTTGGCATGCCTTAGTTTCACATAGGCTAGATTAGAGCTTTAAGGGAATTCCAAATTCGAGATCCGAGCATGTTATGATCCATATATATATATTCTTTGGCACTCTTATGTATGTTTTTATGAAATATGAACCATGATGTATTTGAAATAATCGCTTTCCGAAATTCGCATAGAAAATGTTCACTTTAAGGAATTTTGTAATCTCTGAATGCCATATTTTTCGCATAGAGGCTCGGATCGCTCCAATAATTTTATAGGAGTTTGCTTGATGTATAATGGGTATGTTTTTCATAGGCGGGCTCAGTTCGGGTCTATACTCGTCCGTGGGTCCCGCGACGCCCTTTTTGTAAATTCGACAACTTTGAATCAAAAAGTGATAATTATTATTCCGATTTCGAATATGACTATTTTACTTATCCTCCGGATTTATAATAATGATTTTATGCATATGATTCCTCACTACTCCGCTCGTGCCTACTATGATATCGTTCGCCGGTTCTGTTGTCGTGCGCTTTTTGATACATTCCGGTGTTATGCTGTGTTTATGGTTCACCGTGCTCCTCGCTCGAGGGTTGGGTTCCACTTATGTTTGGCGTTATGCTGTGTTTGGCGTTATGCTGTGTTGTGATGTGTGCCGGGGATTCGGAGATTTGAAACTTTCTGGTGTTATGCTGTGTTGTGGCGCCATCGACAGGCGGGCGACCACATTTTCCAGTGCCCTATGCATAATTTATACTTTGAAAATAAACATTTTGATATGTATTATTTTCTATATATCTGATTCGATTATTATTCAGATTTATTTCTGTACCTTCTGCTTTGCATACTCAGTACATATTTCGTACTGACCCCCTTCTCCGGGGGTTGCGTTTCATGCCCGCAGGTACAGACGCACAGCCTGGTGATCCACCTGTTTAGGACACCCTTTCTGCTATTCGGAGTGCTCCTCTCTTTCCGGAGCTTATACTTTTGGTATATATATTTATTAGTGCATTTGTATATATTCGTTCATGGGTACGGCGGGGCCCTGTCCCGTCATACGATTCTGTCGGTCTGTTTAGAGGTCTGTGGACATGTTTGTGGGTTAGGGTCTTTCTGTATGGATGTATGTACATGTCCTTTGGGTGATCCCATACGCCGAGGCGGCCGGTCCGCATATGTTGTTTGGGCGATCCTATACGCCGAGGCGGCCGGTCCGCATATGTTTATATATTGCTTGGTTAGCCCTGTGTGGCTTTTGTTGGTATTTTCTGCTTGCAGGGTATATTGGATAGTCCGTAAAATAAAGGAAACTCTGCCGAAATTTTCTGGAAATTACCTAAATTTGAAATAAAGTCTTGTCGGCTTCCGCCATATACTAGAATGAGTTGATAGAATTTGAGATAATATTTGATAGATGGGTTCGGGTGCCCAGATCGGGCACTAGTCACGGCCTACGGGGTTGGATCGTGACAGCCTCAATATCCGTTGGAGTGTAGCCAATGATCCATGATCCATGTAGGAAATCAATTCCTTGATTCATCATAATGTACAGTAATCAATATATACAAAAGCTAGGCCGTAATTACCTAGGCTATCAATGATATAATTACCTTATTCTAGGAGATATTCTAGATTCTAGGAGATATTCTAGCTGTACATAATATTCTAGGAGATATTCTAGCTGTATATAATAATGGCTAATTACAACAGTTATCAAGTAACTTTAATGATACAAAAAATAGTTTCATGGCTTCACTGGCACAACACAACTAATAAAGTTCAATAATTTTAATGATAAAAATTGTTTAATAAGAAACCAAATAAAAACATAACTATAAAAACTGAAGGAAGGCCAGAGCTTCATGCGTATCACTAAAGTATGTGTTGATTTCTTTAAAAATAGAATTCACGAAAAAGTAAAATTTTCTCCGAAAAATTATAGAGGTGACTTTAATGATACAATGGATGAAGTTCACTATCTTTAATGATACAAAAAATAGTTTCTTGACTTTACTAACCGGCAAAGTTCAAAGACTTTAATGATACAATTTTTTCTTTTTCTTTTGTGATTTCACTAGTACATCGGGTGAACTTAGGTAACTTTCACCTTTGAATAATCTTTTATATTAGTATTTAGAACGAGAAACATAAATAATAGAGAGAACAAAGAAGAGAGAGTGAAAAATGCACCCAAGAATACCGAGACAAAACTCTCTGTATTTCTTATTAATACATGAACGCATTAAGAAAATCATTAATACATTCATTTCAAGACTAACTTTATATTTTCAAAAATAAATAAATACAAACACACACACACAAACAAAAAAAAAAAACTTCTGTTCCACTTGGTGAAAAGCTTGGCCCTTTTTGCCGCAGAGAATTTTTCCCAAAACTTGTCCTCCTCCTGCTTATACTCTCACTCATGCTTTTTCTTTGCTCAAAATGTAAAAAAAATTACACTTCAAAGAATAAATTTTCTTTTTATACAAAAATCACAAGAATGAATTAAAATTTAATTAGCTTTGTATGGAGTAGGTTTAGGCATATCCTTGATGATACCACACATAAGGTCATTATCAGGCATGTTGTACTCATCTTTAAGTGAGTAATTTGGAGAAAGGACACTGAAATATAATTGGTGTCCCAAATAACTTCTCTCCAATGCATTAGACCTCAAATTCCATAATCCAGCATTGTCAAGTGTAGTCATTACGGCTGCCCATGATTTTGGGTAAATTTGGATTGTGTTCCTGCTCACTGCATCAAGCAAGTTGTAGTTCCTCCTCTTTTCTGGTGTCCACTTCCCTGGTTCAATCCTGCATATGCAACCACAAAATGTTATGCACTGACAGTGCAAAAAATATTTATAAAGATCAGATCGCATGTTATTACGATAATTAGATAATTGGTATCACGATAGGGATGGAGCTAGGTTGAAGGGAAGGGGGTTCAATTGGATTCCTTTCGTTGGACATTATACTACTGTCAGGGACGGAGCTAGCATGGAAAGTACGGGTTTGGTAGAGCTCATTTTGGTCCAACTCCTGCATTTTTGTTGAAAAATCCACTATACATGTACATGTAGTAAAGTTCAGAACATATAAACTTTAAATCTTGGATGTATGAAAATAGAGAAAAAAGAATATTTGTGGTTATATAAAAGCTCTTGAATCCCCTTAATGGAAGGGAGACAAGGGAGTTCAAAACGTTTTAGGTCATAGGTTCGAATCCAGTGAGACATTCTCTTTGTACAAATTTCTAGTTCCACCACTGGCTATAAGAAATTAGATTATATAACAATGTAAAAAAATTTCATGCTAAAAGCATGAAGTTGATCAAGATTAGGAGTTTAATAATGTTAATTAGAGATACTTACGCAACAGCAAAGAAGGAGTGTCCAGCCAAATGCCAAGATTGAACACTCTTTCCAGGGTTCTCAAAGATGATCTCCACAAAGTTGCGGTAAGTGGCATTGACCACATTAGGTGCAAGAGTGATTTTGTCTTGTCCTTCTTTCCCAGTACTGGGTTCATATTCATCCTTGATCAAGTCATACTTGAACACCTTGTCCGCAACTTTATAGTACTCAGCCAACTTAATTGGAGTTGTGGGGTCCACGTGGGAGACACCGTTAACGGCGTAACGGAGCTTACCGTCAACTTTGCCAGCTGAAGTGACTAGCTTGATGGTTCGGGTGATGTTGATTTGTCCATAGTGGTAAGATCCCTGAGGGTTAGGTCTAGCTGCACTTGCTGTTAGATTCCAACGGAACGAACGGAACTGGTTAAGGGACCATGCCCACCCTTCAGGTGCCTTAGGCAACTCGGGTGAGGCGGGGCCTTTTCCATTGGCATAACGGAGAGTGGCAGTGGCAACATGTGGTTCCTTAGTGAACCTCGTGGAAGCCACAAGGAAATAGTCCTTGGGCTCCTGATCAGCAGTGACCAAGACAGAGAAGCACTGTCCCAAATGCACGTCTAGGGATTCGTACACATTTTGCACGGTGTGAGAACCCTCAATCTCGACGAGCTTCAAAGTGTGGCCTTGGATCCTAACATTGATGGAATCCTTCATTCCGACGTTGCAAAACCTGAACCTGTAGGTCTTTCCAGGGGTCATAGTGAACATTGGCTCATCCTTACCATCGCCTTTTCCACTTTTACCATTGATAATCACACCTTGTGGCCTTCCTAGAGCGCGTCCGCTATCCAACAAGCTTTTCAATTCAGTGTGGCTCTTGGTGTACCAATCGCCGACAAGGACCATGTGATCAGCCTCAGGGGTGTCAAATGGGACAGGGATCAACGCACGGCTCAGGACACTAATGCCACCGTAACCACCAGCAGCGCGGTGCAAGCTAGTGGTGGGGTAGTAGTAGTAGCTACCGATTTGATCCTTGACCTGGAAACGATAGGTGAAATTGCTACCTGGAGGGATCGGGCAATTGGTACCAAGGGTTCCTTCTTGCCACGAGTTCTTCCTTTGTTGGATGCCGCTCCATGTGAAAAGGAGTGGCTCGTCCAATTGGTTGAACACATTGACAACAACGTTGTTGTTGGATGTGCCATTAATTCTAGGTCCGGGGAATTGGCCATTGATTAAAATGACTTTTTGGGGCACGCCAAGAGGAGAAACGGTGCCATAAGTGACTTTCCACTCGTGAAACAGATAAGGATCCTCTCCATTCACGAAGACGTTGCAGGTAATTGCTAGCAAAATTGCTAGCATGCACCTCGACCTGTTATTCATTTTTTTTTTCTTTTTTCTTCTTCTCTTGTGTTTCTTATGGTTTTTCGATCCTTTAAAACTTTGTTTTGATCGAATCGAAAAAACCAAAAAGAGAACCAGAGAAAAAAAGGAAACAAGCTTATTTGAAGGACATAGAAAGGATATTGATGTTTTGAGAGTAATTTTGGTCTATTTAAATTGTAAGTACAAAGGGTGATAGCCATTCAAATTTTCCTTCGTTGCCCGCAAAAACCGTTCTCCTCTTGTTTGTTTGGTTCTCCTTTAATCTCTCTCTGCTTCAATATTTGTGTAGAAACAGAATTCTGTTATACCGAACAAAGCTCGTAATAAAAAGTACCTTATTTTATGAAAACATAGAATATGTTACATAGCGAAGTTCACGGGAAATAGAAAAATTGAACCAAATCGAAATCAAATGCCAAAAAAATCATCATTTTTTAGTTTGATTTAATTTTGGTTTTAAATTTTGGGAACCGACATAATTTAGTTTGGTTTTGGTTTTAAGCAAAAACTAATTGGAAAAACTGAACCGAATCGACTATATCATATCAATTTCGAAATTTATAACTACACATACGTACGTATGTTTTTGTATAACTTTTTAAATTTTTTACGGTACATATTAATTCTTTACACTCTTGATTCGTAATCTAGTCTTTGACCTTACCTTCTAATTTGATTTGTAGTCTTTATTTGACAAATCGAAGAAATTATGTTAAAAATAATTTGTCTTTTAATTACTCATCATTTTTTAATTCAATTATAATCAAAATATCTAGTAAATTATAGCTCTTCAATTTTTTTACACAAAAAAAGCATTGTAAGAAGTATATTAAGTTCCTTGAAAATAGCTCAATTTTTGGACAATCCATGCAGTTTTCCGGTTGAAGCTACATATATAACTCTTTTACATATGTAGTGTCTTCTTTTCTTAAAAAATAATTAGCTTGATGATATTATGCTAGAGAATAGTCGATAGAATGTGTTGGCAGTGTATATCACATATAAAAGAAAAATCAACAAATCCCAAGCGGAAATCCCGATTTAATTGGTTTAATTTGATTATATTTTAAAAGATCAACCTAATTGATTTGATTTTTTTAAAAGGAAAAATCCGACCCAAATCGAACATGAACACCCTAAGAGGAGTAACGAAAGTTGAATTTTTGATTTCCATTCCTCCCCATTTTCTCCAAATCTATAAGTAAAATAGTTCACAGTTTTTTTCTTCAATACAAGTACGGATTAAATAAATAGGAATACATTATTTTGATAAAGCACAAAGATATACAAATAGCAAAATTTTGGAAAGAATAGTGAAGAGAAGTACAATAAGCCTCTCTGTGACAACCAAAAAAATATTCCGACAAATGATATCGTTATAGAGAGATTTGATTGTAATATAAAAATTAGGTTGAGCAAGCTGACTGAAGTTCAGCTGCATCTTGATCATCAGTAAGGTCGCTAGACATGGCTTGAGGTATTCGATGGCGTTTCAATATACGCGATGTCGCTATTCTTGCCGATTCAAAATCCAAAACGATCACCCTCTCATCATCCAAATCAAATCTCACATTCTTATGGTTACCATCTTCCACAAGCTGACGTAAATGTTTAAGATTCAAAACTTCTACACCATTAACCTTCTTCACCTGTACAAGATGGTCCAAAATTTACCCGAAAACAAAGAGGAAAATGATTACAAGGCGCCATTATGCTGTCTTTTTTAAGAAGAGAATGAAGTAATAGAAGCAACGAGCCTTTTACCTGTAACTCGGCAAGGCGCTCATAACCGGCATTAATATCATCCATCAACACCTAATGAGTTGCAAAAGGGCATATTAGCTTAATGAAAAAAAAAGTTCGCCTCTATGTACAAAGTTAGGTTATTATGTTGTAGAGCAAAAGTTAAAGAAAGCACTCTCTACTCATAAGGTCAGTTTATTATGTTTCAACCTGTATTTAGCATGTGAAATTATGGAGGAACATCAAGATCCATTTGACAGAAGGACAAGAAACTCTAGATACCTGTGAAAGGATGATAAATTGTTCGCCAGGTTTCTTAGGTAGTTCCCGAAGTGCTCGTTCACACAACCGACGGGGTGAGGTATTATACCACTCTTCTCCATACTCGTGAAGGAATGGTTGAGTTAATGGAATAAAGACGAGACCAGCAAAAATGAAATAACTCGGAAGCTTGTCAAATTGATGAACTGGAACAAGTGGTTGCAACTGCATAATATTTAGTAGTTGTTAGATACAGTGGCCTTGAAGACAACAATTAATATTGAAGGTTAAATATAAGTGAACTTACAGGATGAGTTGTGATCTTGAAGTCACGCACTTCACCGTTCCTCAGGACTTTAAGTTCAGCAGTTTCCTTTGGTTTCTTCATAGATACAAGATGGTCAAATGTGATTCGCTCTCTATTTCGGAAAGGAACTGCAAATCATAAGCAATCTCAGAAGTCAGAACTCCAGATGATGGAAACTAAGGTTGCTAATTTAGACATACATGGAACTATGGAAGTCAAAATGCAGAAGAGGAGAACCTTTTTGGCACAAAATAAGCTATCCCAGCCTTAACAATTCTTATATCCTACAAACCACTTAAGCAGTTTCTGGTAATTACCAGCTAACGTGCGAGAGAAAACTCAGAATGAAAAGAGCCTAGACTCTAGACTTTCCATCTTCCAAAGGGAGGTCACTAATAGCATTCACGTTCTCTCGGCTTGCAACTATGAGTACCTACTCGTAGTTGCAAGCTAAGAGAAGAAGAATGCTATTAAGTTGATGCAACCCTGCTTAAAAGAGCCAGTGGCGAGAACCACATAAACCTTTCATCCAAATCCATCATTTTTCCTCAAAAAACATTTAAAGCAAGAAAAAAAGCATGTGCTATAAAATGTGAGAAAAAGAAAGAACTCTCCAGTCTGGTAACTTACAGTAACAGTGAAGAAGAAGAGAGCTCTCCAGTGTGGAGACTAGTTTAACTATTGCACTTAAGAATCACAACAAAGAAAGGAGCATGAGCAATGAGAGAAAGTTTACCTGTTCCATCATTTGCTATGGGTACACCATCAAATGAGAGGATTATATCGTCTTTCTTTAATACTCTAGCAGCATCAGAAAGTGGGTTGATTCGGCTAACGAGTACACCTGTCAATTTGGACTGCATTTGGAAGTACTCTCGAATTTGTGCATTTTCAGTAGGTTGGCATGACAAGCCCAAAGAGCAAAACCCAACGTATTCACCACGTTCTTCTACGCCGCCTATAAAATGCTTTATCACAGGAACAGGAATAATGTAGCTGCAAAATCCAACCAGAAATGGAACTTGTAAGGTCAACCTAGAAGGCTAATTTTTCTTTCTAATTACAAAAGTTTTTCTCCAAAGTAGATTGTTTAATCAAGAGGGATCAGTTTAGATTGACTTGTTGCAGCAATGAAAGCTACTAACCTATAAGCTAAACAAATGCAGACTAAAACTATTAAATGTCATCAGGCAAATCTCATATCAACTGCATGTCTCAATTAAAAGCTTTAAGGCATTCGAACATCTGTCATTCTCTGTAATCCTTTGGGATGAAAAAAGAATAATATCATGAAGCTAAAGTCAAAAGGGCTACAGGTCAAGCTTTGAATTTGTAAATGCATGAACAAAGACTGCAAATTTCAGAAAATTAAGGAATTTTTAAAATGACTTAAATTGCCTATTGAAGAAAGATTTTTTTTCCAATTAAAGAAGTGAATCAGAAGACGAAGAATAGTAGGATGATAGAGAAACTAGGACAGGCGGCTGAGAAAAATGAAAAACGAAGGAGAGAAGATTTGCAGGAGAATACATGTTAAGGAAGAATAACATGCACTCAGATTCAGGCAAAGGAAAGAAAAGTCAGAAACCAGTTGGGTTTACTTCCAGCTTCCTCTTTTTCTCCATAGGAGGGCAGCAGGGAGGGGAGGAGCCAAAGGTTGTTCCCACTTTTTTTTTTTCATTATATGTATAACGTGCCAGCTGATATGAAAAATTGTGATTGCACATCATAAGAAGTTCCAATTACAAAAGGAAAGGTCAAAGCATGATTGCTAATAGGAGGTGAGTGTAATTTTAACCAAAAGAAGAGTTACTTTGATATGTGACTATGCGAGTGGATATTAACGTATATTCCCCATCAATATTTAACTAAATAATATATGGTAGACCGAGCAGCAAATGAGGCAGTGGAACAAGATCTTTATAGTAGTTACAGAGACACAAAGCGACAAAAAATTTCTAATTTACCCAATATTCTCTGCACCCGAAAGGTTTTGGAAAGCAACTCCAGCAACTTTGTCACCCATGATTGCTGGTCCTCCACTATTCCCTGGATTTATAGCTGCATCAATTTGTATTGCCAATAGTTGACTAGCACCATGTACATATTGCGTAGGTTCAACCCTTGAGACGACACCTTTTGTGACAGATATATTGTCTCCCCCTAGCAAAAAGCGAAAATCATAATTATATTTATTAGAGAAAGAATCAGATGCAGGTATTTGCAGCATACAATTATTAAGTAAAGAAAGAAAAAGAGAACATAGTACTGTGAAGGAATCAAAAACATAAATAGACGTCAACTAAAGATTCAGAAGGATATGTACTCTTGAAGAGGAAAATCTAGTATATGCAAGCTACAAATAACTAGCATTGCACCTAGTTGACACCAGAGAGAACAAAAATACATCATACAAGTTCCCTCTCTCTTCTGGATCTACTTGGTTCGCTGGTCGTATGAGCTCTTGAGAAGGATATAGAATCCGGGAAAATGGTGCACTCTTTGAAAATGAGAACTTAGTTGAGAAGAAAATGACTTAGTTGAAAAGAAAATGACTTTTCAGATTGTTACTCAAGATTCCATTATAAGTAGTTATATATATCTATCCCTAGCTACTTCCTCCAAAAGCATTACCTCCCTCATTTGCTCATTTGACAATACGAGATCAAGGGGACCAATCAAGTTTTACTCCATTGCATGTTATACCAGACAAAACACAACAAATATTATAATATACTGCCTATTGTCGCCATAGATGCAACCTTCGTGATGTAAACTCATTTCTTGTGTATATTAAGTAGAATTTTTTTTATTTTGCCACAAGCCCACAACTAAAGAGGCTCCTATTTTTTATAGGATTTGATAAATGGAAGGAAATTGTTAATGAATTGAAACAAAACTAAGGCTCCTATTTTTTATAGGATTTGATAAATGGAAGGAAATTGTTAATGAATTGAAACAAAACTAAGGTAAAGGGAGCCCAATTTCCTCAGTAGAAGGAGAAGTCATGTGCATTTATTTAAACTTCAGAATGAAATGAGCCCTGATCAAGTGTGAGGTCTGAATTTCACGTTGAATCAGTTACAAAAAATAAATTACCTTGAGGATAACCAACAACAGCCACAGCTTCTTGGAGAAATGGGACATCACCAAGCTCTAAAGAGTTCATGCCCTCCCAGAATTCTTCACTTTCTACTACCAGAATAGCCAAGTCACATTCATGACCAACGGCCTGAACTGTTGCTCTATACTTGGTTGGAGAACCATGCTTTCTTACAAGTACAAATGTATGATCAGCCACAACATGAGCATTTGTCAGGATTCTCTTTCCCGGAATAACAAAACCTGTAATATTAAGAATGCAAAATTCAAAAGTAAGCTTTGTATGCTCTTAACTTTATAGTAGATCAGCACACTTGATGTGAGCTTTGTATTCTCTTTTTAAAAAGGAAAAAAAAGAAGTTATCATACATGGGGGTGTGGGATGGGAACCGTCCCCCAATAACAAGGGTGGAAGTTAATGTAGGCAACCAACTGGGCTACCATGATTCCCCATCTCTGTATTCTCTTAGATAGTTAGTACCATCAGTCAACACAGAAGTGGTCACAGACAGAGACAACCTGAGTAATTCGAAGGCCAACAAATAGTCAACCCTCAAGAATATATTTGCTCACTGAGAGCCCAAGATTTGATCTGTTTAGAATAAACTGTTCTCTGAAAGGCCTTCAATTAATCGGGCGAGAAATAATATATGTTCTCTCTTTTTTCATTTGGATAGGTACGTAAACATATGGTGCTTTCGGGACTAAAACTACAGTTGCCGGGTTGGGGGAAAATTGTGCTATAAGCATATCAGTAAAAGCAAAGGCTTTACTAGAGCCACCCCTGAACTCTTTCAGTCCTTTCACAAACACTAACCAGATTCCCATGCACATTTCTCCCATATTTCACTAGACTAATGCCTCTTCTTAGCAAACAAACCTCAGTTCTTGGCATCCTATTTACGTCAACGACTAAGAACTTCATAAAAGATAGCCTTTTTAACAAGGCTTCCTTAGTGGGTGAAGTGTCAATATTGTCACCAAGAATTGAACTTTCCTTCCAGGAATCTGTAAAAATCCCACAATATACAATGGCAACAACAATAATAACAGAGTAATCCACAAGTCGGGTCTAGGAAGGGTAGAATGTACCCTGACCTTACCCCTACCTCGTCGAGGTAGAGAGGAGGTTGTTTCTAATAGACCCTCGCCTCTTCAGAAGAGACAACAAGTAGTAACAGAAAACTAAGGACCCGTTTGGCCATGAGAATTATTCACTTTTTTCCGGAGTATTTTTTCACCTTTTTCACTTTATGGTGTTTGGCCATAAAAATTCCAAATACAACTTCAAGTTGTATTTGGAATTTGGAAAACAACCAAAAACTTGTTTTCACTTTCAATATATTCAAACAACCAAATATTCGTTGCAAAAACTATAACCAAACACAACTCCATCTTCAACTCCAACTCCAAAATACCAAATAAAGTGAAAAATATTTGGTTTTCACGGCCAAACGCCTACTAAGAATAAGATTATGAGAACACTAAAATAATAAAATGACGAAAATAATACTAATCCTACTAATAGCCTTGTACGGTTCTACCCCGGGGCGGATGTACCAAGAGCCCACTGGACAAAAAATTACAGTGTATATCTAAGGTAAATTTTATATGTTTATGTACATATATTAACTTTTAAACACCCTGAACATATATTACAGTGTATATTTAGGTTCAATTATTTTTTCAAACACCCTGAGCGAAAATCCTGAATCCGCCACTGGTTCTACCCTAATCCTCGATCTCCACACCCTCTGATCACATTAAACAATGTCAAGTCTAAAAAAGGAAGCATAACACAGATAGAGAAAGAATACCAGAGCCAGTAGTTTCGCGCTGAGACTTGTTCTGCCAAGGAAGGAAGTAACTAGGACTAGTTGAAACAGTGAATATCTTAACTACAGAATCCAATGCTAACTCTATTGCTAAATACGTGTCCTGCATTCCATCAGATAATCGCCTCGCCAATATATTGGATTCAACACTATCATTTTCCTCAGCTGGAGAAGTAATTGAGCTATTATTGTTGTTGTTGTTGTTGTTGCTCAAAGTGGAAATTAATGAAGCCGAACCACGCGTATTGAATCTCCGGTGATGTAAACGCGCTATGCCGGCGATGGAAGAATCTCCGGCGACGGCGATGAGCTGTCTATTTAAGAGCTTCCGTGCTGTACGGAGAGTTGAACTTATTCGTAACATTGTATTTCCGGTGACAGTTCACCGGAGCGCAAATTAGCTTTAACGGCTTATTTACGCCGGTGTTGTTATAGCGCGCGTAAAGGGGAAAGGGTTTTAGGCTTTAATTTGAGATTCTATATTCTAAAACCCTTCAAGAAGAAGGACATAAGAAATGTTTTTTTTTTTTTTTTTTTTAAAGAAAAAATTAACCACCACTTTGAGTTTTTTGATTTTAAAAATAAACAGATGGAACTTATTGAAAAGTAACCTTCTGCCGTGTAGTCTACCAAACACGATCGAAGTATACATTATTTACATACTTCGGTTGTATAGTTGATATGTATGTATACTATATGTATATTTAGTATAAACTATACACTATCTATAAGCTGTATACATAATTTATAAACTAGATGGTCGGATGATAGTTAACTCTGATTTCCCCTAAAAAGATGATAGTACATTGTATGTACCATTCGGCTATCTAGTTTATAAAATATGGTCGAAGTATACACTGTCTATACACTTCGATTATATAGGTATGTATATTATAGGTATGTATAGTATAAATTATAGATTGCTTGTACATTGCGTGCATATTTTGTAAGCTAGATGAGAATGATATTTAGCTGAAATTTTCCCTAAAAAGATGATAGCACATTGTACCAAAAGTACACATTTTGTCTTCTTTCCCAAGATAATATACACATTTTCTCTTCTTTCCCGAGATGATATTCATTATTAAAATAGCTACTTGTAAATATTATAATCCTTTAATAATTGGGAGAAATTGACAAATAGCTAATTTTGGATCGATAATTAAGTTTAGACAATGTCTCAAAACTATTTAGTGTTAAGTCACTTTTTAATGCAGGAGTAAAATTTTGACAAAAATACCCTTGGTTAAAACAGGAAAAAATTCGAGGAAAACTTTATTGGGGTTTGAACATATATTAGTTTGAACTCCATGATTCGTTCCTCGGGTTTGAACTCTATGAATTATTGAGATTATAAAATGAGTTAGTTTTAAGTTTGGTTGTCAACTTATCTCGATTCTCCTCCTTTACTTGGGCTTGGATCGACAATGTCAATTTAAACAGAATACTAACATGGTCAGTGACGGATCATATAGCTGATCGCAATTTGTTTTGGAGTGAGGTTTAATTGTTGTTCTCCTAACAAACTTTAATTATTAATAAATAATGAAATATTCGGTATGGTCAAATAAGGGTTGCCCAAGTATTGAACTCAACAAGGCCTGCAACAAACAAACTGATGCCAAATGTTCAAAAACATTCTTAACAAGTACTACTATTTCCTCTTCTTATCATTCTCCATTTGGAACATTTCCTTGTACAATCAGCCGGCCAAATAGCAACACTACACCATTTAGTAATTCTAGTACTACTATTTTACTGTTTGGAATTGTCTTTCAAGATCACATCAAGAAACAAGCAACAAAAAATTGAGAGAAGAGTGTGCTGAGAATCAAGAAACATGAATAGAGATGAAGATCTTATTTTGTTTAGGGACATGTATAAGCGCGAAAAGAAAGATATTGCCAGCCTTCTTCTCCCTGTCCCTGATGAATTTGAGGCAAATGGTAGTATGACTTTTTAGTTGTTTATTTGTTGTTTTTGTTTTGCAATTATTCGACGCGTCTTTATGGAGAAGTAAGGATTTCATATAGCAGATCCCAACTTGTTTGGGATTGAGACGTAATATTTTTTTTTTTTTATGGTTTTTCGTGATTGAGAGTTATGGAACTTGCAGGGAATTATGCATTATACAGAATGGCTTCGGGCAAGAAAGGTCAAGTGGGATTGGATTCTATGATGAGTACTGAAACTGGAAAGAATGATTATGACTGGTAAATTCAATTTGCTTTGATCATATTGTTTGATTTGTTGTAGCACTAAGTAATTAACGCGTGTTGAGGCTATTGCCTTTCAGTGTGCAAAAATCTTAAAAGATAGATAATATGGATCGGATATAGTTATTTTCTTCCGTACTCATTCTTGAATTTTTAATTGAAGGTTGAAAACGCCTCCGGCTACGCCTTTATTTCCATCTCTTGACATGGAAGCCAATGCTCCAGAACTAGTCATTCAGAAGGAGATCCCAATTATTCAACCAGTTATTACTGTGTCAAGGGTGTGTGCTTCAACTTTTTCTTATTTTCAATTTTTTCTTTGAACTAGGACTAATTCATTCCTTCTCCTTAATTTTATCTCTTCATAATCAGTACATAATCTACGTATACCGGTTAGGAAAAGTAAACGGCGAATTTTGCCAGCTAGTTGTGTGAAAATTCCAGTTATTATTAAAGTTTGTTACAACAGTTTGCAGACAAGACAGGTGCTGCTAAAACAAGAAGTACTCTTATAAAATTTGCATCACCTAATCAAAAACCAAAAATAGCCACAAGCAACTCAACACAAATTGGAAAACAAAGTGCTTCATCAATAGAGAAGAAGAACACAACATATGCAGCAACAACAACAATGATCAAATCCAACACTAGCAATGATCATAAAGAGAGATCAAACACATTGTCATCAATTACAACAAGAACAACAAAGCAAAAAGATACAAGTCTTAATTTCCTAGCTTCCAATTTATCAAAAACATTGGGCATGGAGTCGTCTTCGAGTACCATCAGGCCTAAAAGCAGGGGAGTATCCCCTGCTGGCAGACCGAAAATCCTGGGAGCTCAGTTCCCAGGATTTTCTGATGAAACTCTGCCTAATCTCAAGACAGACCGGTCCCTCTCAGCCAACAGGGGCCGGCCAATTCATCAAAACCAATCAACTAACCAAAGGCCAGGATCATCATCGTCGTTGTCTTCAAGTACCACCAAGCCTAAAAGCAGGGGAGTGTCCCCTGCTGGGAGGCCGAAAATACTGGGAGCTCAGTTCCCAGGATTTTCTGATGAAACTCCGTCTAATCTCAGGACAGACCGGTCTCTGTCAGCCAACAGGGGCCGGCCTAACCAATCAACCAACCAAAGGCCAGGATCATCATCGTCGTCTTCTTCTTCTTCATCGCCAGTGCCTATTACAAAACCAATAAGACGACAATCATGTTCTCCCAGTGTAACACGTGGTCGAAAGCAGGAGGTTAGTATAAGTAGTACAAAATTTCAACAAGGGAATGGCACAACACAAGTTCTTGGCAGCAGAATGGTGGACAAATTCTTGAGTGCTAGGAAGTTAGCTCATGAAGAGAAAGAAACTAACAAGACAAAGTTGAATGGTTCCCTAAATGAGAACTGTGGTTTTGGGAGGCACATTTCAAGAATTTCAGCAAATATGACTCAAAAGCACATGGTAAGTGTATCTAATTTTACTCATTTCATGGGATATTTAATGTCGCACATAAATTAATTTACTTGCTACATTATACTCCCTCTGTTTCAATTTGTTTGAACCTATTTCCTTTTTAGTCCGTGCCAAAATGAATGACCTCTTTCCTAATTTCGAAACAAATTCACTTTATGAATGATTTACAGCCACACAAATTTTCAAGGCTTATTTTGAACCACAAATTTCAAAAGTCTTCCCTCTTTCTTAAATGTCGTGTCCAGTCAAATGGGTTCATATAAATTGAAACAGAGGGAGTAGTATAAATTAATCAAACTATATACATGTCGAGGCTGAACTGGGATTTAGGGTTTATGGGTCCTGGAATTCTTAAGCTTAAAAACATGGTATGGGCCAAAGCTATTTGGTTATATCAAATTCGTAAGTAGCACCGCCGCTGATTAATGATTATATAGTGATGTCAAATAATCAAAAAAGACAATAGAAACTTCAAATGTGGAACTAACTTGGGCTGGGCTATGGTGTTAAACTCAGGTGCAACTAATATCCATACCCTACCCCATGGCCCATATTAATTCACCAAATTGGCTGGGCTGGTTATTGGTTTTGCCGTGTAATTGGTTTAAATTATAAGTATCTATGGTTTAACTGTTTGTAGCAAGTTATTTATCATTTTTTGCTATAAGTCACGAAAGTTTTTAGAAAATGTACCTCTAATTAGCTTTATAGATTGTAAACCATGAGCCTATTTTAGTTTAGTTTGACTTGTGAGTGTATAGAATTTCACTCCGTGTTTATACTAAACAAAATAATTTTATAACATCAAGAGATACAAATAAAAGTAAGAATATATATATATCACTTAATCATGATTAAACGAAAAAGTTGTTATACACTCTCATGTGTACATTAATTAGTACAAAGCCTTAGCTGGGGGCCGGTATTTTGGCTACTGGACTTTTGGCATCTAGGGTGCAACATTCGCCTAGTTGCACAACACTTGTATTGCTACTACATTTCCATTTTCAATGTTTAGGTGAAATTTTCTCTTATTTTGATTATTCAAATGATAGGAAACTCATCAAGACTCGGGTAATTCTGGCAAAAATGGCACAGCCACAGGGAGAAAATCTTCAAACATCAGAGGCAGCAGAATCTCTAGTGCATAAGGCAACTCATATAATATTTTTGTCTGAATTTAACCAAAAACCACAATAAGATGGTGTTGTTTTTTTTTGTTTTTGCCTTTTGCATCATTTAATGTTGATTGTAAATGCCTTTTCTCATTGATTTTGGGCTCTCTTCTCTCTCTATTTTCTTTATTCTCTTTTGGCAAAAGCCAGGTAACAAACAAAGTACATTTGGGTGATATTTGATAGTAATAGATATAAGGTATGTGCACTGATAGTATAAATATTTTTATATTCAGTGTAATTTAACTTGTTATACCAAAATTTTGCTGAGATTTTTATTCATTGACAAACCATTTTTTGTAGCTAACAGTGTATGTCTTCGAAAGAGATTTAATTTGTAGAGGGAAATATTTGTCACCTTGTATTGTATAAATATGTAACATTTTAGTTTAATACCTACAAATGTCCTGTCCTATTAATTTAAGAACAAAAGATAGACAAATAAACTAAAATGAAAGAAGAGAATAGAATAGAAGGAACATGGCACATAAGCCGCTGTAGATAATTAGCTATGAAATTAGTTGATCTATCGCTAAATAGCTAATTAATATTTTTTAATAGGGTTAATTGTATTTTTGGCCTCTCGGTTATTGGTTAAATTTTAATTTTAATCCTTATGATATCTGACTAAGCACATTTAACCTTCAATTACTTGAAGTTTGATCTTTTATCCTTTGCTTATGAATATTCACAAACTTTCAGAATTATTAATCATCTCATCGTTTAATTACTCATGTGTTACGTTAACTTTGTATTGTTACTCCATACTTGAAGGTAAAATACTTTTAAAAGTAGTGCAAATACAATATATTTTCTGCATAAAGGGATCAAAATCACACATATTAATTAATCGAAGGTTAAGTGTATTAAATCATGTATATATCACAAGCACCATAACAAGAATTTACCAATAGCTGAGAGACCAACAACAGTATTCTCCCTTTTTATTAATCTATCACTAATTCGTCATTAAACAGAGTTAGCAACTATCCTTTATTATTTAACGACAGAAGCTATACAGCTTTTATATTTTCTTTTTCAGTGATATTTCTCTTTTTTCGTAAATCTTTAGACCACAGTAGAAACAACCTTCAAAAAATTATTCGAAGAGGAAACTGCTTTTACATATATACTGTAGAGTTTCAACTAAAGTAGTTCCTGAAAATATTGGAGAAAAAATAAAGTTGCTGAAAAAGGAATAAGTAAAAAAGGAATAGAACCTGAAGAATGAGAAGTGTCAAACAGTTAAAGGGGTTAATAGTGTTGATCAAAAAGTAAGAAAGTCAAAGCAAAAAGTTCCAAAACAACATGGATGTATCGTATTATCGTCAGCAAACACATGTTGTGTACTTGTGTATAGTATTGGACGACACACATTGTAGCTACTAAAAAAGAATTTAATTTCATATATTGACAATGTAAATAATTTCTGTTATTTAATATATAAATATGAGGGGAAATTACAACTCAATGCCTTTGGGTGATCTAATTAACAAAATATGACCAAATATATAGATTTCGAATATTTATGCATATAATATACATATATCATACATATAATATACATAATCAGCGTATAAATTTTATATATTCAGGCCATATTGGTTAATAATATTAGCCGAACTATACATATTGGTAATATTTCTTAATATAATTTACCTGTGGAAGTATTATTAGTGAGGGTTTATATACACAATTGACTCTTTAACTTATTTGAGATTGAGGTACTAATAGTAGTATTGTTATTATCAATGCAATTTAATTTCTTTTACTAAGTTACTTGTTTTATTTTCAAGTAGCCAATTCTACGCACTTGTAATGAACATGTAACCTTGGTAACATAATTAAAGGTGAAAAAATTCTTTTACAATGTCAGATTATAAAACTTAAATTTTTTTAAAAGAGTTTAACGTTTATGCATCGTCGGTGTGACGGTGTAAAATAATTTTTATTCTATTATGTAAATGATAACTACAAGTAGTTATTGATAATAAGTGAACTAATTATCTAAATAAAATACTTAACTTGTTATAACATGTTAGATTATACTGATAATGCAAAAAAAAAAAAAAAAAATACAATTGGGATACTCGGACCAATTTGTACACACCTCGACTAATTTCACGATATCCATGCTACCTCCTATTAAGATTTGAAGAATATGGATTTGCAGTGCTACCTTCCACCAGCGCAAATACTAATAATTTTGTTTACCAAAGCTTGGATGACTCAGAAAAATATTAGTACCTAGTTTTTTACTTCGCCGTAATCTGAATCCAAAACCTTATAATTCTCAACCGACTTTATCAATCACTAAACCAGGCCCACAAATACATTCATAATACTATAAACTGCTTTTAGGCTGAACCCTTCGGGAGCCCCTTGTGGACCGCAAAATTTTTCACTTAGACACCTCAAATACGCCTTGTTTCATTTAGACACCTGAACTTGAGTAAAATGTGTTATTGAACACTTTTTGCTGACGTGGCACTGTCAGGGTCCACTATACGTGTCTAACTGGAACAAAACATATTTGAAATATCTAAGTGAAAGATCTTGCGGACCACAAGTTATCTCGATGGATTCAACATTGCTATTACACTGTCCATATGTACTATAAACTAGGGCTGGACATAAACACTGAAAACCAAAAAATCGAACCGAACCGAAACTTCAACAAACCGAATCAAACCGAACTAGTTTGGTTCGGTGTTTGGTGTCCACCGTAAAAAATCGAAACCGAAATAGCCGAACCGAAGTTTGATAAAATCAAACCGAAAAACCGAACGCGCATCGAAATTTAATACATTACCAAAAAAAAAATTAAAATAGTCCAGGCCCATTAAGTTTAAAGCAAAAAAAACTCAATTGTAATAAGTCCTCTTTTGCATTTGTATCCCTAATTTTCCACTTCAATTGAGAAAATCAAATATCCTTAACAAAGAAAGGTAACTAGGATGTGTCTTTAGGATTAATGTATATCCTTTATGTGTTTTCTTAATTATTCTTACGGTATGTATATAACACCTAGTAATCCTATATCATGATTATAATTTTCTGTTCTTGTGTATCCTGTTTTTTTGATTTTAATTTCAATTTATCAGTTTTATGTTTTATTGCTTTTGAGAATATGAATTAGTGTCAATGGAATCGCTTCTAATATTATATCAAAAAAACCGAATTGAAAAAACCGAAACCGAACCGAACCGAACCGAACCGAACTTTAAAAAACTGAAACCGAAAGAACCGAACCGAACTAGTTTTGTTCGGTGTTTGGTGTCCACCTTCAAAAAATCGAACCTGAAATAGCCAAATTGAAGTTTGATAAAACCGAACCGAAAAATCGAACGCTCACCCCTACTATAAACCCTGTTCGAAAAGGGCAGTGACTTTTGAATTTAGGGTACACATATGCTTGGTGCATGATATTCTTCCAAAGAACGAAATCAGGAAAGAGAAAACAAATACTCCTAAGGGGGCAAAAGGCATGTAGAGTAATTGATAATTTAAGGAAGAGAGAGAGAAGAAAGAAGTAAATATGTGTAAGAGATGTTCCTTGTGAAAAGCCTGATTGATACGTTGTTTTCTCACACAGATACAAAGATAAATGGACACAGAAACAGAGAAACAAATTAAAAGCACCTTTTGGGAGAGTGAGTGAGTGACTGATTGATTTTTTTCTCCGCATACTATATGTTTAGCCTTTAGGAAAGTGCATATATTACACATATATAGAGAGTTTATATTTTATATGATATTAAGTCATTCAAATGATGTTTATATGTAAAAAAAAAATTTAAAATATCAATATGAAATCTTGAAAATAATACATGGACGAATTAACTTTCAGAAATAATAACTTCTACATTTAATTAGATTAGTTTCTTAGTAAAAAAAAATAAAGCCAGAAGCAAGGGTAATAATTGCGTGAAAGTCGTTGCAGCTTAGCGTATATTTGTTTTTTTTTTTGCTCGTTAGCATTCACCTACCCCTAGTATATTATAGTCATAAAGGAAAGAAAAATTGAGAACCTTACTAACACAGAGGAAATGCGGTCAAACTACTGCTCGATCCCTCCGTCCCAAAATAAGTATCATCACACTTATTTTGAGATAATTTTTTTGTTGCTAAAATAACACTTATTTTGGAATGGGGAGAGTATAACTGGTGAAAATGACCACATAGTACTCCCTCCGGATAAAAAAAAATGTTCACTTAGCCTTTTTTTCTTGGGTCAAAAAAGTGTTCACTGATCAAATCCAGAAAGAATTAACATTATTTATTCAGATTTATCTTTATTAAGTGTTATATGATCAAATTTCAATACCTATTTAATTATGAGCAATTTAGTCAAATTATCTATTTTTATCTAAAAGTTAATATTTTCTTAAAAGATGTGCAAATGACTAAGTAGACTCTTTTATTTTTATTTTTATCCGGAGGGAGTATAAACTTTATTTATGTACTACATATTTATATACCAAACTCCAAGAAGGAGAATAGAAGGGAATAATTAAAGCTAAGAGGGGAATGGAATAGTCAATGTATAGAGCGAAGTTGTAGCTATAGCCCTCCTCCTCTGAAAGATTTATTCATTGTTTGTTTCTGCAGAGAATAGGATTAGTCAATTCTGACTATAACAATTGAGAGGAGAGGTAGGTACATGAAGAGTCGTTTGTGTTGGCATTGTCCAATTAATGAAAATTCAGAAGTAGGGATACGATATGTGTGGGGCGTGTGTGTGTGGGGTGGGGTGGGGTGGATGGAAAATGAGTAGTAATTGCTTCAAACTAAATATAGAGAATAGTTATTTGCATGGGTTGATATAGAAAATATTTGTTCAATATAATACCTAGACAAATTTAAAATTTTAAGTATATGACCAGGTTTTAAATCATAATCTTTTTTGTTTATTGAGCTCTTGATAGATTCCAGACCCCACATTGTGAAATTTCACTAGGTATGTTGTTGTTGTTGTTGAGCTCTTCATAGATTATTTATACATACAGTATTAAGTAATTTCTTCATATAAATATAGAGTCTGAGCTAAAGCTATTGACTTCTGCCTAACCCGTAACTTCATCGGTACATCCTCCCATATATATAGAAGAATTGGCCAATTTTATGTTTGTGTAAGCTTGTTGATATTACTCATATCAAGCTCGAAAGTATGAGGATTATAGTAGATTGACAATCAATATAAAACTAATTAAGTTATGATGAATTCTCACTATGTAAATTGAATAATATGGTCAATGAAAATTGACACTGCCGATTGATAACTTATTTGAGATTACGGCCAAGCAAGGTAAAAACTAAATCACACCTAGTGTTTACTCCATATTAATCATTTTATGATTACTAATTAAGTGTTTTATACACACTCACACATATATACACACACATAGTGATCATAATTTTAGTTATATGTATTTCTTACAAATATTTCTTGGGAGAGGATGGTGTGTGTGTTTGGGGGGGAGGGGGGGTGGGCTAGAGTGGCGTGGGGTTGGGGTGGGGGGTAGTATCAGAGTCAGAGGGACACCCCGAAATAAATGCATTTTACCAACCCCTCCCTTCAGGCTTCGTAAGCTGCGCTTCTGTCGAGGTATCCCCCTAATTTTTATTCACTTCTTCACATTTTAAACCTTGCTTTTATGTCTATGTTTGTATGCACAACATACAAATATATATCTACAAATGTCCTTGTAGGACTACGTTCATATGGATTTATTTTCATAGCATATATAGGCTCAGAGGAGAACAATTATTTATACCAAGTTTAATCAAATAGCATGAATGAAAAGTTAGAATGACTGACAACAAAACTGTAACATGAAAATCCGGAGTACTATTTAGTTGGATCTTTTTCTTTGACCACCACATTTTGTACACACTTTTTTCTTTTATATATAGTGGTTGAAGAGCTTAATGTTTAGCCCATTATTGCGGATTTGAGTTTTCCCGCAAGACATTTTTTTTTTACCTTTTTAAATCTCCTTGTCAAAAATCCTGATTTCGTCCCTGGGTACCTACCAACATAAGTTTGGGTAACTATATAAACTAAGATGATTTAGATAGATAAAAAAAAATCACCTACTTGCTTTCGTTGGGATTTAAAACTCAATGCATTTTTAATCAATTTTATTTTGTTAAATATATTTTAATTAATTTACTTCAAACTTTTACCAGGAGTACAAAAAAAAAAAAAGGATAAAGACGAAATTAGCTGTCCCTACTAGTTTTGTTGTTGGGTGGGCTTTAGCAATTGGAAATAATTGTCCGAAAGTATCATTGTCGTCGTGATTCAGTCTGTGCCTCAACAGTTATCAACAGAAACGAAATAAATAACAAAATTAGCAGTATAAGAAAAATGGAAAAAATCAAATGCCATCATAAATTATGGAGTAATTTAATAAGTCAGTCAATATAAACAAAAACTTGTTTTATACTTCATTAATTAGAAGGACTTAAAAACCAAAAGAGAGCTAGTCAAATTCAGTAGGTTTTTAAAGGGCACTCTTTTTCCCTCCCGTAGAACATGCATGCATGACACTTACACGGCTATTTAGGCCACAATATTTACGCCTAAGAAAGTGCATGATAGAACCCTACCCCCCCCCCTCCTAGAACCCTCCCTACCCAAACCTCTTACCCTAGTCAACCCAATTGCACATGGGTTCGATATCGGATTTCGATTAATTTAAATTCGTATCGCATAAGATCAATTAAAAAACACTTTGTCCACTTACAGGATTGACGGTGTCATTTCTCATGTATTACTCTCTCTCTATTTCATTTTATATAATCACCTTATTATTTTATGTATCTTAATTTGATTGGACATGCGGAAGACGGAATGTAAGAAATAAAATTTTGAATGGTGAAAAGAAATTAAATCTTATGATCTTAAATCAAAGTGTGTTTGACATACCAAAAATACGTTTTAAATCCAATGGTTGTAAACACGTCATGGCATTCATACAAGCGAGACATGAATGTAAAATGAGAATATTAAAATTAAACACTTATTAGATACTATATAAATAAACATTAGTTTTAAATACAAAAAAAAAATGAAAGTAAAACACTATAGTAAAATGGGTGGAGTAACATTTGTTGGAATGATAAGTATTTCTCCATTCTTAATTAAAGGTCTCGAATTTGAGCCGTCTGCTTGAATATTGTTAATAAGAAACGCCTTAACCCAAAATACAATGTAATTTTTTTATGCGAATTCAGATTTGTTGAGCACCAAAATGAATATCGAACGTCCAACGGTACTGTATATATTATACTTACATATAAGGGAGAATATGCAAGTTTTGTAGTCCTCACATTTTTTATTGACCATTCATGTTGCACCAAGTGTGTTCCAATTGTTGCATTTTGGTTGGTTATTTCCCAATTCTTAACACCAACTATTTTTTTAAAAATTTATTCCCTCTTTAATTTGTAGAGAAAAGGACCAAAATCATCCATAATGTTTGGGTTTGGATCAAAATCATACATATTCTTTCACATGGTGCACTAATAGTACATTATGTTTGCATAAGTGGTGCACTTTTAGTCACAATCGCAAATAAATTTAACGGAAAAGAACAAAAATGCCCCTGAACTTTTAGAAAAGGTATAAAAATACCCTTTATTCATCTATTTTGCTAAAACTACCCCTCGATTCAACTTTTTGGCTCATTTATTCCCCTTGACTAACGGACAACATTAATTTTTTTTTTTTTAAAAATAAATTGCACATGACATTTTATTACTGAAAAATTGATTTATTTTTTTAAAAAGAAATCTGAAACCTTGGATTTTTTTTAAATTTGGAAAACTTTTTTTAAACGAGTAAAACCTTGACTAACGGACAACACTAATTTTTTTTTCTTTTCAAAATGTGAAAAATTGGATTTTTATAAAAATCTGAAAAAATTAATTTTTTTATGGAAAAACTGTGTTTAAAAAAAAAAACCAGAAAACTATCTTTTTTTAAATCTAGAAGAAAATTATGGAGTATTAGTTTTGCACATTTTACTTAAAAAAACAATCAGTTTTTCAGATTTAAAAATTGAATTTTCTAAAAAAAAAAATGGGGTTTCCACCCGTTAAATTTTTTTTTCCAAACTTAAAAAAATTCCACATGTTTTAATGAAAATCCAATTCTGTTTTTTTTTATATATATATATATATATATATATATATATAAAAGGCTTACTACATTTGTTTTTTTAAAGAAATGGATGTTGAAAAATTATTTTTCCTTATTCTACAAATAACGATTTTTCAGATTTCTTTTTAAAAGAATAAATTAATTTTTCAGTAATAAAATGTCATGTGCAATTTAATTTTTTTTTTTTTAAAAAAAAATTAGTGTTGTCCGTTAGTCAAGGGGAATAAATTCTCAAAAAGTTGAATTGAGGGATAGTTTTAGCAAAATAGATGAATAAAGGGTATTTTTATACCTTTTCTAAAAGTTCAGGGGCATTTTTGTTCTTTTTCGTTAAATTTATTTGGGATTGTGACTAAAAGTGCACCACTTATGCAAACATAATGTACTATTAGTGCACCATGTGAAAGAATATGTATGATTTTAAACAAAACCCAAACATTATGGATGATTTTGGTCCTTTTCTCTTAATTTGTATATTGATATTGTAATAATTTTTTGTGGTTTTTTTTTCTTTCTCTTTACTCCCTCGGTTTTATATTATAGAGCAATATTTTTAACTTTTATACTTAGTTCAAAATAAATATTACTCTTATATATAAGGGACAACTAAGAGGCTTCTATAGTCCTCACAAAAGCTTTCAATAAAATGTCAAAATTTTCAATTAATTATTTCTAGGTCCCAATATTATTTTTTAAAATCAAATTTACTTTTTATTCTTAAGGTCTACTTTTCGAAAACTGTCGAACTTCTACCTGATTTTTCCTGTTTTTTGGTTTTCTATCCGGTGCCCGGTATCCGCATTTGAGCCCGATTAATCTAGATGATTTGCATTGTGTAGCGCTTATTCGGGGAAAGTGCTCCCTCCAAAGATTTTTTTCATACCCAAGCTCGAACCCGTGACCCCTAATTAAGGGATGAGCAGTCCCATCGGCTACACAAATTTTGTATTTGTCTTAAAAGTTCATTAACTATGTATAGATTATTAATGAACAAAATAACTTTAAAAAAATTAGGATCCAGAACTCATGACCGTCAAATCTGGCTCCGTATTTGATTTGAAGTAAATAATTTCATCAAAATGAAAGTTAAAATATTAAATGAGTGAAATAAAAGTTTTGCTTTTATATATTGAAAATATACTTATATAAGATTTGAATATTACTAATATAAATTATATTTCTTTAATTAAAATATCTATTTTTATTTATTAGGTTTGGGCCCGAGCTTAGCACGGGACTCACTGTACTAGTAAGAGTAATAATGGTGAAGGGAAACATGGGAAAGAAGACAAAACGCATGGAGCTGTATAAAGTGTCAGGGAGACGTATTACTGCATTATACATTACTACTATCTCTGCCAGTTTCTAAAGGACAAAAGTTCATCATTACTTTACAAACTACTAGCATATCATCATTGCCCCTACCTATTTCTCTTTACTGTTTGTATTTATTGAGGCATAGAATTTCTTTTTTATATTTTGCATACACCTTAGGCGTATTAGAAAGATGGAAATAATTAATCTAATAATAATGTCAAATCCCATATATCTCTTTGATGGGAGTCTCGACGTAACTGATAAAATTGTTATCATGTGATCAGGAGGTCAAGGGTTCAAACCGTGAAAACTCCCTAGATCTCTTTGATGTAATCTATATGTATTGTTACATAGAAAATATGACATTTAAATCATGAATAGGTTTTACCAATTAAGTACTAAATTAGTAGTTTTATTAATTAAAGGGGTTTTGTGGCATTTTTGGATGCTCTTATCTAGAAAAAAGCAATATATAGATGTATCATTAATTTCATTATTTGTTTCGGTACAAACTAGTATAGTTCATATAAATTCATGTATAAGGTGTAAGAGAATTATGAAAAACAAAGTGAAAAACAAACATTACATCATAAATACAGAATTTTATGTCAAATTCTGTTTTCTCATGTTGAAGACCGATTAATGAGACCATAGCTATCTATTTTTTCAGCAAAGAAATTAGTAAAGACGGAAATCAAGAGGGAAGAGCAGGTGCAATATAAAATTAGAAAAATATTTATTTAGACTTGGTAGACTCAAGTAGATATGCGTCTTCTCCATACGCTTTTCTCACATGACTGTAGTCAATTAATAAAAACTTTTATATTATAATATATGATTTGATCAATGATAAATTGATGTAATTTAGCATACAGATCGGATGCGATAAGAAAAATTCATATGAGTGCAATCCCTAAAGTATATAGGGTTGTGAGTTGTGACCTATCTTTTTCTTTAATTATCGAAGTGTCACTGTTCTATACATGAATCTCACGTCTGACTAAACCAACTATATAAGGCAATGCAACTATAATATACTTTACCTTATAGTAGTAGCAATTGTTTTCTGTACGCTGGCCTAAAATACTACCCTATGCAATTGTTTTCTGTACGTCGGCCTAAAATACTACTCTACCTTTTGACTTACAGCTGTCCTACATAGGATTACTTCTGATTTGGTAAAGATATATACCGTACTTGTTATTTCCTTGAGAAACATAATTATTTGGGTTATCAAAATTCAACGCCTTATCTTGGAAATTTTCAGTTTAACAGAAAGCATATTATTAAGTAAATATGGGAAAATGTTTTGAACACTAATTTGAAATTATATACTATAAGAAGGCCATTGTACATTTTTTCCTTGTGAAATGGTGAAATATTATAACTTATACAAAATACATCTATAATCAATTTGAGTATTTGGGACGTCTCATTTGTCTTTGAGAGTAATATCAGATCGTTAGAAATTATATATAGACATATAATTAATACAAAAAAGTACTAAAAAATACCATCAATCCCGTGAACACACATTTTGAGAGGGTGAGGAAACCTACCTACCAAAAATATAAGACTATATATGGACAATATCCACAAGAAAATGAGATTTAATCATACTAAAAGCAGTTGATCTCAAAAATAGTTTAACAAAAATATGTTTATATGAATATCTTATTCTAATTTGTTGTTTCCTCAAGATTTTTGGGAAACAAAACATCAACGCAGGATCAAGAAGTATAGTGATATAAAATATTAGATTAATAACACTCACAAAATCATTAACATTACAGAGCTGATTAAACTTCATGCAATATTTGGTCTCTCAAAAATAGTTATAGTAGATAATTAACTGTGGTGCATGGGCTAATAAACCAGTATTAGCCATCATAGTCATCATGCTTAATGTAGTATTGTTTTTGCCATATGTAACCTAAATGAACTAAGATGGATCCACGGGCGTTCGCCGGCCATCAGCTCCAGCAGCCTGGCTCAACTGACCTATAAGAAGGCCACTTGCATCAAAGTTATTGCTCCCATGACCTTCGAAAGCTCGAATCATGTGTTGGTGTTGTTGTTGTTGTGGTTGATCTCTAGGGAAGAATTGATGATGGTGGTAAAGGTGGTGGTGATGGTCCCTTCCACCACCACCGCCGCCGCCACCACCTCCTCCAGTCATAAAGTTGAACTGCTGGTGGTGATGGGCGGTCGTGGCAGCTGCAGCTGCTGCAGCTGCCAAGAGGCCATGAGTAGCAGTACTAGCAATACCTATCAAGACATAACATAATGAACTTAATTAGTTCTATAATTTGAAGACGTGCAAAATATTTACATAATCAGGTCACTTATCATTCAATTATACGTAAATTTCTTGATAAGGATCGACTGTTAATATGATAAGTATGATAATTAACCTGATATCACATGTTAAAATATTCACTGTTATAAGTGTTATTTTTTCACACTACCAATATATTAAACTTAGACCTGATATAATTAAGTACTACAATATTAAAAAGTGTAACATATCTACAAACTTTAAGGCCGTTCTGTCAAAGATTTTGATTCCAAAATTTTAAATAATATTTGAAAATTATTTCAAATATATATTTGTTTATTAAATTGACCGATTATTTCAACTTCAAACTTGAAATATAAAATTTGAATTTAAAAAAAAATAGATTTTAGAAGTTTTTTCAAGTCACTCACGACACTTCAACTGCGTTTTTATTGTCCAAACACAACTTCAACTTCAAGTACGCACAACTTTTTTCAAATCTCAACGAAATCATCTCTGGATACCTACTCAACCTTTTAGAGAAAAAGATCATCCAACTACTCAAAAAAGAAAAAAGAAAAAATTCACGTATTTGAACCATAAAAAAATGTGCAAAGATATATAAGGAGGAGTAATTAAAAAGTGCATTGTTTACCTCCTAAGTTTTGGTACTTGGAAAGCTCAGATTTTGCACAGCTAAGGTCCATTTGTAGTTGCCTAAGTTGGTGTTGAAGAAGTGAAATTACACCAACACATCCATAGACAGGGTCACGTAGTCTCATATCAGCTTCATAAGCTAATGAATTTACAGCATCTTCACGTTGGTGAGGCTGTAACTCATTGAGCAATTTGGTCACGTTACTAGCCCCAAACACCTTGTGAACGTTCGCGAATTTCTGCGGTTGGTCAGGCGGGAAATAAGGGGCGAATACACATTCTGGCTGACATTTCCGACGTAGGAATTTACATGCCGCGCACGGTGAATTCGACGATAATGAAGACGAAGATGACATTGACGACGATGACGATGACAACAACGAAGACTTCCTTGTCTTGTTTTTCTCTCCTTGCTTCACTTGAGGCCTAGAAAAAATGGTACTGAAATCAATCAGAGTTTAAGTTATATGCAAGGATATATATATATTTATAGATAAACCCTCTTATAATGTTGAATTTGTAAACTTGAAAATAAGACAAGTTACATGGTATAAACGGGTAAATATTTCTGATACTGTAAAAATTTCTTACACATACGATTTATATAATTTATACTCTTTACACAATCAGATTAGTTAGGTAATTACAGGCAAATCTTTTGATAATTCTTACATAATTGGTAATCTAGTGAAAATGGTAACTGACATGCTATTACAAATTAGAGTTCACTGATCGATAATAAAAAAGAATCTCTAAAGTATCAGTATAGTACATAACTTAAATTTATAACAATAACGATAAGTGGTTAACAGTTCACAATTGGGATGCTATAGTGAGTATATATTTTCTTGGAAAGTTTTACGAAGATGGGGAAAGAAGTTGCGTTATGAAGTGTGAATATCTTAAAAGAGCTTCTTTAATACCCGGACTGAATTTTTTTTTTTTTTTTGACCAAAACAGTATTCTTGAATGCTAGCTCTTAAAATTGCAATCGAAATTCAGATCCAAAAAAATCTTTTAATTTTTGTATGTACTTAGGCCAAAAAGGATATAAAATAAAAAAAGAAAATGTACAAGCTACCAGAAGAAACAGTATTTTTTTTTTTTTTTGGTCTTGAAGAAACAGTAATATAAGTACTACATACCTGTTTTTATTATGAATATTGGCACGATTTTGATGCTGTGTTTAATTAACCAAAGGAAATAGAAACAAACCCCTCTGCTTTAATCTGTTTGCTGCAACTGAAGACCAACAAAAATCTTGGCAGTAATACTATTACACCTGACAAAAGATGAAGATTTATGAAGAAGAATGGTATAACCAACCTAAGTACATATTTTGTACCAAGTGTTAGTAAAAGCTAGAAAAATAAGATAAAATAAAATTGTGTACGTGTAATATGAACAGCTTAAGAATGGAAAGAAATAATATAAGTACAGAAAGATTTTCTTGGGGAGTTTTATTTTGGGATTGGATCCCGTGAAATTAAGTGTGAAAGTAAGAGCTTTCGTATTTGTTTAAACTATAATTATCTCTCTTTACGATGTCATAATTCTAGTCTCCTTAGTTAGATCTTGCTTGGAAACTCATTCACACAATTCATGAACCTCCTCTTCTACAGAATTCAAATCTCATATTAGACATAGTGCTTAAACTATATGCATCTTCCGTGTACACAATAAATTCTTACATTATCAAGTCGGTTAAATTTTCTTAAAAAATGATATTTGTAATCTTAAAAATAAGATAGTTTAATTGTTACATACAATTTAAACTCATCAGAGAAAGTGCTTAAGTTAAAAAAGATCAGAGTAAATAATAACTTTTTATATTATCGGGAATATAAGACTCATTACTTACTATAAAAATGACATAAACATGGTGTAATTTTTTTTTAATTTTTTTTTTACAAAGACAATGTATGACTTAACTCTTAGATTAAAGAAAAATTAAGACTTTGAAGTTCCCTTTCTTGAGATAAGTAAATAAACAAAAACTCGGTGGAATAAAATGAACAAACTAAGAAAGAAATTAAAGAAAAAATAAAAGTAGCACCTAAATTATTATTTTTGAAAGTTTGCGTGCCACTATAATCTCCTAGAACTCTTCGGTCAGACAATTTTTTTTTATTTATTCTATTTTTCAGCACGTAGTGCTTAAAAGTCAAGCTTGGATCTTGTGTAGCAAAAAGCTTTCTTTTTCATACAGAAAACGAAGAGGAAAAAAGTATACTCTACTACTAGTATATAACTACATATGAAATGATTAACCTTTTCCCCTTTGCTAAAAACAGCCTGCTCTTTTTTTTTTTTTTCTGACTGAGGATCTTCAAGAAAATCTGCTATATATATGAAGAAAGGGACAGAGAGAAAGAACTAAGAAGAAACTAGATGTTCAAGTTGAAATGACATAGTAGCAATTTTCTTATACACAAGAATGATATATAAATCATGCAAAATATAAGGAAGTAGTAGAAAAGTCAAAATTTGGGCAATATTTAAGCTTCCATATGAAGAGGACAGAGAGAGGAAAAAAAAAAAAGTTGTCAAAATATAATTACCATAGAAAGATGGTGACAATATATAAGGGGAGACACAAGAAAAAGGAGAGAACTTGAAATATTTTTGGCCTTTATCTTTGTTGAGCAAAGGGAGAAAAAAACGCCCAAGAGAAGAGGCTAAGGAAACGGAGAGAAAGCAAAAGGTTTTTTTGTTTAAAGTTATTATGACTTGTTCTGATTATTATATTTGGTTTTTTGGAGGGATCTTTGTTATTCTTCTGGTATAGGAGTTTGATGTGTTTGAATCATGGTTTTTAGGGTTTTAGTAGGGGAGGAAAGAAAGAAAGAGAAAGGGATTATTATGAAAGGAAAAGGGTATTTTCTAGACTTGTCTTTTGTCATTGATGTGACTTATCCTTTTTCCTGTCCTTGTATTCCATTTGTTGCACCCTTACACACATTTAAGTCGTCTCTACACACACTCACACAGTCTCTCTCTTGTCTTTTTTTTTTTTTTGTTGTTTTGTTTTTGGTTTGGAACGTTGTTCAAAAAAAATTGACGACTTAGCTTGTTCTGTGGTACACTTACGGGAGTACATTTTTATCAAGTTGAAATGTTCATCTTTTTCTACTTTTTAATAATTGGGTTGGGGTGTTAGATCAGATTACGCGCATATAGACTAATTTTATAGAGATCATTCACCGGCACATGCATGTTTTAGATAATTTTAGATATTAAGATTCAGCTAGACAGATGAGAACAAATCAGTTAGAGTCCGTTTGGAAAGCCACTTGGTAACTGGAATTGGTGTAATTAATAGCGTAGTAATTACACAGCCTAGTAATTATACAGTATTGTAATTACAACGACCTGTTTGTTTGTCATAATGTAATTACAGTGTAATTACAAGCGTGTTGTTTGGTTGCACAAGTGTAATTACACAGTTAGTTTAATTTAAAAATAAAATTTAATTATCAAAAATTAAAAATTAATATTTGAGAAAATATGTGCCTTTATAAATGATATTAAATTAGGTATTTAACAACACATTGTTTCTTGAAAATGTATCAATTAATAATCATATATATGTAACTAATATTGTAAAATATAATTGATATATATATATATATATATATATATATATATATATTTTAAATTAATAATATTTTAATTTTAATTAATTATAAAAATTAAAAGTAGATTTTTTTGTGAGAACATCATGGATTGGATGTTTGACAAAAAAAATATTTATAAATACAATGCCATAACATTATTCAAATGTTTGACCAAAAAAATATATCAATTGTAAGTGAAAAATAAACAACATGGAATGTGAAATAGCAAGTCAATAATACTAAAGTAAATAAATTAAAATCGAAAATATAACCTAAATTCAAAATCCAAAAGAAAAAGAAAAAATTTAATATAATACTCTTATGTCAAATTCTAACATAACATAAGTAAGTTCTAATGTAATTTAAGTAAATATAATTCAGAAGGAAGGAAAAATATAAGTCTATAACCTCATTCACAACAAAATTCTACTTTAATAACATCACTCATTACGCCAAGTTTTTTAATGATTCATTCTTTCTAATATTAAGAGGTGTAGTTTACAAAATTAGAATAATAGCACAATTATGCTAAACGAATAAAATAAAAAATACGAGCAATTACATGGAATCACAAGAAGTAAAGGTTGAGAATGAAAAAAAAGGAAATGAAAGATAAATTATATAAAAAGAAAAATATATTTTAAAAATAAAAATCATTAAAAAAAAGAAATTAAATAACAGAAATAAAAACGAATTAAAAAATAAAAGAAATTAAAATAAATAATAACTAAATAAACAAAAAAGGATCCCTGTAATTACAGGCTGTAATTACACCCAATTCTCAGCCCCCCCCCCCCCCCCTCCCCCCCTGGCGCCTTGAGAACTGGAGAGTGTAATTACACCATCTCAATTACACTCAATTCCCACCTAACCAAGTAATTATTTGGTTAAACAAATAGGTCAAACTGTGTAATTACATACAATTCCAATTACCTGGTGGCTTTCCAAACAGGCCCTTAATGTTTTGACTCCACTTTGTTCGTCACTAGACAAGCTGGAGAGATGGAAAATTCAAGAACATGGCTTATAAATAACGCATTGTATATATTTCGCGTAAAAGATATTAAGATCATCCGTCTAAGCAATTGACTATTTGCTATTATTCTCTACTAATTTTAGTATAGACATTGCATAATTTGATTATATAAAATCTTGAGGTCCTGGGTTCGAAACCCCCTGCCTACGACAGCAGGGAATTTGCCTCCTGGGTCGAGCTTGTCATACGGGGCTTGCCTAGTGGAGGTTATTTCTATTGTGTGGTTTGCGAACTATTGCACAGAAGCGGGATCTACCCTGTGCGCCCGAAAGACAAAGGATAGCGATTGCGGGTTTCCTTGTCATAAGAAAAAGAAAAATTGCACTGACAACCGACAAGAGAAGAGAGTTCAATGTCTCCTTAGACATGCCCACAAACATAAGATTTGAAACCGCTAGCTCAGTTGTAGAAAAAGAACTAGAAAAAAATAGTAACAACACATACATGAGAATTGAGATCTCTAACTTTACTTGTAGAGGTGCATCCAATAATCATTACATCATATGTAGGACTTCTTCAGACCTAGGTGCACACATCATATTCAAGTAGTTTTGAAAAATATATTATAACATTGTTAAGCATAGTATAATCGCTTATCCCACCATTCAGACCACCCTAACAATTGTTAGGGTGGGTTGGTAAAGATTCATAGATTTTGAGTTCATATTCATCAAATTGTGGATCCATATTTCTATTATATATAAACGGGAAGGGAATACAAACACAACAGCAAATTGTATTAAAAGCAACATATGTTATCCAATAAACTTGGGCCTATATTTGGCTTCTCCTTTAACCATGTGTGCCTTTCAATTGCCCTATTTTGACTTACACGTGTTTACCTCTTTATTTATCTAGAACATCTGGATTCTAATCACTTTCATTCCCTTGCTTTCTGAATTTGTGCTATTCCTAATCAGTGTTCCTATGCCCATTCTCAGCTCCTACTGAGCCTTTTTGTCTTCTTTGTTTGAGTGTCTCTATTCTTTTCATTCCTATGGAATTTAGCGTTACTCTTGAGAGAGGTCGATTCGTAGCTTCAGTATTAATTTGAAGTTTGTTTCATTATTTTTTGTAACATTGAATCATCTTTATGTACATCATTTTTGCAGGATTTGAGATGCATGTCATTATTGTTGACTTAGAATGCACTTATGGAGTCAGAGGAATAATTATTTGGTAGAAGCCAAAACTATATAAGAAAAAGGTAAGGGTTTTGAGAAACAAATATGACTATTAATGGCAGATTCTTTAAAATAAGGTTTGCCCCAGGCATATGCCTTCAAGCATTTTCGAGAGTTAGATTAAATTATTTTTTTAATAACTAAAAGGAAAAGCATAGCTCTATGCTTGCATATATTGCAGTTTTGGCGCTTTTGAATGTATGTTCTTGAGTGAAGTCCTAAAACAGGACAGGTGAATTGAAAAAATGGACTTTATAGTGGCGATTCTGAATTTCAACGCCTCTTAATGTAATTTGATGTATGTTCTTGACTCAAGTCCTAATAAGACTTGTAACATGAAAATAAATTGGACTCTATATTAGTGTTTGCGAATGGTGATATTGATACCCTCTTAATGTAATTTTAATGTAAGATGATTTAGCTGATGTAGATGAAGGGTGCTTATCCTTTTAATTTTTTGGATAATTCATAGAGGATGATTAACCAATAACTTTCTTATACATAGGAATTTACTATTAGTCTAATTTTGAGCAAATGCAATTCTATAACACTCGATAAATTTAGCTAGAAGTTGAGAACATCTAGAAGAAGAATTCCCTGAAAAAGGAAATCAAAACTTTTTCATCTAAGGCAAAAGCAGAACCACGTTCTTTGCTCTGATTAACCATGGCAAAAGTTTATGAGAGGATATTGACATTGTGACTATGCAATGGCTTTTAATTGTTCATTTGTGTGTAAAATGTGCATCGTAACCCTTCCATTCATAGACATTAGCCAAGACATTGTAAAAGGAAAATGGATAACACCTCTTTAATTGGAGAAACACAGATTACTATGCCACTTAGCTTTTCTTTTCTTGTGTTTTCCCCCCTTCCATTCTTATCAATCAATTCCTTTTCTCACAAAACATCGCCAGAAATCTTCTTCCATTTTTTCCCCCTTATTGCTATGTTTTTTTTGGTTAATTCATATTTGTATATATTACGTCAGGTATATTAACGAGTTCTCTCTGTTAAACAGGCTCAAATGCAGTTATATGTGCAAAAATAGACAATGATGGACAAGGTACGTAAGTCACAATTAAAATCTGCAACCATCTATTACAGTTCCATTTCTTAATTTTAAATTGTCCAATCTAAGACCTCAAATATTCTTATCTTGTTATGCAATTGCAAGTATGCCACCACCGGAACAAATGATGTGCGGCATCATCTGGCCTATACCGGAACAAATGTCTCTTTTCATTATTTTGGAGAATCTATATCAGTATGTTTTGGTGCACTTAAATATTTTGAAGTTGTACCTGCAATTTGTGGGCTATACTTTTCTGTTTGACAATGGAATGCCCATGCAGAGAGTGTGAATAACTTAGCCTTTGCTTATCTAAATAAATCATTCTGTATAGCATCATGTGGAAATTGTAAGTTAATGATGGTAACATCTAATGCACATTCCTTTTGCTAGGATGTACAATATCCTGTCACTATGAATACTTATCGGAAAATGTTATATGTAAAAAGTTGCTTTTGTGAGGGAAATGAAACTCTTTGTATGCTCGATGTGCCCTCATTAGAAAGATAATTTCAGTATTTCTAAGGAAAACAAGAGAGTCATTTGGAGCGTGTGTCGTCTTATTTGTCATTGCTTAGGAGAAAACATAACAATCTTGCTAGACTGTTTTTAGGAAAAAATTTGAAGATCAAATTAGGAAATCACTTGAAGTAGGAAAAGCCAAGAATTGTTTGATTCCACTGGTGCTAATGACTAGATTTTAAAGTAGTTTGATTATGTTAAGGGCTTTTACCAAACTTAAAGCATGGGGGCCAAGAGCGTCGATGTTGCACATCAAAATGTCTTCTCAAGGAAAATCATGTTTGCCAAGTCTAGCCGTAGTTTGAAAGACAAAATATTAGTAGGTCATTTGGTTTCGTGAAATTCTCAACAAATATGTCATAAGAAGACAATACAAGATCCGTGTGTATGGTTATGACAATCTCATCTATAGAGTTGAATACACTGTTTCTGAATCATCCTTGGTTCTTTTTCTTAACTTGGAAAGTTTAGCAGGTGTGTTTCTACTAAACTTCTCGTGATCCCGATTGCCTTCTATATGTGCTAATTGATTCCGTCCTCCATTGAAAAATCAAATAATCATGTTGGCCCCGTGCATCGTACAGGCATACATTACTAGTATATATATATATATATCTGACCAGACGTGCTTATTGGACTTTCTTTCTTTTAATTTATGTTAAGGGTATCGGTTGACGAAGAAATAACGATGTAAAATCTGATGAATTCGTCCAAGCTGAGTAACACTGATAAATAATTTCAGTTTATTTAAATCAGAATCAATGTAACAAGACACGTTAAAGTTTTCAATTGGTACGTAGTTGTGGAATGCCTTTAAATTTTAATATAGTTTTCGAAAAAACTTTGACGTTTGCAGTCGACAAAAACAATTATTCTCCGTGTATCTTTTCCCCCTTCAAACTTTAGAAAATTGATTGTTTTGAATCATTTATGAAATATGCTTTGTTTGTCCCTCATAGAAATATGGGCAATACCAAGTCATACGATATTTATTTTATTGATAATTAGCAGACTTCCTTATCTAATTATACGAGTATCATATTTCACACAAAATATTAGAAAATGAAAATAATTTTATAAGGTAAAAAACGTTTACTGAGGAAAACATTTCTTGGAAGAATATTTTTATAAAAATGAAGATTTTTTTTAGAAAAACTTAAAAAATTATGCAAGGTTTACCTAGTTGGGGGAATGTGTGTGTGTTGTTTGGGGCGGGGGGGGGGGGGGGGGGGGGGGGCGATAGTGAAAGTCAATAGAGTTAGGTGGAATTGTCACTTTTTGAGCTGGGAATCAAAGTTTTCCTATCGTCTCAAATGTAATTTTATAGCACGCTTTAAGGTAAAAATAAAATCTTATAATTCAAAAGTAAGAACAATTTCGGCACGCTATACTGGAATTGCGGTATAATATGATGAAGTTCAAAAGTTTCTGGAGTTAAATGATTCATGAAGTTTAATATGGGTATCATAAATGAAATAATGATAAAGTGTTAAAATAGATATAGTGGGTGAATTAATAATAAATTATATAAAGTATGTATATATATATCATGAGTGAAATGAGAACGTGAAAAGAATTATTTTACCCGTGACTCCTCTTTTAAGCTCTAGGATAATGTCCAGAAAGTTTAAAATTTTATCAAAGCGTTCCAACAACTCTTACAATAAATATTTTTTGATAAGTGAAACTTTAGGGACTCCATTGAAATATAAAAGTGAACTCGGATTTTAGAATATTTTTTTTATAATTTAAACTTCATGTTTTTTTTCTAGAGTTTTTTCTTTTGGCCCATTTCTCCCCCAACGCCAGCTTAATGGGCTACAGAAGCCCAATTTCAATTGGGCTGCAGAAACAGTAGATCTGAATGATAAAAGGTTCGGTCCGATATGTGTTTTTTTTTCTTTTCAAATTTTAAGTCCAAGAACAAGCATTCAAAATCCTAAATTATAATGTTGTAATGAAGGACAATTAACACATAACATGAGTCTCTCGACCGCAGATGGTGTGCTTTTTTGGTAGAAAAGCGGCGGTGCTCGCTAATGAATGAGGAAGAAGGTGGATTCTTGTAATTGGAGAAAATTGGTGACATTGAATTTGGGGAGAGAGGTAAGGTAATTATTACGTCCCTTAAAATGTGAAATTTTGGGATAATTATAGACATCTTATAGAGTGTTCCACTATGATATTTAAAAACGTAGAGATGGATACAAAAGTAAATGTAGCTACTAGGAGGAAGTTAAAACAAATAAATGTTAAAGTGTGTTGTCTGTAGGTCATACAATGTAAAATTCTCATGATAAAACATTTGTGCCGATTTTCTGTTCTCTAGGAAGGAGATATTATGAGTTCCTATAATCAAATATTTTCGGTTCACATCTTGGGTCGGAATGGAGAAAGTTTTGATAGAAAACACCTTCTCATTTAATGGGCTTCAATACAATGTAAATTCGAATTAGACGTGATTACACGAAAATACTGTATAATTACAAAAAAAAAAAAAAAAAGTCTGGATATCAAAATTATAATGCTGTAAATTAAAATTATGACCTCTAAATTTCCAACTTAAACGCAAACTCCAGTGTCTTGCTTCTCTTTTTAACTTATTGTTTCCTTGACAAGACTATGAGCCTGGTTGGATGAGCTTATGCCTATAAGCTTAAAAAAATAAGTTGGATAGTCTAACTTTTTTTTTTTGGCTTATAAGCTGCTTTAGATAAGCTAAGTCAAATTGACCCAATTATTTTTTTGAGCTTATTATAAGCATAAAATGACTTTAAGCTGGCCAGCCAAACACTCAAAAAAACTGAAAACAGCTTATAAGCAACTTATAAACAACTTATGAGCCAATCCAAACGGGCTCTATATATAGCCTAGTACTCTATTGCAATAGACAAACTACATCTTACTTAAAAAAATAACACGTGTTATTTATTTATTTATTAGTTTCACGTGAATGCGAGTAATAAAATTTTCCATCACGTCACGGTGCTGATTAATTAGAAATTTCGGTTGTTATTTAATGTGCACAATTCTAACCCAAATGAAACTTTCCTTAATCACGGCCTGACTAGATACATATTACACACACATGCAGTTAGTTACATGGTATCCATCACATAGTTTCCAACAGGGATTTCTTGACTATTTCAAGCTCATGTTAATTACGAACACACTCTTTTTCTTTTTTGGTTTCACCCGGTATTCAATATTCGTATTGGGGTTATGAGTCATGACTGGTCATAATTCGCGCTATATAAGACCTAGTTAAGGAGGAAGCGCTCTGTAACAAAAAAAAAATACTTACCTAGACTTGAACCCGAGACCTGACTAGATTACACACATGTAGTTATCTAAATTTTTCTTTTTTGAGTTCCCAAACAAACTCAAATATCCCTTCACGGATTGTTTAATACTAATAATGGCTATGAAACCAAATACTCCTACTTAATATGCTGCACAAAACGATGAGAATGTCATTAATGCAAATGAATCCAATTGGTTTTGCAAATCGTTCCTCTTATTTAATGTTTATTGGAATTAGTTTCGTGTTTCAACTTTCGAAGAAAAATTCAAAAGTCCCTAGTAAAGGCCTTAATTTTCGTGTGTATAGAGTACTTTTCTACTATATATGAATCCATTGATCAAAATTAGATGCTAGCAGCTGGTTTTATTTGGGTTCACTATCATATACAGCTTTCAAAGTCCCCTTCTTAGAACCATCACAACTCTATATAATATACAATAAAGTCAAATCATATATCTCTTAATCAAATTCAATATAAAGTCCCTTATTTTTTCTATGATAGTTGTATATACATGTACTGACAATATAAACAGCACTCGAACTTTTCAAAAATTGTTCATATTGTTTTTCGAAATTCTTTTAAAAATACTCTTTTACTAAAATATCTTTATTTAGTCAGACGTTATACACTTTGAGACCATTTGTAACATCGTCGGTATATCGTCTCATATTTTCAGTAATTGAGTCCCAACTTGAAGTAGTAATTTTAAATCATAGTTAGAAGTTGGAGAGTAAATTTGAATTTTTTAACCAGTTTTGGTAACTATCTTAACAAGTAAAATCCACTTCGTCAATGTTGGAGCTTCGGTAGAGCAATAGGCTAGGACGAGACAATTTACTAAAGATAAGAGCATGAATGATCACAAAGTATATCGATATAATTAAAAGATTGCCTAGGTAGAGGGGTAAATTTGGACACTTCCCATAGGACTCTTTTTTAATCTGTTTAGTCAACTTTCTTTTCTTTTTAACCGAAAAAAAAAATCTTAAATGCCTTCGTATAATTTTTTTTTTTTTTGTGTCCTCTATATATATAAACTGTTTGAATTTGCTTTATGTTCAAACTTATGTAAGAGACGAACAGGAGAGGGAAACCAAAGCTAGTATTCATAATCTCTTTCAACCATTTGGCTTTAAGCACAAATTAAGCACAGATACCATTTTCAATTTAGCTGGCAACTTTTTCCATTTATACTCTCTCAATCAAATTAAAATCTGTCTTTCCATTAAATCTTCGTGCAGAAACATAACGTACCTCTGGCTAGGCTCATTTTTTTTTACCACCTCCAAGTTGAGGTCAGTTTTTTTGAAAAACCTTACTTCCTCATGAGATCAATTTTCAGCCTTTTTTTTTTCAGTAGTGAGAGGATTAGATTTGAACCTTTTTTGTTAATATTTAACACTGAAATTCACCTCGTCCATGTTGGTGCTTTGTTAATATAAAGACATGGGCTAGTACAAGAAGGTTTGGGAAAAATGAGAACATGAATGATCCCAAAGTACTATAAAGATGTAATTAAAATATTTCGTATGGTAGAAGGGTAAATTTGGATATTTCTCTCTAGGACTCTTTCCACTCTTTTTTGTTAGTCAACTTTGTTTTCTTTTTAACAAAAATAAAATATCTCCAATACCATGGTTAATTCTTTTTCTTGTCCTCTATATAAACTGTTTGAATAGGCTTTATAACGTGAGAGGGAAACCAAGGCTACTGTTCATAATCTCTTTCAACCAAATGTCTTTAAGCACAAATTAAGCATAGGTACAACTTTCAATTTAGCTGGCAAAATTTTCCATTTATATTCTCTCAAATCAAAATTAAATCTATCTTTCCATTAAATGTCCGTGCAGAAAATATCATTTATTCTCCCTCTGAATAATAACTAACAATGCACTCGGCGAATCATTGGGGAGGTTCACTAGAACTAGCTGCGAACAACGGCGATTCTGACGATAATCGTAGCCGGAATTTGGATTGGGACAGAGCATCAGTAAATCATCAACAACAACAGTACAATTACGATCATCGGAATTTGGATGAAACACAACAGGGTTGGTTATTAGGTAAGTGGTATAGCTGCATAGAATGACGAAGGTGATCAGTTGAACACCCTTCCGTCGAAAAATTATACTGTATATGTAGAAAAAACTTATTTGTGTCTATAATTCAAAAATCATTTTTCATAAATATATGTATGAAATTTTGAACACCCTTCTTTAGAAAATTATATTGTATATACACGAAAACTTCGTTGTGTTGATAAGTCAAAAATCACTTTCTATAAATATATGTATGAAATCTTGAATGCCCTTTATCAGAAAATCATTTTGTATATAAAGAACAAATTTGTTGTGTCAATAGTGAAAAGTCACTTTTTATGCGTATATATGTTAAATCTTAATTACCATCATCGGAAAATGGTACTCTATATATATATAGAAAAACTTATCGTGTCTATAAGTCAAAAATCACTTTTTATACATATATGTATGAAATCTTGAACACCCTTCATCGGAAAATGGTATTGTAGACTCTATATAGAGAGAGAGAAAAAACACTTGTTGTGTTTGTTAGTCAAAAATTGTTTTTTTATACGCATATATATGAATTCTTGAACACCCTTTCTCAGAAATCATACTAAATATATAGAAAAACTTGTTATTTCTATAGGTCAAAAATCACTTTTTATACCTATATGTGAGTATCTTGAACACCCTTAACGAAATTTCTGATTTCGCTAGGTCCGCCGGAGAAGAAGAAGAAGAAATATGTGGATTTAGGATGTGTTGTTTGTAGCAGAAAAGCATTAAAGTATACAATTTATGGAGTCGTTATTGCTTTCATCGTGATCGCACTTCCGACAATCATCGTAAAGTCTTTGCCAAAGCATAAACCACGACCTTCTCCTCCAGATAATTACACTATTACCCTTCACAAGGCTCTACTCTTCTTCAATGCCCAAAAATGTAAGTTTTCTCCTCCTCCGTTTTAATTTGTTTGACTTGTTCTGATTTGATACGAAGTTTAAAATAATAAATAAGACCTTTGAATCGAGTGATTGTTTAACTAAAGATTTATAGAATGTACCAAGATGTTATTTAATTATGTAGTTTTAAACATGTCATATGAAAAGTTTGAATTAAAGACTTACCAAAAAGGAACATTCTTTTTTAAACGGATTGAAAAGGACATTAAGAAAAGGAGGGAGTATGATTTTAATTTCTAGCAAATGAGAAATGAAATTTGTTTTATCTCAACATAAATTCCTTATTTTGACGGAGAAAAGGTAAGAAAATGACCCCTATGAAATATTTTAATTTTACTTTCCGTTATACTTGTAACACACACAACTTAAAAATTGGCAATGTCCACTTAATTGGTAGTCGAAGATGTTTCCGATCGTAAAGTCCAACTGAAATGGCATCCCAACGAGAACGTCCGCTAAAAATTTACGTTTTTTTTAGTAGTGTATTTGTCCTTTTATTTTAGTGAATCTCTAATTTGAATGTATAATGGAGAATAATTTAAACAATAATCACTGATAAAAATGAAAATTGAGATCTTTATCTTGAAGTATTTTGTCACATAGAATTCACAAAATCCACATTAGAATCCCATTAAAGTTAAAAGGCATATAAAATGATTTGCTAACGACAAAAATTTGAATCGATACAAACATAACAACTTTAGTAGTTTGGCACATAGAATTCACAAAATCCACATTAGAATCCCCTTAAAGGATATAAAACAATTTGCTAACTGCAAAAATATTAATGGATCCTAAACATAACAAATGAATATTTAAGATATTTCGTATTAAATTTATCACTTTCCTTGTTTTGATGAATCAAATTAAGTTAGGCGTGCTAACCTCAATTGATTATGCTTTTAAACATAGTTATTTAAGAGAAAACGTCTCACCGTGTATTTCAGGCTTGTTTGGTTTGAATTATCAATATTAGCATTATTTATAGCCTGTTTGGCCAAGCTTCTAAAAACTGTTTATTTTAAAAAGTATTTTTCAAAAAAATACTTTTGGCTAAAAGCAGTTTGTGTTTGGCCAATTAATTTAAAAAGTACTTTTGAGCAGCAATTAGTGTTTGGCCAAGCTTTTAAAAAGTGCTTCTATGTGTATTTTTTTCAAAAGTATTTTTCAAAAAAGTGTTTTTGGACAAAAGCTATTTTTTTTAGCTTCTGAAAAACTGCTTCTGCTACTCCCCAAAAGTACTTATTTTCTCTCAAAAGCTTGGCCAAACACCTCACTTTTTTTTTAAAATAAGCACTTATTGAAAAAATAAGTACTTTTGGGGGAAAAATAAGCTTGGCCAAACAAGCTATTAGTCTCGATCTAAAATCTACTTGGCAGCCGCTAGTCAAAATTATCTAACGAAATTGGAGTTGGTTAGAGGTCGACTATATGAATTCTCCCTATGTCACTCTATTGCAGTTTATTGAATCTCAACCCAATCCAACATATATAAAATAAATTAAAAATAGAATAAAGGTAATTAAATGGATTCAAAATCACGAGCTCTCTGGTTGAAAGTTTATTTGTTCAAGTTTTAATGGATAGAATTATCTGATATACCTGTACTAATGGAAAATACAGTAGTAGATATGTAGTGAACTGACCCGAAAATCACGTTTAATTAAAAAAATGAAATGAATAGACTTTAATTCAATATTCTACTCAGTCCTTTTCCTTAGGTGATGTGTGAAAGGGATATATAGTAAAAAGAGTAGCATAAAACGAGGAAAAAATAAAGTTAGTCCATTGGGAAACTAATAATTATAGGCTAGAATTGCTCTTTGCAAACATGCTGTTTATTATTGGAATTTCATAGAATTATAGCAAAGTTCATGACTTTTGGTACACGCATGAATATGGACTTGGTAAAACTTACGTTAGAAATACATTGTTTTCTACTTGCCCATACTCGCTATAATTATTTCTTGGTGATGTTTGTTAACGTTATTAGTCATTGTTGAAAGAGACACGTTACGAGTTTTCAAATTAGACTACGTGCAAAGTGTTTTAAATATTTTTCGTGACATGCTAGCTCTTGTTTAGACTTAATTAGTAAATGATCATAATGTATCCAATGTATTATGACATTATTTTTTGTTAGGCGACAATCATGAGAGATAACACACATCCACATTCTTTTTTGCTTCTTTTTTTTTTTTTTTTGGTCAAGAATAAGGGATTCTACTAATTTTCCTTGTTTTTCATTTTTCTTGTTTGTCATTATTTTTTCTTGTTTTGGCGTAAACACCTGGTGCAGGTAAGTGTTTACCTAAATTGAGTGTGTACATAATTTAGATCCAAAACTTAAATTATATATAAATTGGTAATAAAAGATTTAGCTTAAATATTATCTGAAGTAATTTAATAATGACAAATCCTCCTTGCAAAAATAGGGGCAGATACAGAGTCTCCCCTGTGTTTACATCAACCTCGTAATTTTTGCACAAACTCTGTTTATATTTTAAAAAGTCCATCAAATATGTAAAATATTTAATCGTGAACCTAAAAATAGTATAGAAATCTGTAATCTTTAAATTCTGTATTTGTGTTTGCTTAACGAGCCTGGAGTATATTATTATTTAGCTTAGAAGTGTAGATATCACGTGTGGAGAGAACTTTCTAAGAAAGAACTTAGAAAACGTACAACCATCTGAGCAGAAGAACTAGACACGGTTTTTTATTGTAATTTGGAACATCCTTGGCACTTGGCCAACAAACTAAAAATGGGTCCAGAAAAATCTTTCTCGTAGTTTGGTGGGGAGATTTTTATTATTATTTTCCTTGGCTAGCAAAATATTGTAATTAATTATTTAAATAATAGTAAACCAAAGTCTTCTTCCCGTGTAACACGGCCGTAATATGTCGTCACTGATGACCCTCAATGTCCGATAGAATTAATGTTATTTTTCCCTCTATTTCTTTCAATAGTAAAGACTAAAGAGTACTGCACTAACATTTTGATTCCACTCAAGAGTGTGGTCTAGTGATCAATGAAGTGGATCCAGAATCATGAAGTCTCAGGTTTAAACTCTGTGAATACAAAAATACATTATATGATTTCTTTTTGGTTACTTGGTATTGTACTAATGGATGGACACACGTACCTCTAACTTGATTGCCACGATTATATTACAAAGAAGAACATTTTGATTTCATACCTAAAATTTTGATGCATTCTTCAATACCAGAAATTAAAGAGATCCAATTGATTTTCAGTTCCTAACTTCCTACCTAATGAATTAGCCTGCTGATCTAGGAAATGATATTCAAATTGTCAGTTAGTGGAAGCCATAACATTGATACTTTGATTTCGTCAATGATAGTCTATTTTATTGGTTACACCTGAAAAATATATGTTTTGACTTTGCGAATTAGACGAACTATTTCCCCACAAAGTAAACGCCTGTTTTTTTTTTTTTTACTCTATCGACATGAATTGGCACGTATAGTCATAATCATTAATGAATATATAATACTAGTAATATGACCTACATGCACACAAAAAATAAGTACTATATCGTTACCAAGGTGCTAGTTTAACACACTTAATTCCTTCTTACGCTTTCGCTTCACTCAATGTTTTCCATCAATGTTGATTGGAGCAACTTTTATTTAGATTTAAGTTATCTATACCGATAATATAAAAAATTATCACACAATCAGTGTATACATATTCTAGCTATTCATATTTTATCTCCAGATTATTAAGTTCACGTGAACCCTCAACTCATATGCTAGGTCCGCCCCTGTCTGTATATAAATTTTATCAGTTAATGCTTATGATTTTTTTTACCTTAATTTACCATATAAATAAATCTGATTGTGTAAATATCTTTTCACAACATCTATGCGTAGAGCTTAAGCTCATTATGTATTCATCTGAATTTGTTGGTGTTTACATGCAGCTGGTACATTGCCAAAGAACAATGGGATCCCATGGAGAGGAAACTCAGGTTTAAAAGATGGATCAAAACTGACAGATGTTAAAGGGGGATTGGTTGGAGGATACTATGATGCTGGAGACAACACAAAATTCCACTTTCCCATGTCATTTGCAATGACCATGTTGAGTTGGAGTGTGATTGAATATGAACACAAGTACAGAGCCATTGGTGAATATGAACATATCAAAGACCTCATCAAATGGGGCACTGATTACTTGCTCCGTACCTTCAACTCCACTGCAACTAAAATTGACCATATTTACAGCCAGGTAATATTGTCTTTTAACATCAAATTAAAAAAACAAAATGATAGGATGTCTTTGGTGAGTGGTGCTTGATGAAATTTTTAGTATTAAAGATTTATATATTGTCTATGTGTTCTTTAAAGCAGTAATATGAGATAATGGTAAAGGAAAATGACTTTCGCTAAAAAGTGAGAGATGTCACTTCCCCCTTATGCTGAGAAAATAGGGAAAGTATGTTCTTGCTACCAGATACCAAGTAAAAAGGTCACATTATATTCAGTGTAATAACAAATGGAAACTCCAGTGCGGAGTCTGATGCAGCATCGCGCCATTTGGTTCATCTGAACTCAATACTTTCGACGCGAATCATAAATTTAACTATAAAATCCACCTAAATTGCAACAAATTGTAAGTTTGAACCTTTAAAATTACAATAGGTTAAACGCTATGAACCATAAAAGTTTAATCCATAGAGTTCAAATTTTAGATTCGCCTTTAAAGTCTAAAGTCTACACTCAACAGAAATGAAGCTTTAAGCCTAATGTTTGACTGTGCATCACTCTTTGTATTAAGTCCATACTAAGTTATATATGGTTCCAATTTTCATTGATATCAGGTTGGTGGTGCTTTAAATAATTCAAAAACACCAGATGATCACTACTGCTGGCAAAGGCCAGAAGACATGAATTATGAACGCCCTGTTCAAACAGCTACTTCAGGGCCTGATCTAGCCGGTGAAATGGCAGCAGCATTGGCTGCAGCCTCCATAGTATTCCGGGATAACACGCAATATTCAAAAAAGCTTGTTAAAGGAGCAGAGACCCTCTTTGACTTCGCCCGGGACTTTGGCAAACGGACTTCATATTGCCGTGGAAATCCATACATTGAACCTTTCTACAACTCTACAAACTACTTCGACGAGTTCATGTGGGGATCAGCTTGGTTATATTATGCTACTGGTAATAAAACTTATATATCTTTGGCCACTAATCCCGGATTGCCTAAGAATTCCAAGGCCTTCTTCATGATCCCGGATTTAAGCGTGTTGAGCTGGGATAACAAGCTGCCTGCAGCTATGCTGCTGTTAACTAGGATGAGGATATTCTTGAATCCAGGTTACCCTTATGAGGAAATGTTGAGTAGCTATCACAATGTCACTAGCCTTACCATGTGTTCCTACCTAGAGAAGTTCAATGTCTTCAACTTCACCAAAGGTACTGTCCCTTAATAATTATCATCCTCTTGCTAGAACTTGTCATATACAATCCTAATCGAGGACTAATTGCTAGATTAGGCAGAAGTTTCAACGAAAATTATAAGTTCTTCATTCAATTGTTCTACGAAGTGGTCATGACACTCAAGAGGCGAATCTAAAATTTAAACGTAATTTCCTGTCTGATAATTCTTATATTTAGGTGGACTAATCCAGTTGAATCACGGGCAAGGACAGCCGTTGCAGTATGTGGCAAATGCAGCCTTTTTGGCATCACTCTTTGTTGATTACTTGAATGCCACTGGTGTTCCAGGATGGAACTGTGGCCCTTACTTTTTCTCCTTGGATAATCTTCGCAGTTTCGCCACTTCCCAGGTTTGCACATCATGAATCCCTCTCAATATTTAATCAGATTCAATAGACAGCAAACTCTTAGAAAGCCACAACCAAAACATTCTTGCATACCCCCACCAAGTGTGGTGGGATAGGTTGGATCTCTCGTGGTTGAGAATGGAAAAACTCCTCGTAGGACGCTTTCTCTTTTAGTAGGCTAGGGGAGGATGCACCTAGGACTAAGCAGAGTCACGTGACATTGCTTCGTCGAATTTTTTTATTAAACATATATAATTATTATGGGAACTTGGATAGTTGAAATAAAAATGACACACTTGACCAAGAAAGAAAGCCCCTTGGTTCGCTTGTTAAGCGCCCCCACGTAGCTTGTGGGAATTGGAGGTTAGAATCTCATCTTTAACACTTTTTTATAAAAAATTTATAAAAAAGTTTAAATAAGAGGTTGAGTGGAATTGGATCCTTGACCTCTTCAAGCATAAAATTAAACTAAACCAATGGGACAAGGCAGTATGTGTTAGTTACATAGATAAAAATAAATATGATATTCATTTAAGTAATTTGTTTATTTCTTCCAAATGTTGTGAAAAATTCTGCGTACGCCACTGTGCGGCGCGAATCCAGATTAGTCGGGCCAGTGAACCTCGGATACCGGATAGTTCAACCCAAAAAAAAAACATTATTACATGATCCCTGATAACTTTTAATATTTTAACTATCTCCAATAAATCTACCAACATGACTTTAACATTTTGTCATTTTTGCATTGAAAAACAGATGAACTATATTTTAGGTGAAAATCCCATGAAGATGAGCTACATAGTGGGGCATGGAGACAAATTCCCAAGGCATGTTCATCATAGGGGTGCATCAATACCTACTGGTAAAACAAAGTACTCATGCACTGGAGGTTGGAAATTTAGAGATACCAAAAATCCCAATCCTCACAACATAACAGGAGCCATGGTAGGAGGACCTGATAAGTTTGACAGGTTTAAAGATTCGCGCACGAATTTCAGCTATACAGAACCAACACTTGCAGGAAATGCAGGACTTGTTGCTGCATTGGTTTCTTTAACTGGTAGTGGTGGCTTTGGTGTTGACAAGAACATTATTTTCTCAGCTGTACCACCTTTATATCCAATGACCCCACCCCCACCTCCACCATGGAAACCATAATGTGCAGAGATCTTGAAAACTTCAGCTTAAATTTTGCCTGTTATTGGGCTATCCTTGTACAAAAATTCGAGATTAAAGAGTTGTTTTAACTCTATTTATCTTTCTGAGGTATCGGTAATAAACTTCTTCCATTGATTTAGTTTGTGGATTGTTTAAAGTGCATGCATGGCATCATCGACTTGCGTTGCGGTTCATTCTTGGCCTCGTTAAAAATCGGCAGGATTCTATAGAAAATGCCAATCTCTTATGACACCAGACGTGGCTCGGTTATCGATAGAGGGAATAGGTTTACCATTTCTTAAAATCTCTCTTCCGATTCAAAATCATAGTGTAACGTTTATCCTCACAGTCATGGAATAGGCGAGATAAATAAAAATAATGCTTTTTCTTTTTTTCTTTTTTTTATAAGGAAATCTTATTGGAATTGTCCGTGTCCAGTTCATCATTCAGAATCATATCACATCCCAGATATGATGAAATGGGATGAATTGAGATTGAATTTTGTACTTTCAATCAAGCACTTTCATAACAATAAAGACTTTCGAGATTTGTTCTATCCCTAGATGTAGCAGTCAATCAGTGGACCTTTATAAATCAATCTCTCTTAAATCAATATTTCTTATGAATCGTAGCGCGGTAACGCCTAAAGGGAGAAGGTTTCTGTTAGAGGGTTCATCACTCCTGCATTTCTAAGAATAATGTTGTAACTTGAAATCTGATTGAAACTGTGTTTACTTTATCAAAATTTTCGTCTCGTAAAGCACAAAAGTTAATTTTTGTGTACTTTTTACAAAATGAAAAGACCTAAGTTTAGGTACAGTTTCATAGAACTTAATAGTTTTGCCTTGAAGAAGAACATGGAATAAGGTATGTGAGACAACAATTGACTGCAGGTGAACTCATAGATAAGGCTGATATTTCTTCCATATTCCTTCGAAAGAATTACAACAGAGAGCGTTGCCTTACAATGATAGCGACAACTTTTAATGCATGAAGGCTAGTGCTTCCTGCTATCAGGAGCACTACATATATGATTTTAATTGATTCTACAGGGATTGATAAAAGAATGAGAAGAAAAAGAACACTTCAGGTAACTATTGCTGATAGCAAGAACCTGGCTCTTCTGGGGCAGCTCGCCCGCCTCCGGTTAATGGACCAGAAGCCACTCCTCTTTGATTCAATAGGCACCTAAAATGCGCCAACCTACTTGCAATTTGATCTGGATTTTTGGCAATGTTGTCATAAGCTGTCCATAGCCTCTCTTTTGTGCAGCAAGTGAACAGCAATAACAAAAGAAGAAACGTTACAACAAGAAAGACGATAGGATATAACATGTAGCTCAGATGTCATAATACACATGAAAGAAACTATGGTCAGAGTCTTAGAAGAAACAAGAAGTACGGATAGACAAAAAAGCTTTAGTTCATCTAATAATCTGGTCGTATGGGCTACTTAACAATGTTTGACATTTCAGCTAATAGTATATCAAAGCCAGTAATTCGGGATATCTTTTTCTTTTTTGACAACTGTGGTGTCAGGGCCAGCTCGTGCACACCTCAACTAATTTCACGGGACACCTGCTATCTCCCACCAGCACATGTACTGGATAATTCTGCCCACCAAGACTAGGACAGATGGAAGAAATCACCTAGTGTTTTTGCCTCCGCCAGTAAGTTAGGATATCATGTGCCTTCTAAGAATGCCTAAAGCTGGTGATGGATAACAACTCGGATAGTTTTTGCGAGAGATTAGGATGTCTTCACCTCGTGCGCTTATGATTTATATTCATGTACAACCATATGCAAGTGGAGGGATGTTGACAATTGCAGAAACAAAAGATTTTTCTAGCTGGAGAAAAGAACATACAAGGTAATTTAACATCAGACTAATTTCTCTAAGCAGTGCGATTAGTCTCCTAATCGCCCTTTAAATAACATGGAGATTGACGTGAAACTGGATAGGATAAAATATTGACCAGGTAAATAGGACGTGGAAGTGGTATTCTGTCAGTTCACTTAACCATAATTTTGGTCCGACTAAAATTTTGATCCTTCCCTCGACATGCTAGAAAAATTTGACTTCTATTTCAAACAAATCTAGCTTTGCTATTTCATTGTTTCATATGTGGCCATGAATACACAGAAGTGGCTCATCTGACACTTCAGTGGACCATAAACGAACATTTTTAATATATAAATATTTTGGAGCACTTATGAGATTCAAATAAGTACATAGATGATTGGTTGCTCTTTGTAGAATGCTATTTTAGTTATTTCCCATTCCTTACCTTTTGTATACACCTTGTATTTGGGACCATTTCATATCAAAGACAAATACTTTTTCAAACAAATAAAAGATACAAGAAAAAAAAGGCAGAATCTAGATTTCAGGAAGATATATTCAATAAGAGAGAGAAAAGACTACCTGCAGCTGCCGCTGCACGAGGCCATATGGTTGTTTCGATGTTTGATCCATCAATATGCTCACCCCACATACATACTTCACCCCCAATAACCAGCCGTTGTTGCTTGGAATTTGTAATATTAGTTAGTGGCTCATTTGAATAGAAATCTTGCCATGTGGTATCTATATGGTCCAAATACCACTTGTCCTGATTGCTAACGATGCACCGCAATCCAGCTGCAGTTACTTGCTGAGCAACACCTCCCCCGAGCCTGCCAGATATAATACAACCACAAGGTTAATCCATCACTCGGTTTTATGAAAAGTTCTCCAACTGACTTGGTGATGCCTACTTTCTCACTTTTTGTATCACCTGTGAATGTTCTTTAAATGTCCAAGATACAATAACATCCTACATCCAAGGCAGGTTAATTAGGAGATCTTGTTACCTCCAAAATTTCTCGCCTTTGGCTGATTATAGGACATCATGATTTTTAAATTTTTTATTTTTTATATGGTAAACCATGTCCTTCCAAAGCCCCCGGGCCCCAACCAGGTGCCCAACATTGCATTTTCCCACTTAACTTCCTAGGTGACTCGAACCCGGCCTTATAATTGAACAGGGCCAGAATACGGTTTCGGTTACGGGTTTGGCAGAACTCAGTAACTTTGGTACCTTGTATTTGTGTTAAAACATTTGATTTATTATAGACAAATAATTTACCCCGTACCCACTAAACTGCCGTCTCTAGAATTCAGAACGCCTAAACTCAAAACCGTAGCTCTACCTCTGAATCGGAGGTGGAGGGCCTTTCCCAATAGACTATCCTTCCCTTGTCTATTAAAACATCATTAATTTCACAATACTATGAGCGAAAAATTAATTTAATCATCTGTGGACGAACACCTGGAAATATTCACACTCAACATGGAGAAGAATGAAGATGAAAAACTAAGACAACAAATATATGAACCAATATGGAGCTTGCAGCTTATACCACACCACAAGAGGACGTACCAGTTGTGAACTATAGTTTTTGGGCTCAACTTATTGCCAAAATTATTGAACGTCTCTTCCCTGCAAATTTGAATATGAGAAAGTTAAAAATCAATTACTGTTGGAAAATCTCATAATGAAAGGCCTTCCTATACCAGTTGATAATTTCATATCCATGGGATAAAGCTATCTTCTGTGCTTGCAACACGAAGTACTCATAAGCAGTGGTTCCATTCAACCGGTGTTTCTCTAACCTGTCAAACAAACATGTTTATTATTTTAAAGGAAAGTAATTTAATAAAAGCTTCAAAGGATGATTAACTTGAGAAAATGATTGTGGAAGATATGCAATATTGCTAGTAGAACATAGAAATAAAATAGCATATTGTTTACCACTTGTTTATACGAGGGGTTAACGTCCAGCAACCTGCAGGAAACATCCAATTGCGTGTTTTAGTATATATTACCTTAAAGTTGCTGAAAGTTAAGGTCAGAAGCTGTACAAGCAAAGAAGATCAGTAGTACCCGAGTAAGATAGATTGAAATTAAAGTCAATGCCTGGTGTCATTAAGTATTATTAAGGTCCAAAGAAACAATTACTTAAAGGAAACTGGAAGTCTGAAAATTGACAGAGGCACATGCAGACGTGTTATTACTTTAGTAGACAGGTACCTTTTGTAATAATTTCTTATGCATCTTGTACCTCAAATTCATGCAGCTACCGAATTTGGACAACTAAAATTCTGTTCCCTCACTAGAATCCTTTCTACAACATTGTAATATATTTATAATCAGAACAAAAATGATAGCCAGGACAGTGATCTGAACAGGGAAACTTACTTGTATCCACTTCATCACCTCCTAGATGAACAAATCTGTACTTAAATATCTTGCTAAAATCTGAAATACAGAAAGTTTACATATCATGAATTGGTCAATTCTTTTGACTCATGAGGGTCATTAAGTGATATGCAACTGAGCATTACCTGAGAGAATCCCATCTATTACTTTGAAAGTGAAATCGTTGCTTACATCAAGGGGTTGTTGACAATCTTTTGACGGCCACAAGGAAGGATAACCAACACCCCTGAAATTGAACAACTATTAGATTGGTCATATAGCAATGAAAAGTAATTCTTGTTGAAATTTCACTCAACAGCTAAACAAATTGAATGTGATTTCTAGCATGTTGGCCAAGCTTCCAAAATCTGCTTATTTTCAAAAAAGTGCTTTCTATCAAAAGCATTTTTCAAGAAAGTCGAGGAGCAGTTTGTGTTTGGCTAATCAATTTGAAAATACTTTGTGCTCGGCTAATGTTCCAAAAGTGCTTTTGGGGAAAAGTTACTTTTTCCAGCTTCTGCCACTACTCAAAAGCACTTATTTTTTCCCTGAAAACTTGGCCAAACATGTCAACTTTCTAAAATAGGCACTTTTGGCTTCCCAAAAGCTTGGCCAAACAGGCTATTTATCACCCCATACCAAGATTGAGCATGTCCCGGAACGTCTAATTCAGCTAATACATTAATTCCACGTCTTTCCGCATATCTGCAACTCTTAAAATGTTACATGGATCAGGAAAACGTCATTTGCACATCAAAAGCCAAGGAAAGAAGAATAAAGAAGCATGAAAGAAATAACTTGCCTCACAATCTCAGAAGCATCAGCTACAGTATACCGCTCTGAACTTGAGTAAGCACCATTCCACAGTTTCGGATATGAAGGTATCTCAAGTGGGAATGATTGTGTATCTACTATGTGCCAGTGCAGCACATTCTGCATACAGCAAATTTTGGGAATCAGAGTATTCGTAATCAACAAGAAGTAAGATGTATGCATTTCATTCCACAAAGTGCTGGCGACGGGCATTGGAATGCTTCTAGTGACATCATCAAATTGCTAACTCAATAAGAACTTGAATAAACGGCCAGAAAAGATATCATGTAAGTCCTTTGCCTAAGAAACTTCCATAGTCCTCACAAAGTTAAGCGAGACACCTTATTCAAATAACTGACTTTGAAATGTATCCATATTATTAGCTTTCTTCATTTTTAGTAAGTTTTACTGGGTAAACCTTCCAAACAAGATTTAGGGTAAGCACCAGTCACTTCACAAGGCATAAAATAAGAGCTTTTCTGAAGTGAAAGAAGAGTGTTTTTCTTGTGAAAAAAAAATAGCAAATGCACAATGTATCCAAATTAACTAAAATTGACTCGTAAATAGAAGTGGTAAATATTTTAACTTGTCCAACAGTTAGATTATCGGTCCTGCCTCACTCATACGTGCGCTCTATAAGCTACTCAGCCTTGCTTGAAAAACTTATAAAATGGAAAACTTTCTTAAAGTTATAATCATGAGGCAAGTCTAATAAGGTTTAATTCCATCCACTTTTCCTGAGGAAGCAGAGTTGCACAGTACTTGTTCCCAAGGTGAGGATGCAAAGAACTCCACATCAAATAATAGGTGCTTTCCGACAGGAAGATTCAGATAGACATTAAGTAAAAGTATTAAGAGGTCTAGAAAGTAGTGCATAGTTTTTAGCCGGAGAGTTACTATACCAGTTTTGCATAAGCCATCGAATCAATAACCTTCAATATCCCAGGCAATGGCAGATAGTGACGGGAAGTATCTGTAAGACAATTAAGGATATCAGCATATTAAAGTTTTGTACTTGGATAGTATCCGATGTGTTAAACTAGAAAAGCAAGATTAAATAAGTAAATGCAGACCTCCTACAATTATTAGAGAAGTTTCTCACCAATTAAAAGGCCTCGATAAGAGAATCTTGGCCCGTCAACAATGGTCCATGGAACTTGATGAACTTCAATCGTTCTGGTTGTAAAGTTAAAATGGCATGCTTGACTAAATGTCTGCCTTATGCCAAAACAAACATAAAAATATCTAATTAAGTTAAAGCAAAATACACTTGACTAAGTACTAGCAGCTATTTAGCTTGAGTGGAAGCATCAAACCTGCAAACCATGCAAAGCCCCATAAACTGTTTTTGCCTGCATTCAATTGTGACTTCTATTAAGATCCAAGAGTGTGAAAAGCATAAAAAAATCTCTCACTATTCAACCATATACGCACAGAAGCAAGCAAACAGATTGCAGGGGCAGCAGTTTTTCAAACACCTGCATGCGACTTCAAGAAGAATAAAGGTCGAAGAAGAAAATAGAATCACATGAGCACAGATGCAAGGAGAGAGAATTCATATACAGTCATCTTCTAAACAGATCATGCAACGAAGGAGAGAAATATAATATATAAAAATTAATATATTAACAGTAGCTGCCTCTTCATTATTTTATAACAAATGGAATTTAATGAAAGGGATAATTACATTTTTGGACCTCTCTAAAACATAATAGCTGGTAAATGTATATGTTTTGTATATACAGTACAAATATACATATAATATACATATGATATACATAAATATACAGGTAATATACATAATCAGTTTATAGTTTTTGTACATTTTGGCTAGCACACGTAATTATTTTTGGCTGACTGGCCAAAAATGAAAAAATCCCCAAGTGGCAACCTAAATTAGTTTAGTTAGTAAATGAGTTTCTAATTCAATGACTAAACACAAAATGTGTGAAGGAATAGGATGCATACATTGTCATGCGCTATAATACTAGGTAGCAAAGCTAACAAAGTCTAGCTTTCAAAATGTTTCAGTTATGAAAGAATAATTATTGACTATTACTTAACTGGTATCATAGAGTAGAGCAAACGGATACTGCAGTACAGCTACAGGGAAATGCATTTGATTGGACAAATATGTCATTTAAAAGAGAATCATCACATTATCAACACAGAAAAATACCTACCGTCAGATATGCATAGGCTGGGTTTCCTTTTTCTGGTATGGTTAAATTGTAGGACTCATCAACACCGTACTGCAGCTGCATTTCACAAGGTATTATTCAGGTGGTTTAGAAAATGCAAGTCAAGGAAAAAAAATCTACAATCAATAGAATTGAACAGAATAAAAGCAAAATTAACTCCATAATCCAGTCAAAGATGAGCCACAAAAAATAGATAGAACTGTCTCATAAGCTATTTTAAGTAATAGACTATTCCTTCTTCAGGAGCTATGTGCATAATTATACAATCCCTTCTTTTTTAACCAGAAAGCACAAGGCTCTATTGATATAGCAAAAGCCAAGAAATTGATCAGTATCAGTCCTGTTTAAAATACCTTTTCAAAAATTTGATTCAACTGTCTACACTAAACTATGTTCCCATAGCTCTTAGAAGACAAAAACTAAAAGCTAAGTTATGTATCAAAGAAGAATAGTTATCATGAAGTAGAGAAACAATTATCTTTTACTGAGGATCTCTAATGGAATAAGCAAAACATGATTAGAAGCTTGTCTATCATGGGCAGAGTGACAAAGCTCTTCCCAAAGTACTAGTTCTTTTTTCCTTTGACAAAGCCATAGTTCAATGAGATGCAGAACCAATTACCAGTTAGATGACCATATAACAACGACGCGACAAAGCTTAAAGCAAAGAATGAGATGCAACGAGATTATATTTGAGCTCATCCCGGAGATTACCTCATCGCTTGGAGAAAGGACAACCACTTGAATTCCCTTTAGCACCGGAGAAGGGCCGGCATATGAAGAGTTGGCGTCAACAGCATGAGATACCTTAATAACATCAAGGAACCTTGAAAACCCTTCCTTTAAAATTCCAGAGGCATCAGGGTACTTGCTGCCTTCAGTCTTGAGCACAAACTCATTACTAAGTTGGAGCATCCCATGTCCATAGCTAACTGATAACGGCATTGGCCATATCTTCAAATTCTTAATGTTAGCAGCAGCTGATATTACTAGAATGTGAACAACGACCGTGAATAATATGCTCCGCAATCCTAACTTCCCCATCACTTATACTCTAGCAACACAAGTTGAATGAACAAACTCAGAAATTCGAACTATACAACAAAGATTAAAAAAAAATGGTGATATTAGCTATAAGGAAAAGGGAAGACATTTGAAACTTATAGCCAGTTTGGTTAAGCTTCAAAAATCTGCTTGTTTTGAAAAGTGTTTTTGGAGACTAGCAGTTTGTGTTTGGCTAATCAGTTTTGAAAATCACTTTTATCAATATTAGATCAGTAATTGGTGCTTGGTCAAACATCTCAACTTTCAAAAAGAAAAAACACTTTTTGCCAAACAGGCTATTAAAAGCTTAGCTTACAAGATAAACCAAAATTATCATACCTTTACTAAAGCATTGTATAAATAAACTGATAAAATGCAAGAAGAAGAAAAATCAATGAGTTAAAAGCAGACCAACACCAATCCCACCACATTTATATGGAAAAAGGGAAATGCAAATTATCAGCTTCTGTCCCACCCCAAATGGGAAAATGTACCAAAGTTGGATTAAAAAAAAAAAACTCAGCATTAATTACAAAGAGCCCGTTTGGATTGGCTTACAGCTTAAAGCTGTTTGCAGCTTATAAGCTGAAAAAAATAAGTTGGGGTAGTCCAACTTATTTTTTTTGGCTTATAAGCTGTTTTCAGCTTATAAGCTGCTTTAGATAAACTAAGTCAAATGGGTCCAATTATTTTTTTGAGCTTATTTTAAGCATAAAATGACTTTAAGCTGGCCAGCCAAACACTCAAAAAAGCTGAAAACAGCTTATAAGCCAACTTATAAGCCAATCCAAACGGGCTCAAAGTGAAGCAAAAGAAAAAACCCATTCTTTCAAATCAAAGAAAAGAACAATCTTTACACTTCCTTCACATATAAAAGTAAAAAACAAGCTTAAACTAAGTAACCAATTCTTTCAAGGCAAAAAAAGAACAATCTTTATGCCAATCTAACATACTTACAGATACTAAAACCAAAATGTATATCAAGAATTATGAAATGTGGATCTTCAGATAGCTTCAAAATAAAAAATCTTGGAACCCCAAGTCTGCAAATCTTGGATTAGCATGAAAAATCATCCAAGAACTAATAATAAAAATATTAAAGAACCAAAAAATGGGATAAGAAAAAAGGGTGCATTTATTAGTTGAACGACTAAAGAGAGCAAGTGGGAAACAGATAGAGTAGGTAATTATTAATCATATATTTCACATTCATGGGTGGTCTTTGAACATGAGTTTTAATTAATCTTGATTAGATTTTAATGGTGGTATTATTATTATTATTATTATTATTATTATTATTATTATTATTATTACTATTATGAATGCATGAAATGGTAACCATTTGTCCTGTAAGAAAAAGGCATCGTTTGAGATTCTGTGTTCTGCACAAGTCTTGTCGCCGTCTTTTTCTTACAAAATATTTTAAATTGAAATAATAGCACTTTTGGTCCTTCGATTATTGATAATTTTGACTTTAATCCTTCTAATATTTGATAAGTATATTTAATTTTCAATTAATTGCAATATGTAATTATGAACTCCTTATGTAAGAATTATATATATATTTCAACTATTACCGTTAAATATGATGACATATGGATAATTACGTAGTTGTATTAATAACCATAGTAAATTTATTCAATCACAAATAAAAAAAATATACGTTTCAATTAATAAAAAATTTAATATGCTTAGCTAAATATTATAAAAATTACTATTTTAATTTATCGTAAACAAGGACTATCAATCCATTTAAATTAGTATATATTGTCGTTAAAGATAAAATAGGAAATAAAGTAGCCTTTCTGAAAGATCCAATTCCCTCTTCACGGGCTGTTTTTATGATTAAAAAGTACTACTACTTTGGAGAAAACACAAAAGTACTTACCTTCTTTGGAGAAATTAAAATAAGGAAAGAAACGTGTCTCGCACGTGAATATCATACTATTGGAGGATTTATCGCAAAAATAGATCTTTTATTTATTTTTTTAAGGAAAAAAAAAACCACATCAGTACAAATTATTCTATTTGTCATTTTTTTTTTAAAATTATCCTTATTTACTAACTATCATTCATTTGTCCATTGAATCTTTACTGGGGTCATTTTTTAAATCGAATAAATTTACACGTAAATTTACTCATCGGAATATGTTTTTTACCAAAAAACATGAATTTATTTAGGAATATCAAATTAAGCGCGAGTTTATATAATATGTTTAATTCGTCTAAACTTTGATATGTTAATAAAATAGCATAATTGTTGATGGGTAATAACTCTCTTGACCAATCACAAAAAGAAAATATTTTGAGGAGCGTTGTAAATTGTACATAATTAGATTATATTTATGACTCGTTTACTCAATCTATGTTTGACCAAAACCTTAATATAATAGGTTTTCCAATTACACTTTAATAGTGGAATTGCTATTACCATTTCGTGAGATTAGGTGCTCAGCCAAAAAATATTGAGTGCTTGAGCGGCATGCATCTACTGTGCATGTTGGCTTCTTTATCCATTTCATTTGTTTGGTTTGTTTCTTTTTTTCATTTTGTCATTTTATGCAAATTATTAGTTCACCGGCCCATGCTCTTCCTTATTCATTACCTTTTCTTCTGTCAACCCAATTCTATAATCAAGTACTTCCTCTAATAAAAAAGAGTGTTCACTTAGCCCTTAAAAAAATACTAATTTCTAAATAAAAATAAATAATTTCACTAAACTGCCTCTAATTAAATAAGCATTTGAATTTGATCACATAACACTTAATAGGGGCAAATATGAAAAAAAAATAAGATTAATTCTTTCTTGATTTGATAAGTGGACACTCTTTTTTACCAAGAAAAAAAGTCTAAGTGAACACCTTTTTTAATTCGGAGGGAGTATTAGTTTATCCAAAGAAGAAGACCAAAGGAGTTTCAAATTAAATTTATATTTATAGTTTATATAGTCTATGTGCCAATGAGAATGCCAAGTTCATACTGGCTGATAGTGAATATAAAGAATATCGTGTTCAGAAATCAGAATAAACTCCATAAATTGTATAGCCGTATAGGCCTCATATTTACATGATTAAATTGAGCCAAAATCTCACATTTTAATATTGATGGTATAAAAACGTTATTAGTAGTACAACAACAATAACAACAACAACCCAGTGAAATCCCACATCGTGGGGTCTGGGGAGGGTAGAGTGTACGCAAACCTTACTCCTATCAAGGTAGGATGACTGTTTTCGAAAGACCCTCGGCTCAATAAAAGCATCGTCATAATTTTTACTAACTTAATTACTGATGCATAAGCTTTCCCTTTGATTCTGAAGCCTTTCCACCACATTGGCTGAGGCCCTCTTCTTTCGAAGAATCTGATTCACTAATACTAGTATGCGGAATTTGCGGCATGGCATAGAACAGAACATGAATGACTCTTCGTTATATTAACGGGTGATGGTTTGTTGATATGAGAAGGAAGTTCCGTAATAGCAACATTTCGCTTCTAGGCAAATATCCGCCAGTAACAATTTCTATTCTAGTTCCAATTCAACATTCATTCAAAATATTCTCCCTTTGTCATGTTTCAACTAGCTAGACCAATATTGATATTAATATCAGCCGAGAGAAGGCAGTTTTTAGAAACAATAGGTTGGCCGGGAAAGTAAGAGAACGCTTCACGTTTTCTTATAACAATATTCTCTCGCCGTGAAAGAAGTAATAAGAGAAAAACTCAGAATATCGTGCTTTAAAATTGAATTCTTCTAAGACTCATTAATCGATTAGCTATTGTTTTTATATAAGGGACAAAACGTTAAAAAAGGAAAAGCATTATCACTGTACGAAATGAAGCGGTTGCTATCACGATAAGCTAAGATCAACAAATGTTTGAACGCATAGCACTTCAACCTTTCTTTCTCGATCATTTGTCTTAATAAGTGCCACGTGAATGCAAATGAATCTGACTTTAATTCATTTTTGTCAGACAGTTCGTAATAAAATAGCATAATTATTGATGGGTAAGAATTCTTTTGATCAATCACAAAAGGATTTATTTTGAGGAGTAGTTGTAAATTGTACAGAACTAGATTATGTTTATGACTAGTTTACTCAATTTATAATTGACCGAAACCACATCACAATGGATCATGATTAATATGTTTTACTTAAACTTATTTTAACCCAGTCAAAAAATGATCAATTGACGTTATTTTTACATTTTAATATAATAGGTTTTCAACTACCTTTAATAGTTGAATTGTTATTATTATTATTATTTTATTTTATTTTTTGCTTAAAAAAATATCACTAAAGATTGTGATGGGTGGGGTATCATTTCATGAGATTAGGTGCTCAGCAAGAAATTGATTTTCTATATTGTGTATGAATACAAAATAGGGAAAAGGATACAAGTAGCCATCCGGCTAAACTATTGACAACCAGATGGCCCAAGAAGCTTGAAAGATTATTTTTAGCTTTTTTAAAATAATTTCATTCCATAGTCTTTTTTCAACTAATTCCAGCATATGTGTATGAACTGTATCATTATTGTATAAAATATCTACCACTACTGTATATGTATATAAAATGTATCATACGTATAAAAAGTGTATCGAGATTGTATAGAATATACATCTCAACCGTATGCGTTTAGAAAATATATGATTGTTGTATAATTTGTGTATAATAATCAATAATGGTATAATCAACATATACTTACTAAGTATACATATATTATGCACATATTATTCATGTTTTGAGATATTTCTTGAAGGTTCAATTTCCTTGTCCACTTCTTATTCTTTCTTCTTCATTTCCCTCGTTTGTAAAAAAAATTCGTCGCATATTTGTTTCCTTTTTGTGGCAAGCTTAGTCGCCACAAACTATGTAGTTTTTGTGGCGACTGTTTGAAATCGTCACAAAAAATCTTTAGCAGCAGCAGTATATGCAGCGACCTTTAGCGGTGACTTTGTGATCTTTTGCAGCAACTTTGGTCGCCACAAAAACGTCTGATTTCTTATAGTGATTGGGTCGTTGGGCTATCTCGATTCAATAGTTTGGGCCGAAAGTTCATTTCGCGATATTAAGGTAAAACTTGGGCCATTAAAATTTCTAATTGCCACATAGTGTCCTTTTCCCTACAAAATAATGAGTGCTTCAACAGAAAACTAGGGTTAGTTTAGGTCCGCCCCTAACATTTCAGTTGGCCTTTCTGTAGCAACGAGAGATAGGATAAAAAAAATTATTTTTCATGTTTATATCAACTCAATGAACTGTCACGCCCCGAACCATGGCCTGAGCGTAATATGACACTCGGTGCCTTGCTGCATATGACCGAGCGAACCACAAGCCTTGCTGAGTCAACATGGGACATGAACTGATGTGGAATATAATGTAAAAATGCACGGTGTGAGTAAAACATGGGATTGAATAATCGTAAGTTCTGAAAATACCATTATATCATGAATGTGGAAATATAGTAAGTAGCCAACGAGGCTAACTCAATTGAACATTTGAACATCTGACATAACAAAATTGGCTAGTCTATGAAACCTCTGACATGACTCTGACTGCTAAACTGTTTACCGGGACAAGACCCCGGCATACTTTAACTGCATAACTGACGTGAAGTAAATAAAGATAACACCCCGAATGAGATGGAGCTCATCAAAAGCTGATATGAGCAATGTCCTAACGAGCTGATCTGTCGTCCTGTAAATCAATACCTGCATCGTGAAATGCAGGCCCCCAGGCAATAAAAGGGGACGTCAGCACATTTGAATTGTATTAATATGTAAAGCAACTAAACGAAATAAACATGACACATGAAATAATAGAACTGAAACTGAAACTGTAAGTTGAACACGAACATGAGCATCATCTGACATGAATATATATATAACATGAGTAAAATATTTTAAGTGGGAGAGTCTTAGTATAACCGATACGTAACCACCACGTGAGCACGTGGCATCTGATCTCTGCCTGATCAGCTAAGCCATCTCATACCTTGCCGAGGTACGAGACATGAATATGACATAAATGGATCCAATAACCCGCAATGGGCAAACGTGAATGAATCGTCCTAACAGGGCGGACCGATCCTTATCCTACGTTGACATAGGTAGTTTCAGGCTGTCTGAGCCTTCTCAGTAATTTATGCAACTCCCAAAACATATGAACATGGATATAATTGGCTTAGAAGCCCATGAATTACATAAATATGATTGTAAATGTGATATAACATAGATATAGATATATGATATAACTTGTATGAAAACATGAAAGCATGTAGGATTTTCATGAAAATAAGCATAATGGTTCGTATCTTACATTTAAAAACCCATAAAATGCAAAGCATGGGTGTTCATGAACTACGGACGAATTATAATATATTAATATAATTTAATATAAATATTAAAGGTACATAAGTTTTTATTTGTGTAGAATAAATCAGGAGCGGCATGCATCTACTATGCATGTTGGCTTCTTTATCCATTTCGTTTGTTGGTTTGTTTCTTTTTCATTTTGTCATTTTATGCAAATTATTAGTTCACCGGCCCATGTTCTTTATTCATTACCTTTTCAGTTTTCACTTTTCTGTCAACCCCATTCTATAATCAAATATTAATTTATCCAAAGAATGAGACCAAAAAGCTACAACTTAAATTATATATTTATATTTTATATATACGCTACGCGCCAATCAGAATGCCAAGTTCATAGTGGCTGATAGACAATATAAAGAAAATCGTGATTAGAAATCAGAATAAACTCCCTAATTTGTATAGGCCTCACATCTACATGATTAATTGAGCCAAAATCTCACATTCTAATATTGATTGTAAAAACATTATTTTATTTAAAAGATTCATCATCACAATATTTACCAACTTAATTAGTGATGCATAAGCTCTCGCTTTGACTCAAGCCTTCCACCACTTTCACTGAGCCTAACGATATTCTCTCGTCGTGAAAGAAGTAATAAAAGAAAAGCTCGGGATATCGTATTTTAAAATTGAATTCGTCAAATTTCATTAATCGATTAGCTATATAAGGAGCGATATGTTAAGAAAGAGAAAGCATTATCACTATACGGAGATATGCAGCGGCTATCACAATAAACTAAAATCAATCAAATAATCAATGTTCAAGCGGGTAGCCCTTCGAACTTTCTTTCTCGATCATTTGTCTTAATAGGTGCCACGTATGCAAATGAATCTGACTTTAATTCATCTTTGCCAGACATCTGACACGACCGAATTAGTGGAACATACATTAATTATTTGTTTATAACAATAAATCAAGAGTTGTGCCACATCAACTTCACCGAAATTGTTTTTTAGCTTATACGGTTATTTCTTACTCTAAACAATCAATGGACAAAAGATCTCCCTATTACTGTCCCTTCATTTTTCTCTTTTAGTTCTCCTCTTTTTGCTGTAATATATTTAACAAAAATACGCAGTAACTTTTGTCTTATTTACGTTAATCCACCAAGGCCTTGATCATTACAAAGGGCGATGCTACTGCATCGAGCGTGTTGTTGGAGAAAAAGATCAATATATTGCTTATGTAACTTACCCTTAAAATCTTTTTGAAGAAGGTTCTGTTCAGTGGCGGATGTAGATAGAGCCGAGGGGGTTCGCCGAACCCCCTTCGGCGAAAAATTACACTGTATATATAAGGTGAAAATTATTTTTTATGTATATATAGTAGACGTTGAACCCCCTTAGCTTCTTCATTTATGACTTCTTTATATTTTTGAACCCCCTTGACATAAATCCTGGCTCCGCCACTGGTTCTGTTACCGACATATTTAAGTAATAGTACTTTTTACTTTGACTTTTCAAATTTGTTTAAAAAAAAGAAAAAAGAGGGCACTATCCATTTCGATTAATTATTTCAAAATCATTGTTAACTTTAGTAAATATGGTCGATCTGATTTGGTATCATGGATTTATATTCGGCATCTTTGAATAATCGTTATATTAAAGTGATTATTAATTTATTTTTATTTGGAGATGGAAACAATGCGTATTCGTTATTATTATATCGTTAAGTTTCATTTATAAGAAGAGCATTTTTTTTTTAATTTGGAAATATACTAAAATATTCCCAATGCATATATAATTATGATTAGTGAATTGAATTTGATTATTGCGTATTTCCCAATTACGATTGTGGTCAATGAAAGAAAACTTCCAAGTGCTCCACATTATTATTATAAGTACAAAATATCAAGAAATAAACCAACAAGTGTTGTGGTGAAGTTGCAATTACGTTCCTTCATCCTCAATCGAAGGTTTCAAATTTGAACCTTGGATATGAAGACACGTTTGTTAGAGAGCACTCTAATTAACCTCCAATATATGAGACTTCCTGGTGCAAATTCGGACTTAATCAGGTTTCAATATAGGACTCCTCGACGCAAATTTGAAGTTAATGAATACAGGCACCAAACATCAATTAGAAAACCAAAAAATTATCAAAAAATGAAATACCCTATAGTTGAATTCTCCTGCAATTCTAGAACGTCTTCCCCAAATAGATTTTGACATAATCATTTATGCAGATTTTTTTTTTATTAAGTTGCAGGAGGATAAAGAGTGAAGTACAAGTAAAGTTGCTCTACTTTTTGGATGGACCGACCTTAAATACTTTAAAGCCCAAAACAACAATGAGCGTGATAAAATTTACCGCTTTAGCAAAAGTCTTATTGATTATATAACCACTTCATTTAAAAAAAAAAAAAAAACATTACTGGCAAAAGCTATATACTTGTAGATCTTATTCTATTAAAAATCCATAAAATTACGGGGAAAAGATTAAATTTTTACCCCTTTACTTTAAAAATAACGTCTGCTTTTAACCTTCAAAATTTATATTTTTTGATATTAACGGTTTAACAATATCACCATCTAGAATAACTTCACCCCATTATGTTTTTGGCATATTTAACTTGCTAAGAATAATAATTATTCAAAGGAACACATGACCTCATCTCCTTTGGAAAGCTATACTCTTTTTTAGAGGTAACCAGAATAATAAAAATGAACGCACATACTCCTTACATTATTATCATCTGTGAGTGTAGGTTGTCATTGATGTAAAGGTTAGGTCACCCCAAGTCAAAACATAGTTAGCGGAAGAAAAACAATGTTGTATTGGATTTACTCGCTAAGGAAGGAGTTACAAAGAAATTTAACCGTATCAGACTTTTAGTAGTTTCTTCAATATTTGTAAATAAAATACGTGGCAATGGTTTTCAAAACACCGACTTAACCGACCGAAACGTACCGTATTCAATCGATTTTTAGTTTTTTTTTTTAATAAAACCGACGGTTTTTATAAAAATTAATAACCATACCAAATAATTAGGTTGGTTTTAAATTTTATAAAAATAAATCGAAAAAAATCGAACCGTACCGAATAAGTTTATATGTGTAAAATATATTCTATATATTAGATTTAAATATAATAAAATATTAAAATTTTGGTTTTGGGTTGGGATGATGAAAACAATTACAAGCGGGCAACATAATTAACACGTAAAGTTCCAACTTTGAAACATATTATACGACTCCTATTGAAATTAAGTTATTTCTAGCATCTCGAGTAGTAACTAACTTGTAAGCTACAAGGTATTCCAGTGATCTTGGATAGAAAGCTACAAAGCATTGTATATAATTTCTCTCATATGATTCAGTTCTTGGTCCATCTTGATTGCTTTTTGCCCCCTCATGCGATATAAATTATATTTTTTGTCTTTGCTTAACATTATTTTACACTACCGTTAAAAGTGAGATCAATCTTTATTCTTGTCGTCTTTCATGTTTTTTTGATTCATCACCTTTAAAAAGTAAAAATGTAGAGTGTTTTTGCCAAAGTCCTATAAAAGTATGCATGATATCATGTCTTTAACTTTTAGTAGTGACTATGATATGATGGTGTTTTTTTATTTAAAAAAAACGAAAATTAACCGAACCGTACCGATACCGAAGAGAAATCGAGATGCTAGGTGGTTTCGAAAAGTATAATTTTAATTTTTCAAAATAAAATAACCGAAAAATTTATATTGTATAAATTTTATAAAATAACCCTCGAATTGTACTATTGACACCCCTATAAAGTAGTATCAGTAGACATTAGAAAAATTACTTTTGAACGTCAAATACCGAGTTATAAAAGTAATTTTGGTAGATGAAATTTTTGAATTACCGCGGAACATAAGTTCCCCTATTAGCATGTAGATTTTGTCTATATTTATACAAATATTACCTATCAAGTTAACCAAAAAAATGAATCTATCTAATTTAGCAAAACAAAAATTGCAACTCATTTTGATGATTGTTCTTATTTGGATAGCCACTTTGACCCAATTAACCAAAAATATGACACTTGTTTACACGGAAAATCGTTACAGTTATATTTGTGTATATGATCAAGGACACGTGGATCAATATGACCAAATAATGAGATAATATGTAAAATTAAGCAAGATAAATTATAAAGAAAGCTAAAGGAATTTAAAGCAATAGTCTAAGCCTTGGAGAAGCTTTTGAGCTAGAGTCTCCGAGCAAGCGAATAATCAGATCTTTGCTTAGTCGAACAAAAGCAATTAGGAACTAAGAACAAAATAAGAGCAAGTTAATTCTTGTATATATTTTCAGATGAACCTTACAATGGGATGAACACATCTCTTTATACTAGAGCTATGGGGTGCATGATCCACAAATCATGCCCTCTTCATTACCAATATTAATGTCAAAGGTAATAAAAGGGATTTAATGCTATGACAATGAATAATAATGAAGGACAATAATGCACATTTAAGACCGGAGGAAGACCTGGGGTTTCTTGCAACAGTTGCATATTGAATGACGTTTGACCGGTGGAGTTGGCATGCTTCTCCGGACCTCTTCTAATTTCTGTCTCTGGAAGCAGCTGCCAAGTTATTCATCCAGAGCATCATTATACTTTTCCGGAGCCCCTTGTTTGTTCCCTCTAATCCGACCTATCACCATTGCCACGTGTCATCCTCTGATTCGTCCACTTGGCGTCTACGAATTTTGCCATATACAACCCTATCTAATTTAGCAAAACAAAAATTTGCAACTCATTTTGATGATTGTTCTTATTTGGATCGCCACTTTGACCCAATAATTCTTCTTTGTTTGCTTGAATGACTAAAATGTGCAAGGAGGGATGAATTGAAATTTATTAAAAAGTATCACGTCATCCACAATAATTGTGTCAATTAACTTATTCCTTTAGATTGATCCTGTTTTAACATACAGAATCTGAAAATACACGTTCCACGTAGCAATTTAATAGGCAAACTCTTCTTCATGATAGAATATTTTTTTTGCCGACCTCTCACCTATATTTGGAAATTAAATGGAGTTTGACTTGGAAACCTTATTCTAAAATTCATGATGTATTCTCTAAATTATGATATCCTCCGAATTTCCATGATTCTTCCATCTTCATCATGATCATTAATTAAATTTCCATCATCACAAAAATAGAAGAAGAAAGAAAGTGGTCACTTAAGAATATATTTTCTTTCAATTGTTAAACGACAACTACTATGGTTACCACACTAACTTATTGAGGTACCAACAAGTTACAACATCTCTTTTGAATAACAGAAATTTTATATTGTTGAGCAATTTCAATAATTGATACTTATAGGTGGAGAAAGATCTTGAACTTCATTCTGTTCACTGTTTCGGAAAATTTCTTTCATGCACTCATCTTCATTTCAACATACTTAAATGAGAAATCATCTGAGTTTATAATCACTATCGGAAAATCTTTAGTTTTCTATGGAAATTTTCGATAAAATCCGTCAGAATTTGACTCGTTGGTAACAATTTTGATGACTTTTTTCTTTAGAAACCCTTACCGTCAAGCTAAATTCTGACGGAACGCAAGATGTAACTCAACAAATTCAACCTTCAATTAATTAGGACGTGTGCTTTAGATCACTTTATGCATGATATTTGGTCTATTTTCAGAAGTTTATTATCCTAAAATATGATATAACAATACAACATTAACATAAGAGTAATTAAATAATGAAATAGTTAATAATTATCAAAATTTGTGAACACTCTCAAGCTATCAAAGCGATCCAAAATGCACATTTCAAGTAATTCAAGATTAAATGTGCTAAGTCAAATTATACAAAGACTAAAATTAGAATTTACCAATTATTGAGAGACTAAATGTGATTAGTCATTTCCCATATTTTTCAACGGTAATCTTATATTTGAAATAAACATAAGTAAAATCAGAATTTGTTTTAGTAAAAGTAGTAGATAGAAACATTCCTATTCTTTTTCAACAAAAAATAAAATAAAATAAAATAAATTACAGTAGCATCAAGAACAAGGAAAACATATATATGCATGGTCTTGATACAGATCCAATTATATTGCTATTCATAATTATCTAGAATTGCAATTAAGTTTTACTAAGAAATGTTATTGCTTCCATATACTATTCAATTCACAATCCAATACCAGGTAAATTTCCAAGAACAAACAGAAAAGATAATGTTTAATTCATCCAGAAGAATTACATGGAAAATGACCATCGCTTAAATTCATTTTCATTATTCGAGTTAGCATTAAGAAGACATATGCTGTACGATAATACTATGCATTAACGACAATGACATCTTGTTAATCAGTTACCATCAATTTGGATTAACGGACAGTCGACATAGTCGACATGTGTTGCAATGTCATGTTTGTAACATTGGCGGGGGGACATTAATGACAACGACTTACCCTAGGAAAATAAATTTTAAATCTGCTTAATTCGACTACAAAATCTAGCTTAAAAAATATTGATTGTGTAAAATTATACAAACAAACAAAAACTTCAAGCTCTAACCGATATGAAACTCAACACCTCGCACGACAAGGGCTGAACATCTAAAACATAGACAAATAGGACTCCATAGCAAAGAAATCAAATTAGTTGGCTTTATTACCACGATAAGAAATAGACTATAGTCTAACACTCTTAACTTAACAACAAAAGTTAATTCAAAAGGTAAGAATTACCCAAAATCATATAAAGAGGCAAATGGTCGAAGTCTCAAATGATAGTAATACTCAAGTCTCAATATGCTCTGCACGTTCAAAACTGGACATAAGGAACGTGAGCAAATAAGATAGGGGCCCTCCATCACATAAAAAAATTGAAATAAGGCTAATTCTTATATCATGATAAGAAAATGAACATTGATTTAATTCAACCCCAAAATTAATTCAATAAGTAAGAATTGTCCAGGAAAATATTAAAAAATCAAATCGCCATCATCTACCAATACGGGTACTCAACAGTAGCTGAAGATATTTAGTTCATAAAATGAGAAAAAGTTAAATCTACGTGTATATTATTCAAAATTAAGCATTTTTTAATACTACCTCCAGTCCTCCAACATCATGAAAAGTTTATTTATGTTCTTGATTCATATCGAAGTTCCAACCTCAAATTATTTAATCAAATGCAAAAGTTGATCTGTAAATTTATCAAATTCAAAAGTTGATCTGTAAATTTAGACTTCTTTAAAAAAAACATTTGGACATGTAGAAACAATTTATTTTATGCTGGAATTCCTTCAGTTGTAATAAATGTTAACGATAAGGATATAAATTGACCTGAAATTAGTAAATATTATGGGACTAGGCAACTTCCAATAAGAAGAGCATTTTTTTTTTTAATTTGGAAACATATTAAAATACTCCCAATGCATATATAATTATGATTAGTGAATTGAATTTGACTATTACGTACTTCCCAATTACGATTGTGGTAAATGAAAGAAAACTTCCAAGTGCTTCACATTATTATTATAAGTACAAAATATCAAGAAATAAACCAACAAAGTGTTATGGTGAAGTTGCAAGTACGTTCCTTCATACTTAATCGAAGATTTCAAATTTAAGCCTTGAATATGAAGTCGTGTTTGTTAGAGAGCACTTTAACCTTCAATATGTGAGACTTCCTGATTCAACTTCGGACTTAGTCAGGTCTAAATATAGGACTCCACGACGCAAATTTAAATTTAATGAATTCAGCCACCAAACATCAATTAGAAAACCAAAAAATTATCAAAAAATGAAATACCCTATAATTGAATTCTCCTGCAATTCTAGATCCTTTTCCCCAAATAGATTTTGACATAATAATTTATGCAGACCTTTTTTTCCTAAAGTTGCATGAGGATAATTGCTCTGCTTTTTGGATGGACCGACCTTTAACACTTTAAAGCCCAAAACTATAATGAGCTTGATCAAATTGACTGCTCTAGCAAAAGTCTTATTGATTATATAACCACTTCGTTTAAAAAAAAAAAAAAAAACATTACTGGCTAAAGCTATATACTTATAGATCTTATTCTATTAATCCATAAAATTACGGGGAAAAGATTAAATTTTCCCTTTTCTTTAGAAATAACGTCTGCTTTTAACCTTCAAAATTTATATTTTTTGATATATTTAGGTTCAGACATCCAACTATATGAATGCACAAAAATACTTTCAGTATAGTTTGTTGATCGAGAGGAACAATACGAATCACAATACATCTTTATAATTACACAATTTAATATTCTCACGCAATGTTATTTCTATCATTAAACCAATAAAATTAAAAATTAACGGTTAACAATATGACCATCTAGAATAACTTCACCCCATTCTGTTTTTGGCATATTTACTTGCTAGGAATAATAATTATTCAAAGGAACACATGACCTCATCTCCTTTGGAAATCTATACTCTTTTTTAGAGGTAACCAGAATAATAAAAATGAACGCACATACTCCTTACATTATTATCATCTGTGAGTGTAGGTTGTTATTGATGTAAAGGTTGGGTCACCCCAAGTCAAAACATAGTTAGCGGAAGAAAAACATTGTATTGGATTTACTCACCAAGGAAGGAGTTAGAAAGAATTTTTTAACCGTATTAGACTTTTAGTAGTTTCTTCAATATTTGTAAATAAAATACGTGTCAATGATTTTCAAAAATCAGACTTAACCGATCGAAACGTATCGTATCGAATTAATTTTTAGTTTTTTTTAATAAAACCGACGGTTTTTATAAAAATTAATAACCATACCGAATAATTAGGTTGATTTTAAATTTTATAAAAATAAACCGAAAAAAATCGAACCGTACCGAATAAGTTTATATGTGTAAAATATATTCTACATATTATATTTAAATATAATAAAATATTAAAATTTTGGTCTTGGGTTGGGATGATGAAAACGATTACAAGCGGACAACATAATTAACACCTAAAGTTCCAACTCTGAAACATATTATACGACTCCTATTGAAATTAAGTTATTTCTAGCGTCTTGAGTAGTAACTAGCTTTTAATCTATAAGGTATTCCTGCGATCTTGGATAGAAAGCTACATTGTATTAGATATATTTTCTCTCATATGATTTTAAATTTTTCTTATTGGATACTTAATCTTAGTGGACTCAGTTCTTGAGTCCATCTTGATTGATTTTTGCCCCCTCGTGCTGATATAAATTATATTTTCTGTCTTTGCTTAATATTATGTTACACTACCGTAAAATAGTAGGATCAATCTTTATTTTTGTCGTCTTTCATGTTTTCTTGATTCATCACCTTTAAAAAGTAAAAATGTCTGAAGAGTTTTTGTCAAAGGCCTATAAAAGTATGCATGATATCGTGTCTTTAACTTTTAGTAGTGACTATTATATGATGTTGTTTTTTTTATTAAAAAAAAAAGTAACCGAACCGTACTGATACAGAAGAGAAACCGAGATGATGAGACGGTTTCGAAAAGTCTAAATTTAATTTTACAAAATGAAATAATTGAAAAATTGGTATAGTATAAATTTTATAAAATAAGCGCCCAAATCGTACCATTATTGACACCCCTATAAAATAGTATGAGCAGACATTAAAAAAATTACTTTTGAACGTCAAGTACCGAGTTATAAAAGTAATTTTGGTAGATAAAATTTTTGAATTACCGCGGAACATAAGTGCCCCTATTAGCATGGAAATTTTTGTCTATATATACAAATATTACCTATCAAGTTAACCAAAAAATGAATCTAACTAATTTAGCAAAACAAAAAATTGCAACTCATTTTGATGATTGTTTATTTGGATAGCCACTTTGACCCAATTAACCAAAAACATGACTCTTGTAATCACGGAAAATCGTTACAGTTGAATTTGTGTACGTGGTCAAGGACATGTGGATCAATATGACCAAATAATGAGATAATATGTAAAATTAAGCAAGATAAATTATAAAGAAAGCTAAAGGAATTTAAAGCAATAGCCTGAGCCTTGGAGAAGCTTTTGAGCTAGAGTCTCTGAGCAAGTGAATAATCAGATCTTTGCTTAGTCGAACAAAAGCAATTAGGAACTAAGAACAAAATAAGAGCAAGTTAATTCTTGTATATATTTTCAGATGATCCTTACAATGGGATGAGCACATCTCTTTATATTAGAGTTATGGGGTGCATGATCCACAAATCATGCCCTCTTCATTACCAATATTAATGTCAAAGGTAATAAAGGGATTTAATGCTATGACAATGAATAATAATGAAGGGCAATAATGCACATTTAAGACCGGAGGAAGACCTGGGGTTTCTTGTAACAGCTGTACATTGAATGACGTTTGACCGGTGAGTTGACATGCTTCTCCGGACCTCTTCTAATTTCTGTCTCTGAAAGCGGCTGTCAAGTTATTCATCCAGAGCATCATTATGCTTTTCCGGAACCCCTTGTTTGTTCTCTCTAATCTGACCTATCACCATTGCCACGTGTCATCCTCTGATTCGTCCACTTGGCGTCTATGAATTTTGCCATATACAACCCTATCTAATTTAGCAAAACAAAAATTTGCAACTCATTTTGATGATTGTTCTTATTTGGATCGCCACTTTGACCCAATAATACATTCTTCTTTGTTTGTATTAGAATTGCATATGATAGATTTGAATAAACTCCATTGAAGAAGCAAAGAATGAAGAACAGTAATGGAGAAATGAGGAAAATGTTCTGTGAACTCAACTATCTCTCTGCCAGTTACAAATGAGTCACATATATACAAAGTGTATTGGGTACAGCTGTCATGAGCTGTATCTTCTACTTAGTAACTAACTAACCGACTAAGTATCTAAGCTAATGACTAGGCTTAACAGCTAAGCTAATTCACTAAGCAAGTAATAAGCTAGCACAAGTAAGTAGATATTTAAATAGATACTCTCAATACCCCCCCTCAAGTTGGAGGTGAGGATTGCACTGACAACTTGTCCAAGACTGCAATGTGTTTGACTCCAGTGAGGGATTTAGTTAAGATGTCAGCTAGTTGATCTGCAGTGGAAATGTGGTGAAGAGAAATGAGTCCTTCTTGTAGCTTGTCCCTGACAAAGTGACAATCCACTTCTATATGCTTGGTGCGCTCATGGAACACAGGATTCCTTGCAATGTGAAGTGCAGATTGACTGTCACAATAAACAGCAATGGGTGATGAGCAAGGAATAGTCAGTTCTTCAAAAAGTCTTTGCAACCACACCAGTTCACCTACGACCTTCCTCAGTGATCTATACTCAGCTTCTGCTGATGAGAGTGAAATGGTTTCTTGTTTCTTAGACTTCCAACTCACAGGACTATCACCCAATAAAACTAAAAACCCACTCACCGACCTTCTAGAGTCTGGGCATGCTGCCCAATCTGAATCACAATAGGCCCTTACTGTGAAATCTGATGACTGAGACATGAAGATGCCCAAGGTGGGATCTTGTTTAAGATACCTTAATATGTGTATAGCAGCCTGCATGTGAGGTTCTCTTGGATCTTGCATGTATTGGCTCAAATGTTGCACACTGAAGGCTATATCCAGTCTAGTATTGGTGAGAAAATTCAACTTCCCCACCAACTTCCTGTAACAAGTAGGGTCAGACAAAGGAGTCCCTTCCTTGGCCCTTAGCTTTATGTTTGGATCAAGAGGAGAGCTCACATACTTGTAGTTAAAACAGTCATACTCTTTCAACATATCTATGACAAATTTTCTTTGAGAAATCAGAGCACCACCATCTGTATACAATACTTCCAGCCCTAAGAAGTAGTGCAACCTTCCAAGGTCCTTGATCTTGAACTTGTCATGGAGAAAATTCTTCAACTGCTCAATTTCCTCATTGTCTGTGCCTGTAAGAATTATGTCATCTACATATACTGCCAAGAACACCATCAGTGGACCACTTTTCCTATAAAATAAGGAGTAATCATGTAAAGAGTGTTGATAGCCCCTGGATGACAATGTTTCTGTCAGCTTGGCATACCACTGCCTGCTGGCCTGTTTCAACCCATAAAGGGACTTGTTGAGCTTGCAAGCAACACCTGATTGATGTACTTCCAGCCCTGGGGGAACAGTCATGAACACTTCCTCATGCAAGTCTCCATGGAGGAAGGCGTTATTGACATCTAATTGTGATAATGACCAGTGCTTCTTGACTGCCATTGCAATGAGTGACCTAACAGTGGTCATTTTGACCACTGGGGAATAGGTCTCTGTATAGTCCACCCCAGCCTGTTGTGTGTAACCTTTAACCACTAGTCTAGCTTTAAACCTTTCAACACTTCCATCAGCTTTATGTTTAATTTTATAAACCCACCTGCAGCCAATCGCTTGTTTTCCTTTTGGTAATGGGACTAAATCCCATGTATTATTAGCATAAAGTGCTTCAAACTCCTTATTCATGGCATCTTGCCAAACTGGATGGAGAGCAGCCTCCTCATAAGAGTTTGGCTCCCTGTTATGGCAAATGCTGTTGACTAATGACTGACTGTTGGCTGTCAAGGCAGTGGGAGAAATGAGATTGTGTTTGGAGAAAAGAGCATTGAAGACAGGATTTGATTTACTAGTATCAAGTGTTGTAGGATTCTGCCTATTGATGGAGGTTGCTGGTTTCAAGGTGGGACAAATGAAGTCTTTCAAATGATGTGGTGTTTTGTGTGTCCTAAGAGATGTTCTAGTGACTATTGGTTGAGGTGAAGTGACGATTGGTTGTTGTTGAGGTGAAGGTGACTGATGAGTGCCAGGACAGGACTGTAGTGTAGGCAAGGGTGTTGGTGCTGGTATGGGAAAATGTGGAGATGAATGGTCATGTGGTGAGGTATATGAGGTAGGTGAAGGAGTAGGCTCTATGGCTATACCTCCTGAAGGATCATCAGCTAAGTCAGGAATGACACCATCCTCAAAGGTGCCATTATTAAAAATAAAGGGACTAGAAACAGATTTCAATACTGAAGGAAAAGAACTTGAACTAGAATTAGACAGCAAGGAAAAGGGAAAAATATTCTCACAGAAGGTGACATCCCTAGAAACCAGAATTTTTCTTGTGGTTAGACTTAGAACCTTGTATCCCTTAGTTCCAAAAGGGTAGCCAACAAATATGTGTGGAGTTGTCTTTGGTTCGAATTTGTGTCTATGGACTTTGGGCAGTGTTGGATAACAAAGACAGCCAAAGGCTCTTAGGTGTGAATAAGTTGGTTTCCTGTTGTATAAAAGTTCATAAGGGCACTTGTTTTTCAGATATGTGGTAGGCAACCTATTTATAATATGAGTGGCTGTTAGCACACACTCACCCCAATACCTTAAGGGTAGTTTAGATTGGTAAAGCAAGGCTCTAGCAGTTTCTAACAAGTATTTATGTTTCCTTTCAACAACACTGTTTTGTTGGGGTGTATAGGGACAACTTTTCTGGTGGATGATGCCTTTTGATTCAAAAAACTGAGTGGCTTCATTATTAGTGAATTCCAGGCCATTGTCAGACCTAATGTGTTTAACGTGGGTTTGAAATTGTGTCTCAACCATATTGATGAAAGCTCTGATAATTTTCAAAGCATTGCTTTTGTTGCTTAATAAGTGGGTCCATGTAGATCTGCTATAGTCATCCACTAATGTAAGGAAATATCTGTAATTATCATGTGTTGGAACATGGTAGGGTCCCCATAGGTCAACATGGATGAGGTCAAAAATCTGTGTGGTGTGAGTTGTGCTCAAGGGAAATGGCAACCTGGATTGTCTTGCCATAGGGCATATGGGACAGAAGAAGGGTTGGTGTGGTGAGAATTTAGTAGGTATACTGGATATACTCTTCATTTTGATGAAAGGCACATGGCCTAATCTATTGTGCCACAACAAATCTTCACAACCCTTAGATGTCACAAGGGAAGAAAAATCAGACAACATGCCAGTCTTATTAATGAGAGATGGAACATTTACATGATGAAAGGAATGATGAGAATCAATGCTGCATATAGCATCATTTGACATACTATGTTTAGACTGCAAAAGGGACTCAACATTGGGATTTAAACTCAGACCATTATCACTATGATCACTATGACTCTTACTACAGGAATGTACACCAACACTGGGCAAAGCACAACAAGCAGAAGGTTTGTTATTGACATTGAAATCATTCCCCATTCTCAGGCAGTTTGTGCAGAGGAAGTAGAGTCCATCTCTGCTCTTACCAATCACCTGAGGCCTCTTCATTGAAGGGGCCTGTAGTAAACATGATGCATTAGTGAACAGTACCATGCATTTCAGATGGTTAGACAAGGAATGAACAGAAATTAGATTATACTTAAAGGATGGTATGAACAACACCTTGTGTAATATGATCTTAGGAGTAATAGCCATATCACCAAACTCAAGGACTTTGACTTTGTAGCCATTAGGTAGGGAAACTAGGATTGGATAGGGTAAGGTCTGGATATTGGACAGGGAAGTTCTAACAAAGGTCATGTGATTAGATGCCCCAGAGTCTATTATCCATAAGTCAGTTCTTGTTTCAAAGCATTTGCATGAAGGTTTGTCAAAATCAATAGAGGAAGTGCATACTACAGTACCTGCAAAGTTAACTGATCCATTGTTTATGCCTGCAGCATTTGTGTTATTCATCATGTTGCCAGATTGAAACTGCTGAAGAAGACTCATAAGCTGTCCATACTGCTCTTTGGTGATGTTTGGTGCATGATTCATGCCAAGACTCACATCCTCGTGGTGTCCTGGTTCCTCTTCATGATGGGACAACGTATCTGCAGACATTCCATGAACATTAGCTGCAATCCTCTTCCCTCTGTTGTACCTAGAAGCTTGGTTATTGTTATGTTGTTGCGAATAGTTCTGATGTTGAAATGTGGAATTGATGTTCCGGTGACTATTGTTCCCATGAGAGCTGTTGGGATGTGCATTGTTGTTTGGATATCCATGAAGTTTGTAACATTTATCCTTCGTATGACCTGGCCTTCTGCAATAATCACAAAAAGGCCTATTTCCACTTGAATTGCCTGCATAATTGCTGCCGGTATAATTTGTTCTGAAGTTCCTGGTTTCAGAAGTACTTGGACCTGAATGATTGTTGTTGTTGTTCTTGTTACTATATGAGTTAACATGTAGTGAAGCTGATTCCATTACCATACGATTTTGAGGTTTGAACTCTCTCTGTTTCTCTTCTTGAATCAATATAGAGAATGCCTGAGCCATTGAAGGTAGGGGGTTTAACATCAGAATACTCCCTCTAATCACAGTATATGCCTCATTCAATCCCATGAGGAATTGAATTAGCCTTCTGTCCAGTTCTGCCTTGTGCATATTCTCCTTTGCACCACAGTTGCACTGACAGCTGCAACGAGTTTTGACTGTGAGATTGCTCAACTCTTCCCACAGCCTCTTCATTCTAGTGTAGTAGGTGGTGATATCCAGTGATCCTTGCGACAAGTCATTTATTTCCTTTTGTATCTCATACAATTTTGTCCCATTAGTTTGATCATATCGATCCTCTAATTCTTTCCACAACTCAACTGCATCAGTAACATACTCTACGCTATCAGCTATCTCCTTAGACAAAGAATTCAATATCCAGGCTGTGACTATATCATCGCATCGCTGCCATAAGCGGAATTGTGGTGAATTTTCATCAGGTCTTTTACACTCTCCTGTTATGAATCCTAATTTGTTTTTCACGGATAGTGCTCGCAAAATACTTCTCCTCCACGAGCGAAACCCAGTTCCATCAAAAGGGACTGGTAGCAAGGTCATACCAGGGTTATCAGATGGATACATGGAGAAAGAGTTATTCGAGTCATCTGTGAGTTGACTCGCCTCACCACTACTAGTGTTTGGTGTTGTCTCACCATTATTTTCAATTGCCATTGATATTATTTTTTTTTTTTTTCAAGTAAGAGCACAGATTTGTAAAGTAAATATTGGGAAAAGGAAAATCGAACCGTGCTTGAGATCAATTCGAAGCAGTCGAACTTCAATTTCTTCTTGGAAATGCTCTAATCGTATTGAACTGTGCAAAATCTCCACATGCAATTGAGAAATCGATTATCTCAACAGTAAAACCTTCGATTGGATTTGAGAAATTGATTATTCCAACAGCAAAATCTTCGATTGAATCGAGAAATTGTAAAGAGATGTGCGGGAATCGACCTCTGCTTTGATACCATATTAGAATTGCATATGATAGATCTGAATAAACTCCATTGAAGAAGCAAAGAATGAAGAACAGTAATGGAGAAATGAGGAAAATGTTCTGTGAACTCAACTATCTCTCTGCCAGTTACAAATGAGTCACATATATACAAAGTGTATTGGGTACAGCTGTCATGAGCTGTATCTTCTACTTAGTAACTAACTAACCGACTAAGTATCTAAGCTAATGACTAGGCTTAACAGCTAAGCTAATTCACTAAGCAAGTAATAAGCTAGCACAAGTAAGTAGATATTTAAATAGATACTCTCAATAGTTTGCTTGAATGACTTAAATGTGCAAGGAGGGATGAATTGAAGTTTATTAAAAAGTATCACGTCATCCACAATAATTGTGTCAATTAACTTATTCCATTAGATTGATCCTGTTTTAACATACAGAATCTGAAAATACACGTTCCACGTAGCAATTTAATAGGCAAACTCTTCTTCATGATAGAATATATTTTTTTGCCGACCTCTCACCTATATTTGGAAATTATATGGAGTTTGACTTGAAAACCTTATGGAGTTTGACTTGGAAACCTTATTCTAAAATTCATGATGTATTCTCTAAATTATGATATCCTCCAAATTTCCATGATTCTTCCATCTTCATCATGATCATTAATTAAATTTCCATCATCACAAAAATAGAAGAAGAAAAAAGTGGTCACTTAAGAATATATTTTCTTTCAATTGTTAAACGACAGATACTATGGTTACCACACTAACTAACTTATTGAGGTACCAACAAGTTACAACATCTCTTTTGAATAACAGAAATTTTATATTGTTGAGCAATTTCAATAGTTGATACTTATAGGTGGAGAAAGATCTTGAACTTCATTCTGTTCACTGTTTCGGAAAATTTCTTTCACGCACTCATCTTCATTTCAACATACTTAAATGAGAAATCATTCCGAGTTTATAATCACTATCGGGAAATCTTTAGTTTTCTATGGAAATTTTCGATAAAATCCATCAGAATTTGGCTCGTTGGTAACAATTTTGATGACTTTTTTCTTTAGAAACCCTTACCGTCAAGCTAAATTCTGACGGAACGCAAGATGTAATTCAACACATTCAACCTTCAATTAATTAAGACGTGTGCAGTAGATCACTTTATGCATGATATTTGGTCTATTTTCAGAAGTTTATTATCCTAAAATATGATATAACAATACAACATTAACATAAGAGTAATTAAATAATGAAATAGTTAATAATTATCAAAATTTGTGAACACTCTCAAGCTATCAAAGCGATCAAAAATGCACATTTCAAGTAATTCAAGATTAAATATGCGTAGTCAAATTATACAAGGACTAAAATTAGAATTTACCAATTATTGAGGGACTAAATGTGATTAGTCATTTCCCTTATTTTTCAACGGTAATCTTATATTTGAAATAAACATAAGTAAAATCAGAATTTGTAGTAGTAAAAGTAGTGGATAGAAACATTCCTATTCTTTTTCAACAAAAATAAATAAATAAATAAATAAATTACAGTAGCATCAAGAACAAGGAAAACATATATATGCATGGTCTTGATACAGATCCAATTATATTGCTATTCATAATTATCTAGAATTTCAATTAAGTTTTACTAAGAAATGTTATTGCTTGCATATACTATTCAATTCACAATCCGATACCAGGTAAATTTCCAAGAACAAAAAGAAAAGATAATGTTTAATTTATCCAGAAGAATTACATGGAAAATGACCATCGCTTAAATTCATTTTCATTATTCGAGTTAGCATTTAGAAGACATATGTTGTACGATAATACTATCAATTTGGATTAACGGACAGTCGACATAGTCGGCATGTGTTACAATGTCATGTTTGCGACATTAATGACAACGACTAATCCTTCAGTTACGTGATAGGAAAATAAATTTTAAATCCGCTTAATTCGACTACAAAATCTAGCTCAAAAAATATTGATTGTGTAAAATTATACGAACAAACAAAAACTTCAAGCTCTAACCGATATGAAACTCAACACCTCGCACGACAAGGACTGAACATCTAAAACATAAACAAATAGGACTCCATAGCAAAGAAATCAAATTAATTGGCTTTATTACCATGATAAGAAATAGACTATAGTCTAACACTCTTAACTTAACAACAAAAGTTAATTCAAAAGGTAAGAATTACCCAAAATCATATAAAAAGGCAAATGGTCGAAGTCTCAAATGATAGCAATACTCAAGTCTCAATATGCTCTGCACGTTCAAAACTGGACATAAGGAGCGTGAGCAAATAAGATAGGGGCCCTCCATCGCATAAATAAAAAAATGGAAATAAGGCTAATTCTGATATCATGATAAAAAAATGAACATTGATTTAATTCAACCCCAAAATTAATTCAATAAGTAAGAATTGTCCAGGAAAATATTAAAAAATCAAATCGCCATCATCTACCAATACGGGTACTCAACAGTAGCTAAAGATATTTAGTTCATAAAATGAGAAAAAGTTAAATCTACGTGTATATTATTCAAAATTAAGCATTTTTTTAAGATTTTGGTCTAATACTACCTCCAGTCCTCCAACATCATGAAAAGTTTATTTATGTTCTTGATTCATATCGAAGTTCCAACCTCAAATTATTTAATCAAATTCAAAAGTTGATCTGTAAATTTATCAAATTCAAAAGTTGATCCGTAAATTTAGACTTCTTTTTAAAAAAAAAAAAACATTTGGACATGTAGAAACAATTTATTTTATGTTGGAATTCCTTCAGTTGTAATAAATGTTAACGATAAGGATATGCAATAAATGTTAACGATAAAGATATAAATGAACCTGAAATTAGTAAATATTATGGGACTAGGCAACTTCCAATAATGAATGAGCTAGCTTAGACCACCCTTTCCTTTTCAGAATCAAGATATTATCCATTTACTGTACTAAATTTTTTATTCCATCTGTGTAATCGATTGATTTTTCACAAATTAGTCTCTTTATTTTCCACTATTCACATGTTAACTGTAATAAATTCGTCCCATTTTCAAACATATTATCCAACTTAATTTTTCTACAGTTGCTTGTAATCGGCTTTAAGTATTTTTTTAGTGTAAAATAAGTGCGAGGAGAAGTGGATTTGTACGCCACTTATAACATGTTTTTAGTTATATGACATTTTTATAAAAGATCTTCCTTTAATCGTAAGAGATATAAAATATTACACATAATACTGATGCTAACATTTTGCTAGATGATGCTAACCGAGGCACTGCCCCGGAGGAAGCGCCAAGTTAATTTTGAATGAAGTTGCTTGTTTTACCAGGAAAAAAAAAATGATTGTATTCCTTTACACACTTATTTTTAATTTTATGGATTGAAAGTCACTAGGCAGTCCAACTGGAAGAGCGAACAGTGAAAGTCAAGATTACGTGCAATTAGGTGTAGCGTGTCAAACCTAGCAAGATATCTTTCATTTTTATTTATGCATACAAGATCTTTATTTTTACACAAAACAAATCTGAAAAGACCCATTTTTTTTATTCAATTTTTAAGCGGATAAGAGATATCATTTAGGATCATTTCCTAAGGTTAAACTCATAAAAGAACAAAAGAAAAAACAGAGAGAATGATGAAAAGAAAAATAAATAAATAAGATAACAGAAATTCAACGATTTTTCTCTTGCGTGAACCCCACTTTCTTGACTTTATGTCCAGAACCTCCAAAATTCTCTAGATTTTAGCGATTATCTCAAAACGAAATCAATTATCAAATCGATGACGAAGACAGCGATCTTCAATATAAATGCTTGTGGTTTTACACTTACCGAAGTAAATGCATTAAATGAGATTATATATTTTAACGGTTAATTTAACTGTCTAACAAACGAATAAAATGTAAAAAGATTTTTAAAATTTAAATCGAAAATATTTAATTAGATCACTTTATTATTCTCTCGTCCCAATTTGTATGACACGATTTGTCTAGGCATGATATTTTTTTTTAAAAAAATGGACTTTTGAAATTTGTGATCCAAACTCCAAATAAACTTTACATATTTATGTGACTGTAAATACAAACAACAACGACAACAAACCCAGTGAAATCTCACAATGTGGGGGTCTGGGGAGGGGACCTTCGAGGTAAGGAGACTGTTTCCGAAAGACCCTCGGCTCAAGAGAATTTATGTGGTTGTAAATACTCTCGCAAAATTAGATTATTTTTAAATATAGAAATACGACAGTCACACATTAAAAAAGAAAATGTACTATATAAATTGAGACAAAGATAATAAGAGTTGAGGTGTTTAATTACAACATAGCTTAATTCGAGCGTCTAAATATATGTATTAAGTCTTATCTTTTGTATAGTGCAAAATAAGTTCAATTAAGGCAAAATACATCAAAACACCCTTAAACTATACCCAAAATGTCGATATCACACTTAAACTATTCTGGCGACCTATTACACACCTAATATATGAAAAAGTGATATTTTTTACCCCTCCAAAGTTGATGTGGCATAAAAAAGAATTATATTTAAATAATAGGAGAGTGAGGTCAATTTTTTTTAAAAAATTTATTATAAAAAATAATTTTTAAATAATAAAAAAATTATTCCTCCACCACAACTGCGCCCCCACCCACGCATTGCACCCCACCCCACCCCACCCCCTTCTCTTCCAGCTTCACGCCACCGCCACCCCACCCTTTCGTCTCCTCCACCTTCACGCCACCCTATCCTCCCGTCTCCTCCACCATCACGCCGCCCTATCCCCACCCCCAAACCCTTCCTCTTCATTTCACCACCACCACCCTCACCCGCTCCCACCTCCATTCTCCTCCGCCTTCACGGCTGGCGAAGCTCTTGCCCAACCCTTCTGCATATTTTTCCCATTCCATAAAACACCTTGTGCCCTACCCTTCTGTATTTTTTTCCCATTCCATAAAACACAAAAAGAACTCTTGCCCAACTCCCCGATCTCTCACCCACTGCTCAACACCAAGCATACAAAAACGCACAAAAAGGGACAAAAGAACAGCAGCTCTACACAAACAGCCAACAGCTAAACGATTTTTCTTCTTTTTCTCTTCTGTTGCTATCTCATTCTCGTTCCAGGTATGATCTTTCACTTTGATCTTTCATGATTACATTCTTCTTCTCCTCTTCATCTTTGGTATAACATTCATAGATTGTAGAAGTTGAACTTGTTTTTTTAGCATGAATTTCATATTTAAGCTAAAAATGTGAAAAAGAAAAGGAGTAGGGATAAAGAAGAAAGCGAGGGTGGGGGAGGAGGGGAAAGGGAAAAAAAAAAATTAAAGAATTTTTTGATGTGACGCTGATGTGGACTGATGTGAAAGAGAGTGTGTACACTCTCCCTAGTGCAACTGGTCAAATTATATGAAGGAGTAAAAAAGATTATTTTTTTATATATTAGGTGTGTAATGAGTAGTCAGCATAGTTTAAGCGTGAAAATAACTTTTCGGGTATAATTTAGAGGTGTTTTGATATATTTTGCCTTCAATTAATTATTGAAATTCAAACATGAACCCCACTATCTTCGCTGTTATGTCCAAACACCCCCCAAAAAAAAATTCTCTAGATTTTCGCTCTCCAATGGATTCTCGAATTGACAATGAAGACGGCGATCTTCTCCCTTCAACTTCCACTTCCACTTCCAACTCCTCCAATCGCCGTAATAATTTCCACTGTTACAGTGAAAAATTCACTTTCAATAACTCCGATTCCGATTCCGACGCCGGCGAACTCGCCGGAAATTCGGTTCGTAAACTCAGCTTAGACGAAACGAACCGAACTCCGAAGCTATTCGATCGGTTTTACGCCACGTCATCTTCTGATGACGAGGATTTCAGCTCCGGTTCAGGTCAAAACGGTGTCGTTAGGAAGCGACTTGATAATATGATTCAATTCCTTGACCGTAAAATTACGACGGAACAAGCAGTTAGTAACAGTAATGTTAAAGGTGAATCTCAAGGTTTACCTGAGTTTATAGGTAAATATTTATCCATTCACTGCTAACTAATAAGGACCTGTTTGGCGCCATGAGAATTTTTTCACTTTATTTGAAAATTAGCATTTGGCCATGCAAAAATCATGTTTTCACTTTCAGTACATTCAAACAACCAAATATTCATTGCAAAAACTATAATCAAACACAACTCCAACTTTAAAATTTCAAATAAAGTGAAAAATATTTGGTTTTCATGGCCAAATGCCTATTTAAAATTTTATACATTTAGGTGTCGTTTGGTAGCTGGTTAGAGTTATGCAGGTATTAGTAATACAGAGATTAGCTATGAGAAAATCTGTTTATTGTTTTATGCAATCTAGTTATTCATGTATTAGTTATTTCATCTTCTGTCCTTTGTAACTTATACGTGTATTAGTTATGCAGATTTTTAAATTACAGACCAAACACTGTATAGGTGTGTTGAATTTTATACAAGCAAAAAAATGCTTCCAAATATGATATTACTGCTCCTATCCAGCTACGAAACAATCCCTCAGTGTAATTTTCACAAATTATTCACTTTATTTTCCACTTATCGCATGTTGACTGTAAATTCGTCCCGAGTTTATAGGTAAAGGTGGTGGTACCGGCATTTTCAAGTTACCGGTACGTGGCGCGGTGCATCCTGACCGTCCACCGTCGTTGGATTTACGGCCACATCCGTTGAGAGAAAGGCAAATTGGGGGATTTTTGCGGAATGTCTTGTGTACGGATGATGGATTATGGGCCGGGTCGGAGTGTGGAGTTCGTGTATGGTATTTATCGGATATGTATGAGGCTGCTGAGGATGAGGATGAGGATGATGTTGCACCTTTTGTGGAATCTGTCAGGACTTCACCAACATTGTGCCTTGTTGAAGATGCTGGGAATAGGTTTCAATTTGTTTGTCTTACTTTCCTTTTTAGTTCGTTTAAAAAAAGATGTCTCTTTCGCCTTTTGGCAACTCTTTAGTTCCAACTTTGCACATGGCATGTTTAAGACCACAAGATTTAAGGACATTTTGGTACATTCTACGTATCTTTAGTTAAAAACCACAAGATTGAAAAGTCTTTTTTTTTTACTTTTTTAAACTCTGTGTCGAGTCAAAACCAGACAAACAAATTGAAAGGGGGGAGTAAAATATTTAATTCAAAAACTCATGAATCTCTAAATGTGCTCTGCAATTCTCCACTCTCCTCTATAATATGAAAAATAGCTAGCAGCATCCTTATTTATAATCGTGTGAAACCTACTTCAACTCAGAACATGAAAATGTATTCCTATATAAATTTGACTAGAAATCCTTACTAGACATGAATTAAATTACCAAATCCTAACCAATTTTGCTTTCCTAATTCCTAGTAACTTTGAATTATTTTTTCCAATAGGTTGATATGGAGTGGACATAAAGATGGTAGAATTAGGTGTTGGAAGATGGATAATGAGATTACTAGTAAAGAGAAAATTTGTGGAAGAGATCCTTTGAAAGAAGTGCTATCGTGGCAAGCTCATCATCGCGGTCCGGTTCTTTCCATGGTCATGACTTCGTATGGTAATGTTTTGAGTCTTTCGCGATTACGTTTCTGTGTAATTGCATCTAATGTGCATTATTTGTGTTGTGTAAAATGCAAGTAGTTCTTTTAAAAGTTTACTTTCCATATTGCACTTTTGGCGCTGCACTTTATGTGGGAGAGGCAGGGTGCTAGCCCATCTCCTCTCCTCCTTATTATTAGTAGTTTTTAGTAATCACGTATTTTCTTATTCTTCAATGTGTATTACTATCCGTTGCTTCATTTGCTTTATGTCTTGATACTTCGAAGAACTTCTCTTTTGAGTCGAGGGTCTATTGGAAACAACCTCTGTACCCCACAAAGGTAGGGGTAAGGTAAGGTCTTCGTACATCCTACCCTCTCCGGACCACACTTGTGGGATTACACTGGGTATGTTGTTGTTTGTATTGCATTTTTGGCGCTGTAAATACCAAATTTAGTAATGTAGCCTTTAATTGTGCTTGATCATCTTATATGAGCTATTAAAAAAGTTAGTGCTCATTTTCTTCTGCTATTACAATTGTAAATAGGCAGTAGGTTAGGCAAAGCCTGGGATAGAAATCCCACATATTTTTTTTCCTTGGTGCAGAAGGAACAAAAATGTAATTGCACTATTTTTGGAGGTCAAAGTGAGTTTACATATCAGTTAGCTGCAAGTATTAAATTGTGAAGGGCTCTACCTATCTGAATAATCTGCCAAATCACTTCAGCAATTCAATGGCCGACTAGAATTTTAGAATCTTCATCTTTTTGATAAGCTTTAGGGGAAATTCATGTGGTTTACGGGGAGGATTAGGTGATTATAAGATTACTGACCCCCAAAAAATGGATTAGGGGATTAAGATAAGGTCGATTTTCCCAATCCACTTTTACTTATAAAAAAAGAAAAGAAAGATAAGCTCGATTAGAGTAGGTATTAAGATGCTGTTGTATTTATGATGAGATATGATTAGGAGGAGTGTTATTCATGTTGTAGTGCAATGTTATTGGAGAATTTATGTCCCGTGCAAGAGAGAAAGAAAACTCCATCTATACTCCGTGTTAGCCACTTCTATGGCGGTACTCCTTCCTCAAGCAAGCAGTTCAATGTAGCCAAGAAAACAACTTGCTATCGTGATGGTCGTTTATTTGTTGAAAGTTTCTCACAAGTAACTCGGACTAGGGACTAGGAAGAAAATAAAAGTAGCTCTGAGATTTGCTGCCTTTCTTCTGCTAGCAGAAAAAGCATTTAGATGCATCTCTCTTTCACTCTTGGTGTGATGCATCGATATCCAAAGTGGCCTTGTTAGTCTCTATTTTCTCCTTGATGAGTAAAATTAGTTCCATTTAAACTGGGCTGAGAAAATGCCAGTTTTACAATTAGTGGGAGTAACTCAAGAAAAAAGTGCTTACTTTTACTTATATTTACAAAATTTAAAAAGCTGTGCTTGATTCTGTTCTGACGAGCAATATTATTTAGGCGATCTGTGGTCTGGATCTGAGGGTGGTTCCATCAAGATCTGGCCGTGGGAAGGAATTGAGAAATCGATTTCTCTGATAAATGAGGAAAGGCACATGGCTGCTCTGTCGATAGAGAGGTCATACGTGGATCTAAGGAGTCAAACTATGCATAATGGAACAGGCAATAACATATTTTCTGTTGATGTCAAATATATGCTGTCTGATCGCTCTGAAGCAAAAGTTTGGACTGCTGGTTATTTGTCATTTGCACTTTGGTGAGTACCTTCCGAATCATTTTACAAACAAAGTTCTTCGTTTATGTTCTTTTGGTAGTTTTTGCATTGTTGACACCATTTATTTTTTAATCACTTAATGTTACAATGAACAAGCGTAATAATGTTATGCTTACCAGACCTTAATGCATGACGTAGTTTCTTATTCCTTGATGTGTATTACTATCTGTTGCCATATTTTTTCCTATATCTTGTTATTTTGCTATCTCTTTTCTGAAATTATTGTGCCAGGTACTTTTTCTGAGCCGAGGGTCTACCGGAAACAGCCTCTCTACCTCACAAAGGTAGAGGTAAGGTCTGCGTACATCCTACCCTCCTTAGACCCCACTTGTGGGATCACACTGTGCTTGTTGTTGTTACCACACCTTAAAATTCTATAAATCATCAGTCATTCATGAATACACTCACAGAGGCATGTCTTTAATTGAAGATAGACGTGCTGGTCTTGAATTTCTGCCATGTGGTTTCCTTATTTTGTTTAAAAAATATTTAAACTTTTAGTGCATCTGAAAGATTTTATCTGCATGTCTAAGGTTTTGCACTGCTAGATTTTGTGGGTGTTTCAAAATGAAATCTAATTATTCAGGTCATCTAGTTCTGATTATGTGGATTGTTTCTTTTCAATTGCCTTTTCCTTGCAGGGATGCACAGACAAGGGAGTTACTGAAAATCTTTAACACAGATGGTCAGGTTGAAAATATATTAGCAGCACAAGATCCTGTCATTGAAGATGAAATGAGGATGAAAGTTGTGACCAATCAAAAAAAGGACAAGTCTCAAAGTTCAATCAGCTTCTTTCAGCGTTCACGCAATGCTATCTTAGGAGCAGCTGATGCTGTTCGTAGGGTTGCGGCAAAAGGAGGATTAGGAGAGGATAATCGGAGAACTGAAGCATTGATCATTACAGTCGATGGAATGATATGGAGTGGATGTGCAAATGGATTACTTGTCCAATGGGATAGAAATGGCAATCGTTTGCAAGATTTCCAGTATCACGCATTCTCTGTTCAATGCCTATGCACATATGGGTCACGGATTTGGGTAGGTTATGCTAGTGGCTATATGCAGGTATTGGATCTTAATGGTAATCTACTTGGAGGATGGATGGCTCATAGTAGCCCTGTAATAGATTTGTCTGTGGGTGGAGGTTATGTTTTCACTTTGGCTAATCATGGTGGTATACGAGGTTGGAGTGTGATATCTCCCGGACCAGTGGATGGTATTTTGCGTTCAGAGTTAGCAAGCAAGGAATTTTTGTATACTAGGCTAGAGAATTTAAAAATATTGGCTGGTACATGGAATGTCGCACAAGGAAGAGCTTCTCCTGATTCACTTATATCATGGCTAGGTTCTGCAGCAGCAGATATTGGCATTGTTGTTGTTGGCTTGCAGGAAGTGGACATGGGTGCTGGTTTTCTTGCAATGTCTGCTGCTAAAGAATCAGTAAGATTCGTACCGTCACCCTGTTCTCCCCACCCCATCTGTCCTCTCTTCGGTCTCTATACTGGTGTTGCTTTCTTCTCTCAGATATGTCTAGATAGTTGTTCAACTAAGCTCTAAAGTGGTAAGACCCCTGTAAATGAGAGGAAGACTGTTTTAATTGGCCACTGACTAAGTGGAGAAGAGTCCCAAAGTTCTAGTCTCACTTAAAGCGCTTCTAATGCCCAAAAGCATTTCTTTTTGTTATCACATCCAAGCACCATATAGGCGCTCATTTTCTAAGGACCACCAAACCTCTCTTGTTGAGGTAACTTTGTATGCTGAATGAAGTCAAGATCAAAGTACTGGTAATTTTGACTTGTAGCTACATGCTAAAAACAAGTTACTAGAGAAAATCCATTTATTATTAGCTAATCTGCTTTTATATTTGTGTGTGTGTCCGTGTGTGTATATTCAATGTAGAATATGAGAACCTTCTACAGATGGCAAAGTCTAAAGGCAATTAGCATGCCTTTCTTAACTCTGTTTACGTTGATGTTCAATTATAAAAAATATTTTTGCATTAATTTTCTTTCCTAAAATTTCATTGACCCTAAGAATGGTGAAAATATTATCTAGTGAGAAATTTATAACTAGAATGGTTTTATGATCGACTTGAGCATATTATTTTTCCGTCTGGTCTTTTTCTCAGGCGCTTTAGTCCGTGCAAGATAATTCTCAATATACCAACTACAGAAATGACATAAATAGAAAAGCTGGAGCTTGTACTTATTCGGAAAGAAAAGGCACAAATACAGGAAATTGGTCACCGTTTCCTGATCAGTAAAGACAAGACGTAACTATTTTATATCATCGATGTGTCTTTATGATGTTGTAAATCACTTTTAATTTTATATCAAGCCTCCAGTTAAACTCAAAAAGCCTTTGCACGATAAAGATAATGTGATCTAGACTTGCATCTTCCTATTTAGCTGTGCGATACGTCTTTCTGTCCATCATGGTTTCTGTTCCTATGGCTTGCATTCTTTTTTATACTATAATCCTTCAGACATACTAAAAGAGACAGAAAGATTTTAATTCTTCCACATTTTAGATGCAGGTAGGTCTTGAAGGAAGTTCTGCTGGTCAATGGTGGTTGGAAATGATTGGAAAAACCTTGGATGAAGGATCGACTTTTATCCGTGTTGGCTTTAGGCAGTTGGCAGGCCTGGTTATTTCTGTCTGGTAGGTTTTGCTTATGGATCCTGTGCACTAGGCTTGGGCAACTTTGGTATTTAGCATTTAAGCTTGATGCTGTCGGCTCATACTATTGGTTTCTTAGTGTTCTGCTTCTGAGGACTCACATTAGGTTTCACATTACTTGAGATGAAATGTGAGTTCAATATTTTTTTTTTTTTTTGAAACTGGTAATTCAATATTTGGCTGGCAATTTGGAAGTTTACACCCTTTAGATACCCACATCAAGAATTTTATTGTCAACACCCACCTCAAGATGCAATATTTGTACTAGATGACTTTTATCTTTGGATCTTCTCTTTGACTAAACTCACGAGTTCCATTATAAAAAAGACAAACCATTTAACCCTAACGTACCCCTTCCTCCAGTTGCGGAACACAATTTGTACTCCGATGAATGAAAGTCAACTTTCCTGATTATTTTGTGTAGACTAGGGTCTGCATGTTCAATTTGACTGCCTATCTAAGCAATTTTCTTTTGATGAATAAACGATCTTTTAGCTAGATTTAACGAGCCGGGGCCTCTAACTTCATCAATATAAAAAAATAAACTGGGGCCTCTATTTGTACATGTGTCTGATATATCTGATAAAACAAAAATATTCTTCAGGGTCAGAAGTAATATTAGTCGTTATGTCGGCGATGTTGATGTTGCAGCAGTACCTTGTGGTTTCGGGCGCGCAATTGGGAACAAGGTATGGCTGTGTTCTTCTTTTTGCTGTTTCTTGATGGATCTAATAATATTATGATGAAAGTTAAAGAAAAATTAGTTGTTTGGTGGTGACTAGCTGTATTTAGATACATAAGAACAGAATTAGGCTAGTTATAATCTAGAACTTCTCTCTTACTTGGAGTCACCCTACACATGGAGTAGGTTTAAGCATGATTTCTTCTTGGGTTTTTTGCAATATTTTGTCACACCAAAAGTTCCTTTACAGCTCTCTAATACACTAGAGAAAGTAGCATAATTCTATCAGAATACAATTATCCTAACTGTAAGTTTCTTCATATGAACATCAGTAATACTACCATAATCTTGAGTATCCATTGAAACAATTTGGTTGGACATACTTGAAGCACATGTCTGCTGTGACCCTATCCATTCAATAATTTTTTTGCTGTTTTTGACAAGTAAATATCATTCTCTGTATTTGTGATATTAATTTTAAATTATGGTCCTCCAAACAGGGAGCAGTAGGATTGAGGATGAGAGTGTACGATCGTACTGTGTGCTTTGTGAACTGTCACTTTGCTGCACATTTAGAAGCTGTCGGTCGCCGGAATGCTGATTTTGACCATGTTTATCGAAATATGATCTTTAGTCGGCCATCAAACTTCCTCAATGCTGCAGCTGGTATGGTGCCGTACCTATTCTCAGCTTGCTTGCTTGCCTGCTCTATGTATTTAATCTGGGTTGCTTATGGTTATCGGTTGCCATTGGTCCTTTCTGTTGCAGCTGGCGTCTCATCTGCGATTCAAATGCTTCGCTGTGCAAATGTATGTACTTACTTGAATTGTCAATAGTCTTCTTAAAATATTCCCTTCCTTCTTCGGAGTAGTATATTTCAATTGGTACAGAATAAAAACATTGAATTATGCTTGTCAGGGTGCGTTTAACTCGGCAGAAGCAATGCCTGAGCTATCTGAGGCAGATATGGTTGTGTTTCTTGGTGACTTGAACTATCGGCTGGATGGCATTTCTTATGATGAAGCAAGAGATTTTATTTCCCAAAGGTGCTTTGATTGGCTTAGAGAGAGAGACCAGTTGCATACAGAGATGGCAGCGGGCAATGTCTTCCAAGGAATGCGTGAAGCTGTCATTGGATTTCCTCCAACATACAAATTTGAGAGGCATCAAATTGGCTTAGCAGGTATCTGTATCAGTTCTGGTGTTGAATGTTGGAATACTCTCCTTTCATATTTTTTAGACAGAATGAAATGCTCTCTCTCTCTCTCTCTCTCGTCCTCTGCGTTTCTCTCTTCTGAATGTTTGATGTGGTTATAATTGTCTCATTTTAAGGGTATGATTCTGGTGAAAAGAAGCGGACTCCTGCCTGGTGTGACAGAATTTTGTATCGTGATAGCCGTTCTACTTCAGCTTCCACGTGCAGCTTAGATTGTCCTGTCGTCTCATCAGTTCTGCAGTAAGTTTTCCATAAAATGTTTCTGTGGCTTTTCTTTCTTCTTTTTCCAGTTCCTTTTTTTTCCTTTATACGAGAGTAAAACCAGGAGTTGGTGTTTCATCCTCCATTTCTCCATCCGCTTCCCAATAATTGTCAACCTCCCACTCTGTCTTTTTTCATATGTATGTGTATCAATCATCGCTCACTTCTTTTTTTCTTTTTTGTATAAACACTTCTGTTTCCTCTGTTCCTACACGTCTAAAAGCCTCTCCGTTGATAGGTATGAAGCTTGCATGGACGTGACAGATAGTGACCACAAGCCAGTTCGGTGCATATTCAATGTGGAGATTGCTCGAGTGGATGAATCTGTGAGAAGGCAAGAATATGGGGAAATCATTAGATCAAATGAGAAAGTTGTGCTTATGCTTCGGGAACTGAATAGAGTTCCAGAATCAATAGTCAGCACAAACAACATAATCCTCCAGAACTCGGATGCATCCATCTTGCGCATTACAAATAAGAGCGGGAAAAACAAAGCTATTTTTGAAATAATTTGTGAAGGCGAGTCCACTGTTAAAGATGATGGGCAGGTGTTGGATTATCGTGCAAGAGGTTCTTTTGGTTTCCCTCGTTGGCTTGAGGTAACTTCCACTTCTTAAATTGAAGGATCGGAGCTTTTTTGTCATTTTAGTACCTGGGGCTTTGGTGGCGAGGGTTCTATGTTTTTTACTCGTTAGACTTTTTGAAGTGATTCCTCTCTCCCCCTTTCTTTGTTTCCTTCCTTTTTTTTTTTTTTTTTTTTTTCCAGACTGGAAGATTGGAAGTCACAACCAGTTCAGTCCCTCTGAACATGCTCATGAGCCATGATTTTAGTATTCGCACTTGCCTATTCTAGAAATCTGAACATCAGAAGTTGTATGCCTCCCTTAGCATCTTATTTGGTTGGGACCAACTGGCTTTTGCCCTTAAAGCTACCTATATCATAAAGAACTTAGGAATTAGGATACATGCATAGGCTTTTATTTCTCGATGTTGCAGAAGACGGAAATATATAAATGAAAAAAACATTGTAGTGGAACATCTATTTTCTAAATGAAAGGACACCAAGAAAAAAGACGAATTTAGTAGTAAATGAGTTGAGTGACTTATTAAGAACTGTGGTTTTCTGATTTGGATATGGTTAGGCCAATACCAAGTTCCATTTGAGAAAGGGTTAGTGTCCCAGTGTTGCTTCAAAATCTGCTATTCTACTATGTTGTCCTTAAAAGAAGAGCTATTTATAGTTTCATAAGCTAAATTTGCACTCTAAATATTGGATTTTAAGAATCTTACGCATTTGGGTTGAACTTCAACAGGTTAATCCTTTAGAAGGCGTCATGGAACCCGACCAAATTGTTGAAATCTCAGTTCACCATGAAGATCACCAGACACTTGAGGAGTTTGTTGATGGAGTTCCTCAAAACTCTTGGTGTGAAGATGCCAAGGATAAGGAAGTCGTATTGGCAATCAATGTACGCGGTTGCTTCTCAACGGAAAGAAAATGTCACCGTGTCCGTGTACGCCACTGCTTTTCAGGGAAGCCTTTGCCAGCAGAGGTTAGCCCCAACAACTCTAACCATTTGCAGCCAAATGTCCTTCGCCGCTCTGATTTTAAACCCAGTGGCTTTTCGCCTGATGTTGTTGATGACCTAATAAATCTAAACAGTCCTTGCATATCTCCACGTTGAGCCACACCCACATCCAATTTCCATGTTTCAGTACAACAAACCTGCAAAGGAATGTGTGTATGTAAATAGTCACCGAAGGGACTAGTGTTCAACTTCTCAATAGGAAATTATCGTTGAATATGTCATTCTTTTGAGGCTGTCACTTTAATTTGAACGTGTATAGCATAAATTGCACACTTGCAATGACATAGAGTTAGTTGTGTATGTAGCCATTTAAGGTATCCGAGTGAGTGTCGCATTGAGTTGATCCCATCTAAAGTTGTGGTGTGGGTTTGACCTCTTTGAGAATTCTTTTTGATATGCTTCTTGTTTCTACATTTTCAGTTTTGGGAGGAGATATGTGCATTTGCAAAACATTTAACAGGGAAAGGAGGCATGTGATATGTTTTCCTCTCTCTAGCATTGTTTTTTGTTTATTTTTCTCCTTCCCCCCCCCCCCCCCCCCCCCCTTGGCTCTGTAGATATTCGATTACTATGAATTAAATGAAAAACAAGGAAATTGGGGACTGCTCTTCTTGTTGTCAGTGAATTAATACGCTTAGGGGTCGTTTGTGTTTGAAGAATAATTCAAAGTGGTAGGAATCGAATTTGTGGAGGATTTGGTATTTTGCAAACATGTAATACCGAGATTATAAAGTTGGTATTATAATATCAGGATTAAATAATAACCGAATTATTTAGTGAATGTATTTTTTTGTGGATGTTTGATTTATTGGACTAAAATGAAAAATACTTAATATTAACATAAAATATGTATTTGGTTGTGCAGTAGATACTTAGGGACCATAACAGAGATATACACGCCGGACAACTAATTTACTGTCACTTTAGCCAAGGTTTTTTATTTCACCCGATTAGCCAGAGTCTTTGTTTAATCAAGCAAAAGAAAATGTCTACATAGACCTTTTAGGTATAACCAGCAACATCACAAGTTTCATCTCCAGCGCGACAATAAAACCGAAGCTTCATCTCCACCATGAGACTTTATATCTGCACTAGAATATAACCCCAATCCACAATAAAAAGAAAAGGTCTACCCAACATCCACCGGAAAACACCATAATCTTCACCATCACGATTTGCAATAATTAATGTGAAAAATCTCCAATAACGAGGGGAAAAAGGGGAAATTCAGATAGAGAAGAAGAGATGAAACAATATATAAATATGCATATATATAGTGTATAAATATGCATATCGTATAAAGGTGCATATACACCTCTTATACATTGTTATACAGTGTATTTTTGCTACCTCGTATTGTATAAAGGTGTATAAGCAATGTATAAAGATGTATATATAATGTATAATAGTGTATAATTCCTTTGGTATTGCGAACAAATACTTATAATTTTGAGTTAAATAATTAGCAAAAGAATCTAATTTATACTTTTATTTATTTTCAACTTGACAAAAAATTTAAGTATATAAATTTGTTAAATAAGAAAAAATATTAATAGCGAAAGAAATTAGACACAAAGCAAAATCAATTATAGTATAATGTTAAATGTCACATTGGTCAAATGCAAATGAAATAACAAGTATGAGATAGTAGAAAATAAAATATATTCTCAATCAAGTGTCATTATTTTTTCTGTTACACTTATTTTAACAAATAAAAATTATCAATATTCTTTTATACATTAAGTTATTTCACTGCTAAATAAACATGAATTATCCACGAAAAGTTAAACAGTAAAATTTGTCGCAAATCCTATTAAGCGATGGATTAGTAATGAATTATCTCTTCTTTCAATTTAGGTTAATGAGAAACTTTAAAAGGACCAACAAAAAATCTTTGATTCTACATTACCAGTCATTTGCATCACCAACCACTATTTATAAGAAGAAAAACAACACCTGGATGCGAATCTAGCAAATGATTTGGTTTATCTCATGATGACCAAAGTAATTTTGGTCAACTAATCACAATTTTAAGACTCCTAAGCTGAATTCCGTTAGTATGGCTGAAAATTAACATTCTGAACCAATATCAAGTAACATCCTGAAAACAATAAGCAAAATACCAAAACAATTAGTTACAAATTTCATGAAATTAGCTTCTAAAAGATTTAAGACAAGTTGGCAAAATCAATCAATTGTTTAATTGTCTCCCTGACCCGTCCGGATTTAAATGGTTAACTTAAGATTATGACTCGCTGGTCGACTTGATCCAACGGGTTGAAGTCAAAATGACCCATCAAGCTATGGGATAAACCAGGTCAAAATAATGTACTCTGACATGTCAAATCGTAACACAAACCCAAATATCAGTAATCATATTTTGAAATTGAGTATTTGAAACATTTTAAGCTAATAATCTTTTTTAAAAAAATACATTAGTTTTTTTTCCCCTAAATAAAGTTAAATCAAAGGTTGGACCATGTTAAGTGGGTTGGATTGGAAATCAATTATCTGGCCATCTTGATTCGACGCGCTATTTAGTCGAGCAAAACTTTCAATGCCTTAATTCCTTTGACCTACTATTAATACAAAGCTGAACAAACACGTCCATTTGACACCTCTAAATTTCAAAAAAAAAATGAGCAAGGCGTTATTTGTGCATTTGCAGGCAAAGTAGTGTTGATCCACACATCTTGTATCCAATCAATCAAGACAAATATCCTCCGAGCTGCATAAAGCAGGGGAACAAGTGCTCTAACCACACCTTCTTGTTGTTGTGGTTGATTTCGTTCCTTTTGCTGAGGTTTTGTTGAAGTTGTCTCATCTCTGGACCTACAGCTAAAGATGCCCCTGACATTGTTCAGTTATGCTTTTACTGCCTGAAGTTTTAGTTCCTATGGAAACCCAAGTTGTATACTAATTAACCTGTCATCCAAAAGCAGAAAACCATAAGTTTTATGTGACGACGGATATTTAGTAAACATTGATGATATCCAATAAAAAACGACAAGTAATTTGTATCACTTGTAAATTACACTGATGGTGGGGTAAGATTATTTTCCTCTGAAGTTGATGGTGGGGTAAGATTAATTATACTATCTCTTTGATATATTATGTTAGACTTCTAAGGAGGAAATAATATTGAGATAAAACAAATTGGAAAAGACTTGAATGGATGCATCAGATAAGTCGTTCATGTCATTACACAAAAATTGCATGTCTATGGTGTTAGACCTGAGCTGGGTATTACTTACGCGGGATTTAATACTAAACATGGTATTACTAACATATTAGTTATGCAGGATTTAACACATGAACAACTTAGCTCCTAACCAGGTATCAAACGACCCCTTAGGGAATTGAATCTGAACACCGTCTTGGAGCCCAACATTATCGATACCTAGATTTTGAATTTCATTTTTGTATATATAATGAAATTTTTAATACAAATACCGAATTTGGACTAAAACTATTGGGTTTAATCGAATCCGTCAGTAACCATCTCTAGCTCCACCCCTGTCTAAACCTTAACTACAAACTTCAAAAGTGGAAGAAAGAAAAATGGGTTTAGAATGGGAAAAAGATTTACTAATTTTTCTCCTCTGTGTGGGAGGGGGTAGGTAAAAACTACAAAACAAAACTCCACTATGAAGGCATTGCAAACATTAAAATCAAGATTGATAGTAAAAGAGTTGCATTCTTATTCCCACAACCGCGGATTACAGCTCTGAAGCAGCAAATTACAACGTGGTAAAAACATGAATTGAAGCAGAAGATGAACACCCTTATACTATACAGATTACATTACAGGACCATTACAACATGGTAATCCTTAGATCAATGGGTGGGTGAAGAAACCAAATGCCTCCAGAGATATTTGCCAGTAGCCATATCCACGCAGGTCCAAAATCCTTTCCCAATGACCCCGCACACCTGATATGATAACCATTAAGATTCAGGATTTAAAAACAGCAAAGTAGTGAACCCTAATAAGGAAAATACCTACCTGGGAGGAGACAGGAAGCGAATTTGAGTCTTCAGGTGAATCGCCGTCGACGTGGTCGGGGTCAACAGCATTAGGCTGGGATTTCAGGTTCCTGAGAACAAAGAATCCCGCCAGAGTTGCAGACAGGAAAATCAGAATAATCCTGAGGGGACACATTCTTTTCTTTCTTTCTCTCTCTATAAGCTAAGCTTCACGTTTTTAGAGAGAGAAAGTATTACTTATTAGAGGAAAAACAAATATGATAGAATGAATTAAAGAAGAAAGTAAGTATACTATGGTCCTTTTTTAAGCAAAGCATAATTCCTAATGCTCCTAGGGGTCGTTTGGTTTGAACACAAGTTAAGATCGGTTGAGATTAATTATATTGAATTAGTTATGTTGGGATAAGTTATTCTGGTATTATTTTTTTTATTAATTATTTGATTTATTGTATTAAAAGTAACATGACATAATTTCTAAGAAAAAGTTATTTGTTTATGAAATTATCCTCCACCTTATGTAGTAGAAAAAGAGTTCGAGAAACCTCAGGGTTATTTTTGTCATTTTCGTTGTTTTAGCATGTGATTGCTATTTCACCCTTTGTCAGAAATAATTTATCCTAACATTATTCTTAATGCTGAAATAACTTATCCCAGGATTAATAACCAAATAAGGGATATAATGATAATAAATTTTTATTTCAGAATTATTTTTTCTTATCCATAAAACCAAATGACCCCTAGTAATTAATTTCTACAAATTGAAGGTACCATTTTATCCCGGTCACGTTCATGCAACACGGCTCCCTCTTTTATTCTTTCTTTTTCTTATTTAGGTTGGGGCAGGAGAACCTTTTTTTTATTATATTGTTTTGTCGGGTAGGAGAATTTCCCCCATCACCCAGACGTAAGGGCGGCTGCTGCTAACCCAAATTGATAGTTGGATATGAGTGGGATCCCACTTATTAGGGGTGTCAAATAGAGTCCGGAACCTAAATGACCCACAAAAAAAAAAAATGAAATGAATCAAAATATCTCAATAAAAAAAAAGTGGTATTAAAGTACCTTGTGTTAAAGGACTTAACCGTAACGGCACGGTTAAGTCCAACAGCGCAGTAATTTACTGCATTGTAGGAAGGCCGTCAAAGGTTTAATAACGTACAAAATTCTTGCATTATTAAAACCCATAAAACTAGGGCAGAAACTCCATTTTTCTAACACTACTCCATTCTCCTCCATTTTCACTCTTTTGCCATACTTTACCCCATCATAAATCATGTCTCAAAATTCCGAATCATCGTAAGTTTATTTTGCAACTTTTTATGGAGTTTTTGTCACATTATCTACATTTTGTACCTTACAAAACTAATGTTATTTGTTATTTTGTTAGGCAGATGGTGGGTGCAAATATTTTTGGTGGGAAGATGAAGTTCCCGTAGATAAAACGGTGGCGGCGAAGTATAAAAAGCCTCCGGTTGATAGAGATACCGGGACTTCACGAAGCAATGTAGATACCGTGAAGTTTGATTTGTAGTGTCAACTTAGGGAAGCTCTAGAAAAAATTGAACTGTTGGAGATGTTGCTAAAAGAATCGGAACAAAAAAAAATATATTTTCAAGGATAATCTTAGAGACTCTCAACGCGAGACAAATCCTTTAAAAGAGAAAGTGAAATTTTGGAGGATGATTTGTGGTCTCTTGTTGTTGTTGTTTGTAATTTTGAAGTGTTGCATTGTCGGCTAGGTTTAATATTTCCTATGTAGTTTGTTTTTATTTTTAGTAGTTTAACTTTTTATGTATTATGTATTTTCTATGTTTTTTTCTAATGAGCATGGGCCCAATTCTTACACTAAAATCTCAATGGATAATTATATTTATATATAGTTTCAAAAATAATATTTTTGTTTGAAATACTAAAATTACCTACTTGTTCCTAGTCTTCTAAGTGATAAATTTACTATAATATTTCGTAATTACCTTCCTTGATAAATCTTTCTTTATAAAGTAAAAGAGGCTGCTATGTTAGAATATATTGATTAATATTTCAAATCTTCTTAAAAATAAAATTTAATTATTTATGAAATCAATTCGATAAAAAGAAAAATAAACAAAAGATTCACAACTCTGCATTTGAATTTATTTTAAGCAAACGTCTATGTAGATTCAAGCATGTACATTTGTTAGTAATATTTTATATAAACAAATTTGTGAGTAATATATAAACGAGGCATATGTTTATCGTTAGTTTTACTTCATTGTCCCTTTTTTATCTCTATTTCTTTAGAATGCAACTCAATATCTTTTCTTCTTGGTTTCTTTTCCTAGTTGGATTGCGCTTCCAAGTTTTCTCTCTCTTTAATTGTGTACTTCAATTATTTGTTATGAAGTAAATATAATTAACATTTCAAACCACAAGGTAGCTAAATGTTATAATGAAAAACATGGTAGATATCTTTGAAATTACCCTATTTATTTTCTTGTTTACTCAAAGCTTTTATTACTCTCTCCATCCCAATTTATATGAAGATATTTGACTTGACACACGGTTAATAATGAAAGAAAGACTTTCGAAATTTGTGATCCAAAATAAGCCATATAAGTAAAATAGAAGTTTAAAGTTAAATTTTTAATAAATTAGAAATGTTTTTTTTTTTGGACTGACCAAAAAGGAAAGTGTAAATAAATTGGGACGGGGGAGTATGTGTATTAATTACAAAAAAAGAAGTTTGACATGTATAATAGACTTTCTAGAAATTTAAATTGTACAAAAGTATTAAAAAAATGAACAAAGAGCTCTTTTGTACTTTTAATTGCACGTGTTTGTAATAGTTGGTGACGTTAGGTTCATAACTTTTTAAGCATTTTAAAAGGACCTCAAAATATTTTAAAATTACCAAAATAAATATTGCATCCTAAGTAATAAAGAAATATAGTAGGGGTAAAAATGACGCATATGAAAAAGTCATAGTACATATACTCTCCTGCAAAAAGTTAGTCAAAGAGGTCACATTACCAAAAAGGGCGTGAAAGTGCCTTTATTTATGTGTAGTACCCTTTAGTAGATGAAGCAATAAAGGATAAAAACAGGAGCGAATTTGGAAGAGGAAACTTTTAATTAGCAAGCCCAGTTATAATCTAACCAAGGACGACAAAACCTATTAGATTGGCCCTCATACATATGGTAATGTATAAATATGCATATATATAGTGTATAAATATAATATCATATAAAGGTGCATATACACCTCTTATACATTGTTATACAATGTATTTCTAACCAAGGTCGACAAAACCTGTTAGATTGGCCCTTATATATATAGTAATGTATAAATATGCATATATATAGTGTATAAATATAATATCGTATAAAGGTGCATATACACCTCTTATACATTGTTATATAGTGTATTTCTGCTACCTCGTATTGTATAAAGGTGTATAAGCAATGTATAAAGATGTATATATAATGTATAATGGTGCATATACACCTTTTATACATTTTTATACGATACATATGCATTCCCTAGAGGACTAATAAAATTCACTTTAACACCACCGTATTTCTACCTAGTTATGCTAGAAACTTCATATACTCAATGAAAGACAAAAGTGAGGCAAAATTAGAACCCGATTGGTTTTTCAATTTCAGATCTGAAAACTGAGAAAATTATTTAGGGTCTTTGGTTCAAATTCTAATACTTTTGGTGAGTTCTAATTGATTTAAGCAACTGGGTTTCAAAGAACAATATGGGTTCCGATTTAGTGGTTCTTCTGTTTATGGTGATTTTGTGTGGTCTGTGTTTTCCCGGTTTCGGATAGTTTAGGATGAAGAAGGTGACGGTGGGATCGGTGGTAGGAGGGTTGGCGAGGGTGGTAGCAATGGCGACACTCATCGTGCGCCACCGAATGCGGAAATCGAGTAAATGGGCATGTAATGCGGAAAAATGGTCGAATTGATCAGCCTCAAAATAAGGATTTGTAAACATGAAGCAGCAAAATGTTTTTATTTATGCTTATCTACACTTGTGTACAACAATTTTACAGTTTATGTTACATTTACCTGTTGTAGTAGATCAGGCAATAACATATTTTATTTCTCAAAATTAAAACTTCTTTTTTTCTTTTTTTAGTTTTTTTATTAATATATATATATATGTTGAGCTACTTTTAGATGTCTTTTGGGTGTCTTGATAGTGTAATTTTTAATAGGCGTTTGGATTTAAAAAAAAACTCCCTTCATTCAAAAAATAAAAATTCACCAGTGTATAATCAAACACAATTTTAGGAATCTTTTTCTGAAAAAATATTCATGTCCAATATAAGTTAAACTCTTCATTTTTTTGGTTTCCATTCGGTGCCCAGTACCTTAATTGGGTGGCCTCAACTAATTCATACACAAGCCGCGTAAAGCCCATCTAAGGTGGAGCTCCGACTAATTTGGATTCACGCCGCATAAAGCTCATCTAAGGGGAAGGCGCTCTCTCTCTAATACAGTCAAACTTCTCTATAATGACAGCGTTTCTCCGAAAATTTCAAGACTGCTATAGTGAGGTGATGTTATGTATGTATACTGCATTTGATGTTTAGATCTCATTTAGCTGTTATAAATAAAAGAACGCAAACAAAATTATATTTCTCATAGTAATATGGTTTGGTCTTGCAAATTTCAAATTTGAATGTAGACTAATTACAACTACTAAAATCAAGGAAATAAGTATCAAATCTATACAAAATCGGTAGATAGGATATAGGTGATTTTGAAAAATTTCAAGACTAAATCAAATTACTATGAGAAATATATTTTTTCCTTTTAGATATTCGTACTTGAAATTTACTATGTTTATAACGTTAATGATGATTACTATAAATATTTTAATATTTTATTTTTATACGTAATATATTTCTTACTAAATATTATTACATAATATTTGAGTATGACTGTTATAGAGAAGTAATTTTACAAAGAGTAGCCACTGTGGATATAGGTAGAATAATGTTATAAAGAAGTAAAATATAACATGAAAAATTAGTTTCGGAGAAAATTAGGCCGTTATAGTGAAATGTTATTATAACGAATGACAATTATAGAGAGATTTAACTGTAATATTTTTTTCCTTACTCATAGTTCGAACCTGAAACCTCTAGTTAGTAAACAACTGTGTCTGAGACAATGGTCGGAAATTTCTGTAAACATACTACTACAACCGGCCTATATCTCATTCCAACCGGCACTCACTGCGCTGTATAAAAATCTAGCATTAAAAAATGGATAAAGGCTACAGATGATGAAGAAGAAGAAATCCAATGCAAATAGAGAAGCTACGAAAAAGACTAATCTTTTCAGCCAAATTAGTGACAGCGAAGCGACAAAAAAGTTCAATGTTTCCAGACACAAGAAGAAGAAGAAATCACTACCTTCTGATCAAATATTCAAAGGTATCTGTTGTGCTTTAACCCTCTCGGTTAAAAAGAAGTGTAACCAAAGCAGGATAGAAGGAAAATGGGACAATAGAATAGCAAAATAAACAAAACAAACGAAGTAACAAGTATTAGTAAAATTGAAGAGATAGGTTACTATGCGAGCTAGAATTTTGAGGTTATGCGTTCTGGATTCTAGAAAAGGATAATATATTTAAGTTTTGAATAATTATTTATACATATCAAGTGAATTTTAAAATACAAATACAAGCCACTAGGTTTTGCTGAACCCATAGGCAGGCTTGTAGATTCGCGGATAGTGTGCAACACTCTCCACTCTGCAACTGGGCATCAAATTTTGATTGTGCCATGTCAGCCGAAAAAAGTACAAAAATGCAGAAAAAAATAAGGCCGGAGTAATAGGTCGCCCGCAAAGGTTGGGTGCGTCATAATTAATCCGAGTATACGTTGGGGATGTATTTTCCCTGATTTTTTTATTAAATTGCAGTTGTGGAGCCCTCAAATAATAATACTACAGAGCAGATGGATGTTGTTGATTGTCAGGTGAGTTTTGATTTCACAGTGTGTAAAGGTATTACTTACAATTGAGTTTAAATTCTTCTTTCTTGTACTGCATGTGTTTTCTATGGTTAAAAAGTTCTATATATATATCTGTGTGTGTGTTTTTCCGAGGGTCCACCGAAAACAACCTCTCTACCTCCCAAGGTAGGATTAAGGTTTGCGTACACTCTACCCTTCCCAGAACCCATTTGTGGGATTTCATTGGGTATGTTGTTGTGCATGTGAGAGAGAGAGAAAGAGCGCTCGAAAGATTTAGACTACTAAAGCACTTGCCTTTGTCATCTCGATCTAGGGTGCCATTGGAATTCACTTCCATGAGGAAATAATGATGGACATCCTCAGCTGGTAACCTGTGAGGTCTCTTTTTCGATTCAAATTTGTTTCAAATGTTTGGGATCTAACCTCCAACTCATACTTTAATATGAAGCATCAAAGTCATGCCAAGGATAACTTGAAATCCCAAAAATTTCTTGTTATCCATTACGACATGAGGAAGGATGATAAGTATAACTTCTATCCTTCTTCTTTATCGTCGGTTGAGGATGTACAATTGTACAAAAACTTGATCGCCCTTCAAGCTGCAAACCAAGCCTTTGTCGAATGTATGGTTGCTGCGATGGGCTGGTTCTTCTCAGAGTTGTTGATCGATTTGACAAACAGCTTCTGCTTTGGAACCCCTCCACAAGAGAATCGGTAAGTAGTACTTCCCCATCCAGAATTTAGACTATTTGAATCTACTTTCGGATTGGGATACGATGCAACTAGTGATGACTATAAGATACTTAAAATTCACCTGAATGGTCAATCTTTTCAAAAACCATCCAGTGAGATTCTCGCGCTAAAAAGTGGTTCTTGGAGAAAAAATTTTAACCCTCCAAATCGCAGTATTATCCCTTTGAGGGATAGCAGTCAGCTTTCGGATCCCTTGGTATTTGTACATGGAGCATTTCATTGGGTTGTGTTCTATTCTGTAGGTAATAATGGAAGAATTCCGTCGGTAGGAACAAAGAGAAGCAGATTTATTGGTTTCTGTTATCATTTGGCCTCATTTAGCATCTCAAATGAGGTATACAGAGAGATATCTTTGCCAGAGCAATTTGGGATGATACTATCGTTTGTATCCCCGAAGTTGGTGTTTCTGTATTGGAAGGATGCTTTGCTTTTATTCTACTTGTAATGAGGGGGGGCAGGGCACTTTTAAGTTGTGGGTAATGAAAGACTATGGTGTCAAGGAATCTTGGACTGAATTGTTAACAATACAACATACCGATCTTTATTCAGCCAAACCGATATTTAGGTTTGCAGATGGTGAAGTGCTACTACGCTGCGGCAGTAAGAAATGTAATGGTTTCGTATTTACGACTTCTAAAGGACCATTTGGATTATGGCCTCGAGCTAATGCCATGGTGCATGGAATTGTTTTTACAGAAAGCTTGATCTCTCCCAGATTACTTATTTAATATTTTCTTATGTATGATTGACACGTTTTATTTTTCCTCTATGTGATCATGTAACAAACTTTTTATTCTTATAAGTTTATCTACTATGCGACAATTTTTGGCTGTTAACCAATGCTGTCAGGGTACTTAAATATGTAAATTTCATTTCAAAAAACTTGCATTCCATGTTCAAATTCACAATCAAAATTAAAAAGTTTAACACCCGAAATTCGAACAGTGCCACATAAATTGGGACACAGGGAGTATCTTTTAATGTTTGAGTTAACATGAGATGTTCTAAAGCTAGATACTGCACACATATTGAATGAATTAAGATTCATTCTTCAACTCATCGAATCAGCATTATCCTATAAAAGCATTAATTGTGGTAATAACAACAGAATAATGCTAATAGATGATTCTCCTGATTAATGTTAAACTACATTCTAAATGAACTGTTATCCAGTGAACATAAATCTCTATTGAAAACGTAAGAAAATAAAACAATTTTATCATAATATGAGTAACTGTGCCCCTCTCCATGTTTGGCGTAGGCACATCCCAGCGATCACCAGACTCAAATTTTCCAATCTGAGAACACCAGCTTGCTTGTTCTAGTATGTTGGACAAAAAAAAAAAAAAAAAAAAGTATGTTGGACAAGCAACAGGTAGGAAATGTTATAGACAAAAAGAACGGCGAGCTTTCAGGGTACCCAAGTCTAATTAGACGATTTTAAATTGCCTTGATTTACACCCCTCAGGAGCAACGCAGGATGGGATCTTCAGCCTAAAACCAACATCTCAACCACAATATATTAGATTCAAAAGTTGTTGAAGATCAAATCAGGGGAACGTGATTTAAGTAACCTCTGTTTCATCACCTGAACCATTTGGCATTTGAAATCACCCTCAAGCCAATGCCAGATGCAACCATTTAATATAACTGCCAAATGACTACCAAAGAACTGGCTTTCGATATGCTCCAAGACTTTGAGTAAACGGGAATTTCATGGCAGGTGCGACAAAGCAGATCCATATGCATCTAATCACGCAGTCATCTGTGATGACTGGTTCACAATAGGGTAAAGTATGTCATCGAAACACAGTACAAATATCAGCTTGCACAAAAAAGATCTTCTTTGATGAAAAAGAGAGTTCCTCCGCAGAAGCAACTCTTTTCTCAAGCACTTGAAACCTCCCAATCAAAAGCTAAAAAAAAAAAAAAAATCCACCATAGGATGTGTACACAAAGCTGTTATGGAGGCAGAATGTTCTTTTTTTTTTTTGGTGGCAACGATTGGCTTATTTGGGACTGTAAGAACACAGAAGCAGGAATAAGAAGGTAGAAGACACCGATAAGCAACTACTTACACCAAGATATGACCCCCTGCCGTCGGATTTGCCTTTTGGGTCGATCTCGTCGCGCGAGGCTTGCCTAGTGCGGGTTATCTCTCCAGTGTGGTTTGCGGGCTATTACACTGGAGCAGGGTTTACCTTGTGCGCACCCGAAAGGTATCGGCGGCGGGTTCCCTTATCATCAAAAAAAAAAAAAAAAAAAAAAAGATGATATGACCCATGAGGACCCATAAATTAATTTTAGGAATATTAGTGATATCTAGTAACCAACCTACAGAACAACTCTATTACTATAATTCTAATCAGAATTCTAGTTCCATATAGCTATCAAGCTAACTCAATGGTTAAGGCACTGCTAACAGTATTATCTTTTAAGGATAAAATGTTTGGCAGCGAGACAGTAACCTACAGGTCTCACCGTAACTCACTCTGCTAATGTTTGTCATACTGATGAAAACCTCTAAATTCTTAGAAAAACATAGAAAACCGATGCCAATGTTAGCTAGGATATCAATCCAACTGTTAAGTTAAGAAGAACACCAAAGCATTAACTCCTCAGAGCAAGGATATAACATCAACACCTCTAGGCTCTGATGAATCCTACCAACCAATACCTGCACACCCAAAGTCACGAAGCATGTATTTTCATCTTTAGACCTTCCGCAGGAACACATCCAATGACACTTAATTCAAGAAAAGTTGCTAAAAGTTACACGAGCAGGCAACTCAATGTCTAAACTACCGGGCAGATCTGGCACATGATCGTATCTACTTCCTGTACATTTTCATTTTTACACCAAAAGACTAAGAGGTTCTGTGCTTTAATATACACATATTTTCTCTTTGCCTACCAAGTACCTCTCATTTGTCTCCCTGGGGCCTAAACAATCTTTTCACTTTTTCACTATGTTTAATGCAATAATTTATGTAGGCAGAGGGCCGCCCACAGTTTAGGGAATATACAAAAAACAAAATAAAATTTCTGCAAAATAGAAGATTGTGTATGTTAGCCTAGATTCAGATTAAACATCAATGACCTAAGTTTCCACATTGGATATGGAAACAGAATGCTCTCATGGACAAGGTTAAATCCCCGCTGTCAGACGAATTTCAAAAACTGACGAATAGTCTAGCGCACATACTTCAAATTTCAAATTAATTTTGAAAAGAACTCCTTACCCAGTAATGCCAGTGCATTAGATGACACGACAAACGTTTTAATGATGAAAACAACAGAAGAGGGAAACTCCAACACCTATAAATAAATGAAAACATTAGTAGAAAAGTATTACTGTGAAACAAGAAAGTTTCCAAGTAATCAATATGTGGCCAAATGACAGCAAGGAACATACCATCATGGCAATAACGAAAATCTTGAAGTAACTTGAAACGAGGATCGAAAGCAGTATATGCTTACATCTGTTGATTTAAAATCCAAGTAAACAATAATCATAATCAACTTCAGCTCCAAAGATGAATATGCTAACTTGACGTCTGAGGAAATAATTTAGACTAAAACCTCTTCACATGAGATATTTTTCCAATTAAATATTAGAGGTAATTATCTGATCCTTAATGACTCCACCTGTGCTAGCCAACCCGAAATAAAAGAGTACGGTAGGTTGACATTCAACGTAAAACTAGTCAATACACAATTGTCCACATAATTTGTGGAACGAAATGAATAGAGAGGATTCAGATAGCCCAATCCAGCGTATCATTCTTCACCACCTAATCCTTGATTTCACAAATTTGTCTGGTAAAATGTAAAAAGAAAGATAGGATTACCAATTCTCTACTAAGTAAGAAAATTAGTGAATTCAAATCTTAGATAGGTTTAGAAAAACTCAACTGACACTAAGAAACTCTAAAGCTCTGTAAAAACCTTAGGCAGTCCTTGTCTGAAGGCTAACAAAATTGTTATACTTAAAATGACTTTTAATCAGCAGATCACATGTACTTATTGATTGTAAAATATATAGAGGCTCAATGCGGTGCTGATAGAGTGGTTAAAGCATACCCAACAGGCAGTTCTGTCCAGAATGTTGTGTAGAATAACAGGTAAATGAAATCGCGTCAAACATTTTTGAACGTCCAAAAGGAGAAAAAGGGACATTATTTTGGGCAAATAGAGTATTAAACGTCATAACAAATATAAACTAACCTATAAGATGAAAGGAAATCTTTACCTTGAATCTCCATTTTGAATTCAGAAACCTCCTTGTGCCAAATAGAATTATACCAAGAAACATGAGATTCCAATAGAAGACTCCCACGAGCACCTAACCACAGCAACCATCACATTATGCTTAAAACAAAGATCTAGATCGACAGGAGGAGCAGGTAGGCAGCGAAATAGAACTAATACAGATTTCAAGTACGCACCTTTCCACAAAGCCCCAGAAATGAGGCAAAGCAAGCAGGCAAACTCCTCTCATCTTGAGTTGTGCATACAGCCAACATTTGGTCTTTACTAGTTAAGGCCATTAAACAATGCATGTCTTAAAGGTTGCCCTCTTTAGTAACAGAGGGCTCTATTTCAATGAACTGAGGGCCAATAGTTACCTCATTTGTTGAAATGTTGAAGTACAGAAAAACTATCTATAATAATTTGTTGAAATACACAAAATATAGATAAATACTCCTTCTGTCCCAATTTGTTTGACACTTTTCGCTTTTCAAGAGTCAAACATCTTAATTTTGACCGTATGTTTGAACATAGAATCGTTAAATTTTTCAAAATAAAATTTACATATTTGAAAACTGCGTAAAAAGTACTATAAGTCACCATCATTAATAATTTAAAATGTTTAAAAGACATGAAAAAATTACGGTCAAAGAACAACTCGTTTGACTCTCGAAAAGCGAAAAGTGTCAAACAAACTAGGACGGAGGGAGTACTTGATATAGATGAATATGAACTAGAGATTAGAAGGATACAAGCATCTAAAATCAGGAAGCCGAGAGATAATTTCCACAACAAGACCTGCATAAACCGAACAAGAAAGAAAATCAAACAAGAAAAAGAGAACAAGATGAGTTTGTAATGCCCCATCTGCATATACATATCAAATAATGAACTAAGAAATATACTAGCAGGTACCTCATCATCCAAAGTCCCTCGAGAGAACCTATTGTAGAACAAGTGTCTGAAGGCTCTAATTTTATGCAAAATCAAGTCAATAACCAATATCTACATTCCAAAACAAACAATTAGGAACTAAACCGAGAATGAAGTCTATACATAGAAATCGCGTTCTTTTTTTCTTTTCTTAAAAAAACAGTTCTTGTATCAATTACCATAAGTTCACATTCAATGTACTCATCAGCAACTGCTTTGCAATTTCCCTGCACCAATGTAGAGCATCCAAAAATCAATGTTACATAAAGAACTACTCCCTCCATCCCAAAATAAGTGTCGTTTTAGCAACAAAAAAAAAAATTGTCCCAAAATAATTGTCGCTTTAGGAATTCGAGACAATAATTAGTACTTAATTGTTTCCAACTATACCCTTATATTAAAGAACTACTTCGTCTTAATGGTGCTCAATTCTCAAGAAACAATCCCAATTTATGTGACACTCTTTCCTTTTTAATCTATCCCAAAAAGAATGTCACCTTTCTATATAAATTAGAAACAATTTAACTTTATAAAATGATTTACAGTCACATCAATATCTAAGACTTATTTTGGACCACAGTATCAAAAGTCTTTCTTTCTTAAACTTTGTATCTAGTCAAATGGTGCCACATAAATAGGAACAGTGGGAGTACCTAGTATTTATTGTTTTTCTTAATAGGCGTGAAAAGAGCTAAAACGACACTTATTCTGGGACAAAGGTAGTAGTAATATATTGGCATTAATAATACTAAGAATGCTATTAATGAAAATTGGAAGGTAAGGAAAGAAAATATATACGCATTTCATGAGGTCTAGCAACCCTGTCAATTTTCCTATTTCTTCTGAAACTGATTCTCCATCTGCTACCCTGCACTCTGCAATGGTTGCATTCTGGTCCCACTGCAATATATAGTAAATAGGTTTTGCAAAATCATAAAGGCTCTTCTACACCCTATTTATCAATTTAGACTACATTAGTTAATTGACTTTAAAGTTAATTCAATTATTTATTCATGAATTACCCTGTTTGGCCCATTTATTTGTTGGTTTTAGATGATTACTATTATTAAAATTAGGTTGCAAGAAGTATTTTTCCCACAACTTGCAAAATTTCAATGGCGAAAAAGGCTGTGTTAATCCCTAGAACGAAAGAATCTTTGGACTCTTTTTAATTTCCTCTTACCTATTGAAATTACGCGGAGAAAAATCACATATGAAAATATGCAAGAGAAAAATTTATCGAAACAAAGTCATAAAGCAATTTTTTTACACCCATTAAACCCATATTTCCTCCCTTTTTTTACACTCACTTAGATTGCACGATGAAATTTATAAGCAAGCATAAGATACGAAAGTTGAATTCAACCACGCGTTGATGATGTTGCGGGATTATTTTGTAATTTTTATCTTATGTGTATATTCAGTTGTTATTTTCGGCATCTGATTAATGAATTTCTGACTAGTTAGCAAAATTCATGAATAGAATCTTGATGTGACTATGAGACTCTCAAGAGAAAAGTTAGGTACCTGAGATTAATGAAATCTCGAAGAACTATGTCAGGAAAAAAAAATGAAATTAATATATAACAAACGTTTATGAATATAATATAGCGTAGAAAAATTGTAGAATATTACGAGAATATGAAATCTAAACCTATTGAATAATGCAGTTATATAAATGATTTGTCAAAATGGAATCACAATAAATGTTTTGGATCGATAAATTAATGTGAAACCAAATGATAATGTCAAATTAATGGAAGAAAAATCATGAGGTCTCTGGTTTAGATGTTAGTAGTCGGAAAAAAAAAAAAAAAGAGCATCTATCTAACTGAAACATCTCTACAGTGAGAAAATGGTTGGATGAAGAATCAGTTTCGGTGTTGCAGGCTCTTAACCAAGAGGATTCCCAGGCCACCAACTACAAATGTTGAGATGAGAGCTTTGGTTCTTGAGTCAATCTTCTCGGTCTTTCGCTGTCCGCGCGCGGTGCCTAACCCAGTATTCTTCAACTTTCTACACTCATGTTAAGAAAATCATTAGCATAGTCAAGCAAACTAAACGGTGCACAGAAGGAGAAAAGGGCAGAAGACTAAGGGGAAATCAGTCATAATATTTTCCCCTTTTCTTTTATGCAGGTGTTTCAATAAGAAAAGCATCAAGAAGATGGCTAGTTACAAGAAACAAATAGATGCAAGAGAGAACCTCTACAAAGTGTCGGTCTAGGACAATGTTACTCCTTTTGTTGGTACCATACACAATCATAAAACTATCAAATTATGGGTTTTCAAATCCGTCATAAAATCTCAAAAGAGACCTCCGAAATAGACCAATTCAAGTATTAGATATTTAACTTCCAGAATTAGCCAAAACTGACTACAAAGTTGAAACAGAAGCATAAATAAGGAAGGGAAGAGTGCTGACATTGCCTTGGCATCAAAGAAGGGAAGAGGATGAATATCAAGGGAGAAGGCCTGAAGTGACTCCACGGATACACTAAAGATGCAGCTGTCCTGCTGTTTTTGCACGGCGAGGAAGGCCATTGTGAAACTTGAAGAAGGAGCATCAAGAATGACCACAAATTTTCCATTTCCCAGGCCAATCAAAATGGGGGAATAAGGCCGAAATTGGAGGGTGGGGCATCGATCTTTAAGAGATGGTGATACGGACCAGGTTTGAGAAACAATATCATAACCATACAAGCGCAGGTCACGGGCGAACCAATAGAATGTATTGTTATGGAAGACCGTTCGGAAATTATTGATAGCTTGGAATAGTGGAGCGCTGTCAGGATGAGAGAACCAGCGAGCAAAGGAGGGATCAGGGGCGAACCTCAACGTTTTCGAATGAAAATTGAAAAACATGAGAGGGCGTTCAGGGGGGTCATAAAAGACAATATCGGTGGGCTCACCGTCTTCTCCTTTGACAAAAGCAGCATCAAAAGGATCATAGTCATGAAAATCTTCGACATCGGGATCTAGGTAGTGCCAAGTTTTGTCTTGGATGTCGTAAACTTCACCACACCTGTCCCAATCTGGGGCAAGTTCCTCGTCCTCATCTGGGGGACGATAGTCAGTGCCAAGAAGAGCATATAGTTTTTTTCCACCAACGGCAGTGAAGAAGGGTGATGCACGGGGAATTTTCATGGAAGAAGATACGGTTTCCCAAACCGTAGGATCATCACTACTCATGTTATGCTTGATCAACTCGTTACAAACGCGTGTCATCCCCTCACTATTCAACTTGACTCCGCCAATCCAGTAGATGTCATCACCAATAATGTCCCAGCTTCCTGCCCGTCCAAATCTTTCATGACAGAGCACCGCAAAAGGAGAAATCGTTTTTCTTCTGCCCCCCAAGGTATTCTCAAGCTCCACGCGATACCACATATCCTCCTTATCTCCCATAGCACGGAAAATCACAGCAAACCTTCCTACTTCCATTGCACAGCACCATTCCTTGTCCTCCTCGTCTCAACACTTATACTTGCCTTTTCCTTTTCCCTTTCCAAACTAAATTAGGGTTGGCCCAACCCTTAACTTATAAAACACAACCCCCCAACAAACCTTAAAAGTATTTAAAAGTTTAGAAATTGTCAAAAACAACCATATGCAGTTCACGTGAACATATCCTCCATAATTGTTTTTAGGATGTTTTCCTTTCTTGTGATTGATAAACCTTAGACTACGTTATTTAATTGACTTTAAAGTTAATTCAATTATTTGCCCTGGTTGGCCCATTTATTTGTTGGTTTTAGATGATTATTATTATTAATAAAATTAGGTTGCAAGAAGTATTTTTCCCAGAACTTGCAAAATTTCAATGGCGAAAAAGGCTGTGTTAATCCCTGGAACGAAAGAAGCTTTGGACTCTTTTTAATTTCCTCTTGCCTATTGAAATTACGCAGAGAAAAATCACATGTGAAAATATGCAAGAGAAAAATTTATCGAAACAAAGTCATAAAATAATTTATTTATTTTTTGTAACAAAAGAAGAACATCGACTATCTCCGTATTTCATGTAAAATAAAAATCGTTGCAAATTTATCAACCGAGGTTATTAATTACTACCCTCTATCACTTCCTAACTTCTCTCTTTTTTACACCCATTAAACCCATATTTCCCTCCTTTTTTTACACTCACTTAGATTGCACGATGAAATTTATAAGCAAGCATAAGATACGAAAGTTGAATTCAACCACGCGCCGATGATGTTGCGGGATTATTTTGTAATTTTTATTTTATGTGTATATTCAGTTGTTATTTTCGGCATCCGATTGATGAATTTCTGACTAGTTAGCAAAATTCTTGAATAGAATCTTGATGTGACTAACAGACTCTTAAGAGAAAAGTTAGGTACCTGAGATTAATGAGATCTCGAAGAACTATGTCAGGAAAAAAAAATGAAATTAATATATGACAAACGTTTATGAATGTAATATAACGTAGAAAAATTATAGAATATTACGAGAATATGAAATCAGAAAAATTATAGAATATTACGAGAATATGAAATCTAAACCTATTGAATAATGCAGTTATATAAATGAGTTGTCAAAATGGAATCGCAATAAATGTTTTGGATCGATAAATTAATGTGAAACCAAATAGATAATGTTAAATTAATGAAAGAAAAATCATGAGGTCTCTGATTTAGATGTTAGTAGTCGGAAAAAAAAAAGCATCTATCTAATCTTTGCGGGGCTGAGTTACCCGATAATTATACTGATGAGAGGTATCTAGTAAAATAATTGAGGTATGTGTAAGCTGGACAGATCACCGTACTATCATACAAAAAAGTATACGTATTATAACTTTTTCCCTTTGTCAATGTCTTTTAGAGTTTTACCGATGAGTTTTCCTAGTAAAGGTTTCCAACGAGGTCCATTGCATATTTACCTCATTAGGATTTTTTCCCCCAATGAGCTTCTTCATATAGAAGTTTTAAGAAGACATATACGATGCATATCAAATGAAAGTGTTACGAGTAAATTGAATAAAACGTCCATGTAATACTTTCATTTCTTTCTTATGCTGAGAACCTGTGATATCTTCCACGAGACATCAGAGGAACACTAAGAATGGAGAGACTCCAGGTTCCCTCCTTTAGGATTAGACCTAAGAAACACTCAGGGTAGTACTTTGAACCACCTTGAATTATGTATAATTACAAGGGTACTTTGTTCCCTTTTTTGGTGCTCCATACTCTAGCTACCAGAACTTATTATCAGTGTATTAAGCTTTGAGTCCTGTCCTTGGAGGTTTAGGTTATGTCCATCTCCAAGTGTAATTACTTTGTGAAATATACAAGGTAGGGAACAATGCCGTGTCTAATTATGATCCCTAATTAGATGAAACATATATGTATACAATTGTAATTCATAATTGGGTGTATCCCACTTTCTTTGACGTATTTACTATTCCACAATCAATTAAACTTTTGGAAAATCGCACAATCTTTTTTAACCATCTATCAACAAACCATGTTCTATCAACAAACCATGTAAGTGTCCAGAGGCGAATCTGAAATTTTAAGACTCTAGGTGATCATGTAACAAACTCTTAATTCTTATAAGTTTATCTATTGAGCGGCAATTTTTGGTTGTTCACCAATGCTATCAGGGTACTTGTTTCATGTTCTCAAATATGTAAATTTTATTTCTAAAATTCACAATCAAAATTAAAAAATTTAACTCGCGAAATTCGAACGGTGCCACATAAATTGAAACACATTGAGTATCTTTTAACGTTTGAGTTAACATGAGATGTTCTAAAGCTGGATACTGCACACATATTGAATGAATTAAGATTCATTCTTCAACTCATCGAATCAGCATTGTCCTATAAAAGCATTAATTGTGGTAATAACAACAGAATAGTGCTAATAGATGATTCTCCTGATTAATGTTAACCTACATTCTAAATGAACTGTTATCCAGAGAACATAAATCTCTATTGAAAATGTGAAAAAACAGAACAATGTTATCATAATATGAGTAACTATGCCCCTCTCCATGTTTGGCGTAGGCATCCCAGCGATCACCAGAGTCAAATTTTCCGATCTGAGAACACCAGCTTGCCTATTCTAGTATGTTGGACAAGCAACAGGTAGGAAATGTTATAGGCAAAAGAAACAACGAGCTTCCAAGTCTAATTAGACGATTTTAAATGCCTTGATTTACACCCCTCAGGAGCAACACAGGATGTCTTCAGCCTAAAACCAAAATATAAACCACAATATATTAGATTCAAAAGTTGTTGAAGATCAAAGCAGGGGAACGTGATTTAAGTAACCTCTGTTGCATTACCTGAACCATTTGGCATTTGAAATCACCCTCAAGCCAATGCCAGATGCAACCATTTAAAAGAGTATGTATCTATAAACTCTGCCAAATGACTACCAAAGAACTAGCTTTCGATATGCTCCAAGACCTTGAGTAACAAGGAATTTCATGGCATGTGCAGCAAAGCAGATCCATATGCATCTAATCATGCGGTCATCCGTGATCACTACAATAGGGTAAAGTATGTCATCAAAACACAGTACAAATATCAAACTTGTACAAAAAAGATCATCTTTGATGAAAAAGAGAGTTCCTCCGCAGAAGAAATTATTTTCTCAAGCCCTTGAAACCCCAATAGAAAGCTTAAAAAAATTCCACCATAGGATGTGTATACAAAGCTGTTATGGAGGCAAAATCTTCTCTTTGTTTTTGGGTGGCAACGTCGACTTATTTGGGCCTGACGGCCTGTAAGGACACAGAAGCAAGAATAATGTAGAAGACACCAAGAAGCAACTACTAAAGCCAAGATATGACCCATGAGGACACATAAATTTATTACAGGAATATAAGTGATATCTAGTAACCAACCTACAGAACAACTCTATTAATATAATTCCAATCTGAATTCTAAGTGTTCCATATAGCTATCAAGCTAACTCAATGGTTAAGACAGTGCTAACAGTATTATCTTTTAAGGACCAAATGTTTGACAGTGACACAGCAGTTTAACTCCTGGTCAATATTCAAAACATGCACCACATTCTGGTTCGTCATTTCTTTTCCTTCATCTTCAACAATCCAGATTGTACTGTAGCCATGTGCATTCCCAGTTGTGCTTTATACCCAGTCAGCTCTCACTGTAACTCACTCTGCTAATGTTTGTTATACAGATGAAAACTGCTAAATTCTTAGAAAACACAGAAGACGATCTCTAAAATGACGATGTTAGTGTATATCAATCCAACAGATAAGTTAAGAAGAACACCAAAGCATTTACTCCTCAGAGGAGGATAAAACATCATAACCTCTAGGTTCTGATGAATCCTAATACCTTCACTCCCAAAGTCACAAAGCATGTATTTTCATCTTTAGGCCTTCCACAGGGACACAACCAATGACATTTAACTAAATTCAAGAAAAGTTACACGAGGAGGGAACTCAATGTCAAAACTAGCAGGCAGACCTGGCACACCAAACTATCAAAATGGGGATAAATTAGCTCTGGCCTCGAAAATTTATGCCCAAGTCCATTCACTGATTCCCCAACTGAGGAAATAAACCATCGTGTCTACTTCCTGTACATTTTCATTTTTACACCAAAAGACTAAGAGGTTATGTGCTTTAATGTAAAACTATTTTCCTCTCTGCCTACAAAGTACCTCTCATTTCTCTCCCAGAGACCTAAATGTTTTTGAACTTTCTCACTCTGTTTAATGCAATAATTTATGTAGGCAGAGGGTCGCCCACAGTTTAAGGAATATACAACAACAACAACATACCCAGTTAAATCCCACAATGTGGGGTCTGGGGAGGGTAAAGTGTACGCAGACCTTACCCCTACCTCGGAAGGCAGGGAGTTCAAGGAATATACAAAAAAATAAAATAAAATTTCTGCAAAATAGAAGATCGTGTATGTTAGCCTAGATTCAGACCAAACTTGAATGACTTAAGTTTCCACATTGGAGATGGAAACAGAAAGCTCTCATGCAAAGGCTAAATCTCCACCGTCAGACGAATTTCATAAACTGAAAATAGTCTAGTCCACATACTTCAAAGTTCAAATTATTTTGAAAAGAATTTCTTACCCAATAATGCCAGTGCATTAGATGACACAACAAACATTTTAATGATGAAAACAACGGAAGAGGGAAACTCCCACACCTGTAAATAAATAAAAACATTAGTAGAAACATATTATTGTGAAACAAGAAAGTTTCCAAGTAAATGTTACAATATGTGGCCAAATGACAGCAACGAACATACCATCATGGCAATAACGAAAATCTTGAAGTAACTTGAAACAAGGATTGAAAGCAATATATGCTTACATCTGTTGATTTAAAATCCAAGTAAACAATAATCATAATCAACTTCAGCTCCAAAGATGAATATACTAACTTGACGTCTGAGGAAATAATTTAGACTAAAACCTCTTCACATGAAATGTTTTTTCCAATTAAATATTAGAGGTAATCATCTGATCCTTAATGACTCCACCTGCGCGAGCCAACCCGAAATAAAAGAGTAAGGTAGGTTGACAATCGTCAATTTACAATTGTCCACCTAATATGTGGAGCGAAATGAATAGAGAGGATTCAGATAGCCCAATCCAGTGTATCATTCTTCACCACCTAATCCTTGATTTCACAAATTTGTCTGGTTAAATGTAAAAAGAAAGATAGGATTACCAATTCTCTACTCAGTAAGAAAATTTTAGTGAATTCAAATCTTAGATAGGTTTAGAAAAACTCAACTGACCCTAAGAAACTCTAAAGCTCCGTAAAAACCTTAGGCAGTCCTTGTCTGAAGGCTAACAAAATTGTTATACTTAAAATGACTTTTAATCAGAAAATCACATCTACGTATTGATTGTAAAATATATAGAGGCTCAACGTGGTGCTGATAGAGTGGTTAAAGCATACCCAACAGGAAGTTCTGTCCAGAATGTTGTGTAGAATAACATGTAAATGAAATCGCGTCAAACATTTTTGAATGTCCAAAAGGAGAAAAAGGGACATTATTTTGGGCAAATAGCCCTGGGAAGTCCTCGTGTTGCATCCCTCCTTTTGCCAAGGATCTTTCGGAAACAGCCGCCCTACCTTTCAAGGTGGGGGTTAAGTCTGCGTACACTCTACCCTCCCCAGACCCCACATGGTGGGATTATACTAGGCTTGTTGTTGTTGTTGTTGTTGTTGTTGTAGAGTATTAAAAATCATAACAAATATATAAACTAACCTATAAGATGAAGGAAAGCTTTACCTTGAATCTCCATTTGTTGAATTCAGAAACCTCCTTGTGCCAAATAGAATTATACCAAGAAACATGAGATTCCCAAAGAAGACTCCTACGAGCACCTAACCAAAGCAACCATCACATTATGCTTAAAACAAAGATCTAGATCGACAGGAGAAGCGATTAGGCAGAGAAATAGGACTAATACAGATTTCAAGGTACGCACCTTTCCACAAAGCCCCAGAAATGAGGCAAAGCTTGCAGGCAAACTCCTCTCATCTTGAGTTGTGCATACCGCCAACATTTGGTCTTTACTAGTTAAGGCCATTAAACAATGCATGTCTTAAAGGTTGCCCTCTTTAGAAACAGAGGGCTCTATTTCAATGAACTGCAATTCTGATTCTTAGTTCAATAAAGTCCAATAGTTACCTCATTTGTTGAACTGTTGAAGTACAGAAAAACTATCTATAATAATTTGTTGAAATACACAAAATATAGATAAACACTTGATATAGGTGAACATGAACAAGAGATTAAAAGGATACAAGCATCTAAAATCAGGAAGCCGAGAGATAATTTCCACAACAAGACCTGCATAAACCGAACAAGAAAGAAAATCAAACAAGAAAAAGAAAACAAGATGAGTTTGTAATGCCACATCTACATATACACATCAAATAATGAACTAAGAAATATACTATCAGGTACCTCATCATCCAAAGTCCCTCGAGAGAACCTATTGTAGAACAAGTGTCTGTAGGCTCTAATTTTATGCAAAATCAAGTCAATAACCAATATCTACATTCCAAAACAAACAATTAGGAACTAAACCAAGAATGAATTCTATACATAGAAATCGCGTTCTTTTTTTCTTTTCTTAAAAAAAACATTTCTTGTATCAATTACCATAAGTTCACATTCAATGTACTCATCAGCAACTGCTTTGCAATTTCCCTGCACCAATGTAGAGCATCCAAAAATCAAGGTTACATAAAAAACTACTCCCTCCATCCCAAAATAAGCGTCGTTTTAGCAAAAAATATTTGTCCCAAAACAATTGTCGCTTTAATAATTCAAGACAATAATTGGTAATTGTTTCCAACTATATGCCTTATATTAAAGAACTACTTCTTCTTAGTGCTCTATTCTCAAGAAACAACTACTCCCTTTGTCCCAATTTATGTGATACACTTTCCTTTTTAGTCTGTCCCAAAAAGAATGATACATTTCTATATTTAGAAATAATTTAACTGAAAACTTCCCCCTTTACCCTTAATGAAATGATTTTCAGCCACATAAATATCTATGGCTTGTTTTAGACGACAAGCTCCAAATTTTTTCCCTTTTTTCTCAAACTCCGTGTCTAGTCAAACTATATCACATAAATTGGGAGGGAGAGGGGTAATAAATAAGGGCAACTTAATAAATGATACCTTGTATTTATTATTTTTCTTAATGAGCGTGAAAAGAGCTAAAACAACACGTATTCTGGGACAGAAGTAGTAGTATATTGGTGTGTCTATTGGACATACACACCAATAATCATAATAATAATTATATGCTACTCCCTCCGTTTCGTTTCAATTTATGTGAACCATTTGATAGGCAAGACATTTAAGAAAGACTTTTGAAACTTGTAGTTCAAAATAAGTCTTGAATATTTGTGTGGCTGTAAATCATTTCATAAAGTGAATTTGTTTTCAAATTAGGAAAGAGGTCATTCATTTTGGCACAGACTAAAAAGGAAATAGGTACAGAGGGAGTATTAATGAAAATTGGAAGGGTAAGGAAAGAAACTATACGCATTTCATGAGGCGGATATTGCCAGGAGAATACTGTATGTAAAGTGTTGTCACTGAAAATCCACATTCAACACATCTATAACTCATCTCTTTTTCACTTTCATTAACACATTTTATCTCCATTTTCCACAAATACTTAGCACCTCAATACTGTAAAAAGAAAAATATATGTCAGGGAATTTTGAAAAAAAAAAAAAGTGAAATTGAATCAGGAAAGCATTTGAATTGGTGATTTTGCAATACAAACTTGATTTTATATATATATATAGAGAGAGAGAGAGAGAAGGAATTTACTAACAAATTGTCGCTCTGTGAGGATCTGGAGACTAGGAATTTTCCCTTCTCATTTTTTCATCTTTTAGGATTTCTTTGATAATTCCAATACTTTTTTAAAGAGTTTAGTGAATCCACTAAATCCCTCTACAAAATATCACCTCTGCCTATTTTCACTATGTTAAGGGTCATATGAGAGTAAATGAGGATTAAGCCCTCAACAAAATATACTAACAAATTGTCTATCTGTTGTTTATATATCTATATTCATTTTGTAAAGTCCCTTTTAACTAATTATCTCGATAAATGACCCTGTCTTTTTGTCTCTTATTTATGGGAATGAGGAAATTTAGTTAAAAGGGGTTGCAAAAATGAATAGAGTTAAACGATCGTATGTGTACAAGAGCGATTCTGATATAGTAAAGATGCGATCTATTATATTTTGTAGAGGGTTATTAATTAATTCACCCCTCTACAAAATATAATAGATCGCTTATGTGTTATGTTAGAATCGTCCATGTACATATGAAGGTCATTTACCTCTTCATTTTTGTAAAGACCCTTTTTAACTAATTTCCTCAACAAAAGGTAAGCAAAGTATAAAAATAAAAAGCGAAATATAAAAATAAAAAGCGAAATGAACCCTTTTTTTTTTAACTTAAGGGTGTGTTTGGTATGAAGGAAAATATTTTTCGAGAAATAACTGGGCTTCTTACTTATTTTCTAGTATTTGATAAGTAAGCAAAACATATTATCTCAAGAGAATTTATATAATCTAGTTAAACACTAAGCGGGTGAGATTGGATAGGGAGAGAGGGTTCAAGGAGTGCCAGGGTTGGGGTTGGGGGCATTGGATAGGTGGGAAGGAGACGATGAATTTGGAAAGTCACTTACGGAACTTGTTTCCCTACTTCCATTAAGGATGTCATTTTTCTCATTTTAATAAGTTTATTTTTCTAGAGAAAATATTTTTCAAATTATTTTGACCAACCAAATATGAGAAAATTAAAAAATATTTTCCGGTAGAGTTTCCTCTTCAAAGGAATTCAAAATTATTATACACACATATAATAAATAAATTTTAACTGATACATTCATGGTGTGAAAAAAGATTTAATCGAACACCTTCCACCATGTGTAGCTCTGCCCTCTTTTCAAAAATGTTTTCGCCGTTGTAAGGAATGCTTCCTTGGGATTTTTGTTTCAAATATTTTCGTTTTTCCAGTCACTTCTTTTCATTGAGTACGTCTTTTCAAGTCATGCATTTTTATTTTGGTCTGGTTAAGTGATGCCTTTTCCCTTCATTGATTTAATATATATAATGAGATGCGAAATTTTTTTGTGCATTAATGAATACGTAAGCTCTTTACTGCAAAAAAAAAAATGTTTGAAGAAGACCCTCTGATTTTTTTGGTTATTTTTAACTAGTAAACTATCTTTGACGTTTAAATTACATGGCACTCAGTAATAGCACACATGGCATGAATTAAGACCTTTTTCCAATCCATGAAATTTGCATTGCCCTGTAAAAAGGCCTAAAAATTATGCATGGTTTCCCTTACATTAAAAAATAGTCCTATCTTTCAGCCTAAATAATTGAACGTTTCCATTCATGCCACATGAAACAGAATAACAATATCTTTGATTCCCCATTTCCCCTAATTTTCAAAACTATAAATTCAATCCAGAAAATTACAACTAAACACAAACAAAAGAAAATAAGAGGAAAACTCACAAATGGCCAATAATCAGAATGGTATCATTCTTTTTCTTCTTTTCACAATTTTTCTATCAAATATCACCCTTCTTGTAGCTGCAAGTAGATCATCAAATAATCTTGAAACTGAAAAGGCAAAGATATTAGCACATGACGCTATAGCTCAAAGCATTCACGAAGTTAAGGAAATGAAAAGGTTCATAAACTCTCTACCGAAACTAAAAAGCTTAAGATATTTACACACCATGAGTACTTCACAAGTTGTTGGTTGTGTTGAAGGTATTATAGGGAATATGGAAGAGCTTAAGTATACACTTTACTTGGTAAAGCACCTAAGAACATCAGATCCCTTGTTCGATGATTATTCACAATCTATGGAACATGTAGTAAGGAAGACAAAAAGAAATGGAAAGATATGTATCAATGCTCTCAAAGATGTTGAAGATTTGGTTTTTGTTACTATGCTTAAGAGGAAACTCAAGGATCTATCTTTGATTGTTGATAATGTTGTCGACCACCTTTCTGAGATTAATCCTGCAAGAAAAGCTTTAGAATTTCCTAAGAAAATGTATAGGATATAAACCATATACACTTGATAGTGCATGGGAATTTACATTAATAATGTAAGTTAAACCTGTTGTAGCAGGATATTGCTCTATTTTTCAAGTTACCATATCAAACTTGCTATTATTAGTTACTTATTGTTGTAGACAACTTACCGGATAATGCAAAAAGTCTATTCATTGTCAGTGCATATAACTTAAAATCGTGTAGTAATAACCTCAAGCTAATACACTCCACATAACACATATTCAAGACATTTGACATGCACTTCTCCCAGCTGCATTAATATACAATATTACTCAACTTCATAGGCTTTACTCCACATTTTGGAGTTGTCAGCTTTGCTCAATTAAAATCCTACGAATGCCTAAATAAGCGAATCGGTTTGCCATTTCCATAAAGGATATAATTGACAATTCGAAGTTGCACATTATCCCTTTCCTGCAATGGATCCGGTGGAAAAAGGGTTGCTAAATTTATACACTTCCACTGTAGTGTCCGAGTAGATACTGTTACTTTCTCTCGAACCATAGTACTATTATTTGATTAGATAGTTTGGTTCGGGAAGGGATTATGGAATTTTGGAAAGGAATGGAAAAATAATCTACTTTCATTAAGTGCGATTCATCTCTTTCGCTATCTGCATTTCGTATGGTTATTTGCTTTGGTAATAAGGTAATAAAAAGAATAATGAATAGGTGTATTCGGCCTCGGAAACGTTCCGATGTGATCAATTTTTCGTAGGGGTATTGAATAGTTACAGGTAAACACCAAACGAGTATTTTACAGAGAGCCGACAAGGAATTCCATTAATAACTGGCCGTTTTGATCCTTTGGAACAACTCGATGAATTTAGTAGATCGTTTTAGGAGTACCAATCTTACTTTTATCAGGTACCTGCTCGTACAAGAAACAGCATACGACTAAACTCTGTTCTCAGAACAGAAAAAGTCAGCAAGAAAGATACTAGACCATATTAGAACGTGCTTCGAGATTTAACTAGCACTACAAGTTAAGAGCATAGCCCCGGAGGTATGTCGAGTCCACCCCTGATTCACGCACCAATGCTACCCGCCCTGTACGAGCCACCTACAAGAAAGAAAATAATAATGTGGATAAGAGGGTAACACTACTCGAAGCAGGTTCTTGTTAACTTTAGAGGTCGTTTGGTTGGGGTTTGTGGAGATTTAACCTCCACATAAAAACTATCATAGAATTATACAGTGTTTTGGTACTCTTTTTTATTTCCCTCATACATTATACTTGCACAAGCTATGCAAGAACTTATGTAATATTTTCTTCATACTCCAGTAGTTAAGAATTAAATAAATTTCACGACTGAATGTCTTTACTGGTATGCTGCAGATAATTCAAGATCATCAAAGTAAATTGCTATAGGGGCATCACGCCACATAATGTATGATTGTGATACTTGTGAATTATTTCCAGGGATCGGTTTCCAGATCCGATGACTGTATGTTAGTGCTCTCTTCTTGAAAATTTTCACGTTCTTAACATATCTTATTAATGTCTTTATATTTGCTTGCAAGCGCCATATATCCATAATATTGCATGACAAAGATACATCAGGAGAAGTCCTGCTCAAAGAGCCGGATGTCTCAGAATCAAAAGGTAGCTACTGACGCAAGGGTAATAGTGGGAGTTTGAAGCTTGCTTACGCTACTGTCAATTTATGTTGGCTTAATTACTTGTACTAGCTTTAAGATCGCCCACTTGACCTCTCTACATAGTTTTATAAATTAAGAGTCATTTTCCTGTTAGTCTAGACAATAGGTCTTCTCATTTGGGTCAAGAATACTCGCCCAAGCAGCATACAATCATTAATAAGCATTGACTCAAAAAAAAAAAACATTTTTAATAAGCAAGCATACCTGCTTACCAAAGGTCTGCTAAACTTACTATTTTCATCTGCTCAGTTACAAGCTAAACATGCTATAACAATCATTCATCTCACAGCTGGAAGATTAAATAACATAGATTAGCACTTGATATTCCTAGTCTCTGTCTTTAAAGGAGTTCCATGTTAAACGAAAAGACTGATGTTATTTTTATATATTTCGGAAATCACTAAATCACTACTACAGCTATTGAAATGCACATGCCACCAGAATAGAAGAAGCACAAGCAATATCATTGGAGCTTTTAAATGCACACACTCCACAATATCAATCACTTAGAACTGTGCTTGAAGTTTGATTTTAGTGCAGTCAACTTTTGGAAAGCACAAAAAAATAAACCCATTAAATTAAATACTATATGCAAGCTTTCTGAATCTTTGTCAGGCTAAACAAGTCCTGTGTAAGTCAATGTTTGGTTCATCTGTTCTGGTTTCAAGAAAAACGTCCTAAATTCATGCGCTAAACTTTGGATTGCTCTGTACTTGTTCAAGGAGGCAAAGGTTGGGGAGAAGGAACAGAAGAAAAGTTCAGAAAACATACAAACTCAGATTGCCCAAAATGCAGGATATAACACTTTAAAGATGCCAGCCTATACATGTTGATAAATCAAAATTCAGTTTGGGAAAACAAACCTCACAAATGCCATAAGGCTCCAGTAATCTTTGCAATGCCAACAACTTGTTAAAGTCTCCAGTCAACTGCAAAAAGTGCATAATTCAGAGAGAAGTCAATTGGGGATCGGGGGAAGACATGGCGCAAGTATTCATGAACAGTCCTTTTCAATTATAATTAGGTTTACATGAGAAGGAAAATGCAGTTATATGCAGTCACGTAAAGCGGTGTCTAAGGGGTGTCATCTGACTTCGTTTCGCAAAGAACTTTCTTTTGAATGTGTGTAAATAATACCTTTAACCAAAGCAATATGCATATATGATACTGACACTGCTTGAAAATAATACAAAAATAACTATCATAGGCCAGGAAGTAAAGCCTTAAAACTATAAACACTTCCAGACTTAAACCCATTTACAAGGGGAATTGTGACAATATCCGACACCGCTTGCGCGAAATCTTGCCTATGCCCTGCTCCACCGGCCAAGTATGTTAATAGTATGGCATTAGCATGTGTGCATTAGAGATTAACTGATTGACTGACGAAACAAATCGCAAGAGAGAACATGTAAATAAAGGGTATAATATAATTGAAAACAAAAATGTAATCTTCTATAATATGCAAGAACCAATATACAACAAGTAACAACATGGAAAGAGCTGAACACACAAAGAAAAGACTTTTTTCAACTTTCAACTCCAATGTTACGTAACCAAAAAAAAGAAAATTCACCTCCAATGTTACTGTATGATCAGACACATCAACAGGCTTAGCACGGAAAATACTGGCAATATCAAGGACATCCCTTCTTGCTGCTGCATTAGCGGCTACTTTAATGATCATTAGCTCCCGCTCCGCAAATGGTAAATGAGTTATATCTTGAACCTAGAAAAATGAGCACAACTGTATTATCTGGCTGATCTAAGAACTCCAATGAATAAGATTTAAGTACGTATATCAGAAGAATGAAACTTCTTAGAGTGGCTAAAATTCTCATCCAGGCTGACAATTTTGTTTCACTTTACAAGCTTTATTTTCTTATTGAGAGGTGTGGTTTTAATTATTATGACCTTCATGGTAAGGGAAAGGTGAAAGTAAGATACTTCCTGTCTTTTAAGTTTTAGAAAACTTATAGTAGAGTTGGCAAAGTGCAATGAGCCTGGAAGATGAACAAAGCCAAGTCCACTGCTGGGAAGGTTGAACAGGAAAGCAAAAATCTAAGAGATATAGGTTGGGAACTTTACAATACTAAGACAAAAATGATTATAAGAATGCTAGGCCAGAGCAGCACCCAAGGGTGTGACCTAGTAATCAATGAAGTGGGTAGAGAACCATGAGGTTTCAGGTTCACATCCCAGAAACACTAGGTGATTTCTTCCCATCTGTCCTAGCCTTGGCGGATAGAGTTACCTGGTACCTATTACTGGTGGGAGGTGGCAGGTATCCCGTGGAATTAGTCGAGGTACGCGCGAGCGGGCCCGGACACCACGTTTATAAAAAAAATTGCTAAGCCAGCTAAAGACCAGGATTCTCACTAGTCAAATTGAAGGAAAAGTAAAGAATTCCTAACAAATAGTAAAAAGTAGTTTAACCCTTCTTATACTAGTATATTGAATCTCCATGGTAGGTAAACCTTCCCTCAAGAACCTAATCATCTTAAAATCAGCTTGTAGATAGCCCATAAACATCTGTCAACTTATAAATTTACCTCATGAACATCTATTAACTTGTAAAATTGATTAACCAATTTCCCTATAGTTTCATCCGTTCCAGGGACCACCGTTGTAATGCGTGAAAGCCCCTCTGACTCAGCAGGGCCTACAGCAAGACTCTGCAACATAATCATTGAAACGAAGCTCAGGCGAGAAAATTAAGAGGACGAGAAATTGTAAAGGAAGCAGCAATAATCAGCGGAAGAAACAACCTGAACATTATACCCTCGTCGAGATATAACACCGCTTATCAAATTTAGGACCCCAGGAGTATTGTTGACAAGCATGGATATTGTATGTGACCGAATCCCACTCAACTGCAGTATCAAAATAATCATCAGATTTGCAGCATGTAGAGGGAACCAAGAGAATCACGTTGGCAGAATAGCCTCCATAAGGTACTTTTATTGACTAAGACTATAATTCTTATCTAACGATGGATCCACTTTGATTAATTAATACTTGGTTTAACAAAAGGCCTTTCTTGAGAATGTAAATTTAGAATGTGGAATTTGGGAAGGATGTACAGAAAGTTTTTCCGACAGTCTTTCTCTTTTTTTTTTTTTTTTTGAGAAGGTAACATCTTTCTCATTTTTGGAAAGAAAATTAAGTTTTCCATATATGTACACAGATATGGAAAGACACAGAAATAAACAGACTGATCTTGAGAAGCAGATTGGGTCCTTACATCTCCATCATACAGATATCCCCAGTGGGCATCGAGAACTTGATTAACTGAGAATTCATCACTGGATTCCACAGGATAAACATCACCCTATATTCAAACCAAAAAGAAGAAGATTTGCAACTTTAGATTAAATTAAACACCGCAAGAAAAATCAAAGGGAAATTCTCACACATGCACAGGTTGAAATTGAAGCATATATCACAGCGCAAAAATATGTCCTAAAGTTTTTGTTGCCAAAACTGAATGCAAACTCACAGTAGTGAGTTCAGCACCTTAAACTATCATAAATAGAACGGGGAACCATAAGAAATGCAATCCTAATATCAATGACATCAGCTCACACAGCTATGGACAATCAGTAATTCTTTTTCTTCATAACTTAATCTTATATATATATATATTATCGATGCCTACTGAAATCTAACAAATTAACTGAAATGAGTTTGACATTTGTTTTGACAAGATATCATGCCTTTATCATGAAAGAGAAACTAAGAATCAAGATTGCACTTCATTCATTAGCAACCTGCAACTTAACTTTCATGATCCAAGAATCTAAGGCCTCTATATTCGCTCTCAGCAAGGAGGAAGATGGCAATCAGAAGCCCAGCTCATACCCACACTTCTGCCTCTAGGAACTTCTAGAGATTTCGAAGTGAAATATGATATTACTATTTTCTCTTTTTCCTTTTATTAAATTCCTAGGAAGAAAACAGCATTTTCACTGTGCAAATCGATCTTCTACATCACAAAGTTTCAATTTGCGAAATGAAAATGTGAATAGATAGCATAACACTCACGCTGTACATATTGTTTCATTTACATCACAAATTTTATTTTAACAACTGGACATACTATGTTTGAAATCCTTCAGGAAGCTTAGTGTAGGTAAAGACTTAAGATTAACAATTAGCTGATAAAATCACATCCAAAGGGAAAAACCATGAGAAGTCGGAAATAGAAACTAGAAAAGAAATTCTTAATAAGCTAGTTAGATGAAATTAGTTCCCCCAACGTGTAGCAAGATAATTACAAGTTTCCAAAAGAAATTCATGTAACTCTCAAGCATGTCCACCTCAACCAAGACTTAGTGTATATTATACAATCAGACCAAAAATGCATGAAAATGAATTAAACCAGAGTGGATTTGAGACCATTACCCTCCCTGAATCACTGCTTGCTTCATTGTCAATTGATTGACTTTTGCTGTTCAGGATACCAACACTGGGAATTTTTTCTTCAAGATCTGGATAGGAAGCTGCAGAAAACCTCCAAAAAGGAGCATCCTCACCCATCTTTTCACGTCTCAGAGCAATCTGTGGTGACAATGATCAATACATAACAGCATCATGTCATCCCTATGGCATTCTTCTTTTTAACTTCAAAGATAGCTACTTGATTGGATTAAGTGGGCCATCCTGTATACTAGAGTCTAGAGGTATTATTGTAAGAAAACCCTTAATATTATTGCTGACAAGACATTTTGAGACAACATCTGACTAATAACAAATAAAATAAGAAATATATGACTCCGCAAACTTTAGTCAGTTATCCAATTTATCAGAAGCAAACCTTAAAGAGCACATATAACCTTGGATCACTACAGCAGGTCCCCAAAAGTTACTCGCCCAAACTCAAAGGAAGCTATAACCTAGAACTATGCAATCAGAGAACATGATAACTAAAATCATCAAAACCATTTAGGCATATATGCAAATATTAGAATATATCAGTCATTTCAAACATGGAAAATATACCTTCCCGGTTCGAGCTAGTTCTTTTATCCCAAACTTGTTTAAATTTCTCAAAACGGCAGCCATCTTCCCTGGATCACCAGTTACCTATGTCAACCACAAGACAATAAATCTGCTTGTTATTTTAAAAAGAACAAGAACTTGATTGGCGCCAGAAAAATGAGATTATGCATATTATACACACATCGAACTTTAAGGATGACAATGGTGATCTCGCTAAAGATCTTACTTGAGTTAAAGAATTGACAATGGAGACTCCGATGTCCACCGCTAGTCCAAATTTTTACTAGCTTTCTTACTCTACCACTTTTTATTTATTTTGAGTTTAAACATAGTAGGCAGGTAGTCATACAGATTTGACTAGTATTTATGTTTCCTTTCTTCCAGATTCAAATCTTTTCATGTTTTAATCTATTAAACACTTCAAATGACATGTAAAAGCGGCGAAAGAAGATTGAAGTTACCTCGATAGTCAGAAAATGTTCTGATATATCCACAATTTTTCCTCTGAATATGTCCACCAACCACATGATCTGCATATCAAAGTAAATATAATGAGCTAGTACATAGACTAAGACAAGAAAAAATAATAGCACGTCATAATCCATGTCTCGAACGATTTAGACGCTGTTCATTCTTTATAAGTTGTAATTGGAAGATGGGAAGGTTCAAGACCTAGGAACCTTAAAAGTGCTTTATTGAACGCATGCAATCAAATTACTGCCAAAAAGGAAAGGGACCCCATTTTCTCGCTTACAATGGATCTTCATGGAATTACATTCTTCCTTAATAGATTTTCAGCACTTTTTCAGGAAAAAATTGATAGGGAGGATTTTCAGCTCTTTATGTTCCCATTTGATCAATTTAGTTAGCTCAGCTGGTAAGCGGACTTAGTTGGATTGAGCCATGCAAATAGAGGATTAATATGCTAACTACAGCATGTCAGAGATTTAAATCTGAAAAAAGCTACCCCACAACAATTTGGCCCTAAAGATTAATCAATAGAAAGACTGCTCCAACTCATTTATTTAAAAATATTGCGGGTATGGAAACAAAGTTAAGCACGAAAGGCGAGAGGTGTCTTGTATACTTCAGCTTTTGTAGTTGCGTCTGCATTCAGTTTTATGAGCATCAATTCTCGTTCCACTTGTGCTTCTTTTGACAGATCCTCCACCTGAAACAGCATACCAAACCAAATTAGGAATAATGATCTGTTTTATGACAACTGAATACAGTGTAGAGTTAATTTTGTTTCACTGCAGAAGAATTTAAGGATACACCTCTTTTTTTGAAGAGCAAAGATATTTAAGGATATGCCTTGATTTAATGATTATGCACGGGAAGTTGACAGCAAGTCATATCCCGATTAAGAGAATGCATATCAGGTGCCAGTTTAACTAATCCATTGATTGGACGAGAGAGGACATCGTTACTAATAATCTCACGTTTTGCATGTCAAAGGCAAAGGAAAATCTTCTACAAAAAGTCTTAAAAGAACTTTTGCAAATGACTATTGCCTACAATTTTAAAAATTATCATCCCTCCGTTTCAATTTGTTTGTCTGGTTTTGACTTGGCACGAAGTTTAAGAAAGTAAAGAAGACTTTTGAATATGGTGGTCTTAAACTAAAGATATGTAGAATGTACCAAAATGCCCTTTAATCTTGCGGTCCTTAACATGCCATGTGGAAAGTTGGAATTAAAAGAATTACCAAAAAGGGAAAGAGATTCTTTTTTAAACGCACTAAAAAGGAAAGTAAGACAAACAAATTGAAACGGAGGGAGTAAATGCTTTTAAAAGACCATATCACAAGCACGCAGATATTGTGCGAGTTAACAGGGGATCGATCAACAGCAATGTATAAACGAGTAACTGATATGTGTGTGGCTAGTCATGCCCACAGGCACAAACACACACCTGGACACAGTGTAGCCTATAGAATTTATCAAATTGGTATCTTCCCATTAGAAAGACATCCTTAGAAACCCGGATAGATAAATTTAATAAGGTTATCAACGAAATACAGCGTGATATCTCAGAAGATAAGACTAACCTTCATGACATTCACAAGCTTGTTGAGCTGCTCTACAACTTGTTGCAAGACCTTCTCAGTTCCAGAGACCACTATGGTAAAGAGAGCTTTATCCTTGTTCAAACCAACAGCAAGTGACTCGATATTGTAACCCCTTCGAGCAAAAACTCCAGCAATTCTGTTTATTATACCACTTTCATCGCCGACAAATACTGAAATCGTGTGAGATTTCACCCTGGCAAAATATAAACATTGAATTACAACTCCATGAGGGTCAGGTATTAACCAAGTTCTATATAACTCATGGTGACCATCAAAAGGTAAAGAAGATTATTTCTTTGACAAGTCAATCAAAATCTAAATAAGATAGAAGACTAATTTTCCGAAATAACCAAATCTAGTCAATTGTACAACTTGCTAATCGATCCTTGACCTGCCATGCTATCCATTTGGCAGCCTTCTTCCAGTCTGAGTTAAGTTCAAAAAGAATAAATCCGGGGGAAGAGAATAACCGATATAAATAGCTGAAGAAGATTGTGATGTACAAAAACTCATTATATATTCATAACCAGAGAAATTTTATCCTTTTATCAAATCCATTGGTTAAAAGCCGGTATTTTGATAAAGAAAATCTGTTACTCCAGCAATATAACACTTTTTACTGTTCATGGCTTAATATTCCATTAGAATCACAAGACTCGATAAATTTAATCAACCAAGAAACCAGTCATATCATACATGGAACATCAAATGGACTAGTGCAAATGGATAGGGAAAGAGAAAAGCCAAAATAATTGGAATCTTATGTACTTTTACTAATCAAATTGGAAAAAAGGCCTGATACTCCACAAAAAGTGTCACTGTCACAGCAATGATAAACTAACTTATCTCCTAACTTTATTTCAGATCATCTAATGGACAACCCCTAAAATAATGGATACACGGGGACTATATTTCCTAATCGAAAATGGTCAGTATGTAGGAACAACCTTTTGAAGCACATAGTGTTATACTTTGCGCAATTCCGGTTGTACTTTAACCCAAAATATCTCCAATCTCTCTTACCGATCTCCAAACAACTCAATTATCATACAATTACCAAAACAAAACAAAATAAAACAAAAACAAAAACAAAAAAAAAAAAAAAAAAGGATTAGCTCCAAACAAACTATAACTTCAAAATGCACCTAATTATGAACAAAATATGCCTAATTGTTGCTTAACGAGAGCTAGAAGGCGAACAAGGAGGTTATACTTTGCGCTATTCTAGCTATACCTTAACCAAAAATATCTCCAATCCCTCTAACCAAGCTCCAAACAACTCAATTCCCATAAAATTACCAAAATATCCAAACAAACTAAAAAAAAAAAAAAAAAAAAAAGGATAAGCAGCTAACAAGCTACAACTTCAAATTCACCTAATTATGAACAAGGAGGTTATACTTTGCGCTATTCTAGTTATACCTTAACCAAAAATATCTCCAATCCCTCTAACCAAGCTCCAAACAACTCAATTACCATAAAATTACCAAAATATCCAAACAAACCAAAAAAAAAAAAAAGGATAAGCAGCTAACAAGCTACAACTTCAAATTCACCTAATTATGAACAAAATATGCTTATTTGTTGCTCAACGAGAGCTAGAAGGCGAACGAGGAGGTTATACTTTGCGTTATTCTAGTTATACCTTAACCAAAAATATCTAACCAAGCTCCAAACAACTCAATTACCATAAAATTACCAAAACATCCAAACAAAATAAAATTTAAAAAATAAAAAATAAAAAATAAGCAGCTAACAAGCTACAACTTCAAATTCACCTAATTATGAACAAAATATGCCTATTTGTTGCTCAACGAGAGCTAGAAGGCGAACGAGGAGGTTATACTTTGCGTTATTCTAGTTATACCTTAACACAAATTATCTCTAATCAAAATATTAGCAATATCCAAACAAACTCCAAAATTTAAAAAGTCTGAAACAAATTACAATTTTCAAATGCATTTAATAATGAACAAATTATACTTAATTGTTGCTTACCGAGAACTTGAAGGCGAAGGAGGAGTAGGTGCTATAGCAGTACGTGTAACAGAAACAGCGCCATTATCAGTACTATCACTTTCACTACTACTCACCGCAGCATTAATAACTGGAGAAAGCTTTTTAAGACCGATATTGAAGTTCCGGTTGCCGGTTCTTATCACCGGAGCTGGTTTACTCAATGCCGGTAACAAACACTTCTTCCTCAGCCCTTCCATTGGATACTGTGATACTGCTGCCGTCGCCGTCGCCGCCGCCGCCATGGTGGTTTTGGTCAAATTTAGCTGTAAGTATACTCTTTGGAGTGAAATGAAAAGGACGAGTAGTCGCAATTTGCGAGTCGTTTTATGTGGAAAAATGAAATTGCATTTTTGTCCTTCAAACGAGTCTGGTCTTTAATTAATGCTTTTCAATAGTGGCATTTATTATGGAAACTAGATTGGTGATGCCTGTGCTTAGCACAAGCACAACTACTATTTAGTGTTATTATTTATATTACGTAATTGTTTTCAGTGCTTGTTCTTTAAATATTTCCGTACTTTTTTACTCCAAATTATTGATTTGATTCAGCTTTTGCTATATTATTCCCGTATTTTTAGCATTGTGACTTTTGTGTCACGAATGTGAAAGTCTTCAAATTTTTAAGTTACAAAATAAAATTATTTAATTTTGTGGGGGAATAAAAAGATGTAGTTGTGTGATCTTTTAGAAATTTTCACACGAATATTTATTACTTGCTTTAAATAAAAAGTTAAAAAAAAAAAAAATCTTTTCATTTCTCAAATTCGAGCACAGTTGAATAATATCACATAAATTGAGACAAATAAAATAATCAATAAAAATAATTAAGTATATTTTTGAACAGCTCAATGTCATTATTCATTAACATTAATTTAATTAAAATTGATGACTTGGACCGTAAAAGGTTATTTTGTCTATTATAATATGATGACTTGAAGGAAATACATTTTAAAATAACCTTGTTAATGGTAACTCTATTTGTTTTTTCTATTTTAAAGAAATCTAATGATATTTTCCGTATTTCCTCCCCCCTCCAATTAGAAAAAGAATTTTTCATTCTTTGTCGACTTATAATTCTTTACTACACTTTTAACATAGTGGCTATCATTCTATAAGCTTTACTTAGGTGACTAAATTTATAAGAGATATCAAAAAAGTCTAGGTAAAATTGCATAGTTATTTTCTTACATAAATTAATGTAAATGGGCTTAAGGTCGAATGAACATTAGCTATTAGAGATAAAATTTATTTGAAAATTTTAAAATAAAACCAAAAAAAATGGATGTACCATCATTTCAAAAATTACAACTTTGTCGATATTTTTAGTTTATACCCAAATAAATTACTCTATCTATACAGAGGTCATTATAAAAATTCATTTTACTCACTATTAAACTTGCTAACTATAAATAGTCTGCTTTTTGCTTTCTGTATTATGCTTTGCACAACTAAACTTGTTCATTGATATAAATTAAATAGCCACACGAAAAAACACATACACACTGGCAATGCAGTTGAGACTTGAGAGTGTGTAAAGTTGCGGCCCACATTCTCTAAAAAATTCTTCAATTTGTGTGGGGCCCACATTTTATACCTATCTCTTGAAAATTGCAGCTGATTGAGATTTTAGGCCCCTAACTCTAACTGCATGATGAAGAAATAGTTGAGAACATTGTGCCCAATTTAAGCACTTAAATAAGTTGTCTCATTTCTTATTCATGTTGTACATAAGGCTGCAACATATAAAAAAGGTGAAATATCTGAAGTACCCCTAAAGCAGCTGGTTAGCCCTAAGGACAGGTGTGGAAAATTACATAAAGATTTTATTTTTCTGGTCTATATCAACAAAGGTGCAACAACAAAAGCTAAGGTATACAAGCATAATAATGCAAACACTAATTAAAATTCTTAATATATCCCTGAACCATGGTAAATAAGGAGTTCAACTCCCTCTTCTATATAGGTAGTAAAGTAAAGTGTTTTTCCAAAAAGTAATTTTGGTAAGAAGTAATTTGTATTTGGTCAATTAATTTAAAAAATAATTATTTGATCAAGCTTTTAAAAAATATTTTTAAGTATATTTTTCTCAAAAGTGATTCGGGACCAAATAGGCTATAAATTGGCTGGTTTTTCAATTTTGCCCTTTTAAGTGTTTTTTATTCGTGCATGACTTATAAGATATTACAATGCGAAAACATAAATTTATATCCCGCATAACAAATTACTTTCTCCGTCATTTATGTGATACACTTTCCTTTTTTGTTTGTTCTAAAAAAGAATGATATATTTCTATATTGAAAAATAATTTATCTTTCCTCTTTTACCCTTAATGAATTCATTTACAGTTACACAAATATTTATGGCTTATTTTAAACCACAAATTTCAAAAAAAAAAAAAAAAAAATTCACGTCTAATCAAATTATATTATATAAATTATGAGAGGAAAAAATTAAAATATCAGCACAAAATCGGGGCTTAAGGGCTAATGAACCGTCTTACATCACCTGCGGATGAAACAACGGTAGAAGAAAGCTAATATCACGAGAGTTCACTGAAATTGAAGGTCACCTATGACCTAACCTGAGACTGCCACGTACAAAAATTTGGAAAAAGAATTATAGCTCACGTGATAAGCTTTTAAAATTAATTTATTTTGAGAAGTGTTTTCTGTCAACAAAAATCATAGAAATATACTTTTTTAGTGTATGAAAAACACTTTCTCCTACTACTCACAAATATAATTTTTTTTCTTAATTTTAGCAAATACCTTAGCTTTCTGAAATAATTACCCTTAAAAAAAATTGTAGCTTCTCAAAAAGTTGGCCAACCAAACCATTAGTAGCATTAACATATATATATTTTTTGCATAACAATCAGAATTGCATATTCATTATACAGTTGGTGATATATGGAAAATAATTTATGTATAAAATTCAACATAGCAATATATGTTACATTGGCTGATTGTATTAGCATTATACGTCCCTTTAAGAATAATATTTTTATATTTGGAAACAATTTAATTTTGAACTTCTACTCTTAATGATATGATTTATAGTCACACAAGAATCCACAATTTATTTTAGATTATAAGTTTAAGAGTTCTTTTTTCTTAAACTTTGCCACGATAAATAACATGAATTGGAACATAAAAAGCATATTTTATACAGGTTAAACATGAAATAAAATTAAAATATTAATAATATGTAAATTAAAATGACAAAATTACTGTCATCATTCAAACTAATATATTTTTTGTAGAGATAATTTAATTTTAAACTTCTTATCTAACTCTTAATAAGATAATTTATAGTCACACAAGTATCCATAATTTATTTTAGATTATAATTTTAAGAGTTCTTTTTTCCTTAAATTTTGTATGCAGTCAATTAAATAACATGAATCGGAACATAAAAAAATGTTTTTATACAGCTTAAATATGAAATAAAAATTAAAATATTAATAATATGTAAGTTAAAATGACAAGATTACTGTCATCACTCAAACTGATATCCTTATTTATTCAACAATAAATAATTTTCGAACTATAATTCTTACATTATAATTCCTGCCTAACTAATTTTTGCATTAAAATTTCGGACCGAACGAGCCCTAATTGTAGGAGGAAGTAGGGCTATGATATAGCAAGCACCAGAGTTCAATTCTTTGTGTCCGCATGGACCACATTTTAATTCCTCTATTAATAATACTAAATAATAAAGGCGGGCGGGAAACGGGTCCCACCAGTTGACTGCCTTATACGGCGTCGTTTTCTCCACCAAACTGAATTATTTTATTTTTGGAAAAGGGCCAAAATTAGCCCCGAACTTTGAAAAATAGTGGGTAAAAAATTATTTAACGATAAAATAATTTTGAAGGGTTGGGATGATGCCGTGTGGCAGCCATTAAACATAAAGGTATAATTGACCTCATAGTATAACATTAAGGGTATAATTGACCCTAAAGTATAACGAAGGATATGAATGAACTATTTTCCAAAGTTCAGGGGTAATTTTGGCCCTTTTCCGTTTTATTTTTGAGATAAGGCATCATTACCCCCCTCACCTAGTAGCGTTTTTGCTACAACACACCTTACCTAATGTTTGGTCCTATCACCCCCTAAACTATTTAAAACCGTAAATTTTTACCCCCTAAACGCTGATGCCCACTCTCATACGGGAGAGTGACATACACTCTCCTTGCCACATGTGCATTTATTTATTTTCTTTTTTAAAAAAAAATCAGCTTACGTGTCAATTTTTAAGAATAAAAAAATAAAAAACTGATTTTTCTTTTTAAAAAATTATTTTTAAAACCCGTTTTAAAAAAAAAAAAAACTGAAAACGCGAAATAAAAAACTGAATTTTCTTTAAAAAAAAATAAATTTAAAACCCTTTTAAAAAGAAAAATTGAAAATTTGATTTTTTTAAAATCCATATGTTTTTAAAAAAAAAAAACTGAAAACTCGAATTAAAAAACTGATTTTTCTTTTAAAAAATTTATTTTTAAAACCCGTTTAAAAAAAAACTGAATTTTCTTTAAAAAATAAATTTAAAACCTTTTTTTTTTTTAAATGATTTTTTTTTAAATCTCATATTTAAAAAAAAAAACTGAAAACATGATTTTTTTTTTAAATATGGAAAAATGGATTTGTTAAAAATATGGAAAGCTTGATTATTTTTTTAAAAATGTCTTAAAAGATCTTGATTTTCATGATTTCATTTTCTTAGGACACTTTTATTTTTCAAATAAAATCCGGAAAAGTGTTTTTCTTGTCAAAATTTGAAAAAAAAACTGATTTTTTTATAAAATTTTGGAAAAAATAATTATTTTTTTAAATGTGGAAAACCCATTTTTAAAACTAAATTTATTTTCATATTTTAAAAAAATGCAGATTTTTAAGAAAAAAATTAAGCTTTCCCGTTTTTTATGTTTCTCACTCTCTCAAAGAGAGTGAAACACACTCTCCTTGCCACGTCAGCGTTTAGGGGGTAAAATCTTACGGTTTTAAATAATTTAGGGGGGTGATAGGACCAAACATTAGGTAAGATGTGTCGTAGCAAAAACGTTACTAGGTGAGGGCGGTAATGATGCCTTGTCCCTTTTATTTTTATAATATTGAAAGCCCACACTCATATAATTTGAAAGTGATGCTACTCGTGGAGCTCGTGAAAAATATTTAATTGTTGGAATTAAAAAATGTACTACCTTTATTTTCCTATCCTACACGTATCATATTAAGTTTGGCACATATTTTAATAACGGAAAAAGGGTCAAATTTATCACTCCATTTTCGGATATTGTCTACATTTACCCTCTGTTATGCTATCCTATTAAATTTAATCCTACCGTTATACTTTCCCGTCAAATTTACCCTATCTCTAGAAAAAATTTACCCACTACATTCTAAAATAAATAAAATTTTGGGATGTGACACAACCTTTAAGAAAGTAGTTAAAAGACGTTAATTAAAGGGTAGTTTGTTAATATCACTCTTTTGCTTCTTCTCAAATTTTTCTTAAACCAAGAGATAGTCAATATTAGAATTTTTGGAAGACCCATTAAAGAGGAGAATAATTTTTAAAAAATAATTAATACATCTTAAACTTTGGAAATTTTATTCATTTTGGACCATAAAATAGTGACATAGATTCGTTTATATTGGAATGGAGAAAGTAAAACTAACGGTTACTCTCCGTAGCCGAAATTATTTTTATTGAAGGCACTTGTTTAGGAATCACAATTATATGTGGTAGCTTTTTAATTCTGACCTTAAATAACTTTATAGCATGTTTGGCCAAGCTTCTAAAATTAACTTACTTCGAAGAGTGTTTCTTTTAAAAGTGTTTTTCAGAAAAGTGTGAAACTTGGCATGTTTCAAACGACACTTCTCAAGGTGGAAACAGAGAGGGTGAAACTTGGCATGTTTCAAACGAAGTAATGACAACGATCTAATTGAGAAAAAGAGGTTACTTGTGCAAATGTATCTAAGCAATGAACTTGTAATTACCTTTCTTTTCTTAATCGTCAATTATCACGGTTACATATCTTGGTAAAAATATTAATGTAAGGCGCATAATTGGATTAGTAAATACTTGAAGGGCTAAAATGGTAAAGCTAATGGAGCCATCTTTAATGATTGCAAAAATAAAAATGAATCTCCTTAACACTTAAAAAACGTGTAGTGTATATTATCATCCATTTATAACTTTATGTGATTAAAGGGTTAATTTATATTTCATAACTATGCCACTAGGGGTGCTCACGGTTCGGTTTGGATCGGCTTTTATATAAAAAATAACCAAACCAATTAGTCGGTTATTCAAATTGTCAAACCAAACCAAACCAAACTTTATCGGTTTTTACTATTCGGTTTTTTTCGGTTTTTTAAATACATTGTAGTCACTATCTGAAACCAAACTCATCTGAAATAGAAAACTGGATATTGCCACAAAAACTTGCCACACCTTTACTAGTTATTACCTTTCTAAAAATAAAAATTTACCACATCTTTACTATGGAAACATGCCAAAGTAGCTAACAGTACCCGTGACTCACTGGTCTATAGATATAATACTCTTTGCCAGAGCTTGCTATAAACATGGAAATATGCCAAAGTAATTTTTTCAAAAGCATGGTCCAAGAGTATAAAAACATAATATAAATTTTAATTTTTCATAAAAAAATTAAAATACACACACATATATATACAAATATAATTTTTAAAATATGTATATATAAAGTCGGTTTGGTTCGGTTTTTTTAGGCTAGAAACCAAAACCAAACCAAATTTTAAAAACCAAACCAAATCAAACCAAATAAATGTCGAGTTTTTTTTCCGGTTTAATTTGATTATCGGTTTAGTTCGATTTTTCGTGTTTAGCCTATATGCCACAGGTGAAGGAACATGTGGTGTAAATTTAGTTTCACTAATATCAACGTCAACTCAATAAAACATAAAACATGTCTTCACATGTATGATTGTTTTCAACCTCATTGTGTAACAAAGTGGGGACCCTCAAATCACCTAGGAGATTCGCTAGGTGAGGCTTGTCACCAAGATGGGAATTTTTTTAACAGACAACATAATGGGCAAGGAGGAAAATGGGTAAAGAGTAAAGACAAATGGGAGTGCGTACCTCTTGACAACAAAAACACCTAAGCAAAAGTTGGCAATACAGAGCAAGTTAATTTTGATGAACAGATTTGAGCGAGTTGTTCAAAGATAAAGGCATATTTGGATCAAAACCAAATATAGGGAGAAATATGCAATTTTTTCCATAGTCGAGGGGCAAATTTGAGCCATTCCCCAATGATAAAGGTGTATTTAGGACTAAATTCAGATGGAGGACAAAGTTATCCTAGAGCCCGTTTGGATTGGCTTATAAGTTGCTTATAAGCTGTTTTCAGCTTTTTTGAGTGTTTGGCTGGCCAGCTTAAAATCATTTTGTGCTTAAAATAAGTTCAAAAAAATAATTGGGCCTATTTGACTTAGCTTATCTAAAGCAGCTTATAAGCTGAAAACAACTTATAAGCCAAAAAAAAATAAGTTAGACTACCCAACTTATTTTTTTTGGCTTATAAGCTGTTTTCCGCTTATAGGCATAAGCCCATCCAAACAGGCTCCTACTTCCCACTGCTGCTGAGGGGCATTTTCAACCCTTTTCCCTTGACTAAATATAGAATATAAATCCTCTACTATACATTTTCCTCAATTAATCTTAAAAAGAAAAAAAAACAAGAAAATGAAAAAGTGAACACAAAAATTTGTAGAAATGACACCATGTATCGCTTTTAACATACCTGCTAAAACATATTCATCTTTAGAAAAATTATTTAAAGGTTAGCCAATTTTGACAAACTTCAAATTGTTCATGATGTTGCTGCTTATTCATTTTCTTATTTGGACCTTATTATCGATTTCAAACTATCTGGCCAGAAGTTAGGCTCCATAAAATTGTTTGAATTTGAACTACATTCAATTTTTTGATTTACGATTTAAACTTTAAATTTGACGGTCAGAAATTAATTATGAAACGGCTAAATATTAAATAAATTTGGACTATTCTTTAAATAGGGGTTCTAATAACGACTATTTGTGCGTCCACCCACCACCCCCTTCCAAGAAGATAGAAATCTTTACATAAATAGTCGATCAAATTTAATTTATTGTTTACTTTTTTTAGCCAGCTTGCTCTGATTATAACATCGGTTAAGATGTTAGGTGGCGACTATTAGGTTAAGTCTTCAGAAGAATAGTGGTTTAGAGGCCCAAGCTACTATATTGGAATAAGAAAAGTAAATAAGGACATTTACATGACTACTCATGCGGCCATATGCGGGACAATAAATTACCAACCTATACCCATATTATGTCGAACCGACTCCTATTGATATACCAATAATCAATTTTTTAGTCAACTGGTGGAATACATTACATTAACCTGGGAGCATTAGCAGTTGGTACATCAATACATAATCCTATGCCCATTCCAGTCTTGTCTAATTTTGCTAAACTCAACCTTCTCAACCTGTATCTTGTTCGTTCTAGATACAGGTGTTCCTACTTCATCCTTTCTAGAATCTCTTTTTCACGAAAGAAATAGAAGCTCGAAAAGGAGTATCTATGCCTATTCCACTCGCAGAGTCTTTTTGCATCCATGGCTGAATGGTTAAAGCGCCCAACTCATAATTGATGAATTCATAGGTTCATTTCTTACTTTATTTGTAGGTTCAATTCTTCCTTGATGTAATGGGACCCTCCAATAAGTCTATTGGAATAGGATCTAAAACTCCGCGATAAAGTAACTACATAACACTTTTTTGTAGATTATATACCTTCGGATTATACAATTCACATACTTGTATAAAAATAGTTGAATCACATTATTGTATATAATTACAATATATAACATGTAACCTGTATACAATGAAAGTAGTAATTATAACTGTTATATTTTTTTTCTTTTTTTTTTTGGGTGAAATAGGAAATCATTCCATTTATTTTTACAATTATGAGTTGGCGACGGATTATGCGAATGATATGTATCACCCTAACTTGTCTTTTTTTTTTTTTTTTTGCTTATGATTTAATAATTCAAAATTAACCAGACGGTCAGACCCATAAAAACTTATAAATCAAATTGTATATGGACAAATCCAGCGTCAACTGAAACCAGAAGCAACATGGTAGTTTAAAGCTTCACAAAAACAAATACTTATCTGCAAAGTTTTTTTTTTTTTTAAAGCTGTAGATAAATGGATTTGAATAAATAGGTGAAGCTCAAGTATAAATGTCTAAAGTTAAAGAATAAATGTTTGTGTTTGGATTTGATAATGTGACTTCGGACGCTCTGTCTAAACTCTAGACCGAGATATTTAAAGTTTGTTTGCACTAGTAATATGTTAAACTGTCTGAAACTTTGCATTGCCAAATTCAACTCTAAACTCGTATGTCTGAAGTTGATTCCGAATCGACTAAACTTACAAAAGTTTATAAGAGTTGACTATGCCTTAAATTTTTGGTAACCATATGAAATATACCATACCAACAAAAAACACAATACAGCCTAAGAGCACCTCATTCCTAAATAGGAATAGGCCTCAGAATACCAGAAAAGAAATGCAGCAACTAATTACAAAGCACCTTCTGCACTAGTTCTCTACATCTACCAGCCATCTTTGAACTTTGTAGTAAATCTACTATTTCTATGATTCCCTTTCTTATCTGTCTAACAGTCTCGCTTGTATGTACATTTACTTCTTTAAAAAACTTCCAGTTCCGGGCTCTCCAGGTGTGGTATACAATTGCTCCCCATATTGCAGCCATGAGTTCCCTTTTGAATTGCTTCCAGTTCTTCCTCTTGATACTATGCAGAGTCTGCTTTGTGTCTCCATCTGGAAGAGTAACACCAACCCACCCATATACTTCATGCTTCACCTCCTTTATCCAGTCACAGCTCCCAAACAGATGTGAATTTAACTCCATAGTTTGTCCGGCACAAAGGCAACATGATGTATCCTCCACGGGGATATGCAACTTGATCATTCTTTCCTTCGTGAGTAATCTTTTTTGAACAGCCAACCACATTATAAATCTATGTTTAGGTTGAGCCAATTTGCTCCAAATAAGATTAGCTACCCTCATTCTAGTCCTGTCCCCAAGAATTGCCAAATAGCTTTTTGTGATAGAGTACTCACCAGTCTGGGTTAGCAAGTACCGACCCTGTGAATACCATCCTTGCATCAATACTTTAAGTCCATTCACCTTCTTCCAATACCAGCTACAATCAGAAGGTGGAGTATGCACCCAAATATTTGTTTCAGTCTTCATATAAATTCCATGTACGTCACCCATAGTGATTCTTTATTCATGCTAAGTTGCCATAGTAGTTTCCCAACTGAAGCAACATTCCATTCCTTGCTTCCTTTAATGTTCAGTCCTCCTTGTTTTTTGGGAAAGCAGATTTTTTTCCCAAGATACTAATGCTATCTTCCTTTTCTCCTCTGTTGCACCCCACAAGTATTCTCTACAGATGCTATCCACATCCTTCAATATGTTTTGTGGCAATATAAAGACAGTACCCCAGAAACTATGTATCGAAAATAATACTGCGTTAATTATCTGCAACCTACCAGCATAAGACAAATGCTTTGAATATGTCACTCTGATTCTCTGGGTGATTTTCTCTACTAACATATGAAAGTCGAGCTTGTTCCATTTTTTGGGAGAGAGGGGTAGGACAAGATACCTAATTGGAAAGGAGCCCAGTATAAATCCTGTTCTTGCCAATAATTGTTCTTTTATAGTTTCATCCTAGGGGCGGAGCCAGGATTTTCATCAAGGGTGTTCATATTTTAGGACAGGGGATGTGTGAGGGGAAAAAAAACAACGCATGAAAAAAACACAATGCCTCTGCCAACTATCAATATGGCCCAATATTGCGTCAAAATAGTTGCAACAGTGAATTATTCATTTAAGCTCCCACCGACACTCTACCCCTTCATAGAATTTATTACGAAATAAGCTCTACCATAGAACACTTTATCTGATGCAAGCTAAAGAATAAATAAGTAACTTACACGTTCAATGGCCTCACTCTCTTTAGGTGTAATAGTCACAGCTTGTAGGAAGAAAAAACAAAAGAGTGTGACGCCGAGTCTTCAGGTGTAACTGTCCAAGCAACTTATCTGCAGTGTATCTCAACCGAAGATCATGAAATTCAACTTTGATAGGAAGGAAAAACAAAAGAGTTGTAACATCAAGTTAGAATATGAAAAAATAGAATGGAGTCGGGAAAGATACTTGTACAAAATAAAATTAACATAAAGAAGTCAACAATAAAATATTCTATTACAAACTAATAAATTAGAATTGCACTCGACGAGTCTTCATCCCTTGAAATGTTTTTATAATACACTCATTAGAAACATCTTTAAATACTTTTTTTTCCACATAAGGTAGTATGCAACCATCTAAGAATTCATCGTCCATTCGATTCCGCAAGTCATTCTTGATAAACTTCATCGCCGAAAAAGCTCTTTCAACTGTTGCAGTGGCAACTGGTAGAAGCAAAGCAAACTTCACCAAAAGGAATACAAGAGAATAGTTTAAATGCTTCTTTGTCTCAACTAACTTTCTTGAAAGTTCCCCAAGCCCACCTAAATTGGAGAACCTTTTGTCAATATCACGAACATCAATAATATAATTAGCAAGTTGATTCTCAAGGGCACTCATGCTAAATCCATCAAAGTCATCAAGATATAATTCAGTCATTCTCACTATCTTTTTTATGTCAGAACTAGAAAATGAATCAATTGGATTCAAACAAGCTACTCCATTAAGCAAATCACTAGTCACCTCATTGAAACGCTCATTAAGTTCTTGTAGCTGCCAATCAATAATTTTATAAAACAAATCCACACGGTAATGATGCAAAGTAGTATAATCAACTACTTTACATCGTGATCTTCCAGAGTTAGCATATGGATCATCATAATTAGGCAATGAAATTTTATGCTTGATACAAAAAGTTTCTACCTTTTCTTTAAGTGAATCCCATCCAGAATGCTTTTCTAAGAGAGGATCCCATTCATTATCTCTTAAAGCTTGCAACCTTCTCTTGCAAACCTTAACAAGAATCATGGCATTTGCAATATCTTGTTCCTTTTTTTTGTAATGACACATTAAGATCATATGTGATTCCTAAAACCTCAGTCATCAAATGCAACAAGAAAACAGTCTCAAATGTTTGACAACTTCTAAGAAATCCTGATGCACTAACTCTTTCATCCGGAGTACTTGCATATATAACAAGAGCATCAAGTACATCAACGATAGAGGCAAAGTGACTAATAAAGTTTCCAAACGACTTGTAGTGAGATCCCCAACGAGTATCACCGGCTTTAATAAGGCCAAGTTCTTGATTCAGGCCTCTACCCGTTTCTAGCTCACCCATATCTAATGCTTCCCGGAGTTTTTGTTTTTGAGATTCTCGAAATCCATCCACACGTTTAAAAGAACCTCCCAGCATATTCAAAACATTTGAAACCAAGAGTACAAGTTCTCCTACCTAAACACACTTTTTAGAAACCGCAACAAGAGTTAGTTGAAGTTGATGAGCAAGACAATGAACGGAATGAGCCGATCTACTTTCTTGTTTGATCAACGTTTTAAGACCACCAAGCTCACCTTGCATATTGCTTGCCCCATCATAACATTGCCCCCGTACATAAGATAAAGTTAAAGAATGGTGAGCGAGTACATCCACAATTGCTTTCTTTAGAGATAACGCACTAGTATCTTTAACATGAACAAGTCCAATAAATGCCTCCATCACAAATCCCCTTTTATCAACATATCGTAAACAAATAGCCATTTGCTCTTTGCGTGACACATCTCTAGATTCATCAACTAATAGAGCAAAGTAGTCACCATTTAAGTCCTCTATTATAGCCTTAATTGTTTCAATCTTACAAGCACTCACAATATCTTTCTGGATATCATGAGAAGTCATTTTATTATTTTTTGGAGCTTTTCCTAACACATAAGGTTGAATTTGATCACATTTATCCGCGTACCATGAAAGAACTTCAAGAAAATTACCTTTGTTCAATGACGATTCACTCTCATCATGACCGCGAAGTGCCAAACCTTGATTCAAGAGAAGTCGTACCACATCGATTGAAGCATTTAAGCGAACCCAATATTCATGCTTACCTTTATCATCCAACTTGTAAAATGCAGCTTGAATGGATTGTTTTTCTCGCATTAGATCTTCACACATTCTTTTTGATTGATTATGAACACTATTTGGTGGACCAACGTGCGATAGCAAGCTATCCTTTATATACCAATTTTTAAACCCTTTAGTCGAAAATACATTACCACCACCTTGAAACAAATAACAAGGCAAACAATAAGTTGCATCTGTACTTGTACTATATTCCAACCAATCAGGAAATTCATCAAACCATTTAGAAACAAAACGACGTGGTGTTCCAGAAATATCAGTTGTAGGAAACTTATGATCCTTAGGTTGGCAAGGACCTTTTTGAATGTATGCCTCCTTACCTCATCACGAATGTTTGGATGATAATCCAAAATTGGAGTTCTTTCGGCCGGGTCAGCCTTTAGATCATTTACGTCAAATTCTTGTCTCTGAGAAGAGTGAGACGATGGTATTTCTGCTTGGTTGGCATTTTCATCTCGGCCTAGTAGATTTTGATTATGAGAAGAGTGAGACACCAAATTTTTTTTTGGTACTTTCTGAAAATATTTCTCCATTCAAACTGAAATAACAGTCAAATGCGATGCACTTATTAGAAATCAGTCATACAAATTACTCGCTGAATATGTAAAGAAATTAAAAAAAACACAAAAATTGCAGTTGGTACATCTAACACTTCTACTGTTCTACAGGAAGAGTAGCAAAATATGGAGGAATAAAGTAGCAAACTGCCATCACCTAGAAATCAAAAAGATAGGTCCTAACTACATAATTTTTCTTACCATCAGCCCATCACCTAGAAATAAAAAAGATATCTCTACTGAAAAAGTAGCAATATATGAAAATCCCTAATTTTTCTTCCCATCACCTAGAAATAAAAAAAAAAAAGATAGGTCCTAATACTTTGCAGTTACTCTCATCCTCACCATCTCTGTTACTTGAAGTTCATATTAGACAATTGAAGAGACAAAAGTACAATAAAATTTCCATGCTCTCAATGATGTTATTTACTTACATCTATTAACTGGCGTTATGGTTGCGGACCTTGCGGTGATAGTTGATAACGGATTAGCGGTGGTCGGTGGTGCAGGTGGTTTTTTGATGGAGTAAGAGAAGGCAAAAGGGCAGTAGAGAAGGCAGAAGGGCAGGCAATGGCGGGAAAGAGAAGCAAAAAGGGCTTTTTAGTTTATGAGGAAAAACAGTGTTTTGGGTAGAAGATAGAATTTTGACTATGTTAATACAAAATAAGATGGCTTCTGTTAGAAGATAAAAAGTTTGATGAGTAGCTTTTTTTTATTTTAAAAGAAAAATTCAACACTTTTTAAATGTTATGGCAGTATGGCTTGTCTCATTCAGTGAAAAGAGACTACCAGTTTCTCTAATGCAAAAATAAAAAAATTGTGCCACAGCTGGGATTCGAACTCGTGTCCTGAGCAAGAGTTTGCGCACCCTTAGCCGCTGGGCTATCCTTCATTTCTATGTCAAGGTTGTTCATTACTAGTAGATATCCACAAAGTTCTATATTTAACATAGGCATCCGATAATTTTTTCCGACGAAGGGTGTTCATATGACCACCCTTGAATAGGTGTGGCTCCGCCCCTGTTTCATCCACTCCTGCTAGAAACATACTTGATTTGTCCATATTTGCGATAAGACCAGTGGCCCTACTAAACTGTTCCAAGGCTTCCATAATTCTATTCACCGAACTAAGTTGCCCTTTGCAGAATATCATTAGATCATCAGCAAAAATTAGGTGGGTAAGTTTGAGAGGCTTACACATGGGGTGATACTTAAAATCAGGAAGCATGCTCATAGTCTTCAAGATCCTAGATAAATATTCCATGACCAGTACAAAGAGCAATGGGGATGCAGGATCACCCTGCCTGAGTCCCCTCTGTCCGGCAAAATAGCCACGGCCTTCCCTATTCACTTTGACTGTGAACTTTGTGGTAGTGACACACCTCATAATCCAATGAACAAACACACCTGGAAATCCATATCCTACCAAAGCTTCCTCTAAAAACTCCCAACTTACCATATCATATGCTTTCCTCAAATCAATCTCCATTAGACACCTGGCTGATGTTTTTCTGTTGTAGTGTCTTAGCAAATCATGACATATTAAAATATTGTGCATCATAGATCTTTCCTGGACAAAAGCTGACTGATTATCTGCTACAAGGTGACTCACAGCACTCTTCAGTTTACTACAAATCAGCTTAGAGATACATTTGTAGATGATATTACAACAAGCAATAGGTCTGAATTGACTAGCATACTCTGGCACATCAACCTTAGGAATCAATGCTATATTGGTTGAGTTTATCTGCTTCAACAATTTTCCATTATGAAAAAATTCCAACACAGCTGTAGTTACCTCTTCCCCCACAATAGGCCATGCTTCTTTGTAGAATCCACTACCATAACCATCTGGACCAGGACTTTGTTGCTATCTATCTGGAACATGGCTTTTTTAACATCTTGTCCAGAAAAAGGTTTTATCAGTTGCAATTGTTGCTCAAGAGTTAGGGTAGCACTATTCTTGAGAAAGTGATCAGATGCCTTTATCCTTATGTCTGCCTTTCTTCCCAATAAATCCTCATAATATTCAACAAAAAGGTTAGCAATAGTGGTTGGATCTGTTTGCCAGTTGCCAACACTATCCTTTAATTGCACAGTGGCCTGTTTTAGTCTCTTATGCTTAATGACAGAATAAAAATATCGAGTATTATCATCCCCCAACTTGATCCAAGTGGCCTTGCTTCTTTGTTGTAAGTACACTTCAACCAAATAAGAGGACTGTTTGAATTTTTGATAGGCCTGAGCTTCCTCTTGTTGAAACTGTATATTTGAGGGATCATGTTGTAGCTGGTGTTGAGCCCTTTTCAATATCTTTCAATCTTCTTGAGCAATTTCCACTACATTGTTGAATGCTTGTGAGTTCAACACTTTCAGTTCCTTCTTTAAAACCTTCAATTTCTTCACCACCTTAAACATTGTACATCCCTCAATAGGTGTGCACCATACCTCCTTAACTATGTCATTGAATCTGGGGTGTTGCCCCCACATATTACAGTAGTGAAAGGACCTGTGTGCTCTTTTGTTTTCTTCAGTCAAAGTAATTTTTGCTGGGCAATGATCACTTATACCCTCAGGCAAGAATAGGGCCTTACAAGGCATGTTGTCCAGCCAATCTCCATTAATAAATACCCAGTCAATTTTTGAGAAAAATCTGTGTTCATTATGTTTGTCATTCCAAGTATATTGACTGCCCTGAGGTGACAATTCTATCAATACACGATCTATTACACATTCATGAAAGTCTACTACCTTTGCCCATGTGATTGGATTTCCACCAATTCTATCTACAGCTGTCAATACAGAGTTGAAATCACCTAATACCATCCATGGCTTGTTGTTTCTGCTACTATGCTCCTTGAGTTTATCCCACAAGTCCTTCTTGTCATCTATTGTGTTGAAAGCATACACAAATGTCAAATCAAATGTCACCCGAAGAGGAATATACTGTGCCTTGCAGGTGATCATCTGGCTGACATATTGAGGAGTGTAGCAGTATAATATTCTGGTCTCCAGGTCATCCAAATTCTGCCATTGTAATGGCATTCCAAATTAGTCAAGTACGGCCATCCTCCAAACAATTTCTCTGCAATTCCTTCAATCTTGTTACTTTTTATTTTGGTTTCCAGTAGACCTATCATGCCTACCCTTTCTTCATTGCAAAGGAGTTTAACCTCCTTTTGCTTATTAGGGGTATTCAAACTCCTGACATTCCAACTAAGTAGATTAACCATTCCCAACAATGAGAATTGGTTGTCCACCCACATTGCCACTTGTACTAGTGCTGACATCTTTATTGTTTCCTTCAGTTTGCAAAGGCTGAAAAGAATTTAGTTGTTGGGCCTGAGTGCTTTGTCTAGTCTGAGCATACCCTGGCCTCATTGGTGTCACCCATCCAAATCCTCCTCCCTAACCCTGCTGAGCAGGTTTGCTATTTGTTGCATGTTTCCCTGGTCTTTGCATTTGTCTCTGTTTACTTCCTTCAAATGTTCTAACTGGCATTTGCTTTTGTGTGTTACCTTGAACTGCTGGAGCTAGATTTCTCACTGGGCTGGTTGGTGTAGTCTGCACAACCTGTGCGACAGCATCCACTTGCTTTACTGGGTTCCCTACTTTAGGCAATTTCTTCTTCAATCTGCATTCATCAGCTGAATGCCCATATTTGTGACAGAATGGGCACAAAATAGGCTTCCAATCATAGTTAACTGCCTGAATAACCAATTGCCCCTTTTCATTTCTAAACACCACCTCATCTGGGAGCTCAGCCTTCATACCCACTTCAATAAGTAGCCTAGCATAATTTAACCCATTTCTCATCTCTGTATTATGATTAGCCATAAGTGGTTTACCCACTAAGCTTCCAATTTTGCTTAATCCTTTAGGACTCCAATACTTGAAGTCCAGCCCCGGAAACTTCACCCATATTGGCACAGTAAGGAGCTCCTTTCTAGTATATTCCAATTCTGGAGACCAAGCCTTAACAATAAATGGTTTATTATCAAATGGTAAATGCCCGTGAAAGGTGGGCGAGCCTCTTAATGTATCCTTCTATGACTGTGAAAGGTGGGTGAGCCCTTAACACATAACATACTACTGCACTGCTCCAGAATGCTATCTCAGATTTTATATCATCAAGATCAATCTCAACGATAGAAGACTCACCTAGTTCTGAAGGTGGAACATATTTCAATTTAAAACCTGCATTTGAGATTTTTGGTATATCAAAGTCATCCCACACCGATTTCTGCTTCAGTTGCGATTTTAACTCCTCCTCAACTTCATCGGCCCATGATTTCCTTCCACTACTACTGCGTGAAGTTGCCTTCTCACTACTTGGTGAATTGATCACAACTTCTTCCCACACTAATTGAGCTTGGTTTTGCATAATCTTCTCAGTAGCACTTGTTCCTGGCACTTCTTCAATTGTTTTAGCATTTGTCCGCACTAATTGCTATTGGAATTTCTCAACCTGAGTTGTTTTAATTGATTTAGGGCTAGGTGGAGGTTGTATTTGCTGATTCTTTTCTTCACTAATTTTCCCAATTTCACTGGGAACAGATCCAGATTTCCCTGTGTTTTGCCGAGTCTTTTCTCCAGCATTAGATTTATGGGTTACTTCCATGAAATTAGGGCTAATCTCTACCTCATCACTGGTTTTATGAGCTGTTTCACTTGAATTAGGGCTGGATTGGACTTGTTTCCGCTGAATTTTCGCTGCTCTTGTACTCACAATTGTTGCATTAGCTTGACTTGGGCTGTCTGGCTTCCCTTTCATTTTACCTTCCTTGGTTCCTCGCTACTTGTTACCATACAAATAGTGTGTCTCTGCCGCCATGAGAGCCTTCTGAGATGGATTGCGTGCTCTCTTCCCTATGGAAGGCGCAGGTTATGCTATCCTGCACCGAGAGAGAAAGTAAGTCATTCTTGCCTTAAATTATACTCATAATATTAGCTATATGTGCAATTGCCCCTTGAAAGCCAAACTTTCTTCATCAGGTCATTGACACTTATGTCCCTATTTTGCTGTTGCATTAGCTTGACTTGGGTTGTCTGGTTTCCCTTTCATTTTACCTTCCTTGGTTCCTCGCTGCTTGTTACTATACAAACAGTGTGTCTCTGCCGCCATGAGAGCTTTCTGAGATGGATTACGTGCTCTCTTCCCCATGGAAGGCGCAAGTTATGCTATCCTGCACCAAGAGAGAAAGCAAGCCATTCTTGCCTTAAATTATACTCATAATATTAGCTATATGTGCAATTGCCCCTTGAAAGCCAAACTTTCTTCATCAGGTCATTGACACTTATGTCCCTATTTTGCGTTGGCCTTTAATTTTTGTCCCTCATAACGAACAATTTTTCACGAGACATAAGTTTATATTTTTGCATCATAAAATCTCAAAATTATGCCTCGCGCTTCTAAATAACTTATGTCTCGTTAACCATAAGTTCCATTTTGAATGGCAACAATCAAAGAGCAACCCAGGACAATTCGTGCAATTTCTTTCAAATAATTACACGGATTGCCTTTCAGATGGAATGGTCTTTAATTTTTGCCCTTCAAAATTGAACTTATGTCTATAGAGGCATAAATTCTTAAAGAACGCTGGCATAACTTGTGAACATTATGATTCGTAACTTATACCCCAACATGCATAATGACCCAATTTTCTTTCTTCATCGAGTAGATAGTTTTGGGCCAAAAGTCCAATCAATCCAGTCCCATAACGGCCCATTAAACCTGACCCAGTCTGTTTTGGTGGCTTTCTTCTCATTTCTCGGGAAAATATTCTTGCTCTATACTCCATTCAGCTCTCTCGTACTTACTATAAATTGATTACCGCGAACTCTATCTTATAAATTTCTACACAAGAAAAAGACGTGTTGCATTTGATTTACAATATTATTATTTACTCAAAAATCAATTCTTAATCACTGTGGATTTGCTTAATTCTTCTAGAATATTCCAACACAAATTCGTCAATCAATCATCTTCTCAGGTAAGAGCTAATTCAATCGCTTAATTTCCCGTTTTCGGTTGAATTTGATATTGTTTTTGTGGTTTTTCGTGTTAGTTTTAGCTTACATTTTTTTTTTCCAACGATTGTTCTCAGTTGCAATGCATATATTTGAGTGCTGTTAGTGTATTTACTTAACTTGAAGCAGTGCGAAATAATTTGGATTTACAATATTATCATTTACTGAAAAATCAATTGTTAATCACTGTTTATTTGTTTAATTCTTCTAGAATATTCCAACACAAATTCGTTAATCATCATCTCAGGTAAGAGCTAATTCAATGGCTTAATTTCCCGTTTTCGGTTGAGTTTAATACTATTTTTGTGGTTTTTTTCTTCTTAGTTTTAGCTTACATTTTTTTTTTAAATGATTGTTCTAATTTGTAATGCATACATTTAGCGTGTAAGTATTTACTTAACTTGAAGCAGCGAGAAATTATTTGGATTTTTGGATGAAGTTTTTGTTTGCTTTTATGAATTTATATTAATGAACGATAAACAAATGGATACGTTCGGTTTGATTTTGTGGAAAAATGTGTGAATAGCTGGTTGTAGAAACTGAATTTTGAAGAATAATGAAGAGGACTATGATAATGGAAATATTTCGCTAGTATTAATTTTTTGTAGATTTAGGATGAGTTTTATAAACAATGCAGAGGTATTTGTAGCTGCGGGAAAAGCAGTGTTGTCAAAGGCGCGCTTAAGCCCTGCAGCGAGGCTCAGAAAATGTTGAGCGCTTTGCGTCGCTTAATGTGCGCTTCAGTGTCGTCATTAAGATTCTAAGACATATATTTCCTTGCCGAAGCGGTTTTCTGAAGAGGCGACATTAAACAATTAATATTTCACTTTTTTTTTTTTTTTGGATACGTAAGTTCGAAATGATTTGGTTTTTGGATGAAGTTTTTGTTTGCTTCTATGGAAATAGATTTGTGGATGATAAACAAATGACTGGCGTTAGGTGTCATTTGGTGGAAAACTGTGTGAAGAGCTGGTTGTAGAAACTAAATTTTGAGGGATAATGAGGAAGAAGTATGATAATGGAAATATATTGCTAGTAGTAATTTTTGTAGATTTAGGATGTGTTTGATAAACAATGCGGAGGTCTTTGTAGCTGCGGAAGAAGCAGTGTTGTCAAAGGCGCGCTTAAGCCCTGAAGCGAGGCTCAAAACATGTTGAGCGCTTTGCCTTGCTTAATGTGAACTTCAGTGTCGTCATTAAGGTTCTAAGACATATTTTTCCTTGCCAATGAGCGGTTTCCTGAAGAGGCGACGACAGTAAACAATTAATATTTCACTTTATTGTTTATTTTGTTTCCAATTTCTTTGTCTATATATTTGTTATTCATGCTTATAATTATTAATCTTGGACTAAACGTATATGTTTGTAGTTTTTCTCCATTGCGCCTTTGTCATTAAAGCCCAGACTTTATTTGCGCTTAAAGCCCCAATGGACCTTAGAGCATTTTGTGCTTTTCGCTTTCGATAGCACTGGGAAGAAGGAATAGTGTGTATATGTGATTCAAAGAGCAGGGGATTTGGCATTTTGATTTGAGACATAGCTTTTGGCTTTTCTTTTGCGGGGAGGCAAAAGGAGAAGTGGAGAGTGTTTATTCTAACTGAATGTAATTATTGTCTTATCCACAGAAACAAATTTAACGTAATTGTTGTTTATCATCAGAAGTTAGAGCATTCACGTAGCACTTTTGCAGTAAGGAGTGTCTGGTCCAGTCTTATTGTTTTGCATTTGGTAATTTAATTTTTTTTACAAGGGAAAGTTGATATATGGAAAGGGAAAGTGAAGTAAGGGCGAATTGAGTGGCGGCATGATTTGCAACATAGATACATGATATCGCATATACTGATAATGACTACTCAATTCAGATTCAATTCCACTAACTATGAGTCCTTCTTTGGCTTGCGAGGAGGTGGTTGTATTGAGGAAAGAAGACAATAAACTGAAATAGATCCATTTGCTGTTTAATTAGTTGATCCGAAAATATTCTATTTAGTGAAATGCTTATATGGTTCCATGTATTTAGTGAATTATGATCTCTTATTTGGTATATTCTGTTCTATTTGTCAGGCTGGCATTAGGAAAATAATTTCTGGGATATTTTACATGAGCTGTATGCACAGTAGAAGAACTTTTTTCCAATGGCTTCAAGAGCAATATTGAGAAGGAAGAGGAACATCTTTGATTCTACTACGAAGCCTCATACTTTCATTCGAGGTTTTTCGAGCTATGAGAACTGGGGATCATCTAAGGCTTCTAATTCTTGGGATTGGTGCTCTACAGTAACTCATCAACCTCAGAATGCAGATAACAGAAATGAAGGAAGTTCAAATCCGTCAACCAAAGATGAGTTACTAAAAGTTTGGGGAAAAAGTGTCCTACTCAACTCATCTGAAATTCCAGCCTTGGGTCTCAGAGTTGGAAGATGTGGGTCTCTTTCTACTTTGGGGGCGAGGTGGATAACAAACCAACAGCGATATTCGACAGCTGCAGCAGGTCAACCCGATTTTGGTAAAGGAAATGATAAGGATGCAGAACCAGCGGTTAAACAGAAGAAAGAAGCTTCACCAGAAGAATGTGATGAAGCAGTTGAAGATTTAACCATGGCCAAAGCCAAGGCAAAAGCGAAACAGCTGCAAGATTCACAGAATGGTATTAAACCTATACTCAAGAAAATTTGGGCCATGCTATTAGGGATTGGTCCTGCTTTGAGAGCCGTTGCTTCAATGAGCAGGTTGAACTTATACTTTATTTTATACAACACATAGATAACGTTCTACACCTATTTCTTAAGTCACTTTTCCACTTATTCCAGGGAAGATTGGGCAAAAAAGCTCCGACATTGGAAGGATGAATTTAAGTCAACAATGCAACACTATTGGTTGGGTACCAAACTGCTTTGGGCTGATGTTAGGATATGTTCCAGGCTCTTGTTGAAAACGGCTAAAGGGAAGAGCCTTTCCAGGAGGGAAAGGCAACAACTAACACGGACGACAGCTGATATTTTTAGGCTGGTTCCCGTTGCAGTGTTTATTATTGTTCCTTTTATGGAGTTCTTGTTGCCGGTATTCCTGGCAGTGTTTCCCAACATGCTACCATCAACCTTCCAAGATAAGATGAAAGAAGAGGCAAGAATTGTGCCAATTGTTCCAGCAGCTATATTCTTTTGTGCTAAAACTTGATGGGTGTTTCATTCTTTCTCTCTCTATCTCTGATGCCATAATTTCTGACAGATTCCATGTGTTGTCAAAATTATAAGTAAAATAAAATTTCAATTAAGATAGTAAACTATAAAATATTTTTTTCTTTGAACCTCGGAAAGAGAATGATTTGCTCTCTTTCCTGTTCCCTTCAGAGACAATCCAGTTAGTAGGTGTTCATTTGGTTAAGTTCAAAAAAATGTGTCATGTTGAAGTTAAAAAAGAGTGTTCCCAAGTTATTTAATGTCTTCAACTAACAATAGGTGCCTCTGGTTGGTTGGCTGTGATTTTGTAGGCTTTTTATTTCCATTAAACTCTAAGTATCCACATCCTCATAGTGTTTCAATTGCTCAAATTTAGGAGGCTTTGAAAAGGAGGCTGAATGCTAGGATTGAATATGCGAAGTTTCTACAAGAAACAGTCAAAGAGATGGCAAAGGAAGTTAAAAGCTCGCGAAGCGGAGAACTAAAGAATACAGCAGAGGATCTTGATGAATTTATGAATAAGGTAAAATATTTATGTATCACTTCGTTTTGGGTTTTCCTTTCATCTGTATTTTTTGATATTTGCCAAATCTTGAATTATTAAGCTAAAGTTTTTATTTCCGTTCTTTCCCCCTCCTTTTCCTATTTAACTGCTGTGGATGTTTATATGACAATTGACTAGGTCAGAAGGGGTGCTTCTGTATCTAATGAAGAAATTTTAGGATTTGCCAAGCTGTTTAATGATGAGCTCACTTTGGATAATATCAGCAGGTTTCTGGCTAATTACACTTTTTTGGTTTAATTCTGACTAAATGGATTTTTTTTGTTTTTGTTTTTTGTTTTTGTGCATGTACTGCTAGTGGTTAAAATATTGAAGTGAAATTGATAAGTATTTCATTAAATGCAGACCGAGGTTGGTGAATATGTGCAAATATATGGGTATCAACCCCTTTGGAACTGATGCATATTTGCGATTCATGCTTCGAAAGAGGCTCCAAAAGTAAGTCTCATTATTTTTCATTTTGAGTTAACTTGTGTCTAATAGTTTATATGCCCTTTCCTCTCCAATTTATGTTCCTTTTTCATTCTTCAACGAATATTTAGTCAGCTGGTCTCTATTTTCCTTTTTAATTTTGAATAACTTGAGCCTAAACGGTTTATCTATCTTTTCTTCCTTCAATTCTGCCTTTTTATCTTCAAAATAAACGGTCTTCGCTATTATGGTTTTTCATCTCGAGTTAACTTTTGTCAAATAGGTTATGTATCCTTTTACCTTAGGTTCTTTTGTTTCTTCGACAAAGATTTATTCAGCTGATCTCTATTTTTCTTTTAAATTTTGAACAACTTGAGCTTAAATAGTTCTTTTATATTTTTCTTCTTCAATTGAGCTTTTTTCCTTCAAACTGCTCTGCACTATTATGTTCAGTTTGTCTAAGAACTGATTTTCATCTTAAGGTCGTTTCATAAAATGTAGCTTCGATATGTTACAAAGTTCTATTAAGAGATTAGAGCCCCTATCATTTCCAGCTAACAACATTCCCGTGCCAGGAATTTTGTTAAGTCTTGTTACGAGATTTTATCAAAAGAATATCAGCAATTTAAACCTTGGCCCTGGAAGAAAATTTGGAAGTTAAGGGCTCCGCTTAAAGCGGAGTGCTTTCCTCGGTTGAGGAGAGGCTTGCCTAACTGTAGATAACTCAAAGAAAAGAGGTTTCTCATTATGTAGCAGCTACCTCTGTGGCGCTCAAACAGAAACCTTTAATTGCCTGTTTTTGCACTGTCCTATCACAGACTAGCTATGGCAGCTATTTCTGAACTTTGCTGATATCAAATGGTCCATGCCTAGGGCTACAGAGGATCTTTTGCATTGCTGGCATAGGCACATACTAAGAAAAGTAAGAGATAGCTGGTGTAATACAGTTCCAGCTTGTATCTGGTGGGTGGTTTGGAGAGAGAAATTTTAGATGCTTTGAAGAGAAGTTCAAATTAGTTTAGACTTTAGAGAATCAAGCTTGACTGTCTTTTGCTGTTTCACTACTGGTCAGTGGAGTATGCCAATGAGCCAGAAACTATGTTGGAATCCTCAGAATGCCTCTAAGAGCTTAAGAGGTCCATACTTTTGGGTTTCTCTTTTTTACGCTTTTCCTCGCTTGTACAATATTACCAGCACATTCTTTGTGCTGTTCGATTTATACAACCATTACCTTTTCAAAAGAAAAAAAAATCCCTTGCCAGATTTGGCAATCAGGTGTTGTCCTGTTTGATTTTTTCTTGGGGAATTGCTGGGTTGGTTGGTAACAGGGAACCAGTAAAAAGGGTATCGTGACAGAAGTCTAGAAGATAGAGACCATAGTCAGAACAGTCGAGCAATCTATTGGTCAATTTGCATCCTCTCACCATAAAAGATTTAAGTTTTTTTTTTTTTTTTTTTTGTGTTAGATTTCCACTTGGTTTTTGTGTTTACACTAGAGATGAGTTAATGCTTTTGTGATGCATGTGTTGTTGAAGAAAAAAAATTCCCTCATTTAACAAAACTTTGCTGCTTTTGGCAGGATCAAGAATGATGACAAGATGATTCAAGCAGAGGGTGTAGAGTCCCTTTCGGAGGATGAGCTCCGTCAAGCCTGTCGAGAAAGAGGCTTACTTGGATTACTTTCAGTTGAAGAAATGCGGAAGCAGGTATAATTTGATCTTTTGTTAGTCTTGTGTACATTATTTGCTTGGGTAAATTAACTACTTTTGTCTCTAAATTTCGTATCCTTTATGTCTTATCTTGTGCATAATGGTTTGCACCTTATTTCTGCATATTTTGGTTTCATTATTTTTGTAACTCTGGTGTATCCTGATTCCTTCAGAAACTTCTGGATTTGGTCATATTCGTTAGATTTTGTAGTCAATATAGTCATTTGAAACAACTTAAATGGGAAGCCTGATATGTTCTCTATTGCTCTTGGAGTCCTCCCTGGCATTGGAAATTTTAAATCGACAAGTATTTATCCAGAGAATTGTGCGTTATTTTGAGTGGTCTGATACGACTCTATCCCTGATTTTCTTCTTGATAAGGTTGTGTACATCCTACCCTCACAAGGCCCCACTTGTGGGATTACACTACATTATACAGTGCTCCAGAATTTCACAGGAAAACAAAATGAGTTTCACCCAACTCTTCTTCTGCTCTTGAACTTCACCTAGTAAGCGCAATAGCATGTCTTTAGCTGTCCTAGGCCCCTAGCATCATTCACTGATTCCAGACATCTTCCTCTCTGAATTCCATATCATGTGTGCAGTTTGGCAATGACGCAATAAAAGGTTAACATCCTCGTCCACTGTCTGATACTCATGAAACCCCAGCTGATACAAATGATGCTTCTTTTTTTCTTTTTCTAGTTCTCTGCTGTAAGAATGACTCCCATGCAGCTATGAAAGCAAGTGACACTTTTCGTGGTGCTTTTGACCATATTGTACAGTGGGCGAAATCTTTCTTCTCTCTTAACACTCCATCTTTGTGCCATTCCCAAATCCATTGCCAAATCCACTTGTTTCTCTCTCTATTTGATGATGATAGTTTTTGCTCATATAGTAATCTTCAGCTCCTTCATCTTCCAATCTTGTAGATCCTTCTGATATCCACGTCCTATAGGATTCCGTTCCCCTGCTTTTTGTGTATCTAGCCAATTACTGCTGTTTGCTGGCTGGATATGCAATGCTTAGAATTCCCCTAAATCTCTTACCAGCCTTAGTTTTGCAGCTGTCTTTGGATACAATGTTCTCCTTCCTTCCAGCTTCCTTTAACAGGCACTGGATTTTGCATCAGTAGGTTCACATAAATTTTGATGGGATCTAAGGTTTCTGTAAATATATAAAACGGGATGGTATTTCTGTGACAGTTTTTCTTTTTGATAAAGTAATAAATCTATTGATGTTTGAGCAAAAAAGAGCCCTTGTACAAGAAATATACCAAAAAATAGAAAACTTACAAAAAGATATGATTTCTGCAAACGTCACCCAATCTGCTGTACATAAAGGAACCTCATGGGTGTACCAAAAAAGAAATAAGGAATAAGACGATACTCTCAATTGTATAAAATTCATCTCTATGCCTTCAAAAAGTTCTCTTATTTCTCTCTCCAAACGACTTACACAAGTGTTAGTGGAACAATTTTATTTTTGATTAGTAATGATATTCTATAAATGGTAAAACAACACTAAGATGGTTTGTTAAAAATTATCAAGTGTGCAAAGCCACAATCATATATAGCATGGAATCTACATCATTTACAAAGGTCATGTTGCACCGAAAAGCTAGCAAAGAAATACAATTTTGTTTTAAGGCTATGTATGTTGCTATGTTTGTGTTAGAATAGGAATAGGAATAGGAATAGGATTTGTTTATAGTATCCTACATGGAAAAGGATTGGGATGTAGAGTCTATAAATAGGGCTCAGTGTGATAATAATGTAGATACACAATTCAACAATATTTTCCCCATAATTTCTCACATGGTATCAGAAGTTTAGTGTGAAAATAATTGTGCAAATTTCCAACAATTTCCGGGAAAGGAAATCAGTCACCGTCCAATATTTCCGGTGACAACATAGCTGTTCGTGTCAAAATTACTTTCCGGTAGTGTTGCGCAAATTCCAACACCACCACGAGGATCACTCCCTTCTGACCAAAACTCGGTCAGCGGCTCCGGCAAATATCCACTTAGGTCCAAAATGGCAAAATACATGATCCAAATCTGATGAGTGTTCTTAGTGGAGCAACTTTCCGCGCGCTGTGTCTTCTCTTTCTTAGCTGAACATTACCTCTTTCACAGTGATGGTGGTAATTATATGCAAGGATCAGCTGCCCTTGACTGAGTAGGGTATATGTCGGAACAATTAATCTGAGTGGGGGAAGAATAATGTGTGTGGTAAATCTTCTGTTTTACTATTGCATTGGGTATGTCGTTGTTGTTGTTCTGTTTTACTATTTAACCGGAAATTTACTATTGCACTTCCTTCCCATTTTCAAGTGCAACAAATTTCAAATCCTGCTTGTGAATTTCTTATATTGGCTTCACTATGGAAGTGCAAAAGACTTATCTTGGATTATTGCATGCTAATATCTTTACAGTTGCAAGATTGGCTGGACTTATCGCTCAACCATTCATTGCCATCTTCGTTATTAATCCTTTCTAGGTAATTCCATTCCCTGTTTCTAGGATCTTGAGATTTAGACTATCAACTGAGAATGTTATCGTGTTGTTTTTATTCTCCTCAGATCCTTCACAGTATCAGGCAAAGTTAAACCAGAGGAAGCTGTTCAAGCTACACTTTCATCACTGCCAGATGAGCTGGTGGACACTGTTCAAGTTACATCAATGCCATCGGAAGATTCTCTTGCTGAAAGGAAGAGAAAGCTAGAGTACTTAGAAATGGAAGAAGAGCTCATCAAGGTAAAGTCTTGTTTCTTCTATTGTGCTGGATGTTTATCTGAAATGAATAAAATGAATAAGTGGCAAGACGAATTAATGGAAATACACTCTTGCGAGTGAATGGTAGAGTGAACTAAACACTGTGCTTGTCCCTCTGTCCTTATAATCTTGTTTTTGAACTTTATGGGTCATGAAACCTCATTATCAATTTAAATTATTGGGAATAATTCATATTATTCAAGTTTAGGATATTAATTCCAGAACTTATTAGCAATACTTGAAAGACAAATCGTATTTTCAGTTTTTACTACATTACCCCAAACTGAATAGAGAAAAATGTACATTTCCTTGGCAATTCAGTTCTATAAAGTGCTATACGCTACAAATAAGCTCAGTATAACCTTTTTATTTTTTGTTAAGAGAGAAGTTAAGTAGTTGGCTCAAACATCATTGTTATTTAGCATCATGTTGTTGAAAATTTAAGATAGGCTTGCGACCCGGGAGGATAATACAGAAGTCCTCTTTTTCACTTGCTTTTGATACACTTACTAATCCTTCCTAACCTGATTCCTGTCCAGTTCTTTTCAAGCATATTTTTTTGCCTTCTGGGTGCAAAATCTTAAATGTAGATATTACAGTGTCAGCTTTCAAATGCTATAATTATGTGATAGTGACTGAATATAACTGTTGAACATTTGAAACTTCACCTCTGATCTTGAAGCTTTTGTAATAGAAGTATCTTTGTGGAAGAAAAGAACTATGTACATTTCAGGAATAGCGTCTCATTCCTAGTCTCTTTATGGTGCATCCATGAAGTTACAGTGTGCATGGAAAATTGGTTGTCGTTCGTAGAGAATCATATTATGTTGTAATTCTCTAGCTGCTAGTACTGCTTGTATACCTTTGTATACTTATGATTTTCCCATTATTAGTAAAATTATTTACCTTATCAAAAAGTATGTTTGTAGACTAATTCTAAAGTCGTTGCTTTAGGAGGAGGAAGAGGAAGAAGAAGAAGAGCAGGCTAAGATGAAAGAAAAGCAGAAGGATGTAGCTTTGGAAGAGATGACTCTTGCGACAGCTAAAGAAGCAGAAGAGCTAAAGAAAACCAAAACGTTGGATCAACAAGAGCAGCTTTGTGACCTTAGTCGTGCATTGGCTGTGTTAGCATCGGCTTCTGTGAGTACTTGGCTGGAGCTTTTCTTTTGTACATTGGACCTTTGCTGATCATGACCTGTTTTGTTGCTTATCCTTTCAGTCTGTAAGCCTGGAGCGTCATGAATTTTTGAGACTTGTCAAAAAAGAGGTAAACATATCATTGCTTGAGCTATTACCCTTCTGACATATTGTAACATTCCTGATAAGGAATTTAAGCAAAAGGGAACTGTCTTCCTAGATTTCATGCTAGATCTGGTTAATATGTTACTCGGACTCTCCTAAAATGTTATCGGGTGCGTGTCGGATCCTTCAAAAGTAGTGTATTTTTGGAGGATCCGACACAGGTGCGGCAACACTTTCGAAGAGTCCAGTAACTTAGTGTTTGTTGGCTTTTTTGAAGAAACTAAACTGGACAACTTGCCTTTTGAAGTCAATTATTGTGTTTATCATAATTTAAATAGTATGAATGTCTTTTCATTACTTCTCTTTCCGGTTTGAAGGGGTTGTTGCATGTCTAGTTCAAGATTGCTAAACTTTAGACTTTGGATCTGTTTCCTTTTGAGAACTTAAAAAGCAATTAGCTTACTGTAGCTGTGGTTCTGATGAGAGTAGTGTGAGTTTCTCCTGATTTCCAATAAATTAGTGATTCTGATGAATTTTCGGGAATGTTCAGGAATTGTCCCTCTGATTTCTGATACCACCCTACTTTATTATTTTATGCTTGTTTCAATATTTTGTACTTGTAATATATTTGCCATTAACGATCTTAAGATTATACTGGGCATGTTGTGAAGAGGTCTTGTAATAATAACTGTTAGTCATCGGCATTATGTGAGGTTTAATTAGTACCTTTTAAAGTTAATATCGGCCATGATGCACTCTAAATTTATTGCCTTTTGTTATTTTGATCTTTCAGCATCAGCAATGTGATTTTGTGTTTATTTTGGTTTTCCTTCTTTCAATTGCTCAATGCGCCTTGTTTACACCGGTAGCTATCTGTTCTAGGCTTCTAACTGGGGCATGTTCAGAGTGATAGATTACAAACTTTAAAAGAGCAGTAGGCACTAGGCAGGTTTTGGACAGTGGAATCTAATTTAGTATGTTTTCGGATAGTCAACCTGCTTGCTTGTTGTTCTTTTAGGCCTACTGCAGTATTTAATCAAAGTTCTAATATTCAAAGATAAATGTGGTACTACCGTAAAGAGGATGGAGGATGGTTGGGAAACTTTGAACTTTCATTTGTCACACATAGTTTATTCCTTGACTGCTTTCAGTCACATTGTCCTCTTGCAATCATATTCATAGTTGTTTTTATACTGTTGATAGAAATTGTTCTACAGCATAGTGCATACGGATGCTAATACAAGGAAAATACTACGTATTCAATGCTGAAGCTATTTTGTATTGATAATTGCAGATAGAGTTGTATAATAGCATGGTGGATAAAGGGGGCCCTGAAGGTGAAGAAGAAGCCCGAAAGGCATATAAAGCTGCTAGGGAAGAGGACAGTGACCACACTAAAGAAAGAACTGTGGATGATAAAGTTTCAGAAGCACTTATTAACAGGGTAAAGCTGATTATCCTAGGAATATTTGGCTTTGAGCTTTAAAATTTCACACCAATTCTTGATTTGATTTTCGTATTATAGCTGCAAGATTTTACATAAAAACTTACATATACTTCCTGGCATTACCGCTCAACAGGTTGATGGAATGCTCCAAAAACTTGAAAAGGAAATTGATGATGTGGATGCCAAGATTGGTAATCGTTGGCGGTTACTAGATAGGTATGTATAGAGAAGTTAGTAATATGTCCACAAATTGCGCCAAAGTACAATCTAAATGTAAAAAGAGGCATTTCACCGAGTTAAATGAACTACTTTTGCCACTGCTCAACTAAAAAGAGAAAATGACAAATTTGCAAGGTGAACATTGAGGTTTTTATCCCAACATGTACATGTCTTGCTGAGTTAAGCATTATCACCTGTCATGTATCAATTTATACCTGTTTTCATGTGCATGTTTAAAATCATGAGTAAAATTTAGGGTTGGAGTAGTTCTCGCCGTTGGCCACTGGGCACTGATGGCAGTTCTGGGACACAAGCCTGCTCCTATTTACTCTCTCATAGATGTAGTATATGGAATATCCTTTGTTCTGAAATTAATCCTGGCATGGCATGCAAATGTCAGATGAGTAAATCTGGCGTGTGTCGATGCAACCGTGCGTTATGTGTTCTTTACTGTAGATTAATACAAATATTAAAAGTCTCTTTTTTGTTGATCATGCAAATATTAAAATCTTTACTATTTGTTAGTGTGTTAAGAGTCCCACATTGTTTGTGAAATGGATTGGTGATCTGCTTATTTGAACTTGGTCAATCCTCCCCTCGTGAGTTAGCTTTTGATGTTAAGTTAAGCCAAAGTACCATATCTTTTGATTGTATCAGCATCAGGTCCTTCCCTGTTTGGTTCCCCGCGTTATATTTACCACACTCTAGTTGGTGGCCTGGGCGTGAAGGGGGTATTAGAGTGGGTTAGAGTCTCACATTGGTTGGGGAATGAATGGGTGATCAACTTATATGGATTTTGGTCAATCCTCCCCTCATAAGCTAGCTTTTGGTGTTGAGTTAGGCCGAAGTGCCATATCTTTGCACCCTTTCATAAAAGGGTTACTTATTTTCTCTAGTTGAACTATATCAACATTACAATATAGAAAATTTTCATTCATGAGATATCTTGTTTATTGTTTCTCCTATATTAATTTCTGCTGCCCTTAGTTCAACTGGAAGTCATATTGGAGAATGACATAACTCTTTTGCGTCCCACGACAGGGATCATGATGGAAAAGTTACTCCAGAGGAGGTGGCCTCTGCTGCTGCATACCTCAAGGATACATTGGCTAAGGAGGGTATTCAGGAGCTAATAACCAACCTTTCCAAGGACAGAGGTTAGACATGAAAAGTTCCTTGATAGTCCTTGTTTTTATGTGTTATGACGTATGCTTCTGCCAACTTGACAACTGAAATAATGAATGGTTATAATTAAACCTCCCAATATCTGATGTATTTTTGGGGACCTAGGGGAATAAAAGAGATAACCTAGAGTAAGAAACTCAATAAACCTCCCAATATCTGATGTATTTTTGGGGACCTAGGGGAATAAAAGAGATAACCTAGAGTAAGAAACTCAATAATATTTAAATTGGCATTTCGAATTTGGTGGGTGAGTTGCTGCTTGACGAAACAAAAGAGATATCTTGTTGTGGTACTTACCAAAAAAAAAAAAACTTTTTTGCTGTGAGTTCAGTAGATATGCCAGAAATTCTTTTAGGTACAACTATATTTGAGATTGAGTAGGCATTTAAAGATAGACCCTTGTGGTCCGGCCCTTCCCCGGACACCGCGCATAGCGGGAGCTTAGTGCACCGGGCTGCCCCTAAATAAATAGCTAGCAATTAGTATAGGTTAAACTTTAAAGTGGAAGAGGGAGGATGATGTTTATAATCTGACGTCAAATTGTTGTCCTCTTTTTGTCCAAGAAGGATTGTATGGTTTCCTCAGATCGTGAAACTAGCTAATTTTGGGGTTGGGTGTGGCCATTGAATCATTCGTATTTTGAAAGGAAAATTTGATGTGTAGAAACTATACTAAAGTACAATAATCACATAGTTCAAAATCGAAATTGCTTAATTGTATTTAGAGGACAAGTTGTTTGACCTTCAAAATAGCAACTGTGTTACATAAAGTGAGGATGGAAGGAGTATTAAGTAGTAACCTCCCAAGTGTTCCACTCCAAAAAGCCCGCAAGCATTTGTCACATTTTAGAGCCCATCAATAGTAGTTAGCAAATGGAACTCTAGATTCTCATTCTCTATTCATTCATAGTTAGTAACGGTTAACTAGAACTTCTGATTATTATAAAGAGTAAACCCCTATGATAATTGCCTTACTCCATCCAAGCCAAGAAACTAAACCGAATGTCTGAAAATAACTGGAGAATACCCTTCCTTCAATTGAGCTGCTATTTGAAGTTACCTAACCTTAAAATTGATAAAATATTCCGACTCTTGGAATCTCCTTTTTCACGCAGCTTTGATCCATGACCAATTATTGTTCAATACTCCCTCCGTCCCATAATAAGTGTCACCTTAGCCAAAAAAATTTGTCCCATAATAAGTGTCATCTTAGGAAATCCAGACATAAATTGACTAGCTTTTTCCAACTCTACCCTTGGACAAAAAATGACAAGTTAAAGTAGCATCTAAATGATGATTGGAAAAGCCACATAGTAACTTGGTATTGTTGGATTCCCAATGTCAAAAGGATTACCACTTGTGCATGCTCTAATCAAAAGGAAAAAATAATTTATTTTTATTATATAGGGGTAATTTAGTAAACTTCATATTGCATTATTGGTTTCTTAATATGCGTGTTTTTGGCTAAGGTGACACTTATTATGGGACTAAGGGAGTATCATTTTTAGATATTCTAGTCTAAGTTAAACTTGGCCGGGTCAAAACGTGTCATAATCCGACCAGTGCAAAGTTAAATAAATTGTATGAGACTAGTTGTTTTTGTCAGAAATGGATGCTTGCTTATTAGTCCTTTTAGGTGTTAATGGCTGCTGTATATGGCTTAACATCTTTTTGTTTCTTGGGGAGGAGGTGTGGCATTTAACTACCGTAATATGTACCCTTACTAGTATCATTTTTGCCTTGTATGTATTAATTGGTATATTTTTAACAGAAGGAAAAATCCTCGTCGAAGATCTGGTGAAGTTAGCCAGTGAAATAGATGATGCTGAAGAGGAAACTACAGAAGAGGAAAAAGCTCAAAAGTAAATCCAATACAGCAATATTTTTGATCCATTTACTGCTAGCCAGTTAGTCTCCAACATTTTTACTTTATACTACTAAACACGATAAGCTTGGTATCTCATGTGGCCAGGTATCATCAACCTAGGTCCTTATAATGGGCGCTTGTAGTTGAATTTGTATGATTGATAAAATGCGTTCCGATTCAATTCACAGAAGCTAAAATGTTCATGTATACGGCCGCTGTGTCAACATTTTGAATATCTGCCTCTACTCCCCGGTCCCTAGCTGTATCTTGTATCCCTACAGTGGCAAACATAGCAGTATTGTTTATCAGCGGAATAATTTGAGAAACCCAGCTTTGAGTTTAATTCTTAAGGTGGCAATCACGGGATTTGAAAAGAGATTATGGTCCGTTTGTTTTTCTTTTGAAGGAAAACAGTATGCTTGGATTTTGTTTTGGGAGAGGGTATGTGTGTTGGAAGAATTGTTATTGGAAAAAATCTCTCAGAACTTTCTTGATAACTGTTATTCTCCGAAAACAGTGGGCATTGTCTTGGCTGATTTACGCAAATGTGCCTTCTTTAGATCACTATTTATATTTTGTCTTTATTTTTAGAAGTTGTGGAAATAGTCTTTGGAAACATATCCTTCGGGACAACATTAGACTTAGGGAAATGTTTTGCTCATGTATTGATCAATTTTACAGATAAAATATTAGACGATCTAATATTTGTAATAATTTATTGTTATTTAGTGTTTTCTCATAAATCATTTAGTTTGCTCAAAAGAGAATTTTAAACAGTGAATGAAGATTCATAAGTTGCACGAGAATGAGAAGATGGTCATTTATTAAACAACTGCGGTAAAGGGACAACTGGCAAAAATGACACCATTATCATGGCCTGATGGGGTGCCCAATGCTCAATTGCAGCTCTCATTTTCCCAGATTGATGGTTGTGCAATCGTAATAATGTTACTTGGGAAAGAGTGATTGCTTACCGATCTATGTAAAGAGCGATTGCTGACCGATCTATGTAAAGCAAATTACTAATATAAGATTTCTCTAACCTTTTGTTTAAATTTTGGATTACTAAATTTGGTTTAAAGATTAATTAAACCAAAACTTCTTGTGAATATCTGAGCCAGCGTTTTGTTCTAATTCAAATCTTGATTCTTGAGTAAGGCCGTGGATGACAATTGTTTGATCAATAACATTACACTCTTAATTCATGCAAAGTGAAGTCTCTGGCGATTTTCAAAATTGAGAAGTTCTATGAGATAGAAAGTGCGCAGAGCTTTTTTTGGGTTAATAATATTTTTGGCCCCTCTTATACTGGTAAACTATGGAAATGCCGGTGCTTCGCGCGTCATTAATAAATCTCATTAAAATCGTGAATATTAAGAGTATAAATACATAAGTTCATGTAAAAGCTTGAAAAATTGATTAAAATTACATCCAAAGTTTAACTTCTAGTGGTATATATATGCATGTAAAACCCTCAATTTCACGAATGACATATATCATAGTGATTCTCAAGATTTTTTTTTTTTCAAATATACCAAAATGCACCGGACAATAAAACAAAGGGAAGTGCAGTTTTCTAAGTCAACATGCAGAATCCTAATAATGGAAAATTGAAAAGATAAGTCATCATAGTTAACTATACTCAAAAAGATATTGAATGAAAATTGTGTTCAATTTAAATGTCAAATGCCAACAGAAAAATAATTACAGAGTGAATAAACTATCGGATATTAAAATCTAATACGTGAATAAGCATAGGTTCTTCCACAAGAGGAGATAGAGAAAGAACACAACACCTTCAAGAGCGTACTGAAGTAAGAAACACCGTAAAGTCAGGATATATCTCCTTCACCCTCTTCGGGAATCGGATCCTTCTAATGATAAAAAAGAAAATCGAAGCTAGGATGTTAGCGGATACGCACTTAGGCAATTCACATGCAGTGTGTTCCATCTGTATTTGAGATTTAATTTACATAAGCAACCATTTCCTTGGCAATTGGATAGTTCTTTGGCAAACAGAGCAGAGGCATCATGAATTGTATATGGGGAAAATGAATCATCATATATAAATGTAACTTACATGAAAAAATCATAACTGTTTGCTCATGATCCTCTTCAGTGACTAAAATGCTTCATGTTTACCCCGGATTCGGTAATCAATTGAATTTGTGTGTGAGTATAGGATATGTGCTTGAGTCCCAATGTTTATTACAAACCGTGGATGAGAATGCTTATTGATAAGCGTGCAAGGAGTGCAAGTGACAGATGACTCCGCGTATGGCCAATTTGATTGAAGAAATATGATATAGATGACAAACTTACAATGGAAAATATCAATATTGAGATTGCAAGAACTGTATATATATATGTATTGTGTTACAAGTGTTCTTTTGAAAAAGAGATCAACCAACCCCCAAAGGGAGGAGGGAATGCCCTATTTATAGTGATGAACCCATGGGCCTTCCTCAATATGAATTAATAAAATAATAATAAAAGGACAGCCCCTGTATGGATGTGATGGGATCTGACTGACGGCGCCGTCTGACACACGCATAGTTGGTAGCCGACCATGATGTGACACCACTGCTGCGCCCCAGTAACGGTCATAACGGACCAACGGACTCACGGGTACCGGACCACCGGCGGTAACCCCCCGGAAAGAGATCCGAACCTTCGGTGGCTTAAAAACCGGGACCGATGATGCTTCCGCTCGGCTTTGATCCGAATGCTTATCCGGAAACCCGATGCTTATACACGAACTTTCCCTCCTTTTCCTCCTCCGAGCCACGGTTACCCCGGATTGGCCCTCATCCGGTTTTCACCGTATACACTTCATATAGAATATAACTGTACAATGAATGTTGTCAATTCAGTAATATTAATTGTAAGAGAGTTTTATCATAAAGTGTTATTTTGGAAAAAAAAAATGATAGAGGCATTAGGGACTGTAACAGCGATTAAGTTGGTTTCTTATTTGTGTGTTTTCGTAACAGTTGTGACTTTTCGGATTGTAGTAGTAGATATGTTCCCAACCGATGGCTTTTGGAGTATTTAGAACATAAAGTATATAAAAGCAAAATAAAGGGTTAAAAAACCAAAAATCTGAGGACAAAGATAAATAGGAATTCTAGAGTGTGCTACGTCCCCGTGCCTATGCCTTGCAATTATATATATATATATATATATATATATATATATATATAGATTTTGATTTTAATCCCTATTCGACTAAGCACATTAAACCTTCAATTGATTGAATTGTGTAGACCTGATCCATTTGCTCGTGAATATTCACAAATTAATCATATTTACAAAATGTTCTTTGAAATGGTGGTGGAGATTCAGCCAAGGAACATCAACTTTATGGAAGGAGGGGGTCAGTGCAAATATGGGAGAGAAGACAATTGGTGCACCAAGAAAACCAGAACTCCACACACATTAACAATTTGAAGGATGAATTCTTCCAAGATGTGTCTTTCAGGATTGGCAATGGTAACCATGTTAAATTCTGGAAGGAGAGTTGGTTACTCAGTCTTCCATTGAAGGAGTCTCATCCTAGGCAACATTGGCAACATACACTTCAGAAAGAATTTGCAAGATTGGGAGTTGGTCAAGCTCACTAATTTGTACAGATAGTCTCAAATGGAATGGTTCAAGCTAAGGATCCTACACTGTCAAGGAAGGCTACAATAGATTTGAACACTACAAGTGCTCTAACTGACCATTGGCCTTGGAAGCTGGTCTGGAAGACTAATCTCCCTCCAAAAATCAAATGTTTCATTTGGAAGCTCTTCTAAATGGTACTCTCACTCAAGACAATCTCAAGCAGAAGGGTATTCAGATAGCTAATAGATGCTTCATGTGCCACCTTACAGATGAGTCAGTGAACCACTTGTTCTTACATCGCCCTGTGGCAACAGACATTTTGGTCTGTGTATTATGCAGTTTTTGGCATCAGCTGGTCAACACCACTCACCCTACAAGACGCAGTTGCAAGTTGGAGTCCAAGGAAAGTGGATAGATCCATCTGGCAAATGGTACCAGCCTGTATATTTTGGTGTATTTGGATGGAAAGAAACAGCAGGTGTTTTTATGAGACTTCAACTCCTAACTGCTCCTTGAGATCTAAAAGCTTAATGATTCTTTTTAGTTGGAGCAATCTTTCCCCGGTAAATGATGCAATTTCCTTTTTAGATTTCATTAGTTCCCTCTCAATGGCTTAACAACCTTGAGTTTTTGCTATAGGTTTTAACTAGGGGTGGGCGTTCGGTTCTTCGGTTCGATTTTATCAAACTTCGGTTCGGCTATTTCGGTTTCGATTTTTTTAAGGTGGACACCGAACCCAACTAGTTCGGTTCGGTTCTTTCGGTTTCGATTTTTTGAAGTTCGGTTTCGGTTTTTTCAATTCGATTTTTTTGATATGATATTAGAAGCAATTCCATTTAAAGTAATTCATATTCTCAAAAGCAATAAAACATAAAACTGATAAATTGAAATCAAAATCAAACAAACAGGATACACAAAAACAGAAAATCATAACCATGGTATAGGATTATTACTAGGTGTTATATATATACAGTAAGAATATTTAAGAAAACACATAAAGGACATACATTAATCCTAAAAACACATCCTAGTCACCTTCCTTTGTTAAGGATATTTGATTTTCTCAACTAAAGTGAAAAATTAAGGATACAAAAGCAAAAGAGAGCTTGTTACAATTGAATTTTTTTTTTTTGCTTAAATTTAATGAGCCTGGACTATTTTAATTTTTTTGAGTAATGTATTAAATTTCGGTGAGCGTTCGGTTCTTCAGTTCGGCTATTCGGTTTCGATTTTTTGAAGGTGAACACCAAACACGAACCAAAGTAATTCGGTTCACTTCTTTTGGTTTCAATTTTTTGAAGTTCGGTTTGGTTCGGTGCGATTTTTCGATTTTCGATATTTATGCCCAACCCTAGTTTTAACTCCCAGATCTTACTTATTTTTTTGTTTTTTGGAGTTATCACCTACTTTTCTTTGTAACTTTCTTGCATCTACTTGATGCTTTTCAATACAACCACGTACTACATAAAAAAAAAAGGACTCGATAAAGTATTAACCTCATGGCAGGCGTCTTCTGCATGGTATGTCAAACACATTCCACATTAAGTTGGCATGGAGGTAGATCATTCTATTTTGACATCAGCAGAAGAAAAGACGAAGCAGTTTGTCATTCCAATCTAGGATATTAGCAGAAGAAGGCTCTCTTATAGTAAGAGCAGTTTGTTTTGACGATGTAGGATTACAGTGAGACTTTATTCTTTCAACTGGGCAGTCAACAACTGATTTTATGGGAGTATTGCATTTTTGTAGTTGCAGCTCTTTGGTGCGTCGTTGTAGTGACATTGCCTCTTTTTTATCAGTTGTTATCTTCATATAAGTATCTCCTTCCGAGCTTCATTTGATAATTTCGCTCTTCTGTACATGGATGTTTATTTGTTTGGTTGGAAGACATCTCTGCACATGTTTATTACCGCGATATATCTGCATTTCAAATAGTTCAGAAACTATGGGAAAATGCCATTTTAGACTTTAAGAAGCATAAATTATTGGTGATTCTACTGACAGTACAAAGTTTCCAAACCATAAAGACAGTGCATGGACCTTAACCAAGTATAACAAATATGGCAAAAAAAATATCGTCAAAACACAGCAACACAGGGGCTCTTCTTTCCCTCTTTATCTGGTCAAAATTTGAAGCCAGAGAAAGACAAATTGTACTGAATAAATTTTATTCAGAAAAAGGCAGCAGAACAAATTTATACGCTGCATAAAAGTAATTGAGTTCAAAATGTAATAATAATCTTCTTAAATTATGGTAAACCAAGAAGACAAATTCAACTGCACCCATGAAAGCAGGTACTATCATTTATTGTACCAGAAACTGTTGGAATGTTGAGTCAGTGATTGCGCAGAGGGAACCTATTGGAAGATACTGATAGGCTAAAGGTACATTTTTTATGCTTCATGGAAGAACTTTGACAACCAACTATAGAGTAGAAAAAGTCGGAAGATGCATAAGAAATATAATAGAAAGCTTAATTCACCGCAGAATTCATCATACAACTGAAAGGACTAAGAGAAACAAAAAATTAAACCCTAAAACAATAATAAAAATCTAATGGAAAGCCTGATTCGTCGACTAGTTTTCTCAAGGAACAAAGCACATCAAATTATCTCTGCATTAAAGTCGATACACTCAAGAGAAAACAAAAATACTTAGCATGAAATCCATGGTAAAACAGAGAAACAGAAGACGAGAAGAAGAAAACCCACCCAAAAACAGCGGTCAAAGAAGGAAAACTCAGGAAACCGATTTAAAAACAGTCTAACACAACAAAAAAATTGCAAGCAAATACTCCTAGTTGAAAGCACAGTTCGGAAATAAAAAACAAAGCAGCGAAAACACCCAAATATTTGCGAAATAAATTGTGAAGAAGCAACACTGACAGTACACTCACCTGAGATAAGAAGAAGCTCTAAAATCCATTGAAGTGCAAAGTTGGACGCCCTGGAGAGGGAGGTGTTTGAGATGGCATTACTTTGCGTAGGCTTTAGGATTGATGAAGAAACCAAGCAACCATTAAAAATTGGACTGCACTTTGCTTTCCTCACTTTCAACCATTTGCCATACCACAATTTGGTCTCTGTTTTCTTTTTTGTTCTGAAACCTGATGGGATCTTAACGCAGGAAAACATGGCGGGCGGCGGAAATGGCTGCAGTGTACAGGGAAGTTTTTTTTTTTCCTTTTTGCTTAAGAAGTACGGGCAAGGTTGATTGAGATGAAGAAGGCCAAGTCATGATAGTAATTTTAACGTCAGCGCAACTAAGAACCTTTGGCATTGTTCTTTTACCTTAGTTTCTGGTCGTAAGGAAAACAAAACTTGCTATTCACGAGTGGATAAAATACCATCCAAAAAGAAACAAGAATAACAAATCAGTAGATTCCAACCATTAGTTGTTTCTTCAGCACAACACGAGTCAATGACATAACATAGAAGATGCTGACTAAATATGTAAACCCATAACATTTGGCCATATAAAATAGCAGAGAATCGAGGAAGAAACACTATTCAACGAGTATAATTAAAAATACGTTGCATTGTAGATGACAAAACGGTACTAGATATAAATATCCTTCTAAGCAAGTTTGAGAATTATCTACAAGTGCCAGCTTAGGGAAACATTATCGGAGAGGCTATGACAAATAATTCCCAGATGTTGACTTAACACAAAGGTCACAACTATTTGATTCAGTGATCAAAATGCAAAGCTCAGGATGTTCATATCGGCTCCAACTAACACACTAAAACACAAAAAACTTGTAAAAGATAGATAACTGATAGACAAACAGCAACTTATATATTCTCCTGATGCAAGTTAACAATACTAATAATCTTGTATGATAATATCCCAACTAACAATTGAAGGAAAACAAAAGTCAGAACAAACTTTGAATTGTAATGAAGGCCGAAGTAGACCAAAACTGGGTGTTTACTTAAAAGAAACCAAGAACCTTTACACCAACATTCTTCCTTCGAGCCTCGTCGTGGTCCATAATACCTGCAGAGGTAGTCAGTACAATGTATGCAACCCACTGTAGTCCCACATGTGGGGTCTGGGGGCGCATGGTATATATAAGATCAAAACCATTTTTTATGTATATATAGTAAGATTTTGAATGCTATTGGCTATTTCGTGTATTTACTTCTTTACATTTTGAATCCCCTTGGTGGAAATCCCGACTCCACCACTGCTTCTGGGTGAACCAGTCGAACGGATAATTACCTGAAGGTTTCAGGTAGGTAGTGATATTGGTTTAAGCTTAATGCCCTCACGTTGTAATTTGGCCAGTTGCAATGCCTAAATAGCAAGAGTTCAAGATTTTTTTTTTTCTTGGTAGTTAAAGAAGGAAAAAGTAAATGAAATCCTTAAGACACATGATATGTTATCCCCTTTTCATCAGTGAGACTGTTTAAGAACTTTCCACTGGGATGAAAGTTTGTCTTTATCATTGTGCTCAAAGAACATTCTATTCCTTTTGAAATCATGTTACTTAATTTATTTAACTACTAAGTTCTAATCTAAAGATCTTTTAAATGCTTCATTGCAGGTTAACTGTGCACGGGAGAACTCAGACAAGTTTGTCAAATTGTATTCCTGTATCATTCCCTATTTCGTACTAGTTTTATGGTTACTTGGGTTGTGAAAGGATTAGCGGGATTATGTTACTTTCTACTTACTTTTGCGTATGTTGTCTTACTCTTCTACTATTTTGATGTTGTAGGAAAGCAGGAGTACTACAAGGTTTCAAGAATTGTCAGTTCCATAGGGCGATTAAGGATTTCATGATCCAAGGTGGTGATTTCCTAAAGGTCGCTTTCTCTAGCCTTAACCTTGTATTAGGATTTTATATTGAGGGTTGATTTGTAATGAAGGTTCCCAGTTCCATAGGAGTTGGGGTGATTGACGAATTTATGAAGGGCTACTCTCTCTCTCTCTCTCTCTCTCTCTGTGTGTAACTCTAACTATGTGCTTCTTTGATTGGAACATCACTGGCACCTTCTTCGTTGCCCCATCATCTGTTTGAAAATGTCAAATCATGCTTCATCTTGAATTCATGCTCTCTTGGTCTGTACACAGAATTCTTTATCAAGTAATTTATTCTGCATGCAACCTGCCCTGCCTTAGTTTTCCATGATTGCTTCATGTGAAAAAAGACTTCCCCAGATTATCTTCAAGGATATTAACTTTTGCAAAGAAGATGGCAGTGCAGCCTACAAGGATTGGAATCTACAGATCACTTACAAAAAACTTCTGCAGTGTTTGTAAAAGATTTGTATGAATTATCTTCATGATGGGTCCTCTATCACTTATGAAAATGCATAAAGTGCCGCCATCTAATTTGAAAAGAAAGAAGGCTTTACAGTAAGGAGAAAAGGTGGCTCGGGATCTGAATTCACTTTATGTTTCAAATACGTGCTCTTTTTTCCTTTTTCCAGATCCAGGGAACCCCAAAAACAATTTTTTTTTAAAAAGTAAGAAAACAAAGAGCATCATTGTAGACCAAACAAAGGAATAACTCTTCCCTCCCAAAGCAAGCACTCTAAACAGCATTAGCATAGCAAAGTGTCCTATGTATAGCTTCTAGCTATACCAATCATAGTGTAAATACGTATATTTAATTCTTACAAAGATCCAGAAAAACCAGTCTGCCAACCAAACTTGTCTAACTCTACCCGAATGCAACAACCAGTGTCATCTTCATGCCCATTCACTATCAATCCTAACCTCATAGGCCACGTTGATATCTATTGTAATATAATTAAAAGGTATAGTTGGCACCAACCACTTGGATTTTATTTAAAAGAACCTAGCCAGTTGGAACTCACAAACTAGACAGTAGTAGAGGTCCAGAGGAGAACTTAGAAAAGAGAAGAACCACGAGCTGAAAACAACAACCGAAACATTCATCCTTTCACTGCACATATTCATTACAAATTGCAAAAAATACACAGCCCTTTTTCTAGTTAACCCTTTCTTTCCTTTTCTTAAGTGCATCATTTCTCATGTACTATACTAGCCATTGGCAGAACAAGAATGCCCACCTAGTGTTTTGAAACTGCAACCTAAAGTAATTTTCTGAACCGCTGTCGTCACTACCCTAGAAGCTTCTCCTATAACAAGGGAATTAAATAATACATAAAACATTTTTGTTTTTCCCCTATGCTATATTTTCCCCCTTCATTTACAGGTAACTCTGGCTACTAGCTGGGAATGAAGTATGACGGAAAGGATTCAACTAGATGTGGACAATCATAGTGGACCCCGAAAAGAAGGTTCTGATTCAAGAGAAAGGTAGACCAATACAAATGCAGGTTTGAAGGAGAGCAGTAGTCATTAGGGGAATCGTAACAAGCATGTGAGAAAAAGAATTTTCTTCCAAATGGAGAATACAATTGGCCACAAGATGGAAAATATACAGTAGTAAAATACCTATAATTAAATAGAGCAGTACACAAAAGCTTTGTTAAAGTATATGAACTATTACACTACCACAATCCAGTAATTTCATCAATTTATCTCAACTAGATAACATTTAATGGCTACTTCCAGCTAGTTACGTTCCTCAGTGAAATAGCATTGATCAAGAAGTACATGATAAGAATCAGGAAAGCTAAATGGTAAAGGGATTTACTATATTAGAGCTAAATACAGCAGAAAGAGTATATGGACCTTGATACAACAACAACACACCCAGTGTAGTCCCACAAGTGGGGTCTGGGAAGGGTAGGATGTACGCGAATCTTACCCCTACCTTGTTGGAAATACATAAGATAATATATTAGGTATTCCACGCACAGTTTTGGCAATCCCGTGTAGTTGCAAAGAAAACTAAGCAAATAGAACCTGCGCACTAGACGGCGTGAAGTCAGAGAGGGATTCAGGAGCATCTACCACTTGCCAGTAAACAGCGAATGAGCAGCCTTGGCTCGTGATATGTCCTACAGCAACATGAAGATTTCGGCCTACGACAGCAATCCGGTTGTCACAGCAATCTACACAGAAAGGTTTACATATCTGCTCTGGCAGTGGAAGTCCTTCAACAGTGTCCCAGGAATCAGTTTCTGCATTGTAAACCTTAAGTTTTGTCCGTTCGTGTTCCGAAACTACAAACAATCTGCCGTATAGCACAACACTAGAACCAGTCCAACCTTCTCGAAGTCCAGAAGCCATGTTCTCCCAATTATCTGTTTTAGGGTCATAAATCTGGCCCCTAGGCACAACATAAAAAGGCCAAAACCAACCTTCTGTTACTAGAAGCTTTCCATTAACAACTGCAGAGTCGTATGAGGCCATGTTAGTTCCCATATTTGCAACAGGGTACCAAATCCCTTTAATAGGATCCAAGACTTCAGCAGACTCCAACTCAACAAGATCTGTGCTGTTTCCTCCAGCAACATAAATCATCCCATCAATAACTCCACTGGCAAAAAAGGACCTAGCTGTGATCATCTTCTTCATAACAGTCCAACGGTTTTTCCGGACTTCATATTTAACCACCAAATTAAGGGGACAATCAACATCAGAGGCTACTCCACCACAAACATAGAGAACACCCTCATGGGGAATGCATATACACCTGAATCCATGGGGACACACTTTCTCCTCCTTGCACGGCATCGCAGGGATAGTATGCCAAGCAAAGTTGTTTAGATCAAAAACTTTCCACTGAATTTTGCCACTACTTTTATGAAAGGCAAAGACAAAAAGCCAAGGATCATGAAATCCAAGCTCCTTCCTTCGACAAAAGAATCTATCTTTAGTGGCAAAGAGTGAATACCATCGCTTACAGACGGTCCTACAGGCCATGTGGTTATCGACGGGTATCCTAAGGAGGCAATTGAGAGCAACATCATCTGGAAGTCTAGGAATCAGGGGTTCTCCCTTTAACTGCAGTTCTAACTCAAATGAAGGATCAGATTGCTTTGCAGCTAACCTAAACTTTGGGGACAATGTCATTTGTGAACCCCCCAGCCTTTGCACTGGAGCTTGATGTGATGATACCCTTACTCTTTGCATCTTTCTTTCTTTCTCTTACAAACCCAACTTTCCTTTCAGAGCTGTGAAAAGAACATGCCCTGGTTTCATTCATAAATGAGGTAAATCAGAATCCAAAACCCAAACACATAATCTTTGAATCTAATAATCATAAAATCCCAAAAGCAAATTCAGACACATGAAACAGGCAGACTTTGCTCTTCTTTTTTTTTATTTTTTTATTTTTTTTATTTTTATTTTTTTTAAAGGAAAACTCCTACTTTTTTACAACCTCATGACTTAGAAATGCAAAAGTATCAAAAACAAGAACCCTGAATTTAAGCAAAACTCATAAGTTTAAGAACCCCTATACTCATATTTATATATATTTTTACTTCACAGATCAATCCTTTTTATAGCAGAAATAGCAGTACATAAGAATATCGTCAGAGTTTGCTTTTCTTTTCTTTTCTTTTTTTTTTTTTTTTTTTTTTTTGAGGAAAAGTCACTACTTTTTTTTACAACCTCATGACTTAGAAATGCAAAAGAATAAAAAACAAGAACCCTGAAAGTTAAGCAAAACTCAAAAATTTAAGAACCCCTCTACTCATATATATATATTATTAATTCACAGATCAATCCTATTTATAGCAGAAATAGGAGTACATTAGAATATAGGCAGAGTTTGCTCTTCTTTCTTTTTTTATTAAGGAAAAGTCACTACCTTTTTTTACAACCTCATCACTTAGAAATACAAAAGCATCAAAACAAGAACCCTGAATTTAAGCAAAACATATATGCGTAGAGGGGTTCTTTTTTTTTTTTTCCCCTTACCCAAAAAACTAAAAGGAACCCCTCTACACATATAAATATATTTTTAATTCACAGATCAATCCTGTTTATAGGAGTACATAAGAGTGAAAAGAATAAAGACTTACAGATTAAAATAGAACAATTGATATCAACAGAAGGGTAAAGCTGGTGTCTTTAGCAATAATTGAACATTTTTAATCATTCAAAAGATTTGTGGTGAGCTGGTTATAGTATTCATACAAGTTATGAATAACAAAAATATTTTATCATTAGAATTAATTTTCTTAAATGGAGGCAAATCTATGATTTCAGAATCTGTGGTTTTATTATATTTTATTAATTAAAGTAATTTTATGTCTATGCACACAAAAGTAACAGTAAAAGTAGGCTCACCTGAGATAAGAAGAAGCTAAAAGTGCAAAAGGACAGAGGTGTTATGATTGCAAACGGTGACTTCCCAACTGTTAAATATTGGACTCCACTTATTTCTCCATCTGTTCCACATTTGTCCACTTCTATGTCTTAATTTAATTAAACACGAAAATTAAAAAATAACGAGCGATTTTTTAATCAATGGCCTTAAATTAAAAATATGTATAATGTATTAAAATATTTTTTGAATCTTTTAATTATAAATTTATCATGTACTATGTTTAATTATCAAGTTATTAAATATAGAAAAGATATATCTTTTAGGACATACACCCTTTGTCCTATAATAGTTGTCCACGTTATGATAAATATTCGTCCTGAAATACTTATTCATTTACAAAATCAAGATAGAGTTAATTAAGTTTTTTTTTTACTTTACCCTTAATATTGATTGTTTTTTAAGTAACCAATATTTATGATAGTGCAATTAATTGGAGAGAGATAAGGTAATGTAGTATGTTTAATTATCAATTTACTAAATATAGCAAGATCTCTTTTTAGGGCATGCTCACTCAGCCCCATATGTTATTCACATTACTATAAATATTCATCACAAAGTATTTATCCATTTACAGAAATCAAGATAGAATTTATTATTAAGTTTTTCCTACGTTACTCTTAACATTAATTATATTTTAATTAACCAATATTTATAATAGTGCAATTAATTGAAGAGAGATAAGGGTAATGTAGTAAAAAATATACTTTTATTTATAAGTTCTTAAAGGGCATGTAAAGAAGAAACTGGACAAGTAATATGAGACAGAAGGAGTATTAAAAATATACTCTATTATTCTTAATTAAATAGAGTATCAGTTTATTGAGTTCGTGGTTATTTAAAACTTTACTTATATGCATAAGGATGAATTTTAAAAATAATTAATACCTTTTCAATTATGTAAAAAGTTATTTATTATGGATTATATATAAACGTTAAAAACTCCACATACTTCCAAGTAAACTTATCCGTGAGTAGATGAAAAGTAAAACTTCAGCAAATTTATAAAATATTGGAGTTATTTTTAAGCTTTTAAATGTGACTCTAACAGTTGTAACAAAAATGCTTTAGGAATAGAAATTTAAGCTTTGCTATATTACTTCTACAGTCGCACAATTTTAAAGGCGGCCTCAAAAGGAGGAGTTCCCAAATTTCATATATACTGTGGCTCTTTTGCATGTCATCTGTTACAATGAAATTGTCATTTAAGCCTTATAAAAAGGCATTAAAGATGTCTTATTTACAAAAATATACAAAGCTATGAAAATAATAAGATGAAAAAGCAAGGGCAATAATAGCCTGGAAAAACAGAAATGGACGTGGGACCCACTACATAAAACTTTTCTTTATTATTGGTGTGTTGTGTAATCCTTTACTGATCTCTTCTATGTAGTGGGTCCCACGTCCATTTCTGTTTTTCCAGGCTATTATTGCCCTTGCTTTTTCATCTTATTATTTTCATAGCCTTGTATATTTTTGTAAATAAGACATCTTTAATGCCTTTTTATAAGGCTTAAATGACAATTTCATTGTAACATATGACATGCAAAAGAGCCATTATATATGAAATTTGGGAACGAAAAGTTTTATGGTGGGTGAGGCACAAATATGACTTGACATGTGAGGGTGATTTTTTATTGAAAAATAATAGTTTGTGGGTCTCATTTCTATTAACCCTTTCATCCTTACTCCTTGGTGTTATTTTTTTTCTTGTGGTCATGAAACATTATTGGTGCTATTTGTGGGCCCCTTCTCTACTTTTACAAATCACAAATGAAACTAAATGAAAAGAAAACACTGCATAATACGTACAATAGAAATGGTGGGAACTTTTCACAATTTTCCATCCTTTTATTTGGGATCTTTGCATATCACATTTAAATCAAGTAAAGTAAATTTCACTCAAAGAAAAATACACCATTGCTGATCGGTGCACTCTCAAAGAGATATCCAAAAGTCAAGTAAAGTTACAAGAAACTCTCTTCTAAATGTATAAATCTATGAACTTATTTCTTTTTTTTTCTCTTCAAATAAATTGTATTTGTACAATCACATTCTGTTGCCAAATTTTCAAATAAGAAAATGAAGAGCTGAACTTTATTTTGGTACATATATACCACCAGGATAAAATGGAAGTGGCAGGAGAAGATCCAAGTAATTGAGCTAGATTTAGACAGAAAAAATTAAGATCTGGAACTAATTTTTTATTCTTTTTTAGCATCAGATGTCAATTTTTTCTTTTAGTATCAGCAAGGATGACAACCAAAATTGAACACCAATCTTCAAAGAAATTGCATGTTTAATTTACCATGGCTAGACGTGTAGTTTTAATTTTTGAAAAAATTAGTTTGAACAAAATTTCCATTATTTAGTTGAGAACGAAGAAGATGGAACATTGAGCTGAAGAAGAAAAGTCTTTTTTTTTTTTTGTAACTAATTTTTTATTAATCACCAATGTGAATAATTACAAGCCTATAGCATCCCTAACGCAGGTTGTTATCTCAGCAAATAAACTCAAAGAAGTACAGCAGTGATGAATTAGTCTAGTAAACCAGCTGCTGCATTCTAGTTCTAATGCACGCAGGAGCTCTCACACAACACACATAGGCAATCTCTCTTGCTACCGCCTGCCATGATCTCCTTTTATCTTCAAACGTTCTTTGGTTTCTTTCCATCCACACCGCGTATACGAATTCAGTATATATCAACTTGAGGGTCTGTGCTGCTTGCGATTTACCTTTTGCCTTGCTTCGGACCCATTGGAGGTGATTTCCCCAGTTAGCAGCAGCATAATAGTCCATGTGAACCCACCGGAGAAGTTTTATCCATATGGTTTTTGAGTAATCACACTAAACATATAAATGATCCCGCGTTTCCATGTAGACATTGCAGAGTTTACACTTCCAATCGACGGCCAGTCCCCATTTTTGCAGTCTATCTGTAGTGGGTAGCCTGTTTTGTAGTTGCAACCAGAGGGTAAATTTTGCTTTAAGTCGAGCACCATTATTAAACATCAGGTCTTTCCATTCCATTCTTGTCCTGTCTCCTACCATAGCTAAATATAACTTTCTGATGGTCAAGTTCTGTTCATCCATTACGAGATGCTGCTCCAATATGCTTCTTGAGTCTATGATCTTCCGTACCATCCACGAAGTCTGCTTAGGAATGAGGGCAGTAGCTAGTTGTTCTCCCTTGAGGTAATAGCTATGAATCCACCGGATCCAAAGCTTGTCAGATTTGCGAGCCAAGTCCCAATAGGGTTTTGCAATTGATGCCTTATTCCAAATCTGTACATTGATGAGATTGAGGCCACCAGCAGAGATAGGTAAGCACATCCTGTCCCAAGCTATTAAAGCCCGCTTTGTGATAGTGTTAGTGCCTGACCATATGTAACTCCGGCAAAAAGCATCAATGACTTTAAGGACCTTTGAAGGAATCACAAACATCTGAGACCAGTAAGATTGGATACCAAAAAATACTGATTGGACTAATTGAACCCGACCAGCATAAGAAAGTTTCTTCGCTGTCCATGAAGAGATTCTAGCTACCATCTTATCGATAAGTGGGGACCACTGGAGTGTAGATAATGTTTTTGTGGAAAAGGGGATACCGAGATATTTAAAAGGTAGTTCACCAACACCAAAGCCAAGTTGCTGTTTGATTGCATTCTTCACCACCTCTGTTACCCCTCCAAAATACAAACTACTTTTGCCTCTGTTTGCTTGTAATCCTGAAGCTAGTGAGAAGCTTTGGAATTTGTCAAAAATAGCAGAGACAGAGGCTAGATCCCCCCTTGTAAACAATAAAAGATCATCAGCGAAACATAAGTGTGTAATTCAATTTCTTGCACATTTAGGATGAAATTTGAAATTCTTGCATTCCTTCAATTCCCCCAAGCATCGACTTAAGTACTCCATGGAGATTTCAAATAGGTAGGGGGATATTGGATCCCCCTGTCGTACTCCTCTAGCAGCATCCCATAGTTCTGAGGGTTCCCCATTTATCATGATAGAATAGTTAACAGTGTCTCCATGATCCATTGAACAAATTTGATAGGGAAACATAAAGCTTCGAGCACCTGTTTTAAGTATCCCCATTCTACCGAGTCATACGCCTTTTGTAAATCAATTTTTATCATGCACCTTGCTGAGATAGGTTTCCTAGAATAAGCTCTTACCTGTTTGTTGGCTAGGATAATATTATCAGCTATCTTTCTTCTGGGGATAAAACCAAATTGGGCTTCATTGATGATTGTAGTCATGACCTTCTGCAGCCTAGAATCCAGGATCTTAGCAATAATCTTGTACAGAACAGAGCAACAGGCAATAGGTCTATATTCCTTGATGTTCGCGGGGTTAGGAGTTTTTGGAACAAGGGTGAGAAGGGTACAATTAATAGCTCTATGCATCTGTCCAGTGCGAAAAAAATCACTGATGGGAGCAACTATTTCTGTTTTTATTATATTCCAAGACTTCTTGAAAAAGAATGCATTGTATCCATCTACTCCTGGAGATTTGTCATCATTTATGGATTGTAGTGCTGTCCAGATTTCTACCTCAGTGATCTCTTTACATAACTCAATTCCCTGGGCATGTGACAAGACTGGGCCTTTCCTCATTGTCTCTATATTTACTGCAGGAAGGGCTTGGCTGGCAGTGCCCATGAGGGACTTATAGAACTCTGTTATCTCCTTCTTTATAGCTGCGGGTGTAGTCAATTTGATGCCTGATAAGGAGGTTAATTCTAGGAGCTGTTTTTTGTGAGTCATTTCCTTGATCATAGCTGAAAAATATTTATTATTTCCATCTACCAATCTGATCCAATGGGCTCTAGCTTTTTGTTGTATTGCACTCTCTTCGATGAGAGACCATCGTTCTAGATCATGTAGATACTGTTTTTCTTTGGCCAGGAGGGTATCATTGCACTGATTATTGATCTGGTCTTGTGTAGATAGTAATTCCATTCTGGTGTGAGCAATTTTTTGAGAGAGAAATTTGAATTCCTGCTCATTCAGCTTCCTCAGTTCTCCTCTTAGAGTTTTAAGCTTCTTCCATACATTGCCCATCTTATTCGAGTCTAACTTCTTGTCCCATACTATTTTTACTATGCGGAGAAAGGAGTCATGACCTGCCCATATATTGAAAAATCTAAATGGAGTTTTAATACTCCACTGGACTTCTTGTATATTTAGCAGCATTGGAGCATGGTCAGAGACATGGGGTAAATCATAATCTGTGGTTACATGACCCCATTTCATCATCCAATCAACATTACCAAAAAGCCTATCAATTCTGCTACATATTCGGTCAGTACCCAACTGTTTGTTTGACCAAGTGTAGTATTCCCCTCTCCACGACAATTCGGTAATGTTCAATTGTTGAACACAGTCATTAAAATCCTTCAGTTCAGTAGCCGTAATTGATGCACCAAATAATCTATCAGATGGATGAAGAACAGCGTTGAAATCACCTCCTAGGATCCAAGGTTGATTTATACTTTGCCCAATATCTTGCAATTTCTCCCAGAGTTGTTTTCTTCCATCGAGAGAGTTGAACCCATATATGATAGTGATCAAGCAGTTCAGTTCCCTTTATAATATGCAATGTGGCAATGGATTAGTTGCGAGGAAGAGCAAATAAACGACACCTTATAGACATTAGGATCCCACACAATCCAAGTTCTGCCATTAGGTGCTTCGGCGTAGTTGTTTAGGAAGTTCCACCCCGGAAACACATTTGCTACCACTTTTGTTGCTTTGTGCTCTTTTACTCTAGTTTCTACGAGGCCTACAAGCTTTATTTGTTTGGACCTAAGATAAATCTTAAGCTACTTTTGCTTGTGCCTTTTATTCAAACCTCTAATATTCCATACAAGCCAAGACATTAATTGGATTTAGAGTTACCCCCTTTGCTTGGAGGGGGCTGGGAATTCCCACTTGAATCGCATTGTACTCCACCATTTTTCTTCTTGGCAACAGCTGTTCCTAGTTCAGGAAAATTTGTCAAGTCAAGTGTAGGTCCTGGCTGATCCCTTTTGTCATTAATCCCAGTAGGTTGGGCTTGAGTCTTCTGTTGGACAATACACTTTTTTTTGCTGGTTAGTACACTCTTTTTGCTGCTGGACAGTAGGCTGCTGAGTTCCCACACTAGGTTGCTGCTTGCTTGCATTAGCTTGCCCTTGATTAGCAATGTTCTGGTCACCTGAACTGGTATTGGAGCTGTTCCAATTACCAGGAGCCATTTTAACTATATCTTTACTCTTCCACTCCTGCCCGATTTTCATTGGGACCTGCCTTGGTTTAGGCTACACTTTAGGCACTTTAGGTTGTTGTTTCTCCTTAGGAGGGCATTGGTGACCAACTACTTGACACGATGCACAAAAACTTGGCCTCCAGTCCTATGTCACTGCTTGTTTATACTTCTCACCTGCTGGTCCCAGGACTATAACCTCATCCGGGAGAGTTTGAGTAATATTCACTTCAACCAACATTCGAGCATAGGTGATACGGGTCTGTTTTGTTGTGCACTCGTCCGCATAAATTGGAACTCCAATCAAGCTAGCTACTCTGCTAAGTGAGTCCTTGCCCCAGTATGACATAGGTAAGTGAGGGAACTTCACCCATAAAGGGATTTGTGTAGGGAATTCAGCATTGAAGTCGAAATCCATGGACCAAGGTTTAAGGATTATAAGACGATTGTTAATGGTATAGGGTCCAGAGTAGTACCTCATTTCTATCATCTTCAGTGTGAAATTTGATGACATAGTACCCATCCTCATGATAGAATAACTCTGGTTCTCCTACTCCATTCCAATGCTGGGTGATGTATCTCCTCATTGCATTGTACCCCGGTATTTCCCCAATAAAATATGCAATAAGGGCATTTTTCTACTTCTTTGTTTCTTTATCTACTTCCCCTTTATCCAGCTGAGCCACCAGTTGTCCATCAATTAATTGAGGCGGGATATAACTAAGTGACATACCATTAGCTGTTGCCCGATTTTTTGCAAATAGAGTATTCCAAGTAGCTACTGGCTTCAGAGTATCATCGTGACCCTCCTGGATTATCTCTTCTTGTTGCATTTTTGTTTCAGTCGGATCTGGGTTATTCACCATATTAGTGAGGCTAGGGTTTATACACCCAGGAGAATGGCTAGGCATATTAGTAGTAGAAGTTGGTGAGGGGGTAAGGTTTAGCCTCGTCGAGATCCCACTCTGTCCCGAAGAGGAGGTTGCCAAATCTACTGTTTGCCCATCGTTGTTCTCCATCTGAGCAGTTTGTTTACCCTTCTGCACAGTGTCCACTTGCACTTGAGCTCCCACCGAGCTCCCAAACGCGATGATAGGCTCTTTTCGGGGCCGACCTGGGCCTTTTCCTCGTCCTCTCACCATGGCAGCCACCAGCGGCGTACGTTAAAAGTCATTTTCTTTTCTCTTTGGAATGAACGAGCATTAAAGAGTAAGTGGACCCCCCAATTTAATATATTTTTATTTAACACAAATCTGCTGGGATCATGTCACTTTTATATCTCTCTCTCTTCTTAGCCTTAAAGTAGATAAGAAGCCCACAGTCCACTTGTCACTTAATGAACCCCTCACACAAATATTACATGGCATATCTCACACATAATAAAAAATTTCAATAATAAATGTCCACCCGGAGTGCTCTTCACAAAATGAATTGAGAAAAATGCAACCAAAAGCCAATTCAACATCCACGGGTAAGCATAAAACATTGAAATTCCCATTGAGCCCCTATGAGGACGACGATCCTTAGTAGAAAACCCATGCTTACATTATAGTTAAAATAAAATAAAATAATACTAGATGATGAAAGCACGAGTTAGCACGAGCCCAACACAAAAAATAGCAACACACTTTTTTTTTTAGTCTTTCCAAAAAAGAATGATATATTTTTATGTTTAGAAATCATTTAACTTGAAACTTCCCCTTTTACCTTTAATGAAATGATTTAAATCCACACAAATATCTATGACATGTTTTAGACCACAAGTTTCAAAGATCTTTCATTTCATAACCAACTATTTTTTTATCCCACGTGGACATATGTCATAATACTAAATATTTATCTCTTCTCACGTATGCACTTCAATTTTAATTCTCCGACACATTGATTTCCTCCGTGTACTTATACTTGTTAATTTCTTACTTTTCAAGTTCTTTAAGAATTAATAGATGAAGTACTCCCCCCGTTCCATATTACTTGGCTACATTACTAAACTACTTTTTTATCCCAGATGGATATATGTCATAATACTGAATATTTATTCTCTCCTCATGTATACACGTATGCACTTCAATTTTAATTCTACGACACATATTTATTTTCTCCGTGCACTTTTACTTATACTTTTGACTCTTCACTATGTCACATAAATTAGGACAGAGAGAGTACTTTTTTTGTAATATAATTATGAATTTTTTATTATAGAAAGTATTATAATTCAATTAATTGAAAATATCAATAAATTATTTTACTTAGTCCGCTTTTTCCATATATGACTTTCCTGGTTTGGTTCTCCAATTGAAAGATTTGAAATACATCTTCTTCTATCGAGTTTTATGCCATCATCTCTTTCTACTATATGTGTATACGTTTCTTGACCTTTTATATGTCGTCTCCTTAATGTTATTCCTCATTATTTATGTGAGATATATGTGTCTAAAATTAGTGCATTTTTATCCTTACCCAAAGGTATAAGTTTTAAATCTTTTGGTTTTATGACTTCTTTAGCGGTTTTTGTGTTCAATTTAAATCATTATTTCTTTTTTCCTAAATTTATCTTCTTTAAATTTTCTCTAAGCGTACCTTTACAATTTTCTGAACTTATTATCATTTTTTTTTTGCAATTGTCTCCTATCTTTTAAACTATTAGGGAATTTTCTATTTCAAATTAAAAACTTTATCCTAATAAAATATTTGGATCCTATCATTGTAAAAATATTGAAGCACACTACTAATCATTTTAATTTTTCATATTACTATTATGGGCCTAATTCATTATATTTTTCATAAATTGTTGAAAGAAAAAATTCCTTCTTTCAAAATAAATCTGTTGTACCGTTTATAAGGTATTAGGTTTGTAGGATATTTTTTTTTAATGAAACATTTATTAAATTATATAAAAGCAAATTGATTCCTCATTTGCTCTAGAAGTTGATCAAATTGACATAAAAAATTGACCTTAAAATAAAATTTGATAAGCAAATATTTGAAATTGGTAAATTAGTGAGTAGATTCTTACCATTAACATGATTGAGATGTTGGACAGGGTGTAATACAATTTTCTTCATTATAGCTCACTATTGAATTTAGTTTTAAAAAAGGGAATTTGTCTATTACAAATTAAAAACTTAAAAAATGGAAGAAATTGCACGAATTGTCCTTCAAATGGGCTGGTATTTAATTTTTGCCTTTAGAAATTAATTTAGGAATAATTTCAATAATGTACAATCCAGCATAAAATATTACATCCACGTAGTTATATATTTTTTTCCTAAATTTTATGCCTAGTGGCCATAAATTTTTAATGGTGCGGAACATAACTTGTGAGATATTATGATGCAGAAATATAAATTTATATTCCAACTTTTTTTTTTACATGAGTAGGAGGTGGACCCACCTTATTTTTCTTACATGAGTAGGATGTGGACCCACCTATTTTTTTTTTTTACATGAGTAGGAGGTGGACGACGATACCACAAACTCATGCTTCTAATATAGTTAAAAATAATATATATATATATATATATATATATATATATATATATATATATATATATATAAATACCCCTTTTTTGTAGTCCTCGCATGAGTTTTTTTGTTTCTTTTTGCCCCTAATTAAGATTATAATGACTTACAAATTCCTCACACATTTTGGTAAATTTTAAGAACTTTAAGGACTTTTTTCATACCACTAGAAGTGATAGCGACATGAAAAAGGTGATAGTGGGACCCACAAAGCACACTAATCATACTTATTAGAGTCTTTCTTTTATATGAAATTAATGGTATTAAACTTATTTCAAATTCTATTAAAAAGGGAACTATTGAAGATTATTTCATATATATTTTGAAAATGTTTGAAAAAACTATTATTAATGAAAATACAATTTGATCTCCAAACAGTAATAATACTAAGCAATTGCAAAAGAATATTTCTCACTTTTTTTACTAGTAAAATATTTTACACAATATAGGATAATCAATATTTTATATAATTTAGGACAAAATAGTTAAGTTTAACATTAAAAAGTTATTACAATATCGATTTCATAAAAAGGTTCATTAAATTAAGCGGAATAAATGTTATTTCTTAACATGCATCTTTTGGAAGGAAAAAGGATGTCTTAATGTAAGAACAATTTATCTTTATTGACTATTCAACTTTTTTTTTTTTAAAGAACATCTACAAAAGTATCTTGCAATATCAAGGCTTTTAATTGTTTACAAGTTAACTTTATTGATTTCATTTCATCATAAAACAATAATGTAGCATTAATTTTTTTTGGCATTAGTTGAATATTTTATATCTTTTGTTAAAAATAAGTTATAGCCAATATGAGTACAATTTAAAGAAACAAATGAAATTAATTTTACATATGATAAAGCTCAATTTGGATCTTCAGAGACTATAATTTCAAAAATATCAGTAAAAATGGAAATTATAAGAGCTTTCGTGCATGCATTTATTTAATTTTTGTTCTTAAAAAAAATCTAATATATAAATTAAAAATAATAATAATCTCTTTAACTTTTAGATACCTTTTTGTACATCAAGATTTTAGAAGTCTTTAGAAAGGATCCAACTGATGTTGAAAAAAAAAAAGTAAGAGCAAAAAAAATATAAAAAATTATAAATTTAACTGTAACGTTGGTTTGGGCCTGGGCTTAGTAGGGGCCAAATGACACTAGTATATAGTTATAATTTTACATGTGTGTGTAGGTGAAAGTGATTTTAATACTTAGGGCCGGTTGGACATAAATTGTTTTGTTTTTTTGCTCATTTTTTAAAAAAAAAAATTGTTTAGTTATATATCGTGTGAAATTCACTCCAAACTTTTTTTTTAAAAACAAAATCAAGCTTGAAAATCTGGTCTGAACCAACTTTTCAAATAATAATTAAAAAAAATATATACAAAACTTCAATATCTTTTTTAAGTGGAATGCATATTTAAATACAACTTCGACTTCCAAATATCCAACTTAACTTAAACTATTACTTCTGTTTTTCTTTTCAATATCACTAATTCATGTTAAAACGCCTACTTTGTCTACTAATATGTATGTGTGTATTTAATTTCAAAATAGTCTTGAAAACATCCTCTCTATCTCCCACGGTAGGAATAAGTCTGCGTACACTCTACCCTCCGCAGACCCACTTTGTGGGATTTCACTGAGTATACTCTTTTTGTTGTATTTAGTTTCAAAAATCTATTGTCTAAATCCTCAAATCATGAAGACAGTTATTAATTTTGATAAGTTACATAATCAATTTGGAGGAGTAAAAGATTTAACATATTGCGCTCATATTCATGTTAATAAGATATAAAACAAATATGAGAGCTGGTTTTGAAAGCTTTATGTAAAATTGCAAATGAAGTCAATCAAATTCATGACAGTGACAATTGCTTAATTAAAGGAGAGAACCAAATTGTATACGGTAAAAATCGGACATATGTTAGAACCGGTAAGACCAGAGATCGAAGGAAAAGAGGGAAGATCATCATCTGGTCCGATTTCTCCATAGCCGAATTGATCGTGGCCGTTGGTCCGTTTGACCGGGGCCGCTGGTCCGAATTGATCGTGGCCGTTGGTCCGTTTTGGTCATGGCCGTTAGTCCGTTCGATCGTGGCCGTTAGTCCGAGAGATCCGTTACGCGGTTGCCACGCGTCGATAGCGTCCTGCCATGCTCAACTGTCAATCGTACGGGTGTCAGACCGTACGGCCAACCTAACCCACTCAGAGTTGTCCTTTCTCTTATTTTTTAATGATTAGTATTGTATGAAGCCCATAGAGGCAACAATATAAATAGAGCTCATCCCTCTCCTTTAAGGGGGTTGGCTTCTTCATTTTCCAAGAACACTTGTAATAGAAAAACATATATGTAATCTCTCTCAAATATCGGACTCGGTCCATAACAATTATTTTCATTTCCATTGTGCTTCTTCAAACAAGTATTGCATGTCATTTAGCAACACTAATACACTTCATCAACTGCTTTGCTACATAACGTTCATATACCTCATTTCCCTACGATATATTGAGATCCAAACACATATCCTATACCCACTTACAAATTCAATTGATTATCCAAATCCGGGGTAAACAGTTTGGCGCCCACCGTGGGGCTAGGATAATAGTGGTCTTTGATCTTGATATCTATCTTACCCATCAAAATCAGAAACATCTACTGTCCGTCTATGAAAAAACGGACCAAATGGCTAACAGTGGGCAATCTGGTCACGTCAACAACAACGAGATCATGGCCGAAAATGAAGGCAGCGGGCCACGAGGATTGCCAAACCCCACGGACCCTTTAAATACTAACAATTCAATTACTTTGTCCGGGACACAAGTCCGGAAAGAACCGGATACCCCGAATGATGATATTGACTTGCGTTTAATTTTTGAAATGTTGCAGGAACAGAGAGCGGCGATTGCCGAACAGGGAATCGCAATAGCCCAGCTGCAAAACGGAAGAGATAAAACGACCCCGGAAAAGGCGAAGAGTGTTGCTGAACCCAGAAGAGATGAGGCACGGATGGTTGAAAGCAATGGCTCCGGAGCTGGTCCATCCACCGAGGTTCTGAGAATGCTCGAAACGTTGGCGAAGCGGGTGGACTCGACCGAAAAAAGGGTGGAGACATACAACTCTCGGGTGGATCAAATCCCGGGAGCTCCGCCTATTTTGAAAGGGCTGGATTCAAAGAGGTACATCCAAAGGCCTTTTTCTCCGAGTGCAGCTCCGAAATTGATCCCGAAGAGGTTCAAAATGCCGGATATCCAAAAATATGACGGCACAACGGACCCTCACGAACACGTGACCTCATACGCCTGTGCTATAAAAGGCAATGATATGGAAGATGATGAAATCGAATCCGTGTTGCTGAAAAAGTTCGGGGAAACTCTGTCAAAAGGAGCATTGACTTGGTACGATCATCTGCCCGAGCATTCAATCACTCCTTTCGAAATGCTCGCCGATGCCTTCATAAAAGCACACGCCGGAGCCAAAAAGGTGCAGGCTCGAAAGGCGGATATTTTCCGTATAGCCCAAAAAGATGAGGAGCTATTGCGTGAATTTGTCAACCGGTTCCAAAGGGAACGAATGGAGCTCCCCCCGGTTCCGGAGGAATGGGCCGCACAAGCTTTCACAAAGGGGCTCAATGTTCAGAGCTCGACGGCTTTGTTCAAATTAAAGGAAAGCTTGCTGGAATACGAGGCTGTGACCTGGGCGGATGTCCATAACCGATACGAGTCAAAAATTCGGATAGAGAATGACCAACTCGAGCTTCCCCCGGGGCCCGTAAAAATGAACAAAAGCTCGGAGAGATCACGAAAGAATTACGAACCGGAGGCCGGACCATCGAGGGAAAGGTATCGGCCATACTCTCGAAAACCAAGCTTCAGGTCGGAAAAATCAAGGGATGGCCCGAGTCATTTCTCCGGGCGAGGGTGATAAACGGGCCGAGTCCCCGGTTCAGGTATACCACCGAGGAGTCAAACGAGGAGGCCACGACTGTGAAACTCGATCTCACGGATGAACTTCGCGAAAACGCGTTGGTCCGTATTGCAACCCAGAAGCAGAGAATGGAAAGGTACTACAATCGGAGAGCCAATTTTTGACATTTCTAAGTTGGGGACTTCGTGCTTCGGAAAGATACCTTGAGCACCAAGAATCCCAACGGAGGAAAACTGGGTCCGAACTGGGAAAGACCGTACAAGATAACCGAGGTAACGGGCAAAGGATCGTATCAGCTGGAATCCGTGGACGGGCAGCGATTGTACAACAACCGGAACTTGGCTCATTTGAAGGGATATTACTGCGAAGGTATGGACACCTCATGTTTAACCTTTTTCTTTTTGCAAGAAGTCAAGTACCAGATAAAGTTAGGATCTAGGTCTGAAAACGCGTGTTGCACTCTTTTCCTTAGTACGGTTTTGTCCCAAAATGGGTTTTTCGACTAGGTTTTTAATGAGGCAACAAGTACAACGTGTTACTTAACAAAAATAAGGACAAACGGCCGGGAACTCAGGGTCACGGCCTACGAGTGGGGGCTTGATAGCGTTCGCCTGATCTTGCAGCTCGGATAAGCACTAAGGGACTTATACCCACATCGAGGTTTACCCCGGTTAATGGAAAACGGAGGAGCTCAACAAATCAAGACCGGACCTTCTGCATTAGGTTTCGGTGTAAGGACCAAACGATCAAAATGAATCGTGTCCCCCCAATATTTGCTACGGCAAAATCAAGACCGGACCTTTTGCATTAGGTTTCGGTGTAAGGACCAAACGATCAAAATGAATCGTGTCCCCCCAATATTTGCTACGGCAAAATCAAGACCGGACCTTCTGCATTAGGTTTCGGTGTAAGGACCAAACGATCAAAATGAATCGTGTCCCCCCAATATTTGCTACGGCAAAATCAAGACCGGACCTTCTGTATTAGGTTTCGGTGTAAGGACCAAACGATCAAAATGAATCGTGTCCCCCCAATATTTGCTACGGCAAAACCAAAACCGGACCTTCTGCATTCGGTGTCGATGAAAGGACCAAACGATCAGAATGAATCGTGTCCAAGCAGTATTAGCTACGGCAAAAGCAGAAGGAAACAAAATTCTCGTATCTTGTACAAATATTTGCAATACAAAAATCATCGAAAGTTCGGATAACGATATCTCGGGTGTCTTCTTGTAAAAATACTCTACTCCGATGATTGTCGCCGTATTTCGGCATTACTTCATTCGTATACCCTATTCCGGGCACTACAATCGAAATTCGACAAAGGCAACAAGGTCATAGTGAACAGGGCCAAAATCGTTAACCCCTCAAACGGGGACTGTTACATCGAAATTTAGCTAAGGTTGAGATTCAGGTGTCCGAAAAAATACCGGCCCTAAAAAATAGCCGAAAAATACCAGCCCTAAAAATGCCTATCGTGATTCGGAGACGTCTGAATTCACAAAGCATAAGATAAGTCCCACGGGCAAAAAACTCCATCAAATTCCCGGACAAAACATACCGGATGAAGAGAAAAGCCGATATTTAGGCACAGCGCGGAATAATGACTCCGAGTCTGCTTGTCCTTAAATCGGACCGACAACTCGGGCGAAGGTCATAACAGATATTCAAGCAAAACAATAAAGAAAATCAAGAAAAATGCGTATTCCATTTATACGAAGGTCTTTACACCGGAAACCCCTACAAAAGCAAACAACAAAAGGCTAAGTACAGCCCCTGGTCTATCCGGTATGGCTGGATCCGGAGTGTTCGGATATTGTCCGCTCGGAGTCGTGGGAGTCAGTCTCGAGGGCTCTCTTAGCTTCTTCCTCGACCTTCTTAGCTTTAAGTATCAGGGCCGGAAGATCTGCAAAACCATGCCCGGCTTGCTCAAGGGTGATCCTCCGAGACTTCCACCGTTCATAATACAAGCGACGAACCAAAGGGGATAAACGGTTAAATCAACAACAAACTTGAGATGGAAGATGATTAGAGGTGACGAAATGAAGAGAAAATAAAGTGAAGTGAAGAAAATAAAATGAAGGAAGAATGAAATGAAGGCGTGATTCATCCACTTCCCGTTACTCCGATAAAACTACGGTCCCGAAAGTGTGGGGGTTATCTGTATACGGTAAAAATCGGACATATGTTAGAACCGGTAAGACCAGAGATCGAAGGAAAAGAGGGAAGATCATCATCTGGTCCGATTTCTCCATAGCCGAATTGATCGTGGCCGTTGGTCCGTTTGACCGGGGCCGCTGGTCCGAATTGATCGTGGCCGTTGGTCCGTTTTGATCATGGCCGTTAGTCCGTTCGATCGTGGCCGTTAGTCCGGGAGATCCGTTACGCGGTTGCCACGCGTCGATAGCATCCTGTCATGCTCAACTGTCAATCGTACGGGTGTCAGACCGTACGGCCAACCTAACCCACTCAGAGTTGTCCTTTCTCTTATTTTTTAATGATTAGTATTGTATGAAGCCCATAGAGGCAACAATATAAATAGAGCGCATCCCTCTTCTTTAAGGGGATTGGCTTCTTCATTTTCCAAGAACACTTGTAATAGAAAAACATATATGTAATCTCTCTCAAATATCGGACTCGGTCCATAACAATTATTTTCATTTCCATTGTGCTTCTTCAAACAAGTATTGCATGTCATTTAGCAACACTAATACACTTCATCAACTGCTTTGCTACATAACGTTCATATACCTCATTTCCCTACGATATATTGAGATCCAAGCACATATCCTATACCCACTTACAAATTCAATTGATTATCCAAATCCGGGGTAAACACAAATAAGGAATATTATTCAGCTAAACAGTCATTATAAGACTATAAAAAGAAACTCCGAAATGAGTACTTTTTGAAAGAAGAGAGTATGCAAAACTTTTTGAAAGAACAGAGTATTCATTGCATTATTATAAGTATTCCAGTTAAATCACTGAATCGTATGGAAGCATCCATGTATTTCATAATTTTTGAATAAAATTTTAATACAGTAGTATGTGTTAGTTTTTATTAATTAGCTAGTGTTTGCTGATATTTTTTCGATGCCATATGTGACATATCTAGGATATTGGATTTCTTGATATTGGGATTTGGGATTACCTCGACATTCGTCGAACCAGAAATATTTGCTAGTAATAGTACTTCATCCAATTCATTCGTGGTGGAATGTGAAGTATCTTCGAATTCTTTTAGCATCGACTTCCTAAGAGGCGTGCACAAAAAGATATGAATAAAATGAATCGGAGGTAGGATTAAGTAATAAAAATGTTCGAATAGATATGAGGTTTTCAATGGGTAAATGAGCTTAGTTTACGTGTTTGAATGAAAAAATCATATAAATTTAAGTGAATTCAGCATTCACATGAGATGTTCAAATCTGAGAAAGTGGTCAACATGGTCCTTAATGTATATCACCTAAGAGAAATTGTCCTCAATGTAACGACCTGTTAGGGTCGTTTTGGTTGCTTTCGTGTTTTTGCCTACTTTGCCCTTGTGAAACCGCCCTTTTGCTTGTTTTTCAGAATTTGCTAAGTTAGGTTATCTTTAAATGTTAGGTTGACTTTAGGCATCTTCTGGGGTAATTTCGTCTTTTAGGATTTCCATTGGTTCCATCAGCTTCGGAATGTCGAATATAGGTTGTTTGAGTGTTTGGTTCAGTTCCCGGGGGTCTTGGGGGCATTTTGGTCATTCGGGTGGAAAGTTGGTTTTTACCAGTTCAGGGTTGACTTGGTCAACGAGACCTCTTTTGGGAATTCCGAAAGCGGAAGCGAGTTCATACCGTGTTTTATAGGTATCTGCATATTTGGTTTGTCTCGGGGAGGTTCCGAGAGAGTATCCGGATTTCAGGTGTTGAGAGTCAAAAATCAGATTTTTTTTATTTCTGGTGTATGCGCAGGTGCTAGAGGGTCCCGCCCCTATGGATACGCTCCAGCGAGTGGAGGCTCGCAGGAGCTAGACTCTGTGGACTTGGTCACGGTCCGCCTCTGAGAAGGTTTTCCCGCAGAAGCGCGTGCACTGAAGTGCGGCGGAGCCGAGATATTTTTTAGGAGTTTGCCGAGGCGAGGTTGGTTCCGCCGGTGTGAACTTAAGTGCGCAGGTGCGCAAATCGCTGAACAGAATGTGGTCTTTAGTGTGTTCTTCTTTTGAATCCCATTCGAAAACCCTAAGTTTGAAAGCATTATTGGAAGAGAATTGAAGGCAATTCAAAGAGCAATCATAAGTATCCTAACTCGGTTTTATGATTATTTCAATGAGTTAGACCCTTAATCCATGCTTAGAATGTTGAAATTAAGAGATTTATGGAGGGGTTTTGGGAACCCAAATTGAGAATTAGGATTTGGACATTTGAGCATGAATTCGTAGTTGTTTATGAATGATTTTTGATATTTAAGTTATATGAAGCATAAGGATCATGATTTTAGGCTCAATTTACTGTTTTGCCCTTTTGGATTCGAAATCCTAGTTTTAGGGCTTATTTTGGGGCATTTAGATTATGTAGCAATATGGATGTTGTTGGACTCGTGTTCTAACGTATATTTCATATTTGACCAGACTTTGTTTGTTCGGGGACTTCTCGGAGTGGCAAGGGACGTTGTGACTCGAAATTCGGCTTACCAGGCATATTGAAACCTTGAACTCTTTCTTGAATGTGTGTGTTGGTTGAAATAAATCTAATAAGGGGTAATTGGGAGAATTAAGGGGGTTCCGATACTTGTGAGGTGACGAGCACTAGTATCGGATACCGGTCATTATGTTTGGGTATTTGTGCCATTTCAATTGTATAGTTGGTTTGCATGTCATGTCTGAGCACTAGCTGATAGTATAATCTTTTGGATCTGTGATCGGGGTCCAATGCCCGTACTTCATGTCTCTTATCATTATTATTTGTCTGTCTTGTCTGTTCGTGTGCATATCACTCATACATATATCCTTGTTGAAATGAAAAGAAGTAAAAAGGGTGAAGCTTTTATGGTATTATGAACATGAGAATGGATTTCATGCTTTTATACTTGTTCTTGACTTGATATATGCCATATTCATGCTTTACATGTATTCATGCATACGATTTGAGGATGTGATTGTGAGTCCGATGGGATCTTATTCCGGACGAGTGATGATGTTTAGCACGTTCTATTGGTACTTGAGGCCGGTTCGGCTAAGAGACAGGTTATTGAGATATGAGGTGATTGAGGCTATGATCTGAGGAAACTACGAGAGCGATGATATATGGGCCTCATAAGCCCCCCATGGGTCACTATTCATTAATATTCGAACACGTGTATATCGGGAAGGCCTTGCATTGCATTTGCATATCATTCATCTATTTTCTACACTGTTGTTGTGATTATTAGTATTTGTTTGGCCTTATCTTGAAATCTATCTATTATGTGGGTTTAGCTGTTATTATGATTATTCTATACTCGAACTAATGGCGGACAATTGTGGTTATGGCGTGTTAGACCAACCCTCGTCTCCGTTCCGAAAAGAGTCGGTCAAAGATGCATGCTGAGCATCTGTTGTTTATTGTACTCATGCTACACTTACTGCACCTTTCTTTGTGCAGACTCGATCCCTAGCACTAGTGGAGGCCGCGACTACCAGGTTCCCCGTTAGGGCTGTTCGTTGAGATTCGGGGTGAGCTCCATGGCTTCTGGATGGCTCCGGATTTCTCCTTATCTTTATTTCAATGTCTTTCTTATTTTTAGACAACTTTACAATAGCCATTTTTCAATGTTCCTTTCCATTGCCTCCGAGAAGGTTTTTGGTTTGGTTCTTGTGGTAATTGCTGCAAGGAAAAATTATCACAGGATATATAGTTACTAAAGGATAAGGTGCACTCGAGGATTGCTGAGGATCGAGCGGATGAGTTGATGGACTTTGTTTCCGGAAAGGTTCAATGACCTAGGCGCGTAGCTAGATCGATTCATGTTTTTGACATTTGCCTCGACCCAGTTGTTCGTCCGGGTGCATTTCATTAGTACGGATACCTTCCAGCTGTACTTTCTCTATTCTATCTCTATCCAAACCGGCCTTTGTCCGATCTAAATTCGGCTAATCCGTAGGTTCGATATTCGATGTCCGTACTCCGTCCATATGAGTTTCGTTCGTACCTATATTATCAGTCATGTCTTTTTCGAAGTTGTATTTGTTTATTTCTCCCTCCGTTTAGTCCACGTTAACACAACTTTATTTTGGAGATTCTCTTCCGTTCGGTATTACTTCTACACTGTCGGTCAAGTTTCCCGATCTTACAGTTAAGGGAAACTTAGTCTCATATAAATCCACATCTATTGAGACCAAATATTCATAGTTCTCTAAGTCATACAACCTCTAACCCTTCTTTCCGTAAGGGTATCCCATGAAGACACACCTATGACTCTGACTCTCAAACTTGTCCCTCATTTTTCCCTTTGTGTGTGCGTAGCATGGTGACCCTATCAGCCTTAAGTGATCATATCGGGGCGCCTCCCCGTACAAAATTTCATAGGGGGTTTTTTCATTCAAAACCGAAGACTATGTTATATTGATTAAATACCCCGCAGTTAAAATACATTCTCCCCAGAATTTGATCGGAAGATAACCCTGAAATCTTATTGCTCACGCTACATAAGGACGTGATGGTGTTTTCTTTCGAGTCTTCCATTCTGCTGGGGTGTCCCTATGCAAGATGTTTGAAACAGAATACCAAGTTTGAAGAAGTAAGTCTTCATACACCTGAATTTAGTTCAGTTATCACTTCTAACTATCTTCACCCTTTATCCAAACTGCCTCTCCACAAAAGCGAAGAAATTCTTCAAAGTTTGGGACACTTCTTTCTTATCAACAAAGATAAAGATCCATACGGCTCGTGAACGATTTTCCACAATAGTAAAAAAATATGAAGCACCACAAGAAGAAGAGGTTCTATATGGTCCCCATAAATCATAGTGAATCATCTCAAAAGTATCCGAAGCAATATTATCACTTAAAGGAAAAACACTTGTACAAAATCATTCAAGTCAGGGAATCATTCAAGTCAGGTTTTTTTTGTTATTGGGATGGGTGAATTCTTATAAATCGATCCCCCGAGGGAACCGGACATGATAATTTTTAATCATCCCAGCTTAAGCAATAATAAAAAGAACCAAATGAATTCATATATCCATATAAAAAATATAGATGGTACCTGTATTTACACATACACATATATAATATAGGAATGGTTCAATTTAAGAAAAATTTGACTTAATTCTTTTTTACGGAGTTGCAACTATCCATTACAAAACAAAGAATTGTGTTCTGTCTTTGCCCGTTGGCATACATCACGTTCTCTATCTAATCTATTACCACTCTCCTTTAAGCCTAATGTCGTAATAAACTTTGTTACTTGTGTTGAAGGATGACCAACCGTTTGTGCAAAAGATCGAACCAATCAACTGCCTTTGCCTTCATAGCCCGTATCAGCGGCACATTCTGGAAATAGTAAAGTCCAGCTCAACGCTCACCCTTTTCAATCAGCTTCCCCATGGTGGAGTCTAGTATAGCACACATAATTCTATTAAATGTCACATCAGAATCTAAATAATCAACTAGTTGTGATACAGAAATCCAATTGCATGTCAAATCAGGAACAAAAATGACATTACTCGACCATATCCTGTCATTCATCTTGGTTGTTCCTTCTTTTGTAACCACCGAGCTACTTCCATCCGGAAGACCAACTGGACACTTAGGAATGTCTTGCGTATTGCTCAGTTTCTCTGGATTACCTGTCACCTGGTTGGTAGCTCCGGAATCTATGATTCAGGATGAGTTTTCGGTCTTACTATCCATCTTCCATTCGGGTTTATTCTTTGAGAATTCAATATGTGAATCACAGTCTTCTGAATCGCATTGCTCAAATAGTGAAGTCGCACTGCCTGTGTTCACTATTCCTGTCTCCACCTGAGTTCCTTCTTTGGCAACCACGGGGTTAGCCCGGTGGTTTCCTCTACCACGATTGGATCTTGGTCCACTCCTCTATTGTTGTTGTTGCTGTCCTCGTTCTTTTCCGTCGATTTTTTCCCCTCATTTTTTATTTCCCAGCCACCAATTCGGATAACCAATGAGTCAAAAATATCCTTCCACAACGTGTCCAGATCTTTGCAACATGTGCAGAATGCACCATTGTTTTTCTCTTCACCTCGATCACGGTAAGGATTTCTCCTTTGTAAGGCTAAAGTCATGGTTTCACTTCGGTCCTCCATTTTTCGTATGATTCTCACACACTTTTCTTGCACCAACTTCGAATAGACCTTGTTCAATGATGGCAACGGTTACTGGGCCAGTATGTTCAACTTACCGTTCCATACATTCCCTCATCCAATCCCATGAGGAAAAGATGGATTTTTCTTCTTCTCTTTTGGCTTCTAGGACCGTTCCTAGATTGCACATTCACTTTCCGCACGTACAAATTAGGATCTGTTTGTAATTTGTCAATTCCTCCCACAACTTGGTGAGTTTTCCACAGTAATCCACTATGGTCCTTCCCTTTTGATTGCACTCCGCTAGTTCCACCTTTAGTTGTTGCATCGGAGGACCGTTAATAACAACGAACCACCCTCGGATGCTCATACATAATTCGTCTGCTTCCTCTTTATGTGTGATCATGGAGCGAAGCGTCGGTTCTATGGTGTTGAGAATCCACGACACCAACAGTGAGTTTATAGTTCACCAATCTTCCAAGTCGGGCGACTCTTCGTCCGGTAGACGAAGCCGAACTTCGTTCTTGCTCTTAGGACTGTCCTCATGAGCTATAACATTCTTCATAATTTTCACCCTTCAATTGGACTTTGTGTCACCACAATTCCAAGGTTATCATTCGACGTAATGTCGTAGGAAGAGATTGTTTTTCTTTGGGTTTTGTTTTCATCACCGACAGTTCCTTTGCTGGTATTCACCGGTTTCTTTACTGTCACCTGCCATTGTTTTAAGGTTTTTGTGTTCATTTTAACGTGGCACGGATACCATGTTACTATTGAGACAGGCACGAGAATTTAGAGAGACAAGAATAATGGGAGAATTCTTTGTATTCATCATAATGACCTCTTTATATAAAAGTAAGGTCCTCCTTCTCCTAGTCTAATAAGGTAAACCTATTCTAATAGAACTCCAAATATGCAATCCTACTTTACCTTAATTACAATTGTACCATAAAAAGACTAAAGCTATTACTCCCTCCGTTTCAAAATGTTTGTCTAGTTTTGACTTTGCACGAAGTTTAAGAAAGTAGATAATACTTTTGAATCTTGTAGTCTTAAATGAAAGATGTGTAGCATTTACCAAAATTTCCTTTAATCCTGTGGTCTTAAACATGTCCTGTGAAAAGTTGAGTTAAACAGTTGCCAAAAAATAAAAGAGGCATTCTTTTTTAAACGGACTAAAAAGAAAAGTACGACAAACATTTAAAACAGAAGGAGTACAATATATACACATGCATACATACATACATACATATATATATATATATATATATATATATATATATATACACACACACACACATACATATATATATATATATATACACATACATACATACATACATACATATATATATATACACACGCGCGCGCGCACGTACACACACATTCTCAATAATACTCATAGAATGAAATAGCAGTAAGAGGAAATTTTCACGGAAATTCCATAATAGGAACTGGTAGAATCACTAAAGGAGGAAACTTTGTTTCCCTTGTTAAGAAGAGGTAAGCAGTGTATCATCCCCCATCCCCTACCCCCCCCCCCCCCAGCCCCCGGGCAAAAATAAGAGTATAGATTATCACCAGATTGAAGTTTTGTCTAGACATGCAATTTAGATTTCTTAAGTTGCATTTTATTCTCATAAACATAAAAACCCCAAAAGTTGTGAAACCCATCAAAACCTCCTCAATCCTTATACAATCTTACCAAATGAGCCAATCATAGTATATAACAAAGTTAATACGCTACTAGAAGACCTTTCTAAAAAATACAACATCTACTGATCGAGCTTTGGTTCAATAAAAAGAAAAATTGAACATGAGTTGTAACATAACTATTATTTAATATAATCCTCCCACATTGTATGGATAAGGAAAACATGGGTCAAGTGGGAGCTTTTTAATATACACTATTTAATATAATTATGGATCTATTTTTACAAAATATAAATTTACGGGGTAACTTTTACATTTAAAAATTTGAAATCATTCCAAATCAAGTCTTTTTGACAATTTTGGGATTTAAAATTTTGATATGAAGCTGAAGTTAAAATTTTATGAAAAGACACAAACAAGCACTGATTTGAAATCAAAATATGAAATCATAATTTCATACCGCATGGCCAAACGCTTAGTGATGAAATAGCAGTGAGAGGAACCCTTTACGTACATTCCACTATAGGAATTTGCAAAACTACTAAAGGAGGAAACTTTTTTCCCCTTGTTAAGAAGGGGTACTCATTCCGTCTCAATTTATGCGACATTTTTTGCTTATCGAGAGTCAAACTTCAATATTTTGACCTTGAATTCGGACATATAATCTTTAATTTTTTTTTGAAAAACCATTCATATATTTAGAAATTGCATTAAAAGTAATTTAAGTCACAATAATTAATAATTTAAAGTATTTAAAAAGTATACTAATAAATCGCGACAAAAAATCTCCTTGTTTGACTCTCGGAAAGCAAAAAGTATCACATGGGAAAGGAGTTTCTACTTTTCAACCAAAACAGCTACCATTAGTTAGAAATCTTAGATCTTTTTTTTTTTTTAAGAACAGAAAAATAAAATCCTTGGTGAGAAAAGCAAAAAATCTTTTTTTTTATACAAACAAAGCTCATCTACTCTCAGATAATTTCGTTGTTGGGTAAAATATGGGAAAGTTCTCTTAATTTCCAAGAATCCTATATTTAACTTGCCAAGTTTTGATTTTTTTGGTAATATCAAGGTCCGCCTAATTGGTCGCAAGAAAGATCAATGGCACCAGTTGAATATCTTAATATCCAAGATTCCTGTCCATATGAACTCCACAAATTATACACAAACTAGCGGGCAACTTACTTTCCTTGATACTCCTGCATTAAGCCAGAACTTTGCGGTATGTGGTAAAGTTACAATTTTTTAAAATAAAATTAATGGTAACCCAAAGATTGTGTGTCAAAGGGAATGAAGTTGGTGTGTCAAAGATTGCTTTTTTTAAAGATAAACCCAAATTTGCAATTGTAATATTCAACTAACCAAGTTTGCATTTTCACGTAATATCTAGTTCGGCTTAATCGTTCGCTAGAAAGATTAATTGAATCATTTGAATATCTTAATTTCCAAGATTGCTATCACATCAACTCCACAAAATCATACACACAAACTACGAATCACTCACTATATCCCCTCTTTCTTCTTTTTCCAACACTTCTTCATCCCCCATTCAACAATTTCAATAACTCTGGAGCCCCAAATTCTCATTTCTAAATTTCCACTTTCCCAAGTCTCCCTAAAACTCAGATCAACCTGAATTATCATCAAAACAGGTCAACTGAACCTTTCAAGATCATCTTTTTTTTAAGAAACCATTTCAAGATCTCAATCTCCTAGATTCCTACCACAGGCAAACTTGTGAAAAAGTTCCTTTCCTGGATAATCCTGCATTTTACCAAAACTGTGGTAAAGTTGCAATTTAATAAAAAAAAAAAAAACAATGGTAAAGTTACTAAATTAGTAAACTACCAATCTTACTAAATTTGTAAACTACCAATCTCTCTGTTGGAAAAAAAAAATTGTAACCCACAATCCAACAGCCAGGGTAATCTAAAATAACTAGATCAATTTTTAGATTCAGTGATGACAAGTCTATCAAAATAGCCACACACCAAGGCATAGATGTGATTGCTAACTCAAAAGAATATGTCGGAGAGCATCTTTTTTTTTTTTTTTTTTTTGTGTGTGTGTGTACTGGGGTTGGGTGATAGTTCATGGTCGTCATTTCCCTAAGATTGAATAAACTTTTTCCAAAGAGCTGCACAAATAATTGTTCCAACAGCCATCAACCATATGAACGACACCGATTAATCCACAATAGGGCGATCTGGCAAATATAACAGCAGCTCCACTGGATTAAGAAAAAGAAACCCATATACCAGAAGTATTCCAGTGAGGAAAAAAACAACAAATAAGAAGATTAGAACAAAAAATATGCACCAATTAAAGGGTCACCATGACGAAGTTTGCAAATAAAAGCCATTTACTGTAGCTAACACAGCTTAGCATTCATTCCTTATAATGGTAAGTTACTAAACGCATCAAACCAGTGCAATTAACATATGAATGATGCTTATAAACTACGTAATTGTTGTTGGTATCAATAAACTGGTAGTTCCGCCTAACCCCACCTACTGCGGGATATTTGACAATTAACATATGAATGAAGCTTATAAACTATGTAATTGTTGTTGGTACCAATAAACTGGTAGTTCCGACTAACCCCACTCCTGGGGTTGCCTTTTATTAAATTCAAAAAAAAAAAAAAACACTATCAACCACCTGAAAATACTCGGAGAAATTATAGAAAACACCTGGAAGCATACAGAAGAACTAAAGTACTCACTTGTCTTCTACTTGGATTAGGATCTTTTAGACCCGTGATTATATTGGGAAATTCAAAGGAAGGACTCTATCTCCAAGCTTCCTAACAAGCTCCCCCAATGCTCATCCAGTGACCTGCAAATTTCAGGCCAAAGAATTTGTGTCTCCACAACGACTTAAGACATTCTTGTTAACCGTAAACAAGGGTAACAACAGACCTGTTTCCTTTCAGAGGAGGATGAAGATGCTAGAAAACTTATCAATTTGCTCATCAGTACAGGCATTATCTCCTTCAACGTTTTCAGAGTATTTGCTACAATGGTCTTCCAAACATGCAAAGCAGCCTGAAAAAAATAAAATACAAAGTAATTAAAGTTCATTAATTACAATAATCAACATCTTCAAACAAGTTGAGCACCATGATTGAAGCATCCCATAGTGTTTGAAATAAACACTACCTGGCGTAGAGTTATGCTGACGTCGGTTCAGACCATATACAATGCAGCAAGGATTTCATTGCGCTTGTCCTCCTGAGGACCTCAATAATATCTTGTCCATGAGCCTCAGTACTGCACCCTCATCATCACTACCACAAGATGTGCTTTTCCAGATGTTCCAACAACCTAGAAGAAATATTACATTAATAAACCTGCTTTCTACAATATGATGCTGAAGTGCGACACATGCCTTGACCAAAAGGTCACCCAGCAACTCTACAGAACTCTGCCTGATAAGGCAGTATCCTTGAAAATACCTTATTCCACAGCCGGAAGAAGCAGAGGCAAAGATCTGGAACCAAAGAAGAACAAAATGGTCAGCAGATAAATTATCATTCAAACTGTTATCATAGCAGCATTATCATTCACTTCAAGATAGCCTCTTCCATTGTGTATATCTAAACCAATTAAATATTATAGCACCAAAGCCATTAACGGGAACCCAAACGTAAACTCAGGAGACTAGCTCAAAACTAGATACAAAAGATAACAAAGGAGGCATACGTAATTACAGAGTGCTCCACCAGAACATGGCCAGCGCTGAGTGCTGCTTCACGCACAAATTCATTCTCATCGGCCAAACCTATTGTAGAATATATTGTTAATTCAAGAAATATCTCAACGCCAGTAAACATAAAAGACACCCACTCATAATACTTGAACGGTTTCTGCCAACTAGAAAGAACGAATGCTAATTTTTTGTTTATCTTTATGTGAGTGTACGTGTGCTTGTGTGTGCGCGTGCGTGTGCTCGTGTGTGTGTGTGAGAGAGATATTTACCATCTAAGATCGCTGGCAGAACTTGCTGCAAACAGTTCAAGAATTGGACGCCAAAAGATCTTGGCAGATACTACAAGTAGCCAAATAATGTCATATGAGAATATATACAGAAGTAGAAGTTATCCATCTATCTGAACACAAATTTCAAAAAATTCAAGTGCCAAGTGCTCATCACGAACTGATGCCTTTTGATGAGAACAATTCCAAATTATATCAGGAAGTATGTTCTCAAAGTACTCAATTCCTAGTGCAGCCAGTACTTGGGAAAGAGGAAAAAACACTTGCAAGTTGAATGTGAAAATGAGAACCCTAAGCGGCTCAAAAGCAGAGTCTCTCCATTCGGTATTACTGGCTCCACCCACCCACCCACCACCACCCTCAAAACTCCTTGATGTTGCACCCGAAAGGGAGAGCCTTTTCTATGCTTGTTAATTATTGTTTCTTGGCCCTCACTCCATGACAGCCAAGTTTAAAAGAGAGAGAACAGCCAATACGATAAAGATGCTCAAATAAAATCCATTTCAACTTGTTTATGCAAACGTCCCCAACTTATTTTAAAGTTAAAACCACCCCGCTAAACCAATGCAAGAGGACAAGCAAAGTGTACATACAGCATAAAACTTTAATCTTGGCGACAATATTGAAAGAACTTCTTTAAAGTCCAAAAGAGATCTATTATAGTTACCTCTTGATCAAAGAGCACAGGTAAGAGACCATGCTAATGCAAACTTAGAATTGATATCCAAAATTTATTTTAAGTGAAAAGGCTTAAGCTTGGCCTCCTCAACGACAGGTTCTTCTAGAAATAAAATCCTAACAAAAGGGAGGTTTTCAACTCCTTATAACAAGACAAGAGAGAGAGAGGGGGGAGAGTGAGGGAGAGAGAGAGATGTAACCAAGTAACACTGGATGAGATAATTATACCTCACCTAGTCCTTGTGCCCCAGAACGCTCAACGTTGTTGCCATCAGACTTCAAAGTATCCAACAACCAAGGCACCAGGTCTGGGAGTTTATTTTTTATTTTTTTTGAATTGGTAACTGAGGTCTGAAGTTTTCTTCTCACATCCCCCGTATAAGAGAACCAATGGCTCTTGCAGCAACAGATCGAACTTCAGGAATTGGATCCATCAGCATCTGAAATCGTGTGAAAAGAATGTTAAGATCCAAGTCGAAAAGTGAAAAACATTCATAGTTGCAGTAATGTTGATTATTTCTTCGGCGTTGAGTGAACTTTTGCACTCATCATAATGTGTTACTCCAATTATTTTCAGACGTACGTTTTTAACTTCAGGGAGCAGTAGTCCTGTGTAGGGTATCATGTCCTCAGGTTCTGCACTAATGAACACATTTGTGCAGCTTTCTTCCTAGTCTCGGCCGCTCCTTTCACGAAGCCCTCAGTTGGTACTAGCAGTGGGAGAGAAGGAGCATCAATTGAATTCACAAAGGTTGTCTGAAAGAATTGGAACAAGGAATTAGCTTATCAGAAAGTACATACAAATCAGATTTTGAAAGAGGTACACAGAAACCAGATAACATGTTATCAGTAAACATATTTACCTGGAGAAGAATATCAAGGGTGTATTTTGTATACTCATTTGAGTCATTGGGATCTGTAATACCCATTAGAAGAGTAGGGACAAGTGCAGATAACACAGAGTTCTTTATAACACTCCCAACCTGTATTCAACAAAAGACATAAAAATAAACAATTAATGGCAAGAAGTAGAACACGGAGAAGTAAGAGAAACTTGAGCATGAGATTGTTTAACCTGCTGAAGGGCTGTCTGTCCAGCTGATTGAACCTTGGGATGGGTATCAGTAAGCACCTGTACAGTATTACCAAAGCGGTATGAAACTGAGACTAGTACGGCACTGTAGTCAGAGACAGTAAGTACTAAGTTTGGATGCAAAAGGACAATCCCCAGTTAACTTGGGCACAATCATAGGGAGACATTGTGGCAATTGCTGTGGAGCACAGTAGGCCATAGCACCTCCGAGCTTTATCATCAAGGCCTTGATTCAGAAAAGTAATGTAAATATAGGTATCATGTAATGAAGGATAACTAATAAATGAGTTTAGCGAATCTGAAACACATGGGAAGATATTTAATAGCGGACTCATCAACTACAGCAGAATATCAAAGTTTTTCTGGTTATCTTAGACCCATTAAGGTTTTTCAACAAAGGAACTGAGGATCCAATTCAGATGAAATTCACAGATGCCAAAAGTTAATCTAACCCACAATATACGCATTCATGAAATGTTACACTTGTTCTTCAAAAGTCAAAGAGCAAGTGGGCATGCATTAAGTTTACAGTTTCTCCATTTCTACGCAGCCAAACAGTCCTAAAGATTGACCAATGTGGTCCCCTGTGCAACAATGTCTCATCATCAGAAAAGCATTCTCAAGACCTATAATTTCCCCTTAAACGACATGAGCCTGTCGGAATAAATGTATACTGGAAAAGAATTTCGAGCATGTCTTCGTAAGAGTACTCTCTGAGTGTGAATAAACAACATTGTGCAAGATTAATCCATCATCCAGCTAACCACATCACTCAACCAATATCGGATAGAGTCAACTGCACTGAGCTAAGGGGTAAAGGGGGAAAGCTAAATTAAGAACCTTCAAAAGTGATGGAAGAATTAGTTTCACTCCTTGAGCACTAAGCTGAGACATCATTACCCGAGCAGCAGCATGCACCGCAACCACTTGATCAGAATGAAACCAAGAGGAATGGTAACTTTTGAGTTACATACCTGAAGGAAAAACAGGGAGACAGGTGAAACGAAGCTGATTAATTCCAAATCCAAGTTCAAATTACATACAAGGATAAGCATTTCATTTGTATCATTTTCCGGATAAAGGAAATATAAATTGATACACATGCAGACATACGGTTCAAAAAACTTCCCAAGCTTCTCACAGAAGCATTCAAATGCAAACAGTGCTTCTTCACGGCTCTTAGCCGAATTCCTGCAAATAAAAATCGATTCAGATCCTGGAAGGAGAAACTTTCATATGTAGAGGTGCAGTTACTGAAATATAATGAAATGGCAACCTCGTGACGAAGAAACATCCGGAAGAAACAAGGTCAGAATTACAGAAACGAAACTAGGACACAGTAGTAATTTATATTCCCTTGACTATATGCAGTACAGAACAAGGAGGAGAGAGAATGCTAGAGCATCACAGGACGAATAATGTGCTCCCCGAACTAGATTGGAAGAGAAAGTGGGGATCATATACCACTTTCCTCCTTATTATTACTTGCCATCATTTTCCAATAGACATTTAAGTTTGAAATGAAAAAACGCTCTCCCAGAGACTTGAATTACAAAACAAACTTAAAAGCTACATGAGACAAGAATTCCTTCAGAAATATCTCAAGCAACTATCAGGATTAGCATGGTAAATACATGGGAATAGGTTTGTAGTTAACCAAACATCATTTGTTGAGCTCCACAGAATTGTCAAAACAACATTTACTTATTTCAGTCCAAACAGTCCACCAATAATTGCCCGATTTCTTCGAAGTAACAGGTAAGGGCAGGAATCAAACCAGATCTACACAGACTATCATTTTCATTGCCCCGTCTCTCACCTATACAAAGGAAGGAAAAAGTGAGAATGACTACAAGCAGATAGCAAAGCCACGTCTGTTGTAGCTGCTAGAATCACGTACAGATTAAGTGTATAAGTTGTAGTCACCTTATATATAGTCTTGGACAATTCATACACCTTGAGCAAACTGCTGAGTCTTGGATTAGCACCACTGTCCTCTCTAACATGGTATTAGAGTCATCCCCAACCAACCATGTTATGTTACTCCCCACTCCAGATGTCAACTTGGGCTTTTGGGAAGGGGATGTTAGAATACCAAACGTTGCAGATTCAGAAAAACAGTAATACAGCACAAGAACAGTAGCAGCAATGGAAGTTGCAACAGTAGAATAGAGAGAAAACAGGGAATAAGAGAAAGCAGCTCTTGGGTATGTCTCGCATTCTTTCTAAATAAAGTAATAAGCATGTTTATGCTTAGATAGGCATTATCTTTTTTTTTATAAGCACGTTTATGCTTAGATAGGCATTATCTTTTTTTTTTCATTCTTTTAATGAAACTAATTTTATAATGTGATTCCTTGGTGAAAAAGTGTCAAAACTGATCTAATTTTTTTTTTCCTTTGGAGAAATGAGCTACCATTATTGGAACTAAATTTGTACTTACAACATTAAATTTCATATTAGGTCTTCATGGATGTTTTTGAAGGCCTTGAGAGACAAGTTGGATGTACATACACTCTCAAAGATAAGGTCAATGACAACACATTCACAGGCACACTCGACTATGAAGGAGAGACAATTGATGTGTCTGTTCAGGTATACGATACCTTTGACAATGCACGTCAATTTATTAGAGACTTGAAGCTTTTGGAAGCAAGGGGTGTTCCCCATGTCGTTAGAGGGTATATGGCGCTACGTTGCGTGGTAGGGGGAAAAGAATATGGACTAGCATTCATTGAACATGTGTTCGTAGTGAATTTATCTAACTTGGGGGAAGACTTTTGGAGGTATGGGAAACCTATTAGGATTACGGGATATGAAAGAGATTGCTTCGGCAACGCTGCCCAGGATATCTTCTCGTAAGTTTTTTGCATGGTCTTCAATCTGAATTCCTCTACTCTTGCCATACTTACATTTTTTTTCCTGAAAAAGTGCAATAGGTCTTGGTATGGAAGGGATTAACGGTGCTTTCATAACCCACGGAAACCTGTGTAATAATGGTGTGATGCTCGGTAAAAATGGCAAAATCCGGCTCTGTAATTTCTCCTGGGTTATCTGTATTTTTAATGCTTGCTATAATATTATTCTTGTATATGCAACTGAGATTATTGCTTGTTATTAAATTTTTATATATGTAGCTAAGGAAACAAAAAGTAGCTACCCTAATCCGAGACAGAAGATAAAAGCCCTAATCCGAGACCTCTTAGACTTCAAAGAGCTCATAGTCTGTGTCTCGGATTAGGGCTTTTATCTTCTGTCTCGGATTAGGGCAGCTACTTGTTGTTTCCTTAGCTACATATATAAAAATAAAAATTTAACAACAAGCAATAATCTCAGTTGCATATACAAGAATAATATTATAACAAGCATTAAAAATATAAAGGTTCACAGATAACCCACTTGTTTCGTAGGAGAAATTACAGAGTCGGATTTTGCCATCTTTACCGAGCATCACACCATTATTACACAGGTTTCTGTGGGTTATGGAAGCACTGTTAATCCCTTCCATACCAAGACCTATTGCACTTTTTCAGGAAAAAAAATGGTAAGTATGGCAAGAGTAGAGGAATTCAGATTGAAGACCATGCAAAAAACTTACGAGAAGATATCCTGGGCAGCGTTGCCGAAGCCGAAGCACTCTCTTTCATATCCCGTAATCCATACCTCCAAAAGTCTTCCCCCAAGTTAGATAAATTCACTACGAACACAGGTTCAATGAATGCTAGTCCATATTCGTTGCCCCTACGACGCAATGTAGCGCCATATACCCTCTAGCGACATGGGGAACACTCCTTGCTTCCAAAAGCTTCAAGTCTCTAATAAATTGACGTGCATTGTCAAAGGTATCGTATACCTGAACAGACACATCAATTGTCTCTCCTTCATAGTCGAGTGTGCCTGTGAATGTGTTATCATTGACTTTATCTTTGAGAGTGTATGTACATCCAACTTGTCTCTCAAGGCCTTCAAAAACATCCATGAAGACCTAATATGAAATTTAATTTTGTAAGTACAAATTTAGTTCCAATAATGGTAGCTCATTTCTCCAACGGAAAAAAAAAATTAAATCAGATTTGACACTTTTTCACCAAGGAATCACATTATAAAATTAGTTTCATTAAAAGAAAGAAAAAAAAAATAATGCCTATCTAAGCATAAACGTGCTTATAAAAAAAAGATAATGCCTATCTAAGCATAAACATGCTTATAACTTTATTTAGAAAGAATGCGAGACATACCCAAGTGGATCAATCCACTCTGCTGAAGGAAGAACGGAAGAGAAGTAGAGATTATTCAAACCCTAACTTTGAAGACTATCAGATGAAGACAAGAAAAGGCTACGTTTCCCATTTTGTGGTCAATTTTGAAAAGAAGAATTACAAAAAATGGTCCCTTATGTTTGGGTAAAATTTACTATAGTCTCTTGAGCATTCTTGGTGTCTGTCATATATTTAAGAATTTCCGATTATTAAATTCACCAGGCAAAAAGATTAACATGAACTCACATTGTGGTTTTAACAACTCCTACTATTTTTTATCTTTTCTGGTGTATAGTACTACAATCTTTGAGATACAAATTTTATGATTGTTTATTTTTGCCTGTTACTAGTATATCACATAGTCTTTTGCTGACACGTCTTTAAATTGGGATTTTTGGTTAAATATCTTTTGTATGGTCCCCGTTAAATCAATAATCAGAAATTGTTAAATAAAAATGTCCAAAGTATATTTATAGAATTACTTTAAATCTCAAACATAAATGATATATTGTCAGTCAAATTTTCATTATTTTCTTTTCGGAAAAGGGTCAAGTATACCCCTGTACTATCAGAAAAGGGTTAAATATACCCTTCATTATACTTTGGGTCCAAATATACCCTTTCCGTTATACTTTGGGTCAAAATATACCCTTCCATTATATTTTGGTCCAAATATACCCCTCCTCCGTTAAAATTATCCAAGGTGGACATTAAATGTGACGTGGCACTGACAACTCGGTGAGGTGGACACCACATGTCATGCCACCTCACCACCCCAACCCATTTCCACGGTATCGAAATCCTGAAATGAAATTCACCGGTTCCATTACAAAATTTTTAGATCCTTTTTATGAACTATTTTGTCAACAATCACAGTTTAACATCGTTTTTTTAATACACACCCATATGTGTTTGTATCTATCTGTGTACACACAGAATTACATATTTTCACACATTAGATTCAGTGTAGAAAGTGCTTCTGTAGCCTCAATTAGTTTGATCTCTTCTTTAATACGCTTTTCCCCTATTTTGTTATCAACTCCGTTCAACTTCACTGCAACAAAGTCAGCTACCCAAATCACTAATTTGAAATGGTAAAGCATTTCTGTATACTCTAAACCCTAGCTTATATCAATTTGCATACATCGATCTATGTTTTATGCGAATCCAATTTTCACAGTATTGAAATCCTGAATCAAATTTTACCGGTTCCAGTACAGATATTCAGATCTTTTACAGTTTTTTCAACCACAAAAGGAAACAAAAACCGAAAGAAGTAAACGAATAAATCTTTTGCGTCACTTTCCAACGCGAGTAGGAGTACTGTATATTACGACACCGTTGGAGTATAATTTTTAAGAAATAATTTCGAATATGGACAATTTAAAAATTGTACATTTGATTTGCACGGTCACTTTCGAGTGGTGAGGTGGCATGCCATGTGGTGTCCACCTCACCAAGTTGTCAGTGCCACGTCACATTTCATGTCCACTTTGGACAATTTTAACGGAGGATGGGTATATTTGGACCAAAATATAATAGAAGGGTCAGTGTTTTGGACGGCGCGCGGCGACAAAAGGCGACAAGGGCCTGCGGCAAGGCGCTCGCCTTTTTGAAGTGCGGCGCCAATAAATACTAAAAAATTAAAATATTTAATTGCATATATAAATAATCAAAATCTCACTAGCAATAACATATTAACAAATATTTCAATTCAAAAATTAAAAGTAGATAGTTGATACTAAAAGTCTAGAACTTGAATGACTCAATAATTCATCAGTGATAAGACAAGCAATACTAAAATTCAAGCAATAGTGCAATACTAATTCATAACCTACTGTTTATAACAAAAGTTAACAATTATTGAACAGAAAAAAGAGGAGCAAAACAGTCACTGCCTCACTGCAGAAGAGAGACAAAAAAACAGAGGAGAAAAAAACAGAGGAGTAGTGCCGGAAACAGAGGATAAAAAGAGTAGAAGAAGGCAAAAAAAAAAAAATGCAAAGGAGAAGTCGCTGGAAATAGGGGATAAAAAAAGAAGAAGAACTGAAGAAGAAGCAGAAGCCGAAAACAGAGGAGGAAGAGAGAAGAAGAAGAAGGAGAAAGAGAGAAGTATGCGTACCTGAAGCTGATGCCAGAAGGAGAAGAGAGAAGAGTATGCGTACATAAAACCCTAGCTGCGCTGTTATAAGTTATATCATTTAAGTTTCCTTCAATTTCTGTTTTTTTTTTTTTTTTAATTTTCTTCCTAGCCCCCAACTATGAAACCAAAAGCATGTCAATACCTAAATTGAAGAAAAGATGGTTTCCTAGGTGTAGCTATTGTTATTGATGTGTTCTTCCTACGCAAGCTTCTTGACTTACCCCATAAATTCTACTCAATGTTGCTCTTAAGAACCAATATTTACAACATCTCCTAATTGCGTTTGCTGTTCGTGATATTTTGAAATCTGGTGGTGTTTATCTAGCAGTTCAATGAGTTGGTTTACTTTCGGGCATGGCATGCTTCATTTGCTTTGCTCTTCTTCTTTGGACACGTTTGGAATGGTGCTAGCACTAAGAAGGTCTTCTAAAACTTATTTTTTAACTCTTTGACCCCTAAATTTGGAGCATCCTGCTTTCTTGCAATTCACCGAGTTCAATAAGCAAGCAATCGATAATTTGACAAATTCACTACATTTTAGGTTGAAACAAAAACAATTCGCTACAAGAGACTACAATTTGGAACTTAAGTAACTACTTATTAGAGATATCACATATCTGAATTCAAATTTGAAGGAAGTAATTAACCAAAAAGATATATAAAAAAAAAATACTACTATCAATTTTGGGAGAATGAATAATTCATCCACGTATAGGCTATGCACTGAAAATAAGTGCTAGATTTGCATCAATTGAATTAAAGAGAACTGCTTTACCTGGTTGATTTGGTAATGCTCTAAATTCAGATCCCATCGTCAATCTAAGCAGTTCAATTCCTTCAAAATTGGTGTAAAACAAATACCGCATATAACCTTGATTTGATATAGATATGAAGATGATTCCATAGATCTCGTAACCCTCAGGGGTTGGCTTGGTGGCAATTGACTTGAGTCTGGGCCGCTCCCTTTCAAGGTCTCAAGTTCGAAACCCGTTGGGTGCAAACAATTTTTGAGGGCCATCGGACTGGGAAACCCTGAATTAACCGTGGTGCACTTGCGGGAAACTCCTTGTCGAGGGCCTGTGCACCCCGGGATTAGTTGGGGCTCAAAGAGACTCGGACACCCGGCACTAATAAAAAAAAATGATTCCATACATCTCGAAACCGAACGCTCGTAATTATCAATTCCATTGATCGAGAGTCAATTGAAATCCCATGTCAATTTAGACATGCAACAACAGCTTGAAACCACAACATAGTGAATTATGTCCAAAACTCCAACAAAAACAACCAGTTCCACTGTTTCCATTGAAGTTAAGAGATGGACTATTGATAGAAATGATAATTGGAACATAACTTCCACATAAACGATCACATGCAATCTGAAAATTAAGAACAACCATGGAAACAACAGAATCCATTAAGGCGGTTCAACTTGGGACTTGTGAAGAGAAATGGGAGAACAATAGTAGGTTAGAGGAGAGAGGAACAAAGGTTGATAGATAGATAGATGCTTTAGATTTAGAAGATTATGACCGCTAACACGTGCATTTAGCTTTTCAAATACTATACTCAACTAAATTAACAAAATGTTTTCCTATTTTACTTCTCCACATTATTACAAATACGAAAAAGCCTTCAATACTCCCATCAAACTATCGCAAATGGCTTATTTGTGTCATCGCTTCAATAGTTTGGCTCATTCATGTCATCACTATTATCAAAATGACTCATCCATAATATTTTTCATTAAACACTAAATTACAATAAAATGATTTATTTTGTGTTGGTTTAATTAAACGACGTAGACCTCTAGCTAGCGGTCAAGTGTCATATCTGATATTGTAAACTGACGTTAATGAAAAATAACATGGATGAGCCATTTTGGTAATGTCAATGGCATAAATGAGTTAAACTATTGAGGCAATGACATACATGAGTCAAACTATTGACGAGTGGCATAAATGAGCAATTTCCGATAGTTCGATGGCATTTTGAGCCTTTGTATGTCCCGAATTACTATAAAATCAAAATAGAATTATTAAATCTTTCTCATCTTACTCTTAATATTAAGTGCTCTTCAAGTAATCAATATTGATTAGGGTGCATTTATTGGAGAGAGATAGGGGTGAGGTAGTAAAACTATACTCCTTATTTATTTAAAGAGTGAATCTCACTTTACCCCCTAACATTTAAGGGTTGGGAAAGGATACCCCCTCACATATTGAATGAGAACGATAACCCCCTTATCTAATATTTTCCGGTGAGAATCTTTTGTTTTTAATAAAGATCTTTTTTTCTTTTTCTTTCTAGAATTAAATACAATATATAACTCTTAATATTGTCTCATTCACCTATTCCGCTGAAAACAATGTATAACAACTACTTGAAAAAATTTGTTAATAAATTTCAAGCTAGATGTCGTTGTTTTTTTTTTTTTGGACTAGAGGGCCAAGATCTTAATTATTATATAATCTAAATACAGTCTAGTATCAGTACCCACGCGAGCGGACGATATTAAAAAACACTAATCTATGTTAAATTGTGATGTCGCTTGATTGAGGACATTGTATCATAATAAAATGTTAAGTATCATCTAATTTTCGATATAATACACTCAAATAAACGATATTTCCGTGAAATTAAAGTAAACAAATTAAATCTTTTTAAATATTATTTGATTTAATCTTTAGATTTAATTCATAATATATATACACACACACATACACATCTATATACAATATATATATCTTCCGTAAATACTTTTCTTACTATGTGTATATGAGAAAAGTATTTACTGAATATGACGAAACTTTCTCTTGTTATTTGTCGTAAGATATATTGATAAATTTAATAATTACTACTTAGCACTATTTTACTTAAGCAATTGAATTATCTTCTTTTTTGTTTCCAGTCCACAAATTTTGTGTTTTAATTTTAATTGTTAATATATACATATACAATATATATATATATATATATATATATATATATATATATATAGAGAGAGAGAGAGAGAGAGAGAGAGAGAGAGAGAGAGAAAGAGAGAGAGAGAGAGAGAGAGAGAGAGAGAGAGAGAGAGACGAAAGATTCAAAACTTGGACATATGGAGAAAAATATAGGTAAGATTTAACAAAGATTAAATCTCGTTTCAATGGCTAGTTTAGTGACTTTTTATTATTTTATTGAGATTAATTATTTATTCTCACCAAAAAATATTGGATAAGGGGGTTATCATTCTCATTCAATATGTGAGGGGGTATCGTTTCCGAACCCTTAAATGTTAGGGGGTAAAGTGGGATTCACTCTTTATTTAATATTTAAGGAGCGTGTAAAGGATATAGTGGGCAAGTAATATGAGATGGATGGAGTACTCAATATCTTTAATAATCAAAATTTGCAGACTCAAACTAAATAAAAAATTAAAAGAAAATATAATCTTAAAGGGAAAATACATAAAACCCCTCAACGTATACTCGGATTAATTATGACGCATCCAACCTTTACGGGCGACCTATTACCCCCTTGGCCTTATTTTTTTCTGTATTTTTGTACCTTTTTTGGCTGACGTGGCAAAAAAAAAATTAATAGCGAGTGAAAACAGTAAAAATAGTTTTTATATTTTAATAAAAATTAGTTTTTTAAAAATAAAAAAAACCATTCTTTTCTCTTTCTTCTTCTTTCTCCTCAACCACCCCCACCGCCGCCGCCATGATTGAACACAACCCAGTTCGTGAAATCATGGGCAGTTCGTGCAATTTCTACATTGTTGTTAAATTCCATTCCCCATGAATTTCCATAAAATTTAACAAATGGTAAGAGGAGCGGATTGGACAATTTCCATGAAATTTAACAAACAACAATTTCCATTATTATTAAATTCCAGTCCATGATTGAACATAGCCCAGAAAGGAAGAAATTGCACAGTTTGTCCTTCAAATGGAAATTTCTTCAAATGGGTGTCAATGGCAATTTCTTCAAATGGATGGGGCAAGAGGAGCGGGTAGTTCAAAATACTACCTAATTTAATAATCTACTACTACTAATAATAATAATAATAATAATAATATAAACTCACGTAATATACTCATACAATATTATCAACACATAGTAGTAGTAGTTGTTAATAATAATATTCTATATCTATATTACTATATATATAAAAGGAGAGTAGTCTAGCTTAATATTAAGCCAAGTGGCGTAATATGAACAAGCCACTTGGCAACAAATTCTATTTGCATCAATTTTAAAAAGAAATTAATTGACATTATTAAATGAACTCACCTAATTTAATGTACTTGATTGGAGAAACATAATTAATTGATATTCTTGGATCTAATTTGTAATCAAGAATACTCCTTTAAATGGTAAAATATAATATCACATGATATAATTAATAATAAAAAAAAAACTTAAAAAAGGGTGCAAAGTTGAAATGTATACGTACTACTTTGGCAATACAATAGCAATAATTAATAGTAATAAATGCATTAAATCATATTAAATATTACATGATATAATTAAAAAAAAATTAAGAAAACTGTACAGAATTGAAAAGTGTATATGTACTAATTTGGCAATACAATAGCAATACTTAATGGTAATAAATGCATGACATCTTATTTATAGTCACCTAATTTGATATATTTGATTGGAGAATATATAATTGATTGATATTTTTGGATCTAATTATAGTCAAGAATACTCCTTTAAATGGTGAGATAATATTACATGACAGAATTCAAAAAAAAAAAAATTAAAGAGAAAATATTAGGATACTTAATAATAATAATAATAATAATAATAATAATAATAATAATAATAATAATAATAATAATATCTATAACAAGCCACTTGGCAACAAATTCTATTTGTATCAATTTTAAAAAGAAACTAATTGACATTATTAAATGAACTCACCTAATTTAATGTACTTGATTGGAGAAACATAATTAATTGATATTCTTAGATCTAATTTGTAATCAAGAATACTCCTTTAAATGGTAAAATATAATATTACATGATATAATTAATAAAAAAAACTTAAAAAAGGGTGCAAAGTTGAAATGTATACGTACTACTTTGGCAATTCAGTAGCAATAATTAATAGTAATAAATACATTAAATCATATTAAATATACTCGCCTAATATTACATGATATAATTAAAAAAAAATAAGAAAACTGTACAGAATTGAAAAGTGTATACGTACTAATTTGGCAATACAATAGCAATACTTAATGGTAATAAATGCATGACATCTTATTTATAGTCACCTAATTTGATATATTTGATAGGAGAAATATATAATTAATTGATATTTTTGGATCTAATTATAGTCGAGAATACTTCTTTAAATGGTGAGATAATATTACATGACAGAATTCAAAAAAAAAAAAACTTAAAGAGAAAATATTAGGATACTTAATAATAATAATAATATCTATATCATAATAATAAAGTAAAAGGAGGGTAGTCTAGCTTAATATTAAGCCAAGTGGCGTAATATGAACAAATCACTTGGCAACAAATTCTATTTGTATCAATTTTAAAAAGGAATTAATTGACATTATTAAATGAACTCACCTAATTTAGCGAACTTGATTGGAGAAATATAATTAATTGATATTCTTGGATCTAATTTGTAATCAAGAATACTCCTTTAAATGGTAAGATATAATATTACATGATATAATTAATTAAAAAAAAAACGTAAATAAGGGTACAGAATTGAAATGTATACGTACTACTTTGGCATTAAAATAGCAATAATTAATAGTAACAAATGCATTAAATCATATTAAATATACTCACCTAATATTACATGATATAAGTTATAACCATAGACTAGCAAATTACGCCCGTGCGATGCACGAGACTCAACATGATTAATTTAATTACTCAATTTAGTTAGTCTTTATAATTTGTATATTTTGCAAAGTATACTGCAATTTTTCTTAGTGAGTCTCCATATTCTTTTTCTTTTCCTGTTATTTTTTCCCTTAATTTCTTAATTGTTGTTAAAATTTATCTTATTTTGGTTATGTCCGCCTCTTTTTATATTTAGTAAGCTGACAATTTAAATATCATACATGTCATGTTTATAATCACAAGATTCAAAAGATATTTTATTATATTATACACATTTTAATTTAGAACCACAAGATTTGAAAGCCTGTTTTTATTTCTTAAACTCTGTGTCTAGTCAAACGCAGACACTTAAATTGAGACAAAGGGAGTATATGCCAAATGAAGGAAATGAAAGGACAATTGAGATATTGCGGACTCGTGGAGACTTAAAAAGTAAACACATAAGACGTAGAATTAATGTTCAACTTCTGAAATATACACATATTAGTCACTGCTTAGATTACAATTTTCGTTATTTTTTGTACAACTTATTATTGTTGTGTTAGTCCACCTTGGGCGTTTATATTATATAAGAAAAATATAGAATAGAAAAATAGACATATATTTTTAGTAATGTGACCAAGTAATATAGGACGAAGGGAGTACTTTTTTAGTAATGTGACCCCGAAACCCCGGGACCCCGGACCCCGGAACCCCGGGACCCCGGACCCCGGAACCCCCGAACCCCCGACCCCCAGCCCCGACCCTCGACCCCCTTCAAAGGTGGGTGTGTGCTTTGAGATGTTAAATGAAATTATATTTAATGAATTCCGCCTGTATGGTATGGGAGATAAAATGAGTACCCACTTGAAGCATTGGCAAGATGAAGCTAAGCTATATGGAATTGCCGAGATGAATTCTTGTTTAGCGTATTCTTTAAAGAAAAGTAAGAAGCATAATGATTTGAACAAGTATAGCCAGGAGTAAATGTTTTTGAGAAACCTTTTGGAGTAATCCGGTTTGTGAGAAATTATCGTCATACAAGCGGAATTCATTAAATATAATTTCATTTAACATCTCAAAGAACACGCCCACCTTTATCGGATTCCAGAAAAAAGGTGCTCTATAGACCCATGTAGCATGAAGAAGGAAGCGGGTGGAAAAAAATCAAACAGTTAAACTTCTATTTTTTTTTATTTTTTTTAGAAAAAAAAAAGAGAAACTAAAAAGAGAAGATACATACTGCTCACTTGAAAACACTAATTTTTGCTCATAAAAGAAGTTAAAGATCTTCCAGTCATCCGGTGGTCCATAAGCTTTCGGGTCGCGTGCACGCAGTGCTTCATAAGCTCCCTGGTATAATTTGGGATGACTTAGTACTGAGTTTCCTATGATCTCTTTGAAGTCTAAGAGGTCTCGGATTAGGGCTTTTATCTTTTGTCTCAGATTAGGGCACCTACTTTTTGTTTACCTACATATATAAAAATAAAAATTTAACAACAAGCAATAATCTCAGTTGCATATACAAGAATAATAGTATAACGAGCATTAAAAATATAAAGGTTCACAGATAACCCACTTGTTTCGTAGGAGAAATTACAGAGCCGGATTTTGCCATCTTTACCGAGCATCACACCATTATTACACAGGTTTCCGTGGGTTATGGAAGCACTGTTAATCCCTTCCAACCAAGACCTATTGCACTTTTTCAGGAAAAAAAATGGTAAGTATGGCAAGAGTAGAGGAATTCAGATTGAAGACCATGCAAAAAACTTACGAGAAGATATCCTGGGCAGCGTTGCAGAAGCCGAAGCACTCTCTTTCATATCCCGTAATCCTAATAGGTTTCCCATACCTCCAAAAGTCTTCCCCCAAGTTAGATAAATTCACTACGAACACAGGTTCAATGAATGCTAGTCTATATTCTTTGCCCCCTACTACGCAACGTAGCACCATATACCCTCTAGCGACATGGGGAACACCCCTTGCTTCCAAAAGCTTCAAGTCTCTAATAAATTGACGTGCATTGTCAAAGGTATCGTATACCTGAACAGACACATCAATTGTCTCTCCTTCATAGTCGAGTGTGCATGTGAATGTGTTATCATTGACTTTATCTTTGAGAGTGTATGCACATCCAACTTGTCTCTCAAGGCCTTCAAAAACATCAATGAAGACCTAATATGAAATTTAATTTTGTAAGTACAAATTTAGTTCCAATAATGGTAGTTCATTTCTCCAAAGGGAAAAAAAATTAAATCAGTTTTGACACTTTTTTACCAAGGAATCACATTATAAAATTCATCAATGACATTTTAATGTGACACGTCACATTAAAAGAAAGAAAAAAAAAGATAATGCCTATCTAAGCATAAACGTGCTTATAAAAAAAAAGATAATTCCTATCTAAGCATAAACGTGCTTATAACTTTATTTAGAAAGAATGCGAGACATACCCAAGTGGATCAATCCACTCTGCTGAAGGAAGAACGGAAGAGAAGTAGAGATTATTCAAACCCTAACTTTGAAGACTATCAGATGAAGACAAGTCAAGGCTACGTTTCCCATTTTGTGGTCAATTTTGAAAAGGAGAATTACAAAAATGGTCCCTTATGTTTGGATAAATTTACTATAGTCGCTTGAGAATTCTTGGTGTCTGCCATATATTTAAGAATTTCCGATTATTAAATTCGCCAGGCAAAAAGATTAACATGAACTCACATTGTGGTTTTAACAACTCCTACTATTTTTTATCTTTTCTGGTGTATAGTACTACAATCTTTGAGATACAAATTTTATGATTGTTTATTTTTGCCTGTTTCTAGTATATCACATAGTATTTTGCTGACACGTCTTTAAATTGGGATTTTTGGTTAAATATCTTTTTTATGGTCCCCGTTAAATCAATAATTAGAAATTGTTAAATAAAAATGTCCAAAGTATATTTATAGAATTACTTTAAATCTCAAACATAAATGATATATTGTCAGTCAAATTTTCATTATTTTCTTTTCGGAAAAGGGTCAAGTATACCCCTGTACTATTAGAAAAGGGTTAAATATACCCTTCGTTATACTTTGGGTTCAACTATACCCTTTCCGTTATACTTTTTGTTCAAATATACCCTTCCATTATATTTTGGTCCAAATATATCCCTCCTCCGTTAAAATTGTCCAAGGTGAACATTAAATGTGACGTGGCACTGACAACTCGGTGAGGTGGACACCACATGTCATGCCACCTCACCACCCCAACCCATTTCCACGGTATCGAAATCCTGAACTGAAATTCACCGGTTCCATTACAAAAATTTTAGAACCTTTTTATGAACTATTTTGTCAACAATCACAGTTTAACATCGTTTTTTTAATACACACCCATATGTGTTTGTATCTATCTGTGTACATACAGAATTACGTATTTTCACACATTAGATTCAGTGTAGAAAGTGCTTCTGTAGCCTCAATTAGTTTGATCTCTTCTTCAATACGCTTTTCCCCTGTTTTGTTATCATCTCCGTTCAACTTCACTGCAACAAAGTCAGCTACCCAAATCACTAATTTGAAATGGTAAAGAATTTTTGTATACTCTAAACCCTAGCTTATATCAATTTGCATACATCGATCTATGTTTTATGCGAATCCAATTTTCACAGTATTGAAATCCTGAATCAAATTTTACCGGTTCCAGTACAGATATTCAGATCTTTTACAGTTTTTTCAACCACAAAAGGAAACAAAAACTGAAAGAAGTAAACGAATAAATCTTTTGCGTCACTTTCCAACGCGAGTAGGAGTACTGTATATTACGACCCCGTTGGAGTATAATTTTTAAGAAATAATTTCGAATATGGACAATTTAAAAATTGTACATTTGATTTGCACGGTCTCTTTCGAGTGGTGAGATGGCATGCCATATGGTGTCCACCTCACCAAGTTGTCAGTGCCACGTCACATTTCATGTCCACTTTGGACAATTTTAACGGATAAGGGGTATATTTGGACCAAAATATAATAGAAGGGTATATTTGAACCCAGAGTATAACGGAAAGGGTATATTTGGACCCAAAGTTTAACGAAGGGTATATTTAACCCTTTTCTGATAGTACAAGGGTATATTTGACCCTTTTCTGTTTTCTTTTTGTGCTCACTCATTAGGGGTGATTTTCACAAAAGGAATACTTTTGCCCTACTATTTAAATATTATCCCTAGTTTTGATATTTGTGCAAAAATGGTCTTTTTAATTACATTATTATTATTTTTATTTTTATTTTAAAAAAAAGGGGAAAAATGGTAAAATAAACCCTTCACGTATTGACAAAGAACTTTCACCCTCTGTTTCACAGGTGTCTCATAACCATGTTGTTAGCCAAATGGCCCAAATTTGCCTTTATTGGCTAATGGAAACCGTTTTCCCTATTAAAAATTATAATTTTTTTTTAGACAAGAAAAGTGCCACATATTAAATATATTAATCTCCCACCCCCTCGCCATTTTAAACTACCACGTATAGTATAGGGCCAATTAAACCAAAGGGATGACAGGCCCAAAAATTTAGTTGGAACCATGCGCGAAGGGCATAAGATATGACACAACCAGAACAAGAGAAATCAATTGTGAATGTTAACGGTAACAGTGTTAACTTATGCTGCGTTTTATATTAAAAAAACCATCACTAGAAATTAAAAAAAAAACAGAGAGAGAGAGAGAGAAAGAATAGGTGCATAAATAAATTGATTCAAAGAGACAATCGTTAACAGAAGCAGAGGAAACTGAATTTAAAAGACAACGTGTAATCAAGCAAATTATGATCCGGCGCGAACCCATGGTCTCTCCACAAAACTAGGTATTTTATATACATATTTCTAGAATTGGTATAGTATTATCTGCTAGTACCCATGCTCCAAGAAGGTTGAATGGTGCACTTGTTTGAATGTAGAGTCATTTACCTAGAGGAGTAGGGAACAATTACCATTTAATACATTTTTTCCTCCTTGTTATAGTGGTGCACCCATGTGTCCTAGAAATCCTATATCCGCCTCAGCCTACTCGATCCACAGTGTTCATTAGCATCAAGCGGATTCCATATCATACAAATTGTCATTTTCCAATATAATTTATACATATTAAAAAAAAATGGAGTGTATCTGCTCCCACAAATCTTATCAATATAAAAGTCCTATTTAAAGTTTTATTCTTTACTAATTTTCTTCCTAGCCCCCAACTATGAAACCAAAAGCATGTCAATACCTAAATTGAAGAAAAGATGGTTTCCTAGGTGCAGTTATTGTTATTGATGTGTTCTTCCGACGCAAGCTTCTTGACTTACCCCATAAATTCTACTCAATGTTGCTCTTAAGAACCAATATTTACAACATCTCCTAATTGCGTTTGCTGTTCGTGATATTTTGAAATCTGGTGGTGTTTATCTAGCAGTCCAATGAGTTGATTTACTTTCGGGCATGGCATGCTTCATTTGCTTTGCTCTTCTTCTTCAGACACGTTTGGAATGGTGCTAGCACTAAGACGGTCTTCTAAAACTTATTTTTTAACTCTTTGACCCCTAAATTTGGAGCATCCTGCTTTCTTGCTATTCACCGAGTTCAATAAGCAAGCAATCAATAATTTGACAAATTCACTACATTTTAGGTTGAAACAAAAACAATTCGCTAGTCAGGTAGTCAGTAATTAATGCTGACACGTGCATTTAGCTTTTCAAATACTATACTCAACTAAATTAACAAAATGTTTTCCTATTTACTTCTCCACATTATTACAAATACGAAAAAGCCTTCAATACCCCCCATCAAACTATCGCAAATGGCTTATTTGTGCCATCGCTTCAATAGTTTGGCTCATTCATGTCATCACTATTGTTATAACCCGTGTTTTCACACGTTTGGAAAAATTCGATAAATAATGGATTCTTGAGATATGAGGTCAAATTTGATATTTTGTTGAGCATAAGAGTTATGCATGAAAGAATAGAGTCATGAAAGTGTGGGACAAGGCTAAGGGTAATTTTGGAATTTTGAAAATTAGTTTCGAGAATTACAAAATATGATTCACAAGTTTTTGGGCTCAAAAATTGAATTGAAAGTGAGGCCCAAAAAGGGGTGCATGGCCGGCCACTTTAGGCCTTGGTCCAAGCCCATTTTAGTTAGTCATGTGCTTGGTCATGTGACCAAGCACTTCAACTACATATACCATAGAAGGCTTAAGAAATTAGAAGATAAGAACAACAAAAAAATAGAAGAAGAGAAAGAAGAGGTTTCGGGTTTGCCTTGGTAATTTGGCTAGCAAAAATATTGCTCAAAAAATTTATTTCTTGTTGATTTCCTACTAAGTTAAGGTTCCTTTGTAACTTGGTAGAGTTGGTTTGGAGTGGGGAGCATTAGAATCACCAAAGTGATTACATCTCCAAGTGAAGAAGACTTGAAGAAAAGGTAAGAATTTCTACCTTTTTATTGTGTTATGAAGTTTTGATTGTGTTGTAGTATGTAGAAATGTGTTGATTATATGGAAAAATGAAAGTTTGCAAAGTGGGTTTGGAAATTTGAGGTATGGTCGTGTATATGCATGCATTATATGCTAATGAAGAATTGAAATTATGTTGTATTCTAGTTGTAAGTATGGTGGAATTCATATTGGGATTGAAAGATTGAATGATTTAGTTGAAGTTGCCAAAATAAGCATATGGCCGTATAGTATGTTGGAATTGGGATAGAAATGAATTAAGTTGTTTAGTGTGTTAAAGTGTTATTGTGATGCTTGATATGTAAATAAAGTTAGAATGATATAAGTTTGTATTGAATTGGAATGTAGAAACTTATGTCGTTTTAGTATGATTTTCCGACATTAAGGAAATGAAGTTGTTTGGTTGTTAATTGTGATGATCATTGATGAATTTGGAAGTTGGAAACATGTTATGAAGTTGTATGCCAAAGATTTGGTGTTTTGCATAAGTTATGGCTTTGACGGAAAGTTGTATATTATGTATATCGAGTGTATAACTTGAGGAAAACGATATGAAATGTTTCTAGAACTATATGGTGATGATCTTGATTGTTGATGAATGTGAAATTATTGATATTAGTTGAAAGTTGGGTTGAAATGAAGATTATGTCAACTTGTTAGAAAAGATGACTAGTTGAAGGATATTTATGTTTTTAATGATTCATTGTTGATATTGATGTTGTCGTTTGGGTTGTTGTTGATGATTTCAAGCCGAGTTGAATTCTCGGGGTGCCATATGTATAGGGGAAGTGCTGCCGAAATTTCGGTAGCCAAATATGCACTAAGTTGAAACTTTGGTATTCATAGCTTACAATTGGTAAACTTGACCAATTGCAGTTTTTCGACGAAACGGGAAGTGAGTTTGGAAAGGCGTAAGGAGCGTGAAAGGTATGTAAAGCAACCCCAATTCTTCCCTTGGCATGCCCTTAGTGTGTTAGGGTCGGATCCGGGCCTCGAAGGACCTCTTGGCCCTCGGAATCCGCAAGAGAAAATTTCAGTTTTTCCTTCAGTAGAATTGAACCATTTTGATGCGCTATTTCTTGGAATTATGAAATTTTGCTTTAAATCACTTGAAAATTGATGGAATATCTGTAGAACCTTTTTAGGTGACACCATAAGCTTAGAGGGCATAATTTGAGCCCGCCGCCTTATTTGTCCCGAGGCGGGCCCACTATTCCCGGTTTTGCCCTTAATGTACTAAAGCTTCCTTTTTAGGCGATTTCTGAAAGAAATGTTTTGACTATCATACTAATCGCCTAATAAACATTGTTTTAAATATTCTATTAAATCTTATAAATTATTTTGACACCCGGAATGACTTCGGGAAAGTTATACTTCTGTAATTTATTATGATATCCGAAATGCATTTATTATGATCCCGTCCGACTCCATTGGATCTGTTTGGCTTTGATACGCTTCATCGAGTCTTTGAAAACATTTATGATATTTTTAAATAGCATTAGTTTCTCACTACTCCATTCGTGGATGTCCCAATGTTTCCCACACTGAGCCCGGGCCAGGATATGTTGTCAAGCGTGATTCTCTGCATTGTTCGCCGCGTCCCGATGTGAGGGGGCAGGTATACGCGTACATGGGTCTGTGGAGTATGATGTGCCATGTCCGCCTATTCTGATCTGATCTGTTATGGCCATTTTGATATGACATTTTATGATACGGGGCCACGCCCCTTTTCTGATTCCTCTGTATTGTGACACCAGTGTCGGGAGGGTGGCCACGTTCTGTCTGCCGAGTCCCGTGGCAGGGGCCGGATATGATATGACATATGTTTCTGTACACATTCTGTCTGTTTTGGAAATATGCATTTGACACTCTGGATTTTGTACTTATTTTCTGAGATCATTATGATTTGACTTCTGTGATTCCGCTTTACATATTCAGTACATATTTCGTACTGACCCCCTTTCTTCGGGGGCTGCGTTTTCATGCCGCGCAGGTACAGACGACAGGTTCGCTGATCCATCTGTTTAGGATCCCACTTCTGCTATTTTGGGGCGCTCTCTTCTTCAGAGCCCACTTTTGGTACAGTCTGTCACTGCTATCTGGATATGTACATTGTTCTGGGTATGACGGGGCCCTGTCCCGTCTTATGATTATGATATGTTCTGTAGAGGTCTGTGGATATATCTGTGTGGGTTCTGTACATATGTTTGGGATACTTTGTTCTATGATGGCCTTATCGGCCTATGTGTGCCAAGTCTGCTTTTTATGCTAAATTCTGTAGCGTCCACTAATATTATTATTATATTATTTTGTTAATATGCTAATTTGGGTATCGGGTACGTATAGGTGCCCAGCTAGGGCACTGGTCGCGGCCCACGGGGTTGGGTCGTGACAACTATTATCAAAATGACTCATCATAACATTTTTCATTAAACACTAAATTACAATAAAATGATTTATTTTGTGCTGGTTTAATTAAACGACGTGGACCTCTAGCTAGCGGTCAAGTGTCATATCTGATATTGTAAACCGGCGTTAATGAAAAATAGCATTGATGAGCCATTTTGGTAATGCCAATGGCATAAATGAGCTAAACTATTGAGGCAATGACATACATGAGTCAAACTATTGACGAGTGGCATAAATGAGCAATTTCCGATAGTTCGATGGCATTTTGAGCCTTTATATGTCCTGAATTACTATAAAATCAAAATAGAATTATTAAATCGTTCTCATCTTACTCTTAATATTAAGTGCTCTTCAAGTAATCAATATTGATTAGGGTGCATTTATTGGAGAGAGATAAGGGTGAGGTAGTAAAACTATACTCCTTATTTATTTAAAGAGTGAATCTCACTTTACCCCCTAACATTTAAGGGTTGGGAAAGGATACCCCCTCACATATTGAATGAGAACGATAACCCCCTTATCTAATATTTTCCGGTGAGAATCTTTTGTTTTTAATAAAGATCTTTTTTTCTTTTTCTTTCTAGAATTAAATACAATATATAACTCTTAATATTGTCTCATTCACCTATTCCGCTGAAAACAATGTATAACAACTACTTGAAAAAATCTGTTAATAAATTTCAAGCTAGATGTCGTTGGTTTTTTTTTTTTTTTTTTGGACTAGAAGGCCAAGATCTTAATTATTATATAATCTAAATACAGTCTAGTATCAGTACCCACGCGAGCGGACGATATTAAAAAACACTAATCTATGTTAAATTGTGATGTCACTTGATTGAGGACATTGTATCATAATAAAATGTTAAGTATCATCTAATTTTCGATATAATACACTCAAATTAATGATATTTCTGTGAAATTAAAGTTAACAAATTAAATCTTTTTAAATATTATTTGATTTAATCTTTAGATTTAATTCATAATATACACACACACACACACACACACTGTCACGACCCAACCCCATAGGCCATGATTGGTGCCCGACATGGACACCCGTATACATATTCCTTAGTTACATATTCATTTCACAGCAAACTCAATATGGATCTTATAACGATCTTATCATGAAACAATACGCAAGCCGACAAGGCTGCCATCATATAACAATATCATATGCAAGCCGGCAAGACTGCCATCATATGGACGAATATCATATCACAGAACCCATACACAACCCACACATATGTCCACAGACCTCTAAGAGTATCAACAGTAACGTAACATATGACGGGACAGGGCCCCGTCGTACCCTTAGTCCACATAGGCATATAAATATATATCCGAGAAGGATTTGTACCAAAGTCTGGACTCCGGAACAATGGAGCTCTCCAAAATAGCAGAAGGGGGAAATCCTAAGCTGTCGGATCACCAAAGCGAATGTCTGCACCTGCGGGCATGAAACGCAGCCCCCCGAAGAAAGGGGGTCAGTACGGAATATGTACCGAGCATGTAAAGCATGAAATACAAAAAACGGGATCATAATTGAAATAAGAAGTACAGAAAATGAGTACAATAACCAGAATGCCAAGTACTTGCTTTCGAAACATAAATCATGCATGTCAACATCATATATCATATCCGGCCCCATTATGGGACTCGGTGAACATGGTCGCCACCCCGTCTCTGGCGCCATAACAAAGCATAACTTCAGAATATAATATATATCTCCGTAACACAGCATAACTTCATAACACAGCATAACTTCAGAATATACATATATATATATATTGTACCCGACCCTTTAATGAGGAACTAGGCGAATAATACAGTGAAAGTGTGCACGATAACATACCCGGCCCGGGACTCGGTGAAAGATATATTGAGATATGCACGAGCAGAGTAGTGAGAAACTATATGCAATTCAAAACATTTTTAAGGACTCAATGGAATAGTCAACACGAACCATCGTTCGCAATTTCAAATAATAATCATCTCATATACCTTTCGGATGTCCCTGTGGATTATATCAAATGGATCTTTGAAATCATGTGTACACATTAATATATATGAATCAAAGCATAAGTTTATGGGAATAAAAAATCAATAGCCATCCTAGTGGCTCTAGGAATAGGAGTTTCCTTTGGATTCGTATATATATCGTATATTCATTTCACAACGATCATGCCAAAAAGAAAGAAGGGTTAGCTTCACATACCTGATGAGTCGTGAAATTACGCGATATTCGATGCTAATTCCTTAAGTTTTTGTGACTCTTTAAGCACTTTTGTTGTTACTTTTTGTGTATTTTTGTTGTTTTGTAGGAAAAGATGCCCGGAGAGCATAAAAGAGCAAAATGGATCAAAATGGACCAAAATAGAACAAAATAGAGCAAAACAAGCCAAGTAGCTGAAACGAGTGATCGGAAGAAACCAAGTGAAAAGAAAGGCAAAAAGAGGCCAAACTGGACATTTTTGCAAAACTGTCAAAACTGGACAGTTTTGCAAAAACAGGACAGATTTGCAAAACTGTCAAAAGTGGACAGTTTTGCAAAAACGGGACAGAACTGCAAAAAACGGGCAGAACTTCAAAAACTGAAAGTTGGGGCATATTTTGTCATTCTTTTGAACTTGGAAGAATTAGAGGAGCTACAAAAAGAGAGCTTGGGGCAAAACATTAGCATCTTTGGCAGTTTTCACAAGTTTGGAGGCTAGGGTTTCATCACCAACACCTTGGAAGAGAAGATTTGGAGACACCAATGAGAAATTTCATTTCAATACTTGAATCTCGTTTATGGAAATATTCTTGATTAAAGTTTGGATTGAATCTCTTGTTTTGCTTATGTGTTGAATGATTTTATTCCTAATGAAGTGAATTATTGTTTCTTTAATTAATCTCATTTTGAATGATTCTTAAGGGAGTAGCTAACCCTAAGACTTGCCCATTTATTTCGGTTTAAACTTGGAAGAGACAAACTCGGGATTGGGAAAGATTAATTAATAAGAATTTGGGGCGTTAACCCTCATCTAATGGAAATCGACCTAGCGATAGGCGACACCACTTGTAGCCATATTCGGGTGTTCTTAATGCTCCTAATTGCTTTAGGGATATTCAATTAGGTAGTCTAGTTAGTCTTCAGAAGAAGCTAATTTAGAGTCATTATCCGAGGCTAAGTAATATAAACTCACCATTATTTGTAAATCATGAAGTACATTGGATCGTTACTTGAGCGTAGTTTCCCTTGTATCTGTGCTTGTAGCCATTGATCATTTTACTTGCTTTCTAGTTTAGTTTACATTCTTGCATTAGTTATAATTTTCTCTCAAACAAAACCAAAATATTATCCATCGTTTGGCTTTAGCTATTATTGGTGAAAATTCCTACTTTTCCTAATCGCCTACATATTGTTCTCTGTGGGATTCGACCCCGACTCATAGTTGGGTAAATTATATTTGCATACGACCGTGCCCATTCTAATTAATAGGGTGGATTTGGACGTTATCAATACCTTTAGCGCTTATTAGTCTCACAATATGTATACGCTGCCCAATAATATCTCAACCTATATTAAGATGTCAACAACTACGTTTAAGTTACGGGGAGAGTCAAAACGTATTCTAACGTTAGTAACTCCTTTCTAGATGTTTAGGTGTCGTTTGCTCTTGTATCCAAACCAAGTACATATAGCCAGCCCAACATCAATAATTATATGTTCAATATCAATCCGGACAGCCCACACAATATTCCAAACAGCCCACATTCACAACATGCAATAACGATTCACATACGGCTACTACATTCTCAAGCTACTTCTAATAGTTCGTAGCCTTAACGTTTGCATGTAACAACTTATAACAGCCCATCCAACATACAATACAAAGCATAATATTAATTATCATTAATCTTCCAAGTTCAATAACAACAACGTGTCAAAACAGCCCGCACCTTACAACACTATATAATAGTGTACATGCGATTATGACACATCCAATTTATTCTTGTTAATCTATAGTCATATTATTTCGTCGAAACGATTCTATAACAGCCCAACCACTATGACAACATGATGTATACTCTTAACTATAATTATTTTTTCCAACTTGATGAAAACAACAAGTCCAACACAGTCCATTACCACAACATATCCAAAACAGTCCAACAACATGTCCAAAATTCTTGCAAACGTTTACGAACATACTAAGCAAACCACATATGATTCTTATACATTATTTCATGTCTTCTTTTCATATAATTTCAGTAGGTTATGACCAGCTATCCACACGACAAGTACAACATCAATTCATACGCAACTAAGCTACATCGTCATTTCTACAATTCTTGTAACAACTCACAAACGACTTTAGTTTCAACTCCAATCATGAAACACCTTCATTCCATCATAAAATTCATGATAATAACAATCAAAATATCATGTAAAAACAGTTCACTAACTTCCTCACAAAACAGTCCACAAACGGTTTCAACATGCTTCAACATCACTTCACATAAAATCATAGATTCAATCATTTTCATACTAACATAACTTCACCTTTAACCTTCCAATTCTTTTCATTTTTTTTTTTTACCATGAGATCTATGATAATAACAACCATATTTACTAAAGAAAATCAGTCTATTAATTCCACCAAAACAGTCCCTACGGCCAACTAACATTCCAACACCAACTTTCATGATTTTATGCATGCGATTCATGTTCATCAAGTTACAACCATACTTCAACATCAACACATATAACCCCCTAACTACTATCATGTTCCAACATCAACACACATCATTTCATGTATACAACTTATATTTACTCATCTACATCACCCTTAATACAAGCAAAAAACCTTAGATCTTACCTTGACAACTTGACTTCTCTACTTGGCTAGAGTTTGTGATTTGAGATGAAAATGATTCTTGTTGCTCCAAAGACTATCTTCACATTCTAGGGACCTTCTAAAGGTTTGAAACACCTTGGAAAATAATTTATGGATCAAGACTCAAAGGGCTCAAAAATCAGTCCCTTGGCCGAGACTTTCTCTCTCTAGAATTAGGTTTTTCTTTCTTTGTGTTGTGTAGTAGAAATGAATTGTGATGGCTGCTATCTTGGTCATTATTTGGTTCAAATCTGATGCTTACAAGTTGGCCCCATGCTACACTTATGGCATGAGTCATTCCATTAACTTTACACTTAATTTTTTTCTAATTCTTTCCCTTCACTTTCGGCTAGCCTACTTCCCTTGTCTCTCCTTTCTTCATTCTTTTCAATTGTTTACAAGACAATTGTAAGTGTGGTGAATGATTCATACATCACCCTTTGTCTATTGTAATCATGCCAAGATGGATGAGCAATATTTAATGTAAAGTGATCCCTCCACCATGTGATGTCTTCCTAAAATAATGTATACTTTCATAAAGTAGTAGATGCTCAAATATTCAATTGTATGCTCCAACTTTTCTCCTCCAAATTTCAGTTTTATGGCCGAATATAACTTGTATTTTCCTTCCAATTTAATTGTCCACAATATATTGAAAATGTAGTGGATGAATCAACATTTAATTGCACATTTGTATGTCTTCCATTAGCCTTATTTTAGATGACTTTGAGTCATCCTTTTTACCTTGGACGTTTGATACTCTTGTTGGCTCATTATTGTCACAAATTTTTACTTAACACCACAATTAAGTAGTTCCTAATCTCCAATAACATTTTTACACTAAGTAAAATTTATAACCGATTAGGTCTAGTTTAGAAATTAAAAATCCGAGGTTTCTACCTCACGTCGATTCCTTCGCGAATAACTCGACGTATAAAATACGGGGTCTAACACACACATACACATCTATATACAATATATATATATTCCGTAAATACTTTTCTTACTATGTGTATATGAGAGAAGTATTTACGGAATATGACGAAACTTTCTCTTGTTATTTGTCGTAAGATATATTGATAAATTTAATAATTACTACTTAGCACCATTTTACGTAAGCAATTGAATTATCTTCTTTTTTGTTTCCAGTCCACAAATTTTGTGTTTTAATTTTAATTGTTAATATATACATATACAATATATATATCTTGTTATTTGTCGTAAGATATATTGATAAATTTAATAAGTACCACTTAGCACTATTTTACATAAGCAATTGAATTATCTTCTTTTTTGTTTCCAGTCCACAAATTTTGTGTTTTAATTTTAATTGTTAATATATACATATACAATATATATATATATATATACATATACAATATATATATATATATATATATATATATATATATATATATATATATATATATATATATATATATATATATATATATATATATATATATATATATATATATATATATATAGAGAGAGAGAGAGAGAGAGAGAGAGAGAGAGAGAGAGAGAGAGAGAGATGAAAGATTCAAAACTTGGACATATGGAGAAAAATATAGGTAAGATTTAACAAAGATTAAATCTCGTTTCAATGGCTAGTTTAGTGGCTTTTTATTATTTTATTGAAATTAATTACTTATTCTCACCAGAAAATATTGGATAAGGGGGTTATCGTTCTCATTCAATATGTGAGGGGGGTATCGTTTCCCAACCCTTAAATGTTAGGGGGATAAAGTGAGATTCACTCTTTATTTAATATTTAAGGAGCGTGTAAAGGATATAGTGGGCAAGTAATATGAGATGGATGGAGTACTCAATATCTTTAATAATCAAAATTTGCAGACTCAAACTAAATAAAAAATTAAAAGAAAATACATAAAAAAAACCCCAACGTATACTCGGATTAATTATGACACACCCAACCTTTACGACCGACCTATTACCCTCCTGGCCTTATTTTTTTCTGTATTTTTGTACCTTTTTTGGCTGACGTGGCAAAAAAAAAATCAATAGTGAGTGAAAACAGTAAAAATAGTTTTTATATTTTAATAAAAATTAGTTTTTTTTTTTTAAAAAAAAAAACCCATTCTTTTCTCTTTCTTCTTCTTTCTCCTCAACCACCCCCACCGCCATGATTGAACACAGCCCAGTTCGTGAAATCATGGGCAGTTCGTGCAATTTCTACATTGTTGTTAAATTCCATTCCCCATGAATTTCCATGAAATTTAACAAATGGTAAAGGAAGCGGGCTGGACAATTTCCATGAAATTTAACAAACAACAATTTTCATTATTGTTAAATTCCAGTCCATGGTTGAACATAGCCCAGAAAGGAAGAAATTGCACAGTTTGTCCTTCAAATGGCAATTTGTTTAAATGGGTGTCAATGGCAATTTCTTCAAATGGGTGGGGCAAGAGGAGCGGGTAGTTCAAAATATTATCTAATTTAATAATCTACTACTACTATTACTAATAATAATAATATAAACTCACGTAATATACTCATATGATATTATCAACACATAGTAGTAGTAGTTGTTAATAATAATATTCTATATCTATATTATTATTATTATTATATATATAAAAGGAGAGTAGTCTAGCTTAATATTAAGCCAAGTGGCGTAATATGAACAAGCCACTTGGCAACAAATTTTATTTGTATCAATTTTAAAAAGAAATTAATTGACATTATTAAATGAACTCACCTAATTTAATGTACTTGATTGGAGAAACATAATTAACTGATATTCTTGAATCTAATTTGTAATCAAGAATACTCCTTTAAATGGTAAAATATAATATTACATGATATAATTAATAAAAAAAAAACTTTAAAAAGGGTGCAAAGTTGAAATGTATACGTACTACTTTGGCAATACAATAGCAATAATTAATAGCAATAAATGCATTAAATCATATTAAATATACTCACCTAATATTACATGATATAATTAAGAAAACTGTACAGAATAGAAAAGTGTATACGTACTAATTTGGCAATACAATAGCAATACTTAATGGTAATAAATGCATGAAATCTTATTTATAGTCACCTAATTTGATATATTTGATTGGAGAAATATATAATTAATTGATATTTTTGGATCTAATTATAGTCAAGAATACTCCTTTAAATGGTGAGATAATATTACATGACAGAATTCAAAAAAAAAAAAAAAACTTAAATAGAAAATATTAGGATACTTAATAATAATAATAATAATATCTATAACAAGCCACTTGGAAACAAATTCTATTTGTATCAATTTTAAAAAGAAATTATTTGACATTATTAAATGAACTCACCTAATTTAATGTACTTGATTGGAGAAACATAATTAATTGATATTCTTGGATCTAATTTGTAATCAAGAATACTCCTTTAAATGGTAAAATATAATATTACATGATATAATTAATTAAAAAAAACTTAAAAAAGGGTGCAAAGTTGAAATGTATACGTACTACTTTGGCAATACAATAGCAATAATTAATAGTAATAAATGCATTAAATCATATTAAATATACTCACCTAATATTACATGATATAATTAAAAAAAAAATTAAGAAAAATGTCCAGAATTGAAAAGTGTATGCGTACTAATTTGGCAATACAATAGCAATACTTAATGGTAATAAATGCATGACATCTTATTTATAGTCACCTAATTTGATATATTTGATTGGAGAAATATATGATTAATTGATATTTTTGGATCTAATTATAGTCGAGAATACTCCTTTAAATGGTGAGATAATATTACATGACAGAATTCAAAAAAAAAAAAAAAAAACTTAAAGAGAAAATATTAGTGTCACACCCCATTTTAACCGGGTCGATTTAGGAGTATGACGTATTGGTGATTCCTATTTATTTATTTTAAGGAGTCGCCACCTAATTAATTTAACGGTGAATTAGGACACCTAGATGGTTAACTAAGGCAAAGTTAAAACTAAACCTCAATTAATAGTCTGTTTAACCAGGCTGATTCTAGGTAAGGACTCTATATTATCCTAAAGGGAAGGGGTTAGGCATCCTTTAGAATCCGTTAACTTACGGTTATCCGACCAAACTTAGGTTAATTAATTGAGAGTAAATATAATGTTTAAATTCACAAATGCCGTTAAAATTTTAAAAGGAAAATCATATTAGTGAAAATAAGATTTATAGAAAATATAATATAAAAGAAAACTTAAAATGCCATTTTTTTAAAATAGGACTTATAAATCGCTAAGACTTTAAATGAAAGTAATAATGATGTCATTTGAAATAATACTTGTAGAAAATATGATGTATTACATAAAAGAAAATTTTAAAGGCTATTTAAAATAAAACTTGGACACGCTAAAGCCTTGAATGAAAAATGTAATAATATTCTTGAAAATAAGACTTGCAAAGATATAAACCTATAATCTTTTAGCAAAATGTGAACTTTAGACAAAAACTTTGTATTATATTAATATGGTGATGTAAAAATACCTAAACTTATTTTCTTTAAAATGTGATGGATAGGGTATGAGTTTAATTTCTTTTATATTAACTATACATGGCTAAAAGAAGTGTATTATTGGATAAACTTTGAAAAATTATTCATAGAATGTATTTGAACTTATATTTGCATATTAGTGACGTGTTGAAATTTCTAGGATAGTGAGCATAAAATATGATTCTCTTAACTCGAAAATATATAGTCAAGCTATTTTGCAAATCAATTACTCTAAAAAATAAATACTAGATGTCGCAAACAGTTTTGACATAAAAGGGAAAGAAAATGAAGCTAATGGAGTTAATTGATCTTTCTTAAGTTTAACTACCCTTTCACTAAAGCTAACCCACTAAATTCACTAAAGTTCACCTAAATTAAGAAAATAAAAAAACAAAATAAAAGTTAGTCACATAATACAAGTTAAATGCAACAACATAAAATAGAGGTGTAAAATATAATGAGATGGGCTTGACCCATTTTGAGCTGCTGTGAACAGGCCGCTGTTGGGCTTTGGCCCAGCTATTTTTTATAGACTGCTATGGCTGCTGCCTGTATTCCTGTCTATTGGGCTTTGGCCCAGAATTTTATTTCTTTCCTTTTGGGCATGTGCTGCGGACAGAGGGCTTGGACGGATTTCGTTGGGCTTTTAGCCCAACACCGAATACGGAAGAAGAACGAGTCCCTCAGACTCGTATGCGATGTTCATGCATAAAACGGAAGAAAAGGATTAGTATATAATCGATGAATAAGGTCAACATGTAAAATATAAGCTCAAAAACAGATCAGTAGATTATGTATAAAGTATGTATATTTAATATATATACCTCATATATATACATTCATAAGGATGTATTGAAGGCTAATATTCTTATATAGGTGTTTACTAAGATATACTACTCCTATACATTCTTATACATAGTCAACAGAGGGAAAGGAAAAAAGAAAGTATTATGAAGCTTCCGATACACACAGTCCAATCCTTAGAAAACAGCAATTATTAGGCTCATAACCATAACTGTGAACAATACAGCCATGAACAACCAATAATACAGCCATGAGTAACAAAAATTGCAGCCAAAGAATATAACACTTTGAACCAACCACTAATTATGGCGGAAAACAGATTTCGAACACAGTAACAGATGGTACAATTCGACAGCCGCAATGCCTTGAACGAGTGACAATATTTGGCTTCACAACTAGTCAAAACATTACTTTCAAAATGCCACAACAATCAAACTAAGTAAAGCAGCCACACATACATCAAGGCAGAAACACAGAAGGACTGAGTTGGCCTATCCAGGAAAAAGCAAGAAGATGCAGAGGTGTTCGTTACAAGTTTTAGACCCATTTTATTAGTAAATGAAAGTATCCATAAGGTGCAGTCTTCAGAAAGGTTCTGACAAGGGAAAACATTTGAAACAAAGCATCGTTGGTTTAAGGGAATCAGCATAGACTCTCACATAACAACAAATTCGCGCTTAAACAGACATGTAACACAACAGGCCTTTTCTGGGTTAAGAGCTACCATGGTGATTATTTAGCAACTTATACGCAAAGGGAAGAAAAGGGTGAGGATAGCATATGGGCAGGTTGAGATATTAAGATCAGATAAATCGCTTTCAGGCATGCAAACAAGTATCACTCTTTCTAGACAGTAATGCCATTATTTAAGATAGTCTAAGATGATAGTTTGAGGCAGCTTTAGGATAATACAAAACACCTACTGAGTTTAAGAGGGATATTATGGTATTCAGGTCCATTTTTAGTTCATAATCTACATTATTGACAAGGCAATGCACTAATATTTACAGCAAATATCATCACTGCCAGTGGCTTACAATACTAGAGCTATAGCAAAATATCATCTTTTAACTGGAGGGAAACATATGATTCAAACAGGACATTAGCTACAATAGAGTTATTGGACCTTGCACATTTCAATTTTTATGCTTCAGCTCTGTGCATTTTCTGTACATTACACAGGCAGCATGATCTTATGTGTAAGTATTCCTGAAAAACCTATCTCTAACTACATGAAAGTTCCAAATAGCAAATTAACAGAGAATCCATATTCGCAATGCAACATTCAATTACAGGGGAGTATTCAAAACAATTCAAGCCAAATGACTGCTAAATAAGTCCAGCTATTCATCCACCAATGAAGATTTTGTAAGAACTTAGGCTGACTCATTACAGATTTGTAAACAGGTGAATATTTAAGCTAAGTAATTTGGCCTTAATGAAAGTCTCGACATAAGTAGGAAAGACAAAGTAGACATAAATCCCCTATGATGAAATAACCAGAGACTTAAAACTCATTTTAGTTCCTCAAACCCAGCATTTACTAATTCAAGCTATGATACAAGCTTCTCATTTAAACCAGATTTAAAGAAAAAGAAAGAAAACAGTGTTCTCCTAGGATCCTACAGAGTATTTAAAGCAACATGTGAGTTAACAAAAATAAGGAAGCATGAGCAAAGGTAGGGGGGAACTGGCAGCAAACAGATTGTATATTTAATGACCATAGGAAGTCTGTTTCATCAATTTACATCACACATGTGCATAGTTATAGCTGTGGATTATCTAGCTTCCAGGATGCTTAAGGATTGTTGAAGCCCAAGATAAACACATAATCACCTTGACACAGCTTAGTCAATTCCTAGTGCAGGCCAACAAAGTAACTCTGGAAACATACGGGTTGTACACAAACCTACACCAATGATAGCCTACTCATTTTTTACTTGAACTATCATGGAACTATCTCCATTTTCTTTAGCAACATCAAATCCAATCTATGTGAATTATCAATCATGTGCATACCTAACATTAACCCTTAAATATGCAGCAACAGTCACTACTAATGGATTAAAACACACATGAAGTCTAACAGGGGAGATATTACTACTAACATCATATTCTCAACATAACAGGGGATTGAATCATTAAACAAAATGATAGAGAAATGCAGCTAACCGAGACTTTAAACTAATTAATATATGAGACATAAGTTAAACGGGCATAGTGCTGATCAAACTAATCATTTAGCATGCTTAAATCCCAAGAAACCTAAACTGATATTAGCATGTAAGTAGGAATTAAAATACTCTTTAACATGACTAAAGTTAGCAATTAGGACAATATGACCAAACAAGACTAACACTTAACGTACATCTGCCCGATTCATACTAACACTTATCATAACTAATTAACTTAGTGCGGATAAACAAAACAAATAAAATGCTAAAAATATACTAAAGGAAGGAAGTATGCTGACCTTCTTCGGGTGCAGCGAAGTGGGTACGGGCTTTCGATCTATGCTCGAAACACTATCAAAAATCCGAGCTTGAATCCTCTCTGACCCGAAACGATAGTAAAAGCCAAAATAAAAAAGACGATTTTTGGTACTTCGACTGAATCTTAAGAAATATTAAAAATTTGATTACGACGACTATTTTCTGGAGAAGTTGAGGCGATTCAAAAACTTTGATTTTTAGGGGATTTTTGTGGTTAATACAACTTGTTCTTGGGGAATTTCATGACAAAAAAAACTGATTCTTGGGGGTTTCCAAATCAAGAATCCTCTATTTTCTTCCGGTAATTTCATGAATAAAAAAAAAATCTCTATTCTTGGGGGATTTCACCAATCCAAAAAATCCTCCCTTTTTTGACTTGGAAAACGATTATATATAGGGCGAATTTTAGGGTTTCTTGTGACGAAGAGAGAGGAGCGGGGGGGACAGGAGAAGGTGGAGGGAACAGAAGCGTGGGGGGACACGGGGAAGTGGAGAGACAGACGTGGTGGGGAACAGAAGTGAGTGGAGGGAGCGTGAGGTGAAGGAGGAGCGGCGGAGAGGGGAAAAGAAAGAGAGAGACAGTGAGCTGAGGGAGAAAAAGAGGGAAAAGGAAAGGAAAGAAAAGAGGCGGCTGAAGGGTTTTAGGTTAGAAATAAGGGGATTGGGCCGGACCGGGTCGGGTAAATAGTGGGCTGGACCGGGTATTGTGGTGTGGGCTGGTCCGTTAGGTATTTTAGTTGGGTTGAAAATGTGGGTTGGGTATTAAAATGTGGGTTGGTCCGAAGTGTTGGTTAATTATTTGGGCTGGGATGAATTAAATTGGGCTGGTAAATTAAAATATGGACTGGTTTTGTGAATTGATCCGAAAATAGTATGGGTTGACTGAGCTACTACACTTAAATAAAAGACCTATTTAAATAAACTTGTGTTAAAATATTACTTAATATAAAATATGCAATTATTGGTGCGCAGATAAAAAATGGCGTTGTAATAGTCGTGCAATAATATTTCGAAAATCCACAATAAATAAACACTATTATTTAATTATGCAAAGATAAATGCGATGTGTGTGCGTAAGCTAGTAAAATGCTGAAATGATAAAAATTGTGGACTATAATAATAGTAATAAATAATAATAATAATAACAATAATAATAATAATAATAATAATAATAGTAACTGTAATAGAATAATGTAATGCCGGTATTGACAAGAGGCTAAGAATTATAGTAAAACATAATATATTTATTTTTTATTTTCCCAAAAATATTAGAAGCGCAAATAGGTATTTCGGAGGAGAGGCGGGACAAAATTGGGTGTCAACAATTAGGATACTTAATAATAATAATAATAATAATAATAATAATAATAATAATAATAATAATAATAATAATAATAATATCATAATAAAATAAAAAAAGGGTAGTCTAGCTTAATATTAAGTCAAGTGGCTTAATATGAACAAATCACTTGGCAACAAATTCTATTTGTATCAATTTTAAAAAGGAATTAATTGACATTATTAAATGAACTCACCTAATTTAGCGAACTTGATTGGAGAAATATAATTAATTGATATTCTTGGATCTAATTTGTAATCAAGAATACTCCTTTAAATGGTAAGATAAAATATAACATGATATAATTAATAAAAAAAACTTAAATAAGGGTACAGAATTGAAATGTATACGTACTACTTTGGCATTAAAATAGCAATAATTAATAGTAATAAATGCATTAAATCATATTAAATATACTCACCTAATATTACATGATATAAGTTATAACCATAGACTAGCAAACTATGCCCGTGCGATTCACGAGACTCAACATGATTAATTTAATTACTCAATTTGGTTAGTCTTTATAATTTGTATATTTTGCAAAGTATACTGCAATTTTTCTTAGTGAGTCTCCATATTCTTTTTCTTTTCCTGTTATTTTCCCCCTTAATTTCTTAATTGTTCTTAAAATTTATCTTATTTTGATTATGTTCGCCTCTTTTTATATTTAATAAGCTGACAATTTAAATATCATACATGTCATGTTTATAATCACAAGATTCAAAAGATATTTTATTATATTAGACACATTTTAATTTAGAACCACAAGATTTGCAAGTCTATCTTTATTTCTTAAACTCCGTGTCTAATCAAACGCAAACACTTAAATTGAGACAGAGGGAGTATATGCCAAATGAAGGAAATAAAAGGACAATTGAGATATTGCGGACTCGTGGAGACTTAAAAAGTAAACACATAAGACGTAGAATTAATGTTCAACTTCTGAAATATACACACGTTAGTCACTGCTTAGAGTGCAATTTTCGTTATTTTTTGTACAACTTATTATTGTTGTGTTAGTCCACCTCGGGTGTTTATATTATATAAGAAAAATATAGAATAGAAAAATAGACATATATTTTTAGTAATGTGACCAAGTAATATGGGACGAAAGGAGTACTTCATTTATTAATTCTTAAAGAACGTGAAAAGTCAAGTATAGTAATGTGGCAAAGTAATATGGGAGGAAGGAAGTACTTCATTTATTAATTCTTAAAGAACGCGAAAAGTCAAGTAATGTGGCCAAGTAATATGGGACGGAGGGAGTACTTTATTTATTAATTCTTAAAGAACATGAAAAGTCAAAAGTGAAGAAGTAAAAGTGCACGGAGAAAACAAATATGTGCCAGAGAATTATAATTGAAGTGCATACATGTATATATGAGAAGAGAATAAATATTCGGCAAGAGCGTGAAAAGTCAAAAGTTAACAAGTAAAAGTGCACGGAGGAATTAAATGTGGGTTGGAGAATTAAAATTGAAGTGAATACGTGTGTACAGGAGAATAGAATAAATATTTAGTACTATGACATATGTCCACATGAGATTTATTAATTCTTAAAGAGCGTGAAAAGTTAAAAGTGCACGGAGAATTAAAATTAAACTGCATATGTCTATATATGGGAAGAGAATAAATATTCAGCAAGAACGTGAAAAGTCAAAAGTGAACAAGTAAAAGTGCACGGAGAAAATAAATGTGTCGGAGAATTAAAATTGAAGTGTATATGTCTATACATGAGAAGGGAAAATATTGAGTATTATGACATATGTTCACGTGGGGTAAAAAAGCAGTTGATTAAAGTGTACAAATTATATAGCTTTTGGTACAAGCATTCATTGAGTGTACAATTTGTAAAACATTGAGTACAAGTAGGTATTGCTGCGTTGGTCCTCCTTAGCTACTTATATATCACAGAAGATTCTGAGAAAAAAAGTTAATATTGCCTAATCCTGATTTGTTTACTAATTTTGAAATAAGTTATATCAAGATTAAAAATAATACCAAAATTAAGAATAATATAGATATAAGTTATAATTGCCAGATGATGGAATAATAGAATTTTCATAATTTCATTTTTTTATCATAAATAAATAATCGCTAATAAGAATTTAGTACACAGGGATTAATTATCTTTGAATAAAATAACGAAAATGACAAAAAAAAAAAAAAAACCACCTCAGACCCCCTGTCTACCGAATAAGATGAAATGTATTTTTATAAATAAATAATTTCTTTTTAAAATTATTATTTTTAATATTAAAAATAATTTCGAGATAATTAATCCCACTTTATTAAATCCCAATCTATATATATAATAAAGCTAGGCATAAGAGAGGTGATGTGGCATGCCTCTAAAGCCAAGAATGACATTTATCTTTTTTCTCAAATTTTTTATATTTTCTTAATTTTCCTATTTATATGATTTATTAAAAAAATCTAAAAAATATTCCTTAATTACATTCTCCTAATTACCCATCTCTTTTTCAGTTTAGAAGCCCAAAAGTCATTATCATTAATTTAGTGATTTAGTGATCATTTATTATGCACTAAAACAACACAAACGTAGAAATATGCATGGCTCTAAGAATCTCCTCCTCTTGCCCCAACCTTTCGTCTTGCAGGTGGTAATTATGCACTTCATTGCACCCTATAATTGATATTTATGTCGATGAAATAAGCCTTTGTGATAAATGATATTCAATATTTTCAAGATGTGAGAAATGGTAACGCCTAGCACATTTATAATGCCTGTTAACTCTCCTAAGAAGCACTCTAGCTTCCCTTTAAATTCGTGCTCACATAATCAAACTTTTATGTTGCCTAGCCGTTCGTTTTTCTCTTCTTTAGGTTCCTTCTTTACACGAGTTATTTTCCCTTTTTTTTTTTTCTTAGTTCTAGCATCTACTCAAATTTTGTTCATCTTCCTTTCTTTTAATAGTTTACGGTTAAAAGCTTGAGAATGCAAACAAAATGTGAAATTAGTATATTTAAAGTTCTTCTGTAACTCGGGTAGTCTGGGTTATTCACTTGATTGATATATAGCGAATATATTGCTTCCTTTTTTTTATGGTTTAGAGACGTGTTCCTTAAGAGTCGAATACTATTTAGAACTCATGTCTCTTCCATTCACATGTTCTCTTTTACGTACTCTCTGCTACGGTTAAGTGTCTTTATGGCTAATAATAATTTGTTTTTCTCCCAATCGCTTTTCAGGTATTTTTAATTTCTTTTGTTGTAATAGTCCTTCCATATATGATTTTGCACAGGCTTATTTTGTAAATGTGATAGGATGTGATATTTGATGTTTTCTCTAATACTACGAACACAAAAACTTTCTTAGCCTATTGTATTCTCATATTTTTTTTTAATAGATTTTGCACATGTTTGTTTTATAAACTGAATAGTATGTGACATTTGATAGTTTCTCTAATACTACAAACGCTAAAGCTTCCTTAGCCCTAATTCCCTTTTGCTTTTTTAAAGGGTTGATTTCTTCTTTATTATGACTAATTTGTTTAAATTTCCTTTTCTATATTTATTTGACAATTGATTTTGTATAGGTTGTGTAAGTTCTAATGTTATTTGATATTTGATGCTTTCTCTTTGTGCTGTGGATTGTGCCGTTTAGACACATATTAAAGAATAACTAAAACAAATGTGATGTTATGGAAAAATTTAATTATTCATATATATACTTCAACAATTTAATTAAATAATTGGAGCAATATAATTTAAAACAATTAGTCTTAACAAATTATATTAGTCTACTTATTACATATAGTATGAGTTTCAAACATTTATGCCTCCTCTGTTCTCATAATTTCACATAGCTTCTCTATAATCAATTAATCAGAGAGTTTGCAAGACAATTTCGTCGTACTCTCTTATTTTCATTTGTTTTCTTTGTCTATTAATTTTCATCTATCATGTATTTTTTCTGTAAGTTTTATTTGAAAGAAATACAATTTTCCTTAATCTTAATAAAGCATAAGTGTCACAATTCGTAGTACTATGAATAAGGCTTTAGAGGAAGAAGAAAAAAGCAGGAACTGCTTATTCTCTCTGTTTCATTTTTGTTGGTACTATTTTACTTTTAGTCCATTCTATTATTACTGAAAAACTTTTATAATCATATAAATATTACATTTTAAGATCACAAGCATCAAAAGTCTTATAGACACACAAATAGTATAGTATATTTAAGATCACAAATTTTAAAAAGATTCGTTTCTTTTAAAACTTTGTATTGAGTCAAACAAATTGAAATGGAGAAAGTACCATTTTTTCTCCTTCTCATTATTCTTTTTATTTCCTTTTTTCCTTATTCAGGTTCATACTTACTGATTTAAATGCGTTTTCATATTTAACGTGTAATTTTTATCAAATAAACTATATATAGGAAATTAAAGAATCATGAAAAAAATGATAGAATTCTAAAAAGATGTTCTATATAGAATTCTAAAAAGATGTTCTATTAGTAAAGATTGAGTTAAATATTTATGACTTTAATATTCAACTTTCGTTCTGCACCGCGCAAAGCGCGGAATCTTACACTAGTATAATAACTAATCTTCAAACAAATGACCCCTAAAAACATAAAAATGTAAGTTTGGTTTTTCCGGCGAAATGCAATTTAATCGAAAACCTTGTTTTCCGTTACGGTTACTATGGCGGCAAAAGCACAAAGAAAGCTCCGTCATCGGCAAGAACTCACCGGCAAATAAGGTCGGAAACTTACTGGTCTTAGCTTCGATTACAAAAGCATTAATAGAGCCAGGTGGAACACGTAACCTAGATGATTCAATTCCTTTATCGGAAAACCTAGTCCTTCAAATTCTCCGTCGCAACAATTTGGACGCTGCTACCAAATTGGACTTCTTCAAATGGTGTTCTCTCAGGTCCTATTTCAAATACTTTTGAGAGTCGTTTGGTTATGCTGGGATTAGTTATCCTGATATTGTCTCTTATTGATTATTTGGTCTGTTGTATTAAAAATAACATGTTAGAGGGTGTTGTTTTGACCAGGCACGGAGGCTTTTTAATCTTGGGTCATAAATTAAAGATGTGTATAATGTACTAAAATGTCTTTTAAATCTGAGGATCTTTGAATTGTCAACTTACTAAATATAGAATGAAGGACGAAAAAGGAAAGTAAGACACTTCAATTGGGACCGACAGAGTAGAATAATGTGTGAGGGACCTCATGGGTACTTTTGTCATTTTCATTGTTTTATCCGGCGATAACTAATCCTGGTACTATTATTCTACCATTTGTCCGGTACTATTTATAATCTTGGTATAAGTTATCCCGGGAGGATAAAGCAATACTAATTTGTTATCCCAGGGCTATTTATGCTTGTCCAGCATACCAAATGACCCGTTAAGGTTTAGGAATAAATGATCACTTTTTTCATGCATTAAGGACTATTTCGATTATGTGGTAGTGCATATGAAGGACTAGATTAATCATTTTTTTTCCCATACATTAAGGACTATTTCAATTAGGTGGTATATGTGAAACACTAAAATAGTTCAACCCTTGGTGTTCTCTCAGGTCCAATTTCAAACACTCAGCTGAAACTTATTCTCAGATATTCAGATCCATTTGCTATAGTCATAATCACCGCGACGATATTTTTCTACTGCTAAACTCCATGAAGGATGACGAAGTGTTGCTTAATTCGTCCACATTTAAATTACTACTCGATTCGTTTACTCGAACCGGTAATTTCGATTGCGCCCTAGAGATTTTGGAATTTGTGGAGAGAGATTTGGATAATTCTAGCTGTTTAAGTCCTGATGTGTATAATTCTGTACTTATTGCTCTTGTACAAAAAGATCAAGTTAATTTAGCTTTGTCAATTTTCCTTAAACTGCTGGAAACTAATGATGAGAATAGCATTGGGATTAGTAGTGCTGTTGCGTGTAATGAGTTGCTTGTTGGTCTTAAGAGGGCTAATATGAGAGCTGAATTTAAACTAGTTTTTGATAAGCTTAGGGGAAAGGGTGTATTTCCGTTGGATAGATGGGGATATAACATATGCATTCACACGTTCGGATGTTGGGGCGATTTGTCTAGTTCTTTGAGTCTTTTTAAAGAAATGAAGGAAAGGGAAGGTTGGTTTAGTCCCGACTTGTGCACTTATAATAGCTTGATTCATGTGCTTTGCTTGCTCGGGAAGGTTAAGGATGCTTTTGTTGTGTGGGAGGAATTAAAGGGATCTTCAGGGTTGGAACCTGATGCTTATACTTACCGAATTGTTATACAAGGTTGCTCTAAGGCTTACCTGATAAACGATGCGATAAAAGTGTTCAGTGAGATGCAGTACAATGGCATACGTCCGGATACCATTGTTTATAACTCCCTCTTAGATGGATTGCTCAAGGCAAGAAAGTTGACAGATGCATGCAATTTATTCCAGAAAATGATTGAAGATGATGGTGTCCGAGCCAGTTGTTGGACCTATAATATTCTTATTGATGGATTGTTCAAGAATGGCAGGGCTTTGGCTGCTTATACCCTATTTTGTGATTTGAAGAAGAAAAGTAATAATTTTGTGGATGGGGTTACTTATAGCATTGTCATTTTGCATCTTTGTCGGGAAGGTAGGCTTGACGAAGCACTGAAGTTGGTGGAAGAGATGGAAGCTAGAGGGTTTACGGTTGATTTGGTTACCATAACTTCTCTTTTGATTGCAATCTACAGGGAGGGACATTGGGATTATACAGAGAGGCTTATGAAGCACATTAGGGATAGCAATTTAGTTCCAATTATTATCAGGTGGAAAGACAGCATGGAGGCAACAATGAAAGCTCCACAGAGCAGAGAAAAGGATTTTACACCCATTTTCCCATCCAACGGGAACTTTGGTGATATTCTAAGCCTAGAAAATTTAACAGACGCTGAGACTGATACTGCCTTTGGAGCAGAGGATGCTGAGATGGACTCTCAGGAAAGTGATCTGTGGTCATCATCGCCATATATGGACATGCTGGCTAATAAAGTTAGCTCCCAAAGTAATGCTAAAAGGACATTCTCTCTTACCGGAGGAAAAAGAGTAGACACTAAAGGTGCAAATTCTTTTGATATTGACATGGTGAATACCTTCTTGTCGATATTTTTGGCCAAAGGAAAATTGAGCATGGCTTGTAAATTATTTGAAATTTTCACCGACATGGGCGCTGACCCTGTTAGTTACACTTACAATTCTATGATGAGTTCATTCGTCAAGAAGGGATATTTCAATGAGGCATGGGGAATTTTACAGGAAATGGGTGAGAAGGTTTGCCCTTCTGATGTAGCAACGTACAATGTCATAATCCAAGGCTTGGGAAAGATGGGAAGGGCTGATCTTGCTGGTGCCGTACTGGACAAACTGATGAAGCAGGGGGGTTACCTTGACATTGTAATGTATAACACCTTGATTAATGCCCTCGGTAAGGCTGGCAGAATTGAGGAAGTAAACAAGCTTTTCCAGCAGATGAAAGATAGTGGAATAAATCCAGATGTTGTCACTTACAATACATTAATCGAAGTTCATACCAAGGCAGGTCAGCTTAAGCAATCTTACAAGTTTTTAAGGATGATGTTGGAAGCAGGGTGTGCCCCGAACCATGTCACTGACACAACTTTGGACTTTCTGGAGAAAGAGATTGAAAAGCTGAGATACGAGAAGGCATCCATAAAACGCCCAAAAGTAGATAACCCTTTATGAGAAGGAGCTTTAAACTTCAGAGGAGTGAGTCCAGCCGTCCAGGTATGATGTCTTCCATAAAATAGTGCAATTCAGCATTTGCATGTTATTCAACATTGTTTAAAGAGTTGTTTAAAGAGTTTACACTGGGCAATCTTTTAAGAAAAAGTAGTGGGAAATTCATATGGCTGGTATTCTGAATACAGTGTTTTTTTTTCTCTCTTAATGAATGTAAAAGCGGATAGATTTTCAACAAACAACAAGATCTGGTTTGATTTTCTTTTAATGCACAGACTGGAGATTCGAAGTTTGAATCACTGTTTGCCAATGATCTTGTTATTTTATGTTTTATCTATGGCTTTGTACAGGCACACATGTTTCTGATACATCACGGCCACTTTTGAAGAAGTTGAGTATTTAAATGCTCATTGGTAGCGCATTCTGACCTTCTAACACTAGAGTATATATTTCTAAGTTGAATACAAATTATGTCAGAGATATAATTCTCATTTTGCTGGATTAGTTAGATAGACTTGCATAACCTATGGTTTATATTCAAGAAACTGAAAATATCATTGTTCTCTAATGGATGAGCTCTGCCTGATATTGTCCATATTCTGCATTTCAAAATTTATGCCTCTTACGTTCTTTAAGCTCTATGTCTTGACATTTTCATTTGAACAAATTCTTGTGTTTTAGGAGGCTCAAGAAGACGTTGAATTCATAGAACTTGGAGTGTCTAGAATTCATAGCAAAAGTTAATTCAGAGGGTTGTCCAAAACCATTAAATTGAAGCCACAAAGAAGCAGAAGAACATCATCTGAAGAAACTTGCTGATGGCACAGAACTGAGCTCTCACAGTGGCTGTTTCTCATCTTCGTTGGATGGCTTTGAAACGGAAGTGTATGTTTGGTGCTCATGGACAATGAGCTGCTGACTGGCTAAGTTTGAGATGTCACAACATAATAGAAAACTACGTCTGTTGGCAGCAAATACGTGTGGATTGACCCTCATATGGAGTATTATATACTACAAAGAATAAGAAGGTCAAGACACCTAGCTGTCAATAAGTGGGATGAAAATCATAGGAGGCCAGGGTTCAATTCCTAACGGTGGCAACTAACGCTAAGTGACTTTGTTTTGAGAAGCGCTAATTAATTGACTATTTTTCTGAAGTAGTTAGTGACTTCTGCATATATGCCGGTGATCAAAGTTATATGGTTACTGTGTTGGTGGGACTTGTGGGGAGAACATTGGTACTCTCATGCAGAAGTAGGTATGGCTCTTCTCGAAGAGATAAGGCATTCAATGAAGATGTGAAATTGAAGAAGGTCAAAGCAAAGGCGAAGCAGATGTGCATATATCAAAGCGCGAGGAAGTGGAAGTACAAAATTATGGAGGTATATATCAGCTGGTTGATCGCCGCCTGATATGAACAATTGGTTGAATGTTTTAATTTGTTGTACCATACAACGCATGTATTGAATTGCGTCCTATTTCTACCATAGTTTTCCTGAGAGTTGGATTATATTATTCATTCTTTTCAATTGAGCTACTTGCGGTTTTCCTGAGAGTTGGATTATATTATTCATTCTTTTCAATTGAGCTACTTGCGGTTTTCCTGAGAGTTGGATTATATTATTCATTCTTTTCAATTGAGCTACTTGTGCTTTATGATAGAACATTTCCTATTCTAGTTCTTGAGTATGCCATTTCCCTTGCCATTTTTAGCTGTAATGCAACCTCCGAGGGTCCCCTCACCCCTCTTGTTTGTAGTGGCAGATTTAGGTGAAGGAAGACATGCATGTAGGGATCTTGTAGCTCAGTTGGTTGACTATCTAACTTTCACCTTGTTGGTGAAGGTTCGAGTCTCCACGTTGTAATCCCCTTCCCTAACCCCTATGTAATAGAATTAAAAAAAAAAAATTTAAGGTGAAGGAAGACATTTTATTTTTTTTTATTTTTCACCCGGTGTCCGGTACCCGCATTAAGGCCTGACTAAATCGGATTCGCGCCGGGAAGTCCCGCGCCAGGGGGCAAAGCTCTCCCTAACAAGGGCGACTCCGTACCAGGGGAGCTCGAACCCGAGACATTTGGTTAAGGATGAAGAGTACTTGCCACTCCACTACAATCCTTGCTGGTGAAGGAAGACATTTTCATCCCTTCAAGAAAATACATTTTTCGATTGGCAGGTTAAAAACATTTCTAGCAAAAATATTTTTCACCTATTGGCAGGTTGAAACATTTCTAGGAAAAATATTTTTCTATTTAAGCAAAACATTTTTCATGGAAGTAATTTTCGTCCTCCCGATCACGCTGTTAAACTAGACTGCTTTGTCATCTTTGTTAGAGATTTAAATGAAACCACTTGGTCAACTTCACTGATTCTAGAAGGGTTTTGATGCGTTTAACTCGAGTATTTTCCAAATTGGCATGCCCCTAAAGGAGATTGGTCAATCTAAAAATAGCATAGAATCAAAAGTCAAGTAACAAAAGAACCAAACTCCTCTAATTCTCTAGCGATTACCTCTACTTTTGTTTTTTGTGTGTGTGTGTGAAAAGTGAAATGGCAATGGTGGAAGAATTAGGCTAATCGCCATTGGATTGAAAGATTATTCTAAATCCTACCCAAAAGCTACTATTATAGTGATATAAAACAGATTGTTATTACGGGGACTTATGGTTCTCAGCTGACAGTTTTAGGTTTTAAGGGTTGTTTGATACGAAGGAAAATGTTTTTTTTAAAAAATAAGCAGGTTTGTTATTTATTTTCTGGTGTTTGATAATTAGTAAATAGAAAATATTATTGTGAAACTGTATATATTAGATCCAAGCATGATCAATCAGCATGGAATGACAATTAATTATGGAATTTGTTTTCACTGTTTTTTCCACCATAAAAAATATTTTCTTATTTTTAATTTAAAAAATTCCACCAAAAAATATTCTTCAAAACATGGGCGAACACAAGCTAAAAGTTTTCTTCCATACAAAACACACACCCCGAAGTATTTCATGTTTCTTCTTTAGTAATATTCAGGGCAAGATGACATTCAATAATGCAACATTAGAACCTGGTTAATTATTTGGGTGTTAACGAGTTATTAGTTATATAATTAAGGGGGTCAAAGAATTATTTTAGATCATGATGTTGAAGATCAAGCTAGTATAGCCTGTTTGGCCAATCTTATTTTTCCCCCAAAAGTACTTATTTTTTCAATAAGTGCTTATTTGAAAAAAAGTGAGGTGTTTGGCCAAGCTTTTGGGAGAAAATAAGTGCTTCTGGGAAATAACAGAAGCAGTTTTTCAGAAGCTAAAAAAACAGCTTTTGCCAAAAAGTACTTTTTTGAAAAGTACTTTTGAGAAAAATACAAATAGAAGCACTTTTTAAAAGTTTGGTCAAACACTAATTGCTGCTCAAAAGTACTTTTTTAATGAATTGGCCAAACACCAATTGTTTTTCGCTAAAAGTGTTTTTTTGAAAAGTACTTTTAAAAAAAAAAAATTAAAATAAACCGATTTTAGAAGTTTGGCCAAACAGGCTATAGGTCGCATTGGCGGGATATGTATCAAACGCAAAACCTTTTCGAATATCAATGATTGTTTTATAGCGTTGCCCATTATTCCAAATAGAAAATTTGAAGCCAAAATAATTGGTTTGATGAGGTATCTCAAGTGAAATAATGATCTTATTACTAAACTTTAATTCTTTTATAAGAGAAATTTATATTCAATTAGTTTTGACTTTCAAATGTCATTTGGAGTTCAATCAACAATATGTGTTCCGACGTCATTATTGTTCTTACTTCTGCAGCTATAGATTTACATTTTTATCACTACTTCGAATATAAAATTCAAAGGGATCAAATCATTGTATTTTTTGGATAATTCAAATTGAAGCAATTGAATAACCGACTCGCTCCCAAGTCTCTTATTTATTAAACTGTCGGTAGGAGAGCAAATCCAAAGAGAAACTATTCGCCAGTTTTGTACATTCAATGTTATTCTACGCTGGGGGCGGATAATAGTTTTGGTCCAAATATTGTATTTGGGCTAAAAAGCTTATATTGTATGTATAAATAATTAATCCAAAATTCAATAAACTGTCTTTTCTAGACTTTAGAATCCGTAAACTCAAAATTCTAACTCAACAGATACAGATGATTACATAGCATTGAACATAATAAATTAAGAAATTAAAGATTTCAGTACTCATTTTTCCAATTATAACAACATACTATCCAAAGGAAGATTCTTTCTTTTATGTACAAAGTTGCTCTAATTGTCAAATGTTATGGCAACGCCGCCATGCAATGTTTGCGCATGGAAAAACAACTCAATGACTTGGCTAACACGTTAACGAAGTGGGGCCTCCACCTCAACTCAGTGAATTTCCCAGTGGGCCCACCCTTATTCTTCTTCTGACCGCTCTTCACAATCGCTGTCGTGTCTCCGCCGTGAACCACCGCCGGCAACCTAGTACAACAACGGCCCTGTCTTTGCTTGATTGCACTTAGCTCCATTTCGGGCTTGAATTTCACAGGCTCGAGCATGGACATTCTTTTTCGAGACCTGGCTGACATGGATGTAAGTCCAGTAACAATCGGGCCTGTGAAGTTCATTGGTGAACTGTGATATCGGGCCGAGTTGGCCCGCTTTTGGCTCATCGGCCCTATAAGGGGCCGGTTAAATGAGTTGGAAAGACGACCCTGTCTTTGTTTAATTGCGCTTAGCTCCATTTCGGGCTTGAACTTCACAGGCCCAAACATGAACATTTTGTTTCGAGACTTCGCTGACATGGATGTAAGTCCAGTAATATTAACACTCGTCAAATTTGGCGAACTATAGAAGCGGGCTGAGTTGGCCCGCTTTTGGTTCATCGGGCCTATAGCGGGCCGGTGAAACGAATTGAAACGAAATAACATGTTCTCATGCAACTGCTCTTCTTGTAATTCCCTCTCGTCGATATCATTATCATGGCTGATGGTTTTTCCGCAGAAAATTATATTTGAAAATGTATTACTATAATTTTCAGAATCAGAAGATTCATTGAAGAACTCGAAAAATTCTTGTGGTGAAGAGGAAACTCTGGGGCTCTCATTTCCCTCTATCATTTGAAGGTCAGCTAAAGAAATTGTTTCTAAATTTTCTATTTCTTCTTCTTCTTCTTCTTCTTCTACTACTCTTTGTTTTTGAGTTTTGTTCTTGTGTTTGAAAAACTTGGTTTCTTTTTTCTCCATAATCAGTAAGCTTTCAAATGAAATAAATATAATATAAAGGATAATATGATGTGGAGAAGTGATGTTACTGCAATAGTAGTATATATACAATCTCAAAAATAGGGTGTCTGGTCATTTTTATCTTAAAGAATGTAACTTAGGTGGAACGGCTTCTAGATAGAAAGAAACACTAGAAGGGAAGAAAATAAGGATTTTTTTTTTCCAGTAGAAAATATAAGGGGTTCACATGCTAGTTACGACAGTAGTAGGGATTGTTTGCAATAATATAATAACGAGATCGTTACGCCTAATTATTAATGTAGGAATTGTTATATGGTCACTACAAGAAAAAATATATTTGGCAACATTTTTTTTTTTTTTGTCATAAATTGATTATTGTTGTAAAAAATACTTTTGGCAACAAAATAAAAAAAATTATTACATAGACTTTCCCAACGGCTGTAATTGCAACAATGTGCAACAATTTTTTTTTTTTGCCAAAAGTATTTTTTGTAACAATAATCAATATTATGGCAATAAAATTAAATTCTTTGACAACAAAAAAGTTCATTTGTCAATAATAAAACTAAGTTATTGCCAAATATTAAATTTTTTATTGTCATTTCTATATTCTCTTGTAGTGGGTGAATACTAACATGATTAATATTATGTGGGAACTTGTTTTAAAAGTATTCTCTTTTTATAATTGTGTTGCTCAGTTTACGCACATCTCGACTAATCTGATGTGGTACTTGCTATCCTCATTAGCACAAGTATCAAGTAACTATGTCCATTAGAGCTGCACTCAGTGTCTCAACTTCGACCGAGTGGTCTTTTTCTCCATCAGAATTTGAATTGTGAAAACTCTGTGGCTCTTAATCCATTTCAGTGATTACTAGGTCACATCCTCGAGTGCAAGAGCATTTTTTCTTTAATGCTTTTTTATTTTTGTCTTGATACTAATTTATATAGTTTCACATTCTATCCTGCATAAACTAATATATATATATATATATATATATATATATATATATATAAATTAAATTCTCCTATGTAACTTATTATGCAGAGATTACTTTTTCTTATATAGCCACCCAAATACTGTACAAAACAAAGCAATATTTTTCATATTTATTTTTTCAATACCTCATCCCCAGTCATCACATGACCTAGAAGGTTGAAACTAGAAACTGAGATAGGGTTACTAGAAGAAGACTGAGGGGAATTAACGAAAGAGGTCAGAAGAGTAATGTGGAGGAAGGCAGCAACGGTGGGAATTGTGGAAATGGATGAAGTACTAAGATTGGCCAATATCGTTGTTGTCTAGAAGATATGCTATTAATTTTAACGTCTAGAAGATGCTTCCTAGAAAAAGCCAAAGTCACTGATCATAATCAATTAATGTTCACAAAAAAAAATGTATATATATATATATTAAGGACAAATTATTTTACCGATAGTTCATAACTAGCTAGTTCCATTTTTTTTTTTTTTTAGTAGTTGATGAACCATATTTAACAGCGTCTTTGATCAATTAATGTTCACTATTAAAAAAAAGTAGGAACTAGCGACGGATATATTCAGTTGTTGCATCGTTGAACAACGGAATAGCTATATATTAATTAAAAAAATTATATTATTTACGAGTTGTTTGAGCAACAGATTCGCGATAAAGTTCATTACTGGTTTCAGTTTTTGTAGTGGTTGATAAATCAATTTTAACAGCAACTAAATGTTAAAGTCCGTCAATAATTAATGAATTAGCAATAAATTATTTAAAAAATGCTAGCTACGAGCAATTTAACATTTAACAATGAATTTCCTAGCGAATTTTAATCTTTTGAATGGTAGATAGAACCAATTTTAACGGCATAATATCAATCAAGGAGCCTCGTGGAACGTGTTCATTAAAGCCGTGGTTTAGGTAACAATAAAATAAAGAGATTAGAGTTGGAGTTTGATTGTCATAATTCTATATTAGTATAAATTAGGTACTGGTTTTTCAATAATAACGCGTATTAAGTAACTAAAAAAACTAAAAATAAAGCAGAACAAAACAAAATTTGCGGTGCTACCTCAATCTACTAATGTTACTAGTCTCTTAGAATGACAATCCGCGCAATTTTTTGTTCTAGACGTGACAAACTATATAATTATATATGTTTAACAATTGCAGAACTTGATATAATCTTTGGAAATTTGTTAATACTGTCTCTATTCCATCTTGACTGCCCATTTCACCAGCTTTTACTTCAAATCATATAACGAAAGAGATTAACCAAAAGAAAGAAAAATGGAGATTAGGGAGTGACTTTGGTAATAGCCCTTTTCGTCAAGCTTCTGAGAAGCAAAAATTAGTCATCTTAGAGAGCTGATGTGTTCGACCAGATTTTAAGGGAAAAAAGTGTTTTTTAAGTAATGGCTTAAGCTGTGGTTTTAGATGTTGAAAAAACTAATTTCTCCGGAAGCCAAGTACAAATCGATGATGTAATATTGATAAAAGTTTTTAACTACACCAGGTGTTTTTGCACTAAGCCAATGAATGTACGTAAAACATATGTTTCACTTAAATTTGTTGATTCTTAAGGTTAATTGTTTAGTTAGGTGTAATTATTCGGCACGATTAAGTATTTATCCAAATTGCTACTCTTTAAAAGTACTTTTTTGAAAAATACTTTCGACAAAACATTCTTTTCAAAATAAAAAGTGTATGTTAGTTTCAGATTTAACATATACAATCGGAGATCTCCATAACAATCATTCCTTATAATGACATTTTAATATAGCTGTCAAGTTTTCTTTGAAACCGATTTTTCATATTATGTTATATTATAGCATTTCGCTATAAAAAAAATAAAAAATAAAAAGAGTCTGAACAGAGTTATCAGAGAGAAATTTCACTAGATATACTAGTAATAGTTTACGTAATATTTTTTATACTATCAATTTAGTTTTACCTGTTATAGCAGATAAATTGTCTTATTTTCATATTATTAGTCACACTTTTGGTGGACGGTTATTTATATATGTTTACTGTTTAGATAACTTAGTAGTTAAATTAAACATTATTTTACATTTTTAATGTATAAAAATTACACTCATTAGTTGGTAAAGCACCTCCACCCACGATTGGTAGATCCAAGGTTCGAGCCACGCTGGAGAAAAAGTTTGGAAACGCTATAGATCCTCCAAAAAAAAAAGGGAGATTAAGAAAAAACAGTTATTACTAGCACACAAGGATGCAAAGCCTTAAGAAGATTGATAATTCTCAGTGCCCTTTTGTTCATTTTAATTTTTAACCAATCGACCCCCAAGAGTTCCTACAAAACCAATCAACCTCTCGTTTCACTTTCGTGATACTAAGAAATGTGTATTAGGAATATTACACTTCAGAACAGGGCATGAAAACAAAGACTATATCTATTGAAATCAGATGCTTGAATTGCAGAAAGAAATCCTACAAGAACATAAACAAGAAGGCAATCAAATTGCAAACAGTAACCCATAAAAACAGCACAAAGCTGCTGATACCACTTGCACGCCAGTGAAAATATTCTCTCTATTTGTTGCGCTTTTTAGCATGTTTTCCTTGGCCCTTCTTGGGTCCCTTTCCACGACATATTTCAATATCTCTAGCTTGTCAAACGTTCTTGCTCTTGAAATCGGGATAAATTAACCTGTTGTATCAGGTAAGTTGCTTTAGTTTCCATATTACAATTCTTACTTTCTATGTATGATATACTTGTTGGCAACTTGAAAGTGTAAAAATCCTGTTACACTACCAGTACCAGCATAAAGAAATTAGGCTGATACATACACAATGGGGTTACACAACTCAAAAAACATACAAGAAAACATCAATTTGGAATGAGAAGAAAAGCCCTAGAATTGCACAGCTCAAGAATTAAAGCCAGCCACATCTCCAGACCCAAATGTGCATACAATTTGAATTGAAAAACATCTGTGCAACCCCTGCAAGCTTTCTTAGTCTAGCTCGTCGCATGAGGTTTGTCTAATGCGGTTCAGTTCTCTTGTGTGGTTTGTGGGCTATTACACTGGAGCGGGGTTTACCCTATGCACTCCCGAAGGGTAGCGTTTTTTTTTTTTTTTTTTTTGTGCAAATAAGCATAGCTATACTTTCTAAAATGTTGCAGCATCACATATATCAATACATAATACCTAAACAGAACAGAAGAAAACTAGAATTCTTCACTATTTTTGGGAATAATACAACGAAATGGCCACAAAGGTGCAGCTAATTTTAGCTCATTCATTCTTTAAACTGCCATTCTCGACGACATATGGGACAATGAGGTTGAGACGTTTGTGAGTTTACCCACTTTAGGATGCAATGAAGATGAAATGCATAGTTACAAGCACCCCAGATTAGTGGGCAATCATTCCCAGGGAGTTTACCATCAGGACAACAACCATCAAATGCCATCCTACATATCCCACAAGTTTCGTCTTGAGCATCCCATGTCCATGAAGAAACAGCATGCCATTGCAATATCTTCACTTTCATTGCCACGTCCCCAATCGACTTCGCATGACATGAAGAACTAGTTCGGATTGGGAGAAGAATTCGGATTCTTCACTTTGAAATCTGAACGCCTAATGTAACACCTGCCTGAAGGGTAGCGGTTGTGGGTTCCATTGTCAACAATAAAAGAAAATGTGCAAGCCACTATAAACAAGGTTTCAGTGAGAACTCTGATGCAATTGTAAATATATCAAACTGATTGACAAAAAACAACAAGTCGGAAGACGAATTTCTTGTTATCACTTTAAAACAAAGTTCACTAATTCAACATCTTTCATAAGAACTTCTACCTTATCCAGAATACCTAAATCAACAAGGTTGAGTTTTTTTTTTTTTTTCCTCTCCCTCTTTTACTTTTCGTAAAGCCGTACAACTTTATAAAATGCTTAGCATCCATTGAAATGGATTAATAATAATGATTCAGCGGGGCCTTGAGGGATTGAGGGACAACCTCTCTACCTCCCATGCATGATAGGGGTAAGGTCTGCGTACACTTTACCCTCCCTAGATCCAACTTGTGGAATTACACTGCGTATGTTGTTGTTGTTGTTGATTCAGCAGGGCTTCTATATTCTCTTGCAAACTCAAGAAGGGTGATAATATTGTCAAGCCTAACAGGTATGAGCACCACTGTCGCTTTCGCCCGATAATTTCTCCGACCTTTAGAGCCTTAACGATTACATGTTTCACCTTTGAATCCATTTACTCTTATGTGTACCCAATGAAGAAAAGAATTTATGATATTACAACATGATCATAGTGTTCTGTTTTTCAATAACCGTAATGTTGGGGCCAGCTTTGCAACATGATTATAGTGTTGCCTTAGGCAGACTTAAGAATAACTTAGAATGACAGCAATTGCAGTGAAATCTTCAATGAGATGTTCTACAACTAAGTATACTACATGAGTACAATTGGATCTCCATGAGCCTGCCATTACGAAGGCACGTCTTTTTCTCTGTTCTATAAATTCTAGGATAGATTACTGGACTACTATTTTTTTATTTATTTTTTGTGAGGTAAACGTAACTAGATTACTGCACTACTATTGCAATTTTTGACAAAGAGAAAATAAGATGTCATAAAATAGCACATGAGATTTGAGTTTTCCTAATCATAGGCGGACTTTGTTGCGGACCATAATTGTATTATGTATGTCAATATATGTGTATAAAAACGTACTTATTCTGAATACGCTATCTTTATCCCAAGAGAAAAAAAAATAAAAAGATTCAAAGAGCGGGCCGAAGGAAAAACATGGCTCCCACCCCTCCTGTACTAGTAAAAGAAGATCACATCGACAAGTCTTGAAACTTATACAGATAAGAACAATGTTACTTGTAAAAGTACAAAGAGTGGCAAATATGAATAAATCACCTAGTGTTTTTGTCTCTGCTAAGATTTGAACCTGAGACCTCACGGTTCTTAACTCACTTCATTGACCATTAGGTCACACTCTTGGGTGTTGCTGACAAATGTCACAATACTAAGACACATTTACCCTTACATCTCAACGTAAACACAAAGCCACAGTTACATTTTCTTCTTAGTATCAAATTAAGAGAAGTAATCTGTATTCTTACAAAAAAATAAAAAAACTTCAGCCATGAAACAGCTGACTATTTGCAGGTTTACAGAAGAAACAAAAGCGAAGGGATCCGGCATCAATGAGCACTATTACTGGTTCTAATGCACTCACCAAGTTTTATAAATCCACAAACACGTCTGTTTATATATAACATATAGATACACACACACTTATAAGAAAAGAAAAAGAAACAAACCTCATGAAACTGCAAAGGAAAATATTCACAAAGAATTTTAACACTACTGAATTAATAATCTAGAGCCTTAAGGGGTGGTTTGGTATGCTGGACAAGTATAAAATAGTTACTACTGATCCTTGTTTGGTTACTAGCCTTGGGATAAGTTATACCAGGATTAGAAATAATAATGGGATAAGTTATCCCCGCCAGATGGTGGAAAGATAGTATTAGGATTAGTTAATCACGGATAAAACAATAAAAATGATAAAAATACCCCTAAAGTCCCTCAAACCCTTTGTACTAAATAAGGTGGAAGATATTTTGTAAATAAACTTTTTTTTAGAAATTATGCAATGCATTTTTAATTCAACAAACCAAACAATAAAAAATAATTAATACCAGAATAACTAATCTCATCCCAACATAACTTATCTTCAAACCAAACATCCCTATGGGTGCATTGAAATGTTGACCTACTATGACAAAAATTACTACCTCGAAAGTTTAACTCCAAAAAGAACATGTAAGATAATAATGAAAATCAAAGATAAACCCCTCGTAACATCTAGAAACTACTCCACCTAGAGATTTTGACTAAGTACACTAAGAATATCAATTAAGTAAGGTTTATAAAAGTAGAAACTCAATTTCACCGGCTAAATGAAATCGTCTGTTCTTCTTATGAGTCTTTTCTTTATCTATTTAAAGCTAAAAAATGGAGAAACTTACATAAATATAACCTTCGGCCATCTAGTTTACCATACATGGCCGAAGTATACACTCTGTATACACTTGGGGGTCGTTTGGTTAGGAAACAAGTTATCACAACATTACTTATCCTAGAATTAATTATTCCGGATTAGTTATTCGACCCTTCCACAGAGATAAAATAACACTATAATCCCGGGATAACTAATCCCTAGATTAGTTATACGATGTTTTTATCTCAACCAAACTTGGGATAAACTCATCTCAATTTTAATCCCGTGATTATTTATTCTTATCCCTTGTACCAAGCAAGCCCTTAGGCTATACAGGTAGTGTATAGGTATGTATATTATATGTCTAGGTATGTATAGTATATGTATATTTAGTATAAACCGTACACTGCCGGTACACAGAGTACATATTTTGTAAACTAGATGGTCGACTGTTATTTGGCTATGATTGTCCCTTTATACATAAGATAAAAGTTAAAGCAAGGATATTCAATCTATTACGACTCCAATTGCCAGAAACACGCATTTTTTCTATTTTCAGTGAAAATGATATAAGCATAAGTTTTTCAAACCAAAATATAACCTTAAAATATGAATGATGCCTTCATTAGCTCGGACTTGTTTAGTATTGAATTGAAATCAAGACAAAAAAAAAAAAATCAAAATGGCAGCAACATATTTTGGTCCTATATGTATTACTTTGAACATAATAGGACCTTTTTGTTTGAAAAAAGTGAACATTTTTAGTCAAAAGAAAAGAAAGCAAACAAATCAGAGCCTCATTCTAAGCCACCAACAACAATAGTTGTGGTAAGACTACAAGATTCCTCCATTCTTAATTAGAGATTTTGGATTCGAGCATTGGATATGACAAAAATCCTGTTAGAAAACATTTTTCTCCTTAATAGATCTTACACAGTGCGAATTCGAATTAGTTAGGGTTCAATGCGGGTACCAAACACCACATAAAAAATCAAAAAAAAAGATAGTCACTCAAAGCCTAAATTGAACACACATGAAGAGACGGTAAAGTAGGAAGAGGGAATTAAACTAAACAAATAGATTGTGGTGTAATGTTATGATCCAATGTTTGAAGCATAAAAACGTCGGTATAAAAATCATGATTTGTCAATATATACACTAATACAGAAAAAGGTCAAGTTGATAGATAGACCCTCAAACGCCAATTCAACATTTCTACTTTGCTAGGGATAAATTACACTTCATCTTGACAGTAATATGTATCTCATGAACACAAAAAATAAATAAATCAAACACGTGATTTCAAGTGCGAATATTATATTAAAGGCAAAATACATCAAAACACTCCTAAACTATATCCGAAAAGTTGATATCACACTCAAACTATACAGACGACCTATTACACACCTGAACATCTAAAAACTGAATTTATTACCACCCTACAAGCTGATGTGACATAAATTATAAAAACAATTAAAAAAGAAGAGCGTGTTTTAGTTAAAATTTATTTATTATTTTCTTTTTTAAATTAAAAAAAATATTGTTTTCTAATCCCCACCCCAACCCTCCCTTTCTCCTTCCTTTCTTCTTCATCTTTTTCTTTTTCATTCAACGTGCTGCCCCCTCCCCCCCCCCCCCCCCCCCTCCATCCTCACGCCGCCCCCTTTCCCCTCCACCTTCTTCACCATATATATCAACAACACTAGATTTCAATAGCCACCACCTCCACTAATTTCAATAGCTACCATTAAATCCACCACCACCAAAATCAAAATACCAATACCAAATCAAAATCATAATCTATCAAGTAAAAAGAAGCAAGTGGATTACTACTAAATCTCTGCAAACTCTATTGGATTGTGGATTTTTATTTTTTTAATAATGAAATTAGCAGGGGGAGAAAGGGCGGGGGAAAGGTAGCAGTGGGGGTGGGGATGAGATTGAAAAAATATGAATTTGGAGGATGAGAATAAAGAAGAAATGGGGTGAAATGGGAATGAAGAAGAAATGGGGTGAGTGAAAGCGGGCTGGCACTACTACTGCTGATGTAATAGAGCAGTAGTAGTAAAATTACTAATACTCCCTCTGTTCAAATTCATTTGTCCATAATTATTGGAGGATTGGTTGTGGTGAAATTGGTGGCAGATTGGTGGTGGTGAAATTGATTGCGATGGTGGTAGCACATTGGTGGTTCCAGTGAAATGAGGTGGTGGTGATGAAGAAGATATAATTATTGAAGGATTTTAATTGTTAATTAGGGATTAATTAGTGTAAATATAATTAATAAAAAATTAAATGAGTAAAGAAAAGGAAATAAATATAAAATTAAAATTTAGGAAATTTCAAGGTGGCGCTGATGTGGTGCTGGTGTGGCGCTGATATGGCAAGAGAGTGGGTTACACTTCCCATTGTGCAAGTGGTCATCAGTTTGCAGGGGTAAATAATTTCAGTTTTTAGATGTTAAGGTGTATAATAGGTCGCTCGTATAGTTTGAGTGTGATATCGACTTTTCGGGTATAATTCAAGGGTGTTTTGATATATTTTACCTATATTAAATGATCGATAAAATAAAGACATGTCATTAAAAAAGTATGTGTCATCTAAAAAATAGGAAAACCCCCAGAGGATGTTTTTCTTCACTAAATTAGATGACCCAAAATCTAAATGACATGAAAATGATGAAAACACAAATGTTTTTTCCTAAAAGGTTCATATTTTCCTCTTTACTATTATATCTATTCATATGTGCTCGCCGTTTGAATATTCGTATGTATATGATAACATTAGCATTTAGACAAAAAATGTCCCTTAATCGTTAAGAGTTCGAGACATACAACTTAAAAGGACACGTTGAGGATTATTGACATGTTTGTATATACTTGATTCCTTTAGCCAAACTCAAACCACTTATTAAGAGTAGTTCTTCAAAAGGTCCCATTATTGTAATTTAAAAAAAATCTTTTAAGAGTTATGTCTGATGTATATATTCAATAGTTGAAACTGCATTTTCTACAAAAGAGAACCACATATTTAAGTGTCATTATTGTAATTAACGTTTTTATATACAAAATGTTACATAAATTAATAGTTTATAATTAACGAAGTATAGCGGGTGTAATCCACTCTTCTAACTTCTAAGTTGATGATCAAAATTTTAATTTTTTTATAAGACTAAATTATGCTTCTATATATATTAGTTTTCTCATGCTGAACATTTTAAAAATTATTTGATTGATATGATATGTTTGTTTATTCACCGCTCCATTCACAAAGGCGTAAAAACGGTCGATGTTGATAAGATTAAGCTGATCAAACAAGTTTATAATTAATCTTTTATTCCTTTAGTGAAAATTCATATGATTTTTCAAACCTAAGTGAATTTTTTATTTGAGAGTTTTTTTTTTTTTTTATCCCCAGTGACATTTTAGCTTATCGATGGTATACCTTTTTTTAACCAAGACTAGCTAATTTAAACCACAATCACTCTTGATTTTGTCATGATGATGTGATATGTATCTCTTTGTGTAGATGCATGTAAGCAAGTGTGCGTGTACATGTTCAATTATCAATAGGAAATCAAACTTTATAAGAAAATGTTATGATAAGATTGATGATACTAATGGTGGAAGGCAGAGGCGGATCCAGAATTTAAACTTTAGGGGTTCAACTTTTTAACATTCTTAGCGTATAAATCATTTATTTAAAAGTTATGGGGTTCATGTCTACTATTATTGTAATTTTGATAGATTTTTACACATAAATTTATACTGCGTGTCGAAAGTTTGGGGTTCAATTGAACCCTCACCCAATGTGCTACATACGCCCCTGGTGGAAGGTATTGGTTTGACAAATAAATTCTAGGATTGCATAATTGGGTTAACAACCAATACATAATATTTGAGGACTATAGCGAAAAGTTATAAAATAAAAGGCTAGTGATTCTTAAATAAAGACAAAGTACAAATAAAATTATGGTATATAAAGATGTTGGCACCTTATTTTACATGATCTTCTTCGAGTGAATGACTCTACTTTCCATTATTTGCTTGAAATTATGACTATAAATTTTTAGATTGAACTTTTTTGGGAAATCATTCGAAATTATGTATCAATGGTTACTCTTCTTATGAACCCTGATTCGAAGCAATCAATCATTATGTTCACAATGAGTTGTTGGTGCAAGTTAATGAAAAAAATTGCAATGTATGACACAGATGCTATTGTTAAGTGGCGTTCACAATAAATGGTTCCTGTAACAAGTATCGAATTCATGTTAAAAAAGGTTATCATAATTACTTGATTGTCAAACTTTAGTCCCTTGTTATGCTCGTGTCTCACTTTTCCATTTAAATTGTTCCACTGCCGATTGATTTGGTCATACTCAATGTGTCAACTTGTAAAGGTTAGCCTTTTATGCTACATAACCATTATGATATTTCGTCTATTTTAAAAAAAAAAAAAAAAACTCTTGTATAACTTATATACACGTGTTAATTAGATATGAGAGTGACAAGATGTATATAATTGTGGAAAGTACGTTATGACTTCAACTACCACTTATTTGCTTAACGACAAATGTTCGTCGTGAAGCTTACCATTTGTCAATTGGCATCTAATATTTGGTTCACGAGAGATTCACTTCGTATTGTCGTTTGAAGTTCTTAGGGGGTGTTGTGTGTATGAGTCTACTAAAACTCATGTGTATATACTATAATTTTGTCATCTTGACAACAACAAAAAACATTAGTGTATAAAACTACTAATTAAGAGGCTAGTGTTTCATAATCAATGGCAGAGTACAAATAAAATTGTGGTATATAAAGAGGATGGTACCTCATTTCACACGATCTTCTTCCATTAAATGACTCTACTTTCCATTCTTTGCTTGACTATAATTTTTTAGATTGAATTTCTTTGGGCATTCATTTGAATTTGTGTCAACGGTTACCCTTTTTATGAATCTTGGTTCCAAGCACCAATCATTATGTTCGCAATGAGTTGTTGGTGAAAGTTAATGAAACAATTTGCGACGCGGGACACAAATAATGCTATTGCTAAGCGGTTTTCACAATAAATGATTCATATAACAAATATTGAATTCATGTTCAACAAAGTTATTATAATTACTTAATTCTCGAACGGTAGTCCCTTGTTATGCTCGTGCCTCACTTTTCTATTTAAATTGTTCAATTGTATTGATTTGGTCATACTTAATGCATTAACGGATGTCATGAGACTGTTAGCCTTTTATGCTACATGACAATTATGATGTTTCGTTTTTTTTTTTTTTCAATTAATCTTGTATAACTTATATACACGTGTTGATTGTATATATAAGCGACAAAATCTACAGAATTTCGGAAAGTACTTATGACGTCAACCACCACTTATTTGCTTAACTACAAATGATCGTTGGGAAGCTTGCATTTGCCAATTGACACCTAATATTTGGCTGACGAGAGATTCACCTCGTACTGGCACTTGAGATCCTTATGAGTGGTGTTGTGTGTACGAGTCTCAATTAATCTTATATAACTTATATACACGTGCTGCTTAGATATGAAAGCGACAAGATGTAGATAATTTTGGAAAATACTTTATGATGTCAACTGCCACTTATTTGATTAACAACGAATGTTCATTGGGAAGCTTGCTATTTGCCAACTGACACCTAATATCTGGCTCACGAGAGATTCACCTCGTATTGGCGCTCGAGGTAGTATCCAAATCCTAACTCATATTGGAGTAATAACTAAGAGACCTTGTATAACAAAAAAAAAAATATGGTCAAAGCACAAAGTAAAAAAAAGAAAAAAAGGAAAGTAGCAAAAAATTATCAAGATAAAAAAACACAAAGGAAAAAAAAGGAGGAGGAGGAAAGTAGCAAAAATAATACTCCCTCCATTTCAATTTATATGAATCCATTTGATAGGGCACGACATTTAAGAAAGAGGGAAGATTTTTGAAACTTGTAGTTCAAAATAAGCCTTAAAAATTTGTGTGGCTGTAAATCATTCATAAAGTAAATTTATTAGAAAAGAGATCATTCATTTTGGCACGGACTAAAAAGGAAATAAGTTCAAACAAATTGAAACATAAGGACTATCAAAATCAAAATAAATAAGAAAAAGGATTGAATCTTTAATTCACTGACGAAACTACGAAAAAGCGTACGTGGTCCACTTTTCTTTTCTACTATTTAGAAGAGTGAGTTGTTACTGAGTTGTTAGTCACTCTTAGTCGCCAGTCGTCGTCCCATATTAAAAATAAAAAATAAAAAATTAGGCCCCATATTAAACAGGCTCATAACAAAAAAAAAATATAAAAAAAAAAGTGTGGGTCTCATATATATATTAAACAACAACTAATATAAAAAAAAAGTGGACCCCATATTAACAAAATCAAGCAATATTAAAAAAAAGTGAATCCCATATTAAAAAAAAGCAATGTTAAAAAAAAATTGAATCAGTATTTTTTTTTAAAAAAGGAGAAGAAATAAAAGTGGAACCCACCACATCCAAACTCACGGGAAAAAAAAAACTGCACCCCATATTAACAGAATCAAGCAAAAAAAAAATTGTGGGCCATATATATATATTAAACAACAACTAATATTTAAAAAAAAATTATGGGCTCTATATTAAACACCAACCAGTATTAAAAAAAAAAGGAAAAAAAAAGTGGAATCTACCACATCCAAACTCACGGGAAAAAAAAAGTGGACCCCATATTAACAAAATCAAGCAATATTAAAAAAAAAAGTGAATCCCATATTAAAAAAACAAATAATGTTGAAAAAAAATTGTGGGCCCCATATTAAACACCAACCAGTATTAAAAAAAAAAAGAGAAGAAAAAAAAAGTGGAACCCACCACATCCAAACTCACGGGAAAACAAAAAAGTGGACCCATATTAACAGAAGCAAGCAGTATTAAAAAAAAAAAGTGAATCCTATATTAATAAAACAAACAATGTTAAAAAACAAATGCTTAGAAAATCAAACAATTAAATCAATAATGACGGACTCATTGCCACATGTGTATCAACCCATTAGTGGGAGCAAATGAAATTATTGTACAACAACATACTTAAAATACCTATATATTAAAATAAGATAGAAATTAATTACTTTTTCATTTTTTCCTTACTCAAATAAATGTGAAAGAGATTAATGTCATAAAATAAAAAATAATATTAAATGGAGATCAAATAATTAATAAGCTAAATTAGTGAAATTCTAATTCTAATTAACGTTTCCTTAAAAAACCGTGTAAAAAACAACATGACAAGTAAAATGGGTTAAACAAAGAATATTTATTAAAAATTAAAAAATAGAAGTTCTTCATGGCCCCATATTAAACACCAACCAGTATTAAAAAAAAGAGAGAAGAAAAAAATGTGGAACCCACCACCTTCAAACTCACGGGAAAAAAAGTGGACCCCATATTAACAAAAGCAAACAATATTAAAAAAAAAAAAGGAATCCCATATTAAAAAAACAAACAATGTTAAAAAAAAATGCTTAGAAAATCAAACAATTAAATCAATAATGATGGATTCATTGCCACATGCGTATCAACCTATTAGTGGGAGCAAATGAAATTATTGTACAGCAACATACTTAAAATACTTATATATTAAAATAAGATAGAATTTAATTACTTTTTCATTTTTTCCTTACTCTAATAAATGTGAACAAAGATTAATGTCATAAAAGAAAAAATAATATTAAATGTAGATCAAATAATTAAAAAGGTAAATTAGTGAAATTATAATTCTAATTGATGTTTCCTTAAAAAACCGTGTAAAAAATATCATGACAAGTAAAATGAGTTAACTAAAAAATATTTACTAAAAATTAAAAAATAGAAGTTCTTCATTTAGATAAAAAATCAAATTTCTACTTTGTTTCATCTTAAACATGTAAAATTAATATAATAATTTGAATTAGAATTATCGAAATCAAAATTTAATAAAAAAATTATATGTATTACTTCACTATTACTACTATATAGAAGAGCCGGTTTATAGAGGCAAGATCGTCGTCCGTGTTCGGTCCTACTTTTTTATTCAAGAGTAAAAAAATCCTTTGTGGTCCCACCCACTTTTTTATTTAAGGGCAAAAAAATGTCGTTTTATACTTTATATTACCAACTCTTCTAAAAAGTAGATAGAAGTACTTTATTATATTTCTATTTTTCTACTATATAGAAGCATCGGTTTACCCATGCTTCGTCGACAGTCACTCTTAAAAAAAAAAAAACCTTGACCCCACCCTCCCCAAACGCATGAAAAAAAAGATGGACCCAATATTAAAAAAAGAACAGAAAAAAGGCAACGTAAAAAAAAAAGTGCACCTCATGTACTAAAAAATCAAACAATATTCATGTAATTTCCAAAGTATCCTCATCAAGTCAATAATAGTGGATTCATTGCCACATGCATATTTACCCATTAGTGAGAGCAAATGAAATTATTGCACAGCAAAAAATATGGACCTCATATTATTACTTTTCTTCAAAATATTTAATTGCTGTATTTGCTATTCCGTCATGTCATTTATTTGTTATGTTTACTAAAATAAATATACTTAAAATATATATATTTAAAAAATAAGATACAATTTAATTACTTTTTTATTTTTATTCGTACTCTAATAAATGTGAAAAGAGATTAATATCAAATGAAGATCAAATAATGAATAAGGTAAATTAGTTAAATTATAATTCACGTTTCCTTAAAAAATCATGCAAAAGACAACATGACAAGTAAAAAGAATTAAACCGAGAATATTTACCAAAAATTAAAAAATAGCATTTCTTCGTTTAAATAGAAAATTAATTTCTACTTTGTTTCGTTTCAAACATGTAAAATTAATTTAATAATTTGAATTACAATTATTCAAATAAAAATTTGATAAAAAATAATAAGTATTTTACACTTTTAAATTAATCGAATTAAAATTGAAAGTATCAACTGATTACTTAAATATTGCTATTATTTTATCTCAAAGAGAGAAAAATAGTTTTCTTTTAAACAAGTCTTCTCTTTTAACACGAATAAAATAAAGTTTTAGATATGGAGTACAAACTACAATGTTATATTAATCGTATTTTAAACATAATATATATATATTATCACTATCTAAACACAACTACATATACATAAATACACTATAATCCGAAATGTTGGCATAAGCCATCTAGTCTCACTTACGTAACGCTGACTTTCAACTCAATCTTAACCGTCCATTTTTTATCCAACGGTTCAATCAAGCCGTCAGATGTACACATGAGTAACACGACAATAAGTCTCAGTTCGAAGTCCCTTTGGTCCTAAAATTACAAAGTTAGTTCAAAAATTGATGAAAATTTTCAGTTTTCCCACTTCAGTTTAAATCACCCCGCAAAAAAAATAATTATAAGTTTAATTATAACAATTATTTGCTAGATTTCTTACACTTATATCCTGATTTACTGTTGGATCTCAGTTTTAGGGGTTCCAAACTTGCAATTTCCTTGTTGGTTGAGCTAAATTCTTGTTTTTTCCAAGTAAGGAAAAAACAAAGAAAGTTAGGTTTTTTTTAGTTTGAATTTGGTGAATTTTGTTGGGTAAGTGCTAGTTTTTTAATTAGAGTTGTGTTTATGGGGAATTTGATGGTTTCTTGAAAATTGAAGTTGATTTTTGTGTGTTAAAAAAAAGAAGGAAATTTTGGGTTTTTTGAAGTTTGGATTTGGTGAATTTTGTTGGGTAAGTGCTAGTTTTTTTAGTTTGAGTTAGTAATTTTGAGTTGTTGGTATGGGAAATTTGATGGTTTCTTGAAGATTGAAGTTGAATTTTGTGTGTTATTTGAAGTATTGTTATGTTATTTATAGTAAAGATGGGGTTTTTGGTATCTTTGGTTGTAGGTTCAGGTCCTGATTGAGAAATTGGGGGAAAAATTAGGGTTTTGGATTTGGAATTAGGGTTTTGTAATTGGGTGTTTGTAGATTGTGTAGAAGAAGTATTTGAAGTTTTCTTTTGAAGAATAGAGGGTATAGAGACATGTTTTATTCACAGTTCATATTGGCCAAAAAGGGGCCTTTAGGAACTATATGGATTGCAGCACATTTGGAGAGGAAACTAAGGAAAAATCAAGTTGCTGATACCGATATTGGCGTCTCTGTAGGTAAGTTATCCGTCTGTGATTATTCGATTGTTTACTGTGACAAGCTGCCTAATGATTTACTGTATTTTAGAATACTTGCTTGCTAGATGATTTTCATGGTTAAAGTACATATGTAGCAAAAGTAATAAGAGAGTATGCAATTGGAATAAGAAAGGATATGATCAATTTACAGCTTCAACCTGTCGATGAAATATGCCAAGTGAGGAAGCATTGTTTGGTGTTCACATCAAGTTATTCATATTTAGTTTCTGAAACTGTCTTTAATCCTAGACACTGTTATAGAATCCGTAGAAAGCAGGCAAAAGTTTGTTTATTAGTGATCAACTATATCAGAAGTATGAGATACATGTAACAGACTGAAACAAGGTCCATTTGATTTAAGGAAGAAAACAAAGGGGAAAGAAGTTCGGCACATATATCCCAAAGTTTGTTGTTTCCTTAGGCTGAATATGATAGTAGGCCTTTAGTATCTCTAGAGAGTGCTTTGTTTTATGTAAGTTATGGCTACCTCCCCTAGAGGATTGGAGACCAGGTCATAGTTTTTTTTTTGATTAAGCACCGGGTGTCCGGGTCTCTTTGAGCCCCGACTAATCCCAGGGGTGCATAGGCCCTCGGCAAGGAGTTTCCCGCAAGTGCACCACGGGTAATTCAGGGTTTTACCCCAGTCCGATGGCCCTCAGAAATTGTTTGCACCTAGTGGGTTTCGAACTTGAGACCTTGAAAGGGAGCACCCCAAGGCTCAAGCCAATTACCACCAGGCCAACCCCTGAGGGTTCCAGGTCATAGTTCTCGTATACCTGTTGAGTTATAGTTATCTAAAGAAGAATTGGCACTAAGAGCGCAAAAATGATATGTAGGTTGACAGGCTGTAGCCAAAAAAAGGAAGGAGGGAGGGGGGAGGGGGGAAGACGTGTCAACAACTTCATCTTCTGTCTACTCATTATTTATTAACTAATTTGAATGAAACTTGAATTCTGAGTTCCTAGCCAAAATTGACCAAAAAAAAAGGGCAGCCCGGTGCACTAAGCTCCAGCTATGTGCGGAGTCCGGGGAAGGGCCGAACCACAAGGGTCTATTGTACGCAGCCTTACCTTGCATTTCTGCAAGAGGCTGTTTCCACGGCTCGAAATGAAAAATTGACAAAATAAAATGAAAAATATTCCAATCCTTCCCCTCCAAAATGGGATTTTAGTGAATAACCAAATTTGATACTCGGGCTAATGGTTAAGTTGGTAATTTTTTTTTTTACATCTCCCCCTCCTGGAGCCCAGGTATCATATATGCCTCCACTAGTATACTTCCCCGCCCTTTGCACGGTCGTAAAAAATAATTCTCTTACCAATACAAAACCATAGACTTAATGGAAGAAAAATGAAAAATAAAAAAATAAAAAAAAATTAAATTTGATGTAGATAGTAAAATAGAAGTATAGATATTAATCCACTCATTTAGTCTACAATTCTCCCCTATTTCATTCTATATGAAGGTATTAATGTTTGGTAAGTCAAACATTTTTGTCTTTTGAGTACAATTCAAACTTTTTATTACTTATTTTGAATCATTAGCTATATTAACCTTGTGGTATTTTTCGTGTAATTTCAAATATATAATTCTATTTTAAAAAAATTAAAGAATCTATACCTTAAGTCAAAGTTAACTGTAAGTGTTTTGTCGTGGAATCCCTTCACATAAATTGAGACAAAAGGAGTAATTATTTTTGTCAAGAAAATAAAATGTTATGATATAAATGTACAAAATGTAGAACTAACATGCTAAAATGCATAGAACTGTAGATATACAAAAAAGTAAGAAAGAAATGTGGAAAGAAAAAATAGAAAAGGAGAATAAGAACATAACACATACTCCCTCCGTTTCAAAATGTTTGTCTTACTTCCCGTTTTAGTCCGCTTCAAAAAGAATGCCTCTTTCCGTTTTTGACATTTCTTCAATTTCAAGTTTCCACGTGGCATGTTTAAGACCACAAGATTAAAGGACATTTTGGTACATTCCACATGTCTTTAATTTAAGACCACAAGATTAAAAAATCTTCTTTACTTTCTTAAACTCCACACCAAGTCAAAACAAGGCAAACATTTTGGGACGGAGGGAGTATTCGTTAGCCTAAAACCTTTCTCTGTGGACATCAACTTGATACGCAAATAAAGAAAATCAGAATCCACAAGAATTAAAATGCCAAAATGAAAGTAAATTTTAAATTAATTAATATATGAAGGCCAATCATAATAAGACACGTGGCTTTTTCAAATAAAAAAGGGAAAAGGGTCAAATATACCCCTCTACTTTGTTTTATTGTTGAAATTTGTCCACCCTTATACTTTTTTGTTATTTATAGCTCTGCCGCCCACCAAAGTTCTAAATATACCCCTCATTCTAATGGACTGGACACGTGGCAGCCTTTAATCAAAACACCCAACCCACAAACTAAAAACACCATATCCAAACAAAGGCCAAGATCCAGCTGACCCATTTCTCCTCTTAACCACACACTCCTTTACCTTCTTCTTCTAGCTCATCCTCTCCCCTTAATTTTTTACGCACCACAAATCTAGCTTTTGTTTTTGTAAAATACGAATGGAAATGAATGAAATTAGCAGAGAAGAACAGAATTGGGAGCTGGATTTACAACACAGAGAAAAAATAAAAAAATAAAAATAACAAGCAAACAATGTTGTACAGCAATGGAAGAAGAAACTACATGGGTTCCAATGAACAAATAAGAGTGGTAAAAAAACATTTCTTTTTCTGAATCTGAACTTTGAATCAGTTTCAGGAAGCTCAATAAGGTCAGCCAATTTACTTCGCTGTGTTTATTCAACTCCAATTCATCACACTTAGTGAGCTAAATCTTTGTTCTGTTAACCCGATTTCCGGCAGAATAAATTTGAAGTTGAAGTGGGAACCTTCAAGTTTTCCATTTTAGCAAGAGCTGATATTTTGGGTCTGTTTAGGTGAATATTGGAAATTTGAACTTATTGAATTGGAATAAAGCTATGAACTTATTGAAATGAGAATGAAACTAAGGGTTTACTTTGGAATGGGTTGGAACGGGTTATGGGTTTTCTTAAGTAGTGGGTTGGGTTTTTTAATTAAAGACTGCCACGTGTCCAGTCCGTTAGAATACAACAACAACAACAACAAGCCCAGTATAATCCCACCAGGTGGGGTCTGGGGAGGGTAGAGTGTACGGAGAGCTTACCTCAACCTTTTGACGGGTAGAGTCCGTTAGAATGAGGGGTATATTTAGAACTTTGATGGACGGCAGGGGTATAAATGACCAAAAAGTATACCGGGGGACAAAGTTCAACAATAAAACAAATTAGAGGGGTATATTTGACCCTTTCTATAAAAAAAACCCATCAGGTTTAGGGTGTTAGTTTGAGGGGTATTCTTGAGCCAAAAAAATAGGCTGGGGGTATTTTAGACTAATAGGTGGAGGGAGGGTATTAATGAGCCATTTTCCATACGTTAGGGGTATTTTTGGCCCTCTTCTGTAATATGAATGATGAGGAAGTTTACTTTATCATCTAAGTTTATGTAAAGGAGCAATGTTTTTTCATAAGGTAAATAATTTTGGTAATAACGGGAAAATTTTCAGTATACAAGCAGTTTTCCAGAAAGTAGAGATACACAGGAGCAATGTGTCTCACTTCTAAAAAAGAAAAAGATAGTCATCCTTGCATCAACGCTCTCAAAATCTCATAGCTTATTGAATAACTAGCATATAATGTCTTCCAAAATGATCTTCTCATGATCCTCTTGGAGCTAAGTTTGGGGATTCTTTATGGTAGAACTAAGTGCAAGAGTTTGTTCGGATAGAAGGCTAGTAGGTAGTCTTGCTTTTTCTTTCGCACTAGTAGTCGTAGTTTTGCTCTGTCGTTTATTGCCCTTTGATTTCTGCTTATATTTGTTGGGTCTTGTCTTTCCAGGCTGTTTTATCATGACTTCTTCGCTCTTGTTATTTCTCATTTTCGCATTGCTTTGATATGCTTGTTTATCTGACCCTTTTGCATTGTTTTCCCTTATTTTCTTGTGAGCCGAGGGTCTTTCGGAGACAGCCTCCCTACCTTCCAAGGTGGGGGTAAGGTCTGCATACCCTTTACCCTCCCCAGACCCCACATTGTGGGATCCCACTGGGTATGATGATGATGTTGTTGTTGTTGTAGATTATCCTCGATTGGTTAAAGGGTGTTTCGAACTTTGAATTTTACTGTTGCCTTTTGGTTGTCGGGGATACTTTCTCCGGTCCCTAATTATAATTTTCACGTTTCGTCTTTCACTTGGAAAACACATGTTTAACTTATAAGAGTGAGTTAATGGACTTATAAAAAAAGAAAAAGAGAAGAGGCAATTAAAGGCGGAGAAGGGAAATCCGAGAAGGAAATGAAGAGTTTCTTTTTAAAAGTAAGTAACGAAGAGGGATATTAAGCATCAGAAATGGGTCTATTAGTGGTTTCCATTTTCTGAAGGTGCAACCTACATATGAACGTGTCAAGCGAACCAAACTTATCTGCGTACAACTTTTAGTGGCTTCAGTATTTATCTGATTTTAAAAAAAGAGACTTCAATATGTTAGTCTATATCTGAGAAATATGAGTATTTTAACTTTACAAATGTATGAAGTTCTAAATTATTTCAGCTGTAATTAAGAGGAAAGCTTGAATTATACCCTTTCTGTTCCAAAAATACATGACCCAACTTGAGTTTTATACTTTTCTGTTCTGGAGATGCACAGCTCACATTGATTTTTCGGAGATTACGAGTAGACTGTTTAGACAATTAGAGAGCTATTTCGAGTAATAATGATTAGAAATGAAAAAATGGAATAGTTACCTAGTTAGATGTTGCATAAAGTTTGAACAATATGAATTAGTACTAGTTTATATTTTTTGAATCTTGGAGGGAGGTAAATGTGTCATTTAAGAATATCAGTCAAGCTTTGGACCGAGGGAGTAATTTGGGTTTGAGTAAAAATACAACTAACAAGATTCAACTGAGGAGTGAAAACAAGAGCTTGAATCCTTCTGGGTCTTTGTTTTGGGCTTGCATGCCCCCTGGATTTTCTTTGTAATAAGTTAATTACCTTTAAGATGTGGCAAAGTTCACCTAAAAAAGATAAAGCACTACCAGATACTTTAATTGGTAGAATTCTGTAATAACTTATTTGCTAAATTATGTTTTAAGCTCAAAATTGTAGTAGCAGTGGCTCTTTTGGTTTAGATTATTGAACCAAGTATGCGGTCTTTCAATTAAATTTTTTATAGTTGTCTGGTTGTGCATTGAATACTTCTGGTTCTTCCTGGGTGTCTTTGCAGACATCTTATGTCTACTCCTTTCTCGTTTATATACAAAATTTCTTTTTGTTGGTCAATCAAGGACGCATATTATCTTCCTTTTCTTTTTTGTTGACTTGTCTTTTTCTTCATCAACAGACTCAATCCTTTTTCCTGACGTGCCAATTGCATTGCGGTTATCTAGCCATCTTCTGCTTGGAGTTGTGAGAATATATTCTCGAAAGGTGGGTTACCTATTCGATGATTGCAGTGAGGCTTTGCTAAAAGTCAAGCAAGCTTTTCGCTCCACTGCTGTGGATTTACCACCTGAAGAATCTAAGGCTCCATATCACTCAATCACCTTGCCAGAGACTTTTGAACTTGATGACTTTGAATTGCCAGACAATGACATTTTTCAGGGGTCGGTTCCAATCTATCTTTTTTCTCTTTACTACGATGTTTGCTTGCTGCATATTATTGCTTTTACGAGAATACAACATAATATGGTTGCTGGCTGAGGGTGTTGCTCAAATCTTTTCTAAATGAGAATATAGGGGTGGAATAATTCCTCGTGGAGTAAATAGCAGGGATGTCTGAAGTACTTATCTTTCTTTTCTACTCGTCCCGTAACATCAATTAGTCTTATTTTCTGGTAAGGTTGTGTCGTTATAGTCCCACTTGGGGCTCACTATTCCTCAAGTTTTCCTACTAAAGCCAATGTCAATTCTGCAGTAACTATGTGGACCATCATATTAGTTCAAGGGAGCAGATCACACTACAAGATAACATGGAGGGCGTGGTTTACTCAACTTCTAAGTTTGGATTGGATGGTAATTTTTACTTCAGATATCTGTTTGCTAGATTTGTTATGACACGGATACTCACATGTTGCATGGTTATTTTTGCTCAGAGAGATTTGGGGATGGTGACACTTCTGGTTTAGACCTTGATGAGGTAAGATCATATTATTATTTGGCCCTTTTGCTTCGTGTTTGTCTCATTTACCCTTTAGATTCTATATACCTCTCTCTCTCTCTCTCTTTTTTTTTTTTTTTCCTTTTTTTGTGTTGTGTGGTGGTGGTTGTTTTTTTTGGGGGGGGGGGGGGTTGCTGGACTGAATTGAGATCATAACTTTTCGGCAACATTACTATCGAAGCTGCTTAGATTTGAGTAATCTCCAAAAGAGACCGAATTATGTAGTCCTAGATACGAGCGGGAAGTAGGAAGGTAATTGATTTAGGTGAACTAGGACAAGACTTTATCCAGTTTTACAATTGGAAGCGCCTCTTTACTGAACATGATATACAGATATAGTCTTTTTTCCCTATGCAGTCGTTTGAAAATGGAATGCTTCCAAGTGTTGCTGCTTTTTTTTTTTTTTTTTTTTAATTTAATTTTTACCTGCATGTTTGTCTTAGCTGAAACTACATATGCTCTGCAGCAACCTCTCTATCTTGTTTTGTAATTTTTTGAGTTCCTTGAATTTCTGTTTTAGAGTCTAGTGCTAGAGATAAAATGGTATTATTGTGAAACGAAATCTATAGGAAGTAGAAGGTGCATTCTAGGAAATGGAGGACCTACAAGCCCCAAGCCCCAAAGGGATAAGGAGCAGAGCAATTGAAGGTGTGGAAAATAATTTTTACAGGGCACGGAATGTCACTTTTTTTTGTTTTGTTTTGTTTTTTTGTTTTTGTTTTGGGGAAAGGTAACAGATCTCATATATAAGAACTAGACCTCAGCTCAATGGCTGTGCTGAGGAAAACAGGAACATAGTTACAAGACACCCAAACACTGACGGTAACCAAAAAGGTTTCACACGGAAAGTCACCCCTTTGGCTATCTTGTGGGTACCATTCGGGGAAATGAACATGGTTGTTTCTTGTGGGAAATAACTTTTGTAAACATAAAAACCGGTCTTTCGTTTAATGTTTGGTACACCCATGAGGTTTCTATTAGTATAGATGATTGGGGCGTTATCTGCTTTACAAGTTTTAAACAGGTGAAGCCCTCCTAAGTTTCTCAAGTGTTTATTACTTCTAAAAGAAACTTCCTCAAGTGTTTATTTATTTTCTATGGTGCTCGAACATGTGAGTTTTGTGCAATATTGGATAGATTAAGTGCAGCTTCTTCAATTTAGTTTTTTTCTCCATGCATGTGCATGTGTCTCAATGTTTTTTCTATTCCTTTTCTAATTCTTTCCCCTTCCTTTTCTTTTTATTGGTTCAGCCTTTTATATTAATTTTCTCGTGTGAAGAATCATTTTTGGTCTTGAGCACTTCGCCTTACAGGACAGAAATAGACAACTAAAAGGAGCATTTCTGTATGAGGATATACATAATTCTTTCTAGGATCTCAAGAGAAGAATAATCGGTCATGATCTACAATCTATCCTGTCATGAGAAACTTCCTAACTAAAATATTCATGTTCGTGCTTCATGGTTGCTAATAATTTCTGCATGAATTATGTCCATTGATGCAGAAAACCTATTTCATATGGCTAGATACTGCTGGTTATATGCGTGTCTGCATGAATGTGTATTATAGTCTTTCTTTGATAAAGAAATGCGTATTATAGTGTTATGTGGTTTATCTATCTTCTATTCTGATTGTTGGACCTTCTAATTGCAAACAGGAATTGTTTCTGGACAAGGTTGCTGCTGCTGGAGACGCTAGTGGGAGGTTTGACCTCAAATTACACACTGCCTCTTACAATATTCCCCTATCCCCTGTCCAAAAGAAAACTTCTGTTCACTGCTGGATATGTAATTGCAGAATGTACTCAGTCATAAGTTCTTATGAGCTACATCTAAATTTAAAGTGACGATGTGGTTTTCTTCTTTTCCTGATTTTCTGTTAACGCTACCTCCCGTAAGGCCCTCATTCTGTGTAACAGATTTCAGCCATTTCATACCTGATTTTAACTGCATTCTGTTTATCTAGTTAAGTTTGTAACCCCCCCTGAATTTACCGGAAAGTGGGGAGAAGAAATGTGATTTGTAGATATTACTTCGGGTGGAACTTGTCTAAAGTCCAAACCTGTTTAAAACACCCTGTAATCTTATCTGCTAGATGCTCACTGTAGCTACACTTTATTAGGATCATTTTTCTTTGCAGTTAAGATTCTTTCAAATTTTTGAGTACCCTACTGCGAAGATGAATTTTGCCAAAAACTTATAGACACATGTTCATTTAAGTTATGGTTTTTTAAATTTGTGACTTCTGTTAGTGTCATGCTTTATGCTTTGTATGTGTGGTTTACTAAGTTATGTTGGGGAATACATCTAGTATTCTAGTGCTAAATGACTAGTGAATGCCAGGACTAATAGGTCAGGTTGGATTCATGGCATGAAATGAGTCAAGCGAATTGCGGTTTGATGTTCTTTTTTTCTTTTGAATTGCTTTTCTGACTTTCTTGATCTTGGGTTGTGTTGGGGCTGGTCAAGCATCTATAATAAGTGTTTTGACTTTTGATTGTCAATCCATCAGACTGCAATTCTATACTATTGCACAGTTTAATGGTATGAATATCTGACACAAAACTTTGCTGATTCTAGTGCTGATCCTCAAGCATCTGTTGAACCAATGACACCAATAAAACAAGAAGAACACCATGAAGGGATGGCTGCAAATTCTGAGAGCATGGTAACTAGTCGATCTGTCCTTTATTCCCTACAATAGCTGGTTATCGACTATCTATTGTTGTGTCAAACATCTCATTTTATGTACCTTAACATACTTATGCTAGAATGATTCAAGGCCTTTTCTTTCATGCAGATTGATGGAGTTGATGGAGATGCTGATTTCATGGATCATGCTCCTTGTACTCCTGGGTTGGCGGAAGAACCAAACTTGTCTAACATTCAGGAAATATCAGCATGTGAGGACCATATAGGACTGGAAGATCGGCATTTGACGGAATATGCTTTAAAAGGGAATTCAGAGAATCTCTCTTGTCAAAATAACGCGAATAACGGGTGTGAACTTCTAGAAAATCAGGCGTTAACTGATGGCTCGAACGCTGGACAGCCTGTAAAAGGAAATTCAGAGAATCTCTCTTGTGAAAATAACGTGAATAACGGGAGTGGACTTCTACAAAAGCAGGCATTAACTGATAGCTCGAATGCTGACACTGTTCATTCTGTGGCTACTGAGGAGAATGGTTACCATTTAGGCATCATGTGTGACAAACAACTGGTGCCAGATGGTCAGCTGCCTCCAAGTGGAGTTGCAATTGATCCTTTGTCGTCAAGTGATCCCGCTGTAGGATCTGGACCACATTCTGCTGCTGTTCATCAGGTTAATGCAGAATCATCTGCACTAGAATGTGCAGATGAGATTGTTGCTGCATCTGATGGTGAAACAAATGACAGGAACTTGCAGTGCATGCTTTCTGGCATGGACAAGGTTGACGTATCTAGTGCTGGTGGCTTCAATGACGAGCCTCCACTTCCAAATGGAGTTAATTCCACAAGTGTCGACCATGATATTTCTGCCTTATGTAGCATCGGCCAGCCAGTTCCTGAAGATATTTCACCGAGCACTCAGAAATCACCTGATGTAATCTCAAATAACATTGCAATTTCAGGAAACTTGGAAGCTGGTGAATCCCAAGATATAACTTTCCTAGAAACACCAAAGACCGTGGATTGTCTGGAACAAAGTGTTTTTGATGAAGGGGCCACTGGTGCGCAGGTTCATGTTCTGAGTCGATGTAATGCTGATCAACTTGATGCATTGAAGTCTAGTTGCGAGCATGTTGTTAATCACGAGCCACCATCTAATTTTTCTGGTTTCCACCTGCCAGAAACTAAAGAGGGGGAATTACACGCTTCAGGTACTTCTGCTAGAGTTCTAGGTTTGTTGGGGATAAATCTGTGTGCTATATTGTAATATTGTTTGTGAATATAATCTCACACTTCCGGTTGAAACATGTCATACAGCAGGTGATTCAGAACAAATCTCAAAAGAAAATCTCGTCAAAGAACCTGTTCCGTGCGAAGACAGTCGGAAAGATTCTGATAAATCAACTCATCAAGCGGATAATGTCGTTCTAGAAGATCGCCACATGGAAATTATGAGCAGTTCAGCTGCTTCTGCCTTGCCAGCTCCTGAAAAGATTCTATCAATGCCAGGAGGGCTTGTTGATTTACCTCGGAGTATTTTTCCAGAGGCTACACCGGATTACTTGGCGGGGTTCAATGAGGCTGATGCTGGTAGTAAATTCATTTCAGGAAAGAAGCGCAGTTACACTGAGAGCACACTAACAGAGCAGAGTCTCAACTCAGCTGATTCTTCAAGGATGGTCCGTTCCAAAAAGTCAGGAGGATTTATTCCTGATGATGATGATTTGCTTTCTTCTATACTAGGTATGTTGGAATTCTCCTCTTGCACTTCATAGAAGGGGGAAGGGTGACTGTTTTCACCTTAATGAAAGTTTCTTTATTCTTCTTTAGAATATGGCATATATTCTCTTTTCTGATTTATGTGGAACATTCCCACCTTCCAAATTATTCGCCACAATTCTGGAAAGTATAATGTTATAATATGCCTGTCAAAGTAACCTTGTAAGCTTTAAACTCAGTAAAGTATTACATAAAAGGTGTGGGAGGAAATTAACATTTTTCTTGAGTTTAGACCTTATTGGTTGTAACAATATTCATTATCATTTCAGTTGGAAGAAGATCTTCAGCGCTGAAGCTTAAGGCTACTCCTCCACCTTCTGAGATTACATCAAGCAAGCGTGCTCGATCTACTGCTCGGATGAGTGGCAGTAAAAGGAAGGTTCTTATGGATGATATCATGGTCTTGCACGGAGAGTATGTTCCGTCATTTGTATACTTTTGTTTCTGTTCATGCAAATACGTCTTCTACTTTTACCAGTTTAGATCAATAAGCCAGATGATTTGTATTTTCTTTCCTGTTGCCAAAATATAGCAGATTAAACCATACGAAAGGTATTAAAAATGTATCTTGGGCTTTAAACAATTTATTGCAGAGTATAAAATTTCAAATGCATCCACATCAACAAGCGGACTGAGAATAGAAACTAGCATTTTCTTGGCACTGCTTTTTCAGTCTTATTATTGAATAAGATTTGCCACTATACTCTTGGATTAGCTGCTCTTTCACTACTGAATTCTTTATTGTGTGCCAGAGTTTAGGTGCTGGTCTTACTCTAATCCAATGGTCAAAGGCAGGTCTCTTTATAGGCTTGTTTCGATGTTGCAAATTTGTTGTGCCTTGTCTTATTGCTTTGTATTTTTCCCAGTCCACTTCCAATACAGAACCCTTGTTATGAATAACTTTATTTCTTAATTCTTCAGCAATCTGACAACTGTTATCATGACTTCTAGTCTAGCCACTCTGGTTCTCGCGTTATACTTGATCAGATTCAGAGGTATTGGAATATATGATATCGGTGACAGATAGAACAATCTAATACTTCCTAATGATCCTGAACAGATCCTCTAAATGAATAAGTTGGTTCTTGGTTGGATCGCAAATAACTCATTTTTCCATCATTTCCATTTGTGCAACCAAGGTTGTGGCTTAGCGGTCGATGAAGCTGGAATAAAGACCATGGGAGACCAGGGTTCGAATCCCAGCAGAGACAAAAAAGCTAAGTGATCTCTTCCCATCTATGCTTACGTACTGGTGGGCAGAGTTATCCGATGCCTCTAGTAGTGGGAGGATGTAGGTGCACTGTGGAATAGTTGAGGCTTGCAAATCGAATGCCACGGTTGTCCCAAAAACATAAGAGGAAAGAGAATTGATTGTCTTTTACATTTTCCCTGAAAAAAGAGAGAAGAACTGACTGTCTTTTGTTCGTGTCTGGTTCGTGTTGGCATGCCAATAGCTGGCCATTCTAGTGGCTTTTCCAATGTTTGCTATCTAGTAGTGAATTGATGTGGGATGTGAATAATGGCCAATTCAGTTAGGTTCCCTTTCAGTTGATGTCACTCCAAATATTTAGTTTTTGTTTTATCATTTCTTCCTTATCTCCCTGTGAAATGCTTTTTCCTGATAAGTTATTTCCGATAACCTGAAAAATCGGTTTTTGTGTTTAAATAGCTCCTCTCACCTCACACTTTAACCAACTGACAAATCATATTTGCATTTGTGATAGTATGATAAGACAACAGTTGATGCATGCCGAGGACATACGTCGCTTAAGGAAGAAAGCTCCTTGCACACATGCTGAAATCTCAGCTATCCAGAAACAGTTGTTGGAGAATGAAATTTTCAGAGAAGCAGTATTAACTGGTGGGTTCAACATGCAAATCTACATTTTTGCTATTTGATTATCATCTTTGTTAAATCATGCAATTTTTTTGATTTTGAATTTTATAAAGGATGATATAGTCTATTTTTGATGCATCATAATTCATAAGCACTGATATGAGCTAGCTACACTCCAAGTTCCTTACTTCCTTGGATATTTGTTTCAAATTTAACATTTCTCTACTTGGATGTACACTGTGGAACTGTTAAGCTGATGTTTGGAAATAAGTATAGTTTTCTCTGTTAAATCTTTCTATGAGAAACTTTTGGTTAGGGAGGAGGATGCATTTCCATGTGATGCAATATGATACCACAGGTGCCGAGGAAGGTGTTTTTTTTTCATCTTGGCTAGCTGCTAGATGGGTGATCTTGGCATCGGAAAATCTTAGGAATCGGAAGGTTGTTTGTGTCGGCTGGTGATACATGTGCAAGGAGACAGGCGAGGAAGTGAATCATCTTCTTCTATATTATGTTATTACAATGAGCTTATGGTGGGATATGCTTCAGTGGTTCAGAACAGAACTGTGACAGATTTAATGTTTTGTTGGAGGAGTGGGAGGAGGAGAAGACGTAAGGCATGGAACGTGGTTCCTCTTGCGATGATGTGGGTGGTTTGGAGAGAGAAATAGGAGAGCTTTCGAGGGGGTCGAGTCGAGTTTTTGTCAGTTGAGGAGTAGCCTTCGGTCTCTTGTTTTCTTTTGGTGTACCCATAAAGTTCCTAGTTGTATAGAAAAATGGGTGGATTTTGTAGAGAATCATATTTTGTAGATTCTTCACCTTCTGGTATACCCCTTGTATACGGTCTGTTTTGTGGCCATGTTTATAAATGAAATACCTTTACCTGAAAAAAAAAAAAAAAAAAAAAAGAAGAAAAAAACTCTATGCCTAGTGCTGTCAGATAGTTTTTTAGAGTTTTTTTCCAAAGACACCTAAAATTACAAACACATATTTTTAAGCTCTTTTGCTAAGTGTTTCATGTTAGGCGAAGACACATTTATTGCCTGCTAACTTTGTTTTTGGTGCTGCATAACAACAATGGCCTTTACTAGCTCATCATATTGACTGAATTTGATTCTGATTCAGGTATGTCAGTGGAATTGGCTTCTTTACATAAGCAAACGTTTGACTTGAGTACAGTCAAGGTCTCTTCTAGTGATGTTAGTCGTTCTCATGCTGAGATGGCGGTCGACCCACTGCTAGCTGCTGAGCATGCTGAAAATTCCACCTCAAATTTTCAGGAACAATGTCAACAGCTAAGTGTTGAGTATTCTGAAAAACCCATCGCAAATTTGGAGGAAAACCCCTTCTCAAATTTGGAGGAACAACGTCAGCAGCTAACTGCTGAGTATGCTGTAAACCCCATCACACATTTGGAGGAAAAACAAGCGACGGTGTTCATTGAACCACATGCTGAAAAAGAAAGTGGAAAGGAAGGAAGCGATGAACGGTGTGTAGCTAGAGATGATAGCATATTAGGAGCTGTTGGGGCTACTGTTCCAACTGAGAATCGGGAAGTTGATGAGCCTGACCAACGTTTAAATAGTGATGCCTCTCAATTGCGGCCATACACTGCCACTGATGTAGCAATGGCCAACGGCTTTCATCTTGAACCTTCAGATAATGCAGCAGAAATAGGACCTCAGGGAACTTGCCTTTCAGGTGCCGAGGCAGCTGAAGCAACAGATATTGCCTCTGCCGCTGAAGAATTATTGTCATGTCCTAGAAATGGTGGATTAGGTGGCGATGGTGATATTATAGCAGGTCTACCTCTGACAGATCCATTTAATGAGTCCGGAAGGGAAGATGCTTTTATTTTAGCGGAAATATCATGTGGATCTCCTAATCGTGCACCGGCTGCTGAAGTTGATAAGGCTCTGGAAAATTTGAACAATGAAAACCTTATAGTTAGTAGTGCGTGGCCAGAAAGCAGCTACTTTACTTCTGAAGCTGAAGGTGGAACTGAAAATATGGTAGGAGATGCAGTAGTGTTGGAAGCTTCCCAAGACAGTGCTACAGTTGGAATTGCAACTAATGTAGAAAATATACTGGCAGAGAATGCCAACCAGAGCTTTGCTGATAAGGTTATAGGCACTGAACAACCTAGCACAGATGCTTCATATGATGAAATGAATAAGCATATGCTGGATCATTCCATAGGAGCTGGAGAATATCCATGTAAACAAGAAGATTTCTCCTACAATATGATGGGCACAGATCTCACTGATGCCAGTCTGGGGGACCTTAATGTAAGTGTGCGAGCTAAGTTTTGAATGCTCTCGTCTACTGGAGTTCCTGTACTCTCTCCTCTCTCATCTATATACATGACAAATTTATTTTTATGTTTATGATGTGTTGGATAGAAATTGCAGACAATTGCTTCGGCAATAATTAAGTACCTCTCTCTTTTATCCAAGCTGAATACCTATATCTCTCCAGGTCTTGACAAGGTTGCTTCTTGACCTCTATGTTGCTCTTTGTTCAGTATGGGTGGTTCTCTGGAACTCAGAAAAAGATAAGAAAGAAAAGAAAGGATTACCTCTAGATAGTTACTGATAGTGTCATCAGAAAAAGGGGAAGAAAGAAAAGAAAGGTTTACCTCTAGATCGTTACTGATAGTGTCAGGTCTCAACGTAGTAAGACCTGATTGGATAATGGACAATCTTGGCTACAAGTGGTTGGGTAACCTTTTTGGGTAATTTTTATCTAAAAAATTCTAGAAAGTAGCAATATGTACAAGTGCAAATCTTGACTTAATGTAAATGAGCATGTACACTGGATGTTACCTTCTGTCTTGCGCTGTTTTGTTTTTCCAAGCTGCTAGATTCTTTGTCAGCTGATTGCTTTTGTTGAAATGGGCTTGAAATGATGATGCTTTTCTTTTCTTTGATGAGAGATTTACTTTGATATGTGCTCTGCTGATTTGTGCTTTCCTCATTGGTTGTATTTTTGGCAGGATCTAGATTATTCAGCTGCTGGAAATGATACAGGTTTGTTTTCCCTCATCTGCAACCTTTGTAAGACTTGAAAACTCCCGATTGCCTTAAAGAAAGAAAAATAAACAATTTCAAAATGGAATAGGATGAGAATATTTTCGAATTTGCAGTAACAGTAGGCATGTTTGATTAAGATGGATTTATCTGTCCTTGCTTGTTTCAGAACCTTGTATCTGAATTTTCCGATGTTAAATGTAAATTCGATGATGGCTTGCCAAATCTGCATTCAATTTGGTGTTATTGTTGTAAAATGGTTTGGCAAGGTCTCTCCTGAAGATAAAATGGATGAATGTTGTGACACTTCTATTTGTCCCTGTCTGATTTGACATGTGGAGAAATAAGAGACACAAGTAGAGGAGTTTGAGAAAATGTGTGGAGACATCTTGGCCCGGAATCTTTTTATTAGAGCAATTCACAGTTGTATATTGTATTTGTGGGAGATGAGAGACTTATTGCTATATTTCATCTAAGATTAGTATTACTTATCTAACAAAATGATCAGTGTTTCTTTGAGTGTTTTTGTAATTTTTCTCAAAGGTCTTGTGATTCCGTGTACTTAGCTTTGGTGTAACAATGTTCGTTGGTATCTAGGGTTTCTGAACTTCGATGATGATGATGAAGAAGCTGAAGCAGCAGATGATTATGTACCTGATGCTGATGTCACCCGTATCACTGAAAACATCGGATGGTCTTCTCGTACTAGGTGTGCGGCTTGTCCTTTGTTTCCTGTTATTCTACTATTTTAATTCCAGGGCAGCGCAAACTGAGTAACATTTTAGACAAGTTTACCCTCCTTGCCTGACTTCGTTTTCCTATGTTTCAGTGTTATATACGTGGTGGTTCATACATTGGTTTCTCATTAATGTAACGAGGGTAAAAGTAGAAACACACTAAGCTCAATATTTTCACAACAGAAATACGTTTCGAGAAGGAACTCAATCCGATTAATTCTTAACAAATTAGTATTCGCAATTGGTGAGGGTCGTGCTAGCTATATAAGAAATCCTTGATTAATAATAACATAATAAGATAAATAACTTACTTCAGAAATCCCTTACTATTTCTGAATTTCAAAAAAGAGACAAAAATAACAGGGGATTGGTGGCGCAAGCAAAAGAAGAACAAAAAAGAGGGGCCTCTGGCTTATTAAGAAGCATATAAACGACATACTAAGCAGAAGCGCGTAGACTCAAAAGAAGGGAGAGGGGCGTTCAGCCACTTGATTGTAAGGAGAGGGGTTTTTTCGGGAAGGAACTCTTCAGATTCTGCTTCTTGCTTGCTTTGCCACCTTTGATCATCCTTGCGGGTCTCACTATATACTCTGACCAAATTTGTGATTGTTCATTTATGTTTAAATGGCGCATCTCGTCTTTTCGCTTTCCTTTGCTTCCCTGATAAGTACAGACATTGAAGGAAGTAATTCTCATCTTCTTCTTCTTCTTCTTCTTCTTTTTTTTTGAGAAAGATGAAGTAATTCACATCTACCGGATGAGCTACCTATCTTTCTTCCTTGCCTTTCTGCTCTGATTCAGCTACCCCCTTCTTTTAGTGCATGCAGAGAGGTTCAGTTAGTCTTTTCTATAGACTAACAGCTGTGGTATATTAAGATAGTCCGTTGATAAAGTGTGGTCTCATAAGTAGTGGTTGAACCATCATAATGAAAAAGCTAGTAAAAGGGCAGGCCCAGAGTCAGATTCAGCCGACTAAACAGAATAGCAAGCTTCATTACCATTTGAATCCCATCAGTTCAAAACCAAGTCCTGGTCTTTGTTGGAGTGACAAGTAGTCAAGTAGCAGAAAGAGGGAGTCTGATTTAATGCCGTATCTAGGAACTGCAGCAGTAGTGTCACATCCTGTTAACCATATGTTTTTAACCCACGAAAATGGTGCCTTCAAAGCAAATTAAGAGCAGGGAGGGATCTCCTCTAGTCGAGCTAATTTTCTTTTCTTCCTCCCAGGAACTACCCACCTTGCTCCCTTGGTGACTTGAACCCACAACCACAAGGTTGGAGGTGGAGGGTACTTACCACTTGAGCAACCATTTCTTGTCTAGTCAAGCTAATTCATTTCTCCAGTTCTTACTTTCGAGATACTCCTTTGAGCCGAGGGTCTATCGGAAACAGCCTCTCTACCTCCCAAGGTAGGGATAAGGTCTGTGTGTTCACACTACCTTCCCCAGACCCCACTTGTGGGATTACACTAAGTATGTTGTTGTTACTTTCGAGGTATAAAGTACTTCGAATAGTCCGAAATGGTCTATCGCCTTTTACAGTCACGCCAACCCTTTGTCTACAACAAACATTGCTCTGTCATGTAGGGACTTCTATAGTCAATTTTTATTATTGAGGCAGAAGCTTAGCTAGAAATCATAGAAGCTCTCTAGGATTAGAAGAGGACCGTACTTTTGGTGTTTTGCTCACTGTACCATAACTCCAGTACTAACTTTGTGCTGTTTATAAATACAATTATTACATTTTAAAAGTCAACTTTTATCATATTTGAACTGCTGGAATTCATTTTTAATAAAAAAATTGAAGAAGATGAAGACGCGATACAGGTTAACAAAAGCGTAAAAGAAACGTCACTGGTGTAAAATGCATCCCTTGATGCTTTAGACTGAAAGGAGGAGTTAACTGCAGGATAGAGAAGCGAAGAAAATCGGTCCATTTTGAAAGGCTGAATATAGCAACTTACCACAGTTACCAGTTTCAAAAAAAATATAGCAACTTACCACTGCACACGAACATAAATCCCAAGAATCTTGTCCAAGAAAGTAGTTTGTGGCTGGAAAAAGATAAGGCTTTCTAAAGAGATTTATCTTCCTCTACCTGGAGACTGAATGGTATAAGAGTGTTGGTAGATGATGTTCATAGGGATTTTGGTGGATAGCTTACCCTCCAGGTTTGATAGCTGTAAAAGATGCTGGAGGGACTTGTGATTTAGGATATATAATGTTGCCGATCCTCAAGAAATGGGGTATTACACTAATACACTCCCCACTCACCCCCATCCCCCCCAAAAACAACCCCCCCACAAAAAAAAATCCACCTCTCACTAATTTATGAATAAATGCTTCGAAGCTTGGAATTTATAAAGAAAGCTCCGTGATTTTTTTTTTTGGGTGGAACCTTACCTGATGGAAATTGGATGCATGCTTGCTCGAAGTTGACAACAGGGATATTAGTCTGAAGGCTTTGGCCTCCTTTCCTTTACCCCTCTAGACAGGGTGTGCTATTTATTTTACTGTTGTCTGATCTTTCCTATGACATGTTTGTAGCATGCTATTATTGTTTATGAACAAAAATTTCGGCCCGAGTTTCACATTGATGTTTGTTTACATAGGGCTGTTTCCAAGTACCTCCAAACCGTGTTTATTAAGGAATCTGAGCGCGGGAGAACATCTCTCTCCATGGACAGTCTATTAGTTGGTAAAACACGAAAGGAGGCGTCAAGGATGTTTTTTGAAGCTTTGGTATGTAACGCCTATATCATTTTGCTACATTGTTGTTGCTACCTTTCTTTGTCTCTTTTGTGCAAGCGGGGTTTAAATCAGCTGCTATGCCTGTCTATTGCAGGTTCTTAAAACACGAGATTACCTCCATGTAGAGCAAGTGATACCCTTTGACGATGTCACAATAAAGCCTCGAATGAAGCTTATGAAATCAGACTTTTGAATTTGAAATGTTTGGTAGGGTATAACATAAAAGTTTGATATGTATTTCCAGTAGTTAGTCAATTGGGTCAGTTTATGGTCTACTCGTGCTATAGTTCATTCTTTACAGTCATGTTTTGATGGTCATGTAGTTAGGTTTTTACTTGGCTGGCAGAGTAGATCATTTGACACAGGTGTATGTTGCACTCTGTTGTACAATGTAGATCTTATTTATATGTAAATATCCTGTATAATATGTGGCCATGGTTCTGTTCTAATTTCCAGTCCTTTATTGTCGTAATAAAGAAAAATATATGCTTTTATATTTATTTCGGCTTGCGATACGCAGAGACTTGCAAGTTTGGATAGGACTTGGTAAATCGTTTTCTTCAGATCCCTTAAGAGGTCTCAGAACCATGACCCCTGCGTACTTGTCTAACTTGTGTATCTATCAGTTTATACCTTTTAAAGTTTTGTATCCTTTGAGGCAATTTCAGTAAGACTGATATCTTCTTTTTCGTATCTGACCTTTCATATGCCTTTTCTTGAGCCGAGGGTCTCCCAGAAACAGCATCCTTACCTAAGGTAGGGGTAAGGTCTGCGTACACTCCACCCTCCCTAGACCTCACGTTGTGGGATTCAATGGGTATGTTGTTGTTGTTATCATCTTTTTCTTAGTTGTACCATAAGTGTTTTTCGAATCTATAGCAATTGAAGTACAAAATTTTGAAGAGGTGCGTCTAGTATAAGGTGAACGTTCTTTTAGTTTTGAACATATTATATGTTTGAAACTTGAGCGTATGTGTTAGAAGTTTAGCGTTGAAGCCAACATTTATCCGGGATTGTCAGAAGTTTGGCCTCGGGAAGTCAAACTTTGTCATACTTCAGGCACGAACTTTTGCAACTTCAATTTCATATGCTTGTCTTTGTTTCGGAACTAGATAACCTATAACAAAATTTTAGAAACTTCAGCTATGGCTTAAATAATGGTCTCAAAATGGGCTGCATATAGTGCACTTCTCCCATTTAAGAGTAGTGGGTTGGGCTGGCCTGAAAACTTAGCCGAACCAACTTAGACAGAGGAGATGCATAATCAGCTCATTAAGAACATCATTCTTAGGGCAAAGTGCACAAATAGCCCTTTTTAGGACAAGTATTCAAGTCTACAATTTGTTTTTTCAATTTTAGCTGCAACAGAGTCACGACCTTTGCTCTGAAATTTCAATCATTTTTTTGTGTGGATTTTTTTTTGAAAAAAAAAAAAAAAAAGAGGAATTGCGCAAGGTAGTACCGCAGGCAGAATTTTGAATGCAAAACTTTGCCTGAGGCCTAACTTTGCTACAAAACTCAAGCCTTGTGATTTTTATTTTTATTTTGATTGAGTTGGATTCGAACTCCAAACCTCATGATATTAGCTCGAAGGGCAAAAATTAAAAACCACCAATTTGAGGGACAAAAATTAAAGACGAGTGCCTTTGAAGGATAATCGAGCAAATGACCCAATTTCAATCGCAAGCCTGAAGTTACCATCTGGTCTTGAAGTTTGAATGACTAAAGCTAATACTTCAAAATTTTGAATGTTATAACTTCAAATGCAATTAAAAATCAGACCTTCGGGCAGAAGTTAGCACATGCTGACTCTTTCCGGATGAGTTTCGTGCTTGTAGCACCAACTGAAGATCAAATAGACTCTTGTCACTAGGTATATATCTAGATCTAATGATTCGTACACAGATATTGTTTATAACAGTTAGGCTATGTTAGATACATTAACTCCCAAGCCTTTTCTACCGAAGGGGAACTCAACCGCGATTCTTTGGTACTTCTCCTAACTATATTCTATAAAGCTAGACAGTTGAACAAAAGCAACAACTACACCTCAATCCCAACAAGTAGAGATTCGCTATGTGAATATTCGTTAGCCATTTCACTCCATTTAAGCTCATCTCGAAGCTAGGCAGTTGAGTATTTAGCATATTATGATGAGGGATAGAGGAAGGCGCCTAGCCTAGGCTTGGTTTTCTTTTCCTCAGATTTACAACAGCATTGCTATAACATCCATGATTTCATCTCAAAAGCTAGATACAAGCACTCTGCAGCTTCTATATGCAGCGATCTAACCACTGATTCAATCAGTTGTTTGTCCCTTTTTGCTTAGGCCGTGAAAGAATCTGTGTTTTCTCCTCTTTGTATGCCTCTTCGAGGCCCTCGAGATGACATAGGGAATGAATTGAACCTGCCAAACTTCTCCAGTTAGACAAAGAACAAATCAAGAATCAAATGACATCTTACAAGAGCCCAACATAAAACGGACTTCGAACTTCCAACTAATTAAGAGAGCCAATATTCAGAATGTCAAATTTAATGCTCTTTTGGAGGAAGATCCACATCTCCATTCTAGCTATTTGATACGATCTCGTACTACTTTTGAAGACAGAAAACGAAGACCCTTGAAGAATAGAATATATCAGGAATTACGAAGCCCAAATATAAAGTCAGTACGTTAAACAACAAAAGGCCAATTGCCACAATCAAAATACAGGACAAGAAATCACAATGGTCTGCTGGGCAAGCAAATAAAACCCTTGAAATTCAATATCTCCCTAACACAATGAGTAATCTAGTTCCTCTGTTAGGTTTAATACTGAACTGTAATTTTCAATAAAGAGTTCTTTCTTCAACTTGATCATTTAAGAATATTAACTGGAATTTATGATCAGACTAGTAATATATATATATATATTCCTTCTCACTGAGAATCCAGTGGCGCATCATTTGACACTCAGTAGATAATGGCCATGTCCCTCTACCCTTCTCCACTTAAATACGAGGCACTGATCTACAACAAGGTTCAAACCTTTGATGTGCGCCTACCACATACATCGCACGCTGCACTCTTACCACTAGACAAATCCTGGGGGCTGGGTGCAACAGACTACTAATATTTGGAAATTGCAAAAATGGATCTCCTGATGATCTAATTCATTCTGAGCTCCTAAGGATATTTTCCTAATCATGGAAGTGGTCACTCAGAGGGCTGTAGCTAACCCCAGTGGTCGGGTTATTTACTACTTCTGGAGATCATTATTGGTACTTTTCTTCAATCGAGAACAAACACCAACATACGGTAATGCAATTGCGATATGAATGTTAGCATTAAAGTAAAATACCTGCGCATTGTTCCTAATGCCGTAGTCCTGAAGTTTAGCGGTATCATCTAGTAACTTCTCATTGTGGAATAAAAGGCAAAAATTTGACCAGACATGCCTCCTGCATATCACCAGCAATACATGTTCAGGCTAATAAAAGGGGGAAGAAATAAAGGTAGCATTTTTACAAGTAGCTCAATACTAGTATCATCAGGCTACAGTTCAAGTGATCCATGCTTGACCCTTTTTAAGATCAAGGTAATTAATGTTAAAACTATAGTAATCTATACAGACTAAATGTTTAATTAAAGTTTTGGCTAGCAGATACTTGAATGTCAAGTGAGCTAAAGTGATGCAATGACAAATTCGTGTGCCAACAAATTCATTTTTTGAGCATGGAAATGAAAGTACTTGCACAATGCACTTACTCGAGCCAGGGTTTCTCAAAAGATCTATGTAATCAAATATTCTCCAATAAAGTAGAAAGCACCATCTAATCAATCAATCAATTGTAGTTTGTCAAATTTGTTGGGACTTATGTTACAACACACACATTGGCTGGCAGCCACTCAGCTTGATGAAAATGCTGGTCACTCACTTTTCAAGGTTATCCCAGAAGGACAGCCATGAATCCACGATAAATAGGTACCAGCAGGTCCAGCACCATATCATCATTCTGAGACTATCTTCAAATTTAGTTCCTCCTGACAGATTGCCAATTTAGCAAACTTCAACGTCTCCCTTAATCTTTTCCTGTTTCAACTTTTACACTCATCTTTTTGATTCTGAGAACCAAAACGTATTTATCCTCTTACAGTATGTGCCAACAATTATATTTTGGCTTTGAGTTTCAAAATTCCACTTTCATTCCCGTAACGAAGAGTTAGAAATCTCACATATCCAAAAGAAGGCTATGATGAAAGGAAAGCATGAGCCAACTCTAAGAGCACAAAGTCACAATAGCCCTATAACATTTCAAGCAACGTACCAAGAAATGTGCCGATGGCCCATCTTAGATTGCTCGGTGTCATCAATCCTTTTCCGAACAGCTTGTTTCAAGTCTTTAACTGTTGCAGAATTCATCACTGTCACATCTTCATTGAAAAGGAAGAAAATTAATGCTTGTAATTGCTTATTCTTGTTCAATACAACCAGGAAAAAAGTTTGCAGCTACGAACAGTGAGATGTAAGTACCAAAGGAGCTGCCATCCAATTTGAGGATAGAGATACGCATGGCACTCCCAAGTTCCAAGCTGATAAGGGTGTCCACATCTGTCAGAGTTGGTTTTTTTGGTACATCAGCAAGCACAGGATCGTTGAGGAGAGCAACCAGTGTTGAATGGAGTCGTGCCTTCTTCATGTCGCTGTTGTATTCCACTGAAATGTTGGCTTCCTCCTTTCTTCCCTCTGCTGGTAAAGATATCTTTAAATCAGCCAATACCCTATAAGAATCAATAGGCATACACACACAGCCAGTAAACCTAGATAATGCAAGTCTATCAAGAAACTTCTATAAGCAACTTTAGGAGCTAAGAGAAAGCAGAAATAGTCCATACACCTAACATAGGCTGAGTATTTTTGTCATATGGCTCGGATTATGCCAATGCAAGTACAGAGAAACCATTTGGTTCTGTGCATGCACACGTATGTTCGTGTGGAAGAGACAGGTGTTACTTCATATTTATATATTGAAGAGAAAAAAAAGAATTTTTTCATGCGAATTCATTTCATGATGAACCAAGGAAGCTTAATAATCCATCTCGGGCACCTCTGAACAAAAAAAGAAGAAAAGAAACAAAACAGAAAGAATTATTGACTTTGGTTCAAACTTCGGTTAAGCAAGCTATTAACCAAGCAGGTATGTGCGGCCAAACATAGATTGCTCACTAAAACTGCATCTTATTACATCTTTTCTTCATCAAAATTGATTTCCTTTCTTATAGTTGGAACTTGTTAAGAACATAAAAGAAAGTACAGTATGATGATCTAAAGAAGTGATGGGGCAAGGCCATAACGAAAGCCCTTATTTCTTAGCAAAATCAGTCTGATCATTAGAACAAACATAAACCTATGAGGCAATACCCAAAACATAAAATCTATTTTCAAAATGGATCTACCTGATCTTAGGGCCCAGTATTTGAGAAATCAAGCATTTCAGAATGTTTCTGTGAAGTGAATAGTAATTTCTAATTATTTGTCAATGATAGATTCTTGGACTTTGCATGATTTTGCAAGTCGGTTTCTTCTTCCCAGCCCTCCAAAAGAAATGAATAAATAAATAATAAATATATAGTGTGTGTGTGTGTGTCTGTGTGCATAAATATATAATGTGTATATAGACACCACGTAATTTTATTATTTAAGAAAGAGACTGTACTGGAGGATAACAGAGGAGACCCTGAAGAAAGCTATATGTTTAACCTCAATGTTTAAGGACAATGCGTATCAGAATCTGGGACTAAAAGAGAGAAGATTTCTTTGGGATATGAAGCTAAAAAGAAACGCAGTTACTACCTTTGACTTGTTTTGATTCTGTAGTAAGATCTCCGGAAATCTCTAGCAATGCCATTTGCTGCATAACAGTGAAGCTACTTAGTAGATGAAGTTTATGGACAATGTAGGGCATATAATCCACTTCGCAAAATCCAAATTTTCAATAGCTGAAATGGAAAAGCAAATCAAACTGTGCTGCAACTTTCTAGGCCCAACTGAAGGGTAATTTTTTAAATTAAAAATAGCACCATAACAATGGCAAAATCAGTACACCTCCTCTTTAGCTTCCAGGTCCTTTTCATCAGCTTTCGTTTTAGCCATGCTAACATCTCTGTCCTTCCTGCTCAGGCAAGTAATGATTGATTTAAAATATAGGTAAAGGTAAGTCATATATGCTGATCAAGAAGGACTAGTGATTGCACATTCAAAAGGCAGAAGTAGCCATTCTCACACACACTGAATAAGTGTGAAAGCAATTGATGATGTCACTCACGCATCCAGAAAACAGTAAGCAGTCTCCAGAGATGTCACCACTTATGGTTATGGACATCACATAGAAAGATAAAACCTGACTATTTGCTGAGTCAGTAGCATGTTCCTTTTCTTATTTGAAGGACAGGTACTCCTTTATTTGTTATAAAATTATGATACGGTAGAGGATCAGCAATAACGGAAGAATCTATGCATTAGGAATAGTAACAACAGATACTCGACAAATACACTTCCTTGAGACAATTACTGCAATGGAGTAGTTACAAGTTTTCTTCGCCTTCTTCTCATGTTAAAAAGAATAGGTGGTTATTCGATAAAAGGCAAATATCTGAAAGAAGATGGAAAAGCAACCTATCATAAGATTCGGCAGTCAATGAAATTAAGGTACTGCTTTCAGCTATTGGAGGGTGAGAGAAGCTATCCCTTCTTTTTTATTTTTGATTTGAAGATAAGCAATTTGGTCAATCAGTGTTTTGATTTCATCATTCAAGATTGTGAACAGTAAGAAGTGTAGAGAGAACTGAGAGCCTGACGCTGCAGCTCATGCAAAACAGGGCTTAACTTAAGGAGTTGATTCGGTGATGCTAAGAACAATTGAGAGATGCTAGGGAGTTTAGAAGAGGCGGAGAAGGAAAGCATTGGAAATAACTCTGTTGATGCTCATGTGGACAATAGGGAATAGAGGAACTGTAAACCGTTCGAAGGAGTTGAAAACACAATATTGTTGGACCTTTGGTATAAAGCTTGTATACGGGACTTCCCCATTTGTTAATAAAATACTTACGTTATAAAAAAAAAAATTGTTGGACCTTCTTTATCTGTCTGTATACTGTAGAAACACTCACGATCTTTTTGTTACCACTGATGATTGAGGTACTTTAGATGATCCATTTTTCATACATGACCTTCTACTTCTGTATAAACCTTGTTTATGAAAGTTCATACATGACCTTCTACTTCTGTATAAACCTTGTACATGAAATTTTCATCAAATCAATGAGATATTGATTTCATCACAAAAGATATCCCTTTCAGCTCTTTATTGCTCTTTACCTCACACCTTATCACCGCAACCAACACCCCAGAAAAGTACAAGGATACTTGAGAACAAAAAACCTTAACTTCATGCCATATTAGTATGGTCATGCTTCATTTATTCTTGACAAGAAGATTTCCTGATTCTCAGCCTGGCTATGTATAAAAATGGCAAGGAAGTTTATGACATGTACTGACAAGAAGAGTTAAAGAACCAAAGCTCCATCAGAAGCTTACCAGTTTTCGGAACCAGTTGAGTTGAAGACCTGAGAAGAAGATGGAATAGCAATTAGATTATTTTTTCCAGTGTGAGAGGACAAATATGCAAAATGCATTTGGAAGTAGAAAACTTTCCAGCTAAAATTGAAAGAAGAGTAAGCTAGGGATTCTGACATCGAGTTTTTACTTTCTTCTAGCACTCACACCAAACAACATTAGTTTCCTCTATTTGCTCGTTTTCAAGGTAGCAATTTCAAGGCAACACAAGCTCCAACATCCATCAATTCCTTCGTAATGCTAGTTACCTATTTGCAGATGTCATCCTCAGAGACCCTCTTCTTTTCGGGTGTGTGTCTGAGTCCAAGTTCAATTAGGTTGTCTTAAGAGATATAAATGGGATTTGCGCTGTTATCTTCTTTCAATGCTCTACTTAATTTTCTTAGTATTCTGTTTCTTATAATTTGCGACTTCCATTAAATTACTAAACACACAAATATTTAAATTCTCAAACTCCACGATTTGGCAACCTATGCCAGAATTTAGTTTAAGCAATCGTATACAACTCTTCTAGCCATGTACAATAGCATTATAGCAAACAGCAAGTCCAAAAAAGAAAGTGAAATACTCCAATGTAAAAAGGGTGTTCATAATAAAGCACCTCATTTTGCCTTTCTGTGTCAACATTAAAATTTGAACTGGATATTTGATGATCTGAAGCCGAATAGGAGTAATCATGTCTCGGCCTGGGGGACCTATGTTCAACTACATCTCTTCCTGACCTTCGTTTTCTTTTATCAGATGACAATTCTCTATCCAAATCCCTGTCTTTACGCCTATGCCTGTGCCTCTGTTGTGAGGGAGACCTGTCCCTACTATTGGAAGAGTTCACCTCATGATGCCCCATCAGAATCTCACAATTACACAACCAATGTATTTATCTGCTGCGAATCAAATACATCAGAAAAGGAAAAATTTGCCGAATATTAAACAAGTAGACAGATTTATCAGAGTATTGAAAGTTGAAACTTGCACATAAACAATCTGCTAAAAAGATTTCATCTTAGGGGGATTTTAGTAATGCCACAATATGGTAGGAATAAGCACTAATCTCAATCACCTCATAGGTTCGGCTGAACCCATTAGCTTTGGTACAAACCCTGCTTTTGTCTTAAAAATCTATAGAATATGTACAAATTATTACTCCCTCTGTCCCAACTTATGTAACACTCTTCGCTTTTCGAGAATCGAACAAAATTTTCTTCGACCGTGATCTATTCGTATGCCCTTTAAATATTTTAAATTGTTAATTATTGTGACTTATAGTGCTTTTTATATAGTTTCGTAAATTGTTTTGCAAAAAACTTAAAAGATTGCATATCCGAATTCACAATCAAAATAAAGAAGTTTGACTCTCAAAATCCAAACCGTGTCACATACATTGGGACGACGTCACGACGGGGGTAATGTAGAACCCATTAACTTAAAAGAACTAGAATCCCGAAACCCATATGCTTCAAATTCTGGCTCTGTCTCTATCAACAATCAGGTAATGAATAACAATAAGAGAATTATAATTATGCTTATTGGCTTGATGAAAATTTTCTGTAGTTCAGGGTGGTTCAGTATGGAGGAAAACATTTTCTGGAAAATGTTCTTCAATTCTTTCATGTTCGGTTAGTCAAAAATTTTGGAAAACATTTTCTCTAGGAAAATAAGTTCCTTAAAAATGAGAAAAATAACTTCCCTAATGGAAGTAGCGAAACAAAGCCTCCCCACCCTCGAAGCACCTCATCTTCAACAACAAATCCTCACACCCCCACCACCCATTCCACCCCGACCCCCACCACCCCACCCACCACTCCCATTCCAGCCCAACCCCCACCACCCACATCCCCGCCCTCCACCCCAACTCCAAAACCAGCCATGGTTGTCTAAATTATATACAAATGCTTTTAGGATAATATTTTTGCTTTAGGTACCGAACACAAGATAATAAGTAAGAAACCTAGTTCTTTACCTGAAAAATATTTTTCAAGAAAACATTTTCCTTCGTTCCAAACACACACTGAAAATCATTGGCTTCTATAATTGGAGGAAGAGAAAATGGGAAAAGTAAAAGCAGCAATAGCAACAGTTATAAATCAGTGATTGCGCACATCAAATACACCAGCAAAAAAGCACAAAAAAGTAGCCAATTATTAAACAAAACTAAACAAATTTATCAGATTATCAAAGTTGAAACCTGCATATAAACTATTTGCTTAAACATTTGCTAATGAATGGATAGATATATATACTTACTGGCTTAATTAAAATTTTCTTGAATTAAAATTCACTGGCTTCGATAAACTCAGGAGAAGAAAACAGTTATGGTTGATTTATTAGGATGGTGTCGCTGTTCAAGTGTAAAATATTTTCCACAAAATGATTTATACTTTATAAAAAAATGTTTTTCAAAATTAACATAAGCTTTTTTTTTTTTTTTTTTTTTTTTTTTTTTTGTGGTTCATTTTTCAGAATTCATGGCAAACACACCCATGTTGGGTATTATTCAAAAGGCATAAACGACACTTAAAATTGACCTCAGCTGACAAGTATGTTTTTTAATTTTAGATGTACGCAAATAGATATCTCAACTTGTTTCCACTTAAATTATCTCTACTTTATCAGTTAGGCACTCTAACTTACAAAATGATCACCTAAATACCTCAACTTATATAAAGTACACCTCGAAAAATTATGTGTAACGTCACCATTTGTGTTTACAAGTTTAACTTTATATAAATTGAGTTGCCTACTTGTATACTCCTAAAGTTGGAGGGTATACTTACCAGTTGAGGCTAAGTTTGAGAGTCCGTTTATGTATTAACGGATTTTTAGTTTTAAAAGTGGCCGTACAAAAATTTTGAAATTAGTGCCTATGTGATGCCTTAAATTGTGAGAAAATTTACTGTAGTTTAACCAAATTGCTTCATAAATGTAAATTAACAAGTTGTCACTTAATTGTTGTTAGAAACTAAATTGAATCAATTATGACCTTAAAGTATGTGTTTATGTCCAAATACGTCCTTATCAGTCTCCTATTAAGTTTTATGCCAAATAAGAGTATTTTTGGACTAAACATTAAAGAAGGACAAGTTTGATAAGTTTTGCATACTTTAAGGGCATTTTTGGTAGGTATTTTTAGTGGTGGAGCTATAAATTATTTTGAGTCCTATATTGATGATGTAAAAATTATTTATACAATCATATTACTTAAAAGATTAGGCTATGATAAATGTTTAGTAGCGTATTATAGTAAGTTAAATTATAAAATATTTATTGTGTTGTTGGTGTATCATAACTTTATATTTTATTGCAGGACTAGCAAATTATGCATGTGCGATGCACGGGGCCCAACACGATTAATTTGGTTACTCACTTTAGTTAGTCTATATGGTTTGTATATTTTGCAAATAATACTGCGGTTCTCCTTATTGAGTCTCTATATTTTTTTTTCTTTTCCTCTTATTTTTCCCCTTAATTTCTCAATTGTTGGTAAAATTTATCTTATTTTGGTTATGTGCGCCTCTTTTTATATTTAGTAAGTTGACAATTCAAATATCCTACATGTCAAGTTTATAATCACAAAATTCAAAGGATATTTTATTATATTATACACATTTTTAATTTAGAACCACAAGATTCAAGAGTTTATCTTTATTTCTTAAACTCCGTGTCTAGTCAAATGTAGATACTTAAATTGAGACAGAGGAGTATATGACAAATGAAGGAAATGAAAAGACAATTGAGACACTGCGGACAACACGTGCGGACTTAAAAAGTAAACATGGAGACTTAAAAAGTAAACACACAAGATGTAGTATTAATGTTAAACTTCTAAAATGTACACATGTTAGTCTTGGCCTTGAGTACAATTTCAGTTGATTTTTATACAACTTATTGTTGTTGTGTTCGTCCACCTTGGGCATTTGTTGTTAAATAAAAAAAATTATCTTATTTTGGTTATGTCCGCTTGTTTTTATATTTAGTAAGTTGACAATTTAAATATCCTACATGTCAAGTTTATAATCGCAAGATTCAAAAGATATTTTATTATGTTATACACATTTTTAATTTAGAACCACAAGATTTGAAAGTCTATCTTTATTACTTAAACTCCGTGTCTAGCCAAACGTAGACACTTTAATTGAGACAGAGGGAGTATATGCCAAATGAAGGAAATGAAAGGACAATTAAGACACTGCGGATCCGTGGGGACATAAAAAGTAAACACATAAGAGGTAAAATTAATGTTCACCTTCTGAAATGTACTCATGTTAGTTCTTGTTTAGAGTACAATTTCAGTTGCTTTTTGTACAACTTATTATTGTTGTGTTCATCCAACTTGAGCCTTTATATATAATAAAGAAAAATATAGAATAGAAAAATAGATAAATTTTTAGTAATGTAGCCAAGTAATATGGGACGAAGGGAGCACTTTATTTATTAATTCTTGAAGAATGTGAAAAGTCGAGTATAGTAATGTGGCCAAGTAATATGAGACGAAAGGAATACTTTATTTATTAATTAATTCTTAAAGAATGTGAAAAGTCAAGTATAGTAATGTGGCCAAGTAATATGGGACGAAGGGAGTACTTTATTTATTAATTCTTAAAGAACGTGAATAGTAAGTAATGTGGTCAAGTAATATGAGAAGGAGGGAGTACTTCATTTATTAATTCTTAAAGACCGTGAAAAGTCTAAAGTGAACATGTAATAGTGCATGGAGGAAATAAATATGTGTCGGAGAATTAAAATTGAGGTGCATACATGTATACATGAGAAGAAAATAAATATTCAGCAAGAACGCAGTCAAAAGTGAACAAGTAAAAGTGTACAGAGAAAATAAATATGTGTTGAAGAATTAGAATTGAAGTGCATACGTCTATACATGAGAAGAGAACAAATATTCAATACTATAATATATGTCTATGTGAGATTTATTAATTCTTAAAAAATGTAAAAAGTCAAAAATAAATAAGTAAAAGTGCACGGAGGAAATAAATAAGTGTATATGTCACGACCCAACCCCGTGGGCCGCGACTGGTGTTCTAACTGGGCACCTATACGTACCTGCCTGACAGAGCTGGCGTACCACCCAACTAATCAAGATTTGACATACACAGATTCATACTGATATAGAATGCATTGCACCAATATATATATATGCATAAATTTGTACATAAGCCGCTAAGGCCATCATAGTAAGCAGGGTCACTTAAGTCGCAATCTCACACGTACCTACCAGAACAGTGACAACCCACAAACATGTCTACAGGCCTCTAACAGACATAACGGAATCATATGACGGGACAGGGCCCCGCCGTACCCCAAATGACCATATGTACCGAAGATGAAAACAACAGAAGATATATATACCAAAATATAAGCTCCGGATCAACAGGAGCACTCCCAAGTAGCGGAACAGGTGTCCTAAGCTGGTGGCGTATCAAAAGGAGCGTCTGTACCTGCGGGCATGTAGCGCAGCCCCCGAAGAACAGGGGGTCAGTACGGAAAATGTACCGAGTATGTAAAGCGGAAATGTAACAAATAAAATCATAGTCAAGAACAGGAGTACAGAATTATAACTGTCAAAACCACAGTCAGAGCCGGAGGTACAAAGATATAGGTAGCAGAATCATACTCGGAGTCGAAGATCCAGAAATAAAACAGACAGAGCTATAGTTAGAGTCCGAAGTACAAAAGGTGAGTACCTTATCCGAGACCTCAGAAAAGTAATGTCAAAGCATAGATGATGCATGCCAAATCATATAACATCATATAAACACATATAACGTGTCCCGACCCTCTGATAAGGGACTCGGTGGATGAAATCATGTATAACAAAATCATATACCATATATGCAAATAGCGTGTCCCGACCCTTTGTTAAGGGACTCAGTGGTGAAATCATGCATGTCAGAATCATGTACTGTGTATACATAACGTGTCCCGGCCCTCTACTGCGGGTCTCGGTGAATAATCATCATGTGCCATCCTGGCCGCCATCCCCATATCATCATATCATAAACATATATAAATAACGTGTCCCGGCCCGCAAGTACGAGGGACTCGGTGAGTAATGCAGAGGAGTGCGCACGAGATCATGTCCTGGCCCGGGCTCAGTGAAAAGACATACTATAACTTGCACGAACAGAGTAGTGCAGAAACATATGCATATAAATCCAGACTCGATAGACAAACCGAACAATATGTCATAGGACGTACCTTTCGTAGGTTGTGACGGATTATGTCAAACAGGATTTCTGAGCTTGTTCATGCATAACCAATATATCATGAGGTTCAACGGAGTAGTCAGGATGATCGTTCTTTAACAAATAGAACAACTCAAATGACAAATCGTTTCAAGGAAACCGGACGTCGATCATAATGTACATACATGCTCTTTTTGGGGATGGCACGATTGTTTATATCAGTTCATGTTGCTAGGATCATAACACATATCAAAAACATATTATAGACTAATCACATTCATCATTCGGCAAATGGAGTACTGATCAGAAATTTCCTTTAGGAACCGGGTAGTAATAAGTCCAACAAGGCCATAATAAGAGGTCTCGGAATCTGTGGGCCCACCTCGGGTCAATCGAGGTGGTGAAGTCAAATTACGGATCATAGACCTTATGGAGTCATTCATGTGAGTTTTGGGACAATCCGACCCCATTTATGCAGGTTACATACATATAACCCACTTTGACAACAATTTACAAGGAACTAATTCAATCTTATTGAATGGAATGGAACAAATTTAAATCTCGAGTTTCTAGGAACAGGGTCGAATCTAAGGCTCGCGTCCGAGCCTATTATGCTTAGAACATGCCTAAGAATGAAGGGAAAGACTTTACATACCTTAGTCGTGCCTTACGCTCGTCCAATCTCAATTCCCGTTTCGTCCAAAACTGCAAATGGTCACATTTACCAGTTACTATTCATGAGACTTAAAATTTCAATCTTAACCAATGCTTGCCTACCGAAATTTCGGCAGCACTTCCCCTATAAATGCGACACCCCGAGAATACAACTCGGCTCAGAATAGCAACAACCAACCCAACAACAATACCAACAACAACTACAAAACACAATATAGACTAATTAGTCCTCCTTCCAACATAGTACAATAACTCTCATTTCGAACTTCGCATTTCCAACTCCATCTCAATATTTTCACCTTCATTATTAATCAAGGTCATTACAATACCATTCGGAAGTATATCACAACATTTCTACAATATATACACAAGATATACACAAGATATACAAAACATGCAAACTTTCCATCAAAGCCATAATTTATCCAATTCTCCTAATCTTTAACATACAAGTTCATAACACATTTCCATCTTCCAAGTTCATCAACATTAATCATAATTTGCACCTTAACCACTTCATTTTCTTAATTTCATAAGATCATACTAAAACGACATACTTTCCGACAACAACTTAACAACAAATTCTTCATGTTAGCTTAACCCATTATTCTTCCATCTACTTCACAAAGCCATAACAACACAATTAACATATCAAACAAAATCAATTCACTTTCATCTCAACTCCATACCACACGGCCAACACCTACTTTCTCCAAGTTCCATTAAATTCATTCAACTTTCATTTCCAATGTGAATTACACCATATCCACAACTAGAATACAACATAAAAATTCAACTCATATTATCTATACATTGACACACACTCACGGCCAACACATATTCACACACATAACATACAAGTTTCATACTCTTTACTCAATTCCACACTCTACAACATGCATACACCTTCCATAACATGATAAAGACATGAAATTCTTACCTTCTTACCAAAATTCCCACTTGCCACTAGAGTTGTCCTCTTGCCAAGATAATTGTACCAAGTTGGAGAGGGTCTTACACTTGTTAAAAATTCAAGAAAATTATACTTCTTGCATCAAGGTTGAGGCTTGGAAAAAAAATTTCTTTTTTTTTCATGAAGGGGGGCCGAAACCCCTATAGCTCTTGCCCTCCTTTTTTTTTTTTTTTTTTTTTTGTGTGTGTTCTTGAAAGTTCTTCCAAATGAAGACTTTGACCCCTTACCCATATTTATCTCATGAATTTAATGATTCATGGGCTTGGGTCTTTTTGTTGGGCCATGGCCGGTTGGGCCTCCTAAATTGGCCTAAGTTTTCTTGTAATTCTTTGAGCCCAATTCCATAGAAATCTTATTATTTTTTTTATTTTTTTGTAATTCCCGAAACTAATTTCCGAAATCCCAATTTTTGCCCTTGGCCTTCCTTCGAATTCCCGCACCAATATTTTTCATGAGTAACGCACACATGTTGGCTAGAACCAAAATATGGCCTCATTTCTTACAAGCCAAATTTATTTCGAATTTTTCCGAATATACAAAAATGCCGGATGTAACAGTATATGTGTATACATGAGAAGAGAATAAATATTAAGTACTATGACATATGTCCACGTGGGATTAAAAAGTAGTTGGTTAAAGTGTACAAGTTATATACTCCCTCCGTTTCAATTTATGTGAACGGATTTGACTAGGCACGACATTTAAGAAAGAGTGAAGACTTTTGAAACTTGTGGTTCAAAATAAGTCTTGAATATTTGTGTGGCTGTAAATCACTTCATAAAGTGAATTTGTTTCCAAATTAGGAAAGAGGTCATTCATTTTGGCAAGGACTAAAAAGGAAATAGGTTCACATAAATTGAAACAGAGGGAGTAGCTTTTAGTATAAGCATTCATTGCATGTACAATTTATAAAGCTTTTGGTACAAAATTTCAAAGTTGTGTTAGTCCTCCTACCACACTTAATATGGGACGAAGAGAGTACTTCATTTATTAATTCTTAAAGAGAATGTGAAAAGTCAAAAGTGAATAAGTAAAAATGCACGAAAAAAATAAATAAGTGTATATGTGTATACATGATAAGAGTATTCCGGTATATGTCTTTTGGTACAAAATTTCAAAGTTGTGTTAGTCATCTCACCACACTATATATAATAGAATAGAAATATAAATTATTAAGAAGGGGAACACGTCAGGGGCGGATGTACTCCTAGCCTAGGGTGTTCACCCGAACACCCTGGACAAAAAATTACAGTGTATATTTAGGATAATTTTTTTGTGTTCATGTACATATATTAATTTTTGAACACTCTGAACAAATGTAAAAGGCTAGCTCAAGTAGTTCAGTTATTTTCCGAACACCGTAAGTGGAAATCCTGAATCACCACTGGAACACGTGTTGCAGAAGGAGGGACATTGAAGTACACTTCTTAACAGGAGAAGAGCAAACAAATGAAATCACTAATGAGATAAGCCCAACTGCCCAAGTATGATAGGGAAAAAGATGGGCCAAGTGGACAGTACAATTTGTACTGCTTCTGGTGCAATTGCTTAAAGTGGTGTTCGTACCCCCAAGTCCCTTTTCTATATAGTAAAAAAAAAAAAAAAAAAAAAAAAAAAAAATAATAATAATAAATATATATATATAATATATATAATATATATATACTATATATATATAAATAGAATTATATATATATATATATATATATATATATATATATAAATATAAAATAAAATAGTAGTAACGTAAAGTAAAGTAAAATAGTAATAAAGTAATAATATACATCAATGCTGTGAAATCAGGTTGTCGCTTCCACATTATCTTGGCAATATTCACTTCTTTATCATTAGGAAGTACTCCCTCCGTCCCATAATAAGTGTCACTTTAGTTAAATTTTTTTATTTCATAATAAGTGTCATCTTAGGAAATCAATGCATATATTGACAAGTTTTTCCTACTTTGCCCTTAGACAAAAACTGACAAATTTATGTATTTAAGACAAAAAACACATAAAAACTTGGTATTGTTGGATTCTCAATGTTAAAAGGCTTACTTTTTATGCATGCTCTAATCAAAAGGGAAAAATAATTTATTTTTATTATAAAGGGGTAGTTTAATAAACTTTACATTGCATTATTGGTTTGTTAATATGCGTATTTTTGGCTAAGGTGACACTTATTATGAGATGGAAAGAGTATTTAATAAAGCACATAAAACAACCCTTTTTTTGGGAATTCAAAAAACAAAAAAAAAAAAAAAACCTGGACTGTAGAATAAGAGAGGTCACTATATTTTTGACATGTTTAGTAGGGCGATAGCTGGGAAAAGACACTGTCAATATTTTCTTTCATCTTGGGAGAAATACGACAAACCCCTCCGGTAAAATAAAAACAGACTCCACATCCAACCACCCTTTTACCATTCGCAAGAACCTGTTTCAGTTGCACATCATAAGGAATTCTAATAAGCAACAACTGCTACAAATACAGTATCAGACATTTCCTAGGACTGTCAATACATATAAGATAAATCCATTAGACAGTGAGTTCACAGACTCCTTTATCAGGCACCTTGAGCCAAACAAGGAGAGTTATTATTACACCTATAATACAAGAAAGAAAAAATGTTTTCCATATAAAAGCCTTACAAGCTGAGTACAGTGATAGTCACTAGAAAACCAGAAAAGGAATAAGTGAGAAAATACATAAGCTAACTACATAACACCAGAAGTTAGCTAGTCTTCTTTCCCATGTTTTACTTGTCCACCTTTCAAGAATCTCATGAACCAGTAAGCAGAAGATTTTAGATGCCGTGTTAGCCCATTCTTGAAGTCCACATATATCAAACCAAAGCGTTTTGTATAACCCAGATTCCACTCGAAGTTATCTAGCAATGACCACGCAAAATAACCTCTCACATTAGCACCATCCCTGTCGAGACAAATGTAGGTCTTTGTTAATATGTATAGAATGTAGGCAAAGGCGCAGCCATCCAGACAAATGATAAATATAAAACAAAATTTGATTGATCCCGTAATATAAGAATTATGCATCCAGAAGCCATTCACAAATGTTCAAGTATTTATGATGTGAATGCAAAAATATCATGCATCAAAACTTGTGCTCTCCTTGTATTATACCAGTCATTTGTTGTGCTAAGAAGTTGGACTAGGTAAAGTATATCCAACCAAACTTTGGCAGGGACCATTATCAAGAACTTAAACTACTTTTTCCTTTTGGCACCGGGAACAACAGCGGATGCCAACTGTTTCTGGAAAGAAGAGTTTAAGATGAGACGAGTAGGAGATCTCATATTTGCTGAAGCTTTCCTATCGATGGCTAAAATGCTAAAACTGAATGAAGCAGAATATTTCGAGAGGCAAGTAATTCCTATAATTTGGATGATTGACAAATAGAAGTTTGAAAGAATGCAGCCAAGAGAATATTCTGAACAATGAGCTACTAAGATAGGCAGGAATCAACCAATAATCATTATTGCACGTTGATGTCAATACATGTTTATAACACGAGGCCTGTTAAACACAGATTTGTGAGAGTACGCACAAGATTGCCTGATGAATAGCAGCAAGGTACGCCTTGAAGTAAGAAATTCTCAATTCGTCATCCAACATCTCATGGAGAGGAGATGTGTCTTCGTCTTCATCATCCATTCCTGAACATGAAAAGTGAAATTACAAGAGAAAAAAAACTGAATTGGGTAATCATCTGGTTTGAATTATCACAAGCATTCATCAAAGTGTTAGTAGTAAGTTTGAAAATGAAAATATTCTTTAACATAATTCATGTGGCATGCCACACGGTTATTTAAACAGTTGGAAGTATTGTCCATTAGGCAAGCTCAAATAGCAGCTGACATGTCAAAACCTATCAAGAGAACAACAATTTATTTGTTTTCACTACACTGTTTTGACCTCATAGCACATTGTTATTGCAGGGTAGGCCATAGTCATTTGATTGTCCAGCCAGGAACCATTGCTTCCCCCAAACAAGAATGACAACGAAAGTGCTCTGACCATAAACTGAAGTACTGCATTCAGTGGAAAATCATGCTCGATTTCATCATGTAAACCAGCAAGCATGGATTTTGCAGAGTGCCAAAACCACCAGAACAGACAAGTTTAGCGCATGCCTTTTGACACCGGGTGAGCGATACACTCAAAAGCCTCTCGACTGACTTTCTTTTCTTCTTCTTTTTTTCAGAAAAAAATAAATAAATTAAACTGACCCCCTTCCCTCCATGAAGGATGGTTAGACAAAGAAATAATTACTCCCTCCATTAAAGAAAATTCACTCTTTCCAATATGGGATGTCCCAAAATTGTCTCGTTTACAGATACATTGTCATATTTTTTAATAAATCTTTTGCTTCAAAAGATCCTTCCAATTTTAAGTAACGGGAAGTTTCTTAGTAAGATATTTTTTTTTACATAAAGGCATGGAAAAATTTCGTCAATCTAAAATTGTATTGAAAAAGCTTAAATGATAGTACTCCTTCCATCCCAATTTATGTGACACTCTAACCTTTGTTGTCGGTCGCAAAAAGAATGACACCTTTCTATATTTAGTAACAATTAACTTTAAACTTCTCATTTTACCCTTAATGAGGTGATTTATAGCCACACGAACATCTCGGACATATTTGGACCACAAGTTTTAAAAGTCTTTCTTTCATTCTTAAACTCCGTGCACAGTCAAACACCTTCAAATAAATTGGGACGGAGGGAGTAATATTTATGGGATCGAGTAACATACACACATACATGTATAGAGTAGTAGTTGTATTAAGCTAGACAAGTTGGACGACACCTCTGAATTCCGAGCAAAGAGAGCAACGAAAACCTATGTACTACACCCTTACAAGAACCTCCTCTTGATGGGTGAAAAGTTATATCTTTCTGCAATATAATTAAGAACTGGTGATATAAACCTGTGCATTACCATTCTCAGTGATGTAGACTGGTGGATTGCCATATCTCTCTGCAATATAATTAAGAACTTTCCGAATTCCCCAAGGAACTATATAAAGCCATGAAGATGCCGCCTGCATGAAGTTTCACATTTTCAGTATATGAGATGTCCAATATATACATCCAAGGAACTGGAAAATAGAGATCACCCATACTTTCTCACCGATCACCTCTCCTCCTTCCCATTCAGCTAAACAAAGAGAGAAAAAAACATAAGTTAACTTAGGAAAGTACTCACATGTTTATGGACTAGAAAAATCTAACATACGACAAAAGTTGTTTAGGTCTCACATACCAATTATCTCTACATCCTGTAATTTATAGAAGTCATTCTCTTCACGACTATTTGCTGCATGACCAACAAATCTTGAAGTATAGTGATTCAGACCAATGAAGTCCAACGAACGTTTAAGCAACTCCTTGTCTCGCTGTGAAAATTTTGGAAGCCTGTCTCCAAGTCTTTCACGCATGCTTTCAGGATAATCTCCGAAAAATATTGGATCCAGGTACCTGTTAGAATTTTGGTTAGAAATTACAGAAAACTAAAATTATTAAGAAAAATCCCTTTTATCTGGTACAAATCGCGCTTAATCAACTTTACACTTGCAACCTTCTTTTCCTGTGTTTGATATATGCCTCCCAAACATAAAAGAGCAAGTGGACGGTTGATACCTTATATTGACTATATACATAGTTTAAAAGATAATATGTACCAGATTTTCAGATCGATACATAGAAAGTTAGAAGTAACAAGGCCTAGAGCCTCAAGAAGATTAAGTTTCATATCATTGCATAAAGTTGTTTCAAGGAGCTGAATCAAACTTAGTAGTAACTCACAATAAAGAGGGTGAGTGTGACCTTTCCTCCGAACGCCTTGACGAAAGAGTCCACAATTTCATGGATTTTAAGCAAGACATTTATTTCTCCCACTAATTGATTCACAAAAATGATGATAAACAGATTAATGTAGCTCATGATCAAATTTTTCAGTTTAAGTGAAAATATTTTAGTCCCTTTTTTGGGTAATTTTCTTGGTAAGTAACTGAAATATGTTAGGCTTTCAGCTGCTCGACCTGAGATGAAAGATGAATACTTAAAATACATTCTCTCTTTAGCAATGAATCAAAATTCACTATTCAAATTGTCTTCTTTACGAAATCATTACTGTTACCCAAGTCACAGTGTTTAGTACCTCATGCAACAGATAATACCTATTCTAACAGATATCTGGACCATCTCTGAGATACAGTTCTTATAACCGACTGGGCTAGCATTTTGTTGGGTCTCTCCACATTAAGCTATCCTTTCTAACAATAACTCTTGGCTGACTAAGACAGACATAACAAAAAGTACCATCCAAGCTGAAAATCAAGGTGCCTTGTTGCAGCAGCTTTGTCCTCTAAATTATCTGATAAAGGTTCAGGCCATTCACAATCCACCACCAGGCCTATTTCCCCTCCTTGCTCATCCTGTAATTATAAAACCCGCCAATATCATCACCAATCGACAGAGTAGAAAAGTGACATCCCCAACTTCTTACGGAGGTGAGAAATGACAAAAGAGTCCCTTATGTTTGAGGGTAGGTTCAAAATAGTCCCTTAAGTATGCACTTAATAAGTTTTGGTCCTTCAACTTTGCTAAAAGATAACACTTTTAGTCTCCATCAAATATTTACCGAACTCTGCCTATTAGATTTGGCAGGAACTATGAAAAAGAATGAAATTAGTATGAATTCAGATTTAGAGGTACAATATTTGTAGTTTCTGCTATTTTTGATTTATTTCTAGAGCCTGGTGAAGCTATTTGATATGGTTAAATCTTTTTAGTGCTGAATATTTTAGGATTTGATGAGACTTTGTTGGTGTTTATGGTTAAATCTTTTTTTCCATTGTTTCCATCAAATCTAACGAACATAAATTGTTAAATATTTGACTGACTAAAGGTGTTAACTTTGGGCAAACTTAAGGGACCAAAAGTGTTTAGTACATACTTAAGGACTATTTTTTAACCTATCCTCAAACATAAGGGATCATTTTTGTCATTTTCTCTACGGAGGTTAAGTCGGGATAGAATAACGTAGAAAAGAAAGTAATCACAGAAACTTTAGCTACAACAGTTAAGTCAATATATCAGTGAGATAGAGAACTCTGAATGGAAGAATTTCAAATAACATTTTCTGAGAAGTAAGAGTAACTCTCGAACTGTAAGGCTACCTTAAATTTATTTCTGTAGATGGAAACAGCTTCTGCATGTGCCAACAGCTGATTGTGTGCTACCAAGAATGGTTCAGTAGAAGAACTTTCACTTTTTCCAGGTGCATGTATACCAGTCCAATATCCATTCACAGCTGTCTGAAGAGGTTCATTAATTGTAATCCACTTCTTCACTCTATTGCCAAAGCTAGCAAAGCAAGTCTCTGCATAGATGGCAAAATATTTTCTAAATATTTGCCGCAAAAAGCCAAGTTGTTGTTAGGAGGTTATTATCAACAAAGTATTCCACAAGGAACGTGGATAAACAAACTTGACTAGCAGTTTAATTGAATAAGAAAAAGCCTGCCTTCTTCAAAAGGAAATCTAAACATTTAAAAGAATGACTAGCTAACTCAAGCGTTTAGGTAAGGCAAAAGTTCATAAGCAGGAGATATAACTAAAACTCCACGGATATTCTGAAAAAATAATGAGGTGCTTGGTTTTTTATGCCCACACAAGTTCATAGGCATTCACGGAGAGGAACATTACAATCATAATCACATCAATCAGGAACTACTTGGAAGCGGAAGATCCTCATATAATATTCCTTCAGAAACCTATGACTAACATATATTAATTAAACAAAAGGCTCAATCAGATTCAGAGAATCATAAATGCTACACTTTATATGGAATTCGGTCTAAGATCACAATACCGTACATTCACTTTACAGCATTTTCAGCAAACCGAGACATTAGTGTTCCATCAGATCTAATAATACCAAAAATCATGTCGAAAAAGTAAAGTTTATGATACAGAATTAGAATTCCATATGCACCACCCACTCTGTTATAAGCATAAAAAGATTGTAATGGTTAATTACCAGAGGAAAATTGAAGGACTGGAGCTTACACAGTTTGTTCATCTAACCAGCCTCCACAAGATTCCTGAAGATTCAAAGGGAGATCCCAATGGTACAATGTTATATAAGGCTCAATGCCTGGAAAAACATGGCAAAAATTCATCATTAAAGGACAAAACAGGAAATATTTTAATCAGTATAAAACCTTCACTTCGTTGTTATATTTACAGAGTAGAAACAGCCGGTAGATTTGTATACATAAAACCAAAGGCTACATATTATTTGCTTTAATGAAGAAAAGCATTCTTGATATTATGGATAACATCTTACCCCTTTCAAGAAGAGCATCAATAATGTTATCGTAGTACTTTATGCCTTCATGGTTGATTTTGGTCCACAAGCCGTCTACACAAGTGGAGAAGACCTTATAAAAAAACTACAAGATATTACAGTGACTAATATCACAAAAATTCAGATCAGAGTTGCCACCAGGCATAAAACTCGTGTAGTGACCTAATGTAGGTATGGTAAATGGCTGTAGAATTTCTTATTCATTAAAAGATGGAATAACACAGATTAAGCAAGAAATTGACGTGCTCCAAGTTGCACGATATCCAGCATAACTGAAGCCCCAAGCTATAATAAGTGTAGGTTGAATCTGTCAGCCTATAACACGGATATTTTACTACATAATTCCCCAAGAAATGGTTTAATTAGAAAATAACAAGGTCAGGACCTTATAATTTATGACTTGAGAGAACAAAGAACTAGTTTGCTCTCTCTAGTTGCACCTCACAAGATATATAACTGTAAGTTACTGAAAAAACTCAAGAAATTTTTAGCACACTTTTCAATCCTCTTTCAAAATGGAAAAATCTTAGTTTGAGGAGAATAAAAATAGTCTTTAGGGAATGAACAATAGATCAACGACATCTTCATACGGAAATCTATGCTTTTTGAGCTGTCCTGCTAAGTTGTCTTTTTGATAAAATAAAAAAGTTTAATTGAATGTTTGGGCATGAAATTTACGTATACAAGCAGTATACAAAAAAGTAAAAAAGCTTTAAAGAGATATTTCTACAAACAACACCCACTTTTCTACGCATAAAGGAACTTCATGGATGTACCAAAAAGAAATAAGGGAAGAAAGGCTATTCCTCAACAGTGTAAAATCACAATCTACACCCCTTCGAAAGCTCTCCTATTTCTCTCCCTTCACACGACCCACATACGTGCAAGTAGAGAAACCTTCTATGCCTTGTGTTTCCTCCATCTTCCACTGCTCCAGCTGAACAACAATTCTTTCACAGTGTCCAGCCTCACCCAATGTATAACAAAACATATCACCCAATGTATACCAAAACATATCAAAACTGCTCGACAATGTAGAAGGAGGTGATCCACATCTTTCCCCAAGCACTTACACATGAAGCACCAGCTGACGCAAGTAATCTTCCTCTTCCTCAAATTCTCAGCCATCAAGATCACCTCTCTCATTGCTAACCAAGTGAAAAACGCACCTTCCTTTTAGTATTGTTAAGTTGTCAACGAACTCCTTTTAGGCCACAACAACTCCTCTAGTCTTTAGGGATTTCAGAAGCCCCGTACATTATTAAATTATTTTTGCATACATCAGCACGTCCTTGGTGATGTTTTTCTTATCCAGAAAATAAAAATACCTGCAGCCTAATATGATCATAATTCCTGTGGTACACTGGAAGTGAATCCTTCATATTCCTTGCCTTCTTTTTTGACAGATAAGAAAAAAAATGTATTTTTTTGACAGTAGATTCTTTGCCTTTTCTTTCTTATCCTTCTTATGTTAATGCATATCTAAGTCTCTAAACTCGATATATACTGAAGACATTTAGGGTTTGATTATTTAGACATTGTTACTCCATCGACATCACCAAACGAAAAGCACCTTATGCATTGATCTTTGTTATAAATGTGCATTTCCTACACCATTTAGGACCAGCTTATTCCACGAAAACTTTCAGATTTAACCATCACCATTTCCTTTTTAGATCATTTCATATTCTTTTAACTTTTGAAAATGACAAGTTTCTTCTTACAAAATTCACATAGACTACCTCCATTTTGAACTTAAATTGGAAATGGAGAAGGTAGTCTCCTAGCGCTAATGTTTTTTTTTTTTTTTTCTTAATCTATACCACAAAGAAAGTTGTCTTTACCTGGGAGAGCAGTTGATATCAACAGAGATTGCTCACAACCAAAATGAAAAAGCTAGAATGTTTGCACTGTTTGACTGGATATAAAATTTAAGAAAGGAAACAAGTTTTCTCAAACTTGCAATCAATAATTGAAACTTTGCACAGCTAGCCTCGACACCACGGTTATAAAAAAATGAAAAACTTAATACCAGGAAAGATGCGACTCCACGATATTGAAAAACGATAAGCCTTAAATCCCATCTTGGATATGAGCTCAATATCTTCCTGTATTTTAAAAGAACAAAATTAAACACAAAAAAGCAAAAAATCACTGCCATGAATAAGAACAAAGTATATCAACAAAAGCAATAGCAAAACACAAAGTATTTATCTTTTTCGACACCACCCACAAGGCAAACTTAAGGTTCAAAAGAAAGTAAACTTTTCCGATCCCAATTCCAAATTATATTGTTTTGTTAGCTTGTTTGGATGGTTGTTGCATATCGTTTCATAACATTTTGTATTGTATTGTATTGTATGGCACTGTCTTGGTTTGATGAATGCAACATTTGGATAGATTATATCGTTCCCGCCGTTACATAATACCACACATCAACAATCTGAAGAATAAACTTACAATATTATAAAGAAAAGTAGAGTACGGGATTATGAAAGCGTAGGGCAAAGGATAATATAAAATTATTAAATAATAAGCAAAGGAAAAATGAGAAGAAAAAAATAAGGTAACGATGCGATCACACCAAATCGGTCGTTACATAAAATGAGACTTTTATGATGGATTTAACCATGCGATTCAATAAATATTTAAGTAACAATCAAAACAAACATTGTATTTAAAGTAAGAATACGATACAATACAATATGTAACAACCATCCAAATAAGTTTTTAATACTAAAACTGACAAAAAAAATATATAAATTAAAAAGAGAAACGGCTACCTTGTAGCGATGATACTGATCAACAGCCACATTCCCGGTGCTTCCATCACATATTTTGCCTAACAAAAACAAAACTTCAATGAAAAAAGAAAAAGTACAAGCAGAGAATTGACCATTTTTACCTTGAGTATGTGAAAAAGAATCCCATATGCTAGGACCCCTTCCTCCCTCTTTGCTTCCACCTTCAACCTTTTTCCATATACCAAAATTCAAAAAGAAAAAATATTACAAAATGGGAGATAAAATAAAACACTGCCCCAAAAAAAATTGATAGGAGGAGCATAGGCGAATCCAGGATTTAAGTTTCATGGGTTCAACCTTTAAAATTTTAACATTGAACCTATCGTATTTTTAAAAGTATGGGTTCAAATCTATTATTTCTTGTTTTTGAAAGAAAATATTTTATTCAGAATCTCATAAATCTTTGAATGATCTCCAAATTGTCCTCTACTACACATGAAAATAGCCAGTAACACGCTTATTTATAATAGCACAAAACCTATTTTGATTAGAAACTAAAAAAGTCACCACTGCAAATTTTAACAAGACATGAATTCAATAAACTAAGTACTAGCAAATATTAAATAAGTAGTACAACTATTTTAATGAATAAAATTACGGATAGTTTCAAAAATATATAGTCCAGCATAAAATATTACATCTCACGTATTCATATTTTTAATTTACATCTGCATAACCAGCTTTTTTTGCAGCAGTGTTTATACACACGATATACAACAGTATACTATAATAATGTATAAAGGGGCCATTTCGGGTAAATATTTTCTCCAATAGAGATAGAGTGTTATTTTTCTAATAAAACTATGTGTTGAAAGTACTGACTTCAGATAAACTCGAAGCTATATAGCCAAATGGAAGAAACCTGATAAGCAGAAGTGGCAACACCAAAGACAAAGTGAGAAGGGAAGTCAGCACAAGAGAGTTGGTGCTTAGAGCTATAAATATTGTTCCATTCTTTCTCTATTGCTTTCTTTTTCTCTAAACCCATTATTAGCTTTCTTGATTTTACACTTGAATTTGTTTCCATTTATGTTATATGTTTCTAAATGGAACAAATGATTTGCAACAAAATTGAACTATAGAAAAATGGAAGTGAAGTGTGAAATCTATCTAGTCATGACTCATGAGTGAAAGTGAGTGGTCTAAGGGGTCCATAGACAAATGTCCACAGTATGAAGCAACTGGGGGAAATAAGGGAAATTTATAGGTTATTATTTAGTTGGATCGGATTTAAATGATGAAATGGATTTAAAAAATAATTTTTTGTTATTTTGGGAAATAATTTCCGTCAGGATAGGGGTATATTTGAAAACTTTAAGGATGAGAGAGATATTTTTTATCCAAAATAAGTTCGAAGAATATTTTTAGCTCTTTTTTCAAAATAGAGGTATTTTTGATAGTTTGCCCTTTATTAAATTTGAATTTATACCAAAACTGAAACCAAATTAAATTCAAAAAGTCTGATATTAAAATAAATGACTTTTAATAAAGACAATTATACTCAAAATTTAGATCTGAAATATCTAATTAAACATTTACTACGTCATCATAATTTTATTTTGATCAATTGAACCTTTTCTCTTTGTTTTTGCGTTTCTTGTCATGTCTTTGATAGAAGTTTCAAAGTTTTCGTGATTATGGACTTTTTATAAATAAAAACATTTTATAATAGTGAAGTTTATAAAGATCCTCAAAAAATAGTAGTACGTGGAATGTGTTATGAAATATAGAATGGATGTCCACTACATAAATATAATACCTCTTTCATTATCTTCCACCATATTAATGGTTCTTCCATTATCTTCCACCATATTAATGGTTCTTCCATTATCTCATATATTGAATGCATATGTAGCACTATAAATAGAGGCATAAGTTTTCATATGTAATGTACTTAAAACACATTTGGAAGAATAATAAAATCTCTCATCTTTGTCACTCTATGTTTATAGTTTTCATCCTTTAATATTATTACTCTTTTAGCTTCATTTTATAACACGTTATCAGCACGAGACTCTGCCGTTCCGAGCAAATACTTTAAAAGCCTCGAAGGTATTGATTTTCTATTTCCCTTTACTAATGGCAAATCTTACTAAACGTGAATTTGTAGCCTTAGATATATCCGACAATAGCTATATGTCTTGGATTCTTGATGCCGAAATTCACCTTAATGCGATGGGTCTGGCAGACACCATCAAAGATAAAAATGAGGCATCAAACCAAGACCGTGCCAAGGCAATGATATTCCTTCACCATCACCTTGATGAGGACTTGAAAATGGAATATCTCACTGTTAAAGATCCTCTTACTCTGTGGAATAATTTAAAAGATAGACATGACTACCTGAAGATGGTCATACTTCCACAAGCACGTTTTGATTGGCTCCATTTAAGGCTACAAGATTTTAAATCTATTAAAGCATATAATTCTGCCATGTTTAAAATTATTTCTCAGTTGAAATTATGTGGTGAAAATATCACTGATCATGCTATGCTGGAGAAAACATTCTCCACTTTTCCTGCCTCGAGTATGCTCCTGCAGCAGCAATACCGAGAAATGAAGTTCAAGAAATATTCTGATCTAATCGCACATCTTCTAGTGACTAAACAACATAATGAATTATTAATGAAAAATCATGAAAGCCGACCCACTGGTACTGCCCCATTCCCTGAAGTGAATGAGGCACATTTTCGCCATTCTAGGCGTGGAAGAGGTCGTGGCCCCAGTCGTGGTCATGGCCGTGGTCAAGGAAGAAATTTTAATCATGATTCTCGTCTTGCACCAAATAATACCCTTCACCACCAGCAGTGTAAAAGGAAGGATGAAAAGTATGAAACTGGGCAAAAGAAAAATTCAGAAAATAAATGCTTCCGATGTGGAGGAAAGGGGCACTGGTCACGTACCTGTCGTACGCCAAAGCACCTAATTATGATGTATCAAGCCTCTCTCAAAAGGGCAGAAAAGGATGCCGAAGCAAATTTTATTTCTGAAGATAATGTTGAGCCCATGCATCTAGATGTGGCAGATTTCTTTGAACTCCCTGAAGGAAAAATAGATCATTTGATCGGTGATGGATCTGTAAAAACATAGATATTTCATACGTGTCGTTTGTATGTGGTTATGTTTCCATGTTTATGTAAATGAAGTGTGTGTAATGCTTTGTTTAAATAGTAATATATGTAATAAAATGTGTGTAATGCTTTGCCTAATCATAATATCTACTTCGATATTCACTTTATCTATTATTTCATTTTGAAGAATCTATGGAAATTCCTCAAATTTTATTTGGATCAATGACCAATCATGAAGATATTTGTGTGATTGATAGTGGAACAACACATGCCATATTCAAAGATGAGAAATACTTTTCTCACTTGCGTAGAAAAAGGGGAAATATTAATACAATTTCTGGCAATTCGAAATTGATTGAATGCTCCGGAAGAGCTACTATATTTCTGACTAAGGGGACGAAACTTGTTATAGAAGATGCATTATTCTCTTCTAAATCCCCAAAAAACTTGTTAAGTTTCAAAGATATCCGCCGTAATGCATATCACGCTGAGACATTAAACGAAATAAATGATGAATATCTTGCCATTACAAAGAATGACTTCGGCCAGAAATATGTTTTGGAGAAATTGTCAACTTTGTCTTCTGGTATGTATTATGCAAAAATTAGTACAATTGAAGCACACTTGATCGTAAACCAGAAGTTTAATGATTCAAGTACTTTTGTGCTTTGGCATGACCGAATAGGTCACCCTGGATCAATAATGATGAGACGAATTATTGAAAATTCAAATAGGCATCCACTTAAGAACCTGAAGATTCTTGAAAGTGGTGAATTTTCATGTGCTGCTTGTTATCAGGGTAAGTTGATAGCTAAGCCATCGCCAATGAAAGTTGACATTGAATCCCCTGCTTTTCTAGAACGTATACATAGGGATATATGTGGACCTATTCATCCACCTTGCGGGTCATTCAGATATTTTATGGTCCTAATAGACGCATCTTCAAGATGGTCTCATGTGTGCCTCCTATCGTCTCGAAACCTGGCGTTTGCGAAATTATTGGCACAAATAATACGCTTAAGGGCACAGTGTCTGGATTATCCCATTAAGGCTATACGCCTCGATAATGCCGGAGAATTTACGTCTCAATCTTTTGATGATTATTGTTTATCAGTTGAGATAAAAGTTGAACATTTTGTAGCACATGTTCATACCCAAAATGGCCTTGCTGAGTCATTTATTAAACGACTACAATTGATAGCAAGACCACTACTTATGAAAACACGGTTGCCCACTATCGTCTGGGGACATGCTATCTTACATGCAGCATCTCTTATTCGTCTCAGACCGACTCATTATAATAAATATTCCCCGTCACAATTAGTATTTGGTCATGAACCAAATATTGCTCATCTCCGAATCTTTGGTTGTGCTGTATATGTGCCTGTAGCACCACCACAGCATACTAAGATGGGCCCCCAAAGAAGGTTAGGTATATATGTTGGGTTTGAATCACCCTCTATTATTCGCTATCTTGAGCCATTGACGGGAGATTTATTCACTGCCCGATTTGCAGATTGTCGATTTGATGAAACAAATTTTTCACAATTAGGGGGAGAGAGAAAAGAAATCAAAAGAGAAATTGTGTGGAAAGTTCCATCACTATCTCATTTTGATCCACGTGCCCCCATATGTGAACAGAAGATCCAGAAGATCATTCACTTGCAAAAGATAGCAAATCAAATGCCAGCGCATTTACTGATTTGAAAAGGATAACTAAGTCACATATCCCTGCAGAGAATGTGCCTATCCGAATTGATGTCCCAAAGGGAAAATCTACTAGTGTCATAGCCTCTGAATCTCATGCACGCTTGAAGCGTGGTAGGCCATTGGGTTCTAAGGATAAAAATCCTAGAAAAAGAAACACCAAAAATGATCAAAATGACACTATGAAAGAATATCATGAAGATATTCAAGATCTGACTAATCCTAATACTCCTGAAAATATTAGGGAACCCGAGACTCAAGTAAATAAAGAACTATCATTGAGTTCTTCTGGTAATGGGATAAATTTGAATCGATCGAAGATTATGGTGGATAATGTTTTTGCATGTAATGTTGCACTAAATATTATGAAAGACATTGACGATCAGGAACCCCAATCTGTCAAAGAATGTCGACGAAGATATGATTGGCCAAAATGGCAAGAGGCAGTTCAATCAGAATTGAATTCACTTGCCAAACGTGAGGTTTTTGGACCTGTAGTCCAAACGCCTAATGGTGTGAAACCAATTGGCCATAAATGGGTTTTTGTGCGAAAAAGGAATGAGAGAAATGAAATTATGAGATACAAGGCACGCCTTGTTGCACAAGGATTCTCTCAACGACCCGGTATCGACTATGAAGAAACATATTCACCCGTTATGGATGGCATAACATTTCAATATCTCATCAGTTTAGCTGTACATGAAAACCTTGAAATACATCTGATGGATGTGGTTACAGCTTACCTTTATGGCTCACTTGATAATGAAGTCTATATGAAAATTCCTGAAGGTTTTAAAATGTCTGAAGCAATTAACTCAAAGTCTCGGGAGATGTATTCAATCAGATTACAAAGATCGTTGTATGGTCTAAAACAATCAGGGCGCATGTGGTACAATCGCCTCAGTGAATACTTGGTAAAAGAAGGTTATATAAATGATGCCATTTGTCCATGTGTTTTTATTAAGAAAACAAAATCAGAGTTCGTTATAATCGTTGTTTATGTTGATGACATAAACTTAATTGGAACTCCAGAAGAGCTCCAAAAGGCGATTGAATATTTAAAGAAAGAATTTGAGATGAAAGATCTGGGAAAAGCAAAACTTTGTCTTGGTTTGCTGATTGAACATTTGACAGATGGGATCTTTATCCATCAATCTGCTTATACCGAAAAGGTTTTAAAACGATTTTACATGGACAATGCACATCCTTTAAGTACTCTAATGGTTGTTCGCTCACTTGAAGTGAGTAAAGATCCGTTCCGACCTCAAGAAGAAAATGAAGCTTCTTGGTCCTGAAGTACCATATCTTAGTGCAATTGGTGCACTTATGTATCTTGCTAACGCTACAAGACCTGACATAGCGTTCTCTGTTAATTTGCTAGCAAGATATAGCTCCTCTCCTACACGAAGACATTGGAACGGAGTTAAGCATATATTGCGATATCTGAAGGGAACTAGCGATATGGGTCTGTTTTATACTAACAAAGGTAGTACAGATCTTGTTGGTTATGCAGATGCAGGTTATTAATCTGATCCACATAAAGCTCGATCTCAAACAGGCTATCTGTTTACATGCGGAGGTACTGCTATATCATGGCGATCCACAAAGCAGTCCATTGTTGCTACTTCTTCGAATCATGCTGAGATAATAGCTATTCATGAAGCAAGTAGAGAATGTGTGTGGTTGAGATCAGTGATACATTTCATCAGAGAAAGATGTGACTTGAAGTGTGATACAAAATTACCCACAATATTATATGAAGATAATGCTGCATGCATAGCTCAATTAAAAGGAGGATTTATAAAAGGAGATACAACGAAGCACATTTCACCAAAGTTATTTTTCACACATGATCTCCAGAAGAAAGGTGATATTGATGTGCAACAAATTCGTTCATGTGACAATCCTGCAGATTTGTTCACCAAATCTTTGCCAACTTCAACTCTTGAGAAGATGATATTCAAGATTGGAATGCGAAGACTCCGACATCTGAATATTGGTCTTCATCAGGGGGAGTGAAATACGCGTTGTACTCTTTTTTCCTTAACCAAGTTTTGTCCCATTGGGTTTTCTTGGTAAGGTTTTTAATGAGGCAGCTCTCAAAGCGTATTTCAGATATGTGTACTCTTTTTCCTTCATTGAGGCTTTTTCCCACAGGGTTTTTCCTAATAAGGTTTTTAACGATACACATCATCTATGGACATCCAAGGGGGAGTGTTATGAAATATAGAATGGATGTCCACTACACAAATATAATGCCTCTTCCATTATCTTCCACCATATTAATGGTTCTTCCATTATCTTCCACCATATTAATGGTTCTTCCATTATCTCATATATTGAATGCATATGTAGCACTATAAATAGAGGCATAAGTTTTCATATGTAATGTACTTAAAACACATTTTGGAAGAATAATAAAATCTCTCCTCTTTGTCACTCTATGTTTATAGTTTTCATCCTTTAATATTATTACTCTTTTAGCTTCATTTTATAACAGAATGTACTTTCTTTTTGTTAAAAGTTGTACAACCACTGGCCTAAGAGCCTGTTTGGATTGGCTTATAAGTTGCTTATAAGCTAGGGCAATTCGCAGAATTGCCTTTTTTTTGGGGTGGTATTTAAATTTTGCCCCTCATATTTATGGTGTTTAAATTTTATCCTTCGGCTAAAACCCATAGGTTCCGGGTTCGAACCCCCGCTCAGTCAAAAATTTAAAAAAAAATTGCAAAGCAGAGTTTAAATTTCGCTATGCCCTCTCCGACAGACTTTTAGTCATGTTTAACTAAAAGTCTGCCGGAGGGGGCAGACTTTGCCTTGAAGCATATATATGTATTTTTTTTTTAACTTTTCAAGGTAAACTTTTACTAATGCCTTAACTAAAAGTGTGCCCCATAAAACATAACTAAAAGTATGCCCCATAAGGCGTAAGTTTTCCTTAAGGCATAACTAAAAGTTTGCCTTATAAGGCAAAGTTTAAATTTTGCTATGCTCCCTCCGGCAGACTTTTAGTTGTGTTTAACTAGAAGTCTACCGAAGGGGGCAGACTTTTAGTTGTGTTTAACTAGAAGTCTGCCGGCTCCGGCAGACTTTGCCTTGAAGCATATATATATATATATATATTATACTTTTCAAGGTAAACTTTTAGTTATGCCTTAACTAAAAAGTGTGCCCCAAAGACATAACTAAAAGTATGCCCATAAGGCGGAACTTTTCCTTAAGGCATAACTTAAACTTTGCCTTATAAGGCAAAGTCTATGCCTTAAGAAAAGTTCTTGCCTTATGGGGCATAATTTTGTTATGCCTTAACTAAAATTCTGCCCCATAAGGCATAACTAAACTATGTCTTAGGAAAAATTCTGTCTTATGGGGCAGACTTTTAGTTATGCCGGATCCGGCATAACTTTAGCTTTTCCTTAAAGATTGTATGCTGGATCCGGCATACACTCCCCAGTCCTGCCTTGTGAAATTATTTTTTTATTTTATTCTTGAGCGGGGGTTCGAACCCAGAACTTCATGTATTCGCCCACCTTTCCAAGCAAAGGGCAAAACTTAAAGACCACAAATATGAGGGGCAAAATTTAAAGACCACAAATTTGAAGGGCAAAATTTAAAGACCACCCCAAAAGAAGGGAAATCCGCGCAAAAAAATGAATAAGCTGTTTTCAGCTTTTTTGAGTGTTTGACTGGCCAGCTTAAAGTCATTTTGTGCTTAAAATAAGCCCAAAAAAATAATTAGGTCTGTTTGGCTTAGCTTATCTAAAGCAGCTTATAAGCCAAAAAAAAATAAGTTAGGCTACCCAACTTATTTTTTTTTGGCTTATAAGCTGTTTCCAGCTTATAAGCTGCCAACTTATAAGCTTCTTTTTTTAAGCCCATCCAAACATGCTCTAAGTCAAAAATTTATAAGATTTCATAAATATTTTAAACAAAATTCATTTATGTTTTCAAAATTCACTCTTTTAACTTTTTTAGATGAAAAGCTATAATTTTATTCTTTAAGGATTAATTCATTCAAACAATTGTTTTAATGGATAAATAAAAATAATTCATTCAGAATAGTTAAGCATAAAACGGAATATAAAACCACTATGAACAGGAAAAGGGAGATCAGAGTTGGAAAACTAGTTTATCCAGAAAGCTCAAATAGCAGCTCTTCCTGTTTACAAGGTGCCCTTAGGCCTTCGTTCTTGAGACATTTGATTGTCCAGCCAGGTATCATTTTTTCACCCAAACAAGAATGACAACGGAAGTGCTCTGAGCATAAACTGAGGTGTCGCATTCAGCAGAATATATATCATGCTCAAGTTCATCATGGATTTTGCAGAGTAACAAAACCACTAGAACGAACAAGGAAAGCACGAGCCTTTTAAGTTTTGACATCGAGTCAGCTATATGCTCAAAATCCTCGACGGACTTGTCACGCTCCTAACCTGGGCCTGGACGTACACGACACTCTGTGCCTGACTACATGTGCCTAAGAGAACCCCGAGCAAACCAACTGACTGACTGAATCAACATGTGGTATCATAACATACTGAATTCAAAAAATAACTAACACATGCTGATATACTGAAAGTTTGAATAATATGCGGAAACGCTAACATAAGTCTGAAGCATAACTGTAGCCGACATGACTTAACATGAAAAGCCTGCGACTTTGTCTAACTATTACTCTAGTCTATGAAGCCTCTAATGAAGTACTGAAAACACTGGTTGTTGTCGGGAAAAGGCCCCCGACATATCTGACTGTCTGCAAATACTGAAAAGAATGTAAAGTGTGACAACGCCCCGAAAGACTAAGGCTCACCAATCAGCTGATACTGGAAGTCCTAGAGTACAAATCCATCGTCCTGTAAATCAATACTTGCATCATGAAATGCAGGCCCCTAGGCAATAAAAGGAGACTTCAGTACATTTGAATTGCACTGGTATGTAAAGCAACTGAAAGAAAGAATTGTAAATGGGTGCTCGTTGAAAGGGCATCCCAAATCAATAAACATGTGTATATATATATATACACTCTGGAACTAAAACTGATAATTGTTAACTGAACTGAACAAGGAAGTAAAGATATGAATACTTCATGTTCTGAATAAGAAACCACCTGTTTATCTGAGTAAATAGTCTGTGGCCTCAGGCTCAATATATATGTGCACAAACTACGGTCTCGGGCCCAAGTATACGTATACATAACTGCGGCCTCAGGCCCCACTACAGGTGTTCAACATTCAGGAATTTAAAATCAGGAACTGAGAATCATACTGTAATACATGATGCTGAACTACTGGTCAGCGCTGAACTGAGACATGAATTTCTAAACTGATATGGAGTGTAAACATACTGAGTTTTCATGGCTGGGACTCATGGAATATGAAGGAGTTGAAAGTCACACTGTAATGCATAATACTGAAATACTGAATCATGTTAGACTACATAATAGTGGAATACTAAATAGAACTAGACTGAAACATGTATTCATGAACTGATTATGGAGTTTAAAGCATTAACTGTTTGTAAGCAATCTGAGCATTACTATCCTAAAACATGAAATCATATTAATATGGCTTTGAGAGTCATACTGAAATACTGATATGAGATACTAAACATGAAATCATACTGAGACATGAAAGCATACCGAGGTGCTGATATGCAGTATTGACTATTACTATACTAGCTGAGACATGAATTTATGAACTGATTATGAGAGCTGAAGCTTTTAACTACTTTATAAACATGCTGAGTTTCTAGACTGAGACTCATAGGTATAAAACACGAGTCTAATTAGATTACGTTATGGGTTCACAATGTTCGGAATGAAAGTCAGGAACAAATTACAAAACTAGGGAATAGAAATTCTGCAACTATTCAAGGAGACTAAGCTGAACTATATTTCTGAGGCAATTCATAACGTTGTAAAAGTAATGTAGCATAGGGAGAATCATTAACATTCCCAAACATAGAGAGCTAGCCTCACATACCTTAATTCCAGCCTTTGAGCGTAATACAACATTCATCAACCCTTTCAACCTTAATCTATACAATACAAGTCAAAGGGATTCAATATTCGCAATAATACTCATGCTTTGACCATCTAGACATTTTATCAAACACTTGGTGGGCATAAAGCTCCACAACCTCCATTGCTGGTGTTTCTACACCCAACAACCCATTCTCTTGCTCTTAGATGATTCTAAAATCTCATATTGTTATAATCAATATCATTCTTCATCGCCTAAAACATAAACATCACCCTTAATCAATAATCAACAATCAACAACCCAACCCTATAACCGCTCATGCTTTTCTATCAAACCCATCGACTCATATCTCATGAACTTAGAGTCTATAATGATCAATACAAAACTATAATCGATTAAAGGATGAAGATACTACCTTTTTGACGTTCGATTTCTTTAAATTCGGATTCTAGGATTCTTTCGTCCAAAACCAAGTCCCAATTGATTATCTACGGATTTGAAAAGTTTAATCATGTTAATAAGGTATTGGGAATTGAAATCAACTTAGAATCATCACTAATACTTACCTTGAAGCGTTCTTGAGGCTTGGGACGAGTTCTATCTCATTCTAGGTCGTTTTCCGTGTTTGGGGAAGTTGGGAAAATAAACCCTGACCTTAAATATATAGTAAAATACGTAACTTGGAAAAATACAACACCTACGCCACCCTTGCATCTCAAGGGTGCCGCACAAGGCAAAAAATTGGTCAGAAACTGCTTCTGCTCGCGCCACCCTTCCGACGCAAGGGTGCCGCTGCACTGTCTTCAGTAAAATGGGCATAACTTTTTGTACATAGCTCCGTTCAGGCTCCACAACATACCGTTGAAAAGGTATTTCAAAGGACTACAACTTTCATGTATTAAGTTTTCTCAAACTCTCAATGTATTTTCACAAAATCGGGCTGGTAAGCAAACCTGCCGTAAACTTAGCCGATTCTATCGAATCTTAAGCACCTCACTATCCGTCTTGATTCCAAACCAACTATTTCCACCCAAATTCATACCGATGGGACTTTACATGGATAAAATGTCACGTTAACACTCATTTAACACATTCACACCTATTCTGAATTTACGGGTGTTACAATGACGCATGGCCAACGCGCATGGCCTGCTGCTCTGAGTGTTTTTGTGACGCTCATAACTTCTTGCTCCAATCTACGTTTGACCTGATCTTTATACGGATGGAAATACATTTCCATGTACTACAACTTTCATTAAGGGCACTTTTTCAAATTCTTAACTAATCAAAAGGTTATGGTTGTCTCAAGTAGGCCCCTCGGCCGCTTTTGGAAAAACCAGAAACCTTTTAAATTTTGTTTTACTTTCTTAATATGAGTCGTACCTTAGTCTAAGGACCCGAGGTGTTACAGGACTTTCTTTTCTTTTGAAAAACAAAAGAATTTGAACTGACCCCCTTCCCTCCATGAAGGATGGTCAGACAAAGATATAATTACTCCCTCCATTACATTATTTTTCACTCTTTCCAATTTGGGATGTCAGAAAATTGTTACATTTACAGATAAATTGTCATATTCTCAAATAAATCCTTTTTCTTCAAAAGAAACTTTTAATTTTAAGCGAATGGAAATTTCATGGTAAGACATTTTTATTACATAAAGACAATAGTAGTATAAAAAGGTAATATTTTTGTTTTTTTAATATTGTATTGGGAAAGCTTAAAACACACACAGACACATTATATATATTTATAGAGAGAGAGTAGTAGTTGTATTAAGCTAGACAAGTTGGATGACACCTCTGAGTTCCAAGCAAAGAGACCAAAGGAAACCTATGTATTACACCAGGCATTACCATTCTGAGTGATATAAACTGGTGGATTGCCATATCTTTCTGCAATATAATTTAGAACTTTCCGAATTCCCCAAGGAACTATGTACAGCCATGCGCCTGCATGAAGTTTCACATTTTCAGTATATGATGTCCAATATATACATCCAAGGAATTGGAAAAGAGAGATCGCCCCTACTTTCTCTCCGATCACCTCTCCTCCTCCCCATTCAGCTATGACAAAACAGGGAAAGAAACCAAAAAAGAACAAAGAAAATGAGTCAACTTAGGAAAATGCTCATGTTTATAAACTAGGAAAAAACTAACACGGGGCAAAAGTTGTTAAGATCTCACATACCAATTATATCTACCTCCTGTATTTTATAGAAGTCATTCTCTTTAGGATTATTTGCTGCATGACCAACAAATCTTGAACTGTAGTGGTTCAGACCAATGAAGTCCAATGAATGTTTTAAGTAATTCGCTGTATCGCTGTGAAAATTTTGGAAGCCCATCTCCAAGTCTTTCACGCATGCTTTCAGGATAATCTCCAAAAAATATTGGATCCAGGTACCTGTTAGAATGTTTGTTTAGAAATTACAAAAAATAATAAAGAAAAATCCCTTTTATTTGTTACAAATCCCCCCTATCAACAACACACTTGCAACCTTCTTTTCTTATGTAGATATATACCTCCCAATGATTTCCCAAACATAAAAGAGAAAGTGTACTGCTGATACCTAATATTGATTATATACATGCCTTAAAAGATAGTATAGTACCAGATTTTCAGATAGATACATAGAAAGTTAGAAATATTTATGACCGATTGGACTATCATGCTGTTGGATCTCTCCACTTTAAGCTATCCTTTCTAACATGAACTCTTGGCAGACTAAACACAGATCTAATAATAAGTACCATCCAAGCTGAAAATCAAGGCGTCTTGTTGCAGCAGCTTTGTCTTCTAAATTATCTGATAAAGGCTCAGGCCATTCACAATCCACCACCAGGCCTATTTCCCCTCCTTGCTTATCCTGTAAATCTAGCACTCCCAATATTATCGCGAATAGACAAAGCAGAAAAGTGCCATCCCAACTTCTTAGGGAGCTTAATGTCAGGATAGAATAACGTAGAAAAGAAAGTCTCTGCATAGATGGCAAAATATTTTCTAAATATTTGCCACAAAAAGCCAGGTTGATTGTTAATAGGTGATTATCAACAAATTACTCCACAAGGAACGTGGATAAACAATCTTTAATAGCAGCTTAAATGAAAAAGGAAAAAAAAGTCGGTCTTCTTCAAAAGGAAATCTAAACATTTAAAAGAGTGACTAGCTAACTTCAAGTGTTTAGGCAAGACACAAACTCGTAAGCCGGAGATGTAAATAAAACTCCATGGACATTCAGAAAAACGAATGTTGTGCTTAGGTTTTTATGTCCAGACAATCATAATGACATTAATCACGAACTGAATAAATTGGATCGTGAGAAAATTCATAGATGAATAAATATTTCTTCAATTACCAACGTCATGATATGATTGTTCTTGAAATTATGAAAATTCAATTTTATGTAAAAATAGATTTTTCCTAAAATATAGGAAAAATAGTAATTTTGTAAACATTAAAGAATTAATTAACAAATATTGAATGAAAAATATAATCTTCAATAAATAAATAAATAATTATATGAAAATAGTGGCAGATTTGAGACAAAAATTCGCTAATTTTTGTGCTAACATCTATTACAAGATTTGGAGATAGTATCTTTGTGGCTAAAATTAATAAATGAATATATTATTATTCGATTACTAATATCATGGTTGTTCTAGAAATTATGAAAATTCAATTTTATATAGAAATAGATTTTCATATTTTATATTTTCAATATATTATATAGCAACAAATGGCTTATATTTTGTTAATTTGAAAGAACCTATCCCAAGTATATATTAAGAAATATGAGACATATTTTTTGCATACAAATTTATAAACTATATGTACGTGCTAATGCGTAGTTATATAATAATAATGGAGTTTTTGGGAGCCTTTGACTCTCAAAGGATTAACGCCGATAATTCAACTCCGGCAGGTCTAAAAATAAATTATGCTTCACTGGAGTTGAAGCAATTTTTTTTTTTTGTTTTCAGACCTGCAGGAGTTAAATTATCGGCATAGATTTGAAGCAAATTTTATTTTCAGACCCGCTAGCAATGAAACAGACGGGGAAGCATATTATATTTTCTTGAGTTTATACTCGAATTAGCTTTCATTTGGTTTCTGGGTCGGTGAAGAAATGCAAAACTAATATTTTTTTTATTTTCTTAAAAGAACATGTAAAGAAAGAAAAGAATCAAGAAAATTGATTTCTCTGAGTATAAATTTAAACACATTAGTTTTTACGAGAAGGAAAGTAAACCCTTACATGGCTTTTTTTTTTTAATTAAAAACAAATTTTACATCAATTTTTTCACTTCTATAAGACGAAAATGATATATCCGAGCCATTTATGTAGGGATAATTTCAATAATATACAATTGAGCATAAAATATTACATTCACATAGTCATATTTTAAATTTATATCCGCATAATCAATTTTTTTTTTTGCAACAATGTTTATACACACAATATACAACATTATACAATATTATACACTTACTATAAATATTTTCTCTAAATAGACATATGTAACGTCAGGCCATAAACTTTTTCTTCCATTTTGTTACAATTTAGCCTCTGGATTTTCCTGTTGCAATTCTTACGGAAAATATTTCATCATGAAAAGTGTAAGGACTTCTCTTCATCACGAACACTTGTAGGAACTTCTTTTACACTTGAGGAAAATGCTTGATCACGAACAATTGTAGAGAATTCTTCGTAGCTTGAGGCATGCCAATGGCACTGTCCTTAAGGATATTTCACCCGGTATGGGTGTATCCCCCAGGATTCAACAAGCTCTTCTAGTACCAAACTAGGAGCCAAAATCTAACAAAGGTTTATCTCATAAAAACCCAACAATACAAAATGAGAAGAAGTAGTTTTCCCTATGTTTTTTTCTTTTTTACTAATGAAAACAACTTTTAGTATATATAGATTGAAATAGGGACCTGATATTATGGATAGAATAAAGATGACTGAAGGCCATTCAAATGGTCAAAATACGTTTTCTACAATACAATCAATATTCTGAATATAATATAGTAAAAGCCAATAATGGCAATTCATAATGGTCTGTTGCCATTGCAACGTTATGATAGAATTCAACATACAGTTAGATATCATAAAGTGTCATCAAGTGACCAAATTAAATACAATAATACCCTTTGGCAATGGCAAATTTATTCAACATGAATTCGGCCATTAAGGCTAATAAAATAGAATCAAGTCTTTTGCATTAAAGTCAACAAGAACATTAAAAATATTCTTTTTATTTTTGAGATATTAAATAGAAAATAATATTTTTCTAACATTTCCTTCATCTTTTTCTTCCGTTTTTAACTCGAAGCGAAATATATATATATATATATATATATATATATATATATATATATATATATATATCTTTTTTAAAGTTTTGGGTTTCGATTTTTGCTGCTCAAAGTTTGTTCCAGTCAATTCAGTTTTTATTTTTTCTTTTCATTTTGTTGACTCTGCAAGTATTCAATTTCACGATTGGTATTAGCTAAGAGCTTTATGTTTCATTTATGACTGTGTGCTTTTACCTAGTGTTTGCTTGATTGATTTTGAGAATTGTTAGTACTAGGCTTGTTCGGATTTGCTTTTTCAATATTACTATTGTTGTTTATATATATATATATATATTCAATTAACCCCGACACTTTGGTTTTATTAGATTCAGGTACCTAAGTTGAGAATTGTTAGTACTAGGTTTGTTCGGATTTGTGTTTTTTTTTTTTTTTAATTTCATTGTGAATTTATTATAACTATTGTTATTTACCCTATATTTATAATATATATATATATCAGGTTCCTAAGTTGAGTTGGTCTAGGATTTGTGTCTCAACTATAAGACTTGTAGGTTAAGATTACTAGGTTCCTGTGTTTCCCATGTCGAACACTTTGAAACTGGTGTCTACTTTGGAATATCATCATCCTTCCTCGGATGCAGCCTTGAATATTTGGCAAATGTTATCGCAATAAGAATTAAGTATCAAGAACCCTAATAGCGATTATCCTTCTAATTCTTTACCCACCTCATTAACCATTAAATTTGAACTTATTACTCATGACCCATATTGGTTTAATACTGATCGATTTGAACATGAGCAAGATCATACCAAATTACTCCTCAGATTTTTCCCTTCTACCTACAGGTCATTTGAAACCTTCTTCTACGATGTCATGCGAGAAAATACCAAGAACTGGGGTGAGGAGTTTGATAAGAATTATCGTAACGTTGTCATTCATGATATGATTGGAAAAGTCCGTGAAATTATGGATGATGAGAATAACAAGGGTTGCCAAGACTTGATTGTGTTCGTTCGTGGAGTTTTAGTCGTTAACCATTCTTTGTCCTGTGAAAATGCTACGAATAATGATGAATGTGTGATTTGCTTTGAAGAGCTTGGAAAGGAAAGGGAGTTGATGGGCATGCCTTGCTCACATGTGTTTCATGGAGATTGCATTACAACTTGGCTAGAGATTGGCCATTCTTGCCCCCTTTGCCGATATGATATTCTAGCTACCTAGCTTCTGTTTTTTCAAAAATATAAAACCGAGGAAGAAGCATTAGTTGCGTTGTCTGTTGTTGTTGTTGTTGTTGTTATTGTTATTATTATTAATATATTTTATGTTATAATTATCATTGTTACTGAATCACAAACGCTTCTATTTGAACTATGGAAAAAATGGAAGTGTGAACTCTGTGTATTACATAAAGTGAAAGTGAGAGAATGCGGTGGCCTAAGGGGTCCATAAACAAAGGTCCAGAGTACGAAACAAATTGCAAGTTTGTCCTTCAAAAACGAATTTATGTCAAGTGGCCATAAATTTTTAAGATTGTGCCATATAATTTATAGGATACTCCAATGTTACTAAAAATATAAACTTATCTCCCCTGAAAAAATTATTGGGTAATTTGCAGGATTGCCCTTTGCTGGGGGTAAGGCAGAATTTGCAAAAGCAGAGGACAAAAATTAAAGACTACCAATTTGAGGGGCAAAGCTTAAAAACCACCAATTTGAAGGGCAAAAATTAAAGACCACCCCAAATGAAGGACAATCCGGGCAAAAAAAAAAATTATCTTAAGGGAAAAAGTGCAAATTGGTGGAGTATGTCTCCATTCAATTGAACATTTTTCTTCTTTTGTATCTTGTCCATGTTGAGAACCAACATTTATTAAATTTGAAGTTATACAACAACAAATCTCAAAAGTTGGATCTGAGTAGGGTAGAATGTACACAAATCTTATCTCATCTTTATGACATTGAGAGACAACTTGAAAAGTCTAATTTTAAAATAAATGACTTTTAATAAAGAAACTTTCACATTCAAAACTTAAATCTGAAATCTTTGATAAAAATTTACTACTTCATCGTAGCTTTTGTTGAACAATTGAACCTTTGTTTACCCCATAAAAGGTACAAAAAATATTTGTTAGTGGTTTGAAGGATACGTGAATTGATTTGTAATAAGCAAGTAAAAAGTAATAGCAGTTGAATAATGAAATCAAGTAAATATAAAGTAAAAAAGCAATAAGTAAACCTGGGCCGAATGAGCCTCGGATGAAATTTTTTGTTGAATATCACTCCGATGAAGCACTTAGCCTCGACGAACTTATATTAACTTGGAACAAGAAGAATAACAAAAGAAATTTTTTTGCTTATAATCAGGGCTGATCGTATAATTGTGCGCAAGTAGTATATTTTTCGATACCTATTACAGTTAATGAGTTTAAGCTCCTTTTATAGTTGAAAAATGTCAGATTTGAGCTGTGAATCTAGCCTAATAATGAGCAATAATAACCAATGAATGCTACTTTTAATACAGAAGTGTAACGTTCAGCTCCGAATCCGGGCTAGTTACGTAACGTTTTGTTGTTCATAAATGACCCGTAACAATTGCTCAGTAACATTTGATCCGGGCTCACACGAAATCACTACAACCGGTTAAATCACACATCATATCATTGATTGAATCTATTTTTCACGTGTTCCTCTTTCCTCATGCCGCATGTCAAGCTATATTTACGATGTATACACAACCCCGTCTCTTTGATTTTCCTTTTCTTCTCGTGTTTTTGAGAGAAGTTCCAAAGTTTTCATGATCATGGGCCTTTTATAAATAAACAATTTTTTTCCTAGTAGAAAGTTTATAAAGATCCTCATACGTTAGTCCATGAAATTAATCTACGTTCTTTTTGTTAAAAGTTGTACAATCAACGGCCTAAAGCCAAAAAATTATGAGATTTCATAAATATTTTAAACCAAATTTATGTATTTTTTGAAATTTACTTTTTTAACTTTTTAGATGCAATGTTATAACTTTATTCTAATTTCATTCAAAAAAATGTTTTAATGGATAAATAAAGATAATTCATTCAAAAAAGTCAAGTATAAAACGAAATATAAAACCATTATAAACAGGAAAAAAAGGTAACAGATGTTTGGGAAGAAGGAACAATCACAACCAACAAGATGGATATATGTATGCTAATTTGTTAGAAATAAAAACTTTACTTAATTTACTCACTCATTTGAATAACTCAATTTTTTTTTTTTAAATATGATAATTAGAAAAATTATATATTGTATATAATTAAACATCATTTCCAAGTCTTTTTAATATAAATTTATAATTTTCTTGTATAGTGACGTATTAATGCATTAAATATTCTTTTCATATTATCAAATTTTTATTTCAATATTTCAAGTTACAATTATTTTTAATTCTTAGCAAAAAGTTTTCTTATAACCACTAAATATTACTGCAGATATCACAAAGTCACAATTAATATTTAGAAAAATTCATTATTCCTTATATAGTCATGAACTTTATCTAATATTTTAGAACTTTGAATAAACTAATTAAATTTTCATATCTACCAGTAAGATTTTGAAAACAAGAATCAATATATTATATAACAACAAATGGCTAATAATTTGTTAATCTGAAAGACCCTATACCAAGTATATATTAAAAATTGGATACATATTTTTTGCATACAAATTTATAAACTATATACACTTACTAATGACTAGTTATATAATAATAATGGAGTTTTGGGGAGCCTTTGACTCTCGAAGGACTAACGCCGCTTCAACTCCGGCAGGTTTGAAAATAAAATATGCTTCATTGGAGTTGAAGCAAATTTTATTTTCAGACCTGCCAGAAATGAAACAGACGGGGGAAGCATATTATATTTTCATGAGTTTACACTCGAATTAGCTTCCATTTGGATTCTTGGTCGGTAAAGCATATTTTATTTTCTTGAGTTTAAATTAGCTTCCATTTGTATTTTGTGTTTACTACCTGTTTACTTTTAAACTAGGTAACTTATTCGCGCTTTGCAGGCTTTCTTGTTAATAGCCAAATACTATTATATTTCAAAATTAAAATATATTCAAATAAAAAGAACATGTAAAGAAAGAAAAGAATCAAGAAAATTGATTTCTCTGTGTATAAATTTAAACACACAGTAATTTTTACGAGAAGGAAAGTAAACCCTTACATGGCTTTTATTTTAATTAAAAATAAATTTTTGCATCAATTTTTTCCCTTCTATAAGACGAAAATGATATATCCGAGCCATTTATGTAGGGTTAATTTCACTAATATATAATTGAGCACAAAATATTACATTCACTTAGTCATATTTTAAAATTACATCTGCATAATCAATTTTTTTTACAACAGTGTTTATACAATATTATACACTTACTATAAACAATATATAAACCTCGTGTAAAAATGAATAACTCCCTCCGGAAAAAAGAATGTTCACTTAGTGTTTATTTTTTATTAAAAAAAAGTGTCCACTTATCAAATCAAGAAAGAATTATCTTACCTTTCTAGATTTGTCCTTATAATTGTTAAGTGATAAAATTCCAATACCTATTTAATTATGGACATTTTAGTCAAATTACTCATTTTTACCTAGGAGTTAGTAGTATTTTATTAAGAAGTGTGCAAATGACTAAGTGAAAACTCCTTTTGATCCGGAAGAAGTAATATATATAAAAAGGTTATTTTAGGTAATTATTAGAAATATGGGTCACTTCAGATAGGGAAAAGGGTCAAATATACCCCTCTACTTTAGTTTATTGGCTAACTTTGCTCTCCGTTAGCCAAAATGGTCAAATATACCCCTCCCGTTACAAGTTAGGATCAAATATACCACCACCGTTAGCAAAGTTTCAAAAATATTCCTCATTTCTAACATATTCCCACATAAGCAAGTCTAGTCATTGGAATTGAGTGGCATGGACGCCACATGACATTTAACTTATTCTATGTGGTGCATACGTGGTGATTTTTTAAAAATAATCTAGAAAATTGATTTTTTTTAAACCAAATCTGAAAAAAAAAATGACTTTTATTAAAAATCTGAAACTTTTTTGTATTAATAAAACCCCTTTTTTTTAAATATATTCTCGAAAATTGGATATTAAAGTAGAGGAGTATATTTTACCCTTTCCCTTTCGGATAAATATTTTCTAGACATATGTAACGTCAGGCCATAAATTTGTAAACTTTAGCGTCTGGTCTCCCTTAAAAACCCAATACCCAACTTGTAAACTCAAAGTTCATCATCATGGTTAACCCACGAAATATTGGTTTTTAACTTCATTCCTGTGGGGATTATCCTTTTGTAAAATCAATAGGTTTCCTTCATCTTCTTCTTCCTCTTTTTTCTCGAAGCAAAAAAAAAAAAACTTTTTTAAAGTTTTGGGTTTCGATTTTTGCTGCTTAAAGTTTGTTCCAGTCAATTCAGTTTTTATTTTTTTGACTCTGCAAGTATTCAATTTCACGATTGGTATTAGCTAAGAGCTTTATGTTTCCTTTATGACTGTATGCTGTTACCTAGTGTTTACTTGATTGATTTTGAGAATTGTTAGTACTAGGTTTATTCGGATTTGCTTTTTTAATTTTTCTATTGTTGGTTATATATATTTTCAATTAACCCCGACCCTTTTGTTTTGTTAGATTCAGGTACCTAAATTGAGAATTGTTAGTACTAGGTTTGGTCGGATTTGTTTTTTTTTTTTTTCAATTTCATTTTGATTTTATTATAACTATTGTTGTTTACCCTAAAATTATATATATTTATATATATATTTACCTTATTTTGTATTAGATTCAGGTTCCTAGGTTGAGTTGGTCTAGGATTTGTGTCTCAATTATAAGACTTGTAGGTTAAGATTACTAGGTTCCTGTGTTTCCCATGTCGAACTCTTGGAAATTGGTGTCTACTTTGGAATATCATCATCCCTCCTCGGATGCAGCCTTGAATATTTGGCAAACGTCATCACAACAAGAATTAAGTATCAAGAACCCTAATAGCGATTATCCTTCTAATTCTTTGCCCACCTCATTAACCATTACATTTGAACTTATTACTCATGACCGATATTGGTTTAATACTGATCGATTTGAATACGAGCGAGATAATACCAAATTGCTCCGTCTCAGATTTTTCCCTTCTACATACAGGTCATTTGAAACCTTCTTCTACGGTGTCATGCGAGATAATACCAAGAACTGGGGTGAGGAGTTTGATAAGAATTATCGTAATGTTGTCATTCATAATATGACTGGCAAAGTCCGTGAAATTATGGATGATGAGAATAACAAGGGTTGCCAAGACTTGATTGTGTTCGTTCGTGGAGTTTTAGTCATTAACCATTCTTTGTCCGGTGAAAATGCTACGAATAATGATGAATGTGTGATTTGCTTTGAAGAGCTTGGAAAGGAGAGGGAGTTGATGGGCATGCCTTGCTCACATGTGTTTCATGGAGATTGCATTACAACTTGGCTAGAGATTGGCCATTCTTGCCCCCTTTGCCGTTATGATATCATAGCTACCTAGCTTCTGTTTTTCCAAAAATATAAAACCTAGGAAGAAGCATTAGTTGCGTCGTCTATTATTATTATTATTATTATTATTATTATTATTATTATTATTATTTGTTAGGTTTTTGAGCATTTTAATATTGCAAATATCTTTCACATTTTTGTCCAAATTCGTCACATGTTTTGTGCCTTGCCATGTAATTTTATTTTCATTTGGGTAGCCACAAAAATTGACCATATCTTTCACATTTTTTGTGGAAAAAAATGTGAAGACCATGGTAGCCACCATATGAACATGGTAGCCACCATATGAACATATTTGGTCTTAGTTTCACATTGCTTTGTATAAAAAAATGTGACAATGTTTTTCACATTTTTTGTTGAACAAGTTTTCCACATTTTCATCCATTATAAAAGGATGAATTATGATTCACCAATTCATACATTCAAATATATTCAAGAAAAAAATAAGTTTATCCTTAACTTGTGGGTGTAGAGAGGAAAAGTGAGGAAAGTAAAAATAAAAGAGTTTATTAGTTGAAGGAAGGTGTTCTTCTTTTGGTGGAGCTTTGGACTCAACATCTTGTCCAGAGTTTGTTGAGTTATACGACGTGTTCGGGCTGTTGTATCCTGGAGGGGACAAGTCAGGAAGATTACTGCTGGACCGGTAAATTTGCTGCAGTGGGCTTGAATCTCCTTAAAGAGAGCGAGATATCCGCGCCTCAGCCGAAGAAATTTTTATTTCTATTTTTCAATTGTAATTGTAATTTCATTGCAATATCACCAACAATTTTAAGGAGATTCAAATGGCTACAATTGAAAAATCGGCGGATGTCAAAGTAGGAGATCTTAACAAGCCATTTCGGTTCAACAGTACTCACTTTAAGAGATGGAAGGGTAAAGTACTTTTCTACTTAAGTCTTCTCAATGTTTTTTATGTGTTAAATGAGAAGAATCCAAATAAAGTAGACAACTCTTCCATGAATGATGAAGAACTTATTTCTCTTCAAGAAAAAACTGAAAAGTATAATGAAGATTCATACAAGTGTCGGTATTATTTACTTAATTGTCTATCAGATAATTTTTATGATTATTATGTTAGAACTTACTCTACTGCAAAGAAAATTTGGAAAGCGTTGCAGAGTAAATATGATAACGAGGAGGCTGGAGCGAAAAAATATGCTGCTAGTAGATTTTTTCGTTTCCAAATGGTGGACAGCAAATCAGTGGTAGACCAAACCCAAGATTTTATAATGATCCGCATGGAGGAAGAAGCAAGGGGCCAAGATGCACTTTTGCAAACGGAAGAGATCAACTTACAACCTGTTACAAATAAGGTAAATTTAATTACTTCAAATAATGCTGCTCCTAATACGAACAAAAATACCTCTATGAAGCTTAAGAAGAAAATATTCAAGGAAAATAATGGTAGACCTCCCAAGAAAAATAATGGTAGTATCAACCAAGCACAAAATCAACAAACACAAAATGGAGGACCATGCTTTGTCTGTGGCAAGAGTGGGCATATTGCTCGATTTTGCAAGTTTCGGAAACGTGGTCCTACACCTCAGGCAAACGTTACCGAAGAGCCACTTGTGGCGATGATAACAGACATAAATATGGTTGAAAATGTTGATGGATGGTGGGCTGATTCTGGTGCGAACCGTCATGTCTGCTATGACAAAGATTGGTTCAAAGTGTATACTCCATTTGAGGAGCCCAAAACCATCATGCTTGGTGATTCTCACACTACTCAAGTGCTTGGAAAGGGAGATGTCGAGTTGAGCTTTACCTCAGGAAGGGTGTTAACTCTAAAAGATGTGCTTTTTACTCCTTCCATGAGAAAAAATTTGATGTCTAGTTTTCTTCTTAATAAAGCAGGCTTCAAACAGATTATTGAGTCTAATCAATATGCAATAGTGAAAAAAGGTATTTTTGTGGGAAAGGGGTATGCTTGTGATGAGATGTTCAAGTTGAATGTTGAGATGAATAAAGTTACTAATTCTATTTACATGCTTTCTTCCACTAATTTTTGGCATGCTCGTTTGTGTCATATTAATAATCGTTATGTGGGAATCATGAGTAGTTTAGGATTAATCCCAATGATTAAAAAGGATTTTGAAAAATGTGAAGCTTGTAGTAAAGCCAAAATCACAAAAAGGCCTCATTTTCAAGTTGAAAGAAAAACTGAATTATTAGAGTTAATTCATACTGATATTTGTGAACTTGGAGGAATTTTAACTCGTGGAGGAAATAGATATTTTATCACTTTTATTGATGACTTTTCTAAGTATACATATGTTTTCTTGATGAAAAATAAAAGTGATGCTTTTGAAAATTTTAAAATTTATCTCCATGAAGTTGAAAATCAGTTTGGTAAAAAAATAAAAAGAATTAGAAGTGATAGAGGCCGTGAATATGAGTCTAACGAGTTTAATTATTTTGTTAGATCGTTGGGAATAATTCATGAAACTACTCCACCTTACTCTCCTGCATCTAATGGTGTAGCTGAGAGAAAAAATAGAACTTTGGTTGAGTTGACAAATGCCATGCTTATTGAGTCTAGTGCACCTTTAAATTTTTGGGGTGAAGCTATTTTAACTGCTTGTTATGTATTGAATCGAGTGCCTCATAAAAAGACTAAATTAACACCATTTGAGTTGTGGAGAGGCCACAAGCCAAATTTGGGATATCTACGAGTTTGGGGTTGTTTAGCTTATGTAAGGCTAATGGATCCCAAAATAAGTAAATTGGGTAAAAAAGTTACTACTTGTGCTTTTCTTGGTTATGCTTCAAATAGTACAGCCTATAGATTTTTTAGTCTTGAAGAAAATATAATAATAGAATCAGGAGATGCTATTTTTCACGAAAATAAATTTCCATTTGATTCTAAAAATAGTGGGGGTCATAGGACTAACGAAAATATTTTGTCACTACCTAGCTCTTCTACTCCTGTTTTGAAAAATAAAGAAAGTGATGATTTTGAGTTAAGAAGAAGCAAAAGAGCTAGAGTAGAAAAAGATTTTGGTCCTGATTTTTATGTTTTTAATGTTGGTGATGACCCTCTCAATTTACAAGAAGCTTTATCTTCACATGATGTTATTTTTTGGAAAGAGGTTGTAAATGATGAAATGGAATCACTTATTTCCAATAAAACTTGGAAGTTAGTTGATTTACCACCGGGTTGTAAAACAATTGGGTGTAAATGGGTCCTTAGAAAAAAAGTTAAAACCGGATGGCTCTGTTGATAAATATAAGGCTAGACTAGTTGCTAAAGGTTTTAAACAACTAGAAGGCCTAGAATTTTTTGATACTTTTTCTCCGGTAACTAGAATTACATCCATAAGGCTTTTAATTGCTATTGCTGCAATTTTTGATTTGCACATTCACCAAATGGATGTAAAAACTGCTTTTTTAAATGGGGACCTAAATGAGGAAATTTATATGGAACAACCCGAAGGTTTTATTGAAGCAGGCCAAGAAAGCAAAGTGTGTAAACTTACTAAATCCCTATATGGCTTGAAACAGGCACCAAAGCAATGGCATGAGAAATTTGATTCCTGCATGATTGAAAATGGTTTTAAAACAAACGAATGTGATAAGTGCATCTATCACAAGTATTGGAATAATTCACATGTTATTGTTTGCCTCTATGCTGATGATTTATTGATCTTTGGCTCTAACATGAATAGTATTGGTGAAACAAAAAATATTCTTAGAAGCCATTTTGACATGAAAGATCTTGGCGAGGCAAATTTAATTCTTGGAATAAAAATTACTAAAACATGTGATGGAATATTCCTTGACCAGTCACATTATGTTGAGAAAATATTGAAAAAATATAACTTTCTTGATTGCAAGCATGTTATAACTCCTTTTGATTCAAGTGTTCACTTGTTTCCTGTTCAAAGTGACAATGATGTGATAAATTAAAAGGAATATGCTAGCTTAATTGGAAGTTTGAGATATGTGACTGATTGCACTAGGCCTGATATTGCGTATGCAGTTGGAGTACTTAGCAGGTTTACAAGCAAGCCAGGTAATGAACATTGGCATGCCATAACGAGAGTTATGAAATATTTAGTTGGTACAAAAACCTATGGCTTGTTTTACAAAAAAATATCCTGTTGTACTTGAAGGCTTTACTGATGCAGATTGGAACACTTTATCTGGTGATTCCTGTTCTACCACTGGTTATATCTTTACGTTGGTAGGTGGTGCTATTTGTTGGAAATCAAAAAAGCAAACTATAATTGATAACTCTACCATGGAGGCTGAACTAATTGCTTTAGCTTCAGCTAGTGAAGAAGCGAATTGGTTAAGAGATTTATTATTTCAAATTCCTTATTTTGAAAAACCAATTCCTCCTATTTTAATTCATTGTGATAGCACCGCTGCAATTGGTAGAGTTCAAAACCGTTATTATAACGGTAAATCCAGATCTATAAGGAGAAAACACAGTACTGTGAGATCATATTTGACAAGTGGTACCATTAACGTTGATTATGTCAAATCTTGTGATAATCTTGCAGATCCACTAACCAAGGCCTTGGCAAGAGAAAAGGTCTGGAGCACATCGAGGGGGATGGGATTGAAGCCCATAAATTCATGAGTCGTATATGAGGAAACCCAACCTGGGGACTAGAGATCCTATAACCAGGTTCAATGGGAAAAACGAATCATATGATGACTTGTTGAGAAAAATGCACTATTTTATTTATTCCCTCCCTATGGTGTAAGTGCATTATTCTGTAACAATTTGTGGAGGTTGAGTTTATAAACTCTTAATGAAACTCTGTAGCTCGTATGAGTGGGGTGTTATGTTACAGAAGCACTCTTGACAGATTTCACCTATGTGAGTGTGGAAGTAAGGCCGTTTCCTATGAGAATTGGGCTCGTTCTCAAAAGCACTCATGAAAACTGGGATAGCACAAGGCCGTAATGTGCTGGCTATTAAAGCTCATGTCAACATCTTGATTATTATGTGTAAGCAGTAATTCTTTATTTCCCTAAAGCAGCCATAGTTCAAGTCTGAGACCACTACGGCTCTGGAGTAAAGATTATTGTTTTACTAAGTGGAGGTTCAATGCAGAGCACACCTTCATTATGCATATTAATCTACCTTCAGCTGATAAACTCTCTTATGTTAATATTAAAATGAGTGGGGGATTGTTAGGTTTTTGAGCATTTTAATATTGCAAATATCTTTCACATTTTTGTCCAAATTCCTCACATGTTTTGTGCCTTGCCATGTAATTTTATTTTCATTTGGGTAGCCACAAAAATTGACCATATCTTTCACATTTTTTGTGAAAAAAAATGTGAAGACCATGGTAGCCACCATATGAACATATTTGGTCTTAGTTTCACATTGCTTTGTATAAAAAAATGTGACAATGTTTTTCACATTTTTTGTTGAACAAGTTTTCCACATTTTCATCCATTATAAAAGGATGAATTATGATTCACCAATTCATACATTCAAATATATTCAAGAAAAAAATAAGTTCATCCTTAACTTGTAGGTGTAGAGAGGAAAAGTGAGGAAAGTAAAAATAAAAGAGTTTATTAGTTGAAGGAAGGTGTTCTTCTTTTGGTGGAGCTTTGGACTCAACATCTTGTCCAGAGTTTGTTGAGTTATACGACGTGTTCGGGCTGTTGTATCCTGGAGGGGACAAGTCAGAAAGATTACTGCTGGACCGGTAAATTTGCTGCAGTGGGCTTGAATCTCCTTAAAGAGAGCGAGATATCCGCGCCTTAGCCGAAGAAATTTTTATTTCTATTTTTCAATTGTAATTGTAATTTCATTGCAATATCACCAACATTATTATTATTATTATTATTATTTTATTTTTTTTGATATATTTTATGCTATAATTATCCATGTTACCGAATTACAAACTCTTCTATTTGATGTAAAAACCTGATCTATCTATTTATATTGAAGCCTTCAAAGGCCTGGTATTAGTTTAAGAGTTTTATGTTCATTGTCATTTCATATGTGTTTGTAGGCTTTTATTTGTTTATATTGAAGACTTAATAGGCCTTGTATGTCAAGTTTCATTCACAGTCTGGTGATTTTGCTCCGACATGATTTTGGTGGTTGCATATGTATCTTTTTGTGATGGCTGTTCTTTGTGCTGCTGCCGCAGAGCTCACTACTGGACAAAGCGCCAAATCTCTGTTTGGAATGGATTTATACTTTTTTTTTTGGGAGTAGGTAACGTATATCAACAACAATAACATACCCAGTGTATTTCCTGAAGTGGGGTCTGGGGAGGACAGAGTGTATGCCGACCTTAGCTTCGCTAGCAGTGTCGAGCTTTTCTCGCGATTCGATTGGGGTAGAGATCCTGTTTCAGAAAGACCCCCGGCAAATGACGCATGACATAGTAGTTTGTGAAGGACAATAGAGATGTTAAAAGGCATAGTAAATAAGACATTCAAATTATAGAGAAAGCGTAACATAGCTTTGAGAGTAAAGTAAAGCGACACCTGAAGTAACAGAAGTCTAAGGACAGAAACCACGAGAATAATGCTAATACGATCTACCCACCAAGCCTACCCCGCAAGAGAACTACATTTACAGGATGAGCAAGGAGGGGAAATTGGCCTCGTGGTGGATTGTGAATGGCCTGAGCCTTTATCAGATAATTTAGAGGACAAAACTGCTGCAACAAGGCTCCTTGATTTTCAGCTTGGATCGTACTTTTTGTATGTCTATATTAGTCAGCCAAGTGGAGAGACCCAACTAAATGCTAGCCCAATTGGTCATAAAAACTGTATCTCATCTCAGTACTAAACACAGACTTGGGTAACAGTAATATCCCGCGAAAAAGACAATTTTAGGCATAAATTCAAAGAAACATTTCCAGAAAATAAATACAAATGTTTTCAGTAGTAGAAAACAGGGGCGGAGCCACCCTATAACAAGGGTGGTCAGATGAACACCCTTCGCCGAAAAATTATATCAAGTGTATAGGTTATGTATTTTATGAATATATACTATATATTGAACACCCTCTGCACAACTGAACGGCGCAGCTCAGTGGCAAAGAATGTTCAAGTTCGGTCTCATCTCGCGGGTTCGATCCGCCACTAAAGCATTTTCGTTCACATTTTGAATTTAAAACAAATGGAGGCCCTATTGGATTTCATCAAATAGGATCCAATTAGCCAAATATATATGGCCAATACCTTCTTTACTTCATTTTCTGTTAAGTATTTTCTAAAATATTAAAGTATAATAACAAAGGTAAGTTTATATTTGTAATTTAGTTTAATGCAGGCTATAATTATAATAAAGATGGTTATTTTCGTGATTTCATTAATATATTAATTACTATTTAGTTTTATGTGTCACACCCCATTTTAACCGGGTTGATTTAGGGGTATGACGTATTGGTGATTCCTGTTTATTTGTGTTTTAAGGAGTCGCCACCTAATTAGTTTAATGGTGAATTAGGACACCTAGAGGTTAATTAAGGCAAAGTTAAAAACTAAACCTCAATTAATAGTCTGCTTAACCAATGTGATTCTAGGTAAGGGCTCTATATTATCCTAAAGGGAAGGGGTTAGGCATCCTTTAGAATCCGTTAACTTACGGTTATCCGACCAAACTTAGGTTAATTAATTAGGCCTAAAGATGCAAATATAATATTTAAAATTAACGAAAATAGCTTATAGATACTGCTAAAGTCTTAAAGAATATATTAAAATATGCTTTAGAGAAAAGATAATGATTTGCATGAAAGAAGATTTTAAATGCCATTTTCGAATAAAACTTATAAAAATCGCTAAATCTCTAAGCAATAATGCTTTTGAAAAATAAGATTTGGCACAGAATATATGAATAGAAGAAAACACGAATTTTGTGCAATGTTTTAAAAAATATTTGAAATAACTCAATGGCGAGATATTAATAATTCTTTTTCGCGATTTAAGAATGTAAACAAAAAATACAAAATAGCTAATGTGAATTTAAATAAACTTATATTGTATCAATATGGTGATATAGAAATGCTTAGACTTATTTTCTTTAAAAAAAAGGACATAAATTTCCCTTCTTTTCATTAGTTTTATTAATTACACTTAGCTAAAATGATGTGTGATTGATTCCAAATTTGAAGAGTTATTTGCGAAAATATGCTTGAGTTTACATTTATGTAATAGCGGTGTTTTGAAAATCAAAAATATGAATTTATGCCATCAATTATTCTAGAAGCAAATATCATATATTCTATGAATAACTTAATGTGAAGAGAAGAAAATGAAACTTACGGGATTAATTATTGGTTTAGTTCAAACTAACTACCCATTACTAAAACTAAGCCTAACAATTATTTAAGATTTATCTAAACTAAGAAAACAAAAACAAACAAAGAATTAGTTTGCATAATACAAATTTATATGCACAAAAATAAAATAAGAGGGTAATAAGTATCAAATGGGCCAGCCCGTTTAGGGACTGCTGGACCCATTTTCTGTTGGGCTGCTGCTGCTGTTCCTGTGTATTGGGCTTAGCCCAGAAATTCCCTTTTATTTTGCTGTGGATGGATCGACACGGGAGAGGGATTGCGTTGGACTTTTGGCCCAACACCGAGTGCGGAGGAGGACGAGTCTCTCGGACTCGTATTCGGTGGTCACGCATAAAATGAAAGGAAAAGGATTAGTATGTAATAAAATACTACGGCCTAAATAAAGAAAACTAAGCATATAGATTGAATGGTATATAACACAACAGTAGAGCACTTAGAGAAAATCGTTCATCCTAGGTAAGATATTGATATGAAAACAAAATGAAACCTATGTGGTCATATTGGATAAACGTAGGCCAAGTAGGGTCATACTCAATATTTTGAACAGAGGCTTAGTGAATAAAGAAAAGAATTCCCCAAAATTATCAACACTTAATAGTAGAATCAACTGTCTAGGATGATACGTTCAATATACGATAGATATACCGTCATATACCTGTTAAGATAAATATACAGAGTTGCATAGATTCTGTGTATATGAGTATATACACAGAATTCAATGTCAATATTAATTGATCATAACTGAATGCTCAGATTGGTTATATCAGATAACTTTCAACATATACTTTTGATATAAACTCGTTCAACCAAGTAATTAATGCACAGGTTAAGTCGATAAGCTAGCCTATGTTTATGAGTTTAAACTGACTTCATTACCATGTTTTCGTGGACAGAAATGTTGAAAGAAAAGGGAAAGGGAGTCCAACTGGTCATTAGGGAACAAAAGAAGAAGGAAATATATTCAGGGAAAACATACATTCTAAGAGAAACACTTGGTCAAGACAGATGACACATTAGGAAGCTCGTGGAAGCAAATCAAAAGACAGACACAAAAGACGCACACCATATTCAGAACCTATAAGCCAACAGGAAGCAGTCATACATATGAGATCCCTCATACAGGATTAACAGACATTCATAACTCCAGCAAACAACCAATTGGGTCTTCTTCAAGGTAGGAGTCAAACAAAACCCCATATCTTTTCTACGAATGATTATGCCTATCAAATAACAAACTAAGTGTTCTTTAAACAGGCTTTAGTTCCTGGAGAAACAGCAGTTGTTACACTCAAAACCATAATAACGAATCAACCAATAATGCAGCCATGAATAACAAAATTGCAGCCAAGAACAGAACCCTTTGAACCAGCAACTGGTTTATAGCAGGAAAATCAGCTCTAAACACAGTATCAGATGATACGACTCGATAACAGTATGCTTTTAAGGAGTGATAATATTTGACTTCAGAGTTAACCAAAAACATTATTTTTTAAAGTGTCACAATCAATAAGCCAAGCCAAACAGCCAGAGTACATCAAAGCAGAAACATATAAGGGTTGAGACATAGTCATCAAAAAATTATTTCCAGGCACATAAGCAAACATCACCCTTCCTGGGCAGTAATACAATCATTTAAGATTATCCAAGGTGATAATTTGAGGCTGAATTCGAGCCCCTCTAATATCTGATCACAATTTCAGTTAGCCTTATCTAACAGGTTTGATAAAGACATGTTTTCTTGTATACTAAGAGGACTTCCAAACACTTGAGCACATAATAACAACATGGTCACACTATTTCTGTGAAACTGTTTCCAGTCACCAAAGCTAAATACTACATATTGTTGATTAAAACAAAAAAAAAACAGCTCAGGCATTTGTGTTAGCACATGATTATCTTGCACAAATTGAGGGTATCTTTCTATCATTTCCATTTCCAATAGCACTATGTTATTAATCCCTAAGTTATGGGAATCAGATCTTGTTCATATGAGATTTATAACACACTCTTAAAAGCCACAAACAAACCTCAAGCAAAGGAAGAGGGAGAAAGAGAACACAAACACCTATTCCTATCTTCGACATTTCAGAGAAAGAAACTAAATCTAAGGGGGTTGAAAATTCCATTAAGGTCTTGTTTGGACTCTCAGAGGTAAACACACCAATTATACATATGCAACACAGTTCACATCAAATATCCTTCATACAAATCCAACGCTGTCTACACATGATTTTGACACTATAACCAGCAAATTTCACATAGCAAAGATCTGATTTATTAGCAAAACAGAGGGGAAAACACATCTACGCAATGATCTGACTAGCCCACCTATTAGAATGGGATCCACAATATACATACCATACATAAAATGGGACAAAGGTCATACTGGATTAGGTTTAATTCAATTAAACAAACATAAACAACTGTGAGCAACAAGTGATTGTACATGCTTAACTGATCATTAACCAAATTAACTGGGAACGAAACCTAAATAATTCCATACCATTTATTAGATCGAACTATCAGTATGCAAATAAACACTGTCCAAACTAAGCCGCACACGCAAAAGTTTCCATATGTAGATGATGAAGAACCATAAAAGCTCTTAGTTCTACAGCATAGACATATATTAAACTAACAAAAGGAACACAAAATCATGTATCCACGCCAAAGTACTTGCCTTACACCAACGTTTACTTCCAACAAAGATATTTCTTTTGTTAACATATTCAGAGGAGGAGTCTTTTTCCCATTCGGATCCGATAAAAGTGACTAAACTACAATATGATTATATATATGTAAGTTCCTTGAAGACGCCCTCGACGATTAAGCACCACATGGAACTTTTAGGTCATCTTTTAAATCATAACCATGAAAACTCATTTGTACACTTGTCCATGAGGATTCATATACATCATCTTCCTATTAAAACTTTAAAACTTTAAAAAGACAGTATTCAGAAACAATTCACGTCAAACGATATCAACAAAATGACAGATCCATGTCTAAAACATTGACATACTCAACATTCACTATTAAATTTTCTGCTAAAATGATTCATCCTTCTAAACAACTTCATATATCAAATGTAGCTATTCATAATATATAGTACGACAAACAGTTCTCCATCTCCAAAATGACGTATTCAGAAACAATTCACGTCAAACGATATCAACAAAATGACAAATCCAGGTCTAAAACATTGACATACTCAACATTCAAATGAATCATCCTTCTGAACAACTTCATTTTTCCTCATGAAAATATTTCCTTCCACAAGGGCAGGAAACTTCAATACTCACAGTTCTTACGTTTTCTTCAATGCGGTGGACTACTTGGACAGCAGCAGTGGTAATAGGCGGCGGCAGAGGCAGAGCAGTGGAAGAAGCACTAGGTTTAGCGGTCAGAGTGGAATTAGGCGGTGGCGGAGGCAGGGCGGTGGCAGAAGCACTAGGTTTAGCGGCCGGAGTGGAAATAGGCGGAGGCATAGCAGTGGAAGAAGCACTAGGTTTAGCGGCCGGAGTGAAAATAGGAGGCGGCGGAGGCAGAGCAGTGGAAGAAACACTAGGTTTAGCGGCCGGAGTGAAAATAGGTGGCGGCGGAGCGGTGGTTGGTGGTTGTGGACGGAAAACCGAATCATCCTTAGTTTCGAAGGACGGACGGAGTAACTTTCTCTTTTTTGACGACGTCATTGCGCAATAATTTTATTTTGGTGAACTCGTATTTATATGAAGACGTCAATCACTCCTAGTTCTCCTCTAGTGGTGCTCTAATGAAAAAACTCTCCGGATTCCGAAAAAACAAACAAACAAAAAATTTAGCCATTTACATATTCCTTAAAAAAATATTAATTTCTAGATAAAAATAAATAATCTAATTAAAGAGCCCGAAACTTTTTTAACATGAAAAATAACTTTTAGGATTAAACTAACCCTTAAAAAAAAAAATCAAACTAAGTTTCAACACGTACTTTCATGCACAGACTCTGTGCGTGAAAGAGGATACTTTTTCTTTTCTTTTATTAAGCTATCAAAATCAATTTTTTTTAATACTTTGGGTAAAGATTAGTCATGTTTCAAAATCCTAAAATATTAATATTTTATAAATAACTTAGTATATTTTTTTGCGTACAATAACGTCGGCTCATTACATCAAGTATACCTAAACATTTGGATCGTCGTTTTAGGGGTTGTAAAGTGCCCCCGAAGTAAGTTTTGTTTACTTGGAAACTTGTCATAAGTTTTGTTTGCTTGAAAACTTGTCATCTTTGTTCTTTGAAAATCAAACTCAAAATTAAGCTTTTCTCCGTACTTTGACCGAAGATTAGTTATGTTTCAAAACACCAAAATATAAATATTTTATATAGAACTTCATATTTTTTAGTATAAAATAATATCGGCTTATTACATCAATTGTACATATATGTTTGGATCATCGTTTTAGGGGTTGTAAAGTGCCTCGAAATAAGTTTGGAAACTTATTATCTTTAAGTTTTCTTTTCGTACTTTGACCGAAGATTAGTCATGTTTCACGACGCCGGAATATAAATATTTTATATAGAACTTAATATTTTTTTAGTGTACAATAATATCGGCTCGTTACATCACGTAAATAAAAACTAAGGACAAGAGCATAGGTAGAAAATTAGTTGTAAATTGTTAAAACTTTAAATTGTCATAACTTTGCGTTCGGATATCCAATTTACGACTTTTTATTTTTTATTTTTTACCTAGGGTATTTTTTTCAGGATCTAGCCTGGCAAACCGCCATAGCCAAGTCGATTTTTCAAAAAACGCCCATTATCCCATCTAGTTGTATTTATCAATTGCAGTGTAACATGGCACTAATTTGAGAATTTAACACGGACGAGGAGTAATAACGAGGCTATATTTGAAAAAAGGGAAAACCCACTATGGCGTCATGGGATCACGAGTATTCCAGTCAAATACAGGAAATCATTCGGAAATGGTTTTATTTCATTTTCAAACTTAATTCATCAAGTACATAACACAAGCATGATCCCTCCGTAAATGAACTCGACAATAAGATGAGCTGTATATATGTAGTACTAGATGATGAAAGTCCGTGCTAGCATGGGCTCAACATAAAAAATAGTATCATATTTTTTTTAATCTGTCTAAAAGAGAATGATATATTTTTATATTTAGAAATCATTTAACTTCAAACTTCCCCCTTTACCTTTAATGAAATGATTTAAATTCACATAAATACTTATAACTTATTTTAGACCACAAGTTTCAAAGATGTTTCCTTTCTTTTTTAAACTTCGCGTCTAGTCAAACTATGTCACATAAATTATGACAGAGAGAGTACCTTTTAGTAATATAATTATGAAATTTTTATTATAAAAAGTAATATAATTCAATTAACTGAAAATATCAATAAATTATTTTATTTAGTCCGCTTCTCTCATATATGACTTTTCTGATTTGGTTCTCCAATTGAAAGATTTGAAATACATCTTCTCCTACCGAGTTTCATGCCATCATCCATTTCTACTCAACAACACTGAAAAGCGCTTTCATGTGTCAGCATCTGCTGTAGTCTTATATTTTTAAGTATAGACTAACTTCATTATTTTAAGAAAATATGTGTATACGTTTCTTGACCGTTTATATTTCGCCTTCTTGATGTTATTTCTCATTATTTGTGTAAGACATATGTGTCTAAACTTATACCCAAAGGTATAAGTTTTAAATCTTTTGATTTTATGACTTCTTTAGCGGTTTATGTGTTCAATTTAAATTGTTATTTTTTTTTCCTGAATTTTTCTTCTTTAAATTTTCTCTAAGCGTACCTTTACCATTTTCTGAACTTATTATCATTATTTAAATGTTTTTTTTTTTTGCAATTTTCTCCTACTTATTCACGTGGACCTCACCCTTTTTTTTTGCAATTGTCATCTACATCTTCACGTGGGCCCCACCTTTTTTTTTGCAATTGTCTCCTAATTCTTCACGTAGACCCCACCTTAATTTTCTCCTAATTTTTCACGTAGACCCCACCTTAATTTTCTCCTACTTCTTCACGTGGACCCTACTGTATTTTTTTTTTTGTGGCAATTGTCTTCTACATCTTCACGTGAGCCCCACCTTTTTTTTTTTTTCAATTGTCTCCTAATTCTTCACGTGGACCCCACCTTAATTTTTTTTTTAACTTCTACTATCATAGAAAAGTGAACCCCACCTTAATTTTGTTTTTTAATTTTCTACTATTATAGAAGAATGGGCTCCACTTTAATTTAATTTAATTTTATAATTTACTATACTATTATAGAAGACCATTTATATTTCGTCTTCTTGATGTTATTCTTCATTATTTGTATGAGACGTATGTGTCTAAACTTATACCCGAAGGTATAAGTTTTAAATGTTTTGATTTTATGACTTCTTTAACGGTTTTTGTGTTTAAATTTAAATCGTTATTTTTTTTTCCTGAATTTCTCTTCTTTAAATTTTCTCAAAGTGCACCTTTACCATTTTCTGAACTTATTATCATTATTTAAATGTCCTTTTTTTTATTGCAATTGTCTCATGAAACCCATCTTATTATTTTTTTTTTTGCAATTATCTCCTAATTCATCACGTGAACTCCACCTTATTTTTTTCTACTATTATAGAATAATGGGCCCTTCATTTTTTTTATTATAGAAGAGTGAGCCTTTAAGTATTATTTAAAAAAAAAAATTCTACTATATAGATACATGCGTTTTCTATATAGGAAGTGAGTCCCTTGGGGCGTACGACGATTCTATATAGAAACTCATGTTTCTATATAGTAGAAATATCTTGGAACTGTTACTTCGCTACCTATATACCCGGCTCAACATTCGTGGAGAACAATCATATCAGATGAGAATTGGCCAATCAATCTTATGGAGTAATCTAGGCTAAAATTGGAAAAACAGATCCTACCATGCCTCCTAGCAATCATCATCTAATTTGTAACTACACCAACAACCAAACCAAGAATAAAATCACCAAAAGGAAGGGCAAAAGAAATAAGGTAACTAGCTTATGAAAAAGACAGGCAATCCATTGATGCATGCCCCCATGGCCTTCGACCTCTCTTTTGTTTATGCTCTGCCAAAACAAGAGAAACAGCTAATTAGCCCAAAGTTTCAACCTTGAAATGACAGATTACTGAATATATCAAGATTAGATACACTTAGTCATCGAACAAATGTATAGATATACATAAATATTTTCCACTATTACTACGATGAATCTCAGAAGACTCTCAGTGTGTGGATGGTGGTACCAACTACCAAGAGGACAAAGAAAAAATCGGAAAATATGACAACCACAGGAGACTAACCAAACTTCGAGTTCTTACCTGCTATAACGAAAAAGGTGCCAAGTAACACCACAGAAACGTTGAGAATGCCTATTAAAGTAAGTATGACTCGACAACAGTTCGCCCGAACTTTTCTTCAACATCCTTGGGTGTCTCAATCTGATACAAAAATAATCAGGAATACGACAAATTTTAGAGAACAAAGACGGGGGCAGAGTGGAGAGTAGCACCAAAACATTGACTTACCGCATTTAGAGCTTTGAAAAGAGCCTTAACTGTGTTATGTGGGTTCCTTGAGCCAACAACCTGCAAGAGCATGATGTTACAATGATGGGCACTGAATAAATACCGATTTCAGTATCAGATGAACTGCTTGATCAGAAGAATAATACAGTACCTTCGATTTCACATTCCTGAAACCGGCTAAATGCAAAATTGTTTGGACAGTTCTACCTGCTTTCATCCCTGTTTGAGTAGGAGCAGGCCACAGATATACCTGAATAGAGGTGCAAGTAAGCAAAAGTTCGAGACCAAAGAGTCAAAAAAATGAAAAATGGAACTTTATCCTCTATAAACAGAAAAAACAAGATTCCTCAATTTTTTTTCTTTGGGTAACTAAACTGATTTCATTACCAAAGTGAACAACGTAACAGTACAAAAAGGATGAGGATTGTTGGACTTCATGCCCCAACAGCCTCCAGGCAATTAAACACCAGAACATCAGTTAACTAAACCATCTAACAGCTATCAGTAGGTGTAAATAGAAAGTCACAATGGATTTTCTACATGTATGAGCAAAGGAAAAAGTATCAAAAAAAGAAAAACTACAATTCGTTATCAGGATAGTTGGTACCTTGGTCTTTTTGTAGTTTGTTTGAACTGCATGTGAAATTGTATGCTCCTCATGCCGTTCAACATAATGTAGGTTCTGGAAGCATTTCTCATATGCCTGCAGAAATTTAATTTTTAAACAAAACAGAGTCTTGTTTTAGCAGACTTGCTGAAAGACTAAAAAAGTCTCCTCTGGAGGGAGATGAGGCAAAAAAGGCTGTCTTTTGACAAAAAATGAAAGCACATGCGTTAGATGCCATGGTCAAATAATAAACAGACTCCTGTACCTTTTGCAGGGCAATGGGAATAGCTGGACCTTTGGCTTTTGCAAAACCAACAACTCCGTGATAGTTCCCACAAGCCAACAAAGCAGTGTACTTGACAACTTGTCCTCCCTGTATCACATTTCAGCCAAAATTTGTGAAATGGTTCATTCAAGTTCCACTAAAGAAGAATGAAAAATCCATTGCAATGGCAGCATTACCTTAGTAACCTTACATGTCCTATTGACATCAATGAGTTTCACATCAAAACCCTGCCATCGTGAAGAAACAATAAGTGAAAACGAAGGAATGAGGACACCCAATTCAGAGAAACATAGATACTACAAAATAACTTAAAAAGTATATAGCCTTAATAATCATAAACACGTCCTCATAGAGTGATATTATTTATGTAAACATTCTTGAGTTGAGGCAGTCATAAGAATCCTCAACACAGAAACAAATGGTGTACGCAAATGAGGAAACAATGTTCCCACTTTACTTGAGGGTCTTAGGATTCGGGAATGCTCAAAAATATTAGCAAATTTTACAAGCTCTCACTACTTCGACTTAACAATGATTCGAACTCTCAGATGAGCTATGTCAATAGCAATTACTTATTGAAACTTGCAATTTCCTGGAGGCTTATCGGATGGTCCCTCTTATAAGACAATAAATGTATATTGCTCTTTTTGGTCAGAGAGCTCCAAAGGCAAGCAAACAATATGAAGCATTTCGGAAGCACGCAGTTTTCCTTTCTCAAAATGAAACATTTCGGGATCACTAGCAAAGAATGAGAATTGATTAGTACATTTCGTGTCAACTTCCACTCTATCTTCCATATTTAATTTTTTATTAGAGGCATGTCAAATGCACTATTCGGTTTATCAGAAAAAGAATGTCAAGATGTGCTAATTAAGAGCATTTCAACGAAAAGGTCTTCTACCGAGTGCTAACACTGGAAGAGGGAAGACATGCACCTTATTTCCTCAACCAAAAACAGCGGAGATTTTTTGGCTACAGACCTATCTACAAGAGACTACGAGTTTTTGTCCACTGCAGTGGCAAAAAGCAAGACATAGCATGCTTCTACTTTCCCGCCAGCAGATTGGAATCTAACCATTAACTAACAAGATTCGCATTCTTGCCATACAGCTCAGGAAAATTTCATTACTTGCCAGATCTCCAATAACTTCCTATCAAAATAAAATTGATTATTAATATTAAACTGTTCCTCTACAGAATGACCAACACAGCGAAAATCTTTTTGATAACCATTACTGCCAAATTTTCTGAGAAACAAACGCCGCAATCATTTCAAGGAAGCCATCCAGGGAAATTACACAAAGAAGCTGAAGTCTTTAAGAAAAGTCAATTGTTAGAAGCAATATTTATTCCTTCTATATGCTATGAAGCAAAATATCAGACACATGAACATGGTATATATGAGTCTGGCCTCAAAGTATTTGGTACCATGAACATGCATCTTTTAACTGTACTCATTTCACTGGCAGAAAATTTGCAGGATAAACGGTTAGAAAATCTTCCACCAAAAACAGCTTTCTCAAAAGTTAGTCCTATTTTGCAAGAAAGTAAAACCAACGCTTTCATTTTGTTTTGAATTGTCTTTTTCTATTGAAAGAAACACAAGCAAGAAAATAACTTTTTTCTTTACTGCACTTTCCAGAGAAATCCATCAGCCCATTGCTTTTTAATACCCAACCTGAGGCTGAAATTTCCGGAAAATGAATGGGGTGGAAAGTTTCGTACTGCAAGAAAATTCTCCAACACAATGAAAGAAGACAAATCAAAATTTTAAATCTAATTCAGCATGTTTGCAGCACTTAGGACATTTTCAAGATGATGACAAAACAATGCATGCCATGAAAAGAATGCTTAATGATCAGAATTCAGAAACAAGAAAATTTGTGAAAAACTTATCTAGGTCTAGTGTCCAGGTTAAGACTTGGTGCTTACTTTTCTGTACTGAGGTCTTCTTTTCTTCTCCGTCAACGAGTTCCTCTCTTCAGCAAGATCTCTGATTTCCTCTTCTAAAAGCTTACCCTTTTTCCCAAAGGTGTGGTCCAATTCCGCCAGTTTTTCTTCAAGTTTCCTGTCAATGGCGTTGAGCTTCTCTAACAATATATCATCCTTCTCTTTCATGTCATCAAACTCTATGTCATCGTCGTCATCTCCTCCTTGAATCATCCCCTTTTCCTTTTCAAACCCAGCATGTTCTAAAAGATCTACAGAGGGTCCCACCTGCTCATGCTGAATGATTCCATAATTCTCTGGGTCATTGGGATCATAAGCTTCCTTCCACTGCACCATTCGCATGGCCCTATTTATCTTCTGCTGCAGAAGAAATTTTTCCTTACCCTCAGACACTTTAAGGCGGTTCATCAGTTCACCAATCACCCGATACTCTGGTCTCAGCCGGAAATGCTTTTGCTCGAATTTGTCAATTCTATTCATCCATTTGAATGCATCATCAAGTGTCTCTGGTCAAAACTTCCATAACTTGTCAATTGCAAATTAGACAACAAAATGCTTTCAATTGGTTTTTCAAGTCAGTTCACATAGTTTAACTTCACATGCATAATTCTAACAGTATGTGATTCTTTTTCATACATATTCCTACCAATCTAATAAACACAACCAAGAATTTTCCAGCATCACATTTACATTAATTAAAAGTAACAAACATTATAGCAATACTGCTGACATCCATGAACAGTAAAACCTGAGGCTAACTTACCAATCCCATCATTTATCAAGCTTTCTCTGTGTTAATAAACTAAACACTAATTTTTGCCTTCTATCTTCTACCATTTTCTTAGGACATAAATAAGCCAATAAGCATTTACAACAACAACATATATCGTATAACCTAATAACATCAGCTTCAAACGAATGTTGTGCCTTCAATGCGCAAACTAACTATGGATGCACCTGTAGGACCTTAGAGCCTGTTTGGATGGGCTTAAAATAAGCAGCTTATAAGCCAAAAAAAAAAAATAAGTTGGGGTAGGCTAACTTATTTTTTTGGCTTATAAGATGTTTTCAGCTTATAAGCTGCTTTAGATAAGCTAAATCAAACGGATCCAATTATTTTTTTGGGCTTATTTTAGCACAAAATGGCTTTAAGCTGGCCAGCCAAACACTCAAAAAAACTAAAAACAACTTATAAGTAACTTATAAGCCAATCCAAACGGGCTCTTAAACAAGCACATTACATATGATATAGTAGGATCATGCAAAGTTCTAACCCAATGTTATTTAATTGGGAACTAAAAATATGTCATCTTACTGCAAGAAAGATCATATTTGTTGCCTTTACTCAATATAGAAGTGTTTGCATCCTACTTTAGCTATAAATGTCTCAAAAGGGATTTGATGATAAACATAAGTATGAATCAAATAACAATGTCCAAATAAAATACCGAGTAATGTAAAATGTAGTCCTTGCTAAAATGTAACTAACATTATAGCAATACTGCTTACATCCATCATATAAACAGTACAAAAACCTGAATCTAACTTTCCAATCCCATCATTTATCAAGCTTTCGATGTGTTATTAGATTAAACACTGATTTTTTCCTTCTCTCTTCTGCCATTTTAACATATTGGGTAATGGCTATGCTCCGAGGTTTAGAGCTCTGCATCCAAAGAGGAATCAATCAAGTTATTGGAGAAACTGACTCCATGCTCCTAGCTAAAGCCATCACTGATAATTGGAACATCCCATGGAAAATGTATATCCCAGTAAAGAAATTCAGAAGATAGTTGAAGAGCATGGTTTTATCATCAAACACTGCCTCAGAGAAGCAAATCAGTGTGCTGACAAACTTGCTTCATTAAGTCACACAACAGATGTGAACCACATATTCAACTTCCTTACTAACCTACCTAGACAAGTTAGAGGCCTTGTAAATCTTGACAAAATGGAATTGGCCACCGTTAGAGCAAAAAAGACCAAAAGATGCCATCCTAATTTTAGAACCCCCTTAGATAGTCAGCAGTCCCACACTGGCTTTTGTATAGGCTCACTCTTTTGCTATGTGCTTATCAAGCACCAAATACAAGTTTGGTATGCCAAACTTCAAAACATGTATCCTTCTATTATTACCAATGATATGAAATGCCAGTCTGAATTTAGAAAAGAACATATTGGGTAATAAAAATGTCATTTTACTGCAGCAAAAGATCATTGTTTTGTACCCAAAATCCAAATCTTCGCATTCTACGTTAACTATTGATATCTCAAAAAGGGATATGATTTAAATGAAATCATTATACCTGCATCAGTGAAATTGACAAGAAGCTCATCATGTCTTTTAAACTTCTTATCAAAAACTTCCCATCTTTGCATCCTACTTTAACTATTATCCCTTGTTTGGTAGTGTTTTTCAACATATGTATAACTAATATGTGGCATGGTTAAAGACAGAACAGCCCTTAAGACACCAAATCAAACAGTGGATAAGAAATAATCCCAGCATTACTATACACTTTATTCGCTACTATTCTTATACACTCTACCAAACGACCCCTTAATGTCTCAAAAAGGAGATAATTATACCTGCATCAGTAAAGTTAACAAGAAGCTCTTAATGTCGTTTAAATTTCTTATCAAATATTTCCCATCTCTTATTAACAGCATCAGCTGCCCACCTTTCATCATCATCTTCACTATCCGAATCAGTAGGCTCATCAACATAACTAAATTTTTCTTCTTTCAATTTCTTCTTCTCAAGTTTCTCAATTAGTGGACCCACACCCATTGAATCCTCATTTTCTTCAACATCAATATCACTTGTATCTAATCCTTTCTTCTCTCTCTCTCTCTTCTTTTTTTTCTCTTTGCTTATCCCTTTCTACCTCCAATAATAGCTCTTGTATTACCCTAAACCCTAAATCCTGAAACCTAAACAAAACAATACAATTTACAATACGATATGTAACAATCATCCAAACATTATACCTGCATCAGTGAAGTTAGCAAGTAACTCTTCGTGTCGTTTAAACTTCTTATGAAAAACTTCCCATCATTTATTAACAGCCTCAGGAGTCCACCTTTCGTCAAAATCATCACTATCCAAATCCGTAGGCTCATCAAATTAACTAAATTTTTCTTCTTTCAATTTCTTCTTCTCAAGTTTCTCAATTAATGGACCAACACCCATTGAATCCTCATTTTCTTCAGCGTCCATATCACTTGTATCTAATCCTTTCTTCTTTCTCTCTTCCTCTTCCCTTTGCTTATCCCTTTCTACCTCAAATAACAGCTCTTGAATTACCCCAAACCCCTAAACCCTAAACACTAAATCATAAATCCTAAACGCTAAACACTATAAACAATACGATACAATACAATACAACATAACATAATACATTATGAAACGATATGTAACAGTCATCCAAACAAAGTTAATGTCTCAAAAAAGTACCTGCATCAGTGAAGTTAACAAGTAACTCTTCGTGTCGTTTAAATTTCTTATCAAATACTTCCCATCGTTTATTAACAGCATCAGGTGTCCATCTCTCATCATCATCTTCACTATCCGAATCCGTAGGTTCATCAAAATAACTAAATTTCTCTTCTTTAACTTTCTTCTTCTCAATTAATAGACCAACACCCATTGAATCCTCATTTTCTTCAGCATCAATATCACTTGTATCTAACTAATCCTTTCTTCTTTCTCTCTTCTTTTTCCCTTATCTTATCCCTTTCTAACTCAAATAACAGCTCTTGAATTACCCTAAACCCTAAACACTATAAACAATACGATACAATACAATACAACATAACATAATACATTACGAAACGATATGTAACAATCATCCAAACAAAGCTAATGTCTCAAAAAAGTACCTGCATCAGTAAAGTTAACAAGTAACTCTTCGTGTCGTTTAAATTTCTTATCAAATACTTCCCATCGTTTATTAACAGCCTCAGGTGTCCATCTCTCATCATCATCTTCACTATCTGAATCCGTAGGTTCATCAAAATAACTAAATTTCTCATCTTTAACTTTCTTCTTCTCAAGTTTCTCAATTAATGGACCAACACCCATTGAATCCTCATTTTCCTCAGCATCAATATCACTTGTATCTAATCCTTTCTTCTTTCTCTCTTCTTTTTCCCTTTGCTTATCCCTTTCAACTTCGAATAACAGCTCTTGTATTACTCTCTCAGCTGATGGTTTACGGTTGTTGTAGAACGCCGAGGAGAAGAAACGTACGGCGGAATGCGGCAGCGGTGGTTGCCGGAAAAGTGGTATTCCGGCAGCGGCGGCGGTGGGAGGTGGTGGTGTTGCCCTAAAACGGAGGATTCGAGTCCAAAACGTTGTCGTTCTGATGCTCATTTTTGATCCGTTTTTCTCAAATGGTGTGAAAAGAGGCAAGTGATGAAGAAGAAGAAGAAGAAGAAGAAGAAGCCATTACAGCGAAGTGGGATGAAGGGTTTAGGGTATTACCTTGTCGGGTCGGGTCGGGTCGGGTCGCAATTATGGGTATGCATTTGTTTGATAATTTTTCTTTAAATTTTTATCCCTTGTGTTTTTCTAATAACGCATGTATTACCATTTTACCAATACCAAGTTACCGACCAGGTGATTATGCAATGTTGCGGTGTGATTGATAAGCATCAAAAATTCGATATTTTAAGTTCAAATACTCCTCCGTTTATAAATTAATGGTCTTTTAGGCATTTTATTTTATTTGAAAATAAGTGATGCTTAAGGATTTCAATAAGAAATTGATTCTACTCTTTCAATATTATCCGTATTTACATAATTAAGAATTAGTAAGTAGTTTTTTTTTCTAGGCATTTAATTAAGGGTAAGTTTGTAAAAATACTTTCTTAAAAGGTGTGCATAAGCTAAAAAATCACTTATTATGATATGGAGGGAGTAGTAAAAATAAAATTTTGTAGGCAGAGTTTCGTCTTTAAATGGGTCTTACACGGCATCAGTTCGAGTTAGTTAAGGCCTCAAAACGGACATCGAATTGTTGGAAAAATAGAAAAAATGTCACCATTGGAATGTTTTTGTTCTAAGTTTGATTTTTAAGGCGTAGAAGTTACGGTCTGGAAAATGCTTATTCGCATTTGACGTTTATATTAATTTTCACAATTTAATTTTAAAAGTTAATACAACAACAATAACAACATACCCAGTGTATTCCCACATGGTGGGGTCTGGGGAGAGTAGAGTATACGCAGACCTTACTCCTGCCTTGGGAGGTAGGAAGGCTGTTTCCGATAGACCCCTCGACTCAAGAATATTTTTTTTTTAAAAAAAAGTTAATATTAAACTAAAAATATATATGAGTAATCGATGACTTAGGGTGTATTTGGTGTGGAGGAAAACATTTTTTGAATAATGTTTTCCAATTTTCGGTCAAAAATTTTGGAAAATGTTTTCTTTAAAAAAAAAACCTTAAAAATGAGAAAAATGACTTCGGAAGTAAGTACAAGTGACATTTGGTAACACTATGAAAAAACATTTGATGAGCAATCAAAGAACAGTAGAATATGAAGTGATAACTCCCTGATGAATATTAGAGATGGTAACACCATAATTAACAGATCGCTAATTATTTTTTTAATGTGCATACAAATAGAAGTTTCAGAAAACTCTTGCACTTCTAGTTGCTGTTAAGAAAGTTGGAATGCATGACTGACAAATTTTTGGAAGAAAGTGAAAGAATGAATAGCAATATGATTAACACACGCTTTCAATGGTTTTAGTCCTTTAAGTTTGTAAAAAATGAACACTTTTAATCTCTATCAAATACCCTTTTAACAAAACAAATTCTGTTAGATTAAATAGGAACTGTGAGAAAAAAAAAAAAAAAATAGGCCATAAACACTAGAAAAGTCTCATAGAATTCTAGAAAGTGAAAAGCAAAACTGTACCAGACACAACATAGACCACGTATAACATAAATTAGACATAAAAAATGGTACTAGACTCTGGAATTTTTTTTTTACAAAAACTATCAAATGTGAGTTCCTCCTAAATCTTCCTTTTTAATCCAGTGTTCCCGTCAAACCTAGCAAATAGAATTTATTTAATATTTGACATAGACGAAAGGTGCTCACTTTTGAAAAAAATTAAAAGGACCAAAACTATTCAGAGCATAGGAATTTGCAGGATAACCCTTCGCTGGGGTGGTCTTTAATTCTTGTCCCTCAAATTGACGATCTTTAATTTTTATCCTTTACCTTTGCAAATTCTACCTGCCTTCAAGCAGAATTTACAAAACTATCCATGCAAATTTTACAAAAATTAAAGACCACCAATTTGAAGGACAAAAATTAAAGACCACCAATTTGAAGGACAAAAATTAAAGACCACCTCAAAATCAAATGAATGACAATCCGCGCAAGAAAAGGCTATTATGAACCTACCCCAAACATAAGGGATCCTTTTTGTCATTTTTCCCTTTGCTAAAACCCCGTTCTGGACTATTCGCACCGATTTCAAAGACCCGACCCGATCTTGTCCGTCAATTTCTTTATTGCAATTCCTACAAAGAAGAAGCTACTAGAAACTCAATTCAATGGCATCAATGAATGAAGATTATCTTCATCAACAACAACAATTAATGCAACAATATAATACGGGTCACTTAATAATCTCTATATCTGCATTTTTTTATTTTTTTTAATACCCATGTGTACTTATGTTTTGACTGCTTTATATGCTTGTAAAGTTGTGTTATTTCTGTATTTTAGAACATGGAGTTTCGAGTAACGTATTTTCTTTTCAAATTGGTTGAACAGTTAATCTCTATATGTCCAAATTGATTTATTTTTTACATACTCATTATGTTTACCTTTGTTTTTACAGCTATATGCTTGTTGTATTTGTGTTATTTTACTATTTTAGAATATGGGTCGAACAGTTAATCTCTATATGTGCAAATTGATTTCCTTTTTACATATGCAGTATGTATGTGTACCTTTGTTTTTTTTACAGCTGTATGCTTGTCTATTTGTGTTATTTCTGTATTTTAGAAGATGGGGTTTTGAGTGACATATTTTTCTTTTTAAATTAGTCGAACGGTTAATCTCTATATGTACAAATTGATTTCATTTTTACATACCAGTATGTGTAACTATGTTTTTGCAGCCTATATGCTTGTGTTAGTTGTGTATTTGTGTTATTTCTGTATTTTAGAAGATGGGGTTTTAAGTAACATATTTTATTTTCAAATTGGTCGAATGGGTTTCTCATTTATTTTGGAGCTAATACTTGGATTATAAATTGCGATTGCAGATACTGTTCTTCTGTCTATTGATAGTTAGTAGGATTTTTATGTTTAAATACATCAGCTTATCGAAAATTATTTGCTTTTTTGTCCGAAGGGTTATGAAGGAAAATCCACAAATATTGGAAGTAAGAATGCAGTTGGAAATAACTGTTACCTTCCCAAAAAAAAAAAAAAGGAAGAAGAAGAAGAAGAAGAATGCAGTTGGAAATTTTGGTCAACATTATGTTTAAGATTAATATGTCATCACGGCAAATAGGATCAAGTATAAGCATCCCTTTTAGGTTTTACAGTTTTCTGGTAACCGAGAAATCGCTGTGTGACACATAGTTAGAAACTCGGTGGATAATAGGCTCACCCCTCTACCACTTTTACTGCAGCAAGGTTGTGTGCCTACTACCACTAGGCCAAAACCCTGGGGCTTTTTTGGTTTTACAATCTTGTGTGATGTTTGTTTAAAGTTTTTCAACTACTGAGTTTGCGAATACATTTTTGAATTTTTGGGATGTTCTTTTTTGGCTGATTTTGCATCAGAAGTTAACTTTTTTTAAGACTTCTGAACTCAAATTTCCAAATATTTCAAATATTTAGAATCTAGTATCTGAGTTTTCACTATGTGCTGCTTTTGATGTTGCCTCTCCTTTGGGGGTTGGGGTGTTCTTGGTGGTGGGGATGCATTATGTTGGGATTCTGCAAATAAGCATGCTGCGTACTTTGTAGGGTGAAGAAAAGAAATTTCATACTTGGATTTCTGTTGTAGGTGAAGGCAACAGTAGTTTGTATACAACTTTTGGAATGAGCACTGGATTGGGTTGGTATGTGCTCGCTCAAGACCAACAGCAACTAGGCCCGTATACGATATCTGAGTTGCGTGGTGAGTTTATAAACTTCCACTGTTCAATGAGTAGATATATAAGATTTTACCGTCCTCTTATTGAATGATTTCTTATAGAGATGAACTGATACTAGTGATTTATTTGTTTAAATTGGAGGAATTCGTCTTTGATAGCTTTCTTCTTTTATTTAGGTGTTCGTTTGAGTTCGGAATGCATTCTGACTCTCCTTTTTGCTGTCTTACTTTCCTTTTATTTTAAAATTAAACAAAAGTTTCAGTTGCACCTGTAATTATCAGCCTTTATCTTGAACAATTGTATTCAGCTGTATGATGTTCAGATGGTATTAGGAGATTTTTAAGCTTGTTTACTTGACATGGACAGAGCACTACTCTGCTGGATACTTACTGGAGAATACACTTGTATGGTCCCAAGGAAGGAGTGAATGGGAACCACTGTGCTCGATTCCTGGATTGCTGACTGATGTACCTGAGCAGAGCACTGGTGGTACAAATTCAGGTGCGGGTTTGGTCGCTTAAGAAATGAACCTGCAGAAACATAATAACTTCTAACACTATATCGCATTTGGCTGAGACACCTGTTATTTGTTTTCTGCAGTTCCTTTGACTTCAAATGACCCTTTGGATGAGTATGAAAAGTTTCAGAAGGAAGTGAAAGAGGCAGAGGATGAGCAAGCAGCCGAGGAGGATCAAAGGCCTTCAACTCCTCCAGATGGTGAAGATGAGTTCACCGATGATGATGGAACTAGGTACAAATGGGATAAAGCTCTTAAAGCTTGGGTACCTCAGGTAATATATTACCTCTAGCTGTCTTCTTTGTTCCTTTGTCTCTCAGAAGTTTAACTTTGTAACGTAAAAGATGTATGTGAGTCATTTAAAACAGGAAAAAAAAAGGACAAAAGCATTTCTTTGTTAATCTGATAATTATTGCTTGATGTTGCATTGTTCTTTATCAATTATTCAAAAAAAAAAAAAAAAAAAAAAAAAAGAAGGAAGAAGAAGAAGAAGAAGAAGAAGAAAGAGAACATCTTGTGACTTGTACTTCTGTCCTTTCTTTATTTGTTTTGAAAACTGTCCTGATCAAATGAAGTTTTATAGGAAGAACCCACCGAGAAAACTGACTATCGTCTAGAAGATATGACTTATGCTGAAGAGGAGGAGCTTTTCCCTACATTGCCTGCTGATGATACTTCTGGAAATGAGAACAAGAGCATGGATAACATTGGAACTGATAACACTGCTAGAGATTCAACTGAAACCACAGCAGCAACAAATAACGCCAAGAGAAAACTGCCTGAAAAAGACGCTGAAAAGAAGGTTACTCACTCTTAACTTTTATTGTTCTCCAGGTCAATGGTTACTTTTGGCTTTTGTCTGTTGGTTGTCTGGATTCAGGTCTCATTTGTTGTCTTCTTTTTGGATAAAAAGATTGTAAACTAATTGGTTGCTTTTCATCTGTTATTATGTGCATGTTTCCATTTTCCCCTGAGATGAGCAGGCATTAGTCCACGTGCCTCTTCTTTTTCCTAATGCATATCCTTCACGCCTTTCTTTTCTATTGCCTGTGCAGGAAGCGAATAAACCTCCAGATAGCTGGTTCGAATTAAAAGTCAATACTCATGTCTATGTTACAGGGTTGCCAGAAGATGTCACTGTTGATGAGGTAGTTAGCAATTTTGTTACCTATCACCTAACTGTAGGAGTCATTTTATTGTTTGTTCTATACATCTGTGAGCAGTGCTATATTCTTTTGACTTCTTTTTTGTGCTACACTAATGTGGAGATCATTGTAGGTGGTTGAAGTCTTTTCGAAGTGTGGGATCATAAAGGAGGTGCGGAACTTCTTCTTCTTTTTTTTTTTTTAACCTTATATATTCCTAGAAATTTTTGAAGATTGTTATGACCGTATCTAGTCTATTGAGGTTATTTTAATTTATTTTCTGCTTATGATTACCAGTATTTTGGCAAAAGATGCCTTGCAGGTTGTTTTCTTTTTGTTACTCTGGGCTTTACTTTCATTAGCCCCCAGACATTATGAATATGCAAATGAATATTGTCTTACGATTGGTGATCCAACATATCTTATTAAATAACTTAGAGTTACACTCTCAAGGCCTAGAAACATCATAGAGTAACTTAATACATTCGCAACTGATAACCCTGATTGTTGCACCCAAGGGTGTGGCATAGTGGTCAATGAAGTGGGTTGACAACCATGAGGTCTTAGGTTCAATTCCCGACGGAGGCAAAAATTACTATTTGGTTTCTTCCCATCTTCCCAAGCCTTGTTTGGCCTGAGCACCACGGTCATAAGAACAGAAACTGATAAACCTGACTGTTTTATGTTGAATTCCTTTTAAACTTATTTATCTTCCCTGAACCCTGATTAGTTAGTTTTGCTTGGATCGCTTGACTGCTTTTTTTCTCCATGGACTGATTTTAGTTACTGACGCATTTTATAAATTAAATGAATCTAAATTCTTCTTATAAGCACCACTATGGTGATAGTTGCACCGCATGCTTTAAGTGGAACAGTAATTTTCTTCTATAAGTTTATTAAGGATCTTAAACATTTTAGCTTGTTAAGTTGTGATCTTTTGACATGGCTTATAGGTCATTGAAATGTTTTATTTTGGCATTTAGAAACCAGTATAGTATTGTTATGGTGAGCTATTATAAAAATTGCAGGATCCAGAAACACAAAAGCCTCGAGTGAAGATTTATTTTGATAAAGCAACTGGAAGGAAGAAGGGTGATGCACTTGTTACATATCTAAAGGTAATGGTTCCTTTTTAAAGTACAACAATGACGTATGGAGTTCTTATTTATTTATAAGGTTTTGGTTATTTGTTGTAATTGTTATCCATGTGTTTTATTGGGGAATCTTTGTACATTAGGAGCCTTCAGTTGATCTAGCCATTAAGATTTTGGATGGTGCACCTTTTCGGCCAGGTGACAAAATTCCTATGACAGTTACGCCAGCAAAGTTTGAGCAAAAAGGTAAACAGTCTGATGTTCTTTGGTGCATTGTCAAATTGTACTTGTTGATTAGTCTTGCTATTATATTTCCCAAATAAAGCATGGGTTAGATTTGTATTTATAGTCACTTGAATGCCTAATTGTTTCCTATAGACAAACCTTTACTGACTTCGCAGGGGAAAGGTTCATACCCAAGAAATCGGACAACCGCAAGAAGAAGAAACTCCAAAAAGTTGAGCAGAAGATGCTTGGCTGGGGTATGTTGTTTACTTATAAGCTGGTTTTATGCCACAATATCACCTTTCCATGTTACTTTTGGATGGTGCACCTTTCCATCCTGTTTCATTGTTTTTCGACATTCTGAAGCTTATTGAGTACTGTTGTCTAAGATGTATATGTTACTTTTGGTATTAAGAGTGGTTTGCTAACAGAGTTCCTGAAAGTTGAAACGCTGTTTTGTTTTTGTTCAACATCCTGAAGCTTATTTAGTACTATTGTCTAAGACGTACATGTTTGCATTACTGTTGGTGTACTTTTTATAACTGCGTAAATGAATCTTTGCTCTGTGTGAATTTTGGAATAAGTTAGTGACTGGAACCAGCATTTCAGTTTTGGAGCAGGTGAACTGTCATAATCACTTCTTAATTGGTTGAAACATAATGTTATTCAGAGCTTCCATTATAAACCTGTTTGGTTATAGTCCTTACTCAGTTCATAAGCCATCTTATTTGTATTATGTTGTGGCTCTTCTTGGATAGCCAACATGTTTTTAACAGTTATGCTGCAGTAGCATCCAGTTCTATTTCTCTGTTGCATCTTAACTTGCCACTGGTTGCTCAATTAGCCTCTGGAAATTGCATGATAGACTTACATAATCAGCACCCTTGTGGTCTCATTCTAGGTCATCGTCTCCTCCTATCTATCCACCCTTAGCCTGAAATTTCCAGCCACCGAGCTGTATCATTCATGGCTGTCTTTACACGAAGAGACAGTCACTCTGCACCATCAAGCAACCATTAATTATTCATCTGTCTTCAAATCCAGACAGCTAATGCCACTTGCTTTCCTTCTTTGAGTTGGCCTATCTGAAAGAAAAAATGAGTGAATGCGTCTATTGTTTTTTTTTCTTTTTTTCTTTTCAAATTACTGGTACTGGGTTAGAGTGAGAATCCAGTTCATAACTTTACTTGCCAATTATTGGATCCTTCGGCCGTGTGGACGTCAAAATCTTCACTTTCATGAGCAGGAGGTGGAGCTTACGAATCGGATATAGATGCTGTCCATTCCATAGACGAGAGACCCGCTAGTGGTTTTAGTTGGACGAGTTGCCACAAAGCAGAAAATGCCTCGAATATTCCATTAATAATTACCTAGCCCAGGAAAGGAAAAGAAAAGGCGATCTGCTAGAGGAACCTTCCTATTCCTTCTTCTCTCCTTCATCCTTGTGAGGGTGCACTGTCTGCCGGACCTTGCTGCATTCAAGAGACTGAATAGTCATGAATCACAGTCTTATGTTTCTGAGCTAATCCAAGCTTAAAGGTAAAAGAACAAAAACTTAAAGAGAGAAGGATCAGTTCACCTGCCATTACGTCTGTATTTGTGTATCAAAAGATAGGTATAGATCATCTTCTATCAGCTTACGCAGTAATGTTCTTTGGAGGGTGGGTGGGGGTAGGGATGGGGGTTATATGTCTAAAGAATTGCGTTGAGAAAGGACAGATGTATAAAACCTTTCAAGGAGATGGTGCTTTTTCAGCTCTTTCAAAATGGAAGACACTGGCTAGTTTTCAGATCATTCAGCTTTCAAGTCCGCTTTTTATTTGTACCTAGAAGTGTTTTGAGTAGGGAAGATTATAAGTTGATTCTTGAGAGGTATTGGAGTGTTTCCATAATGAAGTTGTTAAAAAGCATAGTGAATTCAAAAAGCAATTTTACTGTAGAAACGAACCGTGGTCCAGACCCAACGTTGGAAGCTAGCTCAAGTGGTGAGAATTGCCCGAGATCGTATAATTAGACAACAGCCCATTTCCTCCACAAATGTGGGATACTTTTAACACCTTTCCTCATGCTCAGGACTGGACATCTGGAGCATGGGCAACATAACATGGAGCCCCAACGTTAGGAATGGATCCGACTCCGATAACATCTGAAGAAATGGATCGAGGTCTAATTTAATCCCAAAAGCTAGCTCAAGAGGTGAGGATTGCCCAACACTGTATAAGGAGACACTATATTTCCTCCGCCAATGTGTAGCACTTAACATTTACTAATCTTCTTTGTTGCTTCTCAGTTATTATTGATTTTTATTGAACTCTGCTTACGGTAGCATCTTATCTGTTCAATGCCGTGAATGACTACAACATATGTTTTCCTTTTTTCATTGGCCCCTCTAATTCTCTTTATTACTGGCGGTATCAGGTGGTCGGGATGACTCAAAGATATCGGTTCCAGCTACTGTTTTGCTTCGCTACATGTTCGTACCAGCTGAATTACGGGTAACGTTTATATGTCTGATACTCGGTTTTGTAACCTTTCAATTTCAGCCTCACTGGAACAGTAATTTGTACTCAAGGTGTTAACAAATGAATTGCTGTTGCAAAACCACCATACTTTTGTAAACTGGTGGCAATACTGATATTGGCAAACATAACATAGTAATAACTAATAAGCAGCTGTAGCCTATATTAATCATTATGAAGTGGAGGCAGTTCCTCATAAGTTCCAGCTATTTTTGTCCAGGCAGCTGTCTTACTATAGTCTTTACCAACATTTAGTTCTTTGTAATTTTTCTACTAGTTGAATCCTAAAATGTGAGATTACCTTTTAGTTATTGTTTCCGAGCGGCGTTTGAGCTAATGTACTTCCAATGTTGTCAATAGATGGAAGAGAATTTGTGTTCTGAGCTACAACAAGATGTCCAAGAGGAGTGCTCAAAGTTTGGTCCGGTGGACTTAGTAAAGGTATTTCCATTTCTCATAAAATCCATTACCCACGGCGTGGATTTTATAATATTGCTTATTTATGTTTTGATATATATGCTATGCTCCTAGTAGAGATGAGTTACTAATGTAATTTTGTCAACCAATATAGGGTGATATGTGCGCCTTCTGGGTTTGCTAAATGTCTAAGTTATGTGGTTTTGTGTGAAGTTATTTTGCTCTTTTCACCTGTCAGTAAAGTAGGAATTCTGGGTCTTCAAGATACCTTTTATAGTCTCTGAACAGCAATTGGCTGAAAAGATCAGCTGGTAGACGCAAGATGAAATGCGGGCAATAAGAACGGCTGTTCCATAAATTTACCGGCTTTGGTTGCTTACGTCTTGTTGCACTTCTATATTTGTGCTGTTGATTGATGTTGTGCCTTGATGCTCCTTCAATCTAGTACCCCTACATAAGCAACTATCGAAAGGAAGAGTTACAGTGCCTTGCCTTGTTAAATTGGAATCTTTTCAATGTATATATGCGTTATAAAGCCAGCTTATGCTTCAGCTCTTTGAATACTACACAAATAAACACAACTGATTATTTTAAGCAGTTACACAATGTCCTTTCATGTGAGTGGGTACAAATCAATAAATCGTGTGCTTGTGCATCCATTCTTTTTCTTCTGATGTCTGGGACTTCTTCTAATGTCATGTTGCTCCATTTATACTGGTGACTATTTTGAGGGGTTATTTTTGACACTTCTTTTCTAATGGGTACAAACAGTGGCTGTATACTTGCGCATGTAGTTCTTTTTTATTGCCAGTCTGCCGGCGACTGGGACTTCTTCCCCGTTTGTGGCATGTGGAGGTGGGGCTCAAGGAGTTGAGGCATTTTATGCGGAGTTGTTATTCCTGCTTTCATACTCTCCTGTTCCAAAGAGCAGGAGTAGAAAGTTCAAATAGATTATTATACCAGAGTTGGACAAACAAATGTTCAAATAATCATTTGAAATATCAAAATTATATGGTTAGTTTACCACAAAGATTAAGATAATAAAAACTAGTAAAAGTTTGTATTGGTTTGTATCCTTGAAAAGTTTGTGATTTGGGAAAGGAGTCAAAAGATCAGGACAGAGAAAAAGGAAATATCTAACTAATGGATTGAGAAAGATGTCACAGTAGGCTTCCGGTGGTTTTAGCTCATTCATTGGCTTGCTTTTGCAGGTATGCGAGAATCATCCACAAGGGGTTATTTTAGTCAAATTTAAGGATAGAAGGGATGCACATAAGTGTATTGAGGCGATGAATGGACGCTGGTAAGTGATTGCTTCTGCATCTGAAACTTTTGTTATCTCGTGCAGACTGCATTGAGGTTCTCTACTGGCACTTATTATTTCTTCTCTTCCATTTTGTATGACACTTCCTTTTTAGTCTGTTCCCAAACATGACCTTTCTATTTTTGGGAACTCTTTAATTTTAAACTTTTTACTCTTAATAATATGCTCTTATATATTTACATTTTATTGCCAAAAAATATGCTCTTACAGCCATAAAAATGCCATGGCATATGTTAAACTCTAAGTGATTTCTTTCCATACTTTTTGATTAAGTAAGATGTTATATTAGGAAGGCATCAAGGGGATGCAAAGTAAATACACAAAAGAATCATGATTGACTCCTGAGAACAAAAACTTCCTCTTCTAAATCAGGGAGTTAACCAGAAAGCAAACATACGGTCTCTAAACCTCAGGGAGTTAACCAGAAAGCAGACGTACGGTCTCTAAACCACAGTGAGGGATAGAGTTACCTGGTACGTGTTGCTAGTGGGAGGTGGAAGGTAGCCCGTGATATTAGTCAAGGTGTGCGGAAGCTGGCCCCCAAACACCATGGTTATATAAAAAAATAAATGTTATGTCATGTTTTTAAGACCACACGTTCCAATCGTACTTTTGTTGTGTAGCTAAAATCTCTCTCTCAAACTCCATACTGTCAAACACAACCATAAAAATACTAGAAAGGATGGAGTACATATAACCAAGCATGTAGTGTTTATTTCGTGAAGTTGCTTTTCTGTATAGACGGCAGAGTAAATCAGCACCTGTGAGAGTTTGATCTTTGTTCCATTATTGCCCTTGTTTTTGTTTATGTTATCTAATTTATATTTATTCATTGCAACAGGTTTGCTGGTAGGCAAATCCATGCTAGTGAGGATGATGGATCTGTTAACCATGCTTTAGTCCGAGATATAGATGAAGAAACTGATAGATTGGAGAAGTTTGGAGAAGAACTTGAAGCTGATTCATAGATGTGTTCTCTATGTGGAAATAGTAGCAACACTTATTTTTGTTTGCTATACAATCCATGTGTACGCGCTCTTTGAATAGGAACCCGTTGGCTCCGAGATCTTGCAAAAAGTGGGTCTGTAGATGTGATGGGTTCTGAGCTCGTCGCACTCCAGCTAGACTTGTAATTGCAAGTAATGGGCAATCTCCTAGTTTTCTTTGGAGTAACATGTGACATGATCAACTGGAATGAGGAAGTAATCTATTTTTGCCTGGTGAAGTGGTGGAGTAGAATTTTCACTAGTGCTTGACTTCTGCTCTTAGACTGAACGTGATATGCTCTGTAATTAATGTAGCTGCCATATTGGTTCGATTATTACTGTCTGTTCGCTCCCATTCCAAACCAGGGTATCAAAAGTTGACTTGTATGGTGTACTTTGCTATGAAATGTACTTTTATGTTTAAAAAATATCGAAATTCCTGCAGGATACTTGAAGTTATGCTTAGATAAATGTGTGGGCTGCAAGAGTCCTGTGGAGCTTATTATTATTTTTTGGTAATCTATCTGAAATTGACTGTCTTGTTTAATTTGGATTCGTGCCGCAAAGACTAAATGGCAAAAATGCTTCTGGCAAAGATTTTATTAATTCCCACGTTTGAACTCGTGACTTCTGGCTAAGGATAAACACAATTTCATTCATTTTACCGTTCTTGTATTTTACTCGAATGAAAGTATTTTCATTCACTTTACTACCACTCTTGTATGTATTAGGGTGTCAGTCAAAAAATTCCCCACTACCTACTCAAAATTGAAAACTGCTCCATCTCTTAAATTTTATAATTTGAGATTTTTTATGTTTAATTTGTTAAAAGGAGAATGAATATCTTCTTACGGAAAATCTAACATTAACCTCTTTATTCTGCTTTTAAGATCATAAGTTTTGCTGGTATATCTTATTTGTACCAAAAGTTCTCTTTTTTCTAATTTCATATCCATCCAAACACTTTCATATAAAAATGAAAAGGAGAAAGTAACACAAGTTGAATTTTGAACCCAAGTCCTAAGTCCCCATCCCTCTTCCCTCGCTACCCCCACCCCCGTCCGTAATTTTTAAAGCAAAATTAATACTTTTATCTGTTAAATATTGATAATTTTAATAGTCCGTATAAATTTTAGTCAAGCACATTTAACCTTCAGATATGTGCACTTTTGTCACTTATAACTACGAACGAATCTTCATAAATTTGATGAATTTTTAAGTTCTAAATGATTCAATTATCGATTGATTATGTTAAATTTGTACTATAACTCCATATATAGTTAAATATCACATCTTTCTAGCTAAAGGGACCCAACACGCATTTTAGTTCATTGAAGGTTAACCATGTTTAGTTAAATATTACAAGGATCAAAAACAGAATTTACCAACAACAGATAAATCAAAATTGACTTAAATGAAAATTTCAAAAAGAGAAAAGAGCTCTTTTTTGTTACTCAACAGCTTATTAGTTGCTTTTGGGGGGGGGGGGGGGGGGGGGAGGGCAAAAAAACAACTTATTAGCTGTAAACACCTCCAACATTTTTGTTTTTATATTCCCTTTCCCACATAACGGTCATATTCCACTCAAACTCACAAATATGGCCGTTACACCCCCTCTTCAACCCTCCACTCTCTCACCTTATATAACCAAAACTTCCTCAATCTTTATACTCACTTCACTTACAATCTTTCATCAACAAATCCAAAAAAAAACATAGTTCTCTTAAAATATCATCAAAACAAAAATATGGGGTTCACTAGTTATGCAGAAATTTCTCAATCTCTTCACCGTACTCGAAAATTCTTCCTTTTAGTTAACTACATTCTTCTTGGTGCATCTTCTAGCTGCATTTTCTTGACTCTTTCTCTTCGCCTTATTCCATCGCTTAGCGGTTTTTTCCTCATCCTCCTCCACATTCTCACCATTGGTGGTGCGGTTTTTGGTTGCTCCGCGGTATCCACTTCATCAAATATTGGAAAATGGTATGGACCACACATGGTTGCAACTGTTTTAACTGCCATTTTGCAAGGGTCTGTTTTCGTGCTGATATTTACGCGGACAGGTGATTTTCTTGGGAAGTTGAAGAGTTATGTTAGGGAGGAAGATGGTGAAATGATATTGAGATTGGCTGGTGGATTGTGTGCATTGATATTTTGTCTTGAATGGGTTGTGCTTACACTTGCTTTTTTCTTGAAATATTATTCTTATGTTGAAGGTGATGGTAATGCTGTTGGTGGATCAATTTCTATGAAGAGAAGTGCTAAAGTTCAAGATGAAGAAGATATGAAGAATTGGCCATGGCCATTCCAAGTCTAAGTAGTATATTTTTGGTCTTTTCTTGGAGATGTTTTGGGGGTGTGGGGTGGTGGGGTGGGGTGGGGAGTTAAAGCTATATATATCATAGCTTCAATGATTTGTTCATTCATTTGTTAATCTTGGGTTTGTTCTTATGTTTTGTTTGGGGTGTGGGAGTAGTGTGAGTTGTGTGTCCTTATTGTGGTTCATCATATATACTATATTCTGTATGAGGAAATTGAAAATGCAATGTGTTTTGCTACTATCTTCAGTTTTACTTTGTGGTTTGATTTGGCATTCAATATTTCACTGGTGAAATCATACCTAAGAAAATGATATAGTAGTCTTGAATTGTTCATTGTCAGTATTTCCATAGAGCACACAAATTTTTTGTGTGTGAAATGTTGTTTTTGTTCCCACAGAAATCCAACTGTTTTCGAAAAATAAAAAAAAAGAAGGCCCCAAATTAATCATTGTGCTTCGATTTTGAAGGTTCTACAAATACAAAATAGATGAAATTACTGAATTGCCTTTTTTATTGTAAACTTTGAATTTTATTTTCCTTAATCTTTTCCTAGAAGTCAAAAAACAATCTAATCTTTCTTCCCTTTTGATTGGGTTTGATTCATCCTTGAAAAATCAAATGAATTTTCAGTTACAAAAACAAAATTTCAAATTTATGAAAGTAGAAACTATTGCTTCCTCCTCCCAATTTATATGACACTCCTTTTCTTCGTCTTCATCCTCATTTGTACCTGAGAAATCTGAAGATTATCTTTGCGGGGTCATTCTCTTTATTCAAATTGTAAACGGCTATGTTACCATTTGCTAGTTGCAAATAGGCCCTGCCTAGTGGAAATATAGTAGGATTAAGAGTTTATATCCTAGATTCATCATCATCCATAGTAAGTCATACAAAAAAAAAAAAAGACCTGAAAGGGAGAGATAAAAAGGGCACCAAAAGGTTCATCTTTATTGCTAATAATAACTATGTAAAAACCCTATGGCCTAAACACAATTGCAAAAAGAAAAACAAAGACTAACTTTAACTCCACTGCACAGACTTCATACCATACTAGCAAAGTTTTTTCATAACATAAATCTATGGCAAATATACTGATAAGAAAGTAATGACATTGCCCTCCAACACTGCATTCATATCTTAATCTCTTTACCAAAAATCCAGCTGAAAGGAACGGAACTTCGCTGCTTGGCCCTTGCTTGTGCTCTCTCCTCCAATTTTCTAATTCGCGGAGCCAGTCCACATACATAATCTTGTGCTCTGCGTCCTTCACTAGAGAGACCGGTCAACTTTTCCACTTCCCATCTCGCCACAAGGAATTCCAGAATATCTGCATAGTCCTTGGCAGTGTATACACCAAGCCGTTGAGCTACAGCAGAGAAGTGTTCGAAAAGGTTGTCATCCCTCCCGTCATACATCAGATGAGCTGGCATTGAGATTTTTTTCTTCATCATGTCACCAATAGCCATTACGGCGCCATCAGGGTCAACCTCAAGTAGCTTCTCGACGATCTTTGTATATGCAGTTTCATGGCGCTTCTCGTCTGCAGCAATAGTACCACATATTTGTGCTAGTTTCATATCCCCGTGCTCCTTGGCGAGCCTAGCTGTGTTGCCATGTGAAATGAAGGTAGCCCTTTCTTGGAAAGAAGTGTAGATAAAACCTAGATAGGGGTTGTTTTCCGTGCGAGGATCCTGGAAATATATTAGAGTGTGGTGAAGTGCAAACCAAATTGAGCAAACATGGTTATATAACATGTTCAATCTCAAGATTTCTTTTTAGAGAAAATGACAAAAATGGTCCATTATGTTTCAGTGCAGGTTCAAAATAGTCCCTTAAGTATGGACTGAATAATTTTGGTCCTTTAAGTTTGCAAAAGTTTAACACTTTTAGTCTCCTTCAAATATTTAACAATCTATGTTTGTTGTTTACATAGAATGAACAGTTATAAACATGTAGCTAATGTATCCAAAAAATCTGGCACCAAAGCTAATGCAAGATAGTGCAGTACTGGCATTTTAAGCCTATAGACAAGGGATACAATGGGTTAGGTAGTCAAAGTGTCAAACTACAACTTAGCAAACTATATAGACAAGGGATACAATGGGTTAGGTAGTCAAAGTGTCAAACTACAACTTAGCAAACAAATTGCTTCTTAAAATACCAAAAGTGTCACTGTATTTAGTTTGCTGGCAAGTATTAAGTCAATGATCATGTGCAGTTACTAGTAGATGGGGTTGAAGGGAATAGAGAGGGAAAAAAGGCCAAGTATTGTATCATATACAAGAATATGAAGAAATAACTTAGCAGCGTTTGTTTACGAAAATCCACTCTCCCAGGAAAATGAAAAAAGCTTGATAATCAGGGGTGTGTGCATGCAAAATATACGATCAGAATCTTTTCGTAATTTGACATCTGAACTACCATATAACCATCTACGGAGAAAAATCAGAAAGCTTATGACAGCATGGGATATGCCTCAGCTAACCTATTTTTAGCATGTAAATTATTAGACTCCACATGAAAACTTTGGAAGTTAATAATATCTTCATCCTCATTTTCATACTTAATTGTTTTATATGATAACATAAGATCCATTAAAAATCTTACCATCCCAGAACCAATCAGGTACTGGATTGTCTTTTCAATTTGCTTCATATCAACTCTTCCAGAAAGATAAAGATATTTGTTGAGAAGATCACCGTGCCTATTTTCCTCAGCTGTCCACGCCCTAGTCCAAATAGCCCAGGGAGTGAGGCTGGCACCAGTTTCATCACGAACGGCGTCCAGAGTGTTTATCATGGTCTGATAAGTCGGAAGCGCCTCTTCCGTGATCATATCCCCAATTAATACAACAAAGTAGTCGTCGGGAATCTCCTTACACCTTTCCCTTAGCTCCCTGACCTGCTCATCGAATCCCTCAGACGCAGGATCGGGAAGAAAATCAGTAGGCTGCCAACATTTCTCGACAGGCTTTAGGTGCACCAAGATATTGTTTTCAGCCCAACCACGCAGAGAATCGAAAATTTCAATCTTTTCGGGTGGCATGGAATGGGTTACTTGAACATGCACCTCTCGTGGAGGAGTGAACAGCTTTTTCACATTTCCGAATTCCCTGCAATTAGCGGAAACCAGAAGCAGATTTAGGTTCAAAACTGTTCACTTTGAAGACCATAAAATACAGGGATAATAACACTTTAGTCCCTCAATTATTGGTAAATTCTGATATCTTGCCACATTTGATCTTTAATTAATTAAAATGTAGTGTATTTTTTGTTCCTATATGTAAGAAATATGTTATACTTTTGACTGTTTTTAGAACTATATTACCTTCAAATGTGGAGTAACAATACAAGTTTAACATAACATATGAGTAGTTAAATGGCAGACAATTAATAATTCTGGTAATTTATAAGACTCACAAGCAAAGGGATCAAAAGTGCACATTTTAACTAATTGAAGAGTAATTGTGCTAAGCAAGGTATCATAAGAAGTGATATCGAGGAACCAAACATGCTATTATCCCTAAAATACAGTAACAGAAGAAGCCAAACTTACAGCATAAGAAGGTGTCCCTGACATGACAATTTCCCAACCGTAATCCCTCTCCCTTATTCATATATTTATGATGTGATGCTAACTAAAGAGCCAGGTGTCATCAAAGTTCCATTCATATAGAAAGGATTCCTTGAATTCAAGTTTTTCCTCACAAAGAAAAATCTAACAGAGATAGTGTCATAATACTGCAGTCTGCAGATTTTGTCACGAAAATGATGGATGACAGGACCAGGAATTTATTATAAAATTTCTTTTCCAAGATTAATAATAAGATATATTTGTAAAAAGAGAGAAAAATATGAGTCGGAAGACCTTTTTTTTTTTTTTTTTTTTTTGATAAGGATATGAGTCTGAATTATCTCCAAGTAGGCACTACGATTTCGTCTAATCTCAGTTAACTTGTATTTTTCATAGGGGCTAAACTGGCCGCGCATACGGTTCGTTACACTTATTCTTACCCTAAAACCTTTATCTCATATATTTGTAGAAAGAAAGATATAGAGATTTGAAGAATGCTCAATGACATTGTATGCAATCCTATATCCCCAAACAAGATTAATCATCCCTCAAACAATAAACCTAAGCACAGTCACCTATAAATTGTACTTTGTGTATATAAGTTTACAGAAACTAAAGCAATGTAAATATGCAGAAATTTAAGTTAGCTTTTAACTACTGAAATAATATACTAGGAGATATAAGTGCCAGCCAATTCATAACTATCAAAGAAGCTGAGCTGTACCAAACAACTTTTTGTAGAAGAAGCCAACTACTTGCAAACAAGAAAAGAATAATGCACATAACTGTAATTGGAAACATTTACTATAAGCAAAAAATTGAGAATTAAGCATAGAACACCACTGTCAGACCTAATTTCTCAACCACAGTTGGTGAAATTTACAACTCTTGGACCCCCACAGGAAAAAAAAAACTCCAATTAAGATTTCCTTAGGACCTTTCTGAATAGATATCGTCTAGACAAAAGAAAAAAGGCTAGCACAGGCACTGCATGCATAAACACAGCTAGTCAAAATAAACAAGATCTAAAGCATATAACTAAGTTTAAAGAAGAATTTACAGAAAATAGAATCATTGGAGAGATACTTGAAGCAAACATCGAATAGACGAAAAAATTCACAGATCCATATACGTAACAATCAAAAACACATCGATTTCGTTCTTATTAGCACATGCATTACTACAAACAACAACCCAGTGAAAATCCCACATCGTGGGGTCTGGGGAGGGTAGAGTGTACGCAGACCTTACTCCTACCCAGGTAGGACGGCTGTTTCCGAAAGACGCTCGGCTCAATGAAGCATAAAAAGAAGTCATATTTATAGCACATGCATTACTATAAATAGGAAAAAGACATATTTAAAGTCAGCAAGATTGACACCATGCAACAAACTAAGTAACACATAAAGCAAAACAGGACACTATTTCCCAATTTACAAAAAGTAGCTTCCTTGACACCAACCACCACCATTCACCAATCCAATTAATAGATACAAGAAACCAAAATTACTAACACACACCAGAAACGTGCAGTTTCGTTTGGTACACAGCAAAAATATTTTTCTTTATAAAATCATTTTCCAGTATTTGGGTAACCAAAAAATGTTCCATGATACAGACATTTTTCCTTCATATGAAAATGCACCGCACCCAGTAATAGTATTAAGCCAAAACAAAACCGACCCACTTCCCAGTGAATCAAAATAAAGGAAAACAAACTACATTGAGAGATACCCATTTTACATGATACAAACATTTTTCCAACAACAACAACATTCCCAGTGTAATCCCACAAGTGGGGTTTGGGGAGGGTAAGATGTACGCAGACCTTACCTCTACCTTTATGAGATAGAGAGGCTGTTTCCAATAGACCCTCGGCTCAAAAGAAATGTAATCGATGCAGAAAGGTATGAAAGAAAACAGGGACAGCAAAATAGCAAAATGTACAAAATAAATGTAGTAACATATGATACAAACATTTTTCCATCATATGAAATTGCACCTAGTGTAGCTAAAAATCAATTCTTGAAACAAGAACAACATAAATGAAACAAAACAAAAATGACTCACTTCTCATCTGATCAAAACAAGGCGAAACAAACACAATGGGAGATACCATTTGCTTAAAATTGAAAAAAAAAAATTAATAAAAAGCACTCAACTAGATGTGTCATAAAAAATTACAATCACAAACACACACCACAAAATGCAGTGCATGTGGTACAGTACAAAACATTTTTCATAATAAAATCATTTTCCATGATATGTAGAAACATTATTTCTTCAAATGAAAATGCACCCCCATTGTAGCTAAAAATCAATTCTTGAAACAAGAAAACATAAAAGAAACAAAACAAAAACGACCCACTTCCCATTTGATCAAAAGAATGGAAAATAAACCACATTTAGAGATGCCCATATGCTTAAAATTAATTAAAAAAAAAAAGTAGTACTAGTAGTACTTACAGAGAAGGTGAATGAAGTGTTGAAGCCATGAAAACTCGAGGAGATCTGATTTTTGAAGAAGGAAATGGTAACATTTTCTTGTGGGAATTTAAGGTTTGTGTGACATTAAGGTTGAGTGCCATTCTTGATGATGCTCTGTTTTTAATTTCACCTCGACTATTTCGCCTGAGTTGTGATCACTCTTAACACACTTTGCATGTACAAATGGACTTATATAAAGGCTACAAGTCAACAAAAGCCAACTGGATATTAAATTAATTGAACTTGTAGTTGACCAAAACTACGTCAAATGACATTTTGGTCCTTTATTTTTTTTAATACTTTCATAATTGTTGTATTTCTGCCTTATTTGAGCCGAGGGTTTATCATAAACAGTCTCCAGCCTCTCTACCTGTTAAGGTAGAGGTTATGTCTGCGTACACTCTAGTCTCTTTAGATCTCACTTGTGAAATTATACTAGGTATGTTGTTATTGTTGTTGTCCTGTTTTTGATACTTGCATTAGAACTCCGACTAATTCTGATTCTCATCGTGTAAGACATAATTAAGGGGAAGTGTTCTTTTTGGCTTCTTTTTTTGTTTTCTGTCTGATATTTGATCATGTATTGTGTTATGATATTATTGGAAGGAATGGTACTTGAGTCCTACATGGTTAAATGGGGAGTTGAGTGGCGTTTATATAGTCCTGGACTCTCCCACTTCATTAGCTAGCTTTTGGAGTGTGATTTTCCTAATGTCATATCATATAGAAGCCTTGATCAATTAATTTCGCGTTGCTTAAAATCTAATTAAGAGAAAATCACTCATTAATAGAAATTTTTAATACCTAAAACTTTGAAGCCAAAAGTTCTAATTAAGTGTAAAGGGATCTTGATCATCTCACTACCATTTTTAATAATTATTGTATACACGTGAGAGAGTGCGTATTTTTGCTTTTTGTTAGTCTTTATAATTTTTTACTTTATGTTTTTTTTCCTTTGGACAAAACCGGGATTCTTAACTAACCCCAGTTTTGTAATCCGTTGGGTATATAAACCGTGGGTATGTAAAATTCTACTTCAGAATTTAGGTGGCATTGGTGGAGAGACTCTCGTTAATTTTGTATTATTATTGAGCAACTAGTGAGTTTGTCTAACCGAAAAAAAAGAAGTTAAAAATCTCTTTGGGTGTAATTATGAATTCAATACTAAAAACTTTAAATGTTAAACTCATAAAATAATTTAAATCGTGAATTCGTTTTTGGGTATAATCACATTTTACTCCACAAGCCCACTTCAATTTTTTATTTCTAGTTTCCTAATTGCTGTTCAGTATTTCTATTAGTATATAACTAAATTAAAAACAATCTAACACATAATACAATCAGCAAAATAGAAACATGTGAATGGACGTAATATATTTGGGCAATTCGCAAGAATGCCCTTATTTTGAGGTGGTCTTTAATATTTGCCCTTCGCTTAATACCATGAAATTTGAGATTCAAATCCCTGCTCAGTCAAAAAAAAATTTGCAAGGTATAATTTGTAGCAAGTTAGGCCTATTCGGGCCAAAGTTAGGCGAAACTCTGCCTGCAGGTAGAGTTTTGTATGCCTGCAGGTAGAGTTTGCATTCAAAATTCTGTTTGAGGCATGCAAAACTCTGTCTTGCGAATCCAACTTATGCCTTGCGAATTTATTTTTAATTTTTGACTGAGCGAGGGTTCGAACCTGGAACCAAGGGGCTTCTAGCGAAAGGCAAAACTTAAAGACTACCAATTTAAGGGGTACAACTTAAAGACCAGTGCTTTTTTTTTAAAAAAAAAATTTTAATTAATTTAGGAGGATTTATAGTGTTTTCACACTTCCCCTCCAGTGTGACTCGAACCCAGGACCTACCGGTCGTGAGTGGAGGTGCTTAACCACTGAGCCATCCCTCACTTGTCAGACCAGTGCTTTTGAAGCGCAATCTGCACAAAAAAATTATTATATTTAATGGGCAATTTGTACGATTGGCCTTTTGGAGGTGTTCTTTAATTTTTGTCCCTCAAATTGTTGGTCTTTTGTTTTTGTCTTTCACCTAAAATATCTCGAGGTTCTGGGTTTGAACTACTGCTCAGTCAAAAAAAAAATGCAAGGCAAGGCTTCGCGAGAAGTCCGCCTTACGCAGTAGACTTTGCCTTAAGGCATGACTAAAAGTCTACTGCGGACTTTTCACGAAGCCTTGCCTTGCTATTTTTTTTTTAAAATTAAACGGGAGTTCGAACCCAAAACCTAGAGATATTTTCGGCCACCTTTTTAAACGAAGAACAAAAATTAAAAACCAGTGCCTTTAAGGACAATCCATGCAAAAAATGAAATAAAATCACAAAAGTGAACTATCCTTCTTTCCTAAAGTCTACTCTGAATTGTTTTCACTTTAATTTGTATATTTAACTACCAAAATAAGAGCTATGAAAGTTCAGCACTCTCAGCAAAAAATTTTCATTTTCAGGACTCAAATTAGAAATCCTGATTGAGGGTAGAAAAACTCCTACCCATCCCACCACATCATGTTAATGGATGTTTTTATCTCATTAATATACTGAAAAGTACAACTTTCAATCTTGAAAGCGATGCTTTCAATAAGAAATGTCAAATCGAAAGAGATTTTATAAATTGGATTCGCAAATAAAATTGCATCTTTTTTTTGTTTTGTTTTTGTTTTTGAATTTTGTTCTAAGAAATGTAGTTTTTGCATAAAATGATTTACAATACCAACTTGAATTAGTTATTATTATTATCATATATTAAGAATATATACACAATATTTAACTCTATAATTGGCTGATTAAGTATATAATCAAGACTGTGAGATCAATTAAAATATAGGATTTACAAAAAAATTCACATCAAACTATTTTAAAATTGTGAAAATTTTGATAAATCTTTCTTTGTCAAAGTGAAATCACTTGTATTCATAAGTTATATTAAATCATAAATATAAAATGTGTCAAAAAAGAATCTAAAAAAGTGATACATGAATTAGCATTTAAAGAGTTATTCTAGAAAATGTAAATAATTCGATACATGCATCTAACAGCTTCTTTAAAATTTTAAGACATACTTTTAAACCCCAAGACTTTACAGTTTACATTTTTATACATTAAATATCAAATGAATAATTTGATTCGTAAAGGATACGAAAGTCCATCAATTTTTTATGAGTATTTTATTAACTTAATTTCTAATTTAGAGGTTTTCCGCTTTTAAATTAGTATGACATGATGATTTCCAGCTTCTTTGATAACTAGTTCAGTGAAGCCCGTGCTGAGTCCGGACCCAAGATCAAGATAATAATGCACTTCATAATGATTTAATTGAAAAAAAAAAAAATTATGTACGTTTCTCAGGCACAACTCTTTTAAGATGATCGTTTTTTAATCATGTATTATTGATCACGTAATTAGATAATTTACTAAAAGAATTGTTTTAAGAAAGCAAGTTTGCTAAGCAATAAACATATATCAATGAGGCAAAGATAATTTAAGTAAGTTTGCTAGGCAATAAACACTTCAACTTACCTATAATCGTAAATTGAAAAGGACATTTTAATATTTTATGAATTTGTGAGCATATAATTTCTAGTTAGAGGTAGGAATAGCATGCTTTGGTATTTATTGATTAACTACTCATAATTTCACGTGACAATGGTTTAAGCTAAAACATGATTAAAGTCTAGGTTTAGATGAAATTAAAAAAAGAGCTGAATTCATTAATACAAAGCTTAAATTTAATTTGTCATTAACTCACTGATGCTTTATTTTTAAAAGAAAATTCCCTTACTCAACCATTTAAGGATTACATGATTTCTGACAAATTAAATTGTTTGTAAGAAAAGGAGCCATTATCAATATTTAATAATTATGGAATTGAGGAGTTGAATGCTTGGTGGCATCTTTTCCTCTTTTCTATCCCTCTTAATTAAGCAAATTAAATAAAATTTAAAGGTTCCTTTTCTTTTATTTTCCAAGATTTTAATCTATTAATTGTTAAAAAGTTTTAAAACTTATTTTCTATTGTATAATTGTATTAAATCATTAAATCTAACTTTATATTTTCAAAATAATTTTTTTATTAAAAATAAGATCAAGAAAAATGCAATTGCAATTAAGAATCACTAAAGAAAATTTAATTGACAGAATACTCTTCCAATACCAAATGAGTTCTTCAAAGTTATTATAATCACTATTTTAGATCATTTTTGTGAATAGTTATTTTTATCCGATGACATCATCACTATTCACAACTTTTAAGCATTTTTAAAGGGCTCAAAATTGATTATATTTACCACATTGATTATGTCAATCTAAGTAAAAATTAAATAAAATAGGGGAAAAAATAAGACATAGAAAAAAGATGTGCTATCAAAAAGGGTTTAAAAGTATCTTGATTTATTGGAAACATACTCGAGTACATGAAATAATAAATAGTAAATTCAAGGGCAATTTGAAAGAGCAAACTATTTTGACTGGGCCAACAAAATAGTTACAATGTCCCTAACTAGAGAAAATTACACCGCTGATCACAATTTTAAAATTAAGCACCTAATTAGCAAAATAAAGAAAATTACACCGCTGCTCAGGTTAAGGGTCAAATTCGTATTTTTTCTTACATCTTCCCTTCTCGAAGCCAAATATCATATACACCCTCAAAATAAAGAGCATTAAGTACTAGAAGAAAAACACTTAATTTATACTATTAAGTGAATACCTAAACTTATGAGAATACCTAAACTTATGATCATTTATTTCAATCTTTCAAGTATCTCAGGTAGGAATCAACACGAAAATTCCAAGTTAACTAGTTTTTCCTTTTGGGGGAGGGGGTACTAAAATAACGGATGGACAATAAATATCCATCGTTCATCCTTTGGATTCATATTAATAACCATAAATCAAGGTTTTAGATTTTTCTTGTTCATCCTTAGTAGACTTCACTTCTTAATCACACTAATAACCTGTTTGCACTGCTCGCCCTCCCTAATTTTGTTTGGAACTGAAACCAAATTGTTATTGTTATAATATAATTTTGTTTCTACACAAATAGAATCGACCCTTGACAATTAAAAAATGAGAAATTGAGACGAAAGGATAAATGATTGTTTACACGCCTGAAATATGTAGGAGCTAGATATTTCTCAACAACCTAAAGACCAAATTAACATAAAGATTTCCAAATAAAAATGTTGTAGGTTAATGAAGTTAATAAGAAACCTAGGTCAAACTTTAGCAACAAAAGCTAAAATCTTTTTTTTGATCAAGTAATAAAGCAATAAAACTGGAACTAGTAAATTGAAATCAAGAACAATCAAAGAGAATACACAAGAACAAAAAATCACAACCATGTAATGTAAGTTTACTAATAGAAAACCATAACCATGTTATATACACAGCAAATTCAATTAAGAAAACATATAGAACATGCAGATGCACTCTACACCTGGACACATTCTAGTTATTTTCCTTTGTTAAGGATATTTGATTTTCTAAAGTTCAAAAACTTTGCACCATCCCAACATTAGAAATACAAGGGACATTCAGCACTGTGCGATATTAAGGGGAATTACTGACAGTTAACTGATGCACAGCTTTCAACTTACAAGACCAGATACAAAATGTTACAAAACCCGGTGTACATAAGCAGGCATCTATTATATAGGAAAAGGGTTACCGAAAATAAGAGAAGACTTAACTAAGGAGCCAAAAAGATTAAACAGAGGAGTCTAGATTCTTATTCATGTTTGTATGTGCAGTTTTCTGGCATGCTTGTGGGGAAGTTTCATGCAGATTGATGGTCTTTCCAGAAGGCGGCAAACATCTCTTGGAAAAGAATGCAGCAATGCTCTTTGTCCTGCCACCTTTTTCTGTCAATAATCAAAAGTTACAACTTCACAATAAGAAAAAGCTAATAATAGATGCTATAACATACAAAATATAGAAGCAGAATTTTTATGTTGTTGAAACACTGCAAATGTTTAGTCCAAAGGGAAGAAAAAATAGGATAACCCCACCGTCCCTAAGGGAAAAAACAAGTGCAATAGCACATGAGAGGTGCATACCAGGTGATACGGATAGCCCAAGCTTTACAAGAACATCCTTCCTAACCTGCAAAAGCCAGAGGAATGCAGCATCAGTCAACTGCAGTGTTCTTCAGCAAATAAACCAGATTTCAGATTGCAAGGATCAAAATCTTCCTTGATCAGGCAATAATCCACGACCAACAAGTAAAACTGATGGCAATAATGTCATAAGAAAGTAACATGAATCTGTTGCATACAAAAACAATCTACTAATGTGGAAAGAGGCATGACACAAAGCAAACTAGAATAGGATGAAAACATACAGCGATTTACACAAGAGAGATTCAAGCGGTCCAGGGTGTTCAAAATTGTCTCTAGCATCCTAGGTTCGATTCCAAGGACAGCATTATTTTTAATATTTAGCTTTTATTATTTTTTCCGAACCCCCTGAGTGAAAATGCTGGATCCACCACTGATGGAACCCCTTTATAAAATTCTAACAAAACTGATAGAATACTAAAGAACAGAAGCTGAAAAGACAGAATTAAGCTTTACCTTCACTTCCCAGCAAAGGGTAAAAGGGTTAGGCCCATGCATTTTCCTGTTTACATTTTAACTTGGCAATGAATCTAGAATGTTTATTAGATTTGAGGTAAACTTTCATGGATCATACTGCTTCTGCAGTGTATCTTTATCAGCAAGAAATATTATCATCTGGTACATGATATTGGATGTGATTCTTTATGGACTATCCTAAAATTGGACATCTTTTGCCAAATCTTACCTCCTTCAGATTGCAGAGGTCTCTTTTATGTAAATGAAACTTCACTCTGAAAATACGACGGTAACCCAGACTGAGAAAAGAGATATATGTCGGAAATTACCTGCCATCTACCATCAAAAAACTCTGCTATCTCCCGCACCTTGTTTTTCAGTTGGGACTTCGCAATACTTGGGAATTTAAGTTGTAAAGACTCCACTACCTTGTTTATACCATGTGAGCATGACTGAATAACAGATACCTGAAGGGAAAAAAAAAAAGTTAAAACTTTTTTAAGTCGGAAATCTGCTCTGGGTTTGTGACAGAACCCAATTCCCAAAAGAGGGGAAAATATTGATAAAAGAAAGGTAAAACCTACAACTTGATGTAAATCTGAGTCCATTAGAGCAGCTGAAGATGCCATTTGTGGGGAACTTGACTTGCTACCTGACGGGCAAGCCTCAGAATCTCCCTCAACCTCATCATTACAAGTGGATATCGGTATAGATGAATGACCAGGAAATGAACAGATGGCCAATGCCCCCAGGCACATTTGTTCGACTTTCTCATTTCCAGTCAGTTCGTCAGCAGATATCAGGGGAGCTTTCTCATGCATAAGATTCAATATAATAAGTGGCTTGTTTTTCCTAAGAGCCTGTTCAGTCAAGTTGTGAAGATATTTCTGCTGCCGAAGCAGCTTAGCAAACTCTTCACCCGGTACTTCCTGTGCGGAACTAGACAAAATTTTAGACCCTTCTGCATCATGAGATTCCACTTTGTCAACTTGTACACCCTGCATGATGAAATGTGAACAAGTTCAAAGGAGCCGCATGATGAAATGTGAACAAGTTCAAAGAAGCCGCATAAAGAAACGTTAGACTTTTTGTTTTTTTCCTTAAGCATGGATTAATATGAAATTTATCCATGAAAGGCTCTTCATCTCAAAGGAAATGGGCTACTAGTAACTGCAGGTGCAACACTCAAAATCACCATTGCTCTCAGCTTCTTTCAACCGAGTAGCTTTTGGTATAGTAGCATTGACATACAGAAAGTAGGTTATATTCATTACTAGTGTTAATACCATAGAGATACACCTGCTGCAGTTGAAGGTTTCAGTGGTTGGCCTGCTTCCACTGATATGTAGTAGTGTAATAAAGTTCTCTCAAATACCAAAAGAGAACACTCAGTCCCAATATATTAAAATGTATTCTCCATTTGTGACATCCCAAAGGCTTACTGTGATTCTTTAAATAACTATATTTTACACAACTCTTGTTTCTTTCAAAAATTCAAAATTCATTTAAAATACAAGTCACATATACCTAGTAAAACTATAAGCACATTTAAACTACGAACAGATAAAATGGAACAAAGGAGTATCACAATTTTGTAGGTTTGACATACCACCAGTATGTTAAGAAAACATCACATATTAAGTAAACAACCACCTATGCCAGGGTCATTTAGTAAGATGGAAAATGTTCGAGTACTCATAGAAAATGATAGAAGGTTTATAGATATCATAATTCACTAATTCCAGTAACTACAGAAGATGCAAGCTATGCAGGAATGTCCAATTCAAAGGAAGATGCATCACATCATCAGCGGGGGTTCTCAGTTATTGTTATAACACAATATCGGCAAATCATGCAAAGCACAAACTCATCAACCAAGGAAATAGAACAGTGTGTTGCACAATGTATTAACATAATGTGTGGGCGCCATGAATTCAGTAGTTTCCATAAGAAATGTGAGTATTGAAGACTGACATACCTCTTCATCTGAGAGATACCCATCTGGCACAAAAAACCCATCTTCACTTTCATCTTCATCTCTTGAACATTCTTCCTCCAAACATTCATTATCATCTTTATCACAATCTGACAGACTTTCACCGGGTTCCTCCTATTTTAATCAATAGTTAGCAATCGTCATAATTCACAGACATTATTAGAAATAATCAGAGAAATACCTCTTCCCATTCCTCATCACTATCAACCTCATAATCTAAGTCTGGATCCGTTGCAAAGGGGTGACGTGCTCCAACAACTTGGCTGATGAGAAAAGTCACAATATCAGTAAAAGAAGAAAGGAGATAGTGGAAGAAAACACATCCGGTGACACCCATGCGAACATGGTAACACTCAAGATATTGATAAATGAATAGTACACCGGACAAAACTTAATATGGAGCTTGAATATATGTATATCACATTAATAGCTGAAGCAAATGCCATCTCCAAAAGGAAAATACTCACTAAATCAGAACGAAAAAGTTAATCTGGAAAATGTTTCATTACAAACACTAGAAAAATAAACTTATGATAGTAGGTTGAACACTTAAAAAGAAGATGCTATAATACTCTAATATTTGCCAGAAACACATACAGGCAAGGGCTGTAGGTTAACTTTTCTTCTCTTGCACTGAAGATAACTTCACTACTGGAAACTTTAATGAAGAAAGAATCCTAACAATCAACTAAATCATGGACCAAAGTACTTTAGTTGATAATAGATCAATTGTCCCAACACGCTATAAGCATGACTAGTATTTGGATTTTCAACAAAATATTGCTTCTGAAGTAAAAAGATTTTAACATAGTCAAGGATAAAATTGCATAATACATGAATCACAACATAGCTCACCTTTTCTTCAGCCAAACACCATAAAATGCAGGCCTGTGGCACTTATCAAACTGCAACAATTGTCTCCTCATTAATCCCTTCTGGGGACAAGGAATAGCATTGACCTCACCAGCATTACATGATCTGGTATTGCTGTTAGGCTCAGCCCATCCATCAACTAGTTTCTCTGAATTATCCTCATCGTCTTGTCCTCTACTGGCTGTTAGCTTAATTTCCTTCACTACATTTGTCTTGGGCTTTCGACGGATTCCCCAATGAACTTTTCCTTTTGAATGAATTGAACGACCTAAGCAATGCCATGAAGTTAAGTGTGACCTGCAAAGAAAATCCAAGCAACATTTATGTAGATACCAAAAAACAAAACATACCACATTAAAATGAAGAAAAAAAAATAGAAACTAACTTCCACAAATCATCAGCATTAAAGTCATCATTTTGTGTAAGGACTGAGTCCATTGAGAGAGTAACAGATTCAGCCATCTTTTCACATTTGCTGGAGGCAAAATCAGAAGCTTGCTCTTCTACGGTCAGGCTATTCTGAGAAGGAGAATTAGTTTTGCTTCTTTTAAGAAAGCGCTCCATCATTGAAGCTTGCTTTTGTAAAGTAAGTTGCCTTTTAACTTCAGCTTCCTCCTTTTCCCTGCGGCGTCGATCTTTCTCAGCTTCTTCTTGCTCCCTCATCATCTGCTTTTTCAGTTTAGATTCTTCTTTCTCAAACCGCTTTCCCTCTTTCTCTGCTTCACTTTGTAGCCGTTTTAGCTCTTTTTCCTGCACAGAGAGAGATTTGGCCATCAAAAAGGATCAATCAGGAACTTATTTTGAAGGCGTACCCAGTATCACAAAACAAGGGTACCACAAACCAGTAAGGCTTGATATGCTTCTTCTATTTAACAGTACAGCACTAATAGTTTCGTGAACAGTATCAAACCACCAATAGAACACTTCTAAGCATATGCCAACAGCAACAAGTATTTAATTAACAGGTCGAACAGAATGACTCACACTTTTCAACTTTTCCTTCTGAACTTCACGCTCCATCTTTTTCTTCTCTTTTTCAGCTTCTCGCTTGTTTCTCTCTAACTGCTTGATCAAAAGTTTCTCCTCTCGTTTTACTGACTTCTCAGCCCTTCACCAATCAAGAGATTTAAGTTAACAATTGGAAAGAGGAGAGATATAGAAAAACAATACTAGAGAAGAAATAGATATCACATACGTTTCAGCACCATTTTTCTGTTCCATGCTTGCAACTAACAAGCGGATATCTGCCTCATTTAATACTTTGGCAAGCTTTTCAGAAGCTTTCAGCTGTTCTTGGGTGCAGTTTGGATCAGTTTCTACCTTTTCTAGTGCAGTCAACAAAGCTGTCATAAATGACAAACACAAATACTTCAGCCTATCAAGATTCTGAGCTCATTGAGAGACAACCGAATAGATCATCGGTGTTTCATGATTTTCAAATTTAAAGCAAACCAACCAACAAATGTTTCCATAGAGGAAACAAAATGAACAGAAATCATTAGACCAAAAGAAATCCTAAAGGAACTGCCTTGAATGAATTAAAGGAACAATGGTGTGTGCTCTGGCACATGATATCAAATGGATAAGAATCATAGAGTCTACCAATAGAAACTGGTCCAAATATCTGATCAAGTTTCTGTATCATTCATATTCAGTTTATATTTTTGTGGCTATACAACTAGAAATAGTCATCCTCGCTGAAAACCTGACCGAGTATATCCAGAATACAAGCAAATCAAATAAGCCAATGCTTAGAAGCAGCAGTACTACAGATTATGCCATAAATGAATATTTTGACACTATAGATAGTACAATTACCAAAAGCAGAGCATCACATTGGTACTCAAACTACCTCACTCTTCTAGCTGTAGGGGCTGATAGAAGTATTAGGGATAGCATGGGTATAAGCAGTCATTCTTGACATGCTTAGACTAACTTGATAAATTATGACAGGTTCATACAGTTTTGAAGCTAATACTGGATCTTCTTTCTCATTTTCTTAGTTATTATGCTTTCTTGTAACAAGAAAACTCTAACTCTAGAGTAACCACCCAACAAGAAAATGCAAGCTTTTCAGAGCGCTCAACTTCCATCTCTAAAGGCGCCATCTTTTTAGATCTTTTGAGATATAGCAAAATTTTCTTTAGAAGGTTTTTCTTTTTTCTTCTCAAAACAAAAGATACCAAAGTGTTTTAAAACATATATTTGAGAGGGGATATATGAAGCTAAAAGCCTGAAGCTTGGCGAACATCACTTCAACATTCACTATGTGTATTCATTGTATGTGGGTATTCATTGTCGTATCACCAATTTGAACAAACTAAAAATGATCAATAATAAATTTCAATCATTTATTAGCCGACCACTACAAGTGTACAATATTACCTGTTAACCAATAAAAGAACAAGATCTGGTTCCTATAAATATAAATACTAGAAACATAACTGGGAGATCTAGTCACAAACCCAACCAGAAGACAAAGAAACCAGTAAAAACTTGGGAATCTCTAAAAATCATCAGCTTCACAGGCTTGACACAAATAACAAATCCCCAAACATGTCCTGATGCCACCTTATCACATGAGACATGGATATATGAAGTACAAAAAATATATCAAACTTAATAGAATGTCTTTTTCACACAGATGGATTGACATGTACAGTTTTCAGTATTCACTCACCTGAGACAGCAGTAATTCTCTCATGGATTTTTTTCCGACAAGTCCGGCGAATCTTCAGAGTAGCCCGGACAGATTTTGGCAACAATTTAAGGTCTCTTGTCTATAAAATAAGAGAAGAATTGCTTAAGCATTAGCATGTTATATTACACTACCTTGTCGGTTGAAACAGATGAGACAAATGTATCATTAACACGTAAATGGAATAAATTGCAGGCTGAGTTGTCGTATATGGGTATCCACTTTCTAGAATAAAATGCATTCACTGAATTGGTATGCAAAAGTTCAATCACCCAATTGAAAGGTTGACACGCGTACCATATTGAGTAACTAGCATAAATATGCAAGATTACAAGAAATTTCCATTTCAACATTAAATTTAATCAGAAATTTCCGCATCAACTTGAAATTAATCAACGAATAGTACATTAATGCCAAGCAGATATACTATTGAAACAAGACACTCATTTAACACATTAAGCAGCAAAGTGGATGCAATCTAAACATTAGAAGCAATAATCAACATAAATAAGCCGAATTAATAATCTAAAACGATCACTCGTACCATCTACCAACAAAAAGCTCCCATAATGAAACGCTCACTCCCAAAACAAAAATTTGAAAATCAATAAATTAGGAAACAAAAGTTTTTCTGGTAAAGACATAAATGTAAGTCAAATAGTAGTATCGGTAGAAGATTCAATTGGCAAATTCAATGGAAACATTAAAAAAGGCCCAAAAATCTGAAGTTTCAATACTCCCTTCGGTTCAAATTAAGTGAACCACTTAGCCTTTAGCACACCCCTTATGAAAATACAAACTCCTAAAAAAGAATAGGTATTTTGACTTGACACACTAGGATCTACACTTAGCACTTAACCAAGGCAAATCTGGAAAAATAAAGTCCATTCCTTCTTGAGGGCAATACATTTATTCATAATAGTTGTTCAACGGGAAAACTCTTCCAATCAAGCAAGTTCTCCAAGCAGAGCAAATCGCCAATCAATATGCTTTTGATTATGCAAGTGGACACTTATTTTGAACCAAAATAAAAGGACTAAGTAGACACTTATTATGAACCGGAGGATGTAGTTGCTATAAGTTAGAACACCCAAAAAAAAACATAAATAAAGATCTAAAAACCACTAGAGAACATAAATTATAGTTTTGAAAATTTCCACCTCCCAATACCCAAAAATCTGATGATTCAAGAGTTATACCATCTATTTACAAAAAGTTGCACAACGAAACACCCACATGCCAAAAAATAGTTTTTAGAAAATCGAAAAATTCGGTAACCAAAAGTTTCTCGACTAAACACATAAATGTAAGTCACATAGTAATATCGATAGAAGATTTAATTGCCACTTTCAATATTCATAAAAATTTGGATTAGATTTGTAGTGCCAATCCAACATCAAGAGTTTCTATAACTTTTTTTCCCCGCCGAAGAGTTGCTACAAGTTATTAAGAATTGCAATAAGTTAGAAAACCCAAAAAACATTATCACTTTTTTGCGAATTTCTTACCTGAAATATCAAGTGTTTGTCTTTCCTCACTGAACTAATCATCAAATGTATATATCAAAAAAAAAAAAAAGTGATACTTTAAGTGTAGTTTATACCATTATCTCAAAATGTATATATATCTAAAACACATTACATAACAAAATCTATAATTTCAAAAAAAAAAAAAAAAAATTACCTCCCAACACCAAAGAGCATTCTCAGATTCATCTTCCAATACATCAGCATCAACATCCGGCATTCCGTAAAACATCCTCTGCCCAATCAAAATCACAGCACTTTTCACACTAACCTTACTACAATTACCACTAAACTCACTATCATTATCACTACTAATCTTCTCATAAATCATATCCACTAATTTCGATAACGAAAGCTTACTTTCCTCCAACATACAAGCAATCACACCATTCAACCCTAACCCTAACCCTTTCATATTCTCCATTTCCATTTCCATTTCCATCACTTTTTTCTCCATTAATTCCTTATAATACTCAACTAATCCCTTCATTTCCTCTTTTAACGCTTCGATTTTCGCCATTTTCACTTCAGGAGTTTCCACTATCACTAAACTAGATCTCTTTCTCTTCATCGTTTTCTTCACCGTTCGATCTGAACCGTCCGTTTTCACTTCATCAATCATCATCGGCTCCGACATTGCTTCGATTCAACTGAAAATGAACCTTCTAGAAGACTCTAGAACAGTTTCGAGAAACTTGTAGAGGAAGATTGAATCACAAACCCTAGAAATGAGAGAAATGAAGAGACAAGAAATAGTGGAGGGGGAATTAATGAAAGGAAGTGCCGCGTGTTTGTGTTTAGTGTTTTTGGTAGAATTTTTTAAAATTTGTGAAAAGATTTGAGGTTTAGTTTTGTTTCCCGCCTATTGGTGGGAATAATTTGCGGGTACTTTTTGGTTTTCGCGCCTGTTGGGAGAAAAATAAAAATGAATCGTTGTTTCAAACATCCAAACAGTGCTTTGTGACCTGGCAACTTTACTTTACTTTACTGCTATACACAAGCATGGGTCTCAACTCATGCTTCGTCGTCCGTTAAGTATTAAAAAAAAAAAAGTGTAGCTTTCATATTAAACATCAATTAATAATAAAAAAACACCAACTAATATTTAAAAAAAAAAAAGTAAAAAAGTGAAACTCACCATCTCCAAACTCACGAGAAAAAAAAAGTGGATACCGTATTAACAAAATCAAGCAATATAATAAAAAAAAATTGAATCTCATATTAAAAAAATAAATAATGTTAAAAAAAAAAGTGCAGACTTTGTATTCGTAGCAAACACTAATATAGACTTTGTATTCGTAGCAAACACTAATATAATAAAGTTTTAAATACGGAGCACAACTACAATGTTATATTAATCGTGTTTTGAACATAGTATCTCATATTGACAAAATCAAGCAATATAAAAAATAAAAAATAAAAAGTGAATCCCATATTAAAAAAAAAACAAACAATGTCAAAATAAAAATGCAGACTTTGTATTCGTAGCAAACACTAATATAATGAAATTTTAGATACGGAGCACAAATTACAATGTTATATTAATCGTGTTTTGAACATAGTGTGTGTATATATATATATATATATATTATACGCATAAAAATAGTGAAAACTAATAATGTCCAAAAGGGTTGGCCTCATACTAAACAACACCAAGCAATATAAAAAATAAAAAAGAAGAAGAAACTATATAAAGCATGGGAAGAAGAAACTATATAAAGCATGGGTTTAGACCCATGCTTCGTCGTCCGTTGTCCCTTAAAAAAAAGGGGATGGGCCCCATACTAGATAACACCGAGCAATAAAAAGAAGTAAATAAAGTGGAACCCACTATCTCCAAACTCACGGGAAAAAAAAAGGTGGATTCCGTACTAACAAAATCAAGTAATGTAAAAAAAAAAAAGGTGAATCCCATATTAAAAAAACAAACAATGTCAAAAAAAAAAGTGCAGACTTTGTATTCGTAGCAAACACTAATATAATAAAGTTTTAGATACGGAGCACAAACTACAATGTTATATTAATCGTGTTTTGAACATAGTATCCCATATTGACAAAATCAAGTAATATAAAAAAAAAAAAAAGTGAATCCCATATTAAAAAACAAACAATATCAAAAAAAAGTGCAAACTTTGTATTCATAGCAAACACTAATATAATAAAGTTTTAGATACGGAGCACAAACTATATTGTTATATTAATCGTGTTTTGAACATAGTGTGTGTGTATATATATATATATATATATATATATATATATATTATATGCATAAAAATAGTGCAAACTAATAATGTCCAAAAGGGTGACCCCATACTAAACAACATCAAGCAATAAAAAAAATAATAAAAAAAGAAACTATATAAAGCATGGGTTTAGACCCATGCTTCGTCGTCCATTGTCCCTTAAAAAAAAGGGGGGGGGGGTCATACTAAATAACACCGAGCAATTTAAAAAAAAAAGGAAGAAAAAAAATGAAACTCACCACCTCCAAACTCATGGGAAAAAAAGTGAACCCCATATTATCAAAATCAAGCAATATCCAAAAAAAAAAGTGAACCCCGTATTAAAAAAAATATAATGTTAAAGAAACAAAGTGCAGACTTTATATTCGTAGCAAACACTAATATAATAAAGTTTTAGATACGGAACACAAACTACAATGTTATATTAATCGTGTTTTGAACATAGTATATGTATATATATTATATGCATAAAAATAGTACAAACTAATAATGTCCAAAAAAAAAGTGCACCCCATACTAAACGACATCAAGCAATATAAAAAATAAAAAAAAGTGGACCCCATATTAACAAAATCAAGTAATATCAATAAAAAAAAGTGAACCCCATATTAAAAAAAACGAAAAGGGGCCTAAAATACCCTCGAACTATTAGAATTGATGCAAAAATACACTTCATCCACCTTTGAGCCCCCAAATACCCCTGACATCCACCTATGGGGTCTAATATACCCTTATTTCTAACAGTTCCATGTTGATGCCCAATTTTGTTCATCCTTTCGTCCAATTTACATTGTTGAGCTTCTATTTTATTAGAATATTAATTATATTTTTTTATCACAACATTTCGTTAAATTTCTTGATTATTATTATTATTATTATTAGTATTAGTATTAGTATTATTATTAGTACTATTACTAGTACTATTACTATTATTATTATTATTATTATTATTATTATTATTATTATTATTATTATTATTATTATTACTACTACTACCTTTTCGTTTTACTAGAAAAAAAAATCACTCATGCATTTATTCTCCTTCTGGCTTAATTGCAGTGTTAATCCTATTCGTATCTCTATAAATATTTATTTAAACATATTTTTTATATTAGCGTCACACTTATAGTTGTTGTTATGTTTCTATGATTACTTTACTATTACAAGTGATAAAATTATTTACCAAAATATTTTGTCCCTCTACTTTTATTATCATTATGAAAATCGAGAAAATCTATTTGAAATTACTATATTCCGCAAATAAACCAAACAGATTTTTTCACCCATTTCCTAAAGTTTCTATCCAGCCCATAATTCCTTTCCAACTAAAAATCCCTAAAGGCATCAGGTTACCCCCAAAACCAAATATACATAACTCATTGTTATTTACTCAAAATTCCTAAGACCCCGTCATCTCTAAATTTCGTTAAAATCAAACATTCCCGAATTCTCGTCGAAATTCCACGGCTACAAAATCCCTTTCTTTGTGCCTTTTATATTCTTTCATTTATTCTAATTTGATTTTCTCTTCTCTTTTCCATTCCACTTTATTTCCTTAATTCATTCACCTTAATTTCTTACTAGTAATCATAAAAATCATAGCTTAATATCCGCCTTAATTGCAAAATCGAAACTTTCCTCTTTTCATCTAATATGCCAAGAAAAAAAATGACAGAAGTTTGGACCCGAATTTGTTTGAAAAAATCGTCCAAGTTCAAGATTAATAATAATAATAATAATAATAATAATAATAATAATAATAGTAGTAGTAGTAGTAGTAGTTGTAGTTGTAATAATAGTAATAGAGATCATCAAGAAATTTGACTACAAGTTGTGATAAAAAAATACAATTAATAATCTAATAAAATAGAAGCTTAACGATGTAAATTGGACGAAAGGATGGCACTTCCTTGGTTTATACTACTTTTCCCATATGCTATATCAACTCCCAAACACTCACAACAACATTCACAATATTGCAATCAATAATCATCATTCATATACATTGACCACAATCCACCATTTCTCTTCAATTTCTCCACATTTATGGTTATAGCTTACTATCGCGTTTTCTCATGTATCACACTTATTCCATGGCCTAAATATCATTTATAACGTATTCACAATCACAACACCCCAACATTTATGATCCAATCCAACTACCATCCAAACATGACACTATTCACTCATTAATGACCCATTTCTCATGTCTTTCGATAATTCAAGTATCTTAACCTTCCAATACCTTAAACAACATGCTTTAGTCATGAAACTTACCTTAGATGATGGTTGAACAAACTTTGAATGGGATGACTCCTCTAGCACCCAAAACCCTACTTCACTTCCTTTGGATTTTCTTGAGAGAGATGAACTTTAGCTAGGTTTCACACACTTTATTTCATTGATTTGGTGTTATTGATTATGGATTTCCTTTGGTTTTCTTGTGATGAAGAGTAGAGAGTATTCTAGAGGTTTCTAGAGAGAAATATCGTGAAGATGAAATGAATTGAATGAGGTTAGGTCTCCTTTTAATGACTTAAAATCTAATCCAGAATGAACAGTAGTCGAAGTGTACAGTGGTCGTAAACCCAGTTTACGGTCCGTATTCCAGTTTACGGGCCGTATATCGTGGTCGTCTTTAAGCATATCAAAACCAGAAAGGTATGCTGAGGATCATGGTGATTTACAATCGCAGTTTACGAGCCATATTTCAATTTACGGTCCGTATTCTAAGTCGTATTTAACCATTTAAACATTTGACAGAAAGTTGAAGTTTGATAAGTTGGAATACGACATGGTGGTTTACGGGCCGTATACCACTTTACGGTCCATATTTCACTTTACGACTAACTGGGCCAAAGTGCAAATCTGCAACTTTCACGTCTTCAGAACCGATAATTAGTCATTGTGGATCATAACTTATCTCTTGTTCCCATTGCCTTTGAAATCTTACTTAAGGTGGTCAAACGTCGTTCCCTTCTCATTAAAACATCGTATACTCGTATTCTTCATTAGTCTATTCATTGTACGTTCACGGGAAAATTTACGAGGTGTAACAGTAAATTGCCCCAAAGTAAGTTTTGTTTGTTTGAATCTTATTATCTAAAGGTTTAAGTGTTTTATTTATAATTAGTTTAGGATGTCACGCGAGTTAGTTATAAATGATAACAAAGAGTAAAATAATATTTCTCATTAAGAAATAGATACGCAAAAAATATACTTAATTTTTACTTAAATCATGCATCATGCGACCAAGTTGTTTTCTCAATGCCTTCTCTAGGCTCCCACCTAGATTTGATCCCTGATGGTTGGCATAAAAAAGAAGTAAACCACCAAGGCAAGTTAGTGAAAGCTACAAAGTAACACTTTTTTTTTTTTATAATGTTCACTAATGCTATCTAACTTGTTTTCATAAATTGAATTTCGAGTCTTGAAATTGACATTCAAAACATCATTATCACGGGATTACCATCTTGAAATATATTTTTTATCATTAGATTTTTACTAAAGATGATAAAAATTGTGCACCAATTTGGGGCAAAATTCAAATTGAATGGGATAAAGGACGTTTTTCTAAAAACTGGCGCGGCTAGATCTCGGAAAAATACGCCAAATAAAAAAAAAAATAGCATAAATCGGACGTCCGAGCGCAAAGTTATGACCGTTTAAACTTTCACCAATTTGCAACTACTTTTTCTCCCTATACTCATTATTTGATGATTTTATCTTATAACTACTTAAGTCTACTGGATAAAAAATTTATGGGACTTGCATGCATAGCACATTAATTTACTGCGTTATTCAAACAATTTTTTTTAATGACGTCATTAATGCTATAAAATAAAACACTTAAGCCTAAAGGTAACAAGTTTCCAAACAAACAAATAACAAGTTTCCAAACAAACAAAACTTACTTCGGGGCACTTTACAACCCCTAAAATGACGCTCTAAACGTTTACGTATACTTGATGTATTGAGCCTACATTGTTGTTCGCAGAAAAAGATATCAGGTTCTATATAAACTATTGATATTCCGGCGTTTGAAACATCACTAATCTTTGATCAAAGTATGGAAAAAACGTGAATTTGAGAACTTTAAAATTGTACAAAAAAAATATAACCCCTATTGGGCACTAAATTTGTGCACAATAGGACTTAACTGTAACTTTGCAGTTTAGTCCCTTTGCGCACTAATCTAGTGCGCAAAGGGTAATTTGTTTACTGTTTTTTTTTTAACTGCGTTATTTTGGTACCCGACCTCACATTTTGGGTCATTTAAGTTGTGGACTCAAGTTAGTAGTATGATTTAACTAAGAAAAGAAGGTACTCATTTGACTAAAATTGAAAGTAAAATTAATGTTCACGAGATAAAAAATGTAAGCAAAAAAGAGTGTTTGAAGGTTCAAATTATGTTTTGATAAGAAATTTACGTTTAAAAGATGTGAAAAACTATTGATTTAACTTTAAATAGTTTTGGTAAATATATTTATTAAGTTATCAAAATTTTGAATTTTGTAGTTCGGTGTTATAAAATTGGTAATTTCTACATAATAATTTTATTAATATTGTTGTTGTTCATTGCCTTTCAATTTATGCGCTTCTTATTGAGATATGGCTACTTCATATTCTCTATGTAATATTTATCCAACAAACTCGAGAAGATAAGGACAAAACCAAAGGATACATAAAATTATACTCTTTTATTGACAAACCAAACATCGTATTAATTTTATATATGAATAACTTACCTCCTAATCAGCGATCAAACGTGTTATATTTATGCAGAATTTAATGTCTGCATAACTCACCTCCAAATCCGCTACCAAACGACCCCTGAGGTTACCTGAGTACAAAATATTACAATTGCATAAGCGGCAGAATTGGAAATAGTCATGAGTGATTTGCCCCGCAACCATTTTTTAGTTTGATATAATATTTAATATTTATAAAGTAATCAAATTTTATTCAAATATAAAGAATCATATCACTTGAGTAGACATAAGGTTCACTGCATATATTTTTTTTTTTTGGGGTTAATAAACAAGTTTATTTATTAACCAAGTGAACGTTACATAGCAGAAAAAACAAGATCTGGACAGCCCCCGTCTTGCTCCAAAAACAGAGCTAATCTCAACTATCCCTTAGGTAAAACAACAGTAATACACCTTTGCATGGATATTCTGTATAATCACTCGAGCGACTTATTTTGGCTCTCTTGTCTATGCTAGAAAAATCCTATGATTCCTTTCCTGCCAAACATAGTATACTCCAGCAGCTAGAGCCATTTTGAACACTTCAGCTTGTGTATTATCGGTTTGGTTTATCGGTTTTCGATTTGTAAACACGCTAAACCAATAACCAAATCAAAAAAATATTCATTATCGGTTTTTGGTCCTTAACGGTTTGACTTTCACCGATAAGAAAATGCTCCTCTATTTTTTTTTTCTTTCGCTTGTTTTCATCTGTTCATATATGCACTGCTTTCATGCATAAAAGTCTACACAAATTATAAAAAAAAGCTAATTCAAAGACGATATTGCTAAAACAAACTTATTTTCTTTCTGTAAGTAATTGGCCGAACTCGTATAAATTCTCTGGCTTTATCTTGAGACCGTAGCTTATCTCATAGGGTCTTCCGCAAGAAAATTTGAAGTGTAATAGTCTATTTAAGTTTTAAAAGCATATGTTTGTTGAAAACCTAAAACACTCTATATCACTTAACTATTATAGCTTATCAGCATAACGGCACCATGTAACTATTGTACTTGACCAAGGATTAGATTGTAGAAGCTGAGTAATAAATTGTGTAGTGGTGTTTAGCAGATACTGACTTGTGTTCTGGTCAATAGAGCTAATAGCTAATAGTGTATATTGTGCGTATATCAACCATAAACCCATTTTAGCATCACTTCAGTTTGAGAGAGAGCTGAACTAGAGTAAGAATTAAGTAAATAAGGTTTGTACTTAAAATCTAACTTTACTATCTTATAATTAGGGATAAAAAATGTAATTTTAATATAATCTTATTAGGTTACCGGTTTAACCATTAATTAAAACCGGAAACCGAACCTATTGCCCAATAAAAAAAATTACAAAACCGTTTAGAACAATTAACCTAATAACCTGATAGCGGTAAATCAATAACATTTTTTTGGGTTCGGTTTGTCGGTTAAACCGGTTTTTGCACACCCCTATTATTGTTGATATATGACTACTTCATATTCTCTATATTTGTCCAACAAACTTGAGAAGATAAGGACAAAACCAAAGGGTGCATAAAATAATACTCTTTTATTGACAAACTAAACACCATATTAATTTTATACATGAATAACTTATTCTCTAACTAGCGATCAAACGTGTTATTATTTATACATAGTTTAATACATGTATAACTCACCGCAAAATCCGCTACCAAAAGACCTGAGGTTACACGAGTACAAAATATTACAATTGCATGGGCGGCAGAATTGGAAATAGTAATGAGTGATTTGCCCCGCAGCCATTTTTCAGTTTGTTATAAACTAATCAATTTTTATACAAATAAAAAGAGTCATAGCACTTGAGTAGACACGAGGTTCTCTGTATAAATGTTGATTGCTTAAGGTTATTAGGAAAGCAAAATACCTAGAGCCACTTTGGCTAAGCTTACAACGCTTTCTTTTTTTGGATTTGAGGTTTGGTCAACAAAAGAAAATGCTTTTGAGGAGCAGCAAAAAACCTTTTTTTTTAATTGAGAAGAAGCTATAAATTTCAGTTTTTTTTCCCGAAGCAGAAGCAAAAAGTTAATTAACAAGACAAAAATACCTTTATCATAAATTTATCAAATTATCCCTCATTAAGTTAACGTATATCTTTCAGTTAAATACAAACTCTTTTTTTCTTTTGCTTTTCACCATGTCTTTTGAAAAAAAATAACCTCTTTTCCGTTTCCTCTTTAGAATAGTCCATCAACTATAAATTCGTGTTACTTCTCGCTTTTTTCTACCGTCCTTTTCCTCTATTTCTCCTCTCCTTCTCTGGAATAACAAAGTATTGCTAGAAAATACAAATTTTAATATTTTTTCAAATAATTCCAAAGGCGATTCAAGATGCAAGAGCGATAAATTGAACCACAACTAAACAAGCAAGATACATCAATGTGATTAAGAAATAGAATGAAGGGAAATAGACTTTAGAAGAAAATAAGGGATAATCTAACAATTAAAATGCACTAATCGATTAGATTCAATCCAAGTGGGAAGACAAATGAACTCATACTTGAAAATCTTTACTTAAAGTATCCATGAGGTTCATTGAAGAGATGTAAGGGAATCATCCCAGATTAACGATATGGGGTTATAGTAAGTTGCGTAAGGTGAATTATATCAATAGTTTTAGATTCTCATCGGTGGATTATACTTCAGAGTTAGGATGAATTGTGTCGATAGCTTATGACTCATTGTTACGGGGTTAGAGTATTCTATTAGAGATGAATTATATTAATGGCTTCCAAAGCACCGTTAATGGATTATAGAGTGATAAGAAAGGCGGAAAAGAGGAGGAATTATATTAAAGATTATGGAGAGATAAGGTTGGAAGGGAAAGATATATATGCTTTGAGCTAAAGAACCTGGTCCTCAACACATCATGAGACAATATCATCATCACAAGTTTTATATAACCAGTCACCTAACAGGTTGCAATGAGTGGAGGATAAATCCCGCTTGGTTCAAGCATACCAAGTATTGTTTCTATGTTCAAACATACCAAGTATCTTTTCTATCTTCAAAGTTAGCTAACCCTAATATGAAGACTTAGAGCCCGTTTGGATTGGCTTATAAGTTGCTTATAAGCTGTTTTCAGCTTTTTTGAGTGTTTGACTAGCCAGCTTAAAGTCATTTTGTGCTTAAAATAAGCTCAAAAAAATAATTGGGCCCATTTGATTTAGCTTATCTAAAGCAGCTTATAAGTTGAAAACAGCTTATAAGCCAAAACATATAAGTTAGACTACTCCAACTTATTGTTTTTAGCTTATAAGCTATTTGAAGCTTATAGGCATAAGCCCATCCAAACAGACTCTTAAAGACTATTTATAATTGTCTTAAAATAACCACATTACAAGAATGAACAAATTATAAAACTGGTCACTTGAACATATTGGTCGCCTTGAAGTCTAAGCTTCCATACTTTCTTTGAATTCTCCAAGCTCATGATGATTGGAATAATGGTCCAAAGCCCTTGAAATCCCTGGTTGTCACTACATCCCTCATAAATCCATTTGAGCATATTATGAACTTTAAAAGTTCTTTAATAAATCTTTCGTGACACCTTAAGCTCTTTGTGGGTGATTGAAAGTATCTATATCCAAGATAGCCCACACCCTCACTCTTGATATCAATCTTGGTGCCTCGATAATAAATATTTAAAATAATTTCTTCGTTTAAACAATTCTAATAGTAAGACGTACCAACATTATACATGTGTTTTTCGTACTTTGACACTCAAAAGCACTTTTTAAAAAGATTGATCAAAGACAATTTGTTTATCACTTACTGGGAAAAAAACACTTCTCAAATGAATTGGCCAAACACAAACTGTTATTCTCCAAAAGTATTTTTATGAAAAATTGTTTTAACAAAAGAGCTACTCAAAATAAGTAGTTTTTGCCAGCTACACCAAACAGGCTCTAACGATAACATAGGCGGAAGACGGTGTTGTTTCTTCTTCGCTATTGTGCCTATTTTTCTTTCACAGTAATCCTAGTATTTTAACTTCGTTATTTTAATATAAAAGGTGGGATAAGTTATCCCATATAGAGGGTGGGATAAGTTATCACATACTATCCCACCTAATTCCATCTATATAGGATAAATTATCCCTCCTACCAAACGACCCCTAAAAGTTTATAGAAAAGTAATAATGGGATAAGCGGAATTGCTAAAAAGTACATTGTGCCTTCTTCTTCCTTTTCCTCCTCCTCCTCTTCATCTTCATCATCCTCCTTTGAAAATGTACATTGGCCTAAGATCATTGAAAATAATAATGAGTGATTTACACCAATAATTATTTTTAGGGTTGTTGTTAAAAGAGATATAACGTTTGCTAAATACTTGAAATTTAAGAAAATATATATATAAAAAAAAAATCATATGGCCCGAGTAAACATAAGGTTCACCGCACAAATATTGCTTCTTCTTTTTCTCCTTTTCATTTTCCTTCTCCTTCTTATAATTCAAAGTTATATTTAACTAAAAAGTTATAGAACAATTGTTTAAAAGAATTACTAATGGGTGATTTGCACCGGTAATTATCACTTTATAGGACAGTTGTTTAAGAAAATATTCAGCATTAAAATTAGCCAATTATCTCCTTGCTTTATTCACCTTCCCCTCTTCCTCCTTTTTTTCTTTTGTGTGGTCAATGATATAATGTTAGACAACAATTAAGAGTTGGTATTTTATTTTTAATTAGGCCAAACAACTAATTAGTTAACGAGGATTGATAGTTTATAACACAATATAAGTGGAAAATCTTTCATTAATATATTAGTTCTGATTTCATGCAAAACAAAATAGATTTGTTCAAAACTTTAGACTAGTCACCAGTGGCATTATATGTTGGGCGAAGGTGTAAATATACCCCTCAATTCTACGATTTAGAGCAAATATACCTCTCGTTACGAAAGTGGTGTATATATACCCCTGCCATTACATAATGGTGTAAATATACCCCTGCCATTACAAAATTGTGCAAATATACCTTTTTCGCTGACGGGATTTTTTTTTTAAAATTATTTAAGTTATTTTTTAATTAAAAAAATGCCACGTGACTTAAAATAAAGTCTACCTATTTTTTTTAATAGACATATTTTCTAAAGCCATGGTAAGTTTTTTTTTTGGTGTGTCGGGTATGGTTCACTTAAAAAAATATCTCCGTGACTTTAAAAAAAATAAGTCTACCCATTTTTAAACGAACCAGACCCGATCCATCAGAAAAAAAATTACTATGTGGCTTTATAAAAGTATGTCTACTAAAAAAAAATGGGTAGACTTTTTTTTAAAGTAACGTGGCATTTTTTTTTAATTAAAAAATAACCTAAATGATTTTTTTTTAAAAAACCGTCAGCGAAAAGGGTATATTTTCACCAGGGGTATATTTGCACCATTTTGTAACGGCAGGGGTATATATACACCACTTTTATAACGAGGGGTATATCTGCTCTAAATCGCAAAGTTGAGGGATATATTTACACCTTTGCCCTTATATGTTTGAATTAATTACCCCGTGACTTGATACTTCAGGCTATTGACTCAAGTGGCCAAAGAAGTCGAAGAAGAAACTTCAAGCTAGTGACTTAAATTAAAATTAGAATACTACAAGTGAAAATTTTAAGTTAGTGGCAGCAACAATCAAAAAGTTGAAGAACACAAGTGAGCCTGTGCTGCTCAAATAAATATGAATCTAAGGCCCATTTGATGAGAATTTTTTATTTTTTTTTGTTTGCGCGGATTGTCCTTCATTTGGGATGGTCTTTAATTTTTGTCCTTCAAATTGGTGGTCTTTAAGTTTTGTCCATCGCCTAATCCCTCGAGATTGTGGGTTTGAACCCCAACTCAGTAAAAAAAATAAAAAAAAATCGCAAGGCAGAATTTTTACCTATGCAAATTCTGTATCTGTCCATGCAAAGGCAGAATTTAAGCCTTAAGGCAGAATTTGCATGGGTAGAGGCAGAATTTGAGTCTTAAGGGCAAAAGTTAAAGACCACCAATTTGAGAGGTAAAACTTAAAGACCACCCCCAGCGAAGGGCAATCCTGCAAATTGCCCGAGAAAAATAATTTTTTTTTTTTGTGATAGATTATTACTTTTTATTTTAGAGGTTTGAGAATTATGTATATATTAAGTCTTGATTGGTAATGCAAAGGCAAAGTTTTTTTGTGGGTTCTTTTTCACTCACTTCTCTTTTGTCCTCATGAATGTAAAATGTCCCTCATATGTGGTGGAAAGTCTTTCTTTCCACTTTATAATTTCTACTTAATAAGGAGAAGTCCTTTATTGAGTTAGTAAATAGGTTAGAATAAGAGAGTGACCTGCAAATGAGAATTGAGCTTCGTAGGCAAAACAAGTCGATTTATTTTGGACTTATCCGAAATTGTCCAAATACATCCTTACCAGAAATTATCCAAATCTACCTATAAAAAGAGGTTCAGAGGTTTGAAAGTGACGTGGAACCTTAGGGAGTGTACAGTCAGTCCGAAATCGCTTTCAAGGCCACAACCGTGAATTGATAAGTTGTTTGCTTGTTTACTATTTTTGTATCAATATTGTTCAAATGTATTTATAAAATGGGGTGTGTATGTGTGCGTATTATCAGTTTGCTTGACTTTATTTTTTGCTTAATATCGAATTATCAATTCTAAAAATTGAACATCTAACTCAAATTAAAATGAATCACGATTGTTTCATCAATTTGATTTGATCTCTTGGATTCTTTATGTGTTTGATTGGAAAGAAACACCAATCTAGCTAAATAGTCCAGTCTTAAAACCCCATCAATTGATCAGAGGCTCGTTGTTTATGTCGGCAAATAAGTAATTGTAATATCCGACCGTAATAATACACTGAAATTACAAAAATATATCACCTCACAGCCATTTTATTGGTAATTTTATCATCTAATATACACATAAAAGCTAATTACCCACAAGGGTTGGCTGAGTGGTTTCTCACGTGCGAGACCTGAATCGATTCCCCTCACCAACAACTTTCTTAGTCAGCCTGGTGCGATTTACATTTTTTGTGTAGTTTGTGAGCTAATACACAGTAAGCAGGTTGCCCAATGCGCACATGAAGAATAGCGGCTGCAGATTTTCCGAGAGTTCCAAAAAATAAAAAACTAATTATAAGGATGTGGGCCACAATATGATTAAACTTTAGCAAATAAGATAGTGAAGAAATGGAACCAACGTTCCACTGTCATGTTCTTTTTGTTAATTTTCATTTTTTCACATGCATTTTCGAAAGGAAAAAGAAAGTTTAAATTAAAAAAAGTAGATACTTTTCGCATTCTAGATATATATGATTTAATCAGAAATAATATATACTAATATAAGTGTGTGTATATATATATGTGTGTATATATATATATATATGATTTAATCAAAAATAACATATACTAATATCAGTATAAACTACAAGTCCTTCTAGCAATTTTTTTTTTTTAATATTTTGCAATGAATCTCAGTTTTTACAAATGTAATAGCTTTTAGTATATCACGGTGTCAAAACTTTTCAATAATTATTATATTAAGATCTTTGAAAATAAAAGAAAAGGAACTTTTAAATTTTATTCAATTTGCTTAAGTAAGTTAGGGGTGGAGGAGAATAAAAGGGAAAGGGATGTAATTGTGCCAGTGTTTTAAAAGGCGGGGGCGGGCATTTTCCATTTGCCTGGGCGAGGCGTAAGCCCGCGGCACGGGGCATAAGCCTTATAGGTATTTAATTTATAGTATTTCATAAAATAATATAATTACAATAAATATTTTTAAATATGTAAAATTACATAAAAATAAAATAAAACAATAATTTATCTCTATATATATATATATATATATATATATATATATACACACACACACGTGCTTGATCCTCACAAAAAAAAAAAAACTAATTAAAGCAATCCATTATACACCACTTACAACATGTAATTATATATAACATAATTTTCCAAGTCTAAACAATGCAGTGAAATAAAGGCTATTATGAAATGCAAATCAACTCTAACTCTTAACTTTCAAACAATGAAAAATGACAATTTCTTAAAACAATATTACTATCATACTATTCGTTTTATCTCCCTATTAGCAAATAATCAATAAATAATATTATAATTAAAAAGTAACTCCTTCAGGAATAATTTTTTTTTTTACTTTCAAATAGCGAAATAATAAAATACTTCCTCTGTTTCAATTTATATGAACCCTTTACTATTTGGGGAGTCTACGAGGTGGTTCTTTGACCATATTTTTCTTACATTTTTTCTAAATTATTTGAATTATAAATTATCATGACTTATAGTAATTTTAATGTAGTTTCTAAATATATAAATTTTATTTTTACAAACTTGAAAAATTCATGTCAAAATTTAAGGTCAAAGTTATAAAATTTGACCCTCGTACTCCGAAAAGGTTCCCATAAATTGAAACGGAGAGAGTATGATAATTTTGATACATAGGAAAAAGACAAATGACAAGTGAAAATGTATAATTCGGCTATGTATTTTAAAAAGAAATATTAAGTGATATTCACCATCATGATGGTCTCAAATACTAAATATGCACTACTACGACTTGTTATTTGAGTTACACCCAATCTTCTTATTTCTATAGATGAAAAACTATTAAGTATTATTCATTGGTTAGAGAATTATGAGGTCAACAATTTTAATTAAGGAAATTTTTACACATAATTTGTGTAAAAACTGTCAGGCGAGCCCTGAGCATTGGGCGTTAGGTGTGTTTAGGGCGTACAGTCGGGCGCTTAGGGCGTAAGTCTCACAGGAACTAAGCCCCGCATGTGAACCCCAGGGCGAATCCTGAAACTGCCTTTTAAAACACTGATTGTGCCTACTAAGTGGGCAGCTCCTTAATCCCACCTTTACATTTATTTTTACAACTTTTAACAATTTTGTTAACTTTGAAGGTTAATTTTGTTATTTATTTCTTCTAACTCTTAGACCATTCATCCTTCAAAAAAAAAAAAAAATGTTAAACCATTTTAGTTTAGATACATATAGGCTTTTACGGTAATATGATATCTATTTAAGAAAATAAAGCAATAATCAGTGATGAAGAAATAAAAGGATCCTTCTATATATCAAAATTTTAGCTGCAATATAATATTCCCTTTTTCCTAATTCAAGTATTTTTCTTTCCTCTTTGTTCCGTCTCAAAAAGAGTACATCTTTTTATATTTAATAAGTTTTTCAATTCCAAAATTTTACATGTCAAGTTTAAGACCACAAGGTATAAATGACTACACACATCTTTAATTTAATACCACAAAATTTAAAAGTTTCATTTTATTTCTTAAACCTCGTGCACAGTCAAACTAAGACACTTAAATTGGAACGGAGGGAGTAGAATTTTTTTCTAAATAATTGTGAAGAAAAGCAAAATTGAATGGACGACGACTACTCTTATAGCCAGTTTGAAATTATTTTAAATACTTCCAACTATATTATTTACAATATACCAAAATTATCTCTTTTCTAATTTACACTATCGTGGAGTTTCCTGCCTGGATCGTGGGCCCAGGCTCAGCACGGGCTTTCCAAGACTAGTACATATAAATAAAAGCTAATTACCATTTACCACAAAGGGCTGGCTGAGTGGTTTTCCACGTGAGAGACCTGAAATCGATTCTTTTCATCAGCAACTTTCTCAGTTAGAGTTCATCGCACCAAACTTGCCTAGTGTGATTTATATTTCCTGTATAGTTTGTGAGCTAGTACACAGTGTGCAGGTTATGCAGTACACACAGCGAGTAGGTTACCCATATGAAGGATTGCGGCTGGAAGTTTTCTGGGAGTTCCAAAAAATTTAAAAACTAATTATAAGCAAGTGGGCCACAATATGATCAAACTCTAGTGATTGATGAGATAGTAAAGAAATGGAACCAACGTTCCAACGTCATGCTAAGATCCCAAATTTTTTATTCTAAAGTATATGACATGTGACTCAGGTCCACCACATTGGCTTGACATCTGCATTTATGTTATGGCCACAAAAGAAAAGCCATGGCATCCTGTAAAATTGCCATCTTTGCCAAAATCCTAAAACTAAAATATTCGATATTAGGAGATAGCCATAAAAATGTCAATTATTCTTTACTTTTTCATTCTTCGTGTGGTGGACACAAGATTAATTGATCACGAGAGTACGATTACTTTTATACCACATGTTGAAGTATAAGGGGTTGATTTATTAATTAAAATTAATTTTGAGTTAATTCAATTGGATTTATTCCGCTTTGATTTATAAATAGGCATATCAATTAACGAATCGAAACTGGTTTGGTTCAATTCAATTTTTCACTCTCTATTCGAATTTAATTGAATAAGATTAAAAGATAAGACAAGTATGCCAATTAACCAGGAGAGCATGCATATCAATTAAATAAGGGAAAATTTCAAAGACCCTACCCTCATGTTTTGCTTCGTTTCACTGACTTTCCCTCACGTTTACAATATTACAGCTACCTCCCCTATTTTAACTTTTTTTGTAACAACTATTTTATTCTATTTATTACTAATAAAAAAAAATATCTGAACTGTTTTGCCCTCCCTAAGATCATGTTCTTTTAATTAATTCTTATCTTATCAATATCTCCTTTAAAAAGTTATTTCTTAGGAATATTAAAAAGGAATATCATGTGCAGTTCACCCCAACGTTTATATTTTTTTTGCCTCTACATCAATCATGTTTTAACTTTTTTGGAGAAAGTATCTTGCCCATTAACTTGTAGTTGATTAAAAAGAGGATAAAAAAATATAGAAAAACTTTAAAACTAAATTTTATATATTAAAAAATATAAATGACCAAGCAAAGCCAACAATATGGGTGAGATAAAATTTTGAGTGTTGTCTTAGCTAACTGAATGAATGCTCTTTCCCAGTAGCTACTTTACTAAATTCTGCATCGTTCCTTTCATTTTTGGGTATTTTCTTCTCCTCCTTTACATCTACTTTCCACATTCCTTTACTTTCCATATTCCTTTTTCATTTGTCAACCTTGTATGTTAACTTTTTCTCCATATTCTTCTATTACTATGCATATATTAGATATTGCTAGGCCTTCAGAGATTTCTCAAGTTCTCCAAAGGCCAAGAAGATGCCCAGTTCTCCTAGTGAGTGGCAATTCTATTATTTTTGTTTTTAATTGCTTTTAGTCAATAAAGTTCAAAGCTTTTTGCTTTATTGCTCAAGATTTTACATAACCAACTTTTTTAACTTGTTCCACAGGTTCAGCAGTGGCCAAGAATTGGCAAACGTGGTTGTGAACAATGGAGACGGTTAAAGAGGAATAGGAAAAGAGAACCTTGGCTGCTGAAAAGACTGAAATACACTTTGACGTATTTTATTTTCAATTTATCGGAAAGGAGATATTGACAAAATAAGAATTAAATAAAAGAGCATGATCTTAGGGAGGCCAATCAGTCCAGTTTTTTATTTTTTTTTATTAGTAATAAATAGAATAAAATAGTTGTTACAAAAAAGTTAAAATAGAGGAGGTAGCCGTAATATTGTAAACGTGAAGGGCGGTCAGTGAAATGAAGCAAAACGTGAGGGGAGGTTTCTGAAATTTTCCCATTAAATAATTTAGAAAAAAAATGCTCAATTTTCGCATATTGTTTGTTTGATTAAATTTATTTACCCGTTGACTTCACGTCTCTTTCCATTTCAAGCCGCTCAACTCTTTAAGTTTTAGAACAGTTATCTACAAAAGGAAAATCGAAACAGTTGTCAATTTAAGCAAATCTGACGTTGGGAAAAAAAAAACAATTCGTTCATATTTCGCATTTTGCAAATCCTGTAATTTCTCAAAAACTTAACTTTATTTACGCCTATTGGAGAATGGATTTAAGCTATATACATTTACGGTGTACAAAATACTTTATACTACCAGTGAGCAGTGAATTATAACCTATAATAAAAGGTTAGTTATTATATTTATCAGATTATTAATTAAAAAATTATCTATAATTAACTAATAAGTAAATACAATAAAACAACAACACATATCTAGTGCAGACTTACAAATGGGTCTGAAAAGGATCAGATACGCAAACCTTACCCTTACCTTTGTGGGGTAGAGAGGTTGTTTCAGGTAGACCATAAACTCAAGAAAAACGACTTCCAGAACAGATTTGCAAAGAATGCAAGAGTTAAAAAAGAAAAAAAAAACTACGATAAAAGTATTGAAGACAGAAAAGAATTAACAATAAAAATAGTAAAGATAACCAAAGTAAGAAACAACAACAAGAATAGTAAAGATAACCAATGTATGAAACAACACTAGTAATAAAATTGAAGAATAAAAAAATGCTGGCATAATAGTAATAATAATATTGGTAAGAGAGCAGATAAGTGCTAGCTCCAAGCTAAAACCATGCGCTGAAAATGTGTCATGTTATGTCCAATCGCCTCTCCCCAATTCTTCCTCAGTATACCATCTATCTCTCCTTAGACCTATCTGTCACGCCCCGAACCATGGCCTGGACGTAACACGACACTCGGTGCCTGACTGCATGTGACCGAGCGAACCATATGGCTTGCTGAACCATCATGAGGCATACATGAACGGAAACATAACGTGAAGTGCATGATGAGATTTTATAAGACATAGTAAGTCGTAATATTAAACATAAATACTTGATTAAGTCATGAATGCGGACAATATCATAAATGAGCCAAACCGGCTAACCAACTCTAGAAATCTAACATGACACTTGTCTTGTCAATGAAACCTCTAACATGAGTCTGAAAAACACGTAACATACTTGCTGGGACAAGGCCCCCAGCATACCTTTAGATGCAAAACTAGATAAAGAAAGATAATGCCTAAACCCCGAATGAGATGGGGCTCACCAAAAAGCTGGTACGTGCAAATCCTAATGAGCAGAAGCGTCGTCCTGTAAATCCGTACTTGCATCGTGAAATGCAGGCCCCCTGGGCAATAAAAGGGGACGTCAGCACATTGAATGTACTAGTATGTAAAGCAACTGAAAGAAACAACATGGGACATGGAATAACATGATAAGAGCTGAAACTGAAAACCTGGACATGAACATGAGCATGAGTACACACACACACACACACACATATATATATATATATATATATATAACATAAGTAAAACATGATAAGTAGGGAGAGCATTTCATAAACCGACACATGATATCACCACGTGGATACGTGGAGTCTGGTACCTCGCTGGACCAGCAAAGCCCCTATACCTTGCCACGGTATAAGGTGGTAACGTGCCTGATGGATCCATTCAGTGTAAAATTAAGGTATCGTCCTAACTGGGCGGAGCGATCCTTGTCCTACGGTGGCTACGTAGTTTCAGGCTATCTGAGCCTTCTCGGTAATTCGTGCAACTCCCAAAAACATGAACATAATATAATTGGCTAAGAAGCCCACGATTTTCGTGAATTACTTGTACTTGTCTTGTAATAATGATTTCACGAAATAACTTGTAAACATGGTTTCATGAAATAACGTGTTAGCATGGTTTCATGAAATAACTTGTAATATGGTTTCATGAAATAACTTGTATTTAGTATGTATGTATCTTGTATCATAGCATGAAAGTAATTATATAATACAGTTGCATGAAAACTTGTAGACATGTAGGATATTCATGAAACAATCATTCTTAGTCAAAAACATGCATGCAAGAACCCATGGAATACAAGATATGGGTTTTCATAGATTACAGACGGATTCTCAATAATCATAAAGAAATATTAAGAACTCAATGATGGAATTATAACAATTCATACATAATATAATCATGGACATGGACCTAGGGTTATCATGAGCATGGTATTGAAACCCTAGTTTTAGTAGAGAATCATAATTTTATAGATTATGAGGCGTGGGGAAGAACAATGATGTTCCCACACGTAGATAGTAACTCTACATACCTTAGTCGCTCCAAAACTTGAATTAAAGACTTGAGCTTTGAAGAATATTTCCAAAATCTTGAATTCTTGAACCTTGAGATGGGTTTTCTTGAAAACCCTAGTTTTAGAATGATAATTTCTTGTTTAGATTACAAGGATATATAGGTGTTAGAATTGAGTTGAAATAATTAGAGTAGGCTTACCTTGGTGTTCTTGATGATGGAAGAGGGTAGGAAGTCGTTCTAGGGCTTGAAGGAATGAAAAATAATGATTTGAACTGATATGGACGAATATATACTATTTTGGAAAAATTAATTTTTCGGTCTAGTTAAATACTGTCCGTATTTCAAAATACGGGCTGTATTTTGAAATACGGACAGCATTGCCTCGCTTCAGTAAAATGACCATAACTCTTTGCACAGATGTCCGTTTGACCCCCATAATATACCACTGGAAAGGTATTGCAAAGTTCTACAACTTTCATGAAGGAGGTTTTCCCCAATTCCAAATAAATTTTGAAATACGGGCCGTATTTTGAAATATGATCCGTATTTAACCATTTAACATCAAATTGCCAAATTCCAGAATGCTCAGAAATCCTTGATTTCAGTTTACGATTTGAAATACGGGCCGTATTGTGAAATACGGTCCGTATTTAACCATATGACATTCAATTGCCAAATTCCAGAATGCTCAGAAATCCTTGGTACTAGTTTTCGATTTGATTTACGGCTCGTAAACTGAAATACGGTCACTGTTCATGGGTGTAAACTCCCATCCTACAACGGAACAGGGAAATTCCAATTTTCACATTCTTTATCTGATTTATAAGTCTAGGATCATGGTTAAAGCTTACGTTAAAGTACGAGGTGTTACACTATCACAATCAACCTCTTGGACCTCCTCACTGGCAAATCTGTCTCCTCCTCTTCACATGTCTGAACCATTTTATCCTTTTTTCTCGCATCTTGTCCACTATAGAGATCATTCCCACTTTTGCCGCATGTCTTCGTTCCTAATCTTATCTCTTTGAGTTTGTCCACACATCCATCTAACCACCCTCATTTCGACTACCTTCATCTTATAAACGTGAGACTTCTTGACTAGCCAACACTCAAACTGCTATAACATAGTCGGTCTAAAACCACTCAATAGAAATTACCTTTAAATCTTGGTGACACATTCTTATCACACAGGACATCGGATACGAGCCTCCATGTCCATTTCATCCACCCGGCTCTAATATGATGTGCGTTACCCTAGCAATCTCCCTATTTCCTTGGATTATAGACTCGAGATACTTGAAGCTTCCTTTCTTAGGGATGACTTGTGTATCAATCCTCACTTCACATCCCCCTCTTGTGATGTGTCATTGAGCATGCACTCCATGCACTCTGTTTTAGTCCTACTCAACCTGAAGCCTTTAGAGTTTAGGGTCTGTCTCCAGACTTCCAAGCTATCATTAACTCCGCTGCGTATCTCGTTCATTAAAATTATGTCGTCTGCATATAACATACACCACGACACCTCCTCTTAAAATATGTCACGTCAATTCATTCATCACTAAGTCAAATAAAAATAGGCTAAGAGCAGATCCTGGTGCAACCCCATCACACCTGGAAAGTATTCCGATCTCCTCCCACCGCTCTTACTTGGGTTTTGACTTCATTGTACACGTCCTTTATCGTTCTAACATATGCTAGAGGTACACCTTTAGGCTTCAAGCATCTTCACAAAACTTCCATTGGGAATTTGTCATATGCCTTTTCTAAGTTAGTGAACACCATAGGAAGCCTCTTTTTCTATCTCTATACTATTCCAACAATCTCCTCTACAAGGCATGAATTCAAATTGGTTCTCAGAGATATACACACCCCTTCTCATTTTCATGTCCATCACCCTTTCCCAAACTTTCCTATCCCTATATTGCTCCAACATTTTTTCTACCTAATAAGTAATATGATTATATAAATATTTTTACATGTAAATATATAAAAAACTCTTCGTGGACAAGAGACTGTCAAAGGTGCCAAAACTTTAGCAGATAATTGGACTAAATCAGCATACTCACTTTTTCTTTGTCTTCTTTTAGCATACCAAGGACCCGTTTGACCATGAGAATTTTTCACTTTTTTCCGGAAAATATTTTCGCTTTATTTGAATATTAGCATTTGGCTATTAAAATTCCAAATACAACTGGAATTTAGAAAACACCTAAAATTGGTTTTCACTTTTTTTTCCCACATTTTTTACTTTTGGTACACTCAAACAATTAAATATTATTTGCAAAAACTATAACCAACACAATTCCATCTTTAAGTCCAATTCCAATTTCCAAATTTCAAATAAAGTGAAAAATATTTTATTTTCTTGGCCAAACGCCTACTAACTTATTCGAAGTGTCCGTTTCATACATATTCGCCAGTCCTAAAACTGGAATTGAAAAGTGAAACTGACTAAAAAATGCATCAAGCTAAAACCACACCCTGCACTTGTGCGAACAAGGAAAAAAAAAAAGGGACCCCCCACCCCCGCGACAGTTTCCATAAGAGTTAAGAGCATTCTTTTGTAGTGAAGCCTTAGCACGTGAACTCATAGGAATAGGTGAAAGTTGTGAGGCCACTGCTCTCTTCTTTCACTTGAAACAAAAGTAGTTCTTCGCGTGAATGTGGTAGAGTGGTAAATAATCCTTCTTCCTTAATCAGAATTTTTGGATTCAAATCCTCTGGGTACGGAGTCGCAAAGGTCAGAGAGCGCGTTACCCCAATGTGGGACCTCCCGACGCGAATTCGAATTCAATTGGACCCCAATACGGAGAAAATTCGAATTTGGTTGGACCCCGATATGGATACCGAACGAGACGAAGAATCAAAAAGAAAAAAAGAAACAAGAGTGGTTCTGGATGACCTTGAGGAGGCCCCTACGTAACAGCTTTTGTTGCCGAAAGAGATGTGATAGATGAATAATCTTCTCCTTTCTATTTACAGAATATATGATTTGAGACATGATAGGAGTTGGCATGTCTTGGTAGGATGGCCCCTACAACAAAATAAATCAGCCCATGATGTGGCTTTTGATTATTGGAGAATATTATTTTGGAAAAAGAAACATTTGTCAAAGTTGTTTGATAATATTAATAAATTGAATTTCATATGTATTTTCACTAAAACAATGCTTAATAAGAGGTCTCGATCGGGTTCAAAGATTAATATGAATACCGCATACAGAATAAAAAATCGAAATAAAAGCTCAAAATTGTGGATGATATACTCAATAACACATACTTCCTCCGTCCCAATTTGTTTGACACATTTCGTTTTTCGAGAGTCAAACGAGTTATTTTTTTATCCTAATTTTTTCATATGTCTTTCAAATATTTTAAATTATCAATTATGGTGACTTATAGTACTTTTTACGTAATTTCCAAATATGTAAATTTTATTTGAAAAAATTTAAAAATTCTATGTTCAAACACATGGTCAAAATTAAGAAATTTTATTATAAAAAAGCGAGAAGAATCAAATAAATTGGAACAGAGGTAGAGGGAGTATGACGAATCAACAATTCTCGTACAAATAGACATACCATGCTAGAAGCTATTTAGTAGGAAGATATGGGAAGCTCACCAGTGTTGTGAGTTGTGAGCTTAATTTAATAGTATATATTTTCTATCTCCTCATGTCAAGAGGAAGAAACACTCTAGAACTTGGTGGAGTGATAAGTGATGTATTGGACCCATTCACAAGCTCTACTAGCCTAAGTGTTGTTTACAACACTAGGGAGGTTATCAGTGGCTGTAATTTGAAGCCATCTCAAGTTACCAACCAACCTAGGGTTGAAATTGGAGGGAATGATCTTTCCACTTTTTACACTCTGGTAACTCTTATACTATATTCTCCATCATCATCTTTTTTCTTTGCATTAATTATGCGGTAATTTATGGTCTGACTAATTCAAATTTGTGTTGAATAGACGTACTAGCCAGGAGAGTAATGAGCTCCCTATCAAGAGGTTCTCCATTACACAACATTAACTTCTGATAGGGATGGATGAATCGCCCAACCATTATCACACCATTAAGTGGTTTATGTTGAATTTTGGACTCATGCATAGTGGCTTATTGACCCAAGTTATGAATAAAATATAAAGGATATCCTAATATGATTTTATGCAGGACAAATAAAGATCTTACTTTGATTATGGGTGGGATAAGTACTATCCATTAACTAGTGACATGTGATAGGTGAACTTCTCTATAAATAAATACATAGAAGCAGAAGCGGTCTCTAGTTATAAATCATAAGAATAGTCCTAGAATAATTAATTTGTTTCCTTGAATACGTGGGAAAAGGCTTATATATTGCTAATTTATCTATAAGAAAACGTGGTAACTATGTCTGCTAGGGGTTGTGAAAATTGGTCTCAGGCTTAATTGTCACCAATTGAATCATGTAGTACTTAAACAGTATGTTTGTTTAATCCTAACCCAGACTCACAATATATAGAAGATCGTCTGATAAACATGTGTCCCAAATTTTATGCCTTTTTTTAGCTTTTGCTAATTGTTTAATTTTCTTAACCTTGGAATGTTCTTCAAGACGTTTGACTTTTCTGTTTTTAATCGTGAAGATTATGGTGGATCCTGATGCTCCGAGTCCGAGCAATCCAAATTTGAGGGAGTACCTACACTGGTCAGTCATTCATTAGATTTTTCTTTTACATTATCAATGTATTTTAATTAGTTAAAACAGGCATTCCACTGCATTTTAAATTATCGAATTAGGACTATTATAGAGAGTTAGCTGGGGTAGTATGTTATTTTCACCATAGTACTACGTCATATGTCATTATATAAACCTGATAATATAAAAGACAGTATATTTTCCATGTGGAGAAGTTAAACTCTTTCTTTGAAGTTTGTTGTACTCAGAAGGGAGATTAGAAAAATCCTATTGAAGAAAACCATTTAAAATTTACACTTGCTTTTACACTATCAGATCACTTTTTAGGTAATTATATACATTTTTTGATAAGTTGCAGAATCTTTTTTCTATAGCTTTATGTAAATTCCAAAATTAAAGAAGTAAAAATTAACACAAATTTAACATGGTGCTCTGATTAATTTTGCTAGGATCGTCACTGATATCCCAGCAACAACAGGAGTAAGCTTTGGTAAGTCTATTATTCATATTTATAATCATGCAATATTTATATATTTCGTCTCGTAAAAATTAGAGTATGTTAAGTTGCACTAACAATGTTTGTTGCCGTAAATGTGATTCAACTTTAAAATACAATGAAATACTTCCCCGTCACCGCTAAGGGGTGTGATGGAGATCAATTCCTTCATCACAAATTTTAGGTCTCGAGTTCGAGCTCTGAAATAGAAAGACTTCTAAGGGGAATGTTATACTCTCTGAGTCTTACGCAGCATGGCCCCAAAAAAGTCAAGGCTAATAAGATTTCTGCTACCAAATGATTATAAATAACCCAACTCAACTCATGTCAAGTAAATAAATTGAAGTCGATTATCTTTAATAATAGTCATGTTTTTATGTTTAAATTTATCTTAGGATTCTCGACCTACTTACTTGTTACTCATGTTAGGTAACTTTCAATTAACTTTGTTGTTTTTTTAGGTTTGGAAATAATACCTCTTCCACCTTTTGAGCGGAGTATATAAAATTCTTCTTAAAATCACAACCAAAGTAAACTAGTCATCAACGGAATTTTTAAAAAATAAAAAAGAACCCTCAATTATTATAGATTTTATTGGTCATGACGGGCGCGCCATAACTCTAGTACAATCTTCATTCTTATATTTTGTTAAATGTTGCACAAATCTTGCCGGATTGACGAACTTAATTGTATTCAATTGTTTACTACTATAAGTTATGTCGAACAAGCCATAACTTTAGTGCATGGTATAAGCTGAGATATCCCAGCACTAATTTTTTGTATCATGTTTGGTAGAAGGTATAAATTTATTCTGGGATAAATTTATACCTTGTACCAAATATGGTACAAAATGCATTCCAACTTAAAAGATGGGATAACCCTTCTTATCCCAATAATCTTGGGATTATTTTATCCCATCTTCTAATAGATGAGATAAAATAATCCCAAGAGATGGAATAAATTAGTCTCAGAATTATAATCCTGAGATAATTTTAGCTACCTACCAAACGACCACGTAACAAGTCTTGCTGAATTGGCAAAATTAGTCCAATCTCAATTTTCTTATTTTGAAATCTAGCAGGTTAACAAGATGTGATGTGTTGCAGCGTCAAGATCATCTTTTCCCAAATTTATAAATGGGCACAAAAGTTAAATAACGTCCCACGAGAGTGGATCAAATTTGTGCAAATCTTCGGCCAATGGGCCTACTAGCCATATGCCATCTATTGGCTCCTAAGCACCCCCCAAATACTCAAATTCTTTTCTTTAACTCAAATTTTTTTCTTCAAAGGCCAGAAGTGAAAAATGATAATCTAACATTTAGGGAGTGTTCGGTATGGAGAGAAAAAAGTTTTTTTTTTTTTTTTTGAAATTTGATTGGTTTTTAAACTTTTAGCAAAACAAATGTTTTAGAAATGAAGAAAACGACTTCTCTGCTTAAAATACGAAAAACAAGTTTCATGAGTATCATTGTACTTCTCTCCATCCTCCAGCACACCCCATTCCATCCTCACTCCCATAGCCCCATTCCACCCCACTCCCATAGCCCCTGCCCTCACCCCCTATAGCCCCCGCCTCCTAGCGTATGGCGAAATAATAAATAAATGATTTTACGATAATATTTTTTGCTTAGTTACCAAACACTAGAACATAATTAAGAAAACTACCTATTTTCTGAAAAATATTTTTCTTCATGGCAAACACATTCTTAGTTAAAACTGGTTGCAAAACTATACATGATTATTTCGTACTATTTATGTTTTTCTTTATTTGACTGTTCATTGTATTATAGGCAAAGAAGTTATATGCTATGAGAGGCCAATGCCTTCAATGGGAATACATCGCATTGTTTTCTCCCTGTTTCGTCAATTGGGCAGAGAAACTGTTTATGCACCAAACTGGCGGCAAAATTTCAATACAAGAGAATTTGCAGAACTCTACAATCTTGGCTTACCTGTTGCTGCTATTTACTTCAATTGCCATAGGGAAAATGGTACTGGTGGCCGTCGCGTATAATATGGCATGTACAATTGCCATAGGATGCAAATGTGGAGTAAATTTCATGGTGCTCATCCAGTTTTGATTTTATTACACAAAAATCACTTTTTCTTTCTTTCATTTATTAAATAAAACTATTTTGCTTCGGTTATCACAATAATCACTTTGGCAGGAGTGTCTGTGGCAGCCTTAATTAATGCTTGGTGTTGATTAAGGTTAATATATGAACCTATGTCTTGACCCACAGTAAATACACGATCCAGTTAAGTAGATATTTTATCTTTAAAGTGCGACTTAAGCTTTTTTTTTTTTTTTTTTAATATATTTATACATTGCCGAGTACAGGCTGATGAATGAAATTAAAACATTGTATGCTATCCTGATTTGAAACAAAAGATAAAAACGGGTGACTTATACAATTACTATGCTTATCTGGATTTTATATGGATACCGTTTACTAAGATTAAAAAGAAAGAGAAGAAATAAAAAGAATAAACAAAGGATGTTGAATTAAGAAATATCAAGTGCAGGTGATGAGAATAGCTGCTGAATATTCTGCAACATAAAATACCTATTATAAATACACCGTACTGTCAATGTCCATTTTGAATATACAATTTCTTGGATAAGCTTAATTGCAAGTAGCTTACAACTTATAGAGCAGCTTCGTTTTTCTATAAATATTAAATTAATTCAATTCATTTGTATATCAATTTGAAGAGCTATCCTCCGGATTTATTTGGCTATATTTCTTATTGTCTTGTACTTTTACTTTTATTTCATAATACGTTATCAGCACGAGATTCAACCATTTTAGATAAGTACTTTAAAGATCTGTCTATGAGCTTTCGGTTAACCGATTACATTTACACCTCCAAGGACTTGAAGGAACAATTTTGATTTGAACAAAAAAATAAAAATGGTTAGTATTATATTTGTTGTGTAAAAGGCTATGCTTATCTCGATCTTAGTGAAGGGGAGGTTGAGTGGAATTTTTCTCGTCTAATGTCCTTGTCTATAATCTATACAACCATGTATATTACTTTCTCCGTCCCAATTTAATTATCTTACTTTTTTTTTTGGTCTATCGCAAGAAAAATGTCTCTTTTCATATTTAGTAAATTGATATTTTAAATATCTTACGTGACAAATTTAAAATCACAAGATTCAAAGATATTTTAGTACATTACGCACATCTTTAATTTAGGACCACAAAATTCAAAAGTCTCATTTTTATTCCTTAAACTTTGTGTCCAATCAAACTAAGACAATTAAATTAGAACGAGGAGAGTATATTACATATAAGGTTGAAGCCACAAGCGTATGTTGCTTTACTGCTATACCGTACCATTTTACATAAAATTCAGGATTCTATGTCAATTTTGTTTATATACTAGACGGCAGCACGGGCGCAACACTTTGAATTATAATGTATCTATGTGTATGTAGTTGTATTTGGATAGTGATAATATATATATATATATTATATTGCTAATAAACATACATAAGTTTGCACTGTTTTTATGCATATATATATATATACACACACTATGTTCAAAACACGATTAATATAACATTGTAGTCTGTGCTTCGTATCCAAAACTTTATTATATTAGTGTTTGCTACGAATACAAAGTTGGCAAAAATTTATTAATACTTTTTAAAAGAGAAGACTTGTTTAGAAGGAAACTATTTTCCTCTCTTTGAGATAAAATAATAACAATATTTAAGCATTAGTTGATACTTTGAATTTTAATTCGATTAATTTAAAGATGTAAAATATTCTATTGTTAATGTATGTAGATTGGACCTAAACAATACTTATTATTTTTTATCAAATTTTGATTTGGATAATTCTAATTCAAATTATTAAATTAATTTTACATGTTTAAAACGAAACAAAGTAGAAATTTGATTTTCTATTTAAATGAAGAACTACTATTTTTTAATTTTTGGTAATATTCTTGATTTAGCTCATTTTACTTGTCATGTTGTCTTTTGCATGGTTTTTTTAAGGAAACGTCAATTAGAATTATAATTTGACTAATTTACCTTATTAATTATTTGATCTCCATTTAATATTATTTTTTCTTTTATGACACTAACTCTTTTCACATTTATTAGAGTAAGTATATTTATTTAGTAAACATAACAAATAAATGACATGGCGAAATAGCAAATACAACAGTTAAATATCTAGATTAGATCTCAGGCTAATATAAGAAAAGAAAGAAATTGTATGGTTTGGCTGCTTAACCTTTTGAAGAAAAGCAATAATATGGAGTCCATATGCTTTGCTGTATAATAATTTCATTTGCTCCCACTAATGGGTTGATACGCATGTGGCAATGAATCCACCATTATTGACTTAATGGGGATACTCTGGGAATTACATGAATATTGTTTGATTTTTTAATATGGGGTGCACTTTTTTTTTTGACATTGCTTGTTATTTTAATATGGGGTCCACTTTTTTTTTTTTTTAAATATTGCTTATTCTTTTAATATAGGGTCTGTTTTTTTTACATGAGTTTGGAGATGATGGGGTTCACTTTTTTTTTAATATTCTTGGTGTTTTTAGTATGGGGCCCACCTGATTTTTTTTTTAATGATGACTGACGACGGAGCATGGATAGTAGTAATAAATAGCATATGTTTGCTAACCGATGATCCAAAGCTTTCCTGTTGCGTAGCTTCACCAAATCCAAGTATGAATTTACACTCGTTATATTTCATAAATCTCGTTGATTAAATTCATTTACGTCTATAATCACTAGTTACAGGGTTTTACCTTCTCTTCTCTGTAGTATTAATTTTTACGTTTTGTTATTCAGATCATTTGTTGGTTTTCCTCCATGTCTATGTGGAGATAAACTATTTAGTTCTAGGGTTTTGACACAAATATGAAAGTTGACTTTTGATTATTGTATATTATCTATTGAATTTCCATCTTTTGGGTTGCTTATTTATTCTTGTACTTAATTGTTTGATTACTTGATCACTAATTAGACACTATCTGTGGTGCGTGAGTTGGACTTGAAAAGGAAATTCATGTGCATAATAAGAATAAATAGAGTTTGTTCGATTTAATTGTTTCGCTACTGAGGATAGAAATATACCCTTTAGCCCTACTTAGTTGAATATGGAGATATAAATGCGTCTTGTTACTTCTTGTGATCAAAGAAATATAGGCGTTAAGAGTAGCATCAATAGGCTTGTGAGTGGTTCGAAAGAATATCGTAAAGTTAACATTAACCCGTCAACTAGTTACCCAGGAAATAAAATAGGTATAACAATTGGAAGACTCAACTGGATTGTTAGTAGTCATAACCCTAGATCTATTTTTTCTCCGATAAAAAATCTGATCTTTCTTGGTTGAAGTTCATTATTTGATTTCTTTTATTTTTAGTTAGTTTATAAATATAACTTTGAATTTTATTTCTTGTTTGGATAATTAGCATTAGTTTAGTTTAGTAAATAGTTAATCATAAGTCCCAGTGGGTATGATATCTGGACTTTATTCCTATATTACTTGTACGGCTGCGTATACTTGCGTGTGCGTTTGGGAGCAATAAGTTTTTGGTGCTGTTGCCGGGACTTAAAAATTAACCGTTTATCTAGATTAGACTTTTCTTTTGTCTATTCAAGTTATTTTATTTTATTTTTATTTTTAATTTAATATTTTGGTTATCTTTCTTGACATGGAATCTTGGAATAAAAATTGGTCGAATATTCGTTGTTGTTCCTATTTTGGTGATTCTTGTCTGATTTGTGGAGGACCCCACCTGTGGAAACACTGTCATAATATTTTCGGGAATAAGTTGTGCGCACCTATCCAATCATTTGAGTGGAATGTTTGTAGTATATGTGGTGGTCAAGATGGCCATTGGAATGGTTGTCCTAAGTCTTATTCCCAATCCCCGAGCCCCTATTATAATTCTCTTGTTGTTTGTAATGTTGACAGGAGTAATGAAGTGGAGGATGCCGAAAGTCTTGCTTGGGTTAGAGATATGATGAAACAAATTTTGGAGCACAACACATTAATAAGAGAGCAAACCGAAGAACTAGGGAAGGCCATAGAAAGGATTCATGCCAAACTCACAGAGATGCAGGTCGATTCTGAAACTTGTAATGATCTGCAAGTTACAGGCTTAGTCAATACCTAAGACGAACCTCAACATAAGAAGAGAGTGACTTCCTGCAAGGAGATAGCTTTGAAGAAGCAGAGATAGTGAGTCAACCTTGGCTAACGGAACAAGCTCAACAAATGAAAGTTCATGGGTTTCTCTGTGATGGACTTATAAACATGGCAACACAACTGATAGAAGGTAGAACTGAGCTCAGACAAGAGATAGACCAATTTGTCTCAAATATCCATGACCTGCAGGCTCAATTGAATAAAAAGGTTGAGGCGTCTGATGCTCAATTACATATTGCCCAATTACATATTATCTTGGATAGTAGCCAGCATGTGGAGTAGATAAAGAAATTTCAACCATTCGATCAGATCTTTATTGATGATGCCGAGGTTGAGGAAGTATACATTAGTGATGATGTAAAAAATAATGCAGTTTTAGAGTTGGGGTATGTTGGTCCTCATTCTAAACATTTTTCGACATTATGTTTGGTTGGCAACATGGAAATCGAGCCCTCCACGCCGATGAAGAAGTGTATAGATGAGGAACAAGAGCCTTACAACTTGAAATTTGCCACACCAAAAAGACAAAATGATATCCATCACTTAAGGTCCAAGAAGTACAACGTGCGGCACCTATTGCTTGGAACCTTTATTTTCACACCACCGGCCCAGAAGCGTGATAGTAAATTTGATGCAAAATTGGGGGTACAATTCATAAGTTCTAGGTGAAGGAAAAAGTTGATTCACGTCGTGCCGCGACGTTAACTAAGGCGATTATTGAGAGGCAACCCAATGTGTAATAGTTTTAGATTTTTATTTTTATAGTGTTACGTTTTATTTTGTTCTTATTTTGCAGATTAGGGGAAGTCTGAGTACCTGAAGTTGAAAGTTGAGGAGCATGTTTGGAATGAAGTGTAAGATCGTACCAATCCAATGTTGAGGATTATGCTGCTAGTTAGACCCTCGAGGGTCTCAGGGAGTATTTCTTACCCTTACTTTAATTTTTTCTCTATTATGTATGCATTGAGGACAACACATATTTTTAAGTGTGGCATGGGTTACTTCCGATACTTTTAGGTCAAGGATGATTATGCCATAGGATTTATTTTTTAAAGTTCTTAGCCTTATATATATTAAAAAAAAAAACAGATATAAAAAAAAATAAAAATTCACAAAAAGATTTTACTTTGTTCTTCTTTTATTTTTTTATAGCTTCTTTTTTCCCTCATTAGGGGCATAGATCATCCACCCCTTCAGTTTTCTTGTGGCCTCGGTTTTTCCCGAGGGGGGCCTTTGAACTGGGTAATTTTGTGTTTTTAGGATTAATTTTTTTTAGGAGTAGTAAAGGAGAGAGAAGAAAGACTCTTTTGATTTGTTTGATACTAGCATATTTGGGCCTGAGCTTGAGTAATACTTTCCTGAGAATGCTTAAGTAATGAAAAAAATAGCGGACTTTCTGACATCTACACTCAGGGTTGTGACTCTCTATATAGCTTATTCTTATTTTTGTAGTTCGTCATGACGCTATCTATCCTAGAGTAGAATTGATCCATCTTGATTGATACTTGTGTCATGTGTGGTGAAGATTTTGTATATTTATTCCATTTTTTGCATCTTAAACTAGAACTTGCCCTGCATGTTATTGAAGTGAAATAAAAAGTGTTGCTCTATTTCAGAGATGATTATAGGCTTTCTTTGATATGTCTCGTGTATTTTAACCTCGTCAGTTATTGTACCACTGGTTAGACCTTTGAGCATGTAGCCTTTCGTTGTTAGCCGTATTTTGCCTTGATCCTTTTTATTGAATCCCTAGTTTTTGCACCCTGCTTCCTTAAGCACTGTAACATAGACTGTGATATAATTGTTAAATCTAAAGAAAAGGGATGGTCAAGTGAAAAATGGTGACCAATGATAGCTGCAAAGTGATGAAAAGGCCCTCTTAGAAAGAATGTGACATGAAAAAAAAATGAAAAAAAAAATCTGTGCTTGAAAAAAAAATTCAAAACGTTCTTGATATAAGGGAAATACTTGTGAAATAATTGATGAAGAGAGGGCAGAAAAATAAAGTGAAGAAGATGAAAATTATGGGTGATGAAGTCTAAAAGTGCAAGTGCTTAGGGAAGTGTAAGTCACTATTATATAGTTTTCCCACCCATCCCCTAGCCAACAATACAACCCGTTAAAGTCCTATTTGATTCTATTCGAGCACGCTTAATTAGTGGAAATGTACATAATGGGCAAGCCTATGCATCAATAACCTTGAAATAAAATAGGTATAGCAATTGGAAGACTCAACTGGATTGTTAGTGGTCAAAATTCTAGAACTAAATAGTTTAGCTCCACATAGATATGGAGGAAAAATAACAAATTATCCGAATACAAAAACGTACAAACTAGTACTGCAGAGAAGAGAAGGTAAAATCTTGTAACTACGGCCTCCACGACGGATTCAAGCTCTCTCTAGATCCAAAGTTCTAAACTTCGGATTTCAAATTATCCAAAATTGTGTAAAAATTATGACTTATGAAATATTTATAGGTATAGAAAAAAAGCCGGATAAAATAATTGAGTCAAAAAAGAATTGGGTGTTATAAAATGAAGCTAAAAGAGTCACAATATTAAAGGATGAAAACCATAGAAATAGAATGACAAAAGAGGAGAGATTTTTACTATTCTTCCAAAATGTGTTACAAGTGTATTTCATATGAAAACTTATGCCTCTATTTATAGTGCTACATATGCATTCAATATATGAGAAAATGGAGGAACCATTAAGATGGTGGAAGAAAATGGAGGAACCATTAAGATGGTGGAGGAAAATGGAGGAACCATTAAGATGGTGGAGGAGAAGTATTATATTTGTGTATTGGACATTCATAATATATTTCATAACACTCCCCCTTGGATGTGCATAGATGATGTGCATCGTTAAAAACCTTATTGGGAAAAACCCTGTGGGAAAAAGCCTCAATGAAGGAAAAAGAGTACACATATCTAGTAATACGCTTTGAGAGTTGCCTTATTAAAAACCTTACCAAGAAAACCCAATGGGACAAAACTTGGTTAAGGAAAAAAGAGTACAACGCGTATTTCACTCCCCCTGACGAAGACCAATATTCAGATGTCGGAGTCTTCGCATTCCAATCTTGAATATCATCTTCTCAAGAGTTGAAGTTGGCAAAGATTTGGTGAACAAATCTGCAGGATTGTCATATGAACGAATTTGTTGCACATCAATATCACCTTTCTTCTGGAGATCATGTGTGAAAAATAACTTTGGTGAAATGTGCTTCGTTCTATCTCCTTTTATAAATCCTCCTTTTAATTGAGCTATGCATGCAACATTATCTTCATATAATACTGTGGGTATTTTTATATCACACTTCAAGCCACATCTTTCTCTGATGAAATGTATCACTGATCTCAACCACACACATTCTCTACTTGCTTCATGAATAGCTATTATCTCAGCATGATTCGAAGAAGTAGCAACAATGGATTGCTTTGTGGATCGCCATGATATAGCAGTACTTCCGCATGTAAACATATAGCCTGTTTGAGATCGAGTTTTATGTGGATCAGATAAATAACCTGCATCTGCATAACCAACAAGATCTGTACTACCTTTGTTAGTATTAAACAGACCCATATCGCTAGTTCCCTTCAGATATCGCAATATATGCTTAACTCCGTTCCAATGTCTTCGTGTAGGAGAAGAGCTATATCTTGCTAGCAAATTAACAGAGAACGCTATGTCAGGTCTTGTAGCGTTAGCAAGATACATAAGTGCACCAATTGCACTAAGATATTGTACTTCAGGACCAAGAAGCTCTTCATTTTCTTCTTGAGGTCGGAACGGATCTTTACTCACTTCAAGTGAGCGAACAACCATTGGAGTACTTAAAGGATGCACATTGTCCATGTAAAATCTTTTTAAAACCTTTTCGGTATAAGCAGATTGATGGATAAGGATCCCATTTGTCAAATGTTCAATCTGCAAACCAAGACAAAGTTTTGCTTTTCCCAGATCTTTCATCTCAAATTCTTTCTTTAAATATTCAATCGCCTTTTGGAGCTCTTCTGGAGTTCCAATTAGGTTTATGTCATCAACATAAACAACGATTATAACGAACTCTGATTTTGCTTTCTTAATAAAAACACATGGACAAATGGCATCATTTATATAACCTTCTTTTACCAAGTACTCACTGAGGCGATTGTACCACATGCGCCCTGATTGTTTTAGACCATACAACGATCTTTGTAATCTGATTGAATACATCTCCCGAGACTTTGAGTTAATTGCTTCAGGCATTTTAAATCCTTCAGGAATTTTCATATAGACTTCATTATCAAGTGAGCCATAAAGGTAAGCTGTAACCACATCCATCAGATGTATTTCAAGGTTTTCATGTACAGCTAAACTGATGAGATATCGAAATGTTATGCCATCCATAACTGGTGAATATGTTTCTTCATAGTCGATACCGGGTCGTTGAGAGAATCCTTGTGCAACAAGGCGTGCCTTGTATCTCACAATTTCATTTCTCTCATTCCTTTTTCGCACAAAAACCCATTTATGGCCAATTGGTTTTACACCATTAGGCGTTTGGACTACAGGTCCAAAAACCTCACGTTTGGCAAGTGAATTCAATTCTGATTGAACTGCCTCTTGCCATTTTGGCCAATCATATCTTCGTTGACATTCTTCGACAGATTGGGGTTCCTCATCGTCAATGTCTTTCATAATATTTAGGGCAACATTATATGCAAAAACATTATCCACCATAATCTTCGATCGATTCAAATTTATCTCATCACCAGAAGAACTCAATGATAGTTCTTTATTTCCTTGAGTCTCGAGTTCCCTAATATCTTCAGGAGTATCAGGATTAGTCAGACCTTGAATATCTTCATGATATTCTTTCGTAGTGTCATTTTGATCATTTTTCGTGTTTCTTTTTTTAGGATTTTTATCCTTAGAACCCAATGGCCTACCACGCTTCAGGCGTGTATGAGATTCAGAGGCTATGACACTAGTAGATTGTCCCTTTGGGACATCAATTCGGATAGGCACATTCTCTGCAGGGATATGTGATTTAGTTATCCTTTTCAAATCAGTAAATGCGTCTGGCATTTGATTTGCTATTTTTTGCAAGTGAACGATCTTCTGGATTTCCTGTTCACATATGGGGGCACGTGGATCAAAATGAGATAGCGATGGAACTTTCCACGCAATTTCTCTTTTGATTTCTTTTTTCTCTCCCCCTAATTGTGGGAAATTTGTTTCATCAAATCGACAATCTGCAAATCGGGCAGTGAATAAATCTCCCGTCAATGGCTCAAGATAGCGAATAATAGAGGGTGATTCAAACCCAACATATATCCCTAACCTTCTTTGGGGGCCCATCTTAGTACGCTGTGGTGGTGCTACAGGCACATATACAACACAGCCAAAGATTCGGAGATGAGCAATATTTGGTTCATGACCAAATACTAATTGTGACGGGGAGTATTTATTATAATGAGTCGGCCTGAGACGAATAAGAGATGCTGCATGTAAGATAGCATATCCCAGACGGTAGTGGGCAACCGTGTTTTCATAAGCAGTGGTCTTGCTATCAATTGTAGTCGTTTAATAAATGACTCAGCAAGGCCATTTTGGGTATGAACATGTGCTACAGGATGTTCAACTTTTATCCCAACTGATAAACAATAATCATCAAAAGATTGAGATGTAAATTCTCCAGCATTATCGAGGCGTATAACCTTAATGGGATAATCTGGACACTGTGCCCTTAAGCGTATTATTTGTGCCAATAATTTTGCAAACGCCAGGTTGCGAGAAGATAAGAGGCACACATGAGACCATCTTGAAGATGCGTCTATTAGGACCATAAAATATCTGAATGACCCACAAGGTGAATGAATAGGTCAACATATATCCCCATGTATACGTTCTAGAAAAGTAGGAGATTCAATGTCAACTTTCATTGGTGATGACTTAGCTATCAATTTACCTTGATAACAAGCAGCACATGAAAATTCACCACTTTCAAGAATCTTCAGGTTCTTAAGTGGATGCCCATTTGAATTTTCAATAATTCGTCTCATCATTATTGATCCAGGGTGACCTATTCGGTCATGCCAAAGCATAAAAGTACTTGAATCATTAAACTTCTGGTTTACGATCGAGTGTGCTTCAATTGTACTAATTTTTGCATAATACAGACCAGAAGACAAAGTTGGCAATTTCTCTAAAACATATTTCTGGCCGGAGACATTCTTTGTAAGGGCAAGATATTCATCATTTATTTCGTTTAATGTCTCACCGTGATATCCATTACGACGGATATCTTTGAAACTTAACAAGTTTCTTGGGGATTTAGAAGAGAATAATGCATCTTCTATAACAAGTTTCGTCCCCTTAGTCAGAAATATAGTAGCTCTTCCGGAGCCTTCAATCAATTTCGAATTGCCAGAAATTGTATTAATATTTCCCCTTTTTCTACGCAAGTGAGAAAAGTATTTCTCATCTTTGAATATGGCATGCGTTGTTCCACTATCAATCACACAAATATCTTCATGATTGGTCATTGATCCAAATAAAATTTGAGGAATTTCCATAGATTCTTCAAAATGAAATAATAGATAAGTGAATATCGAAGTAGATATTATGATTAGACAAAGCATTACACACATTTTATTATATAAACATGGAAACATAATCACATACAAACGACACGTATGAAATATCTAAGTTTTTACAGATCCATCGCCGATCAAATGATCTATTTTCCCTTCAGGGAGTTCAAAGAAATCTGTCACATCTAGATGCATGGGCTCAACATTATCTTCAGAAATAAAATTTGCTTCGGCATCCTTTTCTGCCCTTTTGAGAGAGGCTTGATACAAATCAACTAGGTGCTTTGGCGTACGACAGGTACGTGACCAGTGCCCCTTTTCTCCACATCGGAAGCATTTATTTTCTGAATTTTTCTTTTGCACAGCTTTATGCTTTTCATCCTTCCTTTTACACTGCTGGTGGTGAAGGATATTATTTGGTGCAAGACGAAAATCATGATTAAAATTCCTTCCTCGACCACGATCATGACCACGACTGGGGCCACAACCTCTTTCACGCCTAGAATGACGAAAATTTTCCTCATTCACTTCAGGGAATGGGGCAGTACCAGTGGGTCGGCTTTCATGATTTTTTATTAATAATTCATTATGTTGTTCAGCCACTAAAAGATGTGATATTAAATCAGAATATTTCTTGAATTTCATCTCTCGGTATTGCTGCTGCAGGAGCATACTCGAGGCAGGAAAAGTGGAGAATGTTTTCTCCAGCATATCATGATCAGTAATATTTTCACCACATAATTTTAACTGAGAAATAATTTTAAACATGGTGGAATTATATGCCTTAATAGATTTAAAATCTTGTAGCCTTAAATGGAGCCAATCAAAACGTGCTTGTGGAAGTATGATCATCTTGAGGTGGTCATATCTATCTTTTAAATTATTCCACAGAGTAAGAGGATCTTTAACAGTGAGATATTCCATTTTCAAGTCCTCATCAAGGTGATGGCGGAGGAATATCATAGCCTTGGCACAGTCTTGGTTTGATGCCTCATTTTTATCTTTGATGGTGTCTGCCAGACCCATCGCATTAAGGTGAATTTCGGCGTCAAGAATCCAAGACATATAGGTATTGCCGGATATATTTAAAGCTACAAATTCACATTTGGTAAGATTTGCCATTAGTAAAGAAAAATAGAAAATCAATACCTTCGAGGCTTTAAAGTATTTGCTCGGAACGGCAGAGTCTCGTGCTGATAACGTGTTATAAAATGAAGCTAAAAGAGTCATAATATTAAAGGATGAAAACCATAGAAATAGAATGGCAAAAGAGGAGAGATTTTTACTATTCTTCCAAAATGTGTTACAAGTGTATTTCATATGAAAACTTATGCCTCTATTTATAGTGCTACATATGCATTCAATATATGAGAAAATGGAGGAACCATTAAGATGGTGAAAGAAAATGGAGGAACAATTAAGATGATAAAGGAGAAGCATTATATTTGTGTATTGGACATTCATAATATATTTCATAACTTTGGGAGAGTTTTTTCGGTCCGAAATTTGTTCAGTGCGTAACTTCCCGCAATCACTTTTGCGGTGAAGAAAAAATTTGCCAACATTGCACCATAAATAGATAATGATTAGGCAATCATGATGTCTGCCACTTGTCTCCATTCTTTTTCTCCTTTTAATTTTCAAATTCACGTCCTTGTCCTCTTTTACTTTTCTCTTACACTTTTTATTCAATTTTGCTTCAAATTTTTTTATCTTCACACTGCTTTATTCTTAGATAGTAAAAATATAATATTAAGCACAATTCATTATAATTAATACTCAAAAGACGATTAAAAATTACTAAAATGTGAGGCAAACAATGAGTAAATATATGTATTTTAGGCCGAACATCAATTACAAAAAAGTGGTTAAATTTTACGCTGCTTCATATTAGCTCCTAAAGCATCAATTGCAAGCATCAATTGCTTTGAAATCAGATATACTCTGAAAGATATGGAGTAAAATTTTCTATATTATTCTGATATAAATATGTTGTTCTAATTGAGTATTCAGAAATATATTGAAGACCTAGAAGATTCTTCCAGATTTATTTTTTGTTGCTTATTCTTATGAAAAGTTGATTATACTAGCTAATGTTGAGATGAATTTTCTAAATTCTGAAAAATATAAAAGGTGGATATAGGCCCGTTCACCTATGATTTAGTGTCTTAAACAGATGCATCTATAAGACGGCCATATGTGTGTTTATTGTCAACCCGCAATTTGACATTTACAAAGTTGCTTGCTCAAAATAATTGAGTTGCGAGCACAATTTTCAGATTATGTACTCAAGCTAATTTATCTTGATAATGCTGGTTTATATCAAAGTTGGTTTGGCGTTGAATGCCTCCCGTATATAGCTAAACCAATGCTTGAGAGAATAAAGCTACGAGTGCTGGTCTGAGATATGATGTATTGCATAAAACAATACTTGTATGCTTCAGACTAATAAATTATGATAATCGATAAATTCTCGTATCAGAATTGGTTCAGGATTAAGAACCACATATTTCCATCTAATAGCTTTTGATTTGCGGAATACGATTAATGGATCTACCACGATGCACACATATTGATTCCCTAAAGAAGATCAGGATATATGTTATTGTTTCTAGCATAAGAGGGAGAGAATAAGCAGCTAAGAAATATTTTGTGAATTATCGCCAGTATGATCCTCATTCAAAAGATAATTCAAGCCAAATGTTGGAAGCATTTGCTGACCAACTAGTCTCAAAATTTAGCTGCAAAATGCTCCTATTGAATGTTCTTGAAGGACAAAGTGTACAATATGCATGAAGCTTGGTTGACGAATCAGTTCCATATGTAATAATTCTTGAAAAAAGAGGGGAGCAAGTGATTAAAATGATTATAATAAGGAGGCAATGTGCTCTTGAAGAGCCTACGACATAACACTTCATGAAACCTTACGAGAGGTTTAGGTACCTGAAAACAATGAGGTGATAAGATCTCAGTAAGTTATGTCGAATTGCGAACCGATATAAAATGATATCTCATCGACGATATCTTCAATACAATATAGCACACAATGTTGTATAAGAATGTGAGGATATGAATTCTACGTCTCTTAAAGCATGCTGACGTAGAAATAATTACCAAGTAAAATGATGCATCTTAGTAAGGGTAAAGTTTGTCGAACCTGCAGTCCAAACATCAGAAAATGTCACACCATTTATACCGATGGATGTTCTCACATCCTATATGGCTTACTTGACAAAATGTAAATGCGAAACTTGCAAAATTAGATTCATCCTGAAGTATCATATATTTGTGCAAATGATGCATTTATTTATCTTGCTATAACTATAAGCATGATATAATTTCTTTCCAACAAAGAGATATTGAATAAGATCAGCTGCATACTGCAAATGCATAGTATAATTTCTCTCCTGACATATTGAAATAAGATAAATTGCATATTGCAAATGAAAGCTTTCATATAAATGTGTTTATCTTAACAGATATTGTCAATTTTTTTGAATAAATAGGACATTCATCTGATCGACATAAGTGTTCGATCCAGATGTGTTATCTATTTCCATGAGGGATTACTGTTCTACCTTTTTTTTTTTTACATGATAGTCAAATCATAGAAGAAATGGAGCACCGATGATTAACCATTTCATCAAATGATAATTTGACAGATCTGAATTTAGGGGTGAACATGGTATGGTATTTGAAACTTCGGTATGATAATTTTGATTTTCGGTTTCTAAAAATACTATACCATTACCGTACCAAATTAATTCGGTATGGTTCGGTATTTTACGGTACGGTAAATAGGTACCATAGTTTGTCCAACTTCGACTTACATATACTCATATCGTGGAGAATTATGACTTCCGCTACTCAAGAAACGTTTCAATTATTATGGACTAAACACCTTACACACGTAAAAATATTCAAAAGAAAGTACAAGCAATCCCCTTCGTAAATCAATTACACAAAAAAGACATTTAAATCAAGATAGAGTAGTCAAAGTTCCAACATTTAAACAACTAGTTTTCTAATAATACTAGTTTATATATTTGCTAGTATTATTATACTAAGATATATGAATTGTATACGTAATTATATACTTCAGTATGGTATTCAGTATTTTCTTTATGAATATCGAATACCGTACCGAATATCAAGCCTTTTAAAAATGCATACCAAATACCGTACCAAATACTATAATACCGAAACTGCGGTATAATTTTTTTTTGATTTCGGTATGGTAATCGGTATCTACCATACCATGCCCACCCCTCAATCTGATCACAAAGGTACTGCCAACCTCCACGTATGATAAGTTGTATACAAGATTGGAATACATGATCTTCAAGAATTAAGTGATGCTTTAATAAGGGGGAGTAAAATACGCGTTGTACTCTTTTTCCCTTAATAGATTTTGTTCCTTTGGGTTTTCCTGATAAGATTTTTACTGAGGCAACTTGTAATGCGTATTACTAGATACGTTTATTCTTTTTCCTTCACTTGGATTTTTTTCACTATTAAGATTTTAACGAGTCACATTATCTATTAATGAATATTCAAGGGAGAGTGTTATAAATACACCATATTGTAGATGTCTATTTACATAAACTATTTATTGGATAAGCTTGCAATTGGATAAGCTTGCAATAGGATAAGCTTGATTTCAAGTAGCTTACACAACAACTTATTTGAAATAGCGTACAAAGCAAATTCAGTTCTTCTATAAATAAGAAGTCAGTTTAGTTCTTTTGTACATCAGATTGAACAGAAATTAAATATCTATCTCCCCCCTCCCCCCCTCGGCCCCCAATTTCTTTGACTATATCTCTTATTGTCTTGTACTTTTATTTTTATTATTATTATTATTATTATTATTATTATTATTATTATTATTTCATAACAATACCTTTCTTTAAAAATATTCCATACGTCTCTTGAGATTTGAGAGTAAGAAGACTTCTGGTATTCGACCTGAGCTCTTCAATATTTAGCATTATATATAATCATAGGCTTGAGAGGCAGTTTATTTGGTATTGAGACAAATAAAAGGAAGAAAATTAAAGGTTAAATAGAAGAATGAGTACAATAGGAACTAAGAAGGAAAAGAATCAGAGAATTAAGTTTTTTTTTTTTTTTTTTGGTTTTGGCGAATTAAGTTAATAACGATAATAGAACTCATACATTTTAATCCGGATAAAAAGGTTTAATACATTAACCTATCAAATTAAGCAAATGCACTAATTAAGGATGTCACATCACTTTTTAAGTGGGATTTTTATAACATCTGGCCAAAGTGATTTTTGTGATAACCGGCGCAAAGTAGGATGGATTTTTAAGTGGGATTTTTATACATCTGGCCAAACACTACTAAAAAAAAAAAAAAAAGGGCGTTTTCGACCAAAAAATTTCAATCACATTTTTGGTCAATTTTTTTTTTTAATTTTCAGTAGGATTTCGACCACACGGAGTCGATTTTTTAAAATGAAAATATAATTTCGATCACGTGTGGTCGAAATTAAATTTTGTATAAATAATAAATGGAAAACGTTTAAATTAAAAAAAAAACCAATTTTCGATCACATGTGGTCGAAATTGGACCACATTTGTATATACACATTTGGAACAGATCTGTTCACGCACACTCCACACTTGACCACATTTGTATTTTTTATTTCTCTCTCTTTCCTCTCTCTACCCACACACACCACCTCTCTCCCTCTCCTCTCTCTACCCACACCACCAGCCCACCGCCCCACCAGCCCAGACCCTTAACCCACCACCTTACGACCACCGCCAATCCACCGTCGGCAACGCAGGTACTTTTTTTTTTTTTAATGTCATGAACACTTACCAATGCATAATAATCTCATGTTATTAGCTACATTACCTTCTATATTTAGTAGATTTGATAACTTTATTTAGTGTTTAATATTTGTTTTAGGGTTTATTTTATGTTATTTTTAGTATAGGAATATAATTTTATATTTAAAAATAAGAAAATCAGAGAAGGGTGGAAAGGGCAAGTGTAGATCTATGAAAGTTGGGCTGTAATAATGTATTTTTAAGGCATTGTTGGATGTAGTAGGATTAATTTTATTTTTTTTAAAAAGAAAAAAAAAACATAGAGGTTGATTTTCTGTGCAAAAAAACAATATTGGTGCAGACCAGCCACTCCATCAATCACAATTGTAATATTTTGGAATAGCAATGATGATTACATCAAGATTCTCCTCTGTTTTTTATCTGGTTTAATTTGTTTGTTTGATTATTTATTTATGTTGTATTTCTTATATTCTTGATGTTAATGTAAAGGTGGAAAAAGAAAAAATGAATTTAAAGTTCTAATTTTCCTTGCAAGTTGCAAGTGGATGAGTGAAGAAATCTTCATATCCCTGTTGAAGATGCCTTCTATGATTGAAGATGGGTAAAGTTGTCTCTAAACCGTCAATTTGCTCATTAAAGTTCACTATAGCTGCAAATTTACTTTTTCTTTTTTATAATTTAATTCCAGGGAGTTTTATTGGCTATTTATTGATACTCCGCATCTTCGTGGAGAATCAATTTCTTTAGTTGACTTTAACTAGTTGGGGACTGAGAAGTAGTTGATCCAAGTTGATGCGGGTGTGTTGTGTTTAAAGCTTTTAGCTTGATTGGTACAACGGTTTTAATTTTGTAGTTTCTAAATTTTACTATTTATAATTGCAGGCGATAACAGTTGCATTTTTGTCAGCGGTCAGTGATATAGTGTCTCAGAAGATTACTGGCATTAAGAGACTTCAAATTAGACGCCTTCTTCTTTGGATAATTTATAATAAGTATCTGGAAAAGAAATTCCATATTCATCTTGTAGTCACTTATCACATCCTTTCTTTTTTCCCGTTAATAGATTATTTTCATTCTTGATCAATGATGATGGCGCAGTTGATCCTAAGGAGTATGAAGCTATGAAGCATCAAGTTGCTCAGCTAACAAGAACACTTAATTCCTCGGAGGCTAGGATGTTGGGTATGCAAGCCCAAATTAATAGTTTATGATGGATATGTTTAAATGGATATGTATATTATCTTTAAGGGTTTGAATGTAGTTTTAGTTCGAATTAGAAGTACTTTTAAGTTTATAATGTTTTGAGTGTTTGAATGATGTTTATGATGTTTAAGTGTTTGAATGTAGTTTATGATGTTTAAGTGTTTGAATGTAGTTTTAATTTTAAGTACTTTGAGGTTGAATTTGATTGTTTATAAATGTTTGAATGGACAATGTTTAAGTGTTCAAGTGTTTGAACATTGTTTATGGTTGTTGTGTTGCATTGTTAATGAATTGGATGGCTGTTTTGGTTGATGAATTTGACTATTTGGAAATTGGCAGGTGGGCTGTCAAAAGCAGGCAAATGCTGGAAAAAATATTCCAGATTGTGGTCGAAAATCAGCCCAGATATTTCACAATTTCGACCACATGAGGTCGAAATTGTACCCAGAAAAATACAATTTCGACATCATGTGGTCGGAATTGAATTTTTATTTTCTTTTATATTTAAATATAAATAATGTTTTCGACCACACGTAGTCGAAAAAGTTAAATATAATTTAATATAAAAATAATTTTTTCGACGAAAACAAATTTTCCCTTAATTTCGGCAGAATGTGATTTCGACCACACGTGGTCGAAATTTTTTTTCGACCAAGCTGTTATCGACCTACGCGTGTGATCGAAAAATTGGTCGAAATAAAGGCTTTTTCAACCTGATGTGGTCGAAATTTTTGGTCGAAAATCTCTGTTTTTTTTAGTAGTGAAAGTGATTTTTATGTGAAGCAATTCGAGATTCCACAGATGGATTCCCTAATCGATTCTTAGTATTGGTGTTCGGAGTTACAACTGTTTGAATTGCCTTAGCATAATTGATAGTTTGTGGAATTTCTACCCCAGATGAGGTTGGGTCTTTGAGAAGAGTTGTTTTCTCTGTGAGACGCGCCGGTTTCGGGTTATCTGGAGTCCCCATGAGACGGCGCGTCTCTCAGATTCTGAAAACTTGTCGATGTGAGTTGGGGTTAAAAGAAACGCTGGTTTGAGTTATGATTTTAAATGAACTCTTCGGGGAAAATGGACTTTGGGCCTAGACCAATATTTAAGGCCCATTTAACTAGTTACTAGTGTGAGATGGGTTGCAAACGCGTTTCAAAACTCGTTGTCAAAAGAATGAAAATTAACCAAATAATAATAAGTCTTGGATTTTAGAGACAAATAAATGCTTTTAACGTTAGGCGAGCTTTAGGAACGTTTTAAAATGTCCATCTCGATTAAAAATGCGGTTACGCATCTTATTTTGAGACGCTTAAACAATTCAAGGATGCGGTTACACAACTTAGCCAATTCATTTTTTTTGAATAATTAATTTTGTTTCGATCAAGAATTTGTGCATCTTATCTTGAGACGCTTAAAAAAAATTCAAGGATGCAGTATTCTAATAATTAAATTTCATTAATTCAAATCAAGACGTGTAGACAGAGACAATTTAGGTGCGATACATACGAGCGAAGAAAGCGGTTACGCTTCTAAGCCCATGTATGTCAAGATCCAGAATGCGGTTACGTATCTGGGTTAAGATTAGTAAAAGTTCAATAATAAAAAGCACGAGCAAATCAAGGCTTGCAACACAATTTATCCAAGAAATAGTTTAAGTTAAGTATAAGTCGATAAAGCGACTGTGCTAGAACCACGGGATTCGGAGAATGTCTACTACCTTCTCCCCGGTCAATAGAATTCCTTACCCAATCTTTTATTTTCCCGACCCAATAATAAAAGAGTCATTTCTGTTTGATTAGAAATTCATAAGGTGACTTGGAGCACCAAAATTCAATTATAAGTGACGACTCTGTAAATAAAGTAATCCCTTTTCAAAATCATCATTTCAAATGGAAAAACTCTTAACAATAAAAACTTGTGCGTTCTTCACGGGGTTAAAAAGATGGGTGTGACAACTATAGCATTTAACTACGAATAGAATGTTTTCTAATTGGAGCAAAAAACGTGTTGTTTAGATTCTTGGGATGGAAGTCACAAAAAGGCAAAAAAGAATGAATACCCAATAACACGACAACAATTGTCGTACACATAGCCATAGCTCACTAGTGTTGTGACTTGTGAATTGAGCTGAATATAATATATAGTTTCTATCTCCTCATGTCAAGAGAAAGAAACACTTTAGAACTTGGTGGAGTGATAAGTGATGTGTTGGATCCATTCACAAGGTCTATTAGCCTAAGTGTTGTTTACAACAATAGGGAGGTTTTAAGTGGCTGTAATTTGAAGCCTTCTCAAGTTACCAACCAACCTAGGGTTGATATTGGTGGAGATGATCTTTCCACTTTTTACACTCTGTTAAATCGCATACTATACTCTCCATCATTTTTTTTTTAATTTTCCTTTGGATTATGCATTTGGTATAGTATTCGAATTCTTTCGGTCCGATTAATTTGAATTCGTACGATACAGTACTAGGAGATCAAAGTAATGCACTTTCTGCCAGAAGGTCCGCCATTCCCAAAGCTCAAACTTACACCTTTGATTAAAGGTGGACGAATCGATCACAACCATCCCATCACAACATAAAGTGGCTTATGTTGGAATTTGGACTTGTGTAATTGGTTTATAGCTTGAAAAAAAAAACAGTGGTTTGATCCGAGTTATAAATAAAATATAAAGGATATCTATCTATCTATCTATATATATAGTGGCGAATTTAGGTTGAAAAAATGGGTCACGTGAACACATGGTCCTCCGACTAAACTTGGTATATTATGTGTATAATTTTTAAAATATATCTAATATTAACTGAAGGAACCCATGGTCAGTTGAGATTGAGTGGAGCACTGGTTAAGTGCCAAGTCTAAATCTTCAAGGTTGAGGGGTCGAAATCTACTTGCTGCACTTTTGCATTTTTTAATTTTTTTTAAAGCAGCTTTTAATTATGCATTTCTTTGATGCCGTTGTGATTATAAAATAATTTACTATCTTTTGCTTGCCAAGTTGATGTTACTATAAAATTCTATATCTTATCTTAAAAGCAATAATGGTGAACCCATCCTCTTGAAATCCTGAATTCGCCTTATATATATCCTAATATGATTATTTGAGGATAAATAAAGATATTACTCTGATTATGTATGAGATATGTAAGATCTATTAACTATATCGATCAGGGGCGGCTCAAGGATCTTTGTGGCCTAAAGCCAAACTTTAAAAAGAAGCCTTAAGAGATATTTTCTTAAAAAAATTGCAGATATATTTTTTGAAGCTTATACAATTAATTAATTATTTTAATACTTTAAATACGATCTTTCGGACGTGCTTATAATTATGACGATTATTTAAGAGATAAACTAGATATGCTTTCTTTTAAAACTCTACGACGCTTAGTAGAAGAAGAAAACAATGAATATATACATAGTACCACTCCAAAGAATGACATAACTTTCGTACAAGAATTACTCATGTCACAATGTATCAAATTCAAATTAAGACAACCATATAATGTGTAAAATAATCTAGGGTTTATATCGAGTAGTTTTTTTTGTACTCCTTGAATTTTTTTCTTCATATTCGATTTTTAAAACCTACTTTTTTTTTTTTGCATCCAAAAGACTATTAATAGGATCCGATTTCCAAAAATAATAGTCAATTGTTGAAATCATCATTAAGACAATATTGTTTATATAGTAGTTTTGTAGTACTTTTCCATTCGAAGTATTTTTTTTAGAAAAAGAGTAATTCATTGCTACTAAAAGTAGAGGCCTTCACAATTGAGGGGCCTAACGCCTGTGCTTTAGCCGCTTTAAGCTAAAGCCGGCCCTGATATCGACCTGTGATGGACTCATGCCTCATGGGTAGACCTCTCTATAGATATATACACGTTAACCCCCTTTTTCTAGTTATCGATCATAAGAATACCTCTAGTGGTTTCCCTGAATACATGAGAAAAAAGGTTATTGACGATCCATCTCTGTAAGTTTTCCCGTCATTGAGAAAACATGGTAACTAGTGATTGTAAAAGTTGATCGCAGGCTTAATCGCTGATTATGCTTACACATTTAAAAAGTGTAGTACTTAAACATTACAGTCGTTTAATTTTAATTCAAGATTATATTCATGTTTTTATTGTATCTTAATTCTTAAAATCTCTTCTACGATCATAGATACATTTCTTACATGTAGTATGAGAGTCACTATATATAGAAGATTTGATAAAGAGGATTTTGCCTTTTAGTTTAAGTTTCTTAACCTTGGAATGTTCTTTAAAACGTGTGATTTTTCTGTCTTTTTTATTTTGAAGATTATGGTGGATCCTGATGCTCCTAGTCCGAGCAACCCAAACTTGAGGGAGTATCTACATTGGTTAGTCATTTATTATTAAATTTATTTTAATCCGTTGGTTTATTATGTTTTTTTTTTAAAACTTAGTACTCGTATGTTTTTTTTAACATGATGGTATAAACAATAATATATTTTTAATATAAAGAAATTAAACTCTTTCTTTAAAGTCTATCATATCTAGACGGGAAATAAAAAACCTATAGGCGAAAGACATCAAAACTTAAGACTTGTTTTTACACTCTTTATGTACTTATCAATAAATTTCTAGATAAACATTAATTGTTAATCTTAAAAAATAGTAACTAACACGCTATCACGATTAAAATCCATTGATAGTAAAATCTTTTACATTATTATATATAACTTAAATATATCCTTTCAAAATGTCCGGGAATCTTTTTAGATTCATTTAATTTGCAGCATCTTTTTATACAGCTTTAACAAGAAATTATGTAACTTCTAAAATTATTGAAATATAAAATAACACAAATTTAACATGCTGCTTTAATTAACTTTACTAGGTTGGTCACTGATATCCCAGCAACCACAGGAGTAAGCTTTAGTAAGTCTATCCAAGGTAAGTTGGATGTTGTATCAATTTATGTCACAACTTTAAATGATGATAAGATGGAAATTAAGTGTTAAACCGTATAAAGCCAAAGTGATATTTTTTTTTGGTGGTCTAAACCCATGCTTTATATAGTTTTTTTTTTTTTTATTATTTTTTTTTATTATTTTTATTTTTATATTGCTTGGTGTTGTTTAGTATGGGGCCAACCCTTTTGGACATTACTAGTTTGCACTATTTTTATGCATATAATATATATATATATATATATATATATATACTATGTTCAAAACACGATTGATATAACATTGTAATTTGTGCTCCGTATCTAAAACTTTATTATATTAGTGTTTGCTACGAATACAAAGTCTGCACTTTTTTTTTGACATTTTTTATTTTTTTAATATGGGATTCACTTTTTATATATATATATATATATATATATATATATATTGCTTGATTTTGTCAATATGGGATACTATGTTCAAAACACGATTAATATAATATTGTAGTTTGTGCTCTGTATTTAAAACTTTATTATATTAGTGTTTGCTACGAATACGCACGTGGCAATGAATCCATCATTATTGACTTAATGAGATACTTTGAAAATTACATGAATATTGTTTGATTTTTTAATACGGGATGCACTTTTTTATTTGGACATTATTAATTTGCACTATATATATATATATATATATATATATATATATATATATATATATATATATATATATATATATATGGGGTGCACTTTTTTTTTTACATTATTAATTTGCACTATTTTTATGCATATATATATATATATATATTAGAATTATGGGGCCCACAATTTTTTTTTTGCACTTTTTTTTTCCACATTGTTTGTTTTTTTAATATGGGATTCACTTTTTTTTATTTTTTATATATATTGCTTGATTTTGTCAATATGAGATACTATGTTCAAAACACGGTTAATATAACATTGTAGTTTGTGCTCCGTATTTAAAACTTTATTATATTAGTGTTTGCTACGAATACGCACGTGGCAATGAATCCATCATTATTGACTTAATGAGATACTTTGGAAATTACATGAATATTGTTTGATTTTTTAATATGGGGTGCACTTTTTTTTAGACATTATTAATTTGCACTATTTTTTTTAATATTAGTTGTTGTTTAATATATATGGGGTCCACAATTTTTTTTTATTAAATTGGAACGGATATATATAAGCCATAAATAGCCAAAATTACATAAATGCTGCTTCCTTTTTAATTTAATTTTATTAAATAGTAAAGTTATCCAGAAGTAGTTTCTGGGTGGTATTGTTTTAACATTACGGCACAAAGAGGGGACTATATATACCTTACCTCAAGTTACAACACTGAAGCGGATCCACGATTTGAAATTTATGAGTTTTGAATTCTACAATAATTGTTTCACGTGTTAATAATTAAGTTCTAAATTTGAAATTTAAACGTATTTGTTGAATTTCATAACACAAATACAAAATTTAAGATAAATCTACCGAAATACTGGGTTCAGCGGAACCGTAAGATACCTTCTATCTCTACTCCTATGGTAAACCAATCTTAACTAACAAAATAGTTAACTTTGTGATACCTTATTCTAATAGTAGTCATTTGCGTTTTGTCTAGTCGATATGGTCCCTTAGCATTTCTGGGCAGCTACTGAAATGTGTAGAGAATCATATTCTGTCAGTCAGCCAGTTGATAGCTTCCGTGAAATAGTGAGTGATAGTGATATTGCTTGGTTTGTTCAATAATCTTTATGGTACTTCCAGTCACTTGTTTGAGCTTCAGATTAGTGGAGTCGTCTCTGTCTATCAACATTTTAGCAACATCCAGTACAGCCTAATATAAACAAGGACATTAATTCAGCATAGCCCACGTGATCTAGGAGTCTGATTTCATATTTTAATTTTAAATAAACATTTCTTTATGAAATGTGCACTAAAGTTCATTTTAAATCAACATTTGTTTGTGATTTCAATTTTTAAAGATGTAAAAACTTGACTCAAAAGTTCATATTTTGTTAAAAAAAAAAATGACCCATTATTTAAGATTTTGCAACAAAAAAATAAAAAATCATGTTTGACGTGAAGAGATTGTTTGTATCACGTGGAAGGACTATATTAAAAAATGCTAAGCTAGTTACTACTACTGTTGAGTTTTTGAACCAGTGGATCTTTGTAAAATCATGTGTATTTGAAAGTTTGATAATAGAATGTAATCGCGAACATTTATTTATAAAAAGAATATGGAGATATGTAATTTATTAATGTAGCGCCTTAGGATATCCAGATACCTTATTTATGAACTATGATTTGTTCATTTGGTAAGATTATATAAGAGTTGGGGAAGTTTTGATATTTTTCACAAATTGTGGGATTTTCATGTTTATGAAAAAAAAATATAACTCAAGAAATCTAAATTGCATGTCCAAATAAAATTTCAACTTCACATCAATCTGATTTCAAAATATGATTTGAAACCTGTCCAAACATGCCCTCGGTAGTCCCCACTTCACTAATTCCCAAAAAACATCAAACTCGAAGCATATAATGTTATACCAATCGTCTTAATGATCAATTGTTGTGGATTCGAGTATCTTGAGACTAAACCTCATATCTCAAACCAAATTTTCTTTAATTAATTGGAACCAGTTAGACGATTCCTTCCTTTATCTCTAGTAATCAACAATATTTAAACTAATTTTCTAATTAAAAAGTTAGGTCAATTTGTTTTTCCTTTATGAACTATTTTTATTATATGCTGCATCTGGTCTCTATGACTTGTTATATATTCGTTGAGTACCAATAATTATACAACTTGCAACTATGGTTGTACCTCTCTATGTTTTTATAGTTCTATTCTCTCATCCAACTGTTTAGATTCTCTTCTTTTATCTTTTTCTTTCTTCTTTTAGCCAAAGAATGAAAATTCTTTTTTTCCTCTTATATTTTGGTTATCCCTTTTGGTATAGTAGCTATCATATAGCTTTCCAATGTTCTCTTTGTTTAACACGGCCACTTCTTGCTTTTATTCTCCTCCTGCATTATGCCTTTCGTTGTTCTTTTAAATTGGTTTTATCTAATGCCTAGACGGCCTATGCCCGTGCTGCGCCAGGCCCAACACTTTAGATTATAGTGCATCTATGTGTATGTAATTATCTTTGAATAGTGATTATATATATATATTTCAAAACACGATTAATATAACATTGTAGTTTGTTCTCCGTATCTAAAACTTTATTATATTAGTGTTTACTACGAATACAAAGTCAGCAAATTTATTAATATTTTTTAAAAGAGAAGACTTGTTTAAAAGGAAACTGTTTTCCTCTCTTTGAGATAAAACAATAGCAATATTTAAGCATCAGTTGATACTTTCAATTTTAATTCAATTAATTTAAAGGTGTAAAATACTTATTATTTTTTATCAAATTTTGATTTGGATAATTCTAATTCAAATTATTAAATTAATTTTACATGTTTAAAACGAAACAAAGTAGAAATTGATTTTCTATTTAAACGAAGAAATACTATTTTTTAATTTTTAGTAAATATTCTCGGTTTAGCTCATTTTACTTGTCATGTTGTCTTTTGCATGGTTTTTTTAAGAAAACATCGATTAGAATTATAATTTGACTAATTTACCTTATTCATTATTTGATCTCCATTTGATATATTTTTTTTACGACATTAATCTCTTTTCACATTTATTCGAGTAAGAATAAAAATAAAAAAGTAATTAAATTCTATCTTATTTTAAAATATAAATATTTTAAGTATATTTATTTTAGTAAACATAACAAATAAATGACAGGGCGGAATAGCAAATACAACAGTGTAATAACTAGATTAGATCTCAGGCTAATATAAAAAAAGAAAGAAAATTGTATGGTTTGACTACTTAACATTTTGAAGAAAAACAATTTCATTTGCTCCCACTAATGGATTGATACGCACGTGGCAATGAATCCATCATTATTGACTTAATGAGATACTTTAGAAATTACATGAATATTGTTTGATTTTTTAATATGGAGTGCACTTTTTTTTTGACATTATTAATTTGCACTATTTTTTCGCATATATATATATATATATATATATATATATATATATATATTATATATATATATACTATGTTCAAAACACGATTAATATAACATTGTAGTTTGTACTCCGTATCTAAAACTTTATTATATTTGTGTTTACTACGAATATAAAGTCTGCACTTTTTTTTTTACATTATTTTTTTTAATATGGGGTTCACTTTTTTTTTTTTTTATATTGCTTGATTTTGTCAATATGGGGTCCACTTTTTTTACCGTGAGTTTGGAGATGGTGGGTTCCACCTTTTTTTGTTTTTTTTTTATATTGCTTGATGTTGTTTAGTATGAGGTCCACCCTTTATGAGGTGCACTTTTTTTTTTTTGGTTTTTTTGGACATTATTAGCTGTACTATTTTTATGCATATAATATATATACATATATTATGTTCAAAACACGATTAATATAACATTATAATTTGTGCTCCGTATCTAAAACTTTATTATATTAGTGTTTGCTACGAATACAAAGTCAGCACTTTTTTTTTTAACATTATATTTTTTTTAATATGGGGTTTACTTTTTTTTTATATTGCTTGATTTTGATAATATGGGGTCCACTTTTTTGTTTCCCATGAGTTTGGAGATAGTGAGTTCCACTTTTTTTTCTTCCTTTTTTTTTATTGCTCGGTGTTATTTAGTATGGGGCCCACCCCTTTTATTTTTATTTTTTAAGGGACAACGGACGACGAAGCATGGGTCTGAACCCATGCTTTATATAGTTTTTTTTTTTTATATTGCTTGGTGTTGTTTAGTATGGGGCACACCCTTTTGGACATTATTAGTTTGCACTATTTTTATGCATATAATATATATACATTATGTTCGAAACATAATGAATATAATATTGTAGTTTGTGCTCCGTATCTAAAACTTTATTATATTAGTGTTTGCTACGAATACAAAGTCTGCACTTTTTTTTTTTTTGACATTGTTTGTTTTTTTAATATGGGATTCACTTTTTTATATATATATATTGCTTGATTTTGTCAATATGGGATACTATGTTCAAAACACGATTAATATAACATTGTAGTTTGTGCTCCGTATTTAAAACTTTATTATATTAGTGTTTGCTACTAATACAAAGTCTGCACTTTTTCTTTGACATTGTTTGTTTTTTTAATATGGGTTTCACTTTTTTTTTCATATTGCTTGATTTTGTTAATATGGGGTCCACTTTTTTTTCCCGTGAGTTTGGAGATGGTGGGTTCCACTTTTTTTACATTTTTTTTTTAATATTGGTTGGTGTTTTTTTTTATTTTTTAATATTGGTTGGTGTTTAATATGGGGACCACACTTTTTTTTAATGCTTAACGGACGACGTTTTTTATATTGGTTGGTGTTGTTTAGCATGGGTCCACCCTTTTGGACATTATTAGTTTGCACTATTTTTATGCATAATATATATATATATATATATATATATATATATATATATATATATATATATATATATATATATATATATATATATATATATATATACTATGTTCAAAACACGATTCATATAACATTGTAATTTGTGCTCCGTATCTAAAACTTTATTATATTAGTGTTTGCTACAAATACAAAGTCTGCACTTTTTTTTTTTTGACATTGTTTATTTTTTTAATATGGGATTCACTTTTTTTTTTTTTATATATATATTGCTTGATTTTGTCAATATGGGATACTATGTTCAAAACACGATTAATATAATATTGTAGTTTGTGCTCTGTATTTAAAATTTTATTATATTAGTGTTTGTTACGAATACTCACGTGGCAATGAATCCATCATTATTGACTTAATGAGATACTTTAGAAATTACATAAATATTGTTTGATTTTTTTAATACGGGGTGCACTTTTTTATTTGGACATTATTAATTTGCACTATATATATATATATATTAGAATTATGGGGACCACAATTTTTTTTGCACCTTTTTTTTTGACATTATTTGTTTTTTTAATATGGGATTCACTTTTTTATTTTTTATATATTGCTTGATTTTGTCAATACGGGATACTATGTTCAAAACACGGTTAATATAACATTGTAGTTTGTGCTTCGTATTTAAAACTTTATTATATTAGTGTTTGCTACGAATACGCACGTGGCCATAAATTCATTATTATTGACTTAATGAGATACTTTGGAAATTACATGAATATTGTTTGATTTTTTAATATGGGGTGCACTTTTTTTTAGACATTATTAATTTGCACTATTTTTTTAATATTAGTTGTTGTTTAATATATATGGGGCCCATAATTTTATTTTTATTAAATTGGAACGAATATATATATATATATATTAGAATTATGGGGCCCGCAATTTTTTTTAATATTAGTTGATGTTTAATATATATGGGGCCCACAATTTTTTTATACTATGTTCAAAACACGATTAATATAACATTGTAGTTTGTGCTCCGTATTTAAAACTTTATTATATTAGTGTTTGCTACGAATACGCACGTGGCAATAAATTCATTATTATTGACTCAATGAGATACTTTGAAAATTACATGAATATTGTTTGATTTTTTAATATGGGGTGCACTTTTTTTTTAGACATTATTAGGGTGAGGAGAGGGACTTACACATGGTATTCATCGACCTAGAAAAGGCTTATGACAAAGTTCCAAGACAGATCCTATGGAAATGCTTGGAGGCTAAAAGTTTACCTGTGGCGTACATTAGGGTGATCAAGGACATGTATGAGGGAGCCAAAACCAGGGTAAGGACAGTAGGAGGAGACTCAGAGCACTTTCCAGTTGTGATGGGGTTGCATCAAGGATCAGTTCTTAGTCCGTTTTTATTTGCCTTGGTGATGGATGGACTGACACGGCAAATTCAAGGTGAGGTGCCATGGTGTATGCTTTTCGCGGGCGACATAGTCCTGATCGACGAGACTCGTAGCGGAGTTAACGCTAAGCTGGAGGGTTGGAGACATACTCTGGAGTCTAAAGGGTTTAAGCTGAGTAGGACCAAGACAGAGTACTTGGAGTGTAAGTTCAGTAAAGCACCTTAGGAGGCTGGCTTGGAAGTGAGGCTTGGTACCCAGGCCATCCAGAAGAAAAGTAGTTTCAAGTACCTTGGGTCTATTGTGCAAGGCAGCGGGGAGATTGACGATGATATCACACATCGTATTGGGGCAGGGTGGATGAAATGGAGGCTTGCTTCCGGAGTGCTGTGTGACAAGAAGGTGCCACCAAAACTTAAGGGCAAGTTCTACAAAGTGGTGGTTAGACCGACTATGTTGTATGGGGCGGAGTGTTGGCCAGTTAAGATCTCTCACGTCCAAAAGATGAAAGTTGCCTAGATGAGAATGTTGAGATGGATGTGTGACCACACCAGGAGTGACAGGATTGGGAATGAGCATATTCGGGATAAGGTGGGGGTGGCCTCGGTGGAAGACAAGATGCGAGAAGCGAGATTGAGATGGTTTGGGCATGTGAAGAGGAGAGACACAGATGCCCCAGTGCGGAGGTGTGAGAGGTTGGCCATGGATGGTTTCAGACGAGGTAGGGGTAGGCCGAAAAAGTATTGGGGAGAGGTAATTAGACACGACATGGCGCAATTACAGCTTACCGAGGACATGACCTTAGATAGGAGGGTTTGGAGGACCCAAATTAGGTTAGAAGGCTAGTAGATAGTCTCGTTTTCCGTTCTTATTAGTAGTCGCATTATCGCAATATAATTTCTTGTGCTCAGATTTCTGCTATTATCTGTTATTTCCTGCGCTTTGATTATCCTGTGTTATTTGTGTCACTTGCATTATTTCATTTCATATCGCTTTGAATCTCTTAACCTTATCTGACTTCTTTTTATGCTTTTATTGAGCCGAGGGTCTTTCGGAAACAGCCGTCCTACCTTGGTAGGAGTAAGTTCTGCGTACACTCTACCCTCCCAGACCCCACGATGTGGGATTTCACTGGGTTGTTGTTGTTGTTATTAATTTGCACTATTTTTTTTTATTAAATTGGAACAGATATATATATATATATATATTAGAATCATGGGGCTCACAATTTTTTTTTTAATATTAATTGATGTTTAATATATATGGAGGCCCACAATTTTTTTTTAATTAAATTGGAACGATCAACGTGAAAGTGAGCCCAACCGCTCTTCTTAATAGTAGAAATTAATCTCAGGATCCACTTGTCCAAATAAGTATTATTTCAGCCGTCGTTTTAAAGTTCAGTGGTTCTCTATCTCATTTAAAATGTTGAATGATATTATTTGTTAAAATCAAAAAGTTAAATGCTTGCAGTGGAACTTACAAATTTGTTTGCGTTGTCAACGTTGTCATCATTACGCCTAGAAGGGGTGATTTGTGGAAATAGGTTCATTTAATATTCACTATTTAACTTTTATCTTCGTTTAAGGAATTTGTGCGAAACAATCACGATTCAATAAGTTATGAACTTGCAAAGAGATTTAGAAGTTGTTCGAAAATTTATATCTTTCTTATATATAAAAAAAGATATCTACGATAATAATCACATTTCAATCAAACAAGTTGGAATCGTGAATCCTAATTGACGATCATGTTTTTGTATTTAAATTCATCTAAGGATTCACTTGTTCAAATAAGTATTATTTTAGCCATAATTTTAAAGTTCAATGGTTCTCTATCTCATTTAAAATGGTGAATGATATTATTTCTCAAAACCAAAAAATTAAATGGTTTCAATGGAACTTACTAATTTATTTGTGTTGTCAATGTTGTCGTCATTACGCCTAGACAGGTGATTTGCGGAATTTGGTTCATTTAATATTCATTATTTAACTTTTATCTTCGTTTGAGGAATTTGTGCCAAAATAATCACGATTCAACAAGTTATGACATGCGCATTAGTACAGTCTCCCTCGCGCATTAGTACAATCTCCATCTCCATTCTCCTATTTTGTCAAATTATTCACAAATCTTGCTAGATTGGTAGAACTTAGCATGTGTTTAATTGTTCACAATTTATATGGGTTTGTCGTAATTTTCGTGCAATATCCTTCATTTCCTATTTTTGTTAAAAGTATTCACAAGTTTTGTCGGATTGACATAACTTGCCTGGATTCATTTTTCAAAAGTTATGTTGGACGAGCCATAACTTTAGTACAACTTCATTTTCCTATTTTTTTAAATTGTTCACAAGTCTTGCAAGTTGTAGACGTGCCTATGTTATAGTGCCAAGACCCTTTTTACCGTCCTTATGCCATCTCCTAAACATCATAAATTTTCACCAATTGTCCTTTTTGGGATAGTTATTTAGTAAATGACCCTCTTTTTATTTTTTCTTGCATTTTATGGATCTTTTAGATCATGGTCTAAAGATTCATTTTCAGCAAACTGAAAAATCTTATAAGAAAAAGTTAGACCACGGTTTAAAATTTTGTAAAATCTTTACAAACGTTAGACAACAGTCTAATGTTTTATCTATAAAGTTGAAAAATATATGAGCAAACATCAGACCCGAGTCTAACGTTTTCCGGATTAATTTTCAAGGGTTATATTTGCACAACTTTTAAAAATAGAGATAATATCAAAATAGTGACCTAAAAAGGGGACATTTATGTAAATCAAACCCTAAACACACCCCAAACACTCAATTTTTTTTAATTGAAAAGTGGAAGTATAACCTAACATTTAGTTAGAACTAGTTGCAAGACTACAACAACATACCCAATGAATCCCACAACGTGGGGTCTGGGGAGGGCAGAGTGTACGCAGACCTTACCCCCACCTTAGATAGGGAGACTGTTTCCGGAAGACCCTCGGCTCAAGAAAAAGCATAAGAAAGGTCAGATACGGACAAACAAATCAAAGTAGTTATGAAAATGAAAACAATGAAAGTAAATAAGCCATTATAAACCAACAGATACTCACAGAAATCAAGAGACAAGAAACTATAGAGCAATATAACTAGTTGCAAGACTATACATGATTATTAGGGTGAAATTCACAAATAGTCACTTTTCGGCCAATGTATTTTACTTGTGGAGTTTGAAACTCCATAACAATAGCGTTTTTTAAAGACAAGGTCAAAAAGTGGCTAGTAAATGCCATTTTATAGATTATTATGTATCATAATTTATGATTTAGAAGACAATTAACCTTTCCATTTTCTTTGTTATGCGAATGATGTTCTAACTAGAATGATCATTCATTATGTTTGTGGGCTTATCTCCCATTGTGGGCAAGTTGTAGCTGTAAATGCTAAGACTTTTGGGCTGTGGACCAGTGCCCATAAATTTAGACCGAGTTGCATTTGATCTGTGGCTAGGGTTTTTTTGGTGGTCTAGGATTTTTTAGGGTTTTGAGAAGATGAAATATATGTATTTGTGTATGTTCTATGATATAGCTACCAATTATTGTGGTTGGTGGTGTATTTATGTAAGTTTTTCTATGTTTTTGTGTATTTTGTTCAAATTAATTCCATCAGTTCATCTAGTTTCAAATACATGAGTGACGAAAATACATTGTAAGTTTTCTATATATTTGTGTATTTTGTTCAAATTAATCCATCAAATACATGTGTGATGCAAATTGTTACTCACACAAATACATGAGATTTAATATAAAAATACATGGGGTTTGATTGGTAACTTCAAATACATTGGTTATGCTATCAATACATGTGTAAATCAAAACGAAATCAATATTGAAAACTTCAAATACATTACCGCTAAAATACATTGGTGATGCAAATTGTTACTCACACAAATACATGAGATTTAATATAAAATACATGGGGTTTGATTGGAAACTTCAAATACATTGGTTATGCTATCAAATACATGGGTAAATCAAGAACGAAATCAATATTGAAAACTTCAAATATATTGACTGTTGAATGTTTTCAAATTTTGAATTTTGATTTTTATGTTTGAATGTTGAAGATTGGATGGAGGAATAGAAAATGGTTATGGAAAGGTAATCTAACATCTGATTTTGTGGAAGGGTATGGTAAAAAATACCAATTAATAGCTAATTAGTTGATCCCACCGTTATGGCCTTAAATCAAGGGATATGTTTTATATTTTACTGTGCTACTATATATTTATAAGCATCAAATACATCCGAAAAAATACCTTAATTTGGAAAAACATAGCTACAAATGGTAATTTTTAAAAGGTAGCTATAAATGATAGGAAACTACCAAAGGTAGTCATTTTGTTAATTTTACCAAAAAACAAACATGTTAGAAGTGACCCAACTCAAGAGAATTGGATTACAATTTGGGCCTTCTGCCTAAGGATTGAAAATGGAGAATTGAGAGAATTCCAAGTGAGTGAAATATGTTCCAGAGGACCAAGAAGGATTGCACGGTTTGTCCTTCAAATGGGCTGGTCTTTAATTTTACCCCTCAAATGTAACTTATGCCAGCGCGACATATGTTCTTAAAGGGATCCGACAACAACTTCAAGAATTTATGTCCCACTATCCTAAGTTCCATTTGAGGGGTAAAAAATAAAGAACAACCCAAAATAGGGACAAAGTGCAAATGACACACCCTTCTCTAGGTTCAAACTTTAATTTTTTGATCATTTGGTAATTGGCAAGAAGGCCCCTTAATTAACCCATCTATGGGTTTAGGACGAACCTCTTTCTCCCTTAAATTAGTGAAGGAATCTTAATTGTATAATTAGTGAAGGAATCTTGAAAAATGAGTGTGATTTTAACATCACCAATTCACTGTCTTCAGAGTCGGAGCCAAAATTTGAAATTTAAAATGTTTAAAATTTGCCATTGAATTAATAACCCCTTTCAGTTATTGGGTTCACAATTATATATATATATATAGAGTTGTTCGAACTCATATCTAATATTATAGTTCCACCCTTTACTATCTTTACTTCCAGCATCTTTATGTTCTCTCTCTCTTGTCATTTTCTTTTTCTAAGTCATGTTCCATAGGACCATTATAAACTTTTTTCCACTTTCCATAGAATCGAACCTACATTACAATGGTGTCCTAAGCACTTACAACATATTGTACTCTCCTTTCTTCGTCCTCAAAATTTATACATACATATATATATATATATATATATATATATATATATATATATGAGAGAGAGAGAGAGAGAGAGAGAGAGAGAGAGAGAGAGCTCTAATAAAATACAAGATCTAAACAAAAGTTACTTAATTTGTTCGAACTCATATCTAATATTGTAGTTCCACCTGTTACTATTTTTACTTCCAGCATCTTTATGTTCTCTCTCTTTTTTTTTATTTTCTTTTATCTAACTCATGTTCCATAGGACCATTATAAACTCTTTTCCACTTTTCATAGAATCGAACCTACATTACAATGTGTCCTAAGCACTTACAAGATAGTGTACTCTCCTTTCTTCATCCTCAAATTTATTTATTTATTTATTGTAAAAAACTACTTTTCTAACATGATAGAATGGTCCCTCCCAATATATAATAGCACAAGTTATATCTATATCTATATCTATCTATCTATATATATATATATATATATATATATATAGAGAGAGAGAGAGAGAGAGCTCTAATAAAATACAAGATCTAAACAAAAGTTACTTAATTTGTTCGAACTCATATCTAATATTGTAGTTCCACCTGTTACTATTTTTACTTCTAGCATCTTTATGTTCTCTCTCTCTTGTCATTTTTTTTTTCTAAGTCATGTTCTATAGGACCATTATAAACTTTTTTCCACTTTCCATAGAATCGAACCTACATTACAATGGTGTCCTAAGCACTTACAAGATATTGTACTCTCCTTTCTTCGTCCTCAAAGTTTTTTTATATATATATATATATATATATATATATAGAGAGAGAGAGAGAGAGAGAGAGAGAGAGAGAGAGTTCTCTAATAAAATACAAGATCTAAACAAAAGTTACTTAATTTGTTCGAACTCATATCTAATATTGTAGTACACCCGTTACTATCTTTACTTCCAGCATCTTTATGTTCTCTCTCTTTTTTTATTTTCTTTTATCTAACTCATGTTCCATAAGACCATTATAAACTCTTTTCCACTTTCCATGGAATCGAACCTACATTACAATGTGTCCTAAGCACTTACAAGATAGTGTACTCTCCTTTCTTCGTCCTTCAGTTTTATATATATATATATATATATATATATATATATATATAGAGAGAGAGAGAGAGAGAGAGAGAGAGAGTTCTCTAATAAAATACAAGATCTAAATAAAAGTTACTTAATTTGTTCGAACTCATATCTAATATTGTAGTTCCACCCGTTACTATCTTTACTTCCAGCATTATATATATATATATATATATATATATATATAGAGAGAGAGAGAGAGAGAGAGAGAGAGAGAGAGAGAGTTCTATAATAAAATACAAGATCTAAATAAAAGTTACTTAATTTGTTCGAACTCATATCTAATATTGTAGTTCCACCCGTTACTATCTTTACTTCCAGCATCTTTATGTTCTCTCTCTCTCTTTTCATTTTCTTTTATCTAAGTCTTGTTCCATAGGACCATTATAAATTCTTTTCCACTTTCCATAGAATCGAACCTACTTTACAATGGTGTACTAAGCACTTACAAAATATTGTCCTCTCCTGTCTTCGTCCTCAAATTTATTTATTTATTTATTGTAAAAAACTACTTTTCTAACATGATAGAATGGTCCCTCCCAATATATAATAGCACAAAAACATAAATATCAAGAGGAAGTTTACACCCCACATGTAATTTCATAATTTTATTTATTTATTTTCTTATTTTGTTTCATATTTATTCTACTTTTTCTTTTATGTAACCTTATCATGACATTATGCCTTTAGTACATCAAAGATTGTGATGGGGTGGTAAGTATCTCTTCATTTTATAACGATCCAAATCTGACACTCAGGCCGTGACCGGACACCTTTCGAGCTTCTACCCATAAGGCGAACCCTCTAAGATAATCATGCGAAAATTAACGAATAAAATGAATAATACGCAAAGTCTCATAATATAAAGAAAAGTGCGGAAGCGAAATACAAATACTGAGTCTTGCCCATAAACCCCATAAAATCTCTAAGTCATGGAACTACTAGTCTGAATATAAAAGTACGAGACGTAGCTCGGAATACTACTAAGTCAACTAAAGAAGAAGAAGCCGCCATGATCTAATGGTGGCTCACCTCGACTGAACTGGACTGAACGAAGCTAGAATGAATCAAGTATCGGTTACCTGGTCACTGTTAACCACACCTGCACACATACAACATACAACATCAACAAGTGTGAGTCTAAAAGACCCAGCAAGATCATCAACACTCTCAGCTTACCCCTGGGGCAAGTCTTTGAAATCCCTGATAATGCACAAAAGCAATTACATAGTACAAGTATATCAAATATATATAAACATTGAAGCTAAAGCTGAAATCATGAAGCGTAAACAAGAAAAACATGAAATACTCTAAATCTGAATCTATGCTCAGAGGACATAGTACGTATTTATCTCTGTCTTACCCCGTCTTCCGGAGAGGGAATTATTTACCCCCATCTTACCCGAAACGAGCAATACATGAAATGCACTAAATTTGAATGTATGCTCACAGAACATAGTACGTATTTGTCTATGTCTTACCCCGTCTTTTGGAGAGGGCATTATTTACCCCCATCTTACCCGGACAAGTGTTGACACCCAATTTTGTCCCGCCTTTCTTCCAAATATTTATTTGCATTTCTAATATATTTCGATAGCTTAAGAATAGTCATTTATACCTTATCACAATTTTAATTAGCTTTCTATTAATGCCGTCGTTTTTTTTATTATCCAACTATGGTCATTGCTTATTATCATTATTATTACTGTTGTTATCTTTATTATTATAATTATATTTACCATTATTATGATTTGCATTATGATCACTTTTAACATTTTTTCTATTTACCGTCTTATGCATACATGCATCGCATTTATTTTATGCAATTAAACAATAGCATTTACTTACTGTTAAACTTTAAAATATTATCGCACGGCTATTATGACATCGTATAATTTTATTTGAGTAGTAATAAATATATTTTATAGTAAGTAATATTTTAGCACACGTTAATAGATAATTAATTGTAGAAGGTCTTTTATTTAAATTTAGAAGCCCAAAGCAGTATAAGAAGAAAATATTTTTTTAGCCCAAGAAGGCCTCACATCAGCCCAATGGAGAGCCCCAAATCCGAACCCAATCAACTACAAATATTTTTCGGACCAACCCAATATCACCAGCCCACCCGGCCCACATCTCTTTACTTCATCATCTAAACCTAACGAAAGAAACTCAGCGACGCCTCTCTTCTCCCCCTCTCTCTCCAACGAAAAATGTAAACTCACAGAAGCTTTTCTCGCCTACAGACCGTGCATGGTTGTTTGGGTGAAGGGAAATTAATGCCTCGTCCTTCCCCATCAGGCCTCGATCGTTCAGAGGTGATTTTCTTCCCTTTTTCTGCTTTTCATCTGAAACCCCTTAATGGTATTTGTCCAAATGCGAATTTGAATGCTTGCTCGTGATTGGCCGTTCAATATTGGAGGGATTTTTTCCTCCATTTCTATTCGCCTCACAACAAAAAAAGGGGAATGGGATTTAGGGTTTTCGAGTTCTATATAAAGAACCCCATGTTATACCCCATTTTAAACGGGTTAAAGTAGGAGTACAATATATTGAAGATTCCTATTTTGTTTATTTTAAGGAGTCGTCACCTAATTGATTTTAAGGTGAATTAGGGCACCTAATTATTAACTAAGGTAAAGCCTAACTAAACCTCCGCTAATGGTATGCTTAATTTTCAATTCTAGGTAAGGGTTCTAATTATCCTAAAGGGAAGGGGTTAGGCATCCTCTAGGATCCGTTAACTACGGTTTACCGGCCAAACTTAGGTTAATTAATTAAGAGTAAATATAATGCTTAAATTTTAAATGGTTCACAAATGTTGCTAAAGTTTTAAAAGGAAGATAATGTTAGTGAAAATAAGATTTATAGAAAACATAATATAAAAGAAAACTTTAAATGTCATTTTAAAATAGGACTTATAAATGTTGCTAAGACTTTAAATGAAAGTAATAATGATGCTATTTAAAATAATACTTGTAGAAAATATGATGATTTGCATAAAAGAAGATGTTAAATGTTATTTAAAATAAAACTTGGACATGTTGCTAAAGCCTTGAATGAAAATGTAGTAATGTTATTGAAAATAAGACTTGCGAAAATATAACAACTCGCCTATAAATGATAGCCTTTTAGCAAAATGTGAACTTTAGACAAAAATTATATTATATCAATATGGTGATGTAGAAATACTTAGACTTATTTTCTTTAAAATGTGATGGAAAGGGTATGAGTTTTCTTTCTTTTGTATTAACTATACTTGGCTAAAAGACGTGTATTATTGGATAAACCTTGGAAAATTATTTATAGAATGTACATGAATTTAGCTCAAAATATGTAGTCATACTATTTTGAAAAATCAATTATTCTAAGAAAGATAAATGTTATAGGTAAAATAAAAACAAGAATGAAACCTATGGAATTAATTATTAGTTTTCCTTAAATTAACTACCCATTACTAAAACTAAAACCCACTAACTTCATTAAGGTTCATCTAAATTAACAAACAAAGAGCTAGTCATGCAATACAAATTAAATGCATAAAAAGAGTAAAATAGAGGAGTAAATAAGTGAAATGGGTTCAGCCCATTTCAAGGCTGCTATGATCAAATTGCTGTTGGGCTTAGCCCAAAAATCCGAAATCAAGTGAATCGGCCCATTTAGGCCAATTGCTGCGGATCTGCTGCTGCTGTTGGGCTTCGGCCCAACAAAATTTTTCACTTTTTTTTATGCAGAATGGACTGGACAGAGACGACTTGAGCGAGATTATGTTGGGCTTTTAGCCCAACTCCGAATGCGGGAGAAGAACGAGTCTCTTGGACTCGTATGCGATAGTCATGCATAAAAAGAAAGATAAGGATTAGTATCTAATCAATGAGTAAGGTTAAACATGTAGAATATAAGTTCAAAATAGATCAGTAGATTGTATATATTCTGTGTATATTTTAAGTATATCTCATGTTTTAATCAATAACAGCCTCAAGGTATTGAACTAACTGCCAGTTTTCATAGTCTATGATAATACTCAAATCAGTACTTCAGTTTAATCACTTGCAAAGGCAAACGAACAGGATACAAAGCATTTCGTGTCATCAATATGGAAGTAACATGAACCAAATCAGGACAATTTTTACAAAACATGGTCCTCTCAGACAAAAACACACATAGCAAACTTTCATCAGTACTGTTGTTCCATTAACAATCCCACTAACTGCACATTTAATTAAGTCATTTTATTTGTATATGATAAATAGTGTAAATATGTAGTAAAAGAATATTTTGTAAATCTTCTATTTTAGGTTAGTATAGTTTGTATCCTAATAGGACATTGTAAATATGGTATATTTACCAACTCAATCAATGAGAATAATCACGGAATTAATCTCTTTCATGGTATCAGATACTAGGGTTTCTTTTCCTTCTCTTCCGCTGCCCTAATTCTCCGACGTCCTATACCCACTTTTCCGACGTCTTCTTTTTCTTCTTCTTCGATTTCCGTCCATTTTTCTTGCCTTCCATCAATGGCAGACACCAAGTTCCATCCTGCTTTGGCTGTCTCCAACATCAAGAATCACATCCCAATCATTCTTGAGATGGAAACGGATCATTATTCGGCTTGGGCCGAATTATTCAAACTTCATGCCCGGTCTCACCGTGTCCTTTCCCACATTCTGCCAACCGGAAAGGAGAAGGCTCCTACCACCGACGACGAAAAGGAGTTGTGGTCCACTTTGGATGCCACGGTACTTCAATGGGTATATGCAACCATCTCCACGGACTTATTGCATACAATCATCGAAGAAGACCTATCGGCAAAGGAGGCCTGGGATCGCCTCCGTAATCTTTTTCAAGACAACAAAAACTCCCGTGCCGTTGCTTTGGAACATGATTTCTCTCATGTCAAGCTGCGGGATTTTCCAAACGCTTCGGCGTATTGCCAACGTCTCAAGACCTTGGCCGATCAACTTAAGAGTGTGGGGGCTCCGATGACCGACAACCGCCTCGTTCTCCAACTGGTGGCTGGACTCCCAGAGGCATACAAAAATTTGGGTACCTACATCCGCCAAAGTAAGCCTCTTCCACCATTCTTCAAAGCTCGGTCAAGTTTGTGCCTTGAGGAAAAGGCGTTGGCTGAAATGCACGATGACTCGCCCGCGGCTATGGTGGCTAATTCCAAACGTGATTTTGATGACTCTTCTCATCTGAAAAATTCTGGTCGTTCTCACCATCATCGGGGCAAAAATAACAACAAAAATCGCGGCTCTAGCAGCGGGAATAATAACGGCGGTGGCCGTGGTTCGGGCGGCGGCAGTGGCAGCCGACGCCGTGGAGGACGCCCCTCAGGTGACCAGCAGCAGTGGCAACAGCCCTCCTCACCGTGGCAGTGGGGTTGGATGCCTCAGTGGGCTCCCCTTTGCCCGTATCCTACCACGCAGTGGGCTCGGCCACAGCAGCAGTGGCAGCCGCCATCTTCTTCGTCTGGCCCGAGGTCGCTGGCCCAGCCTGGCATTTTGGGCTCGCGACCACAGCAGCAGGCATATGCAGCCGCGGGCCCCCCGACGCAATGGACTCCGACGGATATTGAATCGGCTATGCACGCGATGACGTTGAACCAACCCGATTCGAATTGGTATATGGATACTGGCGCCACGTCCCATATGACATCCACAAAAGGTACTCTCTCGTCTTATTTTAATTTGAGCAATCGTAATACCGGCATTGTTGTTGGTAATGGTAATTCAATTCCAATTCGAGGTTGTGGTCATGCTAAATTGACTCCCCCGAACCCTCCTTTATTGTTAAACAATGTCCTTCATGCGCCAAAACTCATAAAGAATTTGATATCGGTTCGTAAATTTACTACTGATAACTATGTGAGTGTTGAATTTGATCCTTATGGGTTTTCTGTGAAGGATTTCCGGACGGGGATGGCTCTCATGAGATGTAATAGTAGGGGTGCTCTCTATCCATTGTCCACCTTCAAATTTTCCACCAATTCACCGTCGACTTTTGCTGCCTTGTCTTCTACCCGTTGGCATGATCGTTTGGGCCACCCGGGAGCTGCTATTTTGAATTTTCTTAGGCGTAATAAAAGCATTGAATGTAATAGTTCTAGTTCATCTAGTATTTGTCATTCTTGCGTTCTTGGTGAACATGTTAAGTTGCCATTTGCTAGTTCTATTTCCGAAACTTCGTTTCCATTTGACATTATTCATAGTGATTTGTGGACTTCTCCAATTTTGAGTTCTATGGGCCATCGTTATTATGTTCTGTTTTTGGATGATTTTACCAACTATTTGTGGACTTTCCCTTTGGCTAGAAAATCTGATGTTTACTCAAAATTCATGGATTTTAAGACCCATATTCTTACTCAATTTGAACGTCCTATCAAGAATGTCCAATGTGATAATGGGAGGGAATATACTAATAGTCAATTCGGAAAATTTTGTGCATCCAATGGGATATCTTTCCGTCTTTTGTGTCCTCATACATCCTCTCAAAATGGGAAAGCAGAAAGAAAAATTCGTTCACTAAATAATGTCATCCAGACTCTTCTTGCTCATGCCTCCATTCCTCCGTCTTTTTGGCATCATGCATTGCAAATGGCGACGTATCTCATTAATATTTTACCAAGTAAGCTATTGGGTCACAAATCACCTTTAGAGGTCCTTTACCAACGGAAACCATCTTATTCTCATCTCCGAGTCTTTGGGTGTTTATGTTATCCCCTTTTTCCGTCTACTACTATTCACAAGTTGCACCATCGGTCAACTCCATGTGTCTTTTTGGGATATCCTCCAAACCATCGTGGCTACAAATGTTTTGATTTATCCTCAAATAAAATCATTATTTGTCGTCACGTTTTATTTGATGAGACTCAATTTCCGTTTTCCAAAATCCATACTCCGGCTCCCACCTCTTATGACTTCCTTGATGATGGCCTCTCTCCTTACTTGATCCATCATATAGCCGCCAGCCCTCCACCGTTGCCCTGTCCCCCTCCGTCGCTGCCCGTGACTCAGGACCACGCCGACCCCTCCCCACCTGGGCAGTAACCTCCATCGTCCTCTACGCAGGACCAGTCCGCCCCTCTCCCCCACCAGCTTCCCACCACCCCGCAAAACTCGACCATTTCTCCACCTGTCCAGCCCAATACCCACACACGCATGGTCACTCGTAGTCAGCGCGGGATTTTCAAACCCAAGCACCCATTTAATCTACATGCGGCGGTTACCAAGTCCCCCACACATCGTAAACCGTTGGATGCGCTACGTGACCCGAATTGGAAATTGGCCATGGATGATGAATATGATGCTCTTATTAAAAATAAGACATGGGATTTGGTACCCCGTCCACCTAATGTGAATGTTATTCGGTCTATGTGGATTTTTACTCATAAAGAAAAGTCTAATGGTGATTTTGAGAGGCATAAAGCCCGTCTTGTAGGTGATGGAAAAACACAGCAGGTTGGCATTGATTGTGGTGAAACTTTTAGTTCGGTCGTGAAGCCAGCAACGATCCGCACTGTCTTAAGTCTAGCTCTATCTAAACATTGGCCCATTCATCAGTTGGATGTCAAAAATGCATTTCTTCATGGCGAGCTCAAGGAGACGGTTTATATGCATCAGCCTATGGGTTTTAGAGACCCATCTCGTCCCGATTATGTGTGTTTGTTGCGCAAGTCCTTATATGGGCTTAAACAGGCACCGAGGGCTTGGTATAAAAGATTTGCTGACTTTGTTTCTTCCATTGGTTTTGCTAATAGCAGGTCTGACCACTCCTTGTTCGTCTATCACAAAGGGCACCACTTGGCTTACATTTTACTATATGTGGATGATATTATTCTTACTGCTTCTTCAGATGCTCTCCGCTGTTCTATTATGGGCCTTCTTGGCTCAGAATTTGCTATGAAGGACTTAGGTCCTTTGAACTATTTTCTTGGCATTGCGGTGACCCGTCACAAGGGTGGTATGTTTCTATCACAACGAAGTTATGCTACGGACATTATTGAACGTGCAGGAATGTCCTCGTGTAAGCCTTCTTCCACTCCGGTTGACACTAAACCGAAGGTCAGTGCCTCTTCTGGCGATCTGTGTGACAATCCCACTCATTTCCGGAGCCTTGCAGGCGCTCTTCAGTATCTTACCTTCACCAGACCGGATATTTCTTATGCCGTACAACAGATTTGTCTTCATATGCATGCTCCACAAGATACGCATATGCTTGCTCTTAAGCGGATTATTCGGTATATTCAGGGTACTCTTGATCATGGTTTGGATCTCTACTCATCTTCAGTTACTGATTTGGTTTCATACACTGATGCTGATTGGGGGGGATGTCCAGACACCAGACGCTCGACGTCGGGTTATTGCATGTTTTTGGGAGATAATTTGATATCCTGGTCATCTAAGCGCCAACCTACTCTTTCCCGCTCTAGTGCGGAAGCAGAATATAGAGGGGTTGCTAATGTTGTCTCTGAATCATGCTGGATACGTAACCTCCTCTTGGAACTACATTGTCCGATCCCTAAGGCTACTTTAGTTTATTGTGATAATGTCAGTGCCATTTACCTGTTAGGAAATCCAGTCCAACATCAGCGCTCCAAGCACATTGAGATGGATATACATTTTGTTCGCGAAAAGGTGGCGCGCGGCCACATCCGTGTCCTTCATGTTCCGTCCCGATATCAGCTCGCCGATATTTTCACTAAAGGACTGCCACAGGTCTTATTTGAAGATTTTCGGGACAGTCTCAGCGTTCGTAAACCTCCCGTTTCGACTGCGGGGGTGTGATAAATAGTGTAAATATGTAGTAAAAGATTATTTTGTAAATATTCTATTTTAGGTTAGTATAGTTTGTATCCTAATAGGACATTGTAACTATGGTATATTTACCAACTCAATCAATGAGAATAATCACGGAATTAATCTCTTTCAGTATACTTAGATGGTCGAACAGAGAGAGAGTAGCTTTGAGAGAAATCTCATTCTACAAACTTATATTCAATGTATACACTGCCTAGAACTGTAACGACCCATTTGGTCGTCTAGTAATTTTAGACCTAATATTCCTAAAACATCCCTTTTGTGGTCTTATTTTAGTGTTTATGGCTTGCGGTAATGGGTGACTCGGTTATTTAATTGACGGGGAAACATTTGAATGGTTTATTATTTATTTATTTATTTATTTATTTATCGTGTGTGAATAGTTTATTCATAGGAATATTATTTGCACCCATATAAGGTATAAGTTGATAAATATAGTATTTAATGGATTGGATAAATGTTAAAGTAGACAAAGTGGTTACTGAAATTAATGAATTAAGGAGGCTACTATGATAAATAATCCGACTAGGCCCATATATCTTTTCCTTGGTGGCCCATCTGCAGAAGACCTAATATATGGAGTCTTAGTTCATTAATTGCATAGAAAAGAAAGGGTCTAGGGGCAGTTGGAAATACACTCCGCATGAACTTTGCACAGCAAGGGAAAACAAAACTGTTTGCAGGTAAATTATTCAACCAATTCTCGTGACCATGGAATTAAATTGCTGTACTAGTAGTGGTTTATAAAGAAAAAAAAATAATCATTAGTTTGACTAATGGAGTACTACACGTTTGGTTGTTTTTCATCTTCTTTGTTTGTTTGACTAAATAGTACTTCATAGTGGGCCATTATGTACTGTAAACTCAGAAAGTTGGTAAATGCATGAATAGTTTCTAATTGTTGCTATTATTACTCGGGCTAGTCTCTTTTTTTTTTTTTTTTGACTAATGACCGCAAAAAGATCTCAGTAGCCCTAGAATTTGAACAGTTCCAGTGGTTTGGTGAATTTGTACCTTAGGTTACTTTTGAGATATCATTGTAGCAAACTAAAATTCTGAATTACTTCATTGCAACTCGGTACCATTCTTGTCAATGTAGTAAGTATATGCAGTGTACTATTGTGGAGAAATATTATTTTAATACTATTTAGGGGATTGAATTCATTATCTACCTTGGGTTCTACTGGTTTAAATTTTTTACGGAGGGAGTAACAATTTTGGGTCAACAATAGATAGTACTATGTCTGTGTGTAACGCAGTAAACCCATATATGATGTTTTATGTAACATGACCTTGTATATCCTGCATCTTGCTTATATTATTGTAGCACCATACTTCAGTGACCATATTTTCATTTAGCCATAAAATTTTGTACACATTTTTTTTTTGCTTATGTATTTGAATATAATACTATTGATAGTCAGTGTATAATGCATTATATGTAGTTAAATACTAGATGTATTGAATAGTATGTACACCTTTAAACTCGTGGTATTTGCGTCATGGAAAGTGAGATGTTAACCCTATATTAAGATTTTGGGGTAATTGAAGGTTTCGAGTCCTAGTCCTAAAAATGTGTATATATATATATATATTATATGAGAATTTATGAATTGTGAGCCTATTTGTGGATGAAATTGTAATTTATTAATATAGAATATTTAATCGTTAGATTTCGATCGTTCGGGAGCGTTCCGGAAGGGTAAAGCTCAAGTTTGATTGTTCGTGGCTCTCGTTCGGCTTCGAGGTAGGTTATGGCTTACCTTTTTGGTTAGACTTCGATTAGCGAAACATATGTATAGTTAGATACTGTCGGAGAAATCATGTACGCTTTCGGGTACGAAGTTGGTATGGACTAGGTTGGTATTGTTGACTGAGTTTTTAGCTCGTAGCCTTATAAGGTTGTGTTGCGACTTGATTGGAAGTGATGATAAGGAAGAGAGTACACGAGGCCTGAGGACCTTACCGGGATCGTGAGAGTACACGAGGCCCGAGGTTCTTACCGAGATCGTGAGTGTAAACGAGGCCCGAGGTCCTTGCCGGGATCGTGAAAGTGGTACATGAACTTCGCGAGTCCCCCATGGGTCATGGCTATTGGGCAACGATCTACACCGTCATAACATGTGTTTACGAGCATTGCATTGCATTGTATTGTATTGTATTGTGTTGCCTTGCGTTGCGTATTCATTCTTCATATCATTCTTTTATGCCTTGGATTCTGTATATGTCTTTCTATATTTAGACTAATATAGTGGATTGTGATTTCTACTTGTACTTGATTGCGAGCATGTCTATCTTTCAGTTTCTTCCTGTGTATATGTTAGCTAATTGTTGTCGGCCTATGATACCTACCAGTACTTTTGTTTGTACTGACCCTACCTTGCTGCATTCTTTTGAGTGCAAAGTACGAGATCGGTACGACTTCTGCACCTCGACATTGATCCCGAGGCTATTTGCGGAGTTTGCTAGGGTGAGCTTATTGGACGAGTCTGCCACCCCTGGGACTCCTTCTTTACTACTTTTCTTACTTTGATCCTTGGACAGTATTCCTAGTTTTGAGACTCATGTATTATTAAGACACGTTGATCAGTGGCTCTTGTACTATTTCTGACCATTTTCCTTGGGTGGTATTTAGAATTGAGAATTTCACACTTGGTATTAATAATATATGTTAGACTCCTCATTAATTTCGCTTTACTTAGTAATTATTGTTGTATAACTGATTAAGGGAAGGGTTCTCCTACCACGGTGGGATATGGTAGGTGCCCGCACGACTTAGCGGCATTTGGGTCGTGACAAGAACTACCGGATTATCAGATGAGGCACCAACGGTAATAGACAAAGACAAATATAGGAATTCATACAATCAAACCTTCTTTAGTAATTTACGTAATTAGCTGACACATTTGGGTTCAAAAAATATTAGTGTACGGCAGCCATTTAATTGGGGATATTGGTATGTCCAAGTTAAGGCAGTAAAACAGTTTAAAGACTCCAACGAAGCAAAGTTTGAATCTCAAGAACATTATCCGCAAAAGAAATAAACATTAGGATTAACTTAAAGAAGGGAAAGAAACAAATGTACACATCTGGTCAGGAAATCATAAGAATAGATATCAACTATTTTCAGAACTCAGATTTCAACTAGAAAAAGTCTTAAGAGAATAGAAGAAAACCAATTTATCCAAATTCGAACTTAGAAAGAAATCTGAACTGCTTCATGTTTGAGAAAAGACTTGTTATTTGGGAAAGAAAACAATGAAGGAACTAACTTGGACAATCATCTTCCTTAGGCAGTGCACCAAATTTAAACAAAAGAGTTCTGTTTCATAAATTTATATCACACATATATATAGTTATAGCTGCAGGTTATCCAACTTCCAGGATGTTTAAGAATTATTGAATCCTAAGACAACACATAATCACCTTGACACAACTTAGTCAGATTCTAGTTCAGGCTAACAAAGTGATTCTGGAAACATACAGTTGTATACAAACACAAGGTTACACCAATAATAGTCTATTCCCTTTTTACTTGAACTATCATGGAGCTGTCTCCATTTTCCTTTAGCAACATAAAATCCAACCTATGTGAGTTATCAATCATGTGCATACCTAGTATTAAACCTCAAACACGCAGCAACAGTCATTACTAGTGGATTAAAACACACATGGAGTATAACAGGGGAGGTATTACTACTAACACCATATTCTCAACATAATAGAGATTGAATCATTAAGCGCCTAATAGAGAGGTGTAGCTAAACATGATTTAAACTAAGAACATGCTAAACTGAAGCTGAAGTAGGCATAACATCGATCGAGCGGATTACTCAACATACTGAATCTCGGCTAAACAGGACCCCAGCTAACAAATAAGCAGGAATTAAATGCTCTTAAACATGATTAAACTTTGCAAATGATAAAAATAGGACTAAACCTAACTAACTTTAACGTGTACAATCCTGGTTTAAACTAACAAACAACATAACTATCCTAATCAAGCTTACTACTAACACAGGATTAAACACATAGCATAAACAGTATAAACAACAATTTAAACAAACAGAAATAGCTAAGGAAAGGGGTTTACCTTCTTCGGGTGCAGCGAACAGCGTGCGGGGTTTCCAATCCACCTCGAAGACTACCCAATCCGAGCTTGCGATGCTCGGATTCGAAGCAATGCCAAGACAACGAAAACCAAAAAAATGACTTAGTATTTTTGACTCGATCCTCAGAAATATAAAACTGATGAACTAATATTGCTTAGGGGATTTTGGGTGGCTGAAAACTTATGTCTTTTAGGGAATTTCCGTGACCAAAAATAACTCCCCTTCAATCCCTCTAGAAATGATTATTTATAGGGGAATTTCTAGGTTTTTTGCTTGGGTTTGAAAATCTGGGCGGGATCTGAAAACAAAAATTCAAATCAAGTCAACACTTCTGCTAAATCTGAACGTTGGAGAGCCCTCCTTTTTTAATGACATCGCTCAGAAAACCGAAGAAGAAGGAGACAAAGGCTCATTAAGATTTTGTACCCGAAAAATCAAAAGGGCTGATAAAGTAGGATTTGAGCTTGCAAACGGACAAAAATCATTAAGGTTTCAGATAAAAAAAAATCAAAAGAGAAAGAGGAAAAACCCTTTTCAACGTTGAACTGTGATGTGGAGGTACATGCGTTAATTGCTATTCCCGAATTTTCCATGCATGGACTGAGACCACGAAAGGGATCTGTGGACTTACTGTTTTCATCGTTGAAGGGGAAGAGAGAGAGAGAGAGAGGGAGCGAGGAGGAGAGAGAGGAGAAAGGGGGGAAGTGCGTCGGGTCTGGTAGGGCTTAGGGTAAGGTGAATGAAATAAGGGGGTTGGGCTGGGTCGGATGATAGGTAGTGGGCTGGTTATTCAAAATGGGTAGTGGACTATGAATATTGTTTGGGCTAATCCGAAAATATTGGTGATGAATTGGGCTCGTATTTGGACTAATAATTTGGCTGATGAAAGAACCAATTTGGGCTTCTAATTTAAATAAAAGACCCTTTTTAATTAACTACATGCTAACGTGTGCTAAAATATTATCTAATATAAAATATGTAATTATCAGTGCTTAGATAAAAATTATATGACGTTGTAATAGCCGTGTAACAATATTTTCAAAGTTCAACAATAAATGACGCTATTATTTAAGTGTGCGAAAATAAATGCGGTGCATGTTCATAGGATGGTATAAATGCTGAAATGATTATTATGCAAATTATGATAATACTGGTAATAATAATAATAATAATAATAATAATAATAATAATAATAATAATAATAATAATAATGATAATAGTGGTAATAGTAACGGTAATAAAATAAGAGATAATAACAGTAGTGACTACAATAGGATAAAGAAACGCCGGTAAAAGCTAATAATTGTAGTAAAGTATAAATAATTATTTTTAAAAAGTTACTAAAAAAATGTTAGAAGCATAAATAGGTATTTTGGAGGAAAGGTGGGACAAAATTGGGTGTCAACACCCCATCCCAGTGTTGAGGGGGAGGTGCTAGAGAGAAAAGATTCCGAATTGAGTTTTTTTATAACCTAGTCCTGTTTAATTAAAAAATCAACCTTAAGTAGAATTCCCATCGAGTCTAGTTTGGTTTTCTTAATCTTAACTTCTCTTCTTTTTCCGTTGTGTTTGAGTGTGTCGAGGGTCTTGGAAGCAAATTCTCGATTCTATTCTGGACAAGGACTGCATTCGAAAAGATCCGAGTATCGTTCGCGTTCGAGCGTAGATCGGAGACTCAAGGCCCCTGTTCGCTGCACCCGAAAAAGGTCGGTAAACCTCTCTCCAGTTTGGTTTATGTGCTTTATATGTTTGTTAGTTAGCTGCTAGGTTAGTCTAATAGTTGTTAGTGTTAATAGATGTTATGCCAGTTTATGCTTAGATTAGGTGTGTAGTTTCATATATGTTCAACATATAAATTAGTTGGTTAGTTTATCTTTAATGTGTGTTAGCACATAAGTTAGTTCTGTCTTAGTTTATCCATCTATGTTAGCATGTAGTAGTTGAGTTTAAGTTAGCCAATCAGATTAGGCTTAATTACCATTATTTTGTAGTAGGTTCAGTATGTGTCAGTTGGCTGTGTATGTTTGTATGAAGTCTAAGTGTCCCTCATAGGGTGTACTTGCTATTAGTTTAATTTGTAATGGGCATTCGCTTAATTTGAATCAGTAAATCTTGGTCTGTAGCTTGTGGTGTGGTTAGTTGCCTGATTTAGTTATATAGAGAAGAGGCAATGTTTATATGAGTGTGTTGTCCCTTGTTCCCTAATGCCCAGTTTAGATTTCCTTCCCTTTTCATCTTTGGTTTCAGTTCTGTTCTATGAGAAATGTGGTAATCAGGTTAGTTTGGTTTAGTTTCAATATCATATATTAGAGTTTGGGTTGAGACATTTAATTTTCTGCTTGGTTCATGAAAATAAGGCATTTACACACTTTGTTTCGTTTACCTAAAGAATCATGAATAAGGCTGTGTTAATGTATAAATTCAGGATCTGGTTTGGCCTGTTTTAACTCAAATTTGTAGGACTGAATGCATGTTATTAGTTTAATCCCACATCTTGTGCTGTTTCAATCAATAAGTCACCCTCTTCCTTTCCTTTTTTTTAAGAATTTATTTTAGTATTGTTTCCAACTTAAGTATGCTGCTTTCAATAACTTTGCTACTCTCTTTTGGATTCTGGATTGAGGCAAGATTAATTGATAGTTACATGTTAACATGAGTCAGAGTTTTTAAAGAACTGTATTGTCAAACTAATCAATCACTGAACTGGTTTACTTCTTGACTGGAGCATGAGTAAAAGAAATTCTCTAACAAAAGATGATCCTTTTTAAGTACCTCTGTTAATTTCTCTCTTCTAAGATTTCAGAATGTTCTATCTTAGTTATCTGCTCTTCCGTCAATGCTAGCTAAGTCATATTGAATAAGAAAATGCATAAGGTTTGGAATTGCTTATTCAACCCTTTAAAGCTTGAGTATTAGAAATAAAATGTTCTAGGCATCCTGTCATGGTCAATAGCTTTCATTATTTTGGGAACATTAGGTCTACATAGAATTAAGCCTCTGGTTCTACTTGAACTCCTTAAGGATTGTTTTGCTTTTCCCTTTTCGAAGATGTAACTAAGTCCTTGAAGTCTATGAAAGTGTTAAGGGTGCTTAAATGCTTCCTTATTCTGTTGAATGGTGGGATTAGCTCAGGATATGTATTTGGTCAGATATTAATATGCTTAGCTACTGGTTTCTGTCCTTTTGTGATGTGCTTAGCTTCTCTAAAATATCAGCCAACTATTTGATTTAAAACTTCATGTAGGCCTAAGAGGAAAGTATCTTTTTTATCTTATAATTAAAACATCAACTTTGAGGAGATTAGTTTCATTGAAATTCAAAAAATATTAAAACTTGGTCCATGATTTTTGAACTGAGGACATGAAGCTGATCTTCAAAATATTTTTGTTAAATGCCTTTCTTTCCCCTTTTGTTCACGCAAAAGACTAATCTTTAGTTTTGTTCCCTTGATTAAATAAAAACTTTGTGCTGCTTAACCTTGTTGCTGTTACAAACTAAAGATCAGTAGCACTTCCCTTTTTTTCTCACCATTCTGTTAAGGGATTTTGGAAGGGAAAAAGTACTGTTTCGCAGTGCTTGGTTTCAGAAAATTGCTCATTTGTCTGCACATTTGCTGAACTTGCCTGCTTGCTTTTAGACTGCATTATTTCCAATTTGCTTGACATCAATTTCTAGAAAACTTTGCTGGTCCTGTATATGCATGAATATTCCCCATATGCCCCATTCGAGTTCTATATATGATGTACACTTGCATGCTTGTTTGTTTTGTTCTGTGTGTACCTGAATACTACAAAAATGTCCTTTCTGAGTTCAGTATGTGTTTGTATATTGCGAATATGCCATGTTTAGGCTCTGTATGTGTTTGTATGCTGCCAACATACATTGTTTAAGTTCTGCACATGCTATATATGCAAAAATGCATTATTTGAGCTCTTTAAATGTTTGAATATTGCAAAATACACCTAGTCTAGATCCTGTGCATCTCCGTGTGAGTAAAGTATGTGTTAGTTAGTCCTGCATGTATTCTATATTACCAGTACATATCTTTGTTTAAATTCTACATGTGTTGCAAGCACATTTTGTTTAAAGTATGTACATGTGTCTATATCTAGAGTATGCTTTAGTTAGTACATTTATGGGGAGATTAGTTGGTCATTATGGATTAAGCTTGAACCCTCCCCGATGTTAGCCATGCTTGGGATTCACGGAAATCCCTTGGAACTTGTGCAATGTCGGGAAGACGGGGGCAAAAGCTTTCCAATATTAACCTTCTAAGTATCCTTAGGAATGTGTATACACGAAGTATACTCAAATATACATAATGTATACATAAGTCACTTGTTTGTCTTGAATATTGAAACTGCTCTATTATGTTGGTTGTCGATTATAAAACCTTGTATATATAGAATCATGTCACCGCTCTAATTCTTTTTTTTTTTCTTTTTCTTTTGCATGACATCCGGAGTTATGAGGAGTCTCAAATGAGACTCGATTTCGCCGCTAGATCAGAACGACTTCATGGCTCCACTTTGTGTCTGTAGCTCACTAAACTCGTCCAAAACAATTTCCAGTGACATTCGAAACGAGATCTCTCTATTCGGGTCTCTCTTTCTCCCCTCGGAAAATAATCAGGGCCGAATAAATATGAAGAGGGGAGAAGACAAGAAAGGCTGCTAGATTTAAAGCATATCTTACATTTTTGCTTAATTTGTTTGTGTTCTTATGTGTGATTATTTGACTACTTTAGAATACCTAACTTAGATGTTATTTCAGTATAATAACGAAAATATTTTGGTTCATTTTATGACTCTAGGAGAGCTTTTAATCGGATAAGCTAATTGGGACGTTATTTCGGTATAATAATGGAAATATCTTAATTCATTTCACGAAGTATTTTAGCGCATCTTTGAAAGAAAAAATAAGTTTTCAATGTTTCGAAACCTTCATTTTCGCCAAATGCCTAAATTAACAAAGAAAAGAGTCTGCTTATAAAGTTATTTTCAAATTTACATTATCTATTCATCTATCTTATCTGGTCACTCAATATATTTCTAAGTCGTTAAAATCAATTGATACTTAACCATTGAATTATTTCGAATGTTTATAAAAAAAAAACGTTGCATGATCTCACGCTTTCTTTAGTTTAACTTGTAACTAAAGTCTTTTCTACAAACTACTGTCTTATTTTAAATAGCATTCTTATATTTCCATTGATAACCTTAATAACACTTACAAGCTATTTTCTTACATATTTACAATGCTATATTTGTATTTTTCTAGTCTTAATTAATTAACCTAAGTTTGGTCTGTAACCGTATTTAACGGATCCTAATGGATGCCTAAGACCTTCCCATTAGGATATCTAGAACCCTTACCTAGAATCATTAAGCTAAGCAGACTATTAATCGGAGTTAACTTTTTAGCACTTACTTAGTAAAAATAGGTGTCCTAATTCACCGCAAAAATAATTAGGTGGTGACTCCTTAAATTAAATAATTAGAAATCACCAATATATTGTACTCCGCTTTTGACCCGGTTAAAATGGGGTATAACAACAAGCAATAGATGAAATAAACTGAATCTGAATCTATGCTTATGGGACATAGTACGTATTTGTCTATGTCTTACCCCGTCTTCCGGAGAGGGCATTATTTACCCACATCTTACCCGAGTCACTTATAAATCTGGCACCTACCTCCGACTGAACCCAATAGGGCTTGCCAGAGTATGCTCGTCTGAAGATATGATACATCGGAATAAACATCCAATCAATACCAAGTCAAGACTATATACGTATAGCAAGTATCTACTTAAGCGAATTTACGCTAAAAGACTCATATGGTCGTTGCTTTAGACTCTTGGAAATTATCCAATTTAGATCATGCTTGCCCACTCACACGAACTAAATGGTTTAAATGCATACATACAATACAATTCATATGCTTTTTATGAAAAACAAGTAAACTAAGAGTTTAAGCCTCACTTGCCTTATAACCGGAATGCAAACCTCTCTTGAAACGCCAAATTATCTTCAAACCATCTCCAATAGCCTCAATCTATTTAATAACATAAATAATGGGTCCAAAATTAGTCTAGGAAAACTAATCCCATTATTATTATAAAACACCTCGGATTCAAAGTCCGATAACCGTCCTGCTATTAGTCAACTAACCCTTTTAATCACCAACATAGTCAAAAACTCAATTGTTCTAAGAACGTTTCTCAGCAAGATATGATAGGGATCCAGTTTCATTAACCATTCATGTCCCAGTACGTGAGTTATATGGTCCATGCCTTATAATACTAATTCAATAATATTTGCAGATGCCAAACTAATTCCCTAAGTTTAAAAAGAATGCAATCTAAAAGGTATTGTTCATTGTTAAATAGTATTTCTATTACCAAATCCCAATAAACACATTCATGGCTTCCACAATCATTTTGTCCCCTCAAGATGAATTTTTTTGGCATTATTCTACAAGGAATTAACTGTAGGCACTACCCATTCTAGATCCATTAATGAAACATAGCTATGGAAGTGAGTGTAGTACCTGAATATGATTGTTGGGAATTCTACTCTTTCTCACCCTCACGATGCTAATTCTCTCGTATGATGCTTCCTGTTTTCCCCTCGTAGCAGTTACTTTTCTTTTTCTCTCAGCCTAGGTAGAATGAATAGTTTCCTCTATTCACCACATACTTCTAAGGCTAATTACGTGAATAGCAGGGATGGTGGGCTTAGCCCATTACTCTTACCGTTTATTAATAATTAAAAAATTTCCCTTAACTAACTAATCCTTTAACCCTCTGACCAAGTAAACTAATATTTCATCTCATACGTTATTATACTTATAAATGACTCTTAACTGTAAACATATCAATACACATGTAATTCGTACTTACCCACTTAAGTAAACCATGCTTAAAGAGTTAACTCTAAAATTCACTCGTAAAATATTGGGTTGTTACATTCTCCCTCCCTTAAAATAATGTTCGTGCTCGAACGTAAGATGAGTTCTTCTCTTGGTCAAAGTAGCACACATTGACAACCTTAACCATCTGAACAAGTCTCTTAAGCTTACCAAAATTTGAGCAGAGTTTCCCCTATAATTATGACTAATGCCATTTATATACCTGCCTTAGAACCGCTAACAACAACACCCAACAATCATAATTTGTAAACCAACATATACTAGGGAGTTCAGGGCGACTCCATACCATCAATCACATGCAAAATGGGGTATCGGGCAACCCCATACCATCATGCAAAAATTACAAATAAAGAATATAATCACCAATGTAACTCGAACGAGTCAACATACAAATATGAATATGTAAGGATCAATTAGTTCAAGATCTTCGTGAGAGCACATAAAGAGTATACCTTTAACCAATGCACATACGCACTGCAGCTTCATTGTACCAAGGTCATTAAACTATTTTTGTTTACAAAATAACACTCAACTTTACATAAGTATCATGTATATCGTATCCTATAAAGTTACTATATTAGATGCTTGCATTATGTTCTTTACTGACTACTAAATGGTGTGTGTTTAATCAGGTAAATCAAAAGATAATGCTTAAACTCACAATGAGTATAATGTATGGCACTAGAAACAACCAATAGAGGATCAAACTTGTACATCCTTAGATATGATAGTAGCTCATTGGACATAATCTCAACCTCAACGTTAGATGATCCAGCTTCTGAGTGTTCAATGGACACAATTTCAACCTCCACGACACTTTTACAGAAGGAACACTCTTGGACCTCAACTGACAAATCTCTCTATCCCAAATAGGTATCGGGCCTCTGTATAAGCCAATTTCCAATCAAGCTAAACTGACTCCTGGTCAATCATCTGAACAATATAGCCGGTCTCGGGAGTATTTCCGGAGTATCAAAACATGACAAAAATCAAATGAACTTCTGATAAAGCTGGTGGTAAAGTCAGAATGAAAGCTACTGTTCCAATTCATTTCTCGAAGGTATAACTGGTGAGACTGTACAATTTTAGGCACTGCATATGTGCAACTACTGTGCTGCATAAGAAAATCTGATCTGATGTAGAGTACACGGATTCAATGAACTTATCACAAGCACCCAACTAACTTCATTTCTTCTAAGTTATCGGTAACTATACCATAAAACCAACACTGAAACTTCGTCGAGCTTGAACCAAAAGAAATCATTCCACTATCTTGCTTAACATCCTCAACATCTAGAGACCAAATAGGACCTTATGAAATACCTCTCCTAGGCTCTTAAGATATTACGCAAACTCCCGATTAGCCTTGGAACATATTTTTTGGAGCCAAGATATCATCTATGACAGAAGGCGTATCATCCTGCACTTCACATGAATTAACTGTCTCGTTGATCTCTCGACTATTACTGGCTATAAGTAAACCTCTTTTCTTGCTGAAAAACTGCTAATTCTGAAACTGTTACTCATATCACCAATCATAAGATGCTTACGGGACATGGAATATCTGATTCACATGTCTTACCCCATTTTCAGAGCATTATCTCATGGCTACCCACCTGTTGTGGCCCATAGATTGTTCGACTTACCTAATTTTACTGCTAAATATAATTGAATACTGATAGATAACTACTTGCGGGACATGGGATATCTGATTCACATGTCTTGCCCCATCTTCGGAGCGTTAGTCTCATGGCTACCCACCTGTTGTGGTCCACAGACTGTTCGGCTTACCCAAAACACCGGTAAATATAATATACTACTGATAAATAACTGCTTACGGGACATGGCATATCTGATCCACATGTCTTACCCCATTTTTTGTACATTGTCACCTTGCCTGACCCATCTTGCGTGGTGGATCTGTTACATATCCTTTTTGGATAATAACAAAATGTTGCCAATGAGCATACTAAGTTGTAACACCCCGTAAACTTGAACTAGGTGTGAATGTGTAAAAATCTAGTATTAAGATGATATTATATCTATATGAATCCATTCTTGATGGATTCGGGTGAAAGATGGTCGTTTTGAAGTCAAACCAACTAGTGAGGTTCTTAAGGCCTCTTAAATTCGCCTAAGTTTTGGTAGGTCTGTCTTCTGGGCGATTTTCATGAAAATGTGTTGCGAATTTGGAAACACTTCCTTCACAAAAGTTGTAGATCTTTGAAATAGCTTTCCAATGGTAGGTCGCCTAGCCTAAGAAAAGTTGCGTACAAAAAGTTATTCCCATTTTACTGAAGCCTGTCTTCGCTGAAAATTTGGCCTATGTTACGGTGAGATGTTACGGACCGTAACACGTGTTACGGGCCGTAACATGGAACCGTAACGTCTCAAAAATCACCAGAACTCTCTGGAAATTTTCACTAAAGGACGGTCCAAAGAACGGTCCGTAACACGAAGGACGGTCCGTCCTTTGGCCCGTTTTCACCAGAAAAATATAAATAGGACACTTGTTTTTTTTATTCCTCCACTTCGTAAACAACCCTAAGGAAAAAAATCATTCCCCCAAGTCTTCAAATCAAAGGTAAGGGCATCCTTAACATTACTAATTCATTCTAACATCAAACCCATGATTCTTAACATGATTTTTGTGACCAAAACCTACGGTTTGCAACATAATTCTTCCCAAAGTGATTCAAGCTAGGGTTTGGGTGTTCTTCATTAGAAAAGTGATTTGTTAAACCTTGTTTAACAAATTAAGGTATGTCTCTCTTTTAAAAACTTATTTTGAATGAAAATCACTTTTTGAAACTATTGCTGGAAGTATAAATTTTATTCAAGATTCGTTAATGAATGAAAGAAAAAGCAATCTTTTCATGTTTCTTGAACTCTAATTCATGTCTAAATGGTGGTTAATGTGTGTGAGGGGACAAACCCACATTAAACCTAGATTGTAACAAACCCTATATATGTATAAGATGTTATGAATATTTTCCTCTATGAGAGATGCTTAGTAATGCTAGTTAAGAGTTGGTGATGACATTCTCATTGGTGAATTGGGACATGGAAATCTTTGTAAAGAAGCTGTACGTTTTCAAAACATTGATTGGAATGACTTATTCTTTCGATATGCATAATGAACGTTAATGTTATTTATGGTGTGACTACTTTGAGACAATTTGTGAATCGGCTTCTATGCTATGAACTTTGTTGTGGTGTTTGGCCTAGCTACTCGAGAGGAAGGGTAGCCACTATGGATCCTAGTGTGTCATTGCCTAGCCATTCGGGAGGAAGAGTGGCCACCGCTGGGTTCGCTACCCGGGGTGTGATTTATGCCTAGCTATTCGGGAGGAAGGATAGCCACCGAGAATTATATGTTCCGGTGTGGTGCGCTATGCGCGATATGCTTGATTCTTGGGCTTGTATTGGCATGTGTGACATTCTTATTCTCTTATGGAATTGTTGATGACTATCTTAATCGATTAAAAAGGCATATTTGAAGTTGTAACTTGACAAGAGGCTTTATAAATGGGTTTTGATACTTATTATTGAGATACATAAACTGAATAACTGTTCTTACATCGCTCTTACCTAATTGGCAAGACTAATTTCTTTATGTATTATGTACTCTATTTTCTTATTACTCATTGTCCCCGAGGCACTCACTGAGTACGAAGTACTCAGGCATACTATTGTTGTTTTTGATGGTATGTTAGGTAACGGAGAAGAGCAGGTTCTTGATACTCCAGGCGTTTAGGAAGGACTTGATGTTGTTGCTGATTTGGTGAGCCCACACATTTATTCGTGGGACACTCTAATTATTTAATTCCATTTATTTATTTTATTTTCCGGGCTGCGTCCCGATGGGTTAGACATTTACTCCTTATTCTTAGAAGCTCCTTAGTATACATTCGAATGTGGGTAGAAGAAGAGTTGTCGTTTAACTCTTTCGGGCACACTATCATGTTTTAGGGGTGAATCATTTAAATTATAAAGACTTCAGCTGATTTAATTCATATATTCATGATTTGTTACATTTAATTTATAAACTGTTGGAGGCGAATGTTGAACCTGACGGGTTCAAGTATTATTATTGTGTTGTTTAGGTTCTTCCGATGTTGTTCATGCCATCGGATGCCGGTCACATCTAAGGTGGGTTTTGGGGCGTGACATAAGTCATCGACTGCGGAACATAAATACCATATATTGTAATTTTGCTGAAAATACGTAAGGATAGTGTAAGAACATCGTTTATCAACCTGGATCTTTGTTGTTATATCTAAGATAACCCTTTTTTTTGTTTCTTTCAGGACCTACTGTAAACTCTAGGGATCAATATAAGACCTACATCTTCTTAGTATAAATGGGTATGTCATAACTCTATATATCAAATTGTCATGGTCAATTATCAAATCTTGGTGTTGTAGTTCTCTTCATGCCTCTTCATCTATTTAGAAGTTATGTTACTCTTTCACTTTTCTGTATCCAAAGAAAAAGCATATACTAACACTGTTCTGATTATTGTTTTAAACATCTAAAGTCCAAACTCATCTCCTTATCAAAACTGAATTGTCTTCTAAGTTGAGCAAGTAAAAAGTGTTGTGATAGTCAAGTCTGCTACATGACAGTTGTCATGTTCTTGTTAAATACATAAAACGATATGCTTCCACTTCTTCACCTTTCTCAACCTCTTTAGAATCCTTTTAGATGTCATATTTAGCTCGACTTATACCATATTGGTATGGTACTCTAGTAAAATTATGTTCTCTTAGTACTCGACCCATATAGTACTCTCGGTATCTGTAGAAATCATTATGATATGCTCCACGCTATAGCAGTAGCACCGATGCTGATTTGAACTTTTTGGCTCCTTAAGCCCATAAAAACTGACCATAAGTCATCTACGTCCATAAGTCTAGAAAATTGCTTCGGTATATCAAGTTAGAATTCTATTATCTTCATAGGTAATACTTCATATACATCTTAAAGATTCTTTTGGAACCTGCAAATTGTGGGACTATCTCAAGAGTAAAAATGTCACTCTAGCATCTAAGGCACCACTATACATGTTGAACACATACTTCTCGACCTTTACTGAACTTTTGATAAAAGGGATAACCTTGCCTGAATGAAACTGTCCATTCACTTCGATATGAGGCTAAGCTTCTAATCTGATGAAAACAATCAATCCATGTTCAACACGACCTTTTGATCATCTCGACCAATCTTAAGAGCTTTGCTGGTCTTTCTCCAGCTAGAGTTGTAACCGTCCTCTTTCCCATAAGCTTAGTTTATCATAAGACAATCCTTTAATTGGTCTAGAGCTACAAATACTCATCTTACGACTCAATTTCTTTTTTCTTCCTCAAATACAACACAAAGTATCAACATTTTGAATCCTTCTTAACCTCAGGCTATGTGAAGCATAACACATATTAGTCAACTGTGGAAACACAATTCATGCCCAATATCGATCATTTCACTACCTCCAAATGCGGAACATTCTCTATAACTCGACTTTTACCTTGTTGATGCGTAATAATTACCTATACCCCACATCTTCCTCAAACTGAATCGACAGTCATGTCCTAGAATGATGAGTGTGCTCACGTCTTACTTTATAACTGAAGGTGCTTTCGGCTATAACGAGTCTTGCACTCTATACTCTACTGATCCTAAGAGATAGCTAACTGTAGTGGCATGTACGCCCCACTATACTGAGCTTGATGCCCAACAATATTCTAACTGCGGTTGCAAATGTGCCCTACAATGTTGTGCCTGGCGCTCAACGCAAATCCAGCTTTGATGACAAAAATGCCCTGTTATGATGAGCTTGGCGCTCAACGCACTGGTGACTATAAGGGAATGTATGCCCATGCTTAGAAAATAAATTAAACTCAAAGAACCTAATTAGATATGATATCACCTAACTGTGGTATATTCAACACACAAACTTAACAAGATGAAACTCCTCTTTAACACAACCTTTCGATATGCAAAATCCTTGAAGGTTCATAGTCATTACTGCTAAGTAGTCTGGAACTCTCTAAAACCCAAACTCAAATATGTTGTAGTCGTAGTAGTAGGTTAATCTGATTCAGCCAATGTGCAAGTCATGAAGATTGAAATGTCTATGTAGATTCTCTATATATAATATACTCGATAACCTTAATAGCCAACTGAACTGATTTTCCTCATTGAGTTATAGTAGTCCACTTTCATGATTGTGACATAAGACCGTGGTCGTACTTTGTGTTGTGCTGGAATTCTATTTTGTATTACCGTTTACACTCAAGGCAATTCACTTAATTATGCCCATATTATCTCAAATATAACTTGTATGCACTGTAGTGCATGCTTTGCTCGTAGCCTTCCTATATGTGCCATTGATTGAGTAGGCAAAATTATCGCTCAACTGACTGAACCCCTGCACCCACTTCGAGAAACATAAAGATTTATTATCTTTAGAACCTAACTCAAATCTTAGAGTCTTCCAGATCTGTATAGTAACTCTTGATACTTCTCCTAGACTTGTAGGCTAATACTCAACTCAAGTCGTCTTCTATATTTTAGCATATCTTTTAGGCTTACCTCTAATCATTCCAAACTTCTTTGTAACTCTTGCAGAAATATTCTTAGTCACTAGCGCCTGAATAGTTGAGTGTGTTACCGCCTCACGTAGGAAAGAACATGAAATGTACCATTTTTCATACTTTAAGCTTTATAGCACGAGGGAGGAATGAAAGAAGGGAAAATTTCCTAAAATGTCCATGCAGCCCCTCGAAGATAAGTACAGACGTCTCCGTACCGATCCGCAAGGCTCTACTAGACACTGTTCCATGACTCCAAGGTAATTGAAACCTAGTGCTCTGATACCAAGTTTGTCACGACCCAAATCTGACACTCAGGCCGTGACCGGGCACCTTTCGAGCTTCTACCCATAAGGCGAACCCTCTAAGCTAATCATGCGAAAATTAATGAATAAAATGAATAATACACAAAGTCTCATAATATAAAGAAAAGTGCGGAAGCGAAATACAAATACTGAGTCTTGCCAATAAACCCCATAAAATGTCTAAGTCATGCAACTACTAGTCTGAATATAAAAGTACGAGACGTAGCTCGGAATACTACTAAGTCAACTAAAGAAGAAGAGGCCGCCATGATCTAATGGTGGCTCACCTCGACTGAACTAGACTGAACGAAGCTGGAATGAATCAAGTATCGGCTACCTGGTCACTGTTAACCACACCTGCACATATACAACATCAACAAGTGTGAGTCTAAAAGACCCAGCAAGATCATTGACACTCTCAGCTTACCCCTGGGGCAAGTCTTTGAAATCCCTGATAATGCATAAAAGCAATTACACAGTACAAGTATATCAAATATATACAAACACTGAAGCTAAAGCTGAAATCATGAAGCGTAAACAAGCAAAACATGAAATACTCTAAATCTGAATATATGCTCACGGGACATAGTATGTATTTATCTATGTCGTACCCCGTCTTCAGGAGAGGGCATTATTTACCCCCATCTTACCCGGACGAGCAATACATGAAATGCACTAAATCTGAATGTATGCTCACGGGACATAGTACGTATTTGTCTATGTCTTACCCCGTCTTCCGGAGAGGGCATTATTTACCCCTATCTTACCCGGACAAGCAATAGATGAAATAAACTGAATCTGAATCTATGCTTACGGGACATAGTACGCATTTGTCTATGTCTTACCCCGTCTTCCGGAGAGGGCATTATTTACCCACATCTTACCCGGGTCACTTACAAATCTTGCACCTACCTCCGACTGAACCCAATAGGGCTTGCCGGAGTATGCTCCTCTGAAGATATGATACATCGGAATAAACATCCAATCAATACCAAGTCAAGACTATATACGTATAACAAGTATCTATTTAAGCGAATTTACGCTAAAAGACTCATATGGTTGTTGCTTTAGACTCTTGGAAATTATCCAATTTAGATCATGCTTGCCCACTCATACGAACTAAATGGTTTAAATGCATACATACAATACAATTCATATGCTTTTTATGAAAAGCAAGTAAACTAAGAGTTTAAGCCTCACTTGCCTTATAACCAGAATGCAAACCTCCCTTGAAACGCCAAATTCTCTTCAAACCATCTCCAATAGCCTCAATCTATTTAATAACATAAATAATGGGTCCAAAATTAGTCTAGGAAAACTAATCCCATTATTATTATTATAAAACACCTCGGATTCAAAGTCCGATAACTGTCCTGCTATTAGTCAACTAACCCTTTTAATCACCGACATAGTCAAAAACTCAATTGTTCTAAGAACGTTTCTCGGCAAGATATGATAGGGATCCAGTTTCATTAACCATTCATGTCCCAGTACGTGAGTTATATGGTCCATGCCTTATAATATTAATTCAATAATATTTGCAGATGCCAAACTAATTCCCTAAGTTTAAAAAGAATGCAATCTAAAAGGTATTGTTCATTGTTAAATAGTATTTCTATTACCAACGCCCAATAAACACATTCATGGCTTCCACAATCATTTTGTCCCCTCAAGATGAATTTTTTCGGCATTATTCTACAAGGAATTAACTGTAGGCACTACCCATTCTAGATCCATTAATGAAACATAGCTATGGAAGTGAGTGTAGTACCTGAATATGATTGTTGGGAATTCTACTCTTTCTCACCCTCACGATGCTAATTCTCTCGTATGATACTTCCTGTTTTCCCCTCGTAGCAGTTACTTTTCTTTTTCTCTCGGCCTAGGTAGAATGAATAGTTTCCTCTATTCACCACATACTTCTAAGGCCAATTACGTGAATAGCAGGGATGGTGGGCTTAGCCCATTACTCTTACCATTTATTAATAATAAAAAATTTCCCCTTAATTAACTAATCCTTTAACCCTCTGACCAAGTAAACTAATAATTCATCTCATACGTTATTATACTTATAAATGACTCTTAACTGTAAACATATAAATACACATGTAATTCGTACTTACCCACTTAAGTAAACCATGCTTAAAGAGTTAACTCTAAAATTCACTCGTAAAATATCGGGTTGTTACACATATTTAATCAGAGGTCTCATATTAGAGCCTTGCGAATCGGATCATATTTGATATGGAACCCTTTACCACTAAAATGTGGCTGCTTTCCGTCGCGAATTCGGGTTTGTAGGGCCCAAAGTGGATACTAGATATTGGGTGGACACAAAACATATTATGCCGTTAATATTTTTAAGTGGACATCTATGGTTTAACTACGAGGTTATGAAATAAAAAAAAAGGAAATTTTAGAAGTGCAGATTATGCGAGGCTATTTTTCCATTGAAATAATTTCACTTTCAACAAGGAAAAAGAAAGAGTCACTTTTCATGATAAAATATCTGCTTTATTTTGATGCTATTTGGGTTCTGTACACCACACATTGAGTGCAAAGACATCGAGAATATCCTAGAAAAAAGGCGAAAAAATTATTTCCTTACATCAATAACTCAATCAAAATACAATTATGTTCAAGAACAAAAGGTTTGTTATGCTTAATATTGACTCTCTCTCTCTTATATATAGTTGTATTGATATAAAGAAAAGATGTAAACAAAAGGAAAGAACAAGAAAGTGAAATGGATGGAGGAATAAATAGGATGGTTTATTTTTCACATGAATAACTATTATATAAAGCTCTAATTAAATGCTTCTATTCTAAAAAATCCATTCAGATGAACTCGTAACTAAACCGCTACATTCACTCTGGTGTAAGAGGCTTAAGAAACGTTGTCTCAGCTGATACTCGTGCTAAAAAATATAGAACGTGAAAACTTTTTAACATTAACTAGGAAGTTCTTATGTGTAGAATTCATTTCGAATAAAAATAATTTCTTAACCAACTTTTGTTGCATAAGAAACTTGAATAATTTTTTTTGCACTTATTATCAGGTAGCACCAAAGCAGAAGATTAGGATTAAACTGATAGCTAGTTTGGTTGTTGAATTAGTTTGCCATAATTTTTAGAGAAGCTGCGGAAATCACTGATTGTAGTCCAAAATTTTTAGTCACCGTAAAAATAACGGATATAAAGTCGGGTATAAAACCTCTGTGCCTTCCCATGATTTCGTCAAGTATAGAACTGCTTCTTTAGAAATTTTCTAACCGGATTTAAATCATGTAAGACATAGGTTAGATTGGGTTAAATGAGTTATTATGAGTTAACTATATTTATTATTAAGAAAATAGGGGCTTTAAGGTGACATGACATGCCAACTAGGAGAGAATGAAGATTTTGCAGTGTTTAGTATATTTTGAGAAAAATAGGGATAGTTGAGTGATATTCTAGTCCTAAAAGAAATAAAAATGACTTTACGAGGTAATTTTCAGAACATGAGTGACCATTAAGGGAATGTACTCCAATAATTGAGAGAGAAGCGGAGAAAATGATGACTCTTTCACAATTTAACTTGAACAAAAAATGTAAAGCTTACATGGCTATTTGTAAGTAATTAACATCATACAAGAATCTTAACTATATTTTAGATTCACTTTTGCCCAAATGCATAAACAAAACTATAGACGAATGCATCAATCTTCTGAATTCCAATGGTCTAATATCTTAATGGTTTAATATCTTAATTCATGAACTAAATAAAGCGACATGAATACTGCTTAATATTTTAACAACTTGTTACTTGTATATGCAACATAAGAAGAGAAGTATTGTGTAGGATGAATTAATAAACTATCGGCTTTAACACCAACTATAATTGGAGGCTCACAATAGCTATAGAGAACTAATTAATTGAGAACAGAGCATTCTCAACTATATTGTTGCTATAGAGCTTTATTTTAGTATTATGGGTTTCAAGAGCTTATGCTTAATCACTCATTTGATGATAATATTAATGAAAATGTTGATGATTTACTAACTGCTTTCGTAGATGGTGTTATTTTGGCAGCAAATGCAGATTTATCTATTAAAGGGGTCAGACATGCTGGGCGGAGCATTCAATCAACAATTTTTTTGGCTCGACCAAGAAGCCTTATGTCCTCTGAATCTTACGGTGTTTTAATCGGAAGAACTTCTTGCAAGGAAGGCGAGTATTAGAGTTGTTGCTATGAACAACAATAAAATCACGCTTCATGCCCCCTGGATATGTCCGATTCAATTTGTTTGGAATACCATGATTGCTAAACTGTTGCAATAGAAAGCCCCTGAGAATAGTGGTGGATCTACCCTTGTCTAAGGAGAGTAAATGGACAACCTTTCGTCGAAATTATTATAATTGTAACAAGCTCAAATATATTTGTATGTTGAATCCTTTTGATTTTATCATATGTTAATTTCGTTATATTTTGAATCCTCTTAGTGAAAAATTTGACTACGTCATTACTTGAGAAGGCCATTCAAAATGGATGAAGGGAACTACATATCTGATCCGATGCAAACAATGTGTTAAACAGGCTTAAGAGGACTGACTTATCAGTTTTGACCCCAAAAAAATAAGGGAAATTTACTTGGGGTAGAGAACATATAAGTGGTATTTATTTTTAGTAACTACACTTTACTTTAATTACATCTAACAGCTAAATATTGTATCTCAATTACACAGGTTCACTAATACAATAACTCCTCTCCCTTCTTCTCTCTTTCACTGCTCTCTTCCCTCTTTTCTCTCCTTCTCTCTCGCCCATCTCTTTTCTCCCTCAATTTTCTCTCCTTTTTCCCCTCTTCTCCCTTCTTCGCCATTGGAGAAGGGCAGTTAAAGTAATTAATGTTCTTCCACGGACTCATATAACCCCCAACTGGTTGCTAAGTGATACAAATAAGGCAAGTAGAATGATGATGGACTTAGAAGGGATTCTAGGCTTTAATAAAGCAGGAAAAGCGGAGCAACCAAAACACATTGATGACCAATATTGCAGCTTGGCACACAATTCTTCGAGATAAGTATTAATCGAATGGATGTTGAAATTTAAATATGGTAGCCTTAAAGAGAGCCTTCAGATCTGCCCCCTGACCACCAGTGTTGCTTCCACTGAATCCGGCTCCGTTCGCCAACCACAGCGACGCATAAGGGTTGTTGTTGTTGTTGTTATGAAATTTCCGGCAGATCTAGCCGAAAATCGTCTCCAGATCTGTCCGGAACTAGTGATTGTATTCATAAATACAGCGATTGTATTCACATTTTTAAATTTTTTTGTTAAATTTTTTGATTGTATTCATTTAGTTAGTGGTGTATTTGTTAATATTTGGTGTATCTATGTTTTTATGTATTCAGTTTTACTTGTTGTATTCATTAATACAGCGAGCTCGTTTATGAATATAGATACTCATTTCAGGAATACAGTGAAAAAAATCGTTGTATTCATGAATATAGCGAAAACAAAAATTGAATACAGCAAAAAAAAAATGAATACAACGAACATGAAAGTAGCTACGAGCTGTAAATAAGCAAAATGTAGCTATGGGGGATTTTTAACCCTCAAAATATAGTCATTTATGAATTTTTCCCAAAAAATAATAAAATTGAATGGTTATAGTGATAGACCGATAGTTTACTCTTGTATAATGGGCTTTGAGAAATCAGCTGATCATTAGGTTTAACTTTGTTGGGCTGGATCATATGTTTTAGAAGGAAAGGCAACTAATGCTGAAAAAATTCATGGGGCCCTATTTTGGTCGCCCCATTCAAGTAGTACCCGCCTTACATTTTTTTTTTTTTTGTGCGACAATACCTTTCGAATTTGTAGCAATTTAAATATAATGCTTTGAAAAAATTTCAAATATAAAATGTGAGTTTAAATCAAATGGGTCTTGAAAATAATGTCAAATCACTATTCTTGCAAAATGCGTTTGTTAGATTTGTTGGTATTTTGATAAATTGATGATTGAGTTTGTTCTTTATGATATTTGCAACTTATGTTTCAAATTTGAACTTATTTGGAGTAGATTTAGATGTTGTATTGTGTGTTGGATTATTGAAAATCGAAGAACAATTTTTTTTTTTGGTTCAGACCCACATAACTGAAATCCAGTCCATTTTTACATGTACTTCAGTCATGTACGACTGAAGTTTAGACATACATGAAAAATTCAGACACACATGACTGAAAGTTGAGCACATTTTTACATGAAATTCAGTCATGTACGACTGAAAGTGCAAGCATACATTAAAAAAAATGGGTGCTAAATGGGTTTGTTAGATTTGTTGTTGTTTTGACAGATAGATGATTGGGTTTATTCTTTATGATATATGGAACTTAGGTTTCAAATTTGAGCTTATTTGTAAGTAGATTTGGGTGTGGAATCGTGTGTTGAATTATTGAAATTCGAATAACAAAATTATTTTTTTAGCAAAAAAATATTAGACATACATGACCGAAATTTTAGCCAATTTTAACATGTACTTTAGTCATATATGATGTTTAGCCTTCACAATGCCACACTTCAGACATATTCAGGCAAACGTGAAAAATTCAGACATACAAGACTCAGGCGAAAACATATGATGTTTAGCCTTCACACTGCCACACTTCATACGCGAATGTATTATATTGTCAAATACTCAGACGCGACTGTCTGAAGTTGTGTCCGAAGCGAGAAACTTGCAAAAAAATTTCAATACCAATCAAAGATTAAATGGCAACCCCAAAAGCAGATATTTGTTTGCCTGTCATCTCTTTTCATTTGTAAATGACTGTGTGTTAAAAATGGGCTATTGATCTTTGCCTTTAATGTAAATGACTGTGTTAAAAATGGGCTATTGATCTTTGCCTTTAATGTAAATGACTGTGTTAAAAATGGGCTATTGATCTTTGCCTTCAAATGTGGCTAAAGAGAAGGGTCTCATAATCTCTTTTGGGTTTTCACCATGACGTTATAAACGGGTCATTTGCACTTTTTCCTAATTTGTGCTGGTCTTTAATTTTTGGCTCTTCCAATGGGTTGGTCTTTACTTTTGGTCCTTCAAAATCGAACTTGTGCATAAAAGGTCATAAGTTACGCATCGTAATATCCAGAAGTTATGACCACGTCCTAAAAGAACTTATGCCCCGCTAAGCATAAGTTCGATTTTAAAGGACAGGAGTTAAAGACCAGCTCATTTGAAGGCCAAAAATTAAATACCAACCCATTTGAAGGGAAAACTGTACAATTACTTCGTTACAAACTAAGTCATCAGTATTGGGTTCAGATAGGCAACCTTTTGGGCTATCAATTTGATTGGACTTGTTTTGAGAAAAAAAGTAGGAAAAAAAACATAACTCTATAAAAACATAAAAATATTTACGCAACGTTAGCAGAATTATTTAGTCAACATTCAATAGCAGTTAGAATTAGATACCATATCAAATTACTCTCCACTAAACCAACTGATTTTCTTCCTATTTTTTAGCTCGAAAGATCTCTCCTCTCACAACAATTACTTTCCAACTTTCTCTCCATTTTAATAAACGACTTTGCTAATTAACGTGGTATGCTTCAGATATACCAAAATTATATCATACATATATTATAAATAAATATTTATATTTAATTAAAAAATCACAAAAAGTTCTTTCGATATAACAGATTTATTCCATGAATATACAATTGTAACCTTTATAACAATAACTTGAATTTGTCATATACTACATATATACCATAAAATACATAGTATATTTTAGATATAAAAAATTTATACCATAAAAATACATGGTATATTTTAGATATAAAAATTTTATACCATGCAATATATTACATATAAATTTTATGTAATAAAAAATTTAAAATTACTTTCGATATCACAAATTTATACCATGAATATATTCCCAGAAATTTATACAAGAAATATAACAATAATTTGACTTTGCCATGTTTAAAATCTTTCCAAGACTTTATTTGTAGCACATAAATATATCCTCAGTTACGGGTACATATTTTACTAGGGGTTTCTAATCTACTCTTGTGTGATTACTGTTGAAGCACATACTCGGGGGTAGATGTAGGGTAGACGATTTTAAAGCGGACTCCTCATTAATTAATAGTGAAGATCAACTCTTTGAAGCAGAAATAACTAAAGCACCTTAATTTAATTCATCTTCCCTTAAATAAAAGAAAATATAAAAAGGAAAAGCGTCCAATATAAAAGGAAATGGAATGAAAAAAGACATTTTTCGTCTCGCACTGTCTGAAACTATGATCAATCAAGCCATGAAGGCGTAGTAGCAGAGCATTGAACAACAAGAACTTGATAAGAAGGGGAAAATGTGTATCAATTGAAGAGGGAGAGTTAAAATTAATGGGTGTATCACTTAGAAGAAAGAGAAATGAGAACAAAATAAAGATAAAGCCCTCTTTTAGTGGGATAAATTTTAATGTGATCCCCAATTTAATGGAATAAGTGACAGTACGTAAATATTCCAATAATGTAAGAAGATGTGCTATTTTTGATGAGTTTTAAAAGTTATGCTAATTATGTGCCTAAATTTAGAAGTGTGACAAATGATGTTATTTTCTCAAAAAGGTATTGGGCTTTGGTAGGCAAGATATTAGAGAAAATTACACCGTTTGTCACAATATTAAATTTAAGCACATAATTAACATAGCTTTTAAAATTCTTCAAAAATAACACATTGAAGAATATTATACGGAAAAATTATCTCCCTAAATTAGAGATTCAATTATATCATTATTATCATTTATCTCTCTTTTGTAAAGGGTAAACCTCTTTATGATAATTTATCTCTTTTGTTTAGCCGATTAACATTTACGGAGTATTTCTCTCTTCTTCAACAAATAATACATCTTCCATCTGCTATTACTCATCTCTCCATTCATCTCTATTTTTCTTTCTTGCTTGCTCAGAGTTATACAAGATTTACGCAAGGTTAAATATATTTGATGCATGAAGGTTTAGACTCCAATGCAGTGATCATCTACGCATATAAGATAATACCTGCAATATACATAATATAATTTATTATACAACATATAATAAAATCATACGAGGTATAATGACCAATCTACATTTCTACTACTCGACATTGAAAATGTTGTAGTCTAATAACAAATGAAACTTATATAGATGGAAACCCCCAATTACCCTCGGGGGTGGTCATTATGATCCTACCTACTTACTTTATTTTAAAAAAACATATTAATCTTCATCGGACATCTCACAATCCGAATCCCACTTGGATCTGAATCTTGCGTAACCATGTTGACAATATTCTACCCTTAGGCAACGTATTTTCATCCGATTGTTCTCTTCGCGAAAATTGTTAAGAGCAAAATTCAACTCTTGTGGAGTATCACGAGGCATTGATATAGCATGTTTTTTTGGGCGTTTAAGCCCTAATGACCTCAAGTTTGGTTCAAGCGCTGCAGCCTCCCTGACACGCCAATCCCACTCCTCTCTCAATGTGTTATTGTATTGTCGATTGAATCTGTTGTTCGGGTTATTTGAGTATTTAAAATCATCATCTAGTTCCCATGTCCTGCCCATTTACATGCATGATGTATATAAATTAAATTAAAATAAGCATAGGATATTGTACAAATGGCTACATCTCCGGTCCTGGAAAACGTGTAAAAGAAATTTGAAATAATTAACTAATTAAAAAAGGAAACAGTTGTACAAAAGTAGAGAATTCTTATTGTCCTCTTTGCTCCTTTTTTCTCGTTGTCCTCTTTGTTTATTTAGATTTTGAAGGAAAAAGATAATTTGCTCGTAATCTCATAAATGTCAATAATCTCTATAATTTTCTTTGTTTACCCCCACACAATTATACACGAGTTTTAACTTCTCCCCTTTTCTTTACATACAAAATAGGGAGTATTATACATCCTTATTTATGGTAATGCAAAATCTACTTTAACTAGAAACTAGAAAACTTATCCCAACATTATTTTGACCACAAATTATTTTAGACAGGCAATTAAATAAGTTAGCAAATACCAAATTCTAAACTATTTAAGTTTTCAATTCCAACTTCCAATTAATCTTCCAACCCAGTGTTACAAAATTTTGTAAATATTTGTTTTTGTAGATACCGAATGTGCAGAGTATAAATATTTATTAATTTTATTGAGTCGTCTCTGCTTAAGTAAGTACGCATTAAGACAATCATTTCTTTGAGGATGATATAAAGTTTTTTTTTTTTTAAACTCTAATTTATCTTTGTCTGGGTTCTTGTAGAACTTTCTGGCCATTTCTGTTGCGACGTCATCTTTTTTCGTTAATAACTGCTCCTTAAAAAAATAAAAAAAGAAGAAGTAGTTATTTTCCAATTTATGCTAAAACAAACTTTACAGGTCAACCATGCATTATATAGACCATTCTAACGATGCAAGAGAGGTCCAAAGATGCATCTCGAAAAAACAATTACATCGTCCCCCCCAGAAAACGTGTCACAATTATAGCCAACTTTCCTTCTCCTGTCTCTTTCCATATCCAAAAAAGCCAGCCTTACTAAATTTGTTCCATGAATTCTGAAGATATTGTGTATACGGAATTTGATACCAGATATAGCGTCTGTGGTTTATGCTAATGGAATCAACATTTCGGGCACCTTTTTAAGGATATGCGTTCAAAAGTTAACATTTATAGTATTTTCCAGAGTTTTACGCATGCACGCACATATACTACTCTATGTGATATATGCCGAAAATGATTACTCCCTCCGTCCCGAATTATTTGACACGTTTCGTTTTTCGAGAGTCAAATGAGTTGATCTTTGATCATAATTTTTTTATATGACTTTTAAATACTTTAAATTATTTATTATGGTAACTTATAGTACTTTTTACGAAGTTTTCAAACATGTAAATTTTATTTCGAAAAATTTAAAAATTCTATGTTCAAACACACGGTCAAAATTAAGAAATTTGACTCAAAAAGTGTCAAATAAATTGGGACATAGGGAGTATTTCAATTGAATCCACTATAACTCTTTGATTTAACAATGATTTTTAGATTATTCCATATTGTTGTCTCCTAATATGGTCTTGAGCAATCCTTAATTTATGAGCTAATTTCTTTTATATATATTACTAAGCAAAATGAATTTATATAGTTAATAAGTAGCATAGCAAGAAGCATCAAATCCTTGATTTTGCCACGAAATACTGTACTGCTTTGGGCCAGGAAGCGAAGGGAAATAAGCTCGACTGTTTCTCTTCCACACTTCTTTTTCTCTGTACCCACAATTAACGCTTCAGTTTTGATGTCCTCTTATTCTTCATTAGATGGTCTAGAGACCCTGTCGTTCTTTCCCAGTTAGACCCAATTTTTATTTTCTTATATTGATTTCATAGCCAGACTCATCCATATCTTGGTTTACTCAATATTAGGTCCCCCATGCTATGTTATTCACATGTCAGTAGCTAGGCTGAAACGTGCACTGGGTATTAGATTATCATTCCCACATTAATTGAGAGAATATGTAGTTGTCTCCTTATATAGTCGTGAACATGCTTCATCTTACGAGCTAGTTTTCGAGATTTGAATTATGTCTGATGATCATTTTATTATCACTAATATACATAATTCATACTCTTGCATTCCACAAAGAAGAAAAGAACATGGGGATTTGCGCTTACAACTTGTTGGAGATAATAATTCAAAATTGTAGGAAATCAACATTAGTAAGGATTTGGTATTTTAAATTCATGTCTAGTTAGGATTTATATTCAAATTAGTATAGGAATAAGTTTTCCTGTTTTGAGTTAAAGTAGGTTTCTCACTATTATAAATAGGGGTGCTACTAGCTATTTTCATAACAAGAGAAAGAATAAGAGATATTTTAGAGATTCTTAGAGTCTATCAATAAATTTTCCTTCAAATTGGTATCAGAGCTTATACGATCCTTGTAAAGAATCAAATAGCTTCCGCTGCCGGCTGTCGGCTATAACCCATATATGCCGCCCGTCTGGCCAATGAATATATTGGCAAACGTCGGGCCAATGATATATGCATGAACAATAATCATGCTGAGAAGAAAAAAATATTGTAGAGAGGTGCAAATAAATTTGCACAAGAGGAAGGAACAATCTTCTCTAGAAATTGGAGAAGTGGGTTAAAAAAAAGGGTGGTGACAAGTGCACCAACAGGGTTGGAGACAACTGCTTCAACGAAAATTTGGTGTTGGTGACAAGGGCATCAACGGGGTTGAAGACAAGTGCTTCAATAACATTTGGTGTTGGTGACATGTGCATCAACGCGTTGAAGGCAAGTGCTTCAACAAAAATTTGGTGTTGTTGACAAGTGCATCAATAGGGTTAAAAACAAGTGCTTCAACAAAATTTGGTGTTGGTGACAAGTGCATCAATGAGGTTGGAGACGAGTGCCTCAACAAAATTTGGTGTTAGTGACAAGTGCATCAATGGGGTTGATGACAAGTGCTTCAACAAAATTGGAAGATGGTGAGTGACGGTTGAAGAGAAAGTGCTTCAACAATTAATGATGGGTTGGAAACAAGTGCCTCAGTAATTTGAAGATGGTGACAAGTGGATCAAGAATGAGATATACAATTTTGAATTACGGGAGAATGTTGGAAATAATAATTCAAAATTGTAAAAAACCAAAATTGGTTAGGATTTGGTATTTTAAATTCATGTCTAGTTAGAATTTACAGTCAAATTAGTATAGGAATGAGCTTTCCTGTTTTGAGTTAAAGTAAGTTTCTTACTATTATAAATACAGGTGCTACTAGCTATTTCCATACCAAGAGAGAACAAGAAAGAATAAGAGATATTTTAGAGATTCGTAGAGTTTATCAATAAAATATTTTCCTTCACAACTTTGTGAAACTCGTGTGTTTATGTGAAATTCCTTAGAGATATGGATTAATAAACTCACGAGGCACAGATAATGCAAGTAAATAAAGGGATTGCTTAATTATTAAATAGTATGCATGCCATTCTGTGGCTATAGGCCGGCCTCAGACGTGTGGAATTGACACAAGATTCTGTTTCTCCTTTGAATTTGCAAGTGGATCAAAGTACCAAGCAAAAGGGCTATCATCAAATTGGAGAAAGGAAAAAAAAGAGGTTAACTTAGATTCTTGTACAGATAACTAGCGTGTATAAATACCCTTCTAGCTAGCTCATGATCAATGACTCTTTGTATAGTGTTCATCAATTATTCATCATGCAAAGAGGAAGAGATACTTTGGAACTTGCTGGAGTGATAGGTGATGTATTGGATCCATTCACAAGGTCTATTAGCCTAAGAGTTGTTTATAGCAATAGGGATGTTAAAAATGGATGTGATTTGAGGCCTTCTATGGTTATCAACCAACCAAGGGTTGAAGTTGGAGGGAATGATCTTCGCACTTTTTACACTCTGGTATACTCTCTCTCTCTTATATATATATATATATATATATATATATATATATATATATATATATATATATATATATATATATTACTACTATATATAAGGGACAATCAAGGAGTATTTGTAGTCCTCACAAAAGTTTCCAATTTAATGTTAAACATTTCAATTAATTACTTCTAGGTCCCAAATTTATTTTTTAAGGTTAAATTTATTTTTAAATTTTATTGTCTACTTTTCATTATTTTACTTTTACTACTATATATAAGGGAGAATACCTATTTTTTGTAGTCTTCACGTAAATTTTTATTTACTCTTTTTACCCCTAATTAAAATTTTAGTGGCTTTGTGAATCTTCACACATTTTGGTAAATTTTGAAAACTTTAAGGACTTTTTTCATGCCCCTAAAAATGATGATTATGAAAAAGGTTATAGAGTCCCCTCAAAGCATACTCATACATACTTGAATCTTTTATGTAGAAATATTATTAAATTTATTTCAAATTATGTTTTTCCTTAAGAGTTTATTATAGACACATAAAGAGTTATCATGTCATTCAATTCTATCTTAATATAGGCTTAATTATTGAACTAAAATATTATTCTAATAATAATATTTATTATTTATTAATGTTATTTATCATTTGCTATTTTAATTTTTTATTCATCCATTTAGTAATTTCTTTTTAATTTTCTACTACAATCTTATGTCATACATGCTGGCGGACATAAGTAATTTATAAGGATTTCACTTAAGTTTGGATTAAGTTTGAAATTAAGAAAATAAATATAAATAACTTATATCATTGTTAAATATGTCAAAAATGTATCAAAATATGTAAATTACAGTCCCTCTGTCTCAATCGAAAAAATGAATTCCGAAGTACGGTAGTTAATTAATAAATTTTATGTGCGCACACTATTAAAATAAAATTTATTTACTATATTAAAAGAGCCGAGGGTCTTTCGGAAATAGCCGTCCTACCTTGGTAGGAGTAAGGTCTGCGTACACTCTACCCTCCCCAGACCCCACGTTGTGGGATTTCACTGGGTTGTTGTTGTTGTTGTTACTATATTAAAAGAGTAACTATAAAATATTAGTTTTATATATTATGAAAATGTTTGAAAAAATAATGTAGTTAAAGAATATACAATTTGATTTTTAACAATAATAATACTAGACAATTGCAAAAATTATATTTTTTACTTTTGTCTTAAATATTAAAATATTTTGCAAAATATCGGATAATCAATATTTTATATAGTTTAGGATAAAATAGTTACGTTTAACATGAAAAAGTTATTACAATGTAGATTTCATAAAATGGTTTATTAAATTAAGAAAAGGTAAAAAATGTTATTTTTTAACATGCATCTTTTGGAAGGTAAAAGAAAGCTTAAAGTGAGAACAATTAATTCTATTGACTTTTCAGTATTTTTTTTCTGATTTAATTTGAAAGAATCTACAAAAAATTCTTGTAATATCAAGGCTTTTAATTATTTATATTTATTTGTAAGTTAACTTTATTTATTTTATCATGCAACAATATTTGCGCGTCAAATATATTTGGCATACATTGAATACTGTAGTATCTTTGGTAAAAAAATAAGTTACCCAGTATGAATTCAATTCAAAGAAACAAATGAAATTAATTTAACATATGAACACTCAATTGGGATCATCAGAGACTTTAATCTCAAAAAATTTAAGTAAAATGGAAATTAGAAGAGCTTTCAAATGTTTGATTTTTTTTAAATCTAATATATAATTAAACTAAGAAAAATACTTTTCTTTAATTTTCAGGTACTTTTTTGTGCTTTAATATTTAGAAGTCTTTTGAAGTATCAGATTGATGTTAAAAAAATAAAGCAGCAAAAGCAGAAAAATTTAAAAGATATCTACAACTTAAAATTTTAACGTCAGTTTGGGCCCGGACGTAGCACAGGCCAAAAGACACTAGTACATATATATATACACAATCTCACTATCGTTTTTGCTATATTGCACTAGCTAGCTATAGCTTTGATATACAAAATTTTATTGTTCATTTTGTACACATATCGTGAAAATACTTTTTCTATAATGAGCGGTAGTGACGTTTGAATACATCATATCTGTTTGCTTCGATGCTAAGTTAAAACGTGTGATCATTTCATCAAAAAAGTTAATAAGTTGTTAAATAAGACGAAAGTTTTTTCCTTGAAAAATGTTTTGAGATGAAAATTAAAATATTATTGGGGGTTTGGTAGGTGAATGAAAACATATATTTAAAATTGATAACAATATTAACAAAAATCAGATCGTGTTCCGATGAAGGATTGATAATAATGTCTAAGTATTGGTTGGTGTTAGTGATGATATGAAATTGAAAGTTAAGATAGTCACGAGTGAAATGACTTTTGTGCATCCACAAGTGAGTGAAGTCATTGTCTCACTTTTGATGACGGGCAATCCAAGTTTGCATCTTAAAAGTATTTTCTAATGAGCAAACATCAACAAGTGACTCTCTCATGAAAAATATTTTCTGAAAATAAGACTTCCGTCATATCAAACACACCTTAATCTTAAACGTTTTACAAGGGGTGTATGAGAATTTTTCTGCTCATGTTTGTGTAGGTTATGGTGGATCCTGATGCTCCAACTCCAAGCAACCCATGCCACAAGGAGTATTTACACTGGTAAGTTCTTTTTTTGAAAAAATAAAATAAAAAAATTAGCCAAGAATATTACAGGTGTCTAATTTGTAGCAAACTATCAGATTTGTGTGGTGGCTTTATTCAATTATATCATGTAATTAAGAACCGACTTAGGCCTCATTTGTTTGCACTTATTGGAGGTCTGAATCTGAATGGTTCAGACCTTAAGCCATTAAATGTATTTGTTTGCATTAAGATCTAAGCACCTATTGGGTCTGAATAGGTCTTAATCATTAAGATCTTGAACCAAGTCTTAATATTATTAAAAAGTATTTTTGTATGAGACTTTTTTATCACCAGCTCCAACCCTAACCTCAATCCTCCACCTCAACCCCACGCACACCCACCCACCCATCCACCTCAACCCCACTCCATCACCCACCCACCCTCCACTGCAACCCCCCACTCCCCACCACCAACCCTTACCCCACACCACCCACCCCTAGTCCCCACTATCCCCCACCTCCCACCACCAACCCCACTCCCACCAACCCCAACCCTCACCCCAACCACCCACCACCCACTCACCCCTCCACCTCCACTCAACACCCATCGCGACTATAAAACATCTCCACCATTACTAGTGAACATAAATGTTTCATTTTTTTTATCAAATAATTTATTTTATTAAATTTGTATTTATTTTCTACTATTTAGTTACTTTTTAATTTAAATTGTATATTTATTATGTTTAAATAAATACATTATGCACATTCAGATATTGAAAAACAAACAGTCTTAATTATTCAGTATTCAGACCTAAAGATAACATCTTAATAATTCAGATATACATTCAGATTCAGACGTCTTAATCTTAATGAAAACAAATGAGGCCTTAAAGTACTCTAGCTATACTAGTAAAGTTGATTAAGTTTTTAGATACACCGATTCTACTGAATTCCAACAACACCTAAAGTATTAATAAGAGATACTTTTGTGATATACTTTTCCCTAAATATTATACGTATGGATATCAATTATCTATTTATCCTCGAATATACGCAACAATTCTATTTGGATTTAGTATCTTGGTCGAAATGGTGATATATATAGCAAGAGGATTAGATTTTAAGTAGCTGGTAGCAAAGGCGGATCCAGGATTTAAACTTTATGGGTTCAACCTTTTAAGATTCTTAGCGTTGAATCCACAATATTTTAAAAGTTATTGGTTCATGTCTATTATTTATTGCAATTTTAATAAATTTTTACACATAAACTTATGTGCCGTGTCGAAAGTTATGGGTTCAATTGAACCCCATCTATAATACTACATACGCCCCTGCCAGGTAGGGTGGATGGTAACTACCCTTCCATCCTTAATAAGTCTCGAATTCACCCCCTTCAACTTTTAATTATTAATTGCATTTCTATGAAATATAGAATCATTATTCAAGTAACACAGTTATAACTTGTTCTCTGATTAATTTTGTTAGGATGGTCACTGATATCCCAGCAACCACAGGAGTAAGCTTTGGTACGTACTCTATCCTAATTCATAGTACTAGTTTGTCAGCACTTTCAGTACATTTTTTTTTTTACATATTACTATTATTTAATATTTATCAAGTGATTTATCCGTAATTACTTAATAACTAATCTGATTATGTAAATATAATTTCGCACAGTCAGTAACTAGAAGTTAAACTCGAAAATATTTTCTTTTCTCCCTTGAGAGCTAAAGGTGAAAAAAGAGAATCCAACATTGAGGGTTAAATCGCTCAAAACTTAAATAGAACATTTGACTGTTATGTATCTTTTGTATATGTGAAAATTGTATGAGCTAGTCACTTCTCAAATCGCTTTTTAAAAAATAGCCCATGATTGAAAATTTCGCTGAAAAGTAATCACTTGATGGCGAAACTCTGTCATAAATTTCAAACTTAAACAAGTAAAAAGTCCAGGATACTGTCATGATTTAAGTATCATGGATTCCAAAAAGGGATTTTCACACATTATAGCCGACTCCCAAACTAATAGCTTTAAATGTGCTCGCTTTTTTATTAATGTAATAATATACATTTAAGATACACATTTTATACATAATTAATATTTTATACATAATGAGTGTGTATATATATATATATAACTAGCAGATGTAATTAGTTTTGACCCAATGGCCAAATATGTTAAAATCTCTTTCAATAATAGTTCCGGAAAAAGGCTATTTTTGAACTTTACCCTTTATATATTTGATTGTTTATTATTGTGCTTCTAGGCAATGAAGTTGTATCTTATGAGTGCCCACAACCAACAATGGGAATACATCGACTTGTTCTTGTGCTATTTCGTCAATTGCGTCGAGAATCTGTCCATGCTCCAGAAAATCGTCAGAATTTCAATACAAGAGATTTTGCAAAGATCTATAATCTTGAATTACCCGTTGCTGCTGTTTATTTCAACTGTCAAAGAGAAAATGGTACTGGTGGCCGTCGAGTATAATCTTGCATATGTTTTTCGGATTCTCCAGAAATCTCATGTCGAATCCTTGAAGAATTTGACATGCAATTGATATTTTGAAGAATCCGAGCAGCATAGAATCTTACTAGTCAGTATTATCCATGCATGCAACTATGAAGTATTTGTATTCAAGAAATAATTACAAGCATGCATTATAAATAATCAGAAACAACAATAGCATACAAGTATTGATAACTATATAGGTCGTAGTAGTCATCTTGTGTAATTTCAGTTATCCTAAAAAGAATCGGTGACTGCATATATACATATATAGAACAGCAGTAAAGAAAAGAGTAAAGTTTCTTCTCTCTTATAGTATTACAATTTACAACCTTACATTAATCAATGTCAATTTTGTTACATGGTGTTAGTTCATTAGATAATAATTTAAGAAAGTAAAAAAAAAAAAAATGGAACTTGTGGTCTAAAACAAGTTATCAATATTTGTGTATCTATAAATTATATTTCATTAAGGGTAAAATGAGAAATTTAAAATTAAAATCCTTTTAATTATAAAAAGGTATCGTATTTTTGGAACAAATTAAAAAAATGTGTTATATAATTAGGACCGAAGGAGTACATGATACGGAGAACTCAGGTTTTCCAACTGATGCAAGAATCAATATAACTAAGAGTCCGGAACTTTTTTAACCCAAAAAATAAATTTTGGAACCAAACTAACCCATTAAAAAAAAAAAAAAAATCAAAGTAGGCTTGAAACAGTTCGCCTTTTTTTTCTCTTTTCTTTTTTTAAGCTATCAAAATCACGTTTTTTCCATACTTTGGGCAAAGATTAGTCATGTTTCAAAACCCCGAAATATCAATATGTTATATAGAACTTAATATATTTTTTTGTGTACAATAACGTCGGCTCATTACTTGCTTCGGGGGACTTTATTGAAAGAGATTAATTTCGTGATTCTTCTCATTGATGGAATTGGTAAATATACCATTGTTACAAAGTCATATTAGGATACAAAATATACTAACCTAAATTAGAAGATTTACAAAATATTCTATGACTACATATTTACATTATTTATCACACCCCCGCAGTCGAAACGGGAGGTTGACGAACGCTGAGACTGTCCCGAAAATCCTCAGATAAGACCTGCGGCAGTCCTTTAGTGAAAATATCGGTGAGCTGATATCGGGACGGAACATGAAGGACACGTACGTGGCCGCGCGCAACCTTCTCACGAACAAAATGGATATCCATCTCAATGTGCTTGGTGCGCTGATGCTGGACTGGATTCCCTGACAAGTAAATAGCACTGACATTATCACAATAAACCAAAGTAGCCTTAGGGACTGGACAATGTAGCTCCAAGAGCAGGTTACGTATCCAACATGATTCAGAGACAACATTAGCAACCCCCCTATATTCTGCTTCCGCACTGGAGCGGGAAAGAGTAGGTTGGCGTTTGGATGACCAAGATATCAAATTGTCTCCCAAAAACACGCAATAACCCGACGTTGAACGTCGTGTGTCGGGACATCCCCCCCAATCAGCATCAGTATACGAAACCAAATCAGTAACTGAAGATGGATAGAGATGCAAACCATGATCAAGAGTACCCTGAATATACCGAATAATCCGTTTAAGAGCAAGCATATGCGTATCTCGTGGAGCATGCATATGAAGACAAATCTGCTGCACGGCATAAGAAATATCCGGTCTGGTGAAGGTTAGATACTGAAGAGCACCTGCAAGACTCCGGAAATGAGTGGGATCTTCACAAAGATCGCCAGAAGCGACACTGACCTTCGGTTTAGTGTCAACCGGAGTGGAAGAAGGCTTACACGATGACATGCCTGCACGCTCAATAATCTCCGTAGCATAACTTCGTTGTGAAAGAAACATACCACCCTTGTGACGGGTCACCGCAATGCCAAGAAAATAATTCAAAGGACCTAGGTCCTTCATTGCAAATTCTGAGCCAAGAAGGTCCATAATCGAACAACGGAGAGTATCTGAAGAAGCAGTAAGAATAATATCATCCACATATAGTAAAAGATAAGCCAAGTCGTGCCCTTTGCTGTAGATGAACAATGAGTTGTCGGACCTGCTATTAACAAAACCAATGGAATAAAAAAAGTCAGCAAATCTTTTATACCAAGATCTCGGTGCTTGTTTAAGCCCATATAAGGACTTGCGCAACAAGCACACATAATCGGGATGAGATGGGTCTCGAAAACCCATTGGCTGATGCATATATACTGTCTCCTTGAGCTCGCCATGAAGAAATGCATTTTTGACATCCAACTGATGAATGGGCCAATGCTTAGAGAGAGCTAGACTTAAGACAGTGCGAATCGTAGCTGGCTTTACGACCGGACTGAAAGTCTCACCACAATCAATGCCAACCTGCTGTGTTTTTCCATCACCTACAAGACGGGCTTTATGCCTCTCAAAATCACCATTAGACTTTTCTTTATGAGTAAAAATCCACATAGACCGAATAACATTCACATTAGGTGGACGGGGTACCAACTCCCACGTCTTATTTTTAATAAGAGCATCATATTCATCATTCATGGCCAATTTCCAATTCGGGTCACGTAGCGCATCCAACGGATTACGAGGTATGGGGGACCTGGTAACTGCCGTATGTAGATTAAATGGGTGCTTGGGCTTAAAGATCCCGCGCTGACTACGAGTGACCATGCACGTTTGGGTAGGAGGCTGCTGGATAGAAGGAGTATTGGTGGAGTTTTGTGGGCTGTTGGCAAGCTGGCTGGGCATATGTGCGGGCTGGTCTAGCGTAGAGGAAGGGAGACGCTGCTGCCCAACCGAAGGTAGCGTGGGCAGCTGGCCCATAGCAGGCGGAAAACCACTGGGCAGCGGGGGAGGGGGACACGGCTGCGGTGGAGAGGGGCTGGTGGCGAGATGACGGATCAAGTAAGGGGAAAAACCATCATCAAGGAAGTCATACAAGGTGGGAGTGGAAGTGTGGATTTTAGAAAACGGAAATTGAGTCTCATCAAACAACACGTGACGACAAATAATGATTTTATTTGAGGATAAATCAAAGCATTTGTAGCCACGATGGCTTGGTGGATATCCCAAAAAGACACATGGAGTTGACCGAGGTTGCAACTTGTGAATAGTAGTAGACGGAAAAAGGGGATAACATAAACACCCAAAGACCCGGAGATGAGAATAAGATGGTTTCCGTTGATAAAGAACTTCTAAAGGGGATTTGTGACCCAACAACTTGCTTGGTAGAATATTAAGGAGATAAGTTGCCATTTGCAATGCATGATGCCAAAAAGATGGAGGAATGGAGGCATGAGCAAGAAGAGTGCGGATGACATTATTTATTGAGCGAATTTTTCTTTCGGCTTTCTCATTTTGAGAGGATGTATGAGGACAGGAAAGACGGAAAGACATCCCATTGGACGCACAAAATTTTCTGATACCATGAAAGAGATTAATTCCGTGATTCTTCTCATTGATGGAATTGGTAAATATACCATTGTTACAAAGTCCTATTAGGATACAAAATATACTAACCTAAATTAGAAGATTTACAAAATATTCTATGACTACATATTTACATTATTTATCATTTACAACCCCTAAAACAACGATCCAAACGTTTAGGTATACTTGATGTAATGAGCCGACGTTATTGTACGCAAAAAATAATGTTAAGTTCTATATAACATATTGATATTTCGGGGTTTTGAAACATGACTAATCTTTGCCCAAAGTATGGAAAAAACATGATTTTGGTAGCTTAAAAAAAGAAAAGAAAAAAAAAAGCACCCTATTTCACGCACAGAATCTGTGCGTGAAGCCTACTTTGGTTCTTTTTTTTAATGGGTTAGTTTGGTTCCAAAAGTTAATTTTTGGGTTAAAAAAGTTCCGGACTCTATAACTAATGAATTTGATTTTCATACAAGACGAACAAACTTACCGTACTACGTTTTCTGCAAATTAGGAACTTAGGAAGTAGTGAAGAAAAAAAAACATGAATAGTGAGAACTACCAAGGTACTTAGTGGGATGAATTAATCCTTTTATCTTTGATCAGAAGTTTCGAGTTCAAATTCTGAGAATGAGTAGGAGAAATTTCTGTTCAGGAGCGCTTACTCCTTAAATAAACACTAGACGATGTGAATCTGAGTTAATTGGACGTTGAATTCAGAATATATACCAGATGATTATAACAAAAAATATTGAAGATCGAAGAGGGAGGGGATCGGTGACATAGCCACATATGGTCAATTGAATACCTTTTATGAAAAGTTATCCTCCCTCCGTCCCAAATTAGGTCATTTTCTACTTCTCGGGAGTCAATTATTTGATTAATCTTCGAAACTAGATTAGATTAGATCAACTCTATATTTTACGATTAATTTAGATATTAAAAAACTAAACTAAAAGTACTAACTTTTTTCATGTCAATTTGATAAAAAATAAATCTGAAAATATTGGTCAAAGTTCACATAATTTGATTCCGGAGAAGCGAAACATGACAAACAATCTAGTTCGGAGGCCGGAGTATAATATATATAAACAAAATACATTGTATTTATCTAAAGTCATTTTTTATACAACAACATACTCAGTGTAATCTCACAAGTGGGGTCTGAGGAGGGTACAATGTATGCAGACCTTACTCCTACCTTGACAGGGAGAGATGTTGTTTCCGATAGACCCTCTGCTCAAGTAAAACAACAACATAACAATTACGAAAACATATGCAATAGCAATATCATCATAGTAAGAAAGCTGAAGCAGAAGAGACAGCAAGTAGTAATAGAAAACTAAGAATACGAAGAAATGGAATACTAAAATAATAACAAAGATGATAATAATACTAATCCTATTGGTAAGGAAAATGATACTATTCCTATTAATATCCTTTCACCCTAATCCTCGACCTCCATACCCTCTTTTGTCCTCAATAAGTCAAAACTTGCCATGTCCTGCGTAATCACCTCTCCCCAATACTTCTTCGACCTACCTGTACCTCTCCTCCAGTTCTCCATTGCAAGCCTGTCATACGTCCTATCTAAAGTTATTTTTTATACATATATGTTAAATCTTAAATATTTTTTGCTAATTCTTAGCGTCGCTACCAGATAGGATAATGATCGGATCGGATCAGACCGGATCGTTAGAACGTTAACATTATTTGAAAGGAGAATTGGACAGATGCTTGGAGGACCAATGTCGACTAGTTGCCACAAATTAACTGCCATAAGAAAATCCGTTGGATGAAACTAGTAAAACAGCTTTACTGTTGGGTAGGACCCAAGTAGAAAAAGCTTTAGAATATTTACTTATAGGGTAAACCAAATAGACATTCATGTCTAACGGTAGGACAAGTTCAACTTCAGACCCTGATGTCAACTATATTTTGAAATCTGAGATTCATGTGTTCGAAGTTAATTTTGAAACGGTTAAACTTACCAAAAAAAAAAAAAAATGAACTCAGGCTATGCCTTAAATCATTATTCTCAAATTGACTATCTGTGCACAAAGGCATATTTAGAATTTTAATAAGATATGTGTACTATTACGAAGAAGAGAATTCTTTTTTTAAAATTTTCCAGGTTTGAATTCCTGGTGCTGATGTATTTGTTTATGTAAGAAATACAAAAAGTATTTTGGGGGGGGGGGGGGACTAGACTAATACCTAGAGCTGTCAAATTGGGCTTGGCCCGTGAGGCCGGCCCAACCCAGCCCTTTAATTAAGTGGGGTTGGGCTAGGCATTTTGCAGCCCATTTAGAAGTGAGGCTCAAAAGCCCAGCCTCAGAGGCTGGGCCGAGGCCAGCCCGTGAGGCCCAAAATTAATTAATTAATTATTAATTTAAAATTCTAAAATAACTAAACAAGAAAACATAAAGGAAGAAAAATAGATACTAATACATAAAACATAATACATAAACATAAGCCTAAAAAAGACACTAGGGTTTTCTACTTTTCTTAACATCACTTTCTTTTCTTCTGCGCAGCTTTCTTAGTTTCTTTAGCCTTCCACAGTTCCACTGAGTCGAGTGAAGAAGAAGCACAATAAGTCAAAACCTGGTAAGTAATTTCTCTTCTCCATACATAAAGAGTGTTATTTTTGACTTTGTAAATTGATTTGATTTTTTATAATCGATTTGGGGTTTTCGTTATCAACATCTTCTTTTCAGTTTCTTCTACATAATGAGACCCTTTTGTGCAGCTATGTCTGCTATTAAGTTAAAAGTCTTGTTTGATTAGATGTTGGTTGGAGCATGTGTAAAATATAAAGTACCTTTTTCTATAAAGCAAAATTATCAACGAGAACTTGCATTGTGTTTGATTAGATGTTGGTTGGAGCATATGTAAAATTATAAAGTACCTTTTTTCTATAAAGCAAAATTATCAAAATTCCACAAACTACTGTAGATACTCTCCAAATCTTGATAATATCAACGAGAACTTCCATTGAGGGTTCAATTTTGTCCTGCTTTGTATTTTTTTTAGTAAAGAATTGAAGCCAAATATTGGGTTTTCTTACTGTTAATATGTCTTGGATGTTTATTGTTACTACAACCCTGTTTGAGAATGAATAATGAATTTATATTATTTAACAATCTTCTTTTTTATCTTATTATAGGAACATCCATGGAGGATGATGATCATAGTACACCTGAAGCTAGTTTAGAGGTGAATGAACCTGAAGATGAAGAACTTGAACAGAAAAAACTGAGGCAGTTAAAATCGAATGTTTGGATTTATTTCAAGAAGACTGGTAGAGGTAAAGATGGAGTGGAAAGGGAAATATGTAGAGGTTGTAAAGATCCATATCGGGTTGGTTCTACTCCAGGACCCAAAGGTAAGAACTATGGAACATCACATTTAAAACGTCATTTAATTAGATGTAAAAAACTGAAATACCACAGTTTGGGTCAAATGTTTATGGATAAACAAGGTAAAATACAGTCTAGAAAAATAGACCAATTGGTTTCACGTGAAATGCTTGCTGAAGCTATCATTAAGCATGATTTGCCGTATTCTTTTGTTGAATATGATGGAATTAGAGCTTGGGCAAATTATGCAAGTCCAGAATTAATAATGCCATCTAGGAACACTTCTGTTGTGGATGTCCAAAAAGTGTATTTCAAAGAGAAGGAAAAGTTAAGACAAGTCTTAGCTAAGATTCCGAATCGAGTTTGCTTAACTTCTGATTTCTGGACAGCAGGTACTTCTGAGGGGTATCTTTGTTTAACTGCTTCATATGTTGATGACAATTGGAAGTTAGTTAGTAAGATTTTGAATTTTTGTCGTATGATTCCTCCTCACACAGGAGTAGAATTGGCTGCAACTATATATGATTGTTTGAAAGAGTGGGGCATTGATAAGAAGGTGTTCTCTATCACTTTGGATAATGCGACTAATAATGATAGCATGCAAAATATTTTAAAAGGGCATCTTAGTTTGCAACAGAGTTTATTATGTGATGGTGAGTACTTTCATGTGCGTTGTTCTGCCCATATTCTGAATTTAATTGTTCAAGAGGGTTTGAAAGCAGCTAATGATGCTTTGTTTAGAGTTAGAGAAAGTGTGAAGTACGTCAAAGGATCAGATGCTAGAATGAGAAAGTTTGAGCAATGTGTTAAGCAAGTGGGAATTAATACAAATTTGGGTTTACGTTTAGACGTGGCTACCAGATGGAACTCAACATACTTGATGCTTGAGAGTGCACTACAGTATGAAAAAGCTTTTTCCAGTCTACAGTTGGTTGATAGAAATTACTCTCATTGTCCTACATCTGATCATTGGAGAAGGGCAGAAAAAATATGTGAATTCTTGGAACCTTTTCATGAAATAACCAACTTGATTTCTGGTTCAAGTTATCCGACCTCCAACTTGTACTTTATGCAAGTTTGGAAAATTGAATGCATGCTGATGGAGAAGGCACAGAATCCAGATGGAGTTATTAAGGAAATGGCTTCAAGAATGTCCAAGAAGTTTGATAAATATTGGAGTAAATATAGTGTAGTGCTTGCCTTTGGAGCAATCCTTGATCCTCGCTTCAAGTTGCAACTTTTAAGGTATTGCTACTCTAAGGTAGATGATGCTTCTGCACAAGAGAAGGTTGAAACTATGAAAAAAAAATTGTACAAGCTCTATGAATATTATGTAAATAGTCAAATTGGAGCAACTACTTCTACTATTTTGTGTAAACCAACTCAAGAAAGAAGCCGATCCAAACAAAAGGAATCCAGATTATTTGATGTAAGTAATTTTTACTTTATTCTTGATGAATTCTCTTATTCATTTTGGTGTAAGTGATACTTTTTAATCAAGCAATTATATTTCCTATTTCTTCCTCTTCTTTTTATTTTTATAATCTGCATTTCATATTATAAATTAATAGGAATTTAAAATGTTCGAGAGTGAATCTTTTTGCAATGCTGGAAAGTCAGAATTGGACCTTTATTTGGAGGAACAGAAGCTGGATTATGAGAAGTTTCATGGGATGGATGTTATTAAGTATTGGAAGGAAAATGAAAGGAAATATCCCGACCTTTCAGTGATGGCACGTGATGTACTCAGTGTTCCAATTACTACTGTAGCATCAGAATCAGCGTTTAGTATTGGTGGTCGTGTTGTTACCAAGTACAGAAGTTGTATCCATCATGAGAATGTCCAAACTCTTGTTACTACAAGAAATTGGTTGCATGGATTTACTTGGCCTAATGCTGGTAATGTTTTCTTTGGTTAAATTACTATTGTTTTTCTTAATCTATTTGTTAATGGTTAACTAATTAATATTTTGTATGTGATGTAAAATATAGATGAAGATGAAGCTGTTAAGGAAACGATACCTCATATTGATTCAAATGTGCTCGATGGTTCTGGTCCTTCTGGATATGTTACAGCTGCAAGTTGAAATGAAGTTGTTAAGCTTTTATTGACTAGTTTTTTAATTTTAACTCGTCAGGATTTTATTTTTGTGACTGGGCAGAATTCTAGTGCAAGATTTGTATGTTTTTTGGATTATCAAACTGTAGAAGTTTGGCTTGCTAAATGTTGACCAGTTAGTTACTATGTTTCTGCTCATTCTTTTGCTTGATATTAATTACTATTATCTTATATAATACACTTGTTATTAAACTGAAGACCTATAATGGTTGGTGATTTTCCAGTGGCTATCTTGCTTACTGCTTGGTAATCACGTAAGATGGTAGCAGTTTTGAATTGATCATTTTTTATGCAATTTGTACTGTGGCTGCAAATGAAGACAGGTTGTGACTTTTTTTTTCCGTTTTTGATGTCTCAGTTTACTTTCAATTTCTATTGAAGGGCCAACCCGTCCTAACCCGTGGCCCGCTTAGGGCTGGGTTGGGCTGCCAGTTTGAAGGCCCTTCAATAAAAAGGGCTAGCCCGTCCTAACCCATTTAACTCCCTAGCCCGTTAGGGTTGGGTTGGGCCAGCCCGTTTTGACAGTTCTACTAATACCCCATGTATACATCACAGATTGCAAGGCAATCTAAAAAACACAACAAAGAGACTGTTTATATATCATGTTACACATTCTCTTTGTTCGAAGGCTAAGTATTTTAGCTAACAAAAAAGTTGGCCTTGTCATATTTGATCCTCATGTTAGGAATCTGTCTTTTAACCAGTGTTGACACCCAATTTTTTCCCTCCTTTATTTCAATTTATTTCCTGGGACTTCTAAATTTATTAACGAGCTGAGTAATTTATTTTCACTACTATTTTTCATTTCTACTACTATTAATATCGTTACTTTCATTTTCATTACTAGCATTACGTTATCATAAATTTTAATGGTTCATCATCATTTCATTTTAGGATTTGTACTCGCTAAATTAATTATAAGTCAATACTTTATTAAGTCCTTTATTTTTCTACATATTAATCATTAATCGACGTCGCATAATATATATTATACAAGTTAATCACTTAGAAGTTGTAGAAGTTAATTACTAAGAAGCCCAAAAGGAATTAAATCGAAGGAAGGAAGGGACTATGAAATTCGGCCAAAATGGCCCAAATCTGACCATAATCGGCCAATTAAGTTAACAATCCAGCCCATGATTATCTTTTCTAAACCCAAACAGACCCTTGGTCTTCATTGTGAAAGACACTAGCAAAGTGATGCCCTAATCCCCTTCAAATCTTCCACGCCGCCTCAACAACACCCTCACAATTTCTAGCTCATTTCCTTTAATTCTGGCAACATTTTAACTCGTCTCTACCCCTTCAGTCTGTGCTCGACCATTTTGGGTAAAGTTTTTATTGAATTTGTCATCTTCCAATGATTCAAACGCAATACGCTCATCCCTCTCCCTCACGTGGGATTTGACTTCCTTTTTCGATCGTTCTCCCACTATCTTTCCTGGTAGCAGCTTTGCTGCACTATTTTAGTGAAAATAACAGCCCTTACCATTGAAAAGCTGCCCGTCCCTGCCATTTCTTTTTGGCTTGCTTCAACCCATGACTTTTGTTTCTACAAAATTTTGAATTTTAAAATTTCAAGAACCCTAGAACTTCGATATGTATAGAGGCCTTAAGCATTCAGCGAAAAAAAAAAACATCCGGGGGGGGGGGGGGGGAAATCTCATATACACAACATTTTACCTACGGACCACTACTCTAAAAACTCGAGATCTTTAAAACTTTCATTCGTCGAGGTTCGGGTCTGTCCATAATGCGAGTATAGATTTGAGACTCGAGGCCCCCGTTCACTGTACCTAAGAAAGGTAATCTTTCTTCCTTTAAGCTCTTTTAGTGTGTGTTTAGTTCAGTATCATTTTTTTTGTGTTTGTGCTTAGGTTAAATTTTGTGTCATTATCTTTTCCTGTTGTGATTATTAGTAGTTTAGCATGTCTATCTATGCTTTACTTGTTAATTAATAGAGTACGTGACGATAATAGTTTATATGTCTCGTTAGTAGGATATTCAACCTTGTTTAAGTGTTGTTGTTAGATTAGGCATGACTAATAGGTAGACCTGTGTCTAATCTCTGTTTGTTCATGGTTATGTTAGTGAGGAACATTTCTGTAATGCTGTTTAACGTAGTTTAGTAATGGCACAGTAACATGGATTGCTGAGATTATAGCATAGTGAAGGCATATTCAGTTTGTTATTATGATAACAATATGGTTCTGTTTTGTTTTTGTCTTGAGGAAGGCCAAATATGGAATTTGTTGAAGTTATGAATGAGTCCTTTAAAAATCTGGCCTAGTTTGGTTAATGTCACTCTTTGCATAACTTGACTGGTCCTACACCATTAATTCTCATATATCCCTCTAAGTTCAGATCTATGTATTTTCATGTTCTGTTAGTGTAATGATGAAAGTTTGATTAAATTTTGGCCATAAATTGATCAGGACCTTTGAATGCTCCCTCCTTAGTGATTTTGTTCAAAAACTATGAGGCTGGCATCTTTAACTTGCTGTTGGCTCCAGTTTTGTCAAATCTCAGAATAGGTTCAAAAGAGTCTAAGCATTTAAAAGCTCAGTTCTAGCAACTTTAAATCTATACAAGTGACCTGTTGAGTCTTGTGATGATATTTTAAATTTCTTTATTGATGAAACATGCTAGCCGTATGCTATTTGATCATTTCTTAGTAAATTGGATCTGTTTGTACTCATCTGAGGACATTGGGTAAATTGGATGAATATATGCACTTGCTCTATGAAACCGTTCTTGCTTAATGAAGACGTCTCAGTTTTAAGGATTAGAGAAAGAGTAAAAATCTCTCTATGTTGATGGAGTTGGCTATTTAATTCTGAAGCCTATTTTGGGCTAGAATTGCTGGTGCATTTTTAGCCATCTTGCTGTTGTATTTTGGGTTGAAACTGCTGCGGCATTTTAGCCATTTTGCTGCTTTACCTTGGGCCATGAAGTGTTGTATTTCAGCCATTTTATGCCTTACTTACGGCCATGAACTGCTGTAGTTATAGCCACTTTTGTTGTTGTACTTTTGGGCCATGAACCACTGCGTTTTTTAGCTGAATTTCTGCTGTGCTTTGAGCTGAATTTCAGCTTCATTCTGAGCTGAATTGTTATTGTATTTTGAGGTTGTAACACCGCTTTAGATTAACCTTGCTGCTGCAATTTTTAGCAAGTGGCTCTAAAATTTAGCTCTAATTCGTTGAGGAATCAACATACCATTGTGTTGTTGTTTATTAAAGTCATTCAGATCTATTACTTTTGATATGATGCATTGAGTTTAGATTTGAGTAGTATTGATTATAGTTGGGCTCATTTACTAATTCTTTTCTCTCTCTGTCTTTGTATGTGAAATCCTTGCACGAGTCCGACGGACACCTCTCCCGCATTCGATGTTGGGCTAAAAGCCCAACGTAATATTCCTCGAGTCGCTCTATCAAACGTGCAAAAAAAAAAAGATTTTGGGCCGAAGCCCATATGGCAGAACATATGGCAGCAGTATTGAAATGGGCCAAACCCATTTAACACATTTGTTTCCGCTATTCTATTTTTGTGTATTTGATTGCTTGACTAACATTTTATCTTATTTTTGTTTCTTAGCTTAGATAAAACCTAGTGGAATACATGGGAATAGTTTATGATAACGAATGGTTAGAGTTCGAGTTTTCCTTAGAAGTAATGTATTTAAAACAATTTAGAATTTATGGTATTTGAATTTAGAACACCTATTTTAGTGGGCTAATGTGGAATTTATTTCGGTAATAAGGGAAATATTTTGGTTCCTTCATGATTCTAGGAAAGTTTTCTTTTAATTAGATAGGCTAATTGTACATTATATCGGTATAGTATAAAAAAATACTTTAGTTCATGTTTTTGACTCTAAGAAGGCTGTTTAATCGGATAAGTTTGAATTGGGACGCTAGTTTGATATAATAACGAAATGTTTTAATTCATTTTTGCGAAGCGTTTAGTATATCTTTGAAAGAAAATGGGCTTTATTTCTGTATAATAACGGAAGTATTTTAATGCATCATTTGAAAGAAAATAAGTTTTCAACGTTTCAAAGCCTTCATTCTCACTAAGTGCCTAAATTAACCAAGGAAAAGTCTATTTATAAAATTATTTTTCAAATTTGCATTAGCCATCTATCTATCTTATCTAGTCATTTAATATATTTTTAAGCTGTTAAAATCAATTAATACCTAGTTATTAAGTTGTTTCAAATATTTATAAAACGTTGCACAATCCTGTACTTCCTTTGGTTTACTTATAACTAAAGTCTTTTTATGCAAATTATCATCTTTTTTACAAGTCTTATTTTAAACAGCATATTTATATTTCCATTATAACCTTAGCGACACTTACAAGCTATTTTCTTAAATATTTAGCCTTAATTAATTAACATAAGTCTTGTCGGTTAACCATTGTTAATGGATCTTAAAGGATGCCTAATACCTTCTCTTTAGATTAGTTGAACCCTTACCTAGATCTTTTTGGTTTCGTAGACCTTAAAAATGGAGTTAACTTTAGAAAATAACTTTAATAAACTTTAGGTGTACTAATTCACCATAAATAATTAGGTGGCGACTCCCTAACTTTAATTAACCCCGGAATTACCAGAATGTTGTAAACCATTTTGACTCCGGTTAAAATGGGGTATAACATCCAGTACAAAAACAATTTTAGCACCAGAAAGCAAATGGTCATAGCTGCTGTAGAGAGTTTGTTCTCCTAATGTTGTGGCTAATTTAGCAAGATAATCAGTCACTTTGTTGGCTGATCTATAGCAGTGTAATAAAGTGATATCACTATTGTTAGTCAATTCTGCAGTATCCTCTACAATGGTCTTCAAGTTAAGATTTTGAGTGGTCTTGCTCTTCGTCATATCTACAATAAGAAGAGAATCCATCTCAATGGTGATGTGTTAGTATCCACTGTCTCTGCACCAACCAACAACATACCTAGCAGCCAAAGCTTATGCCATGTTGTGATCTCTGCATAGAACTGATGTAGCAAAGGCAAACAAAAAATTGTTGTCCCTAGCTATTCCATTCTCTTTCAAGAAACTTCTATCTGTGTTGACCTTTATCCAACTGCTCCTAGGAAAACTCCAAGTTACAATTTTGATGGTTGTTTTGTGCCTCATTCTCTCCACTTTTTTCACACAACTATACCCATGGTATGTCCATCTTGTGTGAAGGAAAAAATTTATGCATTGAGGCTCTTATTAGCCATAGGATCTACTGCTCCATTCTCCTGCTGTAAAATCTTGTTTGACTTCCATATCTGCAAGAGCATCTTGTTTTCCAAAGCACCCAGCATATCACAACAGGTGTGATTTGGATCATCATTTTGTGAATAACATTTCCTCCTTTGTCCTGCCACTAATTTTGTAGGAAGCTCCTCAATGTTCTACTTTGATAACTGATCTCCATAGGTTGACCATAAGACTTCCATAAATTTTGAGCAGGCTCACTATCTATGAAGAGATGCTTGATGGTCTCTGGTTGAGGATTTTCACAGCATAAGCAATCCATTGGACTTCTCTTCCATGACCTGCAAATAACATCATTAAAAGGCAATTTAAACTTAATTAGTCTCAAAGTCAAGGTCGCAAAGTCAAGGTTTTGGATCAAGTTCTTGTTTAATCGGCAAAGTTCCAAACTCCAAAGGTGTTTAAGGTCCAATATTTACTTATTCTATATTAGTACATGAAGTTCCATGTTCAAAATTGTGCATTTAATTGAAATTTGGCATTTGCATGAGATTTTGTACTAAATGATTATGTTATTTTTCTCCAGATTCGTATGTTTAATAGTGTATACATTTGCCTTGTATTTGTGAAAAGAAACAAAAAACTTAATTAGTCTCCACATTAAAAAGGATAGTTTAAATGGCACACTGTTGTGCCAAATTTTGTTTAATCGAATGTCTGGCATTCTGGTGTCTCTGATAGAATCCCAAGCAGATTTGTTGTTGAAAACTCCATCTGAGGTGGCATTCCAATATATAAAAATCCATTCTATAGTTGGGGACAATCTTTATGTTGATGATGTTGTCCACAAGCCAACCTGGAAGGAAATTCTATAATTTCTGAGTATCCCAGATCTGATCTTCAAAGAAGTTACTAACACGAGTCTTGGTAGAATGACTCTGATCAATGCAATAAGTGGCTAATGCCCCATATCCTGTCCAGTTGTCCCACCAAAAATTACTATTCCCTTTATGAATCCTCCAAATCAAATTGTGCTCAGCCTTCGATCTAACTTTAGTAAGAGATTTCCAGATATGCGAATTACTAGAAACCCATACTTTAGAGACGGAATGAGCTCTAATGCAATACTTAACCTTAGTGAATTTAGCCCACGAGGAATCCTACCTTTTGAATGTCCACCACTTTTTGATGTTAAGAACCTCACAAATGTCCTTCATGCTTCTTATTCTCAACCCCCCTTCACCTTTTGGATGATAGAAATTCTTCCATTAACTCCAATGATATTTGTCTTTGTCAGCACTAGAACCCTAAAAAAACCTAGCAAGATGTTTTTCAATCATTTTGATGATTCCTTAAAGATTTAATACAATCAAAGTGTAAATAGGCAGTGATTGAAGCACATGTTTAATCAGGATATATTTGCCTCCATGAGATAACATATTGCTTTGCCAACCATTTAATACTTTGATAACCTTAGAAAACATCTTCTCAAAATATTCATTCCTCTTTCTTCCTATGTATATAGGACATCTAAGATATTCAAAAGGGAATTCTTTATCAAGAAATCCAGTAGCACTTCTTATCTTGTTGATCCTGCTAGGACCAGTTCCAGGAGCATGAGGAAAAACATTTGTTTTTGTTCAATTTTCGCCTAGAGCTTTTTTCATACCACTTAATATGCTTCATAATCTTTTGATAGACTTAGTGTTGCTACTTGTGAAAATCACAATGTCATCTGCATAAGAAAGGTGGTTAATGCTAGGGCCTCTATCTGACATGGAAAAAGGAATGAAATATTACTGAAAATGAGATGTAGGACCGCTGTAGCGGGGCGAGGGTCGCTGCTGCGGGGATCGGAGAATTAATGAGGTCCACCGTAGCGGGATAATTCCCGCTATAGCGAGACCGCTACAGCAAAACGTCAACCGCTGGGAGACGAAAACTGACTTTATATTGCAAATTTTGAAGCCATTTCCCACATAATACCAAAACAGTTCCCAATAGCAGTAAGAGTCAATTTTCTAAGGTTAGGGCATCACTTCTCTTTGAAAGTAAGTTTGATCTCTATGTAGTTCATTCCCTACTCTTCCTTAAGTTCCATGATTAGTCTAAGGTCCTCTAATGGTGAATGAAAGGGTTAGAACCCTAGAATTAGTGAAACCTTGAATAATGAATGGGTTGTTGATTTTACTGTTGGTTAATCATCTAGGAGTGTAGATTAACACTAGCTAGGATGAGAATTTGTTTATTAATGGTGGAAATTATATGTTGAGACTTAGGGTTCTAATAAAAATGGTGCCTTTAGCTTAAAATCTGTTTGAAAGCAGTTGAATTGATTGGAAAACCCACCAATTGGAATAGTATGTCTGTAGGGGTTGAAATTAAGATGAATTCACCACTAAGTGATAGTTCGCTCATTTGAAAAGGGTAGATGTAATTGGGTTTTCTTCCTCAATTGGTGTTCTTGTTTGAGTAGATGATTCATTACTCGCTTAGCATTACATTAGCTAGACTTTGAACGTTCTGAAGAATTACGGAAGGGAAAAGCTGTCGCGGAATAGCTTGCATTATTCCAGTTCTGCATCTGAGGTAGGTTACGGTTTACTTGAGTTAGACTTTGGTTAGTTGATTGTATATGTAGTAAATTTGATAGGAAACAACATGATTAGGTCTTCGAACATGACATTGGGTTGGATATTACTTAGGTTGGTATGATTACTGAATTATGTGGGCTTGTCGCCATTGTTTTATATACCGAAACCTGAGATGGAATTGTTGTGACATGAGAAGGAAAGAGTTAATATATACTCTTCTTGTTGATCGTGATGTTTGCATATTCATGTTGCTGTGAGTTGATTTATCTAAGTCTTGTTATGACTTGTGGCATGGTGCTTTGTATTCATTAACATTAATATTATTGATTGATCATGTTCCATGTTGACTGTTGGATTGAAAATACGTTGAGATTCATATTGTGATCAGATACAAGGATATATATATATGGGCTCGTGATCCGAGGTCTAGTTATAGATTCGTGATTCGAGGTCAGTTCCGGAGCGAGTGGTACATGGACACCATGAGTCCTCTACAGGTCATGACTATTGAGCGAAAATTGTCAGTAATGTGTGTGTACGGTTGAGATACTATCATTATTGTATTGCATTGCATCGGACTTGTATTATCCCTGTTGATGGTTGTGGCTGGACTTATCTTATACCTATGTTGGCTGATTTCTGTTGATGACATTATTTGGTTATGTGTTGTTGTGTCTATCTCCTTATCTTATTAATTTTATGAATGTATGCATGATACTAAGCTTAGTCGGCCTATGATATCTACCGGTACATAGTGTTTGTACCGATACTACCTTGCTGCATTTTTTATTTGAGTGCAGATTGTGTGCTAGAGACTTAGTCCAGACCTCATATATATTTAGTTGAGGCCAGTTGTTGACACCCAATTTTGTCCCGTCTTCCCCCAAAATATTTATTTACGCTTCTGATATTTTGGCAACTTTAAAATAATTATTTATATTTTTACTATAATTATTAGCCTCTTATTAATACCAGCATTTTCGTTCGCTAGCTGTTATTGTTTTTGTTACTGCTACCATTATTATTATTATTATTATTATTATTATTATTATTATTATTATTATTATTATTATTATTGTTGTTGTTGTTATTATTATTATTATTATTATTATTATTATTATTATTATTATTTTATTATCATTGTTATTTTATTATTACCGGTATTATGGTAATCCGCATTTTTATCATTTCAGCATTTTTTACCATCTTATGCACACGCATCGCATTTATTTTCGCATAACTAAATAATAGCATTTATTTACTGTTGACTTTCAAAATATTAACGCATGGCTATTACGATGTCGTATAATTTTATTTTTATCTGAGCACTAATAATTACGTATTTTTATACTAGATAATATTTTAGCACACGTTAGTATATAGTTTTTAAAACAGATCTTTTGTGCAAATTTAGAAGCCCAAAATAGCACAAGAAGGAATACATATTTTTAGCCCATCCGCCCCAATCAACTTATAACTATTTTCGGACCAGGCCATGAATGCCTAGCCCATGTTTTTAATTTATCAACCCAATCTTTTCGGACCAAACCACCGGCCCAAATCACCCAGCCCACTATTCGTTAAAGACCCGGTCCATTAACTCTCTAACCCGACCCGTTCGTTTTCAAAAGACAAAAACCACTAAGGTTCCTCTCTTCATCTCCGCCGCACTCCCTTCTCTCTCTCTCTCTCTCCTTCATCTCTTTTCTCCTTCCTCTCCATTTCCGGTTATAATCCACCTTCTCTTTAACCATGGACAGTTTGACAATCCCCATTCCGTGCAAAATTTATTTGTTTCGAACCCTAGAAGACGCACCCCTTTTCTCTTTCCACCGATGTTTTTAGTAAACTCACAGAGCCTTTCGTGGTAACAGGCCATGCGTGGCCATTTGAGGGAAGAAATTAATGCCTTCGTCCTTCCTCGTCAGTGTTTCAACCGTTGACAAGTTTAAGTTTTTTTGTTTGCTTCCTTTCTCCTCTGCTTCGATCTGAAAACCTTTTAATGGGCTTCGTCGATTTGTGAGGTAAAATTTGTTTCTTATCAGCTGCTTTTTTGTTTTTTCAAGGACTGATTTTAATTGTTTTTGTCTCATCATCTGTGGTTTCTGGGCAAGGGCAGAAGACCCCCCTAACGTTTGATTTGAAATCCCGCCTAATCTTTTAAAAAAAAACCTAGATGTGTCCTATAAATAATGGCTTGTTGAATTCATTAAGAAAAGTTCTCCAGCCGCCATAAGATCCCTAAAAAAATAATAAGTTTTGAAACCCTGAAAATCTCTAAAAATATAAGTCTTTTAATCGCCTAGAATTCCCTAAAATACTAATTATGTTTAGCAGTTGCAATATTGTTCAGTATCGAGTCACAAAATACTAAATTCTGTTCTGTTTTTGCTTTGGGTGTTCGTTTGAATTCGAGCATATGCAAGTTCGAATTTCGAAGTGTTTCGAGGTATATCGGAAGTTCGAGCCCCACTTCGCTGCACGCGAAGAAGGTAATTCTCCCTTCCCTTTTTTTTTTTTTTTTTTTTTTTTTTTGTATTTGAGGTTTATCTGTTCTGTGCCAGTTTGGTTTACTGTGTTGTATACTTTGTGTGTGTAGTTCAATATCTATAATGCGTTAGAATAGTCCGGTTCTATGTGTGGGTTATATTTGTGCCTAGCTTGATTTAGTTAAAAGGAATAAGGCTAGGTAAACTAATTTAACTAGTCATTAAGTATGCTAACCAGATCAATAATGCTCTTATGTTTGATAATTAAGTTTATTTGATAGGTTAAATCTGTTCGGTTCAATATGGCTTAAATGTGTTGCATAAGTTAAATCTTGACTTAATGGCATGATTAGCTCCATTTAAGCATGTTTCGTGAACTAGTAAAGTATGGTCCTTATAGGCTGGTTCTGTGTTATCAAGAGTGATGTTATGCATTTCCCATTAACCGAATGTGAACTAGTCGATTATGTCTTATGTGTTATTTGTAGTCTTAAGTAAATCCGACTTTGCTGTTGACTCAACTTATATGATCAAGCACGTTCATTTAAGCCTATGTCGTTTCGAATCTGTGTTAAAATATGTGTTGTGACTAATGGATCTTTTGGTTCTAATAGCATGGCTATAATATTCAATTCCCTTTAACTCAAATTAATACGCAAGCTAATATTAACACTCGAAGCATGCCCATGCCAGCTTAAAATCGAACTCATAATCCTAGAAAGAATCTGCGATTTTCGAACTTGCTGATTCTATCACATGTGAATATAATTTAGTTTCATCTTTGCTTAAGTTTGTGTGACTGGTTATCCATGGGATTTAGAATCCCGCCTCGCTGCTCGCTGTTTGTATGCTCATGTGCGGTATTGTATGACTCACGAATCACCCATAATCTGCAGACCCTTGTTACTGCTATTGCTATTCAGATTTTGTGCCTTAAGCATTTTTTTTTTGTGATCAGTGACCCTGTTGTCTTAGAATATTTTTCTAGTTAATTTTGTGAAGTTCACTGCCACTGCTAGGCAGATCTCTGTACCTTAGCATAATGCTGCAGTTAGTTAATTTTGTGGAGTACACTGTCATCGCTATGTAGATGCCGTCCGTCTTAGTATATTGTGTAGTTTTTCTTACGATGTCCAATGCCACTGCTATGCAAATTGCGTGCCTTAGTATGTTATAAATACTTTAATGCAGTTGAAGCAGTAAAGTTGTATACCTGTGTATGCTTGAGATATATCCATGAAAAATACATTAATAAGGAGGTTAGATTAGTCATTATGGATCAAGCTTGAACCTTTCCCGGTGTTAGCCATGCCTGGGATTCGTGAAATCCCTTGGAACTTGTGCAGCATCGAGAAACCGGGGGCGAAAGCTTTCCGATATTGACCTTCTATACATCCTTATGAGTGTGTATACATAAGGTATACTTCAAATATACACAGAATATACACGATCTGCTGATTTGTTTGAGTTTATATTTTACATGTTTAACATTATTCATTGATCGTATACTAATTCTTTTCCTTTTATTATATGCATGAACTTCGCATACGAGTCCGAGGGACTCGTCTTCCGCATTCGGTGTTGGGCCAAGGCCCAACGAAATGCTATTCCCCCTCTGTCCAATTTATGTCCGCAGCAAAATAAAAAAATAAATGAAAATTCTGGGCCAAGGCCCAATAGCGTGAACAGATCTCAGCAGTCCAAAAAAATGGGCTGAGCCATTCCCAACAGCAGACCATTCACAGCAGCCCAAAAATGGGCTAAGCCCATCTCATTACATTTTTACACCTCTATTTTATTTTATTGCATTTAACTTGTATTATTTTGACTAACACTTCATCTTACTCTTGTTTCTACTTAGCTTAGATGAATTATAGGAGAATTAGCATAGATAGTTTTAGAAATAACAGGTAGTTAATTTAAAGGGAAACTAATAATTAATTCAATAAAGTTCATTTTCTTCCTTTTTATGTTAAAATCATTTATAATATCCATAATATTTATTTTCATTAGAATAATTGATTTTCAAAATAACATGGCTACATATTTTGAGTTAAGGGAATCATTTTTTATTTTACTATCTTAAAAATGTTCAACGCGTCACTAATATATAAATATTAATCCTAGTATAATTTTATAAACATTTTAGATTAATCCGATTTCACATATTTTAGCCGAATATAGTGAAATAAAAGTTAATAAAAGAGAAAGAAACTCACGCCCTTTTCGTCATATTAAAATAAGTTTAGGCTTTTCTACATCACAATATTCATATAATATAATTTTTTATCTAAAGTTCACGTTTGTTAGATCTTCTCTTAAAAAGTTGTTATTCATGGGCAAATTATTCTATTTTCTACAGATCTTATTTTGAATAGCATTACTATATTTTCTAAGGCCTTAGCAATATCTTTAAGTTCTATTTAGCATTTAAAATCTTCTCTTATGCAAATTCTTATATTTTTCTACAAGTCTTATTTTTAAATAGCATTACTATTTTATTCAAAGTTTTAACAGCATTTCTAAGTTTCATTTTTAAAAGCATTTTCTTTATGCAAATTACTATATTTTTCTACAAGTCAGTTCAAATGGCATTATTATATTTCCTTTAAAGACTTAATAATATGTACAAGCTATTTTCTTAAAATTTAAGCATTATATTTAACTTTAATTAATTAACCTAAGTTTGGCCGGATAACCGTAGTTAACGGATCCTAGAGGATGCCTAACCCCTTCCCTTTAGGATAATTAGAACTCTTACCTAGAATCACATTGATTAAGCAGACTATTAACGGAGGTTTAGTTAGATTTACCTTAGTTAATAATTAGGTGCCCTAATTCACCTTAAAATCAATTAGGTGGCGACTCCTTAAATAAAGCAAAATAGGAATCACCAATATGTTGTACTCTAATTTGACCCATTAAAATGGCGTATAACAGCAGTTCCTGATCAGGTTCTGGGGTGAGCTTCTATCCATGTCATGCCGCTTGAAGATATTTCTTATTTGATGTCAGCTTTTATTCTAGACATTATTTACATTTATAGACAGTTGTTCATTCTTTAGACAGTTATGTTTTAGAGTCCTTGTACGACGACTTTTAGATTTTGGGGTTGTGATAGTTAGGATTTCCACACCTTTATTTATTTATGACATGACTAGACAGTTTGGTTGTTGTTGTTGTTGTTTCTTATTGTTATTCTTATTGTTATTCTTATTGTTATTGTTATTTTTATTTTTATTATTATTATTATTATTATTATTATTATTATTATTGTTATTATTAATGTTATTGTTATTGTTGTTGTTATTGTTATTGTTATTGTTGTTGTTGTTGTTGTTGTTGTTGTTATTGTTATTCTTATTCTTGTTGTTGTTGTTGTTGTTGTTGTTGTTGTTGTTGTTGTTGTTATTGTTATTGTTATTGTTATTTATTGTCCTTGAACGTTTTAAAACTAAATAGTTAATTAGTAATTGGTTAAAGGGGATGGTTCGCCCACTAGGGGAATGGTGTGGGTGTCACTCACGGCTAATTGGGTCGTGACATATTGTGTAGCCTTTTCAATCCTGTTAGCCTTGTTTACCTGTGGTTCCTCCTCATCTGCATCTCCAATCTTGTCATGAGGACTATAATTGTCCAGCAAATTATTGTTTAAGTCTACAACCAGGTTGATATCAGGCAAATGTTTCACATAAGTTGGTAAACTTGATGATTCATCAGAAGCATGCTCCTTCACAATTTCTTGATCCCTAGTGTCCTATTCTTGGTTGCTCATATGTGATTCTTCTTCAGTGTTTATCCTCATATTCTGATTTTTGCTATTGTTACTTTTATTCTTATCAATCTCCATGGGCTTTCCTTCACCGTATTCCCTTTCTATCACCCCATTTAGATTATTGTTCGTAATGTTCTCTATATTGTCCCTTGTGCTATGATCTTTAACTCTTTTGTTTCCAGTTTTGACTTTAACTTTGGTTCTTTTTTTTGGAGTTTTCTTTTTTTTTCTTTTTTTGATCCTATCCAGCCTTTCCTTCATAACTGAATCTTGCTTTTCATCCAACACAAGCATCTTGTTCTTACCATTTTTTCTCTTTTCTAGCATTTTTTCATCCCTATTCTTGACAACAGTATTCTCTTGTTGTTTCTTATCTTTCACCCCTTTGTTAGTCTCCTCTTCATCAACCATTTGCTTACCAGTATCCACCCCAATCCCCTTCTCTTTTTTCTTATCATTCCCCTTCATTTCACTGTTTCTAGCAACATTTTTGTTCTTCTGCTTATCCTTACCATCATTCTTAGTTTCATTGATCTTCTCTTGACTACTACTAGTTTTAGCAGTCCCAGAGTTAGCCTGCTTTTCCAGGGCAGCTTTCTCCTCAACTCTTTTTTGTTCAAATTTTCGACATTGAACTATAGAATGACCTAGTATATTGCAAAATCTATTGTACTTTGGCACACTCTCATAGTCAATTTTTTGATAAAAGCCTTTAACTGGACTTGGGTCAGCCTCCGATCCAATAAAGATAGAGGTAAGCTTTGGTTTCATTAGGTCCACTTCTACTCTTACTTTAGCCATGCTAGGTCGAGTTTTATGTTCAGTAGCCAAATCCATCGTAAAATAGAACTGACAATTTGTTTTAAATAATGCCATGAGTGGCAACGAAAAGGTAATCCAGGTAACAAAAACTCAAACTGGGACTGTTATACCCCTTTTTAACCGGGTTAAATTAGAGTACAACATATTGGTGATTCCTCTTTTTTGGTTTATTTAAGGAATTCATTAAAGTTGAGGAGTCGCCACTTAATTATTTATGGTGAATTAGGACACCTAAAGTTTATTAAAGTTATTTTTAAAGTTAGCCCTGTTTAAGGTCTGCGAAACTTAAGATTCTAGGTAAGGGTTCAATTAGTCTAAAGGGAAGGTATTAGGCATCCTTTAAGACCCATTAACAATGGTTAACCGACCGAACTTATATTAATTAATTAAGGCTAAAATGTAGGTGTAATATTTAAATATTTAAGAAAATATCTTATAAGTATTGCTAAAATTGTTTAAAGTAAAATTGGTAGAAAAAATAGTAATTGCATAAAAGAGTTTAGTTAAAAGTAAACTAAAAGAAGCGGAACAAATTTAAAAGAGTCATTTAATAAAGTTTTGTAAAAAGACTATTAATTCAACGTATGTTGTGCGAAGGTTGTTTTAAACAAATATGCATTTCAAGTGTTGGAAAGGAACTAAAGAGGAAGAGTTATCCGTTAGAAGCTAGTTTGCCTTTTATTTCTCAGAATAAGCTAACGTTAGTGTAAAATCTGTTACGTTTTAAACTTCTAAGATAGTAAGCATAAATTATGATTCATTTAGCCAAAATATGTAGTCATGCTATTTTAAAATCAATTATTCTAATAATAGAAAAATAACAGTATAGATATTATAAGTAGTTTTAACATTAAAAAAAGGAGGAAAAAAAATGAAATTTATGGAATTAATAGTTGATTTTCCTTAAATTAACTACCCATTACTAAAACCAAACCCCACTAATTTCGCTAAGGTTCATTCTAGCTAAGGAAGCACAAAATAAGGAAAAGTGTTAGTCAAATAATACAAGTTAAAGGCACAAAATAAAAGAGCAAAGATGACTAAATGGGCTCAGCCTATTTATGGAAATTGCTGCACTTTGTTTGCTATTGGGCTTCGGCCCAGAATCATTTTCATATGTTGCTGCTGAATGCTATTCCTGTCTTTTGGGCTTTGGCCCAGAAATTTTGTTTTCTATTTTGGCTGCGAACAGGGGCTGGACACGAGGAGAGGATTTCGTTGGGCTTTGGCCCAACGCCAAATGTGAAAGAAAACGAGTCCCTCGGGCTCGTATGCGATAGTCATGCATAAAACGAAAGAAAAGGATTAGTATGTAATCGATGAATAAGATTAAACATGTAAAATATACACTCAAAAACAGATCAGTAGATTGTGTATGTTCTGTGTATATTTAAGTATATCTCATGTATACACATTCATATGGCAACCAACAAAACACGGTACAATATAAAGCAACAGAGAGATCAATAATTGCTTGGCTATGATACCCTTAAAGATTTTGAAATTCGAACAAATGTTCAGTGGATTCTACAACTGCAGGGAAAGGAAAACTGGTACCATTTGATGTTTTTCAGCCAGTTCTCAGAGAGGGAAAAGAAAAGGGAAACATCAAGTATATCTTCAGTTAACAGAGAAATCTGAACTTAGAATGGGTTTGAGACGATATCATAAGAACCAACAGCCAACAGATTGTCATCGAACATTATGGCTCAGTTATCTTGTGCAGGGAACAGCAGATAAACACAGATTCAGAGGAGAATGAACTGGGTATTAAACTAAGTTTGGGACCAAGGATGAGACTGCCCCTTTTCGCACCCAGAACTAGTTATGTCACTAAATGTTAATCAAAGTTAAAGAAAGTGGTTATCGACTTAAAACAGATTCGAACGAGCAAGCGATAATATACAAAGGGAATCACTCAATAGGAACAAAGATATTTAATTTGATGCAGCATGATGTATCACATTAAGTCTCAGATGAACCAAACTAATATTAGGCAGAGGGTTTTAATCAAAATGTGCCACAAATTTGTAGGTGGTTCTTCGTACGAATTCAACCACAAAAGACCAATTTAGAGTGACATATGCAAACTGGACTGGACCAATAACAGGTTAAATCATACTGATTTTATTTAAACAAGTCATAGGTGCCTGAAATCAACTAGAACTGAGCACAAGCAAATGTCAATGAACTTTCAAGTGTTATGCTAGCCTATAACAGACTCATAGCAATTAAACACACACCTGATCTGAGCCCAGGTCACAGTACTTGAACACATGAAAACATAAACTCACTAGCATGTTCCAGACCCAAGCATATAGAACAATAATGGACTTAAACTACCATGTTAACAGAAAACTAAGCATTAAGCAACTCAAAGCAGTTACCATGTTAAACTAGGAAAATGAAAACCTTGGACAGTAATGTTGAAGTCCTAAAATGTTACCTCAAGTTCATTTTACATGCAGGGCTCTTTACAGTTAGTTTGAAAAAAAAAACACATTGAACACCTCTGCTAAGTTTAAAAACTCTCATGAGTTCATTAAGAGGGCAGATAGCTAGATACTTAAATGAATCATGACTATATTAATGTTATTCAATCAATCATACAGAGGACCAGATTATCCATGAAATAGCATAAGCACACCAAACTTAAATTAGACAAGGACTAACCCAACAACCAGCACCTTCTATCACCAAAGCTATTAATGTGTTAGTTTAACTAAGTAAGCCTCTGAATCCTCTTTTTTTAGGATATAAGTTGACGTCTAAACTGATTTAAATAAGTCTAATACAAGCTAATAATTCTCAGCTGAGGCTGAACAGAATACATAGACATGTTCATTCACTTGGCTAGATAACAGGGAAGATCCATATTGAGATTGAAAACTAGTCATTAGTAGCATTTGTTATGCACAAGAGTTAAATATCAGTAGACAAAACACGCAAGCATGTGGTTAACTTTCATTACTAACATACTCTTGACTAAGGAAGCAAATGAAACAAAAGAAACTAAGCTATGCCAAGTTAACTTCAGCAACATGAATTGGCTAAAACAGTAAAGAAAGCACAAAGACTATGCTAAACATGTTGATATCCTTATAACTTGACTGAAAGAGTAAATAAAGCGCAAAATTAAACTAATTAAACTATTACTAGCATCATAATTCAACTGCAATGGCCAATAAAGCACAAATTGAATTATACTAGACTACTACTACTAAGCATAACTAAACAAAGATAGGATTTAACGCACATAAATATATCCTAAACTAGCAATTAACATGGCCATCTTCTAACACATACACAGAAAATGAGAACCATCAGTAAACGCAGAAATGACTAAAGGAGAGGTAAGTTCACCTGTTTCGAGTGTAGTGAATTGGGGCGTCGAGGTCTCGAATCTACTCTCTCGTTATGAATAGATCTGAACACGACGAACGATTCGAACCTCAGATTGAAACAGACACGAAAGTTTATGTCGAGTAAATATTCAAGAACAGATGATGATTGATCAAAAGTGTACGAAATGTGAGGGTAAGCTCTGGGAAGCGCTGAATAATCGTTTCCTCAAGAACGCTAAGCAAAACTCGTCTAAAAAATGTTGAGTAATTCTGTTGTCCCCCAAAATACTGAATCAATTCCCAAAATATCTGAAAAATACCCCCCCTTTCGGCTATGACTAAGGGATGTATTTATAGGTGGAAAAGAAAAACGATAGGGTTAACGATTGGGCGGGATTTTAAAGCGAATAGCTGTTTGAAAACCGAATCGAATCTTTAAAGTTTGATCTCCCTTTTTCAGAAATCTCAAAGTGTTTTTGGACGTTTATGTTGACCCGAACGTTGAAGGTAGGAGAGAGAGGAGTGTGGGAGACAGAGGAGACAGAGGCGTGGGGGACAGTGGTGAGTGGGAGTGAGCGTGAGTGGAGGGAGGAAAGGGAAGGGGAGCGGCGGCGTTGAGAGATGAAGATAGAGGAGAGAGAGAGAGAGAGAGAGAGAGAGAGAGATGACGAGGAATGGGGGTGCGGCTGAAGGGTTAGGTTTTTAGGAAAATAAAATTGGGTCGGGTCGGGTATAAAGGTTGGGCTGAATTAAAATGGTAGTGGGTTGGTCGATTAATTTAAACGTGGGCTGATATAATGTGGGTTGGGTATTAAAATGTGGGTTGTTTATTTGGATAATATTGTATTTGTATTTTGAGCCATTAATTTGGCTAAAAATTGTTGATCCTTCCTCCTCTATTTAGTTATTTTTGGGCTTCTAATTTAATAATTAGTATAATATATACTATGTGGAGACAATTAATAATTAATATGTAGAAAAATAAATATTTTACAAAGTGTTGTGTTGTAATTAATTAAAGGGTTCCAAACCCGAAAATGAAACAATGACGAACATTTAAAATTTGTGATAAAGTAATGCTCGTAATGTTGAAAATAAAAGTAGCGAAAATAATAGTAGTAAAAAAAATAAAGTATTTAGCTCGTCAATAAATTTAGACGCCCGAGTAAAATAAAAAATTAAAATAAAGGAGGGACAAAATTGGGTGTCAACAGGGACTATAGGTGAGTCTTCATCTGGTTTAAAATCCGATGACCATTTTTCAAGCCACATGACTTCACCCTCAATTTCAATAGATCTTCTATACCAAACATTTTTGCAATCATCTTCATTATAGAAACCTAAGAAAACTGTGCGAAAATCGAAGACATCAATTTGCACTTTACCTTTTACCATGATTTTCTCAGCAAACTTCGATTGAATTATGTCAATTTGAGGACGGGTTCGAATGAATTTTTCCACCAAAGTGAACTTGCACTCATCAGCCATAACTCCATAGAAATCGTTTACTTTAAAGAGTACCGCTGGAACTCCATTATGGATAGTGTGTCGAGCTTTCAAATTAGGATTACCATATCTTTTTTTTATGGGGGGTCTGAATAGTAGGAGTTTGAATTGCTTAAGCATAGTTAGGTTTTGGAGAGTTTTGTTCCATGGTAGAGGTCGCCTTAGTTAGATCATGAATAATTTCAACCAGACGCGCCGGTTTCGGGGGATTGCGATCCCCATAGGGAAGGCGTGTGCGGTTCAGTCGCGTTTGTATGGGAAAAATTGACCGTTGGAGTTAACAGTATATTTAGTGTACGGAGAGAGTTTTATTCATTTTGATAAAGGGATGTTCGAAGAAGAGAATTCTGAATTTACATTTGACGAGTTCAATCTTTAGGTTCTTAGCATAAATTCATAACACTTTTAAAATTATATGTTCAATTTGTTTGTTGTTGCTGTTGACACCTAATTTTGGCTCGTCGTGCTTAAAATTAACGCTTTGGGAGCCCTGATTTAAAGAGCACGAAATAACATTTTTTACACATTTTTGCATTTTTTGACAATTTATCAATAATTATCCTTATTTTAGGAATTGTCACGCCCCAAAACCCACCCTAGACGTGACTGGCATCCGACGTCCTGAACAACATCGGAAGAACCTAAACAATACAATAATAATACTTGAACCCGCCAGGTTCAACATTCGCCTCCAATAATTTATAAATTAAATGTAACAGATCGTGAATACATGAATTAATCGGCGGAAGTCTTTATAATTTAAATGATTCACTCCAAAACATGATAGTGTGCCCGAAAGAGTTAAACGACAACTCGTCTTCTACCCACTTTCGAATGTATACCAAGGAGCTTCTAAGAATAAAGAGTAAATGTCTAACCCATCGGGACGCAGCCCGGAGACTAAAATAAGTAAATGGAATTAAATAAATAGAGTGTCCCACGAACGAATGTGTGGGCTCACCAAATCAGCCGCAACAACAAGTTCTTCCTACATGCCTGGAGTATCAAGAACCTGCTCTTCTCCGTTACCTAACATACCATAAAAAACAACAATGGTATGCCTGAGTACTTCGTACTCAGTGAGTGCCTCGGAGACAATGAGTAATAAGAAAATAGAGTACATAATACATAAAGAAATTAGTCTTGCCAGTCAGGTGAGAGCGATATAAGAATAGTTATTCAGTTTATGTATCTCAATAATAAGTATCAAAACCCATTTATAAAGCCTCTTGTCAAGTTACACCTTCGAATATGCCTTTTTTAATCGATTAAAATAGTCATCAACAATTCCATAAGAGAATAAGAATGTCACACATGCCAATACAGGCCCAAGAATCAAGCATATCGCGTATAGCGTACCACACCGGAACATATAATTCTCGGTGGCTATCCTTCCTCCCGAATAGCTAGGCATAAATCACACCGGACTATGTAGTACGCGGTGGCTATCCTTCCTCCTGAATAGCTAGGCATAAATCACACCCCGGGTAGCGAACCCAGCGGTGGCCACTCTTCCTCCCGAATGGCTAGGCAATGACACACTAGGATCCATAGTGGCTACCCTTCCTCCCGAGTAGCTAGGCTAAATACAACAACAAAGTTCATAGCATAGAAGCCGATTCACAATTTGTCTCAAAGTAATCACACCATCAAATAGCATTAAAGTTCATTATGCCATTACGAAAATCCATAATTTCATAGATAATCTTGAAAACGTTTCCACTTCTTTAAACAAGATTCCTTTGTCATAGTTCCTTTGTAAAATCATCAATACCAACAATTAACCATCATCACTGATCATCTTTTATAGAAGAAACTGATTATGATTTCATATACGTATACAGAGGATAATACCATCAAGGTTTAATGTGGGCTTGTCCCCTCACGCACATTAACCATTAATCAAAACAGGTAATAAATTTAAAGAGTGTAAAACCAATTCATCATATCATTCAAAACATGCTTTTATAAAGAATCAATCTTTCAAGAGAGTTTGCAAAAGGGACATATAAATTACCTTTATATTCAAAAAGGATTTTATTTTTTAAAGAGACATACCTTAATTTGTTAAACAAGGTTTAACAAATCAATTTTCTAATGAAGAACACCCAAACCCTAGCTTGAATCACTTTGGAAAGAATTATGTTACAAACACTAGGTTTTGGTCACAAAAATCATGTTAAGCATCATGGGTTTGATGTTAGAAAGGGATTAGGAACTGAATTCAACCTAGAATCATGATAAAACACACCTTGTAGGGTTCTTGAGGCTTGGGACTTGTTCTTCCTGACTTTAGGGTAATTTTTCGTGAATGGGGTGTTGGGGAAATAAACCCCAAACCTTAAATATAACTTAAAACGCGTAAACCCGACTTTTTGACTCGAATCCGACCTGTTTCGCGATGGGTCCGCGATGCGGGGCCATCGCGCAATGTTCTGCAGCTCAATACTCAGACTTGCGCGATTGGCCCGCAATGCGGGGCCATCGCACGCGCCCCCACGCGCCTGAAAAAGTGACGGGTGTCGGTTCTGCACAGTGTTCGGTAAAATGGACATAACTTCTTGTACGTAACTTCACTTGGGTTGGGCGATCTACCGTTGGAAAACTATTTCAAATATCTACAACTTTCATGAAGGAAGTTTTTCCAAATTCACAACACATTTTCATGAAAATCGCCCAGACGACAGACCTACCAAAACTTAGGCGAATTTAAGAGACCTTAAGAACTTCACTAGTTGGTTTGACTTCAAAACGACCATCTCCCACCCGAATTCATCAAGAATTGATTCATATAGATATAATATCATCTTAATACTAGATTTTTACGCATTCACACCTAGTTCAAGTTTACGAGGTGTTACAGGAATTTTATCAATTTATTGTCATTTTTAAGAATCATTATTTTTGCACATGTACAGCGTAATACTACCATTGTGTGCAATTAATAATCGTTTCTTTTATTTTATGTCAATACATTTCTTGTATCTTATACGTTAAATTTTATACTTACATTATTATTTATACATGTATTAGTTAACTATATTTTACAGTCCGTCAGTGTAGAGAAAATCGAAACAGTTAATTTTAAACGCGGAAAAAACAATTCGATCAAATCAAGATCTCGTCACCTTTTAAAAAGTTGACATTTGAAGTGATGGGTTGAGTTCTTCATCCATTGATTAATAGATTTTTATACGTTGGTTAAAAGGGTGAAATCCCCATTGGACAATAACCTAAGGATTAAAATGAGCATTGAGGGGACAAGGGGGTATGGCTTTATATATTTTTTGGACAACAAAATGGGTCACTTTATTTTATAAAAGAAATTAGGGGGTTTAATTTTATTTTATCATCTTTTGTCTTCATTTACACACACACACAATACAAATATTTTCAGATTCCCAAAACCTTAAACTCCTCTCTTCTTTCTCCCCTCCCTTTTCTCTTTCCAGTCGCCATCCCCGACGACTCATCACCACGCCGGAGCTCCGAGCTTCGGTGAACCCCAACATCACAACGACATCATCACTCTCCTTCTTCCCCTCTTCGTCTTTTTCGCTGCTCCGACGAAGAGCTTCTAGCTCCGGTGAACCGAAGCAGCCAACAACTGCCCGCACACCACGACACCTCCATCAACCACCACTGCCCATCACGTCACCACCATCACTACCAACCAACAACACCACCAAAGCTCTGACGAACTACCAGCCCACACTCCTCTCTCTCTCCTCTTTCCCCCTTTCCTTCCGCTTGCCTCACTCCCTCAACCACACTGCCACCGTTCTCCGCTGCTCACTAACACCCCAGTCCTCTTTGTACCACCTTGACGCCGCCACTATTCTTGCCGGATACACAGATCTGGCCAGAAGAAGTTCGACGCCGGCAAGTTCCGTTCTAACAATGGCGGACCAGCCGCTGCGCCGTTCCCTCTGTCTCTCTTCTATTTTCCTTTTATTTTTCTCTTCACTGTGTTTTGGTGTTTACAAGTGGGATTTCGATGAGCCCTGAAACTCTGGCGAACTATGTGGGTTGTTACACTGTTTGGGCTTCGTCCGTTGTGATAGTTTTTCTTTCACTGCTACTGTTGTTGATTTTGATTACTGTTGGACTATTTCTTGCACTTTCTTTTTTTAACCGCCGCTAACGTTTTCCGCCGAAGCTACTACTACTGGTTTATTTTTTGCTTGTTTATGACTGTTGTGCGCCATGTTTGGCTGATGTTGTTATTTTCTCAAGAACTTGGCTCTGCTACAGGACAATTCTTGACCGGATTTGTGCTTTTTTGGTGAACTGCTACTGCACTATTACGCTTCTATTTCATAATATTTTTTACATTATCTTTTGCTAAATATATGTTGGTTTTGTGCTCGGTAAATATTACTCCGGCGGCCAACGGGACTGTTTTTGATGCTTTTATCCTTTTTATCATTTATTTAAATTCATTTGTGCTAATACTAAAACCAAATGGCCAATGAAGAAATTTTCGTCGATTTCCAAGGCCTCCCATGTACAAAAGACGGGTTTTTTATTTTAAGTTTATTCATTATTTCTTTAATTCATTCGATAGTTATTTATTCTCTTACTAACACTTTTACTTAGTGTTTATACAGGTACCCGGAGATACATTCCGAAGACGACACTCGGAAGGAACTCGAAGACTTCATCGAATCACTGTTTGTATTTACTTTCCGCATTTTTTTATAACTGTACGGCTAAATACCTAGATTGGCCCTTTAACTTGACACAATTTTTAAGTTAGACACTTTAACTTAGTTGGTGACCAGATAGACACCTCAACTTGATAGAAATGTATCTTTTAAACACACAAGTCAGTTAAACCAAGTGCGTGTGCATCACTTGCTGATGATGTGTCAAAGAACGAATAAGATAGAGACACGTGGAATAAAAAAAATCTCGAGCACAACCCTCTTTGATCTTCTTGTTCGTTCCAAAAGAATCAATCAAACTTTGCCTTCATTCTCCATTATTTGCTTCTGCAAATTCACATGTAAGTTATAGCAGTCAATTATTATATTCTTCTTCTCCAATGGTTCCCTTCATCTCTCTTTCTTCTCCCTTACCACCGCCCATGTCCCACTCTCACTTATGTTATACACCATTTTAACCTGGGTTAGAGCGGAGTACAACATATTGGAGATTCCTATATTGCTTTGTTTTAAGGAGTCGCCACCTAATTAATTTAACGGTGAATTAGGACACCTAAATGTTAACTAAGGTAAAGTTAAAACTAAACCTCTGTTAATGGTCTGCTTAACCAGTGTGATCTAGGTAAGGGTTCTAGATTATCCTAAAGGGAAGGGGTTAGGCATCCTTTAGAATCCGTTAACTTACGGTTATCCGACTAAACTTAGGTTAATTAATCAATGTTGGATATAGTATTTAAATTTTTAGGAAATAGCTTGTGCAAATAAGACTTGTAAAAGATATAACAATTTGTGCAAAAGAAGATTATAAATGCCATTTTATAAAAAAAAGGACTTCAAATAATAATGATGTTTAAAAATGGGGCTAGTAATTCGCATAAGAGGAGATTTTAGGATGCTATTTGAAATAAAAGCTTATAAATGTTGCTAAGGCTCTCAAATAAAATGCTAATAAAACCTATAGAAAAGAATATGATAATTTGTATAAAAGGAAAACTTCAAATGCCATAAAATTTATAAATATTGTCAAGGCTTTAAATAAAAGTGCTATTTAGAATGAAATTTGTAGAAAATATAATGATTCGCATAAAAGTAAACTTCTAATGCTATTTTAAAATAAACTTATAAATGTTGCAGAGACTTTTAAATAATGATGATGTTTAAAACAAAATTCGCATGACTGTATAAGTAAAAGAAAATGCAGGTTTGCGTAATGTTTTAATACATATTTGAAACAAACTAAACTATGATGTATTGATTAACTTTGCATTTTAGAAGCATAAACGAGATTATATTTTATTAACTACATCCGGCTAAAATATGCATAATTTAGATAAAACTTTAAAGAATGTCTACAAAATATTCTTTAGTTTTTCCCCTTCTCTTTTTAATTAACTACCATTATTTCTAAACTGTCCATACTAAACTCCCCTGCAATTCATCTAAGCTAACTAACAAAAAGGAAAATAAAACGAAGTGTTAGTCAAACAAATTCAAATACACAAAGATAATAAAATTGGATGAAATGTAAAGAAATTCAAATGGGCTTGGCCCATTTTGGGCCGCTACTGTCCGTTGCCATTGCCATGGGCTTCGGCCCAGCAGGATGGTGAAGCAGATCGCTGCGGAACCTGATGGGCTGACTTGGGAGAGATTATGTTGGGCTGCGGAGCCCAACATCGAATATAGGAGGTGAACGAGTCTCTCAGACTCGTACGCGAGGTTCATGCAAAGAAATGAAAGAAAAAGAGATTAATATATTATCAATAAGGTTGAAATATAAATTTGAAACAATTCCGTCGATTGTATATATTATGTATATCCAAACGTATTTCACGAATATACTTCAATAATACGCAGATATACACCTCGACCATACAACAGTCAATAAACATAAAAAAAAAACCAACTACTAAATGTGCTAAGGCAAAAATCCGCAAGCAGTAGCAATAATAAAGATCTGTAGATTGCGAGACAACCAATGAATTATGTAATTCCGCATGTGAGCATGCAACAGCAGGCAGGTATTGCAATAGACATGTCAGCCTTTAAATTCCCAAGATAGCCTCAATCCATTTAGGTAAAGCGAAGAGTATAGACATATGATCCAAAGCATTTTAGTTGTATCAGGATATCTAAACTTCACATTTTTATATCAATAAACCAGTAAGCCTATTTATGACAGCCAAATTACACATCAACAGCTGTAACGATATCCAGTTGTCTCTCTCTATTCAAACCAGATTAAACTTTTAATCTCATATTGCACAATTGTTCAGTCATGTAGGATTGTTAGGCAAGTTCACAAGATCACACAGGCTCGTTTTTTTTTTTAAATCTTCAAAAAACTGTTTCATACTAGTACATTGGCACCTAGTAAATAACCCTAATTATGACAGCCACAAGGGCTAAACAAGCATATAAGATTCTGCCAAACAGACGAGAAGCTAAAACAGGGGAGTTCACAGAATAAGAAACCACCATGATGAGTCTAAGAAAAGGGAAACCATTGGTACTAGTTATCATGTAAAAAAACCCAAGATTTATAGATATATTCCAATCAGACTATACCAATCTCTCATGCATAAGCAAACAAAAACAATCCACTAAATGATCAAATATATATATAGGAATTAGACAAGTTGATACACTTAACAAATTTCTGGGCCAAGGTATGATTTTAAACAAGCATCACATCAGTTTATCGAGCAATGTTTTGGGAAGCAAGAGTTTGCACATTTGAACAGGATTTAACTTCAACAAAAATAAGAACATGATTTTAACAGGTTTAGATTTTCAATAGTACCATACTCAAATCCTTTATAGAGTCACTATCCTATTTAAACTAAACTAAGAATTACATCTAACACAGTAGAAATTAAATCACATGCCCAGATGACAAGGGAAGAAAAAAAAGACTGGACTAAAACAGCAAGATTTAGGAATAACAATGTCTTGACCGTGCCATTATTATCAACTCAACTACCTAAACTTTATGCTAAACAGGTTCAACTTAACAAGCTGAGCTATCACATGAATATGCTTGACTGGACTGATTAACTCAACCCATGAGCCAAACTGAATAAGCATCTATCTTGGCCAACCAAACTAAACTAACACTTAAGTGCACTCAATAAGCTAACTATCCTGCTTGACTAATTCAAATCTAACATGAACATGCTTGTAAAGACCAACATATAAGTAGTTTAAACCAAAAGCACCAAACTAGACCAAACATAATCAATTGACAGGCTGAATCTTCGTGCTTAAAATAGGCAGATCAAACTAACACAAGTATGCTGCACAAACTGAGCTAAACTAGCATATAAACATGGTTCATTTGAACTAAACATTATGCTTGAGCTAACACAAATATGCCTATACAGACTAAACCAATACATTAACAGGTTAAGATGAATCAAGTTGGGCTAAACATGCTCAGTTTAGGCAGGCTTAGTCACCTATTTAACAAAGCATATTAAAACTAACACAAACATGCTAGACAAACTGAGCTTACTGACGAAAGCACAAAATCAACAGGACAGCACATCATATAGCCAACATCTTTTAGGAAACCGAATTAACTAGCATGCATGAGTATTATTCAGCCACCAGAAGGACGTGCTCAGTTACGTTAACATGCTAGACTAACTAAATCAAAAAAAAAATGCTAGAATACGAACAGGTCTTTCTGTCGAGCTAACTAATTAACATGCCCTAATAATCGACTAGCACCAAACACACAAAAGGGGAAATGGAGAGTAAATTACGCACCTTCTTCAGATGCAGCGAACAGGGTGTGAAATCCTCGATATACACTCGAAACTTCAAACAACAGACTCGATTCTCGGAAATAAAGGACTGTTAGAGTTGAAAATTTTTGCTTAGGAGATTTTTGGCAACAAACGAAAGCTTTGATTTCTATGGAATCTTCAGGTGAAAAGACTCGATTTTTCAAAGGGGTTTGTGCGATTTAAGAACTCAATTCGTTTGGGGGTTTCTGAATGTGTTGTGCTCGTCTCTGTTCCTGTTTTTTCTCGTTCCTGTTCGTGTTGTTCCCCTCCCTTTCTCTTCGTTCTCGTTTACTGTTGCTCTTTATAGGTTTTTGTTTTGTTGTTTTTGTACTGAAAAAGGGAAGGAGGAGCGGGAGAGAGAGAAAAGTGGGGGACAAGGGTGAGTGGGGAACGGAGAAGAAGGAGGGAAAGGGGGTGAGTGGGAGCGGCGGCGAGGGTTTTCGGGGTAAAGGGCGACGAAGGAGAGAGAGAGGGAGAGGAAAGAAGGGTGCGGCGGTGAGAGGAGATGAAAATGAAGGGGAAACCCTAAAAAAGGGTTTCCCTTATTTGGCTGAAAAATGAATTGGACCCGGTCCATTTGTGGACCGGGTCAAATTTTAGACTGCGTATTAAAAGAACGGACTATTAAATTAAACATGGACTGATCTAAAAAATTGAGATAAAAAGTATGGTCTAGTCCAAAAAAAATATTAGGAATTAATCGGACTTTGATTTGGGGTCCGGTAAGTCAATGTACGGACCGAGTGCAAGAAATAGTTTGGCTTCTAAATTTAAATAAGAGACACATTTTGATTAACGATGTACTAAGGGTGCCAGAATATCACCTGGTACGAAAAAAAATGTGTAATTGTAAAAGAAGATCCGGGTAAAAATTATATGATGTCGCAAATGACCGTGCTATAACATTTAATGACAAACGCTATCATTTAAATGTGCGAAATAAATGCGATGTGTGTGCGGAAGTTGGTAGAAACGTCGAGAAATGCAAGTTTTAATAATACTAAATAATAGTAGCAAATAAATAGCGGTAGTAATACTGCTAATAATGATAACAATAATGATAATGGTAATAATGATAATGCTGATGATAATGGTGATAAAAAATAATAATAGATATAATAATAATAGTACATAACAAATATTGATAATTAATAACAAATAACAATAAGAATAATGATAATAATTAATAATAATAATAAATATGGTAGTAATTAATAATAAAAAAAATGACAATTATTGATAATAACAAAAAATGATAATAAATTAATAATAATAACAGTAATAGTGGTAATAATAAAATAATAATGATAATAATAATAAGAAATAATAATGATGATAATAATAATAATAAATAACAATTATTGATAAAACAATGATAATAATTAATAATAAAAAAAATAACTATGATAATGATGATTAATAATTAATAACAAAAATAACGCTGATAATAATGATTAGTAATTAATAATAATAATAACAATAATAATAATAATAATAATAATAATAATGGAAATAACAAGAATAATAATAATTAATGATAATTAGTAATAAATGATAATTTAAGAATAATAATAATAATAATAATAATAATAATAATAATAATAATAATAATAATAATAATAATAATAACTGCAGTAGAATAAAAACGTGGGTGTTAATAAAAGACTAATAATTATAGTAAAAATTTAAATGCATATTTTTTAATTTCTCAAAATACCAGAAGTATAAATAGGTATTTCGGAGGAGAGGCGGGACAAAATTGGGTGTCAACAACTTGTCCCTCTTTGCCTGGTAATGATGAAAGAATTTTCGGGCAAAGACGTTGACTTAGTAGCCTATTTTGTCCCGGCTAAAGGATTGTGGAGGACTAAGGGTAAAGAAAATTACGGCCGAACTCTGGTCTCTGAATCGCCTACATATCTCGGGTTGCACGAGAATCGGGCCGTGTGTAGTTCTGGGAAGACTACGGCACCTATGACTGGCAACTCATGATTTGATGCGAATCTTCGCAAAAAATATTGTCCCAGTGTCGAATTATGATGACACTGGGTATTGTGATAGAACCCTAAAAATTGATTGTGCTGGAATGTGAACGGGAAATTTGAATTTGGAGCCGAGTGTTCGAGGTAGATCTTTGACCCTTGTCGAGAAGTCTGCTTGTCCTTCCCGACGTATTGCCCCAGTTCGCTGCCGAAGAAATAGTTCCACGTTGCGCTAAAGCTCCTGCGAAACTAAAAACTAGATGAAAATAGTCAGGAAGAATAAATATTGAAATATAGCGACGCAAGTGCGGTGCAATGCGGCTGCGAGCATATGCAGGGCATTAATAAAATAATAACAAGACAGGGCAGATGCGGTGCGATGTCTTATGCAAAAATTTAAAAATGGCGGTGCATGGCCCATGTAACATATGGAAGGCGGTGCTAAGGGCGGTGCGCAACCCATGCAGAAATTTAAAAGGGCGGTGCATGGCCCATGTAACGTATGAAAGGTGGTGCTCAGCCTTATGCAGAAATTTACAAAGGGCGGTGCATGGCCCATGTAATGTATGAAAGGCGGTGCATGGCCTTATGTAGAAATTTAAAAGGGCGGTGCATGGCCCAGGCAATATGAAAGCGATGCAAAGGGCGGTGCGCAGCCCATGCATCATATGAAAGGCGGTGCATGGCCTTATGCAGAAATTTAAAAGGGCGGTGCATGGCCCAGTAAATATGAAAGCGATGCGAAGAGCGGTGCGCAGCTCATGCATCATATGAAAGGCGGTGCATGGCCTTATGCAGAAATTTAAAAGGGCGGTGCATGGCCCAGACAATACGAAAGCGATGCGAAGAGCGGTGCGCAGCTCATGCATCATATGAAAGGCGGTGCATGGCCTTATGCAGAAATTTAAAAGGGCGGTGCATGGCCCAGACAATATGAAAGCGATGCGAAGAGCGGTGCGCAGCTCATGCATCATATGAAAGGCGGTGCATGGCCTTATGCAGAAATTTAAAAGGGCGGTGCATGGCCCAGACAATACGAAAGCGATGCGAAGAGCGGTGCGCAGCTCATGCATCATATGAAAGGCGGTGCATGGCCTTATGCAGAAATTTACAAAGGGCGGTGCATGGCCCATGTAATATATGAAAGCGATGCAAAGGGCGGTGCGCAGCCCATGCATCATATGGAAGGCGGTGCATGGCCTTATGCAGAAATTTAAAAGGGCGGTGCATGGCCCAGACAATACGAAAGCGATGCGAAGAGCGGTGCGCAGCTCATGCATCATATGAAAAACGATGATTAATGCAGGTGCAGTGCAATGCGGCTGTAAGCACACGCAGTGGCAAAAAATAAAAGCAATGTATTCGAAAGCAATTCAAAATATTTGTGCGTTGATATATATTTGAAAAAAAATAATTTGCAAGATTAGCTTATGGTGATCGCCGAAAGTTATTTATATTTGAAGACATAATTGATAGAAGAATGCTCAAACCGTTTGACGCGCCATCATTTCAAGGTCGTGCCTATTTCGCTCCTGCAACTTGGCAACCTGCATCCAAAGAAAATTTGTAAGTTTGGGGAGGGGGTTGATTCGCGTTGACTTGGGGATCTGGCTCTTGCGCTTCGTGCCTCCAGCTTCGTATGGACTTGTAACCTCCGCTCATTTTAAGTCTTGGCCGACTAGTAAACAGTCTGATTAGAATCACATTATTTCGAGAAAAAAAAAAAAAAAAAAAAAAAAAAAAAAAAAAAAAAAAAAAAAAAAAAAAAAAAAAAAAAAAAAAATAGACATAGTAAAACTATATGTATGGTGATAAATAATTTTGCTGAACTCGGAACTGTGACACATTGTGAAACAAAGCGAATGCCCCTTTTCCGAAGTTTTCTTCTGCCCGAAGACTCTGTCGAACAATATTCTCCCGAGTCTGTCGATGTTGTCTTACGGTGATCCCTTTTAAAAAAAATTGTCCCAGTTTCTGGTGCAAGGGATGTTGATCTTTTCAAAATGGCGAGACCGAGCCTACATAGGCTGCCTACGTATCCCACTAGGGGAATCAGGTCGAGCGTAGTTCAAATTACAAGCGGAAATAAAATTGGAATTTTGAAGTGATGTGACCGAGGCCTATGCGGGCCGCCTACGTATCCCCCATGGGAATCAGGTCAGGCGTAGTTCATATTACAAGCGGAAATAAAATTGGAATTTTGAAGTGATGTGACCGAGGCCTATGCGGGCCGCCTACGTATCCCCCATGGGAATCAGGTCAGGCGTAGTTCATATTACAAGCGGAAATAAAATTGGAATTTTGAAGTGATGTGACCGAGGCCTATGCGGGCCGCCTACGTATCCCCCATGGGAATCAGGTCAGGCGTAGTTCATATTACAAGCCAAAGGATATTGATTGGAATTATACCCAAAAGACCTAAACTGATATAGGTTTGTCATGCATCCCGCCACGGGGAGTAGTGTCATTACATGAATAAGTGTTGCGGGATATTACATACAAATAAAGAAGGCTTCTAAATATAATATCTCTTGACGGCATCTGCGTTGATAGCTTTCGGCCAAATTTCGCCATCCATTTCTGCTAGGATTAACGCTCCTCCAGTCAATACTCGATGAACCATATAAGGTCCCTGCCAGTTAGGTGCAAATTTTCCTTTAGCTTCATCTTGACATGGGAATATGCGTTTCAGTACCAATTGCCCCGTTTTGAATTGCCTCGGTCTTACTTTCTTGTTGAAAGCTCTGGCCATTCTATTCTGATAAAGTTGTCCATGACAAACGGCATTCAATCTCTTTCCATCAATGAGCATCAATTGTTCGTATCGATTCTGCGTCCACTTAGCGTCACTTAACTCAGCTTCTTGGATGATTCTCAAAGAGGGTATTTCTACCTCAGCAGGTAACACCGCTTCTGTCCCGTAGACCAAAAGATAGGGTGTTGCCCCTGTTGAAGTTCTCACGGTAGTGCGATACCCGAGAAGAGCTAACGGCAGTTTCTCGTGCCAATGCTTGTAATTATCGATCATCTTCCTCAGTATTCTCTTGATGTTTTTATTGGCTGCTTCAACTGCCCCATTCATCTGAGGGCGATAAGGAGTGGAATTGCGATGAGTAATCTTGAAGGTATCGCAAATCTCCTGCATTAGACCACTGTTAAGGTTAGCGCCGTTATCCGTTATGATTGACTCCGGGACTCCGAATCGGCAAATAATGTTGCTCCGAACGAAATCCGCTACCACCTTCTTTGTTACCGACTTATGTGAAGATGCTTCCACCCACTTTGTGAAATAATCAATGGCTACCAAAATGAACCTGTGCCCATTCGATGCTGCTGGCTCGATAGGACCGATGACATCCATACCCCAACTTGCGAAAGGCCACGGAGAACTTGTCACATTTAATTCATTTGGCGGAACTCGAATCAAATCACCATGAATCTGACATCGGTGACACTTCTGCACAAAACGGATACAATCGGACTCCATAGTCATCCAGAAATAGCCTGCGCGAAGGATCTTCTTGGCCAGCGTAAAGCCATTCATATGAGGCCCACATGTGCCGCCATGCACTTCTTCAATCAAACGAGCCGCTTCTTTGGCGTCAACACATCTTAATAATCCTAACTCCGGAGTCCTCCTATACAGGATTTCTCCGCTTAGGAAGAAATGGTTTGCTAATCTCCGAAGCGTTTTCTTCTGAACCCTAGTTACCCCTTCCGGATAGTCTCCGGTCTTAAGATATTTGTTAATGTCGTAGTACCAAGGTTCCCCATCAGGCTCTTCGTCCACATAGAAGCAATGTGCATGTTGATCGTGCACGTTTATCTTGATAGGATCTATGCGGTTCTTGTCTGGATGCTGAATCATAGAAGACAACGTGGCCAAAGCATCAGCGAACTCGTTCTGTGTCCTTGGAACGTGTTTGAATTCGACCTTAATGAATCTCTTACACAAATCCTTTACGCAGTGCAAGTACGGAAGTATCTTCCCGTTCTTAGTTGTCCATTCGCCTCGCACTTGATGAACCAGCAAGTCTGAATCGCCTATAACCAGAAGCTCTTGTATATGCATGTCAGCTGCCATTCTGAGGCCGAGAATACAAGCCTCATATTCTGCCATATTGTTGGTACACGGGAACTTGATTTTGGCTGAAATGGGATAGTGCTGGCCTGACTCTGAAATCAAAACTGCTCCAATGCCGACCCCTTTAGAATTTGCCGCCCCGTCGAAGAACAGCCTCCACCCCGGGTACTCTTCTGCGATGCCTTCCCCGATGAACAACACTTCTTCATCCGGGAAATAAGTTTTAAGGGGTATGTATTCCTTGTCCACAGGATTCTCTGCAAGATGATCAGCTATCGCCTGCCCTTTGACAGCCTTTTGAGTAACATACACAATGTCAAACTCGCTCAACAACATTTGCCACTTAGCTAGCTTCCCCGTAGGCATAGGCTTCTGGAAGATGTACTTGAGTGGGTCCATCCTCGAAATGAGGTAAGTAGTATATGCAGACAAATAATGTCTCAACTTCTGTGCAACCCATGTCAAAGCACAACAAGTGCGTTCCAATAACGTATACCGTGCCTCGTAAGGTGTGAACTTTTTACTCAAGTAATATATCGCTCGCTCCTTCTTTCTTGTCTCATCATGCTGTCCTAATACACACCCAAAAGCATTTTCTGATACGGACAAATACAATAACAAAGGTCTTCCAGCTTCTGGAGGCACCAAAACAGGCGGGCTAGACAAATACTCTTTGATTTTGTCAAAGGCCCTTTGGCAATCTTCAGTCCATGTGGTAGGAGCATCCTTTCTCAATAACTTGATTATTGGTTCACATATCACCGTTGATTGTGCTATAAATCGGCTGATGTAGTTGAGGCGCCCGAGGAAACTCATCACATCTTTCCGACTCTTTGGAGCGGGCAATTCCTGAATGGTTTTTATCTTCGAGGGATCTAACTCTATGCCTCTTCTGCTCACAATAAAACCCAACAATTTCCCTGCAGGTACTCCAAATGCACATTTTGCGGGGTTCAACTTCAGATTATATCGCCTCAACCTGTCGAAGAACTTTCTTAAATCCGTTAGATGGTCTGAGCTCTTTCGTGATTTGATGATGATATCATCCACATAGACTTCAATCTCTTTATGGATCATATCATGGAAAATGGTGGTCATGGCTCTCATGTAGGTAGCTCCTGCGTTTTTGAGCCCGAAAGGCATCACCCGATAGTAGTACACCCCCCAAGGTGTGATGAATGCTGTTTTTTCTGCATCTTCCTCATTCATTAGGATTTGATGATATCCTGCGTAGCAATCAACGAAAGACTGCAACTCATGCTTTGCACAATTATCAATAAGCATATGAATATTCGGGAGGGGAAAGTCGTCTTTTGGACTGGCTTTGTTGAGATCTCGGTAATCCACGCACACTCTAACTTTGCCATCCTTCTTAGGCACGGGAACGATATTGGCTAGCCAAGTGGGGTACATCGTAGTTCGTATGACCTTTGCATCGAACTGTTTAGAGATCTCCTCCTTGATTTTCAAACTCAAGTCTGATTTAATGTTTCTTTTCTTTTGCTTTATCGGAGGACAGGATGGATCAAGAGACAACTTGTGCGAAACAATGTCAGTGCTTAATCCGGGCATATCATCATAAGACCAGGCGAACACATCTATGTACTCTTTCAAAAGTTTGATCAATTTCTCCCTCTGTGACGGAGTTAAGTGGACGCTGATTCTTACTTCCATCATGATTTTTGAATTACCCAAATTTATGATTTCTGTTTCATCCAAATTTGGTTTTGGCTTATTTTCAAAATATTCATAATCTTTAGTTAATCCTTCAGGTCGCATATCTTCTTCGCATTCTTCATCATCTTGTTCGGCATTTCCTACGGGCTCGCTCGTTTCACTATGTGTCATATTCGAGGTATCAGCAGATCTATTAATTTGACTGCTGAAAATAAAAGAAAAATTGATTAAATAAAGATGGAAAACATAGATAAAAGCATGGCTGGAAAATTGCATTTAAACTTCAATAGTTGGGAGGCAAAACAACAAAAGCATAGGCACGATTCAAGCCTCAATTTTGAATCGTGTCTGTTTCATAAAATACTGAATACAGTTTTGTCTACCAAGACTCCCGAAGAAACGGGGGCGGGGTACAAGTCCAATTGTTCAGACGACATCCTGGCTCTGCAACCCGGATAGTCGGGTCTTCGGAACATCCACTTGAAACCATGCTGCACTCTGCTTCTCCTTCGATGATGAATAAGTTCTTAAAATTTTCTAGGAGGTCGTCTTCCAGCTTTTCTTCTGACGCCTGGGCAGCGGAATCCCTGAGAAATGATTGATTCAGGAGCGGAACAGGCTTCGGCAAGGGACTAGCACTTCTTCTTTTGAGACTGGCTAAAGCAATCTCCTCAGGGGTGGGCTCATATCCGAGACCGAAAGTATGGTTGTGTCCGGGCAGTTGGATTGGTTCCACAATCCCATTCGAATTCAAACCGAGGCCTTGACCGGGTCGGAAACCGTTCTTCAGCATTTCCCATGCCACCATCATAAGCGCTTGTGGCAATTTTATTTTCCCTGCTTGAACAGCACACACAATCTCTTTGATGTGGAAAACAGATCCGTCTAGTCTTTCCACACTCTCAATAGGAGGAATCGAAACTTCCGGGTAGAGGGAATTGTTGCCTTCTCCATGGATTACCACTTCCTGATGATTCCACACGAACTTCAAACTCTGATGCAAAGTGGAAGGGACCGCACCAGCCATGTGGATCCATGGTCTCCCAATCAGCAAGTTGTAACTAGTAGATATGTCCATTACTTGGAATTTCACCATGAACTCCACAGGCCCAATCTCTAGAAATAAATCGATCTCTCCGACAACCTCTCTTCGGGCTCCGTCAAAACCTGTGACACTGACCTGACTGCCGTGGAGTTTCCCAACATCGATCCCTAAAGCTCGTAGAGTAACGACAGGACATATATTCACAGCTGAACCCCCGTCGACCAATACTTTGGAGATGAACTTATCCCTGCATCTGATAGTAATGTTTAATGCCTTGTTATGCCCCAAACCTTCAGGTGGCAGCTCGTCATTATGAAAAGAGACCCGGTGGGCCTCGAGGATCTCCCCTACCATAGCCGACAATTTTTCACTGGAAGTCTCGGCCGGAACATAGGCTTCATTCAGTATATTCACTAAAGCACTCCTATGAGCTTCAGAACTCATCAATAATGCGAATAAGGAAATTTGAGCTGGCGTTTTCTTCAGCTGTTCTACAACAGAGTATTCCTTCGTCGGCATTTTCCTCCAGAATTCTTCGACTTCAGCGTCTGTAATAGTTTTCTTCGAGCCATTCTCCTTGCTTGGCGCCCCTCGTGCCACCTCTTCGGGGGCATAGCATCGTCCAGATCTAGTTATCCCGGTGGCAACGGTTTCTACAACTATTCTTCCTTTTTCTTTGTCCTTTACCCCGGATTGATAGTCCCAGGGGACCGTTTTGGTGCTGTGAGAAGGTGCTGGGGCAACGAAAGCTGTGATCTTGGGCCTTGGAGTGAGTACTTCGAACGGGGCCCTCATTTGAACTGTGATTACGGGAGCAACACAAGCTGACGATTCGACCTTATCTCTTTTCTTAACCGGGACGATGGTCCCCTCCAGATTGTAATCTTCGTCAATAGTGATCATGTGCGCATCTGCATTGCAGTGATTCGGTAACGGATTGTTGTTTATGTTCGGGGGAGCCTCCTTAAGCTGTATGACTCCTTCCTTGATTAATGCCTCAACTCTATCCTTGAGAGCAAAACAGTTTCCAGTATCATGCCCTGCAATTCCCGAATGATATGCACAATGTTTAGTCTCGTCATACCATCCTGGGATAGGATCAGGAGTTCTTCCTTGAATTGGTTGGAGTATCCCTGCCATTTTCAGCCTCTCGTACAGTTGGGCTAAAGGCTCGGCTAATGGTGTGTAAGTTCTGGTTGGTCTTCTTTCAACATTTGGGCGTGGTCTAGGGGTGTTTTGTGGGCGGTTTGGTGAATGGTACTGGGGTTGCGTTGCATAGGTTGGACGGTGTTGTGTTGGGTTTTGGTAGGAAGGGGTTCGAGGTGAATAATATGCTGGCTGAGTGTGATAGACGGGAAGAGGGGTAGGTGGGGGTTGGTAATAAGGCTGAGGTGTTTGAGTGTACTGGCTGTAGTGCGAGGGCTGAGGTGAGAAATGTTGGTGGGTTGATTTTTGGGTTGGTTTTTGATCTTGGACGGCCATGACTGGGGATACTCCGTCTCTCTTCTTCTTAGCAGGGTCTGCCTGAATGGCCTTACTTGTGGCCTGCAAAGCCGCAAGATTTGTAACTCTTCCTGTTTTTATCCCTTCTTCTATGAAGTCCCCCATCCTGATGACTTCAGCAAACTTCTGCCCAATGACACTTAACATTCTCTCATAATATGTGGGGTCCTTTAGAGATTGTACGAAAAGCATCGTCATTTCACTCTCTGCCATTGGAGGCTGGACTTTTGCTGCTTCTGCTCTCCAGCGCATAGCGTATTCCCGGAAAGTTTCTGTTGATTTTCTCTCCAGCTTCATCAAATAAAACCGGTCCGGGATAGTCTCAGTGTTGAACCTGAATCTGTCCATGAATTCCTGGGCCATATCTCCCCAACTGTGCCACCTCTGCGGGTCTTGGTATGTGTACCAATCGAGTGCCTCTCCAGTTAGGCTCCTTATAAACAGTTTCATTCTGATAGCTTGATTTTTACCCACTCCGACAAGCTTATCGCAATATGATCTCAAATGAGCCCGAGGGTTTCCCTTCCCGTCGAACATGTCAAACTTCGGCACCTTATATCCAGCAGGTAACTCAATGTCCGGGTGAATGCACAGATCTTCATATTCAAGTCCTTCACATCCCCTGTTGGTTTGGATGTTCCTGACCGCTTCCCTCAGACTGCGAAGCTCTTTTGCCACATCTTCGTCCGCTCTTGCCCTAGCTTCCCTTTCCAACTCTTCATAGGGGTCAACTTCTGGATGTTGCAAGGCCTGTGCCTGGGTAGTGAAAGGATGAGCTTCTGCCGCATACTGTGTGTTATGGCTGGCAATATGCGCCAATGGTGTATGGTGAACTGCTTGGTAGTTTTGGGTATGTGGGTTAATTTGGGTAACTGCAGGTTGAGGAATGTAAGGAGTAGCGAAAGGTTGTGAATTGGTTTGTTGGAAGTTAATTTGCTGGAGGTTGGCTTGTTGCTGGTCATTTGGTTGTGAAGTAGTTTGTTGTATGTTGGCTTGTTGCGGGATGGTTTGTCGTTGGATAGTTTGTTGCGGGATGGTTGGTTGCGGGTGGATCTGGTGTGGAATGGTTTGTTGTGGATTTGACTGCTGTGAGGCGGATTGTTGGTTAGTTTGTTGGGGGTTGGAGGTATTTGGATGGACTGTGTAAAGCGGAGGGTTTGAGGGAGAAGGTTGTGGAGCGGGTGAATCGACAGGCGAAAAGGATGGTGGAATTGTTGTGTTTGTTCTTTGCTCAGGGTGAGGGGCGTTCAAAGTGATGGACAGATTGGTGAGATTCCGCAGTCGCTCAATTTCGGTCTGCATATTGGCCATTTGCTGCAACAATTGGGCAATGAGTTCATCATTTCCCCCTCCTGAAGCCTCAGGTTCCTCTCTTGGAAGAGTGACGAGTCCCAAGCCAGTCTGTTCGGATGCCCCTGAATCATTCATATTGCCGGACGTTCGTGCTTTTGATCTCGTGAAGTATGGGTGGTCTGCCAGTTCACAGTCAACGCGAATCAACCTCTGGGGGATAGTAAAAAATAAACCTTCTTCAGAATGAAGAAAGCTGTGTTAGTATGGTCCGAATGATTGCTGTTTAAAATAATATGGAGATTTAGCAGATAACGTTGAAATAAGCACGTGTTGCATAGCAAATAAGCACATATTGCGTAGCAAACATACATTGAATAGCAAACAAAACATATTGCAAACAAACATATATTGAATAGCAAACAAAACATATCGGAAGGAAATCAATGCGTCCTATTATGCAAGGGACCTTTTGTGCCAAAGGTAGGCCTAGCGTGGATTTGAAGGATAACATATGTAGTCATGTGTCATTCCAGTGTGCTATTAATTGAAAGCTCAAAACGAATACAATCCCAATGCGAAAGAAATTATTACAATCGCTATTGAACAAGTTAACTAAAATGAAGATGGCCCTTCGTCGCTCTTGAACCTCTTGGTTGCCCGAATTGACTGATCGATCTTTCGGCGATTCTGGGCAAGGTATGACATAGCTAGAACACCCCCTGTTTTGATGCCTTCTTTGATACAAGTATCGCCCTGTTCAGCCAGAAGTGTATCCAACTCTTGCATACTTTGCTCGTAACTAAGTGCTTGCTGCTTCCAATTCTCTGCTTCCCTTTCCTTTTCCTTAAGTTGCGCATGATGCTCGGCTTCAGAAACAAGACTTTTCTTACGCAATTGTCGGAGTAATATGCATGCTTCGGCTTCCCCATCCTTAATCCGATCTTTCAAACTAACGCCGGGTTTGATTGATTCCTCCAAATCAGCGGCCAGCCATTCCATATAGTTGTCCTCGCATCCAGCTTGATATCTATTCGGCTCAACTGAATCTGCTTTCATAGTTTCCCTCAGTTTCCACATGCGGATAACCTCCTTTAAAAAAGGGATTTTCCCTTCCTTGTAATCAGCTCGGTAATAGTCCATATCTGCCACTAAAGGTATGTTTTGCTTTCTTCCCGATTGCCTCAAAGTTCTTAGCGGGGCGTAAGGTTGCAGGTTTTGAAGTCCCATCAGAATTAAGAATGGTATAACCCTCGTTCTAAACACCAAACTCTCGGATGGAAACCAACTAAACATCCATTGAATTGAATCGTCGTCCAAATGGCTAAGAAATTCTACCCACTCTTTTACACATTTTGGCTTTTCAAATGGTCTACTCGTTAAGATAGCGCTTGGAACATGACCCAGAATGTGATTCTCACCCGTCGGCTTCTGGAATGCTAGACCCCCGTTGACTTTCTGAAGATGTTCCATCAGCCAAATTTGCAGAAGCAAGTTGCATCCTTCAAAATGCTTATACCCGCGCTTACAACGCCCTAATGCTCGGTAGATATCTGCCACGACCATAGGGACCAAAGTGTAGTGTTTCCCGTCGATGCCACCAAAAAGAGCCTTAGTTGCAATAACAAGATGGGTGTGAATGTCTTTTGTGGTTCCTTTAGGAAATACTATAGTCCCTAAAAAACATACTGCGAAAGCGAAGCACCGTTTCTGCTTCCAAGAGTCATATGAGAAGAATTCATCCTGATGATCGACGAAACTCCTTTGATAACCGAATCTGTGATACAAATACTCGAGTGGTATCATAGACTTCCGCAAACATTCCACACCTTTACCCTTTCTGAACCCGAAGCTGTCAGCAAATTCTTTTGGTAAAGGTTGCCTCGGAATAATCATGCCACAATTTTGCCATTTTCTTGGTTTACGTAATAATGCCACATTTTCTATATAGCCCCCTATTTCCTCTAACAACGGAGTCATCTCAATGTTGCCAAATCTAAACACGACCCTCTTTTCATCCCAAAACACAGTTGCAGCCTCGATGATGTCTCTGCAGGGCTGGATATCCATCAAAGACGGTAAGTGTCCCAATGCTCCACGTACAACCCGCTGTCCGTAATCTCCTAAATCAATCCACCATGCTTTTAGTTGGGGAGGGACGCTCAAAACCATACTGAATCTCGGATAGGCGTTATGTTGACTCATGGCTACCTGCGTTCACGAATGGTTAGTTCTACCTAACTAGCACAGGGTCCACATAACACACATTCATCCTTCAAATCAATGCATATACCATGATGATTGTCGCTCGGGGTCGTAGACCCACTCGAACGTTTGGAAAAGGTTTACTAATGGACTTAATACACCTTGGGTATTAAGTCTCCTAGGCTCGTGCATGTCTTATAAAAGGCTTTGGTTTAGCTCTATCTTAGGCTGATTAGGAGTTGGTTTCCTATGACGCAAGGTTCCCCCAAGCGGACAACTTGGGAGTGGAAAGTCTGTGGCCGTCGACTGCACCGCCGATCGACTAAATCCACAAGATCAATCCAGCTAAAGGGTAATTTTAGTAGTGCACGGCCGCGATCCGCGAAACCGCTTAAGTGTGTGAATTTGTGTGAATTTTCCAGGAGTGGAAGAAATATGAGCGGAATGCCAATTTAGGGAAAGCAGTAACACATTATTACATAGAAGATTTTACATAATAAAACAAAACACTTGAAAGAACATAAAAGAAACAAACAAGGCAACAATAAAGCAAGCATAAAGAAAACAACAAAATATCCAACAATTCAATTATTAACCTAAATTTATTATGGTTAGAACCTAGAATATCCCCAGCGGAGTCGCCAAGCTGTTATACACCATTTTAACCTGGGTTAGAGCGGAGTACAACATATTGGAGATTCCTATATTGCTTTGTTTTAAGGAGTCGCCACCTAATTAATTTAACGGTGAATTAGGACACCTAAATGTTAACTAAGGTAAAGTTAAAACTAAACCTCTGTTAATGGTCTGCTTAACCAGTGTGATCTAGGTAAGGGTTCTAGATTATCCTAAAGGGAAGGGGTTAGGCATCCTTTAGAATCCGTTAACTTACGGTTATCCGACTAAACTTAGGTTAATTAATCAATGTTGGATATAGTATTTAAATTTTTAGGAAATAGCTTGTGCAAATAAGACTTGTAAAAGATATAACAATTTGTGCAAAAGAAGATTATAAATGCCATTTTATAAAAAAAAGGACTTCAAATAATAATGATGTTTAAAAATGGGGCTAGTAATTCGCATAAGAGGAGATTTTAGGATGCTATTTGAAATAAAAGCTTATAAATGTTGCTAAGGCTCTCAAATAAAATGCTAATAAAACCTATAGAAAAGAATATGATAATTTGTATAAAAGGAAAACTTCAAATGCCATAAAATTTATAAATATTGTCAAGGCTTTAAATAAAAGTGCTATTTAGAATGAAATTTGTAGAAAATATAATGATTCGCATAAAAGTAAACTTCTAATGCTATTTTAAAATAAACTTATAAATGTTGCAGAGACTTTTAAATAATGATGATGTTTAAAACAAAATTCGCATGACTGTATAAGTAAAAGAAAATGCAGGTTTGCGTAATGTTTTAATACATATTTGAAACAAACTAAACTATGATGTATTGATTAACTTTGCATTTTAGAAGCATAAACGAGATTATATTTTATTAACTACATCCGGCTAAAATATGCATAATTTAGATAAAACTTTAAAGAATGTCTACAAAATATTCTTTAGTTTTTCCCCTTCTCTTTTTAATTAACTACCATTATTTCTAAACTGTCCATACTAAACTCCCCTGCAATTCATCTAAGCTAACTAACAAAAAGGAAAATAAAACGAAGTGTTAGTCAAACAAATTCAAATACACAAAGATAATAAAATTGGATGAAATGTAAAGAAATTCAAATGGGCTTGGCCCATTTTGGGCCGCTACTGTCCGTTGCCATTGCCATGGGCTTCGGCCCAGCAGGATGGTGAAGCAGATCGCTGCGGAACCTGATGGGCTGACTTGGGAGAGATTATGTTGGGCTGCGGAGCCCAACATCGAATATAGGAGGTGAACGAGTCTCTCAGACTCGTACGCGAGGTTCATGCAAAGAAATGAAAGAAAAAGAGATTAATATATTATCAATAAGGTTGAAATATAAATTTGAAACAATTCCGTCGATTGTATATATTATGTATATCCAAACGTATTTCACGAATATACTTCAATAATACGCAGATATACACCTCGACCATACAACAGTCAATAAACATAAAAAAAAAACCAACTACTAAATGTGCTAAGGCAAAAATCCGCAAGCAGTAGCAATAATAAAGATCTGTAGATTGCGAGACAACCAATGAATTATGTAATTCCGCATGTGAGCATGCAACAGCAGGCAGGTATTGCAATAGACATGTCAGCCTTTAAATTCCCAAGATAGCCTCAATCCATTTAGGTAAAGCGAAGAGTATAGACATATGATCCAAAGCATTTTAGTTGTATCAGGATATCTAAACTTCACATTTTTATATCAATAAACCAGTAAGCCTATTTATGACAGCCAAATTACACATCAACAGCTGTAACGATATCCAGTTGTCTCTCTCTATTCAAACCAGATTAAACTTTTAATCTCATATTGCACAATTGTTCAGTCATGTAGGATTGTTAGGCAAGTTCACAAGATCACACAGGCTCGTTTTTTTTTTTAAATCTTCAAAAAACTGTTTCATACTAGTACATTGGCACCTAGTAAATAACCCTAATTATGACAGCCACAAGGGCTAAACAAGCATATAAGATTCTGCCAAACAGACGAGAAGCTAAAACAGGGGAGTTCACAGAATAAGAAACCACCATGATGAGTCTAAGAAAAGGGAAACCATTGGTACTAGTTATCATGTAAAAAAACCCAAGATTTATAGATATATTCCAATCAGACTATACCAATCTCTCATGCATAAGCAAACAAAAACAATCCACTAAATGATCAAATATATATATAGGAATTAGACAAGTTGATACACTTAACAAATTTCTGGGCCAAGGTATGATTTTAAACAAGCATCACATCAGTTTATCGAGCAATGTTTTGGGAAGCAAGAGTTTGCACATTTGAACAGGATTTAACTTCAACAAAAATAAGAACATGATTTTAACAGGTTTAGATTTTCAATAGTACCATACTCAAATCCTTTATAGAGTCACTATCCTATTTAAACTAAACTAAGAATTACATCTAACACAGTAGAAATTAAATCACATGCCCAGATGACAAGGGAAGAAAAAAAAGACTGGACTAAAACAGCAAGATTTAGGAATAACAATGTCTTGACCGTGCCATTATTATCAACTCAACTACCTAAACTTTATGCTAAACAGGTTCAACTTAACAAGCTGAGCTATCACATGAATATGCTTGACTGGACTGATTAACTCAACCCATGAGCCAAACTGAATAAGCATCTATCTTGGCCAACCAAACTAAACTAACACTTAAGTGCACTCAATAAGCTAACTATCCTGCTTGACTAATTCAAATCTAACATGAACATGCTTGTAAAGACCAACATATAAGTAGTTTAAACCAAAAGCACCAAACTAGACCAAACATAATCAATTGACAGGCTGAATCTTCGTGCTTAAAATAGGCAGATCAAACTAACACAAGTATGCTGCACAAACTGAGCTAAACTAGCATATAAACATGGTTCATTTGAACTAAACATTATGCTTGAGCTAACACAAATATGCCTATACAGACTAAACCAATACATTAACAGGTTAAGATGAATCAAGTTGGGCTAAACATGCTCAGTTTAGGCAGGCTTAGTCACCTATTTAACAAAGCATATTAAAACTAACACAAACATGCTAGACAAACTGAGCTTACTGACGAAAGCACAAAATCAACAGGACAGCACATCATATAGCCAACATCTTTTAGGAAACCGAATTAACTAGCATGCATGAGTATTATTCAGCCACCAGAAGGACGTGCTCAGTTACGTTAACATGCTAGACTAACTAAATCAAAAAAAAAATGCTAGAATACGAACAGGTCTTTCTGTCGAGCTAACTAATTAACATGCCCTAATAATCGACTAGCACCAAACACACAAAAGGGGAAATGGAGAGTAAATTACGCACCTTCTTCAGATGCAGCGAACAGGGTGTGAAATCCTCGATATACACTCGAAACTTCAAACAACAGACTCGATTCTCGGAAATAAAGGACTGTTAGAGTTGAAAATTTTTGCTTAGGAGATTTTTGGCAACAAACGAAAGCTTTGATTTCTATGGAATCTTCAGGTGAAAAGACTCGATTTTTCAAAGGGGTTTGTGCGATTTAAGAACTCAATTCGTTTGGGGGTTTCTGAATGTGTTGTGCTCGTCTCTGTTCCTGTTTTTTCTCGTTCCTGTTCGTGTTGTTCCCCTCCCTTTCTCTTCGTTCTCGTTTACTGTTGCTCTTTATAGGTTTTTGTTTTGTTGTTTTTGTACTGAAAAAGGGAAGGAGGAGCGGGAGAGAGAGAAAAGTGGGGGACAAGGGTGAGTGGGGAACGGAGAAGAAGGAGGGAAAGGGGGTGAGTGGGAGCGGCGGCGAGGGTTTTCGGGGTAAAGGGCGACGAAGGAGAGAGAGAGGGAGAGGAAAGAAGGGTGCGGCGGTGAGAGGAGATGAAAATGAAGGGGAAACCCTAAAAAAGGGTTTCCCTTATTTGGCTGAAAAATGAATTGGACCCGGTCCATTTGTGGACCGGGTCAAATTTTAGACTGCGTATTAAAAGAACGGACTATTAAATTAAACATGGACTGATCTAAAAATTGAGATAAAAAGTATGGTCTAGTCCAAAAAAAATATTAGGAATTAATCGGACTTTGATTTGGGGTCCGGTAAGTCAATGTACGGACCGAGTGCAAGAAATAGTTTGGCTTCTAAATTTAAATAAGAGACACATTTTGATTAACGATGTACTAAGGGTGCCAGAATATCACCTGGTACGAAAAAAAATGTGTAATTGTAAAAGAAGATCCGGGTAAAAATTATATGATGTCGCAAATGACCGTGCTATAACATTTAATGACAAACGCTATCATTTAAATGTGCGAAATAAATGCGATGTGTGTGCGGAAGTTGGTAGAAACGTCGAGAAATGCAAGTTTTAATAATACTAAATAATAGTAGCAAATAAATAGCGGTAGTAATACTGCTAATAATGATAACAATAATGATAATGGTAATAATGATAATGCTGATGATAATGGTGATAAAAAATAATAATAGATATAATAATAATAGTACATAACAAATATTGATAATTAATAACAAATAACAATAAGAATAATGATAATAATTAATAATAATAATAAATATGGTAGTAATTAATAATAAAAAAAATGACAATTATTGATAATAACAAAAAATGATAATAAATTAATAATAATAACAGTAATAGTGGTAATAATAAAATAATAATGATAATAATAATAAGAAATAATAATGATGATAATAATAATAATAAATAACAATTATTGATAAAACAATGATAATAATTAATAATAAAAAAAATAACTATGATAATGATGATTAATAATTAATAACAAAAATAACGCTGATAATAATGATTAGTAATTAATAATAATAATAACAATAATAATAATAATAATAATAATAATGGAAATAACAAGAATAATAATAATTAATGATAATTAGTAATAAATGATAATTTAAGAATAATAATAATAATAATAATAATAATAATAATAATAATAATAATAATAATAATAATAACTGCAGTAGAATAAAAACGTGGGTGTTAATAAAAGACTAATAATTATAGTAAAAATTTAAATGCATATTTTTTAATTTCTCAAAATACCAGAAGTATAAATAGGTATTTCGGAGGAGAGGCGGGACAAAATTGGGTGTCAACAACTTAACCCAGAGACAAGTATAGGTTTTCTTTAGCTGATAGATGAAGGCCTAAAAGTAAAGAGGTTACGTTTTGTCTAATTTTTCTAGTTTTATGAACCTGCATTTTTTTTTTACTAAGTAGGAAATCAATGCAAATTTTCAAGATTAATGGTATTGTCTTGATTAAAACGTTAAAAAGGGAATTTAAAAAATCCTTCTAAGCCTGAAGTTTGAGTCTTTAACATTTTAAACCTGACTCTGTTTATTAAACTGTTAAAGCTTCCTAATAATAATTTGGCCTTTATTTGCTTCATTTTGTTTCAAACGAGTATGAAGATCATGGGATAAAAGAGAATGTGTGAAAAATAAAATATAAAAACAGGAATTAGTATGGAACTTTAGTTGTAGTTGTGCTTTTTAGAGATGGAGAAGAGAGGTTTATGCCACCAGGGCTTTTCTTTTAACAATGGTGAAGATGAATTTGAGGAAGATGAGGGTAAATTTGGATTATAAAATTTTTTTGTTGATAGAAGAGCTGACTCAGCAGTTCTCTAACTTTGACTCACGCGCCTACATTGAACAAAAGAGTACGTGATATGCCATGTAGGACTAGTGTGTTTAAGTGATGCATTTCTACCAAGTTGAGGTGTCTATCTGATCACCAACTAAGTTAAAGTGTCTAACTTAAAAATTGTGTCAAGTTAAAGGGCTTATCTAGGTATTTAGCCTAACTGTACAAAACATAAACTCATAGTATAGTGGAAACTTTATTTTTGGAATGACGGGTTGATATATTTATTTACTTGTCGCCTTGTTTGTTAAACTTAAAATTGTCATTCGCTTTAGGCAAGACTTAGGCCGTCAATACTTTCATAACTAGATTAAATTGACTTGGTATAAATACTTTGTTAAATAAATTCACACTTTTGACGATTAGGCAAAAATACTAGTCCATCCTTTATTTTATATTTTTTATACACTCTTAATACAACTTACAATTTATATTGTTTCGTGTACACTATACATATTTTAATTAAGTTAAATCCACATTTTGATGCTAGGCAAATATTAAGTCGTCCATTTACAAATCTTTTATTCTTTAGAGGCATTACACATTTTCATTCATTTTTTATCCACAATTCCTTATATTTATTTTTTTACCAATACTTTTTACAATTATTTTGTTCCTTATTCTTTTGATAGGATATTCATTAAACAAACACTCTTTTTAACTAAACGGTAGAAACAAGTCAAATAAAATTCACTTTTCTGAATAATTTCGTTATATAAAATCTTTACACCAATGAATATTCGTAAATTATTTTTACATTCTTTATGCACTAATATACCTAGTTATACAGTTCTTTATACATTTTAGGTTTGACGTACACTCTTTTACACTTTTTTTTTAATTAAATTTGCTTTGCCCGTGTGGGCTTTTTATTTAATAAAATAAGAGTCCAAACAAATAAAATCGGACAGGCCCAAAACAGACCCAATCCAAATGAAAAAACAAAAAAAACAGAAAAAGAAAGCAAACAAAATAGAAATTGCCTTCTTCTTTTTTTTCCTATGAGAAATCTTGATTAACTTTCTAATTCCCCTCAAAGAATTCTTGTTTGGTCCAGCATCCTTTTCACTTTTGAATGCACTACTCTTATCCAATAATATGGATGCATCACAGCCCATCTTGGATTTACCATAAGTACTATATGTCTCTTCAATTGGGACATCATAATTCTGACACAAATATACTCCAAAAGCAGTGCCACATTCATCATTGTCGTCTTATGTCTCAACCCCACACTGCACAATATATTACTCTTCAATCTTAGTATATTTCCCCAGTACCCCAGGGGAGAAAAGCATTGTGAGTCTGTGACATTGCTCTCTTTTTTCCTTTTTGTCACTCACTTTTTAGTGGAAGAAAAGCAGAACTTCACTGCTTCTTGTGGTAACTCAGAGTTCTTTTTCTATAATACTGCATTGTCCCAAAAGTTCCACCATTGTCCATGGCTGCTCTCCGGCTCCAATCTCTTTTTTCTCTAGATCGGTAATCTTCTGCTCCTCCTTAGTCCTTTCTTCTTCTTGTATGACTGTTAAGCTCCTCATAATTGCTCTTTTCTGCTCTTGCTTATTTTCGATTTTTGTTGTTGTTTGAGTTCCACCTCGGTCAATTCATCTGCACCACAGCTCCTGAAGTTGTTGTTTCGATTCCAGCTCGTTTGTGATGCTGAGATTGCTGTATGAACACTGAGCTTGTTGTTGCCTTTCTTCTATTCGATCTGGTATGTCTCTTCCTCTCTCTTTGCTGTATTTACCTTCTCTGTATCTCTGTATTTGATTCTTGCTTGTTTTGTAATCTCTATTGTTCTGTCTTCTCTATGTTTCGATTGAAAAGCTTGGCTGATCAAATATGTATCTTCCTCTTTGTGATTTAAACCATATAGAATTGACTTTTGTCCATTCGATTGAGCATAAATTGGTGCTAATACCACGAATTGAACATCAATCAACCTTATATTAATTAAAATCCCCTTTGAGGCTTTCCTGAGTTGGATCTTGATCATATTTGCTATGCATCTGTATTCTTTTTTTTTCCTGTACCCTGATTACACTTCGTTTTGCTGCTTGTTGGTATTATTTCGGTGTGGTTGTTCTGTGGTACCTGTTGAATTAAAAATCCTCCATCTATGTTAGTTTGTGTACCTGCAACCATTGTTTTAAAAGGCAGTGTCAGGACTCGCCTCGGGGCTCGCCTCGGGGCAGGGCAGTGGCAAAACGTCCTGGGGCTAACGTGCGGGGCTTAGTTCCTATGAGGCTTTCGCCCTAAGCGTCCAACCGTACGCCTAACGCCCAATGCCCAAGGCTCGCCTAACAGTTCTTACACAAATTATATTTTAAATTCCTTAATTAAAATCATTCTCCCTCATAATTGTTTAACAAAATAATGATACTTAATAGTTTTTCATCTATAGAAATAGAAGATCGGGTGTAACTCATATAACAAGTCGTAGTATTGGATATTTACTATTTGAGAACGTCGTGAGGTTGAATATCACTTATTTTTTTAAAAAAAAAACACATAGCGGAATTGTACATTTTCACTTGTCATTAGTCATAAGTCCTATGTATCAGAATTATCATATAATTTTATTTTTTGTTCATGAAGAAGTTATGTTTTAATTGTAATATTGATAAATTTTATTGATTATTTGCTTATAGGGAGATAAAATGAATAGTATGATAGTAATAGTGTTTTAAGAAACTGTATTTTTTTCCGTGTTTGAAAGTTAAAATGTTAGAATTGTTTTGTATTTCATAATAGCTTTTATTTAATTGTATTGTTTATACTTGTAAAATTATGTTATATATAATTATAAGTTATAAGCAGTGTATAATGGGCTTTGATCATTTTTTTTGTGAGGATCAAGCGCGCGCGCGCGCTCACACACACACACACATATACATACATACATATATATATATATATATATATATATATATATATATATATATATATATATATATATATATATATTTCATTTATTTACAGTTTTCTTTTATTTTTTTATGTAATTTTACCTATTTAAAAATATTTATTGTAATTATATTATTTTAAGAAATACTAAAAATTAAATACCCATGGGGCTTACGCCCCGTGCCTCGAGGCTTACGCCTCGTCGAGGCGTATGTAAAACGCCCCGCCTTACGCCACCGCCTTTAAAACACTGCCTGCAACCATTAGCAAACAGTTAGTGTAAATCAAATCCTTCACATTCTCCTCCCAAAGGATTTGAGTGTGAGGACCTCCTTTTCTCCCACTTTCCCCCTATATTCAGTCTCCTTAACATGATCTGATTCTTAGATAGGGCAGTTGTAATTTGTCACTGTTCACAATTCTTTTACAGTGTCTCTCCATGTCATAAAAGGAATTGAATTGTATGTCCCCTGTGTCCAAAGCTAAATTAGTCAAGTGATCTGCTAATTTGTTTCCTTGCCTATAAATATGCTCTATCACCACCACTTTTTCCTCAATGATTCTCCAAATTTCTTCCACCATAGTAATGATTTGCCAAGGAATTTCCCATGTCCTTTGAATAATGTTCTTCAGTAAAAGTGAATCTGTCTCTATCATTATTTGATCCCACTGATTGTCTTTTAGATACATGAGAGCCTGTAAAATGGCCAGGGCCTCTGCCTCGGTGTTGGTGCTTTGAAGATCCTCTATTTCTCTGGCATGTGCTTGTATCACATCTCCCCTTTCATCCCTTACACAAAAGGCCCATGAACTCCTACCCGGGTTTCCTCTTGAGGCTCCATCAGTATTGACTTTTATCCATCCAATATCTGGAGTTCTCCAAGTCACTGGTGTTACTCTTATCTTTGGAGAATATCTCTGTAATGACTCAACAATCACACTCCAATTATATGGTGCATATATAAAATTTTTCCTTCTCACCTTCATGAATTGAATCAAAGTATGCATCACCTGGTAAATGAGTTTTGTGATTTACACCTTCCCTTCATGTCTCATAGTGTTTCTCCTCTTCCAGAGTTCCCAAATAATAATAGCAGGGACAGCTTGGTTGATGCATTTGACATGTAGTCTACTAGGCATATCCCACCATCTGTTAATTATTTGGGTAACTTGCAAATTCTCAATATTTATTCCCACTGGTCCACAAAAATACTTCCAGATGGCTTGAGCTGTTGGTGAGTGTAAAAAGACATGGGTGGTATCTTCCACTTCTAGATGTTGACAACAATAGCATCTGGAAGGGAATTGGTGTCCCCATTTCTTCAACTTATCATCCAGTGGTAGCTTGAACTTCCAAAATCTCCAAATAAAAAAAGATATCTTTATTGGTAGTCCTTTAATCCACATTTGCTTATACAAATTACTGTGGTCTTTTCTTTGTCTGAGCAATTGAAATACAGACCCAACTGTGAATTTCCCCCTCGAATCTAACTTCCAGAAAGCCTTATCTGCTTGGCCATTTTCATTTGGTGGATTAATGTGCTGCACAATATGGTCTGCTAGATCCTCAGGAAGGATTCTTCTTAGCAACTGTTCATCCCATTGCCCCACTTCTGCAGTTTCTTTTACAAGGATGATTGTGGGATCACACTCAAAATCTGGTGGAGTAATATGGTATAGGGCTCCCAGTCCTGTCCAATTATCAAACCAAAAATAAGAATTACCTTGTTGAAGCTTCCACTATATCTCATGTTCCATCTCATCTCGGTGTTTAATCATCTTCTTCCACACATAAGTACCTGATCCGCTAGGGGCTATCACAGCATGAAACTTTTTTAAGTACTTATTACTCATGAAAGTTCTCCATAAGGATTGTTTGGTTCTCATGTTCCACCACAGTTTAGCAAAGAGGGCTTTAGATATATCTTGTAGGCCTCTGAACCCCATGCCACCTTCTTCTTGTGGATGACATAAGGTTGTCCAAGTTGCCCAATGCTTACTTGAGTTTCCCATAGAGTTGCTCCAAAAGAACTTAGCAAACAATCTATGAATCTGAGCAAGTATACCACTAGGAGGGTCACAAGCGGATAGTAGGTGTATAGGAATGCTTTGTAAAACATGTTTAATCAGTGTTGTCCTTCCTCCAATAGATAACAGCTTACCAGTCCATGAGCTCAGTCTATTCTGAATCTTTTCTATTATCTCCTTGTAGTGAATGTTCATTTTTCTCCCATAGTAAATTGGTACACCCAAATATGTGAATGGAAAATCCTTTTCAGGAATCTGAGTGACAGAAAATACCAACTCCTTAATGTTATGAGATGTCAAATGATGAATATAAACAACACTTTTCTGCTTGTTGATCTTCTGACCACTCACATTTTCATAATTACTCAAAGTCTTCATCACTAATCTCACAGACTGTTCATTAGCAGAGGTGAAAATGATAGTATCATCTGCATATGCCAAATGATTGACATATGGACTCCATTTTGGCATCCCATATTCCTTGTAATCAGCCTCAGTATGCAGTGCATTGAGAGCCCTAGACAAACATTCTGCAACCAAAATGAATAAAGTAGGGGACAGTGGATCTCCTTGCTTTACTCCTCTAGATGATTTGAAAAATCCATGAGGTTGTCCATTAATCAGAATGGAATACCAATTATTTGAGATAACTCTAAACACCAGATCAATAGTAAATTCACCAAATCCCATTCTCCTCAGGACTTTAGTTAGAAATAACCATGATACCCTGTCATAAGCCTTTGCCATGTCAAGCTTAATGACAACATTTGCAGGCTTTTCTCTAATCCTAATATCATGTACAATTTCCTGAGCCAACAGAATGTTTTCTACAATACTCCTGCCTTTAACAAATCCTGATTGCTGAGGTGAAATGATCTCAGGCAGCAGATATATCAACCTTTCATGAATGATTCTTGAGATAACTTTGCTAGTGATGTTACTCATGCTGATTGGCCTCATATCAGAAAATGTATTAATTTCTTTCTTCTTTGGTATCAAAACCAAATTGGTACAAGTTACATACCTTGGGAGTTCATGCCCACAGAAGAAAGATCTCACAATGTTCACCAAGTCATTTGCAATAATTTCCCGACAAGCTTAGAAAAATCTTCCTGTGAAACCATCAGGACCACCTGCACTGTCTCCATTTAAACCAAAAACTGCTCTTTTCACCTCTACTTCATCTGGCATTTCATAGAGCTGTTGATTTTGTTCTTCTGTAACCATTTTAGGAATCTTATCAAGCATAGAGAAATCTGTAGAGATATTTTCCTCTTTGAATTGGTCTGAGAAAAATCTGATTGCTTCCTGCGCAATCTCCTCTTCAGTGTCCAGCCATGTACCTGTATGATCTTGAATTCTTTGTAACTGCAGCTTTCTTCTCTTTCCATTGACATGAGAATGAAAGAATTTTGTGTTCCTATCTCCATCCTGAAACCACTGCATCCCTGCTTTTTGTCTCCAAAATTTTTCTTCAATAGCACAAAACCTGATCAGATCAGCTTGTACCCTTTGTAGCCTTTCCCTGTTAAGCCCTGTAGGATTCTGTTCAAATTCCTGCTCATGCACCTGCACCACTTCCTCCAGAGTTGCAATTTGCTTGAAGATATCACCATAAGTGTCCCTATTCCACTTAGAAAGAGCTCTTCCCACCTTTTTTTAACTTATTATAAAAGTTAAAGAAGGGGTCTGAGCCATAAGATTCCACCCAATTTTCTTTGATTACATCTAGAAAAGATTCATGCTCCACCCAAAAATTAAGAAACCTGAAAGATTTCCTAATTGGTCTACTGTCTGCTCTCATATTTACCAGCAAAGGGGAGTGGTCAGTGTTTAATGAGATGCTCTACCTCCAAATTAGGAAAACAATTCTGCAGAGCCTGATTTCCCAAACATCTGTCCAATATTTTAAATATACAAGCCTCATCAGATCTCCCATTCCACCATGTGAACATACTTCCAGTAAAACCAAGATCCATCAATTGGCAAATGTCTATACATTATCTAAAATCCTCTGATTCTGCAAACTGTACAGGAAGACCCCCAAATTTCTCAATGTCATCTGTAATGACATTAAAATCCCCACCCACAAGCCATGGGATGGTGATGTGTGAAGACATGTCATATAGATCCTCCCATAGAGCTATTCTCCCACTTCTATCAGTACTCGCATAAACAACTGTAAGCACCAACTCTTGCCCATCACCCAAATGAGTGAATCTACAAGATAACAGTTGTTCTGTATCTCTCATTATTTCTACTTGAATTTCTGCATCCACAAAAATCCAAATCTTCCCATTCACATTATGCCATGACGTCCCCATATTTAACCACAATTTGTACATGTCAATATGTCTAACATGCTGGAAAGGCTCCAGTAAGACAACATAATTAAAATGTTTTTGTCTATGCAATAGTACTACCCTCTCAAAGGCCTGTTGAGTGTTTACAGACCTTATATTCCATATTAATGAGCTATTCATTGAGAATCTCCTTTAGAATAGGCCATCCTTGTTTGTACTCCTCCCACTGTCTTGGGAGGAACACTTTTATCTCTTGCCTTGTGACCCTTTTTAGTTTTTGTCAAGTGTTTAGGGGAAATATCTCCTTTATTGTTGCCCTCCATTAAATCAGAACTAATAGTTTCACCTGCTTCTTCCTCTCCAATATCTATTTTATTCTGATTCACTTGTTCTTGTGCTGTGTTTTCATGATCTTTGGCTACCAGTTGAGACTTATGATTTCCTGAAATTACCTGCTTTTCTATATCTGTATCTTTGTTGTTTTGATCTCTCTGATCCCTTGCTTGTGTTGCCCTTTCATTATTTTGTGTCCTGGCTTCATTATTTTGTGTCCTGGCTTCATTATTTTGTTCCTTATTTGCAGATGATGTTGTATCTCCTTCACCCATATTGTTTGCATCAGATGGCTCTTCAGGTAAGTCCTTCATTTGATCCACTTGTTGTCTAGCTAATTCCTCTTGCTGATATGAGCTTGAATTAACACTGTCATGTACTTCTATGAGTTGAAGTACGTCTTGGCCTTCAGGAATCTGTTTGTTATCATCTTCTTTTTTGTTATCATTTTCCACGATATCTGTAATTGTTCTTTCTGAATCTTGTATGGCTATCTCCTCTGACTGATTATCCCTTACCCCTTTCTCCTTCTTATTATCTTGCTCTTGTCTGCTATCTATCTTTCCCTGCTCCTTCATAGCTTTGTTATTTTTTGTTTGTTTCCCAAAGGCAGCATCCACCCATGGCCTAGCTGTCTCTTTAACAGGATTGCTACTATGTGTGCTTCCTTCTTGTGTTTCATTTTGATTTTCTTGTTCCTCCTCCAAGTCCACCAAAGTGTTAAATTTGTTGCATGTAGCAGTGACTGTTGTCTCATTCTGTTTGCTATGATTTGCACTTCCCTTCTCAGCATTGAAGTTTCTGTTGTCTTTGATGGGATTCCAATTTCCCGAATTTCCTAACACTCTTCCACCTGCCAACACTCTAGCAGAATAATTGTACAAATTATTGTATCCTCTATAATTGTATTTCCCATAATTCTTTTTCCCTTCATATCCTTGTTGGTTTCCATCCTCTTGCTTTTGTTTGCCATTGTCATTAGCCTGTTTTTTATTATGTTGCTCCTCTACTTGTAATCTCTTGGCCTTTTTTGCTTCAGTTTCTTTATCCTCTTGGAGATCTTTATTGCTTTCCTTACTATTGTGCACTTCATCAGAGCTTTTCTGAAGTTTTGTCTTGCCATTCTCTTTTGGCATTTCCTCCCTTTCATTGTCATACTGAGCAAGCTCTGGATTTATAATTCTACAATCATACTCATCATGTCCCTGTAATTTACATTCCTTGCAATACTTAGGAAGGTAATCATAATGAATCTGAACATTAACGGTCCTTATTGCTCCTGTTTTTTCATTTTCAATATCCATCCTCACTGTTTTGGGTAAATCCGCTAACAAATCTACTAAAACCTTGACCCTAGCACAACTAGGTCTAGTCTTGTTGATGGTAGCCATATCCAATTGTATAGGAATACCCACTGCAGATGCAATTGAAAAAAGAGTTTCCTTCACAAAGTATGTAGGCAATAACTTTGAGAAGGAAATCCATGCAATTGTCTTTGATGTTTCTTCATCAACCTTGAAGTTCGAATCATAGATCAGTGGTCTCATTTGGTACGAGTATCCCTCTCTATCTTGAATGTAGTATACAGGCTTTGATGTGAAATTCACAAAGTCTTCAAAAAGACTTAATCTGATAAGCACATGGCGGTTTCTTAGAAAACCTGTTCTACACTCACCTTTTATTCCACATTGTGCAGGGATTATCAAACGAAGTTGTTCAATATCTGGCTGGCCATATGAGAACTTCCCTACCACAGCATACTGAATATTTTCAATGACATTCATCTGATCAACTTCTGCTTCAGTGTATTTAATGTATGGCACCCCATGTAGGAAAGTTACTGGTTTCATTGGAATTTGGGGCAGTGATTGTATCTGACTATGTAATGAATCATTCAAGGTTTTTGGTTTGAACAGATCTGAATATTGTAATGGATTAGGATTGATTTTTGGAACAGTCGTAGTTAGTGAGGGTTGGCCAGCCTCCATCGTGGACTGGCCACCGGCCATCACTTATTCCACAATCAAATCTTCCCTTTGACTACACAAATCCTTCCTTTTCTCTTAAGGGATGCAGATGAAAAAAAAAAAAAAAAAAAGGAAGTTCCATAAAGGCAATTCAGTTAAGTAACTTACTTGGCATTTAAGCTGGATGTTTGTAAATTGCCATATTAGAGACCCAAATTGCCTGGACTTGAGAAATTTGATGAAATGATGATGTTGGGTTTCATATGCTGCTTGCTTTATCTCTCTGTCCTCGATCGGAGATCAAGCCACCAGCTGAGATGCTCGAATATTCGTGGATCGGCAACCGGAGAAGATGATCGGATTTGGATCTCGCCCAGCTGATGCCTTTTTTTTTCAAACTTCTTTCTTCTTTCTTTTATTTTACTTACATTATTATATGAAAAGGACTCCTTTTACACTTGAAATATGTTCTTTATATGTTTAATATACATGCATTCTTTTAATATACATAGACGCACATTCTTTATATCCTTAATATATTTATTTTTACATAGTCTTACATTTTTTTTTTATATATATTCTTAATATAGTTGTACATTCTTTACACTAACATATATATACACTCTTTGTACTAACATATATACTTTTATACTTACGAGGTACATTCTCTTTATACTCTTTTATATATTCCTTTTTACTATACATTCTTTATGAATACTTGATACTTGATATAAATACATTTTTATACATTGTATATACTTAATATATTATCACCTAGTGTAGCTTTTCATGAAGTCATAACATTTTGAAAACAGGTAATAATAATGATAAACAGATAAATAATCTCCCTCTAGTGTTCAGTTAAACTAAGTTTAAGGACTGTCTTCGGACAGGCTCTGAGGGATGCTTAATACCTTCCCCTCGGGGTAAATAAAACCCTTATCTAGAATCTCATAGGTTTCATGGACTAAAATGGAGTAGACACACAAATACATATAGATTTCCTGATTTTCCTAAAAGACAAGGTGGCGACTCTAACCCTTTTAAAACCAGTTAGAAGAAAATGGAAGTTGCAAACTATCTTGGATCCGTTCAAAATAGGGCATAACAGTTGCAATTTTAGTAATTTTTCAAATGTGTATCTATTCTCCATGTCGAAAATATTGGGATCGGTTGAATCCATTTACTGTATGCTACATCCTTCGACCCAATGCTATTAATTTTAATATAGACATTCGATTTAATTATGCACAATTAATGATGATGAAAGGAGGAGATAGCGATGATTTCAATGTGTCAGATTTGGAGATTTTGAAAGAATAAACCAAAGAAAGAAAGAATTTTTTTTTTACTTAAAATGCGGGAGGAGACTCTCTCTCTCCATATATATATAATACCCACCCCCCATAAGTACATACATATATGTTTAAGTAATTTTAAAGAAATATAATATTATTATGCATGATTACAGAGAGAAGCATAAGTATATGTTTAAGTAATTTTAGAGAACTATAATATGATCATACATGGTCTATGAAGAGGAGCATAGGTTCACTTGAACTCATGCCCCACATATAGATACGCCCCTGACCACTTTATTCGCCATGTTGTACGCGAAACATAACTATATATATGTGAAAAGTAACAAAAGCTCAATAAATATTAGATTTCATCCGTAATTTTAATGATAAAATATACAAAATTTAAGCTCAAAATTATAGAGTGCAAATTATGAATTCGCCTCTAATCAAATATAAGAGATGGAGAGAAATATGAGTGTCCAAAGGAGAAGAGATCAGAGCGTTTACATGTGTCTTGATCATAAGAAACAGGATAGGGAGCCCGAGAGTTTCTCCAAATATTGATATATCCAACAAAATAATATGCCGGTCAGTCAACTAGATTTGATAGATAGATGATTTGCCAATCTTTAATTCATGGCCACTTATTATGTTGCATATTCCCAATTCTTGGCTCTCAGCAACCAGTAGAACTTTACCAAAAAAAAAAGGAGAGAGAGACATAGTATAGGCCAATAAAGGCAAGTTATTCTCTTCTTCGAACTTTCTGATTTTGACATGCACTAACCAAATATGGCACACCCATGTGCGCACCCTCCTTTACTTGTTCGGCTTTTACATTCAAAGATACTATAATTAAGTATTGATTTTGACTTTGTCAACGGTCAAATCTCTAATTCTAAATGAGTAATGAAGTCAAAATCCTAGAAGAAATCATTCACGAGCTCCTCTTTTATCAAAATGGCAAATAGGTCAGAATTCGTTAGTATCCATATTTATACCCTTCGAGTATACAACACGGTCGCAATAATTTTCAATTTTTCTTTCTTCAGTGCGCTCCTTCAATGTTGTGGGCATCGCATTGGTAATGTTTCTATAGCGCTTTATCGCGTTCCTTCAACGTTGATGCAGTTGCTGTTGATTTTTCTTCAACGCTATCACACTTCTTTAGCATCGTTATCGCTAGCACTAGACACCAGAAATTTCATCTTTTGTTTTATGCTTTCAACTTGTTCAAAGCCACTTTGGACCCCACAAATCTCCACCCAAACCATCGCAGCAAGTCACAATAATATTATGAACTTATACACATGCTCGATACTCAAATTTAATTGAATGGAAATAATAAAAGTGGAAGTTGAGATTATTACAGAAAATTAGCAAATGATTTCATATGACCATCGTCCATAAAAAGTAAAATCATTAACTTAGAAAATTATTAAGCAGGGTGTTCTGTCACACTGGTTTAAAATTCATTGATAAATGATAAATTCATCACATGGTTAGTGTTTATAAGTTAGATCCTTCTAACTTAAACACTAAGGCTATGTTAGGTACGAAGAAAAATATTTTCTCTAATTTTTTCTTTTTTAGTTGGCCACAACAAAACATTTTTTCTAGAAAATGATTTTCTTAAAAATAAAAAATTAATTTCCCTACTTTCTGGAAAACAAGTTCAATAAGTAAAAATTGCCTCCCTCCGACCCTAACCCACCCCTCCCCCAACCCGCCTCAAACTCCCCGTCTCCCCCCCCCCCCCTTAGCTCAGCCCCCTGCACCCTCCTATACCCTACCGCACTCCCTCATCATCCCCTTCCACCCAACCTTTACCCGCGTAGCGTTTACCTAAATTTTAGATAAATGTTTTTGGGATACATAATATTTTTTGTTTACTTACCAAATACTTAGGAATAAGTGGCAAAATCACTTAGTTTTCAGAAATTATTTTCTTGAAAACCATTTTCCTATCAAACATACGTACCCCTAAATAGGGAACCTGGGATAAAATGTCATCTAACAAAGCTAAGAATCTTAGCTCCTTTTAACTCAAGGAAGCTTAAGTAATGTTGTCACTGTCGATAATCTCTAGAGATCTACTTGTAGCGTAGAAACAAGATGAGAAGAATAAGGTTGCATATACTCATGCGTGTATGGAAGTTTTCAAGTTGCAGAAAAAGATCGAATATTAAGGTGTTTCCAAGTTGCACAGAAAGAGATAAGAAAAAAGGTTTAGATTCTTGGGATAGCACAAAATGACAATGAAGCTAGCTAGTATTTGAACATAGCATAACAAATCTATAAATAGCACACTCTCTTGCTCATGATTCATTGAGTTCATGCAAGAAGTTACATCAGGATCAACAAAATTTCAAGAGGAAGAGATACAATTGTACTTGGTAGAGTGATAGGAGACGTATTGGATCCATTCACAAGATCTATTAACCTAAGAGTGGTTTACAACACTAGAAGTGTTATCATGACTTTAATATTTATTACCTGCTCCATCTCAATTTATATGGTACTATTTGACTAAGCACGAAATTAAAGAAGAAATAATTTTATTAAATTTGTGATCTAAAATAAGCTTTAAACATTTGTGACTATAAAAATCATCTCATTAAGGTTAAAATGGAAATTTAATTTCAAAATTAACTCGTTGTCAACTATAAAAATATGACATTCTTTTTTAAACATACTAAAAAATAAAGTATGCCACATAAATTTGAGATAGAGAAAGTATTATATTGAATCTTCCACAAGATTAAATTTGATCAGACATGATCAAGAATGTCAATAATATGGATCCTCGAACTTCATTCTTTTGAAACGGAATGAGCACAATAATACATACAACATAATGAGAGTCAATTTTTTTTTTTTTTTTTTTTTTTTTTTGCGCGGAATGCTCTTCAAAGGCACTAGCCTTTAATTTTTGTCCCTCAAATTGTTATTTTTGACCTTCGCCAAAAAACTCATGGGTTCCGGCTTCGAATCCCCGCTCAGTTAAAAATTAAAAAAAAAATTTGCAAAGCAGAGATTTGGACAAAAGTCTGCCTTAAGGCCTAACTTTTGCCCCAGTAGGCCTAATTTTGTTACAAACCTCTACTTTGCAATTTTTTTTTTTTGACTGAGCCGTGGTCAAACTCGGAATATTAGGCGAAGGAAAAAAATTAAAAACCGGTACCTTTGAAGGGAAATCGTGCAAATGACCCGAGTTAAAAAGGTCATAACACTAGTCATGAATTTTCTGTACGAAACTTTACACAAATAGCCATACTGCAAGAAAAATATTTACATACCGGCACATGTATATTCTTAATGTATACAAGTGTATATGAAGTAATAATAACTGTATATTCGCTGATATACTGGTTCAACTTTATAAAAAAAAAAAAAAAAAGATTAGGGTTATTTTTTAAAATAACCACTTTGCACTATTTTGTAGTATAAAAATCTCTTTCATTATATGATTTTGCAATTCACTTATTTAATTATTTGTTGTGTTTTAGGCAATGAAGTTGTATCATATGAGAGCCCACGTCCTAATATGGGAATACATCGGTTTATTTTTGTGCTATTTCCTCAATTGCGTCGAGAAAATTTCTATGCTCCTCGAAGTCGGCAGAATTTCAATACAAGAGAATTTGCACAACTTTACAATCTTGGCCTTCCTGTTGCTGCTGTTTACTTTAATATATATTTGCACAACTTATATAATATATCCAAGAAATAAAACAAGTTCATTAATATATATGCGTCTTTCAAATATTTCTTTTTCGTGGTGGCTTAAAATGTGCCAATACATGTAATGCCAGAGGTCCATAAAGATACTAATTTATAAGAAAATAACTGCAGTTATGTGGGCACTTGTGCCTTTTGTCATTTCACGAATAATCTCCTCCTTACTTGTGCTGATAATTAGATAATCTGAAATTTGAAATATATATAATTGTGGGGAAGGTTGAGTAATTTTCATAATTAGACACAACCAAAACTCAAAAGTGGTCACTGGTCATTAACTTATGATTTTTCATTTCAGTTATAATTAAGTATTTTGGTCTGATCAAGATTTTTACTACATATTCTCGCATCAGTTGGGCGTACATGCTCTAAGTATCCAGTCCGATCCTGGGCGTACAAGAGAGTGTTGACTTTTTAATAATTTATATTTCTTGTAAATAACTTTCGTGGTATTTTAAATAGTTTTACCAAAAAGGTATTGATCACACTTAATATTTATTAGCTACTTTTAATCAGTAAAGCCAATACAAAAATGGAGCTAAATACAGGTAATTATTCAACCTAGGATCAGTCTTCTCCCACCACTTCCACTCTCTTTGGCAATTAAAATACACAGCTGCAACTGGTAAACCAAGATTATAAAGTTCAGCAAAATTTCTCGTGTTAAATTTTGCTTGAAATTTTGACGCCATATTCCTGTTGGTGCACATACAGTCTGCCAACCCAATTGTTAGATTAATACAAATCAAATGGCTTAATACATACACAATCCTCTTATATTTGTTAGTAAATTACATTTAGATAATCAAATTACGACTTGTTGCTATTGAGCACCTGAACACATTATAAAGTGCTTCTATTAAACACTTTTGCTTCAAGTTTTAGAATGTATTCCCAAGCGTCTATAAGGTAGTTAAGTTAACCACAATAAATTTGTCATCTCCTTTAATTATACACATTAGGCTCAATTGGAACAAGTGTGAGATTTTACGGCTTACTAAAGCTAATGCATATAATTAAAGAAGGTGACATATTTTAAATGGTTAACTTATTTATGTAATGTGCACTTGAGAACACTCGCAAAAGTTTTTCAAAATTTGAACCAAAAGTGTCTAATAGGAACATTTTATCATGTGTTCAAGTGTTCAATTAGAACAAATCGTAGTTCGAGTATACTCTAAGAGAATTTTACTCCAATTTCAAGGGATTGTCTATGTATTAAACCAAAAACAAATCGATGTTTTCCCATTGATGGCCATAGACTCTCATAGCAAACAATTATGTTGCCCATAGAAAACATTAAGTAGGCGTTTGGCCATGAAAATCAAATATTTTTCACTTTATTTGGAATTTTGAAATTGGAGTTGTGTTTTTTTTTTTTAATCAATCTCCCCTCAATCGAGGGGTTCTTTTATTAACTTCACAGAAGCCTCAAAACATAGGCTTAACACCTCTGTACCTATCTTGTATGGACAGGTTCCATACCAAGTGTGATAGTATTTCTTTTAAGCTTACAAAAATATGTTACATAAATAGATTAACTCTTCTGCTATACAAAATATACATCAAGGAACAACAAAAGCATAGTTTCTATCTATCCTCCTATCTATATTACAATGATCCTTAATGAGATTCCTCCTAAATGTAGGCATTTGTAGTCTGTCCATATTCAATTCACCCCTAACTTTGCTATAGTTTTTGCAAAGAATATTAGGTTGTTTGAATGTATTGAAAGTGAAAAAAGTGAAAATAAGATTTTACGTATTTTTCAAATTCCAAATACAACTTCATGGCCAAATGTTGAATTTCAAATAAAGCGAAATAATTTTTTGGAAAAAAGTGAAAAATTATCATGGCCAAACGGGTCCATTACAAAGAATATTTGGTCGCATTCAATATCTCTAACATATATCCATTTCATGCTACCTATACACTACTAGCTAGTAATATGTGTTTTTCCGACCAACATTTCCGTAGCACATTTGTTGAGCTGTTCAACCGGATTCATCAGAAATTCGTTGGATATAAGCGTATATCTAGTAAAGTAATGGTAAATTCATAAACAATTGCTTTTGTCGTTTATCAATCAGTAAAAATAATAGACTTCTTTGATACAAGTTATGGACCCTAATAGTCAAACAATTGGTTTTCCTATGATGATATAAGTACTGAGAATATTATTTACAAAGCTTGATCAAGTGTATCGTCAACTTTTAATTTAGTTTTTAAGGATTTAAAGAGTCTTTTGATTATCGGTATATTTTAGTTATCGTAGTAAGTTACCTGTCACGCCCCGAACCTGGGCCTGGACGTAACACGGCACCCGGTGCCTGACTGCATGTGACCGAGCGAACCAACTGGCTGGCTGAATCAACATGTGATATCAAAAACATAACTGAATGTGGAAGCAACTAAACACATGCTGATATACTAAAGGTCTGACTGAAATCATAATGCGAAAATACTTAGACAATCTGAAATATCTGAACGTAGCCAACATGGCTTAAACCAAAACAACTGAACAACTGCCAACAAGGCTAACATAATAAATATTTGACTGTCTGAACTGTGTCTATGAAGCCTCTAAGAATACTGAATAATAGAGTTGTCTATAAACTGAAATAACTAGATAGCTGACAACGCCCCGAAGGAATTTGGGGCTCACCAGTAGTTGATACGTGCACTCCTAAAGAACTGAGTCGTCAACTTGTATATCGTTGCCTGCATCTCGTGCCAAGCAATAAAAGGGACATCAGCACATCTGAATTGTACTGGAATGTAAAGCAACTGAAGCAGTAAAATATTGAAACTGATAACTGTAACTGTAATAGCAAGGAAGTAGAGATATGAATACTCCCTGCTCTGTATCTGAATCATCTGTGTTATCTGTGTTTGTATATGTGGGGCCTCGGCCCAATAATAAATGCATGCTATGGCCTCTGCCTAGTAGTGCGTCAGTCAATGGCCTCGGCCATGTATACGTATACACAAGACTGTGTTGTGCCCTTGGGCAAAATCACATATGTTTAATTATGGTTAATTAATAAGGACTGAGACCATAATAACAATAAACAATGCTGAACTGAAATAGACATGCTGGACTGAATTGAAAACACTGACTGTTTCTGAGCATACTGAATTTCTAGACTGAGACTCATGTGGTAACAATACATAAGTCTATAAAGATTACGTGTTGAGTTCATGATATTCAAATTGACAATCATGAACGAATTCTGTAGCTGCAACCGTAGAAGATAACAATTCTATGACATATCATGAAACTAGGGCTAAATTGTACTTTGAGTCAAATTACTGACAAGTATGAAGAATGAGGCGTAGGGAGAATCATGAACATTCCCTAACGCATGCGACGGGCACGCGCCCTGACCCGATCAGTGTGCGACGGGGGGCCAGCGCACGCCCCCGCACAACGGACCTGTATCGGTTCTGCACAGTATTCGGTAAAATAAACATAACTTCTTGTACAGAGCTCTGTTTGGGCTCCACAATATACCGTTAGAAATATATTTCAAAGGACTACAACTTTCATATTTTAAGTTTCCTCAAATTCCCAACGGATTTTCACGAAATTTGACTGGAAGGCAGACGTATCGAAAACTTGGCCGATTCTATAGAATTTTAAGTGCCTTACTATTAGCCATATTGAGACGATCATATCTCCTTGCTCCGATCTCTCATTGGCCTGGTCCTTATATTGTTATAAAGGTATTTCTACGTACTACAACTTTCATTAAGGGTACTTTCCTAAATTCCCAACTAATCAATGATTTATGGTTTCCCCAAATAGGCCTGTCAACCATTTTCGGAAAACGTTCAAACCTTCAGTTTTTCCACTAGAACTCTAACGATATGAGGTGTTACATTATCTCCCCCTTGGGATCATTCGTCCTCGAATGATGGATTCTGATAAAGAGTGACTGCCGAGACATGTGCACACTAACTGACATGAGCACATGAAAACTGAACTGAAAAGGGTCTGAACTGAATTATCTGTTGAACTGAACAACTACTAAGCTGACTGTCTAACAGGTTGAATACTGATAACGTAGAAACTGTAAAAGGGAAGATCTGAGAGGGGAAGGTATAGTACCTTCACCGGTTTCTGCTGATTCTTCAAAGAGATAGGGATAGCTGGACTTCATGTCTTCTTCGGTTTCCCATGTAGCCTCTTCAACTTTCTGAATTCGCCACAAAACCTTTACTGAGGCTGTCTCCTCAGTCCTCAACTTGCAAATATGGCGATCAAGGATTTTCACTAGGACTTCTTCATAAGTCAAAGTATCATTGACTATTATGCTATCAGTCGGGACAATCAATGACGGGTCTCCCACACACTTTCTCAACATTGACACATGAAACACTAGATGCACAATAATCAAGTCTTGTGGCAACTCAAGCTCATAAGCCAATTGACCAACCTTTCGTTGGATTCTGTATGGTCTAATATGGCGGGACTATGCTTCCCCTTCTTAGCAAATCTCATGCCACCCTTCATAGGTGAGAGCTTAAGAAATACCAGTCATTAACTTCAAACTCTAAATCTCTCTGTCTCATATTTGTGTAAGACTTCTGGCAATTCTGAGCCGTTTTCAAACGCTCTTACATCAACTTGACCTTCTCCATAGCCTGATAGACCAAATCTGGCCCTAACAACTCTGCTTCCCCAACTTTAAACTAACCAATCGGTGATCTACACCTTCGCTCAAAAAGGGTTTCAAACAGTGTCATCCCAATACTAGCATGGTAATTATTTTTGTAAGTAAACTCAATAAGAGGCAGGTGGTCATCCCAATTACCATTGAATTCAAGGACACATGGTTACTGAACTGAATGAATACATGATTACCGAATTGCTGAGATACTGAACAGAATGTCTACTGAACTAACTGAATACTACGCTGACTGAATACTGGATTAACTGAATACAGAACTAGCACACTAACTGAATATTGAACTGATTGAATACTGGATTAACTGAATATAGAACTAGCACACTAAATGAATACTGGACTGGCATGAATATATGAGTATTGGACTGACATCTGAGTACTAAGCTGACATGAATATTATAACATGAGATCTGAATAGTGTATCTGTCTGATCATTGGTATGCGGATGAAAAGTTATGCTGAGGTTAACCCTCGTACCCAATCCTTTCTGAAATGATGGATGTTGGGTCCCATGAAGTCAAACGATTTTTCGAATAACAACTTGGCATATTCTGGTGCTAAATCTATCATCTTAACAAGCAAGAAGTGTGCCGACTTCGTAAGTCTGTCCATAATCACCCAAATCGGGTTGTGCCTTCTAATTGAATGAGGTAGACCTGTTATAAAGTCCATATCTATCATTTCCATTCTCAAAACGAGAATATTTATATTCTGAGACAAGTCGCAAGGCCTCTAGTGTTCGGCTTTCACTTGCAAAAAATTTGGGCCACTTAGCCACAAACCCTGCCACATTCTTTTTCATATCATTTCACCAATAAATCTCCTTAAGATCATGATACATCTTCGTGCAATCTGGGTGAATGAAATACCTGGAATTGTGATCCTCTGACATAATCCGCTCTCTGAGCCCATTTACATCTGGAATGTATAATCTACCTCGGTATCTCATGGTACCGCATCTCCCCCTTGTTCAAAAGCTGACGTTTTATGTTCGTGAATCCCCTTTTTCATCTGCAACAAGTAGGAATCACCAAACTGCTTCTCTCTAACTTCAATGACTAAGCAGGAATAAGCTATGTTCTGGGAAATAACTCCACCCACTTCGGAGTCTGAAAGTCGAATTCCTAGCTTGGATAAGCGGTGAACTTCTTTCACCATAATTCTCTTGTCTGCCTAAATCATGAGTTGTACTTCCCATACTTGATTTTTTTCTGAGATACTTCCTAAAATACTCATAGTATTGTTGTGCGCTAAGCCTTTGACTAGCACCTTAAAGATTAAAGTCTCGTGCAATGGCACTACCCTTATGACACATAACTGGGCATGATCTTATAGCTTTTCTGTGATCGCCTAATCGATAATAATTGAACTTGACACGATTCGTTCGACGATCATTCTACTCATTTCGGGTTTCCTCTAAGTTGAGGCATATTCCTTATGGAGACTATCTCAGTATGCCAACCTAACTGAACTGAGGTTCTTCATATCTCGTACTAACCCTTCAGGTCTTCAATTATCTCACTGGACTTACTGGCGATTTATGCATCTCCCCCTTAGACCAAGGCTAACGTCTTATACTTACAAATTCTTCTCTTTTGATGGGATCCAATTAACATTCCTTATCTTCTGTAATTCCTTTGTACTCTACAACACTGACGACTTTTTTTTTTCGACTCACTTCTGAGCAGTTTCTCATTGGGAAAACTAAATTACTTACAGGAAGGGGTTGCTACTGTATTCATAACTGGCATACTCCATCTTAACGACTTAACTCTGCTCACACTGTAATTCTTAGGACAACCCCTTTTTGACAACTCTTAAAGGTTATTCTTCTATAGTTTGCTCTCTTACGGCTTAGCTGATTTCTTCTTCCACTAATCACTCTACTCTGAACTTAACTTAAGCCCTTGGTTTCTAACTGTTACGCCCCAAAACCCACCCTAGACGTGACCGGCATCCGACGTCATGAACAACATCGGAAGAACCTAAACGATACAATAATAACACTTGAACCCGCCAGGTTCAACATTCGCCTCCAACAGTTTATAAAGTAAATGTAACAAATCATGAATATATAAATTAAATTAGCGGAAGTCTTTATTCACCAAATACTTAGTCAAACGTAATAACGTGCCCGAGAGTTAATCAATAACTCAACAACTACCCACAAGAACGTATACTATGGAGCTTCTAAGATAATGATGAATGTCTAAATCATCGGGATGCAGCCCGAAACTAAAAGACGAAGAGTAAAGATAGAATGGTGCCCCACGGACAATCATGTGGGCTCACCGAATAGTCTCGAAGCAGCAAGTTCTCTTAAGTCGTAGGCGTATCACGAACCTGCTCCTCAATGATACCTAACATACCATAAAAAACAACAATGGTATGCTTGAGTACTGGGTACTCAGTGAGTGTCTCAGGGACAACAAATATTATAAAAATAAAATATAATAATACATAAAGAAATCAGTTCTGAGAAGATGGCATAAAAACAGTCATTCCACTTTTTGATTCTTAATATCATTTGTTAAACAGTTTACAAAACCATTACTCAATATAAAACAAGTATTCAGCATGTGTATCTCAATAAGAATTATCAAAACCGATTATAAAGTCTTTTGTCAAGTTACAACTTTCAATTATGCCTTTCAAATTGATCATGATTGTCAACAACAGTTCCATGAGAGATTTCGAATATCACGCATGCCGATACAGGCCCAAGAATCAATCACATCGAGGGGATCACCATAGGGTTCCCTTGTCACAGTGCACCACACCGGATTATAAAATCCTCGGTGACCACTCATCCTCCCGAATGGCTAGGCATAAACACACCAGAATATGAAATCCTCGATGACCACTCATCCTCCCGAATGGCTAGGCGTAAGCACACCGAAATATGAGATCCTCGGTGATCACTCATCCTCTTGAATGGCTAGGCATAAGCACACCGGAATATGAGACCCTCGGTGACCACTCATCCTCCCGAATGGCTAGGCGTAAGCACACCAGAATATGAGATCCTCGGTGACCATTCATCCTCCCGAATGGCTAGGCATAAGCACACCAACAAAGTTCATAGCATAAAAGTCGAATTACAATTCATCTCAAGGTAGTCACATCACCATTTACCATTAAGGTTCGTTATGTCATATCGTAAAGATAAATCGTTTCAAAGAATGTCCTGAAAACGTTTCACTTCTTTAAACAAGTTTCAATTTCCACAATTCGTAATAACATACTTTTATGAGTCAACAACCTTTCAAGTAACTAGTTAAATCATCCATCAAGAGAATTCTAATATCATTACCAATCGTTATCCTTCATTATTAAGCATCTCTTATAGAGGAAGACATTCATAATATCATATACATATATAGGGTTTGTTACAATCTAGGTTTAATGTGGGTTTGTCCCCTCACACACATTAACCACCATTTAGACATGAATTGGAGTTCAAGAACCATGAAAAGTATTACTTTTCCTTTCATTCATTAAAAAATCTTCAATAAAATTAATACTTCCAACAATAGTTTCAAAAGTGATTTTAAAAGAGACATACAAATCACAACCAAAGAGTTCGTAAAAACCGATAGAAACAGTATGTTCAAAAGAGACATACAGATCACCTTTATAGTTAAAAAGGATTTTATTTTTGAAGAGACATACATTCGAAATAAGGTTTTTAAAAAAAGGAGACATACCTTAATTTGTTAAACAAGGTTTAACAAATCACTTTTCTAATGAAGAACACCTAAACCCTAGCTTGAATCACTTTGGGAAGAATTATGTTGCAAACCCTTGTATGGTTCTTGAGGCTTGGGACTTGTTCTTATTGACTTTAGGGTAATTTTTCGTGAATGGGGTGCTGGGGAAATAAACCCCAAACCTTAAATATAACATAAAACGCGTAAACCAGAATTTTGGACCCGAATCTGACCCTATTCGTGATTGGTCCGCGATGCGGGACCATCGCGCAATGTTCTGCAGCTCAATACTCAGACTTTCCCGATCGGCCCGCGATACGGGGCCATCGCACGCACCCCACGCGCCTGAAAAGGCGGCGTGTGTCGGTTCTGCACAGTGTTCGGTAAAATGGACATAACTTCTTGTACGTAGCTCCGTTTTGGCTGGGAGACCTACCGTTGGAAAGATATTTCAAAGGGCTACAACTTTCATGAAGGAAGTTTTCCCAAATTCTCAACACATTTTCACGAAAATCGTCCAGAAGACAGACCTACCAAAACTTAGGCGAATTTAAGAGGCCTTAAGAACTTCACTAATTGGTTTGACTTCAAAACAACCATCTTCCACCCGAATTCATCAAGAATGGATTCATATAGATATGATATCATCTTAATACAAGATTTTTACACATTCACACCTAGTTCAAGTTTACGGGGTGTTACACTAACACACATTCGAATGTATCCGAACTGTCACCCACTTAAGATGTTCATCTAACTAAGGAAATCAAATCATACTTCTACTAGTTCTGCTGAAATTGCTAATGCATTGTATCTACTCAAAACTTACTTACTATTTTTCTGTTAATCACCTGCTAGCTTCATATTTTCTTATTTTGCTCTGAATAACCTAAGTTATTTCTAACTCTCCCTCATCATCTGACACTATTCTATGGTCGTATACTATCTTTTCTGAACTATGGGTCACACTTAACAAATTTTCATCTATCTTATACGAAAGATTGGAACAACTAAACCCAAACTTTCTATACGCTTCAAAATCGTAGCAGACTATACACATCTGGGATAAACACTTACTCACATAGCTTAAGTGAGAACTGTCACATCTTCTTATCTCATAATAATAATTACTTCTTATAGTAACTTACAACCATCGTACTCTCTAACTCTGATCTGGCTAACTTAAACAAACTAAAATCATTCCCGAAAATTTAATATCGTCTGCTCATGGTTATTATTTCATACATACCTCTTTTCTTAACAGGCATAGTTCGTACGAAAATTTCATCTGTGGTGATAACTGGGGATGCCTCTTTATCCTGACGACCTGCTGAAGCTTCCAAGCAGTCTTCACTGAGAATTGAAATATCAGGCTTAGCTGTATTACAACCTGACCAAGCTTGAGAACTAAGAGGAGCCACTGAAACACACATTAAGGCCCAAACGATACACCTCTTTGTGTCCGTATAACACTTGTTGCACATAAGATTTGAAAACTTCTGTGGCTCACACTGGTATGTCACTGTGAGGCTGGTGCTCTTAAAATCTGTTTCTAGCTGAACTGACCTTTTTTATCATATCTAGACCTCAAGACTAGTGCACTAGCTGCAGATGGAGTGGGTCCTGATGACCTCCGGTAGAAAACTATCTGCCGCCACCTCCTTGAGATCCTCTATGATTTACGTTTCCTGTAGACTTAGCTCCTTTTCTAATTTCTCTGACATCCTCTCCCTGTTGTATCCCATTCTCCTTTCTCAAGAACATCATTATCATTCAACTTCCCATTCACTATACAACACCCTTTCTCAGGAAACTTACACTTTATTCACCTTTCAATAACACCTCAAGTCTCATTTGTTACTAGCAAGTACTTCACAATTGTACCCCTATGGATAATCAACCTCAGTTGGGCCTTGAGTTACCTGTTCGTCGCCTGCGCATTCGAAACGTACGTAATTTGATAAGAAGAGAAGTTACTTATTGCTCTAAGCTTCATGGCACGATCTAGAGTAGAAAGAAATGAGACAAATCTTGAATGTCTTGGTGGTCAACTGTTTATATGTGTGGGGCCCTCACACATATAAAAGAGACCCCACTGGACACGGCTTCATAGAATCCCTAAGACACTTGAACCTAGCGCTCTGATACCAAGTTTTGTCACGCCCCGAACCTGGGCCTGGACGTAACACGGCACCCGGTGCCTGACTGCATGTGACCGAGCGAACCAACTGGCTGGCTGAATCAACATGTGATATCAAAAACATAACTAAATGTGGAAACAACTAAACACATGCTGATATACTAAAGGTCTGACTGAAATCATAATGCGGAAATACTTAGACAATCTGAAATATCTGAACGTAGCCAACATGGCTTAAACCAAAACAACTGAACAACTGCTAACAAGGCTAACATAATAAATATCTGACTATCTGAACTATGTTTATGAAGCCTCTAAGAATACTGAATAATAGAGTTGTCTATAAACTGAAATAACTAGATAGCTGACAACGCCCCGAAGGAATTTGGGGCTCACCAGTAGCTGATACGTGCACTCCTAAAGATCTGAGTCGTCAACCTATATATCGTTGCCTGCATCTCGTTCCAAGCAATAAAAGGGACATCAACATATTTGAATTGTACTGGTATGTAAAGCAACTGAAGCAATAAAATACTGGAACTGAAACTGATAACTGTAACTGTAATAGCAAAGAAGTAGAGATATGAATACTCCCTGCTCTGTATCTGAATCATCTGTGTTATTTGTGTTTGTATATGTGGGGCCTCGGCCCAATAATAAATGCACGTTATGGCCTCGGCCTAGTAGTGCGTCAGTCAATGACCTCGGCCATGTATACGTATAAACAAGACTGTGCTGTGCCCTTAGGCAAAATCACATATGTTTAATTATGGTTAATTAATAAGGACTGAGACCATAATAACAATGAACAATGCTGAACTGAAATAGACATGCTGGACTGAATTGAAAACACTGACTGTTTCGCATACTGAATTTCTAGACTGAGACTCATGTGGTAACAATACATAAGTCTACAAAGATTACGTGTTGAGTTCATGATATTCAAATTGACAATCATGAACGAATTCTATAACTGCAACCCTAGAAGATAACAGTTCTACAACATATTATGAAACTAGGGCTAAACTGTACTTTAAGTCAAATTACTGACAAGTATGAAGAATGAGGCGTAGGGAGAATCATGAACATTCCCTAACGTAGTAGTTAGCCTCACATACCTTAATTCCAGCCTTTAAGCGTAAGACAATGTTCGTCAACCCTTTCAACTTTGATCTATATCAATACAAGTCAAAGGGATTCTATATTAGCAATAGTATTCATGCTTTGGTCGTCTAAGCATTTTATCAATCACTTAGTGAGCATAAAGCTCCACAATCTCCATTAATGGTGTTTCTTCACCCAATTCTCATTCTATTACTTCTAGGTGATTCTACAATCTCAATTAGGTGTAATTTAACATCATTCTCCATCACCCATATCATTATAACAATCTCAAGTCAACAATTCAAAACCCTACTGTAGTTCGTGTAATTCTCTTTACTAAACCCATTTACTATTCTCCCAAGAACTCATCAATTCACTATTATGAATGATTAGAGTGTAGAAACATTACCTTCTTGACGTTCAATCCTCTTGAATTCAAGTTCTAGGGTTTCCACACCCAACAATAATGTTCCACTCACAACTCTATTGATTAGAAGGGTTTACTCAAGTTAGAAAGAGATTAGGGACTTGAATTCAACCTAGACTCATGATAAAACTTACCTTGGAGGGTTCTTGAGGCTTGGGAATTGTTCCCTCTGACTTTAGGGTGATTTTTCGTGACTAGGGGTGTTAGGAAAATAAACCTCAAGCTTAAATATAACTTAAAACGCGAAATCCCGATTTTTGACCCGAATCCGGACCTATTATGCGATGGGCCCGCGACGGACATGCAGTGCACGACCTCCTGCAGGTCAATATTCAGAGAGGGGGTTTTTGTGCGATCGGTGCGCGACGGGGGGCCAGCGCACGCGCCCTCACAACGGACCTGTATCGGTTCTGCACAGTATTCGGTAAAATGGACATAACTTCTTGTAAAGAGCTCTGTTTGGGCTCCACAATATACTGTTGGAAAGATATTTCAAAGGGCTACAACTTTCATATTTTAAGTTTCCTCAAATTCCCAACGTATTTTCACGAAATTTGACTGTAAGGCAGACGTATCGAAAACTTAGCTGATTCTATAGAATTTTAAGTGTCTTACTATTAGCCATATTGAGACGATCATATCTCCTTGGTCCGATCTCTCATTGGCCTGGTCCTTATATCGTTAGAAAGGTATTTCTATGTACTACAACTTTCATTAAGGGTACTTTCCCAAATTCCCAACTAATCAAGGATTTATGGTTTCCCCAAGTAGGACTGTCAACCATTTTCGGAAAACGTTCAAACCTTCAGTTTTTCCACTAGAACTCTAACGATACGGGGTGTTACATTACCTGTCTTATTTATCAGGTTAGTAATTTCACTTTTTATGAACGATTACTTGTAAATATCATTTAAGATAATGCATAATGTTTTTTTTTTTTTTGCTTATTTTAGTGATAAGTATGCAGGGGCGGAGCCAAATAGTGGTCAGGGTGTTCACCCGAACCCCCTTCAGCGAAAAATTGTCATGTATATGTAAGTTTAAAATTGTCCTTTATGTATAAATAGTAGATATTGAACCCCTTGGCTTCCTCGTTTCTTACTCTTTTATATTTTTGAACCCCTGATAAAAAATCTTGACTCCGCCACTGTAAGTATGTTATGTTGATTTTAAGCGTAAAACTCGTGATTTGAACTTGAATTCATAAACATCCAAGAAGTTATAACATTTCGGCATTTATCACAATAGCACATTTACTCCAGAAAAAAATGTACAAATCAACCTTTATTATTTTAGTATCATCATACAAGACAAAATTCAACACTCACATTTTACATATAACATATATATATATAAGACTTGTTCAAATAAAATAACGTATATACCTCAAGCCAACAAGAACTTATGAAAATAAGACTCAAATTTCTCCATCTGTTTGGGAGGAAGAGCAACGAAAATATTAACCCCATCATTGTTGCTGCTTATACCATCATCAATATTAGGGAACAACAAAATAATATCTTTTCTATGACAAACCACTGGACAACTATACTTAGGTTTTCCCCAAGGGTATTCAACTTGAGAAAACCCTAATTTCCACCATGAAGAAATCAAGAATTCCCCATTTGGAAATCCCTTATAAATTTCCCCCCAATCAATTGCACTTCTTGCATATTCATCAGTCATTCTCATACTTCCTTGTGACACCAATTCCACAATTTTACTAAAAGGCCCTTCTTCTAGCTCGTGACACTTGGCGGACGCATAGGATGTCAGCACAGCGTTGCCAGTGTAAGATTTTGGCAATGGCGGATTTAGCCTTGACCTAATGTCAACTGCAAATAAAACAGTGGAAATCCTCTCCGAGTTGTTCTCAACATCAAAAGATAATGCCTTGCATCTCCATACATGAGAAGTCACCACATTAAAACTCGTAATTTTTGCATGGGGGGCATTTTCGTCTTTTGCCTTTTCCTTCAAGGAACTAATGTCACTTGAATTAAGTTTAAAGATTTTGAAGTCAAGTTCTTCTTGCAGAGTTTCAAATACTTTAGGGTTCAGTTCTTCACCAATGGGCACTTCCAATTTGAGTAATTCGTGGTGCGGGAACGTAACACGTGGCGGAGTACGAGCGGCTAGGAGAGTACGGTCATTGCATGGGACAATGGCTAAGGGCTTACTATTATTGTTGTCATCATCAAATGCTTGAGAAGCTAAGTTTTGTAAGAAAATCTTGAAGCTTATACCATCAAAGGTTATGTGATTTGTTGATGTGCCAATTGCAAAACCACCACACTTAAATGATGTCACCTAAAAAAGAAGTAAAGAATTAAATGGTTATAGTTGTCATGGACCAAATAATGTGTCTTATGAGAAGAAAATATATATGGTTCTCAATCCCATTTATGATCGTTTGATGTGGCTCGACAATGACATGTAATTTAGAATGCATGGAGTTTAGTGCTAATGAGTGTCTCAATAAATAAAGCATCGATCCCAATTAAACTCTTCTAACATCATTATTAATCTTGTGTTTGTTGTCTTTTGAAAAGCTAGCACAATTGTGTAATTGGTAAAGGCTCAACTTAAAAAGTATACATGGCTCCTTGTTTGTCTGTGAAAAAGTAAAATGGGGGATACCAACTGAAAATGATTGGTCATATGGACGAACAATCAATGACACTCAGAATAGTGCTAAATTAAGTATAATCTCTTATTAATATTTATTTTATATGTATATATAATTTGATTTGAAAGTGTTGAGTTGAATCAACAAAGTTTGTCAAATTTACCATTGTTGTCATTTCGCACAAGGGCAGGTGACAAGTGCACAATATACTTCAGGCTCGGTCAAATCCAATAATTTAGACTCAGACTTTATACGTATTACATAAGATACTTACTAAGTATGTATACATATTAGTAAATTTAATTTCTGGATCTGTCCCTATTTTTACATCAAAATGAGACAAGATGTGAAAGAACGTCATTTATTTTTCTTCACCAAAACATTGGCATTACTCATAGCATTGAGTAGTTGGAATTTGGTGAAAACCCAAAGGGAATTCATTAACGACTGCTATGCACTTCTATTCTAGGCTTCTAGCTAGGTCCAACATTACAAGAATAAAGGTACTCATTTAATGTTATTTTAATGGAAATACAAAACATTTCTTAAAAGGCTGAAGTGCCTAAAATATCCCTAAACTTGACACGAATTGCAACTTCAGTCCCCAAACTATTGTTGCACTTCAAGACACCCCTAGACTTGGCTAACTGGGTTTTAATACACCCCCGAGTTGCTACATGGCACAACGAGTGTAGTCACACAGAAACAGGCGCGTGAGAGGTGCCACATCAGCTTTTTAAAAAAATCATTTTTGGAAAATTCATTAAAATTATGTATTTTTAAAAATCAGAAAAAACTAATTTTTTTAAAAAATGTGGAAAATCCATTTTTTAAAAATAAATCTGGACTGGATTATTTATTAAAAAATCTGAAACTTTTTAAATCTTGAAAACTGAATTTTTTTTAAAAAAATGTGCGCAACCCGTTATTTTAAAAAAAAATCTGGATTTTTTTTATTAAAAAAATTGGACTTTTTTAAAATCTAGAAAACTAAATAAACCCATTTTTCTAAAAAATGAATCTGGAAAATTGAATTTTTGATTAAAAACCTGGAATTTTTAAAAATATGGGATTCTGATTTTTTTAAGAATAAAGTGGAAAACTGATAATTTGTTTCTAGATTTAAAAACTAATCTAATTTTCTGGGATTATTTAAAAAAAAAAATCGGTTTTCCACATTTTTTAAAAAAAATTAGTTTTTCCAGTTCTTTTTTAAAAGAAGTGTCTTAAAAGAATCATGAAAATCTGGATTTTTAGGACACTTTTTAAAGAATATCAAGTTTTCATTTTTTTTTAAATCCATTTTTTATAGATATTTTAATTAAAACTCTAGGTTAATCATATTTTCCAGATTTAAAATAAATATTTCATTGTTCCGGATTTTTTATAAGAAAAAAAAATCAGTTTTACTTTCTTTTTTTTTCAAAACAACTTATCTATGTGGAGGACACATAGGATGAAAATGCCATGTGGCATTAATATTTTACACGTGGAGGGCCACATAAGCCTTTTATTACAGCTGGACCCGCGAGTGACTACACTCACTTCGGGTCATGAGCTCAGGGATGAATTGAAACCCATTTTGCCAAGCTTAGGGGGTGTCTTAAAGTGCAGCAATAGTTTGGGGACTAAAGTTGCAATTCGTGTCAAATTTAGAAGTGTTTTAGTCACTTCAGCCTTCTTAAAAAGATCATAAATTATTAACTCCCGCTCTTCTCCTCTTTTCTTTTGAGAGAACTACTAGTTCATAATTCCAATTATGGATTTTAGTAATACGACAAACAGATCTTGTATGTTTTCAACTTATATTGGAAAATTATTTTCAATTGAGGAAAGATGAAGATTAGAATTTGACAATTACAAGATTATTTTACAAGAAAATGAAGTATCAGGAAATAGAAGAGACTAAAACTAATGTTTTGGGACCAAAATTAACAGTGACGAACTTGTGGGGCTTAAGTGATTTGCTATAAGCGAACTGTCGATAGATCTCTTAAGAGTTCCTTGTATAATTATTTAAGCCACATACTAATCAATTCCTGTATGAGTTATGCAAGCCACTTATACGCTGACCATATTAATAATAATTAAATTAAGAAACAACTGAGGTAGAAATGAGTTTATCTTGTATGCAGGATATAATTACTTTAAAAATAGAGTAATAATATTCTATAACGGTTTAAAACTTACATCGATAGTGTAAAAAATGTTTATACCATCAGTACATAATACTACTCTCTCCACTTAGAAAAAGAATCAAGTAGTTTGGAGTGAATAAGGGAATAAAGATTTTATTTTTTTTAAAATGTATATGAGAATAAAACCTTGTGCTTGTTTTCAGTCTCAATTATATTAATATTTTTAAGATATAATTAATATAATTAGAAACTTGATAAAAATACTATAAAAAAAAAAATCTTAACTAAAATAGTGTGTGTCTATATATATAAGTTTTTATCACGGAAAAAACTACTATTTGACTTTCCAGATAATAACAGTATCACGTAAACTAGAACTAAAAGAGCAACAAATAAAGGAGGAGAATCAAGAATTATACCTGGATAATGCAAAGTGGTTTATCATCTTTTTCCAAGTGATCAATGCTGTCGTGAGCAATAAGTTGTCTAAAACCAGGATTAGGGTAAACTAAATCACCAATCTCCTTTAATGTTAACTCACTTGAAGCTACCAAAAATACAGCCCCTGCAACACCATTACAATCAAACTCCAGTCTTTTTGATTCTTGATTCATCTTTAGTCTCCCAGCCAAAAAATCATAAGGGACTAGAACTTTCGATAACGCGTTTCGCAACCTTTCCGTCACAATTTCTGGTGGAAATTCAGGATTAGCAGTAAAAAAATGTAGTGTTTGGACATCAAAATTGAGGACTTGGTCAATATTTGACAAGAACATAGGTTTTTTCTGAGTTTCTTCTAAAGGAAAGACTAAGCTAGTGTCATGGATTGTGACTTGTAGGTCTTCTATAGTTGATTCAGGGGGTTGATAAACGGCTCCCATGTTGAATATAGTGATATAAGTTTGTGTTTCTTTGTTTGGTGTGTTTGCTTTAGTAGCTAGGAGTGTATATTTATAGTAAAATAAAGTAAGGTAAAAGGGAGCACATGATGGAATAGTTTGCATTTTTCCCACCTAATTAGAGTTCTCGGGTTCAATCGCTAGGTATGAAAATTTTCAATTCTTAGTCAGTGGAGGATCAATACACACACAGAGAGTATGTCGTTAACTAGGCATCGGCCTATGTTGCTGGGCATCGGTTGTGTGTCGCTTGGCATCAGTCGTGTGTCGTTGGGCGTTGACATGCCACAATGTGTCGGTCTTGCACTTGACAGTCCAAAAAACCTCTAATTATGACATGTCACTATGCGTCGTCTTAGTGTCGCTGTCCGTAGGCCTAGTGTCATTGGCCATCAGATTGACATGTCACTAGGCATTAGAATTGCACTTGACGGCACAAAAACCTCTAATTGTGACATTGCTTTTGGGCATTGGTCGTGTCCTTGACATGTCACTAGGCATTAGACTTACGCTCAACACCCCGTAAAACCTCTAGTGACGAGATTGTATAAAATTAAGGAAATTCACTTAATAGATATAAATATTTTATTGTGAACTCAATATATTATTGTATATTATTTGAGGTCGCGGGAATCCATAAAGTTTAAAATTTTGAATTTGGCTCTGTTCTTGGTAAGGAGCATCATTTTCCCTATTTTACCCTAGTTGGGTCAGTGAATTTTGATAAGTACACAAGAGAGGGCATATGGAAAGGTGAAAGGGCAAAGGAAGTGATTTTGGGGAGACTCTTGAGTCATATGGTTGCACATTTTTAGGTAAGAATAAGATACATAGAGATAAAGCTAGAAGTGTGACAAGTGTAAGAAAGAGTACTGGTTTAAATCTAATACAGTTACATTTATGTGCTTTCAGTATCAGTACAACTGGCCTTTCTTCTCAAGGATAACAATTGCCTATAACTTTGTATTACTACTAAATAATACTCTGTTGTGGCAATGAATGCATTTAGCAGAGATAAAAAGGATGTATGTTTATGGTAAGTTTTCTTTGCATACTCAACTAGTAAAAAGCTCTATGTACCGATCTCTCTATCCGTAACTAAAGGTGTTAAAGGTTTTCATGAAAAAAAAAAAAAAAAAAAAAAACAAATATATAACAGTTCCTCTTAAATGACCCCTACTTATTAGGAAAGTTATTTAGAAGTGAGTTTAGATACCCAAACGTTAAACAAAAAAAGTTTCATATGTATCATACTCCATTCACTTAAAGGCTTCTTTTTGTCCCCTTTTTCGTTCTTTTCTCTCTCTTTTACCTATTGTGTTTAAATGTTATTTTGTTTTCTTTTTTTTCACTTGATATCGGATACTTATTTTGGGGCTCGACTAAATCAAATTCTCGTATATATGATATATCATTGGTTATTGATTAGGTTTATGTTGGCTCTTAGTTTACTGCAATCCTCCTCCTTTATCAAAACATTAGCACTACAACAAAATATGTTTTTAGCGGCAATAACTTAATTGCCACTAATTATATTCTAGAATCAATTATTACCGGCAATACCAAACTTTAGCCCTAACAATATGTTATACCCCGTATTTTTATACGTCGAATTATTCGCAAGCTAATCGACTTAAGTTAAAGACGGGATTATTTTCGGACATGAAATAAGAACTTTTAATTTTCAATTTTAATTAGTACACAAATTGTTTATAAATTTTATTTAGTGTAGAAATATTATTGGAAATTAGGGACTAACTAATTGTGATTAGGTTATTAAGTAAGGATTAATGATTTATTAAAATTAATTAATTTAATTAATAGAAGTGGGACCCACCCGAAAATTAAAAAAAAAAACAATTCAAGAAAATCATTTTGATGAGTCACAAGGGGGGGGGGGGGGGGGGGGCACGTGTCTATCAATGGCCAACCATATATATATGAAGTGAATGTGAACAATTTGCAAATTCACTTTCACTTTTACAAAATCAAACTTGGAAAAAAAAAGGGAGAACATTCTATCTCCATGGCTACTCTTGGCCAGCCATGGCTGATTCGAAAAATTTATTTTGTTGCCATTTTGATGCCATTTTGATTAAGTTTCAAGTGAATTACAAGTTCAAGGAGGTGGTAGCAACATTGGATATTGAATTGACGAAGAAGAAATTGTGAAATTGGAGCAATTGAGTGTAGAAATTCCTCCGAGAAAATTTAGGTAAGATTTTCTTATTTTGTGGTGTAATTGTGTTAATAGTGTTGTAATGGAATTATTAAAAATTGGATTGGATGAAATTGGAAGTAAGAAATTACATGAAATTGTTGTTATACGAAATTGTGGATTGAAAAGGATTAAAAAGGGGTATTGGATTGTTAGAGTTGTTTATGGGCTGAATTGTAAGGATTCTATATGAATATTGCTATTACTGTCATTGTTGGTATTTCTGTGATAACAGGAGGATAATTGGAAGTTCAGGTTAGGCGAATATATAGGGGAAATGCTGCCCGATTCCGTTAAGTCCTTAACTAATGAAAACCCTAATCGAGAAAGTATAAGTTAAAGAATAAGTTCTATAGGCGGTTGGTTGCAGATTTATGAGCTAGGAAATATAGTTACTAACGATAGCGTTACTTTTATATTAAATAGGCTAAAGGGACGACGAAGCGAACGAGAGTGCGATTAACCTTCAGCAGGTATGTAAAGTTGTCCCTTCTTTCTTTAGCATGTCTTAGATGTAAGTGATGTATGATATGAGCGTTGGGGTAATTCTATTCATAAGTTCGAATGTGATTCATGATTCTTATTCACTTCTTGATGTTAGAACTCTTAAAATAATTGAGCTTGCCTCTCAAGTTTTCCACACGTTGGATAATAGTCGGTATATATAAGATCCTATCCTCAGAAACTCTACGATGACTAATGTCCTTGACTTCCATAAGCTATTTCATATTATCTTGATATATGTCTATGATTCCTGAGGCTCTATTTGATATAGTACATAGTGACATTTAAAGGGTACTCAATATGACTATCGCCTTTGATACTCGAGTGTTAATTATTCTTTTTATTCTATTGAGTCTCAGATGATGATTTAGTTTCATATGGTTGCTCATGATATTCTACTCGTGCATACTGTTATTGTATCATTCACCGAGTCCCGGGCCGGGTATGTATTCGTGCACAGTTTCACTGCATTGTTCACCAAGTCCCTCACTAGAGGGTCGGGTACGGTATATGTATATGATGATGTGATGATATGATGATATGATTATGGCACCGAGTCCCATGATGGGCCGGGTATGGTATACGTGTACACGACTTTATTCACCGAGTCTCATAATGGGCCGGGTATGGTATATGATGATATGATAATATGATTTTATTCACCGAGTCCCATAATGGGCCGGGTATGGTATATGATAATGATATGCATGATTTTATTTCGTAAGGCACAGGTACAGTGATTTCTTGATTATCATACTTGTCCCCTGGACTCTCCACTTCAGTTATGATCTTCCTTAATGTATTTCATGCTTTATATACTCAGTACATATTCCATACTGACCCCCTTTCTTCGGGGGGCTGCGTTTCATGCCCGCAGGTACAAACACTCGATTCGGTGATCCCCCAGCTTAGGATTTCCAGTCAGCTGTCTTGGAGAGCTCCGTTGTTCCGGAGCCTAGACTTTTGGTACAGATCTTCTGATGTATTTATATATGGTTGTCCAGGGGTACGACGGGGCCCTGTCCCGTCATATTTCACTATTAGTACTCTTAGAGGTCTGTAGACATATGTGTGAGTTGTGTATATATGTTGTTCAGTTGTGTCTATATGACTTATATTTTGGAACGTTCCCATTCGTAGTGGCAGCCTTGTCGGCTTGCGTATATACATATTTTGGGATGTTGTATGTAGTGGCAGCCTTGTCGGCTTGCGTGTGTATAGTTGGGACGTTCCCACACGTTATGATAGCTTTGTCGGCTTGCGTACTATGTTATCTTTTGATGGTTGTGACTCCTCAGGAGACAGGTGGCCTTGATATATATATATATATATATATATATATATATATATATATATATATATATATATATGTGTGTGACAGTTTCGAGACAACATTTCGTCTGTATAAGTTCCATATTATGTTTAGTTGCGGATTGATTACAGATAACAGGTGTGTACACGAGTGTCCAGTTCGGGCACTAGTCACGGCCTACGGGGTTGGGTCGTGACACAATAAATGCCGCTAAAGGCTTTAGTGACCTTGGATCTAATGGCATTAACCAATTGCTGGTAAATGTTTTTGTGGCAATAACTATTGTCGCTAAAAGGAAAATATATTGTCACTAAAAGCCTCTTTTGGTATAGGGTAGACCAAAAATGGGAGCTCTAATAGGATGTTTGTGCTTACCGATAACTCATAATTTGTTCTTAAAAGACAAATTGTTGAGTATTGAAATAACTGATCCTACTGGAGCACTATGAATATTGAAGAGTGATATGATCAATCCCTACTAGTTTAAACTTTAAACGTAGAAAAATTAAGATAAAATGATAAAACACATATAGGTTTTAATAAATATCACTTTAAAGTTTAAACAAAGAAACTTGTCTATATTCCACTTAATTTTGTCACTCTTTGCCTGAAATACCATTCTTGCTTTAAACGTAGATTACCAATTCTAGTTAAATTTAGATGTTTGAAAATATACTATTTCTACTCCATATAATGTCTCCACCTACTTTAGCGACATATTAATTATGATTGTATACTGGTTTTGCTTTTTATCTATTTGAAATGAAGCATTGATTCAACTTATTTGTTTACGGGGTCCCGGAGCCTAAAGGGTATAAAAATACACGGTCTTTACCAAAAGGGGATGACAAAAAATTAATATACCAAAAGGGGTATATCGTTTTTCCCTGTCAGACGTAACCAACGAAAAAAAAAAATTGTATAACGTGGATCAGTCCACGTTATACAACTTATATTATTAACGTGGCTGATCCATTCTGCCCTATACTTGCCAACACAATAAGGTGTTCTTGTGACAGATTCCATTTCATATCTTGTTTGCCTAAAGACGGATTACAATATACTAGCGAAATGTGACAAGATTTAGAATAGACTGGACGTGAGCTATAGTAAGGTCTAATACTCTATTTCTATTTATTTGGGACAAGACGGCAAGAAAAATCAAAACTTGTTATAATCCGACTTTCCCTTGGATATAACTTATGAGCATGTAGATGCAAAATCAACTAAACTACACATAAATAAGTTGATACTTGCATTACTTACTGGTTTTTGATTGGAGATTTTTTGAAATGTTTTAATAACTTTCTTCTACTTTTACGGACTTTCGATTGAACACAGTTGACGCGTTATGAGTTTAATAGCTTTGCGCCCACCAGTAGTAGTGGATGCCTTTCACTCATTAAGTTGTATAATTTAATAACCTTTCAAGAGTATGCGTATGTGTACCTGCAATTTTATGCACTGAAATGGTGTCCTTGCTTCCTCTTAACTATTTACCAATAACAGACTTCAAATTTAGTCTACCCAAAAATGGTGAAGACATGTTCCTGTATGTGTTTATTGTGACCTTAGAGAGTGAAAATAGTTACATTTCTGTCTTAGCATACATTGCCGGTGATAGTTGTAGAGGTATTTGCTTCTGTTCACTAACAATGGCATTTGTTTCTTTGTTTATTTCACTTCCAAAAATGAATGCGTAGTTAGCTAGCTATTCACAATCCATCACACTGAATATACCTGGTGACACTGTGTTCTAGTTTGAAAAGTTTCCGCATTGTATTTATGTGTAGTTTAGTTGATTTTGCATCTACATGCTCATAAGTTATATCCAGGGGAAAGTCGGATTATAACAAGTTTTGATTTTTCTTGCCGTCTTGTCCCAAATAAATAGAAATAGAGTATTAGACCTTACTATAGCTCACGTCCAGTCTATTCTAAATCTTGTCACATTTCGCTAGTATATTGTAATCCGTCTTTAGGCAAACAAGATATGAAATGGAATTTGTCACAAGAACACCTTATTGTGTTGGCAAGTATAGGGCAGAATGGATCAGCCACGTTAATAATATAAGTTGTATAACGTGGACTAATCCACGTTATACAATATAAATTGTATAACGTGGATCAGTCCACGTTATACAATAATTTTTTATTTTTTTTTCGTTGATTACGTCTGACAGGGAAAAAATATTTTGGTGTATATCGTGGGCTGATCCACGATATACCTCTTTTGGTATATTAATTTTTTGTCATCCCCTTTTGGTAAAGACCGTGTATTTTTATACCTTTAGGCTCCGGACTCTTTGTTTACGTGTGGTCTTCAACTTTATATAAATACTTGGAGAAAATAAATGAAGAAATGTGCTAAAATGACAAGAATTGAGCCTACTTCAATGACAATAATTTTAGCAATTATTTGATTTGATTCCGCAACACAAAAATTCATGAGAACTCCATGATCGTTTCTACTTCAAATTCATTACTCGGTACAATAACATTTAATAATTGGTTGAGCGGTTAACTTATGAAAACGATTGTGTATTAAACAGCTTGAGAAGTTAGTTGAAAAGTTGTTGCAACTAAATGATATAAAATCCACGATTGACATATTAAAATTTTGGATTTAATTCATTACATTCACATTGTAAAGTGTTTTTGCACGATCAATGTTCTTCAACCCATTATAGTAGGTTAGTCACCAGATTATCAATAGAGACGGCTTACTAATAATTAGCTTAAAATTTTAAGTTAACTTTTGTCCTATGACAGCAGGTTAGTTAACATTTTTAATAGATTACAATCTATTGCTTATCAAGAGATTACCTATAATTTGTATAATACTTTTACACTGCAATGCACAAATTTTAAACTCTTACCCTTAAAGTAATATGATTGTGCATATTATTTTCACAATTGTTAGCGAATATAATTTAAACTATTTTTTTTTAATCTATATCTTAACTTTTGTTAATCACTTAGTAGTGTTTAGCATTAATTAGGTCAACAAGCTAAATTATAAGAATGAGGTCACAAGCAACGTAATCAATTTAAGTCTTGTTAATTCTTGCTGCTGGATCGTTTCGGCTCCCTGCTGTCCAGTACCGAATGAAGCGAGTCCACAAGCTGATTCTTACATAGTTAAACAAGTTTATGGTTTGACTAACTTGATGATTGACTGTAATTCTTATATATATATATATTCACCAATACAAGTAGGTACTGTATTATTCTTCATGCTAATTAAGACCTCTCAGAGCATTGCAATTAAGATTTGAAGGAAAGTCGGTGATTAAGAAAGACTATTTCAACCAACTTCTCCTAACCTAAGGTTGTCCTCCTTAACTTTGGAACATATAAGTCTCCTTTTTAATTAATTTCACATAGTACCACAAAATTTTGAATAATGAAAGATTTATGTCTTAGTCACGATAAAAAGACCCTCTTCTGTAGTATTAGACTATTAGTCAATGACTAGTTTGACTTTTGAAACTGTTAACGTTTTTCTTTATAGAGTAATTTATTTTTGGAAAATTGATCCACTAAGCCGACAGGAGGGAAAGTTGAACCCTGCATCACTGACGACAAATAATAATTGAAATTTACTGCATGATTAATTCAGATTCATGCTACGTATTCTACCAATAATTCCCCTATGAATAAGGCTCGAGCTCGAGATTTATGTTTGAAAATGAAAGTATTTCTTCCATCCCACTACATCCTTAGTAGCGAGGACGAGTAAAATTGCTACACTACAATTCTATTCATCATCCTTTATTTAAGGTTTGTTCGTAAATAAAAATAGGTGACATTGGTTTGACGAAAATCTCTCGACAAATTTTACCTCGGAAAATTTCATATTTTTTATGGCATTCCGACATAAACAGCCATTGGAAATTTATGGTGACCTTTTAGTTCAATGATTTGATATGTAAAAGTATCCAATTCGGGGTAATATCCTTGTACCTTTAAAAAAAAAATCTTTGTGCAATTTAAGAAATTAAAACTATTTTCTTTCAATTTACTCTTACAATTGGTCATATTACCATTTACACAAGAGAAACCAAAACTATTAAATCTAGATGAGAGAAAAGAAAAAAACATTTACGTACAAAAGACAAAGTAAGATAGAAGGGGGCTTTAGGATGTGACCTCTTTTGCAATGGCACATGGTTGTATCATGTACTTTCATTTCTTGAATTTAGTTAGAACTAATAAGTTGAGGGACAAAGTCCAACTATATTCTTAAATACTCAAATAATTGCCATTTCATTAAAGCGTTTCAATTAATTGTGACAGCCACTAATGTTTTGGACCACAATTTAGGTTAGTACTCCTCCTTTGTCATGTTTATCAAAAGTAATTGTTCTAAAAACTTGTTATTCAGAAAATTAAAGAAAATGTTTGTAATTAACCTTAATATAAGGAAGTGAATTAGAGAGATATTAATGTGTAGGAGAATCAAAAAATAAAGAAGAATCAATTAATCAAAGATCTAATTTTTATTATTTAATATTTTTTAAAATACGTGTAAAAAATTAATTATGACAAGTAGATTGGAACACGAGTACAAGATGATAAAGACTGGGGTTTTCTCATAATTTGGGTAGTGGATTTCTTATGTTTTTGTAAAACACGTGTCATTTATACTACTCTCTTCGACTTTAATGTTGGTCATTTTGGTTAATTATCAATTTGTTAGAAAATATTTTAAATTTAGTGTTACAGTGAATAGGTTTAATTACTTTTATGTAATAGAAGCTAATTCTATTACTTTATTATTATAATAATTAAAAAAATAAACGGTCGATTAAAGGTATATGAACTTGTAATTAACCATAATCCACCAAAAAATAACTCCAAGATCTTAGAGCAGAGGTTACCGACACTTATCAAGTAGGGCGTAGACATAGTTTTATTTATGGTAAATTCGATAGCTTTAATTTAAATCTTGTATTTGTGTTCAAAATTTGCTTAATATGTATTAAAACTTATACTCCGTAAGTTGTCTTCTTCTAGAATTTAGAATCCATACACTCAAAAATTTATCTTCACCTATGTAATATCAAGGGTAGTAGTAACATGATATTTCCACGTGTGTTTACTCCAAATCAATAGAGGCATGATATGCGAGTAAATAATTTTTTTCACCTAACCATGTTAGTTAATATATATTTTCACTTTATTAAAATACTTAACAAATAGCAGTTGATTATAATTTGGTGTAAATTAAACATCCGGTAAAAATATATTTTCACTCTTATCATTCTGAAATCTGATCTTAAGCTTTGACATTGAAACATACTAGCCTACCAACAAGTCCGGAACCTAAATGACCCAATAAAAGAGTCAATGAACCAAAATCCCCGCCATAAAAAATTTAAAAAAAGGGAAAACATCACTAATTGCCCCCAAAATACAAAATATTTACCCGCCATGCCCTCTCCCAAACTATTTTCGCTTCTACCCTCGCCGGCTGAAAATATTTACCCGACATAACCTTCGGCCAAACCCCTTCCTCTCCGTAGTACCATTGCAGTATATTTATACATCACGATGGTATCATGGAGGACTAAGAGAAGGAATGAAACAGTCCTCCATGATATACCATCTCAGTATATTTGTATACAATGATGGTATCATTTTCTCTCTGTGATACCATCACAGTATATTTATATATCACGATGGTATCATGGAGGACTAAGAGAATGAATGAAACAATCATCCATGATACCGTCTCGGTATATTTATATACCATGATGGTACCATGGTCATGAAGAGTGTCTCGGTGAAAGACTGAAGCAGTCCTTTATGATACCATCACGGTATATGTATATAAGACGATGGTATCATAAAGGGTTTTTTTCGAAAAAAGTGTGTCATTTTTAACAAATGAACATGATCATTCATAATACCGTCTCGGTATATTATGTACCATGATGGTATCATGGAGAACTAAGAGAAGGACTAAAGCATCTTCCATGATACCATCATGGTATATTTATATACCATGTTGGTATCATAACGGGGGACATCTAGGGTAAAAAATATTATTTGAGTAGGCATCCGTGATGTTTTCCCAACAAAAAAAATGATACCAAAATACCTTAATGTAGTAATTGAGTTAATTGGACGGAACAAATCTAACGCACTAATTTTTGCCTTAAATGAGTCCCAACAAAATCTCAACCATACGACCCCACATTTTAGCAAAGTATGAGCACATTCCATGTACATCATGCTTATCCTCATTTAAGGGTAAAACAATAACACTTATCCATGTATGTTTATTTGTTCCCCTTTAATCAATTATTGCTCTTAATGCCCTTTATTCATTAAAAAAAAGTTACATATTAAAGTGTTTCATGGTAAAATTTTAATAAAGGGAACTTAAGATAATTTTCTTTATTAAAATTTCATGGTAAAAGTCTAACTTCTTTTATCATAAAATTAGAAAACTTGAGATTAACTTTTTTATTATAAAAAACAAATTAGAAAAAAGTTAACGTAACTCCAATTTTTATGGTAAACTTTTAACTTTTTGTAATAAGAAATTTAACTTGAGTTAACTTTCTTTATGAAGTTTTTAAAAGTTTTTTTTTTTTTTTTTTTGTAATTACGAGTTAGGAAACATGAGTTAAAGAGAAACTTGAGTTAACTCAAGTTAAATTTCTTAACATTATGTGGTGCAGTGGATGTGGTTGCTCCTCCCTTAACCAGAGGCCTCGGGTTCAAGCTTTGAGTATGGAAAAACCATTGGTAGGGAGCGCTTCCCCCGATTAGGCCCTACGCGACTCGAATCTGGATTAATCGGGCTCCAGTGTGGGTACCGAACACATGATCGAAAATAATAAAAATAAAAAAGTTAAATTTACAAAATTAGGAAAAAAAAACAGATAAAATTTCACCATGAGAAAGTTGAGTTAATTTTTTTTCTTACAAAAAAAGTTAAATTATAGAAAATATTTAACTTTTCATAGGTTAACTTTTTCCAAGATTACAAGAAAATTAACTCAAGTTTCCTAATAATTAATTAAAAGATGTTAAACTTTTACCATGAAAAAGTTGAGTTAATTTTGTTTTCTTACAAAAAAAGTTAAATCATAGAAAACATTTAACTTTTCATAGGTTAACGTTTTCCCAAAAAAAAATTATTACAAGAAAGTTAACTCAAGTTTCCTAATTTTTAATAAAAATAATAATTTAAACCGTAACCATGAAAAACTTAATAAAAAAGGTTAACTCAAGTTAAATTTCTTATCACAAAAAGTTAAAATTTTACCATACAAAATTGGAGTTAACATTTTTTATTTCAAAGGAAAAAAGTTAATTTAACTTTTCATAGGTTAAATTTTTTCTAATTTTTTATCATTAAAAGTTAATCGCATGTCTTATAATTTTATAATAACAGAAGTTAAACTTTTACCATGAAAATTTTAATAAAGAAAATTGACTCGAGTTTCCTTAATTAAAAATTTCACCATTAAAAAGTATACACCTCATGAACTTAAATCTAAAATCTAAATTAAATATTTTTTTGACTAAGTGCTTTTTTAAAAAAAAAAAAAAGTGCGGTATTTGACCAAACTTTTGAGAGAAAATAAGTGTTTCTGAAGCTATTTTTTAAAAGCTAAAAAAATAGCTTCTTTCTAAAAGCACAATCTTGAAACAACAATTTGTGAAAAATACACTTAGAAGCACTTTTTAAAAGTTTGGCAAAACATTAATTGCTGCTCAAAAGTGTTTTATAAATTAATTAGCCAAACACAAATTGTTTTTCGCCAAAAGTATTTTTTTGAAGCACACTTTTCAAAATAAGGTGATTTTAATAACTTGACCGAACAAGCTACAAATCTATACTCTAAATTTAATATGTAACTTTTTTTATGAATGAAGGACATTAAGAGCAATAATAATTAATTAAGGAGAAAGAAATAAACATACATGAATGAATATTACCTTTTTTTCGCTTTAAATAAGGATAAACATGATATACATGAAATATGTTCATACTTAGCTAAAATTTGGGTCATATGGTTGAGATTTTAGTGGGACTTGTTTAACGTAATATATTAGTGCGTTAAAGGACCTAACACCCACCAGATCAGTTAACTTCTTTAATGCATGATGTAGTTTGATAACAATTTTTTTTCTCGAAGTATTTTGGTTCATTTCAATTTTTTGTGGGTCATTTAGGTTCCGGGCTTTGCCGGGCGGGGGTATGGAAAACTTTTCGACCACAAATTACACATAATAAATTGAGGGGCCAATAAGAAAAGAAAGGTATAGGGTTATTTGGGACCCTTTTTCAACAAACTTTTTAAGTGCTAGAGTACTAGAACATAGGTTACTATTATAGATAATAATAGTATCCTACAACATGAGCTGTAATTACTTTGATGCATCAATTTATCTTCAACAGCTGCTTTGATGGAGACGAGTGATGCCAGTGGTTATAAAAAAAAGGTTGAAGTCGTATATGAATTTTTGAACTTATTCAGATTTTTCATTTAGATTCTTTAATTGAAACGTTGATTATCTGAACTCTCAAAACAAGATAAATTATGTCATTTGAACACCTCTTGACACATGCATGCACTATACTGTTCTTTAAAGAGCGTGAGAAACGTATATGCTATTGATGTGGGTCCCAATTAAAAGACAAGTGTCAAAAAAAAAAAAAAATAGGTAAATAATTTTTTCTCTCTCCCCTTATCTTCTCCACCACCGGTTACTCCACCAACAACACCATTTCTCCTTCATCACTCACCATTTCTCCTTCACCTCAAGTGAAAGCATGAGCATTAAATGTGGCTTGAAAATCTTGGAGAACAAACTTTGTTTTTTCTGCTTCCAATTTACTAGCTTTCAATATAAATTAATATGAAAAGAGTTTGTGCTCAAATAAATATATTGCCGGAAAAAATGGAGATGGCCGGAAAAATTTTGAGGATTCAGATCTGAATTTTTCCCGTCGTTCTCTCTTTCCAGCCTTAGAACAAGCTTTGTTTTCTCTTCTTCCAATATACTAGCTTTCAATATACAGTAATATGAAAAGAGATTTCTTTGCTCGAAAAAATATGCTGCCGGAAAAAATGGAGGTGGCCGGGAATTTTTTAAGGATCCAAGTCTGAATTTTCCTAATCTTCCTCTCTTTTCAATGGAAAAAGACGATCTCGGGTGGAGGAATGGGTAGGGTTGAGGCAGCGATGGTGTCACGACCCAAATCTGACACTCAGGTCGTGACCGGGCACCTGACGAGATTCTACCCATAAGGCGAACCCTCTAAGCAAATCATGAGAAAATTAACTACTAAAATGAATAATACGCAAAGTCTCATAGTATAAAGAGAAGTGCAGAAACGAAATACAAATACTGAGTCTTGCCCATAAACCCCATAAAATGTCTAAGTCATGGAACTGCTAGTCTGAATATAAAAGTACGAGACGTAGCTCGGAATACTACTAAGTCAACTAAAGAAGAAGAGGCCGCCATGATCTAATGGTGGCTCACCTCTACTGAACTGGACTGAACAAAGCTGGAATGAATCAAGTATCGGCTATCTGGTCAACGTTAACCACACCTGCACACATATAACATCAACAAGTATGAGTCTAAAAAACCCAGCAAGATCATCGACACTCTCAGCTTACCCCTGGGGCAAGTCTTTGAAATTCCTGATAATGCATAAAAGCAATTACACAGTATAAGTATATTAAATATATACAAACACTGAAGCTAAAGCAAAAATCATGAAGCACAACCAGCCAAAACATGAAGTACTCTAAATCTGAATCTATGCTCACGGGACATAGTACGTATTTGTCTATGTCTTACCCCGTCTTCCGGAGAGGGTATTATTTACCCCCATCTTACCCGGGTCATTTAAGATTCTAGCATCAATCTCTCACTGAACATCAATGGGACCTATGGAAATATGCCCCTCTAAAAATACGATAAGTGGAACATACATCCAATCAATACCATTTCCAGACTTTACATTTATTTAAAAAGTATCTGTTTAAGCAAATTTACGCTAAAGGAGTCATACGGTCATTACTTTAGAAACTTGAAAATTATCCCATTTAGATCATGCTTGCCCACTCACATGAACTAAACGGTTTAAATGCATACATACAACACAACCATATGCTTTTTAAGAAAAGCAAGTAAACTAAGAGTTTAAGCCTCACTTGCCTTATAACCGGAACGCAGTCTCTCTCGAAATGCCAAATTCTCTTCGAACGATTTCCGATAGCCTCAATCTATTCAATATCATAAATAACGGGTCCAAGTTAATGGGTCAAATCTCATGTTCCTAATTCGTAAACTACCGGTTCAATGTCAATATTTTATACTAAATTTCATAATTTCCATAGAATGATCAAACTGTATCTTAATAATACTTCTAATAAACAAATTTCAAAATATGATATAGTCTCCAAATAGTCATAGCCGTAATATATAAAGAAGGAAATAATTGAAATAAAAATTTGGCACTGAACACAGTGCACGAAAATTTCACAAATTCATCACTTTGAAAACCCACTTTCAATCTACTGCTATTTGGTCCCTCCAAGGTTTGCCTAATAATTGCTTCTTATATTAAAATAATATTTAATGTTATTTCCCCCTAAGCCAAATGAATTCCCTGCAAAGAAAAATTGTAATCCAGAAAGGTATTGCCTCTTAATAAATACCATTTCAATTGCCAAGGCCTAAGAAACACAATCATGACTCCATAATTAATTTGTCCTTCAAAGATAGGTTATTGGCATTATTCAGTATGAATTACTTATGCTAGTCATCCTATTACAGTTCATCAAACATAACTAAGGAATGGAATTAAGTACAATACCTGGATACAGCAAATGAAATTTCCACTCTTTCCAACTCACCACGCCACTTTGACAATTTCTCTCGTCCGAAACCAAGACAAAGTCCCAAAGTTATAATGCCTTGGTAGAAGAAAAAGGGAGTGGGCTTGCCCCACTTTTTCCCACTTAAGCATAATTTATCATTTATAAACTTCACCAATTTTGTACTCACACGTCTACATATTAACATTGGTAGCAAAATGAAAGTGGATCTTCTTTTCCCACTTAAACATATTTTATCATTAACTACATTCACTAATTTGCACTCACACGTTTACATATTAACATTGGCACCAAAATGAAAGTGGACCTTCTTTTCCCACTTAAACATATTTTATCATTAAGTACATTCACTAATTTTCACTCACACGTTTACATATTAACATTGGCAGCAAAATGAAAGTGGTCCTGCCCACTTCTTTTCCCACTTATTCACTTAACTGCCTTTTCATATAATATATCCTATAAATTATATATACAACTAAATATATCTACATATATATTATATGAATATATTTCATAATTATCTGCTTTGGTACAAGACCGCTAAAATTAAATAAACTATGAATAAGGAAGTAATTCAAGACACTTGAAAAAATACTGGGCTGTTACAGATGGGGCGAGGGTGGGTCGTTGCATTACTTCATTGTTTCAGAAATGGAGTTATGGTGGAGATCTCAGTTATGGTGCTAAAGTTGAAAGCCAAAAAGAAAGGGAAGAGATCGGGCGTGGGGATGGGGGTGGAGGTTGTTAGTTCGGTAGTAGTCTGGTAGGGGTGGCATTTTCCTTTTATTTTTTATTTATTTTAAATTATTATTTTGCAACCAAATGCCACGTGTCCTCTTTTAATTAATATGTTATGTCAGCCGCGAGTGTAATACACACATTTTGTATATTTAGCAGATTGCCAAAAAAGTGTCTAATTGAAACAAATTCGATGTAGTCTGAGTGTTCAATAGGTACGAGGCTTAGTTGAGGTGTTTAAGTGAAATATGTTAGCAACAACAAGTGTCTCCCGATGAGTTTGGCAAAAAAAAAAAAACTATTGGTAAAGAAGGTGTGGATCATTAGTGTGTTTTTCACATTAACTACAATATTTTGATGAAACGTAGGGTGTGTTCGTTACTATGGAAAAATATTGTTTTCACATTAACTACAATAAAAATTGGGACTTTCAAAAAGTGATTATTTTTTTAAAAAGTATCTGCTTTCACAAAGTGGCTATTTTCTAAAAGTGACTTTTTTTTGCAACACGACTAATTTTGAAAAGTAGCTACTTCTCACAAGTAATATTTTTAAAAAGCAGCTACTAAAGTGATTACTTTTGTAAAGCTACTATTTTTGAAAATTACTACTTTCACAAAGTGCCTAATTTTGCAAAGTTGAGAGATACGGGGTGGTGGTAGGGAGGTGAGAGGTAGGGGTTGGGGGTAGGGGTGGGGAGGGAGGTAGTGGGGGTGGTTAAATGGTGGGTTGGGGTAGTAGGGGTGGTGGGGTGGGGGTAGTTTGGGTGGTGTATGGGGTGGGGAGTGGGGATTCGGGGTTGGCAGGGTGTGGGAAGGTCAAGGGTAGGGGTTGGAATGTTGAGTGGGTGGAGAGGAGACGATGAACTTGGAATGTTACTTGTGGAACTTGTTTTCCCTACTTTAATTAAGAAAGTCATTTTCCTCATTTTCAAGAACTTATTTTCCTAGAGAAAAAGTTTTCCACGACATTTTGACCAACCAAATATGAGAAAATTGAAAAATATTTTCCAGAAAAAGTTTTTCTCCATACCAAACACACTCGTAATAAGTTGTGCTTGTCTTAATGTAGAAAAAGTAATAATATATATATATATATATATATATATATATATATATATATATATATATATATATATATATATATGAACCGTCTAAACAATGTAGATCTGATTTATTGTGAAGATATGCACCCCCCCCCCCCTCTCTCTCTTTCTCTCTATATATATATCTCTACGAACCGTTTAAACAATGTAGATCTGATTTATTGTAAAGATATGCAACCTCTAGATGTAAAATTATAATGTGTAAATATGATTTCTTCGTATTTATAAAATGTTGCAATTTTCCTAAGGAGAGGCTTTAGTGCAATGGCCCGGGTAATTCAAAAACTATTTTAAATATTGGTTCGGATCATAGACGTGTGTATTTTACATTTTTTTAAAAAAAATCTTTTATTAGAATTTCAGGTTCCATTGCTGATGACGCGACCAGTAAGACCAAAATCTAAAAGTTGAGTTGAGAATTTGTGCCAAACTACTAGTTCTCCAAATTTTTCAATATTTTTTTAAATAAACACTTCTTATTTAGTTAATTTAAAACTTGGCCAAACGAGTTACGATCCGTTTGCTTGCTTGCTTGAATTAATAAAAATTCAGGGTGTTTTTTTTTTTTTTTTTTTTTAAGCAGAGATTGGTAAACTATATATGTAGCATTTTTTTGCGCGGATTGTCCTTCTTTTGGGGGTGGTCTTTAAGTTTTGTCCCTCAAATTGGTGGTCTTTAATATTTGCACTTCGCTTAACATCCAGAGGTCCTGGGTTCAAATCCAGGCTCAGTTAAAAATAAAAAAAAACGCAAGGCAGAAGTTGGGATTCGCAAGACAAACTTTTACTCAAAATTAGGTCTTTAAGGCAAACCTCTGCCTTAAGGCCTAACTTTTGCCCAAAGTCAGACCTTAAGGCAGAGGTTTGCAAAATTCTAAAAAAAAAAAAATTTGTCTTAAGGCAGAGTTTGAAACTCAACTTATGCCTTGCGAATCCAACTTATGCCTTGCAATTTTAATTTTTAAAATTTTTTTTACTGAGCGGGAATTCGAACCCGAAACCAAGAGGCTTTTAGCTAAGGCCAAAATTTAAGGGCCACTGATTTGAGGAACAAAAATAAAAAGGGAGAATGACGTATATATACATAATAATAGTGTATATTTACAAAATATGACGATACTTTGCAGTTTACAAAACATAACGATAGATTTCTTACAAGACATATACAAAAAAATTCGCTCAAGGCTTACAATTTTCGCTCAAGATTTTGTGTATGAAAACTATATGAAATGTGTATAACTTGCTCAAGTTTAAAAATTTCGCTCAATATTTTGTGTATGAAAACTGTATGAAATATGTATATCTCGCTCAAAGCTTAAGAATTTCACTTAATTTTGTGTATAAAAACTATATGAAATATGTATATCTCGCTCAAGGCTTAGAATTCTCACATTTTTTCGTGTATGAAAACGTTATAAAAACGATATGAAGTATGTATACAAATGTATAAAATTTTGTATAAACTTCATGTTAGATTTTTTTTTTTGGGAAGGAATTCATGTCAACTTTCATCTAGTCAAAGCCTAGTTAAATCTAGGTACAATACATAATTCACTTAGGTTCCATAAGCGCAGTAATATTTTGAATGTAGATAAGGACCCCTCTAATAATCGCCTTATTCATATTACTGTGGTATGGCAACAAGCTCCGGTGCTTCAATTGTCATTTGTCGCCACACTATTACCCCGAATTACCACCATGCCAATCTCAGTTTTCTCATTGTCATTAACCTCAATGGTGTTGTCAATAACCAAATTCATGAACTGATCGAACCCACGAAGAGTCCCCACAACTTGGCGATTTTAACATAGCTAAACATAATCATCTGTTATAATTCCCAGATCTGAAGCAGAGGTTGAGTAGAATGGAGAGAAGGGGAAGGAAGGGTGGGCGGCTGAGAAAAGGGAAAGTGAAGGGTTTTTTTTTTTAAAAAAAAAAAATTCAAATCTGGTATGATTTGGGAAAGGGAAGGGTGGGACTTTAAATTTTTTCAAATCTGGTATAATTTGTAATTAAGTTGTTATGTTTTGTAAATAAGAAAAATATCCTTATATTTTGTAAATAGTGTCTTAAGTGATATTAAAAAGTTATTTTCCCAAAAATAAAAAACCGTCCCCAACAAAGGACAATCCAAATTGCCCAATAAGAGCCCGTTTGGATTGGCTTATAAGTTGGCTAATAAGCTATTTTCAGCTTTTTTGAGTGTTTGGTTGGCCAGCTTAAAGTCATTTTATGCTTAAAATAAGCTCAAAAAAATAATTGGACCCATTTGACTTAGTTTATCTAAAACAGCTTATAAGCTGAAAACAGCTTATAAGCCAAAAAAAATAAGTTAGACTACCCCAACTTATTTTTTTCAGCTTATAAGCTGCAAACAGCTTTAAGCTGTAAGCCAATCCAAACGGGCTCTAAGTAGTACTCAATGGAATATGGGCTTCTGAAGTTATTCATCAAAATGAGGGCCGCTGGCCTGGTCTGTTGGTCCAACCCAAATCAAAAAACCCAATCACATGTCGTTTGCTGGATCGGTATAGTGGTTTGTCTTGTTAAAAAGGAAATCAATCGAAATAGCAACTTACCCAACCGCTTAAACTAAAAATAATTTGTGAATGTATGATATTTGCATAACTCAGGTATAATGAGTGATTTACAAGAATGACCTTGGAGGTAGGCAGCCTTGAACTTTTGACTTTTGCCTCATGAGCAAACCATCAAGGTTAACTTTGCCTCTTGACCTTGAAGGTTTACCCATGGGGCAAACAGAGTTATGTTCAAGACCACTCATTTTCAAGGTCATTGGGTGCAATTTTTTGGTGTTTAATCATGTATAATCAATGTATAGTGTATGTATGTCGGCTAAGAAAAGTAAGCACTAAATCTAGCAGGTTGTGTAAAGATCTCTTAAAAACTTTTATTCATTTATATCGTTTCTATACATTATCAATAATTTTTACAGTGAAAAGTATTTTCGCCCATAATTTTTAAGTAAAATATGCTATTTACTAGTAAAATTATCAAATTATTAAAAAGTTACATATTATAAAGCGTTCTAGTATATTATGCGTACTATTCAACAAGAACGACATGACAATGAACAAGAAAGGAATTCAGCAAGAATGAAACAATAGCTCAAACTGAATCTCAAGGACTAAAAATTCAAGCTTAGTTCAAAAGGATTTAGGTGATTACTATCAAATTTAGAGATACCCAAAAGTGTTTAAGTTAATAACACAATTAAGATCAAATAAATTGATGTTTTTCAACAGAGGCGGATCCAAAACTTAACTTTTATGGTTCCTATATCGACCTTCAGTTAATATATATATATATATAGAGAGAGAGAGAGATGGCCTGTGCCCGTGCTCAGCACTGCCATTTTTGCAATACTGGAGTACAAAAGTGATCCAACTATCGGAAGGTACCTTATTTGTTTTAACTGTTTAGTAGGAGTTAAAAAATAGGAAGCAGTACCATTAAGTTAAATGTTGGTGTACAAAAGCGGACTTCATATTATGCACATTTATTTATAGATCAAAAGTTATACTCTTACATTGTTGAGCTAGCTAGAAAGACGAAAGCTGTGATGGTATAAATCTGGATTCAAGCAGCTATAGCTGGCAGCACATAGTGCATTTGGGTATTCTGGAAAAAGAAGAGTATACAAAGTTAGATAACAGTGATAGGTCACAACTAACACATTCAAATTATAAAGCAATCATCTAATGTGATATCCCTACCTTCAGGAATAGGCACTGTCTCTATCTTTTGCCTCTTCTGAAAACATAAAAAGTCATTGTTGTTAATTTATTGTTGTCAACTGTCTTAGGAAACTAAATTAAATATACCACATGTACAAATGAGACTAATTAAATAGAACACCTAGCAAACGCCCTTTCTATTTAAAGGGCTTATCTGTTTAATTACTTTGAGAAAGCAGAAAATTTTCTTGATTTTAAATTCCAAGAAACACTTTGCAGCTACAAAAGACAAACACTATGGGCTCTCAAGTTACAACACCATCCAATTATATCTTCATGGTTGCCCATCTCTTTTGGAAATTTAAAGAGGTAAAGTTGAAGAGACATGTAGTGATTATTGAATATTTTTAGCCAGCGCCTTCGCAGAAATTATGGCATTTTCAACTCAAATCAGTATAAACTTAGCTGCTAGTCTAATATTCAGCATTGTCATTCAGAGTAGAACTATACCCAGACATTTTCACCTTACAATAATACTAAAGTTGCTAAATTCGTCACATAATCTTATCTGCAACTTGGAAAGTTTCTTGTTTTCATAATGCAATATTCAGCTCACAAAGTGGTTAAGCAACACCCATTCACTTCATTCATATTTTCTACCTTATTGATTGCATCTCTCTCCAAAAAAACATAATAATAAGTTCAACGCTCAACTACCTCAATTGCACACAACGGATTCAGCAATGACTGAATAATAGTTCCACTCATTCAGTTAGTAGCTAACCATTTCTCCGATATCATTTATCTGTTCTTTAATAGTGCCCTTAAGCCTCTACAATAAATAAGCACATACATTTTTTTTTTTTGCTGCTACAAATTAAAGCTAATGAGCTGAAAAAAAAATCAAAATCTTGAATCAGTCAGTGCCACAGGCAATTGTAGCATCGTTTTGCCCAAAAAGAAACTTAAGCTAATTGAAAAAGAATTTAGCGTACCTTTTCAAGCTAAGCTTGAGTTTCTAACCAAAGAAATTCCTATCGAGTCACACTCCCTATTCTTCAAATACTACCAACAGGATTCCATTTGGTTTCAACCATAATCCTGGGACATCGTACATGAAATTAACAGTTCCATAAAATTCGTAGAACAAACGAAAGTTAAAGAGTTCCATATTTAACTGAAGTTGACATTTTCAAGAAATATGAGTTACAGGAGTGCACAATATGCTTTCAAGCACTTTCTTGGGATCCTTCATCTTACATCAACTTCATCTTACATCAGCTCACAACGTCACAATTAGACTCGCATCAATAATTTCACAATTACTGTAGTTGCTAAGGTTCATATCTTATCATATGCTGATCATTTAAGAATTAATGATGATAAAATCAGGTGATTAAGGCAGATCCTTCATCTATCCCACATTAACAACGATAACACAAAAATCTCAGTAGGATCACATTATGTAGCTTGAACTCCTGTTTGCCTTTCACTCTTTATAATTTTTTTCCCCTCAATTTGCACATGTATGGACATCTCTGTTTCAATCCACAAACCTCACTACATTTCCGCTCCTTTTTTTTTTTTTTTGGTCATACACATGCTAGTTCTGACAACTCCAGGAATAGGATATGTATGGTTTGCTATGGTTCAGAGTAATTCCTATAATTCATGATATATACTACACCATCCTATTCTCTCCTATTCACTTACTTTAAGAGCATTTCCTTGTGCATTACTGCCTAAATTCAACATCATAGTTGAACTGACTGCCTTTGATTTTTCAAGTCTCAAAAGTTGGAAATTGCTGGTTGAATATCTTCTCAAGCGACATATGCGCCTGAGTTCTTGTATAGAGATTTCAAAAATAAATTTTCTATGCTTAATTAAACCCATAACCATCTCCGTCTATTTTAAGAAGTGTTTGAACAGGACTCCGCCCTCAGTGTTTATGTATAATCAGAATCGGTCTTTTATTGAATGGAGTTATGCATAGGATGTCCTATTAGCAAATTAATTTCTGTTTTTTCTGCTCACCTCATTATTAACAAAATTGGCTTCCTTTTGAGTTACTTTTTCCCTTTACCTTAATGTAGACTTGTAGTAACTATAGTTTATGTCATCCAGGAGTAGAACTGGTTACATTTTACATTATAGTAATTCTTTCAACGTTTAACTTCTACTTGGTTAGTTTAGATCAGGATTAAAAAATAAAAATAAAAATGTGCAACAATTATGTCGTCTACATAAGCAACCAGCTATAGAAGCTTAGCTAGATATTTATCCCTGGTTTTGTGAATGTACAACTTGAATAAGCAAACACTTGAATATACTAAACGCCATCTTCTTTTAAAAATAAAAAAAAATCCTCTTCCCTCTCCAATCACAATCCACAATGGACATTCCAAATATCTATCAATTTTTTTCTTTGGACAATCATTCTTTAAGTTTTCAATAGGCAAAGTAGGAGAGGACTAAACTGCTACCAAATTCAAGTTGAGGGGTTATATTTAGGAAAACCATATTAAAAATTGGAGATTGTTTCTGAGTCATTGTTATACTTTTGTGCTATGTTCATTGTAGATCTACCAGTTCAATCTCTTTGCCTCTAGTATTTTTTCAGTGCCATTTCTTTGTACACGATGCGTCGCCTAGATTTTCTTAACTACTGGCACCAAGATATGGACGTTCCCCATCTATTGAATTTGCATTTTATCTTTTTTTATTGTTAGGCATCTGTTTCAAGTGTTTCGTAGAGTTATCTATATTAGAGTCTAAACTTTGTAAGGTAAACATATTTATTCTTGAAGTACGCATATCTTTCTTTATATACAATATGCATGAAATATAAAGCACAACCATCTTAACACTATAACTAAACATATAACATCAGAACAAAAAAGTGTAGAAACTACCTCTTATTATCGAAAAGAATGTCTCTTTTTTCCGACCTGAGCAATTTCTACTTTGAAAAACTAGTGAAATTAAAATTTTGCGACCGATATATTCCGACTAAATAAATCTTAAATTTTCAGTAATGTCATGTATTGAGAAATTGAAATTCACAAATTATGAATAGTGGAACGATGTAATCAGGTAGACCCTAAAATTAGAGAGCAATCTGGTTGCAAAACCATCGTAGCCGAAGAAGACTAAATAATCAGAAAATGACTATATACAATCACATAACAGGAAATCAACAACAGCGTGCATCTTTGGAAGCCCGAGAAAGAAAAAGACTTTAAGTAATTTAGAAAGTGCCTATCATTGTAAATTAACACATGCATGGTTGAAAATACATAGTAAACACTAGGGGTGGGCGCTCTTGAACTAGCCTTCCCCAGCTTGAAGTCAAGTGAGGTTACTCTTTGAACTCAACATTAAAGCATTAGTTTTTCGTCTTGTGCAGCCTTTATTTATCTGAGTTTGCCGTTGAATAGCTATAGTGAGTTCATCACCAGTGGCATAAGCAGAGGAGGCATATGGGGCGGGCCATCGGATTGGATATGAAATTTTCGTTTTGGATATTCGGTTTTCGGATTGAAGAAATTACAATCCAAATCCAATCCAAATAAGTGCGGATTGGATTGGATATTTTAGGTTCGATTTCGGATTATTCGGTTTGAATATTTCGGGTTTTCGGATTTGACTCTTGAGGCTTAAGGTAAACTTATTAGGAATAAAATTCATGTATTAGTTCCACAGAGGTAAATCTAAATCTTAATTGCTCGGTAAAAAAAGCATTCCAGTTTAAATTAGGATTAACAAATCCAAATCATGTCCAATATAGTAAATCCATACCAAAATAAAAGCATTCTGGCAAAGTGAAAATGAACAAAATAAAATCTAAGTAGTCATATGAAAATATAACAAAGAACTCTGCCATGGGTGACACTAATGTGAGACTTTTGAGACTTGAGAAGTAAGAAAACCCTATATTATATTTGATTTAGTAGAAAATTGTATATTCAATTTAGTATTTTTAATAGGTAGAGCCTTAGGTACTAATCTATTGGACCTTTAAAAATTAGATTTATTAATATTGGATATATGTGGTTTAGATAAAAGGTATAAAAATCTCGAATTTTCGGATATCCAAAAATCCATTGTACTAAATCCATATCCAATCTGAAATCCATAAATTTTAAAAATAAAATTTAAAGTCCAATTCATAATCCAAAAAATTCAAACCAAATATTTAAAAAGTTCGGATTTTGATTTGAATTTCGGGTTGGCCCAAACTGTGCCCACCCTAGTAAACACAAAGACGCTATCCATTTTCGTGCTTCTCTTTAGCGTGGAAACTGAAAAGTCAAAATGATGAAACGAAACCACCAAAAGAAAATAAAAACAGAAAAAGAAAACAATGAACAAAAAGGAAAAAGGAAGAAGTGAGAAATAGAAAGAGAGAGATAGAGAGTGAGAGATGAACAATAAGATTTGCTTACAAAAATTTACAAAGAAGCCTCACAATTACCACGTGGAATACAGATGTCATCTAAAAGGCAAATGAAGGAAATGATCTGTACTTTAAACTAAATTACCAGGATGCCCATAATATACACTAATATTGTAAATTTGCCATTCGTCTCGTGAACCCGTATACAGACCTCTAGATCTGCCCCTTTATTTCAATAGCCCAAACGGAACTTATTGTTAAATTCATTTTTTTTATGCGGATTGTCTTTCGAAAGCACTGGTCTTTAATTTTCCCCCTCAAATTGGTGGTTTTTAATTTTTTTCCTTAGCCTAATATCCCAAGGTTCTCGGTTCGAACCCCAGCTCAGTAAAAAGAAGAAGGAATTTTGCAAGGTAGAGTTTTGCATCAGACAGAATTTTGAATGCAAAACTCTACCTGCAGGCAGATGCAAAACTCTACTTGAGGCCTAATTTTAGCCCGAATAGGCCTGACTTTGCTACAAAACTCTGGCTTGCAATTTTTTTTTTACTGAACCAGGATTCGAACCCAAACCTCATGTATTAGGCGAACGGCAAAAATTAAAGACCACCCATTTGAGGGCCAAAAATTAAAGACCAGTGCCTTTGAAGGCTAATCGTGCAAATGACCCTGTTAAATTTAGTAAATTGAGCACTCTCCTAAAGTCTGCATTGGCACAACTCACAAAGTTTTTGGGCATTATTATTACACTGCTGTGTGTTTTGAACTTGAAGGGTCATTTGCACCTGTGTCCCTATTTTGTGTTGGTCTTTTATTTTTGCTCTTCAAATGGATTGGTCTTTAATTTTGTCCCTCAAATCGAACTTATGCCTAGAGGGGCATAAGTTATACATCATAATATCAATAAGTTATGCCCGCGCCTTTAAAGAACTCAATCACTCATGCCCCGCTACGCATGAATTTGATTTTGAAGGACAAAAATTAAAGACCATCCCATTTGAACGATAAAAATTAAAGACCAGTCCATTTGAAGGACAAAGCGTGCTACTTCTTTTTTAATGTCTTTTATAAACTGAACAAAATGATCAAAGAATTTGTGCAGTCTAACCAATTGAATGGTTGATACCAACCTAATCTGGATTGTCAAAGAACCAATTAAACAACAAGCACCTGAAATCAAAACAAGAAAACTGTTGAAGAGGAAAAAAAAAAAAGTCAAAAGAATTTGACAAGGAACGTAGAGCCAATACTTTATATTGATTGTGGGAACAGATTCTCATATATTAATTGACCAAATTTCATCACCTTCTCAAAATCTACCTTATAAATTTGTTGAATGACCGCAGGTTTCTTCTTTAGATAACGGAAAATCCTCTTTACACCATGTTTACGAAAAAAACATGGTAATAGATTGTCTAATTAATTATAGGAAAAGTTGCACCCCCCCACCCCCCACCCCCCCAAAACACCCTTTTTAAAAAATAAAAATAAAAATGAAGTCATCTTTCATTAGGGAAAAAAAAAGGGGGAAAATCAAAAACAACATAAATACTTATTCCTTCAATATATTGTTTATGAGAGATAGTTGACATTGCTACAAATGACAAAGTTCCGCCAAGTGTAACACATGCATTTTGTTGTTAACGTTTATCTTGTTGATCGTTTTTTATTATTTGTTCCTTATTGTATGATTTTCTTTGTTTATATTCGTTATCGAATCTCAACTTTTTCCATCACTCATTTCTTGACCTTCTGTATTGTTGACAATCTCGAAACCAATTACTAAGTCACATACAACACAATTTCAGCAACCGTTCTTAATATTCATATATTCTAAAAAAACTAAAGTCGATATTGTCCTTCTGGTCTCATAAATTGAAAAAATCATGCAACTATATACATCCACTTTACCCTTTCTAATGAACCTAAAGAGCAAAAAAAAAAAAAAAAAAAAAACATGTTTAACAAATTTTTGGTCTTTATATACTTGGAGAAACTTTTTAAAACATTGAATCTCTAGTCCATACAATATAAAAATAAACAAACGAATGAAAACAAGAAAGCAAAGAAGAAGAAGAACAAACTTAATTTCCAGCCTTGCATTTTCCATCTTAAGATATATCTATCTCCATCCACTCAATTTCCCACGTCACCCCCAATTTATAATTTAATAACTTACCATTTATCTTTTTTTTTTTTTTTTTCCTATATTCATTTTAAGTAATAACCTCAAATCAGTTATTGCTGTTAACAGAAAGGGAAAACAAAAAAGGAAAAAGAGAAATGTTAAGCAGCAGAGTAACAGCAACCATTTCTTCTACTACTACTACAACTTTTTTATTTAGTAACGCCAAAATATTATCTAAGAAATTTCCTTACATTTCTAACCCATTGTACAATTCTGCAAAATCCATTAAATGGAATTGTAAGAAATCAAGAATGGAGTCCACAGCATCAAGTTTTGTTACTAAAGCTTCAGCTCAACCACTTACTAATCCTGGAGAATTAATTGATTCTGTTGAAACCTTCATCTTTGATTGTGATGGTTTGAATTTCTATCTTATACTTTTTTTTTTTTTTGTATTTGTTTAATTTAATGTTAATTTGGGTGTCAAGTGTATGCATAATTATGATGTTTTTTTTTTTTAAGAGGATATTTTAAAATATATACAGCTTTTGAAAATATTTACGCCACTTAGTCCAGTATGCAATATTAGTATACAACATTATAACTGGGAAAGCGTTATACATACTGTATCAACCTTGTATAAAGGTGTTTATACACAAATATGTTGAATTGAGTGTTTATAGACAAAGTATGAATTACGTGGCGTAAATATTTACAAAAATAGACATAAAGAGTAATTTTCCCGTTTTCTTTTCTCTTTCTGAAAGGTGTAGTCAAAGGTGTTTGATTTTTAATTTTTGGGTGTGTTTTTATTGACTTGTTTCATGATATAGACAACTTAGGATTAGTGGGTTTATTAACATGTTTGGCCAAGCTCCTGGGAAGCCAAAACTGCTCATTTTAGAAAATTGAGGTGTTGACCAAGCTTTTAATGAAAAAATATTTGCTTTTGAGTGGTAAAATATTTTTCGGAAGAGGGAAAAAATAGCTTTTTTAGTGAAATGCTTTTGGGACTTTGGCCAAGTACAAATTAATGTTTAAATTTGGCAAAAATGCTTTTTAAATTGATTAGCTACACACAAACTGCTACTCTCCAAAAGTACATTTTCGACATTCATTTTTCAAGACAGGCAGATTTTGACAGCATCGCCAAACAGACTATAAAATCAGCGCAAATATACCCTTAATATGGTGTCTTAACATGGTATGATATTGTACGCTTTGAGCCAAGGCCATACAGTTTTCCCTAAAGGGTCTCGTGTCATTAAGAGCATCCTTGTACCTTATGCGTAGCTTCCCAATCTTTTCAGCTAGCAATGTATAAGGTCTAATGCCATTCATGAGGTGGAGAAATAGATAGTAAGCACAAAGGAATAAATCAAAGTGAGGAACTTAAAGCCAGAACTTCTTATAAAGGACACATTTTCAACAGTCATTTTAGGTATAGTGTCTGGCCAAAATATGGCATCTGATGGGTGTATTGAACTAATTCTTTTACGTAGTGAGAATCAAAGATGAGTACCCTAGAGTATGATACAGTTTAACCTTTGTTTATGTGATAGTGGCATGACCTAAATGAAATAACTTTAGGAAGAATGTGAATTACGATTTTTCCTAGTACAGTCAAACCTCTTTATAGCGGCGTCGTTTTTCTGGATAAATTTGGCTGCTATAGCAAAATGTTGTTATAAAGAACACACTATAATACTATATAACATACTATGTAGAGCATTTTAAGTAAAAGTAATTTGGTTGGTTATATCCAAGATGCCCCCTCTCTTTCAGATAGTAAAGAACATCAAATTGTAGATTATCATGTTCAAACTTTGGCCTATCATAATGTGTCGCTTCCACAGAAAGATATAGGAACTAGCAGAAAAGCTTTTGTAAGTTACCTTATTCTCTTAGCATATTTAACAGAGATGACATTCTAGATTTCTTTTCCTTTCCCTCATCATCTTTTCTCTTAATTATACTGAAAAGAAATGTTTGTTATGTGTTCCTAATATGATAAGCCAAAAAGTTGCATAAGTTACTTAAAATAAGGTCCTTTTTTTCCCTCCATTGTCTACAGGAGTCATATGGAAAGGAGATAAACTGATAGACGGGGTCCCTGAAACTCTGGATTTGCTCAGGGAAAAGGTTAATGTTTGAACATTACAAGATTGCTTGTATCATTCAATTTATAGTGATTCCAACCAAAACTACTGTTTCTTAAGAAAGACGGTGACAATAAAATCATCTATGCGAGAACTGGCTGGTCCATCTAACTTTTGGGTAACTTCATTCTCCAGGGGAAAAAATTAGTTTTTGTTACCAACAACTCAACAAAGTCGAGAAAGCAGTATGGTAAAAAATTTGAAACACTTGGTCTTAGCGTCAGCGAGGTAAGTTTATGGCTCTTCTAGTTCATATCTATGACTAGTGGATCAATAGTTCTAATGGCAAGTCACTTTCCAGGAGGAAATTTTTGCTTCATCCTTTGCTGCAGCTGCTTATTTGAAGTCTATTGACTTCCCAAAAGATAAAAAGGTAAGTCACAATGAAATTCATAGTGTATTACCAAAAAAAAAGAATCAGTAGTATGGATTTAGACACACTGCTAAAAACCTAAAATGTTTCTTAAGAAGCTCAGATCCATTATCAGCATTGTAATTTTTACCTACTCATTTAATTGGTTTGCATTTTTAAGGTGTACATTGTTGGTGAGGAAGGCATCTTGAAGGAGCTTGATTTAGCTGGCATTCAACATCTTGGGGGACCAGTACGTACAAACAAATAATAGTCCTTTGTAATTTATGAATAAGCTCTGATATACCTTACAGTTACTAGCTTTTGGCTTATGATAATTTTTCACCTCAAATAAATCAACCAATTATTAAAATTGGTTTGATGGTTTACGGGTGGATGTTTCTATTCTCGTTGTAGCTAACTAACCTAAGGAACTAGAGATATGTTGTGTTCTCTTATTTTATAGAATTATACCGTGACCATTGTTTTTAATTGAATGTATATCTTTCATTTTGTACGTCTTTGTTATGTTTTTTTTCTTTGTAGCATAAAACTTGTACTTGACAAGAAGAATGAGATAACAGTTGCAAAAAAATAATGGTTAAAAAAGATAGAGAGAATACATGTCAATTTGTATCTTTCAACCAAAATTCATGTTTTCGTTAAATTCACCCCAAAGAAGTATAAAAGACTCTTTTAAAAAGATTGCAAATGACATTAAGAGAAAGAACAAGTGCATCTTGTTGTATTTTGCTTTATCATTCCAACAGTAGGGGGGATTCAAGAAATTAATAAGATACATAACCTGGCATTTCCCTGTGTGGAAACTCCCAATTTTAGTTAGGAAAGGGACAGAACAACTGACCTTTTTAGAGTACAAAGAGAAAAAGAATGTATATCTGGGAAAGTTAGGTGCATATGGATTTATGTGGCTTCAATTAGTAGGTTTAATATTGAGTATCTGGGCACGTTATGATTATATTCAGCCGGATATCATCAAACTTTTGGTATTAATTGAAGTTCAGATGGTTGTAACCTGTAACTGTATAGGTGTTAATAAATAGATTCCAAAACATTTGAACTGAATGGTGTGTTTTCTTTTTTAACAGGAAGATGGTGACAAGAAAATAGAGCTAAAGCCAGGATATATGATGGAGCAGGATAAGGATGTATGCTTCAATTCGTGCTTCTTATTTATTTGTTCTATGTTTAAATTGGACCAAGTTCTACTCTCTTTTAAATATATTGTGCTGAGTTGCTTCTACACGTTTCAGGTCGGAGCTGTTGTTGTTGGATTTGACCGCTATTTCAACTACCACAAGATTCAGTGAGTTTCCTTTTTACTTTTTCTGTATTAATATTCCCTGCCGCATAATATCTAAAAGTATCTAACAATGTGATTACTTTGTTTTGGCAAATGTGGTTGCCATGATGGAATTTTACGCTTAACCAGTAGTGTGCTTAGGAGCTTTTCTCATGCATTTGCGGATTTTATATACTTAACGACTCATATAGTACTTTTTTAACTATCCCACGCTAAAATATTACTTGCTAGAGGACCTGACTCAGACTAGAATTACTACCTGCACGTAAAAAACCTGTATTGAAGACAAGATACGGGGAAAAGTGAAGGGTATTTTGCTTGTTATAAGCCTATAACTGTATAGGCTTCCTATGTGTGCATTCATCTGTCTGTATAAAGATTCTCTGACCTGTTAAAACACATCTCTAACTTGCTTTTTGTAATGAAGGTATGCTACCCTGTGTATACGTGAAAATCCAGGATGTCTCTTTATTGCTACAAACCGTGATGCTGTTACCCATCTTACAGATGCTCAGGAATGGGCAGGTTATTCCCATCTGATGCTTTAATGTTAGTTTCACATGTTTGTCATGTGAGCTGACTGTTCACTGTAGAAGATAGTTGTTGAACCCATTCTCTGTTGAACTTGGTCTTATTGTCCAACTGAGAATTATCATGTGATAATTGAGCTGCAATTTGTGAATTCTGACTTGCTGATCATTTCCTCACAATCACTTATCTTATCAGTATAAATTGAATCCTTGCAAACAGATACTGTCGTATTGTGGATATGTAATTATCAAGCTGTTAGATCTACCTAGTACCAATATTATTAGTTTTGTATTCGTCATGTTTGACTTACACTATTATTTACAATAAGAACTGTTTCGTGCAGTCAGAATTTACCACATGTTATTGCGATTGTGATGTACACTACATTTTTTTTCCCTCTTTTACCTTTTGTTGCACAGGTCCAAGTCATTATTCTATAGAGCCTTTCTGAGCCATGTCATTTGCTTTTGCCTCTGTAAGAAATGTTGATGAGTCATTACTGAACTAATTTGGAGAAACTTTGTTAATCGTTAAACAGGAACTCTAAATAGTTAGAACGATGATGAGATTTATTCAACTAGTATTTATACAGTCATCTACTTAATGTCATGTTAAGATGCTACTGTGGTTAATTTTATTTCTAAAGTTAATATGGTTTCAACTTTGATCAACTTTACATAGTCATAGCCATTAAAGTCTTTTGCCATGTTTAAACTAAGATACATTCTTGCTGTTCTGTTGCTTCAGGTGGTGGCTCAATGGTTGGTGCGATCCTAGGCTCTACAAAACGTGAACCACTTGTTGTAGGAAAGCCCTCAACCTTCATGATGGACTACGTGGCTAATGAGTATGGCACTAACTTTCTATGATATCATGTCTCGTCCTACATGATCTTCTTTACTTGAACTCTTGTGTGTAAATCTGCATGATTCTTCTAGTCATCAAAGTTTTATACATTAGTGCGTTGGCAAAAACAAAATTAAAATGCAGGTTGATTATGTTGGATTTGCTATAATTTAGTAGATTAAACAAATTTAAAAAGTTAATGCTGCTTCAAAAGCTTGTGATGCCCATACTTTTAGCTATAACGATTGAATAGCTATAAATGCAGGATTTTCACATTGCCAATACAGGTAAATGAAACGTGTAACTTTAGCAGGATTTTCAAAAGGGAATTCAAGAATGTCATACCCAGGGTTTAAACTTATGACCAAAACAATTTTTGAACCGCCTTTGCAATATGATAAAATCTTCCCTTATATCAAGGAGATTCAACAATTTATATAGAGTATATGCGAAAAATTGATTTTCTGCACAGAATAATTTTCTGACTGGGATTCAATTGAACTGCTGTGCGTCCACCCAGCTCCACCTCTACTCTTCGCTACCGTTATATAATCGCTATGGTTCTAAATTATCTCATATGTATACTTGTTTGGTTGGTGATGGTACTTTATCATCCTATGATGAATGCTTTATCATGAGACTCATCTCAATTATGATATTACAATTATACTACCTTACTTCTAGATCAAGTTTGATTAGTGCTCTCAAATTGCATGTGAAGTAATTATACTTTTATCTTGACCAGTTGACTTATATGGTTGCTTCATGCTTTATGTAGGTAATATGTGTCTCTCATAAAAGAAATAGAAAGAGTGATGTTGAACTTTTGCTGCTCATATTTACGCATTCAACCCTAATTACCTCATCAAACATTTCAGACATTTTTCTTTGACTATGAACATTTGAAGATTGATCAGGGATCGACACGATTAGTTGCTAAGATATGTTTGTGAAATGAAACACTATAACATTGTGGCGGACCAAGCAGGTTTTCTTGATCTATGTAGACTAGTTTCTTCTATCATTTTGGTTCACGTTCACGAAAAACAATATTTTAACTTCAATCAGCATAAAACGGGCATTATGTGGAACGATAGGAAATTTTTAGAAAAAAAAGGACTAGTTTTTATTATGCATTTTCCAATCTGCTAGGTAGTTAGATGTGCAAATAACGGGACGTTCAATAACTTTTCTGTCTTAATCTTCTTTAATGTTATCACAACAGGTTTAACATTCAGAAGTCCCAAATATGCATGGTCGGTGACAGACTAGATACTGATATACTGTTTGGACAAAACGGTGGCTGCAAAACTCTTCTTGTTCTCTCAGGTATCAGAAAGGAAAATTTGTTCTCCTTTTAGGCATATGCTTCAAAGTTTGTCATCCAATACTATCTTTTAATTGTTTTTAGGTGTGACATCTTTATCAATGCTTCAAGATCCGAAAAACTCTATACAACCGGACTTCTACGCCAACAAGATTTCTGATTTCCTGTCCATCAAAGCGACTGCAGTTTGAGCAAGTCCACTGATTACATGTGTGGTGATTCCATTCTCTGTGCTGATATGTATTTACAAATGCACTTCAATTGTGCATCCAGGTTCCCCTTTAGCTAAAAGATGGGAGGTTGAAATTAGGCATATGAGAAACTGCGTAATAATGCAATGTAAAGAAAGCCAATTTAAACTTTCTAGATATAATAATGGTTCTTGGAAAAATGAAGTCTAAGCTCAACTACACTCATCATGAATCATGATGTTGTGATTTATCTTTTCATTCTTTTTTCCTTGTTGGTGTATAATGATGCAAGACAATGGAATATCATGAGCATATGGTTCCATTTTATGAAGGTAGAATGCGAAGACTATTGTAAAACATTTATTTTTATACCATATTTTCAATTTCAAAGTTATTGTTTGTAGTGATAACAAGATCCAAAACAGAAAAATTACAAGCAAATCAAAACAGTTTTCGATATCCGCTTTGGGCCCGACTAATTCGGATTTGCGCTTTGTTAAGTCATAAAAGGGGGGATTGCGAGGTTTCTTTTTTCTACTTTCGAAGCTCGAACTCAAAATCTCTGATTATGGAATTCATCGTTTTAAACTTCTCGATGGTGAACTAGTGGAAATTGATCACGAATGTTCAAGTCAATAGCTACGATAGCACAAATTATAATGACTAGCGAGTGGCGAATAAGTTATTTTATTTTGCCTTCAATTAAGTATATTCTCTAATGTCTATGCAATATTAAATGTTGTCATCTCTATATAAATAAATAAAAGTAAGTAGGTGTGGAAGAGACTGTCCTTACTTTGCTCATAAGATAAATGGTTAAGTACTTATTAGAGCTACAAGAAAGATCTTGACAAACGTGAAATGTCTAACAACACAACTTTAGAAGGACTTAAAACGTTGCTACTCACAAAACATTTCATCGGCTAGATAGATACTCTTTAAGACAATTATTAAAAAGTTGTACATACGTTCACATTTAACTTTAGTTTCTGAACATAATACGTTCATATTCTTTAATTATACGCATCAACCTCAAATAAAAAATGTCTAGGGTTTACGACTTATTGAAGCGAATACGTATAATTAAAGAAGGTGACATGTTTTATGTGATTAACTTAACTAATTAATAGATAGATGAATGAAAACAAATGGAAAAAAAAATCAAAATTTGTACCGAAAATATCTAATTGGAACGCTTTATTAAGAATTGAGATGTTCAATCAGAACATGACTTAATTCGAAGATCTAAATGAAATATCCTGATAAATTTAAGGGGCAACTAGAATATTGAGAGTTTATTCGATATTTCATATTTACGTATCCCCCACGACATTTCAACCGAACTAATACACACTCTTAAAAAGACAAATGTACCCTCACCAATCTCTCTTGCCTCCGCAATTTATGGGTGATTCAGTCTTTCCAGCCATACTTTCAGGAGTGTCCTAAGGGCAAAGACTTTGTTTTTCAAATACAGTACACTACTGTTGGTTCATCTCCTCTCTCAATTGATGAATTCAAAAACTTTTAGATCCAAAACAACACAATCAAATTCCAAAGCTAATTTCTTCGATGCCCGATTAAATTAAAAATAATCGATAATCAAAGCCCTGTTACTTTTTCAATAATAACACGACAGTACACTCTTCCTATTCAAATTAAAAATAACTCTCTCCTTTATCTTTTATTACAAGATGATGAAAGCCTGTGCTAGCACGGTCCCAATACAAAAATAATATCATATTTTTTCTTTTAGTCTATCTAAAAAAATGATATATTTTTATGTTTAAAAATCATTTAACTTAAAACTTTCCCTTTTATCTTTAATGAAATAATTTAAATCCACACAACTATCTATGACTTGTTTTAAATCACAAGTTTCAAAGATCTTTCTTTTTTTAAAATAAAATAAAATTCATGCCTATCAAATTATGTCACATAAATTAGGACAGAGAGAGTACCTTTTAGTAATATAATTATGGAATTTTTATTATAGAAAATATTATAATTCAATTAATTGAAAATATTAATAAATTATTTTACTTAGTCCGCTTCTTCCATATATGTCTTTTTTGGTTTAATTCTCCAATTGACAGATTTAAAATACACCTTCTCCTACCAAGTTTCATGTCATTATCTTTTTCTAGTCAACAACACTGAAAAGCGCTTTCATGCGTTAGCATCTATTGTAATCTTAAATTTTTAAGTATAGACCAACTTCATCATTTTAAGAAAATATGTGTATATATTTCTTGACCGTTTATATTTCATCTTCTTGATGTTATTCCTCATTATTTGTGTGAGACGTATGTGTCTAAAATTAGTGCATTTTTATCCTCACCCAAAGATATAATTTTAAATCTTTTGATGTTATAATTTCTTTAGCGACTTTTGTGTTAAATTTAAATCGTTATTTCTTTTTTCTCGAATTTCTCTTCTTCAAATTTTCTCTAAGCGTACTTTTACCATTTGCTGGACTTATTATCATTATTTAAATATTTTTTTTTTTTTTCAGATATCTCCTACTTCTTCACATGAACTCTACCTTAACTTTTTTTTTAAAGCAATTATCTCCTACCTCTCCACATGGACCCCACCTTATTTTTTTATAATTATCTCCTATTTCTTCACGTGGATCTCATTTTTTTTTTTAAATTTAACTATTATAGAAGAGTGGGTAGACGACGACGATCCCATGTCCAACCCACTCTTGTATAATATCTTCTATAATAGTAGAAATATGATAAATATTAAAATACTAAATCCAATTTCCAGATGCCCTTGCGAACAGGGTTCTAAAGGTGAGATCAATTAACGAGAAACGTACGAAAGTATAATAGTAAAGTAGAGAATATGGGGGAGCTTATTCCTTACGTATTTCATATATTCCTTCTCAAAAGACAAATATACCCTCCTCAATCTCTCCAGCTTCCTATTCAAATTAAAAATAACTCTTTGTTTTATCTTCTATTATGATAAATGATAAATATTAAAATACTAAATCCATTTCCACAGGGCTCTCTAAAGGTGAGATCAATTAACGAGAAACCCACGAAAGTATAATACTAATAAAGTAGAGAATAATGAATATGGGGAGCTGTATTTCATATATTCCTTCTCCAAAGACAAATATACCCTCGTCCATTCCTCCAGCTTCCGCACCTAATCCAAGGACAATTCAGTCATTTCAACATCATTCATACTCAGGGCAAAAGACTTGGGCCATTTTATTAAAAGAGACTTTTGAGTTACTTATTTAAGAATTTAGGACTCAAGTTTTAAAAATTAGGTAAAAGGGACTCTATCCCTCTAAGTTTTTTTTAATTTACACAGAAGTCCCTAAAAAAATTTAATTTACACAAAAACCCTTTACAAAAAAAAAAAAAAAACTGTACGTTTTTCTCTTAAAAAATACGCAAGCAACTATTGGTTGCTTAAACAACTCATTGTTGCTTATACAATAACCTTGTATCTCATTAAAACTAGGTAAACAACTAGTAGTTGTTTAAATAAATAAATGTTGCTTATAATAAACAACACGAAGTTGTTTAAGCAACTCATTATTGATTATACATGAACTCAATTGGAAATTAGTTGATTGATCACAAATGAAAATTAACTAATATATAAATCTTGTTTCTTGTAAAAATTAGTATTTGATGAGTGATTAAATCCAACTTATTAATTTTATCATCAATTAATTGTTTACCTTTTTTTACATTTCACTCTCAAAGAGCTTGTTTAGCTCATTTTCCCAAAAGACTTGCTGTTTTTTTGCAATTGAAGAATTCAGATCCATCAAAATCCATAGCTAATTTCTTCGATCATACAGAAAAAAACTCTACAGAGTTATAAATAGGGGCATTGAGAAGGATGAATGGAGTGGCGGAATGTAGCGTTTGCCACTCGAAATTACAAGTTGTTTCTTCGCCTAACTCCAAAAGAACCTTTTCTAAAGCCTATGATCATCATCGCACTGATGCTTCCTTGAAAACACGCGCTTTCAACGTTTTTTTGGTTGTCGGTGACTGCCTTTTAGTCGGTTTACAGGTATAATTATAATTTTCATTGCTGTAACTATATGTGAAACTCACCCACAAGGGTGACTCAGTTGGTTGAGCATGGGGCTTTCATAATGGAGGTCTCACGTTTGAAACCCGCTGCCAACGACAGTAAGGGATTTGCCTTCTGGGTTGAGCTCGTCACACGGGGCTTGCCTAGTGCGAGTTACCTCTCCTGCGTTGTTTGCGAGCTTACCCTGTGAGCACCCAAAGGCTGGCGGCTGCGGGTTCCCATGTTATTTTAAAAAAAAAAGTATATGTGAAACTCGCATTGTTGTCAATTTTGTGGTTTCGATAGTATTAGCCTTCCGGTGCGCATAGGTCCGGTGTAATAGCTCGTAAACCACACAGGAGAGATAATCCCGCACTAGGGAGTTTCGAACCTGAGACCTGTATTATGTAAGCCTCATGCTCAACCAACTGAGCCAACCTTGCGGGTGGATGGATAGTATTACTACTTGCTTGCCTTTTAACTGTTAAGCTAGATATAATCAGCTGAAGGACAATATATATTTTTTTTTTATTGTGAATTTGTTGGATGAAATATGAATTGTTGACGGTTAACTAGTAGTATGAAGCAAATCCTATGAGCTAGAAAATTTGAGTGTTTTTTTTGGTAAATTAAAAGGGAAAATTACGCTCTATGTCAACTGGGAGAAAATATTCACGCCATGCAGCTCATATTTTGAGTTTGTTATTGGGTTTAGCCCATATTTGTGTATAAACACCTTTTATGCAAGGTTGATACATTATGTATAATGCTTTTCCCCCCGGTATAATGTTGTATAAACTTGTATATTGGGCTACATGGCGTAATATTTTATGTTGGGCTATATATTTTCGAAAAATTCCTTATTTTGAGTTTGTTACCCTGTTTAGCCCATATTTGTGTATCAACACCTTTAATACAAGGTTGCTTGATACATTATGTATAGTGCTTTCACCCGGTATAATGTGTATGCTGGTTTTGGGCTTGATTGGGGGAATTGTGATTGAGGTAATTGTGATCTTTTCTATTAAAATATGCTAAATTTGAGCAAAACTACTGATATTAATAAAACTGAGTCAGCTTGGAATGTAGGAGGTAAAATGGCTCAAAAGAGTAAATTGATGGGTAAGTCTAAGATTCATTTTTGAATGTCATCAATTTTCTCATGATTTAAAAAAAAAAAAACGTCTTTGAAACACTTCCCATGGGAAACACTTACAGCGGTTTATACCAATAAAAGTACCTCAAAGTCTCAATATTCGCCTACCTTTACAAGGTAGAGGTAAGGTCTGCGTACATTCTACCTTCCTTAGACCTCACCTGGTGGGACTATACTGGGTATGTTGCTGTTGTTGTATAGTCTCAATATCCTACTTAATAGAGGTTTATGCCAATAAAACTACCTCATAGTCTAAATATCCTCTTTTGGTGAAAGTTGGTTGTTGATATGACCTTGAGCTTTTGATTTCCTTACTTTTTTCGTGTTAAATATTGAATATAACGAAATAGTATTTATTTAAAGAAAAATATGTTTTAGAGTAATTCTTTCTTAGAACTTGGTTATAAAAAAAGTACTCCCTCCGTCCCAATTTATGTGATATAGTTTGACTAGGCATGAAGTTTAACAAAGAAAAGAAGACTTTTGAAATTTGTGGTCTAAAACAAGCCATAGATATTTCTGTGGCTGTAAATCATTTCATTAAGAGTAAAAGGAGAAGTTTTAAGATAAATTATTTCTAAATATAAAAATGTATTTGGGAATTTCAAAAAAAATATAAAAATCTATTTGGGACAAATTAAAAAAGGAAAGTGTATCACATATTGGGACAGAGGGAGTAGTTATTTTGAACTGTGTGCTACTGGAATATTTCGGGCTTCTTCATGTAAGTTTCTAAGTTATGTTATATAGGTATATTGAAGATAATATATTTTCTTTTCCTTCTTTTGTTGCAGCCTATACTTGTATATATGTCAAAAGTTGATGGCAAATTTGAGTTCAGTCCCATTAGTGTTAATTTCTTGACTGAGTTGGCAAAAGTTGTATTTGCACTAGTAATGCTATGCTTTCAGGTATGGCTTTGTCTCTCTTCATTGCTTAACTTATTTTATAACCTTCTACACCTTCAATTTTTCTATGAGCTTCTTCTCTTCTTTTTCAATATAACAAAATTCTCTACTTGGTACCGCTCATATGCACCATAATTTGCTCTTAATTTCTTGATACCTTGGTATAACTATTCACTTGTTTTAAAATTTCTCAATCTCTTGTATCATTTGAAGGCTCGAAGTCAGAAGGCTGGTGAGAAGTCTTTTCTCTCTTTCTCCACGTTGTTCCAGGTAAGACTTGTTAATACTCAAAGTAATTTCACTAGTTTTATATAGATATACAAGTTTCCTGTGAAGGTTGTGTCAAAAAATAAAATAATGTTTCCACTGAGATGGGTCTTTTTCATTTATACAAAAGAATATATCTGCTCTAATTGATATTTAGATGATACTTTTGTTTGTTTGGAAATTTTCTTCCCAGTATGCTATCTATTCCCTCTTTGCCCATTTACTCCTCCCCTCTCAAGTCATTTGGAGGTTCTTCCATATAAAGGGGATTTTTTTTTTCTGATGAAACATATAAAGGGCAGCCCGTTGCACTAAGCTCCCGCTATGCGTGGGGTCCGGGGAAGCTCTGATGAAACATATGAAGAGAGATAATACATTTATAAAGCTCTGTGAATGGGAGTAAAATTTTATGATTTACTAGCTTACTTCATCAAAAAAAAAATAAAAAAATTTACTAGCCGGTGTTGATTAGATTTTATCTCCATATCCATTCCACAATTTTGTATTATTCAGTGCACAATGAGCATATAGAGTACGAAGAACATATTATTGTCAACAAGCAGGATGTGCTCATTGGAATCTCAAAGCTCTTCACGATATTCTTGCCTTTTTCCTTTAACTTCTTTACATTATTGTTTTTGTCATGTGAAATTCAATTTATGCTCATATATTTTACCAACTAATCTTAAATATTCACTTAACATTGATACAAATTATAGTGCAAACAGACAGCAACAAAATGTCTCGAGATCAAGCTAATCTTACATAATCACTTTGTTAAACAATATATCACTCATAATTAAACATTTGAGTCTCTTATTTTTGCATCTACTTTTCCATATACCAATATTATTAATTACCTTCATGAGAATTGACAACGATATCTAACATAAACAGGTAGAGTTAAGTAGGTTATGAACCCACCTCACCCAGTAAAAGGTGGAAACCTATCTGGCCACAAAGGAAGAGTAATAGGTTTCTATTTCACCAAGTTGATTTTTTTTAATTAATATGTTGGTGGGTTTGGTTTTTTTTTTTTTTTTTTTTTTTTAAATGTAGGCCCATTTGAACTTTGAAATTAATGAATCTAACTGTTCAGAAGTTCTTTCTCTGACAGTCCTCTACTTCTTAGTACACAACTGGGATGTTAAGAATTATCGGGAAGTATGTTCATGGCAACTCTTGATAGTTGATACAAACTGTTTTTCCTTTATTAATTGCAGGCTGCTCGGAACAATGTGCTTCTGGCTGTTCCAGCTCTGCTTTATGCTATTAATAACTACCTGAAGTTTATCATGCAGGTATATCTTTTCTTTTGTTCCTCATTTGGATATTAAAAGATTATTTGTGAGATGCTTATCAATTCTCATAACTTACAAACTGTTTTTAGATGGGAACAAATAGACGGAATGTGTTACAGAGAGATTTATATACCCAGCCTCAGCTAGCATGGGATTGAGGCATATTGATTGCTATGGCTGTTATCTTTTTTTTTTTTTTTCCTCCCAGTAGTGTACTATTCTAGTATTATTATTAAGAAATATCATGTGCTTTACAAGACAGCCATCTATGTACATCTAACTCAGAGAATACATTACAAGAAGATTTTCTTTTATTGACCTCTTTTGTTGTTTTAGATGAAAAAGTAAATTGAGTATCTTCCCTAAAGGTTGAGAACTTTGGCATGAAGAGATTTGGTTGCCATTTCATGTGGAACTGTAAAACCTTCTGGATTTCTTGTATTCTCTATCTGTTGTGATTATTTTCTTCAAAATTTTATGTTAAAACTATTGCTAATTCGGAACTCATGTCTTCTGCCTTTGTACTTTTGTCTTCTGTGCTTTTGACATGAGGACTCGCTTTTTTGTCTAGCCCTAAGGTTTTGCAGTGTTGGTGCATGTTATTGGATTTCAACTATCCTCTCGCACTTCCTAATGACACTTTTGTTATTTCGTGCAGTTATATTTTAACCCTGCTACTGTAAAGATGCTGAGTAACTTGAAGGTATACATTTCCTTATAGTTATTGCCGACACTGTCAGACTTTGCAATATACTTATGAGTTCCACAGTAATTTTGGTTTGTAAAGCTATATCTCCTTGATGAATCTGCAAGTAGCTGATTGCTAGGTGGATCTCACAGGCTAGATTAATTGCAAACTCTGTTTGCTATCCTTTGTTTCTGCTTCAGTGGCAGCTTTAATTGAGTATCCACAGTCAAAATGTCGGAAGACTGAAATTTTTAAGGTTTTACTAGTAGGTCTTACAATCTCCAGATATGTGCATCTAATGGAAGATAAACGACTATGAGCTTATTTGAGATGGGTAGTCCTTTTTTTTCCTTTTTGATATCGCTGGTGCCCAGGCCAACTTGCGTGCACCTTGGTTGATCCACCAAGCTTCCTGTCCAACTCACAAGCACGGGTTTCCGTAGGTAATTATGCCCCCCAAAGATGGAGCTGATGGGCTCACATCAAATGTTGCATTTGGGAATTTGGTGGTGAGCTGGATTGTCTTTTAATTGCAGCTCGTATTTAAGGATGAGTGATTACTGCTTGTGATGCCTAAAGTGAGGATTCACTTTATTGTGTATCATACTAGAACCAGATCTTTCCTCTTTTGCTGCTGGTCGATTTATCTTCTCAATTTTTCTGCTGGTGATCGTTTTTCTTTTTTTTAATTCGTAAAACATGCAGGTTTTGGTAATTGCAATCTTGTTAAAGATGATTATGAAACGTCGTTTTTCCATAATTCAGGTTGGTTAAGCCAACAGAGGTTTGTTTATTAACTATAGTCAACTGTATTTGATTGATTTTTGGATTTGTCCATGCTGTGTTTATGCATCTTGGAGCCTGAAAGAATGCTAGCTATATATGACTTTCTAAACTAATTGGTCACAGTGGGAGGCTCTTGCACTATTGCTTATTGGCATCAGTGTGAATCAGCTGCGCTCTCTGCCGGAAGGTACAACAGCTTTGGGTCTTACAGTGACAACAGGGGCATATTTGTATACCTTGATTTTCGTAAGTATTAATATGAAGATAATTCTCAATGACTACTCACATTCTTTGCTGGGTGATCCATCAGATATTCCAGCTTTGAGTGTTACTGCCTTCATGAATTATTTCACCTTGGGGATCTGGGCATCAATTCACAATGTTCCATGTTCCCCTTTCTTTTTCTCCTTTTTTGTGTCCTAAGAGAATATATGTGGTTCACAATGTAGTGCCACTTGTACTGGACACAATTTTATGCCATGCTTTCTTGGCTTTACACCTGGTTGCCTTATTTAATGGGTAGAAACTGATGCAATGTGATAATTCAGGTCACTGTTCCTTCACTGGCTTCTGTCTACAATGAATATGCTTTGAAGAGCCAATTCGAGACCAGCATTTATCATCAGGTGAACTTTTTATGTTGATCACTCTCTAAAATGCTTTAAGCTGTTGCAATAAGTTTGACTTCATTCAACTGCATTCCAGGCAAAACAATTGACAGTAGCTTCTTCTTCTTTCATTTTCCATTTTTCTTCACTGTCAGTTTGAACCATCACATAGAATTGTATATTGATTTGCTAATAATCAGATTTTTCTGAGCAATATCTTTGTTTGGCAGACAAAGCTAATAGTATAATAATCAAGATCTTCAAGTAATGAAATGCTTGAAACCTCTAGGTGTGGTTTGTTTAATGGGTGTCTATGACTTTATTAACGATCCATACAAACAACTAAACTGCTCTTTGCAGAATTTGTTTTTGTACGGATATGGTGCAATCTTCAACTTCCTAGGCATACTTGGAACTGTCATTTACAAAGGTATGAGTAGGAAATCTTATCCTTTTTGTGTTGCCTAAGAATCAAGCTCTCTTGGCATTGATGAACATGTGATTAAAGCATAATATCTGAAAAAACTGATCGAATCAGTAATTTCTTTCAAATTCTATCTTCAGGTTATCTTTATGTTCGGTCCTTTGTAACTTTAACCTCTTTGATGAATCAGTTACAACTTACACATATATTGTTGTCTCCCATTGAAGCAAAAATCAAGAGTAATTCAAGACATTCTGATTCCTGTATCTTTGTACTATTACTTCCCTGAAGCGTCCGGTTATTGGAGTCTACAAATAGTGCTTGGATAGATAACCAATCCGAGTATCAAGCTTATTGGCTGGTGCAATTAAGATTTTTCTTTGAGGTGCCCTTTTCTTTTCCAAAGATTCCAGAAGAATCAGTCGAAGAAGTATTCAATGGCTACCTCTCTTGAGATGTTTTGACCAGCTCTTCTAAGTATTTCATCTTGAAGGACATAAAGCACGTAGGACACTGAAAAAGTGTTGCTTTTATCGAAGTAATCCCTATCCCTATCCCCATCCCCCGCAATTGAGAGATACTATTTTTCCTCTTAACTCTCTGTATCATCGTTCCCACCGTTCCATTTGTTTGTATTTTTCACCTAGTTGGAGGCCCAATATCTAGTCGGCAATTTAATATTACGTCCCCATATTCTGGTCAAAGGCTTTTGGCTCGATTCATAATGTGGAGATATTACCTTGAAAGATAACCTTCCCAATTTATTCATGTTGGCAACGAATAAGAAAAATACAGTAGATGAGACTCTAAGTCGCGAAGGGAACCAGATCTCTTGGAGTATTTCTTTAGAAGGCTTTTTAGGATTGGGAGTTGAATGAGGTGGAATCTTTGGCAAGGCTTTATAGCCTTAAACAGTCTAGTAGTTATAAAGAAAATTATTTACACAGTTTTGTCAAGCAGATTGAATGATTTGTAAAGGTTCACCATCAAAATGCTTCTTAGTCAAGTATTACTGTACTAGTACAGATGCCTTGTTCAATGGTGGAGAGCTGAACGTGGTAAGCTATGTGGAGTTGCTCAAACACGGAATAAAGCATTTTGTTTTGCATACTGTGCTGTCTGGAAAGCGATCCTGAATTCCTGATAGGAGACAAGTTGCTATCTGCCTGGGAAGAGAGGATGAATTGTGGTATGTTACCAAAAAAAAAAAAAAAAAGAGCAATTGTGGTGAGCCCAAAGCATGGATAGGATGTGGATCATCTTGAGATTGCTTCAGAATTTTGCGCCTTAACATTATATGTCTGAAGAAAATAGTGAAATATTGGCAAGGTGTTCCTCATATGCAGTCAAAAGGATAAAGAAGAAGCTAAGGAGGATAGCCCCTCTGCATTTTTCGAGTGTTACAGAGAGTAAGAGATAATAGAACATTCAAGGGAAAAGAGATTCCATTACCGACAGTCAAGAGTTCTCTTTTATTTCTTTTAAACTGTTTATGTAAAGTGATATACAAATGTGCTGGGATGGTTAGATTTTTGAGAGGCTTTATGTATTTGACTATTACTGTGGTGGGTGATCCAGTGAAGGTAAAGTTGTTTTAAGGTGGACTTCAAGCCTTCTAGTGTTATTGTGGTCTGGGTGTAGATGATCTTGGAGAAAGAAAGACACTGCCAAGTGTGGTGTGGCAGAAATTAGGTAACCAAAACGGAAAATAGAGCAAAAAACTTTAGTCACTTTAGTGATATAACTAGCATCGTTTATCTGTGCAATGTTTGCATATTAAGAAAGGCCTTGAGTAATTGTTGGATCAAAAATATCAGGAAAGCATCAAATGAAGACATGTAAACACAACATGATATTTTTTTTTATCCACTCCACTTCTACTCAACACAAGGAAGAAAGCATCCTTTATATAGGTGTAGGTTTTCTTCCACAAGTAAATGTCAAGAAAGTGGATAGTAAAATTAAGGTTTAGTGGGGTAATTAGTAGGAGATAATGTTTTTGTGGTTACTATAGTTACAAGAATAATGACACGACTTTCTCCACTAACATGTCATAACAGTTACTCATCATCATTTATAAGGTAACAAATGGACCTGGATGGAATCACCCTTAGATAGAATACCTTCCATAGCAGGATCCTCACTTGTGTATACTTCCAAGGTCTTTTGAGTTTCCCTAAACTGTTTATGATGCATCAATCCACCTCTCTCATTGTTGAAGATGTGTTTCTACTTCTGGTTGTTGGTTTGTGCACAGAACTTATTTTCTCCCTTTACTCGTGGCTAATTCTGTCTCAAATGCTCTTCAGGACCCGACAGTTTCGATATCTTACGGGGACACTCACGAGCAACAATCTTTTTAATATGCAATAATGCAGCTCAGGGAATCCTGTCTTCGTTTTTCTTCAAGTATGCAGGTGAGGCCTCTCTCACTTATTTTGGCTTCACAAGTAGATTTTTGGCTATTATCAATGGAGGTAATATAATATATTTTCGAAGATTTGATTGAGTTATTATCATGGAACCTCGTATTATGCGCTCGACAAGATTCATCATGCTAACATCCTGTCTAACCTTCCCATTTATATTCCATAAAATTTTGGTGTTTTATATTTCTGTTGTATGTAGACTCGAGCTTTTTCCTCCTTAAATTTGTCCAACTTCTGTGCGCCAAAAGGGGTCGCTTCATTTTTTTAATTGTTCTGCATGTGCTATTGAATCTAGGTTCCTAGCTCTTACAAGGTAGGTCCAATTTCTGGTAGTGAGCAACATTCAGATTTCATTTTTCTACGGTGGTTTGTATTGTCTTGTAAATGTATTAATTAAAAGTATTAACTAATCATAGTTTTGTTTTACTTTTGCAGATACAATTCTGAAGAAATATTCATCAACTGTTGCCACTATTTTCACTGGAATAGCATCTGCTGTTCTGTTTGGGCATCCCCTTACTATGAACTTTATCTTAGGAATCTCCATTGTGTTTATCTCGATGCATCAGGTTATATTTGGATGCTGTTATCTATTTCGAGTGGCATGCTTAATTTTTTGCTTGGACTCATGTCAAGCTTCAATTTTCAGTTCTTTTCACCTCTTGCAAAAGTCAGGGATGAGACACAAAACAGCAGTCTGGAAATGAATTCTCAGAAAAACTACAGGTGCACTCTTCTTTCAAGTTTGAAGCTTTGTGAAAGCAAATCTGATATAGACAAGAAATCGGGGTTTCAAACCCTGCAACGTCTTTTCTCAACAGGCTTTCAGATGCTTATTTATAGATTTTCCCTTTAGATTATTTTTGATTAAATGCTTATCATCTTAGGATTTTCTGGTGTCAAAAGACTGTCTAAACTTCAAGAGTATGGGGGGATATTGGACACAGGTTACAGTGTATACATATGTATGTTTGCAGACATTATTAAAGAATTGGAAATACGTAAGTCCTGTATACTATGATAGTGTATACAACTAGACTGGTGGGCGAATATCTAGGATTCAGATGTTAAGAAAGTTTAGTGCCCTTCGTATGCTAGTTGCAACTGGGTGAATCTTGGAGGGCCAATGGCAGAGTTTATTTGGAAGCAAAATAGGAATTTCTTCAGGTTCCTCGTTCCCAAGAGCAGAGAGGGCTTATTGTTTTATTTTGAGTGGACATGGAATCAGACAGAGTGAAGATGGAACAATTGCTTCTTCTGGTTCAGTGGAGCCCCAGCGCTCCCTCCCCACCTCCACCCCCCCCCCCCCCCCCCCTTTTTTTTTCTTTTTTAAGTTTCCATTAAACTATTATTTTTCTATATATGATCTTATTAACTATGCAGGTGTCATAGCTAACCAGAATTATCACTTTGATAGTTTGATGCATGTTGTACGAAGTCTTTAGTTATGTGTTGCCTTATCTTACAACACATTTGATATTTTCATTCTGGTGTTTCTTCATTAGAATAAAATCTGAGTGCTTGATCTCTACAGGTCAAAGGATGGATCTGTCATAAATATGGCGGCTGGGGCAAATGAAGATGTAAGACTCTGGATCAACTTGCAAAGACATTTTTCTTCCAATAGATTATGCATGCATGTATTTCTCTCATCTTTTTTTTTTTTTTTTTTTTTTTTACAACATTTTACAGGCTAGCCATCGTGTAGGACCTGATGACAGAGAACCCCTTCTTCCACGTTAGTTACTATAGGTATGCGAATTGCCTGGCACTCTTTTGCGCTGTTGAATGATATCTGTATTATAATGATTACCTTTGCAGTCTCAGTTTGTCAGACAGATTCATACAAAGTGGACTTCAAATAATTAGTTCATATCTTTATCCAAAAAAATATATAATAGTTAGTTGACATGTTTCAGCGTACTTGATGGATGGTTTTAGAGAAGCAAGGTGTTAAGACATGTGTCGTTGGGCCTGGCCAAACTTTTAGGTCTGCTGTTTGATCCCCATTAAAATTGATAATGCCTTCCATTTTTGAGAAATATCAAGTTTATAGCTAAACGATTTGAACAACCTACCCTATATTCCTAATTAAATATTCAAAAATATTAGTTTAGGCGTTTAAAAGTGATACCTTGTGGATGTGGCTGAGTATACTTAATTCTACAGATGAGGTGGAACTCATCTTACTCTGTTAATCATAATAAAACTTTGTCTGTATCGGTGCTTGAAACTTATTAATGTGTCTGAATACAGACCCAGCTTGGTACTTCCTAGTTGCCAATCTTGTACTTTTTATTTAACAATGCTGATTATTTGCATAGGTTCCAAGGCATAGTTTGTACCATAAACTATTGCGTAATGTTTTGCTATTATGCATGGTTTACGTGGGATGTGACATTGATCCTAACCGTTCCCTTAAAAATGATCTACAGTTGGTTCTAGGAAATTCAAATTACGTGATAAATTATAAATCGTGATGTGCTCAAGAGTTTCTATTGATCCCTGAATTTTGAAACATGGCAGGATGAATACTGGAGAAACATCTTTGGCTGGTCAAAGTATAGATAGATAGTTCCCTTGATATTTAACATCAGTATGCTAAGAAGACTCTTTTCACCTTCCAGATAGGGACAATCTCTTCAATGAGAATTTACTATAGCCCTTTTTTATAGTATGTAATGAGGGTTTTATAGTAGGAACCACGGTCGTTAATATTGAGTTCTGGATGATGTGTATCATCCGTTTTTGTATAGAGTTTAGCTCATAACCCGGACATTATTATCACACATGTCACTAGAATCACATGCAGAGTATTGTCTTGCTAGCTGTAAAGACATTATGTATGCACATTTATATGTAAATTTGTTCTGTGAATTCAAGTTAATGAATAGCCGTGGTTCTCAATATTTCGCAGCGAGGCTTATTTGGAAATGAGTATGACAAAAAAAGAGGAAGTGTTTGAACGTGAATATAGATGAAGTAGGAGTAAAGGATGAAAGTTTTGCTATTTAACACAGGTTGCTTATTTTTCTAACTCCCCTTTATCATACCATCCATGAGAAAAAAAGTGAAACTGAAGTTGTCAACGAAAGAATTGAATTATGGTGCCATTGAACAATTTTACTTAAGTATGCGAAAGGGATTCGTGAAAATTTGTACAAAATAAAAGCATCTTTGGAAAAGTTTCTTTTTTTATTTTTATTTTTTATAACCATGATATGTTGCCAGCTTGTAGATGCCTCGACTAAAGGGATCTTGGGGTAATCGAAACATTTTGATGTGATTCTGGAATATGTCAAAACGTGAAATCAACTCGTCTTTTGTCGATATGAATTATGATTATAAGTTAAAATTGGCATCTCAATATTTAAAAATGGGAAAAGGATCAAATATACTTCTATATTTTAGTTTATTGGCTAATTCTGTTCTTCATTAGTCAGAGTAGTTAAATATATCCCTTCCTTTACAAATTGGGGTCAAATATATTTTTACCGTTAGCAAAGTTTTAAAAATACGCCTCATTTCTAACATATTCTCACATAAGCAAAGTTTAATCATTGGAATTAGGTGACATAGACGCCACATGGCATTTAACTTATTATATATGGTGCCTATATGGTAATTTAAAAAAAAACAATCTAGAAAATTGATTTTTTTTAAACAAATCTGGAAAAAAATGGCTTTTATTAAAAATTTGAAACTTTTTTGTTTTGATAAAACTCGTTTTTTAAAACATATTCTCAAAAATTGGATATTTTAGTTAAAAAATTTGAAAAATGATTTTTTTAAAATCTGGAAAACTGTAAAGTCTTTTTTTTTTAAAGTGTCCTAATTTTTATTTTTTTAAGATCTGAAAAACTGATTTTAAAAAAAAATCATTTTCCAGATTTTTTAATAAAAAAATTCAATTTTCCAGATTTTTTAATAAAAAAATTCAATTTTCCAGATTTTTTTTTTAAGAAGCGGGTTTATAAAATTAAAAAAACCCAAAGTTTTAATAAAAAATATTTTTAACAGATTTGTTTTTAGAAAAATCAATTTTCTAGATTTTTTTTTTTAAAATGCCACGTAGACACCACAAAGAATAAGTTAAATGTCCTGTTGCGTCTATGTCACCCAATTCCAATGGCTAGACTTATTTATGTGGAAATATGTTAGAAATGAGGGGTATTTTTGAAACTTTGCTAACGATAGGGATATATTTGGCCCCAACTTGTAACGCGAGGGGTATATGATATTTGACCCTTTTCCCTTTAAAAATTGGACCACTTGTTTTGAAAGCTTCATTTGTTTGCTTTTATTGACTTCTCTTTTGGTTTTTCTTTCAAGCATAAACTCTAAACCTTAACTTTCCATGAAAGGAGAACGATGCTTGTACTTCTTTCAGATAATTAAAACTTTGGTAACGAATCAGCAAGTGCATGGCAAGCTACTAACTGCCTATTTATTGCTTTAATATAATGGGCATTCTTTTTTTTTCTTTATTTGGAACCAATGTTTTTGCTTTATTCCTTTTAAATAATTCAATTCGATTACTACAAAAAAAATTCTAGAATAAAAAAATCGATTTAGTTTTACCTGAAGTAAAACAGTAAATCATAGCCTTTTTTTATATCTTTTTTGGTTATTGCTTGTAGTAGGAAATTTTTTATGACTTGCACTTCAGATCAAAAATTGTTTATTTTTCCTTTTTTTGGTTATTGCTTTCGCAGGAAATATCTATGACTTTCACTTCAAAAATTGTTTCCTTTTTTTCGTCATTGCTTTTGGTAGGAAATATATTTATTATGACTTTCACTTCAGACCAAAGAATTCTTAATGCAGGGAAAAGATGAAAGTAGCAAAGTTGTATATCAAAATTAAGAGCAGTGAAATTGATTATATTACTAATTTGCCTTGAACTTTGAGTAGAAGAAAAAACTTACCCACATTCGATATTTACATTAATGTAATGTGTACATAGTAGGTGCTTTGACATACACCACTCTCACTAAATCATATGTAATTTGAAAGAAAGATAGTTTGATAAGCAAGCATATATGTTGGTCGATAAGAAAGATGTTTGAAGTAAGAAATTTTGTATCCCAGAAGCAGATTCAACCTAATGGCAAGAGTATGATCAGGCAGATATATGACTTCAATGGATCATTCTCTACTCTAAGGGTAAGCCCCAGAAAGCTCAAGTCTTCATACTGGTTTGCACTGAAGTCATATATGTCTAGATGGATTGAGAAGCAAAGTAGAAATTGGGAAGCTATAGCAAAGGAGATTGTATGTTGTCTGTGTTAGAGCTAACCCTAGAATATACAATGTAATTCATAGTTTTAGTTTCTAGTTAGCTTGTGTGATGTGTATTGAGATGTTAGCATGCTGTGTATAGTTGCTACTGGTTTGTAATTCTGCACTTTGGTGATTAATAAGAAACTTTTAATTTTAATTATATTTATATATATCAATTTATTACTTAAATTGATATCAATTTTTTTCCTTATCTCAATTAATTAACCATTGTAAATTGATATCATTTGATCTAATATTCTCTGCGGATAAGTTTTTACTACAGAATTAGGGTAAAGATAGGGTAGGATTGCGAATTTTTGGACCACTTATTAATATTCATTTGAAATGTAATTGAGAGTTTGAGACATAACTAAATCCTAATGCGGAAATAGAATCTGAAAGGAAAAAAAAAAAAGCGTCCCTAAGCGCAAAAAAAACTCCAACACTGTATGCTGAAATTCGAGAATTTCTTACTTATTCCTTTGAAAAAAAAAAGGGGCAAATCTTTTTTTCTTTTTTGGTTATTGCTTTTCGAAGGGATTATCTTCCTTATGATTTCACTTCAAATATATATATATATATATATATATATTATCTTCCTTATGATTTCACTTCAAACCAATGAATCCTTAATGCAGAGTGGAAAAGAAAGGAGCAAAATTGTAGCTCAAGATTAAATGCAATAAATTGATTATAATTTTAATTGCCTCAAACTTGCGTTGGAGATCCAACTTATTCACACTCCATATATATTAACACATAATATACATCATCATATACATCGTTATCACTACCAGGGGCATTAGAGATTAGAGTCCGGATTCAGTAAAACTCAATAGCTTTGCATAAATTTAAAATTTGTGTTAAAAAATTCACTTAATATGTATAAATAATTTATTTAAAATTTAGTAAATGGTAGGCTTTTGATTTATTCTTAAGCACTCGAACCATGAAGTCAATTCATTTGGTGAAATGGTCAAATGACTCAAATGAGCCAAGGAATAATTGAAGATATTTAAGCTTTAAAGTGTAAAATTGCCTCACATACTTAATGATAACATAAAGTGGCAAAATTGAGACTTGGCTTCCAAGTATTTGAAAATTGACCCATTATTCTATTCTACGTGCATTTCCTAATCCATTTGCGCAGCTTTTTTGGCATAGCTTTGAATGCTCAGAATTTGAAACATAATCCAAAGTCTAAAATAATAGTATTAAATTCAGAGGAAATTACATTATCATTGCCCCTCAATTGATCAAAAAGATCATAAGGAATATGCTTTATTAGTTCTTGTCCCACTAGTCAAAATTGAAGTCCTTTACTTCAGAAAAGAAAAAAAAAATATTGTAGACATTTAATTATCACATAAGCTGCACTATGTAAAAAATTTAATTGGAAGGGAAGTTTAAGACATTTATTTTAACTTGTATATCATGTGGGTGATGGTCGAGAAAAATAAAAAAAATAAAAAAATGTATGCTTGAAATTTAGTTTGATAGAGAAATAATAAACATGATAATCTAAACTTTGAATGGTTTAACAATATTCGAATGTATAAAATTGTACTAATTTTGTCGAAGATGTAGAATTATGTCAAATAAGTTTGAGATATACAATATGGAAAAAGTATCATGTAATTTGAAATAGGAGAATATAATCTCTTAATTATATTATATTGTATGATGATGGTAGAGAAATGTCGACATGATACTCTTATTTGAGAGGTGAATTAAACAAATTACTAATAAAAGAACCATATCATTGTAGAACTCAAGATAGCTAAAACTTAAGAGCCTAAAATAATTTTATATATATATATATATATATGTATATATAAGTACAAGTCCTGTCTTTTTCTTCTATCTCTTTTACTTTATTTTTGTTTAACCATACCTACTACTCTAACTCTCTAAGTAGCCGGCAATTAAATGTAAGTTTGTTCAAAGACGGGGAGCAATATAAACTTTTATGGCCTAATTAATCTTGTATCATTAGTTCATTAAATTGCTGTCAAGAATGAAACGTGTAGATTTTATTAACAATAATTATCATTACGGGAAGTAATTATTTTAACTAATTGATTAGGATATCAAGCACGCAATTAAACTAAGACATAGTATGTTTTTGTCTATTCAGTTTATTTATTGATCAATCAACAAATCCTTATCCCAAAAATATTTTGTTCGGTTGTTTAAAAAAATTGTAATTGTTATGTCACATAAATTCTTTGAAAATTTTAACAAAATTGATAACCTCATTGGAGTTGTTAGGTGATAATATCATAAAAAGTCTATGTAATTCTATTTTAAAAAAAAATTGAAAAAATGCATTTTTGGCGTATTTTAGCAAATGCTTAGTCCATCAAACCAATTAATTAAAGTTTAAGTTATGTGTTGTCAATGTAAGGAGTTTTTACACCATCAAGTCAATTTGTATTTGTTGCAACAGGTAACATGTCTTATTTTGAAAATTACAAATCTCACATTTTAGGAAAACTTACTGCAAATATTCTTTAGATGACCTAATAAAAAAAATACATTAAAGATGTACATAACTCAAACGCAATTATAATAGTAATAATAGCACATTGACTTATTCTCAAGAATATCCTCTAAAATAACCATAAGGTTCCCTAAAACTAAGAAATAACTTAAGAAATAAGAACAACTTGGTCTTAACTCTTACCCAAGTAAATCATTAAGCATTTGGCTATGACTCTATCCTTATCATAAACTAATCAAACTTTCATTAATTTAATCCTACGGAATATTCTTCGATGTAACCAATTAAACTTTAATTAACATTTCACAAAACAAAAAATTAACATAACTTTACAACAAAGAATTGTTCAAAACAAAACCAAAAAAAAAAAAAAAAAAAGACCAAAAAGTCTTTTGCTTAAAGCTTTTAGCCTCTAGCTTATTAACGTGTGTAGCTGTCATACTTTATAACGCGTTTGTCTTTTTCCCTACGGATTTTATTCCTTAACCTTACCAACTTCCATAGCCACCTCAATTTCATATATGCATATGCTTAAATCAGCTTAATTACGTACTCATAATTTAAAGTTAATGGATAAAAAAAATTAAAACTTTTAGAACTGAACACGTTCTACTATTGAAATTATACGTTTAGAATTTAATATCTGTCAAAATTTTAGTAATATTTCGCATATGTTATATTTATTTTCAACATCAAAATATTGGATTCAGTTGAACTTGGACCAAATAAAACAGGAAAAAATTTACCCTGCTGGCTTTTGTTAAAGCTACTCTTTAAGTTTTGTCACAGTAAAAAATTGCTCAGGGCAACTCCTTGCGGGATTGATATTCATTTTTTGTCTAGTTTTGCATATATATGTTGCAAAAATATGCATGTTTGTGTTTACATGTATGGCAAATGACATATGTGCACTTGTAATAGATGCCGACATATTGCAAGCTTTTGTAGTAAGATACGTTTCTTGTGATGATCATGTATATATGATATGTGATTAATCCAACAAGACAGTTAGGTTAAATATAACATGACGTCATATGTTTGTAGTTAAAAATCACCCTTGATAGGGTGGGCTAAATCTCGTCTTTAAAAATAGTTGATTAATTAATTATTTTTTATTTTGCTGATAAATTTAGTCTATTGGACTAACAAGGACAAAATTTGAATAGTGACTTAAAAAACAAATACCCCATAATATGACCGAGTCTACATATCTTAACTATATATACCTAAGAACCCCACCACCCTAAGAATAAAACCCACAAAAAATCAACACAATCACACAAAGCAAGTACCATTTTATCCATTTCCTCTACATACTTCTACAACAAGTAGAAAAAAAAAACACAAACACAAAACAAGAAACAACAACAAGAAGAAAAAGAACAACTGTTTTTGTTTGGTTCAACACAAAAATGGGGATAGACAATTGGTCTTTGATAGGAAGGCTAAAAAGGGCAGTAAAAAAGATTACTTGTTTGCTGAATTTTGATGTCAACAAATGGAAAGTAGCATCATATATGATTGGATCATCATCATCAAGAAGATTACATCAGTTGAGTTTCAATGAAAGGAAGTTGCAAAAACAACCAACTGGATTGAATGTAATATGTTTTGAGAATGATCAAGATTTGGTCAATAACGCAAATGATTATTCATCAAGTTCTAGTAACTCATTTAAAGGACTTCAAAGAACTATGAGTTATCCATCATCAGAAGATGATATTGATAAAAGAGCAGAAATGTTTATAGCTAATTTCTATAATCAGCTTAAACTTGAAAGGCAAATTTCATTGGAGCTTCGTTATTACAGAGGGAATAGTTTTGGATCTTCAACATCTCCATGAGAAGAAGTTCATAGAATAGCAGAGGCGGATTCAAGATTTAAATTTGATGGATTCAAGATTCTGCTTTCGTCGAAAATATGAGTTCAGAATTTAATATTTATCTTACTTTTTCGACATTTTTCAGATATGTGTAGATACCGTGAAGGATGAAGAAAAGCTAGCAGTGGAGTCTGGTTTTGTGAAAGATGATGTTCATTGCTTAAAACTTGTAAAACAGAGCATACTGTTTTTCATTTGTATGCTCTTTCTTTTTTTTGGGTGTGGGGTGGGGTTTGGGGGTTGTGAATTCGGCATAGATTCCTTCAGGTGTGAATTTTTTATTTTATTACATTTACATTGTATAGATAAAAAGTATACATGCACATTTAATAAAGGTTTAGCTTTTTGGCTTTACATTTTGCTTTATTCAGACCGGACAACTAAACCGGCCAGCGACGGGGGCAGAATTTGTATCAAGAATTTGATCATCTACTTTATATACGTAAAAAGAGTTTAAACTTATATATACAACAATAGTAAATGATTTGTTAATGGCTAACTTCTCGTATTAGAAAAGAGTTTGCAAATTTTATTTTCTTGCCTCTGGAGAAATCCTTCTGATTGGTTAATGATAACAGGAGACTTCATTGAGCTACCATTCAATGTCTTTTTTTTTTTTTTTCTATTGGGGATTGTTGCCTTCAAAAACGTACTGAAACTTAGCGTAATGGTATCAAAGATAGCTTAATTTCAAAAGTCTATGATCCATTAACCGCCGCCATTGGATGTTGAAGATCCAAAGAAGTCTATAAGGCTTCGTTTGGTGATAAGAATGAAACAGATGATGTGTTAGTTCACAAATCTATTATCCACAATTTTGAACTGTGCACCTAACTAGCCCTCAAGGATTTTACAGTTCTCAAAAAACCATAGGCGGATTCAAGAAAATTTCAAAGCTAATGTACATCATAAAATAGGCCTGGATTTGAATACAGAAGTTTCATTCGCATTGAACTTGGCTGCGTTAGACTGGCAGCAGATGCACAATTCATATTATAATAAATTTCGCAAAAGATTAGGTTTGATACTGAATGTAAGATGAACCATGACACAAATAATTACGCAAATTAATACCAGAACAGGTATTAACATCAACTTACATTGTACAAGCGCATATTGCCCCAATTGCTATTACAATAAATACTACTAGTCCATAATTACATTTGAAAGAGCAAAAAAAATGTCGATGAAATTATGCACCACGCCAAATGTATCGCGGTACAAAGTCGAGTATTCTGTTGTTCATGACTTGTAGCACTAATAACATCAACTAATTCATATACCTAATACCTGTCAAGGGGCAATAAGCACTGCTATTTGAATTCAGAATTGAGACGCACTTAGCCCGAGCGTAGTGTCATATATATAGCGGAAAGTCTAGGGATATTGGCCTTAGACACAGTTATATAAATCAATTAATTAAAGATGGAGTGATCACTGTTGACTATATACGTTCATTTAATAATCTTACGAATCCATTAACTGAGGGATTGGCAAGGAACTTGGTGTTGAGAAGTGAGAACATCAAGGGGGATAGGGTTAAAACCCATAAAGAAAGACCATTAAGGGTGAAGCCTCAACTTGACGCTTGATACAACGTCCAGTCTCAAGTTCAATGAGTAACAACATTCTTTATTGGTTGATAGCACTTGGTATTACCGACCCAAAGTAAGTGCTTTGTCCTGCAATTTGTTAAAAGCAGGTTGAGTTTTATAAATTCTCAATAGACCTATTGGTGGGTGCTCTTGCAGGAGCATATTAATAAGGGTCTACCTATGTGGATGCGAAGTGGCCCGTTTCAAGAACCTCGGGTTTGGTTTCTATGCATTCGCGAGAGGATTGGAACACAAGGCCTTATGGTGTTGGTTATAAAGAAATAATGTAATAGAATTCATGTGTAAGATACATCCTATTTTACAATATAGTGGTCGGTTCAAAAGACTTATCTTACCTGACTATTCAGTTTAGTAGAAATTGTATTCCGCTAATGCAAAGTTCAATCGCCAGATTATTTATTTATGCATGGGTTCACTTGTCTCTTAATTTCTAAAGGAAGTATTGGGTTGTTATTTTCACTTGAAAATGGTGGGGGATTGTTGGAATTTTCAAAAGAAAATAAAAGGAATAAGCAAAAGGAAAAGTATTTTTCTTTCTTCTTAAAAGAAAAAAAAATATACCTTTCTTTCTAAAAGAGTACATTTCTTTATGAAACAATGCAACTCTTCCCTAAAGGTTGCATCATCTCAGGTTGAAGGATTAAAACATCCCTATAAATAGATGAAATCCTAGAAATATTTCTATCATAAGAAATACTCAAAAAAGCAAAATTCTTCCTTTAGAAAAACTGCGCAAGTTTAGTGACTGCAGCATTATTCTTGTGTGTTCAGAGACTTGATTTCATTATTTCTTGGCTTTGATTCATTCTATCCCGGGAGAGTATTTGTGAGGGGCAAATAATTCTCTTTGGAAAGTGCTCCAAATAAGTAGAAAAAAAAAAACCGAAAACGCAAATTAAAAAGCTGAATTTTCTTTAAAAAAGTAAATTGAAAACCCTTTTTTTTTAAAAAAAATTTGAAAATTTGATTTCTTTTTAAAACCCATATGTTTTTTTTCCTTAAAAAAATAAAACTGAAAAGATGATTTTTTTTTAAAATATGGAAAAATGGATTTGTTAAAAATATGGAAAGCTTGATTATTATTTTTAAAATGTCTTAAAAGATCTTGATTTTCATGATTTCATTTTCTTAGGACACTTTTAGTTTTCAAATAAAATCCGAAAAAAGTATTTTTCTTGTCAAAATTTGAAAAAAAAAACTGATTTTTTTATAAAATTTCGAAAAAATTAATTATTTTTTAAAAATGTGGAAAACTATATTCATATTTTAAGAAAATATAGATTTTTAAGAAAAAAATTAAGCTTTTCAGTTTTTTATGTACACACTCTCCTTGTCAAGTCAGCATTTAAGGATAAAATATTACAATTTTAAATAGTTTAGGAGAATAATAAAATAAAATATTAGATAAAATGTGTCGTAGTAAAAACACTATAAGGTGAGGGATCTCACATTTTTTTCTACAAGTTGAATCACTATTTGAGGAATTCACAATATACACTAATTGCGCATCTCAGCATCTCACCACCATACAACATACGAAAAAAGGCACAAAAATGAAACTCCTCCGTGGCCAAACCCTAAAGCCCATTTTTCGATCAATTTCCACTAGCGCCGCGGGCGGGTCTGCCGTAAAATGTCATCAGAACGATGACAAGAAGAGCCTTCCAGCAAACAAGTACCTTAATTCATGGACAAAACCTAAAGATCCTAAAGAAGCTGAAGCTAAGCTCGCGTTTTTACGGCGTGAATACGCGAAGAAAGTGAGGGAAGTTAGGAAAGAGTACATACATGAAATGGAGATGCAGAGGATTGAGAAAATGAGGAAAGACGAAGCGAAAAAGGAAGCGCAAAGGATTGCTAATGAAGAGAGGAAAGTTGCTAAAGCTGTTGAGAAGAAAGCTAAAGCTATGGAAAGAGAAGCTGCTCAACAAGAGTTCCGCAAAACCCTGGTATGCAATTATTTTTTTTTGTCTTGTATGTGGGAGAGGCACAGAGCTAGCCTCCTCTTCTCCCTATTTACTAGTATTTGGGTGTGCTCGGTATGAAGGAAAGAGTGGGTTTCTTGCTTATTTTCTTGTGTTCCTAAATGGTTCACGTTGAGTGGGGAATTATGGCGGGGACTAGTCGTCGGTGATGTGCCAATTTGCAAGCAAATCCACTGGTTCAGGCCAATTTGCAAGCAAATCGACTAGTTCAGGAACCTGCCACCTCTCGTCACATAGGGATTAGGTAATATGCGTACCCAAATGGCAATAATTCAACTACTCTCATTGATATTATGATTTTAAGTTTGAGTCCCAAGGTTATTATTCCAACTCTTGGACCAAGTGGCTAATTCAAAAAATTAGAGAGTTGGGGATACGGGTTTCATAGTAGAAATGTTGAACTGAATCCATTTAATCCACCTATCATCAAACACCATTTGTCTGAGCATAGATATGAGATAAGACCAATTCAATTGGTCAAAGGCTTTTTAGACATCATATTTGCAAAGTAATCCAGCACTGCCTTATCTCATATTTTTTTCTACAAGTTGAATCGGAATTGACAATATACACTAATTGCGTATAAAGTGCATCTCAGCATCTCACCACCATACAACATACGAAAAAAGCACAAAAATGAAACTACTCCGTGGCCAAACCCTAAAGCCCTTTTTCCGATCAATTTCCACCACCGTAAAATCTCATCACAACGATGACAAGAAGAGCCTTCCAGCAAACAAGTACCTTAATTCATGGACAAAACCTAAAGATCCTAAAGAAGCTGAAGCTAAGCTCGCGTTTTTACGGCGTGAATACGCGAAGAAAGTGAGGGAAGTTAGGAAAGAGTACATACATGAAATGGAGATGCAGAGGATTGAGAAAATGAGGAAAGACGAAGCGAAAAAGGAAGCGCAAAGGATTGCAAATGAAGAGAGGAAAGTTGCTAAAGCTGCTGAGAAGAAAGCTAAAGCTATGGAAAGAGATGCTGCTCAACAAGAGTTTCGCAAAACCCTGGTATGTAATTATTTGTTTTGTCTTGTATGTGGGAGAGGCACAGAGCTAGCCTCCTCTTCTCCCTATTTACTAGTAATTGGGTGTGCTCGGTATGAAGGAAAGAGTAGGTTTCTTGCTTATTTTCTTGTGTTCCTAAATGGTTCATGTTGAGTGGGGAATTATGGCGGGGACTAGTCGTTGGTTATGTGCTAATTTGGAAGCAAATCCACTGGTTCAGGCCAATTTGCAAGCAAATCGACTAGTTCAGGAACCTGCCACCTCTCGTCACATAGGGATTAGGTAATATGCGTACCCAAATGGCAATAATTTAACCACTCTCATTGATATTATGATTTTAAGTTTGATTCCCAAGGTTATTATTCCAACTCTTGGACCAAGTGGCTAATTCAAAAAATTAGAGAGTTGGGGATACGGGTTTCATAGTAGAAATGTTGAACTGAATCCATTTAATCCACCTATCATCAAACCCCATTTGTCTGAGCATAGATATGAGATAAGACCAATTCAATTGGTCAAAGGCTTTTTCGACATCTAATTTGCAAAGTAATCCAGCACTGCATTATCTCATATTTTTTTCTACAAGTTGAATCGGAATTGACAATATACACTAATTGCGTATAAAGTACATCTCAGCATCTCACCACCATACAACATACGAAAAAAGCACAAAAATGAAACTCCTCCGTCGCCAAACCCTAAAGCCCTTTTTTCGATCAATTTCCACCACCGTAAAATGTCATCAGAACGATGACAAGAAGAGCCTTCCAGCAAACAAGTAACTTAATTCATGGACAAAACCTAAAGATCCTAAAGAAGCTGAAGCTAAGCTCGCGTTTTTACGGCGTGAATACGCGAAGAAATTGAGGGAAGTTAGGAAAGAGTACATACATGAAATGGAGGTGCATAGGATTGAGAAAATGAGGAAAGACGAAGCGAAAAAGGAAGCGCAAAGGATTGCTAATGAAGAGAGGAAAGTTGCTAAAGCTGCTGAGAAGAAAGCTAAAGCTATGGAAAGAGAAGTTGCTCAACAAGAGTTCCGCAAAACCCTGGTATGCAATTATTTGTTTTGTCTTGTATGTGGGAGAGGAATAGTGCTAGCCTCCTCTTCTCCCTATTTACTAGTATTTGGGTGTGCTCGGTATGAAGGAAAGAGTGGGTTTCTTGCTTATTTTCTTGTGTTCCTAAAGGGTTCATGTTGAGTGGGGAATTATGACGGGGACTAGTCGTCGGTGATGTGCCAATTTTCAAGCAAATCCACTGGTTCAGGCCAATTTGCAAGCAAATCGACTAGTTCAGGAACCTGCCACCTCTCGTCACATAGGGATTAGGTAATATGCGTACCCAAATGGAAATAATTTAACCACTCTCATTGATATTATGATTTTAAGTTTGATTCACAAGGTTATTATTCCAACTCTTGGACCAAGTGGCTAATTCAAAAAATTAGAGAGTTGGGGATACGGGTTTCATAGTAGAAATGTTGAACTGAATCCATTTAATCCACCTATCATCAAACCCCATTTGTCTGAGCATAGATATGAGATAAGACCAATTCAATTGGTCAAAGGCTTTTTCGACATCTAATTTGCAATGTAATCCAGCACTGCCTTATCTCATATTTTTTTCTACAAGTTGAATCGGAATTAACAATATACACTAATTGCGTATAAAGTGCATCTCAGCATCTCACCACCATACAACATACGAAAAAAGCACAAAAATGAAACTCCTCCGTCGCCAAACCCTAAAGCCCTTTTTTCGATCAATTTCCACCACCGTAAAATCTCATCAGAACGATGACAAGAAGAGCCTTCCAGCAAACAAGTAACTTAATTCATGGACAAAACCTAAAGATCCTAAAGAAGCTGAAGCTAAGCTCGCGTTTTTACGGCGTGAATACGCGAAGAAATTGAGGGAAGTTAGGAAAGAGTACATACATGAAATGGAGATGCAGAGGATTGAGAAAATGAGGAAAGACGAAGCGATAAAGGAAGCGCAAAGGATTGCTAATGAAGAGAGGAAAGTTGCTAAAGCTGCTGAGAAGAAATCTAAAGCTATGGAAAGAGAAGCTGCTCAACAAGAGTTCCGCAAAATCCTGGTATGCAATTATTTCTTTGTCTTGTATGTGGGAGAGGCACAGAGCTATCCTCCTCTTCTCCCTATTTACTAGTAGTTGGGTGTGCTCGGTATGAAGGAAAGAGTGAGTTTCTTGCTTATTTTCTTGTGTTCCTAAAGGGTTCACGTTGAGTGGGGAATTATGGCGGGGACTAGTCGTCGGTGATGTGCCAATTTGCAAGCAAATCCACTGGTTCAGGCCAATTTGCAAGCAAATCGACTAGTTCAGGAACCTGCCACCTCTCGTCACATAGGGATTAGGTAATATGCATACCCAAATGGCAATAATTCGACCACTCTCATTGATAGTATGATTTTAAGTTTGAGTCCCAGGGTTATTATTCCAACTCTTGGACCAAGTGGCTAATTCAAAAAATTAGAGAGTTGGGGATACGGGTTTCATAGTAGAAATGTTGAACTGAATCCATTTAATCCACCTATCATCAAACCCCATTTGTCTGAGCATAGATATGAGATAAGACCAATTCAATTAGTCAAAGGCTTTTTCGACATCTAATTTGCAAAGTAATCCAGCACTGCCTTATCTCATATTTTTTTCTACAAGTTGAATCGGAATTGACAATATACACTAATTGCGTATAAAGTGCATCTCAGCATCTCACCACCATACAACATACGAAAAAAGCACAAAAATGAAACTCCTCCGTGGCCAAACCCTAAAGCCCTTTTTTCGATCAATTTCCACCACCGTAAAATCTCATCAGAACGATGACAAGAAGAGCCTTCCAGCAAACAAGTACCTTAATTCATGGACAAAACCTAAAGATCCTAAAGAAGCTAAAGCTAAGCTCGCGTTTTTACGGCGTGAATACGCGAAGAAAGTGAGGGAAGTTAGGAATGAGTACATACATGAAATGGAGGTGCAGAGGATTGAGAAAATGAGGAAAGACGAAGCGAAAAAGGAAGCGCAAAGGATTGCTAATGAAGAGAGGCAAGTTGCTAAAGCTGCTGAGAAGAAAGCTAAAGCTATGGAAAGAGAAGTTGCTCAACAAGAGTTCCGCAAAACCCTGGTATGCAATTATTTGTTTTGTCTTGTATGTGGGAGAGGCACAGAGCTAGCCTCCTCTTCTCCCTCTTTACTAGTATTTGGGTGTGCTCAGTATGAAGGAAAGAGTGGGTTTCTTGCTTATTTTTTTGTGTTCCTAAAGGGTTCATGTTGAGTGGGGAATTATGGTGGGGACTAGTCGTCGGTGATGTGCCAATTTGCAAGCAAATCCACTGGTTCAGGCCAATTTGCAAGCAAATCGACTAGTTCAGGAACCTGCCACCTCTCGTCACATAGGGATTAGGTAATATGCGTACCCAAATGGCAATAATTCAACCACTCTCATTGATATTATGATTTTAAGTTTGAGTCCCAAGGTTATTATTCCAACTCTTGGACCAAGTGGCTAATTCAAAAAATTAGAGAGTTGGGGATACGGGTTTCATAGTAGAAATGTTGAACTGAATCCATTTAATCCACCTATCATCAAACCCATTTGTCTGAGCATAGATATGAGATAAGACCAATTCAATTGGTCAAAGGATTTTTCGACATCTAATTTGCAAAGTAATCCAGCACTGCTGTTATATCCCGTATTTTTGAACGTCGGATTATTTGCTGAGGTGGGGCCCACACATCGAGATTTTTTTGGAACATCTGAAAAGTCATATGGATCATATATGTAAAGTTAAACACAACTCATGAAGGACCCTTGGGCTAAATCAAAGTGGAAACCCTCCAAATGAATATTTTTAATAAAACGTTTTCGGGTGACCTGACTTCGAGGGGAAAAAACGGTATTATAAGTTTGGAATTCGGGAAAATACCAAGAAATAGAAGTTGTAAATAATTGAATTAGCTTTCCAACCATAGGTTGTGGATTTCCATGTGACGTCGGTACAAGGAGATATGGACGTTTTAAGGTCGAAAGGTCAGTGGGCTAGGCCCAACTCGGGATCAACCGGGTTGGCCCAAAAAAAAATGAAAATGAAAAAAAAAATTAAAGTTGAGGCCCAAATTAATGGGTGGCCGGCCATGTAGTTAAAAAGGGCCCAAACCCATTAATTCAATCATGTGGCAAATATATATTAAAGAGGAGCTTTGGAAGGTTCAAGAAAAACGAAAGAATTGAGAGAAAAAGTGGAAGAAGGCCACGGCCAAAGAGAAAGAAAGAAAAAAAAAAATTCTATCCCTTCAATCTTGATCCAAAAAATTTAATTTTTGTATATTCCTACCAGTGTTTTAAAAGGCGAAGGCGTAAGGCGGGGCGTTTTACGTCTGCCTCAGTGAGGCGTAAGCCCCGAGGCACGGGGCGTAAGCCCCATGGGGTTTTAATTTTTAGTATTTTATAAAATGATATAATTATAATAAATACTTTTAAATAGGTGAAATAGCGTAAAAAGTTGAAGAAAACTATAAATAAGTGATATATATATATATATATATATATATATATATATATATATATATATATATATATGCTCCACCCCCACAAAAAAACTAATTAGAGCAATCTATTATATGCTACTTACAAGTACAAGTGACTGCTCGTTACTTTTTTGAGATAGTAGAAGACAAGATAAATAGTTGGAAAAGAATATACATTAGACATTCTAATTTCTAGCAATAAAAAAAGGTCTTGACTTTTAAATTTAATGTTTCAGTTCCTTTTTAAAACATTTGAGTAATTACATGTTGACTTTTGAGAATTTGGGCATTATATTAAGGACTTATTTAACAAATTTCGTTTTAGTTTGAAGAAGTTTTCTGGGCTTACGCTCCAACACGCCCCAACAAAAAAAAAAACTCGCCCCAAACGCTCGGGCGTTCGCCCCAAACGCCCGAGCGTTCGCCCCAAACGCCCGGGCGTACGCCCCAAATTTCTGGGCGTACGCCTTTGGAGACTTTCGCCCCGACCCATCGCCCCGGGGCATTTTTGGTACGCCCCGCCTCAGGGCTCGCCCCGAGGCTCGCCCCAAAAACGCCTTTTAAAACACTGATTCCTACTAAGCTCAAAACACTCTTCAACGCGGTATAATTTTCATAGCAAGAAAAGCACTTTGGTGGCAAGTGAAAAAATTAGAAAAAGGTAAGAATTTTACTCTTTTATATTGGAAGAATTATATGTATATGTTGTAGTATATGGAAAGAAATGTAAAGTGTAAAAATTGTATGTTATAGATATATATAGGGGTGTGGCCGAAAATGGGGATTATTGGAGAGGAAAAATTGAAATTTTATTTGTTATGTTAATTGTGTTGTAGTGGTCTTGTGGAGTAAGTGGGAGAATGCTAGCCAAAAATTATATGAAAATTGATTGTATAATGATTGTAGGAAAATTGGTGAAGTTATGGGAAATTTGCATAATTATGAAAATGAATTGTTAAGGTGCAAATTATGAATATTGTGATAAAATGTGGGAATGGAAATATGTTACGAATATTTATGATGAAGATTAGAAGTTTTGGATGGGTTATGGTTTTGGTGAAAAATTTGTATACTTTGTATATTTTGTGAATATTTCGTAGAAATGATATGAAATATTTCCAAATTGTATTGTAATGACCTTGATTAGTAAATGAATATGAGAAGGTTGGTATTGATTTGAAAATGTGAAGTTGGAATGAAAACTATTACACTATGTTGGAAAGGAGACTAGTTATGATATATTGTGTTTTATAATGATTGTTAGTGTTGTTGGTGGTGTTGTTGAATTATTTTGGCCGAGTTAAATTTTCGGGGGTGCTATATGTATAGGGGAGATGCTGCCCAAATTTTTATAGACAAGTATTGATTAAGATTAGAATTTTTAAGCCTTGTGAATAGTTATTGGTCAATGTGACCATTTGCAGATTTCGGGCGAAACGGGAATTGAATCTGAACGAGCGTAAGGCGCAATTAAGGTATGTAAAGTCTTTCCCTTCATTCTTAGGCATGTTCTAAACATAATAAGCTCGGACGCGAGCCTTGGATACGACCCTGTTCCTAGAAATTCGAGATTGAAATTTGTTCCATTTCATTCAGTAAGATTGAATTAGTTTCCTTATAAATTGTCGCCAAAGTGACTTATGTGTATGCAACCTTCACAAACTGAGTCGGGTTGCTCCAAAACTCTCGTGAATGTTTCCATAAGGTCTATGATTCGTAATTTGAGTTCACCACCTCGATTGACCCGAGGTGGGCCCACAGATTCTGAGACCTCTTATTATGGTTTTGTTTGACTTATTTCTACACAATACCTAGAAGAAACTTCTGATCATTATTCCGCTTGTCAAATCATAAATGTGATGAGTCTATATTATATTTTGACATGTGCTATGATCCTAGAAGCATGATTTGGTATAATTAGTCATGCCATCCCCAAAAAGAGCATATATGTACACTATGATTGACGTCCGACTTCTTTGAAATGATCTGGTATTTGAACTGTTCTATTTGTTAAAGAACAACCATTCTGAATATTCCGTTGAACCCCATGGTATATCTGTTACGTACGAACGATCTCAGAAATTGTGCTTGACATAATCTGTCGCAAGCTACGAAAGGTACATTTTATGATTTATTGTTGGTTTGTCTAGTAAGTCTGGATTTATGTGCATATGTTTCTGCACTACTCTGTTCGTGCAAGTTACGGTATGTCTTTTCACTGAGCCCGGGCCAGGACATGATCTCGTGCGCACTTCTCTGCATTATTCACCGAGTCTCTCGTACTTGCGGGCCGGGACACGTTATCTGCATATGATTATGATATGATGATACGGGGATGGCGGCCAGGATGGCACATGATTATTACTCACCGAGACCCGCAGTAGAGGGCCGGTACACGTTATGTATACATGATACATGATTCGGACATGCATGATTCCATACTACCGAGTCCCTTAACAAAGGGTCTGGACACGTTATTTGCATATGTGATATATAATTTTGCTATACATGATTTCACCTACCGAGTCCCTTATCAAAGGGCCGGGACACGATATATGTTTATATGATGACATATGATCTGGTAAGCCTTACTTATCCTTTGGCATTATGTTTCTGAGGTCTCGGATAAGGTATTCACTTTTTGTACTTCGGACTGTGTCAGCTACTTCTTTATATCTCCAACTCTAACTGTGGTCCTGACATTTATATTTCTGCACTCATGTTTCCTGACTATGATTATATTTGTCACATTTCTGCTTTACATACTCGGTACATTTTCCGTACTGACCCCCTGTTCTTCGGGGGTTGCGCTACATTACCGCAGGTACAGACACACCTTTTGACACGCCGCCTGCTTAGGATCGCTATTCTGCTGTTTGGAGTGCTCCTTCGATCCGGAGCGAGTATTTTGGTATATATCTTCTGTTATTCACATATTCTGTACGTATGGTAACTTGGGGGTACGGCGGGGCCCTGTCCCGTCCTCTTATTCTGTTATGTCTGCTAGAGGCCTGTAGACATGTATGTGGGTTATGGGTTGTCACTGTTCAGGTAGGTACGTACGAGTTTGTGACTCTGTCTGTTATGATAGCCTTAACGGCTTATATGTCAGTTTAAGTATGTTTATGTGTTCGTATATTTTCGTGCGCTGTATTTATATTGTATGAATCTGTGTACCCCTAATAGGAATTAGCTGTTCGGTACGCCAACTCTGTTAGGTAAGTACGTACGGGTATACAGTTAGGATACCAGTCGCGGCCCACGGGGTTGGGTCGTGACAACTGCCTTATCTCATATTTTTTTCTACAAGTTGAATCGAAATTGACAATATACACTAATTGCGTATAAAGTGCATCTCAGCATCTCACCACCATACAACATACGAAAAAAACACAAAAATGAAACTCCTCCGTGGCCCAACCCTAAAGCCCTTTTTCCGATCAATTTCCACCACCGTAAAATCTCATCACAACGATGACAAGAAGAGCCTTCAAGCAAACAAGTACCTTAATTCACGGACAAAACCTAAAGATCCTAAAGAAGCTGAAGCTAAGCTCGCATTTTTACGGCGTGAATACGCGAAGAAAGTGAGGGAAGTTAGGAAAGAGTACATACATGAAATACAGGTGCAGAGGATTGAGAAAATGAGGAAAGACGAAGCGAAAAAGGAAGCGCAAAGGATTGCTAATGAAGAGAGGAAAGTTGCTAAAGCTGCTGAGAAGAAAGCTAAAGCTATGGAAAGAGAAGCTGCTCAACAAGAGTTCCGCAAAACCCTGGTATGCAATTATTTGTTTTGTCTTGTATATGGGAGAGGCACAGTGCTAGCCTCCTCTTCTCCCTATTTACTAGTATTTGGGTGTGCTCGGTATGAAGGAAAGAATGGGTTTCTTGCTTATTTTCTTGTGTTCCTAAAGGGTTCACGTTGAGAGGGGAATTATGGCGGGGACTAGTCGTCGGTGGTGTGCCTATTTGCATGCAAATCCACTGGTTCAGGCCAATTTGCAAGCAAATCGACTAGTTCAGGAACCTGCCACCTCTCGTCACATAGGGATTAGGTAATATGCGTACCCCAATGGCAATAATTCAACCAATCTCATTGATATTATGATTTTAAGTTTGAGTCCCAAGGTTATTATTCCAACTCCTGGACCAAGTGGCTAATTCAAAAAATTCGAGAGTTGGGGATACGAGTTTCATAGTAGAAATGTTGAACTGAATCCATTTAATCCACCTATCATCAAACACCATTTGTCTGAGCATAGATATGAGATAAGACCAATTCAATTGGTCAAAGGCTTTTTAGACATCATATTTGCAAAGTAATCCAGCACTGCCTTATCTCATATTTTTTTCTACAAGTTGAATCGGAATTGACAATATACACTAATTGCGTATAAAGTGCATCTCAGCATCTCACCACCATACAACATACGAAAAAAGCACAAAAATGAAACTCCTCCGTGGCCAAACCCTAAAGCCCTTTTTCCGATCAATTTCCACCACCGCAAAATCTCATCACAACGATGACAAGAAGAGCCTTCCAGCAAACAAGTACCTTAATTCATGGACAAAACCTAAAGATCCTAAAGAAGCTGAAGCTAAGCTCGCGTTTTTACGGCGTGAATACGCGAAGAAAGTGAGGGAAGTTAGGAAAGAGTACATACATGAAATGGAGATGCAGAGGATTGAGAAAATGAGGAAAGACGAAGCGAAAAAGGAAGCGCAAAGGATTGCAAATGAAGAGAGGAAAGTTGCTAAAGCTGCTGAGAAGAAAGCTAAAGCTATGGAAAGAGAAGCTGCTCAACAAGAGTTTCGCAAAACCCTGGTATGTAATTACTTGTTTTGTCTTGTATGTGGGAGAGGCACAGAGCTAGCCTCCTCTTCTCCCTATTTACTAGTATTTGGGTGTGCTCGGTATGAAGGAAAGAGTAGGTTTCTTGCTTATTTTCTTGTGTTCCTAAATGGTTCATGTTGAGTGGGGAATTATGGCGGGGCCTAGTCGTTGGTGATGTGCCAATTTGGAAGCAAATCCGCTGGTTCAGGCCAATTTGCAAGCAAATCGACTAGTTCAGGAACCTGCCACCTCTCGTCACATAGGGATTAGGTAATATGCGTACCCAAATGGCAATAATTCAACCACTCTCATTGATATTATGATTTTAAGTTTGATTCCCAAGGTTATTATTCCAACTCTTGGACCAAGTGGCTAATTCAAAAAATTAGAGAGTTGGGGATACGGGTTTCATAGTAGAAATGTTGAACTGAATCCATTTAATCGACCTATCATCAAACCCCATTTGTCTGAGCATAGATATGAGATAAGACCAATTCAATTGGTCAAAGGCTTTGTCGACATCTAATTTGCAAAGTAATCCAGCACTGCCTTATCTGATATTTTTTTCTACAAGTTGAATCGGAATTGACAATATACACTAATTGCGTATAAAGTGCATCTCAGCATCTCACCACCATACAACATACGAAAAAAGCACAAAAATGAAAGTCCTCCGCGGCCAAACCCTAAAGCCCTTTTTTCGATCAATTTCCACCACCGTAAAATCTCATCACAACGATGACAAGAAGAGCCTTCCAGCAAACAAGTACCTTAATTCATGGACAAAACCTAAAGATCCTAAAGAAGCTGAAGCTAAGCTCGCGTTTTTACGGCGTGAATACGCGAAGAAAGTGAGGGAAGTTAGGAAAGAGTACATACATGAAATGGAGATGCAGAGGATTGAGAAAATGAGGAAAGACGAAGCGAAAAAAGAAGCGCAAAGGATTGCTAATGAAGAGAGGAAAGTTGCCAAAGCTGCTGAGAAGAAAGCTAAAGCTATGGAAAGGGAAGCTGCTCAACAAGTGTTCCGCAAAACCCTGGTATGCAATTATTTGTTTTGTCTTGTATGTGGGAGAGGCATAGAGCTAGCCTCCTCTTCTCCCTATTTACTAGTATTTGGGTGTGCTCGGTATGAAGGAAAGAATGGGTTTCTTGCTTATTTTCTTATGTTCCTAAAGGGTTCATGTTGAGTGGGGAATTATGGCGGGGACTAGTCGTCGGTGATGTGCCAATTTGCAAGCAAATCCACTGGTTCAGGCCAATTTGCAAGCAAATCGACTAGTTCAGGAACCTGCCACCTCTCGTCACATAGGGATTAGGTAATATGCGTACCCAAATGGCAATAATTCAACCACTCTCATTGATATTATGATTTTAAGTTTGAGTCCCAAGGTTATTATTCCAACTCTTGGACCAAGTGGCTAATTCAAAAAATTAGAGAGTTGGGGATACGGGTTTCATAGTAGAAATGTTGAACTGAATCCATTTAATCCACCTATCATCAAACCGCATTTGTCTGAGCATAGATATGAGATAAAACCAATTCAATTGGTCAAAGGCTTTTTCGACATCTAATTTGCAAAGTAATCCAGGACTGCCTTATATCATATTTTTTCCTACAAGTTGAATCGGAATTGACAATATACACTAATTGCGTATAAAGTGCATCTCAGCATCTCACCACCATACAACATACGAAAAAAGCACAAAAATGAAAGTCCTCCGCGGCCAAACCCTAAAGCCCTTTTTTCGATCAATTTCCACCACCGTAAAATCTCATCACAACGATGACAAGAAGAGCCTTCCAGCAAACAAGTACCTTAATTCATGGACAAAACCTAAAGATCCTAAAGAAGCTGAAGCTAAGCTCGCGTTTTTACGGCGTGAATACGCGAAGAAATTGAGGGAAGTTAGGAAAGAGTACATACATGAAATGGAGATGCAGAGGATTGAGAAAATGAGGAAAGACGAAGCGATAAAAGAAGCGCAAAGGATTGCTAATGAAGAGAGGAAAGTTGCTAAAGTTGCTGAGAAGAAAGCTAAAGCTATGGAAAGAGAAGTTGCTCAACAAGAGTTCCGCAAAACCCTGGTATGCAATTATTTGTTTTGTCTTGTATGTGGGAGAGGAATAGTGCTAGCCTCCTCTTCTCCCTATTTACTAGTATTTGGGTGTGCTCGGTATGAAGGAAAAAGTGGGTTTCTTGCTTATTTTCTTGTGTTCCTAAAGGGTTCATGTTGAGTGGGGAATTATGACGGGGACTAGTCGTCGGTGATGTGCCAATTTTCAAGCAAATCCACTGGTTCAGGCCAATTTGCAAGCAAATCGACTAGTTCAGGAACCTGCCACCTCTCGTCACATAGGGATTAGGTAATATGCGTACCCAAATGGAAATAATTTAACCACTCTCATTGATATTATGATTTTAAGTTTGATTCACAAGGTTATTATTCCAACTCTTGGACCAAGTGGCTAATTCAAAAAATTAGAGAGTTGGGGATACGGGTTTCATAGTAGAAATGTTGAACTGAATCCATTTAATCCACCTATCATCAAACCCCATTTGTCTGAGCATAGATATGAGATAAGACCAATTCAATTGGTCAAAGGCTTTTTCGACATCTAATTTGCAATGTAATCCAGCACTGCCTTATCTCATATTTGTTTCTACAAGTTGAATCGGAATTAACAATATACACTAATTGCGTATAAAGTGCACTCAGCATCTCACCACCATACAACATACGAAAAGAGCACAAAAATGAAACTCCTCCGTCGCCAAACCCTAAAGCCCTTTTTTCGATCAATTTCCACCACCGTAAAATCTCATCAGAACGATGACAAGAAGAGCCTTCCAGCAAACAAGTAACTTAATTCATGGACAAAACCTAAAGATCCTAAAGAAGCTGAAGCTAAGCTCGCGTTTTTACGGCGTGAATACGCGAAGAAATTGAGGGAAGTTAGGAAAGAGTACATACATGAAATGGAGATGCAGAGGATTGAGAAAATGAGGAAAGACGAAGCGATAAAGGAAGCGCAAAGGATTGCTAATGAAGAGAGGAAAGTTGCTAAAGCTGCTGAGAAGAAATCTAAAGCTATGGAAAGAGAAGCTGCTCAACAAGAGTTCCGCAAAATCCTGGTATGCAATTATTTCTTTGTCTTGTATGTGGGAGAGGCACAGAGCTATCCTCCTCTTCTCCCTATTTACTAGTAGTTGGGTGTGCTCGGTATGAAGGAAAGAGTGAGTTTCTTGCTTATTTTCTTGTGTTCCTAAAGGGTTCACGTTGAGTGGGGAATTATGGCGGGGACTAGTCGTCGGTGATGTGCCAATTTGCAAGCAAATCCACTGGTTCAGGCCAATTTGCAAGCAAATCGACTAGTTCAGGAACCTGCCACCTCTCGTCACATAGGGATTAGGTAATATGCATACCCAAATGGCAATAATTCGACCACTCTCATTGATAGTATTATTTTAAGTTTGAGTCCCAGGGTTATTATTCCAACTCTTGGACCAAGTGGCTAATTCAAAAAATTAGAGAGTTGGGGATACGGGTTTCATAGTAGAAATGTTGAACTGAATCCATTTAATCCACCTATCATCAAACCCCATTTGTCTGAGCATAGATATGAGATAAGACCAATTCAATTAGTCAAAGGCTTTTTCGACATCTAATTTGCAAAGTAATCCAGCACTGCCTTATCTCATATTTTTTTCTACAAGTTGAATCGGAATTGACAATATACACTAATTGCGTATAAAGTGCATCTCAGCATCTCTCCACCATACAACATACGAAAAAAGCACAAAAATGAAACTCCTCCGTGGCCAAACCCTAAAGCCCTTTTTTCGATCAATTTCCACCACCGTAAAATCTCATCAGAACGATGACAAGAAGAGCCTTCCAGCAAACAAGTACCTTAATTCATGGACAAAACCTAAAGATCCTAAAGAAGCTAAAGCTAAGCTCGCGTTTTTACGGCGTGAATACGCGAAGAAAGTGAGGGAAATTAGGAATGAGTACATACATGAAATGGAGGTGCAGAGGATTGAGAAAATGAGGAAAGACGAAGCGAAAAAGGAAGCGCAAAGGATTGCTAATGAAGAGAGGCAAGTTGCTAAAGCTGCTGAGAAGAAAGCTAAAGCTATGGAAAGAGAAGTTGCTCAACAAGAGTTCCGCAAAACCCTGGTATGCAATTATTTGTTTTGTCTTGTATGTGGGAGAGGCACAGAGCTAGCCTCCTCTTCTCCCTCTTTACTAGTATTTGGGTGTGCTCAGTATGAAGGAAAGAGTGGGTTTCTTGCTTATTTTTTTGTGTTCCTAAAGGGTTCATGTTGAGTGGGGAATTATGGTGGGGACTAGTCGTCGGTGATGTGCCAATTTGCAAGCAAATCCACTGGTTCAGGCCAATTTGCAAGCAAATCGACTAGTTCAGGAACCTGCCACCTCTCGTCACATAGGGATTAGGTAATATGCGTACCCAAATGGCAATAATTCAACCACTCTCATTGATATTATGATTTTAAGTTTGAGTCCCAAGGTTATTATTCCAACTCTTGGACCAAGTGGCTAATTCAAAAAATTAGAGAGTTGGGGATACGGGTTTCATAGTAGAAATGTTGAACTGAATCCATTTAATCCACCTATCATCAAACCCATTTGTCTGAGCATAGATATGAGATAAGACCAATTCAATTGGTCAAAGGATTTTTCGACATCTAATTTGCAAAGTAATCCAGCACTGCTGTTATATCCCGTATTTTTGAACGTCGGATTATTTGCTGAGGTGGGGCCCACACATCGAGATTTTTTTGGAACATCTGAAAAGTCATATGGATCATATATGTAAAGTTAAACACAACTCATGAAGGACCCTTGGGCTAAATCAAAGTGGAAACCCTCCAAATGAATATTTTTAATAAAACGTTTTCGGGTGACCTGACTTCGAGGGGAAAAAACGGTATTATAAGTTTGGAATTCGGGAAAATACCAAGAAATAGAAGTTGTAAATAATTGAATTAGCTTTCCAACCATAGGTTGTGGATTTCCATGTGACGTCGGTACAAGGAGATATGGACGTTTTAAGGTCGAAAGGTCAGTGGGCTAGGCCCAACTCGGGATCAACCGGGTTGGCCCAAAAAAAAATGAAAATGAAAAAAAAAATTAAAGTTGAGGCCCAAATTAATGGGTGGCCGGCCATGTAGTTAAAAAGGGCCCAAACCCATTAATTCAATCATGTGGCAAATATATATTAAAGAGGAGCTTTGGAAGGTTCAAGAAAAACGAAAGAATTGAGAGAAAAAGTGGAAGAAGGCCACGGCCAAAGAGAAAGAAAGAAAAAAAAAAATTCTATCCCTTCAATCTTGATCCAAAAAATTTAATTTTTGTATATTCCTACCAGTGTTTTAAAAGGCGAAGGCGTAAGGCGGGGCGTTTTACGTCTGCCTCAGTGAGGCGTAAGCCCCGAGGCACGGGGCGTAAGCCCCATGGGGTTTTAATTTTTAGTATTTTATAAAATGATATAATTATAATAAATACTTTTAAATAGGTGAAATAGCGTAAAAAGTTGAAGAAAACTATAAATAAGTGATATATATATATATATATATATATGCTCCACCCCCACAAAAAAACTAATTAGAGCAATCTATTATATGCTACTTACAAGTACAAGTGACTGCTCGTTACTTTTTTGAGATAGTAGAAGACAAGATAAATAGTTGGAAAAGAATATACATTAGACATTCTAATTTCTAGCAATAAAAAAAGGTCTTGACTTTTAAATTTAATATTTCAGTTCCTTTTTAAAACATTTGAGTAATTACATGTTGACTTTTGAGAATTTGGGCATTATATTAAGGACTTATTTAACAAATTTCGTTTTAGTTTGAAGAAGTTTTCTGGGCTTACGCTCCAACACGCCCCAACAAAAAAAAAAAACTCGCCCCAAACGCCCGGGCGTTCGCCCCAAACGCCCGAGCGTTCGCCCCAAACGCCCGGGCGTACGCCCCAAATTTCTGGGCGTACGCCTTTGGAGACTTTCGCCCCGACCCATCGCCCCGGGGCATTTTTGGTACGCCCCGCCTCAGGGCTCGCCCCGAGGCTCGCCCCAAAAACGCCTTTTAAAACACTGATTCCTACTAAGCTCAAAACACTCTTCAACGCGGTATAATTTTCATAGCAAGAAAAGCACTTTGGTGGCAAGTGAAAAAATTAGAAAAAGGTAAGAATTTTACTCTTTTATATTGGAAGAATTATATGTATATGTTGTAGTATATGGAAAGAAATGTAAAGTGTAAAAATTGTATGTTATAGATATATATAGGGGTGTGGCCGAAAATGGGGATTATTGGAGAGGAAAAATTGAAATTTTATTTGTTATGTTAATTGTGTTGTAGTGGTCTTGTGGAGTAAGTGGGAGAATGCTAGCCAAAAATTATATGAAAATTGATTGTATAATGATTGTAGGAAAATTGGTGAAGTTATGGGAAATTTGCATAATTATGAAAATGAATTGTTAAGGTGCAAATTATGAATATTGTGATAAAATGTGGGAATGGAAATATGTTACGAATATTTATGATGAAGATTAGAAGTTTTGGATGGGTTATGGTTTTGGTGAAAAATTTGTATACTTTGTATATTTTGTGAATATTTCGTAGAAATGATATGAAATATTTCCAAATTGTATTGTAATGACCTTGATTAGTAAATGAATATGAGAAGGTTGGTATTGATTTGAAAATGTGAAGTTGGAATGAAAACTATTACACTATGTTGGAAAGGAGACTAGTTATGATATATTGTGTTTTATAATGATTGTTAGTGTTGTTGGTGTTGTTGAATTATTTTGGCCGAGTTAAATTTTCGGGGGTGCTATATGTATAGGGGAGATGCTGCCCAAATTTTTATAGACAAGTATTGATTAAGATTAGAATTTTTAAGCCTTGTGAATAGTTATTGGTCAATGTGACCATTTGCAGATTTCGGGCGAAACGGGAATTGAATCTGAACGAGCGTAAGGCGCAATTAAGGTATGTAAAGTCTTTCCCTTCATTCTTAGGCATGTTCTAAACATAATAAGCTCGGACGCGAGCCTTGGATACGACCCTGTTCCTAGAAATTCGAGATTGAAATTTGTTCCATTTCATTCAGTAAGATTGAATTAGTTTCCTTATAAATTGTCGCCAAAGTGACTTATGTGTATGCAACCTTCACAAACTGAGTCGGGTTGCTCCAAAACTCTCGTGAATGTTTCCATAAGGTCTATGATTCGTAATTTGAGTTCACCACCTCGATTGACCCGAGGTGGGCCCACAGATTCTGAGACCTCTTATTATGGTTTTGTTTGACTTATTTCTACACAATACCTAGAAGAAACTTCTGATCATTATTCCGCTTGTCAAATCATAAATGTGATGAGTCTATATTATATTTTGACATGTGCTATGATCCTAGAAGCATGATTTGGTATAATTAGTCATGCCATCCCCAAAAAGAGCATATATGTACACTATGATTGACGTCCGACTTCTTTGAAATGATCTGGTATTTGAACTGTTCTATTTGTTAAAGAACAACCATTCTGAATATTCCGTTGAACCCCATGGTATATCTGTTACGTACGAACGATCTCAGAAATTGTGCTTGACATAATCTGTCGCAAGCTACGAAAGGTACATTTTATGATTTATTGTTGGTTTGTCTAGTAAGTCTGGATTTATGTGCATATGTTTCTGCACTACTCTGTTCGTGCAAGTTACGGTATGTCTTTTCACTGAGCCCGGGCCAGGACATGATCTCGTGCGCACTTCTCTGCATTATTCACCGAGTCTCTCGTACTTGCGGGCCGGGACACGTTATCTGCATATGATTATGATATGATGATACGGGGATGGCGGCCAGGATGGCACATGATTATTACTCACCGAGACCCGCAGTAGAGGGCCGGTACACGTTATGTATACATGATACATGATTCGGACATGCATGATTCCATACTACCGAGTCCCTTAACAAAGGGTCTGGACACGTTATTTGCATATGTGATATATAATTTTGCTATACATGATTTCACCTACCGAGTCCCTTATCAAAGGGCCGGGACACGATATATGTTTATATGATGACATATGATCTGGTAAGCCTTACTTATCCTTTGGCATTATGTTTCTGAGGTCTCGGATAAGGTATTCACTTTTTGTACTTCGGACTGTGTCAGCTACTTCTTTATATCTCCAACTCTAACTGTGGTCCTGACATTTATATTTCTGCACTCATGTTTCCTGACTATGATTATATTTGTCACATTTCTGCTTTACATACTCGGTACATTTTCCGTACTGACCCCCTGTTCTTCGGGGGTTGCGCTACATTACCGCAGGTACAGACACACCTTTTGACACGCCGCCTGCTTAGGATCGCTATTCTGCTGTTTGGAGTGCTCCTTCGATCCGGAGCGAGTATTTTGGTATATATCTTCTGTTATTCACATATTCTGTACGTATGGTAACTTGGGGGTACGGCGGGGCCCTGTCCCGTCCTCTTATTCTGTTATGTCTGCTAGAGGCCTGTAGACATGTATGTGGGTTATGGGTTGTCACTGTTCAGGTAGGTACGTACGAGTTTGTGACTCTGTCTGTTATGATAGCCTTAACGGCTTATATGTCAGTTTAAGTATGTTTATGTGTTCGTATATTTTCGTGCGCTGTATTTATATTGTATGAATCTGTGTACCCCTAATAGGAATTAGCTGTTCGGTACGCCAACTCTGTTAGGTAAGTACGTACGGGTATACAGTTAGGATACCAGTCGCGGCCCACGGGGTTGGGTCGTGACAACTGCCTTATCTCATATTTTTTTCTACAAGTTGAATCGAAATTGACAATATACACTAATTGCGTATAAAGTGCATCTCAGCATCTCACCACCATACAACATACGAAAAAAACACAAAAATGAAACTCCTCCGTGGCCCAACCCTAAAGCCCTTTTTCCGATCAATTTCCACCACCGTAAAATCTCATCACAACGATGACAAGAAGAGCCTTCAAGCAAACAAGTACCTTAATTCACGGACAAAACCTAAAGATCCTAAAGAAGCTGAAGCTAAGCTCGCATTTTTACGGCGTGAATACGCGAAGAAAGTGAGGGAAGTTAGGAAAGAGTACATACATGAAATACAGGTGCAGAGGATTGAGAAAATGAGGAAAGACGAAGCGAAAAAGGAAGCGCAAAGGATTGCTAATGAAGAGAGGAAAGTTGCTAAAGCTGCTGAGAAGAAAGCTAAAGCTATGGAAAGAGAAGCTGCTCAACAAGAGTTCCGCAAAACCCTGGTATGCAATTATTTGTTTTGTCTTGTATATGGGAGAGGCACAGTGCTAGCCTCCTCTTCTCCCTATTTACTAGTATTTGGGTGTGCTCGGTATGAAGGAAAGAATGGGTTTCTTGCTTATTTTCTTGTGTTCCTAAAGGGTTCACGTTGAGAGGGGAATTATGGCGGGGACTAGTCGTCGGTGGTGTGCCTATTTGCATGCAAATCCACTGGTTCAGGCCAATTTGCAAGCAAATCGACTAGTTCAGGAACCTGCCACCTCTCGTCACATAGGGATTAGGTAATATGCGTACCCCAATGGCAATAATTCAACCAATCTCATTGATATTATGATTTTAAGTTTGAGTCCCAAGGTTATTATTCCAACTCCTGGACCAAGTGGCTAATTCAAAAAATTCGAGAGTTGGGGATACGAGTTTCATAGTAGAAATGTTGAACTGAATCCATTTAATCCACCTATCATCAAACACCATTTGTCTGAGCATAGATATGAGATAAGACCAATTCAATTGGTCAAAGGCTTTTTAGACATCATATTTGCAAAGTAATCCAGCACTGCCTTATCTTATATTTTTTTCTACAAGTTGAATCGGAATTGACAATATACACTAATTGCGTATAAAGTGCATCTCAGCATCTCACCACCATACAACATACGAAAAAAGCACAAAAATGAAACTCCTCCGTGGCCAAACCCTAAAGCCCTTTTTCCGATCAATTTCCACCACCGCAAAATCTCATCACAACGATGACAAGAAGAGCCTTCCAGCAAACAAGTACCTTAATTCATGGACAAAACCTAAAGATCCTAAAGAAGCTGAAGCTAAGCTCGCGTTTTTACGGCGTGAATACGCGAAGAAAGTGAGGGAAGTTAGGAAAGAGTACATACATGAAATGGAGATGCAGAGGATTGAGAAAATGAGGAAAGACGAAGCGAAAAAGGAAGCGCAAAGGATTGCAAATGAAGAGAGGAAAGTTGCTAAAGCTGCTGAGAAGAAAGCTAAAGCTATGGAAAGAGAAGCTGCTCAACAAGAGTTTCGCAAAACCCTGGTATGTAATTACTTGTTTTGTCTTGTATGTGGGAGAGGCACAGAGCTAGCCTCCTCTTCTCCCTATTTACTAGTATTTGGGTGTGCTCGGTATGAAGGAAAAAGTAGGTTTCTTGCTTATTTTCTTGTGTTCCTAAATGGTTCATGTTGAGTGGGGAATTATGGCGGGGACTAGTCGTTGGTGATGTGCCAATTTGGAAGCAAATCCGCTGGTTCAGGCCAATTTGCAAGCAAATCGACTAGTTCAGGAACCTGCCACCTCTCGTCACATAGGGATTAGGTAATATGCGTACCCAAATGGCAATAATTCAACCACTCTCATTGATATTATGATTTTAAGTTTGAGTCCCAAGGTTATTATTCCAACTCTTGGACCAAGTGGCTAATTCAAAAAATTAGAGAGTTGGGGATACGGGTTTCATAGTAGAAATGTTGAACTGAATCCATTTAATCCACCTATCATCAAACCGCATTTGTCTGAGCATAGATATGAGATAAAACCAATTCAATTGGTCAAAGGCTTTTTCGACATCTAATTTGCAAAGTAATCCAGCACTGCCTTATATCATATTTTTTCCTACAAGTTGAATCGGAATTGACAATATACACTAATTGCGTATAAAGTGCATCTCAGCATCTCACCACCATACAACATACGAAAAAAGCACAAAAATGAAAGTCCTCCGCGGCCAAACCCTAAAGCCCTTTTTTCGATCAATTTCCACCACCGTAAAATCTCATCACAACGATGACAAGAAGAGCCTTCCAGCAAACAAGTACCTTAATTCATGGACAAAACCTAAAGATCCTAAAGAAGCTGAAGCTAAGCTCGCGTTTTTACGGCGTGAATACGCGAAGAAAGTGAGGGAAGTTAGGAAAGAGTACATACATGAAATGGAGATGCAGAGGATTGAGAAAATGAGGAAAGACGAAGCGAAAAAAGAAGCGCAAAGGATTGCTAATGAAGAGAGGAAAGTTGCCAAAGCTGCTGAGAAGAAAGCTAAAGCTATGGAAAGAGAAGCTGCTCAACAAGAGTTCCGCAAAACCCTGGTATGCAATTATTTGTTTTTTCTTTTATGAGGGAGAGGCACAGAGCTAGCCTCCTCTTCTCCCAATTTGCTAGTATTTTGGTGTGCTCGGTATGAAGGAAAGAGTGGGTTTCTTGCTTATTTTCTTGTGTTCCTAAAGGGTTCATGTTGAGTGGGGAATTATGGCGGGGACTAGTCGTCGGTGATGTGCCAATTTGCAAGCAAATCCACTGGTTCAGGCCAATTTGCAAGCAAATCGACTAGTTCAGGAACCTGCCACCTCTCGTCACATAGGGATTATGTAATGTGCGTACCCAAATGGATATAATTCCACCACTCTCATTGATATTATGATTTTAAGTTTGATTCCCAAGGTTATTATTCCACCTCTAGTACCAAGTGGCTAATTCAAAAAATTATAGAGTTGGGGATACGTGTTTCATAGTAGAAATGTTGAACTGAATCCATTTAATCCACCTATCATCAAACCCCATTTGTCTGAGCATAGATATGAGATAAGACCAATTCAATTGGTCAAAGGCTTTTTCGACATCTAATTTGCAAAGTAATCCAGCACTGCCTTATCTCATATTTTTTTCTACAAGTTGAATCGGAATTGACAATATACACTAATTGCGTATAAAGTGCATCTCAGCATCTCACCACCATACAACATACGAAAAAAGCACAAAAATGAAACTCCTCCGTGGCCAAACCCTAAAGCCCTTTTTCCGATCAATTTCCACCACCGTAAAATCTCATCACAACGATGACAAGAAGAGCCTTCCAGCAAACAAGTACCTTAATTCATGGACAAAACCTAAAGATCCTAAAGAAGCTGAAGCTAAGCTCGCGTTTTTAAGGCGTGAATACGCGAAGAAAGTGAGGGATGTTAGGAAAGAGTACATACATGAAATGGAGGTGCAGAGGCTTGAGAAAATGAGGAAAGACGAAGCGAAAAAGGAAGCGCAAAGGATTGCTAATGAAGAGAGGAAAGTTGCTAAAGCTGCTGAGAAGAAAGCTAAAGCTATGGAAAGAGAAGCTGCTCAAAAAGAGTTTCGCTAAACCATGGTATGCAATTATTTGTTTTGTCTTGTATGTGGGAGAGGCACAGTGCTAGCCTCCTCTTCTCCCTATTTACTAGTATTTGGGTGTGCTCGGTATGAAGGAAAGAATGGGTTTCTTGCTTATTTTCTTGTGTTCCTAAAGGGTTCATATTGAGTGGGGAATTATGGCGGGGACTAGTCGTCGGTGATGTGCCAATTTGCAAGCAAATCCACTGGTTCAGGCCAATTTGCAAGCAAATCGACTAGTTCAGGAACCTGCCACCTCTCGTCACATTGGGATTAGGTAATATGCGTACCCAAATGGCAATAATTCAACCACTCTCATTGATATTATGAGTCCCAAGGTTATTATTCCAACTCTTGGACCAAGTGGCTAATTCAAAAAATTAGAGAGTTGGGGATACGGGTTTCATAGTAGAAATGTTGAACTGAATCCATTTAATCGACCTATCATCAAACCCCATTTGTCTGAGCATAGATATGAGATAAGACCAATTCAATTGGTCAAAGTCTTTTTCGACATCTAATTTGCAAAGTAATCCAGCACTGCCTTATCTCATATTTTTTTCTACAAGTTGAATCGGAATTGACAATATACACTAATTGCGTATAAAGTGCATCTCAGCATCTCACCACCATACAACATACGAAAAAAGCACAAAAATGAAACTCCTCCGTGGCCAAACCCTAAAGCCCTTTTTTCGATCAATTTCCACCACCGTAAAATCTCAACACAACGATGACAAAAGAGCCTTCCAGCAAACAAGTACCTTAATTCACGGACAAAACCTAAAGATCCTAAAGAAGCTGAAGCTAAGCTCGCGTTTTTACGGCGTGAATACGCGAAGAAAGTGAGGGAAGTTAGGAAAGAGTACATACATGAAATGGAGGTGCAGAGGATTGAGAAAATGAGGAAAGACGAAGCGAAAAAGGAAGCGCTAAGGATTGCTAATGAAGAGAGGAAAGTTGCTAAAGCTGCTGAGAAGAAAGCTAAAGCTATGGAAAGAGAAGCTGCTCAACAAGAGTTCCGCAAAACCATGGTATGCAATTATTTGTTTTGTCTTGTATGTGGGAGAGGCACAGTGCTAGCCTCCTCTTCTCCCTATTTACTAGTATTTGGGTGTGCTCGGTATGAAGGAAAGAATGAGTTTCTTTCTTATTTTCTTGTGTTCCTAAAGGGTTTATGTTGAGTAGGAAATTATGGCGGGGACTAGTCGTCGGTGCTGTGCCAATTTGCAAGCAAATCCACTGGTTCAGGCCAATTTGCAAGCAAATCGACTAGTTCAGGAACCTGCCACCTCTCGTCACATAGGGATTAGGTAATATGCGTACCCAAATGGCAATAATTCAACCACTCTCATTGATATTATGATTTTAAGTTTGATTCCCAAGGTTATTATTCCAACTCTTGGACCAAGTGGCTAATTCAAAAAATTAGAGAGTTGGGGATACGGGTTTCATAGTAGAAATGTTGAACTGAATCCATTTAATCCACCTATCATCAAACCCCATTTGTCTGAGCATAGATATGAGATAAGACCAATTCAATTGGTCAAAGGCTTTTTCGACATCTAATTTGCAATGTAATCCAGCACTGCCTTATCTCATATTTTTTTCTACAAGTTGAATCGGAATTAACAATATACACTAATTGCGTATAAAGTGCATCTCAGCATCTCACCACCATACAACATACGAAAAGAGCACAAAAATGAAACTCCTCCGTCGCCAAACCCTAAAGCCCTTTTTTCGATCAATTTCCACCACCGTAAAATCTCATCAGAACGATGACAAGAAGAGCCTTCCAGCAAACAAGTAACTTAATTCATGGACAAAACCTAAAGATCCTAAAGAAGCTGAAGCTAAGCTCGCGTTTTTACGGCGTGAATACGCGAAGAAATTGAGGGAAGTTAGGAAAGAGTACATACATGAAATGGAGATGCAGAGGATTGAGAAAATGAGGAAAGACGAAGCGATAAAGGAAGCGCAAAGGATTGCTAATGAAGAGAGGAAAGTTGCTAAAGCTGCTGAGAAGAAATCTAAAGCTATGGAAAGAGAAGCTGCTCAACAAGAGTTCCGCAAAATCCTGGTATGCAATTATTTCTTTGTCTTGTATGTGGGAGAGGCACAGAGCTATCCTCCTCTTCTCCCTATTTACTAGTAGTTGGGTGTGCTCGGTATGAAGGAAAGAGTGAGTTTCTTGCTTATTTTCTTGTGTTCCTAAAGGGTTCACGTTGAGTGGGGAATTATGGCGGGGACTAGTCGTCGGTGATGTGCCAATTTGCAAGCAAATCCACTGGTTCAGGCCAATTTGCAAGCAAATCGACTAGTTCAGGAACCTGCCACCTCTCGTCACATAGGGATTATGTAATGTGCGTACCCAAATGGATATAATTCCACCACTCTCATTGATATTATGATTTTAAGTTTGATTCCCAAGGTTATTATTCCACCTCTAGTACCAAGTGGCTAATTCAAAAAATTAGAGAGTTGGGGATACGGGTTTCATAGTAGAAATGTTGAACTGAATCCATTTAATCCACCTATCATCAAACCCCATTTGTCTGAGCATAGATATGAGATAAGACCAATTCAATTGGTCAAAGGCTTTTTCGACATCTAATTTGCAAAGTAATCCAGCACTGCCTTATCTCATATTTTTTTCTACAAGTTGAATCGGAATTGACAATATACACTAATTGCGTATAAAGTGCATCTCAGCATCTCACCACCATACAACATACGAAAAAAGCACAAAAATGAAACTCCTCCGTGGCCAAACCCTAAAGCCCTTTTTCCGATCAATTTCCACCACCGTAAAATCTCATCACAACGATGACAAGAAGAGCCTTCCAGCAAACAAGTACCTTAATTCATGGACAAAACCTAAAGATCCTAAAGAAGCTGAAGCTAAGCTCGCGTTTTTACGGCGTGAATACGCGAAGAAAGTGAGGGATGTTAGGAAAGAGTACATACATGAAATGGAGGTGCAGAGGCTTGAGAAAATGAGGAAAGACGAAGCGAAAAAGGAAGCGCAAAGGATTGCTAATGAAGAGAGGAAAGTTGCTAAAGCTGCTGAGAAGAAAGCTAAAGCTATGGAAAGAGAAGCTGCTCAAAAAGAGTTTCGCTAAACCATGGTATGCAATTATTTGTTTTGTCTTGTATGTGGGAGAGGCACAGTGCTAGCCTCCTCTTCTCCCTATTTACTAGTATTTGGGTGTGCTCGGTATAAAGGAAAGAATGGGTTTCTTGCTTATTTTCTTGTGTTCCTAAAGGGTTCATATTGAGTGGGGAATTATGGCGGGGACTAGTCGTCGGTGATGTGCCAATTTGCAAGCAAATCCACTGGTTCAGGCCAATTTGCAAGCAAATCGACTAGTTCAGGAACCTGCCACCTCTCGTCACATTGGGATTAGGTAATATGCGTACCCAAATGGCAATAATTCAACCACTCTCATTGATATTATGATTTTAAGTTTGAGTCCCAAGGTTATTATTCCAACTCTTGGACCAAGTGGCTAATTCAAAAAATTAGAGAGTTGGGGATACGGGTTTCATAGTAGAAATGTTGAACTGAATCCATTTAATCGACCTATCATCAAACCCCATTTGTCTGAGCATAGATATGAGATAAGACCAATTCAATTGGTCAAAGTCTTTTTCGACATCTAATTTGCAAAGTAATCCAGCACTGCCTTATCTCATATTTTTTTCTACAAGTTGAATCGGAATTGACAATATACACTAATTGCGTATAAAGTGCATCTCAGCATCTCACCACCATACAACATACGAAAAAAGCACAAAAATGAAACTCCTCCGTGGCCAAACCCTAAAGCCCTTTTTTCGATCAATTTCTACCACCGTAAAATCTCAACACAACGATGACAAAAGAGCCTTCCAGCAAACAAGTACCTTAATTCACGGACAAAACCTAAAGATCCTAAAGAAGCTGAAGCTAAGCTCGCGTTTTTACGGCGTGAATACGCGAAGAAAGTGAGGGAAGTTAGGAAAGAGTACATACATGAAATGGAGGTGCAGAGGATTGAGAAAATGAGGAAAGACGAAGCGAAAAAGGAAGCGCTAAGGATTGCTAATGAAGAGAGGAAAGTTGCTAAAGCTGCTGAGAAGAAAGCTAAAGCTATGGAAAGAGAAGCTGCTCAACAAGAGTTCCGCAAAACCATGGTATGCAATTATTTGTTTTGTCTTGTATGTGGGAGAGGCACAGTGCTAGCCTCCTCTTCTCCCTATTTACTAGTATTTGGGTGTGCTCGGTTTGAAGGAAAGAATGAGTTTCTTTCTTATTTTCTTGTGTTCCTAAAGGGTTTATGTTGAGTAGGAAATTATGGCGGGGACTAGTCGTCGGTGCTGTGCCAATTTGCAAGCAAATCCACTGGTTCAGGCCAATTTGCAAGCAAATCGACTAGTTCAGGAACCTGCCACCTCTCGTCACATAGGGATTAGGTAATATGCGTACCCAAATGGCAATAATTCAACCACTCTCATTGATATTATGATTTTAAGTTTGATTCCCAAGGTTATTATTCCAACTCTTGGACCAAGTGGCTAATTCAAAAAATTAGAGAGTTGGGGATACGGGTTTCATAGTAGAAATGTTGAACTGAATCCATTTAATCCACCTATCATCAAACCCCATTTGTCTGAGCATAGATATGAGATAAGACCAATTCAATTGGTCAAAGGCTTTTTCGACATCTAATTTGCAAAGTAATCCAGTACTGCCTTATCTCATATTTTTTTCTACAAGTTGAATCGGAATTGACAATATACACTAATTGCGTATAAAGTGCATCTCAGCATCTCACCACCATACAACATACGAAAAAAGCACAAAAATGAAACTCCTCCGTGGCCAAACCCTAAAGCCCTTTTTCCGATCAATTTCCACCACCGTAAAATCTCATCACAACGATGACAAGAAGAGCCTTCCAACAAACAAGTACCTTAATTCATGGACAAAACCTAAAGATCCTAAAGAAGCTGAAGCTAAGCTCGCGTTTTTACGGCGTGAATACGCGAAGAAAGTGAGGGATGTTAGGAAAGAGTACATACATGAAATGGAGGTGCAGAGGCTTGAGAAAATGAGGAAAGACGAAGCGAAAAAGGAAGCGCAAAGGATTGCTAATGAAGAGAGGAAAGTTGCTAAAGCTGCTGAGAAGAAAGCTAAAGCTATGGAAAGAGAAGCTGCTCAACAAGAGTTCCGCAAAACCCTGGTATGCAATTATTTGTTTTGTCTTGTATGTGGGAGAGACAAAGAGCTAGCCTCCTCTTCTCCCTATTTACTAGTATTTGGGTGTCCTCAGTATGACGGAAAGAGTGGGTTTCTTGCTTATTTTCTTGTGTTCCTAAAGGGTTCATGTTGAGTGGGGAATTATGGCGGGGATTAGTCGTCGGTGATGTGCCAATTTGCAAGCAAATCCACTGGTTCAGGCCAATTTGCAAGCAAATCGACTAGTTCAGGAACCTGCCACCTCTCGTCACATTGGGATTAGGTAATATGCGTACCCAAATGGCAATAATTCAACCACTCTCATTGATATTATGATTTTAAGTTTGAGTCCCAAGGTTATTATTCCAACTCTTGGACCAAGTGGCTAATTCAAAAAATTAGAGAGTTGGGGATACGGGTTTCATAGTAGAAATGTTGAACTGAATCCATTTAATCGACCTATCATCAAACCCCATTTGTCTGAGCATAGATATGAGATAAGACCAATTCAATTGGTCAAAGTCTTTTTCGACATCTAATTTGCAAAGTAATCCAGCACTGCCTTATCTCATATTTTTTTCTACAAGTTGAATCGGAATTGACAATATACACTAATTGCGTATAAAGTGCATCTCAGCATCTCACCACCATACAACATACGAAAAAAGCACAAAAATGAAACTCCTCCGTGGCCAAACCCTAAAGCCCTTTTTTCGATCAATTTCTACCACCGTAAAATCTCAACACAACGATGACAAAAGAGCCTTCCAGCAAACAAGTACCTTAATTCACGGACAAAACCTAAAGATCCTAAAGAAGCTGAAGCTAAGCTCGCGTTTTTACGGCGTGAATACGCGAAGAAAGTGAGGGAAGTTAGGAAAGAGTACATACATGAAATGGAGGTGCAGAGGATTGAGAAAATGAGGAAAGACGAAGCGAAAAAGGAAGCGCTAAGGATTGCTAATGAAGAGAGGAAAGTTGCTAAAGCTGCTGAGAAGAAAGCTAAAGCTATGGAAAGAGAAGCTGCTCAACAAGAGTTCCGCAAAACCATGGTATGCAATTATTTGTTTTGTCTTGTATGTGGGAGAGGCACAGTGCTAGCCTCCTCTTCTCCCTATTTACTAGTATTTGGGTGTGCTCGGTTTGAAGGAAAGAATGAGTTTCTTTCTTATTTTCTTGTGTTCCTAAAGGGTTTATGTTGAGTAGGAAATTATGGCGGGGACTAGTCGTCGGTGCTGTGCCAATTTGCAAGCAAATCCACTGGTTCAGGCCAATTTGCAAGCAAATCGACTAGTTCAGGAACCTGCCACCTCTCGTCACATAGGGATTAGGTAATATGCGTACCCAAATGGCAATAATTCAACCACTCTCATTGATATTATGATTTTAAGTTTGATTCCCAAGGTTATTATTCCAACTCTTGGACCAAGTGGCTAATTCAAAAAATTAGAGAGTTGGGGATACGGGTTTCATAGTAGAAATGTTGAACTGAATCCATTTAATCCACCTATCATCAAACCCCATTTGTCTGAGCATAGATATGAGATAAGACCAATTCAATTGGTCAAAGGCTTTTTCGACATCTAATTTGCAAAGTAATCCAGGACTGCCTTATCTCATATTTTTTTCTACAAGTTGAATCGGAATTGACAATATACACTAATTGCGTATAAAGTGCATCTCAGCATCTCACCACCATACAACATACGAAAAAAGCACAAAAATGAAACTCCTCCGTGGCCAAACCCTAAAGCCCTTTTTCCGATCAATTTCCACCACCGTAAAATCTCATCACAACGATGACAAGAAGAGCCTTCCAACAAACAAGTACCTTAATTCATGGACAAAACCTAAAGATCCTAAAGAAGCTGAAGCTAAGCTCGCGTTTTTACGGCGTGAATACGCGAAGAAAGTGAGGGATGTTAGGAAAGAGTACATACAGGAAATGGAGGTGCAGAGGCTTGAGAAAATGAGGAAAGACGAAGCGAAAAAGGAAGCGCAAAGGATTGCTAATGAAGAGAGGAAAGTTGCTAAAGCTGCTGAGAAGAAAGCTAAAGCTATGGAAAGAGAAGCTGCTCAACAAGAGTTCCGCAAAACCCTGGTATGCAATTATTTGTTTTGTCTTGTATGTGGGAGAGACAAAGAGCTAGCCTCCTCTTCTCCCTATTTACTAGTATTTGGGTGTCCTCAGTATGACGGAAAGAGTGGGTTTCTTGCTTATTTTCTTGTGTTCCTAAAGGGTTCATGTTGAGTGGGGAATTATGGCGGGGATTAGTCGTCGGTGATGTGCCAATTTGCAAGCAAATCCACTGGTTCAGGCCAATTTGCAAGCAAATCGACTAGTTCAGGAACCTGCCACCTCTCGTCACATTGGGATTAGGTAATATGCGTACCCAAATGGCAATAATTCAACCACTCTCATTGATATTATGATTTTAAGTTTGAGTCCCAAGGTTATTATTCCAACTCTTGGACCAAGTGGCTAATTCAAAAAATTAGAGAGTTGGGGATACGGGTTTCATAGTAGAAATGTTGAACTGAATCCATTTAATCCACCTATCATCAAACCCCATTTGTCTGAGCATAGATATGAGATAAGACCAATTCAATTGGTCAAAGTCTTTTTCGACATCTAATTTGCAAAGTAATCCAGCACTGCCTTATCTCATATTTTTTTCTACAAGTTGAATCGGAATTGACAATATACACTAATTGCGTATAAAGTGCATCTCAGCATCTCACCACCATACAACATACGAAAAAAGCACAAAAATGAAACTCCTCCGTGGCCAAACCCTAAAGCCCTTTTTCCGATCAATTTCCACCACCGTAAATCTCATCACAACGATGACAAGAAGAGCCTTCCAGCAAACAAGTACCTTAATTCATGGACAAAACCTAAAGATCCTAAAGAAGCTGAAGCTAAGCTCGCGTTTTTACGGCGTGAATACGCGAAGAAAGTGAGGGATGTTAGGAAAGAGTACATACATGAAATGGAGGTGCAGAGGCTTGAGAAAATGAGGAAAGACGAAGCGAAAAAGGAAGCGCAAAGGATTGCTAATGAAGAGAGGAAAGTTGCTAAAGCTGCTGAGAAGAAAGCTAAAGCTATGGAAAGAGAAGCTGCTCAAAAAGAGTTACGCTAAACCATGGTATGCAATTATTTGTTTTGTCTTGTATGTGGGAGAGGCACAGTGCTAGCCTCCTCTTCTCCCTATTTACTAGTATTTGGGTGTGCTCGGTATGAAGGAAAGAATGGGTTTCTTGCTTATTTTCTTGTGTTCCTAAAGGGTTCATATTTAGTGGGGAATTATGGCGGGGACTAGTCGTCGGTGATGTGCCAATTTGCAAGCAAATCCACTGGTTCAGGCCAATTTGCAAGCAAATCGACTAGTTCAGGAACCTGCCACCTCTCGTCACATTGGGATTAGGTAATATGCGTACCCCAATGGCAATAATTCAACCAATCTCATTGATATTATGATTTTAAGTTTGAGTCCCAAGGTTATTATTCCAACTCTTGGACCAAGTGGCTAATTCAAAAAATTAGAGAGTTGGGGATACGGGTTTCATAGTAGAAATGTTGAACTGAATCCATTTAATCCACCTATCATCAAACCCCATTTGTCTGAGCATAGATATGAGATAAGACCAATTCAATTGGTCAAAGTCTTTTTCGACATCTAATTTGCAAAGTAATCCAGCACTGCCTTATCTCATATTTTTTTCTACAAGTTGAATCGGAATTGACAATATACACTAATTGCGTATAAAGTGCATCTCAGCATCTCACCACCATACAACATACGAAAAAAGCACAAAAATGAAACTCCTCCGTGGCCAAACCCTAAAGCCCTTTTTCCGATCAATTTCCACCACCGTAAATCTCATCACAACGATGACAAGAAGAGCCTTCCAGCAAACAAGTACCTTAATTCATGGACAAAACCTAAAGATCCTAAAGAAGCTGAAGCTAAGCTCGCGTTTTTACGGCGTGAATACGCGAAGAAAGTGAGGGATGTTAGGAAAGAGTACATACATGAAATGGAGGTGCAGAGGCTTGAGAAAATGAGGAAAGACGAAGCGAAAAAGGAAGCGCAAAGGATTGCTAATGAAGAGAGGAAAGTTGCTAAAGCTGCTGAGAAGAAAGCTAAAGCTATGGAAAGAGAAGCTGCTCAAAAAGAGTTACGCTAAACCATGGTATGCAATTATTTGTTTTGTCTTGTATGTGGGAGAGGCACAGTGCTAGCCTCCTCTTCTCCCTATTTACTAGTATTTGGGTGTGCTCGGTATGAAGGAAAGAATGGGTTTCTTGCTTATTTTCTTGTGTTCCTAAAGGGTTCATATTTAGTGGGGAATTATGGCGGGGACTAGTCGTCGGTGATGTGCCAATTTGCAAGCAAATCCACTGGTTCAGGCCAATTTGCAAGCAAATCGACTAGTTCAGGAACCTGCCACCTCTCGTCACATTGGGATTAGGTAATATGCGTACCCCAATGGCAATAATTCAACCAATCTCATTGATATTATGATTTTAAGTTTGAGTCCCAAGGTTATTATTCCAACTCTTGGACCAAGTGGCTAATTCAAAAAATTAGAGAGTTGGGGATACGGGTTTCATAGTAGAAATGTTGAACTGAATCCATTTAATCCACCTATCATCAAACCCCATTTGTCTGAGCATAGATATGAGATAAGACCAATTCAATTGGTCAAAGTCTTTTTCGACATCTAATTTGCAAAGTAATCCAGCACTGCCTTATCTCATATTTTTTTCTACAAGTTGAATCGGAATTGACAATATACACTAATTGCGTATAAAGTGCATCTCAGCATCTCACCACCATACAACATACGAAAAAAGCACAAAAATGAAACTCCTCCGTGGCCAAACCCTAAAGCCCTTTTTCCGATCAATTTCCACCACCGTAAAATCTCATCACAACGATGACAAGAAGAGCCTTCCAGCAAACAAGTACCTTAATTCATGGACAAAACCTAAAGATCCTAAAGAAGCTGAAGCTAAGCTCGCGTTTTTACGGCGTGAATACGCGAAGAAAGTGAGGGATGTTAGGAAAGAGTACATACATGAAATGGAGGTGCAGAGGCTTGAGAAAATGAGGAAAGACGAAGCGAAAAAGGAAGCGCAAAGGATTGCTAATGAAGAGAGGAAAGTTGCTAAAGCTGCTGAGAAGAAAGCTAAAGCTATGGAAAGAGAAGCTGCTCAACAAGAGTTCCGCAAAACCCTGGTATGCAATTATTTGTTTTGTCTTGTATGTGGGAGAGACAAAGAGCTAGCCTCCTCTTCTCCCTATTTACTAGTATTTGGGTGTCCTCAGTATGACGGAAAGAATGGGTTTCTTGCTTATTTTCTTGTGTTCCTAAAGGGTTCATGTTGAGTGGGGAATTATGGCGGGGATTAGTCGTCGGTGATGTGCCAATTTGCAAGCAAATCCACTGGTTCAGGCCAATTTGCAAGCAAATCGACTAGTTCAGGAACCTGCCACCTCTAGTCACATTGGGATTAGGTAATATGCGTACCCAAATGGCAATAATTCAACCACTCTCATTGATATTATGATTTTAAGTTTGAGTCCCAAGGTTATTATTCCAACTCTTGGACCAAGTGGCTAATTCAAAAAATTAGAGAGTTGGGGATACGGGTTTCATAGTAGAAATGTTGAACTGAATCCATTTAATCCACCTATCATCAAACCCCATTTGTCTGAGCATAGATATGAGATAAGACCAATTCAATTGGTCAAAGTCTTTTTCGACATCTAATTTGCAAAGTAATCCAGCACTGCCTTATCTCATATTTTTTTCTACAAGTTGAATCGGAATTGACAATATACACTAATTGCGTATAAAGTGCATCTCAGCATCTCACCACCATACAACATACGAAAAAAGCACAAAAATGAAACTCCTCCGTGGCCAAACCCTAAAGCCGTTTTTCCGATCAATTTCCACCACCGTAAAATCTCATCACAACGATGACAAGAAGAGCCTTCCAGCAAACAAGTACCTTAATTCATGGACAAAACCTAAAGATCCTAAAGAAGCTGAAGCTAAGCTCGCGTTTTTACGGCGTGAATACGCGAAGAAAGTGAGGGATGTTAGGAAAGAGTACATACATGAAATGGAGGTGCAGAGGCTTGAGAAAATGAGGAAAGACGAAGCGAAAAAGGAAGCGCAAAGGATTGCTAATGAAGAGAGGAAAGTTGCTAAAGCTGCTGAGAAGAAAGCTAAAGCTATGGAAAGAGAAGCTGCTCAAAAAGAGTTTCGCTAAACCATGGTATGCAATTATTTGTTTTGTCTTGTATGTGGGAGAGGCACAGTGCTAGCCTCCTTTTCTCCCTATTTACTAGTATTTGGGTGTGCTCGGTATGAAGGAAAGAATGGGTTTCTTGCTTATTTTCTTGTGTTCCTAAAGGGTTCATATTTAGTGGGGAATTATGGCGGGGACTAGTCGTCGGTGATGTGCCAATTTGCAAGCAAATCCACTGGTTCAGGCCAATTTGCAAGCAAATCGACTAGTTCAGGAACCTGCCACCTCTCGTCACATTGGGATTAGGTAATATGCGTACCCCAATGGCAATAATTCAACCAATCTCATTGATATTATGATTTTAAGTTTGAGTCCCAAGGTTATTATTCCAACTCTTGGACCAAGTGGCTAATTCAAAAAATTAGAGAGTTGGGGATACGGGTTTCATAGTAGAAATGTTGAACTGAATCCATTTAATCCACCTATCATCAAACCCCATTTGTCTGAGCATAGATATGAGATAAGACCAATTCAATTGGTCAAAGTCTTTTTCGACATCTAATTTGCAAAGTAATCCAGCACTGCCTTATCTCATATTTTTTTCTACAAGTTGAATCGGAATTGACAATATACACTAATTGCGTATAAATTGCATCTCAGCATCTCACCACGATACAACATACGAAAAAAGCACAAAAATGAAACTCCTCCGTGGCCAAACCCTAAAGCCTTTTTTCCGATAAATTTCCACCACCGTAAAATCTCATCACAACGATGACAAGAAGAGCCTTCCAGCAAACAAGTACCTTAATTCATGGACAAAACCTAAAGATCCTAAAGAAGCTGAAGCTAAGCTCGCGTTTTTACGGCGTGAATACGCGAAGAAAGTGAGGGATGTTAGGAAAGAGTACATACATGAAATGGAGGTGCAGAGGCTTGAGAAAATGAGGAAAGACGAAGCGAAAAAGGAAGCGCAAAGGATTGCTAATGAAGAGAGGAAAGTTGCTAAAGCTGCTGAGAAGAAAGCTAAAGCTATGGAAAGAGAAGCTGCTCAAAAAGAGTTTCGCTAAACCATGGTATGCAATTATTTGTTTTGTCTTGTATGTGGGAGAGGCACAGTGCTAGCCTCCTCTTCTCCCTATTTACTAGTATTTGGGTGTGCTCGGTATGAAGGAAAGAATGAGTTTCTTGCTTATTTTCTTGTGTTCCTAAAGGGTTCATATTTAGTGGGGAATTATGGCGGGGACTAGTCGTCGGTGATGTGCCAATTTGCAAGCAAATCCACTGGTTCAGGCCAATTTGCAAGCAAATCGACTAGTTCAGGAACCTGCCACCTCTCGTCACATTGGGATTAGGTAATATGCGTACCCCAATGGCAATAATTCAACCAATCTCATTGATATTATGATTTTAAGTTTGAGTCCCAAGGTTATTATTCCAACTCTTGGACCAAGTGGCTAATTCAAAAAATTAGAGAGTTGGGGATACGGGTTTCATAGTAGAAATGTTGAACTGAATCCATTTAATCCACCTATCATCAAACCCCATTTGTCTGAGCATAGATATGAGATAAGACCAATTCAATTGGTCAAAGTCTTTTTCGACATCTAATTTGCAAAGTAATCCAGCACTGCCTTATCTCATATTTTTTTCTACAAGTTGAATCGGAATTGACAATATACACTAATTGCGTATAAATTGCATCTCAGCATCTCACCACCATACAACATACGAAAAAAGCACAAAAATGAAACTCCTCCGTGGCCAAACCCTAAAGCCCTTTTTCCGATCAATTTCCACCACCGTAAAATCTCATCACAACGATGACAAGAAGAGCCTTCCAGCAAACAAGTACCTTAATTCATGGACAAAACCTAAAGATCCTAAAGAAGCTGAAAATGAGGAAAGACGAAGCGAAAAAGGAAGCGCAAAGGATTGCTAATGAAGAGAGGAAAGTTGCTAAAGCTGCTGAGAAGAAAGCTAAAGCTATGGAAAGAGAAGCTGCTCAAAAAGAGTTTCGCTAAACCATGGTATGCAATTATTTGTTTTGTCTTGTATGTGGGAGAGGCACAGTGCTAGCCTCCTCTTCTCCCTATTTACTAGTATTTGGGTGTGCTCGGTATGAAGGAAAGAATGGGTTTCTTGCTTATTTTCTTGTGTTCCTAAAGGGTTCATATTTAGTGGGGAATTATGGCGGGGACTAGTCGTCGGTGATGTGCCAATTTGCAAGCAAATCCACTGGTTCAGGCCAATTTGCAAGCAAATCGACTAGTTCAGAAACCTGCCACCTCTCGTCACATTGGGATTAGGTAATATGCGTACCCCAATGGCAATAATTCAACCAATCTCATTGATATTATGATTTTAAGTTTGAGTCCCAAGGTTATTATTCCAACTCTTGGACCAAGTGGCTAATTCAAAAAATTAGAGAGTTGGGGATACGGGTTTCATAGTAGAAATGTTGAACTGAATCCATTTAATCCACCTATCATCAAACCCCATTTGTCTGAGCATAGATATGAGATAAGACCAATTCAATTGGTCAAAGTCTTTTTCGACATCTAATTTGCAAAGTAATCCAGCACTGCCTTATCTCATATTTTTTTCTACAAGTTGAATCGGAATTGACAATATACACTAATTGCGTATAAATTGCATCTCAGCATCTCACCACGATACAACATACGAAAAAAGCACAAAAATGAAACTCCTCAGTGGCCAAACCCTAAAGCCTTTTTTCCGATAAATTTCCACCACCGTAAAATCTCATCACAACGATGACAAGAAGAGCCTTCCAGCAAACAAGTACCTTAATTCATGGACAAAACCTAAAGATCCTAAAGAAGCTGAAGCTAAGCTCGCGTTTTTACGGCGTGAATACGCGAAGAAAGTGAGGGAAGTTAGGAAAGAGTACATACATGAAATGGAGGTGCAGAGGATTGAGAAAATGAGGAAAGACGAAGCGAAAAAGGAAGCGCAAAGGATTGCTAATGAAGAGAGGAAAGTTGCTAAAGCTGCTGAGAAGAAAGCTAAAGCTATGGAAAGAGAAGCTGCTCAACAAGAGTTCCACAAAACCCTGGTATGCAATTATTTGTTTTGTCTTGTATGTGGGAGAGGCACAGAGCTAGCCTCGTCTTCTCCCTATTTACTCGTATTTGGGTGTGCTCGGTTTGAAGGAAAGAGTGGGTTTTTTCTTGCTTATTTTCTTGTGTTCCTAAAGGGTTCATGTTGAGTGGGGAATTATGGCGGGGACTAGTCGTCGGTGATGTGCCAATTTGCAAGCAAATCCACTGGTTCAGGCCAATTTGCAAGCAAATCGACTAGTTCAGGAACCTACCACCTCTCGTCACATAGGTATTATGTAATATGCGTACCCAAATGGCAATAATTCAACCACTCTCATTGATATTATGATTTTAAGTTTGAGTCCCAAGTTTATTATTCCAACTCTTGGACCAAGTGGCTAATTCAAAAAATTAGAGAGTTGGGGATACGGGTTTCATAGTAGAAATGTTGAACTGAATCCATTTAATCCACCTATCATCAAACCCCATTTGTCTGAGCATAGATATGAGATAAGACCAATTCAATTGGCAAAGGCTTTTTCGACATCTAATTTGCAAAGTAATCCAGTACTGCCTTATCTCATATTTTTTTCTACAAGTTGAATCAGAATTGACAATATACACTAATTGCGTATAAAGTGCATCTCAGCATCTCACCATCATACAACATACGAAAAAAGCACAAAAATGAAACTCCTCCGTGGCCAAACCCTAAAGCCCTTTTTCCGATCAATTTCCACCACCGTAAAATGTCATCAGAACGATGACAAGAAGATCCTTCCAGCAAACAAGTACCTTAATTCACGGACAAAACCTAAAGATCCTAAAGAAGCTGAAGCTAAGCTCGCGTTTTTACGGCGTGAATACGCGAAGAAAGTGAGGGAAGTTAGGAAAGAGTACATACATGAAATGGAGGTGTAGAGGATTGAGAAAATGAGGAAAGACGAAGCGAAAAAGGAAGCGCTAAGGATTGCTAATGAAGAGAGGAAAGTTGCTAAAGCTGCTGAGAAGAAAGCTAAAGCTATGGAAAGAGAAGCGGCTCAACAAGAGTTCCGCAAAACCATGGTATGCAATTATTTGTTTTGTATTGTATGTGGGAGAGGCACAGTGCTAGCCTCCTCTTCTCCCTATTTACTAGTATTTGGGTGTGCTCGGTATGAAGGAAAGAGTGGGTTTCTTGCTTATTTTCTTGTGTTCCTAAAGGGTTCACGTTGAGTGGGGAATTATGGCGGGGACTAGTCGTCGGTGATGTGCCAATTTGCAAGCAAATCCACTGGTTCAGGCCAATTTGCAAGCAAATCGACTAGTTCAGGAACCTGCCACCTCTCGTCACATAGGGATTAGGTAATATGCGTACCCAAATGGCAATAATTCAACCACTCTCATTGATATTATGATTTTAAGTTTGAGTCCCAAGGTTATTATTCCAACTCTTGGACCAAGTGGCTAATTCAAAAAATTAGTGACTTGGGGATACGGGTTTCGAAATACGCATCTAACTCTATCGATATTTGTTGTTCATTCTCTCTCTACACATAGAGGGTTTGAGTCAAAACTGTTGTTCTGTCGTACCTGCAAAACTCATGTTAACTCTCCCACTGCTTCGGCCACTAGGAAATCCTCACAATGTTATAGGCCCAAATGGAGCAAAATAGATGTACAGGATTCATTTTACTAGTTAAGGTTGAGTTGTAGTAGTTGTTGTGATTTTTACTGCTTGAAGTAGCTATTGGGTGATGGTAGTTTTTCTCAAGAAATGATTAACTTCCATCAGAGAGGAAAGTCTATGCAAGTATTGGAAGTTCCAATCAGTTGGTTTAGGATGAGTGTAAATAGTAAGCACTTTTTGTATGTCACTACATTGTTGGATACGGGATATGCCTTCAATTTACTTGCAATTGTGTTATCAAGAAGTGTTATAAGCAAAGTCGATTAATGCATTGCAGGCCTCTAGTTCTAGGTATCCTATGGTTTGAGCTTTGAATATCTTCAAGTAATTTTTCTTTTTTGATGAGATAAATGATTTCATTGCAGGCATCAAGCAGATGCATAGTAGTTACAAAAGTAGAATAGCAAAAGGGCCAGCTCTCCTTTATATAGCTAGTTAAGGGACAGGGAGCTGACAAAGTTCAGAAAGGTAACAGGGGAATCTAATGGAGGTAAATAAACCCAGCTATACAAAAACATGAGGCTTTTAGCTTTTAAAGATTAGTAGGTAGTTGATATCCCATCAAAGCATCTTCTATTCCTTTCATTCCAGATACTCCAACAGATGGCTGCAGGTATCGTTTTGCAGACTCTCTTGATGGCACTATCAACTCTCCAGCAACTCCAGCTTACAAAAACATCCCTGATACTCTGAGGCATGACCTATTTGAGTCCAAAAAGTACTAAAAACATATTACATAAATTTGCAGCTATTGGACACTGTAGAAATAAGTGGTTGTGAGTTTTTGCTTCCTTCATGCACATATACCATCTGTTAGCCATCGGAAACGTCCTTCTAGCTAGATTGTCTTGAGTCAAGCAAGCTTCATGAAGTGCAGTCCAGCTAAATCAGCTGATCTTAGGGGGCAGTTTGATCTTCCATATAAGCTTCCAAGGCCAATGAGCCGTAATTTCATTCTGTGGGTCTAGAAGTTTGTATGCTGCTTTAACTGAGAACTTTATGTTCCTTGTTTCTCCCCAATTGAGTTGGTCTGGTGTTTCACTATTTATTGCAACACTATGAAGTGTTGCTAGTAAGCTTACCAACTCCTCCATTTCCCAATCTTGTATGTTCCTTCTAAGGATGATGTTCCATGAATTTCTTTCTCTGCGCTGTTGAACTGTAGAGTTTGGCTCCCTTGATAACTGAAACATGTTGGGATAAGCAGCCATTAAAGGGATGTTGCCTAACCATTTGTCTCTCTAAAATCTGATATGCTGCCTATTCCCTGCTACTAAGTGTTGGTGTTGTGAGAACTCCTCCCATAACTTGCTTATGCTTCTCCAGACACCAACCCCATATGGCTCTGTTGGGATATGAGAGCACCAGTGGTTTAGCGCTCCGTGCTTGGCAATAATTACATCCTTCCAAAGGCTCTGCTTCTCCTGAGTGTATCTCCATAACCATTTCATTAGTAGACTTTTGTTGTGCAGTGATAGTCTCTAATGCCGAGGCCGCCCAACTTTTTTGGTAACAAGACTATTGGCCACTGCACCAAATGAAATTTATGGTCGGTGCTATTCCCTTTCCAAAGGAAATTCCTTCTAGTTTTGTCCAATTGCTCCAAAGCCTTACTGGTTATGGGATGTAGTGACATACTGTAGGTTGGGATGCTATCAAGCACACTGTTAATCAATGTTAGTCTGCCCCCCATTGATAGGTACTGCATTTGCCAAGTAGCAAGTCTCTTTTCAAACTTCTCAATGACTCTACTCCAGATGCCCTCTGTCTTATATTTAGCCCCTAGTGGGAGTCCTAAGTATGTGGTTGGAAAAGTACTGGTTCTGCAACCCAGTATGTTTGCCAGTTCCTCAACATTTTGCACTTCATTTACAGAATAAATTACACTCTTGAGCATGTTTATATGAAGATCTGAAACTGCTTCAAATATTAGTAGAGTAAGGTTTAGATGGAGGATCTGCTCTCTGTCAGCCCCACAGAAGACCAAAGTGTCGTCTGCATATAGCAAATGGGAGATGTTGACTGCTCTATCCCTTCCTATATCAAAACCATTTAGCCATTGCAATTGCTTGGCTTTGTTCAACATTCTACTCAACCCTTCCATAGCTAGTATGAACAGAAAAGGTGAAAGGGGGTCACCTTGCCTCAGGCCTCTTTGTGAAGAGAAAAATCCTACTAGGCTTCGGTTGATTAGAACCGAATACTTCATAGTAGAAATGTTGAACTGAATCCATTTAATCCACCTATCATCAAACCCCATTTGTCTGAGCATATATATGAGATAAGACCAATTCAATTGGTCAAAGGCTTTTTCGACATCTAATTTGCAAAGTAATCCAACACTGCCTTGTTTCAATTGCCAATCAAGCACCTCATTAGCTATGAGTGAGGCATCTGTGATTTGTCTTCCCTTGATGAAGGCATTCTGTTGACTTGAAACCAGTTTCCCCATCACTCCCTTCAGTCTTCCTGCAAGAACTTTAGCAATGATCTTGTATATACTTCCAATTAGACTGATAGGTCTGTAATTCCTAAGCTCCTATGCCCCTTTTTTCTTAGGGATAAGTGCAATGAAGGAAGCATTACAAGACTTAACCATCCAGCAATGTTAATGGTACTATTGCATAGCTGCTAACAAGTCTGTCTTAATAAATTCCGAAGAACTCTGGAAAAAGGCCATAGTATAACCATCAGGCCCAGGGGCTTTGTCAGGGGCACATGAATTAATGTTTGCTAGCACTTCCTCCTCTCCAAAAGCTGCTTCTAAGCTACTGCTTTCCTTTGCTGTGATGGAAGCAATTCCTTCGAAATTTATAGTAGGCCTCTAGTCTTCTTGCTCAGTGTACAGTTTTTCAAAGAAGTCAAGTGTCTTCCTTTTTATTGTCTCCTTATCTTCGATGATCACATTGTCCACCCGAAGTCTATCTATGCAATTGGATCTCCTATTAGAATTAACAATCTTCTGGAAAAATTTAGTGTTCTTGCTCCAAATCCAAACAAATCAAATGTTAATTGTAGCTCTCATGTTCGCTCAGTTTAGATTAAAACTGTACATATTCCATCTTATAGCCACTCAAACTTGGACATTCAACAGTTAGCAAGGGGGGTTGTTATCCCTCTAACAAGTTTTTCAAATGTTTGATATAATCTTTTGACGCGTGGGTGGTTTATGTAGAGCCTCTAACTCATGTATACATTCATTGTGATTCCTTCCTTAATAGTAATTTATCACATTGTGAGCTATATTTGTTGTATAGTGCCGCCTCTTCAATACAGATCCATACACGATGAGGTACATGCATTGGAGCCTTGTTTACTAAAACACCCCCTAAGTGAGGCAAATTGGCTAGGGCTCTGTGTTTTGTTTAAGGGCTTTAACGCACCTCAAGCGAACTTTTGCCAACATTGTTGGTGATCTTTTTTCATCCCTTTTTTGGAGACGATACATACAGTTCAATTGTAAGCAAGAGTGTACTCTGTTATAGCGTTGAGTATATCTGAAATGCATATAACTTTGCTTGCTAATTTTCTCAATATAGTAAAAATAACGTATCCCGTGCATGCTTAATTATTATGTTTGCAGCTTAAAGAAAGACAGGGAAAGCTTGAATACTGGAGGATGAGGGAAAAGAACTTCTCAGAGAAGAAGAAAGAGAAACAAGATCTTCTTCGACGGCAAAGTTCCATGTGGATTGATGAAAAAGAGTTGGAGAAAAAAGCACTTGAGGCTATCGTTGATACTATTCAACTTTTAATTGTTATTCTTCCTCAAACGATTTTGGTCGACTGTTGTTGGTAGGACTGTTTTGAATAAATTCCAAGATTTTGGACAAGAGGAAAGCTGCTGATTCTGACAAAAAGACTGAAAATTCGAAAAAGAAATATGCTGCTACCAAGGCCTCTACATGAACTTTAGTCCTTTGGTTTATCCCCCATTTTGTTTCTAGGATAGAGTTGTAGGATTTGAACCCCATTTTGGTTGACAATTCTGTAACTGCATTACAACTCCAATGGCATAGAGTGATGAAAGGAGATGTTTTTACTCATTTGTTTCACTTGAATTAGTCAAACTTCCTGAATAGCTTGTTGGGATTATGGAACATTTGAAGAAATTTTGTCATAATCTTGATTTTTAATTTCATGAACTACAGGTTTGGTAATTGAAAGTAGAGTGGAACCAATTGGAGTACTCTGCTTACCTACTTCAACGTCAGTTGCATCTATATATACTTTTGGTTGTCGGAATAAAATAGTTTTGTAGTAGTTCTTATTCAAACAGATTTTTGCTGGTCTTTAGACTGTTCCAGAACCATTAAATCATGAAATAGACACATTTTTTTTGGTGGGTTTTCTTCTAATCTTGACTGACATATTTTCCTGTGAATGTTTTGGTGATTAGTGATGTGATCTGGTAGAGATATCGAACATTTTGTTTACTATAAGTGTATTACTACTTATATAGAAGCCGCTAACGGGAGGAGCTTAGGGTTTTCGAAATTTCAGATGTAATTGCTATTTCTTCCAGTTTTTTTCTGTTTTGACACGTTCTCCAGCTTCACGATTACATCAGACTGATATCTCCATAATTTTGATTTCAAAGGTATCCCATTTTGCTTCGTCGCTTCATTCTTCTCTGTACCTGGTCAGTGTATTGCCTGTAGAGTTGTTAGGTCAGTTTTTGTTTTTGCCATTTCTCCTTTCTTTATCCCATCTTTTCTGATTATCAACGTTATTTAGATTTAAGATTATTATGTTTAGTTTTAATTTGAAGAATGTTTTCTTCTTATGTTTTGAACCTTGCGATGGAATTTTAAGTTAATCGGTGATTAATTATTTCACCTTTGTTCTGGTTCGCTGGTTGCATGGATTGTCCTTCATTTCCATCTGTTTTAAGTCTTTCAAAGTGCAGTGACAATGGATTTGAGTTCATTGTTATCTGACATCCGGACCTGCGCTAGAGGTGTTTGAGAAGTTGCCCCAAAAGAAGAAACTACTAATCTTTTTGTCTCTGTTAGAACGCTCGTGAATCTAGATTGTCTGACCAAAAATAGCTTTGAATAGGATGTTTCGAAAGTTAGCCCAGCCGTGTAATCTAAGAGCTTAAAAAGGTGATGCATTATGCTTAGGATATGTGAATACAATAAAAAGAATGAATTAAATTATGGTGTTAAGTTATAAATATTTTTGCTTCAGATCACTTTGTCTAAAAAAAAAAAAAAAAAAAAAAAAAAAAAAAAAAGATCTTCAGTTTCTACATGGCTTTTTGGATTATGATATTCAAATTGTTCGTCTTACCGTTGGTTTCTCCATTACCCATCAGTGTTTTGACCCCACAAGTTCCAAAATTTTTATCTCACGGGATGTAAAATTTTTAGAAGATGTTTTTCCATTTGAAAGAATGTTTTCTCAATTAAAACAGAAATTTTCATCTTTACAGTGGGAAAACATTCTTCCTCAAAATAATTCATATCTACAAGGAAATACACTTGATAAAACTACCAGCCAGTTGCCCCCCACTATTCCACTAATGCGAGACACACGCCAAGATACATGCTCACTTCGTGCCGCACAGGAGAACTACCCATGGACAGATTCTTCCACACCTCAGGAACCAGGTAATATTCATACTACTTCCTCATCCTCTTCTTCTAATCTATCTGAGCGATCCCCTACAGTTGCTAACCTACAGCCCCACTTCGTATTCCAGAGCCCACCACCTGCCCCCTCAACTCGTTCTACCTCCATGAATCGCCGCCCACCAATTACTCACGTCTATCGGCGTCGCCCATACTCATCACCTGTATTGCCACCCTCATCCCTCAATGTTAAAGGAGATGTGAGCACTCGCACTCTTAATTTGCCTCACCCAACTGAACCTGTTGTTAACATTCCCCATATAGAGCTACCCAGTGTGGTCACCAGGTCGCAAAACAACATCTTCAAGCGACGAAAAATTGTTGACTACACTGCCCAACTCAACCAACCTGCACCCTCTATACCTGTAACTCACAAGCAAGCACAAAAATTTTCATATTGGAGAGACGCCATGAACATGAAGACTGAATTTGACGCATTAATGAAGAACCAGACTTGGGACTTGGTTCCACCAGACCATACCAGAAATGTTGTACCTTGTAAGTGGTTGTTTCGTATTAAAACTAAGTCTGATGGCTCCATTGATAGGTACAAAGCACGTTTAGTTGCAAAAGGCTTCACTCAAAGGCCTGGGATTGATTTTCACAAAACATTTAGCCCGGTGGTTAAACCCACCACCATTTGTACAGTGCTCACGCTTGCTGTACAGAAACATTGGCCACTTCATCAGATTGATGTCAACAATGCTTTTCTTCAGGGGGAAATTAATGAGGACGTGTATATGTCCCAACCTCCTGGCTATGAAAATCCGGATCATCCCAACTATGTCTGCCATCTCAAAAAGGCAATTTACGGACTCCGGCAAGCTCCCAAGGCCTGGTATGATGCACTCACTGATTCTTTGATTCAAATGGGGTTCCAGATGTCTGAGTGTGATAATTCTCTTTTTGTTCTGCACAACATGGGGGTTACTATTTACATTCTGACTTATGTGGATGACCTTATAATCACGGCCAGTGATGAAACACTCATTCAATGTGTCATTGCCTCTCTTTCAAACAGATTTTCTCTTAAGTATCTTGGTCTATTACACTGTTTCTTGGGCATTGAAGTACACAGGGATGTTGATGGGTTGTTTCTCAGTCAATCCAAGTATATAGAAGAGGTGTTACATGATACTCAGATGCACGACTGCAGAGGTATTCAGTCGCCTATGAGCACGTCTGAGCAACTGCTGGTTAATGATGGGGCACCTAAAACTGATGGAAAACAGTACAAGAGTGTTCTTGGTAAGCTACAGTACCTTTCGTTTACCCGACCTGACATCACATATTCGGTAAACAAGCTTACTCAGTTTAACACCTCTCCTTCTGTACTTCATTGGAAGGCAGTTAAACGTATCCTTCGATACCTTAAAGAAACATCCCAGTATGGTATACGTATTTCTCCACAGCAATCAACGGCTCTCTGTGCCTGTGCTGATGCTGATTGGGCAGGTGACATCAACGATCGCCGCTCGATCTCTGGGTACATCGTTTATCTAGGCAGGATGCCTATCTCCTGGTGTTCTCGTAAGCAACCTACCGTCTCCCGCTCCTCCACTGAGGCTGAGTATCGTGCCGTTGCTTCTGCCTTGTCTGAAACAAACTGGATCACTCACCTGCTCAAAGACCTTCATGTGTCCCTCTCTGGTGCTCCAGTAATACTTTGTGATAACCTTGGGGTCACCTACATTGCTGAGAATCCAGTACATCATACCAAAATGAAACACCTTGAGGTTGATCTTCACTTTGTTTGTAACCAAGTCCGCAGTGGATTGGTCCAAGTATTGCACGTCCATTCTGCTGATCAACTTGCAGATCCGCTCACCAAACCACTGTCCAAGCCAGCTTTCCAGCGAATGCTTCCCAAGTTAGGCGTTGTCTCTTCACGTCTAACTTGAGGGGGTCGTAATAGCACAAGAGAATTACTGTTTTAGCACATGAGAATTACTGTTTTATTACTGCTGTAACTAATGTTTTACTGATGCTATACTTCTACTCAGAATTAACATTAGATTAGGATTAGGATCCTTCAATTAATTTAGGCATTAGTTTTGTATCAGCTGCTGCTTATCCAGTCCTATACTTTAGGAGTTAGTTTAGGACAATTAGTTTATTCCATCTGTATATAAACTCCATTGGAGTCTCATCAAATGATATATACTTTTTCCACTCTACTTCTCTGCACTTATAATTGGAGTAATTTGCTTACCTACTTCAACGTCAGTTGCATCTATATATACTTTTGGTTGTCGGAATAAAATAGTTTTGTAGTAGTTCTTATTCAACCAGATTTTTGCTGGTCTTTAGACTGTTCCAGAACCATTAAATCATGAAATAGACACATTTTTTTTGGTGGGTTTTCTTCTAATCTTGATTGACATATTTTCCTGTGAATGTTTTGGTGATTAGTGATGTGATCTGGTAGAGATATCGAACATTTTGTTTACTATAAGTGTATTACTACTTATATAGAAGCCGCTAACGGGAGGAGCTTAGGGTTTTCGGAATTTCAGATGTAATTGCTATTTCTTCCAGTTTTTTTCTGTTTTGACACGTTCTCCAGCTTCACGATTACATCAGACTGATATCTCCATAATTTTGATTTCAAAGGTATCCCGTTTTGCTTCGTCGCTTCATTCTTCTCTGTACCTGGTCAGTGCATTGCCTGTAGAGTTGTTAGGTCAGTTTTTTTTTTGCCATTTCTCCTTTCTTTATCCCATCTTTTCTGATTATCAACGTTATTTAGATTTAAGATTATTATGTTTAGTTTTAATTTGAAGAATGTTTTCTTCTTATGTTTTGAACCTTGCGATGGAATTTTAAGTTAATCGGTGATTAATTGTTTCACCTTTGTTCTGGTTCGCCGGTTGCATGGATTGTCCTTCATTTCCATCTGTTTTAAGTCTTTCAAAGTGCAGTGACAATGGATTTGAGTTCATTGTTATCTGACATCCGGACCTGCGCTAGAGGTGTTTGAGAAGTTGCCCCAAAAGAAGAAACTACTAATCCTTTTGTCTCTGTTAGAACGCTCGTGAATCCAGATTGTCTGACCAAAAATAGCTTTGAATAGGATGTTTCGAAAGTTAGCCCAGCCGTGTAATCTAAGAGCTTAAAAAGGTGATGCATTATGCTTAGGATATGTGAATACAATAAAAAGAATGAATTAAATTATGGTGTTAAGTTATAAATATTTTTGCTTCAGATCACTTTGTCTTAAAAAAAAAAAAAAAAAAAAAAATATATCTTCAGTTTCTACATGGCTTTTTGGATTATGATATTCAAATTGTTCGTCTTACCGTTGGTTAATTGAGCTGTCTGCTGCTCTCAAGAGCTATAATTGGTCTTTCCACTCACTATGACAGTCACTTATCTTCCTTTCTCTTCTTTCAACTGTAAGTAGAATTATAGTAGGTTAAAGCGTCAACTCTTTTAACTCACAAATAAATAACAGTCTAGAATAAAAGCTACGCTGGAAACTACTCTTTGTGGAAGTAAACCAGTTTCCTGTTCTTCTCAGGAAGAGTATCTTAAAGCCGCAGCTACTACTGCCTACATTTAGGAGGGCTAATTCCAAGTCACATATGACCGTATGCCGTAATTTAGATGTCTCACATAGCTGAGTGTATGAACTGGAAAACATAAACATAGAATGTTATGTCGAAGGAAAGGTTTTCTTTTGAAGCTCAACTGCACATTGAAAGCGCCGTGAAGGGCAGCAGCCTCAACTCATACTGCTTTTTTATGCTTGCCTTTTTGTTTGTTGCTTTAGTAATGGTGCCTCTTATTTCCCCCCACGGATACCAGTCTATACATTTCTTGTCTCAAAGTTTCATCTCAGCAGCTGGTTTGGCTGAGCAGGGATGCTTGCTCTTTTCTGAAGAAGGCATTAGTCCTGCAGATTATATCGTATTCAAGTTGTACATAAAGTATAAAAAAACTATAAACTACCCCATGGGTCAGGAAAAATAGGAACCAACAAAAAGTAAGTTAGCTCATGTAAATGCTTGGAAGAATGGAGTTCACCAACTTCGAGAGGTTGTTGCTGGTATAGCCAATAGATGCCTTCCGTAATGAAGGATTAGAGAGGAATTTCAGAGTGCTATTGTCATGGTGAATGCTAAAAGAATTGATGAACCTACTACTGCGGAGCAACTTCCAAAGTATTAATTGAGTCTGTTGAATTTGATAAACTGATTTTGGGGTTTATAATTTGTAACCTTTTTGTCTTTCTTTGTAGGAAGCAAGTGATTGATTGTGGTCAAACGGCATATCCAGAGGTTAGTATCATATATTGTTGTCTCTCATTGAAGCAAAAATCAAGAGTAATTCAAGACATTCTGATTCCTGTATCTTTGTACTATTGCTTCCCTGAAGTGTCTGGTTATTAGAGTCTATAGTGCTTGGATAGATAACCAATCCTAGTATCAAGCTTATTGGGTGGTGCTATTAAGATTTTTCTTTGTGGTGCCCTTTTCTTTTCCCAAGATTCCAGAAGAATCAGTCGAAGAAATATTCAATGGTTACCTCTCTTGAGATGTTTCGACCAGCTCTTCTAAGTATTTCGTCTTTAAGGACATAAAGCACGTGGGGCACTGAAAAAGTGTCGCTTTTATCAAAGTAATCCCTATCCCCATCCCCATCCCCTGCAATTGAGAGATACTGTTTTCTCTCTTAACTCTCTGTATCATCGTTGCCACCGTTCCATTTGTTTGTATTTTCACCTAGTTGGGGGCCCAATATCTAGTAGGCAATTTAATATTACGTCCCTTATTCTGGTCAAAGGCTTTTTGGCTCGATCCATAATGGGGAGATAATACCTCGAAAGATAACCTTCCCAATTAATTCATGCTGGCAACAAATAAGAGAAATGCAGTAGATGATGCTCTAAGACATGAAGGGAACCGGATCTCTTGGAGTATTTCTTTAGAAGGCTTTTTAGGATTGGGAGTTGAATGAGGTGGAATCTTTGGCAAGGCTTTATAGCCTTAAACAGTTTGGTAATTATAAAGAAAATTATTTGCACAGTTGGGTCAAGCAGATAGAATGATTTGTAAAGTTTCACCATCAAAATGCTTCTTAGTCAAGTGTTACTGTACTAATACAGATGCCTTGTTCAATGGTGGAGAGCTGAACCCCACGTGGTAAGCTATGTGGAGTTGCTCAAACACGGAATAAAGCATCATGTGTTGCATACTGTGTTGTCTGGAAAGCGATCCTGAATTCCTGATAGCAGACAAGTTGCTATCTGCCTGGGAAGAGAGGATGAATTGTGGTATGTTACCATTGTCAATTAAAAAAAAAAAAAAAAAAGGCATTGTGGTGAGTTGGTGTTGCATGTGCCCAAAGCATGGATAGGATGTGGATCATCTTTTATTGCACCGTGAGATTGCTTCAGAATTTTGCGCCTTAATATTATACAAGCCTCCTAGTGTTATTTTGGTCAGGATGTAGATGATCTTGGAGAAAGAAAGATTCTGCCAATTGTGGTGTGGCAAAAATATGTATGTCTATCAACTATCAAGTAACCAAAACGGAAAATACAGAAAAAAACTCCAGTCACTTTAGTGATATAACTAGCATCCTTCATCTGTGCAATCTTTGCATATTAAGAAAGTCCTTGAGTAATGGTTGGATCAAAAATACCAGGAAAGCATCAAATAAAGACATAAACACAACATGATATTTTTATCCACTCCACTTCTACTCAATACAAGGAAGAAAGCATCCTTTATATAGGTGTAGGATTTCTTCCACAAGTAAATGTCAAGAAAGTGGGTAGCAAAATTAATGTTTAGTGGGGTAATTAGTAGGAGATAGTGTTTTTGTGGTTACAATAGTTACAAGAATGATGTCATAACAGTTACTCATCATCATTTAAAAGGAACTCCCTCCGGATCAAAAAAAGAGTCCACTTAGCCATTCACACACCTCTTGAGAAACTACTCACTCCTAGAAAAGAATATGTAAATTGACTAAACTACCCCTAATTAAATAGGCATTGGATTTGATCACATATCACTTAATAGGGGCAAATCTGGAAAGATAAGGTTAATTGTTCCTTGATTTAATTTGTGGACACTTTTTTTGACCCAAGAAAAAAAAGGCTAAGTAGAAACTTTTTTTGATCCGGAGGGAGTAACAAAATGGACCTGGATGGTATCACCCTTAGATAGAATACCTTCCATAGCAGGATCCTCACTTGCATACACTTCCCATGTCTTTTGAATTTGCCTATGATGCATCAATCCACCTCTCTCATTGTTGAAGATTTGTTTCTACTTCTGGTTGTTGGTTTGTGCACAGAACTTATTTTCTCCCTTTACTAGCTGCTAATTCTGTCTCAAATGCTCTTCAGGACCCGACAGTTTCGATATCTTACGGGGACACTCACAAGCAACAATGTTTTTAATATGCAATAATGCAGCTCAGGGAATCCTGTCTTCGTTTTTCTTCAAGTATGCAGGTGAGGCCTCTCTTACTTATTTTGGCTTCACAAGTAGATTTTTGGCTATTATCAATGAAGGTAATATGATATATTTTCGAAGATTTGATTGAATTATTAACATGGAACCTCTTGCATAAATATTAACATGGAACCTCTTGCCTAATTATTAACATGGAACCTCTTGTTATGCACCTGACAAGATTCATCATGCTTACATCCCGTCTAACCATCCCATTTATATTCCACAAAATGTGGTGTTTTATATTTCTGTTGTATGTGGACTCGAGCTTTTTCCTCCTTAAATTTGTCCAACTTCTGCGTGCCAAAAGGGGTCGCTTCATTTTTTTAATGAATCTAGATTCCTAGCTCTTACCAGGTAGGTCCAATTTCTGGTAGTAGCAACATGCAGATTTCATTTTCTACGGTGGTTTGTATTGTCTTGTAAATTTATTAATTAAAAGCATTAACTAATCGCTGTTTTGTTTTACTTTTGCAGATTGCTTGTAGTAGGAAATTTTTTATGACTTGCACTTCAGATCAAAAATTGTTTACTTTTCCTTTTTTGGTTATTGCTTTCGGAGGAAATATCTATGACTTTCACTTCAAAAATTGTTTCCTTTTTTTTCTTTTTTTTCGTCATTGCTTTTGGTAGGAAATATATTTATTATGACTTTCACTTCAGACCAAAGAATTCTTAATGCAGGGAAAAGATGAAAGTAGCAAAGTTGTATATCAAAATTAAGAGCAGTGAAATTGATTATATTACTAATTTGCCTTGAACTTTGAGTCGAAGAAAAAACTTACCCACATTCGATATTTACATTAATGTAATGTGTACATAGTAGGTGCTTTGACATACACCACTCTCACTAAATCATATGTAATTTGAAAGAAAGATAGTTTGATAAGCAAGCATGTTGGTCGATAAGAAAGATATTTGAAGCAAGAAATTTTGTATCCCAGATGCAGATTCAACCTAATGGCAAGAGTATGATCAGGCAGATACATGACTTTAGTGGATCATTCTCTACTCTAAGGGTAAGCCTCAGAAAGCTCAAGTCTTCAAACTGGTTTGCACTGAAGTCACATATGCCATCTGGATTGAGAGAAATGCGAGAATATTTGAGAAGCAAAGTAGAAATCGGGAAGCTATAGCAAAGGAGATTGTGTATGTTGCATGTGTTGGAGCTAATCCTAGAATATACATTGTAATTCATAGTTTTGAGTTTCTAGTTAGCTTGTGTGATGTGTATTGAGATATTAGCATGCTGTGTATAGTTGCTATTGGTTTGTAATTCTGCACTTTGGTGATTAATAAAAAACTTTTAATTACCAAATATATATATTACTTAAATTGATATCAATTTTTTTCCTTAATTAATTAACAATTGTAAATTGATATCATTTGATCTAATATTCTATGCGGATAAGTTTTTAGTACAAAATTAGTGTAAAGATAGGGTAGGATTGCGAATTTTTGGACCACTTATTAATATTCATTTCAAATGTAATTGAGACATAACTAAATTCTAATGCGGAAACAGAATCTGAAGAAAAATAAAAATTCCCTAAGCACAAAAAAACTCCAACAGTGTATGCTGAAATTCGAAAATTTCTTACATGAAAAATTCTAGGGTGTGCTAGAGTTTTAAAACCCAATGGGTATGCCTACTTATTCCCTTTAAAAAAAAAAAAAAGGAGCAAATCTTTTTATCTTTTAGTGGTTATTGCTTTTCGAAGGGATTATCTTCCTTATGATTTCCCTTCAAACCAATTAATCCTTAATGCAGAGTGGAAAAGAAAGGAGCAAAATTGTAGCTCAAGATTAAATGCAATAAATTGATAATAATTTTAATTGCCTCAAACTTGCGTTGGAGATCAAACTTATTCACACACATAATAAACATCGTTATCACTACCAGGAGTATTACGGACTAGAGTTCTGGCTACGGATTCGGCAAAATTCATTAATTTTGACATAAATTTAATATTTGTGTTAAAAATTCACTTAATATGTATAAATAATTTATTCAAAATACAATAAACGGTAGGCTTTTGATTTATTCTTAAGCACTCGTAGCACGAGGTCAATTCATTTGGTGAAATGGTCAAATGACTCAAATGAGCCAAGGAATAATTGAAGATATTTAAGCTTTAAAGTGTAAAATTGCCTCACATACTTAATGATAACATAAAGTGGCAAAATTGAGACTTGGCTTCCAAGTATTAGAAAATTGACCCATTATTCTATTCTACGTGCATTTCCTAATCCATTTGCGCAGCTTTTTTGGCATAGCTTTGAATGCTAGAATTTGAAACATAATCCAAAGTCTAAAATAATAGTATTAAATTCAGAGGAAACTAGATTATCATTGCCCCTCAATTGATCAAAAAGATCATAAGGAATATGCTTTATTAGTTCTTGTCCCACTAGTCAAAATTGAAGTCTTTGACTTCAGAAAAGAAAAAGAAAAATATGGTAGACATTTAATTATCACATAAGCTGCACTATGTAAAAAATTTAATTGGAAGGGAAGTTTAAGATATTTATTTTAACTTGTATATCATGTGGGTGATGGTCGAGAAAAAAAAAAGAATGTATGCTTGAAATTTAGTTTGATAGAGAAATAATAAACATGATAATCTAAACTTTGAATGGTTTAACAATATTCGAATGTAAAAAATTGTACTAGTTTTGTCGAAGATGTAGAATTATGTCAAATAAGTTTGAGATATACAAAATGGAAAAAGTATCATGTAATTTGAAATAGGAGAATATAATCTCTTAATTATATTATATTGTATGATGAGGGTAGAGAAATGTCGACATGATACTCTTATTTGAGAGGTGAATTAAAGAAATTACTAATAAAAGAACCATATCATTGTAGAACTCAAGATAGCTAAAACTTAAGAGCTTAAAATAATTTAATAACTAGTTGCATATATATATAAAATTAAGATATAAGTACAAGTCCTGTCTTTTTCTTCTATCTCTTTTACTTTATTTTTGTTTAACCATACCTACTGCTCTAACTCTCTAAGTAGCCGGCAATTAAATATAAGTTTGTTCAAAGACGGGGAGCAATATAAACTTTTATGGCCTAATTAATCTTGTATCATTAGTTCATTAAATTGCTGTCAAGAATGAAAGGTGTATATTTTATTAACAATAATTATCATTAAGGGAAATAATTATTTTAACTAATTGATTAGGATATGAAGCACACAATTAGAACTAAGACATAGTATGTTTTTGTCTATTCAGTTTATTTATTGATCAATCAACAAATCCTTATCCCAAAAATATTTTGTTCGGTTGTTTTAAAAAATTGTTTTGTCACATAAATTCTTTGAAAAATTTAACAAAATTGATAACCTCATTGGAGTTGTTAGGTGATAATATCATAAAAAGTCTATGTAATTCCATTGTAAAAAAAAAAAAAAAAAAGAGTAGAAAAATTGCATTTTTGGCGTATTTTAGCAAATGCTTGGTCCATCAAACCAATTAATTAAAGTTTAAGTTATGTGTTGTCAATGTAAGAAGTTTTTACACCATCAAGTCAATTTGTATTTGTTGCAACAGGTAACATGTTTTATTTTAAAAATTACAAATGTCACATTTTAAGAAAACTTACTGCAAATATTCTTTAGATGACCTAATAAAAAAAATACATTAAAGATGTATATAACTCAAACGCAATTAATAGTAATAATAGCACATTGACTTATTCTCAAGAATATCCTCTAAAATAACCATAAGGTTCCCTACAACTAAGAAATAACTTAAGAAATAAGAATAACTTGGTCTTAACTCTTAGCCAAGTAAATCATTAAGCATTTGGCTATGACTCTATCCTTATCATAAACTAATCAAACTTTCATTAATTTAATCCTACGGAATATTCTTCGATGTAACCAATTAAACTTTAATAACATTTCACAAAACAAGAAATTAACATAACTTTACAACAAAGAATTGTTCAAAACAAAATAAAACAAAACAAAACAAAAAAAGACGAAAAAAGTCTTTTGCTTAAAGCTTTTAGCCTTTAGCTTATTAACGTGTGTAGCTGTCATAATTTATAACGCGGTTGTCTTTTCCCTACGTATTTTATTCCTTAACCCTACCAACGTCCATAGCCACCTCAATTTCATATATGCATATGCTTAAATCAGCTTAATTACGGATTGGGCTCTTCTCCATTTTCTTTCTCTCTATTTTCCCCAAGTTCTATCTTAGATTAGAGACACATAGCATAAGTTATAATTAATGACTAAGATTTAATTGATTAAAATAAGACCCTAACCATAATTTAAATAATTAATAACTTATCCATAAATATATTAAAATATTTTCTCTCTCTTCCTATTTTAATATTCCATCTTTTTTCAATCATGACAATTCTTTAATGATGATATGTTTCAGAATATAGACAACTCTTTCAGAAATATATAATTACCAATTGAATAATGGAGTCTATATTATGTGAATTAGTAAGCATTACAATGGAAAATATCACCAATTGAATAATGGGTCTATTAGGGGGAAAAAAATTAAGTGGCAAAAAATAATTAGATAATACAGAAAAGATATTTTATGGGGTAGGAAAAGTAAATAGGAAGAGAGAGAAAAATATTCTATATATTTATGGATAAGTTATTAATTATGTAATCATGGTTAGGGCTTTATTTTAGTCAATTAAATCTTAGCCATTAATTCAAATCCATGTCATGTGTCTCTAATCCAAGATAGAACTTAGACCATTAATTCAAATCGATGCCATGTGTCTCTAATCCAAGATAGAACTTAGAGAAAATGGAGAGAAGGGAAATAGAGATGAGCCCAATCCCTTAATTACGTACTCATAATTTAAAGTTAAATTTAAACTTTTAGAACTGAACACGTTGTACTATTGAAATTATACGTTTAGAATTTAATACCTGTCAAAATTTTAGTAATATTTCGCATATGTTATATTTATTTTTAACATCAAAATATTGGATTCAGTTGAACTTGAACCAAATAAAACAAGAAAAGATTTACCCTGCTTTTGTTAAAGCTACTCTTTAAGTTTTGTCATAACTGCGTCTCACCAGTCACCACCATACAACATACATACGAAAAAAGCACAAAAATGCTGCACCTGCGTGGCCAAACCCTAAAGCCCTTTTTCCGATCAATTTCCACCACCGCCGCGGGCGGCTCCGCCGTAAAATCTCATCACAACGATGACAAGAACAACCACGGGTTCCTTCCAGCAAACAAGCACCTTAATTCATGGACAGAACCTAAAGATCCTAAAGAAGCTGAAGCTAAGCTCGCGTTTTTACGACGCGAATACGCGAAGAAAGTGAGGGAATTTAGGAAAGAGTACATACATGAAATGGAGATGCAGAGGATTGAGAAAATGAGGAAAGACGAAGCGAAAAAGGAAGCGCAAAGGATTGCTAATGAAGAGAGGAAAGTTGCTAAAGCTGCTGAGAAGAAAGCTAAAGCTATGGAAAGAGAAGCTGCTCAACAAGAGTTCCGCAAAACCCTGGTATGTAATTATTTCTTTGTCTTGTATGTGGGAGAGGCACAGAGCTAGCCTCCTCTGCCCATCTTCTCCCTATTTACTAGTATTTGGGTGTGCTCGGTATGAAGGAAATGTTTTTCTTGCTTATTTTCTCGTGTTCCTAAAGGGTTCATGTTGAGTGGGGAATTATGGCGGGGACTAGTCGTCTTATGATATCCTTGCAATAGGTCTTATTTTATAAGGTGATGTGCCAATTTGCAAGCAAATCCACTGGTTCAGGCCAATTTGCAAGCAAATCGACTAGTTCAGGAACCTGCCACCTATGTCTCGTCACATAGGGATTAGGTAATATGCGTACCCAAATGGCAATAATTCAACCACTCTCATTGATATTATGATTTTAAGTTTGATTCCCAAGGTTATTATTCCAACTCTTGGACCAAGTGGCTAATTCAAAAAATTAGATGTTTTAGGTTTTGAGTTGGGGATACGGGTTTCGAAATACGCATCTAACTCTATCGATATTTGTTGTTCATTTGAGTCGAAACTGTTGTTCTGTCGAACCTGCAAAACTCATGTTAACTCTCCCACTGCTTCGGCCACTAGGAAATCCTCACAATGTTATAGGCCCAAATGGAGCAAAATAGATGTACAGGATTCATTTTACTAGTTAATTGTAAAATTTAGTGCTCTTGCTTCAAATCCAAACAAATCAAATGTTAATTGTAGCTCTCAAGTTCGCTCAGTTTAGACTAAAACTGTACATATTCCATCTTATAGCCACTCAAACTTGGACATTCAACAGTTAGCAAGGGGGGTTGTTATCCCTCTAACAAGTTTTTCAAATGTTTGATATAATCTTTTGACGCGTGGGTGGTTTATGTAGAGCCTCTAACTCATGTATACATTCATTGTGATTCCTTCCTTAATAGTAATTTATCACATTGTGAGCTATATTTGTTGTATAGTGCCGCCTCTTCAATACAGATCCATACACGATGAGGTACATGCATTGGAGCCTTGTTTACTAAAACACTCCCTAAGTGAGGCAAATTGGCTAGGGCCCTGTGTCTTGTTTAAGGGCTTTAACGCACCTCAAGCGAGCTTTTGCCAACATTGTTAGTGATCTTTTTTCATCCCTTTTTTGGAGACGATACATACAGTTCAATTGTAAGCAAGAGTGTACTCTGTTATAGCGTTGAGTATATCTGAAATGCATATAACTTTGCTTGCTAATTTTCTCAATATAGTAAAAATAACGTATCCCGTGCATGTTTAATTATTATGTTTGCAGCTTAAAGAAAGACAGGGAAAGCTTGAATACTGGAGGATGAGGGAAAAGAACTTCTCAGAGAAGAAGAAAGAGAAACAAGATCTTCTTCGACGGCAAAGTTCCATGTGGATTGATGAAAAAGAGTTGGAGAAAAAAGCACTTGAGGCTATCGTTGATACTATTCAACTTTGAATTGTTATTCTTCCTCAAACGATTTTGGTCGACTGTTGTTGGTAGCACTGTTTTGAATAAATTCCAAGATTTTGGACAAGAGGAAAGCTGCTGATTCTGACAAAAAGACTGAAAATTCGAAAAAGAAATCTGCTGCTACCAAGGCCTCTACATGAACTTTAGTCCTTTGGTTTATCCCCTATTTTGTTTCTAGGATAGAGTTGTAGGATTTGAACCCCATTTTGGGTGACAATTCTGTAACTGCATTACAACTCCAATGGCATAGAATGATGAAAGGAGATGTTTTTACTCATTTGTTTCACTTGAATTAGTCAAACTTCCTGAATAGCTTGTTGGGATTATGGAACATTTGAAGAAATTTTGTCATAATCTTGATTTTTAATTTCATGAACTACAGGTTTGGTAATTGAAAGTAGAGTGGAACCAATTGGAGTAATCTGCTTACCTACTTCAACGTCAGTTGCATCTATATATACTTTTGGTTGTCGGAATAAAATAGTTTTGTAGTAGTTCTTATTCAACCAGATTTTTGCTGTCTTTAGACTGTTCCAGAACCATTAAATCATGAAATAGACACATTTTTTTGGTGGGTTTTCTTCTAATCTTGACTGACATACTTTCCTGTGAATGTTTTGGTGATTAGTGATGTGATCTGGTAGAGATATCGAACATTTTGTTTACCGTAAGTGTATTACTACTTATATAGAAGCCGCTAACGGGAGGAGCTTAGGGTCGGGAGGGCATTTTCGGAATTTCAGATGTAATTGCTATTTCTTCCGGTTTTTTTCGTTCTCCAGCTTCACGATTACATCAGACTGATAGCTCCATAATTTTGATTTCAAAGGTATCCCGTTTTGCTTCGTCGCTTCATTCTTCTCTGTACCTGGTCAGTGCGATGCCTGCAGAGTTGTTAGGTCAGTTTTTTTTTTTTTTTTTGCCATTTCTCCTTTCTTTATCCCATCTTTTCTGATTATCAGCGTTAATTTAGATTTAAGATTATTATGTTTAGTTTTAATTTGAAGAATGTTTTCTTCTTATGTTTTGAACCTTGCGATGGAATTTTAAGTTAATTGGTGATTAATTGTTTCACCTTTGTTCTGGTTCGCTGGTTGCATGGATTGTCCTTCATTTCCATCTGTTTTAAGTCTTTCAAAGTGCAGTGACAATGGATTTGAGTTCATTGTTATCTGACATCCGGACCTGCGCTAGAGGTGTTTGAGAAATTGCCCCAAAAGAAGAAACTACTAATCTTTTTGTCTCTGTTAGAACGCTCGTGAATCCAGATTGTCTGACCAAAAATAGCTTTGAATAGGATGTTTCGAAAGTTGGCCCAGCCGTGTAATCTAAGAGCTTAAAAAGGTGATGCATTATGCTTAGGATATGTGAATAAAATAAAAAGAATGAATTAAATTATGGTGTTAAGTTATAAATATTTTTGCTTCAGATCACTTTGTCTAAAAAAAAAAAAAAAAAAAAAAAAAAAAGATCTTCAGTTTCTACATGGCTTTTTGGATTTTGATATTCAAATTGTTCGTCTTACTGTTGGTTTAATCGAGCTGTCTGCTGCTCTCAAGAGCTATAATTGGTCTTTCCACTCACTATGACAGTCACTTATCTTCCTTTTTCTTCTTTCAACTGTAAGTAGAATTATAGTAGGTTAAAGCGTCAACTCTTTTAACTCACAAATAAATAACAGTCTAGAATAAAGCTACGCTGGAAACTACTCTTTGTGGAAGTAAGCCAGTTTCCTGTTCTTCTCAGGAAGAGTATCTTAAAGCCGCAGCTACTACTGCCTACATTTAGGAGGGCTAATTCCAAGTCACATATGACCGTATGCTGTAATTTAGATGTCTCACATAGCTGAGTGTATGAACTGGAAAACATAAACATAGAATGTTATGTCGAAGGAAAGGTTTTCTTTTGAAGCTCAACTGCACATTGAAAGCGCCGTGAAGGGGGGCAGCCTCAACTCATACTGCTTTTTTATGCTTGCCTTTTTGTTTGTTGCTTTAGTAATGGTGCCTCTTTTTTCCCCCCACGGATACCAGTCTATACATTTCTTGTCTCAAAGTTTCATCTCAGCAGCTGGTTTGGCTGAGCAGGGATGCTTGCTCTTTTCTGAAGAAGGCATTAGTCCTGCAGATTATATCGTATTCAAGTTGTACATAAAGTTTAAAAAAACTATAAACTACCCCATGGGTCAGGAAAAATAGCAACCAACAAAAAGTAAGTTAGCTCATGTAAATGCTTGGAAGAATGGAGTTCACCAACTTCGAGAGGTTGTTGCTGGTATAGCCAATGGATGCCTTCCGTAATGAAGGATTAGAGAGGAATTTCAGAGTGCTATTGTCATGGTGAATGCTAAAAGAATTGATGAACCTACTACTGCGGAGCAACTTCCAAAGTATTAATTGAGTCTGTTGAATTTGATAAACTGATTTTGGGGTTTATAATTTGTAACCTTTTTGTCTTTCTTTGTAGGAAGCAAGTGATTGATTGTGGTCAAATGGCATATCCAGAGGTTAGTATCGTATCCATTTAATGTACCATGCTCTTGTAAGGTCCAAACTTATAATGAAATCCTAATGTAGGTCAAAGTTCTGCTAATATCCAACCTGCTCTGTCATTACTATGTGCATGAATGTGTAGGAAAAACAATTCTGCTAAACATGTTTCTTCCGACTGGAGTGGAAGACACTTAAATTGGAAAATCCCTATTGAAGGTTGTATCAGCTGTAAGCTTTTGATGGTTTAGCAATTGATTGCTTCTTGGTTTGTCATTATAAATAAAAGGTCAGCAAAGCTGGAGAAGAAAACTGAAATCTATGAGCGCAGCTGTACGTAATTCAGTATATTTCCTAAAATTAGTGATTCAACCTGCCAATTTGGTCCCATGATCACTTCATACTTGTCATGCTGTTATATGGTTATACCAGTTAGCCAGTTGCAAGCTTCTTTCAGTACTCTCATTGAAGAAGAGTCAATTAGCATTGGTGAATAAATTACTTGGCGGTGGAAATATAAGCATTTATTTTGCTGAATAAGAATGGGTTCGTGACATTCATTTTTTGGGACAACATCTACGTGTTTGATGTAATGAGTTCACTTATAAGACTGGTTCTACCTGTTGAAAGAAATAACCAGCATATGAAGCCAAAGCTGCAAAAAGGAAGGCCGAGTATGAAAAGCTCATGAATGCTTACAACAAGAAGAAGGTAAGCTCCCTGTAACTTTTTTTTTTTTAAAAAAAGATTCATACGGTCTTGCAGCATATTTATCATCATTATAAAGCTAGAAAAACTGGCTTCCTTATTATCATTTCACCAATAAAACTAGCCGAAAAGCTCAAACGATGAGGGCGAAGAAGAAGAATCCGAAAAGTCAAAATCTGAGATACATGACAAAAATATCGAGGACAATGGGTAGCTATTAATAGTTTTCGCAATTCTTGAGTATTTTATTGAGTTGACTTACTTATGAGTGCATGTAATAGGTTTAAGTTTATGTTGACAACACTGTTACGGCTCACAGTTCTCCCTCCTTTGAGGGTTGCTAAAACAACAGTGTTGTCGACTTACAATCCTCCCATCTGTAAGGATGTGAGAGAATAAATTCATATTGATTCATCATTCTACTTCCCCTTTTCTGTTTCTCATTTAGAAATGATTATTTGCCAACAAATTGGAAAATTTTTTATCGATGATCCTTACAGTTGTGCAGATCAATCGAGACACACTCACCCAAGCAATACTTTCTCCGCTTCACTTCTGAGCAGAATATATCGTAACAACCTTTTAACTCTTGACATTTGGTTGTTGTACATATTGTCACTACAGATTTATGTACAATGTATATAAAACAATATAACTTTATTCATGTTGGGCCCGGGAAAAGCACGGGCTATCCTTACTAGTATTGGTAGAGATTTCAAATATTCTGTTTACTACTGTTTAAGTGTATATTTCATAAACTTTTGCAGATCTTAAATAGCAAATTTGGAAGAGCTAAGCTGGGAGAAGATTGGAGCACAATTAGTAGAGCATGTGAAGCAAAATTGAACAGAGAACCCCCAAAATTATCAAGTGGATCAAACCAACCACTGAAAATGTGAAACTGAACAGTGATGGAAGCTGTCTTCTAGGCATAAGTGGAGGTGGAGGACTGATCAGGAATAACCAAGGGAATGTTATTTTTGCCTATTCAATTCCCTTGGGACCAGGAACTAGCAATATGGCAGAAGCAGCTTCTATGTTGTTTGGACTCAAATGGTGTGCCGCAAATGGATACAAGCTAGCTATTGGAGAAACAGATTCTCTCCTCATCACCAAATGCATCAGAAGGGAGTGGAAAGTACCCTGGAAGATCCTCAACATTATAGAAGAAATCCAAGAACTAATTGAAGAGCATGGATTTGAAATATTACACTGCTTCAGAGAGGCCAAAAGACCTGCTGATAAACTAGCAAGTTTGAGCCACAACTCAGATTCAATCCATGTCTTCAACTCCTTTGTAGGATTACCTAATCAAGTCAAGGGTCTTGTTAACATGGACAAATGGAATTTACCTTCATTTAGGATCAAAAAAGCCAAACCAGCCCACATCATATATGATCCTCCTCAAGTTTTGTACATTTAGTTTTCTTTTTGGTTAGGACTAACCTTAACAGTCTATTCTCAATGATCATGTACACATGTTCAAACATGTTCCCTTTCTTTTTCTTTTTTGTGTCCTAAGAGAATATATATGGTTTACAATGTAGCGCCACTTGTACTGGACACAACTTCATGCCATGCTTTCTTGGCTTTACACCTGGTTGCCTTATTTAATGGATAGAAACTGATGCAATCTGATAATTCAGGTCACTGTTCCTTCACTGGCTTCTGTCTACAATGAATATGCTTTGAAGAGCCAATTCGAGACTAGCATTTATCTTCAGGTGAAAGTTCTATTTTGATCACTCTCTAAAATGCTTTAAGCTGCTGCAGTGAGTTTGACGTCATTCAACTGGATCCCAGGCAAAACAATTGACAGTAGCTTCTTCTTCTGTCATTTCCCATATTTCTTCACTGTCAGTTTGAACCCTCACATGGAATTGTATATTGATTTGCTAATAAGCAGATTTTTCTGAGCAATATCTTTGTTTGGTATACAAAGTTACTAGTATAATAATCTACATCTTCAAGTAATGAAATGCTTGAAACCTCTAGGTGTGGTTTGTTTAATAGATGTGTATGACTTTATTAACGATCCATACAAACAACTAAACTGCTCTTTGCAGAATTTGTTTTTGTACGGATATGGTGCAATCTTCAGCTTCCTAGGCATACTTGGAACTGCCATTTACAAAGGTATGAGTAGGAAATCTTATCCTTTTTGTGTTGCCTAAGAATCAAGCTCTCTTGGCATTGATGAACATGTGATTAATGCATAATATCTGAAAAAACTGATCGAATCAGTAACTTCTTTCAAATTCTAGCTTCAGGTTATCTTTATGTTCGCTCCTTTGTAACTTTAACCTCTTTGATGAATTAGTTACACATATATTGTTGTCTCTCATTGAAGCAAAAATCAAGAGTAATTCAAGACATTCTGATTCCTGTATCTTTGTACTATTGCTTCCCTGAAGTGTCTGGTTATTAGAGTCTATAGTGCTTGGATAGATAACCAATCCTAGTATCAAGCTTATTGGGTGGTGCTATTAAGATTTTTCTTTGTGGTGCCCTTTTCTTTTCCCAAGATTCCAGAAGAATCAGTCGAAGAAGTATTCAATGGTTACCTCTCTTGAGATGTTTCGACCAGCTCTTCTAAGTATTTCGTCTTTAAGGACATAAAGCACGTGGGGCACTGAAAAAGTGTCGCTTTTATCAAAGTAATCCCTATCCCCATCCCCATCCCCTGCAATTGAGAGATACTGTTTTCTCTCTTAACTCTCTGTATCATCGTTGCCACCGTTCCATTTGTTTGTATTTTCACCTAGTTGGGGGCCCAATATCTAGTAGGCAATTTAATATTACGTCCCTTATTCTGGTCAAAGGCTTTTTGGCTCGATCCATAATGGGGAGATAATACCTCGAAAGATAACCTTCCCAATTAATTCATGCTGGCAACAAATAAGAGAAATGCGGTAGATGATGCTCTAAGACATGAAGGGAACCGGATCTCTTGGAGTATTTCTTTAGAAGGCTTTTAGGATTGGGAGTTGAATGAGGTGGAATCTTTGGCAAGGCTTTATAGCCTTAAACAGTCTGGTAATTATAAAGAAAATTATTTGCACAGTTGGGTCAAGCAGATAGAATGATTTGTAAAGTTTCACCATCAAAATGCTTCTTAGTCAAGTGTTACTGTACTAATACAGATGCCTTGTTCAATGGTGGAGAGCTGAACCCCACGTGGTAAGCTATGTGGAGTTTGCTCAAACACGGAATAAAGCATCATGTGTTGTCTGGAAAGCGATCCTGAATTCCTGATAGCAGACAAGTTGCTATCTGCCTGGGAAGAGAGGATGAATTGTGGTATGTTACCATTGTCAATTAAACAAAAAAAAAAAAAAAAAAAAAAGGAATTGTGGTGAGTTGGTGTTGCATGTGCCCAAAGCATGGATAGGATGTGGATCATCTTTTATTGCACCGTGAGATTGCTTCAGAATTTTGCGCCTTAATATTATATGTCTGAAGATAGTAGCGAAATATTGGCAAGGTGTTCGTCATGTGCAGTCGAAAGGATAAAGAAGCAGATAAGGAGGATAGCCCCTCTCTGCTTTTTTCGAGTGTTACAGAGAGTAAGAGATAGTAGAACATTCAAGGGAAAAGAGATTCGATTACCAACAGTCAAGAGTTCTCTTTTATTTCTTTTATACTGTTTATGTAGAGCGATATACCAACGTGTTGGGATGGTTAGAGGCTTTCTGTATATGACTATTACTGTGGTGGGTGATCCAGTGACGGTAAAGTTGTTTTAAGGTGGACCTCAAGCCTCCTAGTGTTATTTTGGTCGGGATGTAGATGATCTTGGAGAAAGAAAGATTCTGCCAATTGTGGTGTGGCAAAAATATGTATGTCTATCAACTATCAAGTCACCAAAACGGAAAATACAGAAAAAACCTCCAGTCACTTTAGTGATATAATTAGCATCCTTCATCTGTGCAATCTTTGCATATTAAGAAAGGCCTTGAGTAATGGTTGGATCAAAAATACCAGGAAAGCATCAAATAAAGACATAAACACAACATGATATTTTTATCCACTCCACTTCTACTCAATACAAGGAAGAAAGCATCCTTTATATAGGTGTAGGATTTCTTCCACAAGTAAATGTCAAGAAAGTGGGTAGCAAAATTAATGTTTAGTGGGGTAATTAGTAGGAGATAGTGTTTTTGTGGTTACAATAGTTACAAGAATGATGTCATAACAGTTACTCATCATCATTTAAAAGGAACTCCCTCCGGATCAAAAAAAGAGTCCACTTAGCCATTCACACACCCCTTGAGAAACTACTCACTCCTAGAAAAGAATATGTAAATTGACTAAACGACCCCTAATTAAATAGGCATTGGGATTTGATCACATATCACTTAATAGGGGCAAATCTGGAAAGATAAGGTTAGTTGTTCCTTGATTTAATTTGTGGACACTTTTTTTGACCCAAGAAAAAAAGGCTAAGTGGAAACCTTTTTTTGATCCGGACGGAGTAACAAAATGGACCTGGATGGTATCACCCTTAGATGGAATACCTTCCATAGCAGGATCCTCACTTGCATACACTTCCCAGGTCTTTTGAGTTTGCCTATGATGCATCAATCCACCTCTCTCATTGTTGAAGATTTGTTTCTACTTCTGGTTGTTGGTTTGTGCACAGAGCTTATTTTCTCCCTTTACTAGCTGCTAATTCTGTCTCAAATGCTCTTCAGGACCCGACAGTTTCGATATCTTACGGGGACACTCACGAGCAACAATGTTTTTAATATGCAATAATGCAGCTCAGGGAATCCTGTCTTCGTTTTTCTTCAAGTATGCAGGTGAGGCCTCTCTTACGTATTTTGGCTTCACAAGTAGATTTTTGGCTATTATCAATGGAGGTAATATGATATATTTTCAAAGATTTGATTGAATTATTAACATGGAACCTCTTGCATAATTATTAACATGGAACCTCTTGTTATGCACCTGACAAGATTCATCATGCTTACATCCCGTCTAACCATCCCATTTATATTCCACAAAATTTGGTGTTTTATATTTCTGTTGTATGTGGACTCGAGCTTTTTCCTCCTTAAATTTGTCCAACTTCTGCGTGCCAAAAGGGGTCGCTTCATTTTTTTAATTGTTCTGCATGTGCTATTGAATCTAGGTTCCTAGCTCTTACCAGGTAGGTCCAATTTCTGGTAGTAGCAACATGCAGATTTCATTTTTCTACGGTGGTTTGTATTGTCTTGTAAATTTATTAATTAAAAGCATTAACTAATCACTGTTTTGTTTTACTTTTGCAGATACAATTCTGAAGATATATTCATCAACTGTTGCCACTGTTTTCACTGGAATAGCATCTGCTGTTCTGTTTGGGCATCCCCTTACTATGAACTTTATCTTAGGAATCTCCATTGTGTTTATCTCGATGCATCAGGTTATATTTGGATGCTGTTATCTATTTCGAGTGGCATGCTTAATTTTTTGCTTGGACTCACGTTAAGCTTCAATTTTCAGTTCTTTTCACCTCTTGCAAAGGTCAGGGATGAGACACAAAACAGCAGTCTGGAAATGAATTCTCAAAAAAACTACAGGTGCAGTCTTCTTTCAAGTTTCAAGCTTTGTGAAAGCAAAACTGATATAGACAAGAAATCGGGGTTTCAAACCCCGTAACGTCTTTTCTCGATAGGCTCTCAGATGCTTATTTCTAGATTTGCCGTTTAGATTATTTTGGATTAAATGCTTATCATTCTTAGGATTTGCTGGTGTCAAAAGTCTGTCTAAACTCCCAAGAGTATGGGGGATACTGGACACAGGCTACCGTGCATACATATGTATGTTTGCAGACACTATTAAAGAATTGGAAATATGCAAGTCCTGTACACTATTGATAGAGTATACCAGTATACTGATGTGAGAATATCTAGGATTCAGATGTTAAGAAAGTTTAGTGCCCTTCGTATGCTAGTTGCAAGTTGAAACTGGGTGAATCTTGGAGGGCCAATGGCAGAGTTTATTTGGAAGCAAAATAGGAATTTCTTCAGGTTCCTCGTTCCCAAGAGCAGAGAGGGCTTATTGTTTTATTTTGAGTGGACATGGAATCAGACAGAGTCAAGATGAAACACTTGTGTCTAAACTATTATTTTTCTATATGTGATCTTATTAACTATCATCTTATTAACTATGCAGGTGTCATAGCTAACCATAATTATCACTTTGATAGTTTGATGTTGTGCGAAGTCTTTAGTTATTGTGTTGCCTTATCTTACAACACATTTGATATCATCATTCTGGTGTTTCTTCGTTAGAATAAAATCTGAGTGCTTGATCTCTACAGGTCAAAGGATGGATCCGTCATAAATATGGCGGCTGGGGCAAATGAAGATGTAAGACTCTGATCTACTTGCAAAGACATTTTTTTTTTCCCAATAGATTATGCATGCGTGTATTTCTCTCATCTTCCTTTTTTTTTTTTTTTTTTTCACATTTTACTGGCTAGCCATCGCGTAGGACCTGATGAGAAAGAACCCCTTCTTCCACGTTAGTTACTATAGGTATGTGAATCACCTGGGACTCTTTTGTGCTGTTGAATGATATCTGTATTATATGATTGCCTTTGCAGTCTCAGTTTGTCAAACAGATTTATACGAGTGGACTTCAAATAATTAGTTCATATCTTTATCCAAAAGAATATATAATAGTTTAGTTGACTAAGTTTCAGCGTACTTGATGGATGGTTTTACAGAAGCAAGGTGTTAAGACGTGTCGTTGGCCCTGGCCAAACTCTTAGGTCTGCTGTTTGATCCCCATTAAAATTGATAATGTCTTCCATTTTTGAGAAATATCAAGTTTATATCTAAGCGATTTGAACAACCTACTCTATATTCCTAATTAAATATTCAAAAATATTAGTTTAGGCGTTTAAAAGTGACACCTTGTGGATGTGGCTGAGCATACCTAATTCTACAGACGAGGTGGAACTCATCTTACTCTGTTCATCATAATAAAACTTTGTCTGTATCGGTGCTTGAAACTTAATAATGTGTCTGAAAACAGATCCAGCTTGGTACCTCCTAGTTGTGAATCTTCTACTATATATATATATAATTATGTGCATAGGTTCCAAGGCATATTTCGTACTATAAACTATGGCGTAATGTTTTGCTATTATCAATGGTTTACGTGGGATGTGACACTGATCCTAACCCTTCCCTTAAAAATGATCCACAGTTGGTAATAGGAAATTCAAAGTACGTGATAAATTATAAATCGTGATGTGCTCTAGAGTATCTATTGATCCCTGAATTTTGAAACATGGCAGGATGAATACTGGAGAAACATCTTTGGCTGGTCAGTACAGATAGATAGTTCCCTTGATATTTAACATCAGTATGCTAAGAAGAGAAATTTTTCACCTTCCAGATGGGGAGAATTCTCTTCAATGAGAATTTGCTATAGCCCTTTTTTATAGTATGTAATGAGGGTTTTATAGTAGGAACCACGGTCGTTAATGTTGAATTCTGGATGATGTGTATCATCCGTTTTTGTATAGAGTTTAGCTCATAACCCAGACATTATTATCACATATGTCACTAGAATCGCGTGCAGAGTATTGTCTTGCTAGCTGTAAAGACATTATGCATGCACATTTATATGTAAATTTGCTCTGTGAATTCAAAGTTAATGAATAATAGTAATAGAAATAGAAATAGCCGTGGTTCTCTCTCTCTCTCTCTCTGGATAGGAATGGGGGTACCCTATAAATCCCTATCCAGCTTGTAATTTCGCAGCGAGGTTTATTTGAAAATGAGTATGACGAAAAAGAGGAAGTGTTTGAACGTGAATATAGATGAAGTAGGAGTAAAGGATGAAAGTTTTGCGATTTAACACAGGCTGCTTATTTTTCTACTCCTTTATCATACCATCCATGAGAAAACCTGAGGAAGAAAAAAAGTGAAACTGAAGTTGTCAACGAAAGAAATGAATTATGGTGCCATTGAACACTTTTCTAAGTATGCTAAAGGGATTCGTGAAAGTTTGTACAAAATAAAAGCATCTTTGGAATTTACCATGAAATCTTGTCAGCTTGTATATGCCTCGACTAAAGGGATCTTGGGACAATCAAAACTTTTTGATGTGATTAATATATCAAAACGTGAAATCAACTCGTCATGGGTCGATATGAATTATGATTGTAAGTTAAAAGTGGCATCCCAATGTTTAAAAATGGGAAAAGGGGCAAACAAACTCCTTTACTTTAGTTTATTGGCTAATTTTGCTTTCCGTTAGCCAGTGTGGTTAAATATACCTCTTCTGTTACAAATTGGGGCCAAATATACTCCTACCAAAGTTTAAAAAATATTCTTTATTTCGAACATATTCCCACACAAGCAAGTCCTGTTATTAGAATTGAGTGACATGTACGTCACATGGTATTTAACTTATTCTATGTGGTGCCTACATGACTTTTATAAAACAATCTAGATTTTTTTTATTTTTTTTTTAAATCTGGGAAAAAATGGCTTTTATTAAAAATCTGATTTTTCTTTTATTTTAATAAAACCTATTTTTAAAAGTATATTCTCGAAAATTTGGATATTTTAGCTAAAAATCTAGAAAATATTTTTTTTTTAAAAAAGTGTCCTAATTTTATTTTTTTAAAATCTGGATTAATTTAAAAAAATCTGAAAAACTAATTTTAAAATAATCATTTTCAATTTTTTTAATAAAAAATTTGATTTTCCAGAATTTTTTTTAAGAAGCAGATTTTATAAAATTAAAAAAAAAAAATCAGACTTTTAATAAAAATCATTTTTAACAGAATTATTTTTAGAAAAATTAATTTTCTAGATTGTTTTAAAAATATTGTCACATAGGCACCATATAGAATAAGTTAAATGCCATGTTACATCAATGTCATCCAATTCAATGACTATACTTGTTTATGAGGGAATATATTAGAAATGAGGAGTATTTTTAAAACTTTACTATTAGTAGGAGTATATTTGGCCTCAACTTGTAACGAGAGGGGTATATTTAACTACTTTGGTTAATGAAGAATATAATTAGCTAATAAACTAGACGGTATATTTGACCCATTTCTCTTTAAAAATAGGACCACTTGTTTTGAAAGCTTCATTTGTTTGCTTTTATTGACTTCTCTTTTGTTTTTTCTTTGAAGCATAAATTATAAGTACCTTAACTTTCCATGAAAGGGGAACGTGCTTGTACTTCTTTCAGATAATTAAAACTTTGGTAACGAATCCGCAAGTGCATGGCAAGCTACTAACTGCCTATTTATTGCTTTAATATAATGGACATTCTTTTTTTTCTTTATTTGGAACCAATGTTTTTGCTTTATTCCTTTTAAATAATTCAATTCGATTACTAAAAAATATTCCTTCACAACCCGTTTTTATTAGATAGACAATTTTTGTATTTTATAGTCAGTATTTAATCATTTCAAGTTGAATATCTTAGTCTGAAAACATAAGTTATCCTCCTGACAAGAGGTACTATTCCCAGTCTCTACACCAAGTTGGTGACAATACTCAGTGTAATAGTCAATTCTTCTTGCAACAGCCGGAGGATTGCCACCATCACACTCAAACGGGCCATAAATAGCTCGAATCGTCGCCCCGAAACCTAGGCCAGAATTAATGAGAGAGTGGCAAGTGTTCATCCAGTACCACAAGGTTGTCTTGAATGATATAATGTTATCTCTAGCCACGATATCGGGGTCGTTTAGGCCATCGGATCCGATGTCTTTTCCGGTTGGGCTGTAGTTGAAGTTCCATGACAGTTGGATGGGTCCTCGACCGTAATATTTCTTGCCGGAGACACAAGGGTACTCTATGTTTTGCTCGTCGCAGTAGTTCCTAGATGGACCATTTATCTCACTTATGTAGCACATGTCTGCAAAAAAGAAAAATATTCTATGGTGTTAGTTGAGTAAAGTGCACACTTGTTATATGTGATAATTAAGTTGTAAGGAATTAGGTTAGGTGGTGGTGGAGTTTTAGGGGTAGGGTAGGTAGTCAATACGGAATGCCATTTATGAAATTTATTTTTTCCTATTTAAATTAGGAAAGTCATTTCCCAAGAAGGAAAAAAAAAATTAAAAAATTTGATCAACCAAAAATGAGAAAATTGCAAAAAATATATCTATACCAAACACACCCTGAAGATTAAAGATTGTCATTCATTGTAAAACAAGTTCAAAGGAAATTAAGGCTTATCATAAGTTGTAAGAAAAATGACTCACGTCCAGCCTCATGATCGTCAAATGAGCAAAGAAACCGACAATCTCACGCTTGGCATAAAATAAAATTTCTATGTTGTTAGTTGAGTAACGTGCGCACTAGTAGGGGCAGATCTAGCTTAGAAGTTATAAGTTCACGTAAATTCAATAATTTTTGCCTAGACCCTATTTATGTATTAAGTAATACACGAAATATTTGACTGTGAACTTAGTTATTATTAATTTTATATTATTCGCTTTGTTTCAATTTATGTGAACCTATTTCCTTATTAGTCTGTGCCAAAAAGAATGACCTCTTTCTATAATTAGAAACAATTTACCTTTACGAAATGATTTGTAGCTACACAAACCATATATGACTCATTTAACACCACAAGTTTAAAAGTCTTCTCCTCTTTTTTAAACTCCGTGCTCAGTCAATTGAGTTCACATAAATTGAAACGGAGCGAGTATTAACTTGAGTCGATATAGGAATCAATAGATTTCAAAACTCGAATGCGCCTCTGTTCACATGTTATATGTGATAAGTTGTATGAGATTTTAGATTAAAGATTTTGATTCTTTTTAAAACACGTTCAAAGGAAATTATATAAAGCATGTGATAAGTTGTAAGGAAAATGACTCACGTCCAGTCTCATGGGTGACAAGAGCAAAGAAAGCGGCAATCTAACGCTTGGTATCATTAGAGGAACCAATAGTTGCAAAGCGAGGATAAGATTTCAGAGCTTCAAGAAATGCTGCTCTTGTGAAAAACCCTTTGCCATCACAGCTTGATTAGCAATTCCATTAAAGAATGATTCAGTAACAATATCAGAAATTCCATTATTATTATTGTTTGTCGAAGTAGTAGTATAACAAGATCCTTCTTGGCAGCCTTTCCCACAATAATCATTTCCATTGCCACAATAACCCCATTTGCTGCAGCATAAACCTTTTGCACACCCACATTTCTGAGCCATTATCCATCTTGGAATTAGAACTATAGCTATAGTATAAATAAAAATTAAGTTCTTTCTTGAAGAAAAAATGTTAATCATTTTTGGTGTGAGTATGGAGGAAATTAAATAAAAGACTAATAAAAGATAGAAGTATTTATAGAAGCAAAAGATGAGCTAGTAGTGTTAAAAATTGTTCAAAATTCAGTAACTTTAGTGTGAACTTTGGGTAGGTTGACTTTTGACTTATTTGAGTCTCGTAATTTATTAAGAAGGATATGGTTATGTCATGAGGTCCTTGCTTATTCATGCATGCAGTTGATGCATTACTGATTAAACAGATCTTATCAAGGCTTTTGATGAATGTACCTGCTTTCATGTTTTGAGAACTAATGGTAGGTTATGAGCCGTTTGGCTCAATGAGTGAACCAACCAATTAAATTTGACATTCGATAATAGTGAAGTACTTAATTCACAAATTTCAATGAAGGCAGTAATAAGTTAAGTAGGGTCTTGATTGCTTTAGGATGTTGAGGAATGTCAAATAACTACTAAACCTACCTTCTACTTTAATTGTTTCTTATTATGACTTTTATTCAGTACTCATATCTTAAGTTAAAGACTAATATTTAATCTAAAACAAAAAATTATTTAGAACTCTTTTGAGAAATTTTGTTAGTTTTGCTTTCGTACTGTCTATATTACGTTGCAGAATTTATATTTTTCATTGGAGACATTTTCTAGCATATACGTGTCGCTTTATTAGCCGCCAGCATGTCTTTTTCGAGCAGGTACAAAAGTCAAAGTTCACATGGCTTTATTAGAATAGCCACCGCAGAAGGATAAATATTAACTATATAACTAACTGTTTGATATTTAAAATTTACTTGTTCTAATTAATTCATATTTATATTTGATATGTAATCACTTATGAAAAAAAATATACTCTAGTGATATATTTTTCATTTCTTGAGTTTGAAATCAAGACTTCTATTTAAGAGTAAATATTCTGAAGAAAATAATAACACAAACACTATCAAAAGGTTTCAAAGTCTTGCTTGACTGATCTCAATTTCATGCGTTATACACTCATAGAGATCTATCTAGGTTCGGACTGTCTATCATATTCCAATTTCCAACCCGTGCCATAGTCCATACAGGCACAAACTTTTCGGAGATACAAATGATAATGCTACCGGTTTAGGTCGGACCCTTGAAATGATTTTGAGACAATTCTATGATAATTGCTTGCTTAGAAGACCAGTGAAGCCCACTTATGTTTCTTTTATTATAGCAGTCACTGTACCAGTCTTCACAATATCAAAAACGCCTTTGTAAGTGGCATATGAAATTATTGAAATTGACGTAGCTTCAAAAGAGAACCATCGCAATGTGCCTAAGAAAAACTACTTACCAGGCTACGTGTTATTCCTTTAGTTCCAAGCTTTATGTTTTCATTCGTAAAGTTATCAACACTAATACTGCAGGAAAGAACATCATTTGGTGACATGAAAATATATTCGGATATCTAGGAAGTGAAAAGGTGTCTTTCAGAAAAACAGAGTTAAGCACCATGCAAATATTGAAGTTATTATAATATGTCATACAATTCTTAGTCATGAATGAAATATAAATATTACTGAAACTAACGAAATTAAAAATTAGACAACGTGAGCACACAGACATACACACGCATGACGATTGACGGATCTACAATACAAGTTACGGGTTCGACAAAATCCAATAACTTTGGACCAAATCCTATGGTTGTGCTAAGAAATCAAAGGAAAATCGATATAAATAGCCGTTCACTAAAATAATAGCCAGCGAATGTATATCCTTTGTGATTAATGTATAATATACACAATATTATGCCTTATATATATATATATATATATATATAATGTATATTTTTTTTATAGATGTAGTTAGCGAATGTAATTATTTTTAGTTGACCGCCCAAATGTGTAACTTAATTTGCTCCAAAAATAACCTGAATCTGATATCATGTATTAAAATTCAGAACTAATAAACTTAAATTTTAAATTCGCCTCTACATACAAGCACATATATATACACATAATTTTAATTGTACGAAATTGGAATCTTTTTGGTTGTACTGATTACAATATGATAGCCATCAAACACAAGCACAAGAATTTATCTTGTCAAGTGACGCTTCCAAAACAACCTCAAAATAAGAGAGAACTTAAAATTAATTCTTAAAATTTCAAGGGAGGTCTTTGCAATTATCAAAAGCGTCAAGGATTCCTTGTGATCAAGTGATCTTTTTAATGAAAAAGCTTGGCCTCAGTGAGTTATGACCTAACCATATCCTTCCTAATTTATTGCAACACTCAAATTAATTTAAAAAAAAAAAAAAAAACTATGCATAAAGTTCACACTAAAATTGCTGAATCTTAAATAATAATTCAACATTATCGACTCAACTTTTTGCTTCTATAAATACTTATATGATTTACTCTTAACTTTCTCAGCCTAGTCCATCAAATAACAAGTCTCTTGTTTCCTCACCAAAAATGAAAAACTTTTATTCTTCAAGAAAACACTTGATCTTATTATTTATTCGTATTTGTACTATAGCTATAGTTGTAATTCCAAGATTGGTGTTGGGTCAGAAATGTGGGTGTCCAGAAGGATTATGCTGCAGTAGATGGGGTTATTGTGGCTCTGGGAATGCTTATTGTGGGCAAGGCTGTCAAGGAGGGCCTTGTTATACTAGTACTTCAACAAACAACAATAATAGTAATAAGGGAATTTCTGACATTGTTACTGAATCATTCTTCAATGGAATTGCTAATCAGGCAGCTTCATACTGTGAAGGCAAAGGGTTTTACACAAGAGCTGTGTTTCTTGAAGCTATAAATTCTTATCCTTAATTTGAAACTGCTGGTTCTTCTGATGATAATAAGCGTGAAATTGCTGCTTTCTTTGCTCATCGCTCATGAGACTGGACGTGAGTTGTCTTTTTCTTACAACCTGCCTATGGTTTACTATTGTTTGTCATTTTTACTTGGATCCTCCTTTCAACTTTTTAACCTCTAATAATTTCTCCGTTCCAATTTATGTGATGCAGTTCAACTAGGTGCTGAGTTCTAGAAAAAAATAAAGAATTCTAAAATTTATTGTGTGAAGTAAGTCATAAATATTTGTGTGACTATAACTTATTTAACTAAGAATAAAATAAGAAGTTTAAAATTGAATTGTTTTTAAAATGTAGTATAATTTTTCCTGAAACAAACCAAAAAGGAAATTACATCGTGAGAAGCAATAAAGTAAATATTTTGTGCCTGTAACACTCTTAGGGGTCGTTTGGTTTGAACACAAATTATGATGAGATTAATTATGTTGGGATAAGTTATACTGGGATTATTTATGTTGGGATTAGTTATCTTGATATTATTTCTTATTGATTGTTTGGTTTGTTGTATTAAAAGTAACATGCATTGCATAACTTTTAAGAAAAAGTTATTTGTTTACAAAAATATCCTCCACCTTATGTAGTAGAAAAGAGTTTTGAGAACCTCAGGGCTATTTTAGTCAATTTCACTGTTTTATCCTGGGATAAGTTATCCCAGGATAATTATTCCACCTTCTAATGGGTATAAGTTATCCCAGCACTATTTTTAATCCTAGGATAACTTATCACACGATTAATAACCAAACAAAGGATAAGATGGTATTAATTTTTTATCCCATCACTATTTTTGCTTAACCATCGTACTAAACCATCCTTTAGGTGTTAAAACAAGAAACTACACTTTGGAACAAACTAAAAAACGGAGCATAAGTATTTTTTACATGTTTGTGGTATGTCGTCTTGTTATGTGCCATCTTATGCTTACTCCATATCTTGATTTCATATGATGGTATATGACTGGTTAGAAAATTAATTTAAAATAAAATAAAGATGTTTGGCATATGCCAAAATACCCTTAGAATTAAGTTGTGGATCATAATATTTCTATGATTATAAAAATGGATGAAAAATTTAAATTAAAAATATTCAATTATAAAAACATGTCATTAATTAAATAGATGAAAAAGAAAAAGAGTCATTTAAAAGGACACATGTAATAGTAATACTGTATAAGAGTTTAACTAAGAACTTTTTAATCCTTCGTAAAACCAAGATTATTAACTTGGAAAATAAGAAGGGGAATGGAGAGACACACCACGTCTTAGTCAAAATGAAATGACTATTTTCAGATCCGTCACAGCTATATATACCATTATTACATATTTTCACAACTGCAGTCTACACAAATAACTTTCAACATATCACATCATATATATACTTTAAACTCACACTATCATTTCTTTTTCACTTTAATGCAGAAATGTGCTACATAAACGAGATAAATGGTGCATCTAGGGACTATTGTGATCAGACAAACTCAAAGTACCCTTGTGTCTCTGGCAAGCAATACTACGGTCGAGGGCCAATCCAAATATCATGGAACTTCAATGACGGGAAGGTATTTTTTTACCCAAATTTATAAGGGAGGATATTTTTAACCCTTTTCCCAAAATAGAGGGGTATTTTTTTTGACCCTTTTCCCTAATAATATTATGAATACTACTAAAGTCTATTAGTATATAATTTGGTTTGTCTAGGCTAGCTACACCTATACAATCATTTTCTAGACATGATAATACAGAAGTAGGTGGAAAATTATAGATCCTTAAGCTCTCAAAAACTTGCATGTTGCTTCAAGATTTTGCTAAGTCGTTCGAACCTGAATATATTTGCATTCTCTCATAACTTTTGACCGTTAAAAGCTCCATGGAGGTGATGTATTTATGTTCAGGGTAACGTTCAGTAGCTTGTACATTTCATGAATATTTTTGATTTCTAAATGTTTTAGAGGCCAATATGCTCTATGTTATATATTAAAGGCTATGAATAATTTTAATTCATGAGGCATACGTAGTTGATCATGGGATAGAAGGCTAAGCGGTCCGGTCAATGTAAATATAAGATATCGTGTACCGATCACTTCCCCTTGTAGCCCATTAAATTTGTTGGATATTTCATTTATTCACTCGAATTAAACCTTGTTCTAGTTGGACACCTCAACTCCTATTAAAGTGTTCCAATTAGACACTTTCGGTTCAAAGTTTGAATTCTTTTTTAAATTGAGGAGAGATTCTTATCCGTGAAAAAGAAAAGATACCCAAACTTGGTCATTTCACTATGATTTTAAAGCATTGCAAATCCAATAATCTTTTTATTTAGTTTTTTTTGTAAGTTAATATATCAAAGTATTACTTACTACTATATTTCCAGTTAAAGTTGTAACTTGATGAATATGATGCACAGAATTAAGTCTTTTTATGCGAAACCAAAAAAGAAATAGCTAGGCTTCATGCTATTAAAATACACAAATTCTAGACAAATTCCCAATCACTATCGATTTTTTTTTTAATAGTACAACTACTTTTTGTGTAAAATCAAAGACTCCTAATTCTGTTGTAACAATTTTCTAATAGCTCCAGTGTCCTTCTGCACCTCACGAATGCAGTGTCCAGTCCATTATAGCAAGGGGGAATGCGTGACGACATAAGCTAGAACACTCCTCAGATTTTTGCATTGTTCACCTATGAAGGATGAACCTTTCACACTCTTCAAGCCTATAATCAAATAAAAGTAAGATTTCATCGTAAACTACGATAATTTTAGTACTTGGGTAAAGATAAAACAAAAGTACCAAACTCGTATAAGACACAAAGTCACTAGACAATATATAGTATAGGCCATCGTATAAAAAAAGGGATAAGAAGAAATATGGTAAGTTGAAACGCCTCAATCCGAAACTAATTTAGATATGTTTATGAATCGTATATACATGTTTCATTTATTTATGTTCATTTAATTCCAATACTAAGGAAAACTGATAGGTTCTTTAAACCTAGAAATTATATAAACTAGTGAATTTGCTGAGGTTCGCGGTTAAGAGAACGAAAAAAATTAATTCATATATCCTATGAAAATTCTTGTTAATTTATAACTTCTACTAAATAAAAAATACAAAAAATTAACAAATATAAAAGGCAAGACATTCATATGAAAAACACAATTTATTAGATTATTCTTTGAAACTTTACGCTGGTTATATTACTTTATTTCGTAGATATTTGGTTATATGTGTATTTATTTCTTATTTTTTCTAGTATATAAATATGTAAATATGTTTTGACTACATGATTTTTTCCACTTGTTAAATTTTAGAAATATAAGAAAAAAGAAATCAATTAAAGTAGAAAAAAATGAAGAAAACAATGCCAAATTGTTATCTTCGTTGGCAGAATCATGAGAATTCACTTTTTCTCCCTGCCTACATATTTCTTCTTTTTCCTTCTCTTTCCTTAATTATCATCCTTTTACTTTGGGGAATTTTATAGCCTAATGCCATTGAGTGATTTAGTTACAATATTTGACCAAATGTATTTTATTTATATAATTACATATAATATACATAATCAGTGTATAAGTTTTGTATATTTTGGCCATATTGGTAAATAAGTTTGACTTTACTGTACATATTGGCAAGTTTTCTTTTATTTTTCATCCGCCCTTCTGTTCCCGCCCCAATCTTAACTCCGAACAATTTAGAAATTGCAATAATAAATTATTTTTTCTTTGCATAGATCTTACCACTATTTCATTATATTTTATTATTTTTCTAGAGACTAAGAAAAATGGCAAAAGATTAAGTGAGAAACGGTATAATGAATTGCTCAAATCATGCATCATCTCAAACTTTCAGTTTGTAAAATGATTAAACCACATAACATTACATACTAAATTAATTGCCAATCAAAACCACCATATATCTAACACACATTAAACACCACCACAAAAAGATAGTCATCATCAATAGCAAAAGAACTACTAACATTTTACAAACTGAAAACAAATCCAACATGGGATTATTCCATCATGCCAACTCAAGAAGAACCACATAATTTACCATACCAAGCTCAGAAGCACTTTATTACACAAAGCATTGGAGGCTTTCAAAAAAATATATTACCTAATGATATCCAAAGGGAATTGGTGAAGGAATTGAAGCCTAAGGAGCCTTGGGGTTTTGGTTTGTCCTTATCCTTTGGATACTTTCATTTTATACATAAATTCAGTGGAAGACAAAGAGGTTTGTCGTTACTTTTTCTTTTAATGGAGATTATGAGAGGACTGCTTTTAATGTTGTTTAATACTGATTGAAGCAAAATGAATGGTGTCCACTGTTATAACCGTTCGCATCATTTTGTTTTGGAATTCGAAAATAGTTATCGAAGAGGGAAATGGAAATAAAATGCAAAAAATTGAGAAAAAGATAAATAGCTTTCTTGATCATATAGAGATGCCACATCACCTTGTCAATTCCTAACATCAGTGTCTCTCTCTATATATAAATTGTTGTTCCCATGATTTTTTTCTAACCGAGCCTGTCAAACCATTTGAACCATAAGAGGTTACAATGGGTTAAATGGATTATTTGATAATTAAGAGGTTTAGTGGGCTTAAATGAAATGTAAGTTACAATTGAGTTAAGTAAGTAATGAGAGTTATTAATACTAAAAAATGGAAGAAAATGCCTCACCAATCCCTTCATTACTGCCTCAAAATGGAGACGATATGCGTTCCTTTTCCTCCATAATTAAAGAATTGAACATTGAGTATCGAATTGCAATAAGTAATCTTTTAAAGCTTGTATTGAATTAGGAATTTTCCATGATTATATTTCATTTTTAATTAGAAAAATGAGGTAAAATGTTAAAAAATTGACAAAAAAGATAAATGTCAATGGTAGTCATAGAGAGGTGTCACATCACCTTATTTATGCCTACCTTATTTTATAAATAGATGTTTATGCTTATAGCCTGTTTGGCCAAGCTTTTGAAATCAACTTATTTTGAAAAATGATTTTCCCAAAGTGTTTTTTAAAAAAGTATTTTTGTTGAGAAGCAGATTGTGTTTGACCAATTAGTCTAAAAAACACTTTTGAGCAGCAATTATTGTTTGACCCAACTTTAAAAAGTGTTTCTAAGTGTATTTTTTTCAAAAATATTTTAAAAAAAGTGCATTTGGGGAAAAACTATTTTTTTTTTTTGAAAAACAACTTCTGTTGCTCCTTATAAACACTTATTTTCTCCCAAAAACTTGACTAAACATGTTATTTAAAAAAAAAAAAAAAAAACATTTCTTGAAAAAGAAAAATAAAAACACTTTTGATCTCACCCAAACTTGACCAAACAAGCTATTATTGCCATGAGGTTATAAAGTCTTAAACTAGAATAAGTGACTTTCTAGAATTGATATTGACTAAAATCATTAACGCTAACCTGCAGTATGTTACTTTTACTAAATGAGTATTCTAAATTGTGACAAGGGCATCTCCATGGTTAATACTGAAACCTTAAAAACATTGTAGACTAATAGGACAGTCGCATCCCAACTTGATACGATCCCGATGAGCACGCATGAATCAAGGTACATTGTCTGAGGCCAAGTCAATAAACTCTGAGCCTTACAAGCCATGGTGATGCGAAGAGAGGTTGTGGAGACCTTTGAGGAGCTTCATAGGATTGCATGTGATGTGTGGATGATTGCTTGATCGCATGGAAGGAGACGATAGTGGTTAGCCATGCAAATAGGCTATTCTTTAAAGTCAAGTCATCATCCCAAAAGAAGACTACCAAACAAGGCCCTTACTTTATTAAAGGTATTTTTGTAATAGTTAGCCTAGTCTTCTTTAGCATAGTAGTATAAATACTACATTTAGTCATTTCATTACTTAGTTTTTGATGTACTGAGAATTGATATTATTAACATAGTTTGTTTGGCTTACTAGCTCTAGTTTTAGGCTTAGTTGATAGAGTGTCGTTCCATTGTTGTAAATGAACCGTTATCCTTGAAATTCATGAAGAGTTTTTCATTTGTGGATATCAATTGAATTTCTATTGCCTTGATTTGAATTAGTATTGGTTCAAATTGTTAGAGTTAGAAAGGAGGATTTTGAAACCTATTTCCAAGTTTGTCTTTCCATTCCATCTAATTTGGGTCTTGCCTTTATCTTCTCTTCTCATCCTCAATTTCTTCTATATTTAATTCCGCGTTTTCTACCTGTGTTTGTGATTCTTAGAGTTTCACTATCAGATTTCTATCATTTGGTATCAGAGCTTAGGCTAAAGGATTGTGCTTAGAATTCTTAATCTTAGGTTCATCTTATTTGAAAATCCCAAAAAAAAAAAATCTGGAAATTAAAAAAATTCAAAAAAACAAAAAAAAATGGTGTTGTTGAGTGAAATTGAGTCTAGATTTTGAGTTCCTAGAGCTCAAATCTACCTAGATCTACAATTTCAAGTTGTTCGGAGAAGTTTTGGGCAAATCACCATTGTTGACTTGAAGGTTTTTTAACAAGTTGAAGAACAAGCAAATGGGTCTAGTGATTTGAAGGTCAATTGATTTCGATTTGGAGTGGGCTTTCTTCTGTACATTGAGGGAAGCTGGACCTAAAAATTGGAAGCAATTTGAGTTGGAATGAAGGAGTTGAAAATTTGAATGTTTTTGGTGTTCTTGAGGATCTTCATAAGTTCATAAGGAAGAAGATGCAAAAAGGAATGTTTGATCCAAAAAAAAAAACAAATCCAAGTCCAAGTTGAAAAAGTGTTTGTTGGGGCAAAAATAGCAAAATGTCTGAAATAGTGGGCTCGAGGTACTCCAAGTACCAAATTAAAAAAATTGAAAAAAAAAAGGTACCCCTGAACGGAGAGTTTGTGGCAACGAAGTCAGTTTCCCTGACCGACTTGCAAATAATGATAAAGGATAAATGACCGCCTCATATATCAATGGCTAATCAAATTTATTCATCATACACTTAGTTCAAGGTAAAATACAGAGTAAAAGAAAAGATAGATGACAAGGCACATTTACTTTTCCGTAGATTAGTATCCACCCATATAATAAACATTTATTTTTTTTATCAGGAAAAATCATAGCATCCACCCATATAATAAACACCATGGCAGGACTGTATGAGCTTGATCATCTCAGAAAGAGTCCTCTTGTTGATTTAGTAAAAGAGCTTATGGGTGAATTTCATCAAGCAGTATGCTTACAGTCCTAGCATTCTCTAAAGTTCATTTCTCCTTGTTTCAAGTTACTGGCTTCAAGTGCAGACGAGTACAGACTTTACTTGATGACTAGAGCTGGCTTTAAACTACCTGGAAACCAATATCCAACTAGCTCAACCTTGTTAAAGATATTGGGAGGAAGATTGCAAGAAAATGTCAAAGGAACAACAGGACATCAAAACAGAGAATCTGAAAGGGGAGGGAGGGTGGAAGGGCTTGCTAGCGGATCAAAAAAGTGGGCGAAAAGCCCTTGCTCTCATGTTCGAGTGTTTTCTCATCGTTTAGGCCCGTGAGTGAGATTTCTGCTCATTGCAGTCACCTCCGGGATTCTTCGCACCTGGATAGTACCAGGACCCTTAGGTACTTAGTCGAGTGATGGCTCTGCAGTTGCAGGAATTGCAAGTCGGTCTCTCAGAAAAGGTTGGTTTGGGAATAATTCATTAAGCAGAAGCTACCGTTGCACTTCAACATTAACCATGCTTACTGGTTTAGCATCATGTATGATCCTTTGAAGCCTGCTTCTATTCAACTAATTCAGTTGAGATACCTCTACAGAGGCAGGCCAATATAAGCATCTTCTAGTTGGGAAGACTTTGCTTATATTTTGGCATCTTTTAACATTCATCTCCAGTGTTCTTTCATCGTATCCAGGAATTTTTAGTATTGATAGATCCAAGGTATTTCAGTCTCAATATAGCTCCATAATTTATCATAACTAACGAAATTTGCAGATATCCGAAGATTTAACCATTTACTTATGTATAGAATAAGTAAAACTCATGATATTTGACTGGTCTTATATATAGCTAGGCACACGAGGTGATTCTCAAGTTGGCATTCAAATTTTTTTGTCCTACAATTTAAGCTTACGAGGTGGATGAACCACAAGAGAGTACCTTATGAATACCAAAGTACAACTCTAGAGGTGCAAAGAAAAAGATCTTTTAACAATGCCTCAGTTCATATGTTATCAGGTAATAGCAAAAGTTGTAAACAACCAGTATTTTAAAAAGAAATAAGTGCAAAAGAACGATCAGGTCTATGGAGTTTAAGGCAAAAGAGTCTAAAGTGAAACGCATGCTTTTCTTAAGTGAAGTACCAAATTTATGGAAAACTAAAGCACTAAATATGTATGAATTTAGTACTATAATAATCAAACTGTAATTAAAATAACTAATTTCAGCATCCACTATACAGTTATGCCGATATTATCCAATTCCTCTAAAGTTGAGATTCAAAAAACTGACAAACATGTCATTATTGGAAGCAGACACTTTTCTGAAGCAATAGCCCCTCACTTCGCATCGCTTCCTTGCGTTATGTGACAAAGCACATGTCTAATAAGTTAGCTGATATCTTTCTCCACATGCTATTATTGGAATTCTTAGGCATAACTTCACATCTCCTTCTCACCCCTTGATGTGTTATATTTTCTGCAACCCTGTGCTTTTAAATGCATAACCAAAACTCTTATTTCTAGTTATATTTATGAAATAAATATTACTTGAAGACATTCAAAGCTCAAAGCATAGGATACCTAGAACTAGAGGCCTGCAATGCATTAATCGACTTTGCTTATAACACAATTGCAAGTAAAAGGAAGGCATATCCCGTATCCAACAATGTAGTGACATACAAAAAGTGTTTACTATTTACACTCATCCTAAACCAACTGATTGGAACTTCCAATACTTGCATAGACTTTCCTCGCTGATGGAAGTTAATCATTTCTTGAGAAAAACTACCATCACCCAATAGCTACTTCAAGCAGTAAAAATCACAACAACTACTACAACTCAACCTTAACTAGTAAAATGAATCCTGTACATCTATTTTGCTCCATTTGGGCCTATAACATTGTGAGGATTTCCTAGTGGCCGAAGCAGTGGGAGAGTTAACATGAGTTTGCAGGTTCGACAGAACAACAGTTTCGACTCAAACCCTCTATGTGTAGAGAGAGAATGAACAACAAATATCGATAGAGTTAGATGCGTATTTCGAAACCCGTATCTCCAACTCAAAACCTAAAACATCTAATTTTTTGAATTAGCCACTTGGTCTAAGAGTTGAAATAATAACCTTGAGAATCAAACTTAAAATCATAATATCGATGAGAGTGGTTGAATTATTGCCATTTGGGTACACATATTACCTAATCCCTATGTGACGAGAGGTGGCAGGTTCCTGAACTAGTGGATTTGCTTGCAAATTGGCACATCACCTTATAAAATAAGACCTATTGCAAGGATATCATAAGACGACTAGTCCCCGCCATAATTATCCTCTGTACTCCCCACTCAACATGAATCCTTTAGACACTAGCGAACACAAGAAGATAAGCAAGAAACCCACTCATAGGAAACATTTCCTTCATACCGAGCACACCCAAATACTAGTAAATATGGAGAAGATAGGCAGAGGAGACTAGCTATGTGCCTCTCCCACATACAAGACAAAGAATGTAACAACAAATAATTACATACCAAGGTTTTGCGGAACTCTTGTTGGGCAGCTTCTCTTTCCATAGCTTTAGTTTTCTTCTCAGCAGCTTTAGCAACTTTCCTCTCTTCATTAGCAATTCTTTGCGCTTCCTTTTTCGCTGCGTCTTTCCTCATTTTCTCAATCCTCTGCATCTCCATTTCATGTATGTACTCTTTCCTAACTTCCCTCACTTTTTTGGCGTATTCGCGCCGTAAAAACGCGAGCTTAGCTTCAGCTTCTTTAGGATCTTTAGGTTTTGTCCATGAATTAAGGTACTTGTTTGCTGGAAGGAACCCGTGGCTGTTCCTGTCATCGTTGTGATGAGATTTTACGGCGGACCCGCCCGCGGCGGTGGTGGAAATTGATCGGAAAAAGGGCTTTAGGGTTTGGCCACGGAGGAGTTGCATTTTGCTGCTTTTTTCGTTTTCGTATTCGTATGTTGTGAGGTGCTGAGATGCACTTATACACAACTAGTGTATATTGGAGTCAATTCCTCAAATAGTGATTCAACTTGTAGAAAAAAAATATGAGATAAGGCATCATTACCCCTCACCTTGTAGCTTTTTTACTACGACACACTTTATCTAATTTTTTATTCTATTACCCTCCTAAACTATTTAAAACTGTAATATTTTATCCCTAAATGCTGACGTGACAAGGAGAGTGTGTACATAAAAAACAGAAAAACTTAATTTTTTTTCTTAAAAATCTATATCTTCTTAAAATATGAATATAGTTTTCCACATTTTAAAAAAATAATTAATTTTTTCAAAATTTTATAAAAAATCAGTTTTTTTCAAATTTTGACAAGAAAAACACTTTTTCCGAATTTTATTTGAAAAATAAAAGTGTCCTAAGAAAATGAAATTATGAAAATCAAAATCTTTTAAGACATTTTTAAAATAATAATCAGGCTTTTCATATTTTTAACAAATCCATTTTTTCATTTTTTTTTTTTTTTAAAAAAGGGCTTATTTAAAGCTTTATTTTTTTCCCTTCTTGCCATTTGGGCTTGTTTTGTAATAATTCTGATCAGCTTCTAGGCCCAGTTGTCTTTTAGTTGGCCCTGGCCCACTCCCTATTAAACTATTGGACTCTTTGACTTTTGCCCTTTTATCTACTGGATAAAATAGACTGCCAGTTTTTGAATTAAAGCTGTCCAACAGACTGCCCCTTTTTGAATTAAAGTTGTCCCTTTGTACCTTCTCATATGATACAGTGTTCGAGGTACCAACTTCTTCCGACGTCTTCCTTATCTCGGGGGCAGTGCCGTTTCCGGCTAGATTAACGACGGTGTGCAGATCTTCTAAAATTGAGAGTTCGAAACCCCAATCTTCTTTGAGCGATTCTATGGTCCTCGGAATTACCTTCATGTTCTTCTCCACACAGATACGAGCCCATAGCATGTGTGTTCTATGTTTCGTGTCTTCATCTACTCCGACGTAACCTCCACACTTGTTCCCAATAAATTTGAATGTCTCTGTTGACCAGGCATGGAGTGGAATTCCGAAAACCTTTATCCATTTATGTTTTGACTTTTTTGTGGTTAGCTTTGATCCGGCCACTGGCGTCCACCATTCGAGAGTCAGCCTCCTCCCTTTCCAGAACCAAACACCTGCTTTAACCCTACTTGCCTCCAGTCTGGATGGGAGCTCAAAGAGAAATTGGTTATGGTTAATGGGTGTGACTTTAAGTCCTGCAGTGACTTGCCACCTGCCCACAAACCATTTTTGGATGATATCTGCATTTGGGCTTATATTAAATGGATCATTAAATTCTCCCACAAGACACCTCGAGATTTCATAAATATAACTAGAAATAAGAGTTTTGGTTATGCATTTAAAAGCATAGAGTTGCAGAAAATATAACACATCAAGGGATGAGAAGGAGATGTGAAGTTATGCCTAAGAATTCCAATAATAGCATATGCAGAAAGATATCAGATAACTTATTAGACATGTGCTTTGTCGCTTAAAGCAAGGAAGCGATGCGAAGTGAGGGGCTATCGCTTCAGAAAAGTGTCTGCTTCTAATAATGACATGTTTGTCAGTTTTTTGAATCTCAACTTTAGAGGAATTGGATAATATCAGCATAACTGTATAGTGGATGCTGAAATTAGTTATTTTAATTACAATTTGATTATTATAGTACTAAATTCATACATATTTGGTACTTTAGCTTTCCATAAATTTGGTGCTTCACTTAAGAAAAGCATGCGTTTCACTTCAGTTTTTTTTGCCTTAAACTCCATGGACCTGATCGTTCTTTTGCACTTATTTCTTTTTAAAATACTGGTTGTTTACAACTTTTGTTATTAGTTGTAGTCAGTTCATCTCTTCAGTTCACATGTTGGGTTTGTATAGGTTTTTTCTTGATGAGCCAGATTTTAATCTATCCAGAAGGTACTGAGTAGGTTTTCCTTGGGTAAATTTCTTGTGGCACTTCAACTCATCATAGAATATATTTGTAGCGCTGAAAGCATTTGCGAGCGTTTGCCATTTTTTCACACTGTTGTTCTGAATTTTGCTCACTTGCAAATGCAAATAATCTTTGGTTTGTTCTTGAAATTGTTATTCTTCCTCAAACGATTTTGGTCGACCGTTGTTGGTAGGACTGTTTTGAATAAATTCCAGGATGTAACTTAATTATTTTTTTTATCTTTATTTTTGGTACCACCCGCCTCCCCCTGACCCTGCTAACGCTGGATGCTTTGTGGATCGGGATGCCCTTTTACCCTTGTGGACTCTACTCTCAACTCCCGGTAACAATTGAGAAAATTATCTGTTTATTTGATTGCTAAATCTGGCAGGAATTTTACTAACACAATTGGGAGTGTGTATTTAACTCGATCTAGTCACCAAACCTAGAAAAATATCGATCTGGTGAGAATGTGTTATTAGTCCCTTTAATATATGGATCTGGTGTGTCTGCTAAGCTAGCCTTTCCATTTTTACTTCCTAAATGCCTCTCCACATCCTATAATGGAGACAAGTACACCAACTTAAGTTGTTTTTACCTCAGTTGTCTTAAATTTTCTTCATTTTATTTGTATTCCTGCTTTGCCTGTTGCTCTTTTTGATAAGGTAAATAATTTTATTAATGTTGGGAGAATCCCATATACAAGCCGTATACCAAAAAGAAGAGAATCTAAACCAAAACATTGTTCTCTACGAAAGAGAACCAATTACATCTGTAACACAAGCACCTTATGGGTGGTGCCATTTATTTGTATTCATGTTTTGCTTGTTGCTTTTGTAGTTTATATGATTATTATTTATGTTTTGATGTTTTAACTTCTTGTGGCTAATGATGCACTTGGACTAACAGGTTGGAGCAAAAGATCACCAGCGTTTCCAAGCATCTTATGCAATTTTGCTGAAGGCCCGCTTGACTGCATTGAAGAAGAGGGAGAGGAATTCGAAAAAGAAATCTGCTGCTACCAAGGCCTCTACATGAACTTTAGTCCGTAGAGTCAATTCAATGAACCCAATTCGTGCTCCACGAACTCGTTCGTGCTCCTCACGAACATGAAGAAATCCAGGCAGTAGCTACCGTCATTGATTTCTTCATGTTCGTGAGGAGCACGAACGAGTTCGTGGAGCACGAATTGGGTTCATTGAATTGACTCTACGGACTGTGAATTTAAGGTACATCTACCGTAGTCTTGGGTTCGATTTCTTTCACTTCCCTCTCTTTTCTCTGATTCTGCTATCTAATTAACAACTAATGATTAATCCTTACTTGGTTGTTAACTAGTTCTTCAGTCGGAATTTCTTTTATACTAATTTCTTTCAAGCTTTTCTCATTTTAACCTCGTTGAAACTTCTTTGGCTCCGTTCGTTTGTTTTAATCGGGTCGTCCATCTTTCAATTGACAAGAATCTATTTCTTCCACAAAGAATTAGCGACCTTGTGAATTAATTTGGATAAGCGGTTCGTTGACAACTTCGGAAGGACACTAAAGTGTGGTAATGTTTGAGTGCAAATATGAGTGATATGAGGAACTTTACTACTAATTTTGTTTGCTCATTTTGTAGGTACAAGAAGAGAAGTCATAACGAGATGAGATATAAGGAATCATGTCATCCATAGCCTCGGAATCTTGTGGTGACGACATGGAAGGCTATGCCTATGGTAATGGAGTATATGGCTATTATAGTGAAGAAGACTATGGAGACAATGGTGGTCAATATGAACATGACCAATGTGATGGCGGAGAGTACTACTCTGAAGGTGAATATGAGACTAATGGATCTCATGGGTATTATGAAGAGGATGAAGGAGTAGAGGAGCTTTATGAAGAATTCTATGGTGAAGAAGAAAGCTTTGACGGTTCTCATACTACACAGCAATGATATGGAGGCAGCTTGAGGTATATTCCTTCCTCACACCTACGTTATGAATCAATTGCTGAAAACTTGCATGAATTAGGAAGTTGTGACGAACATGACCCTTGTAGGTATGCACTTTCTGGTGAATATGTCTATGAAGATAGTTATTTTGAATATGATATTTGTGAAGAGTCTTTTAGTGGATATTCACGTACATTGCCTTGTGGTACTACTTATCCCAAGCAAGATGGTATAAGTGTGTGGGTTGGACCATTTATGTTTTGATGTTTTAACTTCTTGTGGCTAATGATGCACTTGGACTAACAGGTTGGAGCAAAAGATCACCAGCATTTCCAAGCATCTTATGCAATTTTGCTGAAGGCCCGCTTGATTGCATTGAAGAAGAGGGAGAGGAAGGATAAGAGGAAAGCTGCTGATTCTGACAAAAAGACTGAAAATTCAAAAAAGAAATCTGCAGCTACCAAGGCCTCTACACGAACTTTAGTCCGTAGAGTCAATTCAATAAACCCAATTCGTGCTCCACGAACTCGTTCGTGCTCCTCACGAACATGAAGAAATCCAGGCAGTAGCTACCGTCATTGATTTCTTCATGTTCGTGAGGAGCACGAACGAGTTCGTGGAGCACGAATTGGGTTCATTGAATTGACTCTACGGACTGTGAATTTAAGGTACATCTACCGTAGTTTGGTGGATATGTCTATGAAGATAGTTATTTTGAATATGATATTTGTGAAGAGTCTTTTAGTGGATATTCATGTACATTGCCTTGTGATACTACTTATCCCAAGCAAGGTGGTATAAGTGTGTGGGTTGGACCAAGTAGGAATCGTCCTAGGAGAAAAAAAAAGAGTATACATAGAGAGTATAAATTTCCTGCTTCAAGAAATTCAATGGATCATGCTTCTTATCCTGATACGAATGTTCCATATTCTCAATATGGTTATGATGTTGGAGGTAGGAGGGAAGTATCGATAGGTGATGGAAGTAGAGGAAATGCAAGGTTTCAAGGAAGAAATGACCCGAAGAGGCAAATCCTTGAGACAAAAGTAAGTCTCCTTGGTAGTGCGGGGTACTCCCTTGTGTTTAGTGATAGTATAGCAACTACCTTGCCCTTCAAGCGGTTAAAGAGTTGGGAATACCTTGTGTGATCAGACGAAATCCTTATGATGATCAAAGAGGTACTTGGTGGATAGGAGCGCGAAGATATTCTTTGCCCATGGCAACTACCAAGAGGAAATTCAGTGCGATGTACTTCCCCTAGATAATTGTCACTTTTGTCTGGGAGATCCTTGGTACCAAGAACATTGGGTTTCATATGAGCGAGAATAGTACAAGTATGTAGTGGACAATAAAGTGGGATTTCTCTTTGCACCCATACTCCCTAAAGAAGAAGCAAGTGCAAGTGAACCCCTTCCTATGGTGAGTGACCCAGGTCCTTCATGAGTGGAAAGGATAGCCAACGATATCAAAGTGATGGAAGAGCATCTACACCTAATAATGGAATGCTTAATCAAGGAGCAACAAATGAAGGGAAAGAAATCTAATCCTTGTGAAGCGAAAGAAGAGATTGAAGTGGATGGTTTCCCTAATCCTCCCCAAAGAATGTTTGACACTTGTCCCAACTCCTATGAAAGTGAGAGAGAAAAGATTGAGAGGAGTAAGGGAGAGAAAATTGACAACTCTAGATTGAAAAAAGGAGAGGTTGTGGGGAGTAATGTGAGAGGGTAGTCACAACCCAATTCTAACTCATGTATCTTTTTTTTTCTTTTCTAGCTGTCTTGATAATGGTGTAGGTATTATTGGAAGCAAACCGATTGATGAGCCTCAAACTTTGAAAGTTCATGGTGTAGTTGAACGCTTCCCCAAGGAGCAAATGGACTCCAAAGTTGAAAACCACGGTAAAGAAGATACTTTATATGAACTTCAAGGTAAAATAGATAATCTTAACACTCCAATTAATGTTCATATTCATGTTGTTGACTTGAGTGTGAATGATAGCTTGTCGTTATGTGAGCTTAATGAGTCTTTACCATGTGTTGAGCTTAGTTCTTTAAAGATTATTAACAATGTTGTTGATATGGGTGTTCCAATACTAGTTTATCCTATTGATGACCGAATTGATTCTTCTTGTGAGATCAATTTATGTCCACCTAGTGTTGACACTTGTGATTTGGATGTTAGTGCATTGTCATGTGAAATGATAGCTCACACACTAGATGATCCTAGCGATGACCGAATTGATTCTTCTAGCAGGATCGAGTTGCGTCCAACTAGTATGGATACTTGTGTTGATCAATTTGTTTGTTATGTTAGTCCACTAATTGAGGAACTTTGTGATATGCCTAATGAACCTCAAATTAGTGATAATGTTGATATAATTGATCATATAGATAGTCATGAAAAGGAAATTGCTTTTAAAAATGACGTTTGTCTTTATGAGAGTGAAATTACATGTTTGGAATCCTCAACTCTTATTGATTGTCCTCTCTTTAGAGATAATGTCTTATTTGATGTTGCATGACTAGTGAAAAGACTGTACCTAGTGGAATGCATGGTAATGTTGAGAATGTAGCCACATTTGGAGGCTACAATGTGTTTAGTAGCCCACTATGGGATGATGATACCCTTTCCAAATGAGAAACTTCCCTCTTTAGGGATTGTGAAGTGAAGCTTGGTCATGACAACAAGCATAGGATGGGTGAAGTTGTTGACCCCATCCCCGGAGATGAAAAGTCCTTCTTGAGAGTTTGTGACCCACTTGACGGACCAACATTGTATTTTGGAAAGGCTTTCGAAAATGAAGAGTGCTCTTTCAAGAAGGGGAGAAATGTGCAAGGAAAGGAGCCTACATTTTGGAATGTCTATACTAGATCTTCTAACCTCAAGGGTGAGGAGATGCTACTCGAAGCTTGGCATAGGTTCGATGAGTGTAAAGGTAAAACTCTCTCTCTTGATAAACTTAGTTATTTGACTAACTTATTTGTGAAGGTTCATCAAAGGAGAAGTCTTGAAAAGGAAAACCATGGGAGAAGACCTCATTGGACTACACTTTGGTATGAAGTCACATCTTGTACTTCCTTCAAGGACGGTATGTATTTGTGGCTCATGCTTATTCTTGGGCTTCTGAAACCATGGAGGTAACTTCTTTATGTGATGAGTATAGTAGTAGCACGTCTATCCAATCATGTGATTCTTGCCTAGCGTTATTACTTGACTTCATTTTAAGTTTGCATGGGGAATGTGAGCAAAATAGTGTGGGGAATACCTTCGTATTTGACCCTGGTGTTGACTTAGGAGTGATCCCTTTCTTAAAGAGGGCTAGTGTGATGATTAGACCCTTAACTTGGGTTGGGCTTGTTTGTGAAATTGCAATTAGCCATGAGGGATATTACTTGTTTCTTGACTTAAGGGGAGATATGTACTTCTTGATTGCTAGGACCAATGAGAACTTGCATGTTTGTTTTCTTAAATGCATTGGTTCCTTAATTTACCCTTTTGCCTACATGTCTTGAATAGCCAAGTGTCTGGGGCATTATTTGGATACTTACACTTTCTAGATCCTTATGATGCTTAGTTATATCATAAAAGTGAGTCATTTAGTGTGTTGGTCGTATGCTTTGCTTACTTTAGGTATATCATTTGTCTTATGATAATTACCTTGTGTGTTTTGTGAGGGTGCATGTACTCATTATCTCCTATGTTTTGCAAGGTTCAGATTCGAAGACGAATTCTTTCCAAGAAGGGGAGGATGATGCGATCCCAAGAAGCACGCATGAATCAAGATACTTCGTCCGAGGCAAAGCCAAGGAACTTCGAGCCTTACAAGCCACGGTGATGCGAAGAGAGGCTTTGGAGACCTTTGAGTAGCTTCATAAGAGAGCATATGATGTGTGGATGATTGTTTGGTCGCATGGAAGGAGATGATGGCGGTTAGTCATGCAAAGAGGCTAGTCTTTGAAGTCAAGCCATCATCATAAAGAAGACATTTTTGCAACACTTAGTATGTTTTTTCATACTTTGACCAATGATTAGTCGTGTGTGAAGACTCCGAAACGTCAATATTTTATTTAGAACCTGATATTTTTTCTGCGTATAATAATGTAGGCTCAATACATCAAGGATACGTAGACGTTCGGATCGGCATTTTAGGGGTTGAAAAGGTGTCCGAAGTAAGTTGTGTTTGACTGTAAGGATATTTTAGTCAACTTTATATGTCGAGAAAATTAGTCAGTTTTCTTTTCAAAAATTGAGACCACAGAAGTGAAATTGACATTCACAGCTACATTACCCCAGGATTTTTACGTTGAAATCTATTGCGTACCATCATCTTATAAGTAAATAAAACTGAAAATTTCACGCAATTTGGGGGAAAATTAAAATTGAATGGGATAAAAGGTGTTTTTTTAAAAATCGGCTCGATCAAACCGCCTTGCGGCTGTTTTTCCTCGTAGATCTCAAAAAAATAAGCAAGTTAAAAAAAACGCGTAAAACGGACGTTCGAGCGCAAAGTTATGACCATCTAAAGTTTGACCACTTTACAACTAGTTTTTCTCCCTATATTTTTTTAGAATTATATCTATATTCAAAATAAAGTTATGTCTTGATTAAAAAATAACACGCTTAAATCAAAATCTTAAAAAATAAAACACCCTAAAGTTTTCAAACAAAAGTTACTTCGGGTACCTTTTCAACCCCTAAAATCACTATTCGAACGTCTACGTATCCTTGATGTATTGAGCCTACATTATTGTACACAGAAAAAATATCAGGTTCTATATAAAATATTGACGTTTCGGGGTCTTGACACACGACTAATTGTTGGTCAAAGTATGAAAAAAACACTAAGTTTTTTCAAACAAAACTTACTTCGGGCACCTTTTCAATCCCTAAAATAACTATCCGAACATCTACGTATCCTTAATGTATTAGGCCCACATTATTGTACTCAGAAAAAAATATCAAGTTCTATATAAAATATTGACGTTTCGGAGTCTTGACACACAACTAATCATTGGTCAAAGTATGAAAAAAACACTAAGTTTTTTCAAACAAAACTTACTTCGGACACATTTTCAACCCCTAAAATGACGATCCGAACGTCTACATATTCTTGATGTATTGAGCCTACATTATTGTACGCAGAAAAAAAAATCAGGTTCTATATAAAATATTGACGTTTCGGAGTCTTCACACATGACTAATCATTGGTCAAAGTATGAAAAAACACACTAAGTGTTGCAAAAAAAAAAAAAAAAGTTTACCAATTTTTTTTAGTGCTCGCTATAGCGCAGTATTTTACTGCGCTATGAAAAAAAAATCTTTAGCGCAGTAAAATACTGCGCTAAAGCGTCTCCGTGAACTGCTTTAGCGCAGTATTTTACTGCGCTAAAGGTAGTTTTGTAACTTTTTTTTTTGTTAGGGTATTTTGATTCAAAATGGTTTTTTGGGGGGCATTTTGGTTCCGGACTCGAAAAGAAACTACTGTATGATCGAATTCAACTTGAGAATAAGGGACGACTGTAATACCTTTCTCTTCATGGCTTCCTTAGCCATTGCATCATTGACATATGCACCATTAGAAATCAGAATTACAGTCTGAATCCCAAGTGAAATGCAAGAATTGAGCTCTTCAATTGTTGAAACAAATACAGCCGTGAATTCTCTCAACTTCTGCTTAAGTTCTTTCGGGCTTCATTCTTTCGCGAGCACCTTTTTCTCCAAAGTTTCGATTGCATTTATCATATTCTTCAATTATACCATAATCTAAAAATATTAAGCCATGCTAAAATATATTAATTATATGAGAAAGAAAAAAACTTAAGTTATGTATTTTTACTTTCTAAATCAATTATGCAAAATCAAAAAATAGATATCCAACATTATTTTCGTTTCTAATAGTAAATTGAATTTCTTCTATTAGGATTAGTGTTGAGTTGTTTTTTGTTTGGACTTTATTTGAGTTACTAACATCCATAGAATATAAAACTTATTGACATTCAAAATTCTAAGTTCAAGCTTGAATAATATGATAATAGATAAAAAAATTACGAAAAAATTTAAGAAATATTTATAAATTACTTTACAAATAAATATTTTTATGTATAAAATATTTTAAACATTGAATACATGTAATGTTGGGTTGATTTGGTTCGATTTGACTTTTTTTAGTTAAAATCAAACCAAACCAATTATGGTCGGTGTTTTTTTTCCAACGCCAAATCAAGTCAAACCAAATCACTAGTCGGGTTTTTTTCTCGGTTTGACTCGGTTTATAGTAGGGGTAAAATATAGAAGTTCACTGCATCATACAAAGATTCTTTAAAAGAACCATTAGAGTCCTTTCCCATTTTCTCCCCTTTCCAAAGCAGGTCATTGATGGGACATGAAGTGTTTGGTTCCGACAACTTGCTAATGCACATATGCAGGATTTTTAAAATGTGAGATCAGCCAGTAATCGATCAAAAGTATCCTTCAATCCCAAATTTAACTGCCAACTCCACTCCTAGGATAAATACAGGGCCAACTCTTAAGCTGCTGTAGTATAAATAGTTGTCCGCTAACACTTTTGGCAAGAAAAAATCGAACAGAACTTGGGAGTAGGATGCCTATTGGGTTTTACCAAGTGAACTCAAGGTGAGCTCAGTTGTTATCTTCGGGCTTTTCCAGTCGAGTGTAAATATATCGCTACAGAAACAACACTGCAAAGAAGCATAAAATTGCTATTCAGTTATGTGCCTTGTCAAATTTGTGGAATTTTCCTGTAAATTAAACCTTCACACTTTTTTTTTTTTTTTTGATAAGATAAAAAGAAAAACAAATCTTCACTTACGTGGAACCAAGGAAAAAGGCAAGGGAAAGGTGAAACCCAAATAGAAATACAGAAACAACTGCAGTCAGTAGCATCGCAACTGAAGTTGAATAGACCTGCAAACAATCACAAGCTATATTAAAAATCTTGTAAGCTCTCAGTTCATAGGCTGGGCGAGACACTAAAATTCTGGTCCGTCCTTTGCGCGACTGATTATTCAAGTTTAAAAAGAAAAAAAAGACTGATTATTCTATATCTGCATATGATAAATATCCACCACTCTCGGAAGGTAAATCAGCAGACCCTGGGAGCACGCACAAGCCAAAAGGATGGCGCTATACCTCCGCAGAAGCGCGCCAACTTAAAGCAAAAGAAAAGGAAGAGCAAATCTCATTTTCAACCGCACCATAATCCTTTCCTATACTCTAAAGACGTGTGGACATGAGTGCAGCCTAGAACTTCATAAAAGGAATCTAAGAGGCTCTTTAAATGTTAGCTAGACTTCATGCCTGATCCAACCAATGTTTTAGCACTCCAAAATTAGTTGCCTAACCATTGTCCTGATTTTCTATCGATGGTCACTACCCAGTGTAATCCCACAATAGTGGGGTCTGGGGAGGGTAAGATGTACGCAGCCTTACCCCTACCTGGGTAGGGAGGCTGTTTCCGATTGACCCTCGGCAACCCTCCTCCTTTATCCGGGCTTGGGACCGGCAATGTGAGCGAGCTCACACAGGCGGAGTTTTTGGAATGTTAAATATTTTGGAATGTCTGTTTTCTTTGTAATTACATTTCAAGCAATAAGTAAGCAGCTTAGTATACATAATTTCTAGAGTGGAATCTCTAGCACAGTTATACTCTTCAATTAGAAAATCAGCATAGTCTAGGAAAAGATAAAGCGAGTCAGACATTGTGCTCACAACAGAGATATTCTAGGGTGATCTTCAAGCGTTCGATACTTGGCAACAGATTGATGAACCCATTTAACACAAAATAATGCAGATGCACAACCAGATAAAATGTTTAATGTCATCCCTACCTTCACAATATTGTCAGCATACTTCATCACCATTGATACGGCAATACCACTGCAGAGACAAGTCTTGGTCAGTAACAATAGAAAGGCCGCTGATCCATGATGCAATCAATCCAATTTAAAACAATTGAATGACAGAATGTCAAATGAAAAAACCACAGGCAAAAGAAAAAAGGGAATAATGCAGCAGATAGAAACTTACACCCAACGTTACTCTATCCAAATAACCCAGTGAAACAGCTTAAATAGGAGGGAATGTTGAATGGTTTCAGTACATAGGCAACTTATGTTGAATGGTTAACTAGGATGGCAAAGGAACATAATAAGGGGTGAATGTGCACAATATAACCAATTAAAAGGACGGCACATTGAGCAAATATGGCAAACAAACAATTTAGGGGGAAAATGCAACATGGGCAGCTTGTACCAAGTGGAACTGTCTCTTACCTAGAGTATCTTTTATGTCAATAAACTTAACCAAGACACAATAGTTCCTTTAAATTTAATGCTTATCAAGAGAACAACTTAAATGACTCAACTAAGCAGCTGCAAACACAGAATTTTCTGAATGAGTTTTATGCCTCAGGAACATGAAATAGCTAGTACAAGAAAAGCAGTACTACCGAAATATCTTGTATTATTAGACAACGTATCAGTGGCGGAGCTTGGATTTTCGCTAAGGGGTTTCAAAAATATAAAAGAGTAAGAAACGAGGAAGCCAAGGGGGTTCAACATCTACTATTTATACATAAAAAATATTTTAACCTTGTCTATAAATGGTAATTTTTTGCCAAAGGGGGTTCGAGTGAACACCCTAGCCACCACTTGGCTCCGCCCCTGCAACGTATGCATAATCTTGAAATGTATAAACTACTACTAAGAATATTTAGAGGAAATCAAACCTTAGTGCGTGGTTGAGAATCATGAGAACCGTAATCAGTGAATATCCATGGAAGAACCCACTACAGAAGATAAGGCGAAATTGTTAAACTTCACATAGATCACAAAATATGAATCCCAATCTGATGAGATACTTGTCCTTTCAAGAAGAGCTATTGTTTGTGGTCACTGAAACTGTGATGTGCTAAACCTACTATTGAAAAGGGTCTTTTTAAATCCATTTGTGAATGAAGGCATCACATAATAATGATTGGAACTGAAAATCATGATAAAATATAACTGACAGATGGAAAAAGCTCCAAAAGAAAACTTTTGAAATGGCAATAGCACTGAGGAAAAACAAGGTATTCCTGTGATGATATTCCCAGAAGTTAAACTATAAATGAACTCCAATCACAAGGTACTGGAATGATCTCTAGTCCAATGTACAATCAATTCACTAAGCTAGCTCAAAATACCTGCAGTCATAGCATATTACCGGTGTTCTATTAGAGAAAAAGAGGCATCCAATATTGGTTCTTTTAATATTTACTCCAGAAACGGTTACTGAACCACTAGATCGAGAACAATCAGTTGTTACAAGCGGCACAATATGCAAATATGGACATTGTAAAATGAAAGAAAGGAGTGATACCAACTTACTCATTCATGACTGCGTCAAAATCTTGAGTCATTATTGCAAAAGCATTGAAGATCATCCCAAAGACATACAACCAGAAGTTCTGAACATTAATATTTCTTGAAGGTCTCTTCTTAATTATAGCCTGCAAAGTTAAAAGAAAACTTATTCACAAGGTGTCTGAGTCTAGTTTACTTTAACATTAGGATGAGCATTTTTACATTGGTGACGAAGCCTGAGACGGTAATTTAAACACTTAAGTCAGCAGGCACAACTCTAATAAAGCAAAATTTAGTTAGAATCAGTTCTGAGGTCATTTAAAGTGCATATCTTTAAACTACTATTCTAATAGAATGTATCTGACAAGACGCACCTCTGTGTAAACTCCTGCAAACCCACTCAAAAGGGCCATTACCTGAAATCAGACAAAGAGGTATTTCAACCACTAGAAGAAATAGTTTTAACCTTTATGTTATATAGCCCCCGGAATCTCTGCAACTTACAATAGCCATAACCCAACCTTGTAAAGGAGTCTGAAGAACATGATCAGAACTGCACAGAAAGCATCATTTCATTAGAGAAATACATTGAAATAGTTTCATTCCTCTACTCATACAAAATCAACAGAATATAAGGCGTAAATCATGAATCTCATCTGGAACTGTTTATATTGATGGAAGCTGTTATATATTTTTTCTGTGTTTCAACCTGGATGATAAGATGAGAATCATGATTTTTTTTATGGCTAAAACACAATAATATATATAAAACAGCTATCCATCTATATAAACTGTTCCAGAGATAAGATGCGGAAATTACTATTATTAATCTCACCTAGGATTAAGCTGTGCAGTGGTGCACCCAGCACAAAGTAGAATGAAAGCAGCCCACTGAATTTCAGTTAACCTGAAAGTGAACGTTGCTTTGAGTAGGACCAAAGGTAGAAGATCAAAATAGGTAAACAAGTAGGAGCACATTCTTTTTGTTGATAAGGTAAAACACATGGGCGTTTAAGACAAGTAGGAGCACATTCTTATATTATTATCCAGAAAGATGAGCAAATAAATGTAGGAAACCTAGACTATACCAAAACCGAACTGTTTAAGCATTTGTACACAAATAACGCCTTCTTTTGTAAGTATCTGAAATATTTAGTGAAAGGACTTACTTCCTTTTAAGAATAAGTTGATACAATATGCCGGTGCTGATAATATTCAAGTTCTTCAGTATCTGATATCCAGGAGCATCTACATACGCAAAAATGTAATACTGCAAAGACCCATGTGATTTCAATCAGCAACATGTGAGATCGAAGACCTAATCAAGTCTGGGAACAAAGAAAATGATAACCAAGACAAAATCTAAACCTGCCTGAAGTAGATTCTTGACAAGGTAAAGTGCAGCGGGAATTGGGTACACACTAACTTCATCCCACGTAGTGCTCAACCTAGAAACAGCAACATGTTAATTGGACAGGAGATAGAAACCAGCCTACTTATAACTGAAACTAAACCTCATTATGCAAATTCTTATTCAACAAACAAATTTAATATAACTGTTTGACGATCTGCAGTGCTAATCCACCTAGGAAATTCCAAATTTAACTCATTCCTTCGTTCATTAATCGTTATTTGATAGACAGAGTAAAGTGATGAAAATTTGAAAAGTTAATAGTAAATGGATTAATAAAACACCAAAGTTTTGGGTCTAAACTCTCTGCCTAAGTTAACCATAAGAATTGTGCAAATACCCCTAAGATCTTACAAGGTAGGGTATCCAACTGAATTTGCTAATATGTAAAAATACATTTTCTCACCGTAGCCAAGGGTGTAGCGTTTCAGTGAAGTGGGTATAAACCTTGGAAACCAGGGTTCAAATCTCAGCAGAAACAAAAAATACAAGGTATTTCTTCTCATCAACCTAAGTCATGGTTTGCAGAGTTACTTGGTACTTCTTCTAGTGGTAGGGAGCAGGTACCTGTGAATAGTGGAGGAGTGCAAAAGCTGGACCATAAAACAACAACATCATACCCAGTGTAATCCCACAAGTGGGGTCTAGGGAGGGTAGGATGTACGCAGACCTTACCCCTAGTCCCCTACCTTTGTGGGGTAGAGAAGTTGTTTCCGATACACCACCGCTATGACAAAAATACTATGCATCGGTCCCAAACAATTAGGTCAGCTATGTAAACTGACCATTTTCTGCATTTAAGTGCATTTCAAGCAGACAATATACAAAATAAAAGTAAAAATAAATAGTACAAAAATTTCTCTAATAGGGCTAAGAAACTCCTAGAAAAAGCACAGGAGTTTATACATGCAGTGCTCACATAGGGATTCATAATACAATTAGAAAAGGCAAAGATTAGCAATTCCAGCTCCTTAACCCGAGGAAGAGGATATTTAATGATAAAAATAGTGTCAGAAACCTGTTGTCATCAGTAACGCCGTCCTTTCTCCAGATTCTTACCAATGCCGCAAGCGACAATGCGCATTTCAATGCCTCTACCTAATTACACAGAAGTTTGAAGTCAACACACAACAAAAGTAACAATTGAGCCATTGTTTATGACTATGAGCTCAAAACAACATAGAAAGGCAGCAAAAGAACCATAGTGTCATTTCACTAACCAGAAAATTTGCAGTGGTTACACTGTACTCATACTTCCCAGCTCTCTTCGACCACACAATGAGAATCGATTGTGAACTCGTAAGAACTGTCAGAATAAGTGTTACAAATGACCTATTCCAACCAGTAGAAAACCAAAACAACAAACAAAACATGAGCAATTCTTCTCATTACAACAACAACAACATACCCAGTGGGATCTGGGGAGGGTAAGATGTAGCAGACCTTACCTCTACCTTTATGGGGTAGAGAGGCTATTTCCGATAGACCCTCGTCTAGAAAGGAAAGACAGTGATGTGACAACAAATATCAAAGTAAAAAGCACGGTATCAAGAGAAATATGGCAACAAAAATAGCACGATAAAAAGCAAATGAGGTAACAGATACTATTTCACATTGAAGAAACGAAACTACACGACTACTACCTAATACTACTGGTACGGAGACCACTAGGCTACCTTCTAACCCTCTAGCCTAATCCTCGACTTCCACGCCTTTCTATCTACGGTTATGTCCTTAATAAGCTGAAGCTGATTATCTATTAGCAATTCTTCTCATTATCTCAGACATAACTGTCTACAAAGTAGACTCTAATTAGCTAATAATGCGGCGCAGATGTAGTTCATAGTGACTGTAGTCTACTAAATATACATTTTGAAAAATAAAATCATATGGACACGTGATCAAGAAAAAGCAATGGTTCAATTAAGCTCTCTAGACGATAAGGCAGTATAACCTAAATATATGGTGGCGGAACCAGTTTAACACGGACAATTCGCAAAATTTTCAGCTAAAATGAGTATGAAAGAGAGCAAAAAAACTCATAAAGACTCTAGCTTACAGAGTAGACTCTAATTAGCTAATAATGAGAGTGAATGTAGTTCATAGTGAGTGCAGTTATATATACATTTTTCAAAAAAAAAAAATCATACAAACACACGATCGAGCAAAAACAACGGTTCAATTAAGCTCTCTAGATCAATAATGGCACTATAAGCCTAAATTTCTGGTAGCGGAAACAGTTTAACACGGATAATTCACAAATTTAAGATGAAATGAGGGTAAAAGAGAATCGATTGTGAATTTGTAAGAACTGTCAAAATAAGTGTTACAGATGATCTATTCCAACCAATAGAAAACCAAAATAACAAACAAAACATGAGCAATTATTCTCCTTATCTTAGATTCTAGCTACTCAATAACTCTAATTAGCTAATAATGCAGCGCGGATGTAGTTCATGGTAAGTGCAGTCTATAATATAAACATTTTTCAAAAAAAAAAAAAATCATAAAGACATGTGATCAGGCAAAAGCAACGGTTCAATTAAGCTCTCTAGATCGATAATGGCAATATAAACCAAAATAACAAACAAAACATGAGCAATTATCTCAGAATTTAGCTACACAGTTTACTCTAAGTAGCTAATAATGCAGAGCGGATGTATAGTTCAGAGTAAGTGCAGTCATTTATATATACATTTAAAAAAAAAAAAAAAACTCATACAATTAATCTCTCTAGATCGTTAATGGCAATATAGCCTAAATTTCTACAAGTTTAACACGGATAAAAGAGAGCAAAAAAGCAAAACCTTCGGCTTTTCTGTTTGAGGCCATTAATATCCGGTATTGCTCCGATAGCCGCCATGAATTACACTTTCTAACACTTTTTCGGTCTCTAGTTTTTCATCAGGTAATGAATCACAGTTTGCTTGGAGATTTGCAGGTTCACTGATCGAAGTATGAACAAATGGAAGGGATGATGGGCTTGGACGGTTCTCTTTTTTTCTGTGGATTGGGCTTTGAAAACTCACCCGGTGTATTTCTGGCCCATCTCCAAGTTTTTTCGGGTCATTTGCACTTTCTGTTCAAAAACTAGTCCGTGCTTCCCGTGCTAAGCCCGGGCCCAAAAAATAATATAAAAATAGAAATTCTTATTAAATATGTATAATGTGACACATTTTCTATCGCATAATTAATTTAATGTATTTGCAAGTTAATGATATCTTATTGATAAGTTTTATAATTATTAAAGTTTCTTCATCACACAATTAGATGATTTTTAATGAAAATTTTATTTATGAGGAAGAAAGTTAAGTAGAAAAATTAGCAAATCTCAAAAGGACACAGTGACTCGATATCCTATGCTAACATTGATTATGATAAAGTATGATAATTACAACTTGCAAAACTCATAAATCAAAAAATATTTTTGTCTTTTTGTGAATTTGTGAGCGTGTGATTTTATTCATAGATAAAAATCGATTTGCTTTGACATTTATTAAATTTTCATTCATTATCTTGCATCAAGGGTTTATGCTAGTTAAATGTGATTTTTCACCTTAGTTTTAGATGAAATTCAAGAAATAACCTATATTTATTAAATTGAACCTCAAGATTCAATAAAATTTAATTCTTCATGTATTCCCTATACTCAAAAAAAAAAAATTTAGTTAACCAAGCAAGGGATTTTAAAGATAACCCGATCTCAATGGATGACATTGTCTTCATTTTCAACACTATATGACATCATTTAAAAAAATATATTTTTTGTATTTATAATAAATCATAGATATGTCAAAGGCGACATATAAAATTGTCCATAATTTTTTTATTAGGCTAAAATTACATTCTTGAAAAAATTATCTTGTAAAATAAAAAAGGACCAAAAGTAATTAATTGAAAAGTTTAACATTAATTTGGAAACTTTTGTGAGGACTACAAAAGTCCTTTGATTCTCCCTTATATATAGTGGTAAATTGTGCGGATCGTACTTCATATGGACTTGTCTTTAATTTTATCCCTCAAATTGGTGGTCTTCAATTTTTATCTCTATTTCTCATATAATGAAAATTTGTAAGTCAAAGTAACCTTATTCGTTAGTCTATGAAACCAGAGATTCAAGTTCGAACCCAGCAATAATAATTTCGCAAGGCAGAATTTCGTAGAAAATTATGCTTATTCGGGCAAAAGTTATGCATTAAGGCATAACTTCAGTAGAATCCTGTGAAACTACGCCAGACAAGAGGTAAAGTTATGCTTTGAGGCATAACTTTTATATAGAAACTATGTCTTAAGGCACGACATTATATGATAATTTAATTTCTACTGAACTATGCTTTAAGCCATAACTTTATCCTGAATAGGCATAGTTTGCTATGAAACCTTGTCTTACGATATATTTTTTTTACTGTACTGGTTTCTACATAAGTGAGACCTAACTTTTGCCCAAATAGGCATAATTTTCTATGAAATTTTGTCTTGCAATCTTTTTTTTTTATATTATGTTGGGGTTCAAACCCAGAATCTCAAGAATTTTCGGCCACTTAAAATGTCGAAGGGCAAAAATTAAAGACCACCCCCGAAATAGGGCATTTGTGTGAATGTGGGCTGGTCTTTAATATTTTTCATTCAAAATTGAACTTATGCCTACAGGCATATGCTACGCATCAATATCCACAACTTATGCCAGCTCCCCTGAAGAACTTAATGCCCCGCTGAGCATAAGTTCGATTTTAACGGAAAAAAAATAAAGACCAGTCCATTTGAAGTTAAAGGACAAACCATTGAAGAGGTGACTACAAATTAGAGCCGTCAAAATGGGCTTGGCCCTTGAGGCCAGACCAGCCCAGCCCTCTATAAGGGTAGGTTGGGCTAAGATTATTTAAGCCCATTTAAACTGAGGTTTCCCATTTAAACTGAGGCTTATAAGCCCAGCCCAAGTTAGCCCGCTGGCCCTTGAGGTTTGACCGAGGTTGGGCCGAGGCCGGCCCGTGGGCCAAATATCTATTTAGATTAAATTAAAAATTTAAGAGAATATTGTGAAAAAAGAAGCAAAAAATAGGAAAAGTAATTACAAATAAGTTTTAATATTTACACAATACTTTACTCACTGGCGTTAAATCCTAATCACCAAGCATAAAAGTTGTATTCATGATTGCAAATTTAATTTTAACTTAAAATTTAAAAGAAAATCAAAAAAGAAGTAAAAAGTAGGAATAGCGATTATCGAATTAGTCTTAGTATAGTACAATACTTTTCTTAGTTAGCGTTAAATCCCTATTACTAAATTCTTAATCACCAAATGTACCCTAATACTAAAATTTCTAATCACCACGTATAAAAATTGCATCCATCATGAACTTGTCAAATTTGTTACTCAAATTAGTAGCCGAGCTTTATCAAATTCAAAGTGGTAATATTATTAAGCGAATTTAAATAATACTGATTAGTTTCTGAAACGTGGTTATTTGATAATTATAAACTAATTAAATTTGCATATGGCTGTAGATGAAGATGGAGATGTTAATTAAGACAATTTTATCACAAATGGATTCAAATGTGCTTGACAATGTATAGGTGTTGAATATGTTGTAAGTTGTCGTAGAATTATGTACTTCCACATAATCATATATTTGAAATGTTAACAAATTGGTGTATACTTAAATGTTAGAATTTAAATTGAAAAAAAAAACTTATAAAAAATATTGAAAAAAATGAAGTATTGGCCCGCCCCAGCCCGCAGCCCTTATAAGGCTGGGTTGGGCTAGCCATTTTAAGGCCCATTCGAATGAAGGGCCGGCCCGCCCCAGCCCATCAAATTCCTTGGCCCATGTGGGTTGGGCTGGGCTGACCCTTTTTGACAGCTCTGCTACAAATTGGGGTAAGTAAAGATGGTTGACACGAATATCCCGACCTCAATGACCATTCTATCAAGAAGCATGGCGTTGACTGCTTGGTGCATGAATCTATATCTATACTTCTATACTATATTAAAAACATGAAGCCCCTAACTTAAAAGTTAAATTACGCAAATATCCTTTTTATTTAAAAACTTAATTAAGTGCTTGTTATAAAAGAAAAAACAGACCCGCGCAGAAACACCCCAACAAACACTTCGTACGAACCGACTTCCTCCTTCAGTGAGAGTCACGCCTACTCATTCACAAACAATTTATTAATAGGAACATCATTTCCAATTTCCGTTCAATCCTCATTCTAAATTGTCATGGAATCCTCCTAAAGTTTTTACTCCATTTTTGTCATCTTTTTGCCAACTATTATTATATGTATAAACTGGAGTTTGTTTCTACATGGTCAATTAAAATGATCAGCGGGCCCATGAGTCACGCCTTATAATTACACACCTTTTCAGGTTTCACGACATTTTTGTAAAATAATTTTTGATGTATTATTTATTATTCATTAATTAAGATAATGTGTTTAATGACTGAAATTCTCATGGAATCGAAACTTTTGCATCACTTTTATTATCGATTGTTTTTTTTTCATATTCTGACTTTAATTTAGTTATTTAACCCCATAGTTAAAAATTTGAATTACTTAAATGCTCCTCTAAAAAATTAAATTAATATGCATGGTCAATTAGAATGATCATCAGGCTCATGAGTTACGTCTTGTTATTACACATCTTTCCAGGTTTCACGACATTTTTGTAAAACCATTTTTGATGTATCATTTATTACTAATTGATTAGGATAATGTGCTTAATGAAATTCTCACGGAATTGAAACTTTTGCATCATTTTTATATCGATTGTTTTTTTCATATTCTGACTTTAATTTATCTATTCAACCCCATAACTAAACAGTTGAATTACTTAAACGCCCTTCTAAATAATTTAATATAATAGTTTTTATATAATCAAAAAAATCTAATATGATTTGTTGTGTCTTTTCTTAAAAGGTTGTGTCCTTCTGTAAATGAGTAATGTTCTCCTTCAATTAGTTGCAACCGCTGGCATTGAGAAAATCATCATCTCTCGCTGTAACCAAGTGAGTTCCAACTTCCAAGCCACAGGTCATTTGCATAAAAATCGCCATATTTGTTTTGTCTAGCTACCTACTTTCATAGTTATTCTATAGTGGGTTATGGGCATCTCCAAAATTTCTCCTCTTACACTTTGCTATGGAAGAAATTTTGACGTGGCTAATTAGGTTTGCTCGAGTATTGTCTGGTCATTTCCTTTATTTTTATTGTTGAACTCTTTAAATTCTTTGTAGTGCAATTTTTTAAATAGTCATCGCTCATCAGGCTTCTAAAGTTTAAACATATGACACTTTTATGTTCATGCTATATTAATTAATAATTATTTATGGCTAAGAAAATAATTCAGCATACATATCTCTTCTATATAGCTAGCTATAACATGGTTGTAGATTCTATATTATATTAAAAGCAGGATCTCCTAAATTCAAAAGTTAAATAATCTAAATATCTTTTTTATTAATTTAAATAATTTATTTATACAAAAAATTTAACTAAAACACCAAATTTATTTGAAATGATGTAATCTTTCAGATTAGTTTTTACTAGATACCAACTGTTCGTGTTTCTTCTAATCTTTACTGCCCTTTCAGCATGTCTTACTGTTGCCTGCCTTATGCCTCTTTGTTTTTCATTTTTGATGGGGTTATTTCAAAAGGCCTTCTTATTAATGCGCCAATAAAAGGAGATAAAGAGAAATGTATCTTTCAAATGTGAAACCATTTGATGGACTACAAAGTCGAGATATTTTCATTCTTCATATCGAAAGAGGTATGAATTAATCAAAATCATATTTAACATATTTTCTTTTCCGATTAATTTTGGTATGCTTTTGGATTAGACTAAAATTAAAATATTGACCCAAGAAAATAAAAGAAATATATTTTAGAGGATGTGATCTAGCCATATGATTTTTGGCAAAACATTGATTAATTACACTAAACAACCCTATAAAATGACTTAGTTTCGGACACACTTCTTGTATTTTAAGATCAACTTGCTCCCTCATACTATGAAAAACCTACACTTACACCTCCCCTATGAGGTATATCCGTAACTAAATATATAAAAAATTATTGAAATGCACATTAAAATTATGAGAATAATTTTTTTCTGAAAAGTGTATCTTTTGAAAGTCTCAAATAGAAACTGAACGCAAATTATACTACATGACTTGACATACACGCGCAACGCACGTGTGGAGAAACTAGTGTGATAAAAAATACTTCACGCACACAAATTTGTTTTATGCGATTGCTTGACTTTTATATACATTCAGACCTCTCTATAATGCCATACTCATATAACAACACTTTTTTTTTTTATAACAATCAAGTTTTTTCGGAACCGATATATTATTTTATATCTTACCTTTCTATAACAATTTTTTACCTATAAAAAACAACAACTATGTTTATAACTATAAGCTATTTATAAAATTACCCTAGTTTAACAATTGTTTTTTTGGTAATATAATGATTAATCATCTTAGAATCTCTAAAATTATCAATAATAGGTCTAGAGATTTTGATCAAATGTTTTAATACTTTAATACGCTATTTATGACAAAGAATTTTATATGAATATATATTTTCATTATTAAGAGATTTTTTTCGTTTATACAAAGTGTGATTAAGTTTAGAATTTGACAATTAAAAATGAAAAATTCGATTTAATAAAACTTTTTTTGCTTGTAATAAAGAAATATATTTTAAATGTCAATGTTGTTATAGGTGTATAATAGAAAAAAAAATTAGAACTCAATAATATTATTATAGAGATGTTTGACTGCAAATACAGTATTCACTTCTAGAAATTGGATTTCCTTTATACGAGACATAGTGTTGATATTAGAAGTACACATTGTGTACTATTAGGGTCTAGTATTATTACATTGTGCTTATAGTAAGTTACTCTAATTTTAAAGGGAAAAAAAGAGGAGTGAGTACATACAATCAAACCTTTCTATAGCATCACCGTTGGGTTTGAAACTTTTTGGCCATTATAGTGAATTGTTGTTATACACCTATAACAACATTGATATTTGATACGCTCAAATTACACCTATTAATGGTGTAAAGCGGATGTTGTCAAATATAGTAACCCAAACAAGGTTAGGGTCGAATCCCACAGGGAATATGGAGAGAAAAGGATACTAATTGTATGTGATACTAGTCTTTAAAGGCTTTAATCTTATTCCGAATATTTTGAAAAGAGATTTGGTTTGTATTTGCTATTTTGAAATGTTTGGAATTTGTTTGGATTTGGAGAACCAAAGTTGTGTCCCCGCGATGATTAGATGTTATGCTATGGGTGTCAATATGATATATTTCTAATGGGTCGAGGTTATGTATGCACTTAATCTCTAATACACTTTCTAATATTTTCCAATAGTTATAAAGTATTTCTTTTCATGATTTTCCCAAATGCAGAAAAATTATAAATAAGGTTGATTAAATATGCCAAGTAGAACTCATCTTATCCATAAGCGAGTTCATTAAACGAGGGTTAGCGCCCCGAGTCCTTGTTATATTATTTCAAATCACACCCTAGTTCATCTTTCCAAATAAACTAGGGTTTGTGCATGAACAAGTGTTTGCAACCACTTAAAGAACAATGAATACGAGAATAATAAAACACATCACAATCCATTATATATATATGCAATGTTAGACACCCATTACATAGCACCCATCATTTGGGTCCACAACTTTGATTAAAGAAACTACTCACACATTATGGTCTCAAAAGTAGTAAGCAATAAATGAGACATAAAAGCTTACAAAGTATAATAAAGATGATGAAAAATGGAATCTTGGTGTCTTCACTAAGCTCCAAAACGGGAGTATTCAATGCTCACCGACCAATGGAACTTTTCACGTGGTTACAATAAAATCTGCTGCAAAAAAAAACCTAAAATGTTCTTTAAATAGGCTCCAAAAACGCACAACAGCAACTGACAAAATTGCCCCCGATAGCAAGATCGACGGACCGTCGATCATTCGACGATCCGTTGATCTCTCCGTCCTTTGTACCTTCAGCCATGTGTTCCATTTGACGGTGTCGTCGACCAGTTCGACGCTCCGTCGAGGATTCCGTCTTTCTCTCCTCTTGTTGAGAGATCCTGCTTGACGACACAAACTACGAATTGTCGATCAGTTCGACACTTCGTCGATGCCTCCGTCCTTTGTCGTCTTCAACTTTGTCATCACTGGAAAATCGAGCTTATCGACGCTTCAAAGGACGGTTCGTCGGCTGATTGACAGAACGTCGATTCTTCATTTCTGGCCAATTTTTCTTTTGTTCTTTGCTTTTTGCTTTTGGGCCATTGTTTTCATAAAACACAACAAAACATATCAACGAGAACCAGACTTACTTGAAAACAACCAAAATTCACAGTAAAAAGGCGTCGAATGTGCCACAAATCCGCGGCACATCAATATTTAAATAATTTTTGTTGTTATAGGCAAAAAAGATGTATACAATCTAATTCTTCATTTTTAATTGTCATATCCTAAGCTTAATTATACTTTTATAACAAAGGGAAATCTTTTAATGATGGAAATATATAGTCATATAATATTTTTTGTCATAAATAGTGTATTAAAGTTCCAAAATATTTGGTCAAAATCTCTACATCTGTAATTGTTAATCATACATATTCTATTTTTATAAATATAATTAATTATTATATTACAAAAAAAAAGATAGCTGTTATATGGGGGGTAATTTTATAAAGAGTGTACAGTTATAAAATTGATTGTTGCTTTTATAGGTAAAATATTGTTATACAGAAGTAAAATATAACATAAAAATACGATTTCGAAAAGGGTTAGCTGTTATATATAAGTATTGTTATATGCGAATGCTATTACATAGAGATCTGACTGTACCTTCTTTTTAAAAATTTAAGTATATGAAGGTGGAATAAATTTTGAACTAGACAGAGAAGAAAGGTATATTCAATGAATTTGAGATTTGGCGAGAACAATGTGCATGTGCCACTAACAAGGACAATTGCCTTTCATCAATTAGCGTAGACATTTTCTTTTGCCAAATCATTAATTTTCCTTAGCCCATACCACGACCCAAAGGGAAAAAAAAAAAGTATATTTTTGATGTAACGTCAACCTAAGGGAAAAGAAAGGTTTCTTATTCTCTTTTTGGAAGTTTTAATAATATACAATTCAGTATAAAAAATTACATTTACATAATCATATTTTTTATTTACATTCGCATTGTCACATTTTTACGGTATACAATTTTATACATCTACTGTAGATAATGTATTAACTTTATATAAAAGTGTATAACAATGTATAAGAGGTGTTATACACACACTTTTATACTAGTATACAACATTATACAAACTTCTATTTTAGTTTTAGTCCCTGAAGCATGACTCTACCAGCACGTATCCACCGCTCCAACACCGGCCCAGGAGCGGACCCACGTGTATTCGAGGGGTGTCACCCGACAAAGCTTGATCTGATTTTTTTTTAAATTTATATATGTATAATGCTATTTAGATAAAAATATTTAAATAAATACAAAAGAGATGCTATTGCTTAGCACTACAGTGTTGGATTGTTGGTGGCTCACTGGGAGGTCGTGCGTTCAATCCCTGAGTAGCATATTTTAAATGTTTTTTTAGGCTTATTCTTTTCTAATTCCAAATACAAAAACAAAGAAGCCACAGAGATTTTATTCAACTGGGCAAACATCATTTATTGCCAATATGACATTTATCCATTAACTTTAATGTTTTACCTAAGCAGTACTCCCTCCTACTAAAAAAAGAGTGTCCATTTAGCCATTTACACTTTAAGAAAAAATTAATTCCAATGCAAAAAGAAATGATTTAACTAAATTATTCCTAATTAAATAGGTATAGGATTTGGTCACTTAAAACTTGATAATGACAAATCTTAAAAAATAAGATTAATCATTTCTTAATTTGGTAAGTAAATGTCACGACCCAACCCCGTAGGCCGTGACTAGTGTCCGTACTGGACACCCAAACGTACCCAATAACCCAAACGAGCATATTTGCAGAATATATCAATATAAAAGTTAATTGGCGTTACTAGATATCGCAGATGAACGGATATAGCACGTGGAAGCCGATAAGGCCATCACAGATCATAACAACCCAGAACGTACACGGAACCCACACAAGTATGTCTACAGACCTCTACAGAACATAACAGAATCATAAGACGGGACAGGGCCCCGTCGTACCCCTGAATAGCGTACATATATACAATAGCAGAAGACTGTACCAAAATATAGACTCCGGATAAATGAGCGCCCCAAAATAGCAGAGTAAGGTCCTAAGCGGGCGGATCAGCAAACCTGTCGTCAGTACCTGCGCGGCATGAAAACGCAGCCCCCGAAGAATGGGGGTCAGTACGGAATATGTACTGAATATGTAAAGCCTGAAGTACAGAAACAAAATAATGACCGGAAACAGAACATACAGAAAGGGAATGTAACATCCAGAATATCAAATGCATATTTTCAAAACACAAAAAGTGTGTAGAGAAACATATGCCATATCATATCCGGGCCCCGCCAAGGGACTCGGTAGACAGATCGTGGTCACCCTCCCGACATTGGTGCCACAGCACATAGTGCTCAGAATGGGGGATAACCCCATAGCATAGCATATCATATCAGATGGCCATATCAGATCATATCATACCATATTAGAGTAGTGTACATGGCACAGCATACTCCACAACCCATGTACATGTGTACCTGCCCTCTCACATCGAGGCACGGCGAACAATGCAGTGGATGTCGCTTGAGAACATATCCTGGCCCGGGCTCAGTGGGGGAAAACATTGAGGCATCCACGAACAGAGTAGTGAGAAACTAAATGCAATAAAAATACCATCTAATTCCAGAGACTCAATGAGACATATCGAATGGCAAGTCGAAATGATAAAACCGGACAGAATTATAGTAAGCGTATTTCGGATGTCATAATGGATTACGGAGGCATAATTTTTCTAAAATCATTTCCAAGTTCCAAAACAATTTACAAGGCTTAACGGAATATTTAAAACAATTTTTAATTAATAGCTAGAGGAGTAGTTAAAACATTTCCTTTAAAGCAGCTCGTAGACAAGTCATAAACACAAAAGGGTAAAATCGGAAATAGTGGGCCCACCTCGGGACAAACGAAGCGATGGGCTCAAATTACGTATTTTAAGCTTATAAAGTCATCTACGGGGGTTCTGGGGACATTCCATAATTTTCTAGACAATTTGCGGAAGTTTGCACAATTCTTTCAATAAAGCATACTTATAGGGTTCAATTCCATTGAATGAAAAAGGGGTATTTTCAAATGCGGATTCCGATGAGCAGAACACTTTCCGAGGCTCAAATCCGATCCTAATACATCTAGGGCATGCCAAAAGAAGAATCGGGATAGCTTTACATACCTTATAAGCTCTTAACGCCTTTCCAAATTCAATTCCCGTTTCGCCCGAAAACTACAAATGGTCACATTTACCAATTGTTAGTCATAAGACTTAGGACCTAAATCTTGAATCAACATTTTTCTACAAAAATTTGGGCAGCATTTCCCCTATACATATAGCGCCCCCCAGAATTCAACTCGGCCAAAACAATCAACAACAACCCAACAACAACACCAACAACAACAACAATCACTATAAAACACAATATAACCTAACTAGTCATCTTTCCAACATAATGTCATAACCTTCATTCCAACTTCGTATATTCAAATCAATATCGCCATTCTCGTATTCATTTCTATTCAAGATCATTACAACACAATTCGGAAGTATTTCATATCATTTCTACGAAATATTCACAAGATATACAAAATATACAAACTTTCCACCAAAACATAATTCACCCAAAACTTCAAATCTTCAACCTACATATTCATAATATATTTCCATCTTCCAATTTCATCAACCATAATCATAATTTACATCTTAACAACTTCATTTCCATAATATCACAAAATTATTCTAAAGTGACATAATCTTCTACATTCCAACTTCAACCAAAATTCATTCAACTTTCATTCCCAATATAATTTCCATCATAACCACAACTAGAATACAACATAAAATTCAACTCATGTCATATATACAACAATATACACACACGGCTACATACATATATACATACCCACTTTGTAAACTTCCATATTTCCATAATTTCTACTCATTTCCACATACCACAACATAAACAAACCTTCATAACATAAGAAAAAGGAATTGATTCTTACCTTTTTCTACAAACTTCTTCACTTGAACAAGTTGTCAACTTGAAGAAATAAGTGCTCCTTCTTCCAAAACAACTACACCAAGTTGTAAAGGACCCTTGAATTAGTGGAAATACCACAAGAAAATAATTATTGGAGGAAGATTTCAAAGGGGCAAAAAATTGGAGACTTGGCCGAATGGCCTTGTTTCTTAAGCTCTTGTTCTTGCTCTCTCTATGTTATTTTTCTTGAAACTTCTTAAGTGTTTATGACTCATATTTGCCCCTTTATAATAATCATCACATGGAAATTAATTAGATCCATGGGCTTGGGCCACTATGTGGCCGGCCACCCCTCTCAAAGTTGGGCCTAAATTTTTCTTTTCATTTTTTTTGGGCCAACTCGGTTGGTCCCGAGTTGGGCCTAGCCCACTGACCTTTCGACCTTAAAACGTCCATATCTCCTCGTACCGACTTCACCTGGGAACCCACGACCTATGGATGGAAAGCTAATTCAATTATCTACAACTTATGTTTCTTGGTAATTTTCCAAATTCCAAACTTATAATACCTTTTTTTCCCCTCAAAGTCAGGTCACCCGAAAACGTTTTCTTAAAAATATTCGTTTGGAGGGCTTCCACTTTGATTTGGCCCAAGGGCCCTTCACGAGTTGTGTTTAACTTTACATATGCGATTCATATAACTTGTCACATGTTCCAAAAAAAAATCTTGACGTGTGGGCCCCACCTCAGCTTACAAATAATCCGACGTTCGAAAATATGGGATACAACAGTAAACACTCTTTTTTAACAGGAGGGAGTAATATCTAAACCGAGCTAGAGCCTGCAACTTTAAAAGCAATTGTTGGTGTTTTGTGTTGCTCTTTCAAGTGTAAGTTCTTTTAATATATTTTTTTTTCATTTTTTTCTTTCAAGTTGGAATTTCTTGAAAACATTCATCGTTTTCTTTTGGTGGATTTTATAATTTAATTTATAATTCAGCTTGAATTTGTTTTTTTTTTTGAATATGACATCACTATAATAATTTATTTATATTTTATTTCTTTAAATGTCGACACTGCTAATAAAAAATTCTGCGCATGCCACTAGTTACACCACTCTTATCTCCCACGACACTCCACCACATCGTGAAACACGAAGAGCTAGACCTGAAAAATCGAGTAAAAAAAAAACATGAGCTAAAACGGATAATTATTTTGCTCCAATTGGCATGGAGTGTAAGCATCCTTTTTTTCTCTTATAATTTTAATTTATTTATCTCATTCTGATTTGACAAATAATTTAAGAAAATAAAGAAACCTTTTGAATTTTGAAGTGTTATAAGTATTAATGACAAATAGAATGTATCAACCGAACTAAAAAAGGAAAGTAAAGAAAAAGGAAATTGAAACGGGTAAATCCAAATTTGGTGTCTTTTGCTGCCAATACAAGGCCAATATTAGAAAGTCACCATTTTTCACTTTCCCCTTTTCCATTTCCATTTTCTTTCACCAAACAAAATTGTCTTCAATATAACCACACACAATACATAATATACATATATCCGTATAGAGATTTGGAAGGGGGTGTGTGTGAAAGAAATGGGAGCATCGGAGGATGAATTGATGATGCACGACGCCGCCACAGACGACGACGATTTCTACAGCGGCGGTGACGCACATGATGACGACAACTCCGATGATGATGACGTCATGGATTACGATTTCATTGATAATGACTCCGATGATTCCGATACTGCCCTTGCACATCATCGCTCTCAGGTAACATTTTTTGAATTAGAGTTGTTATTGTTTTTATTTATTTATTGATTACTCGACATTTAATGGATGATTGTTTTAGCAGCCTAATTATTTTTTTCATCAAAATGATCTATTGTTTAGGTATAGTTGGAGATTTTTTTTTCCAGCTTTTTCGTTTCGTTAAATTTAGGATTTTTTTTTTTTAATTTGGAGGTGTTATTTATTTATTTATTATTGATTTACTGGAAATAGTTTAGAGCTAGTAAAGGAGTTTAATGGATGCTTGTTTTACCTGCTAATTATTGTTTTCATCAAAATGATCTATTGTTTAGGTATAGTTGAAGATTTTTTTTTTGAGCTTTTTCGTTTTTTCATTTTGTTTCGTTAAATTTAGGATTTTTTTTTTTAATTTGGAGGTGTTATTTTTTATTTATTATTGATTTACTGGAAATAGTTTAGAGCTAGTAAAGGAGTTTAATGGATGCTTGTTTTACCTGCTAATTATTGTTTTCATCAAAATGATCTACTATTTAGGTACAGTTGAAGATTTTTTTCGAGCCTTTTTTTTTTTTTTTTTTTTCATTTTGTTTCCTTTATATTTGTGAATTTGGAGCTGTTATTGTTTTTTGTATCGATTACCGGAAATTCTTATCCTTTATTTTATGCATACTTGATTAAAAAAAATGATTATTGGAAATAGTTGAGTGCTAGTAAAGGAATTTAATGGATGATTATTTATTTAGCTGCTAATTACTGTTTTCATCAAAATGATTTGTCTATTAGATTTCCTGTGATTAACCGACATATTTATTGTTGCAAAATTTTCTTTTGGCTTTTAAAACTTAGGTTTGTAACAATAGGGGGTAATATAGAGCTATGAGTCAAAATCGAAGATTCTTTAGCTTTTTCGTTTTTCATTTTGTCTGAAGTTTTAATTTTAGGAACTTTTTTGAATTTGGAGCTGTTATTGTCTTTTTTTATTGATTACTGGAAATAGTTCAGTGCTAGTAAACAAATTTAGTGGATGATTGTTTTAGCTTGATAATTATTTGTTTCATCAAAATGATTTGTCTATTAGATTTCCCGAGTCTCAACTGACATATTTATTGTTTCTAAAACTTTTTTGGCTTTTGAAACTTTAGATTTGTAACCATAGGGGGGAAATATCTAGTATAACGAGTTAGATTCTCCCAAATGGGGGGTCTTAGGTTCGAAAACCCTTGCATGCTTTCTCAGTCAAGCTCATCGTACGGGGCTTGCCTAGTGCGGTTCATCTCTCATTTGTGGTTTGCGGGCTATTTACACTGGAGCAGGTTTACCTTGTGCGCACCAGATGGGGCCGCTGCGGGTTCCTTGTCAGCCAAAAAAAAAGGGGTGGGGGGGGTGGGGGTGGGGGTTGTTGGGGATACGTTTTAGTTTATTCAAGACAGACAGCAGTAACTATTTCCTTTCTTGGTTCTCCTACTGCTTGCTTTCTGTTCTGGGTTTTTGCTTTTAGGTTGCGGAGTTTTGTGTCCGCATTATGCCTTTTCTAAAAGAAGGGATTTATGAGTACTTATTCGAGTAGAAAATCGGGTGCAGATGTTTTCTCTAATCATAGCTTTTGAATTTCTTGCATTGAGAAACTAAGATATCTCATCTCCTGCTTTGACAACGAAGAGTATGTTCCTAAAGGGATACAATAAGTCCGATATGGGATAATGACAATGGACAAGAGAGGGTTATTAATTCAGATACTATTAAAACTGATGAGGCATAATGATGGGGCTGCTCAAGGAATTTATGAAGCTACTCTGAGTATCATATTTGTGGCAGTTCAAATGAAATTAGAGGTCCATCATGCTGTGAAACCTAAATTTATTATGGATTATGGAAGGAAAAGTTTTTCTTCATAAAAAAATATATTTTTGGGCTGTATATGGGTGCTCCAAGGAATGTTTTGAGTAATGTTGTGGAACTGCTTGCTAGCGGTGCTAGGTAAGAAATACCACTCACTAAACCAAATTGCAACATGTATCTCTTTGATGCCAAAATTGTAGAAGAACAGGTATCGATGGAGAAGAAGCATCTCTTCGACCGCCTTCTAGTTGGAGATATTATAAATTTGATTAGGCAGGAAAATGATAGTAGCTGTTGTTTCCGGTTCTCAATGTTGATGTTTTTACCTCTTGAAGTGCTGAATTCTCAGGTTCTTGATATGTTCTGAAGATTGAAGATTAATACCTTGACAAGGGATCTGAAATCACCTCTTACCCTAAGGTATTGTAGATCCACATAAGAAATAATAGAAAGGATAGAGCAGAATATCTTGTGGAGTAAGTTCAAATAGAAAGGATGAATTCTGTTTAAGGAACCAACAAAGGAGAATTGAATGGAAAACATCCTCTGCACAGAAGTTTGGTTGGCACCTTCAATGATCCATTTCATCATAGTCCCAATCCCGAAACTATTCAGAAATGGTTCATTAGTAGATGGAGAGTTACTGCTGGCATCAAAGTCATACCTTTAGACCACAATCAGTTCCTCTTTGAGCTTCCTTCCAGGCAAGAGGCAATAAGGGTAAAGGCAGGGAATTGGTTCTGGAACGGAAGACATCTTTCTTTATCTTGGTGGTCGCATGACATTTTCTCATTGCAATCTGGTAACTGCTCGGAAAACATATGGTTGAAAGTTTTTGGAATCCCCCTAAATGCTTGGTTAATGGATACTTTTGAACATATAGGGGCTCGTTGCAGGGGTTATGTCGGTGTTGATGAAGATACGAAGAACAGAACCCACCTGATCTGGGCTCGCATCTGCGTCAAAAAATCAGCTATGAAGTTTCCGACAAGTTTGAATTTTGAATTTGATGATAGGATCTTCGAATTGCCAATAACTAAGGAAATCCGGTCTTTTTCTTTACATGCTGGTCCTTCAACTGGTTTGCCCGAGGTTGGTAATAAGATGGGATCAAATTCTCTCTCAGCTCCACGTGCTAATACCATTAATGATTCACGTGACACATGTGTGGAAGAACCTGTGGAGAAAAGAAGGAATTCGAAGGATTTAAACACAAATGGGCCGGCCTTATTCTCTTCTAATAGTCAGGGTAGTAAGAAACACTACAAAGGGAGAACTTCATTAGCTTTGAACAACGGTTACTACACTAAAGGCCCACTTACAAGCAAACACTTCAAGCAACACAAAAAGAAGCAAGTGTGGAGATCATCTGTACCAAAGCTGGACCCATGCTGCTTCAAAGCTTCATCTTCCTTGAATGCTTCATTCTCTTTTGATCCTTTTGAACTAGAAATTCAAGCTTCTAGTCTCAGGGATTTAGAACTCAGGGAGGGGACACTGTCCGAGCCTGAAGCAGATGATGAAGTGGTTCACGCAGGACACTCGATGGACCCACATATACCCAAACCGATATTCTCAGCACTGTCAGTTTCAAATGAATCTGACTCTGGTATCTCATCTCAGTCCTACAACAGTTTTCTTCCTTTGCCTTGGCATGATCCACAAATTCAAACTGTTGATATCCCTGATGTGGTGGAAACCTCAAAATGGACGAAGTTGACAATGATGAAGGCTTGCAAAGTGTTGGGGGTAAATGTTGCTGGGTTTGTCTGGGAATTATTCTGAGAATGGAGGAAAAAAGGAAAGTGCAGATTCTTGAGCAAAAAAATAAAACAGGAGAATTAAAGAAAGGGAAAAGCAAAGCAGTTACTGAACTTAAAAGATTGGATTGGGGTCTCTAGGACGGGAGTGGAAAGAAAGAGAGGGGCAGGTCTCACAAGGCTCATTCCAGATGAGTGCAGGTCTCACAAGGCTCATTCCAGATGAGAGTTAAAACACTCAGCTGGAATGTGCAGGGTCTCAACAATAAAGATAAGAGAAGCACTTTGAAATCTCTTATTCACAAGTGGGGAGTTGATATTATATGCCTGCAGGAAACCAAAATAGAGACATGAAATTCATCTCTAATCAGGCAAATTTGGGGAAACAGATGGATCTCTTGGGCAGAGGTCAAAGCAATTGGTACCAAAGGAGGGATATTAATAATGTGGGACAAAAGAGCTTGGAAATGTGTTGATTTTGAAGCAGGAGCCTTTTCTTTATCATGTAGATTTGAAAGTCTTGCTGAGGATTTCAAATGGGTTTTTACTAGTGCTTATGGCCCTCATACCAATCCAGAAAGGGAGGATCTTTGGCTCGAGTTAGCATCTATCAGGGGATTGTGGTCTGACCTATGGGTCATAGGAGGGGATTTCAATGTGTGCAGATTTGTGGGGGAAAGATTGAACTGCGTTAGAAGATCAAGGGCGATGCTAGGCTTCTCCAACAATATTCTAGACCTGGATTTGATTGACCCTCCACTTCAGGGAGCACAATTTACCTGGTCAAAAGGGGAGGAGTCTCTCCAAGCCTCTAGAATTGACAGGTTCCTTATCTCAACAGAATGGAGTGAGATGTTCAATACTATCAAACAGTATCCCTTGCCTAGAGTTTTTTCTGATCATAAACCAATTATCCTGGAAAGTGGAGATTGGGAGACCACACCTTCTTATTTCAAATTTGAAAACATGTGGCTTCAAGCTGAGGGTTTCATGGACATGATAGAAGGATGGTGGATTTCTTACACTGTATTAGGCACCCCAGACTTTGTGCTAATGCAGAAACTAAGGAATCTCAAGAAAGACATTACTAAATGGAATAGAGAGGTCTATGGAACAATCGAGACTCAAAGGAACAAGGCACTCAAAGAACTTTGGAAGCTGGACCAGTTAGCTGAGCTCAGAGCTCTCTCTACAGAAGAGAAAGGTCAGACATTGAATCTCAGACTTGAACTTCAGCAAATAGCAACCGCTGAAGAGATCTCATGGAGACAAAAATCAAGATGTTTATGGTTGAAAGAGGGGGATAAGAATACAAAGTTTTTCCAAAGAATGGCCAACTCTCATAGAAAGGGCAATACCATTGACAGACTCAAAATAGGGAATGAAGTAATTGAAGACAAAGGAAGGATCAAGGATGGTATTCTGGAGTACTATCAACAAATTTACAAAGAAACTGAATCTTGGAGACCCTCAGCTGTCTTTGAAGGTCTGTCAAGTCTCAACACAGTGGATAAAGAGGACCTTGAACTTCCTTTCACCGAAATGGAGATTTTAGAAGCTCTCATGACTTGTGCCCCTGACAAAGCACCAGGCCCTGATGGTTTCACTATGGTTTTCTTTCAAAAATCATGGAACTTCATCAAAGTAGACCTGCTAGCAGCTTTTAATTTCTTTCATCAGAACTGCCAAATGGTGAGATCATGCAATGCCTCTTTCATTGCTCTTATCCCAAAGAAGAAAGGGGCCGCAGAGCTTAGAGATTATAGGCCTATAAGTCTTATAGGCAGTGTCTACAAATTGCTGGCCAAAATTTTAGCTAAGAGGCTCGGAAAAGTGGTGGATTCCTTAGTTTCTGGACAGCAGAGTGCTTTTCTGAAGAATAGACAGATCACTGATACATCTATGATTGCCAATGAAGTGCTAGACTGGAAAATTAAAAGTGGTGAGACTGGGATCCTATGCAAATTAGATATTGAGAAAGCTTTTGATCAGCTTAACTGGGCTTATTTAGTCAACATTTTGAAGCAAATGGGTTTCGGGGAAAGGTGGATAAGGTGGATTTATTTCTGTATTTCGACAGTGAAGTTTTCAATTCTGGTGAACAGAAGTCCAGTTGGGTTTTTCTCTTCTCAAAAGGGACTCAGGCAGGGGGATCCATTGTCCCCTTTCCTCTTTATCATTGCGATGGAAGGATTATCTCAGCTGTTAGCAAAGGCCAAAGAACTTCAGTGGATTCAAGGGTTCCAAGTGGGCAGAAATCCTTCCACCTCAGTCTCAGTCTCTCATCTACTCTATGCAGATGACACCCTTATATTTTGTGGAGCTGATTGTCAGCAGGTCTCTAATCTCAACACCACCCTCATGATCTTTGAGGCCATCTCTGGACTTCATATCAACATGCTTAAGAGCACTATATATCCAGTGAATGAAGTGACCAACCTAGAAGCTCTTGCTGATATTCTTAGCTGCAAAACAGGCTCCTTTCCCACTATCTATTTGGGACTTCCTTTGGGTGCTAAATTCAAATCATCTGGGATATGGAGTGGGGTCATTGAAAGAATGGAGAAAAGACTAGCCACTTGGAAGATGCAATATCTCTCATTGGGTGGCAGGCTCACCCTCATCAAAAGTGTCCTAGACAGCATTCCCACTTACTTTATGTCACTCTTCCCTATGCCAAGCTCAGTTCTAAAGCAAATTGACAGGCTTAGAAGGAAATTCCTATGGGAAGGTAACAGTGTTACTCATAAATTCTCTTTGGTCAAATGGCAATCAGTTATTCAACCCAAAGGCCAAGGGGGGCCGGGGATTAGAAATCTTAAGTTTCATAACAACAGCCTACTCATGAAGTGGCTTTGGAGATATGGTCAAAATGAGGCAGGGTACTGGAAGGAAATCATCAAAGCTAAATATGGTATTCAAGACCACTGGACTGCAAAGAAAAGCAATGAATCACATGGTGTTGGAGTATGGAAACACATCAGTAGTCTCCAAGAGGAATTCTTCCAGGCTGTCTCATTCAAGGCTGGAAATGGGCTCAAGATCAGATTTTGGCAGGACAAATGGCTTGGGGACACTTTAGTAAAAGATTTATTTCCCTCACTATTTCTGATAGCTTCTAACAAAGAAGCAACATTAGCTCAATATAGAGTTAACAACTGTTGGACACCAATTTTAAGGAGAAACTTACAGGATTGGGAAGTTGATGATTTTCTTTCTCTATTAGAAAGTTTGGGACAAAGTACTTTGGTGGCAGATTTTCAGGACAGAATACTCTGGGGCAATTCTAAGGAAAAGATTTTCACTGTGAAGGAATGTTACAACAACTGGTGCTCTCAAAATAGCCTTTTAGAGGTTTGGCCTTGGAAGCTTGTATGGAGAACCAGACAGCCTCTCAGAGTTACTTGCTTCACTTGGACTGCACTGAAGGAAGCATGCCTAACACAAGACAATCTTAGAAGGAGAGGTGTAATAGTCGTTAACATGTGTACCATGTGCAAGCAGACCAATGAAAGTGTCAACCATCTATTTTTGCACTGCCCTGCAGCAGCTAGCCTCTGGTTTTTCTTCTACTCTATGCTTGGTCTACAATGGGTAATGCCCTTCAACATCAAAGATGCATATGCTAGCTGGATACTCTGGAGAGTTGACAAATCCATTAAAAGAATTTGGAGAATGATCCCAGCAGTAATTTTTTGGACCCTATGGAAGGAGAAAAACAACAGATGCTTTGAAGGAATCTCAACTCCTATTTGCTCTCTAAAGTCTAGGTGTTTAGTTAGTCTTTTTAGTTGGCATTTTTTTGCCCCTTTAAACAATGTGGGTAACTTTCTAGATTTTATCAGCTCCTTTTCTCTAGTTCAGTAGAGATAGGATATCTTTAGATTGTTCTACAGGTTTTGCCAAGCCTGCCAGCTTTTCCCATTTGTAACCTTGCATCTTCTTGATGTTTTACTAATGAATTTTATTACTTTACCAAAAAAAAAGGATGAATTCTGTTTATAGAACAGAATTTCTTGATGCTGCTCATCCCCTTTGGTTCACTTTTGAAAGCATGCTATGTGGATAAGAAAACAATTTTCAGAATTTGTGTGGTTCTCTGCCTCCTTTGGGGGCCTCTTGTTGTGAAATTTATTTTTTAGAAGGGACTTATTTTGTGTCTTGTGAACACCTGTAAGATATTGCTAGTGTTTAAGTGGATATAGAAGAAAAGAGGAAGGGATTGGGTGGGTGGGGAATTTTTAACAGAGAGGGAAGAGCTTGTTTCTCTCACATTTGATAATGTTAATGTAATTGTTGAGCAACTGTTACAAATTATAAGCTTCGATAGGATATCTCTTTAAGGCAACAGTTTGGTACGATTACAAATACTTTGTAATGGAGGTTCAACCTAGAGGAACAAGCTTGTGGAGTAGGGAGATCTCTATTAAATATGGGCTCGAAGGATACTGGTGTACTAAACGTGTCGAAAAACTTGGAAGGTCTCAATGGGGAGAAGCATAAGAAATCTATGCTCTGAGTTCAAGCAACTTACAAGTATTCGGGAAATGGCAGCAAAACTGTTTTCTGGCAGGATGAATGGATTGTTCATGTCCTTTGAAGGACCAGTTCCTGAATTTGTATGATGTTTGTCGTCTTCTAATGCTACTGTGTCTGAATCTAGAGTTAGTGGGACGTGGATAGTCCACTTCAGGAGAAAATATAAAGAATGGGAATGCCAAAGAGTATGTGAATTCGATTAGCTTTGGAAAGTTCTCAAGGTTTGCACACCTGTTTTTGACAGGTTGCAATGGCAAGGCTACAGCAAAGGATATTTTTCAGTGAAGTCTTCTTACAGGATTTTGAACAAAGAAGAACAACATCTCAAGCCTTGGCCTTGGAAACAAATCCGGAAATCAAGAACTCCCCATAGAGTGATGTGTTTCTCTTGGATTGTGGCGAATGAGGCTTGCCTCACCGTTGATAATCTCCAAAGAAGAGGCTGCATTTATGGAGCAGATGTTACTAATGCGGCGGCCAAACATAAACCATTAATCATCTTTCTTTGTATTGTCCTATCACCAACCCGCTAAGACAGCTATTTAGTAAACTTTGTTGGCATCAAATGGTCCTGGGAGTACACAGGATCTTTTGTGTTGTTGGTATAAGTAGGGGCTGGAGAATGCAACAAATAGCTGGCGGTACACGATTTCAGCTTGTATTTGGTGGGTGATCCGGAAAGAAAGTAATTCAAGACGTTTCGAAGAGAAGAAAAAATTAGTTTAGAGGATTAACTTAGATTGTATCGTGTTATTTCATTTTTGTATAAAGGAATATGCTATTGAGGTAGAAACTTTATTAATTTATCGAGTCCCTTTAAGATTAAAAGAGGATTATACTTTTGGCTCTTCTTGATCACTTGTGGAGAAACTCCAACACTATCTTTGTTCTGTTTATGAATTAATTATTACCTTTTCAAAAGAAAATGTTGTAATGTGGTAATAATACTGGAATGCTAGGTATTAATACATTAGTTACCACCAAATTTTGCATATTATGCTAGTGTTTGATAAAGTGAATTAACTATGGAATTCCTACATTTTAGCCATGGTTCTCCATTTGTTGTGATCTTTATCGTACTATTTTCTCCCATAAATGCTCGCTTACAGAAAGTACTCATGTTTTTACTTTGATTTACCTTTTCTGTAGTCAAATTATAGCATCTTGAATGAAGCTGATATTCACAAATGCCAAGAGGATAGTATTACAAAAATATCTACAGTGCTCTCCATTCCAAGGGTAGCTGCTGGCATCCTGCTTCGCCATTATAACTGGTAAATTCTTTTCATAAGCATTATTTTGTAGTTATGATTACAGATGTTAGACGTTGATGGACAATGGGTACTGAACTAGAAGTTCTTTCAGTCAGTTGATTTTTGTGGGCATCAATTAATTTGTAGCCTATGCAGGTCCTTGTAATCAAATAGTATGCTTGTATTTGTTCTTATAAAAAGAAAAGTATGCTTGCAGTTATGGTAATTAACATTGGCTCTGGGATGTTGAGTCTGATACACATTGCTCTCATTTGCGACATATGTACAAGCTTTTTAAGGTTTTTAGGGCTTATATGCTAAATATCCTAGCCTTTTTGGACTGACAGGAGTGTCAGCAAAGTGAATGATGAATGGTTTGCAGATGAAGGAAAGGTCCGCAGGATTGTTGGTTTGTTAGAGAATCCCGTGCCGCTCCCTAATGAGGAAGAGGTAATTAAATTTCGTAGATTTGGGTTGGATTGAAGCTAGAGGTTTAGGGCTGATCGCTACTATTTCCTTGAACTCAAGATGTGCATTTACTTTTTTGCAGCTTACATGTGGGATCTGCTTTGACATTTATCCTCGTAATGAGATCAGTGCCGCTGCTTGTGGTCATCCTTTTTGTCTCACATGTTGGCAAGGTTGGTATCTTTAGAAAATTGCTACTTCTTTAATGGAAGTTTGGAAGGCATTTGGGTCAAACATTCCCTCTCCTTGAGAAACCTGGCATTCTAGATGAATGAAACTAGCCTTTTTTCAGTAGACAGAATTACTTGAGAAAATCTTTAAGTTACGTTATACTGTCTTACGCATGCTTTGGTAGTTTATCTTGCTGTAATGGGTTGAGGCTTGCTTTAGAGCTCATCCAGCTCGTTGACAAAAAAAGATGTTGGAAAGAAGAAGATAACAATATACTAATGGGAGGATAATACATTTTCTACTCCTTTCAGGGTTCTTCTTGATTTCTAAATTTTATTTTAGGTTCCTAGAAATGTGGGTCCTTTCATTCTTATTTTTGGTACTCGGGGGAATCAGTAGAGCTTTTTAGGAGGTGGAAATGTTTTGCATATCTAAGGTCTACTCTGCTGTTGTTGGTTAATTTTTGAGCACCCACAAAGTTTCTGTTACCACTGTTTATTCACTGTCTTCCTGGAGGGCGATACTTTTGTCTAGATTCTCTAATACTGCTTTGTACGGGGACTTTTCTCGCTTAAATAAGTTGTTATTTGATTTAGAAAATACAGGTGCGAAAAGTGCTAAAGAGAAAAGATAACAGTTAATTCTCTGAGACGTTTACTGGTTAATCTTGTTATCATAGAACAATTTAGTGGTAAGAGCGCAACACGTGATGTCTGGGTTAGGTGCACGTAACGCGTCGAACATTGTTGCAGAAAAAAACCTGGTATTTAAGTGGAGAAGGGTAGAGGGGCTGGTCCAATGTCTATCAATTGGTTGTGGTGGCTAGTTTTGTGTCATTTGTCGTATGGGCATCCCATAGAGCTTCTCATCCTCTCTCTATTTGGTGCAGGGTATATTAGCACAGCCATCACTGATGGTCCTGGATGCTTAACGTTGCGCTGTCCTGATCCATCTTGTAGTGCTGCTATCGGACTAGATATGATAAACAAATTGGCAAATGACGATGACAAAAAGAAGTATAACCGCTACTTTATTAGGTCATTTGTGGAGGACAATAGAAAGGTAATTGATCGCATAAACCTTTTGTTATTTGCCTTGTGAATCTTCTCTCCCCCTCTAGTGATACTTTTTGTTATTTGTCTTTTGGAAGAATATTTACTATATTTCTGTTAAGTTCCTAAAGGTTGTTCTGGTCTTCTTTAGACAAAGTGGTGTCCTGCTCCAGGATGTGATTATGCAGTTGACTATATTGTTGGTAGCGGAAGCTATGACGTTACTTGCGGGTGCTCTTATTGTTTCTGCTGGAATGTGAGTTGCAATGTTTAAACTTACTGTTACCATTCTAAAAAAAAAAAAAAAGTTTAAACTTAACTACTTTATCTAATGATGGTTGTTTATCTAATGATGGTTGTTCTTTTCCCACATTTCTGTAATCACCACGATTTATACATTTGTAGTGTACCGAGGAAACTCACCGCCCAGTTGATTGTGGAACTGTGTCCAAGTGGATTTTGAAGAACAGTGCGGAGTCTGAAAACATGAACTGGTATGCAGTATCAGATTCTATTATCCTGCCCTTTTCTTTTTCTTTTGTATCACTTGGTTTAGCTGGATTTGGTAAATTAATCTTGGAAGAGAGATGAAATAACTTGAGGAAGGAGCTATTCTAGTTAGTAAGTTCTCTGGTCAAATTGTTGCATCATAGATGGGTTTAAACCATCTTAGAGACATAGGTGGAATTGGCGCATAATTTTAAATGGTAACTTATTGTAATCTTGACTGTCTTCCTTTTGTTGGGAAAAAATAGTGACTGTGGGAACAAAATTACAAAGGTAAAGTTGGAGCATAAAAACTTTGAAATTCCTAAAAGGGCTATAATGCAGCCATTTTCCTGCTTGGAACTTATTAGAAAAGGTTCCCATTGTTCTTTCGTGTAAGTCTTGATTCAAAGTTTGCTTTCTCCATGTTGGTAGTTTCTGTGTCATAGTGAAGTTTGAATAGACCTCAGAGAGGTTTTTATGTTTTCGTAAGAATCAACTTCCTGTGACTGTCTGAGGACACATGGAAGTAGAATTTTAACCAGGCTTATTTGTTGGAGAGAACATATGGTTAATGTTGATGTATGCTTTTGATTGGGATATGTGAACTTTTGGTGATTGATATCATTACTTGATTTGAATAAGTGAGCCTTTGGCGATGGATATCGTTACTAGTTGCTACTTGGAAGTCCCTGGTAACATTGATCAAGTAGCTACCCAGGAAAAGTAATGTAGTATCACATGTCACGGCTCTGAACCTTGCCGCAGACAAAAGCTTGATATTTAAGTGGAGAAGGGTAGAGGGCGGGCCCATTATCCATCGAGTTTCGAACTTGCACCACTGACCCCGGGAATCTCTGTTAGTAAAAAATGATAATTATTATAGTAACGCTCATCAAGGGAAGGTCAGAGTATGACACTAGTTTTGTTGAGCTATTGCCAAAAGTTCAGTAGCCTTTTTTTTGGGGATAAAGTATTAAATTTTATTTAAAGGAGGGCAAAATGTGCAATTTAATACCTATAGAAAATCACGAATAACACCAATCATTCACACACACACACACACACACACACACACACACACACACACACACACACATATATATATATATATATATATATATATATATATATATATATATATATATATCGAGAGAGAGAGAGAGAGAGATAAATAAAGGTGTACGAAATCTTTCTCTGCTCCATCAGAAGCTCTCCCTTTCGTCTCTGCCCCTATGGTTTTCATAAGTGCTAGAGGAGCAACATCTCACATCCTGTGTCTTCTAAAGGCCCTGCCAAACATTGTTTCTTTTGCAGTGCCCGGCATCACCCACTCTAGTCCTAACCACCTTAGAATTTACCACCATAAAGAAGCTGCGATCCAGCAATTTAAAAGGATGGTCCATTGTCTACTCTATGTTTTGTGTCTCTGTTAGGCTCATATTTCAGTTGTTACTGTTTCCTATTTTTGTTAACTCCAGTTTTTACCCTCCTTGATGTTGTTGAATCAGTAACATTTTGAGGTTCTTGAGATTTAGTTTTTTTGCAATTTTAATTGCTGTATAGTGCCAACATATAGCTGTTTTTTTCGTATAACAGTTCTTGATTCAAAGCAGAGATGCATTTGGTGTTATATAGCCTGCTATTTCAATCATTATTCAACTATGTATCTGTGTTAGCTTGGTCCCCTGACAACCTAGCTAACCTCTATACAATTATACTTGTGTATTTCATCTAAGCCTGAATTCCATGTCCGAGTTAAAGCTGCATTTTCTGGATATGCATTCTGTAAATGCTTTTCACTTTCAGTGAGTGACACTAAACGTCATTATCTTGGTGACATTGCAGGATATTAGCTAATTCTAAGCCTTGTCCGAAATGCAAGCGGCCAATTGAGAAAAATCAAGGGTGCATGCATATCACATGCACACCACCCTGCAAATTTGAGTTTTGCTGGTAAGTGTGTTAGCTATTTCCGTGAAATATTAATAGTTCCTGTTCCTAGCATATGCTGTAGAGAGCAAGTTTTTTTTCAGCCAGTATTCTGTTTATTATGCACACACCAAGCGGCAGGAAAAGAACAACCTCAAATCTTGTTTCTTTGTGATTGTCAACTAAAACAGACATCTTTGCAGGCTCTGCCTTGGCCCTTGGACGGATCACGGCGAGAGAACTGGGGGCTTTTATGCATGCAACCGTTATGAGGCAGCAAAGCAAGAGGGGGTGGTAAGATCGTTGCTTTTTCAGTATTTTCAAGATCTATCTGCTAATTCAGTTCTTTTAATCATAAGTTAACTAATGTTTATTTGCTGTTTTTGTTCCAGTTTGATGAATCTGAAAAGAGGAGAGAGATGGCAAAAAATTCTTTAGAAAGATATACACATTACTATGAACGATGGGCCACCAACCAGTCGGTAAGTAGAGGTTTAGGACATGTTTATTTTTGGTTGTTTCTCATTATCACTATCTCAACTTTACAGCTGTTAGAAGAAGGATAATAAAACAAAAGATTGGTTTTTGCTTATGTTCTTTGTAGGTACTATTGTAATTTTTCTTTCAGATGTAAATTTGTATTCTAAATATGTGGTGATGGCTTCTTGCATGGATGATTGATTAAATTAGCATGTGACATGACACATGAAATTTCTATACATGATCTGTCAGCAGGCTTTCAGACACTGTGGTTCCGGTTCTCATGACCATTTTGCTTTTGATGTCATCAACTTAAATGTAATAGCAAAAAAGTCTAATGTCCATGGAAATGTCTCAAATTGTGGTAGATGTTGCATAACTTCTGTTCCTAATGGGAGTCTATTATTACCTATCTAAAGGTCTACTTATACTATATGAGGTTGGATGATGTAATAACACTGTTAAGTTATATTCTTAAGCAATTGTCAGCATGATGTTGACCTGTACGACATCTCGATAGTTCCAACATTGATTTTGAATGGAACATGTTCATTCGAGATTGATTTTTACGTAATCTAATGGGACGAAAAGAGAGTGTGGTATGGTGAATATAACTAGGGAGAATAATTTATGTAACTAATCCTCCATTAGTTGAAATGCTTTCTATTTTACCTTTTCCCTAAAAATGACCTCTTTCCTTCATAGCAAAGTCAGCCCCATGTCCCCATCCAAAAAGATGTTTATCCTTTTTATGCTTCATATATGATATCTTAGATACCTTAGGAACTGGAAGTCTGGGACTTGGGTATTCTTCATGACAGTTATTATTCTTTTACTGTAATCATCTTTCCTGCTGTCTTCTCAAATCATCTTGTGCAGTGTGAAGGCACTAGAAACTTTTGCCCATTTGTGGGTCTGAAAAGTATTAGAAGTAAATGATCCAGAAAAATCGATCTCTTTTATGTCAAAGTCATGAACACATTTGGAGATGGGGTCGTTACTATCTTCTCTGTTCCAGTAGTTAAAATTCTGTATGTTTCATGTTGTAACTAGGCGAAGACTGCATCCTGGGGATAGAGACCAAGTAGTGTATAATTATGCTATTTTGCCTCAAAATGCCATTGCTTTTGTTTCTGATTCTTTTATTTATTGTGAGAAGTTTTACTCTAGATGCTGCAGGATCCTTGCTTAACTGCTTATCTGATGTCAGTAATGTCTTTTTTATGTCTTATTTCAGTCTCGGCAAAAGGCACTTGCAGATCTTCAGCAAATGCAAACAGTACATGTAAGAAAATTTCCTTTACATAATTTTTTTTTTTTTTAAAACATACAACAGTCTTTTGCTATTTTGCTTATACACTTTAAATTTGACTAACAAACAGCTTGAAGTGTTTGTTTCTCTTTCCTGAAGAATTTGAAAATATTCATAAGTAGAAGATCCCAGATTTCGGATGAACAAATTCAAACTTGAAAAGATTTTCATGTGCAGAATGTTTTCTCCGGGAATTCTTGTCCTCATCTCTATAGGACTGAGCTGCTGAGTTTAATTTCGTTGTTGAGTTTTTTTAGTCTGTGCTCCTCTGAATGTTTTTTAACTGTCTCTGTTTGTTATCTACCAACTTGCATTCATGTACGAATGGTGTGTTCTATCCTGATATCTTTTTTTTTTTGTGAATAGAAACAAAACAAAAAGCTTTTCCTTCCTCCAACAAAAATCTTTTTGTTATCTTTCATGCTTCCTACATTGCATATTCATGCATCCAGCAACCATACAAAAGTGGTCAGATACAAGGCTGGGTATCAAAAGAGGACACTCTTTCTCGTTCAAGTTGTCATTATCTGATTGTATTTCTGAATTTCTGGAAAGCATTTATAGTGATTGCACTTTGCAGCTTGAGAAGCTGAGTGACAAACAGTGTCAACCTGAATCACAGCTCAAATTTATTATAGATGCCTGGTTGCAGGTAATGTAAATCTTCTATCTCAATATGGAGTGTTCTTTCTCTTGATTCATGTATATATGCTGATTATGATAACGGCTAAATGCAGATAGTTGAATGTAGACGTGTGCTAAAATGGACATATGCATATGGTTATTACTTACCCGAGCATGAACATGCCAAGAGGCAGTTCTTTGAGTATTTACAAGGTTTTGCCTTTGCTTCCCTTTTTGAGAATCACATTAGATGGTTTCCTTGATTTATTGAGGCGCTTATCCTTAATGCCGTAGGTGAGGCTGAGTCTGGACTTGAACGGCTTCATCAATGCGCGGAGAAGGAACTCCAGGGATACCTTGATGCGGAAGGTCCATCAAAAGAATTTAATGAGTTCCGAACAAAGCTTGCAGGGCTCACAAGGTAATATAGATTCTAATAAGGATGTTGTAATGCATCATTAGCTTTAGGGTCTGTACATGTATCTTGCTTAAGTTCAATTTTAGTGCCAATTCGGTGGAGGTTATTCCTCATTTTATTGAGCATCTCGCTGAAATACAGTAATATCCTGTCTGTTATAATTTTCTTGTAGAGATGAGTAATGAGAGTACTAATGTAATTTATTCTGTTCAAATGATGACAGTGTAACTAGAAACTACTTTGAGAACCTGGTCCGGGCTTTAGAGAATGGTCTCTCGGATGTCGATGCTCATGGTGCTTACAGCAGGGCAGCTAGCTCGAAAAGCCTGGGCGGTGGGAGCATCAAAGGGAAGGGCGGTAGAGGAAAGGGAACCACATCGAGATCAAGCAGTTCTAGAAACATAGATGATTCAGGACATTGGTCTTGTGAGTATTGTACATATGCTAATGTTAGGTCTGCTACCGCATGCCAGATGTGCCAGCAGCGCCGTTGAAGCCCATTTTTGAGTTTACTACTTCGGATTGGGAAAATCCTCGTTATCTGCTGATTGCTATGACTGAGTTTCAGATCCAGATGAAGATACTGTTTTCTAACTCGCGGACATGCTGGAATAAATTGGAACCTAGCAGTCGAGAAGTATGATGGAGAAGGATGAAAAGATGGCCATAAGTTGGAAAGCCAATCATACCGCTGGAGATGAATATGTATATAATGTTTGTTGTCATCTTTGTAATCTGTACCTGACTTGTGCCAGAAACATGTTCTTTTAAAATATTGAACTCCCTGATTATACAACGCTGTTGTGTTAGTAAAGTGTTACTTTAGGGGACTGCTCCATTGGCTCCTAAACTACGTATAAATATAAAAATGCTCACGGGTGTAGTGACAAACTCAGTAATAACCACGGGCTAATCTTTATAAAACCCAAGTGCGGAAGTTTTAAGCATATCACATCATATGAAGTAGAAAGTCGAACTAAGAAAACAATGGGAGGCATTGAATGGATAGCTAAATCTTGCACAAAGCGAGCATCTGTTTCACTAGCTAAAGTGCACTCTCAAGTGTTTGAATTGTTTAGAGGATCCAACAGAAGTACCAAATTTTGTTTTGAACCGGATGGGGGAGTAGCTTTCATCAGACCATCTTTCTTGCAATTTTACTCTTCTTGTGAACCCAATCCAAGTTAGTTAAGCTAAATAGGCTTCAAATACAACGATGTCAAACCCAGTGTAATCTCACTAGTGGGGTTTGGAAAAGGAAGGATGTACGGCGACCATACCTCCATCTTTGCAAGGTGGAAATTATTTCCAATAGACCCTTTGCTCAAAAGAGATGTAATCGACACAAGAAAGTAGGAAAGAGAAAAGAGACAACAAACTAGTAATGTACAAAACAAGTGCAACAACAAATATCGATGCACATAGGCGATTAAATAGGCTTCGAATTCCGGATCGTTATACCAAAAACAAAAAAGAACTAGATGATCAGACAACAAAGCTTACACTCATACCAATTGGTTCACCACCCTTATTTTGTTCTAATGTAAAAAAGAGCTGATCATCAGTCAAGGCCCAAGAATTTGCTGGATATAACATTAGACCCAGATTGTGATTCCAATAAACTCAAACTGTACCTTTTAATAAGGGAAAAGGATACTGTGTGTCCACTCAGCCAAAATAATCCCACATTTAACCACTGTTTGGGCTTAATTTCACTAGGTATCCGTTCGACCCAAAATAATGCCAAAAAATGGCCGGTCAGCCCAAAATAATGTCAAGGCTGACCGGCCCAACAGCCCAGACACTTAAAAAAAAGAAAAGACTTTTTGTGGCGATTAAGTCGCCACTAAAGGGATGCTACAGCATATATACATATGTTGGAATTATATATACACTTTATATACAAGAATTATACAGTTTATATACATATGCTGGAATTAATCATACATTTATTTTACATAAATTACACGTTAATTATACATTTATTATACAATAATGATATGATATTTTTTTTTACATATACAATAGTGATACATATTATATACCACAATGATACGGTTTCTATTATACATTTTTTTATACGTATGGTATACTTTCTATACAAGACTGATACAGTTTATATACACATGATGGAATTATATATACACTTTATATACAAAAAATGATACAATTTTCTATTCAATACAGGGCAGTTGCACTGTGCTGATACACATTATACACACAAATGATACATATTATATACAAAAATGATACATAACTTAGTGATTCATATTTTATACAGTTTCTATACATTACAGATAGGTACTGATACATATTTTATACACAAATGACACATTATATATAAAAATCGCCTCAAACATTTTTGTGTTTGGGTTTTTATTTGAAAATTGTCTTATTTAAGTTTTGACTAATGGATGAGATTAGTTTAGTGGGTATAATTTGGGTTTGGGAAAAATTGGGTTAGAGGGTGGGATTAGTTTCACCCCACCGGCCATTTGTGTCATTTTCCCCTAATGGGAAACTTACGCAAATGAAGCCTTTGGCCATCTAGTTTACCACACATGGCCAAGCATGTTACTACCTATACACTTAGGTTGTATATGTTGTATAGGTATGTATATGTTGTGTATTGGTATGTATAGTATATGCATATTTAGTATATTTCATACACTACCTATACATTGTGTACATAATTTGTAAACTAGGTGGCCGGATGGTATTTGACTGTGTTTTTACATTTAATAATATCAAAGAGAATGTAATCGACTTGAATCCTGTTCATTTTTTTCTCTTTCTATTGATGCATTTCCAATTTTGCTTATGTGAAGTGATTGTCATCAGAAACTCAGTCAGCAATCTATTTGACAATCACTAACCTTCTCTTTCACTGCCTGATAACTTCCTCAATTGGTTCATAGTGTAAATACATTTACATGCATCTGAAGTTCTACATTGCTGCAACAAGATGCTAAATTTTCACTGTAAAAGTAAAACTACATAAAGATCGAGTCTTGTACCAGCATTCCAATGTCTAAAACAAAGAACATTCGTCTACTAGTCTATCAACTGGAATTTGAAGGCTTTTTTCTTTATGACCGAGAAATTAATCTGGAGCCAACACTTTGGGCTAACTGCAGGCCTTTGAAGCCTTCGTGTTGCCCCTCATGATATGCTAAATGTAATCTACAACTGTCGGTGAAGCAGCAGCATTGGTTCCTTCTTACTAATAAGCCGGTGTATGTTTCAGTCTGACGTATTGAACTTATAGCTCTACATGTAGTTCAGCTCCGAAAAGTCTACTCAGCTTTGCTGGTTTTGTAGATAGTATAAGCCAACAAGAGAGGAATTGACATGCTATAGACAGGAAAATGGATTAACGGGTTCATTGCATAAGCTTTGATAAGAGCTCGGCAGTTCTGCATTATAAAGGAACAAAATTAGCAAAAAGCAGATTGTTCAAAAGTGAACAAAAAGATGGTATTATTGTCTGCATATGCTGATCAAGGAAAGCTTAGAATTGAAACGCCATCTTGCAATGCTCTAAAAGTATTAAAACACTAAATCAGAAGAAAGATAGACATCAAACAGATCACAGTTGAACTTACCAAAACATGCTTCCCACAAATTGCCAAAGACATTAACAGGAGCATTTTCCTAATCCACCGCCTATGGAGGAGTGTCAGAGTCTTATTTCTTGCATTAGTAGATGCAGATACATTACTCGTCACCAAATAATCATCTTCCTTTTTAGCAGAAAGAGCTCGAAGATGATCTTGGAATACCGCCCTCTCAGCCACCAATGCTCCAATAACAATTATAGTAGGCAACACCACAAAGTAAAGATGGGGAAAAACAACCACCAAAATATCTGGAAATCCATGAAAAGACAGCTTTGCCCTCTCGTTTAATCTCAGCACCCAACCCCGGTAAGTCATATATCCCCTTTCACCTCCTTCGGCGAAAACTTGGCCAGAAAGCCAAGGACATAATATGAGGTAAAACAAGTAAACAATTATCGAGAACCATACTAGTGGAATATTATACAACTCCGATAGAATCCATGACACACAAGTTACCAGTCCTTTATTACCGACGAAATTCTTGTAAGTATACTGCTTCTTAAAAAATACGAAGATAGCTTTTGGAAAGACGAGAATAGGAAGAGTTAACAAATAAAAGAACCATAATATTGGGTAATATAATGCCTCCCACTGACAACCCATTACTATAAACTCTTTCCAATTCCATGAAAGCTTAGCGCGAAAACTGTCAACAGAGAATGGCCTTAGTTCAGTCAAAGTTGATTTGCCTCCAATATCAACTGCTTCTATTTGCAACAAAAATCTATCAGGAGATGGATCTTCAAATGCTTTAAAGTTCCAGGGACATGTATAAAGGTTCCCCTCACTTTTTGTCATAGGAGTCTCCAACACCGTAACGAGTTTTCCAGGCCTTGAATCGTATATCCTAGCCACAACTGATACAACTTGAGAAGAAGAAAATACGAGAGCTCTGATACTGTTTAAGTACAAGGAATCCATCTTGCACTTGTGAAACGATCTCTCCAAAGTAAAACGAGAGTCCAAAGGAAACGTTGGCAATATAATAACATTCTTAGCTCCCAACTTAAAGTCAAAGTCAACAAAAGACATCGACCCTCTATCAATGGCCAATATCCGCATTGCTCTACTTTTCCTCCAGTCACCCATTTCCCACTCCCAGAACTCTTTAAATTCAGTAGCCTCATCTGAACAAGTTCTCGAATTATTCGGCAGTGATCCATGTCCATTTAACTGGACAAGTTTTTGATTTGACTCGTGATGCCTCTTTAAATTCTTACCAAACCTTGTATGCAGATGCCCACATAAGTAAGCTGACAAGTTATGCGTCAGAAATGTATCTTTTAGGGTTCTTCCGGAAAGTGATGCTGCAGAAAATGAAAGTGGGAAATGCCCATAAGCAATCTTGATAACAGGTTTGGCTGGTCGAGAATCTAGTACTGAGAGCTCAGAGCTTATTTCATCTAATAGTTGATCAGTGGGATGACCAAATAGATTTGTTGGGCCCCGCAGACCTAAAGACGTAACACTGTCAAACCCAACGAACCGGATACTGCGCTCACCAGTCTGTATTCATACAGCACGTGCTTTAAAGAATGATAAAAATGCAGATAGTATAAAGAATTTCATAAACACACGCTAGCATCTATCCAGAAACTCAAAATTCAATATTGCTAGTGCTCAAAGAAAAGCATACATGATTATATGTTACAGTGTTGTCAAAGGCGCGCTTAAGCCCTAAAGCGAGGCTCAAAATATGTTGAGCGCTTTGCCTCGCTTTATGTGCGCTTCAGTATCATCATCAAGGCTCTAAGACATACTTTTCCTTGCCAATTAGCCTCTTGAAGAGATGACACTAGATAATTGATATTTCACTCCATTGTTATGTTTTTACCATTTGTTTGTGATATATTTGTTATCCATGCTTATTATTATTAGTCTTGGGCTAAACATATATATATATATATATATATTATTATTTTGCACCATTGCGCCTTTTTTCATTAAAGCCCACGCTTTATTTGCGCTTTGCGCTTGAAGCCCCAGCTGACTTTAGAGCTTTTTTTGCGCTTTCGTTTTTGATAACACTGATATGTTATCAGAAGGTTTTAAAACCAAACAATTTATTGGAAAGAACTTCGAAGGAAGCAAGCAACAGAACAATGAATAGCCATCATAAGAGGTCAAGGCTGATAGCAAAGTTTTATACATTAAATGGATAAACTCAAGTCACATAAAGTTTCTGATGTTTGCGATTGAGTCTTAGCTGATTAATTTATAATAAAGTTCAGTGATAATTCACCCTTCATTCTGAAGGCTATGGGTGTCTAAATAATGACGGTGATAACGTTAGCAATAATTAACTCGATAGTGTTTTTTCTTTTATTTTGGAATATTACATTTACTAATGGTTACAATAAGAAAAGGAGAAAATTCCAACACGCAGAATAAAAAAGATTAGAAATAAAATTGGCTCAAACTTTCAAAAATAGAATTCGTAAATATTTTTTTTTTGATTGTTAAGATTTTCCTTTATATAATTGTGATAAATACCAAATAGAATTCATAAATATTGTATACACAGAAAAAAGAGCGAGTATAGTCAAACTGTCAAAGAAGCTAACACATAAGATCTATAACAGACCTGAATAGTGGCACTATTAACCAGTCCACTTCTATTTAGCTGCCCATTAATGCTATACTTTGAGTAAAAATCAAATGAACCTCCAATGGCTGGTACACCAAAAGTATCATGATTTCCTCGGAGATCATAAAACACGTTCTTCTTCAGTCCGCTTCGTTTAATGACATCTTCCAGGACTTTCTGATATTCCAGCCACTCTTCTTCATCTTCCTTCATTGTTAGTAAATCCTTGCTCTTTCCATCTGGTGACAGTTGAACTTATCAGTCGTATACGAGCAAAGAGCATTGAAAATCCTTATACTTTCACAATTACTTTATTCAAACATGATTAGCAATCAACTAGACGGAAACCACTTTACGGTGGAAATGCATCACATCTAACGAGCATCTGAACAATTAACAGGTCACTTGGGGTCGTTTGGTTGCTAGCTAAGAAGTAAATTATTCACGTATTAGAATTAGTATAACTAATACCATATTTGGTAGCATTTTAGTTGTTATGTATAAAATTCAGCACATCAAGTACGGTGTTCTGTTACCAGTTTGCAATCCTGAATAACTAATGCTGCATGTATAAATTATGAGGAAATCTATGTATTATTTTATGCAGGTAGAAGATGGAATAACTAAAACCTGCATAACTAATCCTTACATTACTAATACCTGCATAACTCCAACCAGCAACAAAACGACCCCTCAGTGGTCAACAACATGAAGTATGACATGCGAACATCATACCTTAAACAGCAGTTCAGAAACTCTAACCAGTGGTCAATGATCTCATTTATGATTTACAAATCAAACTGAACCAACAATAATCAAAATATAGCTTTTGGTTGCCAAACTTCATCTTAAGTTCTAGAATTACCTTGTGTGTAATAATTCGCATAGAACTAGATATAGAGGAGATATAACAAAAATAAGCTACTTTTGCAACTACACCATAATCATGTATAATCACAACTTAAAAAAGCAACATTTTGAAAACACTACTGCCTTGTAAAGCCGAGCATTACATAGACGCTATAGCCTGCGCTAATGCTATAGTGTGAGGTCCCCTTCAACGACAAAAGAAACGTAACTATGTTTTCTACTTTATATATATATATATATATATATATATATATATATATATATATATATATATATATATATATATATATTTTATTCAATCTTGTTTCTTGTCTAGTTTCCTCGGTTTTTAAATAAGGTAGCTTTACTTCACATTGATAACAATTCATCTTTTTCTCCCGGAAATTAATATTAAACATCCGCTCGAATCCCTTAACACCCTCACCAACATCATTTCACCCAACACTGCATGGGGGGGCTAATGTACCACAAGGTGGTTTATCCAAACGCCCTTTGTTGTACAATACTATCTATACATGCCCCTTTTTTTTTTTTTTTTTTTATGTATTTATAGTAAATGTTGAATCCTATTGGCTTCTTCGTGCATTTACATCATTATATTTGAATCCTTTTAGTTTTAGTAACAATTCTAGTTCAGCCACTGCAGCCAACAGTTTCAAGAAACAAAAAAGAACATTTTTTTGGGTTCCCTTTTTCCTTAATTTTCCACTAAAATGCCTCTCTAATCATTTTCCAACCCAAAAATTTCAAGAAATTAAAAAAAAGAACACATTTTTGGTTACCCTTTTACACTAAAATGCCTCCATAATCATTATCCAGCATCAAACAACAGAACCCCACAAATCCATTATAATGTAAGACCAAAAAAGAAGGGATTAAATTACCAGTAAGATCACCAGTGATGAAGACCAATGAAGGATTAATGATGGAAAGAGTAGGACCCACAATTTTGGAGAAACTGTGGGCCCGCTCAGGATGATGAACACTGAAATGGAGATCAGATAACTGAACAACCCATGCCACATCATCTTCCTTCATTTCTACTATCACTTCATCTCTTTCTTTCTTCAAAGATTCACCTGAACTATATTGCAACAAAAATATCAAGAAAATTAAAAGATTCTGAATACCCATATTTCTCCTTTGCTTCCTGTCTTCTTTGCTGTTGCTCTTAAGGCAATGGACAGAGAAACGGGTCGGATCACAGTATTATATATAGGCCCAAATAAAACCAAGTTTTTGCACGGGTAATTGGGGGCGGAGTTTAAATTCACAAAGCAGAATTTGTTTGCAAAACTATCCCTTAAGGCAGAGTTTGCTAACTTATAACGCAAAGTTTAACTTAAGGTAGCAAACTCTACCTTGCGAATTTTTTGACTGAATGAGGGTTCAAATTCGGAACTCATAGGTTTATAGGCGAAGGACAAAAACTAAAGACCGACAATTTGAGGGCAAAAATTAAAGACTAGTGCCTTTGAAAGTCAATCCGCGCAAAAAGATTGTTTATAATTTATGCACTATGCTGCTTATTGCTTCGGTAATGTAACATTTTTATCTTCGAAAACTAAACTTTTATCTTACTCGGTATAAATTCTGTAAGAATTAAATTATGCGGCATAAGTTAAGTACTCCTCCCGTCCCAATTTATGTGGCACCATTTGACTTGAGCCGAAGTGTAGGAAAGAATGGAAGATTTTTTAAAATTAAGGTCCAACATAAGTCTTAGATATTTGTGTGACTAAATCATATCATAAAGTTAAATTGTTTCTAAATATAAAAAATTGACATTCTTATAAGGACACTAAAAATGAAAGTGTGACATATGAATTGGGACAGTCATTGAGGAAGTAGTATTTTTCAGATTATGTTGATGGTTAAAAATTTTCCCTTTACAGGCATAACTTGTATGGATGTTGTGATATACATGCCGAAGCTAAATGTAAACTTTACCGAGCGAAGTATAAACTTATGCCCTTTTTCATATTGTGTTGAGAGTTTTGCCGTGTCCGGCATAACTCGTGGGATATTATGAAAAATATGTTGAAGCTAAATGTAAACTTTGCCTAGGGGAATCTAAACTTATGCCGTACCAAAAGTGTTGAAGGGAAAAAAATTAAAGACCACCTCGAAATAGGGCCATTTGTGTCGAATCACCCTTCAGGAAATGACTTATGGTGTCCGGCCTTAAATATTTATCTCCGCTTAACAAAATATTTAAAAAATAATCTTAACTTGAAAAAAATCGTTGGGAAGAACTTTTGTTTTTCATCAGGTATAAGTTCTTGCTTTTACATATAAGGCAGAACTTGTGGTCAATCGAGCAGATTCACTGTCTTGAAATATTCTCAACTGTTGTCTTATAGCTAAAAATTATATCTAATGGGCAACAAAAGCTTTGTCTCTATTGCCCATCAGGCATACATCTTAAGTTTTACTTACAAGGCAGAACTTGTGGTCAATTGAGTAGGTTCACTGTCTTGAAATAGTCTGAACTTCTGCCTTATAGCTAGAAATTGTGCCTAATGGACAATAAAAGCTTTGCCTAAATTTTTTTCTGAAGTGAAAACTATTTTTTATAGAATTTGTTAAATGGGGCTGAAAAATCAAGACCATTCTTTGTGGAGAGGCCCTTTGTAAACTTAACCTGTTATTGGCCAATTCCATAGTGGTGGGTAATGGGTGGGGGAAGCGACAAAATGGTACAAGTTCTACATAAAATTGTCATCTTTTTTATTCACAATATTTTTAGCAAAAGTAGTCCTAAAAATAATGGCATTATGTAGCTAAATTTGTATTCAGCCCCTAAAATCATGAACAAAATATTCTTTTCTCCAAAATCAGTAGAATACTTCCCCCTAATTAATAGTAACATAATTTTCCATAATATAATCCTTCTATCAAGGGTGTCTACTTGGACTAAAATCCATTCAAAAATAGTATTTCAAAATGACTTCTTCCTACCTTTTCCTATTTTTTAGCCAAATTGGCTCCTATAACGCTCAAGACTTTCTTCATCTTCCATATATTATATCCAATATAACATTTATATTCTACGGTCAAAATACATCAAAAAAAAAATTGATTTTTTCTTTAAAACTTAAAAGGTTATAATTTCGCACAGTTAATGCCTAGTTTGGTATCATATTTGTATCCTTTTTTATACATAACAAATATACATTGTTTAATAGTATAATAATTTTTTGTGTGTGTGTATATATATGCGTTTGTGTTTATTTATACATTTGGCAAATATTCCCAGTATATTTTTGCAGAATAGGCAAAAAAAACATAAGATATATAGCAACATACATTAAATATTTATAAAGTAATTCTGGTATATTAGAATTTTAATCATGAATATTTTGGATTACTCTATGTATGTGCTACATTGCATACATTCTTATCATTTGTATACATAACTGAAGATGTCTTCACAATATGTATATTCGAAAGTTTGTCTATATCCTATTCTCAAAATGTGTACATGGTGCTTCACAATTCCCAGAATGTATACATGGTACTCTTCTTGTCCGTCGAATTCCCAGATGTATACATGGTACTTCACATTACATATCAGAATGTATACATGGTACTTCACAACATATGTCAGAATGTATACATGATACTTCATAGTATATATCAGTGGGTATTATACATAGTACTTCACAATATACATATCAGAATGTATACATAGTACTTCACAATATATACCATAATGTATAAACGGTACTCTTCTTCTCCATCGAATTCTCAAAATATATACATGGTACTTCATAATATATCATGATAGATTTTCGATTTTGATCGGAGAAATTTAAGCAGATGGAAGGAAAGAGAGTGAAAAAATGGAAGAGATATACACAGTAATGGAGGGCTGGAAGAAATAAGAGAGAGAAATAGTGGAGAGATTTTAAATGGATGAATAAGAGAATGGAGGAAATTGTGGAAGAGAAAATGAAAACAAATATGTGGGGGTTTATTTATGAGTCATGTGGTACAATTAATGGCCATCTGTGTCAACTTATTAAAGTTTAGCTAATATATGCTAATTAAGTCTAACACTTAGAACACCATGCCAAATCATTTTTTTTCGCGGATTGCCCTTCTTTTGGGGTGATCTTTAAATTTTGCCCCTCATATTTGTGGTCTTTAAATTATGCCCCTCATATGGCTGGTCTTTAATTTTTGCCCTTCGTATTGCAACTTTGAGCGTTCACGCAGAAATCATGAGGTTCTGAGTTCGAACCCCCGCTCAAGCATAAATTAAAAAAAAAATTGCAAGGCAAGGTTTGGATCGCGTGTATGCCGGACCCGGCATACTCTTGTTAAGGAATTACCGAATTTATGTCGGACCCGACATACTCATGCCTTATGGGCAGACTTGGCATAAGTATGTCGGGTCCGGCATAACTTTGATAATTCCTTCACAAGTTTATGCCGGTGGGGGCATACTTTTAATGGACAAACTTTTATGCCGGACCCGACATAAACTTGTGAAGGAATTATCAAAGTTATGCCGGACCCGGCATACTTATGCCAAGTCTGCCCATAAGGCATAAGTATGCTAGGTCCGGCATAACTTTGGTAATTCCTTCACAAGTGTATGCCGGTGGGGGCATAGCGAAATTTAAACTCTGCCTTGCGATTTTTTTTTAAAATTTTGACTGTGTGTGGGTTCGAACCTGGAACCCATGAATTTTAGCCAAAGGGCAAAATTTAAAAATTTCAAATATGAGGGGCAAAATTAAAAGACCACCCCAAAAGAAGGGCAATTCTGCCCATGCCAAATTCCCTAATGCGTGTATGGAGAAGAAATCGCTCCAAACCAAAAGCCCAGTGTTGGTGTTAGGAAGCCCAAGTTAAAGTTATGAGCCCATTTATTGGAGTTAGAGAGCATTTAGGATAGCAATGAACTTGCTTTTTCTTGTCAATATATAAATTGTTTTTTTTTTCACATGGTCAATCACACTAAATAGTTAATCTTTTATCAGCTTTTGGAACTATCAAGGGTTCCATGCAATATACTCCTATTAGGCTGTTACAAAAAGAATATACAAATCAACTTTTTCTTTTCATTTCCTTTTATCAGTCTTTTAGATGGGCCAAGGTGCATATGCTCCAATTGCCATATTTACCTGCCATATCTAACAAAAGATTTTGGTGAAGATTAAAGCTAGAGCCTAGAGCCCAACTGGGTAACTTTGCATGGCAAATAATCCAAAATAATTGTAACATCATAAAACATTATACATACGTCCTAATATGAGTTTAAATGCAGAAATATGATCAGTTATGCTTCATATGTATAGCCGATCCTTGTTTCGGGATTTAAGTGTTATTGTAGTGTATCACATAAAACATTATGGAGCTGAAGCTAAAGTATATGTCTAAGTTTCTTTTTTGTTGTTTTACCCCCCTTTTACTGCAGTTCTAACTTCATTCTCTATTGTTAGATTTTGGTTGCATTTATTAATTTGTTGCTTGTTGAGTACAAGGATTGGGTGAAAATATATAGGAAGAAGGGTCAAACGTAACTGTCGAGGTCAAAAGAGATATAGGGTTTGAATCCCGAACAATATTGTTAATTTGATTTTCTTGAAGTTGTAATTAGTAATAGTAGAACAGTCAGTAATATTATAATTCTATTAGTTCTAGGGTTTTGATAACATACTAATTAATTTGAGAGTATCAGAAACCAAGAAAGAGTGAAAAGAGAAAGAAACAAATGAGTATTCCCAGGCATTTGTTAGCTTACGAGATGATTTTTCTTTTTTAAAAAGTACCATAGATATATACAGACAGCCACAGATACGCATGCATGGTGACACTAGACTGGCTTTATACTACTTTTCTTTTTACGTAATTTTGTTTTGAGTTAATGTTTATTTCATGGAAGCGTAAATAATTTTTACATTATCAGATTAATAAAATATTTTCTATGTACAGCACACCTAATATGATAATATGAAAAAAATGCCTGAATAATTTGTTATAATCGATTAAATTGAATTGATATATATATATATATATATATATATATATATATATATATATATATTATAAACTTTTTATACACTTTTAATGTACATAACTTCAAATCTCTTGGTGTTCATATTATCTGCTTTTTGTTTTGTTTTCTTTTGATTTCGTAAGGCATTTTGCCCATTGGAAGTGCAAATATGAGCTCAAATCCCACCCTTTCTAGCTTCCCTTCCATGCAAAACCCCTAGTTTTCACATAAATAAAGAGTTTAAGTTATATATTATTAGTATAAGGAATTTTTACATGATCATGTTATTTTTACTGGTGTAGTAAGTTTTTTATTTTATTTTCAAGATTACAGATTTTATTTTCAGGAGGCTTATCTATAGAAATCTTTTGGATGATCGATGATATAATTTTTTAACACTAACAATGTATATCTCAGCATGTAAAAGGAAATTCCAGTGCTCGAAGCATTTCACGTTCATGTAGAGTCAGAAAAAGTCCGCAAATCGTAAGGGAATGTGTTGCAGGAATCTTACATATCTAACGTAAGTATCAGTGTTGATTTCATGGCTTGCACCCGTAATCTACAAGTCTGACTAATACATTATTATCAATGATGACTTGATTCATGCTTCTTTCTGAATCCGGCTTCCGGCGGACATAATTACATAATTTCCGCAAATCAAAGATAAAGCTCTAGTTCTAGATTTATGAAAGCAATTCAAGTAATAGGTACATGATATACTACAAATTAATTAAAGTACTATCATTTTTGCTCTTGTAGGCATTATATCAGTAAAAGATAAATATCTGAACGCTGCTTTATCTTAAATCCCCACTTCATTGGGTATACCTGTAGGAAAGAATGGCATAAATGAAGCAAACTTTATTTTATTTCTTTTCCTTCTTTCCAAAAGTTTAATCTTTTCGATTCCAAAACTCTTTCGAATCGAAGATGAGGACAGACAAAGATCCTCAAAGTTAAATATTGATTTAACTTTTTGGGAAGCAGAAAAGAGCTTTTGGGAGGAGTTCAACTTTATAAATTTTAACCCTATCAAAATATCTAAAAGATAATTAGAGGTGAATTATTCATAATATGATAATAAGTGAGACTAGTAAAATGAAAATGAAACACATAACCAGCAACTACAACATGTTAATATATTATATATAGTACTAGTATATACTACAATAAGAGCAGCCTCCGCCTGAAACAAGTTACTATCAGCTATATGAATCCTCAATGCTTATATTTGTTATAAAACGTTAAAAAGTTTATGTTACATACACTGTCCGTGCATGTAAACACCAGTAGATAATATATACTGATGGTAAAAAATATTTGTACTACAACAATAACATATCTGGTGCATGTAGTCCAATAAGTGAAGTTTGGAAAGGGTAAGACGTAGAAGGTACACAAACCTTAAGCTTACCTTTGTGGGATAGATAGACTAAAGAAAAGAAAAAAATTTGAAGCATGATATTAAGAAAAACACGACAAAATATCAAGAGGTAAAAATATTTATATTATGAAGGTACATAAGTTAAATATGTTTTGGGAAAGGGATTGCTTTTGATTCATGGTTGAATAGCCTAAAAGACCGTGCAAATTGGATAGTTGCAGAAAAAATATAGATACCGAGAAGGCACGGGTGATGCTTCTGCTAGGAATGCTCCGCCTATTTCTCCAATGTATAGTAATATAGTTTGCAAAATCCCACTTCCCATTTCCCACTGCTTTATTTGTTTTGTTTTGTTTCCTTCTTCTATTTTTCTACTCCTACCTACTGTCTCTTTTTCCTATTTTTTTTCTGTACATGCATACATATATATATATGTGTGTGTGCATTGCATGAATATTAGTGTATACTTATAATTGGTCTTAATTCCCACCTTAGTTCTTGTGCTTACAACACATGATCTTTTCTGCTAATCATCCATTTGTATGCATTCATCGTTGTTTATATTCTATGATAAAATTTTGTATGCATACAATCGGTCTTTTACACATAAATTTCTCCCCTGCATGTATTCATTTAGATTTTAGAGGTCGATGGTCCACGAACTAGTAAAGGGGAACGATTATATACAATACATGGGGATATAGTAATACTTTCGATCTGTCAATTATTAGTAAATTCTTAATTTAGTTCTTATGATACATATTTATCCTTAAATTAATAGAAATGTGTATTTGTAATCACTATACGTCAAAAATATGTTATATTTGAACTATTTTTAGAAATTATATTATTGTTAAATATGGAGTAACAATACATAAAAATGTATTGTTATGACGCATTATTTAGCTTTTATTGTTAAACAAATTATAAATTAAAGAACAAATGAATAAATGAAAATGATTTTGAATTGGATAAGTTGAGTTATGAAGCATTATTTAGCTTAAGCTGACCCACTCATCTTGACCCTAGGAAAAAATGGGTGGGTTATAACCCAACTTATTATTTCTTTGACCCGTTCTAATCGTAGATATATATAGCACTAGGTTGCCGATTTTAGACATGCTATTTAAACTTTAACCAATTTAAAAAATATTTAAAGTTTAGCCAGATTAGCAACTTTAGACATCTGTTGTTCCTCCTCCTCCTTCTTCATACCTTCGAGTCTGAAGTTTTGAATTTTGAATTGCCAGAGCCTAATGTTACATCCCATGGCCTAAAATTTGAACTACCAAAATCGAGACTTAAGACCTTCGAGACTGAAGCAGAGATTAACTTTTGCTCGAAAATCTGGAGTTTGAACTGCATTCAAACTTGTCTATAGTTGTTTCTTGTCGTATAAGACTCTAAGAGTCAGAAGTTTGAACTGCCAAAACTAAATTTTGAGACCTTCAATTCTGAAAAAGAGATTAACTTCCGCCAATTTTAAGACCTTAAAGTCTGAAAAAGAGCTAAATTTCCGCCTATAGATATGATATTTGAACTGCATTCAAACTTGTTTGAAGTTTGCCTATTGTGTAGTATCACACACCTGAAGGTATGAAGGTTGATTGTGAGGCAAAATTTTAAAAACTTCGATTATTCTTTAAATAACGATCCTAAAAATGTCTATTTGTGCACTTTGGCTGTTATAATCAGCCTTAATGTAGTCGCCCATTTGATATCTCATAATTTACAAGTAATAATTAGTGATAATAACGTGCCTGGCCGCGGGTCCTACATCAGCTGAATGTCCGTGCAGGACATGCTGGTATTATTTTTATTTTTATCCGTTATTATTATCTGAATATGCTGCATTTGCATGGCAGTATATTGAATGGTCATATGAAGAGGGGGCCATTTTTCTGATCTAAAGGTTTTACCGTATACACCAAACAAGTTGGCTTAATGTTTTCACACGGGTCATTGACAGTATATATACAGAAGATGATTATATCATCTGCTGCAAGGCTGGAGAATTTAAGTGGAGCCTGGAGAATGAAGAGAAAAAGACTGATCATCACGTACATAGCTGAGAATTAATTGACTGTACACACCTTAAGTCATTTATTGAAACAACTAGTACCTGTTTATATTCTCCTCAATATGGTCATGGGGTTTGATATGGCCTATCTGAACACTCAGTATTTAGCCATGTATGCATCTGCAACACCCTTCAATTACTGACTCATTTACCTTGTTTTCCCAACATAAGTACCAATCCTGCCATTCTTTTTCCTTTTTGTTTTGGTGTTAGGATTAACTTGTGAGTCACATCGACTATTCTATCAGGTAACTGTTATTTTCCACCAATACTAGCCTATAATTAGGGTTGTCAAATAGACGGATTGGATTGGATTGGATTGGGTCAAAATGCAAAATAGGTTGAGTTAATAAACGACTCACCCAAAAGTTAGTTAAAATGGACTGAGCTAATATTGGTTGAGTCATTAACTCGTTCAAACTTCAAACTTGAGAGATTGGGCGGCTCATGTTTTCAGAGGCTAATTTTGCCGCCACTACCTATAATCAATGGTTTCATTTTATAGTTATTTATAGCAGTTAATTCTCCTTTTACCATGACTTTCTTGCTTTGTTATTCCTTGCTTTCATATTGTTTTCGATACGTTTGATCATATCTAACCTTTTGTCTTGTCTTGTCTTTCTTTCTCTCCTCTCTTGAGCCGAGGGTCTTTCGGAAACAGCCGCCCTACCTTTCAAGGTGGGGGTTAGGTCTGCGTACACTCTACCCTCCCCAGACCCACATAGTGGATTATACTGGGCTTGTTGTTGTTGTTGTTGTTCCTATAATCAATGGTGGAACAACGAATTTGAGTTAATGAGTTAAAAGAAATGGCAAAATTAGATATGGAAATTGGCGAGATTCTTCATCTAAGAGAAAGCAAATGAGTTCCTTTTAAATTTCCATCAGCATTTTATGTCACCATATCATATTATCATATATGATATTTCACACAATGATAATGAACCTATGTTGTGATAATGAACCTATGTTGAGGGAATTCAATAGGTTATATCTCTAAAATGTTATTTTCTGACGAAAGAAAGTCAATTGAATCTCATCCTTCCCCAGAGGTAGCTACACCCCCGTACCCAAAGGTGGATTTAGCTTTGTGGTACCGAGTACGTTTAAACTCAGTAATTTCGATACGAAATATTAATATATATATAGAAATTTATTAAAATTACAATAAATAGTTTCATAATTTTAAAAATATAATATATTCAATACTAAAAATCTTAAAAGTTGAAGTGTTGAACCCACAAAATTTTAATCTTGAATTTGCCTATGCCTATTGTGTACATGGATGATTCGTACTAGTACCACTAGACTAAACATTTCTAAGCATTATAATTAATTAATCGCACAAAAGAGTTTCATTTTGTGATTTTTTTCTTTCAATTATTCTGACTTTTTATCCCTTTTGTTATTTTGCAAATGCACATGCTGATAGCACGTAAGTCGTAAGAAGAATGGCGTTGGGGTACTAGACTAAGCATTTCTAAGAATTATACTTAATTAATCGCACGAAAGAGTTTCATTTTTGTGATTTTTTCCTTTCAATTATTCTGACTTTTTATCCCTTTTGTTATTGCAAATGCACATGCTGATCGCATATAAGTCGTAAGAAGAATGGCATTGAAAGAAATCTCATATGAGCGTGGCAATTTCTCTTTAATTATTTAATGCTCGAACATGTCGCAATTAGGTACACGTGGATTAATTTAGGAAGCAATAAAGAAATACAAAAGAGAAAGAAAAAGAAAAAACTTTGGATACACTCAGTCAGAGATGTTTGAATAATAGAATCCAGTTTCAATATATTCTGCAGTGACAGTAAATATATTTATTAGTGACATTTGTACGTGTACACACCCCTTAAATAAATAATTTACAAAGCCCAATAGACTAGCGTTCATTAATTTAATTTAATTAACCGACATTTAAAAGAGAGTGGAAACGGGAGAAAAATTAACTCTTCATTGAGTCGTTGTAAAGACTGGTAACTTATTATAAGTTTCATATGACCACTTATAATTAAGTTGAATGACAGAAAAATAAGGCAACAAACATATTTATGTTTTATTTACCAATCTTTTCTATTTTGTTTTATCAGTTTCTTAGGAAAATGATCATAATAATTAAAAAATATTTATAAATGAAAAATAAAACTGATGTTCCCCACACGAGACATTATATTTGCCTTTGGACATGAGGAAATGCCATACTATATTCAAGAAAATTACTAAGGAAATGGTTGAGTATATTTTTTTTAAATAAAAGAAAATAATCTTACAAAGGTTTTCTGCATATTATTTTAAAATCTCTTACACGTAATATATTTTTTTTAAAGAACTACTGTATAAAAGTAATTGACCCAAAATCACTGATGAAAACTCACAATTCAAAACAAAACTAGGTTTAGTCATTGGTATAGGTCAAAAGTCATAATTTACTCCTCTATCCCCTATTTACACATGGAGGCAAAGGCAAAGGCAAAGTTTGAGGCATGATTATGATGATGTTACCGAGATGCATTTATTTAGTTTAATTTTGATTATTTATAGTGGGGATACATACAAGAGACAGGCTTTTAATAATCAATCAAATACAAACAGAAGAATTGAAGTGTTTAAATAAACAAGAAATTAAAGAACCTATTTAGGGTTGGCAATGCCATGTGTTTTTTACCGTCTTTTGATTCCCTTTCTTGACGGTCAAACTTTGCTGTTGAGTTTTTACATCCTTCGAGATGATAATCACCTCACCCCTCCCCCATCAACCTCCATCCTATCCCTCAATTTGCTCCACCCTCTCATTTTTTTTTTTTTTTTTTGGGTTTTCACCGTATGTTTAGTATTCCCTCCGTCTTATATTACTTGGTCACATTACTAAAAATATATGTCCCAAATTATTTGTTCATTTATAAAATCAAGATAAAATTAATTACTAAATCTTTCCCATCTTACCCTTAGTATGAAGTTCTTGAAAATAGTCAATATTGATTAGAATGTATTTATTGGAGAGAGATAGGGGTAAGATAGTAAAATACATCTTTTATTTATGATTTTTTAAGGGACGTGCAAAAGGGAAAGTGGCCAAGTAATATGAGACGGAGAGAGTATTCATCATAAGTTTGATTAAATTTGATTAGCATTGAAAAATATCATATTGACGGGTAAAATATTTTTCAATAAAGGTGACTCCATACACATCGGTTGAACCCGAAACCTCTGATTAAGGATGAAAGAGAACATATCGCTATATCACAATCCATTTTTTTCGTAACCCCGTTAATGCACTTATCACAATCCTTATTTGTACCCTTTAATTTCTGTCTTCTTTTACTTATTAAAACAGGTAATTTCTTTAAAAGGTGTCAGATTTAATTTTCATAAATTTTCTTCCCATCACAGATGACCTTAAACGCAAAAGAAAAAACAAGAAACTAAATAATAACCATGCTAACTTGATATTTTTCAAGATTTAGTGCATGCATTAGTCAATTTCTCCAGTATCTTGCAACAATAAGTAATTAGAGAGCAACTTGGTGAAGATGAGAAAAAAAAGTTACCAAGTTAAGAAGTCGATTCGGGATTTTAAATTGATGAATTTGATTTTAAAGATTTTATTATAAAATTTATTATACTTTTAAAATTATGAATTCAGTTCTAGATATTTGTTAGAATTATACTTAATTTTCACATATATATTTATATTCTGCATAAAAATTATTCGTTTCGGATGAACCCGTGCGGAAGGATTGCATCGACTTGTGAAGAAGTTAATGAAAATCCAATTATCAATTTTTAAATTAAGGGAAGAAAGAAAGTCCACAATCCATTTTTTTCGTAACCCCGTTAATGCACTTATCACAATCCTTATTTGTACCCTTTAATTTCTGTCTTCTTTTACTTATTAAAACAGGTAATTTCTTTAAAAGGTGTCAGATTTAATTTTCATAAATTTTCTTCCCATCACAGATGACCTTAAACGCAAAAGAAAAAACAAGAAACTAAATAATAACCATGCTAACTTGATATTTTTCAAGATTTAGTGCATGCATTAGTCAATTTCTCCAGTATCTTGCAACAATAAGTAATTAGAGAGCAACTTGGTGAAGATGAGAAAAAAAAGTTACCAAGTTAAGAAGTCGATTCGGGATTTTAAATTGATGAATTTGATTTTAAAGATTTTATTATAAAATTTATTATACTTTTAAAATTATGAATTCAGTTCTAGATATTTGTTAGAATTATACTTAATTTTCACATATATATTTATATTCTGCATAAAAATTATTCGTTTCGGATGAACCCGTGCGGAAGGATTGCATCGACTTGTGAAGAAGTTAATGAAAATCCAATTATCAATTTTTAAATTAAGGGAAGAAAGAAAGTCCCCCCCCCCCCCCCCCCCCCCCAGCTTATTCGAGCCAAATGGGTGAATAGTTTGGGGTACTAAATTCGAATTTAAATTGAAAAATTTCTTATCGGAAGCAAAACATTTCTAACAAAACTGACTCCATACCCATGACTCAAATTTGAAATGGACGGATAGTCACATTCATTGAACCAGCTATGTGTCTACATCCATATATATCTAGTAGGTGTGCATCAAGAATTAACTAATTATGCAATCATGACCTAGTTCAGCTAATTTACTAATGAATGGATTTCACAATTGAAACCATTATAATTCTCATGCACAGTAAAAGTGTTTCTCGCCTAGACATCTATAATCACCTGTTTGGAGGAATTGATCAAATGGGATATCTTAAATTAAAATCTAATAGAGAAGACTAGCTACCACCTCTAGTTTGACAATTTTGTGAGTAAACTTACCTAGGTATAGTAAGGTTTCAATTTGAAGATTAGTTTATTGAGAAAGGAACACTTTTTCTTGTATAATTTTCAAAATTCAATTTTAAAGACAGCATTAATGTATATTTACCTCGTATTCGAGGAGACTATATTTAGCTATTGTCAGCTGGCCTGATACAAATATTATATTTATGCCCATCATACAAAGGACAAAGAACGAAACTGAGATTCTAAGACAAGTGAAAAAAATGATGTACTTTTTTTCTATTTGCCTCTGCAAAAAATAATGAAAAAAAAAATTGAGAAGAGGATATTTAGAAAATAGGAGTAGTTTTTTTTAAAAAAAAAACTTTCGACTGCAACAATAGTTAATTCAGTCAAATCTGTTGTTCATGAACAGAGAGAATTAAATAAGAAATTATTAGATACACATAAAGGAAGAGTGAGAAAGTGAAAATTCCTTAGGAATTAATCAAGATTTTCTTCCAAATTGTCCCTAAATGTTAAGAATTAAATTAGCCCAACAACCGTAAGACAAGGGTTAATGTCCTCGTTTGGGGACACACCCTCTCTCCTTAAATAGTGTATTTTGTTTATTTTTAATTAATTAATCCCTCTATTTACAACAACAACAGCGTACCTAGTGAAATTCCACAATGTGAAATCTGGGTAGGGTAACGTGTACACAGACCTTACCCGTACAATGTAGAGAGGCTGTTTCCAAAAATAATCCCTCTCTTTATTCTTTTTAATTAATTAAGTGCCTTTTTATTTTCTTTAGTTTTGCAGCATTGTTGCTAATTGCTATCCTTCCATTTTAAGGACATTGACCACCAAGACCTAAGCATGAATTGAACAAAATATTTATTTTTGTTCTTAATTTTGTAATCTTTTACAAACGATGACGATATTAAAAAGATGTTGTGTGTGAATACCCAAAAAATGATTTTACTAAGTGTTTACTTCACACTATTTATTAAACCTTTCACTATTCACATTATCCTTAATTAACTTCACGGTTGACCAAATTTAAGGCATACTCCATGCATTTCAATATAAATAAATTTCTAGCACTTTTTTAATGGTCCAAAATGAATGAATTTCTTTAAAAGATGTATTAATAATTTTTTTCAAAATTACTCTTCTCGTTAATCGGTCTTCCAAATATCTCAATATTGGCTCTCTTATTTTAAGAAAATTTTGGAAAGAAGCAAATGGGTAATGCTGACAAATTATCATTTAATTAATGTCCTTAATTAACTTTCTTAAGGGTAGACAACACCCCATAAATTCATTTATTTTGAAATGGAGAAAGTACTATACTAACTAATATTTATGGTTAACTCATTACACACCCAAAGATTACTATAAGATAAGTTGTGTTAGATACGTACTGCGCATAGACGAATTCAGAATTTAAATTTTATGATAATTTTTTAATTTTAAGACAGTTACTTCAAGTGCTAATTATTAGATTCTACATTTTAAATTATGTAGATATTTAGTGATTTTTTTTTCTTTCAAAATCCATAACTTCAAGCCTACATCCGCCCTGGTACTGCCACGTGTCAAAGACTGTGTTCTCTGTGAAATGATCTGCACAAATTAAAAAAGGTGAACTTAGATGTGTCAGTCTCATGCAAATGAATTATTTTTGTTAAAAAAAGGGGAAAAAAAAGTCGCCCGTTTCTAGCGGGGGAGCAGTTTATGATTATGACAAGCTGAGGATAATAAAAGCATAGAATAATGAATATTTTGGTATGACAAAAGAATGTGAGAAAGTTATGGGTTTTCTAAAGGCAAAAAAAGGAAAAATTAAATCAAAAGTAGTGGGTTGGTTAGGTTAAGGGGTGTGGCAGTGGACAGATATATATAAGAGAGGAAGATGAAGAGGAAGAGGATTTCTGACACTGAAATGACTTATGTCCAACTACAAAATTATATAGTGAATAAATAGATATATATATATATATATATATATATATATATAGGTGTGGAGAGAAAGGAAGGGGGCCCTGCAGCCATATGTATGAAGTTATCTTTGTTTGGGAATGTTTTATTGCTAATGTGAATTTGAATTTAATCGGGCCTTAATTAGGAGTGGACATAAATTATCAAAAATTGAATTCCAAACCGAATTGAGATTATTGTACTGAAGTTTGATTTAGCGTGTCGGATCAAACTTTGAAAGTTAGGTATTTGATATCTACTTTTACTCACCGAATTATCGAGATCGAACTTTGAAAGAATCTTATATCGGACATCCCCACCTAATGTATTGTTTACCATATATATGGGTAACACTAACCAGTGATTTGGATATCTTGATTGACCCGTGACGTCAAATTCATAATGTTATGGCTTGAGAGTGAAGATCTAATTTCCTTTATATGTGATTTTTCTAAAAGCTAACACGTCAAATGTTGGACAGATTGTAAACATATCTTGTCAAAATATCTTTTCCTTCAAATAGGTAATTGCCGAAATTTGATTTACTAAACTGAACTTTAAAGTTTGATATTTGATATCTACTTTTAATTACCGATTACCGAATCATCGAAACCAAACAGAAAGCTGAACGCCCACCACTAGCCCTAATGCAATTGTCACACGGAATGAGAAATTAACCACAATAAAAATAAAGGGCCAATGGAGAAGTGATCAGAACTAGTATGTTCTCCAAGAAAAGTCAAAATATAAACAAGTAAATATACGACGAATTTAAAAGAATTCAAATTATAATTTGTGTACATGCATAAAATAAAATATACATATTTATAAAATATAAGTTGCTATATGAAATGTCAATTGACACCTCTTGAATAAGAATAACTCCCTAAGATATCTGCGTGTGGGTTTTTTGTCATCACTCTTTGTCAGATATATCATTTTTCCTCTCTACAGGTGTTCTTGCACCATCACACCTTCTCTTTATTTTTATTTTTTTAAAATGTATTAACGATGTAAATTTATATTATTAGATTATTTTAAAAGAAATTACAGGTCATCATTTATATTAAATGATTATAAATTATCTTATTGAGGACATGATAAAAATTTAAAATTAAATTGTTTTTAAATATACATGATATGATTCTTTTGGGATAAACTATATAAGAGAAAATGTCTCATATAAAGTGAGACCGAGAGAGTAACAAAAATCTTAGCTACTCCCTTCATCTCATATTATTTGTCCACTTTTCTCTTTACATGCCCCTTAAGAAATCATACACTTGTATTTTTACTACCTTAGCTTTATCTCTCTCCAATAAATTGCAATCTAGTTAATATTAATTATTTTCAAGAACACTTAATATTAAGGGTAAGATGAGAAATATTTTTAGTAATGCGGACAAGTAATATGGGACGGAGGGAGTAATTATTACTCCTTCCGTCCCATATTACTTGGCCAATTTCCCTTTTACACGCCTCTTAAGAAATCATATATAAAAGATATATTTTACTACATTTTTTAACCCCTATTTCTCTTCAATAAATACATTCTAATCAATATTGACTATTTTCAAGAACGTTTAATACTAAGGGTAATATGAGAAATATTTAATTAATTATCTTAGTTTGTAAATAGACAAGTAATTAGGGACATATACTTTTAGTAATGTGGCCAAATAATATAAGACGGAGGGAGTAAGGATTCCCAAAACACAAATGTGGCAAAAATTTCTATTTTTATGTCAGGGTATAGCAAAATTCTTGACTAGTGAAGCATACTAATTAATTATTCAATATTCGTAGATAGATCACATTAATTTATGGGGTTAACGTATTAATTCTGATCTTGGATTAAGTGAAACACAACTTGCAATCAATTTATCTTTTTCACTGGCCAGTAGTGTCCAACAATTAATGAACTTGTCAATCGTGACTGTACAATTTTCCACTCTACTCAACATTACCTTCAGACGACAATTTTTTTTTATTTGCCTTTTGAAGAAGGATTTAGGATATATATATATATATATATATATATATATATATATATATATAGACACACACATCTTAACATGTGACAAGTTACTGTTACTACTTTTATCAATTATCAATTTCTTAGAGAAATTTACTGGTAATAATCATCTTAAAATGACATGATTATTAAATATTTTTTTGTGCTGCCAGTACGAATTAGAAAGATAAGCAGGAAGGGACAGACAAACACAAATAATAGAGAAGGAAGAAAACTATTAATTACTAATAATAAACTATTTAAGAGATTTGGTATACAGAAACAAGGAATGACTTTCATAAAGTTCTTGCAGATGTGAGTTTAGCCAATTATATAGGCAAACACAAGTGTATAATAAGAGTACAACTTGGATACTCTTTGAACATTCAAAGAACATTAGTTTATTTTTGTTTCAAGATTACGAAACCACATGCCCCCAGAGGATATGCATGACTTCATGTGTTAGGCCAATAACTATAACTATATATAGAGAGAGAGAGTTATTTAAGTTACATTGACCATATAAGAGTTACTGGCCTGGATGGTCACTCAATTTGTGGTAATTGATCATTATAGTCACTCAATTTTGTTTTGTCTTCTAAAAATCACTCATGTTTGTCTAGTTAGCTTAAATGATCATTTTAGCCGAAAATACAATTTCTCAACCTATTTAATGACGTGACGTGTAAAAGGAAACAAATATTTAATAAATTAAAATAATATTTAAATTTCTTTAGGACTCAACTCACCCTAAATCCGACTCAATTCTTGATCTGACACGCTTAATTGGTTGATTATATAAGAGATGCTTTTAAACTTTAACGACATTTAACTAAAAGAGCCCGACGATGTAAAGATTATACTATATACTATCAATAAAATTTGATATGTTATATAAAAGAATTCTTTTTTAAAATTACTGAATTAATGTTTATGTACAGAGAATTACCTGTAATTAGGGGAGAATCCACAATGGTGAGGATTTGGCAGAACTCAGTAACTTTGACTTAAATCTTGTATTTATGTAGAAAAAAAAAATTAATATGCTATGCAAATAATTTTATCAAGAACACAATAAGTAAATATAAGTTATAATCCGGAATCAAAAACTAAAAAGTCTGACTCAGTTACAGCTACCTGTTATTACCTTTTAAATAATCTGATAATGTAAATGTCTTTTGCGCTATCAGTATATAGAAATCCTATTTTATATTTAAACAAATGGAGTAGAAGATATGCAAGAATGAAAAAGATAGGGTCAAGTGTCTCCTCAACATACTATATACCACTTTGCCCTATCTTTAGATTACACAAGAAAAGGATTAGATATTACAACTAAAATATTAGGATCTTGCCAAAATAAACTATTAGTACGTACAGCAGACCATATAAATTCAGACGATTTTTTAATTTAGTCCTCGTGTATACACTTTTGGTTATTGTTCTTTATTTTTCGATTGATATGTATAGAATTTCGCAGCAGCATATTAAATCAAAGTTCAAGAATTTAACTTTTATACACCCTATGACATACTACTAAAAGAAAGGAATTATCAATGAACTAATTCTATAACTAAACAATAAAAATTCGTCATTAATTCTATTTAGCCACATATTATCTAAAAAAATTGTTAGCTTCAAGCAATTTAGCGTTCGATTTGCGATGAAGTTCTTAGCTAATTCCATTTTTTCAATAGTTGCATAAAATTATATGAGGGATTCAAAAAATACTTACTCTTGTGCTAGAAGCCTAGTGAATAACTAACTGCTTTAGGCTATTAATATAACCTCTGTATAGTAGGTTGTACTTTTGTTATGCAATTGTGAAGTTGGAGGCATGGATGTTTAATCCACCTCTATTTAAAGCACTGGTTTTTTGTGATAATGAAATACCCAGAAGGCTACTGAAAAATTGATTTAAAAAACACTAAAATATCATAATTGAAAATTAAACTTGTAACTTAAAATAATTTTTGAACCTCTAGATCTTTACGACATACACTAGAATTACTCCACGTCAAGGGGATTCATCATCAACTTATATGTAAACCAATAGAACTTTACTTTTACCCTATTTTCACAAGTATATTTTTTGAGGGATTAAGAGACTCAATCGAACCCCCTTCCCTTCTTATCACGGCTTCGTCTAGTATATATATTCATATTTCGTGTCGAACATATTGAATTCAGTTTTGAACTCATTACATATTTGCTGTTTACGCTTTTATGGTGACAATATAATCGATGTTATGTTATCAGTATTTTTTTTTTTTAAAGAGTTACTCTATATGTTATCACATATCATCTTAATCCAATAGTGTAAAAATATTAATCACAATACACAGAAATTAAGCTCAAAAGAAATATTATTTGGAGGGTTAGTAGAATCAAATAGAAATATCCATCTTATAGCCACACTTGGTTCATTTACAATCCTACCCCTCATCAACCCTGTATTTGCTCTTCATTTTGAACCTATAGATGTTTTTGGGATCAGAGAAAACACTGCCCCTCATTTAGAGGGCACCCCATTTATGACCAACAAGAAATGGAGAGAGAGGGGGGGGGTACGGTGTGGGGGTGGGGGGAGGGGTACATTGGGGTAGCTAGAGGGGTGGGTGGGTGAAAAACTTGAGTTAGAGTTTCATATAAATCTTCACCTTATGCTTTGGGAGAAATGATTCCTCTTCATATTTTTTTGGACCCTTCCTGTTCTTCTTCTTTTTTCCTCCCCTCTTCAAAGAACTTAGTCTATAAGTCTTTTAATTTCTAGTAGAACTTCATGCATGTACTTTTAGAGTGGAAAAATTATTACTCCACAGTGTTTCAATACTTATATATTTAACTATAGGAATATTTATTTTTTAGCCAAGATATTTTCTTGATGGCGTCTTCAATGAACAACTGGCTTGGATTTTCACTTTCACCACATGAGGAAGTACTCACATCACAACAAAGTTCACATCAAGAAATATCTGGAGAATGTTTTGATCTTACTTCTCATCATGATGACTCCTCAGTAGTACTTCCTTCTCTTAATGTTGTTCCTCATGATACCCCTTTTGGTATTTTTGAAGCTTTCAACAGAAATCATCATCAATCACAAGGTGAGTTATTAATTATATTGTCTCCTTTTCTTTAATTTTTGGGCCATTTCTTGAACTAAGCTACTAAAAACCCTATGACGGTTGATCTAGTCTTGAACCTGCCGTGCCTCTTTGGCTGGTCAGACTCATACGACGCCGACATCAATGAGAAACTACTAAAAACACTATGACATATTACTTATCTTGGACTTAACTGTACTTTTTTGGGTTGGTTGGCTCATATGATGCCTATATCAATGATGAACTACTAAAAACCCTACTAACTCTTCAAAAGAAAAAGGAGGAGAATAGATCAAGAATATTAATGGTCATCATGTGTGTGTATCAAAAAATGGCTTTTGAATCAACACTTTTGCCATTGGAATTATTGGTTACGACTAATAGAGAGAAAAACCGCAGTATGGCGCACTAAGCTTCGCTATGGCGCACTAAGCTCTCGATACCTTTTGTTTCTACTTGTCTTCTATGACATAGATATATGACAAGTACAGAGATTCATTGGCTCTAAGTGTCAAGAACATCTCTTTAAGTTGAATAACTTGTGTTTCTTGTTGAATGATGGATATATGGTATTTTTTAAGTTCTTTTTTAACCCTGATATTTTTTGTATGCAGATTGGAACTCTCATGATACTAACTACAAGACCACATCTGAGATGTCTATGCTAATGGGTGGTTCATACAATAGTCAACATATTGAAAATAATCAAGAGCCACCAAAGCTAGAGAACTTTCTTGGTATTGGTGAACAAAAGCTTCAACAAGTCTGCAATAACAATAAAAATAACAACAACGGAGACTATGGTATTTATTGTAGCACCACTAGCAATATTAGTGAAAATAACACTAATAATATTATAGGGCTTTCAATGATCAAGAATTGGTTGAGAAATAACCCTAACACCACTACCACCACCCCATCATCACAAGATGATAAGAAAGAAGGGGATGTTGTGGGGGTGGGAATGGTAGGTGGTGGAGGCAATAATGCACAATCCTTGTCACTTTCTATGAGTACTGGTGGCGGTGGTGGAGAGAATAGTTGTTCGTCTGAAAATAACAAACAAGAGATTGTGAATGGGAATAATAGTACTATTGAAGGACAAATAAGTGGTGCAATAGAAGCAGTGCCAAGGAAATCTATTGATACTTTTGGCCAAAGAACTTCTATCTACCGTGGTGTTACAAGGTTTTTCTCCTTTTTTCCCTTTTCCCCATTCTTTCTCCATTTCTTTTCTCTCTTTTTTCTTTTCTTGAATAGATATTTGTTTCATTCTCTTCAGGTCATTTACAGTGGCGTAGCTACATAGATTGAAAGGCTATCAGTTAAATATCCTTAATCAAAAAATTAGACACACTATACTGTATGTCTGTATATATAGAAAATAATACTGCACATATAAGTCAAAAGTTACTTTTTATAGATATAATTTAAATCTAGAACACCCTTAATAAAATCATAAAAGATGAGAAATCATAATTAGTTTCTAGATTAAAGTTGATGCTTCAAATTTCACTCGTTTTTGCAAGTCTATTTGCTAGTACATGATTTTTTTCTATTTCTCTTTATTGCTACCTCTAGCTTCTCTTTTTCTTTTATTTTAAAGAACTTTTTTTTTTTAAGAATCTCTTTCTTGTTTAACATATTTTATTTGAAGAACATTTTTTTCTTGATTTATTTAGTGAGTACATAGTCGACATTGAGTGAGAGTTAAGTTTTTTTTTTCTTTCTAATATAAATTATTTTGAGTGTAGGCATAGGTGGACGGGGAGATATGAGGCACATTTGTGGGATAATAGTTGTAGGAGAGAGGGACAAACTCGCAAAGGAAGGCAAGGTATATTTCATTGTCTCCCACTAGCTTCTTTAAATTTCAATTATTACTGTTATTTTTCATTTTACTTGATTATTACTGCTTCAAGATCACTAACTTGAATTTGTCTTTTTCATTTTTCTCTCATTCTATTGAATGCTGATGGATTCAACACTTGCAAATTAACTTCCCGCAGTTTATTTGGGTAAGTTATAGATTTCCTTCATGTATATATAACACTCATTTCAAAGTGTTTTTGTTTTTGTTTTCCGTCGGTATTCAATATCATTCTTGAATCTTGAACATGAAACCTTTGTTTAAGAAGGGAGTGAGCCTAGATACAAGCCTAGGGGGTACATTTCGACGTGTTAATATTTTCAAAGTGTTAAAATAATACAGCAAATCACTGTAATTAGTCCATAAGTTTAACTTTTACATACTGGCAATGTAAAAAATAATTATAGTATAAGGTTAGGCCACCTAAAAGTTATATATTTGTAACCGTCCATAAAAAGTTATTTTTGTAATTTAGAAAATAAGTTAAGGTACCTGCTACAATAAATTTACACATACTAATATTGTGAAAATTCTTTTATACGAATAGTGCATACAAAACTAAAGTCTCTGCCAATATATGCACTCAGGTAGTGTGGTTTTTAATTCTATCTTGGCTGATTTATTTTTCTTTTAAATATTTCTTATAGGAGGATATGATAAGGAAGAAAAAGCAGCTCGTGCTTATGATTTAGCTGCACTTAAGTACTGGGGTCCGACAACTACCACGAATTTCCCAGTAAGTACATGGAAAATTTCAATCATTTCGATTTCCTAGGAAATTTGTCTAGTTAGTGGGAGAACAAATATTAATTCCGCACATGAAATTTTATGCTTTTTTGTCTTATGAAAATTTTCAGATTAGCAATTATGAGAAAGAGCTTGAGGAGATGAAGCATATGACTCGACAGGAATATGTTGCATCTTTACGAAGGTACATTTTAGAGTTTTACGTTAAGCTGTTTTAAGAGGAAAAAATTGTTAAAACTTTTCAAGAAAATGTAAGAATCTAACACGTTATATTTTCTTTGGCCCTTAATATAGGAAGAGCAGTGGTTTCTCTCGTGGTGCATCTATTTACCGAGGTGTTACAAGGTAACATACAATTTCATGTCGACTATAAATGAATTAAAGTTAACTATTTGACTTGAGGTGATGGGTGGTTTCCTCGAACTCCTATTTGTCTATAATATCATTCAAGAAAATACTTCTTCTACTCGAGTTGCGTTTCCATATGGTAAGTATAACCATAGGTATGATATATATGTAACCTTTAGGGACCAAAAACATACTTAAAGACCAAATTTTCAGTCGTGAATATAGACTTCTTGCTGGTTATATTAATAGTTGGATCGATGATATGATAATGGCAAAAAAGATCCCATGGTGTACATGTACAACATGTTTTGAAGAAATTATCGTGTAACAATAAGACTAAGTTCAACTTGGTCTTTTTGTTTATTTTTGTGTGCATGATATTATTTGGCTGCTGCACAAAATCTCCAACCAAAGTTATTTTATGATAAAGTTTATATCAAATGGCATGAGCTTGTGCACAAGATAAAATTATCTGGAAATTACCTTTCAAAAATTGTCTATCCAAGACTTATAGTTCAGTACAAGCACATGCGGAGCTAAAGGTACCAGAAGGGGGTTTATTCGAACATATAAGCTCAATTATTTCTTATGTGTATATAGTAATGTTGAATCCTCTTGGCTTCATTGTATATTTACTTTTTTATATTTTATATCCTGTTAGTGAAAATTACAAGGTCAAAATCTCTCTCTCTCTCTCATATTTAGTTTTGAATTTTTTGGTGATATATAATAGGCACCATCAGCATGGAAGATGGCAAGCAAGAATTGGAAGAGTTGCTGGAAACAAGGATCTATATCTTGGCACTTTCAGTAAGTGCTCCCTTAATTCCCTTGAATTAAACCAATTTCCTGGAAATCATTTTATGATCGTTCCTAGAAGGTGGCAAATTAAATGGACCGGTAGAGCCAAATTTGGGCAGGTCAAAACAGATCAAATCAATAAACAGTCATGACCTCATTCAAAGTTTGTTCAGATCAATATGAGTTAAATAACGAGTTATGAACCAACCTGCTCCATATCTCCCTCTTTTCTTTTCTTTTCTTTTTTTCTTTCTTTTTTTTTGATTTTTGCAAGTTAGGAAAGTAAAAGCTAATACACTTTTCTTAAATTATTAGCTTATCATCCACCGAACTTACCTTAGTTTTCAATTTCCAACTTCATTTTGTATGTTTGGATTTGGACGGCATTTAGACCCGACAGGTTACACTATTTTGATCCAATAGTCAGTAAACGAGTTGGTGGTAACCCAACTACTTTAAACTTGGACAGGTTGCACGGATTACTAATTAGTCGGATTTTTTGGGCTCCTAATTGTTCCCATCTAATTTTGTTCCTTCTTTTAGGCACACAAGAAGAAGCTGCAGAGGCTTATGACATTGCAGCAATCAAATTCCGTGGACTCAATGCAGTAACTAACTTTGAGATCAACCGATACGACGTAAAAAGCATACTAGAGAGTAGCACGTTACCCATTGGAGGAGCAGCTAAACGTCTCAAAGACGCTGAGCAAGCTGAAATCGCTCTGGATTATCAAAGAACGAGCCAAGAAAATATCGGTACACATCTCATGAATGGTTCAATTGTTAGCTATGGGGCGAGCCACTGCTGGCCTAACATCGCTCTTCAACAAGCTCAACCGTTAAGCGCTATGCATAGTTACCCTTATAGCCAACAAAGGTTATGGTGCAAGGAAGAAGTACAAGATTCTTCTGATCATAATATGACTACTCAAAATTTTCAAGATTTTAGTCATCAATTTCAACATGGGAATATTGCTCACAATTTCTTGCAGCCTAGTTCAGCTTTGCACAATCTAATGGGCTTGGATAATTCTTCTTCAATGGAACACAATAATGTTACATACCATCAAGGAGTTGGATATGCAAGTAATAGTCATGGTGGTGGTGGATTTGTGTTGCCACAATTGAGTTCAATTATGGCTCATCAAGAAAGCAATCAACAAAGCCAAGCAAATGGATATGGAGAGAATGAAGTGAAGCAATTACAACTTGGTAATGAGAACTTATTTGGTTACTATCATTCCCAACAATCAACATCTAACGGCTCGGCCAAGGCTGGTCTGTATGATCATCAGGATCCCGCTTGCAATAATTGGATGTCAACAGCTGTTCCTGTGGCTCTCACGTCGAGGAATAGCACCATGGCTGTTTGCCATGGTGCTGCCCCCACTTTCACTGTGTGGAATGACACATAGACCTCTCATCACAAGGCCACATGGACTAGGGGGAATTCTAGCTAGCTAGCAAGGGAATGTATACATAACTAATCTCCAATCTTTCTTTTTTGTTCTCAATTTTTTTTCTTTTTGCTAAAAAATCAACTCAAGAAAACTAGAGGGTTCTTTTTTTTCTTTTTCTTTTTGGTTGCTTTAATGCAAATGCTAATTTTGTTAATAGGACCTGAAGGCTGAAGTTCATGAATAGTCTCTCCTTGGCTATAATTTTGGGAACTTCATTCTTACAGATCCTCGGAAAGTAAATGCTTTGTAATTTTGGATTAACATAGTACAATGCAGATAATGGGAATTTTCCAATTATTGTGTTAGTATATTTACTATGTACATAGTGTATACAGTCACATGCTTATTTCCAATTTCTAGGGCCGTAATTTTAAGGCTTAAATAAGTTCTTCTCTTTTTTCTAATACTGTAATTTAAGGACTAAGTAAGTTCTTCAATTTTTTCTAATACTGCAATTTAAGGTTCACTACAAGAAAAAATATATTTGGCAACAATTTTTTTTTGTTGTTGTCATAGATTAATTATTGTTGCAAAAAGTACTTTTGATAATAAAAAATAAATAAATTATTGCATAGACTTTTCCCAACGGCTGTTATTGCAACAATGCGCAACAACTTTTTTTGTTGTCGCCAAAAATACTTTTTGCAACAATAATCAATACTATGGCAACAAAATTAAATTATTTGGCAACAAAAAAGTTTATTTGCCAACAAGAAAACTACGTTGTTGCTAAATATTTAATTTTTTGTTGTCATTTCTGCACTTTCTTGTAGTGGTTAAATAAGTTCTTCACTTTTTCCTAATCTTGTGAACCATTGATCATTGTTGTAAACAGTTAATGTCAGTGAAAAATGAAAGAAATAAGAGAAAAGGGAAAAACTACAGTAAAATAGAATGAGAGACAAAACAAAATGGAGTGATCATGTAGGGACTTAGTAGTTCAGTTGGTTGAATACATGAATTTTCACCTTGTTAGTGAGGGTTCGAATCCCCACATTGTAATCCCCTCCCCTTCCCCTACCCCCATATAATAAAAACAATTTAAAAAAAAAAAGGAGTGATCATTTCCGGGCAATTCGCAGGAATGCCCTTTTTTTGGGGTGGTCTTTAATTTTTGCCTATTAAATTGGTGGTCTTTAATATTTGCCCTTCGCCTAATACCATGATGTTTGGCGTTCGAATCCCGGCTCAATCAAAAAAATAAAAATAAATTGCAAGTCAGAATTTGTTGCAAAACTTTACCTACAAGCTGAGTTTCAAACTTTACCTTACTCTGCCTGCAGGTAGAGTTCTGCAGGTAGAGTTTTATATGCCTGAAGGTAGAGTTTGCATTCAAAACTCTGCCTGCGAATCCCAACTTATGTCTTCCGATTTTTAATTTTTTTGATTGAGTAGGGGTTCGAATTCGGAATCAAGAGGCTTCTAGCGAAGGGAAAAATTTAAAGACCACCAATTTAAAGGGCAAAAACTAAAGACCAGTGCTTTTGAAGGGCAATCCGCACAAAAATATGATCATTTCCTAGTGCATCCAACCTTGGCTAAAGTTTGGCTCTTGTAGTACTTTTAACTTTAGTCCTTTGATCTTGAAACCTTTGATTAAGAGCGGAAGGACTCATCCTATTTTTTTCTCCTAGTCGTTCTTTCTAACATCTTATTTTCTCTCCTTTTTACGGGTATGATATTTATTGACCTCGAGTTGGTTTCATAACTCATCCTATTTTTTCTCCTAGTCGTACTTTCTAAAATCTTATTTTTCTTCTTTTCTTTCCCTATTTTTTTTGGTTATAATATTCATTGACCTGGATTGTAATCTGTAAACAAACGTTATTTATGAGATTATGTACTTGCGAGTGTCAAAATAAACCTGTATCAGATTACTATGAATTACTACAGAATTAGTCTGTCAAAAAAAATCAACAATAAATATATTGACAAGCGAGAAACTTTTTAATAGTGTCGAATGGTTCTTTGTCTCTTTAGATTATTACAGGCAAAAAAGAAACGATAGACAAAATTAATATTGGAATTTGCAGGCAAGAAAAACGTAACTAAATGCCATCAGCAACCCAAAAGAAAATTGAAAATATTAACAAGAATTTGAGCCTGGACATTACTTCAACAAGAAAGCAAGAGCCTCGAGTTCTATAAAGCAAGCTCATTAAGAGGTTATATTCTCAAACCATACAAAACTATAGGTAGATAAAAGTACCTCTTTGATGAAACAAATACTTGATAAGAAAAGAAAGTAAAGGAAAAGAAAGATAAAACATCTGGATTTTTGTGTAAATATACACTAATAACGTTATTCTGACAGCAAGTGTCTGGCTAGATTTTGCCAATTTTCTGGAGTGCCTAATACATATTGCCACTATAAACGATGATTCATGCAGAAGCTATTTTCTACATTCTCGAAGAATGTACGTGTATATACTTATTAACTATGATTAATTAAAAATGAGAGACAAGAAATAAGGAACATGCTCTAAGAATGAGTAAAACATTGTGTTTACAAGTTTTGACCTGAATAAAGGTCCATCACCCTAGAGGTCCTGGAATGCACCTTCTGTTTATTGGATACGCCAAGCCACATCTTGATAAGCTCGAAAACTGTCTCATCTCTTAATAGTTCCCTGTGACCAGCCTGAACTCCTACTCTTTCCACTGCTTCAAAATTATCAGCCTGCAGAATTATCAGCAGAGGGTCAATAATTGAGTATTCGTCAATAGCATCACCATAGACGCTGATCTCCGTACATGGAAATTTCTAGCCTAGTGGAGTTATCCGATGCTCTCCACAAAAATAAGATTCAGTTTCAACGGAAAACCAAAATTTCTACATCGGCACTTCATTTTGCTATCCAAATTTTTTACATCGGCACTTTATTTTAATAAGATAAACAAGTAACATAAATGATTTTACCACATTTCTTGAAGAGCTATTTTAGTATCCGATATTACTACCTCCCATCTCGACTCACTGGTATCAATCACAATTTACAGTCATCTCTCTGTTTTGAGTTCAAGTCAGTTATACAGTGGTAAACAACTTCCCTAACCTCTAATTGGTTTCATCAAATGAAAACGTAAAACAGAGAGTGAATGAAACAATGAAGTAGTTAGTCAAAGAAAAAGGTCACATCAAGATCAACATAACGTGAAGTATTAGTTCATATCTGTTAGAATTCTTGGAGAAGGTAAAATCTACCACTTGAGGTAATGAGACAAGCAAATAGTCATTCGGCAGAGACGCAAAAGCAGAAGATGAAGGTAATAGCATTGTATCATATTAAATTGTTACATATAAGACTGAATTTCACAAGTACCTATCCAATGTTCATAGTCATGAAGTCAACCATAATATATACAAGCTGTCATTTTACTTCATTCCAATGTCACCGCAGAAAAATTAATACTGCTATTTTTCTTTTTCTTTTTTTGACGAAGTTTTTTTTTTTTTCTTTTTTTGACGAAGATCTTTTTTCTTTTAATTTATTAGTATCAGATTCTGTTTACTTACAGGTACCAAGATATCATTTTAAAAAAAAAAAATATATATCCGTGGTGTCCGGGCCAAATTGCGCACACCTCGACTAATTCCACGGTGTACTTACTTTTCACCCACCGGCCAAGATACCGTTAATCTTATAATATTAAAAGAAGAGTAAGAAACAAAATAGAGAAGTGAAGAATAATACCATTGCTGATTCAGCTGGAACAGTTCCATCACCATCCACGTAGGAGTATTGAGGCTAGAATAAAATGGGAATAGGTAATAGTAAGTAGAAAAGCTTCAGAAAGCATTATATAACAATAAAGACATGTAATCTCTAAATATAGAACAAATTTCAGCCACATGCACATTTCACACATAAGTCAATACCTACTCCCCTACCGCACCCTAAATAAGATTGAAAAGGTCATTGTTTAAATCCTCGTGAGTGACCACAACAATTATCGCATGTCACTGATGATGCCTCTGGAACAAAACGTACTATACTCCTCAAGGTGTGGACTTACATCTTTGGAGGAAATCTTTTCAAACAACTGGAAAAATAATACAAACATTGTCTTAGGGGAAGCATATGTCCTTGCAGGTTCGCTTGCTAAACGTGGTCAATGATTACATGCACCACATCTTTATTCGCAGGTTCTCTTGCAAGATAGGGTCAACTATTACATGCGCCACAAAATTATCATAATGGTACCAATCTACCTCAGAAAGCAAAAGGCCTTACGAGTCTTGACAATATGCATTATCCTTTTTCCATAATTTATGTAGGAAGTAACTTTCTTATTATAAAGGGGAAATAATTTATGTAATCAAAGTCAGTTCTAACGGAGAGTCCATACATAATGAAACTCTTATCTTATATTTAATGAACTGGTAGGGGTCTGCCAACTTTCCACCCATACAGTTAGTTTGTTATTGAAAATTTTGATTATGAATGCATGTATTGTTATCTCATACATGTATAGTGTAATAAAAAGGTGATTCCAGATGTATTATAGTTTTGTTGATCCCTTGATAGCAAACAGAAACCCAAAAAAATGCAGAAGAGTTGGAACGTCATAATATCACTCTTACTCGCAAGGAAAAAGAAATGAAGTTAGTTACCATTGTATGGCAGCAATCCGTTAGGTCCTCGATTGGAGAAGCTTTTGAACCGTAACTACAACAGAAACACATACAATCAAATAGTGCAGAACCTTAAAGACGAGGTACGAACCTGTTATCAACTACCTTGTCCTATTGTACGATAAGATGCAGTTACGTACCAAACATCAAAAGGTGTATCAAAGGATGTCCCATAGATGCTATAGAAAGGAATTCCTTTCGGCAATTGAGCATCATTTAAAATTTTGCGAGTACTAGCTGCCCAATCAAGAATTGATAAGTTGAAAGGTAGAGCCACTGTTTTACCATTTAAGTTGAGCTGCAATTCGCGGAAAAGGAAAAATAAATTATCCCTTGCTATGGCACTGCATTCTAGTCATAGATATGCATAAGAGAAACGGGTTGTAAACAGTATCATCCAAAACCAATAATGACCACTGACAAACTCAAAAGGTAATAATAACAAATTCCATCTATCTTATGTATGAGACGAATGTTCTATTTTTGGCCATCCTTAAATGGTTGCTGCACTTCTAAAGATGATGACAGATATATCACCCACAAGTTTCAAAATTTCAAATGCATAGAGCATGTTCATTCTTTAAATTGGTGCCAAAGCAACTTTTTACAGAAAAGTGAGTAGAACAATTTCATCTTGTCCCTTAACAAGACAAATAGAAAACGGATAAGTCAACTTTAATCCTAACCTCTAAGCCCTGCCAGCCTTTGTCTCATAAAAGTGAGCTTAGCGAGTATTTGATACAAGGCATGCAAGGAGAACCTCATGGTATTCAAAGTGTTATACAAACAATATGAAGTATTACAGCACAGAGCATATTTTGGCTAGTTATAATCGCACCTAGTAGTGAAGTGAGTATACAGCAGTTAGACACTTGCGTTTGGTCGGATTATATTTATTCACCTAAAAGTACAATTCGTCCAAGTGGCACTTCTCAGCATCATTGGGGAAGCTGCTCCAGACAAAATGTTACACGTATTTTACTAAAGCCTCATTACTTCGGCTTTGACTAGTTCAAACATGCATGAGATCACGAAATGCTTTCTCAAAAAGCATCAAGCCTTCTCATTTTAACAGCTAATCGGTGAGCTGGGGAGATGTAGAAACATGAAACTTAAAACCTGTAATATGAAGTTAATTATTCTAGTGGCTAAAGATAGCTTGGAGATATACCTCATTGCTCTTCAACGCTTCCTTAAAGAGAGTCACACTTGTGCTAGCGTCATAACGTTCTAATTCAGCCACTGTATTCCCATCCTTAGATTTCTTCCGCCACACTAAAATTTCAGGTTGCTTTTTCCACTTGAAGTCAGGATTTGGCAACATCTCGTAGATCGACGGGCACTCAACCAACTTGCAAAAGATTAAACTTGGGCGTAAATCAAATGTCATATTAGGAGAACTCTAAAGACAAAAAAGGAACTATGACTCTAGTCGGCATCTTAAGGATGAAAAGATAGACAAACAGACAATTATTTGCAGCAGTGACAGAAATCATATCCTAAAAAAAGCCAAAAAATATTCTTTTATGTGCCCATGAGTATTACAAAAAATAAGATACAAGAACAAACAGGGGAAAGAACAGTCATCCCCAATCAAACGACATTTCCAGATTTGAAAGATGTATCAGTAAGGTGCAAAAACTTTTGGCAAAGCCTAGCACTACACTTTGAATATTCAGTTTCCGAAAATCTTCTTCAAATATATTTTATTAACTATATAGGGCCATTGAAGATAAGATTAAAAAAATATAATAATTAAAAACGCCGAAGTAGATCTATGTACAGGATGATGCATATGAAGTTAGACATGCATCTAGCGTAATCTATATCTATTAGCTTCACCTGACGGAAAAGTCTCATCTTCAGTAAATAAGGAGGCAAGTAGATTAAAGTCATCATCAAGGCATGTTTTCCAGCCAAATGACAAATATGGAGCTATTAGTAAAGTTAAGCTTTGTTTTTCTATAGAAGTTACTAATGGGGGCTCTAGCAAAAGTTTGACTAAGAGAGGCTTACCAATTGATGCATGGTCCACCTTGACACGAAAAAGTTGCTTTCAAATCCATCAACGAACTGCACTCCAGTTAAGAGAGAGTCATTAATGCATCCAGGAGCACCTGTTTACCAGAGATGAACAATTAGCATTCTGCACACATGTAACTCGCAATCTCGAGTTCCAGGGACATTTCTCAAAGAGTATGAATTGTAGCCCAGGTAAAGGCTCTTTGGAGAACAATTTCATAGGAACATTTTCTACATAAAGCTGCCCCTCCCCCTCCCAAGCACAATTAGGTTCTCTTCTCTTTTAGTGTGGGTAGGGGCAAAAAAGTTGGCAGGACCATGGCCTCTCCCTCACTGCTCATACTACAGTTTTATGTAGGCAGCATATCTTTTTGAAACAACAATGCAATACATAGTTGTGGCCCCACCCTCCAATTATATGTGACAGTATTACTATTTACATACAATTTTTTCTTTGACAATGATTCAGAATCAGAACTAGAAGATACAGATTTAGATTGTATTCGTTTCAATTATTACCAGTTAGTTATTGGTTCTTTCTTATACTTTTGAACTGGGGCCTTCCCCACCAAAAGATAAGCTTCTGATGTTGCCTGGCCTTCTCTAGTTACACTGATCATCTAATTCTTCTTTTTTTTTTTTTTTTTTTTTTGTTGGAGGGGAGGTGGTGCTAAAATTTGATAATCAATTTTATATCACTATCTGTATTATCTATGCAACCCCAGATTGGCAAGAAGGATATCTTAGCTAGTATCCTAGCAATTTAAAATAGACGTCTGCAAAAAGTTGTAAAGAGAAGGAAAGAAAAGTTACCTTGAAAGGGAGAGGCAATGGCAATCCACTTTTTCACATACTTGGAAAATACCTGAAAGGTAATTGTTTGCATTTAGCGATGCCAATCACGGAAGAGTGACAAATCCAAATCAAGAAGCTAGGCAAGAATGAAGGAGACGGGAAAGCAAAATAGAAAAGATAAATGAGCACAACAAATAGGAAGACATTATCTTAAATTGGAGAAACACAAGTGACGAACAGAAACAACAGGCCAAACCGACCCCCTTATGCACGCCACTTATGACACATCAGACTTTATCTTCTTTTGATTAATATAACTTGATCAAATGCTCTAGGTGATTTGCAACTGAATGAGTCTAAAGATATTGCACTTACATCACTATAAAGAGAAATGAAACATTTGATTAACAATCCACCCATGGAGTGCGAAATAATATCGACTTTTCTTCCCCCAGAAGCTTTATAAGCTGCAGCCAGCTTTGATTTCAGGTCATTCATTGCCTTGTCAATCCTGCAACCATATGCTAACCAGGTCCCTTAAGTGCGATGATAGTTTCAGCAAAAGAATCAACTAAGTTAAAACAGAACTTAACTTCTCATATTTGCTACCATCACAATCAACCAACTTATCGAATAGTAAGCTATAATACAGTGCGATATGGCATAGTGGCAATGGAAATTTCAGCGGTTAAAATAATACCTATTGCTTTGGCGGAAGTCGTAACCAAAACCGAATAACGTAGTTCCCTTTTTATATCCACATTTGACAAGCATATCAATCATTTCATGAAAATGGTATACACCGCTCAAGTGTACACACTTCACCATCTGGCAATCAAACAACAGTAGAAGAGATTATGATCTCATTAAAAAAAAGTACTCCAGAAAAGGAAAAGACACAAAAGATCGAGAAAATATATTTACTTTTCGCAGGCCATATAGAGTATAATAGATGAGACTAACAGTATTATCTATTTGATAGGTTATACTAACTAGTATTATTTCAAAATTCAAAGAACTTCAATATGTCCTCAATTATGCAAGCGAGTAATTCTCACTATTCATCATCCATGTTTGTTTTTTTGAGATAAAGGTAACTAAGTATTCATCATCCATTTTGCATGCCTAGTTAGCTAATTTCATCGTCGCTCTGATGACAATAATCAGTTAAAACTTTGTTTAATCAACCAACAAATGGTTCGTCTGACAGCAGTGTCTATGAAAACAAAACTTATCACAGAGAACAAATACCTTAACGTTCTAGCTGCATGAGTACTAACAATCTCATTTCTTCCTTAACCAGATGACCAGGCAATAACATTTGCTCTTTTCTTTTGTTCTTCCTTTCGTTATTATTGTTGTTATTCTTGTTATTGTTGGAAGGGGAGCCTTGGCGTAACTGGTAAAGTTGCTGCCATGTGACCATGAGGTCACAGGTTCGAGCCGCGGAAATAGCCTTTTGCAAAAACGCAGGGTAAGACTGCGTTTAATAGACCCGTATGGTCCAGCCCTTCCCTGCGCATAGCAGGAGGTTACTGCACCGGGCTGCCCTTTTTTTTTTAAATTATTATTATTATTATTTTGATGACAAGGGAACCCGCAGCCGCTACCTTTCGGGTGCACACAGGGAAAGTCTCGCTCCTGTGCAAACCACACGGAAGAGATAACCTGCACTAGGCAAGCCCCGTGCGACGAGCTCGACCCAGAAAGCAAATCCCCTGCTCTTGTAGGCAGGGGGTTTCGAACCTGAGACCTCCATTATTACTACTTTTTTAGTACAAGTGTGTCGAGTACGAATTCACAAGTGTAATTTTGTTCTTGAAAGTGTAAGAGTTTCCAAAAGTAACTGAAAATGGATCACAATCTAAATAAAGCTCATTTTCACAGACTTATCTCATTGGAAAACGAAGCCTGTTTACTAGACCTTTATTTCAATCATTTCTTTTGGTAGATGTATTCAGCAAATAGTTTGCTATTAATTGACCAATTTTCTTTCATAAAAGATCTTGATGTGAGGTACAGACAACTTCTGAAATGAAACCAGTGGCCCTGAGCCAATAGCTGAGCCAAAAGAGAGTGGGAGTTTTGTTGGAAAGGATAGAAACTAATTTCTACAATTAGCCAAACAAATTTATCAATTTATTTCCTTTGAAAACTTCAAGAACTTTATTGATACAGAAACTGTAAAACTAGGGGTTGCTGCCTCTACTTGCCCCTTTTAGCTCTGCTACTGCCTGTATCAAATGTATAATCCAGTGATGTCTTCTTTAAAGGAAATTCTTAGATCCAGAATGGTAATCTTGAAATTCATTTTACTCACATAGGGTGTGTTTGGTAAGGATGAAACATTTTTTGGAAAATATTTTTTAATTTTCCTATGTTTGGTTGGTTAAATTTTTTGGAAAACATTTTCTCTAGGACACCAAATAACTTAAAAATGAGGAAAATGACTTTCCTAATGGAAGTAGGAAAAACAAGTTCCATAAGTAGCATTCCTCATTAATTGTCTCCTCAGCACCTTTCAACACACCCCAGACCCCACTTGTGGGATTACACTAGGGTTGTCGTTGTTGTTGTTACCAGTTACCAAACACAAGAAAATACATAAGAGAACCACTTATTTTTCAGGCAAACATTTTCCTTCATCCGTACACACCCATAGTCACATTTCAGTTTCATTTATTACAATCTTTTTTTGGAGACAAGGAATTTTACTTTCCACTTAGGTTTACTGTGTACTCAAGTAATTATTTAGCTTCTATATATTTATATATGTGCTATAACTATTCTCAAGATTACATATTCTCCCCATACAAATCTGTACCTAACTAAACTACAAAAAGAAATTTTTGATAAAACGTGATACTAAAGCACATACATATACATTTGTGACCACTTGATGATGCAAAACATACCACTGAAGGATCCAAAATGTCAATGGCATATAGTCCATAATCATCTTGTGGCACTACTATTTCTGTGCTATCATCCAATGCCTCTGTATACCCTGAAAATCCCACACCAAAACCAACAATAACATAAACAATTCACCCAAAAAACTTGAAAAAATGAAAACTTGAAACCATAATCTAAAAAATCTTCCAGTGTTTGATTACTTACAAATTGAGTAAAATCCATTTCCATCACAAGTAGGAAAATCACTCACGTTACTCCCTCCATCCCAAAATAAGTATGCTTTAGCAACGAAAAAAGAAAAATTGTCCCAAAATAATTGTCGCTTTAGAAACTCAAGACAAATAATAGTAATTGTTTCCAACTATAACCTTATATTAAAGAATTATTTCTTCTTAATAGCGCTCAGTTCTCAAGAAACATCTATAAATAGGGATATCCTAGTTGACTACACCTTGTATTTATTGTTTTTCTTAATGGGAGTGAAATGAACTAAACCAACACTCATTCTCAGACTAAGGGAGTACTTATTCACAGAATCATTTGTTTTTCAGATATCCAAACACTACCCAAAATCACTTGTTTTTAACCAAAATACTAAAAAATTATTAGCAAAACACTGTTATCATATTCTATATTCTACCTTATAAAACTTTCAGCATAAAAAATAGGGAACCTTACAGCCAAATACCGCTCGGCCATCTAGTTTACAAAATATGCACACAGTGTATAGTTTATACTCCCTCCGTGCCAACTTATGTTGCACCTTTTGACTACGCGTGAAGTTTAAGAAAAAAGAAAGAATTTTGAAATTTGTAGTCCGAAATAAGCTTTAGATATTTACGTAGTAATAAAATATCTCATAAAGTTAAATTATTTCTACTCATAGACAAATTAAAAGATAAATTGTGCCACATAAATTGAGACAGAGGTAGTACTAAATATACATATTACGTACATATAACATACATGATACAACATATACATATAATATACATACCTATACATATAATATACACTATCTATACAGCCAAAGTGTATAAGCAGCGTATACTTGGTAAACTAGATGGACAAAGGATATATATATATATATTTTTACCTGTTTTAGGATTGTAAATGGACCATAACTTTTTTTTAAACTCAAGTTCAGCAAGAAGTAATCGGACCCAAACTCGGGTTTCCCAACCACCAAGTTTCTTGCTCTTAGAATGGAGAATTGACCCGGCAAGACCCGAAACCAACAAAACCGGGTCTCTATCAGCTACAACATCGTTAACTGAGTCGGAGCTCCGACCCGGAAAGAAACAACAGCAGTAATCTCCGAACATTTGAAACTACGTTCGGTTACTTGGCTTTCGGTGTGGTAGTTGAAGTGAAATGCCATAAATGTTCCCGAGTCCTACCGGTAACTCATGTGATTTTTTAATTTAGTCGGATCGAATTTAAATAGAATCGGTTTAAAAATAAAATAAGTTATAAAATGAAATAGGTTATGTTGAAAAGTATATTTGAAAGCACGAAAATAATATTTTTTATTTAAATTTGTAACGAAGAATACGATATTTTTGACCATTTTGAAGGTAAAGTTTGATGCACCAACTAAAGTGTTTTGATTGAAAGAAGTGTGTAGAACAGTGTAATAATTGAAAAGTCATGGGGTGTGTCATGTGTGGGGCGACTACCTATTTTAGTTGTACTATACTATATTGGACGCTACTCATTCGCATTTAATATTCTTTTTACGTATAATAGATACTCCATTGGGGTCTATTTTACTTGTTATTATATGCTACTCCCTTTAGGTAAAAAAATATCCATTTGGCTTTTTTTTTTTTTGTTAAAAAAAAGTATCTATACATCAAATTAAAAAAAAATTAACCTTATTTTTTAAGTTTGCTCCTATTAAGTATTATATGATCTAATCTCAATACTTATTTAATTAAAGACAGTTTAGTCAAATTACCTATTTTTATCTAGGAGTTAGTATTTCTTAAGAGGTTAGTATTTTCTTAAGAGTTGTGCAAATGGCTAAGTGGACTCTTTTTTTTATTCGGAGGGAGTAGTATTTTTTTTTATGCCCCTTAAGAAGATATTAACTAAAAGGGTAATTTGCTAAATTATCTTTATATATTTCTTTATCTTAATTTAGTGTGTTTGGTCAAACTTCTAAATTAACTTATTTTGAAAAGTTTTTTATATTTTTAAAAAAGTATTTTTGACGAAAAACAGTTTGTGTTCAACGAATTAATTTAAAAAATACTTTTAAGTAACAATTAGTGTTTGGCCAAGCTTTTAAAAAGGACTTCTATGTGTATTTTTCTCAAAAGTGCTTTTAGGCAGAAGTTTTTTTTTTTAGTTTCTGAAAAGCATCTTCTGCTGCTCCCCAAAAACACTTATTTTATACCAAAAGCTTAGTCAAACACCTCACTTTTGAAAAGAAAAATAATAAGTTTGGTCGAACAGGCTATTAACAATACTCTCTTTTTCACCACATTAATTGCGTAAGGGTAAAAGTGAAAACCTATAGTTAAATCTTGATTTTCTAAAATGACAACTATTTTGAACCATCTACTTTTAATAAGGACGAAAAGTAAAATGGACGAGGGAGTAATCATCTGGTATTTAATATTCACTCCCAAGTAATTCAATTTCGCAATGCATAAGCTTGTTAAAGGAAAAATTGCTATGTGCCTGACGTCTTTTTCATTCAAACTCGAGATCAGTTCTGATTTTGATTAGAGGGATTCATCCAATCCAACACACAAATTGATGGTTTTGCTTCATATTTGTCTAATTGTCTTATCGAACCTTTGGTTCATTGGACTAAAACAGCTCAACACGCTCTTAACATGTGTCATTCATTTATTGAATTGCTGTAAACACACGATGCGAGTAAGATTTACCTTCTTAGCTTGGTGTGATATTGGTCCTTTTGAACCAAGTTCGCATGATTTTCTCTAAAGATTTCATACAACTTATATGTAAGTTTTTTTTTCAGCTGTTAGTATGAATTTTTTGTTTGTACACCCAACACTGATTTTTTTTTGTATGCTTACTTTGTTGTGTTTTTATCCTTTCCATTCAAAAGTTGAGTTTGCAATCATAGATTTTAAATTTTTGAAAAAATTAAGGTTAACTTTAAAATATTTCTAAAAAAAGTCGTAACATTTATTTTGTGTTCTTATGTATAGATAAAAAACTATAATGTGTTACATCACTTTTAAAGTTTAGAGATGTACGATTATGTTACGAGGCTTGGATGTTGAGGTCCCCGGTTGTGATTTTTAAATTTTTATGTAATTTATATAATACTTGACTGGTATTATTAGTAAGTCTAACCAAACTTACCAATGATGGATATTCATTATAAATAAAACAAAGGTCACTAATACCCACACGTGTACTGGATAAAGGAGAAAGCTAAAAAATTGGGGATTTGTCAAAGTTTGTTGGCAAAATTTAGTCAAATTCAGTTTTTCTTTGGCAAGAAAGTACAAAATAACGTGAAAAATGGAGTATACGTAAGAAACAAGGTGGAAAAGAACAGGAAAATGGGACCATTTTTTTTTTTGGATAAATAGAAAGCACCTCGTATATATCTTAAAAATAATGGCAGTGTGAACTGCGCATTTTTTGTTTCTCTTCTTCTTTTTTTCTATTCATTTGGTATCAAAAATAATAAATTATTTAAATTTATGTTTAAAAAAATTATTATAAAATTTTTAGTGTGCTTTATCAAGACTCAAGAGTCAAGAGGACTTGGTTCTGTAGTAAAATTTGAGATCTTTAATTAGAAGTGAAGAATATTTATCATTTCACTATACCTTTGATAGTACAATTTTTGTGATTCAGCAAACTAGAGACATAAGAGCTAAAGGAATGATTCTGATAGCTGGTTTAACTGCTGTAATTCGTACTTTGTGGATTGAAAGAAACTCACAAATCGGTTCAATCCGAATTTTTGAACCGATTCGAAATAATTCGGATAATTTAATTTGGATAATACAATTCGATTTCGATAATGCAATTGTAAAATATTACGGTTTAACGGTTCGGATACGGTTTGCTTCAATTATCAACCGAACCGATCCGAACAAACCGAATATATATGCCACTAGTGACTAATATGACTAATTTGGTATATGTAATGTGGTGTTGGCGGATTTGTATGCTTGCACAAGTTGTCAAGCTCTTGTTTTGCTATTTATATGCTATTATGCTTGCAAGTTTATGATTTTTTCTTGATTAATGTCTTGGTTATAAGGCTGCAAGTTTAGGATCTCATTATTTTTTATTATATTTACTCTAAAACTGAAATGAAATAGTTGTTTGTTTAAATTTCGAATAAACCGAACAAATCGATTTGTGTAACCGAACCGAAATAATAAAAACGAATCAAATTGAACCTAGAATGGATCGAGTTTGGTTGAGAATTTTAGAAAGTCGAAATTCGAAATTTCAACTCGATGATGGCCAAAACCGAACCGAACCGATTCGTGCACAGACCTAATCTAGGGTGTTCCAAAACAAGGCTCAGAGCATGGACGAACTACTAAATAGTGTAAAAATATTTATGTTTTCAAGTAAGGATAACAATAGGTTGTTTGAGTAGCAACTTTTGTAGCACAAAAAAAAAAATTGAACCAAACTAGTATAAAAAAAAAAAACGTTAATAGGTTTCACGCACGAAATTCGTGCGTGAAGGAGGCTTTGCCCAAAATCAGTTTCTTATGCTTCTTTCTTACTATGATGGAAATCATGATTTGCAAGTTGTAGGCATTTATTATCATGATTTGCAAGTTGTACGTGCAAATGGGCTTGACAGTATCTATTATTAGAGTCCAGAATCAAAATGCCTCCAAAAAAATCACTTTGAACCAAAAAAAAATAAAAAAAATTCTATAACGCAGTAAAATGCTGCGTTATAGAAACAGTACAAAAAAAAAAATTGGCCAACTTTATTTTTTGCAACACTTAGTGTTTTTTTCCATACTTTGACCAACGATTAGTCGTGTGTCAAGACTCCGAAACGTCAATATTTTATATAGAACCTGATATTTTTTTCTGCGTACAATAATGTATGGAAAAAACACTAAGTCTTTTCAAACAAAACTTACTTCGGGCACCTTTTCAACCCCTAAAATGACGATCCGAACGTCTACGTATCCTTGATGTATTAGGCCTACATTATTGTACGCAGAAAAAAATATCTGGTTCTATATAAAATATTGACGTTTCGGAGTCTTGACACATGACTAATCATTGGTCAAAGTATGGAAAAAAACACTAAGTGTTGCAAAAAATAAAGTTGGCCAATTTTTTTTTTTGGTACTGTTTCTATAACGCAGTATTTTACTGCGTTATAGATTTTTTTTTTTTTGGTTCAAAGTAATTTTTTGGGGGGCATTTTGGTTCCGGACTCTAATAATAGATACTGTCAAGCCCGTTTGCACGTACAACTTGCAAATCATGATTTCCATCATAGTAAGAAAGAAGCATAAGAAACTGATTTTGGGCAAAGCCTCCTTCACGCACGAATTTCGTGCGTGAAACCTATTAACATTTTTTTTTTATACTAGTTTGGTTCAATTTTTTTTTTTATGCTATAAAAGTCGCGGACTCTGGTGTTTGGGGTCTATCTTTGATCGTTGTGTTGCACTGGGACTGTAGGGTCCGAAATAAGGAGGGGCTAGTCTTGTTAGGCTGCTCCTAGTATTGTAACTTGCTCTGCTACTTAATAAAATATTTCTACTATATTAGAAGCACCGGATGATGCACTTTTTAGTTGTCCGTTTGTGAGCCCAAAAAAATTGTGAGCCCACATATTAAACACAAACCATTCAATATTAAAAAAAAAAAAGTATGGTCCCCATATTAAACACAAACTAACCAATATTAAAAAAAAAAAAAAAAGTAAGAAAAGTGGAACCCACCATCTCCAAATTCACGGAGAAAAAAAAGTAGACCCCATATTAACAAAATCAAGCAATATAAAAAAAAATGAATCACATATTAAAAAAATAAACAATGTCAAAAAAAAAACATGCAGACTTTGTATTCGTAGCAAACACTAATATAATAAAGAAAAAAATTGTGGGCCCACATATTAAACACAAATCATCCAATATTAAAAAAAAAAAAAGTGGGGTCCCCATATTAAACACAAACCAACCAATATTAAAAAAAAAAGTAAAAAAAGTGGAACCCACCATCTCCAAATTCACGGAGAAAAAAAAAGTGGACCCTATATTAACAAAATCAAGCAATATAAAAAAAAGTGAATCCCATATTAAAAAAAAAAATAATGTCAAAAAAAAAATGCAGACTTTGTATTCGTAGCAAACACTAATATAATAAAGTTTTAGATACGGAGCACAAATTATAATGTTATATTAATCGTGTTTTGAACATTAAAAGAAAAAAAAAAAAAAAAAAGGTGGAACCCGCCATCTCCAAACTCACGGGGAAAAAAAGTGGGCCCCATATTAACAAAATCAAGCAATATAAAAAAAAGGTAAATCCCATATTAAAAAAACAAACAATGTCAAAAAAAAACGTGCAGACTTTGTATTCGTAGCAAACACTAATATAATAAAGTTTTAGATACGGAGCACAAACTACAATGTTATATTAATCGTGTTTTGAACATAATATATAGTGTATATATATATAATCACTATTCAAAGACAATTACATACACATAAATGCACTATAATCTAAAGTGTTGGGCCTTTGCAAAGCACGGGCCTAGGCCATCTAGTCTTTTAATAATTGCCAAAAGAAAAAGTACCATCTTTTTCCCAATATTAAAGAATTATCTCTCAAATGAGAAACTAAATTTATTCTACATAAAGAAGAAGGCAAAAAAAACAAAAGATAGTCTTACAGCAAAATTAATTATTTCAATATTTTTGAAAAATAATATTTAACATTCTTTCTTTTTTCGGTGTGTGTGTTATTGCCTTTTATTATAGGGAATTAGAAAAACAAACAAGCCCTATAAATTTATAGTTTTGCAATGAAGTTTTTAGGTGTCTGCATGGAATCTTTCCCAAAAATAATTGAAAACTACTTTCCTGATTATTTTTTTTGCTTTACCTTTTTTTTTGTTTTTGTTTTTGTTTACGTTATTGATATATTTTCAGAAAAACCTCTTAGAGTAAAGGACCTTTGATTAAAAAAAGGCATCCGAAAGTAATCACAAAGTTTTTTTCAAAACATTTCTCCAAGAATATTTATTGTTTACTAATATTTCTTGTTCCATAAGAAATTTATTCAATTATGGTTTTTGAGTTACTTTCAGGTAAAATTAACAAAATGACTACCTTTTGGTAGTTTTCTATCATTTATAAAACCTTTTAAAAATTACCATTTTGTAACTATGTTTTCCCAAATTAAGATATTTTTTCGGATGTATTTGATGCTTATAAATACATAATAACACAGTAAAAAATAAAACATATCCCTTGATTTAAGGCCATAACGGTGGGATCAATTAATTAACTATTAATTGGTATTTTTTACCATACCCTTCCACAAAATTAGATTTTAGATTACCTTTCCATAACCATTTTCTATTCCTCCATCCAATCTTCAACATTCAAACATAAAAAATTCAAAATTCAAAATTTGAAAACATTCAACAGCCAATATATTTGAAGTTTTCAATATTGGTTTCGTTCTTGATTTACCAATGTATTTGATAGCATAACCAATGCATTTGAAGTTTCCAATCAAACCCCATGTATTTTATATTAAATCTCATGTATTTGTGTGAATAACAATTTGCATCACCCATGTATTTTAGCGGTAATGTATTTAAAGTTTTCAATATTGATTTCGTTTTGATTTACACATGTATTTGATAGCATAACCAATGTATTTGAAGTTACCAGTCAAACTCATGTATTTTTATATTAAATCTCATGTATTTGTGTGAGTAACAATTTGCATCACACATGTATTTGATGGATTAATTTGAACAAAATACACAAATATATAAAAAACTTACAATGTATTTTCGTCACTCGTGTATTTGAAACTAGATATCTATTAATGAACAAAATACACAGAAATATAGAAAAACTTACATAAATACACCAACAACCACAACAATTGATAGATATATCAGAGAACATACACAAATACATATATTTTTCATCTTCTCAAAATCCTAAAAAACCCTAGGCAACCCTAGCCATAGATCAAATGCAACTCGGTCCAAATTTATGGTCACTGGTCCACAGCCCAAAAGTCTTGGCATTTACAACTACAACTTGCCTACAATGTGAGATAAGCCCACATCCATAATGAATGATCATTCTAGTTGGAACATCATTCACATAAAAAAGAAAATAGAAAGGTTAATTGTCTTCTTTTGTTTAATTTGTCCACAAAGCTTGAAATCATGGAAACCAAAAAAAATTTGAGAGAGGGGTGGCCGCCACCCGTGGTGGTGGTGGTCGATAGAAGGAGAGAGAATTTTTTAGGGATTTGAGAAATGAAAAATCTGAAATGAGTAGCGAGTGAGAATGGACAAAGTCAAAAATGTATGAAAAAGGAGAAAGAATAGTAATGTATATTAAGTGATTAATATTGTTATCATTACCATGTTGGGGGTGCTCAATTTTAGGTGTATTTGTACACCAATAACTGAAAGTTACTGTGTAGCTATATTAGTTAAATTCAAAAAGTATTTAGTTATTATTAGTAATTAAAATAAAAAGTAATTAATATCACTAATTATGTACTAAAAGTAGCTATAACACGTAATTTTTCCTACTTTTAATTCCTTTTTGTTATTTTAAAGAATTTGAATCGCACAGATTTGGATAAAATGTGACACGTTGAAAGAAGCACAAGACACTTTCAATGAAATAAAGTCCCGCAAGCAACCAATAATAGACCAAATAAAATAAATGGACAACTATCATTGTTTTCTAGATATATAGTAATATGAACGTACAATCACCCAAAGCAAATGTCATTTTGCCGATTTAGAGTCAAAGAATTCTACAACTTTCTGAATTAAAAAAATGAAACAAATGACTAGATATATTGACTATAACAAGTTACTACACCCAGGGCTTGATCCACGTTGAAGCAGGGGTGTCAAGTGAAACCGGTCCGTCAGAAAATTTTATTTTATACATTAGTGTCGTTTGGCCTCTGCTCCAAACTACATTAAAATTTATATTTACAATCTTTTTTTGTGTTTTTTTTTTTTTTGCTACTCTTGCTTTTTATTTTGTTTTTGTCAAATTATATTAGTTGTATAAGTAGTTCGACACTTTCTCAATGTTTCTAATATATTGAATCATATAGAAGTTTTTGTAAGTTAGAAAACAATATTTTTCTTAGAGCATATCTAGACTTCCTTTTTATTTTCAAACAAATGCATGCACTTTTCAAAGTTGCTTAAAATTTGCCGAAATGTACAATGATAAATAATATAAAGGGTAATCTAATAGTCGACTCGACTCGGTTCATATTAGCTTGGGCGGCACCCCTTAAGAAATCACTTATCCTTAGAAAGTAAGAAGCATTTTTACTAAATCACCTTAATTAAAGAGTGCCCATTTAATATGATTTTTTGGTTGTGTAAAAATTCACTTATCTAAATAATGATATAAAACTATTAATATCTTCTTAATTATATATAAAAAATATTTATTTGAACTAAATATAAAAGCTAAAAGTACCATATAAAAAGGATTCACAAAAGTATTATAAATATTAATATACACCAATTTTAGGGATCCACATAGAAATGGACAAGAAAATAGAGTGGAAAATGAGAATAGGCTAAGAAAGTCAAAAGGAAAGCTTAACCATTAGTTCGAATCTAACTAAGTGACTACAAAATCTTTAGATTTCCCCTTATTATAAGTAGTAATATTACTGAGGATAAACTGATAAATAGAAAGAAAATGACACCCCATAACATTGAGAGTCACTTGGAATGTTGGTTCAGCGCATGATTTTCTTGTTTGAGGTTGCAAGTTCGAACCCAAACCTAGTCATATTTTTGGAAAATATGACTTCTTTGGCTAAAAATTGTGGTTATGTAGTATCGAATCCACGACCTCGTAGCTTAAAATATAACTCAACGGTCAAGGCTATCTCGTACCTGCATATGTGATATTAATATTTTTGTTGTCTCTTCTATAAATATGGACACCGCTTATCAAAAATCCTGCGTACGCCACTGACTACTTCCTGCGTCTCAAATTATTTGTGTTTCTCTCTTACATCCTCTTAAGAAAATATTAGTCAGAAGAGACTTTGACTATTTTATCTTATTTATATCTTAAGATATAATTTCTCTTCATTTATGATTTACTTTATTTAGTGTCCTCTTCTCATAATTGAGGTGTTTGTAGTCTTCAATAACAGCAATACTGAGGGTAAAATGGAAAAAATAATGAATTTTATCTTGATAAAATGACAAATAAATTGAAACAATTATTTTTATAAAGCACGACAAATAATTTGAGACGAAGAGAATACTAGAGTTTCTGAAATTAATTTAGCATTACCCGCTTTTATAGTTAGCTGGCAGCTTTGCTAAAGAAACATTTTTAATGATAATTCATTAATTGGTAAATTATTACTCGCATCTTATATTTATACAGAATATATCAATTTAGCATGATTGAGTAATCTAGTGAAATAAAAATTTATATTTATTAATTATAGTTAAATAAGAAAAATCTATTTTTAACAAATTTTATGCACTTATTGATTTTTAGTATACACAATGCTAATAAGCATTTATGTTGAGCAATCAATAAGTCAAAATTCAAGTTGTACTCATATCACAAGGTAAGTGAAGAAGGGTAAAAGGACGAACTTGTTATCCATCGTGTTCTAAATTGAGCTTCATTAACATGCTCGAATTTTTTCTCTTAATCGAAAATAATTAAGAAGGATGAAAAGTATCACTCTAAGATGAGAAGAGGCTGAGATATAAAGATTTGTTAAGTCTTGGATCAAGTACCTTTATTTGTATTTATTTTTCAATTACTGAATTATTAAAGAGTATAATATAATGCTATCCACAAAAACGTTCATTTTCTTTTATTATCAAGTCAATTTCATGATGAGTTTCTATTTTTCGTATGTTCCTCTTTTCTTTTAATTTAAATTAAAATATATTTGAGGTCCAAAGAAATATGCAACTTTATCGGAATTATCCCGGAAGCACAAAGATGAAATAATAATAATAATAATAATAATAATAATAATAATAACGCAGAATTTGGAATATGCTCTTAAGGTGCTTCTTTCCCATTTTTTGAATTATTGATCATCTCTTATTATTTGAATAATTTTCACTAATACAATATTTAGACCCCACCTACATAAATGGATCAAAATTCTTGGAGACTGATAACTGTTACAATTATTGTTAAACTTGAACAACAACAACAACAAGCCCAGTATAATCCCACTGAGTGGGGTCTGGGGAGGGTAGAGTGTACGCAGACCTAACCCCCACCTTGAAAGGTAGGGCGGCTGTTTCCGAAAGACCCTCGGCTCAAGAGAGGAGAAAAAGAGAGGAAACTATTGTTAAACTTGAACAAAAACGATTAATCACGTATACAACAGTCTTGAATATCCCAAACAATTGTTTGGTTTAGAGACATTTTATGCATGAATCAGTAATGCAGACCTTGATAATAATACATGAATTAATTATAACATAGAGTTTGACACGACAGAAATTTTCACTTATTGAATATTTAATTTGATATATTACAAATTCATACATTATGTGGGTTAATTTTTGTCAATTTAATATTTTTAATTCATATATTACGAAGTCTAAAATATGCAATCCTACTCCACAAAATCATCATCCATAAGAAAAAACACATATTTTGATTCAACTCATGTAAATAATATTTAGGAGGAAAACAAAAGTAAACAAACAAACATTGCATAAGTTAATGTAATATTTTAGGAGAATATTAAATATCATCAAACATATGTCTTGCTATAGAACATTCTTGCTTCTCACCTGTAAAACATCCAATGCATTAAATGTGAAAACATGGTAATGGATTTAATGCCTTATTTTCTAATCAAACACAGGTCCTTGTTCCTTATAAGTCTTAAATTAACTTAGTCGGGTTGTAAATGCGTTTATTACAATAAATATATTTTAAACAAAACTATTGAGACCTTTAGTGTTGTTGTCCGTGCTGCTAGCCTACGCACGACCCTTGGCAATTTGTTAATTAGATGTTAAAATGCAATTTTACATGGTATCGATATAAAAAATTTATGAAGCCTTATTTTGTTATTTTGTTCATTATGACTATCATCAACATGTTTGCAAACTTATTAAACCTATTTATGATCCGAAACATGCTCAGCGTTCTTGATTTCATCTCATTAAAATAAAAATGAGAAGTTTTAGAGTCAATGTTGTCAAGGCTGTTTTAGAGTCAAATGTTGTCAAGGCTATGTTCAAGGCACTTGGATGATCCACACACTACCTGTGGATACATATTTACTGGTTATTTTAATGCTTCCACTAGACATGATTATTAAAATTTATGTGTTCAATTGGGAAACGTCAATAAACTTCATGCGCAGCTCACTTTAGTTCCAGCAGCTTGCTGAGCTGATTGGATAGCTAAACTACGCTTTAGAGGGTTCTCTTAATGAGTGCCCCACCAGCTGTTTGTAATCTTCTTGTACATTACGATTGATGATATAATAGAGAACATTGTACATCAAATAAATGGTCAACTACCAAACTATAAAAAACATTACCGTTTTGAACAAGCATGGTATTAGAGAATTTATCAAAGGACATAAGCTGAATGTTTTGGGTTACAAATGAAGAATCTCTGTTTATGATATATTAATGCAACTTCTTCAAGCCTTTAAGCAATTCTGGAAATTTTGTAAATTGAAGTTGTGCAAAAAAGCAATTGTTGCTATGCATTGGATGCACATTCCTTTAGAGACTTGAGCACATTTTTGCTAGCCACCTTCTTGGTTATTATTTTGTCTCGCCCCGAGCACGTGCTCTTGTAAACAACACCATTTGCTTCAACCTCAACTGTAATATATGCCACACCATTCTCACGAGAGACGACATTCTTCTTCTTTATATAACATTTCTGGTCACATAGTTCACTTAACTCTCTTACAGGATGGAGCTTTATTGTCTGAGGTGTAATCAACGGTTCCAGAAGAGGTCGTATGCTCTGAAATGTAACATCTTTGTTGAAGCTAGAATCAACAAAGATCGCACCAGCAAGGGACTCAATAACATCTCCAAGCACCTATAGCGAACCCAAAAAAAAAATGATTTAGTAACTTTTTCTTTTGTATCTTAATTTTGTTCGGATAAAGTGTTATGTCTCAACTCCGAGGCAAGTATGCAATACCTTTGGGAAAGCAGTTTCAGCCTCCCATCCAAATGTGGACACAAGATCCAATTTCTCGCAATCCTTAACAGTACCAAATATCTGCCTCTGCAACTCTTGTGAGGCATGAAGAATATACTTGTGCAGGCCTGCCTTAACTGCAGAATAAGCATAGCATTCATTGTTTACAGAGGCAGATCTCAAATCAGTAATGAGTCCTGGAGTCAGTCCCGGATATTTGAAATAGAGATGTGCTGTAACAACATAATCTAACACTGCATCTCCAAGAAATTCCAAGCGCTGCATCATAGCCAGGTGATCATCACCATTTGAATCAATAAAGTTAAAAAGCCACAACTAATGTTCTTAAAAGAACAAACTATGAATATAAGCACTTGATATGAATCAATTCAAATGCGAATCTATATTGTCAGTATGCAAGGAAGGCTCAGTATACCGCAAAGAAACCACGCTGCAGCAGAAAATGATTTTCTTCCATTACATAACATCTATTTAGGAAAGGCCGAAATTGACTTTCTCAATCTCAACACTGTTTCAACCATTTAAGCATCTCCATTCATTTAGCGATATCGACAATGTAGATGTTCACAAAGAACTTCCACTTGCGTTCATTTCTTTCTCAGGTGTCCTAAAAGCCATACAAAAAGATTCCCAATGGAAGACAAAAGTCAAAAGGGAACGTGCCTCGAAGTACTGCTTTTGCTTTTATGCAATCATTATTATTATTACACATCCTGAGCTCATATAAAGATTGGTCCAAATGTGAGATACGCATTTTGAGCTTAAATAGATCAAGTTTATGGGAGATCTCATACCATTATAAGAACATTACCATCAAACAGAACAGGGAAATGAATATTGAACTTAATATAAGATGCAATGAGAGCGAGACAGGATTCATATTTATTATCATGTATAAAAGCATGGAACTTCCTTGAATGAATAAATATTTCATCGTCACTAGCAGCTGTATGAAGAACCATCAAATACTATGCAGCCTTTGGTTGCTCTAAATGGGCAGGTTCACAACTTTCCCAAACTAGGCAGCAATATATTTTAGTAATCAAACTGCAAAATATAGATCCAACTATTTCACAACAATAAGATAGATAATGTAATGTGCAGGTTCACATAGGCAGCAATATATTTTAGTAATCAAACTGCAAAATATAGATCCAACTATTTAACAACAGTAAGATAGATAATATTTAATTGCGAGAATAACCTGATAGCATCGTGGAATCTCAGGAAGCATGTAAGATCCGTGAGTTAGCGCTTCAACAAGCAAAGAAGGATCATTGAACTTGTAATGTAGCATGGATTCCAAGTATCTGACATTTACTAGCTTCTCGGCATTCATGGGGAAGTGCCTGGGCATAGGTGCATCAACAAAATCAATGTCCAGCCCAAGCCATTTCATAAATGATAAAGCCGCTACTTCCCCGCCCGAGCTGAGGTAGGCACCTATTAGAGCCTCAACCACATCAGCTACTCTCTTGCTTTTAATCTTCAGTTTTCCCCTACTATACATTTTTACTGACGGCATCAGGAATTCTTCGTCGAATTTGTGAACTTGAGAATTATCGCCAGGAATGAGCCATGTTTTAAGATCGAATGGTTCATTACGGATAAATCCCTGTAATCACAGTTTTTATTGAAGAGGAAACCAAAAGAAGAAAAACGAAAAAGAAATCAGAATTTCAGATAGCATTTGCATCCAGCAATATGCAGTTAAACAAACAAAATATAAAGACCCTAGTAACTCTCTAAGACTACACTGGATATTAACTTATTCAAGGATCCAAAAGCAATTGTTCGAAATTATTATGTCCCAAAATAAACGTACTCCAATTGATGCACTGACGGAATATGCATGTTTTATTACAGATATGAATAAACAACGGAAAATAACTACTAATTCCCATTAAACAAACAGTCAATATCGGAGCATTGATTAAAGTGACATGCAAATATCCCCTGGTTGTCCTTAAACCTCAGTGAGACATATCAGAAGGAAAAAAAAAAATTATCACCAAGAAATACCTACCGGTATTTTACGAGCAATTGCAAGCCTGCAGAGTGCAGCATTGGAAATGATTCTGTTTTTCTTAACGGTTAAAAGACCCTCGTGATGATTTTCATAAGTCTTGAACAGCTGTATACTGGCAGCATATTTGAGAAAAGAGTCTCCAAGTGTCTCGAGTGATTCCAAATGAAACTTCTCGAGGCATTTCTTTGTTGTCATTGCTTCCAAAACCTAAAATAATAAAACAAGGAGTAAGTTGCAAGAACGCTAGTCAACTGATGGGAAGACTGATTTAATTAGAACAAAGATCTGAGATGAGATCATAGCAGCACATACTTTAGCGGTTGGGATAAAAACATTTAGAGTGCAGTCATCCAAATGCATTCTTTTCAAATTTGAGGCCATAACCAAGGACTCAATCCGATGCATGATCGAAGGAACATATGAATAGGTATGAAGGGTAAAAATAGAGACAGGAGCCATGATAAGGGAACAAAGTTCAGGAGGCAACTCAACGGATGAATCAGTTGAATCTGCAAAGGAGGCCAAAGAGGTCAAACAAAATGAATAGGTGAATTTTCAGATATAAGCATTATATATAAAGGAGAACCATTTGATCAGACCTTTAGCCTTCTGAGCTCTACACCTCTGAAGGTAATTGTGCACTTTAGAAATATGCTTCCCCCTAAGAAGTGGTTCTCCTTCAAAGCATATCTTGATCCCATGCCTGTAAACCGCAAATTACTTAATATTTTTAAACTAAAAGATGATATATGGAAAAGGAGCACTAGGAAAATAAGTAGCTAATTGTACAAACCGTTTTTTGTAGTATTCTTTGTACGTAAAGGATTCTCCACTTCTCATATCCAACAATGAGTTGCAATCCAAATTATCCAAAAAACCGGTAATGCAATATATATGGCCGTTATGAGGTGTACAGACCAATGAGTTCTCCAACATGCAGCTACATACCACCCCAGTTTTGGTGTTCACACTGCGCTTGCTACCTTGTGTAGAACAGCAATCCATATGCTTATCCACAAGAACATGAGAAGGAAACAGCAAAGAATTCACACATTTCCAATTTATTTCAGGGGTTGAACCCAAAGACGGAAGCAAAAGATAATCAGAAACTGCAGAACCAATAGGCGACTGAACTGCAGCAGCCAAAGCGCCCTGCACTTTACTCAGATCACGGTCAAGAAGAATTCTGAAGACACTGACTTGAAAACTCTGACACCGTCGAATCTGGAGAGAAAGAGATAGATATATAAAAGGGATAAGTAAATTTATGGACCGCTAAAATAATAAGAGTCCACAAACGTATAGGTATTGTTTATCAAGTATAAATATACATATGATAAACATATTTTATACATATGTACATAAACAGTGAATGCGTTTTGTACATTTTGATTAGCGTCCGTAATTAATTTCGGCTGACAAGCCAAAAATGATTAATCCCTATATAAAAAGTATCACCAACCATTTTTACAGGTGGCAAGTAAAGAGATGATAAAAGCCATAAAATTATAGTCACCTCTTCAGAAGTAAGCGTAACAACTTTACTATAATTTAATTGCACTTGCAAGCGTCGTCCCCTATCAACGTCTAATTCAAAAGCCAATATCTCATCATCAAACATGAGCCTTTTCCTAACAGCAAGGATTATCCCATGAAGCGGGAAATCGTTGCAAGACTCGTGTTCCAACTCAACTAGGTAGCAGTAGTACACCGCTTCCGAATCATTGCCGCAATGGCTAACCAATTCTGGTGGAAAGTATTTTGATTCTTCAACAGTATGGATTTGACCTTCTGCACAATATAATAGGTTAGAACTCAAGTACCACAGTCCAAAACAAAACCCCTTATATAAAAGATGGTAGAGTTACCCAATTCTTTGTTGATGGCTTCTTCCTCCACAATATCAGGAACAAGATTGTCAGTCAAGGCCCCCATGTGATGAAGTTCTTTACAAGCTTCCAGGCATGCAAGTTGCTTCAATATTTTGGCATTCCCCTGTACACTTATAGTTCTTTGTAGTGGGCAACTTTTGGGAAGATGTAAGGTGCAGGTTTCTGTTTCATTATCAATCACACACCTAGGATTGGGCTTAAAGTACCTACAAATGAATTGGATGTCAGTCAGTAATGCAATATTTAAGGGATGCTTACCTTTTCCGGCTGTCCTAAAAATAATAGCTGGAAAATATATATGTTTTGTATATATTAAGTATATAGACATATAATATACATAAATATACAAATTACTCCCTCCGTTTCAATTTGTTTGTTCTTAGGGCCAGTTTGGACATAATTTGAAATCGGGTTGATATGAAGTCGAAATTTTATTCGGACATGCAACTTGAATTTCTAAAATTGTATTATTTATCATAAACATTAAAATCCCATAATTTGTGGTTATGAAGTTAAAATTTTGTTTGGACATGCAACTTGAATTTCTAAAATTGTATTATTTATCATAAACATGAAAATCCCATAATTTGTGGAAACTATCAAACTTCCCCAACTTTTAACATATTATCAAATGAGCAAACCATAATTCATAAGCAAGGCATAGGAATATCCTAAGGCGTTGCATTAATAAACCGCATTAAAGCCCCAAATCCTATGGCCAAACGCCTACTTACTCTGTTTCAAAAAACTGTGCCTCTTTCCTAATTTGGCAACACTTTAATTCTGACATTCCATGTGGCATGTTTAAGACCACAAGACTAAAGGGCGTTTTGGGACATTAAACATATCTTTACTTTATGATCACAAGATTCAAAAGTGTTCTTTACTTTCTTGAACTCCATGCCATCCATGCCAGTGAAAGTATATACTATGTTTTGTATATTTTGGCTAGTGCCCGTAATTAATTCCGGCCGACGGGCCAAAATGGGAAAAAAAAAACAAAAACAAAAACAAAATTTAACACATGAAACACTCAAAAGATAGCAAGAAATATGAAGTACAAACCCATCTGAAGGTAGCCTAGAGCAGTAGAAGTATAACAATGACACGCTAGAACTGAGGGTGACAACTGCTCCGGTGCTTTCAACTTTGTAGCAACGTTCAACAAGCAATTCATCGTCTAGAGGTGAACATGGAATAGAAGCATGACGTAATGATTCTTGCCGCATTATCTCCCCACTAGCCATATAGCTTTGCATGCGAGTGAGGGTTGAAGAATCCCCACTAGGATTTGAGCCAAAAATGAGAATGATCAGTCCATTGTTATAACTAAATCTTCCAAATTTTATCAATGATAAATGCACAAAATGCCAAGAGCTGAAGTAATTAACCAGAGCTGAAGTAATTAACCAGAGCAGAATAAATGTCTAAGTAAATAATACACCAAAAACAATCATGACAGAAATCTGAAAAACAATCATAGTATCAATTAGAATGGATGGACAAAATATACCTTCCGATCATCAGAAGAAAGTCGGAGTTTTGCATTCGAGCTCGTCCACGAGATTGTATAAAGCTACAAACAGTAGTTGAGGGATCAAACCGAACAACAAGGTTGCAGCTTTGGACATCCAAGCCCTCTTCAAGAATAGATGTCGCTACAATAATGTTCACCTGCAGCGTTTTGCATGGATACCATACTTCAAATCTTCAGAAATTATATAGAAAGCAAAAAAAAAAAAAAAAAATTGACTTACCAGACCCTTGCGAAATTTTTCGACAATTTTATTTTGGGTTTTCCTACTCTGTGACTGCACCACAGAAGTATGCCCTCCTGTGTACTCAGTTCTCCAACCAGTTAGTTCCGGAAGCAACTCATTCAATAGAGACCGAAGAACAATTGCTGTAATAATTCTCTCAACAAATATGATGCATCTCAAATCCTTCAGGTCCCTATCAGATTAAAAACGAAGTTTGTTGGTCAGTAATCACTAAATATATAATCATATTTCCCAACGACATAATGGATAATCTCAGTCACTGTCCAATTAAATCCCAGGGGAAGTGCCAACAAATACATAAAAGGAATAATTCATACAGCTATTGATCAATCCAAAGTAGGCTCCAGAACAATACCCACAATACAATCAAGTAATAAATAAAATCCACAAACCGAATGGCAAAAAAGTTTCAAACTCGAGATTCCGGGAAAATAATTTGGATCCTGTTCAAACAATCCAAATTATGGGAATATAACTGGGGGAAGGAAAAAGAAAGGCTTCAGAAAAGTATGTTCTCTACTATACATAATTTTTGGGCCAATAAGTGAAAGACAATCAATTAAAATAAGTGAAACCACAGAGCCACAAAAAGTTAAGAGAATCTAACTGACCATTTCTCTTTTTTCCAGTTATTCTACAAACTTCCCATAAGATTGAATTGACATTAAAGCTTTTGACTAATTGATAGATTGAATATCCAAACGCTCTCACCTGTACTCGAGAAGAGACTCTATAAGACAAGTAACTTTGGATGTCAAATATCCAGCATCCGTATTTGCCTGAATATCACCACCAATTGACCAATGTGACCCTATGTTAATAGGGAAGAGAGGTCAGAAAATTTTTGAAAAACATGCTTACAGCTCAGGGAGAAAAGAAAAAGGATATTGCTAACTACGATATACCAGATGGTAAGCGAGACAAGAAAACCTTAGATGCACCCAAACTGAAATCTCTAACAATTGTTTGGGCACATACATCTAGTTCTCCCCATGAAAAGAATTCATTTTCTGCACAGGACAAAAACTCGGCTGCCTGATTCAAAACAAAAGTCATGTTAGGAAAATGATCAAACAAACCGTTTAATTTCTTTTATGCACCAGCAAGGAACAAAATTTACCTTGAAAGCCAGCCAAGCACCCATCTCACTCAGACAAAATAGGAAAGCCTTATAAAGTTTTGTTAATCTTCTTGTTGCAGATCCAGCACTCATATAAGATAGATTTGACTTTGAAATCGAGCATTCATGCTGCAATGATAAGAAAAAAGTTAAAACAACTAAAATTGGAAGAGCAAAAATGTCTGACCCATATGTAAAGTAGAAAGACAAAATCCGTTGGCTAAAGAATAGATGTTTACCTTTTCTTTCAACCTTTTAAGGTCATGAGCTAAACTAAGAAACAATGTGCAAGAATTATTCACATTTTGATATATCTTCAGCTTCGTATTTGAGAATGGGATATACTCCGCCAAAACAGATTCACTTACGCACGTGTATACCTTCATTTACAAAGGAAGATCATAATAAGAGGAACCGAATCTATATATATGTAAATGTGTCTTTATGCCTTTCAGCTTATACAAGAGATATGACAGCAAGAAAGTAAGTGCAATGTTTTGATGACAAACATCCAAAAGCTAAAAGTTAAATGCTTGCACAGCACAAATATGAACTCTAAGTACAAAAAGAAACACTTGCAAAAATCATGCTGATGTCATCACTAATAAAATTTAAAGAAAGGGAAACAACATGGTTCTCTTCTCTGAAATACGTTGAAGCACGGAGTGCATGACAAAATAGATAAATGGAGAAGGTTAATTGCGAGAACCTTGGAATGCATAAGATTCTCGAGGTCACGAATCTTTTGCCAACAACTATCTGCCGTGCCAGAACCTGCATAAAAGGTATAAACATGAGAATCCACAGAAAGAGAGAAACCAGTTTCCTAACAGTATGATGCGGAAATATATCAAAAGATGACCAAAGCTATAAAATCAAATCACACCAACCTTTAGACTTTATAGGGGAAGCAGTCATCCCGAATATTCTTGGAAGTTGTGCGCTCACACAGGTTAATTGCCCATGATAAAATTCCTGAAAGAAAATCAATCCTCTAAGACAAGAATTGTTCAAGTACCATACTAAGTGTTATAAAGCAGGATTCTAGTTAGTCTTTTCTTATGTAGGCTACGTATGTACAACAGAAGCAACGGTGTGCCCATAAGGACTCCACATCAGGTAAATGTACATATCCTCTTGATATCTCATTTTGGTCAACTTTTCACAAGTGGTACCAGACATGTGACAAATAAAATGAAGTGATCAAATGTACTAAAATAAGATATTGTTAAAGTGGTAGGAAGTAGTAACTATAAAATAGTAATGAATATCCATTAACAAAGAAATCAAATGTTGTTGATATAACGCTGTTCCTTTCTTTCTGCTTTATGAATAGCATCACCCGGTTGACAGTTTTTTGCTAATTGCTGACATTATAAGTTTTTATAGTTAAACTCTTTTCTAGCAGGTAATATTTCCAGTTGATAAATCAGACATAAAACTTACACTATTTGAGAACATATCAACTCATTTCAGCAAACACACTTACTTACGGAACTCCACCATCATAATAATAATAATAATAATGTATTCAAACAATTTGCTTTGGATACGCGATAACCAAATTTAGTCAAGTATTTTGGAACCGAGAGTGTGACACGTATTACATAACAGCATCATCCCGGTGAAGAAATTGCACTTGATAAAATATAACCAACAATTACCACAAACAACGTACCTTCATTATGCAGGCATAGTCGTGTTTGCCTCGTGCATTGTGGCACTCATCAAATATTATAACCTTTATCATTTCTATTTTTAGAAAGCTATGCCTCAAAGCAGCAAGTAGTATCGCTGGTGTCATAACAAGTACCTGAAAGACGAAACCCTCCGGTGATTACTTAAGCAACTTTTAATAATTTATCACTGAAGATAAAACATAGTTCATACACACCTCATGGTCTTCCACTTCTTGTTGCCACATCGCAGCTTTCCAGTAATCAACACCCATTTCACCCCAATATGTTCCGACTTTTAAGTCAGTATGCATACTGATAGAATCTCCTTGCTTGTAATTATCAAATCAGAAGATCAACAACATTAGAACAAGTCAAATAGACAATTTTCGAACTAAAAGCATGTAACCTCAAAGAGTGTATCAAACTGCAAAACATGAGAAAACTAATGGGAAAGAAACAGCTCTACAATCTTTAGACATGATATTAATTTAAGTGGATACATTGATTCGTAAAAATGTTAGGGACTAGATTGAGAAGCCAGAAGTACTACCTGAGTCACCAGAACAACTTTCGGGACCAAGAAAACAGCTATGTACGGAGATGGCTTTCGAAGAAGGTACGCGTAGCTTCTAAGAAGCATTATCGCTATTAGGGTCTTTCCGGAACCAGTCTCCAAGTAAACAATGGTGTTCTGCTTTAGTGAAGTCTCCAGGGCTTCCAACTGATAACTGCATAACAATATCATACATAGAGAACACATATATTACAAAAGATCATTTTTTTGTTAAAAAAAAAATAAAAAAAAATTCTAACTCAATTAGAAAATCAATGTAAAATGCCAACCTTCTTGCAAAAGGCAGAGGGTCAGCGGAGAGCTGTTGGTTTTCTGAGACTTCAACATCAGCTGGCTCCATGGATTTTTATCTACATTAACATTAGACCAAAGACATAAGACACCAACTAAGTAATAACAACGAAATAAAAAAACTCTCCAAGAAAATTACAACCAGGTGATCATACATAAAGCAATCTATTTATCTACAACAACAACAACAACATAGCTTTATGAGGTTTGATGTTTAGGTGATATTGTATTCATGAACAGCAAGCTGGGATGTGGCTTAGCCGTGGTGCTTAACTGTTCAAACTTAGTGATTAATACAAAGTGATTAGTTACCATAAAAAATAAAAAAAGTGTAATCCCACAAGTGGGATCTAGGGAGGGTAGAGTGTACACAGACCTTACCCCTACCTTGGGAAGGACCTTACCCCTAGAGAGGTTGTTTCCGAAAGACCCTCGGCTTACCTACACACCCTTTTTACCAGTTCAAGGAAACACAAGAAAAAAAACAATATTCAAGGGAAGTATACGAATCAAACCAGAAAAAGACAAGATTTTGTAAGCAAAGCACGTACAATGAAAGATTTAACCCCCTGGTAAACATCCATTTAAAGAAATGCATAAAAGAGTAATCTTTATGAAAAAGAAACACAGTCAGTCTACCATTTCAAACAAACACAAAGAAAAACCATAACCCAAGAGAAGTACATGAATCAAACCAGAAAAAAAAAAAAAAGGATTTTGTAAGTTAAAGATTTAACTCATGTAAGACATCCATCCATTTCACATTGCATAAAAGAGTAATCTTTGTGAAAAACAAACACACCCTTTTTACCATTTAAAAGAAACACAAAGGAAAACCATAATCCAAGAGAAATATACTAATCAAACCAGGAAAAAAACAGGATTTTGTAAGTTAAAGCACATATAATCAAATATTTAACCCCCAAGTAAAACACCCATTTCAAAACAAAATGCATAAAAGAGTAATATTTATGAAAAACAAACACAGATATAGTCAGCTGGCTCCATTTATAGTTGCCTACATCAACATTGGACCAAACAAACATAAAGACACCAACATAACAACAATGATGAAACATAAAACACTCCAAGAAAATGACAACCAGGGGATCATACATAAAGCAACCTATTTTAAACCCAAAATCCAAGAGAAATATACTAATCAAACTAGAGAAAAACAACATTTAAACACATATTTAACCCCCATTATAAACACCCATATCAAAAAAAAAATGCATAAAAGAGTAATCTTTATGAAAAATAAACACTCCATAGGACCAAACAAACATAAAGACACCAACAAAGTTATTAAAATGAAATATAAAACACTCCAAGAAAATGACAACCAGGTGATCATACATAAAGCAACCTATTTATCTACATATCCTTTTTACCATTTTAAACAAACACAAAGAAAAACCAAAATCCAAGAGAAAAAAACAAGATTTTGTAAGTAAAACCACATATAATCAAAGATTTAACCCCCATTATAAACACCCATATCTATGAAAAAGAACACAAAATAGTTAGGAAATCTCACTGGCTAGAGTTGTATTGCAAAATCTTTGAAGAGAATGTTTCCAACAGTTTTTTTTTTTCAGTGAGAGAATGAATAAGATAGAGTGAGTGTGAAGAGAGATACACTGGGACTATATGTAGAGTTTTTAAATTTTAAGTTTCTATGACAAGGAAAAAATACCCCCACCCCACACCTCTACCCCCACCCCCAAGGGAAAAAACAAAAATAGTAGCACTGCACTTTAAGATCAAGGCTTATAAGTGAATCAAATCAGCTTATAATCTATTTCTAATTTATTTAGGTATCTGATAAAAATAAAAAATAGTTGAAATTAAGTTAAAAAATATTTAAAATAAATTAAAATTAAAAAATTGCTCAGCTCCAACTTATTTTTTTACTTAAAAGTCATTTTGATTTGATCAATAATTTTATTTTTTTATTCCTTATATTTTCTATTAATTTCAATACTACTCTTACTTTTAAAAACCCTTTAAGTATTTTTATTCAACGGCTTATATCAAAACATATATGCTTAAAAATCATTTTTTTTTCAGTTAATCCAAACTGGCTCCAAATCAATATAAGAAAGAGGGTGATTAAAATGAAAAGACAGAATCTTTTTGCCTAATATATAGGAAAACTGTAGCTTTAATGAGGGTACCGGACACTGGACACTAACCCAAAAAGGTACACATTTGTAAAAATTCAAGAAAAGTATAAGGGCTCGTTTGGCCATAAATATCAAAAACTTTTTCACTTCTTTTGGAATTTTTGAAGTTGGAGTTGTGTTTGGCCATAGATTTTGAAATTGTAGTTTTTGGTGAAATGTAGTGAAAAAAATTGAAATTTTTTGAAAAACAACTTTTTTTTTTTTAGTATTTCGGAATACAATTCCAGAAAAAAGTGAATAATTTTTATGACTAAACGCTAAAAGTAAAAAAAGTGAAAAAAAAATCAGAAAAAAGTGAATAATTTTTATGGACAAACGCCCACTAAGAATTTAACCAGAAAAAATTCAAGATTTTGTAAGTTAAGCACATATAATCAAAGATTAAACCACCATTGTTGACACCCAATTTTGTCCCTCCCTTATTTAATTCTATTCACTCGGGCTTCTAAATTTACTAAAGAACTAAATACTTTATTTTCACTACTATTATTTTTTCACTACTCTTATTTTTAAACATTACGAGCATTACTTTATCACAAATTTTTAATGTTCGTCATCGTTTCATTTTCGGGTTTGGAATCGCCAAATTAATTACAAAACAACACTTTGTTAAACCCTCATTTTTTTACATATTAATTGTCTTCATATAGTATATATTGTGCTAGTTGTTAAATTAGAAGTCCAAAAGTAATTAAATAAATGAAGAATGACCATATTTTCAGCCAAATAAATGGCCCAAACGACTGAACCCAATCTGTATGAAGTCTAAATTACATAAGCCCACACTCTAATCCCTTAACCTTTCAGCCCATTACCCACCTCCTTCATAATTTAACCGTCCGGCCCAAATAATTCGGCCCTATTATCTACCACCCGACCGGCCCACCCTTTTGTTCTTCTACCCTAAACCTAATGAAACAAAAAAGGAGCCTAAGGAAAACAAGATGGCCGCACAGCCCCCTCTCTCTCTCATCTCTTCTCTTTTGAAAAAAAAAAGGGGCTCCATTTTTCAACAATGGCAGATTCTTGTCGCCCCACTTTCGTGCAATCTTCCTTATTTTCGTGCTATCTTCAACGCTCCGGTCAACAAAAATGGCAACAAAAAAAAATACTTTCCCATTTTTTTTCCGAAACAAACCAACTTTAATGATTCGATTCTTGACTTCCAAACGACTCCTTGAACTTTGTTTGGAGCCAAAATCTCACGTTCAAAAAGAAACCCTAACCTTTTCCTATAAATACATCTCTAGTTCTTACCCGAAGGGGGACGGGGGGAGGGGGAGACACGAATATTTTATCTCAATACAGTCTTTAGCTTCCCTTTGTTTTAATCTGGTTTTGAACTTTAAAAATCAGGAAAACACTTTTTTGTTGAAACATGAGAATTGTGACGAAAGATTAAATTCTTGAGTAGTCGATTAACTTTCATCGTTGCTCCGCAAGAACTTTAACTACGACAGAGGTGCTTTAATTTTTTTTTTTACTCGAGTTTCGAATCTGTCAATACGAGAGTAGATTCGAGACCTCGACGCCCCATTTCACTGCACCCGAAAAAGGTCGTTACTGCTCTCCTTTTGCATTTTACCTGTTCCAAGAATATTTGTATGTGGTAGTAGTTTTCTTTCATCTTATTATTAGATACTATGAAGTAGTTATCGATTTTGTTTTGCCCGCCCGCTTTGTATCATGTTCCGAGTATAAAATCTTATCCTTTTGTTCAAAATATTTCCTGGTTAGAAGACGTGTATTAGGATTTTCTTTGAGTAGTAAGAATTTAGTTTTGGAGTATGTGTAAGAATTTATTCAGAATAGGAACCATGTTCATACTACATAACTATAGGGAATATTTCTAGTCAAGTATCCCTTGTATCATATGTCAAAGAGTCATGATTTAAATTTCCCTCAAGTGTCTCATTCAACTGCACAATCTTTTATCGGGGAATACGTTCTGGTTTGCTAGCCAGCAAGTTCTTTTATCTTTTACTTATTTGAGAAATTATGATTACTAGGATTTGCATGGTTAAAAGTAAATCACAAGTCTTCTTAGAGACTTCATTTAAAAAATGCTCATCCATTTAGAAAAATGATTAAAAGAGATATGTTTGTCGCCTTCAATAATAGCTGAAGCTACGACCTTCTAACCTTGCTGCAAAAACAATAGAAGCCCTATCTTTTTTTTTAAATCCTGAATGATGAATTAGTTGAAACTTGCTTGTCTCATTTTAAAGTGTGATTCAACGTGTTATTCGGCAGTCATATTTGGAGGTGTCTATTTTTTTTCAGGAATTATATCTACTTTTGTGTCTATCACCACTAGTCGTATCCGTTTTATTTGATATCCTGAATCTGTGCAAAAAAACAAGATGTCGTCTTCATATATTTTAACGTTAGAAGCACGTTATGATCTATTACTTAGAAATCCGCATTCTTTGGTTCGTTGATTTCTGATTGAGAATAAGATCTTCTCCCTGAATTTGTTATTTCTTCTTTTTACATGTACACATTGGAGCAAATGGAGTCTTAATTCGGGACTCACTCAAAAACAGAGTTCTAGAATTGAGACCCGGCGTTAATACATTATCCGTGCATGGAGTCGACATCTGTCCTTATTCCTTAATCTCATCCTACAACAAGAAAGCGATGAAATTCGCTTGGAGCTCGCCCATGGCGATTTCCTTTTCTCCTTTTCTTTTATTTTTGTCTTTTCACTCTGTTTATTATGTCTTTTGAATGTGCGTTGAATAATTTCTTTGGGTGCGTGTTTGATATTTTGATACTTGATATGATGATTAATTTAAGATTAGCATGAGACTAACTTTTAAATGTAGAATTGGGCCAATCGAGTTTGCTAAAAAATCAAGTCCAACTTCAAAGGCATTCACATAATATAATTTTTTTTTCTTCAAAACATCACAAATTTTACACTAATGTTGGATCATTTTGAGAGATAAAAGGCAAACTAATTACGTGGGTAACTTCTTCACTTTAATTCTTTTCCTACACCTGAAACGTGTATGTGTTAAAAACTTTTACATATTTGAACTAATAGCATCCCATAGGGCTTACTTTTAAACAACACTTAGAATCCTCTTTCACGCAAATTACTATAGTTTCTATAAATCTCTTTTTAATAACATTATTATATTTAAAACTTCACCGATACTTACAAAACTGTTTTTTTTCTTTTCTATAACATTACATTTACACTTAGCCTAACTAATCGTAAGTCCGGTCGGTTAACCATTGTTAATGGGTCTTAAAGGATGCCTAATACCTTCCCTTTAGACTAATTGAATCCTTACCTAGAATCTTAAGTTTCGCAGACCTTAAATAGAGCTAACTTTAAAAATAACTTTAATAAATTTAGGTGTCATAATTCACCATAAAATAATTAGGTGGCGACTCCTTAAAACAAACAAACAAAAAATAGAAATCTCAAATACGTCATACTTCTAACTTTAACTCTCCGGGGTAAAAAAAGGGGTGTGACAACCATTATAAACACACACATCAAAAAAAAATGCATAAAAGAGTAACCTTTTTATAAAGAAAAACACACAAGTTTAGTATGGAAAAACTCACTGGCTAGAGTTGAATAGCAAAAACTTTGAAGATGGTATTTTCAAGTAATTTTTTTGAGTGTTGAGTGAATAAAAAATGAGAGATATAAAAGGACTATATATAGAGGTTACAAGAAATAGCACAAGTACAATTTTTGATCAAATTAATAAATTTTTATTTTTATTTTTATTTTATTTTTCCAAAAAAAGAGAGAGAGTGATGAAAAGACAGAATCTTTTTGGCCTACTATATAGGTTTTGTAATGTTCTGTTTTGAATTTCTAGGGGAGAAAAACACTCCATATAATACATTTGTTATTTTTCTCCTATACTAGCCATGTTAATTTAGTTAATGACAATTCAACTTCTTATCGCACAGATGGAAATTGTGATAAAGAACAAGGATATTTATGTCATTTAACATAAGAATATGGACCAGGGATTCTAGTTCTCATCAATGTCACCTCAGTGTGCCCAGCACGTGAGCAAGAAATGAAAAAATAAAAAATATTAAACATTTTAAAAATTCAAAATAAAATTGGTTTCTTATGAAAAACAAAAAAGAAGAAAATAGAAGAACTAATAAATTAAATTTATTTGAGTGGTTTTGATCCTTTACATAAATGGCTTCCCCGAAAAAAATACAATAATTTAGGATTCTTTTCTAATTTTATGTCGGGAGGTAAGCGAGTTATTATATTTCTATAACGAAAAAAGTGGAATGTATTTTGACGATAGATTCTATATCGTATTACTTATAAGGAGTGTGATTAAATTTTTAAAATAAAATTGGTTTTTTGTCGGCAAAAAAAAAATACAAAATTAAATTTATTTGAATGGGTTTTGATGATTTGTATAAATGGCTTCCCCATAAAAAAAATACAATAATATGACATTGTTTTCCAAATTTATGTGGGGAGGCAAGCGAGTTATTATATTTTTGAAAAGTACAAAGCGGAATGTATTCTGGCGATAGATTCTACTCCATATTGTGTTACTTATGAGGAATATGATTCAAAGTTTAAAATAAAATTGATTTATTCTGGGAAAAAAAGAAGAAAAATTAAGTTGAGTGGTTTTTGATCCTTTGTGTGAATGACTTCCCATAAAAAATACAATAATATAAGATTGTTTTCCAAATTAATGTTGGGAGGTAAGTGAGTTATTAAATTTTTGAAAAGAAAAAAGCAGAATCTATTCTGTCGATAGATTCTTTATCTAATTACTTATAAGGAATGCGATTGAAAGTTTAAAATAAAATTGGTTTCTTGTGGAAAAAAAAGAGAGAGAAGAATTAACAAAATTAAATTTATTTAAGTGGTTTTTGATCCTTTGCATGAATGACTTCCCCATAAAAAAATAAAAAAGGATACAATAATATAGGATTGTTTTTCAAATTTATGTCGAGAGGTAAGCAATTTATTACATTTCTAAAAAGACTATATTGTATTACTTATAAGGAATGCGAATCTAAACAATGCCATCCAAAGAGATGAAAGATTAAAAGTTTAAAATAAGATTGGTTTCTTGTGAAAAAGAAAAAAAGAAGAATTAACAAAATTAAATTTATTTGAGTGCTTTTTGATCCCTTCCATGACCGACTTCCCCATAAAAAATACAATAATATAGGATTATTTTTCAAATTTATGTCAGGCTGTAAGTAAGTTCTTATATTTATGAAAAGAATAAAACGAAATTGATTCTGTCAATGGATTCTATATCGGATTACTCATGAGGAATGCTAATTTAAACAATGTCATTTAAAAGAAATCAACGGTTACCAAGACCGAGTCATTATATATTTATAATTCCAATGAGAGAGCACCTTTGTTTACACGTACCGATATTTTCATGCACTTGTGTTTATACGTGCCAATATTTTCATATAAGGTCACACTGAGAATTAACTAGTTACTTTTTAAAAAATTTAATTTCTTAAAATTAAATTTTAAAAATTGGATTCACGAGTTTGCAACCCAATAAAACGTTTTTGATAAAGTTGAAATCAGGTTGCATGGAATGTGAAATTCCTTTTTCCTAGTACTGTGACAATTTGAAGTTGTTTTAACCACAAAAACAAGTGACTGTTTAGTCTAGTATCACGAGTTTGAGCCCAATAATACATAAATGTCCTAATACGAAGAGTTTCCTCTTAAATGGATCCTTTGTGATGCCAATCTGGATCAGTCATGCTAGAGAATCTTGAAAACCAAATGATAAAACTCGAAAAAAAAAGTGTGTTTTAAATTTTCTATGCAATTTCATTTTAAACTTTAAGCACTAATTACTCGTTTTTTTTTTTCATTTGACGTACAACATCAATTTTAAAATCAAATTATTTTGGATTCGAGTCAAGAAGTTCCACTTTAGTGATAAAACGTTTTATAACAATTTGAGTGAATAAAATTAGGCCTCGTGGATTTTTTTTTATTTTTTTTTTGCTTTTCAAAAAGAGACCTCTAACTCTAAATGAAACGATACTCACCCCTCCACAATAACTTAATAGTGTGGACGGGTAGGTAGTTGAGTACAGCTTTAAATGTGAAAGTTGTTACATATCTACTTGAATCCATCAAAATTGCATGAAATAGCAGCTCACTTCACCCAAACATTTAAAAAAAAAAAAAAAAAACTAACATACACAAAAACTATTTTTCTCAATCAAATTAAGAAGAAAAGGAGACATTACTATTCTTTTGGTTCTTACAGAGGAAAGATATCATCTTGAATACTCTATGTTAAAGTAAATATATTGTCAACTTAAAAGGTTTGAGAATTAATTATAAAATCAATGACAATAAATATGTAACACTAATATCTAGGAGTAATTAAACCTCTTATATTTGTTCTTTAATCGCTCAAATCTAAGAAGTCTTTTGGGTTTTCAAAGTGGTTCATGAATCTTGGAAATTGAATAAGAGAAATACTTATCGAAGGCGTTAAATTTTAAAATCAATGATTAGAAAACGTTTTATTCTAAAATCATTGATAAAAAAAAAAACTTAAATTCTAGAATCACATATCAAAAGGCTTTGAATCCTAGACAGTAATTAGAAGGCGTGAAATCTTAGACACTGATCAGAAGGCGTTAAATCTTAAAATCGCTCATCAGAAGGCGTTAAATTCTAGACACTGTTCAAAAGGAGTTAGGTCCTAGAATCACTGATCAGAAGGCGTTAAATTCTAGAATCACTGATCAGAAGACATTAAATTTTAGAACCACTGATCGAAAGACATTAAATTCTAAAATAGTGATAAGAAGGCGTTAAATCCAATCAAAACGTTTTCAAATGCTACTTTATATGGCTCTGTTGAAATAATGATGCCAGTATTCTTCCATACATTTGTTTGTGAAAGAGATTTCAACTACATGTATATAGGAAGCTGCATTTAAGTGCCTCTAAACATAGAAAAAATGATAGTATAATATTGTCTTTCTTACAGTGTTATTATTAATGTTCTAATAACCATTTGAACTTTTTTTAATTTTATAAATTTGATTTTTTTATCTTGGTTCTAAGAGTAAGAGATGAGGATGAAAATATCACTACATCCATTTATTTAATACAGACAATTAAACAGGCACATTCATTATAAAAACAACATCAATTTTTTGAATGTCGTTGAGTGTCATACAATTATGCAATTGTTTGAGGAGAAACAGGGAACAAAGCATTCTCAATTGTTCTATGGCAAAAAGGGAAAAGGAAAGATACTATTGATGTCAACGAAAATGACGTCTAACAACTTATAGGAGCCTTTTTTTTTTTTTTTTTTTTTTTTTTTACAATCATATCATATTTGAGATTTACTAACTTGATTAATTGAGAATCGTTTTGTACAAATTCTATAAACGGACATTTTGCATATCAGTGGGGGTGGATTTAGGATTTTTAATTTATAGCTGGATCACAATTTTTTTGCTTATTAGGTTATGATATAGTATTATCTAAATATACTGAATGATATTTTTTAATACCAAAAACAAAAAATGAATTCAAATTCTAATTTTTTCCGAACAAGTAACTATAACAATGACTCTGCTACTACCTTACGAGAATTCTTTAGTTCTCTAAATACGCATCCAATACCTCTAATCCCTTTGTAAGGAAGGGAGCCCTTTACCCCTCAATGTGAGACTTCCTGGCTTGAATTCAAATTTCTCTAACATCAACCATCGAATGTAAAACCCCTCAAAAAAAATAAAAAATGTGAAACATTGTAAGTATTATATTTCAGTGATGTGGAGGGAACTGTTGAAACCTTGGTCTCCAAGAATTCACTTTGTCACTAGCTGAAGTACAATATTTTTCTGTTGATGTAGAAAGGGAAACTGTTCAAAACTTAGTCTCCAAGGAAAGCTCCATGTGTGGAGGGAAAAAAAAAATACAAATGGACACAGAACTTTCTATACTACGTACTTAAAGGACATTACTAACCCAAGGTCCGATAAAATTACAACTCTCATATTAGTGTCTGCACGATTAATTCTTGTATTATAAATTTTGCATTATTTTTTTTTTCAAATCAAACAATCCATTGTTAAGTATACTGACTTATGAAGAATTTGAGCTCTGAAACTGAAGCAGTTGACAACTTAATTTTCACCCTCTTTAGAGGTCCTACCTGATGCGCGTCTAAATTAATCGGCCTATCAATTACGAATCCCAGAAGATCAAATAGGAAAAAGAAAAAGTATTATATGTATAATTAGATGAGCTAAGAGAAAAGTATATCTCTGTAAGGCAACTTCTATGAGTTAATTTTTTAGATGGTCACTCAACTAAAGATAACTATTTCAGAAAGTCATTTTTTTTTGTTTTGTAATAGAAAAATCACTCTTACTATTGTCATTTCACCTACAAAATCACTCAACAGATTCATATAATATTTTCATGTAGATATTGCACCCCCACTCCCCGTGGTCTAAATATACCCCCACATGCCTTCTGTCATTAGTGTGAGGGGCATTTTTTAATTTTCTTAGGGGTCGTTTGGTTTAAGGACTCATTAGTCCCGGGATTATAATCCCGGGACTAATTTATCCCATCTATTGGGATTATTTTATACCATCTAAAAGATGGTGTAAAATAATCCCAGTATAAGTGGGTTAAGAAGGTATAAGCTGAGTTATTCCAGCACTAATTTTTATACCATGTTTGGTACAACGTATAAATTTATCCCAGCACTAATTTATACCTTATACCAAACATGGTATAAAAATTAGTGCTGGGATAACCCACCTTATACCTTAAACCAAACGACCCCTTAATGATTAAGAAAAATATTTGAACCCGAAGATACTGACAGTGGCAGAGTCACAATTTCTATTAAGGGGTTAAAAAAATTTAAAAGTAATCACACAAAGAAGTCAAAGAAATTCGACAACTACTATATACATATAAAAAAATTATATTAACCTTGCATATGTGATGTAATTTTTTGTTAGAGGAGATTCGGATAAATTCCCTTACCTGACTTAACTCCGCCTTGGATACCAGTGAGGATACTTATGGTCCAATAGATAAATGAAGGATGTTTTAAGCCTCAACCCAGTATATATGGTCAATCAAGTTGGTGGATCAGTTCTGACTAGCAAATACTAGACTCCTATTAAGCTATGTAACACGTTTTTGTAAATATGTGATGTCGCTTTTTAATCAACTGGCCTTCCTTTTTACCTGCTCCAAAGAGTATTGCTTCCTAGTTGGTTTTGTTGGGTCATTTGCACTTCTTTCCCGGCTTTGTGCTGGTCTTTAATTTTTGGCCTTCTTAATCGAACTAATGTCCCGAGGTTATAAGTTATGCATCATATATATTCACAAAATATGCTCATGCCATTAAAAAACTTATGCCTTTCTAATAATTTTTGGCCTTCTTAATCGAACTAATGTCCTGAGGATATAAGTTACGCATCATATATATCCACAAGATATGCCCACGCTATTAAAGAACTTATGCCTCTCTAAGCATAAGTTTGATTTTGAGTACCTCTAAATGTGAGTTCTCGCTAATTTCTCCTTTTTTTCATAGTTTTTTGTCAAATATAACAAATAAAGTTCAATGAATATTTTGGTGGAGACTAAAAATGTTAACTTTTGACAAATTTAAAGGACCAAAGCTATTAAGTGCATACTTCAGGCACTATTTCTAACTTACTTTGATAGTTAAGGGACCATTTTTATTAAATTGTGCTAAACTTAAAGGACCAAAATTGTTAAGTACATAATTAAGAGACTATTTTGAACCTACTCATAGTTAAGGGATCATTTATGTCGCTTTTCCTCCGTTCAAGTTCTTCACCGTCCTCATTTCGCACTAAAACCTCACTGAGTCAAACTGGCTGAGTCATCTAAGTTGCACTGAGTCAATGTGATTGATGCACAATGAAATAGAGAGTATTTGATAAATTTGAGGAAAATGGGTTGAAGCTTCTAGATTTTCTTAGAAATTGCAGAATTGCATTTTAGAGATTGAACTTTTGATGAAATGGTTGTGGGAATTTGGGTAAATTTTGTACAATTAAGTGTAGATTGGTGAAGAATGGGCTTGGGGTCCTGGGTCAAAATTTTGTACAATTAAGAGACAATTCTCATAATTCATTTTCAGGGGACATGTTTCGCTACATAGGAAAGAATGTAGTGAGATATCGAACAAATATGTCTAAATATATCAAATGATTTTTTCTAATACAAATAAAATTTTGAGTTCAAATTCTAATGTTTGCCGAACACATATCTAGAACAATGACTCCGGCCCTACCTAATGAGAATTCTTTTGTTCTCTAAATACGGATCCAATAGCTCTAATCCCTTTGTAAGGGAGGGAGCGTTTTGCCCCCAAACGGGAGACTTTCCGGCGCGAATTCGGATTTAGTCGAGCCCATATCGAACACTTAATGAAAAAAAAAAAAGGTGAAATAGTGTAAGTATTATATTTCAGTGATGTGGAGAGAACTGTTGAAACCTTGGTCCCTCAGGAATCATTTTGTCACTAGTTGAAGTGCAATATTTTTCTTTTGATGTGGAAAGGGAAACTGTTGAAAACTAGTCTCCAAGGAAAGCTCCAATAAATGAAGTAAAAAGAACAAATGGACAGAGAACAAATTCAAGGACATTATTAACAAAACGCGCTGGACGAAAATTATTTTTATATTTTTGATTTTTTCATTATTAATTCTTGTATTGCAATTTCTGCATAACTTATTTTTTAACCAAGCAATTCCTTGTTACTGCTAAGTCAGTATCGTAATTTGTACTATCAAAGGATATGATAGAATGGTTGGGACTTGGGATTCATCCACTATTTAGTAGAGGTTTCAAATTTGAGTTTTCAGTATGAATTTTCTTCATTGGGAGCTTAGTTAATTTTCACCCTCTTAGTGGACCTACATGATACGTGTCTAAATTAATCGGGCAACAAAATTCACTAATACCAAAAAGATCAAAACCTCCTCCATAGATAAAAAATTGTTTCATCCCAAGAACAACCTAAGCAATCGTCTTTTTTCCTCCTAGTTTAATTTCTTTATTTTGATAAATTTGTTGGGCAGTTAGGTTGAGAGTGTTGCTAATTTTTGAATCATTTATGTCATTCATGTGTTTCATAAGATTTTATCTGATTATATTTTAACAAACAATTGTATTCATTACACTTAATTGATTACAGTACAAATCAAGCAAACATCTTTTGAATTTCTCTCTGTTGGTTGCAAAAATGATGCCCTATTACGAAGAAGTAGATCTAGGAGGGGAGAATGGATTCACATGAACTTAGGAACCCCTCACAAATACGCTTATAAGTTATACAGAACATGATCAAAACTGCCCCTGATCTATTGGCTTGGGGCTAAAATGCTAATCGTTTACCTATTGGATCGTAAATGCCCTCACTGATATCTTTTGGTTCAAATATCCCCAAGCAATTAAAGAGTTCAAAAATGCCCTTGGACTAACGGCGGAAGTGACATGGCAATATATTTGGATCTTTATTTTTAATTGCTTAGGGGTATATTTTGGACCATTTCAATCGTTCGAGGGTATGCTTCAAATTATTACATTTGTTGTTGAATATGTATACTTCTTCCATTAGGCATAACTGTTGAAAAATATTAACAAGTATAGGCTAAAAGATAATATTAGCATATCATGTATATTGAAAGAAAATTGTCTCCATTAAGATTAAAGTAGAAATATCTGAGATAAAATCATAGACCTAAATGGATTTTATTGTAACTTTTGTATCAATTGCATACCTATACGTAATCCCTTCAATCCTGTGAGTGAAATGCGACAAAAGAAAAAGAAGGAAAATTCATGGGCGAATGGACCCATTATCTCAATCCCGTAGGGACTACGAGAACACCCAAAAGGGGCCTTTGACATGCAGGAGTCGCGGACTGAACATAGAACCCTTTAAAATAAGTGAAACACGTTTGCTATCCACTCTTAAGATTAAATTGACCTAACTCCGACAATTAGAAGTTAATGAATAATAAATTAAAGAGTGAATTATCAAATTTTTTCAATCTTCAAATAAAATTAATCTTTATTTTATTAGCTTCATGTGTGTTTATTTTCTTGAATAGATAATTTTAGTTTGTCATTTTTATTTTTCTCGTCAAAGAAGATATGTAAGATATACGAGTCCGGAGCCAAAATGGCTTGGTTTTAGAGCCAATAGACTAAAATAGGATGCATTTTTTTTTATACCAAAATGGGTATACCCAAAAACAATACTGTTCCGGTCCGGATATTGTTGCATTTCGCTACACTTGTAGCGAAATGCAACAATTTTTTTTTTGTTTGCATTTCGTTTATATTCCAATGAAATAGGAATTTTTTTTTTCGTTTATATAAAAACGAAATAGGAAAATAATTTTTTTTTTGTATTTCGTTTATATAAAAACGAAATAGGATTTTTTTTTTGTATTTCGTTCATATACCAACGAAATGTGACAAATTATTTTCTCCCATTTCGCTAGAATATGAACGAAAACCCCCCCCCTTTTTTTTTTACCGTTTTCTGCTCTCCACATCGCTGTGGTTTTAATTTTATTTTTTTGTACATTTCTGTTGGTTCAATCAGTTTCAGACGAGCATTGAATAGTCGTCAAAATAATATCTTTTACATTTCATGACTTATAGCCTGTTTGGCCAAGCTTATTTTTTCCCCAAAAGTACTTATTATCAATAAGTGTTTATTTTTTTAAAAAAAGTGAGGTGTTTGGCCAAGCTTTTGGGAGAAAATAAGTGCTTTTGGGGAGTAGGAGAAGCAGTTTTTCAGAAGCTAAAAAAAAAATAGCTTTTGCTCAAAAGCACTTTTTTGAAAAGTACTTTTGAGAAAAATACACTTAGAAGCACTTTTTAAAAGTTTGGCCAAACACTAATTGCTGCTCAAAAGTGCTTTTTAAATTAATTGGCCAAACACAAACTGTTTTTAGTCAAAAGTACTTTTTGAACATAGAAAATGACCCAACAAATGATACAAATTCTTCATGCTTATCAACAGAAAATAATCTCCAACGACTAGTCACAGTTTGAACATAGAAAATGACTCAACAAATGATACAAATATCTTTATGTTATATTTAACAATCTTACTTTCCTCACAATTGCTTCATCTTTTTTTTAAGTGTTGTTCTATGAAAATGACTAACTAAAAGAACATTTTATAATATAAATTTATACCTTTTTAACCAGTAGCTTTGACGATCTTTTTAGTATTTTAATTGCAGTTCGTTGAACAATAAACTCTATTAACATTTTTTAAAGTTTTTTTTTAACTGAAGCAACGACTGAAATTACCAACTATTGATTAATTGAACTTGTAACTTTTGTTTTCTTTATTATAGTCTACTACACTAAGTACAAGATATAAATAAATCAAAAAAATAAATATGAACTAATTTATAATGATTAAATCAAAAAATATATGTAAAAACTTATAAAATTAATAAATTACCTCAATTTGAAGAAGATTATGGAGCAAAAGTTGAGGAATCCTTGTGATAGGATTAGTAGAAAAAGAAAAAGAATGAAGAACGGAAGAAGAGGAAGAATGGAGGCAGAGGAAGAATGGAGAATGGAGAAGAGAGAATGGAGAATGGAGAATGGAGAGGATAAGGTAAAATAATTTAGGGTAAAAGTGGAGAGCAGAAAAAGGTATATGAACGAAATAAATTTTAAAAAAAATATTTTCCTATTTCGTTTTTATATAAAAAAAAATATTATTTTCCTATTTCGTTTTTATATAAACGAAATATATTAAAAAAAATTCCTATTTCGTTGGAATATAAATGAAATGCAAAAATAATAATAATAAAAATTTGTTGCATTTCGTTACAAGTGTAGCGAAATGCAACAATATCCGGACCGGAACAGTAATTTTTTTGGGTATTTCGTTGGATACCCATTTTGGTATAAAAAAAACGCATCCTATTTTAGTCTATTAGCTTAAAAAACAAGCCATTTTGACGCCGGACTCTAAGATATACATGCACTTACACATTCTTGTTCGAAAGATAAAGCATACGTATTCATCAACAATTGTGATAACTTGAACCGCACCCTCGAACAATTGAAATGGTCTAAATATATCCATGAGCAATTAAAAAGATTCAATATACCTCTATTTGTCTTTTACCATTACCGTGAGGGGTATCTTTTTTTTTAAAAAAAAATTACTTGTTAAGATTCATATTTGAACCAGAAGATAACAGTGAGCACGACCAGTTACTATGACTACATGTCTATCTAATGTATTGGCTCAGAAGAAAGCAACATTGACCATCTACCAAACTTCTAAATAATTTACTGATCAAAGACTGTAAGGCGGATTTATGGTCTAATAGGTACAGGGGCAGACCCACCTTGTTACAAGAGGTTTCAGTTGAATCCACTTCGTTGGGAAAAAATATTATTTTTATATGTTAATTTGACTGACAAAACGCAAATTTTAAGATATATAAAAGAATGCACCCACTTGAAGCAAGCGGAAGTTGTAGTGCAGCGGTGTAAGCGGGTTCAAAGTTCTCTTGTGACTAGTTCCACGTTCGATTCTCGGCGAAGTTTGTTTAATATAAAATTTTCAACGCCAGCTTTTTTGGTACTCATAACATAATTGCCTCAATCTCTGTTTGTAATGACTTTTGATATACTTGTACTCCATTACTTTACTTATGGTTTATTGTTATAATAAGTTAGTAAGTAGTACTAGTATTTATTTGTTGTGTTGCGTTAGCCTAATTGGCTGTTTTTGCTTTAAAAAAAAAAAAAAGATAAGGTTAGGTACTTCTTGTTTCAAAATTGATCATTCATTATTATTGTTCTCATTTTGTGCTTTAAGTTGTTAAATTTTGTGATTAACTAAAAACAATATTAAATTATAAATCTTAGAATTGAATGCTTAAAATAAAATATAAAATTTGAAGATGCATAATGACTGAAACTTAATGAGTTTTTATTGAATTATTTATGTATTCGTAAACTAATTAAACTAATAATATGATTTAAGAAATTTATAACTTGTAACATGCATTTTTCTTTTCTGAAAAAAGTGTAATATTTTTGTCGCTTTACTGATATGTTAATAATATAAACATAAACTAAAAACTACATTGATGTTTAGACCACATTATAAACCAAATAGGATGATTAACATGAAAAATAGAAGCACATTTAGTGTCTTAATAGTGCTCATTTATCGTGTCCAAGATCGTTGTTAGTATCAGCTATTGCTACAATTTTGTCGTTGGTTGAACCCACTTGTTCAAATTTCTGGGTCCGCTACTGAATAGGTAAAGGAAGACATTAGTCTCAAGTGAGTGTATGGTCTGTATATATTCGATGTTACAATAATATTGGGATTGTTTTCCAAATTTAAGTCGGGAGGTAAGCAAGTTATTATATTTTTGAAAAGGACAAAACTACTGAAGAATGGAACCGTATTTACCACTCCACGACAACTTAATTTGAGTCAATAAAATTAGCCCTCGTGGCCTTTATTAAAAAAAGAAAAGAAAAAAAGAGATGTCTAACTGAAGAATGGAACCATATTTACCACTTCACGACAACTTATTACTTGGTATAGATGGATAGGCAGTTGAGTACACCTTTAAATGTGAAGTTATGGGTAAATTTCACATATGGTCGCTCAACAATCACTTTTTTCCACCAAAGTCACTTAACTATCTTTTCTAATATAAAAGCCACTTAACTTTGAGTATAGTAACACAAAAGTCACTAAACTACTTTCCGGTGTCTCTAAACCACTTTCAGGTTAATAATTCAATTTTTACTCTTTTTTTTTAATAAAAATATAATAAATAAAAATTAATTAAAAAGATTCAACCCAATCCGACCCAAAACTCAAAACCCATTACATCTTGCAACTTGGTATATAGCAGTAAAATCTCATCATGTCAATGATGTACCCAAAGTCCAGAGATGGCATGATAACTTTGACATTGATCCAAGATCAAAATTTCCTGTAGAAGTATAAAAGGATGGGAAAAAAATTACTTTTTCTTTTTTACTTTGTAGCTAATCTCATACTCTAAAGCATTATATTAATCCGCATATCTTGAGTGATTGAAACTGAGAGTAAGTTATCAGACAATTTGCCCGAAAAAATCTTGACTTTAGTTAATCAACGGATAATAAAATGAAAAGCTAAAATTCTGCTCTTCGAAGCATTAAAAAAAGATCAGACATATATACATTCCCCACTTCCTACAATAATCAGAATTACAATTGAAACTATAATTACTAAATTCTCAATTCCGTTCCCTCAAATTGAATCATAAAAAAGCTATATCAATTCATCCTAAAACTTTGCTTTCTTATTTAGTGCATGTTTTAATATGAGTTTTGAGTTTTGGATCGGATTGGATTGAACCTTTTTAATTAATTTTTTTATTTATTATAATTTTTTTAAAAGAGTAAAAAATGAGTTATTCATTGGAAAGTGGTTTAATGATACCGAAAAATGATTTAGTGACTTTTCTGTTAGTATACTCAAAGTTAAGTGACTTCCGTAAAAAAAAGCGATTGTTATGCGACCGGTCGTGAAATTTACCTAAAAACTACTTTACTCAATCAAATTAAGAAGAAAAGGAGACATTATTGCACTATGTACGTGACATTAATGATGATTATCAAAAATATTTTAATATTTTATTTTTATACATAATATATTTCTTACAAAATATTATTACACAATATTTGAGTATGTTGTTATAGAGAGGTAATCTTACAAATATTGTACCGCTATAATGAATACCACCGCTATTATAGGTAGAATGCTGTTATTGAGAAGTAAAATATAACATGAAAAACGATTCCAGAGAAAATGATACCGTTATAGTGAAATGTTGTTATAACGAATGATAATTATAAAGAAGTTTGACTGTATTGACTTTCTTACAATGTTATTATCAATGTTCTAATAACCCTTTAACTTTTTTTTTTTTTTTAATTTTACAAATTTGAAATTTTATTATCTTGGTTCTAAGAGCAAGAGAAGAGGACGCAAATATCATTACCTTCATTTATTTAATACAAACAATTAAATAGTTACACACTCATTACAAACAAAAAAACCATCAATTTTTGGGAATGTCGTTTAGTGTCATATAAGTATTTGAGGAGAAACACAGAAAAAAAGTATTCAATTGTTATACGGCAAAACGGAAAAAGGAAAGATACTACTGTTCTTGACGAAAATGACGTCTAACAACTTATAGGAGATTTGTTTTTTTCCTTTTTTTAGATCAAAATTATAATCATCTCGTATTTGAAATTTATGAACTCCATTAATTTAGATTCATGTTGTATAAAGTTTATAAACGGCAAAGGCCTTTGGCTATCAATAAATCTGGATTCAGGATTTTGGTTAGTGAGTTCTGGATCATAATTTTTTTTTTCCTTCTTCAGTTGTGATATACTATCATCCAAGTACATTGGATGATGTTATTAATTCGAATATAGATTTGAACTCAAATTATTATATTTTTTGCCAAACGCGTAACTATAACAACGACTCCGCATCTCTGCCCCTATATTATAGAATTTTTTGTTCTCTAAATGCGATCCAATATATCACTATTGAAATAGTGTGTCTGTGATTTTTCAGTGATGTGGAGAGAACTGTTGAAACCTTGGTCTCCAAGGGATCACTTGTCAGTTGTCACTAGTTGAAGTGCAATATTTTTCATTTGATGTCGAAAACTGTTGAAAACTTTGGTCTCGAAGGGATCACTTGTTGTCACTTGTTGAAGTGATGTGGAAAGGGAATACTGTTGCAAACTTAGTCACGAAGGAAAGATCGCTAAAAGAACAAGAACAAACGGACAAAGAACATTATATTACAGATTCAAGGACATTATTAACTAAACGTTGGACAAAAAATAGTTTTATATTACAATTCTTACATTATTAGTAGGTGTTTTTTTTGGTTATAGATTACAAATATTTTTCACGCTATTTGAAATTTATGAAGTTGGAGTTGTGTTTGATTATTCTTTTTCCAAAGGAGAGAAGAGAAGATTTTATTTGGAACTTAGGAAGACAGAGTTCAAAAATAGGTTTAAAAACATTTTTTTCAATTTGGAATCCAATTTTAAGTTGGATTTGAAAATTTTATAACGAAACACTAATTTTAAAATAAAGTGAAGGGGAAATAACACTTTTAGTTCCTTTCTTATTGTGTTATTTCTATTTTAGTCACTGTGATATGTAACTAAGCACATTTAACCTTTAATTATATAATGTGTGTGCTCTTAGTCCTTGCGCTAAGTAGGCGTTTGGCCATGCGATTTCATATCATGAGATGAAATCCCAAATCATTCAAAAAGGCATGATTTGGGATTTCAAATCCTGATTTTAAATTTTTTAAATGTAACACTTGATTCATAAGTTTATATTTTGTAAAAAAAAAAATTACAATTACTCCCACCAACCATTTACCAACCTCATTAACTTCTACCGACCGTTATTTATGTTCGTACCATGTGAGAGAATTATATTAAAGAGTAATTACATTACTATTCAATGTTAAATTTTCCTTTTTATTGAACTAAAGTTTGATCAATTGATGTTTTATTTTTTAAAAAGGCCTTCTAGTAGCGTAAGAATTTTGCTATGAACTATGACTTGCTCATTTGGTAAGATTGTATAAGAATTAGAAAAATTTTCATAGTTTTCACAACTTGTGGATTTTTTATGTCTATAAGAAAAAAATACAACTTTAGAAATCTAAATTGCATGTCCTAACATGATTTTATCTCATGATTTCAAATCATGTCCAAACAACTTCTAACGGAAACCAAGTAAATCAACAGATGGTTAAAAATTAAAGAGGGCAATTTGGTAATTACTCTATTAATTTCAATGTGGACCCCAAAATTTTTTTAATCTTCTTCCTCAGTCAAAAGGGTCAACGTCTGTACTAAAATAAGATTCAATTTAATTAAACCCAGAAAAAAAAGGCTTAAATCAAATAGTGAAATTCCAAACCCTAAATATGATAATGCAAAGATGAGCCTCAAATTCATCACAAAAATTCCAGACCCACAAGCTAAATTGTGAATCCAAAAATATCCACCGTCAAACAAATGGAGTTGAAGAGGCAAAAAAAAAAAAAAAAAGAATAACTTTTTATGAAATGATGTTGGAGGATCGGTGCAAGATCCACTTATTATTCTAGATTTTTAACAATGATGGAAAAAAAAAAAAAGAGAAATAAAGGTGTCAGAATTATGGAATTTTCACAGAAAAGGGTAAAACATGAGGAATGGCTAACACAACATCATTAGATTAAAGGGGAAAAGCAAAAGAAAGTTTCTTTTTTCTGCAATCATTTTTACTTGTTTTGTTGGGATGGTTTTCTTTTTCTACAATCATTTTTGCTTGTTTTGTTGGGATCTTTTTCTCTTTACTTTTTCCAACATTCTTGTAGAGGTTGACCTGTTTGAGGAAGATAAAAAAGTTTGGGGTCCACATTGAAATTAATGTAATTACTGAATTGCCCTCATTAATATTTAACAATTCGTTGATTTATTTGGATTCTGTTAGTGTAAGAACTAAAAGCATACACATTACTTAATTGAAAAGGTTAAATGTGCATAATTACATATCACAAGGAATAATACAATAATACAGGGACTAAAGATGTTATTTTTCCTAGAGTGAAATATTATTCCGGGAAAAGTAAATAATTCTCATGGCCAATCGGGCCCTTAATAGTTAACCCCCCCCCCCCAAAAAAAAGAGAGGTGGGGGGCGTTTCTTAATATTTACATTAGAGCTAAGGGTCAAAACACACTCCAACTATCATTTTTTTTTTAGTTTCATATCTAAACTATCAGAAGGTTGAGAAAACTACCTAAACTATCACTGTAGTTTGCAAAACACACCTACTAAATGTGTGAACTCACTCTTCAAAAGGCAAGTGAAGCTGAAATTTTCTCAAAAAAAAAATTGTTCACATGCCATAAGTAATGTTGTGGTGGCATCTACATGGAAATTAAAAAATAATATTTTTTTATAAAAAAATAAAAAAAAACTGCATTATTTTTTTTAAAAAAAAGATCAGCATTTTTGTTAAAAAATAAAAATGAAAAAATAATAAATTTTGTATAAAAATATCAAAAAATTTAGAAATCAGAAAAAAAATGATTTAAAAAATGGAAAATTTTATTTTAATAAAAAATGTGAAAACTAAATAATCAGTTTTTTTTTAAATAACTTTTCCATTTTTTAAACTATTTTTTTTATTTTTTATAATTTTTTATAATTTTTTTACAAAAATTAATATTTTTCAGTTTGATTTTTAAACAAATAGTTTTTTTTTTTTAAATTTCCATGTAGGTGCCATTGTGACATTATTTATCCACGTAGACAACACTTGACAACATTTTTATAAAAATGGGGAGTATAGACCACATACCATTTAAGAATAATTTGAGGTGTGTTTTGCAAACTAGATAGTGATAGTTTAGGTAGTTTTCTCAACCTTCTGATAGTTTAGGTATGAAACTAAAAAAAAAAATGATAGTTGGAGTGTCTTTGACCCTTATCTCATTTACATTACATTATTAATTCATGTATTACAATTTTTGCATAACTTGTTTTTAGACCAATCAATTCCTTGTTACTACTCAATATCGTAATTATAGTATTAAAGGATATGTAAGAATGATTGGATTCATCCACTCTTCAGTACAGGTACTCGATTTTGAGTTTTGAAAATAAATAATTTTTTAGTAGGTGTTTGGTCATGAAAATCAAATATTTTTTTCACTTTAGTAGGAGTTTTGGAGTTGAAGATGGAGCTGCGTTGGGTTATAGTTTTTGCAAAGAATATTTGGTTGTTTGAATGTACTGAGAGTGAAAACAGGGTTTTAGCTGTTTTTCAAATTTCAAATACAACTTCAATTTGTATTTGGAATTTTCATGGCCAAACGCTGATTATCAAATAAAGTGAAAAAAAGTAAAATATTCTCATGGCCAAACGGCATGATACGCGTCTAAATTTATCGAGTAGTTAAATTCACTAATACCAAAAAGATTAGACCACATTTGTAATTGAGGCGAACTCCATAGATCAAAAACTATTTCATCCCAAGAACAACCTTAGAAATTGTCTTTTTTTCTCCTTGTTTCTTTATTATTTGATAAATTTGTTAGACAGTTAGGTTGAGAGGGCTATTATATTTTGAATCATTTATATCATTCATTTGCTTCATAGAATTTTATCTGATTATATTTTAACACACTATTATATTCCTTGCAATTAATTGATTACAAATCAAGCAAACATCTTTTGAATTTCTCTATGTTGGTTGCAAAATTAGTTAAATGACATACTTTGTTCCAGTTCGTAGTCAATTAAATGAACCTTCACTCATCTAATTATAAGCATCAACGAACTCAAGAAGCCCCCCCCCCCCCCCTCGCGCCTCTCACCCTCCCTCCCAATACACCACTACTTATAAGTTAATACAGAAAAGGACCGGCCCTTGATCTATTGGCTTGGGGCTAAAATATTCCTCGTTTACGTATTAGATCATAAATGCACTTACCATTATCGCTTGGTTCAAGTATACCTCTTAACAATTAAAAAAGTTTAAAAATACCCTCGCACCAACGACGTAAGTGACGTGGGGGCATACTTGAATCTATTTAGTTGCCTAGAGGTATATCCGAAGCATTTCAATCGTTCAAGGTATGCTTCAAACTATTACATTTGTTGTTGAATATGTATAATTTATCCATTTGGCATAAGGTACAACTATTGGAAAATATTAGTAATAAATATAGGTTAAAAAATAATATTAGCATATCATGTCTCTCTAAAAGAAAATGACATAATACATAAACAGACCCTCCAATTTGGCTTTAGCTGGCAAGTATGACTTCCAACTTTGGGTAACACAAGTAGGTACCTCAACTTGTCTAAAATTGAACACGTATAACGAGTTTTTGGTAGGTCACGGGCGTGAATTACGCTCGCTCCTACGTGGATTAGTGACCCATTTAGAGGCTGCCAACTATTTTACACGAAGATTAAAGAATAAAAGAAAGTTTTTTTTTTTGTTTTTTTTGTTTGTTTTTGAATAAATTTAATGAAGAAAAGAAGTTTTTTGGGTGAGAAAAAATTGCTTCCGTTCAAGTTCTTCGCCATCCTTATTTCGCACTAAAACTTCACTGATCAGAACTCAGTTTTTGGGATAAGGGGTGATTCTCTTCTTTCATTTTCACATGAAATATTTCACCACATAGGAAATGATGTAATGCGATATTGAACAAATACGTGATTTTTTTATGGTAACAATATGTAAATATTACCATACAAAACAAAACTAATTACACCTAAGGAGCATTCGATATACTCATCAGACCTCAGTGTCTAGCTACAAAGTCTCTCAATAAGATTCTCACATTTCCTAGCCTTCCTAGTTCCTCTCAACATCAGTAATCTTTCTCCAATTACAATTTTCATTTGCTATACTACAAAATTTGTATTTAGCAGTGTGGTCTCTAAAAAATTTCCAGTTTCTGGCTGTCCATATACAGTAAACTAATGCTCCTATCACAGCTGCTGCTATTTCCTTCTTGAAACTGGTCCAATGCTTCTGCTTGATCTCCTGCAAGGTTCCATTTATGTCCAGGTGAGGTAGGTGTATATTGGTCCAATTTCCCACTGCATTCTATATTTCCACTGCCCATGGACACTCCAGGAACATGTGCTTACTATCTTCTGGCTGCTTCATGTCACATAATACACATTCATCAGATTCACAGTTAAGTCCCATACTTATTAGTCTTCTTCTGGTTAACAGTCTACCTTAAGTAGCCAACCATAAGATGAACCTGTGCTTTGGCTGCAGTACCTTACTCCATATAAGTGCACTTGCCTCTAAAACAATTCCAGTTCCTACCATGTCCTGATAGCTTTTAGACATAGAGTACTTACTATTGCTGGTAAGGGCATACCTGTTTGCAATATACCAGTTCTGCATTCCTAACTTTAGCTTATTCAGTTTTTTCCAGTACCAACTACAATCAGTTGGAGCTATATAATCCCAGAAACAATCTGTATCTTTCATATATATTCCATGGATCCATTTGACCCATAGCAGTTCCTTGTCATTCAAAAGTACCCAAATCAGTTTCCTAACAACAGCCATATTCCAGGTTCTGCAGCATTTGATATTCAAACCTCCTTGTTTTTTTGGTTGACATATCTTTTCCCATGCTACTAATGCTAATTTCCTTTTGTCTTTTGAACCACCCCATAGAAAAGTTCTGCATTGTCTATCTACTTCTTTCACTACACTCTGAGGCAAGATGAATACTGCACCCCAAAAAATATGCACAGAAAAGAGGATGGAATTTATTACTTGTAATCTGCCAGCATAAGACAAATGCCTAGTCGAGGTGCATCTGATCTTGGCAGTTATCTTCAAACACAGTTGTTGGCAGTCAATCTTGTTCCATTGCTTGGGAGATAATGGGAGCCCAAGGTATCTTATAGGAAAGGATCCTATAGAGAATCCTGTTATTCCAAGCAGTCTATCTTTCATACAAGCAGTGATCCCAGCTACATATAAACTTGATTTATCAGGGTTAGCCTCCAAACCAGTTACCTTAGAAAAATATTTCAATGCTTCTATGATTCTCTTAACAGATTTCTCATTTCCTTTGCAAAAGATCATGAGATCATCAGCAAAGGTCAGATGGGTGAGTTTCTGTTCTTTGCACATGGGGTGATACCTGAAGTCCGACAATTGACTCATTTTCCTCCAAATTCTAGCCAAGTAATCCATGATTAGCACAAATAGAAGAGGGGAGGTTGGGTCTCCTTGCCTCAAACCTCTTCTTCCTTCAAAATATCCCCATCCTTCTCCATTTATTTTAACAGAGAATCTTGTAGTGGTTACACAAACCATGATCATCTTAGCAAACTTTTCAGGGAAACCATAGCCTACAAGCATTTCATGAATGAATTCCCATTTGACCATGTCATAGGCCTTCCTCAAATCAATCTTCATTAGACATCTAGCAGATGAGTTCTGTCTATTATAGTGCCTTAGTATGTCATGACACATTAAAACATTATGGACTAATGATCTACCTCTCACAAACGTAGCTTGTGTGTCACTGACTAGACTAGGCAGCACAGCAGTTAGTCTCACACATAACATTTTGGATATGCATTTAAACAGTACATTGCAGCATGAAATGGGCCTGTATTGGCTTGCTTGTTCAGGATTGGTTACCTTTAGGATCAAAGATATCATGGTAGCATTCAGTTGTTTCAGCATTTGCCCATTCTGCATGAATTCCAAAATAGCATCACATATATCTTCCCCTATAACATTCCAAGCAGCCTTGTAAAAGCCGCTCCCATATCCATCAGGCCCTGGGCTTTTGTTTTCATTGATACTAAACATTGCCTGTCTAACATCTTTTGTAGTATAAGGCTGAACCAAGTTGTACTTCTGTTCCTCTATGAGTTGAGCCCCTTGCGAAAATATGTCACCGGATGCTTTGCTTCGAAGCCAATACGTGAATTTTTTAAACTCATATATATTGTATGAATTGGGAGAAATTTGCAGAATGGGGAAGAAAGAGTGCTGATAGAGAAATAAGGGGATTGGGTTTAGGTGCAAAATTTGATTTGAGAATTGGGGATAAATTTAGAAGGGGTTCATTAAGGGTATAATGGTCATTTCCCATTTTATTTTATTTTTTACTGTTGGAGACCGCAGATTTGAGCTCTAACTCACGTGAGGTCGAATGTATCTCACACGAATTGTCATGTAGAACGCACGGGTATACATGTTCAACTTTAGACAAGTTGAGGTGCCTACTTGTGCACATCCAAAGTTGAAACTCATACTTACCAGCTGATGCCAAGTTGTAGGGCCTGTTTATGCATTGTGCCAAAGAAAATTATGTGTAACAAAATTGAAGAAGTAAGATCCAGGATAGAATCATAGATCGAAAGGATTGAATAATAATAACTTTTGTAACAATTGCGTACATATACATTATAAATCCCTTCAACCCTTTCAGTGAAATGCGCAAAAGAAAAGGAAAGAGAATCCATGGACCAACCGACCCATCACCTCAACCCCGTGTGTACTACGAGATCACCCCATGGGCGCCATTGATATGTAGGGTTTCACGGGACCCTAGAACCTGTATAGTAAGTGAGTGCTTTTCAAATAGAATTATCTTTACTTTATTAGCTTCACATGTTTTATTTTCTTGTCAGAGTAGGCATCTAAATTATACATTTACTCACGCATCTTTGTTTGAGAGATAAAGTGTACATATTCATCAACATTGTGACTTGAAACATACCCATGAACAATTGAAATGATCCAAATGTATCTCTAAACAATTAAAATGGTCCATATATATCTTCATATTGTATACTCTTTCAATTTATGTGAACCATTTGACTGGCCACGAAATTTAAGGAAAAAGAGAATACTTTTAAACTTGTGGTGTAAAATGAGTCACAAATAGGTTCATATGAATTGAAATGGAAGAAGTATATTTGATGTCACTTGTTAAATGACTGGCCTTCCTTTTCACCTGCTCCAAAGAGTCTGGCTTCCAAGGTTTTGTTGTGAATAGACCACCAGACGGACCAGACCAAGTTGAAGTAATTGGGCCTGGGGAGGATTTATGCAAGAGCCAAACGATAAAACGGCCCAACAAATTGTTGTTTGAATATTGTGAAAGACGCTCATCAATATCACTAGGCTGTAAGACTTGATAGTTCGATCTGATTTAATTTCCTTGACAAAGTAATCTGAACATTCCATTTTTCCCTATATACAGTCAGACCTTTCTATAACAACGATCCTCTATAACAATATTTCACTATAACGCTCAAATTATTTTTTGAACTGATTTTTCATGTTATATTATATTATATTATATGTTCTCTATAGCAACATTTCGTTAAAGCAGCCAATGCCGTTATAGAGAGGTTTCCAATGCCGTTATAGAGAGGTTTGAGTGTAATTCATGTTTACCAGAATTGTGCAAGATTAATTAATAGAATTGTACAATATATATACTTACCAGATATAGTTGCTATATAAGTACTGCTCTGTTGCTTGGATGTTTTGTGGAACCATTTTTTCCCATTTGAACTAGGAGATTTTGACAAATTATCAAGTGAAAGAAGAGAAGAAATGCGTGAAACTACATAAGCTCAGTTCAGTTAGTATAAGAGGCAGGATTTTTATCGAGGGGATGCAAAAAATAAACATGTGAATAGACAAAAGGATTAAACAATATACAAAAAAAAGACTTTTGACCTTATTGACTCATTGACACAATGTAATTTTCCAATGGAGGGGTTCGAATGAACTCTTTTCCTCTTCCCTAGCTTCGTCCCTATTCTAGCAAAAGATGTTTGTCAGCTTTTTTATTAGTCTACTATAATAAGTCCAGGAATATGAGCAATTTTCTAGTAATCCCCGCTTTGACTGTCCTTAAGCTTCACAGTGATTAAAAACTTTTCAGGCATTTGTTCCAGCGACAAATACTTAAGCTTGCTCAAATTCTCAATCCCAAAGGGCAACTCCTTCATTAATTTGCAGTCGCGCAATTGAAGCTCATCAAGGCAAGGCATTGCACGCTCTTCCACTTTAATCTGTCTCAGTTTTGTAAAGTGCAGAACACTTAAGCTTTTCAGTTTCTTGAATCCACCTGCCCTGAACCTCAATACTTCGCCTTCGTAAGCCTGGTCTAGCCTTAGTTTTAAAAGGTTGGGCAAATCTTGAAGAGTTTCTTCTATTGCATTATCCGCTAACTTGCTCCATTTTAAATAAACAACGACTAAGGCGTGAAGAGACGTCACCTTGAAGCTCTGATACCATGATGAATCTCATTAATGGAGTCTTAGACAGTGTAAACGAGAAGAAATGGAAGAATTATATTGAGAGAGTGAAGAACAAAATTGAGAGAGAAGAAACTGTTTCAATCTTCATAGAGAGAGAATATCTATACAGTCTAAAACAAATTGAAACTAACTACCACTATTTATATTTAAGCTAACCGACTATATCAACAAACTTCTAACTAACTAACTTTGACTACTAATTACAATCAGTTAACTTAACCACTAACTTGGTGCCAGCTCACTAACAACTCATTTGACAGCTCACTTCAGCATCATCAAAAATATTCGTTAAGCATTAATGGAAGAAATAATTTACTAGAAATACAGATAATGTGTTATCCATATATAATTTAGTTAAACAAAAGCTACATGTGGATGGAGTGTATATTAAGTTATAGGTTCAACTGAATTCAGTATCTAAGTGTAGTGAGTTAAAGTGGATGGATAAAATATACCTGAGAATATTTACGGCCTTCTTGGAGAGATGTCCCAAAATTAGAATGGAACTAGAAGTTGGACGTTGATGGATGGGTTTATGGCCGGTATTGGTGCAGGTGCAGGTGTTGGCTCATGTTCATCGGCAATATTGATATTGTTGTTCCGGCACCGGCGTATGATAGTGTGCAAGTACCACCATGCCATGCTTACAATAGCATAAATCAACGCAAATTTGAGAGCTACCTTAATTGTAATGTGAATGTTAAACTCCATGATAACTAAAAAGCTTAATTATGCTTAACTCTGATACATACGCGTTTAGCTTTATAGCGCTTTAGATTGAGAAATTATATTAAGATACCTTCATTCTTCATTTGCTTCATTTGCTTTAATTAAGAGCACATTAATTGTTATACTAGGATACGCTTTCCAACTACTCCTAGAGCAAATGTAAGCCATCCATCATTTCAAATACTAATATTTTAATGGGATTAGAAAAATAAGGTAAAAATTGTAAATATTCATTTGCTCTTAGCTTAAGAGTGCTGCACTCTACACATTAATTGTTGTACTGCCAAAATGACCCGTGATAATCGACATCCAAATGGTCCAACTAGTCCTTAGAACAAACTCAGACATCGCAGATTCACAATAGGGGAAATTTTATGACGTCATTGTGTTGAGGATTTTTTCCCTTAACATGGAAAATGATGGGTGGGTCCCACATTATTTAATCAAAATTAATCTATCTATCTATATCTATCTACATTATTATAAAAACATGAATATAAATGTTGATTGACCAAAATATTCTTTAGATATTGGTAGACTTATATACCCTTTTAGTCAAATTCTATCTTGTTTCTACTGCCTATTTTGGTATATAAAACAAAACCACAGTTGAAAATAGAGTTTTAATCAAATTTAACTTCCCAATCGCAAACTAATTAACTAAAGAATATTTGTTACCACTATAATTCTTGGACACGATTAAAAAGTACAAAGGCAAGAAAAGGAATTTAAAGTCTTCGAATTCAACAACTTTTTTTTTTTAATTAAAGACATATTGCCGAATTTATGACTCTTAATTAATAATAATCTTATGTTGACAATATATACTATGTAAGTTCTTGGCATTATTCTTCATTTATTAGTGTTACTTTTCCATCCTATCTTCTTACAGGGTACGGTGATCTCATACGATCTTTAGAATTACAACAAATAAAATGAATGATATAGAAATGTGTTAGTGGAGTTAATTTAAAAAATTATTTTTCTTAGTAATAATTTTCAATATATAATGAAAATAAATACAATATATGGTCATAAGCTAGCTCAATTCCTATTTTAGTCCTAACATTTTCTCTGGGCCCTGCTAAAGCGCGGAATGTTTGTGCACCGGGCTGTCCTTTTTTTTTTTTAAATATATTTTTCCACATAGATAAAAATATAAAGGATATACACCAAAATACAATATCTTAATTAGAAGTATTATGTGGATACGATCGAATAGTATTTCTGCACTCATAAAATAAATAATATATAATCTCAAATAACATTATCTAACATTTGTTATGATTGTCGAGGAATAACATGCGAGGCTATGATTGTCAAGGAATAACATGCGAGGCATGCTCATATAGACTAGTTATTACAAAAGCATGAATATATCCTTCAAATATTGGACGACTTTTATACCCTTAACGAGCTCTAATCCTATTTCTTTTGGACATACTTCTTAAACCTAAAACTATAAACCTAATAGCCCTAAAAATTTAATTGACTATACCCTTTTAAAGCTAAATAAAATAAAATCAATGAATGTCAAATAAAATCGAAATATTTAGACTTTGCCTAATTGTGAACTTTTTGAATTAAAAAAGAATTGTGACCGCTTATATTATTTAAACATTCTGGTGATCAGCATTGGACTAAATCGAAATATTTCGACTTTGCCTAATAGTGAACTTTGTGAATTAAAAAAGAATTGTGACCGCTTATATTATTTAAACATTCTGGTGATCAGCATTGGACTAAATCCATGTTCATATTGATCACGTAAGACTTCTATCACCAAGATAAATCTTTTACATTAACTATGTTCCACTTACTAGAAAATCCTGATAAATCGACAATGGAACTAAATCTATTCATATTCAAATTGACTTAAGACTTTTATCACAAAGACAAGTCTTTACATTAACTATATTAACCAACTGGGCAGTCACAAAAGTTTATTGAACAAGCAGTGCAACTGAATAAAGAGTCCAAACCAGACATGCATGCGATTTGGTGTCCAAATTAACAAGACAATTATAGTAATAAAAGCACTTCTTCAATTTTGTTTGCAGATTTGAGGGTTTTTTTTTTCGCAAGTCTTCTATTCCACATTCTCCATTATAAATTTTTTAAGGAGTCTACTGTATTATTTTTAAGCTTCGTGTACTATTACAAAAAGAAGATAATAAAATTCAGTAGACTTCTTGAAAGATATTGCTTCTTCTGATTATTATACTTTTTAGTTTATTATTTTGCTTGAGAGGTATCCGTTGAATCGAAAAGGATCTTTTTCTTGGTTAGCTAGGAAGCTGAAGCTACTTCGAAAGAGATGACAGGCGAACAATTTTTTTATTTTTTTATTTTTTTAAAGTAAGGTAATGCGTTATCACTTTATGTTTGTGTTTGTGAATTGGTCTTTAAGATTTGCATCTGTTGAAATATTCTTCAAAGTGAGTTACTTTAGTTGAAGCTTTCAATTTTGATATTCGTATTCAAATTGATGATTACATGCATAAGTTATGAAGTTTGCCAAAGGAAAAACTAAAACTCATTAATCATATTTTGTGCTGGCCAAAATTTTCTAATGTTTGTTTAGAGAATGAAAAATATTTTTGGAAAAGACTACTTATTAAATATTGATAATAAAATAAGAAAATCGGAGAGATATTCCATCGGTAACCTTATTTTTCTAGGAGTACTTTTGTGATTGAACATTGCTTTGTCTGTGTAAAATTCTTTACTTCTAACTCAGAAAATGATTAGGTATTTATTAGACCATATGTCATATATGCTTTAGGATTAAGACCGCTTAAATTTACGACTTTGAAATCGACAAAATTCGCTAGATTTACCATATGTCTGTAGACACCGAAATTTAATCGAACTTAAATCCACAAATTAATTTGGATCATATTCTAAATTATAAATGTATTGGTCCAAACAAATATTATGGGCTAACATAATCGGATTTATTGTTTAAATCCAACATGTATGGACTTAGTTGAAACACCAATTCAATTGGGCTAGTCTATCTTGTCGGACTTCACATGATGAGCCCACTTTATTAGCCCAAGGTCCATGCCATGTGTCAGATGACGTGGCGCGCCAAGTCAAATCAAGGACCAATAAAATCATGCCACGTGCATAAATGACACAGCATGTCAAGTCAATAGAAGAACCAATCAAATGTCGCCAAGTGTTCAAATGACATGGTTCAACCAATCATCTACAAACCCTAGCTCTCCCCTACAACTATAAATAGGGGTCTTCATAAAGTCAAAAGAAGGAGAGATAGACATAGAGAAGCTCTCAGCCGCAAGTCTTCCACATACTAAGAAGTCTTCGCTCCAAGTGGTGAGCCGCAAGTTTCCATACCTCTACGTTTGTGATTAAAGCTCGGCTCCGCATTCGTAGTGAAATATCAACAACAAGTGATTCGTCCATTCAAGAACAAGCAAAAGCCCTTGATTGACGGCCGTATCATGAGGAGAAGAATCAGAGGATTACATATTTTTATTTAAGATTTCATAAAGATTGTAACCCCCGCGCAAATTCTTGAAATCAAATATTATTCTTTGTCGCTATTTTTCTTGTCTTGATTATTATTTTCAGGAACGAAAGATTAGTCGTTACAAATTTGGCACGCCCAGTGGGACAATCTTTACCTCTCATCTCTTCTCTCCAATAGTCGAACTTCAAAAACACTAAGATGGCTTTCAAGAAGGTCAACTCGAAATCCGCATCCGCAAAAACTACCGGATCCAAATTCTCCGTTGCTGTTGAAAACATCCTAGATGTTATTGAGGGGAGCACCAGACCTGTCACAAGGAACCAAGCCAAATTGCTATGGCAACGAGTTCCGCAAGCACAGCCTGAATCTGTTGTCGTCTTTGGTTCGTCTTCCGCAAACACCACAGAAGAAGGGGAGAATGTCGCCAAAATGGTGGAGAGGGTTCTCGCCCAACTTAGTTTATCTAAGCCCAAGAAATCCATCAGGCAAGCTGACGATGACGTCTTGAGCACTGGATCTACTTCGCATAGCATGTCCGTATCCTATGTTCGCGAAAATCTGTGTTATTCTTCTTCATCTATGATGGTGATGCATGCGATGATGACCAATGCTTCAACTATTGAAGAACAACTCGCGAGCTTGACAAAGGCAATTGGAGACTTGACCAAATATGTGCAAGATCAAGATAATCGAATTGTCAAGTTGACAGACAGGTTTGATAGTGTGATGGAGGGGGATTCGAATCATGCCCCTGGAAAACGTCCGCAAGCACAAGAAAGGATTGAATCTCCCGCAAAACAAGTGGAACATGCTTCAGAAATCCAAGTTTCCTCTGAAGGGATGATTCCAATCAATCAAATAAAGGAGTTCATCATGGGGACCATCAAGGATAAATATGATGTTTCCGCAAAATCATCCCTTACATATGCGAAGCCGTACACTGCAAGGATTGATAGCTTGAAGATGCCTGCCGGTTATCAACCCCCAAAATTTCAGCAGTTTGATGGCAAGGGAAATCCGAAGCAACATGTGGCACACTTCATTGAAACATGCAACAACGCTGGAACATATGGTGATTACCTTGCCAAACAGTTTGTTCGTTCCCTTAAAGGTTATGCTTTTGATTGGTACACAGACCTTGAGTCTGGTTCCATTGATAGTTGGGAGCAAATGGAGCAGGAGTTTCTCAACCGCTTCTATAGCACAAGATGCACCGTAAGCATGGTGGAACTTACAAACACTCGCCAGCGAAAGGAAGAACCAGTTATTGACTTCATCAATCGATGGAGGCATGCAAGTCTAAACTGCAAAGATAGACTCAGCGAAGCTTCGGGAATAGAGATGTGCATTCAAGGTATGCATTGGGGTATCACCTATATCTTGCAAGGCATAAAGCCTAAGACTTTTGAAGAATTGGCCACTCGTGCTCATGACATGGAGTTAAGCATGGCGTCAGTCGGAAGTGAAGCGCCGCCGGTCTACGAATCCCGCAAAGGTAAAGACAAGCAAGAAGTAAAGAAAGCGGGGAGATATTTTTCCAAGACCGAAAACAAAGAATCCATGAACGTTAATGTTGCACCTGTGAAGTTCACCACTAAAGTAAGCAAGAAGCAGAGCGTGAAGTCAACTTTTTTGGAGGATAGAGCGAACAGAAAACCAACTTTGAAGGAGATGCAAGAGAAGGATTATCCATTCCTTGATTCAGACGTTTCTGCAATCTTTGATGAACTTCTTGGGCTGAAACTTTTTGAGTTACCCGAGATGAAGCGGCCGAATGAAGCAGGGAGAACTGATGAACCGAATTATTGCAAGTACCACCGATTGATCGGCCACCCTATAGAGAAATGCTTTGTCTTCAAGGATAAAGTTATGGAGCTAGCCCGCGAAGGAAAGATTTCACTTGAAGATGAGAAAGAAAGTGCAAATCAAGTTGGTGTCACAATTAGCTCACTCGATCCAGTCATGACCTGCAACTTTGTTGAAGGATATGGAGAGAAAGACATCCCGAACATATGTCTGGCAGGAATGATTAAGTTTGGAGACTTCGAACCAGTTAATGTGAATGAAATGTTTTCTTTTCTTACATCGAGCGATATTGTGTCAGTATAAGAAGGACCGTCTGAAGAAGACGAAGACCAAAGTGGTCATCTTGATGATGGGGGTTGGACTTTCGTAACTCGTCGCAAGCACCGCAAAACAGGTTCGCGAAAGGATTCAGTGAAACGACAAACTAAGGGAAAGAAGGTGAGTAAACCTGAAACAAAAAATCCAGCTAAGCACCCAAAGAAGGAGAAAATAGGAGGGCGGTACTACCAAGAACCACGTCGTCCAATAACATTAGGAGAATACTTGCCGAGTTGGTTTCACACCAAATTCGTCATTGATGATGTAAAAGCTTCATGTTGTACCGTTGATGAGAAGGAAGCGAAAAACGTGACCTCGTCATGACCATCATCAGAAGACTCTGCAAAGTCATCTCCTGAAGTCATAGATGCGTGCATGGCCAAAATCACATTCACCGATGATGACCTTCTACTCGGCGACATACCTCATAATCGCCCTTTATTAATGTTTGGGTTTGCACGTGACCAAAAGGTGAACAGAATCCTAATCGATGGTGGATCTGGAGTTAACATCCTTCCTATTCACACAATGAAGGAGCTTGGAATCGCAATGGAGGATCTTTCCGCAAGTCGTTTGACGATCCAAGGATTCAACCAAGGGGGACAAAGAGCCATAGGAGCTGTCAAAATAGACCTCACCATCGGCGAGTTGCAATCCAGCGCGTGGTTGCATGTGATCGATGCAAGGACTTCATATAACATCTTGCTCGGTAGGCCTTGGGTACATGAGAACAAGGTGATCCCCTCTACCTACCACCAGTGTTTGAAGTATCATGAAGACGGAGTTGAAAAGAAGATTATGGCCGATGATAATCCCTTCACTGAAGCTGAAGCACACTTCGCCGATGCCAAGTTCTACTTAAAGAAATGTGCCGCAAAAGTTGATGAAGTTGCGATAAAAGATAGTTTATGAACCAAAATGCAAAGGTGGCTGCTTGTACGGAGAAGGTAGCAGTTACGGAAGATCAAAGGTCCTTCGATGTCAATAAGTTGCCCAACACAAATGGCGCTTCTTCGAGTAAGAAAGTGACTTCTGTTCTTCGTTATGCTCCAAAGGCCAAAAAGGACGAGGGAAACATGTTGGGAGGACTAATCATTCCTATCAAGCAGATCGACACAATAATGTCATCTACGAAATTACTCGGAAAATTTGTGGCTAGCAGCTCGCTACAAAATGAAGCACTCCCTACGAGGCGTACAGGTGAAGGTTTCGATCCAAATGCTTACAAACTACTCGCAAAGGCTGGATACAATCCTTGCGAACCATCAAAATTAGGGAAGCTTCCGATGGAACCTGCGGCGAGGCAAAAACGTGAAGGTTTGGGGTATAAACAACCCCCACCAGTTCGCATCTCCATAAGAAGGGCAAGTAATAACTACATCACTGCAGAAGAGGAACCTCTTGCTTCTAACAAAAGGCCGTCTGTCTTCGACCGACTGGGAAAGTCGACCGCAAGAGTTTCTGTATTTGAGAGGTTAGGACCAATGAAGAATGGAAGCAAGATTCGGAGAAACCACAAGCGTATGAAATCATCAGTTTTTCCCAAATCTCAAAATATCTCAAAAGATTTCCGAAGTCTGATCCCTTCTAGGATGAGGCGGCAAACGGGTCTTGTGGTCTCATGTGGAGAAGTGATAAAAGCAAAGTCGCATGTTGTGGTCTACACCAAGGAGCGGGATGAAGATAAAGAAAGTGTTGGCTCTTCATATCACGTTGCTATACAAGATGAAAGGGATACTTTATCTCCAATAAGGGTTGGTGAAGAGTTGGAGGATGTTTCTTGGTGTTACCATATATCTGTCGATGATGGCGAACCTCAAGAAGATGAAGACGCTAAGGATGCTCCGCCCGAATTTGAAGAAGGGGAAAAACGACAGTCGACGCATTGAAAGAAATCAACCTTGGCACTGATGAAGATCAAAGGCCTACTTATGTAAATTCTTTACTTGCAGTCGATGAAGAGAGTGATTATGTTGAATTACTTAAAGAGTATAAGGATGTATTTGCTTGGAGTTACAAAGAGATGCCTGGCTTAGACCCTAAAGTTGCGGTCCATCATCTCGCTGTCAAGAATGGCACACGTCCTATCAAACAAGCACAACGACGTTTCAGGCCCGAATTGGTTCCCTTGATCGAAAATGAAGTTAACAAGCTTATTGAGGCTGGTTTCATTCGCGAAGTTAAGTTCCCCACATGGATTTCGAGCATTGTCCCTATGAGAAAGAATAATGGACAAATTCGAGTATGTGTTGACTTTAGGGATCTCAACAATGCATGCCCTAAGGATGAATTTCCACTTCCTATTGTTGAGCTTATGATTGATGCCACTACTGGATACGAGGCGATGTCCTTCATGGACGGCTCATCTGGTTATAACCAGATCCGCATGTCACCTAAGGATGAAGAGCTTACCGCATTCCGCACTCCTAAAGGTATTTATTGCTACAAATTAATGCCTTTTGGCTTGAAGAATGCTGGAGCAACATACCAAAGAGCTATGCAAAATATCTTCGACAACATGCTTCACAAAAACGGCGAGTGTTATGTTGACGATCTGGTGGTAAAATCAAGAAAAAAGAGTGATCACTTGCAAGACCTGAGAATGGTGTTTGACCTACTACGAAGGCACCAACTCAAAATGAATCCTTTGAAGTGTGCATTTGGGGTTACCTCCGGAAAATTCCTTGGCTTTGTCGTTCGACATCGGGGGATAGAAATTGATCAAGCCAAAGTAGATTCAATCGTGAAGATGGCCGAGCCAAGAAACATCCATGAGTTGAAAAGTCTGCAAGGGAAGTTGGCGTATCTTAGGAGATTCATCTCAAATCTAGCAGGGAAATGTCAACCGTTCAGTCGTCTCATGAAGAAAGGTGCTCCTTTCGAATGGGACCAAGCTTGTGCCAACGCCTTTGAGAGCATCAAAACTTACTTGACCAAATCTCCAGTTCTAGCGGCTCCTGTGCCTGGAAAGCCATTGATACTATACATATCGGCAAGAGAAAGTTCAGTTGGAGCACTCTTAGCCCAAGAGAATAGCAAAGGGAAGGAAAATGCCCTTTACTACTTGAGTAGGATGATGACGCCAAATGAGTTGAAGTATTCGCCGATTGAAAAGTTGTGTCTGGCCTTAGTCTTCTCGATTCAGAAGATGAAACACTACTTTCAAGCCCATGTAGTTCGTCTTATTTCCAAAGCAAACCCCATCAAATTTGTGATGTCGAAACCTGTCCTTAGCGACCGACTAGCAAGGTGGTATCTCTAATTTCAACAATTTGAGATTGTGTACGTTCCTCAGAAAGCTGTGAAAGGGCAAGCATTGGCGGATTTTCTAGCAGACCATCCGATACCCGATGACTGGGAATTAACTGATGAACTACCCGATGAGGATGCGATGGTCATTGAGATTCAACGGCCTTGGAAGATGTATTTTGATGGTGTTGCACATTGCGAAGGAGCTGGCGCTGGTGTGATATTTGTCACTTCTTAGGGGGAGGTCTTACCGTATTCCTTCACTTTAACACAATGTTGCTCTAACAATGTTGCAGAATATCAGGCACTCATACTTGGGCTTGAAATGGCTGTTGATATGAAGCAGTTACAATTACAAGTCTTTCGAGATTCTGAATTGGTAATCAATCAATTGTTGGGTACCTACGAGGTCAAAAAGCCAGAATTGCGTCCCTATCATCACTATGCACGAAAATTAATTGGGTGGCTCGGCAACGTAACTCTCCAACACGTGCCAAGAAAGGAAAATAAGAAAGCTGATGCTTTGGCTACTTTGGCTTCAACATTGACTTTGCCTGACCAAGCGCAAATCACTATCTGCCAGAAATGGATAGTACCGCCAGAGGACGATGAGGATGAAGAAAGCAAACTCGAGCTTCTTGTGGCCGTTACTGAAGCTGAGAAAGTCGATTGGCGACAAACCATGATCGATTACTTGTGTTATAGCATTCTTCCAGAAGATCCAAAAAGAAAGACCGAAATTCGTCGTCGTGCCCCTCGCTTCCTTTACTACAAAGATACTTTGTACCGTAGATCGTTCGAGGGAGTTCTCTTGCGTTGTCTGGGGAAAGAAGAAGCGACTCAAGCTATGCAAGAAGCCCACTCTGGAGTTTGTGGATCACATCAATCTGGGCCAAAACTGCACTTTCATATAAAAAGGATGGGGTATTATTGGCCAACAATGGTGAAAGATTGTTTGGACTATGCGTGAAGTTGCAAAGCATGCCAATTTCATGCAAATTTTATACACCAACCTCCTGAGGTGTTACATCCAACTGTTGCATCTTGGCCATTTGACGCTTGGGGGCTAGACGTGGTTGGACCGCTACCGAAATCTTCTGGTGGCCACTTGTACATCTTAGCTGCAACGGATTACTTTTCAAAATGGGCTGAGGCTGTCGCCCTCAAAGAAGTAAAAAAGGAGAATGTGGCAAACTTCATTCGAGTAAACATCATCTATCGTTTTGGCATTCCTAGTTATATCATAACAGATAATGGCAAGCCGTTCTCCAACAAATTGATGACTAAGATTTGCGAGCTTTTTGGCTTCAAGCAACGAAACTCGTCTATGTATTATGCTGCTGCAAATGGACTAGCTGAAGCATTTAACAAGACCTTGTGCAACTTGTTAAAGAAGGTCGTCTCCAAGTCTAAAAGAGATTGGCATGATAGAATGGAAGAAGCTTTTTGGGCATACCGAACGACTCATCGCACACCAACTCAAGCAACTCCTTATTCTCTTGTTTACGGAGCTGAAGCGGTCCTTCCACTTGAACGCCAAATACCTTCATTGTGGCTCGCTATCCAAGAAGGGGTCACTGAAGAAGAAAATGCTCGTCTACGCCTTGAAGAGTTAGAGGCCCTTGATGAGAAAAGGCTAGAAGCTCAGCAAAGCCTTGAATGTTATCAAGCTCGTCTTTCCCGTGCTTTCAATAAAAAGGTTCGCCTGAGGTCCTTCCAAGTTGGTGATCAAGTCCTGGCGGTAAGAAGACCTATTATCATATCTCATAAATCTGGAAGCAAGTTCACTTTAAAGTGGGATGGGCCATATGTTGTCCAAGAAGCCTATACAAGTGGTGCTTACAAGCTTATAGATGCAGATGGCTTGCGGATCGGTCCCATCAACGGGAAATTCTTGAAGATGTACTATCCTTGAAGCAAGATGATACTCCTGGCCCGCATGAGTTTAAACTGTGTACGGCCCCACAAAAGTCCGCTAGGTTGAAAACCTCGAAAGAGGCGGCCTAGGCAAAATTTAGGACAAACAAAAAATGTCCGCTAGGTTGAAAACCTCGAAAGGGGCGGCCTAGGCAAAAGTTAGGACAAAAAAAAAATAAAAAAATCGGAACTACGAAATGACTTGATCCTCTTCACCGAGGTACGTAGGCGCTTAGAGTTTCATTCTAAGTTCAGTCGCACCAAAAAAAAAATCCTTCTTTCTTGTTCGGAACTACGAAATGACTTGATCCTCTTCACCGAGGTACGTAGGCGCTTAGAGTTTCATTCTAAGTTCAGTCGCATAAAAACAATCCTTCTTTTTGTTCGGAACTACGAAATGACTTGATCCTCTTCACCGAGTGAGGAGGCAAACATGACTGGAAAGAAGAAGACAATTCACAGCAGTTGAAGCCAAAGATGATTGCAGTTTGTTTTAAACGCTTCTATCAAGTCGGCATTACTTCTTCAAATAATGATGCCACTAAAACATCTGATGGATGCTTCAAGTAGTCGCTTGCCAAAGCTAGAATGTCGCTCCTATGATGAGTTGAGATTTTATTTCACCACAAATGCGCAGAGCTGAAGAGTCGAACAAGATATTCTAAGCTGAACTTGGAGAATTATCTGTACATATGTAGAAGGCATTTGAGCGTCAGTTTTAAAAATATTGTAGTTTGATGAGTCATCTTTCCAACAAAATTGGAATCTCGTCATTTCGGCACTCGTACCCCGAGTTATGAATTTTCTCCCACCGAAGCGCAGCTGAAAAATAGAACAAGGCAGCATCGGAGTTGAAATTTGGAGAATTATCTGTACAAATCTAAAAGGAATTTGGCCTTGTTTTTTAGATATATTGTATATCAATGAGTCCTCTTTCCATAGAAATTGGAATCTCGTCATTTCGGCACTCGTACCCCAAGTTATGAATTTTCTCCCACCGAAGCGCAAAGCTGAAAAATAGAACAAGGCAGCATCGGAGTTGAAATTTGGAGAATTATCTGTACAAATATAAAAGGAATTTGGCCGTGATTTTTATATATATTGTATATCAATGAGTCCTCGTTCCATAGAAATTTGAATCTTGTGATTCCAACGCTCGTACTCCGAGTTATGAATTTTCTCCCACCGAAGCACGAAGCTGAAAAGTCGAACAAGGCAGAATCTAAGCTAAATTTGGAGAATTATCTGTACAAATATAGAAGGAATTTGGCCGTGATTTTTATATATATTGTAGATCAATGAGTCCTCTTTCCATAGAAATTGGAATCTTGTGATTCCAACGCTCGTGCTCCGAGTTACGAATTTTCTACTACCAAAGCACAAATCTGAAGGGTTGAGCAAGGCAGAATTCAAGCTAAATTTCGAGAGAGAAAAAAAAAGATTCTTCAGTTATCTTCAAAAAAAGGGGGAGAGAAAACTGATCCAAATCACAAGACGAAATAATTCATGTTGAAATAAAGGCGACTACTTTTATTGCTTCAAGAAGGAAATGTCACTACATCATAACAAGCAATTAAAAAGTAAAAATCCTAAGCAAGAATCTAAGTCACGGAAAAGGCTTGAAGCATAGGATTTGTTGACGACTCTTCTCAACCGCCTCTTCAAGCTTGGATAGTCTCTCTGCTTCTTCATCAGATAGCACATGATTAGCTTCAATAGTATGAATCTCGCCCTCTGTAATGGCGATTTTCTCTTGATTTTTGGACAACTCCTCTTGGTGTTTGTCAAGGAATGCAGTAAGTTGCTCCTTCCTAGAGTTCAAGGCTGCTAAGTCTTTCTCCACATTCGCAAGATTTGCCTGAAGCTCCTTCATGGACCCATCTAGCTTTCCATGTTCTTGTTTAGCATCATCGAGGCGCCGTTGTGCATCTGAAAGTGATTCTTGGTGTAATTCTTTAGTCATCTTCGACGATTTCAAAGAGTCATACTCTGCATACGCCTTGAAGAAGTTCTCGACAAGACCCTCCAAAGCAGAAACATCGATAATATTGATTTTCCTAAGTTCCTCAAGAGTCGAAGCAATACTTGCCTCCAACACCATAAAGCTGTCTAAGGAACCTAAAGAAAATTGTGTAATCCATCCGCACAATGCACCCCATATCTCAGAGACGAAAGTTGATTTGAAGCGGAAAATAGTCCCTTGTGGATCAAAGCTCGACGCGCTAGGTTACAATGGCTGTGAGGAAGGTCTGAAGGTCTTCGGATGTGTAATCTGATCAACGACAACTTCAGCCGCGTTCATCCCGTCTAGTTTCTGGAAACCCAACTACAAAACAAAAAAAAAATCAGATTTAAAAACAAAAAGTGTAAATGCAGAAAATATGGAGAGAAGAAATATTACTTGTTCTGCTACTTCTTCCAAGCCCATCATCGAGTTTGGATCCCCATCCAGATGGATATCAGATCCAATGCTAATAGCGTCCAAATCAGCGAATTCATTATGGTGATCGTCGGACTCCTTCGATTTCCTTTCTAAACGATTCCAATGTCGATCTCCACTTGTATTACTCTCCGTCGAACTAGAGGATGCGATGGTATTTCCAACATCGATAGGAAGAGAGGAAGGGCGAGACTTTTTGTTGCAAGATGGTGCGAGACTTGATGTTTCTTTGGCGCCCTTGTCCAATGAACTCGAAGGCTCCCTTCTTTTGGAAGTATTGTTGGTCACCTTAGGAGCCGTAGCACTTTTCTTGGAGACTAGTCGGACGCGTTTAACTCCTTTGTCCATAGGGGTTTCAACATCCTTCAAGGTTTTGGATTTATAAGAAGTTTCATGAGCTTGCGGAGTATCATTAAGTTGCACCTCGGACTTAGAAGAAGGATGCGATTTTTCTTTCATTCGAGTCGGACCTCTTTTGGACAACATAGGTGTATGATCTTGCTTTGATTTTTGTGAAATAATTCGAGGACTCATTTCTGATGGATTTGTCCGATTGGCTAGCCACTATTCCATGTACTCACGAGTCATTAAAGGCGAACTACCTTCTGATGGGCGCACCGGAATTATGACTTTTGAAGAGGTTCCAAGGCAAATTGAAGAATTCCAAAGTTGTGCTAGTGTTAGCAATGTGCCATCGTATGGTCGCTCCATGAGGTCTCCAGGGATGTCTTGACAAAAACCAAATTGTCTGCTAAACCTATAAGGGCTATAGGACTCCACGATGAGATCCGCATCATGCATAAGTGTAACATAGCTTGAACGAAGGCTTATGATAGTATCGTTCCATGAATCTGAGAGATCGCCAGTATCGGTGAAGTATAATTCTCTACCTTGTAGCAACGCCAAATGATGGAGGTGGCGGGCATCATCTTGTTGAAATAACTTTCGGGCGTCAGAAAAATTGAAGTATTTGGCCATCTTCTCGCCAGAAATCTTGCATAAAGGTATACTCCGATGTGAGTGATTGGCACGATGATGGGTCTTAAAATATTCTCCTAGCCAGCCATATACATAGTGTATGGGGAAAATATATCCCCCTGCTTCAAGTCTGGAGAAGTAGAGATCTCTCTCAAGCCACGATATATGCTCGCAAGGACTGGGACTGCCAAAGAGAATTTCTCTCCATGATCCATCAAGCTCGCCACTTTAAAAACGCTAGCACGCACATAATCAATTTTCTTATGGGGGAGAACAAACTTGCAGAGCCAACATGTTAGGAAAGCCGACAAATTCGTCTCATATCTAAGTGAATCTTCCACTCCTAGCTCGACGAAGGGGGCATGCTCCTCATCGGTTCGTGGTAAGTAATTCATGTCAATATGCCCGGAAGGATTGTGATTCAATCTTGGCTTCGTTGCACGACCTTTCGACGCCTTTTGCGGAGGTTCCGCGTACCTGCTTGGTCCTCTAAACCAAAATTTCACCCAATCATGGATGGACACCTCATGGCGGCCACCTTCGACAAGTTTGTAAAAGGCTGAAAACAAGTATAGACAGCTCTTGGGGAGCCATGGTTTCCCCTGATTGTCCATTTGTGTCAATTCTTTCGCCGAAGGAACAACTTCATCATAAAAAGATCCGTGAATGGGAAGTCCTGCAATTGTTCGTAAGTCCCAAAGCGAGATAGACATCTCCCCGACGAAAGTGGAAAGCGTATTGGTAGACGGACGCCAAAGCTCACAAAAAGCATGCAGTACGTTGTCATCATAATCATATGTAAACAAAGAAGCGTAGATGGCATCGTAAACTTTGACACGCTCCAAGACTTCCTTATAGCGAGGAAGCACATCTTCCACCCACTCCCAGTAGCCGGGTGTGTAGCAAACTTTTCCGAAACCAGAAGGCGGGACACTCCAGTTGTTGAAACATCTATTGGGATGAGAAGATTTGGTGGGCACGACTTCTCGATGAATTGCGGACTTCAACAGAGGGACGTCCATAACAGTGGCCTTGCCTGAGAAGTGGCTCATGACGTCTTTGGTCTCCTTTTTAGACAATTCAGCAAGATGAAGCGTAGAAAGCTCTCCGTCAAGTGAGAAAGCACCGATCACTGGAGGTTGAACCTCCAAGGCAAGGACTTTGGCGTTCGGATTTCGTTTGTCGCTCACTATCTCTAGATGAGGACGCGGCGTATCGCGATCACGAAAGTGCATCATCATTGTTTAAATTCAAATCCGTACAGATGCGCCCAAAGACCTGTAAAAGAAATAAAAAAAGGGGACAGGTAAGTTTAGTAGAGCATGTCCAAAGCCAAGAAAGCAAAATCAGATTCTGTGGCTGATTAAAAGAAATATACCTGAGCCAATATAGAAGCAATTTGATTGTGGTTTTCGTATATGACGTAGCTCTATGTGTCTTCTTTCCGACGCCGCAAACCGTTCGTGAATGCGATGTTCCTAAGTCAAGATATAAGATTTTTCGTCAGGACGCACAAAACTAATGAACCAGTGAACCAGAACTGAAGGTCTGATTCTCGATCAATATCTGAGTAAATATATAAGCGATTTGGTCATGGTTTTCGCGTATGACGTAGCTCTACGATTCTAGTTTCCGAAACATCAAGCGGATCATGATTTCGACGTTCCTACATTGAGATATGAATTTTCTACCACAGACATGTAAGCTGTGAAGAAAGTGACGAAAATACATATGCAAAATCAGATTCTGTGGCTGATTAAAAGAAATATACCTGAGCCAATATAGAAGCAATTTGATTGTGGTTTTCGTATATGACGTAGCTCTATGTGTCTTCTTTCCGACGCCGCAAACCGTTCGTGATTGCGATGTTCCTAAGTCAAGATATAAGATTTTTCGTCAGGACGCACAAAACTAATGAACCAGTGAACCAGAACTGAAGGTCTGATTCTCGATCAATATCTGAGTAAATATATAAGCAATTTGGTCATGGTTTTCGCGTATGACGTAGCTCTACGAGTCTAGTTTCCAAAACATCAAGCGGATCATGATTTCGACGTTCCTACATTGAGATATGAATTTTCTACCACAGACATGTAAGCTGTGAAGAAAGTGACGAAAATTCATATTGAAAGAAAATTACCTGATAGAGCGATGGGTTCGAACCAACTCGACAATGCTATAAATTGATACCCAAACACCAAGAGAAGGGGTGTATTTATAGATGTCAAAATCTGGTTCCTACATGGACTACACAAAGAAATCTTTGTTCCAGTTGGAATCTAATCATGGAAAACTTAAGCTTATGGAAAGTTTAGGCTTTATATATGGAAAGTCTAGGCTTATGGAAAGCTACTGATTTCTCCTAATATGAAAGTGTTTGCACATGGAAAATACTTAACGTATGGAAAACTACTAATTTCTCCTAATATGAAAGTGTTTGCACATGGAAAATACTTACGTATGGAAAGCTACTGATTTCTCCTAATATGAAAGTGTTTGCATATGGAAAATACTTATGTATGGAAAGCCACTATTTTTTACTAATATGGAGAGTGCTTATGGATGTAAAGTCACTGTTCTCTCCTAGTAGGATTAGGCTTACTTATGGCGGTGGTAAAAATTCGCTTGCGACACGATTGAAGAGCTTGAGCACAATTATTTCCCGTCAGATTTCAAATATTTTGCGGGAAATCAACTATATGGAGGCAAATAATAATAATAAAAAAAAAATGTTCGCTTCGTGAATACTTCAAGCCTTGTCTTTAAAGGTTTGACAAGTCATGAAGCTCGACAAGCCTTGAAGCAGGGGGGCATTTGTAGACACTGAAATTTAATCGAACTTAAATCCACAAATTAATTTGGATCATATTCTAAATTCTAAATGTATTGGTCCAAACAAATATTATGGGCTAACATAATCGGATTTATTGTTTAAATCCAACATGTATGGACTTAGTTGAAACACCAATTCAATTGGGCTAGTCTATCTTGTCGGACTTCACATGATGAGCCCACTTTATTAGCCCAAGGTCCATGCCACGTGTCAGATGACGTGGCGCGCCAAGTCAAATCAAGGACCAATAAAATCATGCCACGTGCATAAATGACACAGCATGTCAAGTCAATAGAAGAACCAATCAAATGTCGCCAAGTGTTCAAATGACATGGTTCAACCAATCATCTACAAACCCTAGCTCTCCCCTACAACTATAAATAGGGGTCTTCATAAAGTCAAAAGAAGGAGAGATAGACATAGAGAAGCTCTCAGCCGCAAGTCTTCCACATACTAAGAAGTCTTCGCTCCAAGTGGTGAGCCGCAAGTTTCCATACCTCTACGTTTGTGATTAAAGCTCGGCTCCGCATTCGTAGTGAAATATCAACAACAAGTGATTCGTCCATTCAAGAACAAGCAAAAGCCCTTGATTGACGGTCGTATCGTGAGGAGAAGAATCAGAGGATTACATCTTTTTATTTAAGATTTCATAAAGATTGTAACCCCCGCGCAAATTCTTGAAATCAAATATTATTCTTTGTCGCTATTTTTCTTGTCTTGATTATTATTTTCAGGAACGAAAGATTAGTCGTTACAATGTCAACAATAGTTGTATTTGAGAACTTTTTGATTTATAGGAATATTAACATTTTCAGAATTTGTCATTTGTTTAATTATCTCATGTGAATGATACTGAGAAAGCTGTCATGGATCATTAGGTTAAGGGGTACTCAAGATAACACCACAGTAAATTTTCTAAATGATATTGTTTCAATATAATGAAAATTTGATTCTCGATATGTATGTATTTTGAAAAACTTAGTGCATTGATATTGTTTTCTTAGGATGTTACGTTAATGAGACATTACATTAAAAGATATAAGGAATAGGGTTTCTAACTGAAATTATGTTTGTGGGTCTTATTTTCTAAAAATGGAAAGAAATATTCCAAAACATATTACCGGCATTAGAAATGCGGAATTGTTTCTTTCACGAGAGTTCAACAAAGGACAAGTAAACAAAAATTGCCCTTTTGAAGTAATTAATAGCTTAAAATAGTGTACTGCATAGAGAAAGCATTGTACGTAGAGTTGTTAAAAATCTTAAGATGACACTGATCTGTTGTATTTTTTTTACGTCAGAATTATTTTTCTTTCCAACTAAGATAGCTACGGGAGAAAATAACAAAAAGCAGTGTGCCATGTTTAAGCAATTTAACTAGAGTTATATAATTTCAATCTCTGCCTCTTCGATAATAGTTTGTGTACATAAAATAACATTTAGAATATTGAATACCCATTTAGTAATTTGGTCTCGTTAAATTTCTCTTTCCTCGACGAGAAACCTAAAGGATATGTACCAAAAGCAACATTTTAATGGGATACGGCCAAATAAAATTTTATACCTCGTGAAATTAATTATACTCCTACGTAATTTCAAATAACATTACCTAACATTGCTTACGATTGATAGGGGATAACGTGCGTGACACATTCGTAGAGACTAGTATTATTTTAAAAGCATGAATATAAATATTGGTTGACCAAAATATCCTTCAAATATTGAACTACTTTTATACCCTTTGATCAGTCACATTCTATGTTGGATAAAACTGTAATCTGCGTTAATTAAAATATTGATTGAACTACTTAATAAGACTCTGAAATTGGTTAGGAATTGGGCAATTTAATTTCCTCCTATAATTCTATCTTTGAGTTTCACAAGAAATACGTAGCCTATTCTGACTTAATTCTTGATTACTGGATTTGTAATGATATTGTAACTTTTCCATTTTAGGAGTTTGAATCCATTTGGGGAACAATCTATTGTAACTTAATTCCAAAACGTCAAGCTGCCGCTGTGTTTTCTATAAAACAAAGGCTCTTTCCGCCGATTACGCATAATTAAGCATGGATGATTAACAAATCCTTGGAGCTAACGTCTTATGCCATGTATTTAAAGCGTCAGCAGACTAAAAGGGCACTAATGTTTATGAAGGGAGGAAAATTGCAATTTTTGTCGCTTTACTTTCTAATTTATAATTCAATACAATGTTTTTATAATGTGTATGTGTTTCGTTATTTTTACTTACAAAAATATTAGTAATTGACGTGGAATATACCTTATGTTAGTGGCGGATCTATCGTTATGATGCCGAGTTTATCTGAACCTAATACTTTCGAGGTGGAATAGAAATTTAGATATAAAAATTCATTGAAATTATAACAAATAGTAGATATAATTTAAATATATAATGAGTTAATTCTAAAAACCTTAAAGGTTGAACCTATAGAGTTCATATCCCGGATTCGTCTCTGTTTTGTGCTAAGAACTTTGACTTCAACTTTAACTATATAATATACATTAAGATTGTCTTTATTTTTGAGTTTCAGTAACAAGGTAATGAGTTCTATTTGGCGAGATAACATATTTGTATAACCTCCTTTCCGCTCAATAGATTTCAAATAACTTGCACGAGCTAGTAAATGACGTGGAAACGCACGTCAATAGAGACTAGTACTATATTAAAAGTACGATGGTCCTTAGAAATGTTGATTGAACTTTTTGTCCTTCATTAAAAACTTCGCAATAGACAAAATTATCATTTACATTTTTTCTCAAATTATTATTAGTAGTTTCATATTGAATACAATCATAACATTAAATAATTTACCTAATATTTAGGGATTTGAGACCAACTAATAATAGGATCATTTAAGCCTACTAATAATAGAATTACTAAACCATAAAATCTCTCAAACCACGTATGAAACACAGATGACCTCCATATATAGAGTTTCACCGTACGAATATCAATACAATTTTCTCTCCTTTGTACCACCTTAAAAACTTCCTGTAATTTTCTTCGCTTTTAGTATCATATTTTGCTTTGATAATATGTATGTTGTTTGATAACTTTCTCCACTCTTTATTGGTTTATTAAGTTAGACAATTTTTTTTAATGTATGCATGTGCTTGGAAGGGCCGGAGCTATGTTGATTTGAAGATTGAATTGTAAGGATTTGAAGGAGTTAGTGGGGCTATCAACCCTGTGTAAATCTATCAACCAAGAAGGGAAAATGAAAGAATGGAGGGATGAGAGTAGGAGATGAAGAATATATTGGTTGAAGAGGATTGATATGTTGGTAGATGTTTATCATAAATCAGAGAGACAAATGATGTGTTTATCTCTTACCCTCTGTTTGGATGGTTGTTTCCCGTGGTTCATTAATGTACAATATGGTATTGTATTGTATTGTACTGTATTAATAAACACAATGTTTGGATAGACTGTATCGTTTGTTGTAGTTTAATAACATTTGTGTTGTTTGGTTTGACTGTATGGTACTGTATAATAACTTGTAAGTTTACTAAAATACCCTTAACTCTTAATTAGAAATTAGTTTATATATTTTAATAAAACTCAGGTAAAGAATAAAATAGGAACTTTAGAAAATAAGTAGGTAGTGGGTGGGGGTGGTGGAGGGGTGGGTAGGGTGAGATGGGTGGTTGTGGGATGAGGGTGGGGGTGGTTTAGGGGAAGCTGGTGTGAGGTGGGTGGTTGTAAGATGAGGTTGGGGGGTAGTGGGTGGTAGGGTGGGGGTGAGTTATTGCGGGGTGGGGTTGGGCGGTGGTGAGGGGTAGTGGGTAGTGGGGTAGTTGGGGGTGAGGATGGGTGGTAGGGCGGGGTGGGGGCGAGTGGTAGGGTAGGGTGGGGGCGAGTGGTAGGGTGGGATGGATGGTGGAGGGTGGGACAGGGGTGGGATGGATGGTGGAGGGTGGGACAGGGGTGGGGTAGGGTGGGGGTGGGGGCTAGATGGTGGAGGGTGGGGGTATAATGGGGAAATGAAATACGTAACCACAGAAAAACCACCAAATTCATGGTTACAAAAATTGGGACTTTTCATGGATATATAACTATGGAATGAACCACGAGTTTACAACACCATACCACATAATTTTAAAAACAATGGAAACAAACATGGTTTCATAGAAAACGATACATTAATGAACCACGGGAAACCACCATCCAAACGGGGGGTTAAATGATGGATAAATGAAAATTGGGACAAAAAGATATGACTGAATCCTAATTTTTGGGATATTCCCATCCTCACATACTTCTTTTACCGTGTTATATATGTAATAAACAGTTTTTTTTTTTTTTAGAATATGAAAAGTTCTGCTATTTTTGTTCTTATTTATTGTATTGTGACTCATCACGTAATTTTCTCTGTGAGTAGAGTGTTAAGTTCAAAAAATATTTTTAAAAGTATAAAATATGTGAATCAAATTAAAAGGAAAGGAAGTTACCTTAATGCAGGTTTTTTTTTCCCAGGCAGCCACATTGGTGTGAATTAAATCTTGTACTATATTAAAGCAATAAGAGTATTAGAAATATTGATTGAACTTTTTTCTCTTCATTAAAAGACTCTACAATAGACAAAATAGTCATTTACTATTTTCCTAATATTTTTAAACTGCGAAATCAATTAAAATTTTAATCATTTAATTATTTCCTTATATTTATGACTTCTAAATTAACTAAATTTGGTGTATTAAACCTTTCATTAATTGAACTTTGTATATAATAGATTTGCAAAAGGACAAATAACGCCAGAACTACGCTGCTTATATGTTTATTCTTCCCATGATTATATATGTCAAATTGTTAAAAGTTCTTCGGCAACTTTCTAGGGTTTCTTTTTGTTTAAAACCTAATGACTTTGGCATTAGACTAAACGGCCAACAACTCTTCTCTAGAAGTGGACATGTAATTTGTTTGATCATTATTTTGTTTAACTTCTCAAATTTATAGACCAAGACCTATAGTTTTTATACAAGCTTTATTGAAATTTACTGATTCTTTTGGTGCAAGTACATATGTATCTTATAAATCTTTACATAGAAATAGAGTCCAAATAAACATTCACTTACCTTACATCGCAAATTTAAAAAAATATTCGAAATTAGTTGAATTTTGATGATTATTTTGTGCTTTATTTTTTTTTAAAAAAACTTTTGTATAATTTGTTAGTCTTCAGGGTAATGTGTATTGACTTGATTCTTTGTGAATTTTGTTTCAGGTGAATACTAGAATCATTGCCTTCTATTGATGGAGGTTGGCCTCGATCAAATAATTGCGGTGTTGATTATGTGAAATATCGATTTCGTGGCAAAACTATCGAATTCAGTTTTTTTTCTTCCCAAATTTCAGGTTGTCATCTTCTACCCTACTATACTCTTTTCTATTATTATTAGTTTGTTATAAGTAGTTGTGTTATATTATTGTACTCTTTTTTTTTTTTTTATTATTATTACATAGGGGGTAAGGGAAGGGGAAATGGGGGAGGGAATTACAACGTGGGGATTCGAATCAATAAGGTGAAAGTTTAGGTAGCCAACCAACTGAGCTACTAAATCCCTACTTATTATGATCATATATAATGTAGTTCTTTTTTCCTTTAACTTATGTTTAGAGTGTTTTTTCGTATATCAATATCAACATAATTTTGACTTTTGATATTAATTGCGAAATTTTGTTCGCAGCATTTAAGTTTGCTCCTTAATTATTGGGGTATCAAGGAGGTGAGTTATCATGTTCCTCTTTAATTATAACCCTAATATTAAGGACTGTACTCCTTTATTTTTATTGTTAATTGTGACAAGTAGTTGTGTTATATTATTATGCTCAAATAATGTAGCTCGTTTTTTCTTTACCTTATTCTTTATAGTGTTAATTGACATGATAGGCGCCCTTTAGCGAAATGTCGTTTGCCTTTTTTTTACCCTTTTAATATAGATTTTTCATTGGACAAAAGTATTTTTCCAAATATGTTCAATCGTTTCTTTTGAGCCTATATTTAATATTAGTATATAAATTTTAAAATAAGTCTTCGTTAAAAGTCATGTGGACTAATTATTTTTATAATATGGGGTCAGTGCATGCGGTAATAAATGTTCTTACTACAACAGTTTTTTTTTAAAAAAAAGTTTCTTCATATAAATAACACTACTTTTAAAATATTCCAAAAGTATCAATTTACATAACAAAGGGTACCCAAATAACAATTCTTGCAAGTTTTAGTAACCGCTTAAATCTAGTATCATAACAATTTAAGAATTAGAATCCTAATAATTTAGGAATCAGTTTCCCTACTTTTACTCCCCTCAACCTATTTTTTTCTTTTTACGGCTTGGTCACCTTCGTTGCTACAAGAAGAGTTTCTACAATTCTTGTAGAAAAAAGAAATTCTACATTTCTATTTAAGTAACATTTTAGATGCTTACGGAAACAATCGGCTTCTTATGCTTTTTGTTCGTCTTCTTAGTTCCTATTTTGGTTTTGATTCATATGTCTTTTCTTATTTCTGGCTTTCAGTATTACTTTTAGTTAATAATTTTTAAAATTATAAATGAATTATACATAGTTACAGATTAACTTTTTCATTGATTGTTACTAGAATTAGAATTGACAAACAAGAGATCACCTTAAGATTTGTGTGGATTGTAATAGCTCAACATCAATTCTTTGAGAATTTGTTTTGACATGTTGCAGTTCATTGTAAAAGTCGCAGTTCATAATAGAAGTCGCAGCTTGTGACTTTCGGAACTCTATGACGTAGTAAGATGATTTGTCTATATTAATTGCTCTAATCATGTAAGTGCATAGCTAAAAATCAACAATTGGCAATGAGTTCTCCTTTTTTGATAATTTCTCATGTTTCCTCTTTCAGTTAATTTTTTTTTTTTAAATCAAAAAATTTGATGAAACAATTATATTGAAGCATACCAGATGGTAGTGAATTGTTATTTGCCAAAAAAATTAAATGTTTATCTCTTTCCTTTTTTTCTTTGTTTAAACAGTTTTTTGCTCAAGTGAGCTTCACGTGTATCATGATAAATTTGAGGGCGGTAAAAATTATAAAATAATAATAATTCTTTTTCTTGTTTTTGTATTGTTGTTTGTTGAAAGACTAGAGGCATCCTTATTGATTCTTTTCTTGCCAATCACCCGTCGAAGAATAATGGAATAAGATTTGATTAATTTGTACGAATTTATAAGTGTTTTGTTCATGCGCAAAGCGCGTACACTAAACTAGTTGAAAGAAAGGGATGACCTCCTTTTTTTTTTTTTAAATGATACGGGATTCACCTTATATCCTTAGAACAAGTTCAGCCATAACGTCATTGTGGGTGTGGTGGTGTGAAAGAAAATATTTTTCACGATTTTTTTTTATAATATATGGTTTAATTAGCTAAAAGTTTATTAATAAATGAAATTCGTTCATGCGTGAAGCATATTATAATTCCAATTATCTAATAATTAGAACTTGTTATGAACTATTTTACAAGATTGATATTTGGATGTATTATTAAATGTAAATTATACCACTTGCACATTAAGTGATAAATACAACTTGCACTTGCAAGTTGTATCTTAGTTGTATTTTAATTGTAGCAAGTTGTATAGGACCACTTGCACAAGTTGTATGTTGTGGATTGAGAGGCAAAATACTTCTATAAATATGAGCTTTATCTTCTCATTTGAAATACCATCAACAAGTGAAATACAATCTCTCCCTCCTCTCTACAAAGTTATTAGTTTGCTTCTTTTATTTATTTCCAATTATATAGTTTTATAACACGTTATCAGCACGAGACTCTGCCATGTTGAGTTTAATTTTCTATTTCAAGTACAGTTCTTAGAGATTTTAGAGATTAAACTCATCTCGACAATTTGCTGAATATGATCAAGTACCATAATAGAGATATGGGAAAGCATATCATATGGAGCTTGACACGAGTGCAAGATAAGTATATATGTTACTTGATAATTATTCACTTTGTCAAAACAAAATTTGTGGTGGAATTTGTTTGAATCACTACTAGAGACTTGAAGATACCACACGTTGCATTAATGGAAACAAATGAGAAGTTGTCTTTTTCTGTTTTATTTTTACGGTGATGGAAGAAAATTAAATTAATGCTAAATTCCTCTGGATGTGTTACGGTAAGTAATTTTCTCTAGTAATATTGCTTACAGTGGTGGGACCCATGAATATGTGGCATACGGTCAATTGTTCATACTCTTTTTGGTAGCCCAGCTTTGTCTTTTGCTACTAATAGTATAATATTAATTACGTTGGATTCGTTTGGTTTACGAAACCTAAATGGTTCGTTTGATTATTTATGACTCAAAGTTATTCCTGAAGAATAATATTGTTAAGAGGGATTATGATACTAATTTCATATCCTTTAATGGTTAAAATGAGAGCTTACAAGAAATATCATCACTTCTTTAAATCTCATTATGATTAAATTCATTTATGCCTATCCGAAGTGGTAATATTTTCATAGGCTTGTTACGCTGTAACTACAATTGAAGATATGTTAGAGAAAGATTCTCTACACTATATATATGTTTTGATTTGCTCCTGAAGTAGCAATTTCTTAGAAGAGGTTCTAAGATATCATAATTTGGTATACTTAAGGCACATCTAGATATGTCTCATTCCTGAAGAATGAGAACTTTTGATAAATGATACAAACACAGATCCATTTCCTGAAGTGAATGTAATAGTATGTAGTAAAGCCTATAAATATAAATGTGCATTTAGTTGTGAAAATATCACGACTCATTTCCCGAAGAGGTAGAATAATTGAGAAAAAATATTCTGAATATTTTATGTTTTACTCTCGAAGTAGTAAACCCAAAATTTTCTGGACCCTACTCCCGAAGTAGTAGAACTTTGAACTCTACTCCCGAGGTAGTAGAACTTTGAACTCTACTCCCGAAGTAGTAGAGCTTTGAAGCTCTACTTCCGAAATAGTATGACTCTGAATTCTACTCCCGAAGTAGTAGAACTTTGAAATCTACTCCCGAAATAGTAGAACTCTGAAATTTACTCTTGAAATAGTAAACATTCTGAAATATACTCTTGAAATACTAATACTCTAAACTCTACTCCTGAAGTAGTAGAATTATGGAATTTACTCCTGAAGTAGTAAAACTTTAAAATTTACTCCCGAAGTAGTAAAATATTTTAAATTTTACTCCCAAAGTGGTAAAACTTTAAACTTTACTCCTGAAGTAGTAAAATCCTGAAACTTTACTCCATAAGTAGAAAGAATTAGCAAATATCTGAGAATTATTCTGAAGCAATGTCTTCTTGTGCTTGAGCAAAATAACGAGCTAGTGATGAACGTCGTATTTCAAGCACATCTAAATTATCAAGTTTCATTCCCTAAAGTAAATGAAGAAATACCACTCCCCGAGAGATAAAATAACAAGGGATATACATGTTATTTTTGTGGTATGAAATTAAGGCATTGCAACACGCACCTGCCGTATGTAGAAACTTCTTGAATAATTTTATTAAAGTATCATTTTAAGGCAAAGGGAGCAGAGTAGAATGTTTTCTACTATAACCACATTAATACATTATGGTTAGTTGTTAGTGATTTCCTTGAAGGAAATAAACATTGATGTATCTCTTCCTGAAGGATGTGATTACTATATTGTTGTCGCTTTACAAAACATTCAAATGTATTAAGCTAATCTCCTCGAAGAAGATATTTGAAATACTAAAGTTTAGAGCTTAACGGTTACTTTTCGTAATTTATAGTTTAAATTGTCTTTAAATTTTCATTTGATTACTGTTTTCTTTTGTGACACCAGTAGTGTCTAACCAAATCTTCTTTCGTGATACCCGAAGTATCTAAAAAATATTTGGTAGTGAAAACTAATGATTAAAGGCTCCAAAAGAGCTAATTGTTTATCTATAAGTATCATGACACCAGCAGTGTCAAAATAGTATCTGATTACGGTAAATAAATTAAAGTCTCTCGAAGAGGATATACATGATAGCATCATTTGTCCTAGATCGTAATCGTTATGATCAGAACACAAATTATAGTAAATCTGAAGTTTACTAGCAATAAAATTGGTTATCATATTGGGACTACAAATGATTGGAATATTGAATATCTTTAAGTTACTACAGGTGAGAAATACGTATATGAAACGTTACTCGAGCATGATGGATCACATGTCACAATAAACCAGAAGTTTATGACATAAAATCTCATGCAATAGTAAACCAGAAGTTTACTAAAAAATAAATAGCACTCGTCATGGTAAACTTAAAGTTTACGCGTATATATAATTTTATCAGTTGACAATACCATTTTTGTTGTCCTGATTTAAATCTGATGTGCTAATTGAGTATTCAAAATATATTGAAGAACTAAAAGATTCTTCAAGAATTTGTTAGTGTTGCTTGTTCTCATGATAAGTTGATTACACCAGTTAATGTTGGGACTGAATCCCCTAAAATTCTGGAAAATATAAAAGGTGAATATAGGCCCCTTCACCTGCAATGTGATGTCTTAAATAGATGCATCTATGAGTCGGTCACATGTAAGTTTATTGTCAACTGGCAGTTTGACATTTATGAAGTTGCTTGCTCAAAATAATTGAGTTGGAAGCACAATTTCCAGAATATGTAAGCAGACAATTCATCTTGATAATGCCGGTTTAAATCTAAGTTGGTTTGGCATTAGATGCCTCCATAATATAACTAAACCATTGCTTATGAGAACTGAGCTTCAGATGTTGGTTTGAGATATGATATATTGCATACAACGAGGCCTGTATGCTTCAGACCAATAAATTATGATAAATTCTTCCCTCATAATTGGTTCAGGGTCAAGAACTAGAAATTTCATCTTATAGCTTTTGATGTGCGGTATATAATTAAAAACATGATTAAAGAAACTCATAGAAAACAAAACTTCTAACATGATTTTACAAGTATAAATAAAGCAACTATATAAAAGCTATTATAAAGGCTAACATCTTAACTTTTAAACAATAAAAGAATCATAATATCTTAAAATATATTACTATCATACTATTCAATTAAGATCGCTAGAAGAAAATAATCAACAAACTTTATCAGTATTTTACTAATAAAAACATCACTCCTTCATGAGTAAAAATAAAATTTCTTTCAAATAGCGAAATAATAAAGTATTATAATTTTCAAAAAAAAAAAAATATGAAGATTACAAGTTAAGATGTAAAACTCGGCTATGTATTTTAAAAGAAATGTTAAATGATATTCACCATCGCACAACATTCTCAAATAGTAAATATGCAATACTACGGCTTGTTACTTGAGTTACTCTCATTTTTTCATTTCTATAGATGAAAAAATTATTAAGCATCATTTATTAAAGAATTATGAAGGCCAATAGTGTTAAGAAATTTGACACATAATTTGTGTAAGAATTGTTAGACGAGCCCCGAGCATTGAGCGTTAGGTGTGTTTAGGGCGTACATTCAAGCGCTTAGGACATAAGCCTCACAGAACTAAACCCCACATGAAAGCCTCAAAGCGTTTTGTCAGTGTCCCGCCTCGGGCGAGCCCCAAAATTGCGTTCTAAAACACTGATAGAAGCGCAGGAAGAGTGATAAATATATAAGTTTTGACCCTCTCAGTCACCCCATTCAAGCTTATTAAAAATGAGGGCTATGTTTTCTTGCCCTTAATCGAATCAGCCCATGTCGTGTTAATTTGAAAGTTAGATCACTTCCCTTACTTCTTTTCTTCAACCCAGCCATCTCTTGATCGTTAATTAGCAAAGGCAATTTGTTGTTGTGTTTGAAGCTCAAATCATGATTAGAATACTGATCTTATTTCAAATCTGACAGTTGTGAGCAATTTGGAGTGGACATTATTAAGACTTATTGGAAATAGTCTAAGGAAGTTGTGTTACAAAATTTAAAGTCATTCGATGGGGATTTGGACTAGTTTTGAACAAGATCACTGCAATCAGGGGCGGAACCAGAATATTTGATAAGGGGGTTCAAGAAAATTAAAAAATAAACACGCGAAGAAATAAAAACAAACACAATTCTCTATTGAAAGTGCAAGTATATTATTACAACTGTACACGACGAGGTTTCATTCCTTGAAATGTTTTTATAATAACATCATTAGAGATCCTATTAAACACATCTTTTTCTACATAAGGCACCAAGCAACCACTAAAATAACTCTCATTCATTCGACTCCGCAAGTCATTCTTGATAAACGTCATTGCCGAAAAAGTTCTTTCAACGGATGCAGTGGCAACTGGCAAGAGCAAGGCAAGTTTCACTATGAGGAATACAAGAGGGTAGTTTGAATGCTTCTTTGTCTGAACTAATCTTTTTGAAAGATCACAAAGTCCTTTTAGATCGGAGAACCTTTCATCAAGATCACGAACATCAATAATGTAACTCGCAAGTTGATTCTCAAGAACCCCCATACTAAATTCATCAAAGTCATCAGGATAATGTTCAGCCATTCTCATTATTTTCCTGAGATCAAAACTAGAAAATGAGTCAATTGGATTTAAACAAGCAATTCCATGAAGCAAATCATGAGAGTCCAAACTTGATTTTGGAACTTTGGTAAAATAATTCTTCACTGACTTTTGAGACTGAATTATAATAAAAAAATTAGTTAGAATTAAAGACACAATGTCAATCTTAAAAGCCAATAAAATAAAGCCTATTTAAGAACATCTAACTGTGAGAATAAAAACTCAATCTTGTATATAACAATTCAGCAAAAAACAATTAGTAACCTTAACTCCTTAAGCATATCCCATTTCAAAAACTCTACCAAATGTCTCAATAAGCAAGAAAACAACTTAACCACAATCCAACACACATAAAAGGGAATTGATTACTAAATAAAAATCTACACTTTGATTCTTTTATTAGTTAAAAATAAATATCTAGAAGACCAATTTTGCAAACAAACAACATTTAAAAATTAAAACAATAAAGGTTTGGGGTTCATGGATGGAAAATGGGTCAGCTACCCATTTCACAAAATGGGTTGATTAACAACTAACAAGAAACAATAATGGATTTATTGTGATTTTGAGTATGGTTAAAAAACAAAAGAGGGAAAAAAAAGAAATACCTTCGAATTGGATTTGGAAGCCATGGGCCAAGAAGAAATGACAGAGTTGGAGGCGCAGTAGTCAGTAGAACAAATGAACAATGTTAACACTTTTGAAATTAGGGATTCTATATCCCAGCCAAATGGCCCACGTTTTTTTAATAATAATAATAATAATAATAATAATAATAATAATAATAATAATAATAATAATAAATAAAGTGACGTCGTTTTTTTTAAGGGACTGGCCGACTGGATGAAAAAAGTAAAAAAATGTGTCATTGCCGAGAATCGAACTCGCGACTGCGGGCTCAATCACAGGCGCCTTATCCACTGATCCACAATCTCCATTTGTTAAGGGGATGCAAAAATAATATTTGTACATGAATAAAAAAATTCGCAGTATATATATAGTGCAATTTTCCGACGAAGGGGGTTCGGTTGCCACCCCTCGCACCCCTGTAGCTCCGCCCCTGACTGCAATACTGAAAAACGCAGAAGAAGTTCGTCTTTGTAACTAGCGACAAGTTATGAAGCACATGTTATACAAGATAAATACATTTATATTCCCTAAATTATACCCGAAGTTGTTACGACACACCTTACCCTTCCCTGTGTTCTATTACCCCCCAAAACTTATTTAAAACAGAATATTTAACCCCCCCCCCCCCCCCTCAAGTGTTGATGTGGCAAGGAGAGTGTGTTTCATTCTCTTTGAGAGAGTGAGAAACATTAAAAACGAGAAAATTTATTTATTTTTTCTTAAAATAAGAAAAACTGAATTGTTTTTTAAAAAATACAAAAAATTCGTTTTTTTAGAAAATATATCTGGAAAACTGAGTCTTCTTATTAAAAAATTTGGACATTTTTTAAATTTGGAAAACTGATTATTTTTTCCTATATATGAAAATAAATCTAGTTTTCCAAATTTAGTTTCAAAAAATGGGTTTTCCACATTTTAAGAAAAATAATTAATTTTTCCAAAATTTTATAACAATTCAGTTTTTTCACATTTTGACAAGAAAAACACTTTTTTCGGATTTTATTTGAACAATAAAAGTGTCCTATGAAAATCAAGATTTTTTAAGACATCTTAAAAAAATAATCAAGTTTTCCATATTTAAAAAAAAATAATCATGTTTTCAATTTTTTTTAAAAAAAACACAGACGGGTTTTAAAAAAAAATGAAAATTTCAAATTTAAAAAAAACGGTTTTAAAAATCATTTTTTTTTAAGAAAATTCAGTATTTTTTTTTTTTAATCCATGTTTTCAGTTTTGCTTTTTAAAAAAAAATTCTAATTTTTTAAACAAACAGGTTTTGAAAATCATTTTTTTAAAAGAAAATTCAGTTTTAAAAAAAAAATTGGGTTTTATAAAAAAACAAATTTTCAATTTTTTTTTTAAAAACGGGTTTTAAAATCATTTTTTTAAAGAAAATTCAATTTTAAAAAAAAATTGACACGTAAGCTGAAAAAATTAAAAAAAAAAAACAAATAAATACGCATGTGGCAAGGAGTGTGTATGTCACTCTCCCATATGAGAGTGGGCATCAGGGTTTAGGGGATAAATATTCTGTTTTAAATAAGTTTAGAGGGGCAATTGAACCCAAGGAAAGATAAAGTGTATCGTAGCAACTTCGGGTATAGTTCAGGGGGGTAATAGTGCCCTATCCCTTTATTCTGTTATATTCAATAGGACTCAGGGAAAGGTAAAGTGTATCGTAGCAACTTCAGGTATAGTTCAGGAGGGTTAATAGTGCCTTATCCCTTTATTCTATTATATTGTACCATGTGTATTTAATTTATACATATTTGGGATTTATGTAATAAAAATTTTTGATTTTTGCAAATAAATAATTCATTTGTGTTTTGAGTGTGTTAGAATTTTTCCGTATATATGTTTTCCGAAACAAATTCAGAATTTGAAACTTTATATGCTTGAATTCAAAAAAATTACCACATCCCAATCCAATTTATTTGGTTCGAAATTTGTTATATACTTTTGTTGACTAATGTTTTTTTTTTTTTTTAACATATACATAAAATTTAACCAAAGTTATTGAGTTCATATCAACGTAACTCATAACTTATTCACAAAATTTGTTCCAGTATTTTTTACTTGTAATTACTTTTTGAGTGATATTATAGGTATCATGTGAGAACAATGGAATATTTATTTGGGTAAATACCTAGATAGCCCCTTTAACTTGACACAATTTTTAAGTTAAACACTTTAACTTAGTTGGTGATCAGTTAATGAAGGCAAAGTTTGATTGCTTCTTTTGGAACAAAGAAGAAGATTAAAGGGGGTTGTGCTGCAGTTTTTTTTTTATTCCACGTGTCTCTATCTTATTCGTTTTACTGGTCGCTTGTGTGTTTAAAAGATACATTTCTACGAAGTTGAGGTGTCTATCTGATCACCAACTAAGTTAAAGTGTAATGAATAGTAGAATTAATACCATGTGTCATAAGTCTAATGTAAGTTATCTCCTTTTTTATGTTTATGTTTTATTGCGGCAATTGTTGCATCCATTATCGTGTAGATATTGGGATTGAGAAGACGAAAAATATCCAGAAAGAACTATCTAAATCATCAATAGATTGAAAAATAAAAATAGTATTATCATTGGCAAAAAAAATCATTTGAAAAGGGGAAATGGTGCTCTTGTTTGTGAAAACAGTCTTTAAAAGATGATTTTAATTGCATCTACTCTTTTAGTTGTATAATTTTGATGTAATTCAATGGTGGATGGATTGTAATTACAAATGTTTTTTATATTTTGAAATGCAATGATATTTTGTGCCATAATATTCAGGATTTTCAAAGGCTCAAATATGCCCCTATACTATGCGAAACTGAACAAATATGTCCTCCAGTATTTTCCGTTAACTCAAGGGCATATATAGCAAAAAAAAACGTTAGGGGCATCTTTGCACCAAACTTTTAACGACGGGCAAATGTGTATAATTTCGTAAAATCTATTCATGATCCAAAACATGCTCATCGTGCTTGATTTCATCTCATTAAAAATAAAAATGAGAAGGTTAGAGTCAGTGTTGCACTTCGATAATCCACACACTACCTGTGGAAACATATTTACTGGTTATTTTAGTGCTACCACTAGACGTGATTATTAAAACTTGTGCGTTCATTTTGGGAGACGTCAATAAGTTTCGCGCTGAGTTCACTTTGGTTCCAGCGGCATGCAACCAACTGTTTGTAATCTCTTGTACATTACGATTGATAATAATAGAGAACATTGTACATCAAATAAATGGTTGACTACCAAACTATGAAAAACATTACTGTTTTGAACAAGCATGGTATTAGCACTCACTATATGAAAGGATACGAAGAGACAGCTTAGAGAATTTATCAAAGGACATAAGCTAAATGCTTTGGGCTAAAAATGAAGAATCTCTGATAATGATATATTAATGCAACAACCTCTTCAAGCATTTAAGCAATTCTGGAGATTTTGTAAATTGAAGTTGCAGAAAAGAAATTGTTGCTATGCATTGGATGCACATTCCTTCAGAGACTTGAGCACATTTTTGCTAGCCACCTTCTTGGCCATTATTTTGTCTCGCCCCGAGCACGTGCTCTTGTGAACAACACCATTTGCTTCAACCTCAACTGTAATACATGCCACACCATTCTCACGAGAGACGACATTCTTCTTCTTTATATAACCTTTCTGGTCACATAGTTCACTTAACTCTCTTACAGGCTGGAGCTTTATTGTCTGAGGTGTAATCAACGGTTCCAGAAGAGGTCGTATGCACTGAAATGTAGTATCTTTGTTGAAGCTAGAATCAACAAAGATCGCACCAGCAAGGGACTCAATAACATCTCCAAGCACCTATAGCGAACCCAAAAGAAAAAATGATTAAAACCCGTAACTGAAATCAAATAAGCATGTACAATACTATTAATCCGCACTAATCTTAAGATGAAGCGCTCGACAATGGGAAAGAAATACACTTTTTGACGAAAGAGCTTTTAATAACTTTTTCTTTTGTATCTTAATTTTGTTCGGATAAAGTGTTATGTCTTAACTCTTGAGGCAAGTATGCAATACCTTTGGGAAAGTAGTTTCAGCCTCCCATCCAAATGTGGACACAAGATCCAATTTCTCGAAATCCTCAACAGTACCATATATCTGCCTCTGCAAATCTTGCGAGGCATGAAGAATGTGCTTGTGCAGGCCAGCCTTAACTGCAGAATGAGCATAGCATTCATTGTTTACAGAGGCAGACCTCAAATCAGTAATGAGTCCTGGAGTCAGTCCCGGATATTTGAAATAGAGATGTGCTGTAACAACATAATCTAACACTGCATCCCCAAGAAATTCCAAGCGCTGCATCATAGCCAGGTGATCATCACCATTTGAATCAATAAAGTTAAAAAAGCCACAACTAATGGTTTTTAAAAAACAAACTATGAATATAAGCACTTAATATAAATCAATTCAAATGCGAATCTATATGTCAGTATGCAAGGAAGGCTTAGTATACCGCAGAGAAACCGCGATGCAGCAGAAAATGATTTTCTACCATTATATAACATCTATTTAGGAAAGGCCAAAATTGACTTTCTCAATCTCGACACTGTTACAACCATTTAAGCATTCTCCATTCATTTAGCGATATCGACAACGTAAATGTTCACAAAGAACTTCCACTTGCGTTCATTTCTTTCTCAGGTGTCCTAAAAGCCCCATACAAAAAGATTCCCAATGGAAGACAGAAGTCAAAAGGGAACGTGCCAGGAAGTACTGCTTTTGCTTTTATGCTACTCCCTCCGTTCCAAAAAGATTGTCCTCTTTTGACTTGGCACAAAGTTTAAGAAATAAAGGAAGACTTTTGAAATGTGTGGTCCAAAACAAACCTTAGATATTTGTGTGGTTGTAAATCATCATAAAGTTAAATTGTTTCTAAATATAAAAAGGAGACAATCTTTTTGGACAAACTAAAAGGAAAGGAGGACAATCTTTTTGGGACAGAGGGAGTATTATTATTATTACACATCCTGAGCTCATACAAAGATTGGTCCAAATGTGAGATACGCATGTTGAGCTTAAATAGAATAAGTCTATGGGAGATCTCATACCATTATAAGAACATTACCATCAAACAGAACAGGGAAATGAATATTGAACTTAATATAAGATGCAAAGAGAGAGAGACAGGATTCATATTATCATATCATATATAAAAGCATGAAACTTCCTTGAATGGATAAATATTTCATCATCACTAGCAGCTGTATGAAGAACCATCAAATACTATGTAGCCTTAGGTTAATGTAAATGGGCAGGCTCACAACTTTCCCAAACTAGGCAGCAATATATTTTAGTAATCAAACTGCAGAATATAGATCCAACTATTTCACAACAATAAGGTAGATAATGTAATGTGCAGGTTCACATAGGCAGCAATATATTTTAGTAATCAAACTGCAAAATATAGATCCAACTATTTAACAACACTAAGATAGATAATATTTAATTGCGAGAATAACCTGGTAGCATCGTGGAATCTCAGGAAGCATGTAAGATCCGTGAGTTAGCGCTTCAACAAGCAAAGAGGGATCATTGAACTTGTAATGTAGCATGGATTCCAAGTATCTAACATTGACTAGCTTCTCAGCATTCATGGGGAAGTGCCTTGGCATAGGTGCATCAACAAAATCAATGTCCAGCCCAAGCCATTTCATAAATGATAAAGCCGCTGCTTCCCCGCCCGAGCTGAGGTAGGCACCTATTAGAGCCTCAACCACATCAGCTACTCTCTTACTTTTAATCTTCAGCTTTCCCCTACTATAAATTTTTACTGACGGCATCAGGAATTCTTCGTCGAATTTGTGAACTTGAGAATTATCTCCAGGAATGAGCCATGTTTTAAGATCGAATGGTTCATTACGGATAAATCCCTGTAATCACGGTTTTTATTGAAGGGGACACCAAAAGAAGAAAAAGGAAAAAGAAGTCAGAATTTCAGATAGCATTTGCATCCAGCAATATGCAGTTAAAACCAATAAAATATAAAGACCCTAGTTACTCTTTAAGAATACACTGGATATTTACTTATTCAAGGATCCAAAAGCAGTTGCTCAAAATTGACATGTCCCAAAATAAACGCACTCCAATTGATGCACTGACGGAATATGCATGTTTTACAGATATGAATAAACAACGGAAAATAACAACTAATTCCCATTATAACAAACAGTCAATATCGGATCATTGATTAAAGTGACATACAAATATCCCCTGGTTGTCCTTAAACTTCAGTGAGACATATCAGAAGAACAAAAAAAAAAAACTATCACCAAGAAATACCTACCGGTATTTTACGAGCAATTGCAAGCCTGCAGAGTGCAGCATTGGAAATGATTTTGTTTTTCTTTACAGTCAAAAGACCCTCGTGATGATTTTCGTAAGTCTTGAACAGGTGTATACTGGCAGCATATTTGAGAAAAGAGTCTCCAAGTGTCTCAAGTGATTCCAAATGAAACTTCTCGAGGCATTTCTTTGTTGTCATTGCTTCCAAAACCTAAAATAACAAAACAAGGAGTAAGTTGCAAGAACGCTAGTCAACTGATGGAAAGACTGACTTAATTAGAGCAAAGATCTGAGATGAGATCATAGCAGCACATACTGTGGCGGTTGGGATAAAAACATTTAGAGTGCAGTCATCCAAATGCATTCTTTTCAAATTTGAGGCCATAACCAAGGACTCAATCCGATGCATGATCGAAGGAACGTATGAATAGGTATAAAGGGTAAAAATAGAGACAGGAGACATGATGAGGGAACAAAGTTCAGGAGGCAACTCAACGGATGAATCAGTTGAATCTGCAAAGGAGGCCAAAGAGGTCAAACAAAATGAAAAGGTGAATTTTCATATATAAGCATTATATAAAAAGGAGAACCATTTGATCAGACCTTTAGCCTTCTGAGTTCTACATCTCTGAAGGTAATTTTGCACTTTACAAATATGCTTCCCCCGAAGAAGTGGTTCTCCTTCAAAGCATATCTTGATCCCATGCCTGTAAACCGCAAATTACTTAATATTTTGAAACTAAAAGATGATATATGGAAAAGGAGCACCAGGAAAATCAGTAGCTAATTGTACAAACCGTTTTTTGTAGTATTCTTTGTAGGTAAAGGATTCTCCAGTTCTCATATCCAACAATGAGTTGCAATCCAAATTATCCAAAAAACCGGTAATGCAATATATATGTCCGTTATGAGGTGTACAGACCAATGAGTTCTCCAACAAGCAGCTACATACCACCCCAGTTTTGGTGTACACACTGCGCTTGCTACCTTGTGTAGAACGGCAATCCATATGCTTATCCGCAAGAACATGAGAAGGAAACAGCAAAGAATTCACACATTTCCAATTTATTTCAGGGGTTGAACCCAAAGATGGGAGCAAAAGATAATCAGAAACTGCAGATCCAATAGGCGACTGAACTGCAGCAGCCAAAGCACCCTGCAGTTTACTCAGATCACGGTCAAGAAGAATTCTGAAGACACTGACTTGAAACCTCTGACACCGTCGAATCTGGAGAGAAAGAGATAGATTATATAAAAGGGATGAGTAAATTTTTGGACCGCTAAAATAATAAAGTCCACAAACGTATAGGTATTGTTTATCAAGATAAATATACATATGATAAACATATTTTTTATACATATATACATAAACAGTGTATACGTTTTGTATATTTTGGTTAGCGTCCGTAATTAATTTCGGCTGACGGGCCAAAAATAATAAATCCCTATATAAAAAGTATCACCAACCATTTTTACAGGTGGCAAGTAAAGAGATGATAAAAGCCATAAAATTATAGTCACCTCTTCAGAAGTAAGCGTAACAACTTTACTATAATTTAATTGTACTTGTACTTGCAAGCGTCGTCCCCTATCAACGTCTAAGTCAAAAGCCAATATTTCATCATCAAACGTGAGCCTTTTCCTAACAGCAAGTATTATCCCATGAAGCGGGAAATCGTTGTATGACTCCTGTTCCAACTCAACCAGGTAGCAGTAGTACACCGCTTCTGAATCATTGCCGCAATGGCTAACCAATTCTGGTGGAAAGTATTTTGATTCTTCAACAGTATGGATTTGACATTCTGCACAATATAATAGGTTAGAGCTCAAGTACCACAGTCTAAAACAAAGCCCCTTATATAAAAGATGGTAGAGTTACCCAATTCTTTGTTGATGGCTTCTTCCTCCACAATATCAGGAACAAGATTGTCAGTCAAGGCACCCATGTGATGAAGTTCTTTACAAGCTTCCAGGCATGCAAGTTGCTTCAATATTTTGACATTCCCCTGTACACTTATAGTTCTTTGTAGTGGGCAACTTTTGGGAAGATGTAAGGTGCAGGTTTCTGTTTCGTTATCAATCACACACCTAGGATTGGGCTTAAAGTACCTACAAATGAATTGAATGTATGTCAGTAATGCAATATTTAAGGGATGCTTACCTTTTCCGGCCGTCCTAAAAAATAATAGCCGGAAAATATATATGTTTTGTATATTAAGTATATATACATATAATATACATAAATATACAAATTACTCCCTCCGTTTCAATTTGTCTGTTCTTAGGGCCCGTTTGGACATGATTTGAATTCGGGTTGATATGAAGTTGAAATTTTGTTTGGACATGCAACTTGAATTTCTGAAATTGTATTATTTATCATAAACATGAAAATCCCATAATTTGTGAAAACTATCAAAACTTCCCGGACTCTTAACATCCTATCAAATGAGCAAACCATGGCTCATAAGCAACGCATAGGAATATCCTAAGGTGCCGCAATAAACCGCATTAAAGCCCCAAATCCTATGTCCAAGCGCCTACTTACTCTGTTTCAAAAAACTATGCCTCTTTCCTAATTGGGCAAATCTTTAACTCTAACATTCATGCGGCATGTTTAAGACCACAAGATTAAAGGACATTTGGGGATATTATACATATCTTTACTTTACGATCACAAGATTCAAAAATGTTCTTTACTTTTTTAAACTCCGTGCCAGTCAAAACTAAAACACATAAAATTGAAAAGGAAGGAGTATATACATAATCCGTGTATATGTTCTGTATATTTTTGCTAGTGCCCGTAATTAATTCCGGCCGACGGGCCAAAAACGAAAAAAAAAAAAAATTAACACATAAAATACTCAAAAGATAGCAAGAAATATGAAGTACAAACCCATCTGAAGGTAGCCTAGAGCAGTAGAAGTATAACAATGACACGCTAGAACTGAGGGTGACAACTGCTCCGGTGCTTTCAACTTTGTAGCAAGGTTCAACAAGCAATTCATCGTCTAGAGGTGAACATGGAATAGAAGCATGACGTAATGATTCTTGCCGCATTATCTCCCCACTAGCCATATAGTTTTGCATGCGAGTGAGGGTTGAAGAATCCCCACTAGGATTTGAGCCAAAAATGAGAATGATCAGTCCATTGTTACAACTAAATCTTCCAAATTTTATCAATGATAAATGCACAAAATGCCAAGAGCTAAAGTAATTAACCAGATAAGAAATAGAATGTTTAAGTAAATACTACACCAAAAACAATAATGACAGAAATCTGAAAAACAATCATAGTATCAATTAGAACGGATGGACAAAATATACCTTCCGATCATCAGAAGAAAGTCGGAGTTTTGCATTCGAGCTCGCCCACGAGATTGTATAAAGCTACAAACAGTAGTTGAGGGATCAAACCGAACGACAAGGTTGCAACTTTGGACATCCAAGCCCTCTTCAAGAATAGATGTCGCTACAATAATGTTCACCTGCAGCGTTTTGCATGGATACCATACTTTAAATCTTCAGAAATTATATAGAAAGCAAAAATAAAAATAAAAAATTGACTTACCAGACCCTTGCGAAATTCTTCGACAATTTTATTTTGGGTTTTCCTACTCTGTGACTGCACCACAGAAGTATGCCCTGCTGTGTACTCAGTTCTCCAACCAGTTAGTTCCGGAAGCAACTCATTCAATAGAGACCGAAGAACGATTGCTGTAATAATTCTCTCAACAAATATGATGCATCTCAAATCCTTCAGGTCCCTATCGGATTAAAAACGAAGTTCGTGGGTCAGTAAATCACTAAATATATAATCATATTTCCCAACGACATAATTGATAATCTCAGTCACTGACCAATTAAATCCCAGGGCAAGTGCCAACATGTACATAAAAGGAATAGTTCATACAGCTATTGATGAATCCAAAGTAGGCTCTAGAATAATACACACAATATAATCAAGTAATAAATAAAATCCACAAAGCCGAATGCCAAAAAAAGTTTCAAACTCGAGATTCCGGGAAAATAATTTGGATCCTGTGCAAACAATCCAAATTATGGGAATATAACGGGGGGAAAGAAAAGAAAGGCTTCAGAAAAGTATGTTCTCTACTATATATAATTTTTGGGCCAATAAGTGAAAGACAATCAATTAAAATAAGTGAAACCAAAGAGCCACAAAAAGTTAAGAGAATATAACTGACCACTTCTCTTTTTTCCAGTTATTCTACAAACTTCCCATTAGATTGAATTGACATTAAAGCTTTTGACTAATTGATAGATTGAATATTCAACCGCTCTCACCTGTACTCGAGAAGAGACTCTATAAGACAAGTAACTTTGGGTGTCAAATATCCAGCATCCGTATTTGCCTGAATATCACCACCAATTGACCAATGTGACCCTATGTTAACAGGGAAGAGAGGTCAGAAAGAAATCGAAAAACATGCTTACAGCTCAGGGAGAAAAGAAAAAGGATATTGCTAACTATGATATACCAGATGGTAAGCGAGACAAGAAAACCTTAGATGCACCCAAACTGAAACCTCTAACAATTGTTTGGGCACATACATCTAGTTCTCCCCATGAAAAGAATTCATTTTCTGCACGGGACAAAAACTCAGCTGCCTGATTCAAAACAAAAGCCATGTTAGGAAAATGATCAAACAAACCGTTCAAATTTTTTATGCACCAGCAAGGAACAAAATTTACCTTGAAAGCCAGCCAAGCACCCATCTCACTCAGACAAAATAGGAAAGCCGAATAAAGTTTTCTTAATCTTCTTGTTGCAGATCCAGCACTCATATAAGACAGATTTGACTTTGAAATCGAGCGTTCATGCTGCAATGATAAGAAAGTTAAAACAACTAAAATTGGAAGAGCAAAAATGTCTGACCCATATGTAAAGTAGAAAGACAAAATCCATTGGCTAAAGAATAGATGTTTACCTTTTCTTTCAACCTTTTAAGGTCATGAGCTAAACTATGAAACAATGTGCAAGAAATATTCACATTTTGATATATCTTTAGCTTCATATTTGAGAATGGGATATACTCCGCCAAAACCGATTCACTTACGCACGTGTATACCTTCATTTACAAAGGAAGATCATAATAAGAGGAACCGAATATATATATATATATATATATATATGTATGTATGTATGTATGCATGCATGTATATGTCTTTATGCCTTTCAGCTTATACAAGAGATATGACAGCAAGAAAGTAAGTGCAATGTTTTGATGACAAACATCCAAAAGCTAAAAGTTAAATGCTTGCACAGCACAAATATGAACTCGAAGTACAAAAAGAAACACTTGCAAAAATCATGCTGATGTCATCACTTCCAAAATTTAAAGAAAGGGAAACAACATGGTTCTCTTCTCTGAAATACGCTGAAGCACAGAGTGCATGACAAAAATAGATAAATGGAGAAGATTAATTGCGAGAACCTTGGAATGCATAAGATTCTCGAGGTCACGAATCTTTTGCCAATAACTATCTGCCGTGCCAGAACCTGCATAAAAGGTATAAACATGAGAATCCACAGAAAGAGAGAAACCAGTTTCTTAACAGTATGATGTAGAAATATATCAAAAGATGTCCAAAGCTATAAAATCAAATCACACCAACCTTTAGACTTTATAGGGGAAGCAGTCATCCCGAATATTCTTGGAAGTTGTGCGCTCTCACCGGTTAATTGTCGATGATAAAATTCCTGAAAGAAAATCAATCCTCTAAGACAAGAATTGTTCAAGTACCATACTAAGTCTTATCAAGCCGGATTCTAGTTAGTCTTTTCTTATGTAGGGTACGTATGTACAAAAGAAGCAACGGTGTGCCCCTAAGGGCTCCACATCAGGTAAATGTACATATCCTCTTGATATCTCATTTTGGTCAACTTTTCACAAGTGGTATCAGACATGTGACAAATAAAATCAAGTAATCAAATGTACTAAAATAAGAGATAAGTGGTAGTAACTGTACAATAGTAATGAATATCCATTAACAAAGAAATCAAATGTTGTTGATATAATGCTGCTTTATTCTTTCTGCTTTATGAATGGCATCACCTGGTTGACAGTTTTTTGCTAATTGTTGACATTATAAGTTTTTATAGTTAAACTCTTTTCTAGCATGTAAAGTATTTCCAGTTGATAACTCAGACATAAAACTTACACTATTTGAGAATATATCAACTCGTTTCAGCAAACACACTTACTTCCGGAACTCCATCATAATAATAATAATAATAATTTATTCAAACAATTTGCTTTGGATACGCGATAACCAAATTTAGTCAAGTATTTTGGAACCGAGAGAGTGACACGTATTACATAACAGCATCATCCCGGTGAAGAAATTGCACTTGATAAAATATAACCAACAATTACCACAAACAACGTACCTTCATTATGCAGGCATAGGAGTGTCTGCCTCGTGCATTGTGGCACTCATCAAATATTATAACCTTTATCATTTCTATTTTTAGAAAGCTATGCCTCAAAGCAGCAAGTAGTATCGCTGGTGTCATAACAAGTACCTGAAAGACGAAACCCTCCGGTGATTACTTAAGCAACTTTTAATAATTTATCACTGAAGATAAAACATAGTTCATACACACCTCATGGTCTTCCACTTCTTGTTGCCACGTCGCAGCATTCCAGTAATCAACACCCATTTCACCCCAATATGTTCCGACTTTTAAGTCAGTATGCATACTGATAGAATCTCCTTGCTTGTAATTATCAAATCACAAGATCAACAACATTAGAACAAGTCAAATAGAAAATTTTCAACCTAAAAGCATGTAACCTCAAAGAGTATTATCAAACTGCAAAACATGAGAAAACTAATGGGAAACAAACAGCTCTACAATCTTTAGACAGGATATTAATTTAAGTGGATACATCAATCCGTAAAAATATTAGGGACTAGATTGAGAAGCTAGAAGTACTACCTGAGTCACCAGAACAACAGTCGGGACCAAGAAAACAGCTATGTACGGAGATGGCTTTCGAAGAAGGTACGCGTAGCTTCTAAGAAGCATTATCGCTATTAGGGTCTTTCCTGAACCAGTCTCCAAGTAAACAATGGTGTTCTGCTTTAGTGAAGTCTCCAGGGCTTCCAACTGATAACTACATAACAATATCATACATAGAGAACACATGTATTACAAAAGCTCATTTTTTTTTAATGTTTTTTCTAACTCCATTAGAAAATCAATGTAAAATGCCAACCTTCTTGCAAAAGGCAGAGGATTAGCGGAGAGCTGTTGGATTTCCGAGACTTCAACATCAGCTGGCTCCATGGATTGTTATCTACATTAACATTAGACCAAACAAACATAAGACACCAACAAAGTAATATAAACGAAATGAAAAAACTCTCCAAGAAAATTACAACCAGGTTATCATACATAAAGCAGCCTATTTATCTACACACCAACAACAACAACATATCTTTATGAGGTTTGATGTTGTATTCATGAACAGAAAGCTGGGATGTGGCTTAGCTGTGGTGCTTAACTGTTCATACTTGGTGATTAATACAAGTGATTAGTTACCCCCAAAAAAAAAAAATCCAGTGTAATCCCACAAGTGGGATCTAGGGAGGTAGAGTGTACATAGACCTTCCCTACCTTGGGAAGGTAGAGAGGCTGTTTCCAAAAGACCCTCGGCTTATCTACACACCCTTTTTACCATTTCAAAGAAACACAAGAAAAAAACAATATTCAAGAGAAGTCTACGAATCAAACCAGAAAAAGACAAGATTTTGTAAGTAAAGCACATACAATGAAAGATTTAACCCCCTGGTAAACATCCATTTAAAAAATTGCATAAAAGAGTAATCTTTATGAAAAAGAAACACAGTCAGTTTACCATTTCAGACAAACACAAAGAAAAACCATAATCCAAGAAAAGTATATGAATCAAACCAGAAAAAAAAAAAAAAAAACAGGATTTTGTAAGTTAAGCACATATAATCAAAAATTAAACACGTGTAAGACTTCCATTTCCAAAAAAAAATGCATAAAAGAGTAATCTTTATGAAAAAGAAACACACCCTTTTTACCATTTAAAAGAAACACAAAGGAAAACCATAATCCAAGAGAAATATACTAATCAAACCAGGAAAAAAACAGGATTTTTTAAGTTAAGCACATATAATCAAAGATTTAACCCCCAAGTAAAACACCCATTTCAAAACAAAATGCATAAAAGAGTAATCTTTGTTAAAAAAAAACACAGACATAGTCAGCTGGCTCCATTTATAGTTGCCTACATCCACAGTGGACCAAACAAACATAAAACACTCACAAGAAAATGACAACCAGGTGATCATACATAAAGCAACCTATTTTAAACAAACACAAAGAAAAACCAAAATCCAAGAGAAGAAAACAAGATTTTGTAAGTAAAACCACATATAATCAAAGATTTAAACACCCATATCAAAAATTTACATAAAGGAATTATTTATGAACAAGAAACACAAAAGTTGTCAGGAAATCTCACTGGCTAGAGTTGTATTGCAAAATCTTGAAGAGAATGTTTCCAACAGTTTTTTTTTTTTTTTCAGTGAGAGAATGAATAAGAAAGAGTGAGTGTGAAGAGAGACACACTGGGACTATATGTAGAGGTTTTTAAATTTTAAGCTTCTATGACAAGGAAAAAATACCCCCACCCCAAGGGAAAAAACAAAAATAGTAGCCCCCCACCCCTTTACACCACCTTAGGTTGAAAACAAAAATAGTAGATATTTGACAAAAATAAAAGTATTAAAGATCAAGACTTATAAGTGGATCAAACCAACTTATAAACTATTGTTAATTTATTTAGATATTTGATAAAAATAAAAAACAGTTTAAATTAAATTAAAAAGTATTTAAAATAAGTCAAAATTAAAAAATTACTCAGTCCCAATTTATTTTTTAGTTTAAAAGTCATTTTAATTTGAACAATAATTTTATCCTTATATTCCTTATATTTTCTGTTAATTTCAATATTATCGTTACTTTTTAAAAATCCTTTAAGCGTAATTGCTTCTACCCAAACACTTACGCTTAAAAGCCATTTTTTTCGGGCTAATCCAAACGGGCTCCAAATCAATATAAGAAAGAGGGTGATTAAAATATAAATACAGAATCTTTTTGCCTATTATATATCGGAAAACAATTGAAGAAAAAAAACAATGACACCTCTAATACAATTATATCTTCAATGCGGGTGCCGGACACCGGACGAAAACCCAAAAGAGTACACATTTGTCAAAATCCAAAAAAAGTATAAGAATCTAACCAGAAAAAATACAAGATTTTGTAAGTTAAGCACATATAACCAAATATTAAACCACCATTATAAACACATATCAAAAAAAAAATGCATAAAAGAGTAATCTTTATGAAAAAGAAACACAAAAGTTTAGTATGGAAAAAACTCACTGGCTAGAGTTGAATAGCAAAAACTTTAAAGATGGTATTTTCAAGTAGTTTTTTTGAGTGTTCAGTGAATAAAAAAGAGAGATACAAAAGGACTATATATAGAGGTTACAAGAAATAGCACTAGTACAATTTTTTATCAAATTAATAAATTTTTATTTTTATTTTTATTTTTGTAAAAAATAGAGAAAGAGGGTGATGAAAAGATAGAATCTGTTGGCCTACTCTATAGGTTTTGTACTGTTCTGTTTGAATTTCACTGTTCTGTTTGAATTTCTAGGGGGGAACAAAACACTCCATATAATACATTTGTTACTTTTTTCCTATACTAGCCATGATAATTTATTTAATGACAACTGAACTTCTTATTGCACAGATGGAAATTGTGATAATTAAACAAGGGTATTTATGTCATTTAACATAAGAATATGGACCGCTTGGTACGGGTTTCTAGTTCTCATCAATGTCACTTCAGTGTGCCGAGCAGGTGAGCAAGAAATAAAAAAATAAAAAATATTAAACATTTTAAAAATTCAAAATAAAATTGGTTTCTTATGAAAAACAAAGAAGAAGAAAATAGAAGAATTAATAAATTAAATTTGTTTGAGCGGTTTTTGATACTTTTCATGAATGAATTCCCCGTAAAAAATACAATAATATGAGATTATTTTCCAAATTTATGTGGGGAGGCAAGCTGAATGCTGCGATAGATTCTACTTCATATTGTATCACTTATAAGGAATATGATTTAAAGTTTAAAATAAAATTGATTTCTTCTGGAAAAAAAAAGAATTAATAAAATTAAATTAATTTGAGTGGTTTGTGATCCTTTGCATGAATGACTTCCCCATAAAAAAAATACAATAGTATGAGATTGCTTTCCAAATTAATGTCGGGAGGTAAGTGAATTATTATATTTCTAAAAAGAAAAAAGCGAAATGTATTCTGTCGATAGATTCTTTATCGTATTACTCATAAGGAATGCGATTGAAAGTTTAAAATAATTGGTTTCTTGTGGAAAAAAAGAGAGAGAGAAGAATTAAAAAATTAAATTTATTTGAGTGGTTTTTGATCATTTGCATGAATGACTTCCCCTAAAAAAAATACAATAATATAGGATTGTTTTCCAAATTTATGTCGAGAGACAAGCAAGTTATTATATTTCTGAAAAGACTATATTGTATTACTTATAAGGAATGTGAATCTAAACAATGCCATTCAAAGAGATGAAAGATTAAAAGTTTAAAATAAAATTGGTTTCTTGTGAAGAAGAAAAGGAAGAGTTAACAAAATTAAATTTATTTGAGTGCTTTTTGATCCCTTGCATGAATGACTTCCCCATAAAAAAATACAATAATATAGAATTATTTTTCAAATTTATGTCAGGCGATAAGCAAGTTATTGTATTCTTATGAGAATTAACTAGTTACTTTCTGAAAAACAAAATTTTAATTTCTTAAAATTAAATTTTAAAAATTGGATTCACGAGTCTGCAATCCAATAAAACGTTTTTGATAAAGTTGAAATCAGGTTGCATGGAATGTGAAATTCTTTTTTCCTAGTACAAATAGTGTGACAATTTGATGTTCTTTTAACCACTAAAATAAGTGACTGTTTAGTTTAATATCATGAGTTTGAGCCCAATAATACATAAATGTCCTAATATGAAGTGTTTCCTCTTAAATGAATCCTATGCGATGTCAATCTAGATCAGTCATGCTAGAGAATCTCGAAAACCAAGTGATAAAGCTCGGAAAAAGAAGTGTGTTTTAAATTTTCTATGCAATCTCATTTTAATCTTTAAGCACTAATTACAGGTCTTTTTTTTCCCCATTTGATGTACAACATCAATTTTAATCAAATTAATTTGAATTCGAATCAAGAAGTTCCATTTTAACGATACAGTGTTTTATATCAAAGACAATTTTATTCCGAGAGCTCAAAACTATACCTTTTATGCGTTAAGACTTAATTTGAGTTAATAAAATTAGCCCTCGTGGCTTCTATTTTTTTTTCTTTTTTTCTTTCCGGCTTTCATGGTTTTCATGTGATTATAGGTACTATTTTCTCGATCATATGTGGTATTCGCCAAAGACCTCTAACTCAAAATAAAACGATATTTACCCCTGCACAATAACTTAATAATATGGATGGGTAGGTAGTTAAGTACACCTTTAAATGTGAAAGTTGTTATATATCTACTTGAATCCATCAAAATTGCATGAAACAACAGTTCACTTCACCCAAACATTAAAAAAAAAAAAAAAAAAAAAAAAGGAAAACACAGCATACTCAAAAACGATTTTTCTGAATCACATTAAGAAGAAAAGGAGACATTACTATTCTTTTGGTTTTTACAGAGGAAAAATATCATCTTGAATACTCTATGTTAAAGTAAATATATTGTCAGTTTAAAAGGTTTGAGAATAAATATGTAGCACTAATATCTAGGAGTAATTAATCCTCTTATATTTGTTCTTTGTTTGCTCAAATCTAAATACTTTTGAGGGGTCGTTTGGTACGCCGGATAAACTGGGATATTTGGGAAAAAATTTATATCTTATTTGGATGAAGGTTTAAATTTATACCTTTAATCAAATAAGATATAAAACTTATCTCAAATTTAGTCTTGGATAACTCATCTTATCTCATCTAGCTTGCTATTATTTTATCCCATCTTTCAAGTGGGATAAAATAGTTCAGGGATTATAATACCGGAATAATTTAGTCCGTGTACCAAACGGCCCCTAAGTCTTGTGGGTTTTCAAAGTGGTTCATGAATCTTGGAAATGAATAGGAGAAACATTTATCCAAAGGCGTTATATTTTAAAGGAATGATTAAAAAACGTTAAATTCTAGAATCATTGATCAGAAAGACGTTAAATTTTAGAATCACATATGAAAAGGCGATAAATCCTAGACACTGAGTAAAAGGCGTGAAATCTTAGACACTGATCAGAAGGCGTTAAATCTTATAATCGCTCATCAGAAGGCGTTAAATCCTAGACACTGTTCAGAAGGCGTTAAGTCCTAAACAGAAGGCGTTAAATCCTAGAATCACTGATCAGAAGACGTTAAATTTTAGAATCACTAATCAAAAGACATTAAATTTTAGAATCGTGATAAAAAGGCGTTAAATCCAATCAAATCAAGACTATGAAGTTAACGTTTTCAAATGCTACTTTATATGGCTTTGTTGAAATAATGATGTCGGTATTCTTCCATACATTTATTCGTTAATGAGATTTCAACTACATATATATTTAGAATAGAAAGCTACATTTAAGCGCCTCTAAACCTAGAAAAAAATAATAGTATAATATTTTTTTCTTACAATGTTATTATTAATGTTCTAATAACCATTTGAACTTTTTTTAATCTTACAAATTTGAATTTTTTGATCTTGGTTCTAAGAGTAAGAGATGAGGATGAAAATATCATTACATTCATTTATTTAATACAGATAATATTACAAAAATTACATCAATTTTTTTAATGTCGTTGAGTGTCATACAAGTATTTGAGGAGAAACACGGAACAAAGCATTCTCAATTGTTCTAGAGCATTCTCGACTGTTCTATGGCAAAAAGGGGAAAGGCAAGATCCTATTGATCTTGACGAAAATGACATCTAACAACTTATAGGACCCTTTTTCTATTATTTTTTTGTTTTGTTTAAACCATACCATATTTGAGATTTACTAGCTCGATTAATTGAGATTTGTGTTGTACAAATTCTATAAACGGACACTTTGCATATCAATGGAGGTGGATTTAGGATTTTTAACTTATTGCTAGATCACATTTTTTTTTGCTTATTAGGTTATGATATATTATCTAAATATACCGAATGATATTTTTTAATACAAAACAAAAAAATTGAATTCAAATTTTAATTTTTGCCAAACTGGTAACTATAACAATGACTTCGCCCCTACCTTACGAGAATTCTTTAGTTCTCTAAATATGGATCCAATACCTTTAATCCCTTTCTAATGAAGGGAACCCTTTACCCCTCAATGTGAGACTTTTCGGTACGAATTCGAATTTAATCGAGCCCTAACATCGATCACCAAATTTAAAACCAAAAAAAAAAAAAAAAGGGTGAAATAGTGTAAGTATTACTATATTTCAGTGATGTGGGGAGAACTGTTGAAACCTTGGTCTCCAAGAATTCACTTTGTCACTAGTTGAAGTACAATATTTTTCTATTGATGTGGAAAGGGGAACTGTTGAAAACTTAGTCTCCAAGGAAAGCTCCGTGTGTGGAGGGGAAACAAAAACAAATGGACAAAGAACTTTCTATATTACATACTGAAAAGGACATTACTAACCAAACGTCCGATAAAAATTAGTGTATAATTACAATTCTTATATTAATATCTGCACGATTAATTCTTATATTATAAATTTTGCATAATTTTTTTTTTTCCGAATCAAACAATCCATTGTTAAGTGTAATGACTTATGAAGAATTTGAGCTCTGAAACTGAAGCAGTTGACAACTTAATTTTCACCCGCTTTAGAGGCCCTACCGGATGTCTGTCTACATTAATCGGGCTATCAATTACGAAAAAGTATTATATGTATAATTGGATGAGCTAAGAGATAAGAATATCTCTCTGTAAGGCAACTTCCATGAGTTACTATTGTAGATGGTTACTCAATTAAAGGTAATTATTTTAGAAAGTCATTTTTCTTTGTTTTGTAATAGAAAATCACTCTAACTATTGTCATTTCACCTACAAAGTCACTCAACCGATTCAGATAATATTTTTGTGTAGATATTTCACCCCCACCCCCCGTGGTCCAAATATACCCCCACATGCCTTCTGTAATTAGTGTGAGGGACATTTTTTGACTTTCTTAATGATTAAGAAAAATATTTGAACTAGAAGATACCCGCAGAGACAGAGTCAGAATTTCTACTAAGGGAGTTAAAAATATAAAAAAAAAATCACACAAAGAAGTCAAAGGGGTTCGATAACTACTATATTTATATATATAAAAAAATTATTTTAACCTTAGATATATAGTATAATTTTTTGCTAAAGGGCATTCAAATAAACCCCCTTGACTCGACCTAGCTCCGCCTTGGATTTCCCTGAGGATATTTTTGGTCCAATAGCTAAATGGAGGACATTTTTAGCCTCAACCCAGTGTATATGGTCAATCAAGTAGGTGGATCAGTGCTGACTTCTTGGAGTGAGCAAATACTAGACTACTACTAAGCTATGTAACACGTTCTGGTATATATGTGGTGTCGCTTTTTAATCAACTGGCCTTCCTTTTTACCTGCTCCAAAGAGTACTGCTTCCTAAACCCGTCAACCGGGCTAACCGGACCGGTAATCGGTTAGGGAACTGGTCGGTTTTCGGTTAAATTAATCGGTTCCGGTTTATCGGTTTGAAATCTCAAACCGGAACCGGTCCTGTTCAAAGTCGTTAAAACTCCTTTTTTTTTGTTTTTGTATTATATATATATATTATAGTATTTATTAGTATATTGTAGGTATATTTACATATGTTATACAAGTTTATAAGTAAAGTTTAAATATTTACTGACTAACAGGCTAACAGCAAGTCAGCAATATAGAATAATGCTTTTCGTATACATATATATATATATTAAGTTATATGCTTAAGTTATAGTGTTATACTACATATGCCTAAAATATAGTAAGAATATACGTATATATATCAATATGCTTAGGTTATATAACTTATATATATATATATATATATATATATATATATATATGTTTAAGTATACTATATATACTTATATATTATATATATATATGTTTAAGTATACTATATATACTTGCATCGCTCCGATCTTATCCAATCGCGAATGCACACTAGTACTTGGGGTTTATTTTGTCATTGTTTGGACTTGGAAAAATTGGGAAACATAAAAGGAAGACTTGGGGGGAAAACAGATCATCTTTGGCTATTTTGCAAGCTTTCAGGCTAGGGTTTCATCTACACCACACTTTGGGGTTGAAGATTTGAAGATTTGGTTGAACATTTCTTAAACCTTTAATTCATTTCTTCAATCTCTTGCTTTGTATTGTATATCTAAGTGTGTAGTGTTTATTTTCTTCACTTGAATCTTGTTTATGGAAATATTCTAGGATTAAAGTGTTGGATGAAACTCTTGTTATGCTTATGTATTGAATGATTTTTATTGCTATTGAAGTGAGTCTTTGCTGATTTAATTAATCTCGTTCTTGAATGTTTCTAAAGGGATTAGCTAACCCTAGGACTCACCCATTTACTTAGATTGAGCTCGGAAGAGGAAATCTAGGTTGAGAAAGATTAATTAACAAGAATTTGGGTCATTAAACCCATCTAATAACTTAAGCTCGGAAGAAGATAGTTACTTGAGGTTAAATTGATTGTGCCCAATATCACACTCTAAGGCTTGGAAAAGCTTAGAGTGAAATTCATTGATTTGGTTGGAAGACTTTCAATGAGATTTTAGAAATCATTATCTATTAACATAAACCCGTTCTTGGTTGTGAAATTGTGAAATACATTGGATCGTTACTTGAGTGTAATCTCCTATTATCCATGCTTGGGGTCATTGATCATTTTACTTGCTTTCTAGGTTAGTTTACATTTCCGCATTAGTCATAATTTTCTCAATAACCCAAAATATTATCTATCGTTTGGCTTTAGCTTAGTTGGTGAAAGCTCCTTACTTTCTTAATCGCCTAGCAGATTGTTCTCTGTGGGATCGATCCCGACTCATAGTTGGGTAAAATATATTGCATACGACCGTGTACACTTTCTCTTTGAGGAGTGGATTTGGACGTTATAAAAAATGGCGCCGTTGCCGGGGAACAATTTGGCGTATTTGGGTTAGTTTGGGATTTAAGCTAACTTGCTTTGGTTCAAACTTTCTTTGCTTTATTTTATAAAAAAAAAAAAAAAAAAAAAAACTGACCAGTTTTTGCAAAACTGTAAAACTGTCCAGTTTTTGCCTCTGCAAAACTGTCCAGTTTTTACAAAACTGTCCAATTTTTGCAAAACTGTCCAGTTTTGCTTTTGTAAAAAAAAAAATGGCATCATATAATGAAAATTGGTCGGATGGTAGTTATGCATACTTTGATGACCCTTGTCTTTATTGTGGAGGACCACACTCATGGCAAAACTGTTTGAATTCTCCCGGGGGCGGATTGTGCGCACAATCCCAAACCTATGAGTGGAGTATTTGTGATAGGTGTGGTGGTCAAAATGGTCATTGGGATAATTGTGATTATTTGTCCTTCCCTTCCCCGAACCCTCACTATGACTATTCTAGTTTTGATTTTGATGATAGTAGGGATATGGAAATGGAAGAAGCCTCAAATGCTCAAAATGAGAGGATAATGCTCATGTTGGAGACCATCCTTGAAAAAGTTGAAAAACAGGACTTAGCGGTTAAGGACTTGAGGCAACCACTTGATGACTTGAGGCAAACAATTAATTGCAATGACAAAGCTATTCACACCTTGGAGGATCAAATGAAATCATTGGTTCATACTCATAATGCTCAACAACTTGAGGGTGTTGAAAGTAGGCAAGAAAGTGACCGAAACATGAATGTCTCCAAGGGTGGATTTTTACAAGCTTTGAATGACCCTCAACTTGAAGAAAGCCTTGACAAAGTGGAAGTTGTGAGCCAAGATTGGCTTATGACTCAAGCTCAACAACTTGGAGCCTATGGAGATCATCGTGAAGGCATTTCAAGGATGATGGAAATTTTTTTAAAAATCCATGTTGAGCAAAGTCAAGAGTTGGAGGAACTTGAAATTGTTATCCGTGACTTGAATGCCGAATTGAATGCAAAAGTTGAGGTATGCAATACTCAACATCAAATAGTCATGGATAGTAGTTTTAAGTTAGTTTCCAATGAAAAAGTGGTCAACATTGATTTTCAAGAGCTAATGATGAATTGCCAACCGACCAATCCAAAAATAATGCAAGATGCCGAGATTGAAGAAATGGTACTAGAGTTACATAAAAAAGTTCATGAAATGATTTTTGAAGACTCTAGTTCATTTTTGGGTGAGGATGTCAAAAATGAAACGAATTTGAAAATGAAGCGCCTTAGACCACATTCCAACTATTTTTCAACATTATGCTTGGTTAGTGAAATGGAAGTTGAACTAACCGAGCCTGTGGAGAATTTTGGAGATGAAGAAGAAAGCGTTTTCATTTTGAAGTTTGCTATGCCAAGAAGACAAAATGGCATGCCTCACTTAAGGGCCAAGAAGTGCAAAATGTGATACCCGAAAGTTGGCCTCCTTATTTTTATACCACCGCCCCATGAGCGTCATCATGATCTTGATTCAAAGTTGGGGCGCAAATTCATATCTTCCAAATGAAAGAAAAAGTGGTAAAGGTAACCGTCGTGCCGCGACGTTAAATCAAGCGCTTGGTGGGAGGTAACCCATCGTTTTAAAAGTTTTAAATTGTTTTTGAATTATTTTTTTTTAGAATAGTTTAGTTTATGGTTTTTGACTAATCTGCAAAATTTCAGAATTTTTGGAGTTGTTTTGAGCACGTCGGATATCCGGACAGCCCCCAAAACCAGTAAAAGCTGCGATTTTTTTTTTTCTGGTGTCATAACCTGCGATTCGCAGGTCGGGTCGCACATTGTGACAGAGAGCAAAAATAAAATAAAATCGGGTGACATCACCTGCGACTCGCAGGTCATACTTGCGAATCGCAAGTGGTGACCGAGAGTTAAAAAAAATAAAAAAATTTCCTTTCTATTTTTATGTGTTGTTTTGATTATGTGCAGCGAGGACACTGCAATGTTTATAGTTAGGGGTGGCACGTGGTAGCACATTATATTTTGAAACTTGCTCAAATTTTTTGAAAATTTTGTTCTTTTGACATGTTGTGGATTAGTCACTCTTATTATTTTATTTTCTTTGAGGAAAAATATGAAAACTCTTGGCTTGTTTGGTACTAATAGAGTTAGTCTCTTGCATGTGAAATTGAAATGTGAATACCCCTCCAAATTATTTCGTGGAAGTTATAAAGTAAGGTGCATAGGAAAAAATGATCTTTGTGACAACTTTTTGGCTCATTTGGTGACTCTTTACCTACTAGTTGTGTTTACTTTGGATTATGAGATATTGCACTAGTTGTTCTTGCTTGGGAAGTGAAATTGATCCATCTTGACTAGTTCATATGCCATGTGTGTGAGTGTTTGTTGAATAATTCTTGTGTTTACTTTTATCATCTAGAACTTGCCCAGTTAGTCGTTCAATGCTAATTTTGATTATGTTGGTTGGAGAGATGACTTTGGGCTATCTTTGTGATTTTTGAAAAAGCCTCTTTAGCCTTTCTAGCCTACCATTGCATAAATAATATCGCTAGTAACCCCATTTGAGCCCATGACCTTTTCTTTGATTGCCACATTACAAGCCTTTACCCTTTTTGATGAAAAGTCTCTCTTTTGAACCTTTCCCTCCTTGAACATGAAATTGTGAATTTGAGGCCAAAAGCCTAAGTTGGGGGTGTTAGTGTTGCCTGAGAGTGGTGAAGGTTGGTGTTGTGGAAAAGTCAAAAGAAAGGAAGAAAATTTGAAAAATACAAAAAGGTTGCAAACTTGTTGTGCAAAAAAAAAAAAAAAAAAAAAATATATATATATATATAAAATATATAAAAAGAAGTTGAAATAATTGGGGGAACTAGTATGCAAAGGAAGGAGTGATGTTTTGAAATGAAGAGGAAAGTGGACGAAAGGTTTTGTGTAGTGTTCAAGGAGGGCGTAGTCACTTGTATCCCAATACTTATCCTACCCTTCCTAAGCCTACATTACAAGCTTAAAAAGTCCCTATGTGATCTCCAACCGAATGTTCTTGAGTTAGTGATGATTGAAAATAAGGGCAAGCTTATGGTGTGATATTTGTAAGCACTAGAATTTCTTTGTTGAGTGTGAGTGACTTTGTGTATTTGTCCCTTGCGTTATTGTTGTGAATATAGTGATTTTGGGACTCTCTTTCTTGTGAGGGCATATGGATTACGATAGAGTGGTGATGTTCAAAAATTCCAAGTTGAGTCAATTGAGCATATCTAGTAAACTAGTGGTTTTGAGTCACTTATTGAGACTTGAGTGTTGTTGCTTGATAGTTTTAAATCTCTATTGCATTCTTGAAATTGTATTTTGAAATGAGGGAGTTATTTGATTGAAGTTTCACATGCTTGTAGCCTAATTGTTGGTACCAACCAAAGTCATGTTTTTGTGCTTAAAGTGGTTCCTCATTGAGATTTTTGTTTTGATTTGCTTGAGGACAAGCAAATACTTTAAGTTGGGGGTGTTGATGAGTCGTGAAATTACGCGATATTCGATGCTAATTCCTTAAGTTTTTGTGACTCTTTAAGAACTTTTGTTGTTACTTTATGTGTATTTTTATTGTTTTGTAGGAAAAGATGCCCGGATAGCATAAAAGAGCAAAATGGATCAAAATAGACTAAAATGGAACAAAATAGAGCAAAACAAGCCAAGATAGCTGAAATGAACCAGAGCACCACCTGCGAATCGCAGGTACTGCATGCGAGTCGCAGGTGGTGCAGCATCTGTTGACAGAGAATAGCCAAATAAAATAAGACAATGATGCAACACATGCGACACCACATGCGACTCGCATCCTGTGTCGCAGATGCTGCACCTCGGCTGATTTATGAGATATTGGTGCTCTATCCAGTTTTGTGTGATTTAGAAGTGATCGGCAGAAACCAAGTGAAAAGAAAGTCAAAAAGAGGCCAAACTGGACATTTTTGCAAAACTGTCAAAACTGGACAGTTTTGCAAAAACGGGACAGATTTGCAAAACTGAAACTTTGGGGTTTATTTTGTCATTGTTTGGACTTGGAAAAATTGGGAAACATAAAAGGAAGACTTGGGGGGAAAACAGATCATCTTTGGCTATTTTGCAAGCTTTCAGGCTAGGGTTTCATCTACACCACACTTTGGGGTTGAAGATTTGAAGATTTGGTTGAACATTTCTTAAACCTTTAATTCATTTCTTCAATCTCTTGCTTTGTATTGTATATCTAAGTGTGTAGTGTTTATTTTCTTCACTTGAATCTTGTTTATGGAAATATTCTAGGATTAAAGTGTTGGATGAAACTCTTGTTATGCTTATGTATTGAATGATTTTTATTGCTATTGAAGTGAGTCTTTGTTGATTTAATTAATCTCGTTCTTGAATGTTTCTAAAGGGATTAGCTAACCCTAGGACTCACCCATTTACTTAGATTGAGCTCGGAAGAGGAAATCTAGGTTGAGAAAGATTAATTAACAAGAATTTGGGTCATTAAACCCATCTAATAACTTGAGCTCGGAAGAAGATAGTTACTTGAGGTTAAATTGATTGTGCCCAATATCACACTCTAAGGCTTGGAAAAGCTTAGAGTGAAATTCATTGATTTGGTTGGAAGACTTTCAATGAGATTTTAGAAATCATTATCTATTAACATAAACCCGTTCTTGGTTGTGAAATTGTGAAATACATTGGATCGTTACTTGAGTGTAATCTCCTATTATCCATGCTTGGGGCCATTGATCATTTTACTTGCTTTCTAGGTTAGTTTACATTTCCGCATTAGTCATAATTTTCTCAAAAACCCAAAATATTATCTATCATTTGGCTTTAGCTTAGTTGGTGAAAGCTCCTTACTTTCTTAATCGTCTAGCATATTGTTCTCTGTGGGATCGACCCCGACTCATAGTTGGGTAAAATATATTGCATACGACCGTGTACACTTTCTCTTTGAGGAGTGAATTTGGACGTTATCAGTGCATAATTAAGAGACTATTTTGAACCTACTCATAGTTAAGGGATCATTTATGTCGTTTTTCTTCCGTTCAAGTTCTTCACCTTCCTCATTTCACACTGAAACTTCAATGAGTCAAATTGGCCGAGTCATCAAATTTGCACTGAGTCAATGTGATTGATGCACAACGAAGTAGAGGGGTATTTGATAAATTTGAGGAAAATGGGTTGACGCTTCTAGGTTTTCTTAGAAATTGCAGAATTGCATTTTATTGATTGAACTTTTGATGAAATGGGTGTGGGTTGGGTAAATTTTGTAAATTTTGTACTATTAAGTGTACAATTCTCCTATTTCATTTTGAGGGCATATGTTTCGCTACATAGGAAAGGATGTAGTGAGATATCGAACAAATACGTGAAAATTTAAACTCATATGTATTTTATGAATTGGGAGAAATTTGTAGAAGGGGGGAGAAAGAGTGCTAACTGCTAATGGAGAAATAAGGGGATTAGGTTTAGGTGAAAATTTGATTTAAGAATTGGGGGTAAATTCATGAGGGGTTCATTAAGGTTATAATGGTCATTTCTCAGCTTTTAAACTGCTAGGGACCGTAGATTTGAGCTCTAACTCGCGTGAGTTCGGATGTATCTCGCGTGAATTGCGATGTAGGACGCGTGTTCAATCTTAGACAAGTTGAAACATCTACTTGTGCACATTCAAAATTGGATGCCATCATTGCCAGCTGAAGCCCAATTGTAGGGCCTATTTATGCATTATGCCAAAGAATATTATGTCCAACAAGATTAAAATAGTAAGACATGGAATAGAATCATAGACCAAAACCCCATGTAAACTACGAGATCACCCCATGGACACCTTCGACATGCAGGGTTCACAGTCTGACCCTAGAACCGTAAAATAAGTAGGCGTTTGGCCACGCGATATGAAATCACGATTTCATATTTTGATTTCAAATAAACGTTTATTTATGAAATATGCACAAAAATTTTAACTTCAACTTCATATCATGATTTCAAATATCAAATTCTCCAAAAGGGCATGATTTGGGATTCAAATCATGATTTAAAATATTTTTAAAATGTAAAACTTGACCATAAGTTTATATTTTGTAAAAAGGACTCATAAGTTGGTAGATATATTTATCTGAATACCAGCTATTTATATCAAATATTAAAAATGATCTGCAAGTTGGTAGTATATTTATAACAAATTTACTCTTATCTATCATTTACCAACTCATTTAAAGAATAATTATACTACAATTCATGTCCATTTTTTTTTAAAAAATTAAACTAAGGTTTGATCAATAAATTTTCTATTTTTTAGAAAGGTCTTCTATTAGCGTATTAACTTTATTCTGAACAATGATTTGCTCATTTGGTTAGATTGTATAAGAATTGATTTTTTTTATGGTTTTCACAGCTTGTGGGTTTTTTATGTTTATGAGAAAAAATACAACTTAAGAAATTCAAATTGCATGTCTAAACAAAACTTCAACTTCAAATTATCCTGATTTCAAATCACGATTTCATATCATGATTTCAAATCACTGATTTCATATCATGATTCCAAATCATGTCCAAGCGGGGCTTAAGTGAATGCGTTCAAATAGATTTAATCTTTACTTTATTAGCTACACGTGTTTTATTTTCTCGTCAAAGTAGGTATCTAAACTATACATACATTCATCAATAGTGTGACTCCAAGCATACTGTTTGAACAATTGAAATGATCCAAATATATCCCTAAACAATTAAAAAGGTCCATATTTCCCTTCATATTGTATACACTTTCAATTTATGTGGACTCATTTGATTGGACACGGGTTTTAAGAAAAAAACATAAGACTTTTGAACTTGTGGTTTAAAATGAGTCACATATATTTTGTGTGGTTATGAATTAATTTGAGTCCTTTGCATGAATGACTTCCCCGTAAAAAATTTAATAATATGAGATTGTTTTCCAAATTAATGTCGGGAGGTAAGTGAGTTATTATATTTCTGGAAAAAAAAAAAGCAGAATGTATTCTGTCGATAGATTCTATATTGTATTACTTATAAGGAATGCGATTGAGAGTTTAAAATAAAATTAGTTTCTTGTGGAAAAAAAAGAAAGAGAAAAAATAACAAAATTAAATTTATTTGAGTGGTTTTTGATCCTTTGCATGAATGACTTCCCCATAAAAAAAAATACAATAATATAGGATTATTTTCCAAATTTATGTCGGGAGGTAAGCAAGTTATTATATTTTTGAAAAGTCAATATTGTATTACTTATTATAAGGAATGCGAATCTAAATAATGTCATTCAAAGAGATCAAAGATTGTACGTTTAAAATAAAATTGGTTTCTTGTGAAAAAGAAGGAATGAAGATTTAACAAAATTAAATTTATTTGAGTGCTTTTTGATCCTTTGCCTGAATGACTTCCCCATAAAAAATACAATAATATAGGATTATTTTCCAAGTTTATGTCGGGTGGTAAGCAAGTTATTGTATTTCTGAAAGAACAAAACGGAATGTATCCTGTCAATGGATTCTATATCGGATTACTTATGAGGAATGCTAATTTAAACAATGTCATGTAAAAGATATCAACGGTTACCAATACCGAGTCATTATATATTTATAATTCTAATGAGAGAGCACCTTTGTTTGCACATGCCGATATTTTCATGCACTTGTGTTTATACGTGCCAATATTTCATATAACGTGATTATGAGAATTAACTAGTTACCTTTTTTAAAAAACAAAATGTTAATTTCTTAAAATTAAATATAAAAAATTGGATTCACGAGTTTGCAACCCAATAAAATGTTTTTGATAAAAGTTGAAATCAGGTTGCATGGAATGCGATTTTTTTTCCCTAGTACAGATAGTGTGACAATTTGAAGTTCTTTTAACCACCAAAACAAGTGACTGTTTAGTCTAATATCACGAGTTTGAGCCCAATAATACATATATATCCTAATATGAAGTGTTTCCTCTTAAATGAATCCTATGCGATGTCAATCTAGATCAGTCATGCTAGAGAATCTCGAAAACCAAATGATAAATCTCGGAAAAAGAAGTGTATTTTAAATTTTCTATGCAATCTCATTTTAAACTTTAAGCACTAATTACAAGTCTTTTTTTCCTTTCAATTTGATGTACAACATCAATTTTAAAATTAGATTAATTTGGAGTCAAGAAGTTCCTCTTTAGTGATAAAGCGTTTTATATCAAAGACAATTTTATTGTCAGAGCTCAAAACTATACCTTTTATGTGTGAAGACTTAATTTGAGTTAATAAAATTAGCCCTCGTGGCTTCTATGTTTTTTCAAAAAAAAAAAAAGAAAAAAAAAAGAGACCACTAACTCAAAATGAAACGATATTTCCCCCTCCACAATAACTTAATACTAGTATGGATAGTAGGTAGTTGAGTACGCCTTTAAATGTGAAAGTTTTTATATATCTACTTGAATTCATCAAAAATTGCATGAAATAGCAGTTCACTTCACCCAAACATTATTAAAAAAAAAACACACACACAACATACACAAAAGCTATTTTACTCAATCACATTAAGAAGAAAAGAAGACATTACTATTATTTTTGTTTTTACAGAGGAAAAATATCATTTTGAATACGCTATGTTAAAGTAAATATCTTGTCAGTTTAAAAGGATTGAGAATTAATTATACTGTCACAAAGTCAATGACAATAAAGATGTAGCACTAATATGTAGGAGTAATTAAACCTCTTATATTTGTTCTTTGTTCGCTCAAATCTAAATACATGTAAGTCTTTTGGGCTTTCAAAGTGATTCATGAATCTTGGAAATGAATAGGAGAAACACTTAGCAGAAGGCGTTAAATTTTAAAATCAGTAATCAGAAAGCATTAAATTCTAGAATCATTAATCAGGAAGACGGTAAATTTTAGAACCACAGATCCGAAAGCGTTAAATTCTAGAATCACATATCAGAAGGCGTTAAATCCTAGACACCGATCAGAAGGAGTTAAATCCTAGACATTAATAAGAGGCGTTAACTCCTAGAATCATTGATCATAAAGCGTTAAGTCCTATAATCACTAATCAGAGGGCGTTAAATCCTAGACACTGATCAGAAGACGTTAAATCCTAGAATCAATAATATAGAATTATTTTCCAAATTTATGCTGGGAGGTAAGTGATACGCTCAAATTACACCTCTTAATGGTATAACGCGGACGTTGTCAAATATAGTAACCCAACAAGGTTGGGGTCGAATCCCACAGAGAACAATATGTAGGCGATTTAAGCAGATTAAGAATTATCACTAACAATAGCTATGCCTGAACGCATCAATGGTGGTTTTTGATAAGGTTTTGATAAAATATGAAAATATAAATTCTAATCTAGAAAGCAAGTAAATTGATCAATGGCAACAAGAATGGAATAAAGGAAACTACTTCTCAAGTAACGATCCAATCTATTTCACGAATTATAAATAATAGCAAGTTTATGTTATTTAGCCTTGGATAATGACTCTAAATTAACTTCTTCCGAAGATTAACTAGACTACCCAATTGAAGATCCCTCAAGCAATTAGGAGCATTAAGAACACCCGAATATGGCTACAAGTGGTATTGCCTATTCCTAGGTCAACTTCCATTAGATGAGGGTTAACGCCCCAAATTTATGTTAATTATTCTATCCCAACTCCGTTCTTCCTCTTCCGAGTTTCAAACAAAGTAAATGGGCGAGTTCAAAGGTTAGCTAATCCCTTGAGAAACATTCATGAACAAGAATAATTAAAATAGCAAAAACTTACTTGATTAAGAACAATGCAAAAGAATAAATAAACATAACAAGAGTGTCAATCTTAATTGTCACCAAGAGATTTCCATCAACAAGGATTAAATAGAAGAGAGAACATTTTTGTAGGAACCCTAGCCTCCAACTTGTGAAAATTGCCAAAGATATGTTTAGAAAACCCTAGTTGGCTTTTTATAGGAACTGGAATAGCAAAAATTGTAAAAATCCGAGTTCTGTTCGGTCTGGCCCGAAATTCCTTCAACGCGATCGCGCCATGTGTCTGCGCGATCGCGTGGATGACGTCAGCTCCACTCGCCTTACTTCAGCGCGAACGCGTGAGAAGATGAGGCGAACGCGTGAGAAGATGACGCGAACGCGTATAGTTCCAAGTGCGCGTGGGCGCGAACGCGTGTGTTCACTGCGCGATCGCGCAGAACAATTTTTTCCCAAAATTTCCAGAATCTCGATTTACTTCCAGTGATCAACTTTTTCTACTCTTTTTCGCTTGTTTTCCTCAATTAGGCTCTAGGGACCTCGTATTACCTGAAACATGACAAAAACTACGTAAAATCACATAGACTCGCTTAAAAACAAGTAAAACTTATAGCCGAAAAGCATCGATTGTGGCGTAAAATCACGCCACATCAGTAAGCAAGTTATTGTATTTTTGAAAAGAACAAACGTAATGTATTCTGTCCATGGATTCTATACCGTATCACTTATGAGGAATGGTAGTTTAACCAATGTCATTTAAAAGAGAACAATGGTAACTTACCAATGCCGAGTCATTAGATATTTAAAATTCAAATGAGAGAGCACCTTTGTTTACATGTGCCGATATTTTCATGCACTTATGTTTATACGTGCCAATATTTTCATATAAACACTGAGAATTAACTAGTTACTTTTTAAAAATAAAATTTTAATTTCTTAAAACTAAATTTTAAACATTGGACTCACGAGTTTGCAACCCAATAAAATGCTTTTGATAAAGTCGAAATCAGGTTCATGGAATGCGAAAGTCTTTTTCTAGGGTAGATGATGTGACAATTTGAAGTTCTTTTAACCACTAAAATAAGTGACTTTTTAGTCTAATGTCGCGAGTTTGAGCACTATAATACATAAATTTCCTAATAGGAAGCGTTTTCTCTTAAATGGATCCTATGCGATTCCAATTTGGATTGGTCGTGCTAGAGAATCTTGAAAACCAGATGATAAAGCCCATAAAAAGAAGTTCGTTTTAAATTTTCTTTGCAATTTCATTTTTAACTTCAAGCACTAATTATGAGTTCTTTTTTTTTTTTTTTTTTTTTTTGGTTTCCCACCTAATGCACAACATTAATTTTAAAATCAGATTAATTTGGATTCGAGTCGAGAAGTTCCACTTTAGCAATAGAGCTTTTTATATCAAAGGCAATTTTATTCCCAGAGCTCAAAACTACTCATTTTCTATAGTGAAGACTTAATTTGAGTCAATAAAATTAGCCCTCAGGCCTTTTTTTTTTTTTTAAGAAGATGTCTAACTGAAGAATGGAACCAGATTTACTACTCCACAATAACTTATTACTTAGTATGGATGGATAGGTACTTGAATACGCCTTTAAATGTGAAAGTTGTTATATTTTGCATGAAATAACAATTCACTTCACCTAAACATTTAGAAAAAGAAAAGAAAAACACACACACAAAAAAATTACGGGTAAATTTCACATATGATTACTTAACTATAACCTTTTTTCACAAAAGTCACTTAACTATCTTTTCTAACACAAAAGTCAGTAAACTTTGAGTATAGTAACACAAAAGTCACTAAATCACTTTCCGGTGTCACTAAACCGCTTTCTAGTGAATAATTCATTTTTTTACTCCTTTTTTATTAATAAAAAATATAATAAATAAAAAATTAATTAAAAAGATTCAACCCAACCTGGCTCAAAACTCAAAACCCATTACACATTGCAACTTGGTATATAGCAGTAAAATCTCATCATGTCAATGATGTACCTAAAGTCCAGAGATGGCATAATAACTTAGATATTGTAGAAGCATGAAAAAATTACTTTTTCTTTTTTAATTTCGTTTGGTGCATGGTATAGGTTGGGATATTCCAACACTAATTTTTTGTATCGTGTTTGGTAGGAGGTATAAACCACTTAGCATTATCTTAATCCACATATCTTGAATGATTGAAGCTAAGAATAAGTTATCAGACAATTTGCCTGAAAAAATCTTGACATAGTTAATCAACGGATAACAAAATGAAAAGCTAAAATTCTACTCTTCGAAGCATTAAAAAAAAAAACAGATCAATTGGACATATCTACGTTACCCACTTCCTACAATAATCAGAATTACAGTTGAAACTATAATTACTAAATTCTCAATTCCCAGCTAAACCAATTTCCTTTTTGATCAGTTCCCTCAAATTGAATCATAAAAAAGCTATATCAATTCATCCTAAAACTTTGCTTTCTTAGTTAGTGCATTTTTTAATATGAGTTTTGAGTTTTGGGTCGGGTTGGATTGAACCTTTTTAATTAATTTTTTATTTATTATATTTTTTTTAAAAAAATGAGTTATTCATCGGAAAGTGGTTTAGTGATACCAAAAAATGGTTTAGTGACTTTTGTGTTAGAAAAGTTAGTTAAGTGACTTTTGTGAAAAAAACAATAGTTACATGACCATTCGTGAAATTTACCCCAAAAACTACTTTACTCAATCAAATTAAGAAGAAAAGGATACATTATTGCACTATGTATGTGACATTAATGATGATTATAATAAATATTTTAATATTTTATTTTTATACATCATATATTTCTTACAAAATTTATTACAAAATGTTTGAGTATGCGTTATAGAGAAGTAATTTTACAAAGAGTGTCCTGCTCTAATGAATGCCACTGCTATTATAGTTAGAATGCTGTTATAGAGAAGTAAAATATAACATGAAAAATTGGTTCTGGAGAAAATCAGATCGTTATAGTGAAATTTTGTTATATTGAATGACAATTATAAAGAGGTTTGACTGTATTGGCTTTCTTACAATGTTATTATCAATGTTCTGATAACCATTTGATTTTTTTTTTTAATTTTACAAATTTGAAATTTTATTATCTTGGTTCTAAGCAAGAGAAGAGGATGCAAATATCATTACATTCATTTATTTAATATAGACAATTAAATAGTTACACACTCATTACAAAAATAACATCAATTTTTTGGAATGTCGTTCAGTGTCATATAAGTATTTTTGAGGAGAAAAAGAGAAAAAAAGTATTCAATTGTTCTACAGCAAAAGGGCAAAAGGAAAGATACTACTGTTCTTGACGAAAATGACGTCTAACAACTTGCAGGAGATCTGTTTTTTTTTTTTTTTTGTTAGATCAAAATTATAATCATCTCGTATTTGAAATTTACTAGTTTGATTAATTTAGGTTCGTGTTGTACAAAGTTTATAAACGACACACTTTGCCTATCAATAAATGTGGATTCAACCCTCAGGGGTTGGCCTAGTGGCAATTGGCTTGAGCCTTGGGGTGCTCCCTTTCAAGGTCTCAAGTTCGAAACCCACTGGGTGCAAATAATTTCTGAGGGCCATCGGACTGGGTAAAACCTGAATTACCCGTGGTGCACTTGCGGGAAACTCCTTGCCGAGGGCCTGTGCACCGCCGGGATTAGTCGGGGCTCTAAGAGCCTCGGACACCCGGTGCTTAATCAAAATAAATAAATGTGAATTCAACATTTTTTTTTTTTTTGCTTATTAAGTTATGATATACTATTATCCAAGAATATTGGATGATGTTTTTAATACGAATATTACAACGATTCCGCGTCTCCGCCCCTACATTATAGAATTTTTTGTTCTCTACATAGGATCCAAAATATCATTAGTGAAATAGTGTGAGTATGATTTTTCAGTGATGTGGAGAGAACTGTTGAAACCTTGGTCTCCAAGGGATCACTTGTCAGTTGTCACTAGTTGAAGTGCAGTATTTTTTATTTGAGGTGGAAAGGGAATACTGTTGAAAACTTGGTCTTGAAGGAAATATCCCTAAATATATAAAAGAACAAATGGACAAATAACTTTCTATATTACATAGTCAAGGACATCATTAACTAAACGTTGGACAAAAAATAATTTTGCATTACATTTCTTACTTTATTAGTGGGCGTTTCGAAGGAAAGATCCCTAAATATATAAAAGAACAAATGGACAAGTATCTTTCTATATTACAGATTCAAGGACATCATTAACTAAACGTTGGACAAAAAATAATTTTATATTACAATTCTTACTTTATTAGTGGGCGTTTGGTTATAGATTGCAAATAAGTTTCAATTTATTTGGAATTTATGAAGTCAGAGTAAAAGATGGAGTTGTGTTTGATTATTCTTTTCTCAAAGGAGAGAAGAGAAGATTTCATTTGGAACTTATGAAGATGGAGTTCGAAAACAGGTTTAGAACACTTTTTTCAACTTGGAATCCAATTCGAAATTGGATTTGAAAATTTTATAACGAAACACTAATCTTATATATATATAAAAGCAGGCAATAGGCTAAATTTTTTTCATATAGTTTTTTGTCAAATTTAACAAACAGAGTTCGATGAATATTTTGTCGGAGACTAAAAGTATTACATTTTGGCAAACTTAAAGGACCAAAACTATTAAGTGCATACTTCAGGCACTATTTCTAACCTACCCTAATAGTTCAGGAACCATTTTTTATTAAATTGTACCAAACTTAGAGGACCAAAACTGTTAAGTGCATAATTAAGAGACTATTTTGAACCTACTCATAGTTAAGGGATCATTTATGTTGTTTTTCTTCCGTTCAAGTTCTTCACCTTCCCCATTTCGCACTAAAACTTCACTGAATCAAACTGGCCGAGTCATTGAAGTTGCACTGAGTCAATGTGATTGATGCACACCGAAGTAAAGGGGTATTTGATAAATTTGAGGAAAATGGGTTGACGCTTCTAGGTTTTCTTAGAAACTGCAGAATTGCATTTTAGAGATTGAACTTTTGTTGAAATGGGCGTGGGTTGGGTAAATTTTGTACAATTAAGTATAGATTGGTGAAGAATGGGTTTGGGGTCCTGGGTCAAATTTTTTTAAATTTTGTACAATTAAGTGTACAATTCTCCTATTTCATTTTCAGGGGACATGCTTCGCTATATAGGAAAGGATGTAGTGAGATATCGAACAAATACGTGAAAATTTAAACTCATATGTATTTTATAAATTGGGAGAAATTTGTAGAATGGGGAAGAAAGAGTGCTAATGGAGAAATAAGGGGATTAGGTTTAGGTAAAAATTTGATTTGAGAATTGGGGATAAATTCAGGAGGGGTTCATTAAGGATATAATGGTCATTTCTTAGCTTTTTAACTGCTAGGGACCACAGATTTGAGCTCTAACTCACGTGAATTGCCATGTAGGACGTGTGTTCAATTTTAGACAAGTTGAGACATCTACTTGTGCACATTAAAAATTGGACGTCATCATTGCCAGCTGAAGCCCAATTGTAGGGCCTATTTATACATTATACCAAAGAATATTATGTCCAACAAGATTAAAATAGTAAGACATGGAATAGAATCATAGACCAAAAGCCCATGCAAATACTAGATCACCCCATGGACACCTTCGACACGCAGGGTTCAGGGTCTTACTCTAGAACCGTAAAATAAGTAGGCGTTTTGCCATGCGATATAAAATTATGATTTCATATTTTGATTTCAAGTAAACGTTTGTTTATGAAATATGCACAAAAATTTCAACTTCAACTTCATATCATGATTTCAAATATCAAATTCTCCAAAAAGGCATGATTTGGGATTCAAATCATGATTTAAAAATTTTTAAAATGTAAAACTTGACTATAAATTTATATTTTGTAAAAGAGACGCATAAGTTGGTAGATATATTTATCTGAATATGAGCTATTTGTATCAAATATTAAAAATGATTTGCAAGTTGGTAGTATATTTATAACAATTTTACTCTTATCTATCATGCACCAACTCATTTAAAGAATACTTATACTACAATTCATGTCCATTTTTTTTAAATTAAACTAAGGTTTGATCAATAAATTTTCTGTTTTTTAGAAAGGTCTTCTATTAGCGTATTAACTTTGTTATGAACAATGATTTGCTCATTTAGTAAGATTGTATAAGGATTAAGTTTTTTTTTTGGATGGTTTTCACGACTTGTGGGTTTTTTATGTTTATGAGAAAAAATACAACTTAAGAAATTCAAATTGCATGTCTAAACAAAACTTCAACTTCAAATCATCCTGATTTCAAATCACGATTTCATATCATGATTCCAAATCATGTCCAAACGAGGCTTAAGTGAATGCGTTTCAAATAGAATTAATCTTGGCTTCAGTGAATGCGTTTCAAATAGAGTTAATCTTTACTTTATTAGTTTCACGTGTTTTATTCTCTCAACAGTGTGACTTCAAGCATACCGTTGAACAATTGAAATGATCCAAATATACCCCTAAACAATTAAAAAGGTCCATATTTACCTTCATATTTTCTTGATGAAAATGACGTCTAACAACTTATAGGAGATATGTTTTTTTTGTTTTTTGTTTTTGTTTTTGTTTTTTAGATAAAAATAATAATCATCTCGTATTTGAAATTTACTAGTTCGATTAATTTAGATTCGTGTTGTACACAGTTTATAAACGGCACACTTTGCCTATCAATAAATGTGGATTCAACATTTTTAATTAGTGAGCTCTGGACCATAATTTTTTTTTTTTTTTGCTTATTAAGTTATGATATACTATTGTCCAAGAATATTGGATGATGTTTTTAATACGAATATTACAATGATTCCGCGTGTCCGCCCCTACATTATAGAATTTTTTGTTCTCTACATAGGATCCAAAATATCACTAGTGAAATAGAGTGAGTATGGATTTTCAGTGATGTGGAGAGAACTGTTGAAACCTTGGTCTCCAAGGGATCACTTGTCAGTTGTCGCTATTTGAAGTGCAGTATTTTTCATTTGATGTGGAAAACTGTTGAAAACTTGGTCTCGAAGGAAAGATCCCTAAATATATAAAAGAATAAATGGACAAGTATCTTTCTATATTACAGATTCAAGGACATCATTAACTAAACGTTGGACAAAAAATAATTTTATATTACAATTCTTACTTTATTAGTGGGCGTTTCGAAGGAAAGATCCCTAAATATATAAAAAAACAAATGGACAAGTATTTTTCTATATTACCGGTTTAAGGACATCATTAACTAAACGTTGGACAAAAAATAATTTTATATTACAATTCTTACTTTATTAGTGGGCGTTTGGTTATAGATTGCAAATAAGTTTCACTCTATTTGGAATTTATGAAGTAAGAGTAAAAGATGAAGTTGTTTTTGGTTATTCTTTTCTCAAAGGAGAGAAGAGAAGATTTCATTTGAGACTTATGAAGATGGAGTTCGAAAACAGGTTTAGAACGCTTTTTTCAACTTGGAATCCAATTCGAAATTGAATTTGAAAATTTTATAACGAAACACTAATCTTATATATATATATATATATATATAAAAGCAGGCAATAGGCTAAATTCTTTTCATATAGTTTTTTGTCAAATTTAACAAACAGAGTTCGATGAATATTTTGTCGGAGACTAAAAATATTAAATTTTGGCAAACTTAAAGGACCAAAACTGTTAAGTGCATACTTCAGGCACTATTTCTAACCTACCCTAATAGTTAAGGAACCATTTTTTATTAAATTGTACCAAACTTAGAGGACCAAAACTGTTAAGTGCATAATTAAGAGACTATTTTGAACCTACTCAAAGTTAAGGGTTCATTTACGTCGTTTTTCTTCCGTTCAAGTTCTTCACCTTCCCCATTTCGCACTAAAACTTCACTGAATCAAACTGGCTGAGTCATCGAAGTTGCACTGAGTCAATGTGATTGATGCACACCGAAGTAAAGGGGTATTTGATAAATTTGAGGAAAATGGGTTGACGCTTCTAGGTTTTCTTAAAAATTGCAGAATTGCATTTTAGAGATTGAACTTTTGTTGAAATGGGCATGGGTTGGGTAAATTTTGTACAATTAAGTATAGATTGGTGAAAAATGGGTTTGGGGTCCTGGGTCAAAATTTTGTAAATTTTGTACAATTAAGTGTACAATTCTCCTATTTCATTTTCAGGGGACATGTTTCGCTATATAGGAAAGGATGTAGTGAGATATCGAACAAATACGTGAAAATTTAAACTCATATGTATTTTATAAATTGGGAGAAATTTGTAGAATGGGGAAGAAAGAGTGCTAATGGAGAAATAAGGGGATTATGTTTAGGTGAAAATTTGATTTGAGAATTGGGGATAAATTCAGGAGGGGTTCATTAAGGATATAATGGTCATTTCTTAGCTTTTTAACTGCTAGGGACCGCAGATTTGAGCTCTAACTCACGTGAATTGCCATGTAGGACGTGTGTTCAATTTTTGACAAGTTGAGACATCTACTTGTGCACATTAAAAATTGGACGTCATCATTGCCAGCTGAAGCCCAGTTGTAAGGCCTATTTATACATTATGCCAAAGAATATTATGTCCAACAAGATTAAAGTAGTAAGACATGGAATAGAATCATAGACCAAAAGCCCATGCAAATACTAGATCACCCCATGGACACCTTCGACACGCAGGGTTCAGAGTCTGACTCTAGAACCGTAAAATAAGTAGGCGTTTTGCCATGCGATATAAAATTATGATTTCATATTTTGATTTGAAGTAAACGTTTGTTTATGAAATATGCACAAAAATTTCAACTTCAACTTCATATCATGATTTCAAATATCAAATTCTCCAAAAAGGCATGATTTGGGATTCAAATCATGATTTAAAATTTTTTAAAATGTAAAACTTGACCATAAATTTATATTTTGTAAAAGAGACCCATAAGTTGGTAGATATATTTATCTGAATACGACCTATTTATATCAAATATTAAAAATGATGTGCAAGTTGGTAGTATATTTATAACAATTTTACTCTTATCTATCATGCACCAACTCATTTAAAGAATACTTATACTACAATTCATGTCCATTTTTTTTTAAAATTAAACTAAGGTTTGATCAATAAATTTTCTATTTTTTAGAAAGGTCTTCTATTAGCGTATTAACTTTGTTATGAACAATGATTTGCTCATTTAGTAAGATTGTATAAGAATTAAGTTTTTTTTTTGGATGGTTTTCACGACTTGTGGGTTTTTTATGTTTATGAGAAAAAATACAACTTAAGAAATTCAAATTGCATGTCTAAACAAAACTTCAACTTCAAATCATCCTGATTTCAAATCACGATTTCATATCATGATTCCAAATCATGTCCAAACGGGGCTTAAGTGAATGCGTTTCAAATAGAATTAATCTTGGCTTCAGTGAATGCTTTTCAAATAGAGTTAATCTTTACTTTATTAGTTTCACGTGTTTTATTTTCTTGGCGAAGTAGGTATCTAAACTATACATACATTATCAACAGTGTGACTTCAAGCATATCGTTGAACAATTGAAATGATCCAACTATACCCCTAAACAATTAAAAAGGTCCATATTTACCTTCATATTTTCTTGATGAAAATGACGTCTAACAACTTATAGGAGATCTGTTTTTTTTGTTTTTTGTTTTTGTTTTTGTTTTTTAGATAAAAATAATAATCATCTCGTATTTGAAATTTACTAGTTCGATTAATTTAGATTCGTGTTGTACACAGTTTATAAACGACACACTTTGCCTATCAATAAATGTGGATTCAACATTTTTAATTAGTGAGCTCTGGACCATAATTTTTTTTCTTTGCTTATTAAGTTATGATATACTATTATCCAAGAATATTGGATGATGTTTTTAATACGAATATTACAATGATTCCGCGTGTCCGCCCCTACATTATAGAATTTTTTGTTCTCTACATAGGATCCAAAATATCACTAGTGAAATAGTGTGAGTATGATTTTTCAGTGATGTGGAGAGAACTGTTGAAACCTTGGTCTCCAAGGAAACACTTGTCAGTTGTCGCTATTTGAAGTGCAGTATTTTTCATTTGATGTGGAAAACTGTTGAAAACTTGGTCTCGAAGGAAAGATCCCTAAATATATAAAAGAACAAATGGACAAGTATCTTTCTATATTACAGATTCAAGGACATCATTAACTAAACGTTGGACAAAAAATAATTTTATATTACAATTCTTACTTTATTAGTGGGCGTTTCGAAGGAAAGATCCTTAAATATATAAAAGAACAAATGGACAAGTATTTTTCTATATTACAGATTCAAGGACATCATTAACTAAACGTTGGACAAAAAATAATTTTATATTACAATTCTTACTTTATTAATGGGCGTTTGGTTATAGATCGCAAATAAGTTTCACTCTATTTGGAATTTATGAAGTCAGAGTAAAAGACGGAGTTGTATTTGATTATTCTTTTCTCAAAGGAGAGAAGAGAAGATTTCATTTGGAACTTATGAAGATGGAGTTTGAAAACAGGTTTAGAACACTTTTTTCAACTTGGAATCCAATTCGAAATTGGATTTGAAAATTTTATAATGAAACACTAATCTTATATATATATATATATATATATATATATATATATATATATATATATATATATATAAAAGCAGGCAATAAGCTCGCCTACGTGGCGCTCTAAAAAATCAGATATCATATTTATCTTTTTTCCTATTTTTTTTTGCCTCTTTACTCCTTTTTGCCATTTAATTTGCTAAAGAAAATTTAAAGGACACGCCTTTTAAATTGACAGTTTTAAAACCTCCCTCTGTTAATTACTATTCCTCTTTCCCTTTTTCAACTAAAACTATTTTTCTTCACTTTCCGTCCTCCTTTACCTCTCCCTCCCACTAGCCAGCAAATTCTCTTTTCCTCTTCAACATATATTTTTTCCACCTCATTTTACGTTAATTGTACTACTCAGTATTTTGTCTATTAGTTGTTTCGTTGCTCACGTATTGAATTAAGCAAGTTTCATTTATAGTCTGTGCTCTTTAATTTCGGAGAAGCCATCAAATTAAACACAGATACACCGACGACACTGGAGACGGTAACAACTTTTGTGAAGAGAACGAGGCAGGCAACGGAAGTGATAGCACCAATCATGGCAGAAACAGAGTGTCCAACTTAAATGTAAGGACAAATTTGGAGTTCTTCCAAAAGAACGATCACTTCACATATGTACGTATCCTTTTAAGATTGACTACCTATAGAAGTTAAAGTAGTCGGGATTGATAGTTCCAACACCCATATTGTCAAACAAGACAACCTGATAATATATTTGTTATTTAGAGCCACTCGAAGTTGGTTTCCGGAACCAATTTATTTGGTTTTAAAACTATACATGTACAAGCATTGATTTTTATTGTTTTAGGTAAGCCATTTTGCACTTCCTTTGATAATCCAACCTACACAAACCCACGTTTTACAGACTTCTTTCACTATTTGCAGTAATACAACATTATTGTTTTTCTGGCTTCTCGCGCGGTGTCCGATACTTGCATTGAAGCTTCGATTAATCAAGGTCCAACTCAACACGGTTACACAGTATTAATCATGCATTTAAAATGTTGAATTACCAACAATTTGATTTCTTTTACTCAAATATATGGTTTTTTTTTCTAAATAGAATTTGCTTATGAAAAATTTATAATCATACGTTTTTAAGCATATGTTTGTTTTCGTTCCACTCTTTGTGTGAAACTGCTTATATGGAAAGTGCTGCAGCTAACTAGAAAAAATGGGTATGTATGATAGAATTAAGTCATTAACTTTAACATGCATATACAAGAAAATTTATTTCAATATCGATCAAATTTATAAGAATAATATATACTCCTACATAATTTAAGCAATATTGATCATAGAACTAACTTTTATATGCATATATATGAAAAGTTATTCCTATATGAGTGGAGGACTATTTCTTGAGAACTCTATTATAAACTTATAAAACACATATGAGATGCTTTTATTGAAGGTTTTTTCCCGTTTCGTATCTTTTGTCTTATATATTAATTTTTCTAAAAGATCTTTCATATGTATATCTTGCATATATTTGTTACTTTCAATTTTTTGTCTGCATGTATTAAAAGAAGTTTATTGACCGCGCGAAGTGCGGGTAAATTTACTAGTTTTAAAATAAAGTGAAGGGGAAATAACACTTTTAGTCCCTGTCTTATTGCGTTATTAACTTAAATAAATTAATCCACCCCCATTTAACCAGATCCAATAAAAAACACCCGACCGCCCCAATTAAATCCCACTCCACCGTATCAAAACAACAGACAAACCAATTTGATATGGTTTGTTATGAAATGGGTTCATCTGTTGTACGGTGGAGTGGGATTTAATTGGGGTGGATCGGGTGTTTTTTGTTGGATCCGGTTAAATGGGGGTGGATTAATTAATTTAAGTTAATTATATTGATAACCAATGAGAGGCTGCCACGTGTTTAATGAAATAGAGCCCAAGCATTAACGTGGAGGGTATTTTAGAGCTGAAAGGTGGATGGAAGGTGTTTTAGGCCCTTTTCCGTTATATTAAAGAGTAGTTACATTACTATTCAATATTAAATTTTCCTTTTTATTGAACTAAAGTTTGATCGTATGAATTTTGCTATGAACTATGACTTGCTCATTTGGTAAGATTGTATAAGAATTAGAAAAGTTTGTTTTCACAACTTGTGCGTTTTTTATGTCTATAAGAAAAAAATACAACTTTAGAAATTCAAATTCAAATTGCATATCCAAACATGATTTTATCTCATGGTTTCAAATCATGTCCAAACGGCTCCTAACAGAAACCAAGTAAATCAACAGACGGTTAAATATTAAAGAGGGCAATTTGGTAATTACTCTATTAATTTCAAGGGGACCCCAAACCTTTTTTTTTTTTATCTTCTTACTCCTTCAAAAGGGTCAACCTCTGCACTAAAATATGATTCAATTTAATTAAACCCCCCCCCCCCCCCCCAAAAAAAAAGGCTTAAATCAAATAACGAAATTCCAAACCCTAAATATGGATAATGCAAAGATGAACCTCAAATTCATCACAAAAATTCCAGACCCACAAGCTAAATTGTGAATCCAAAAATATCCACCTTCAAACAAATGGGGTTGAAGAGGCAAAAAAAAAAAAAAAAGAAGAAGAACTTTTTATGAAACCATGCTGGAGGGTCGGTGCAAGATCCACTTATTTTTCTAGATTTTTAACAGTGATGAAAAAAGAAGAAGAGAGAAATAAAGGTGTCAGCCAATTATGAAATTTTCACAAAAAAGGGTAAAACATGAGGAATGGCTAACACAACATCATTAGATTAAAGGGGAAAAACAAAAGAAAGTTTCTTTTTTCTGCAATGATTTTTGCTTGTTTTGTTAGGATCTTTTTCTCTTTACTTTTTCCAACATTATTGCAGAGGTTGAGCCGTTTGAAGGAGGAAGAAGATAAAAAAGTTTAGGGTCCAAATTGAAATTAATGTAATTACTAAATTGCCCTCATTAATATTTAACAATCTGTTGATTTATTTGGATTCTGTTAGTGTAAGGACTAAAAGCATGCATTACTTAGTTGAAAAGGTTAAATGTGCATAATTACATATTACAAGGAATAATACAATAGCACAGGGACTAAAGATGTTATTTTACCTAGAGTGAAATATTATTCCGGGAAAAGTAAATAATTCTCATGGCCGAAAAAAAAAGGGAGGTGGTGGTTGGGGGGGGGGGGGGGGTTCTTAATATTTACATTACATTATTAATTCATGTATTACAATTTTTGCATAATTTGTTTTTAGATCAATCAATTCCTTGTTACCACTAAGTATCGTAATTATACTATTAAAGGATATGTTAGAATGATTGGATTCATCCACTCTTCAGTAGAGAGGTACTCGATTTTGAGTTTTGAACATAAATAATTTCTTAGTAGGTGTTTGGTCATGATTTCACTTTAGTAGGAGTTTTGGAGTTGAAGATGGAGCTATGTTTGGTTATAGTTTTTGTAAAAAATATTTGATTATTTGGATATACTAAGAGTGAAAATAGGGTTTTAGGTATTTTTCAAATTCCAAATACAACTTAGAATTTTCATGGCCAAACGCTGATTTTTAAATAAAGTGAAAAAATTCTGAAAAAAAAGTAAAATATTGTCATGACCAAACGGCATGATATACATCTAAATTTATCAGGCAGTGAAATTCACTAATACCAAAAAGATCAGACCACATCTGTAATTGAGGCGAACTCCATGGATCAAGAACTATTTCACCCCAAGAATAACCTTAGAAATTGTCTTTTTTTCCTCCTAGTTTCTTTATTATTTTGATAAATTTGGTAGGCAGTTAAGTTGAGAGGGTTATTATATTTTGAATTATTTATATCATTCATTTGCTTCATAGAATTTTATCTGATTATATTTTAACACACTATTCTATTCATTGCAGTTAATTGATTACAAACTAAGCAAACATCTTTTGAATTTCTCTCTGTTGGTTGCAAAATTAGTTAAATGACATACTTTGTTCCAGTTCGTAGTCAATTAAATGAACCTTCAGTCATCTAACGATAAGCATCAATGGATTCAAGATTTCGAAAAAAAGAAGAAGAAAATTTCTCTCTCAAGAATGAGACTCTCTCTCAGCTCAAACTGAATGACGAGACGATCGAAGACTAGGGGGAGAAACACTGAGCAACTCGACAAGGCATTGCCAATGGGGAAAGCTAGCCCTCAAACAGCGGATGCGAAGAAAACAAAGAGTGTTAACAACATTCAAGGAATCAATCCATTAGAACCAGCAATACTTGTACCAGCAAAAATGAAAACAACACAACAAACGCCAAAGGGGACAACAAGTAAATTGGAAGAAGGAGCAAGCTCTAGCTCGTGGGCAGATATGATGGAGACTGCAGAGAACACGAATACAGGTACGACCCAAACTGACCTTAGTTAGAGGAATTGGAGCCAAATAGTAGGGTCAAAACCGAGTGAAGGGATTGATCTAATACTAGAGGAGGTGTCACGACCCGTCTGGAGGGCCACGACGAGCACCCGGTGCTAGCCCATCCAGGCACCCCTTAACTTACTCTTATGCTTACATCTAGGTGAGTCATACAGTTAAACATATAAACCTATTCATTCATCATACTAGTCCCTTTGGACGACAAGGCCTTTATATCATAATTGGCATCTAGGCCACATCAAATGTACATAAGCCGACAAGGCTACTAAAAGATATACATAATATAGGCCGACAAGGCCGGACATGTCTAATTATATACACGTGGCTACGATCCTCTAAGAAGAGCATAACATCTCACATGAGCGGGACAAGACCCCGCTATGCCCATAATTATATACACAAAAGAATAAGTACCCAAAAGCTATGGCTCCGAATGAAATGGAGCTCTGCTATGAAATCTCTGAGAAAGCAGCTATGGATCAAGTCTGTCTCCCTGTGCACCTGCGGGCATGACGCAGCGTCCACAAACAAAAGGACGTCAGTACGGAGAATGTACTGAGTATGTAAAGCATGATCAATATCAATATAGAGCATAAATAGCAACATAAGAATTAGCCTCGAATGGGAAATGGCAGTATCATCGTCATATGCACTTACTTGCCTTTATTCACGTTCACATACATAGTCATATCATATTCGTATTCATCTCATATACATAATCTGTACATAGCATTTACATATACTTAGCGTATTCGTACTCATATTGATGTCATATACATATCATTTATATAGCGTACCCGACCATGCAGGATCGGTGTTTCATACATACTTGGCCAACCAAGGCTCAAGGTTTCTCATACCTGGCCCTACCAAGGCTTCAGGGTTACATCTACCTGGCCCTACCAAGGTTTCAGGGTTACATCTACCTGGCCCTATCAAGGCTTCAGGGTTATCCGTACCCTCTGCAGAGGTGTGCGCGCGCTTCGTAATCGTATACATACTTATTTACATACCATACCCGGCCTCATAAGCTCAGGGTTCCATAATGGCCATACATAGATACATACACATATTAGCTCATAAGCATCATCACTATTAACATCATTATCATCATCGTCATCATTTTCATTATAGTCATCATCTACCTTAATAAGCCTACTCGTCATACGAGGAACTTAATACAATCGTAGCGTATCAAGGATCGTGAGCTTACAAGCTCGGAAGATCAAATCATTTGAAAGACAACATACTCGTATAGAGGATTTAGATGTTTTTGCCAAAGAACCATGCCTTATGAAAGAAGGGTTAGCCTTACATACCTTTCCGTCACACTATTCTACACTTGTGCGCTCTCCTCCAATGCTAGCATTTCTACCTTCATTAAGGTCATACTATCATGAGAATCGATAGCTAGCATATATGACTAAAGCTACAGAAAATCGGGCAACATCTCCTCTATTTCTACGACATTCCTCCATATTGTAATGCAACTACCAAACGTCAACAATACATTCACCATATCACAACAATAGCCTTTAGTCATCTACATTATCCATATTCTCAATTCACTTCCAATTATCCATGTTCAAGATCATAACACATGATTTCGTCCATTCGCTTACAATGTCTATTTCATGATCTTAACGTCATTTATGACCCATTCATGTCACAACACAACAACAATCATGATTCAATTCAAACTATTTCTCAAAATGGCACTATTCAACATTCATGACCCATTTTACCATATTCTTCTACAATCTAAGTATTTCAACTCTCCAATACCTTAAACAATATGTAAATATCATGAATCTTACCTTAGATGGGGTAGGATTGAGCCTTGGGTGCAAATGCCTACTTGAGCAAAACCCTAGTTTTTCCTTCACTTGAACTTCTTGCCTTTGATGAACTTTAATGGGTTTTCTTACTTTGATTCACTTGGTTTGATGATAATGACCTTTGATTTCCCTTGGATTCTTGTTTATGAAATATATGGAATATTCTAGAGGCTTTAGAGAGAAGTGGAGAGGTGTTGGAAATGAAATAATGATGTTTGGAACACATATAAAGACTTGGAACATTTCAGCCATCGGGAGTTCCACGGACTGTTCCACGGTCCGTGGAACATAATGTCGTCCGTGGAACTGGTCGTGGTTCACGACCAGCCAACCATCTTCTCTGCTGGCAGTTCCATGAACCCATACACGGTCCGTGGAACATGATGCTGTCCGTGGAACCTGGTCGTGGAACTCCCAGTTCCACCAAAGTTGATCCCGTCGTTTCGTTTGATCTCCAATCCTTATAGAACTTTCTTAGCACTTGTTCATCACTTCATTAGCAATATAAGGGGCGTTATAACTATACCCCAACACATCATTTAGTTATCATCAACTTGATACTCATAATTCCCTTCCGATACTTATCGAATACATGGCCCTCTCTTGGCAACTTTCTCGCCTAACATCGAATGCCTTCATAACCCTATTTAGAATCATCAAATGCTATTCCTTACTCATGGAAATATCGTATACTCTTGCTCCTCACTAGTTCATTTACTTAGGCAATAACGAAGGATTTTCCGAGGTGTAACAGGAGGAAACCTAAATGACTGTTAGAATCACCATGGATGATATTAAGGAGAAAGTAGCCTATTGGACAACGACGGTTGTATGCTATGTATTGGGGTCAAACCCACCTCAAACAGTTATAGATGGGTTTTATTGAAGCATTTGGGGTCAATTGGGGGTAGATAAAGTAGCTCAGGTGAATAAAGAGGTATTCATGGTGCGATTTGAAACAATTGAGTCAAGGAATCTCAATGTAACAGGGGATACAAATGTTTGATAGGAAACCAGTAATTGTACACCCATGGAAGCCTGGGATGGAGCTAACAAAAGAGGCAATAGAGAAGATCCTGATATGGGTCCGGCTAATTGGGCTGGATATCAAATATTGGGGGCCCAAAGCATTGGCCAAGATAGTCGGAATGATTGGGAAACCAATACGTATTGATAGTGCCACAACAATGAAGGAGAGACTTACCTATGCTACAATATTGGTGGAAGTAGCAATCAACCAAACATACCCTACCTTTGTGACATTTGAAAATGAGAATGGCTGCCTAATAGAACAAGAAGTTTTCTATGAATGAAAGCCAGTATTGTGCCCAAAGTGCAAAAATTATGGACACCAGCTAGCGGAATGCAGGAAACACATGAAGGAGGAAGAAATTAGAAAAGGAAAGATGAAGGAACAGGAATCTAACCAGAGCAGAGAAAAAGGACAGCCTACGAATGGAAAAGAAGAAGCAGTAAAACAAGGGAAGCCAAAATATGATAACCAGAAGTTCACAAGGTACACAAAAAGGAACTACGGTGGGGGAGTGCATACTAATAATAGATTTGGTGCTCTGGTGAAAGTAGCAATAGGAGATACTGTGATAGTTGAGCAGGATGGAAATAACAAGGAGTCACAAATGCAAGTAATAATAAGTAGCAAGAGTAACATGACAACATCTTCTAGCCCTATGGAGGAACAAAGTGAAGGTAGCCCAACAAATGGGAAAGGGGATACACCCCTGCCCCATGGATAAAGTAGGCTTTTGGAATACAAGGGGACTAAACAATCCTACTAAGCAGAAGGAAATGCAAATATTGCTGCAAAATGTCAAAGTAGGATTGTTTGGTCCCTTGGAGACAAAGATTAAGAGGGTAGAGGCTCAACAAGCCTCTCTTAATCTTTATCAGGGATGGTCTTTTAGCACTAACTTATGTCAACACATAGGGTGAAGAATCTGGTTATTATGGAAACCAAATGTATTTGAGGTGGTCAAGGAAGCAACAGGGCAACTGATACATTGTGATGTGGTACACAGGGGGACAAGGAAAAAATTTAGCATTACTATGGTTTATGCCTTTAATGACATAGCAATGAGAAGGGGATTATGGGAGGACATAAGAAGACTAAAGGGACAAATACTGTTACACCTCGGAAAAAATTTCGTTCATGCACAGTGAATTGACTTACAAAGGGCATGATGCATATGATGTTTTGATAAGTAAAAATTAATATTTAATGATTCTAAATGAGATTTAAAAGACATTTGAGGTAGGAGACGAAAGTTGTTAAGGAAAGCAAGGTATATGTTGTGTATCGGGAAAGAATTTCGAGTATCGAACTTGTTATACCCCATTTTAACCGGGTTGAAGCGGAGTATAGCATATTGGAGATTCCTAAATATGCTTTGTTTATTTTAAGGAGTCGCCACCTAATTAATTTAACGGTGAATTAGGACACCTAGAGGTTAACTAAGGCAAAGTTAAAACTAAACCTCAATTGATAGTCTGCTTAACCAATGTGATTCTAGGTAAGGGTTCTATATTATCCTAAAGGGAAGGGGTTAGGCATCCTTTAGAATCCGTTAACTTACGGTTATCCGACCAAACTTAGATTAATCAATTAATGTTGGATATAGTATTTAAATTTTAAGAAAATATCGTGTGCCAATAAGACTTATAGAAAGATATAACGATTTGTGCAAAAGAAGATTTTAAATGCCATTTATAGAAGGACTTCAAATAATGATGCTATTTTTTAAAAAAAAGAATGGGACTAGTAATTCATATAAGAGGAGATTTTAGAATGCTATTTAAAACAAAGGTTTTATAAATGTTGCTAACGCTTTAAATAAGAAGGCTATTGAAATAAGACCAATACTTTATAAAAGGAAATCTTAGAATGATATTTGAAATAAAATTTATAATAATTATCAATAATTTTAAAAGGAAGTAGCATAATAAAATGAGTCTATACGAAAATAGGATAATCTAACATATAAGTAAAGAAGACGTAAATTTATGCAATCCTTTAATAAATATTTGAACGAACTAAACAATGAGATATTAATTGACTTTGGGTTTTAGGAATATGAAAAAATACGAAATAGCTAATAGCTTTCTTTTGTCCATTTTTCTATTATCTTTATCCATTAGCTTAATCAAAGAATATACATGATTGGCTCAAAATCTGTAGAGCTATTTTAAAATACGTTTGCGTGTTGATGACGTTCTGAAATTAAGACACTAAAATATGATTCCTCTAACTCAAAAGAACTTATGCTATCAATTATTCTATGGGTAAATATTATGTATATTATAAATATAAAAGGAGAAAACGAAACTTATGGGAGATTGCTTGTGAGTTTTTCTCCTAAATTTACTACCCAATATGTTAAAGTTAACTCACTAAATTCGCTAAGTTCATCTAAATCAAGAAGAATAAAACAAAATAAAATGTTAGTCACATAATACAGATCGAATGAAAATGAAATATATAAAAGTAAATCAAATGGGCCCAGCCCATTTTGGGATTGTTGGGCCTAAGAGCTGTTTGGGCTTCGGCCCAGCAGCTTTTCTTGTATTGCTGTGGATCTGGACTGCTATTGGGGTGGACACGAGGCTGGGCAGAGAGAGATCATGTTGGGCTTTTAGCCCAACGCCAAATGTGGAAGAAAAAAAAAACGAGTCTCCCGGACTCGTACGCGATAGTCATGCATAAAAACAAAAAGAAAAGGGGTTAGCATATAATCAACGAATGAGGGTAAACATGTAAAAATTAAACTCAAAACAAATCAATAGATTATGCATATCATTTTGTATATTTAAGTATTTCTTATGTATACACATTCACAAGGATGTATTCATGAATATACTTTGAGTATATATAGGTATAGAATTCTGCTGTCTCAACAACATTAAAGTGTTTAGAACATATTAAGGCATGCAATTTGTATAGTAATGGCAATGGATATCACAAAGGAAACCAATAACATCATACAGCGAACAGATCTACATAGCAATGACAATGCATTCAAAAGACTAGCTGCATCATATACTAAGGCACAGAAATGGACATAGAAAACACAGTGAGAAAGACTACACAATATACCACAACGAATAGCATCTGTCCAGCAAGGGCAGTGCACGACATTGGCCACAAACATGCTTAAGCGACAACAGTTGTAAGCAGCAATACTGCACTTCACAAAATTTGTACAACCATGGCAATAGCAAGGGTCCGCAGATTACGAAAGACTCAAGAACTATATAATAACGCACAGGAGTATGCGATAGCAGACCAGCAACACGGGATTCTCAGTCTTTTTTAATAGCCAGTCGCACAAAATTAAGCAAAGATGAATACATTAAGTTCATATGTGATGGAACCAGCAAGTTGACATTTCGAGCAGCCTTAATCAATACAAGCAACTTCAATATATCTAAATAACTGCCAGTTGTATAGCTTATGAAAACACCTAAATCAGTATTTCAGTTCATTGCTTCAGAGGCAAACAAACAGACCACAAGCATTTTATACCATAAATATAGAGACAACAGTTACGGACAGACTAGGTTCCTAATTCAGATCAGATTTAGTTAATCTATGCTCGGTAAAATGATACACAGAGCTGAGAGATAGTTGTGTTTCACCCGATAGATCTAAATTAAGGTAAAGGGGCAGAAGTGCTCTAAACATTATTGTGAAAAAATAAAATCAGCGAAGAAGAGCAGAATCCAAAGAGCATGAGGATTATCTAGCCTATATATGATATCCATGAAACTAGCAATTAAACAAACCGCATCGAAATGACAGTGAGTAAAAAGAAGAAAATCCCTTGGGGCTTTTGAAGATGTTTCCATGAATACAACAATGAATCTTTAAGGCTCATGCTTATGATCACAATATCTATTTCAAGAGGTTAAGCAAACCAGACCAGATTTAACCTTTTTAAGGTAACAACAAACCAAATTTTCAATCATCTTTACCAAAAATCATCATTCTTATCATAATGCAAAACTGGATATACTTAACAAATTAGAACTAGATATATGTATATCATCAAAGCTGCCAAACACCTTTTTGAAAAAAAAAACTATCTCTATTGGATAACATACTAGCTTATATTTACTTGAAATCAGTTTATGCTACCAACTATCAAATAGCCCTTGATAATATCCTGCAGAGATTGATAGGCTATCAAACATGTTGTATAAGTATTTTAACAATTTTGACCAAAATAGATATCCTAACTAGCATACTATACTCATACTGTGAATAGACAAATTTCTAATGGATAGTATGCTCAGGTCAGGGTAGAAACAACATACTCTTATCCGATTCAAGAAGCGCATCAACGCAGGATACACAATATACATGAATTAAAAAAAGAACCATGCTTAAAATAGATCAGGCCAGCGACCAGTTATGCTAAACAAACTAAATACTTTAAATCTACTGGACAATAAAATGCAGACAAACTAAAGTGCATTGAACTGAACCGAGACAAGAGGGTAACTGAAAGAAACTGAACGAACAGGGGAACTAATTACTGCTAATCGTGCTTAGCAAACTTAACGAATAGGAAACCCACCATCAGAATCTAAACATGACAAGCTAAACAAGACTAGAGAACTGACTTCCATGGACTAAGCATCATAAGTTGAATGAAACAAGAAAATCAGTCATCATAAACATGATACTTCACACAAACGAAAAATCAAGCAACAGAGACTAGGCCTGATGAGCTAAACGAGCAACAAGACAACTAATTACTGTAAATTAAACACATAAAAAATGAAAACAATAAAAGGGAAAGGGGAATCACCTGCTTCGGGTGCAGCGAAGTGAGTATGGGATCTAGATCTATTCTCGACACCCTTCAAACTCCGATCTCGGATTTGCTCGGACTCGGAACAACCCCAAAAAATGCAAAGGATCGGAACAACTTGTATTCCAAATGAATATTCGTGCAATGTTAAAATGTACAAAAAAACGTAGCTTTTCAGAAGGGTTTTCAGGAAACAGAGCTCGTTTTTTTTTTTGCTTTTGGAGTCTTAAAATCTGTTTCCCCAAAGGATTTCTTGTGATCCTCTCCGATGATCCCCCCCTGTTCTACTGGAAAATCTCATATTTAAAGGGAGATTAGGGTTTTCTTGACGAAGAGAGAGAGAGGAGCGGGGGAGACAAGACGAGTGGGGAACAACAAGAGGTGGGAGACAACGACGATGGTGGGGAACGGGGATAGTGGGAGCGGCGGCGATGGTTTTGTGGGAGGAGAAAAGAGACAGAGGAAAAGGAAGAAGAAGAGGCGGAGGCGGAAAAAAAAAAATGGGAAACCCTAAGGGTTTCCCTTATTTTGATGAACATATGTCGGACCCGGTCCATTTGTGGACCGGGTCAATTTTAGACTGGGTTCTAAAAGGATGGACTAGTGAATTAAAACATGTACTGGTTTTTAAGAAATTGAGATAAAAACATGGTCTAGTCCAAAAAATATTAGGAGTTAATCGGACTTTGGTTTGGGGTCCGGTAAGTCAAAAATACGGACTGAATGCCAGAAATAGTTTGGCTTCTAAATTTGAATAAAAGTCTTATTTTGATTAACGATGTACCAAGGGTGCCAGAATATCACCTGGTACGAAAAAATGTGTAATTGTAAAAGACCCGGATAATAAAGTTATATGATATTGCAATGACCGTGCAATAATGTTTTAAACAATAAATAAATTTATCATTTTAAATGTGCGAAATAAATGCGATGTGTACGCGAAAGTTGATAAAATGCCGGGAAATGCAAGTTTCAATAACACTAAATAATAGCAGTAAATAAATAGCGGTAGTAATACTGCTAATAATGATAACAATAATGATAATGGTGAAAATAATAATAGATATAATAATAATAGTAGATAACAAATATTGATAATTAATAACAAGATAACAATAGGAATAATGACAATAATTAATAATAAAAATACTAACAATAATAATAATAATAATAATAATGACGATAATGATAATAAATAACAATTGTTGATAAAATCAATGATAATAATTAATAATAAAATAACGATGGTAAAAAAAATAACGCTGATAATAGTGATTAGTAATTAACAATAATAGTAATAATGATAATGGAAATAACAAGAATAATAATAAATAATAATAATGATAATAATAATAGTTGTAACAGAATAATGAAACGCCGTTATTGATAGGGACTAATAACTATAGTAAACATAATATATATATTATTATTTTTTATTATTTTTTTTTTATTTTTTATTTTAAATATTAGAAGCGCAAATATGTATTTCGGAGGAGAGGCGGGACAAAATTGGGTGTCAACAACTTGTCCCTCTTTGCCTGATAATGATGAAAGAATTTTCGGGCAAAGACGTTGACTTAGTAGCCTATTTTGTCCCGGCTAGAGGATTATGAAGGACTAAGGGTAAAGAAAATTACGGCCGAACTCTGGTCTCTGAATCGCCTACATATCTCGGGTTGCACGAGAATCAGGCCGTGTGTAGTTCTGGGAAGACTATGACACCTATGACTGGCGACTCACGATTTGATGCGATCTTCGCAAAAACATATTGTCCCAGTGTCGAATTATGATGACACTGGGTATTGTGATAGAACCCTGAAAATTGATTGTGCTGGAATGTGAACGGGAAATTTGAATTTGAAGCCGAGTGTTCGAGGTAGATCTTTGACCCTTGTCGAGAAGTTTGCTTGTCCTTCCCGACGTATTGCCCCAGTTCGCTGCCGAAGAAATAGTTCCACGTTGCGCTAAAAGCTCCTGCGAAACTAAAAACTAGATAAAAATAGTCAATAAGAATAAATATTGAAATACAGCGATGCAAGCGCGGTGCAATGCTGCTGCGAGCATATGTAGGGCATCAACAAAATAATAATAAAACAAGGCAGATGCGGTGCAATGTCTTTATGCGGAGATTTAGAAAGGCGGTGCATGGCTCACGTGATATACGAAAGAGATGCAAAGGCGGTGCTCGGCTTTATGCAGAAAATTAAAAGGGCGGTGCATGGCCCAAGCAATATATGAAAGCGATGCAAAGGGCGGTGTACGGCTTTATGCATAAAATTTAAAGGTGGTGCTCAGTCTTATGCGGAAGTTTGAAAGGGCGGTTTATGGCCTAGGCAATATATGAAAGCGATGCAAAGGGCGGTGCACAACTTTATGCAGAAATTTAAAAGGGCGGTGCATGGCCCAAGCAATATATGAAACGATGCAAAGGGCGGTGCACAGCCTTATGCAGAGATTTAAAAGGGCGGTGCATGGCCCAGGCAATATATGGAAGCGATGCAGAGGGCGGTGCACAACCCATGCATCATATGAAAGGCGGTGCACAGCCTTAAATGTCCTATTAAAGGCGGACGAGCCTAAAATGTCCAATTAAAGGCGGACGAGCCTAAAATGTCCAATTAAAGGCGGACTAGCCTAAAATGTCCAATTAAAGGCGGACGATCCTAAAATGTCCAATTAAAGGCGGACGAGCCTAAAATGTCGGTGCTTTTGCGAACAATGATGTTGCGTCTTTGCAGGGCATTTGAAGGTGATAATGTAATGCAGGTGCGATGCGATGCGGCTGCGCATACACAGGGGCATTTGAAAATAATAAAGCCATGCAAGTGCGGTGCAATGCGGGCAATGATGCAGTGCTTTCATAGGGTATTTAGTGCATATGCAGCGCTTTGGTTCGCGTTGACTCTGAAGATTTGGTTCTCGACGCTTTATGCTTCCAACTTTGTCTGGACTTGTAAACTCCGCCTATTTCTGAGTCTTGGCTAACTGGGACTGTGACGCACTGTGAAGAGCGTCCTTTTCCAAAGTTTCCTTTTGCCTGATGACTCTGTTGGCCATATACTCCTTCATTTTTCTCGATATCGCTTGCGATGATGCCCTAAAAAATTTGTCCCAGTTTTGGCGCAGGAGGATGTTGGGTTGCGATGACGCCTTTAAAATTTGTCCCAGTTTCTGGCACGGAAGGATATTGAGCTTTTCGCAGACGACGAATCCCACTGAGGGAATCGGGTCGAGCGTAGTTCAGGTTACAAAGCAAAATGAAATTGAGATGGAAAGCGGCGCTCGACTTTATGCAAAAGCATCAAGAGGGCGGTGCTAAGACCATGCGACAGATAGAAGGCGGCGCTTAGCCTTTGCAGAAATTTCAAAGGGGCGGCGCACATCCCATGCAACATATAAAAGGCGGTGCTCAGCCTTAAACGTCCTATTAAAGGCGGACTAGCCTAAAATGTCCAATTAAAGGCGGACGAGCCTAAATGTCCTATTAAATGCGGACTAGCCTATAATGTCCAATTAAAGGCGGACGAGCCTATAATGTCCAATTAAAGGCGGACAAGCCTAAATATCCAATTAAAGGTGGACGGACCTATAATGTCCTATTAAAGGCGGACGGGCCTAAAATGCGGTGCTTTTGCGAACAATGGTGTTGTGCCTTTGCAGGGCATTTGAAAGTGATAATGTAATGCAGGTGCGGTGCGATGCGGGGCATTTGCAAATAATAAAGCAATGCTAGTGCAGTGCAAATGCTTTATGCAGGCATTTCAAGGGGGCTGTGTTCAGCCTTATGCGAAAAATTCAAAGGGCGGTGCACAACCCATACAACGCATAAAGGCAGAATGAGCCCGAAATGACCTGCTTGATTTATGGTTACCAAAATTAGTGCGGAGCGAAGAGCCTTTGCGATGCTTGATTCATATACGGTGAGACGTGTCTCGACGCAGTGCGTAATTTGCGGCAACAAATATTCATGATGCAATGCCGAAGATTTGGGGACTTTCTACCCTGCCAAAATTTGCAACTAAAAGGTTCCTGCACTCAAAGAAATTTGTAAGTTTCAAAATTAATTAGTATCAAGTTGACTTTGCCCTTTGTTGTATCTGAATCTTGCAATTGCCGATTTGATACTGTGCGATGTCCTTCAAGAATAGCTAAAATATGTCCCTGCATTACTCAAAGAAAATTTTGTTAGTGTAAAATAACATGGTTGCCTTGCATTGAACACCAAAGCTTTGGCGTTGAATCTGCATTTCTTGAGGTGATGGCATTGCAACAATCTGGTGACGCTGATATATTGTTCGAGATTTCGATTCATGTTTTTTTGTCGAATAATGATAGGCCATTTGCAAAGCTGCCCCAGTGTTGCTTTATGGGGAGGATGGAATTTTCACTATATTAAGACCGTGTCCGAGAATGGACTGCCTACTTATCCCAAAGGAATCAGGTCGAAAGTAGTTTATAACAAGCTTTAGCAAAAATTACAAGAAGGAAAGTTGATCATGAGGCAAGTGGGTGGAGAACGCTAGTGATGGTAGATCCTTTCAATCGTCTTACTTAGTTCCACGCTTCCTTTTCAAATGTCTCGGTGCCAATTTTGACAGATCACCGGTAACAATAATTGCATTTGCAACTGAAGGGCCATCATTGTCGCACAATTTATTTTGTTGCACACTTATCTTATCCTTTTCGATCATGTTCTGGATCTTATGCTTAAGGGCCGGGCAGTTTTCTGTGTCATGACCTGGAATATTAGAGTGGTAAGCACAACTTTTGGACCAATCAAAATCTGGCGGTAGGCTTTTAGGGATCCATCCTTTCTTTGGCTTCAGGAGTCCCTTGGCTTTCATTTTCTCAAATATGCTGGTTAACGACTCTTCAAGAGGAGTAAAAGTGCGGAGTTTTGCGTGCTCTGACCGTCGTAAGCTAGACTGTGCTGGATCGGGTTGATATTGAATGCCTCGTTGATGAAGGTATATATGATCACGCGAACATTGATAGTTCTGTCGTGATTGCGGCTGATGTGTAGACCTGATAGCTGAGTCGGTTTCTCTGTTTTTGCCTTGCAAATTGTTGAATGTCTCGACTTGAAAAGTTGTTTGTACTGATGAACTGTCAACAATTCTTCCTGCTCGAATGCCCGCTTCTACTTGCTTTCCAATTTGAATTAGATCAGCAAAGTCGCGCAACCGCGCACATAACAACTTTTCATAATATATGCCCTTTTGTATTTGGATGAAAGTTGAAATCAACTCATTCTCAGGCAACGGAGGACGTATTTTTGAAGCTTCCAATCTCCATCGGATGGCATATTCCTGAAAAGACTCATGTGGCATTCTTTCTATCTCAAGCATATCATACAGATTTGGACTAACCCCGATGTTAAATTTGAAATGTTCTACAAAGTCGCGGGCCATGTCCTCCCATGTGTACCATTTGCGAAAGTCTTGTTCTGTGTACCAATCTAACGCCAACCCTGATAGGCTCAGAATGAACAATTTCATTCTTATGGCTTCATCTTGTCCAATTCCCATTAATCTACTACAATAGTCCTTCAAGTGCGTAATAGGATTTCCTCTGCCATTAAAGGTGTTGAATTTTGGCACTTTGAATCCTGGCGGCAACTCAACATTTGGAAGCATGCACAAACTTTCATATCTTAAGCTTTGGACATTTCTTGCCCGCATCTCTTCTTCGACAATTCTCCTCAAATTGTGAAGCTCTCTATCCGAGTCATTCTGATTGATTGCGTTCGCTTCATTTCTCAATCTCTTGTGTGGGTATACCGCTAGCAGATTTTGCTGGTTTTCTGTGAAGGGCGCTGCAAGTGCAGGCTTTTGGACATTAGGTATCAATGTGACTTGCAAAGCATCTGGTTTAATAGAGTATCTTGGCGGTATATTTGTAGGAGCTGGGTGAGGAGAAATAGTGAAAGAAATGTTTTGGGTAGAGCTGGAAGCTGAACTTGTGTTAGGAAGAAGGCTGAGGGTATTTCCCAAATTGACCAACACGCTTCTTTGTACTACATTCTTCTCGCTATCTTCATTTTGCGCTTGCACCAACCCCACACCGGTGTTGAAGGACTCAAATCTTTTTGCCATTGTATCTCGTCCTTAATGCAGATTCGCAGCCAAAACAATGTTCAATGCCAGATAACCCGTAAAAGAATGACACAAGAAGCTCTAGAATTTGCAGTTTGACGGTATCGTGACAGGCTGAATTGATGGCACGTAATCCTGATTTGATTCGTCTTTAATCTCGTCAACCTTCAAAAACAGGTGTATAAAATTATTTTGATAAAAAATAAATTAAAAGATAAGGTTGAAATCAAAGCCGCATGGCTTTTGAGGCGAGGCCACAATGGCCCTGATTGATAGACCTGATTGTTGATCTCGCGATTTTAAGTTCCTGCATTCAAAGAAAATTATTAGTTTGGGAGGGGGAAGTTGATTCGTGTTGACTCGAAGCTTGACTTTGTTGGCGCCCCATTCATCCTGTTTGTTTGGATCTTGCGGCCTCCGTTTAAAGCCTCGGTAGATGAACAGTAGTGAAACAATTGAAAGAAAGTCTTCCATTTGAAAAATATATACGTAAGTGTATGTATGTAAGGAAAGATATATATGAAAATATATGTATACAAGTTGTGAGATATTCCTGCTAACTTTCGATTGCGACACTTCCGAGAACTTTGAAAGGTCGTTTGTGTGTACTATTCTTGTCTAGTAGCCTTAATAGCGTCGATGTCCAACTTTTCTCTGGTCTAATCTTCCAAAATATGCCCCAGTTTTGATTCTGGAGGGTATACTAAACCTATGCTATGTTGTGACCGAACCTTGTATAGGTTGCCTACGTATCCACCAAGGAATCAGGTCCGAACGTAGTTCGTGACGCATAAGATATTTTGGATTTTTGTTATAAAGCAACCGAACCCTATGTGGGTTGCCTACGTATCCCACCTCGGGAATCAGGTCAGAACGTAGTTCGTACGCATGTGAATGGCAAAAATTCTAACCTAGTATGACCGAGTCCCTATGTGGGCTGCCTACGTATCCACCGAGGAATCAGGTCAAGCGTAGTTCGCAACTAAAGGAAATGTTGCAAACTAGGTTGTCTAACCTAATGGCGTACTTTGATTTCTTCTTGAATTGCCAGCTTTTAGGCTTATGTTGTCACCTATCGGCTATTTCAATTTCTCGAGTGGAATCTTGTCTTGTCCCCTAGTTTCTTTGTTACTCTTTCAGGATTTGTCTATTCGTTCATGTCACAATCGTAGAGTTGGCAGATTTGATAAGTAAAGTAGAAAATAGATGATTAAGGAAAATCCGAAATGCATTCATAGTTTTGCAATTCAAGCTTCCACAAGGTGAAGCAAAACAAACAAAATTTTGGGTACGGTTCAAGCATCAATAAAACAAGTTCACTACATGTCCATGCCACCAAGGCTCCTGGCGAATCAGGGACGGAGTACAAGTCCAGTTCTTCAGAGTCCCTCCTGGTTCTGTACCCTGGATGGTTGGTGTCTCAGTAGTTGTTGCAGCCATCTTCACTGGCACTTGTTTTCGGATCATCCCCACAGGCGCAACGAACGTTGATGACACGCCTCTCTCCATCTTTTCCAATTGGCGTAACAGCCTCCTTCCGATTCTTAACTTTTCGATAATTATCATGTTCACGTTGGCGTTTTCGTGAGTAGGAAAAGGGATGGCGATCCATATCGAGTTGAGCTCCAGTGAGCTGGATTGTTCCTTTCTTAATCAAGGCTTCGATTTTGCTTTTGAAGCCATAGCAATCCTCAGTGGCATGCCCCGGAACTCCAGAATGATATGCGCAATGCTTGGAACTATCAAACCATTTTGGGATAGGATTGAGAATTTTCCCTTCAATAGGTTGTACCACGCCTGCCGCTTTCAGTCTTTCAAATAGCTGAGACAAAGGTTCAGCGAACTGAGTGTAATCACGGGTGTTTTTTATGACAGGGTTTGGACGGGCTCTATGTGTGGTATGTGGTCGATTTCGGTGGGTGGAAATTTGGGCAAATTGGTATGGACGTAAGTTTTGATATTGAGGTGCTCGGGGTTGGTAGTAATTTGGTCGAGTACTATAGACAGGGTAAGGGAATAGTGGAGCTTGGTAGGGTTCAACGTAATGGTAAGGGTAGAAAGGTTGTTGCGGATGGCCAAAGTACGTAAGGACTTGGTTTAGTGGGTTTAGAGGAGTAATTGTAGGTGGTGGGTTAGTGTTGGTGGGTAAAGCAATGTAAGGAGTGTTACCTAGTGATTGTTTTGGTGGATTTGCGGAGGTGATTGGAGGTAAGTTGTTGTTGGTAGGTGCATTGTTTTGTGGAGGAAGATGTTCCGGAACTAAAGGTTCAAGTGATGGAAAATGAGGCGGGTTTGGTGCGACACTCCTAGGTTCAGGAGGTGGACTTTGGAGTGTAATGGATAAGTTGGTCATGTTTCTAACCCGATTTAGCTCTCCACGTAGATCCTCAATCTCTTGAGTCAGGCGGGCGATATGTTCATCCCGTTGAATAGTAGTTCCGTGTTCAAAAATCTCGGGAGGGTCATTAGAAACCATGATGCTTTCCGGGCTAGTTGAAATAGATGCGGCTGGACCAGACGTAATATTTGCTTTTCTTTGAACAACCCAGCTGCGTTGAGGTAACGATGATGTCTTTGACCTTGTGATGTAAGGATGGTCGGCCATTGAGTGTCAACACGAATCAACTTTTTTTGGGGAATAAGATAAAAGAAACATAAAGTATAAATGATGTTAGTCTCGTGAACATGTCTAGGTAAAGTCATGAACATGTAAAGTCAAGTAAGACGTGTAGCAAATAATTCATCAAATAAAGTCAAACAAATTGTCAAACAAGTATATCAAACAGTAACGCGTCCTAATATGCACGTGACCTCTTTGTGCCAGAGGTAGGCCTATCGTCGTTTGAAGGGTAAAGTGTGCCATAATATGTCATCCCGTTGCTTTGATTAATTAGACAGATTCTATTTCTCAAATAAAGTACAAGATAATGCAATATTTATTACATGTTAAATGAATACAACATAAAGTGTTTCCTAATTTAAGTAAAGTAAATACAGTTTCCTATGTCTAACTTCTAGCTCCATTTGTGCTGTCTTTGATCTTCATCATTCGTTGTACTCCAATGCAAATCCATACCTGTCATAGAAATATTAATCATGCCCTCCCTCCTAAAGTTTAATTAGAGCAAATAGTCAATATTTAGGCACAATTATCCTTCAAACATGCACATAAAGTATGATTGGTGTCACTCGGGGTCGCGAACCCTGCTTGGACGTTTTGGGTAAAGTCATCTAATGAATTTAATACACCAAGGGTATTAAACCTCCTAAGTCATGAAATGTATGCTCTTAATAAAAGGTGTTGGTTTAGCTCTATCTTAGGCTGACTAAGAGTTGGCTTCCTATGACACAAGGTTCCCCCAAGCGGACAACTTGGGAGTGGAAAGTCCGTGGCCGTCGACTGCACCGCTGATCGACTAAATCCACTAGACCAATCCAACTAAAGGGGTAATTTAGTAGTGCACGGGCGCAAACTGCGAAGCCGCTTTAAGTGTGTGAATATGTGTGAGTTTTCCAGGAGTGGAAGAAATATGAGCGGAATGCCAATTTAAGGAAAGCAATAACATATTAAAAGTTTCACATAATAAAACAATCGCTCAAAAGAACATAAGAGAAACAAACAAAGCGACAATAAAGGAACAAATAAAGAAAAACAACCAAACATCCAACAAATTAATTATTAACCTAAGTTGTTATGGTTAAGAACCTAAATTCCCCAGTGGAGTCGCCAAGCTGTTATACCCCATTTTAACCGGGTTGAAGCGGAGTATAGCATATTGGAGATTCCTAAATATGCTTTGTTTATTTTAAGGAGTCGCCACCTAATTAATTTAACGGTGAATTAGGACACCTAGAGGTTAACTAAGGCAAAGTTAAAACTAAACCTCAATTGATAGTCTGCTTAACCAATGTGATTCTAGGTAAGGGTTCTATATTATCCTAAAGGGAAGGGGTTAGGCATCCTTTAGAATCCGTTAACTTACGGTTATCCGACCAAACTTAGATTAATCAATTAATGTTGGATATAGTATTTAAATTTTAAGAAAATATCGTGTGCCAATAAGACTTATAGAAAGATATAACGATTTGTGCAAAAGAAGATTTTAAATGCCATTTATAGAAGGACTTCAAATAATGATGCTATTTTTTAAAAAAAGAATGGGACTAGTAATTCATATAAGAGGAGATTTTAGAATGCTATTTAAAACAAAGGTTTTATAAATGTTGCTAACGCTTTAAATAAGAAGGCTATTGAAATAAGACCAATACTTTATAAAAGGAAATCTTAGAATGATATTTGGAATAAAATTTATAATAATTATCAATAATTTTAAAAGGAAGTAGCATAATAAAATGAGTCTATACGAAAATAGGATAATCTAACATATAAGTAAAGAAGACGTAAATTTATGCAATCCTTTAATAAATATTTGAACGAACTAAACAATGAGATATTAATTGACTTTGGGTTTTAGGAATATGAAAAAATACGAAATAGCTAATAGCTTTCTTTTGTCCATTTTTCTATTATCTTTATCCATTAGCTTAATCAAAGAATATACATGATTGGCTCAAAATCTGTAGAGCTATTTTAAAATACGTTTGCGTGTTGATGACGTTCTGAAATTAAGACACTAAAATATGATTCCTCTAACTCAAAAGAACTTATGCTATCAATTATTCTATGGGTAAATATTATGTATATTATAAATATAAAAGGAGAAAACGAAACTTATGGGAGATTGCTTGTGAGTTTTTCTCCTAAATTTACTACCCAATATGTTAAAGTTAACTCACTAAATTCGCTAAGTTCATCTAAATCAAGAAGAATAAAACAAAATAAAATGTTAGTCACATAATACAGATCGAATGAAAATGAAATATATAAAAGTAAATCAAATGGGCCCAGCCCATTTTGGGATTGTTGGGCCTAAGAGCTGTTTGGGCTTCGGCCCAGCAGCTTTTCTTGTATTGCTGTGGATCTGGACTGCTATTGGGGTGGACACGAGGCTGGGCAGAGAGAGATCATGTTGGGCTTTTAGCCCAACGCCAAATGTGGAAGAAAAAAAAAAACGAGTCTCCCGGACTCGTACGCGATAGTCATGCATAAAAACAAAAAGAAAAGGGGTTAGCATATAATCAACGAATGAGGGTAAACATGTAAAAATTAAACTCAAAACAAATCAATAGATTATGCATATCATTTTGTATATTTAAGTATTTCTTATGTATACACATTCACAAGGATGTATTCATGAATATACTTTGAGTATATATAGGTATAGAATTCTGCTGTCTCAACAACATTAAAGTGTTTAGAACATATTAAGGCATGCAATTTGTATAGTAATGGCAATGGATATCACAAAGGAAACCAATAACATCATACAGCGAACAGATCTACATAGCAATGACAATGCATTCAAAAGACTAGCTGCATCATATACTAAGGCACAGAAATGGACATAGAAAACACAGTGAGAAAGACTACACAATATACCACAACGAATAGCATCTGTCCAGCAAGGGCAGTGCACGACATTGGCCACAAACATGCTTAAGCGACAACAGTTGTAAGCAGCAATACTGCACTTCACAAAATTTGTACAACCATGGCAATAGCAAGGGTCCGCAGATTACGAAAGACTCAAGAACTATATAATAACGCACAGGAGTATGCGATAGCAGACCAGCAACACGGGATTCTCAGTCTTTTTTAATAGCCAGTCGCACAAAATTAAGCAAAGATGAATACATTAAGTTCATATGTGATGGAACCAGCAAGTTGACATTTCGAGCAGCCTTAATCAATACAAGCAACTTCAATATATCTAAATAACTGCCAGTTGTATAGCTTATGAAAACACCTAAATCAGTATTTCAGTTCATTGCTTCAGAGGCAAACAAACAGACCACAAGCATTTTATACCATAAATATAGAGACAACAGTTACGGACAGACTAGGTTCCTAATTCAGATCAGATTTAGTTAATCTATGCTCGGTAAAATGATACACAGAGCTGAGAGATAGTTGTGTTTCACCCGATAGATCTAAATTAAGGTAAAGGGGCAGAAGTGCTCTAAACATTATTGTGAAAAAATAAAATCAGCGAAGAAGAGCAGAATCCAAAGAGCATGAGGATTATCTAGCCTATATATGATATCCATGAAACTAGCAATTAAACAAACCGCATCGAAATGACAGTGAGTAAAAAGAAGAAAATCCCTTGGGGCTTTTGAAGATGTTTCCATGAATACAACAATGAATCTTTAAGGCTCATGCTTATGATCACAATATCTATTTCAAGAGGTTAAGCAAACCAGACCAGATTTAACCTTTTTAAGGTAACAACAAACCAAATTTTCAATCATCTTTACCAAAAATCATCATTCTTATCATAATGCAAAACTGGATATACTTAACAAATTAGAACTAGATATATGTATATCATCAAAGCTGCCAAACACCTTTTTGAAAAAAAAAACTATCTCTATTGGATAACATACTAGCTTATATTTACTTGAAATTAGTTTATGCTACCAACTATCAAATAGCCCTTGATAATATCCTGCAGAGATTGATAGGCTATCAAACATGTTGTATAAGTATTTTAACAATTTTGACCAAAATAGATATCCTAACTAGCATACTATACTCATACTGTGAATAGACAAATTTCTAATGGATAGTATGCTCAGGTCAGGGTAGAAACAACATACTCTTATCCGATTCAAGAAGCGCATCAACGCAGGATACACAATATACATGAATTAAAAAAAGAACCATGCTTAAAATAGATCAGGCCAGCGACCAGTTATGCTAAACAAACTAAATACTTTAAATCTACTGGACAATAAAATGCAGACAAACTAAAGTGCATTGAACTGAACCGAGACAAGAGGGTAACTGAAAGAAACTGAACGAACAGGGGAACTAATTACTGCTAATCGTGCTTAGCAAACTTAACGAATAGGAAACCCACCATCAGAATCTAAACATGACAAGCTAAACAAGACTAGAGAACTGACTTCCATGGACTAAGCATCATAAGTTGAATGAAACAAGAAAATCAGTCATCATAAACATGATACTTCACACAAACGAAAAATCAAGCAACAGAGACTAGGCCTGATGAGCTAAACGAGCAACAAGACAACTAATTACTGTAAATTAAACACATAAAAAATGAAAACAATAAAAGGGAAAGGGGAATCACCTGCTTCGGGTGCAGCGAAGTGAGTATGGGATCTAGATCTATTCTCGACACCCTTCAAACTCCGATCTCGGATTTGCTCGGACTCGGAACAACCCCAAAAAATGCAAAGGATCGGAACAACTTGTATTCCAAATGAATATTCGTGCAATGTTAAAATGTACAAAAAAACGTAGCTTTTCAGAAGGGTTTTCAGGAAACAGAGCTCGTTTTTTTTTTTGCTTTTGGAGTCTTAAAATCTGTTTCCCCAAAGGATTTCTTGTGATCCTCTCCGATGATCCCCCCCTGTTCTACTGGAAAATCTCATATTTAAAGGGAGATTAGGGTTTTCTTGACGAAGAGAGAGAGAGGAGCGGGGGAGACAAGACGAGTGGGGAACAACAAGAGGTGGGAGACAACGACGATGGTGGGGAACGGGGATAGTGGGAGCGGCGGCGATGGTTTTGTGGGAGGAGAAAAGAGACAGAGGAAAAGGAAGAAGAAGAGGCGGAGGCGGAAAAAAAAAAATGGGAAACCCTAAGGGTTTCCCTTATTTTGATGAACATATGTCGGACCCGGTCCATTTGTGGACCGGGTCAATTTTAGACTGGGTTCTAAAAGGATGGACTAGTGAATTAAAACATGTACTGGTTTTTAAGAAATTGAGATAAAAACATGGTCTAGTCCAAAAAATATTAGGAGTTAATCGGACTTTGGTTTGGGGTCCGGTAAGTCAAAAATACGGACTGAATGCCAGAAATAGTTTGGCTTCTAAATTTGAATAAAAGTCTTATTTTGATTAACGATGTACCAAGGGTGCCAGAATATCACCTGGTACGAAAAAATGTGTAATTGTAAAAGACCCGGATAATAAAGTTATATGATATTGCAATGACCGTGCAATAATGTTTTAAACAATAAATAAATTTATCATTTTAAATGTGCGAAATAAATGCGATGTGTACGCGAAAGTTGATAAAATGCCGGGAAATGCAAGTTTCAATAACACTAAATAATAGCAGTAAATAAATAGCGGTAGTAATACTGCTAATAATGATAACAATAATGATAATGGTGAAAATAATAATAGATATAATAATAATAGTAGATAACAAATATTGATAATTAATAACAAGATAACAATAGGAATAATGACAATAATTAATAATAAAAATACTAACAATAATAATAATAATAATAATAATAATGACGATAATGATAATAAATAACAATTGTTGATAAAATCAATGATAATAATTAATAATAAAATAACGATGGTAAAAAAAATAACGCTGATAATAGTGATTAGTAATTAACAATAATAGTAATAATGATAATGGAAATAACAAGAATAATAATAAATAATAATAATGATAATAATAATAGTTGTAACAGAATAATGAAACGCCGTTATTGATAGGGACTAATAACTATAGTAAACATAATATATATATTATTATTTTTTATTATTTTTTTTTTATTTTTTATTTTAAATATTAGAAGCGCAAATATGTATTTCGGAGGAGAGGCGGGACAAAATTGGGTGTCAACAACTTGTCCCTCTTTGCCTGATAATGATGAAAGAATTTTCGGGCAAAGACGTTGACTTAGTAGCCTATTTTGTCCCGGCTAGAGGATTATGAAGGACTAAGGGTAAAGAAAATTACGGCCGAACTCTGGTCTCTGAATCGCCTACATATCTCGGGTTGCACGAGAATCAGGCCGTGTGTAGTTCTGGGAAGACTATGACACCTATGACTGGCGACTCACGATTTGATGCGATCTTCGCAAAAACATATTGTCCCAGTGTCGAATTATGATGACACTGGGTATTGTGATAGAACCCTGAAAATTGATTGTGCTGGAATGTGAACGGGAAATTTGAATTTGAAGCCGAGTGTTCGAGGTAGATCTTTGACCCTTGTCGAGAAGTTTGCTTGTCCTTCCCGACGTATTGCCCCAGTTCGCTGCCGAAGAAATAGTTCCACGTTGCGCTAAAAGCTCCTGCGAAACTAAAAACTAGATAAAAATAGTCAATAAGAATAAATATTGAAATACAGCGATGCAAGCGCGGTGCAATGCTGCTGCGAGCATATGTAGGGCATCAACAAAATAATAATAAAACAAGGCAGATGCGGTGCAATGTCTTTATGCGGAGATTTAGAAAGGCGGTGCATGGCTCACGTGATATACGAAAGAGATGCAAAGGCGGTGCTCGGCTTTATGCAGAAAATTAAAAGGGCGGTGCATGGCCCAAGCAATATATGAAAGCGATGCAAAGGGCGGTGTACGGCTTTATGCATAAAATTTAAAGGTGGTGCTCAGTCTTATGCGGAAGTTTGAAAGGGCGGTTTATGGCCTAGGCAATATATGAAAGCGATGCAAAGGGCGGTGCACAACTTTATGCAGAAATTTAAAAGGGCGGTGCATGGCCCAAGCAATATATGAAACGATGCAAAGGGCGGTGCACAGCCTTATGCAGAGATTTAAAAGGGCGGTGCATGGCCCAGGCAATATATGGAAGCGATGCAGAGGGCGGTGCACAACCCATGCATCATATGAAAGGCGGTGCACAGCCTTAAATGTCCTATTAAAGGCGGACGAGCCTAAAATGTCCAATTAAAGGCGGACGAGCCTAAAATGTCCAATTAAAGGCGGACTAGCCTAAAATGTCCAATTAAAGGCGGACGATCCTAAAATGTCCAATTAAAGGCGGACGAGCCTAAAATGTCGGTGCTTTTGCGAACAATGATGTTGCGTCTTTGCAGGGCATTTGAAGGTGATAATGTAATGCAGGTGCGATGCGATGCGGCTGCGCATACACAGGGGCATTTGAAAATAATAAAGCCATGCAAGTGCGGTGCAATGCGGGCAATGATGCAGTGCTTTCATAGGGTATTTAGTGCATATGCAGCGCTTTGGTTCGCGTTGACTCTGAAGATTTGGTTCTCGACGCTTTATGCTTCCAACTTTGTCTGGACTTGTAAACTCCGCCTATTTCTGAGTCTTGGCTAACTGGGACTGTGACGCACTGTGAAGAGCGTCCTTTTCCAAAGTTTCCTTTTGCCTGATGACTCTGTTGGCCATATACTCCTTCATTTTTCTCGATATCGCTTGCGATGATGCCCTAAAAAATTTGTCCCAGTTTTGGCGCAGGAGGATGTTGGGTTGCGATGACGCCTTTAAAATTTGTCCCAGTTTCTGGCACGGAAGGATATTGAGCTTTTCGCAGACGACGAATCCCACTGAGGGAATCGGGTCGAGCGTAGTTCAGGTTACAAAGCAAAATGAAATTGAGATGGAAAGCGGCGCTCGACTTTATGCAAAAGCATCAAGAGGGCGGTGCTAAGACCATGCGACAGATAGAAGGCGGCGCTTAGCCTTTGCAGAAATTTCAAAGGGGCGGCGCACATCCCATGCAACATATAAAAGGCGGTGCTCAGCCTTAAACGTCCTATTAAAGGCGGACTAGCCTAAAATGTCCAATTAAAGGCGGACGAGCCTAAATGTCCTATTAAATGCGGACTAGCCTATAATGTCCAATTAAAGGCGGACGAGCCTATAATGTCCAATTAAAGGCGGACAAGCCTAAATATCCAATTAAAGGTGGACGGACCTATAATGTCCTATTAAAGGCGGACGGGCCTAAAATGCGGTGCTTTTGCGAACAATGGTGTTGTGCCTTTGCAGGGCATTTGAAAGTGATAATGTAATGCAGGTGCGGTGCGATGCGGGGCATTTGCAAATAATAAAGCAATGCTAGTGCAGTGCAAATGCTTTATGCAGGCATTTCAAGGGGGCTGTGTTCAGCCTTATGCGAAAAATTCAAAGGGCGGTGCACAACCCATACAACGCATAAAGGCAGAATGAGCCCGAAATGACCTGCTTGATTTATGGTTACCAAAATTAGTGCGGAGCGAAGAGCCTTTGCGATGCTTGATTCATATACGGTGAGACGTGTCTCGACGCAGTGCGTAATTTGCGGCAACAAATATTCATGATGCAATGCCGAAGATTTGGGGACTTTCTACCCTGCCAAAATTTGCAACTAAAAGGTTCCTGCACTCAAAGAAATTTGTAAGTTTCAAAATTAATTAGTATCAAGTTGACTTTGCCCTTTGTTGTATCTGAATCTTGCAATTGCCGATTTGATACTGTGCGATGTCCTTCAAGAATAGCTAAAATATGTCCCTGCATTACTCAAAGAAAATTTTGTTAGTGTAAAATAACATGGTTGCCTTGCATTGAACACCAAAGCTTTGGCGTTGAATCTGCATTTCTTGAGGTGATGGCATTGCAACAATCTGGTGACGCTGATATATTGTTCGAGATTTCGATTCATGTTTTTTTGTCGAATAATGATAGGCCATTTGCAAAGCTGCCCCAGTGTTGCTTTATGGGGAGGATGGAATTTTCACTATATTAAGACCGTGTCCGAGAATGGACTGCCTACTTATCCCAAAGGAATCAGGTCGAAAGTAGTTTATAACAAGCTTTAGCAAAAATTACAAGAAGGAAAGTTGATCATGAGGCAAGTGGGTGGAGAACGCTAGTGATGGTAGATCCTTTCAATCGTCTTACTTAGTTCCACGCTTCCTTTTCAAATGTCTCGGTGCCAATTTTGACAGATCACCGGTAACAATAATTGCATTTGCAACTGAAGGGCCATCATTGTCGCACAATTTATTTTGTTGCACACTTATCTTATCCTTTTCGATCATGTTCTGGATCTTATGCTTAAGGGCCGGGCAGTTTTCTGTGTCATGACCTGGAATATTAGAGTGGTAAGCACAACTTTTGGACCAATCAAAATCTGGCGGTAGGCTTTTAGGGATCCATCCTTTCTTTGGCTTCAGGAGTCCCTTGGCTTTCATTTTCTCAAATATGCTGGTTAACGACTCTTCAAGAGGAGTAAAAGTGCGGAGTTTTGCGTGCTCTGACCGTCGTAAGCTAGACTGTGCTGGATCGGGTTGATATTGAATGCCTCGTTGATGAAGGTATATATGATCACGCGAACATTGATAGTTCTGTCGTGATTGCGGCTGATGTGTAGACCTGATAGCTGAGTCGGTTTCTCTGTTTTTGCCTTGCAAATTGTTGAATGTCTCGACTTGAAAAGTTGTTTGTACTGATGAACTGTCAACAATTCTTCCTGCTCGAATGCCCGCTTCTACTTGCTTTCCAATTTGAATTAGATCAGCAAAGTCGCGCAACCGCGCACATAACAACTTTTCATAATATATGCCCTTTTGTATTTGGATGAAAGTTGAAATCAACTCATTCTCAGGCAACGGAGGACGTATTTTTGAAGCTTCCAATCTCCATCGGATGGCATATTCCTGAAAAGACTCATGTGGCATTCTTTCTATCTCAAGCATATCATACAGATTTGGACTAACCCCGATGTTAAATTTGAAATGTTCTACAAAGTCGCGGGCCATGTCCTCCCATGTGTACCATTTGCGAAAGTCTTGTTCTGTGTACCAATCTAACGCCAACCCTGATAGGCTCAGAATGAACAATTTCATTCTTATGGCTTCATCTTGTCCAATTCCCATTAATCTACTACAATAGTCCTTCAAGTGCGTAATAGGATTTCCTCTGCCATTAAAGGTGTTGAATTTTGGCACTTTGAATCCTGGCGGCAACTCAACATTTGGAAGCATGCACAAACTTTCATATCTTAAGCTTTGGACATTTCTTGCCCGCATCTCTTCTTCGACAATTCTCCTCAAATTGTGAAGCTCTCTATCCGAGTCATTCTGATTGATTGCGTTCGCTTCATTTCTCAATCTCTTGTGTGGGTATACCGCTAGCAGATTTTGCTGGTTTTCTGTGAAGGGCGCTGCAAGTGCAGGCTTTTGGACATTAGGTATCAATGTGACTTGCAAAGCATCTGGTTTAATAGAGTATCTTGGCGGTATATTTGTAGGAGCTGGGTGAGGAGAAATAGTGAAAGAAATGTTTTGGGTAGAGCTGGAAGCTGAACTTGTGTTAGGAAGAAGGCTGAGGGTATTTCCCAAATTGACCAACACGCTTCTTTGTACTACATTCTTCTCGCTATCTTCATTTTGCGCTTGCACCAACCCCACACCGGTGTTGAAGGACTCAAATCTTTTTGCCATTGTATCTCGTCCTTAATGCAGATTCGCAGCCAAAACAATGTTCAATGCCAGATAACCCGTAAAAGAATGACACAAGAAGCTCTAGAATTTGCAGTTTGACGGTATCGTGACAGGCTGAATTGATGGCACGTAATCCTGATTTGATTCGTCTTTAATCTCGTCAACCTTCAAAAACAGGTGTATAAAATTATTTTGATAAAAAATAAATTAAAAGATAAGGTTGAAATCAAAGCCGCATGGCTTTTGAGGCGAGGCCACAATGGCCCTGATTGATAGACCTGATTGTTGATCTCGCGATTTTAAGTTCCTGCATTCAAAGAAAATTATTAGTTTGGGAGGGGGAAGTTGATTCGTGTTGACTCGAAGCTTGACTTTGTTGGCGCCCCATTCATCCTGTTTGTTTGGATCTTGCGGCCTCCGTTTAAAGCCTCGGTAGATGAACAGTAGTGAAACAATTGAAAGAAAGTCTTCCATTTGAAAAATATATACGTAAGTGTATGTATGTAAGGAAAGATATATATGAAAATATATGTATACAAGTTGTGAGATATTCCTGCTAACTTTCGATTGCGACACTTCCGAGAACTTTGAAAGGTCGTTTGTGTGTACTATTCTTGTCTAGTAGCCTTAATAGCGTCGATGTCCAACTTTTCTCTGGTCTAATCTTCCAAAATATGCCCCAGTTTTGATTCTGGAGGGTATACTAAACCTATGCTATGTTGTGACCGAACCTTGTATAGGTTGCCTACGTATCCACCAAGGAATCAGGTCCGAACGTAGTTCGTGACGCATAAGATATTTTGGATTTTTGTTATAAAGCAACCGAACCCTATGTGGGTTGCCTACGTATCCCACCTCGGGAATCAGGTCAGAACGTAGTTCGTACGCATGTGAATGGCAAAAATTCTAACCTAGTATGACCGAGTCCCTATGTGGGCTGCCTACGTATCCACCGAGGAATCAGGTCAAGCGTAGTTCGCAACTAAAGGAAATGTTGCAAACTAGGTTGTCTAACCTAATGGCGTACTTTGATTTCTTCTTGAATTGCCAGCTTTTAGGCTTATGTTGTCACCTATCGGCTATTTCAATTTCTCGAGTGGAATCTTGTCTTGTCCCCTAGTTTCTTTGTTACTCTTTCAGGATTTGTCTATTCGTTCATGTCACAATCGTAGAGTTGGCAGATTTGATAAGTAAAGTAGAAAATAGATGATTAAGGAAAATCCGAAATGCATTCATAGTTTTGCAATTCAAGCTTCCACAAGGTGAAGCAAAACAAACAAAATTTTGGGTACGGTTCAAGCATCAATAAAACAAGTTCACTACATGTCCATGCCACCAAGGCTCCTGGCGAATCAGGGACGGAGTACAAGTCCAGTTCTTCAGAGTCCCTCCTGGTTCTGTACCCTGGATGGTTGGTGTCTCAGTAGTTGTTGCAGCCATCTTCACTGGCACTTGTTTTCGGATCATCCCCACAGGCGCAACGAACGTTGATGACACGCCTCTCTCCATCTTTTCCAATTGGCGTAACAGCCTCCTTCCGATTCTTAACTTTTCGATAATTATCATGTTCACGTTGGCGTTTTCGTGAGTAGGAAAAGGGATGGCGATCCATATCGAGTTGAGCTCCAGTGAGCTGGATTGTTCCTTTCTTAATCAAGGCTTCGATTTTGCTTTTGAAGCCATAGCAATCCTCAGTGGCATGCCCCGGAACTCCAGAATGATATGCGCAATGCTTGGAACTATCAAACCATTTTGGGATAGGATTGAGAATTTTCCCTTCAATAGGTTGTACCACGCCTGCCGCTTTCAGTCTTTCAAATAGCTGAGACAAAGGTTCAGCGAACTGAGTGTAATCACGGGTGTTTTTTATGACAGGGTTTGGACGGGCTCTATGTGTGGTATGTGGTCGATTTCGGTGGGTGGAAATTTGGGCAAATTGGTATGGACGTAAGTTTTGATATTGAGGTGCTCGGGGTTGGTAGTAATTTGGTCGAGTACTATAGACAGGGTAAGGGAATAGTGGAGCTTGGTAGGGTTCAACGTAATGGTAAGGGTAGAAAGGTTGTTGCGGATGGCCAAAGTACGTAAGGACTTGGTTTAGTGGGTTTAGAGGAGTAATTGTAGGTGGTGGGTTAGTGTTGGTGGGTAAAGCAATGTAAGGAGTGTTACCTAGTGATTGTTTTGGTGGATTTGCGGAGGTGATTGGAGGTAAGTTGTTGTTGGTAGGTGCATTGTTTTGTGGAGGAAGATGTTCCGGAACTAAAGGTTCAAGTGATGGAAAATGAGGCGGGTTTGGTGCGACACTCCTAGGTTCAGGAGGTGGACTTTGGAGTGTAATGGATAAGTTGGTCATGTTTCTAACCCGATTTAGCTCTCCACGTAGATCCTCAATCTCTTGAGTCAGGCGGGCGATATGTTCATCCCGTTGAATAGTAGTTCCGTGTTCAAAAATCTCGGGAGGGTCATTAGAAACCATGATGCTTTCCGGGCTAGTTGAAATAGATGCGGCTGGACCAGACGTAATATTTGCTTTTCTTTGAACAACCCAGCTGCGTTGAGGTAACGATGATGTCTTTGACCTTGTGATGTAAGGATGGTCGGCCATTGAGTGTCAACACGAATCAACTTTTTTTGGGGAATAAGATAAAAGAAACATAAAGTATAAATGATGTTAGTCTCGTGAACATGTCTAGGTAAAGTCATGAACATGTAAAGTCAAGTAAGACGTGTAGCAAATAATTCATCAAATAAAGTCAAACAAATTGTCAAACAAGTATATCAAACAGTAACGCGTCCTAATATGCACGTGACCTCTTTGTGCCAGAGGTAGGCCTATCGTCGTTTGAAGGGTAAAGTGTGCCATAATATGTCATCCCGTTGCTTTGATTAATTAGACAGATTCTATTTCTCAAATAAAGTACAAGATAATGCAATATTTATTACATGTTAAATGAATACAACATAAAGTGTTTCCTAATTTAAGTAAAGTAAATACAGTTTCCTATGTCTAACTTCTAGCTCCATTTGTGCTGTCTTTGATCTTCATCATTCGTTGTACTCCAATGCAAATCCATACCTGTCATAGAAATATTAATCATGCCCTCCCTCCTAAAGTTTAATTAGAGCAAATAGTCAATATTTAGGCACAATTATCCTTCAAACATGCACATAAAGTATGATTGGTGTCACTCGGGGTCGCGAACCCTGCTTGGACGTTTTGGGTAAAGTCATCTAATGAATTTAATACACCAAGGGTATTAAACCTCCTAAGTCATGAAATGTATGCTCTTAATAAAAGGTGTTGGTTTAGCTCTATCTTAGGCTGACTAAGAGTTGGCTTCCTATGACACAAGGTTCCCCCAAGCGGACAACTTGGGAGTGGAAAGTCCGTGGCCGTCGACTGCACCGCTGATCGACTAAATCCACTAGACCAATCCAACTAAAGGGGTAATTTAGTAGTGCACGGGCGCAAACTGCGAAGCCGCTTTAAGTGTGTGAATATGTGTGAGTTTTCCAGGAGTGGAAGAAATATGAGCGGAATGCCAATTTAAGGAAAGCAATAACATATTAAAAGTTTCACATAATAAAACAATCGCTCAAAAGAACATAAGAGAAACAAACAAAGCGACAATAAAGGAACAAATAAAGAAAAACAACCAAACATCCAACAAATTAATTATTAACCTAAGTTGTTATGGTTAAGAACCTAAATTCCCCAGTGGAGTCGCCAAGCTGTTATACCCCATTTTAACCGGGTTGAAGCGGAGTATAGCATATTGGAGATTCCTAAATATGCTTTGTTTATTTTAAGGAGTCGCCACCTAATTAATTTAACGGTGAATTAGGACACCTAGAGGTTAACTAAGGCAAAGTTAAAACTAAACCTCAATTGATAGTCTGCTTAACCAATGTGATTCTAGGTAAGGGTTCTATATTATCCTAAAGGGAAGGGGTTAGGCATCCTTTAGAATCCGTTAACTTACGGTTATCCGACCAAACTTAGATTAATCAATTAATGTTGGATATAGTATTTAAATTTTAAGAAAATATCGTGTGCCAATAAGACTTATAGAAAGATATAACGATTTGTGCAAAAGAAGATTTTAAATGCCATTTATAGAAGGACTTCAAATAATGATGCTATTTTTTAAAAAAAAGAATGGGACTAGTAATTCATATAAGAGGAGATTTTAGAATGCTATTTAAAACAAAGGTTTTATAAATGTTGCTAACGCTTTAAATAAGAAGGCTATTGAAATAAGACCAATACTTTATAAAAGGAAATCTTAGAATGATATTTGGAATAAAATTTATAATAATTATCAATAATTTTAAAAGGAAGTAGCATAATAAAATGAGTCTATACGAAAATAGGATAATCTAACATATAAGTAAAGAAGACGTAAATTTATGCAATCCTTTAATAAATATTTGAACGAACTAAACAATGAGATATTAATTGACTTTGGGTTTTAGGAATATGAAAAAATACGAAATAGCTAATAGCTTTCTTTTGTCCATTTTTCTATTATCTTTATCCATTAGCTTAATCAAAGAATATACATGATTGGCTCAAAATCTGTAGAGCTATTTTAAAATACGTTTGCGTGTTGATGACGTTCTGAAATTAAGACACTAAAATATGATTCCTCTAACTCAAAAGAACTTATGCTATCAATTATTCTATGGGTAAATATTATGTATATTATAAATATAAAAGGAGAAAACGAAACTTATGGGAGATTGCTTGTGAGTTTTTCTCCTAAATTTACTACCCAATATGTTAAAGTTAACTCACTAAATTCGCTAAGTTCATCTAAATCAAGAAGAATAAAACAAAATAAAATGTTAGTCACATAATACAGATCGAATGAAAATGAAATATATAAAAGTAAATCAAATGGGCCCAGCCCATTTTGGGATTGTTGGGCCTAAGAGCTGTTTGGGCTTCGGCCCAGCAGCTTTTCTTGTATTGCTGTGGATCTGGACTGCTATTGGGGTGGACACGAGGCTGGGCAGAGAGAGATCATGTTGGGCTTTTAGCCCAACGCCAAATGTGGAAGAAAAAAAAAAACGAGTCTCCCGGACTCGTACGCGATAGTCATGCATAAAAACAAAAAGAAAAGGGGTTAGCATATAATCAACGAATGAGGGTAAACATGTAAAAATTAAACTCAAAACAAATCAATAGATTATGCATATCATTTTGTATATTTAAGTATTTCTTATGTATACACATTCACAAGGATGTATTCATGAATATACTTTGAGTATATATAGGTATAGAATTCTGCTGTCTCAACAACATTAAAGTGTTTAGAACATATTAAGGCATGCAATTTGTATAGTAATGGCAATGGATATCACAAAGGAAACCAATAACATCATACAGCGAACAGATCTACATAGCAATGACAATGCATTCAAAAGACTAGCTGCATCATATACTAAGGCACAGAAATGGACATAGAAAACACAGTGAGAAAGACTACACAATATACCACAACGAATAGCATCTGTCCAGCAAGGGCAGTGCACGACATTGGCCACAAACATGCTTAAGCGACAACAGTTGTAAGCAGCAATACTGCACTTCACAAAATTTGTACAACCATGGCAATAGCAAGGGTCCGCAGATTACGAAAGACTCAAGAACTATATAATAACGCACAGGAGTATGCGATAGCAGACCAGCAACACGGGATTCTCAGTCTTTTTTAATAGCCAGTCGCACAAAATTAAGCAAAGATGAATACATTAAGTTCATATGTGATGGAACCAGCAAGTTGACATTTCGAGCAGCCTTAATCAATACAAGCAACTTCAATATATCTAAATAACTGCCAGTTGTATAGCTTATGAAAACACCTAAATCAGTATTTCAGTTCATTGCTTCAGAGGCAAACAAACAGACCACAAGCATTTTATACCATAAATATAGAGACAACAGTTACGGACAGACTAGGTTCCTAATTCAGATCAGATTTAGTTAATCTATGCTCGGTAAAATGATACACAGAGCTGAGAGATAGTTGTGTTTCACCCGATAGATCTAAATTAAGGTAAAGGGGCAGAAGTGCTCTAAACATTATTGTGAAAAAATAAAATCAGCGAAGAAGAGCAGAATCCAAAGAGCATGAGGATTATCTAGCCTATATATGATATCCATGAAACTAGCAATTAAACAAACCGCATCGAAATGACAGTGAGTAAAAAGAAGAAAATCCCTTGGGGCTTTTGAAGATGTTTCCATGAATACAACAATGAATCTTTAAGGCTCATGCTTATGATCACAATATCTATTTCAAGAGGTTAAGCAAACCAGACCAGATTTAACCTTTTTAAGGTAACAACAAACCAAATTTTCAATCATCTTTACCAAAAATCATCATTCTTATCATAATGCAAAACTGGATATACTTAACAAATTAGAACTAGATATATGTATATCATCAAAGCTGCCAAACACCTTTTTGAAAAAAAAAACTATCTCTATTGGATAACATACTAGCTTATATTTACTTGAAATTAGTTTATGCTACCAACTATCAAATAGCCCTTGATAATATCCTGCAGAGATTGATAGGCTATCAAACATGTTGTATAAGTATTTTAACAATTTTGACCAAAATAGATATCCTAACTAGCATACTATACTCATACTGTGAATAGACAAATTTCTAATGGATAGTATGCTCAGGTCAGGGTAGAAACAACATACTCTTATCCGATTCAAGAAGCGCATCAACGCAGGATACACAATATACATGAATTAAAAAAAGAACCATGCTTAAAATAGATCAGGCCAGCGACCAGTTATGCTAAACAAACTAAATACTTTAAATCTACTGGACAATAAAATGCAGACAAACTAAAGTGCATTGAACTGAACCGAGACAAGAGGGTAACTGAAAGAAACTGAACGAACAGGGGAACTAATTACTGCTAATCGTGCTTAGCAAACTTAACGAATAGGAAACCCACCATCAGAATCTAAACATGACAAGCTAAACAAGACTAGAGAACTGACTTCCATGGACTAAGCATCATAAGTTGAATGAAACAAGAAAATCAGTCATCATAAACATGATACTTCACACAAACGAAAAATCAAGCAACAGAGACTAGGCCTGATGAGCTAAACGAGCAACAAGACAACTAATTACTGTAAATTAAACACATAAAAAATGAAAACAATAAAAGGGAAAGGGGAATCACCTGCTTCGGGTGCAGCGAAGTGAGTATGGGATCTAGATCTATTCTCGACACCCTTCAAACTCCGATCTCGGATTTGCTCGGACTCGGAACAACCCCAAAAAATGCAAAGGATCGGAACAACTTGTATTCCAAATGAATATTCGTGCAATGTTAAAATGTACAAAAAAACGTAGCTTTTCAGAAGGGTTTTCAGGAAACAGAGCTCGTTTTTTTTTTTGCTTTTGGAGTCTTAAAATCTGTTTCCCCAAAGGATTTCTTGTGATCCTCTCCGATGATCCCCCCCTGTTCTACTGGAAAATCTCATATTTAAAGGGAGATTAGGGTTTTCTTGACGAAGAGAGAGAGAGGAGCGGGGGAGACAAGACGAGTGGGGAACAACAAGAGGTGGGAGACAACGACGATGGTGGGGAACGGGGATAGTGGGAGCGGCGGCGATGGTTTTGTGGGAGGAGAAAAGAGACAGAGGAAAAGGAAGAAGAAGAGGCGGAGGCGGAAAAAAAAAATGGGAAACCCTAAGGGTTTCCCTTATTTTGATGAACATATGTCGGACCCGGTCCATTTGTGGACCGGGTCAATTTTAGACTGGGTTCTAAAAGGATGGACTAGTGAATTAAAACATGTACTGGTTTTTAAGAAATTGAGATAAAAACATGGTCTAGTCCAAAAAATATTAGGAGTTAATCGGACTTTGGTTTGGGGTCCGGTAAGTCAAAAATACGGACTGAATGCCAGAAATAGTTTGGCTTCTAAATTTGAATAAAAGTCTTATTTTGATTAACGATGTACCAAGGGTGCCAGAATATCACCTGGTACGAAAAAATGTGTAATTGTAAAAGACCCGGATAATAAAGTTATATGATATTGCAATGACCGTGCAATAATGTTTTAAACAATAAATAAATTTATCATTTTAAATGTGCGAAATAAATGCGATGTGTACGCGAAAGTTGATAAAATGCCGGGAAATGCAAGTTTCAATAACACTAAATAATAGCAGTAAATAAATAGCGGTAGTAATACTGCTAATAATGATAACAATAATGATAATGGTGAAAATAATAATAGATATAATAATAATAGTAGATAACAAATATTGATAATTAATAACAAGATAACAATAGGAATAATGACAATAATTAATAATAAAAATACTAACAATAATAATAATAATAATAATAATGACGATAATGATAATAAATAACAATTGTTGATAAAATCAATGATAATAATTAATAATAAAATAACGATGGTAAAAAAAATAACGCTGATAATAGTGATTAGTAATTAACAATAATAGTAATAATGATAATGGAAATAACAAGAATAATAATAAATAATAATAATGATAATAATAATAGTTGTAACAGAATAATGAAACGCCGTTATTGATAGGGACTAATAACTATAGTAAACATAATATATATATTATTATTTTTTATTATTTTTTTTTTATTTTTTATTTTAAATATTAGAAGCGCAAATATGTATTTCGGAGGAGAGGCGGGACAAAATTGGGTGTCAACAGAACTAATGATGTCTTAATGACATTTTGGAAAAGAATTATGATGTCCCTTATATTGGTAATGAAGTGCCAAGTAAGTTTCAAGAAGAACTCATAAGCCAAACATGAGCATAGGCCATCCTAAAAGGGCGACTTAAGGAAGCATTTCCGGATGATCTGATTTGGAGGGGCCAAAACGCTATTATAAAGTTAGAATTTGGGAAAAACACCACAGGATAAAAGTTGTAGATAATTGAAATAGATTTCCAACCATAGGTGGTGGGCCCTCACATCATATCGGGATCAAAAGTTATGGCCATTTTACGACAGACAGTTCGGGGGCAGAATATCACATTCTGGCACAATTTGCGGCGCAACATGCGACTCGCAGATGCAACCGCAAAGCGTGCCAGTGAGAGTTGGTCAGCTGGCATGATTTGCGACACAACATGCGACTCGCATGTTCGACATGCGACTCGCATAGAGTGTCGCATGTTGTGCCAGTCCAGAATCTTCTGGACCATTATATATAGACCCAACCTCGTTTTTAACTCATTCTTTCACCATTTTTGGTCCTAAAAACCTCTAGAACTCTATCTAACATCTCACCCACAAGAAAATCAAAGGAAACCAAGATTAACAACATCAAATTCAGGAATCAAAGTGTATGAAACTCAAGTAGGATTCATCTTCTTCAAGAAAATCCTAAGGAAGGTAAAGAAGGGTTTTGGTGATAAAGGGAGGATTCAACTCTAAGCTTGTTCCACCATCATCTAAGGTATGTTTCATGGTTTTATTGTGCTATTTAAGGTATTGTAAAGCTAAGATGCTTGAATTGTAGAAAAACATGGGAAGTGGGTCTTGAATGGATGAGATTACATGAAAATCATGAAAATGGATATGTTGAGATTACAAACACGTTATAAATGATATTTAGACCACGAAATAAGTATTAGATATGCGAAAATGCGATGATGAGCCATAATCATAAATATGAAGAAATTGGAGAAAATGTTAGATTTTGCCAAATGTAGATGGATGAAGATTATTGATACGATCTTGTGAGTGTCATTATGAATGTGGGGAGTTGATATGGAATGTGGCGGAAAGTAGTATAAACGAAGGAAATGCTGCCCAATTTTCCCTAAAAATAGTAGTCCGTTCTTATAATTGCTTAGCTAACGACGGCATGAATTCTCTTGAAGGTATACATGAGTGCATCAAAGGAGAACAAGCAAGCGATAGAATAGTTAAACGTAAAAGGTATGTGAGGCTAGTCCTTTCTTTCTATGGCATGAATCCGATGGTATGATTCTCCTTTCTCTACATGAATCCTCTATATATACCACAGAAAGTCAAGAGTCTATGATCATGAATAGCTATATGAGATAAGAGATATGTTATGAGTACAATGATGATAAGCTTGAGTCTAAAGACTCTAGAGTTAATGTTATGACATTCCTATAACGCTAATGATGTCATATGTTGTATACACTCACCTCATACATTGTTTCCTCCGAGGTAAAGCAGAATACCATTAAGTTAAGTATGTCATGCATTGTATACACTCACCTTATGTATTGTCCCTTCAAGGTGAGGCAGAACACTATTAAGTTACAGATGTCTGTTATGGCATACACTCACCTTATACACTACTTCCTTCATGGTGAGGCAGGATACGTATAGATGTCCATAATGAAGTCGGGGGATCACGACCCTACGTCACCCCGATAAAGTATAGTTGTCCTTGAGTTCTTATGCATGTATATGATATGTATATGTACATAGGGGACATGGGGAAAGGTGAGGCGCTATAGACGCATAGCCACCTGATCAGCTGGTATCTTATGATATCATCCCGGACGCGGGATGCCCGGACGCGGGATATATGGGCGATGGATCGGGCCGTACGTTCCTCGGCACTAATATACTATATTATTTATGGATCGGGCCGTATGTTCCACGGCAATATATTTATATATGATGATATATGGATCGGGCCGTTCGTTCCGCGGCAATATATTTATATATATGATGATGTATGGACCGGGCTGCACCCGCAGCAATATTTGATATGATGATGGATATGAAGTAAGTCAGCATGTGCTATTCCTTTTATAAGTGACAGTCATATACAATTACTCCTTATTGATGCTTCCTTTATCTCATTGACGTATTTTCATTGTTATGCCTTACATACTCAGTACAATATTCGTACTGATGTCCGTTTTCTTTGGACGCTGTGTTCGTGCCCACAGGTAGACAGGGAGATGGCGCAGACCTATAGGAGCTATCAGCAGATTTTCAGGAGCACTCCATTATTCCGGAGGTGCTAATCGGGTTATACTTTTGTGTATATATATATATATGTATATGTATTTTGGGCATGACGGGGTCTTGTCCCGTCCATATGTCTAGCACTCCAGTAGAGGCTCGTAGATGCGCAGTGTGGGTTAGATGGTCTCACGAAATGCTATTTAGTATAAATGTTATTTTGATGGCCAAGAGGCATATGTATATATATAAGTATATATGTTTTATATGGAATATGACTTTCTTACGATTTGAGTATAAAAGTGATAAAAGAGTATTAAATGAGTATGATGAGACATAGAACGATTGGTACTCGGTGGTTAGCCCCGGGTACCTGTCGCGGCCCCTAGTTGGGTCGTGACAAATACAAGGGCCATGGGCAATCATGGGGGACTTCAATAGTGTCTTGCATAGAGAGGAGAGAGTTGGAAGCCCAATTACAATATCTGAAATTAGAGAATTCAGACAACGTAATGAGGACTGTGAGCTGATAGAACTAAAGTCCTCTGGGGATTTTTTGACTTGGTGTAATAAGCAGAGTGGAGAGAATAGGGTCTACAGCAGAATTGACAGAGTTATGGTGAATAATGAGTGGTTGACTATGTTGCCAGCATCTAAAGTGAATTACATGAATCCTAGGTTATATGATCATTCACCAGGCATTATACAATGGGAGGGAGGACAAAAGCAACAGTACATGTTCAGATATTACAATATGTGGAGCCTGGCAGTAGAGTATAAGGAGAAGGTGAAAGAAGGGTGGAAGACTGATAGGAGAGGCACCAAAATGTATGAATTAGTTGGGAAGCTGAATAAGGTCAAATGGGTATTGAAGGGGCTGAATAAGGAAAAATTTAGTGAAGTGGAGAAGAAAGTTGACCATGCTATGACAGCACTACATGACTGCCAAACCAGACTGCAAACAAATCCAACTGACATGTTGTTTATGAGGGAGGAGGAAACAGTAGCAAAAGAATGCAGTATGCTGAATAAAGTAAGGGAATAATTCCTCAAGCAAAAAAACAAGGTGCAGTGGTTAACACAAGGGGACCAAAACACAAAATTCTTCCATGCCATGCTAAAAGCAAGGAGAATTACTAACAGATGTTCACTATAAGGGACAGCCATGAACAGATGCAAACTCAACCTGAAGAGGTGGTCAAAGCTTTTATAGAGTTTTATACAAATTTACTGGGTACAAGCAGTGGGTAGAGGGACAAATTATGTGATGAATTGGTAAGGCAAGGACCAATATTGCAAGAGGAACAAAGAACACAGTTGACAGAAGCGATCACTAATGAAGAGATAAAGCATGCTCCATGGGCTATCCAAGGAGATAAGTCACCTGGACCTGATGGATTTGGCAGTCACTTCTATAAGGATAGTTGGGATGTAGTGGGACCAGATGTAATAGAGGCAATAAAAGACTTTTTCAGAGTTGGTAAGATGCTCAAGGTAGTGAACCACACACTAATCACCTTGATACCAAAAGGAAGTCATGTGGAAGGGGTGGGAGATTTTAGACCTATAGCTTGTTGTAACACCATTTATAAAGTGATCACCAATGTCACACCCAAACGTATCCAATAACCCAAACTAGCATATCAGCAGAATATTTTTAAATGTAAAAATCAATTGGCGTTAGTAATTATCATATATGAACCGACATAGTACATGGAAGCCGATAAGGCTGTCACTGATCATATCATCCAAAACATATACAGAACCCACACAATTATGTCTACAGACCTCTACAGAACATAACAGAATCATAAGATGGGACAGGGCCCCGTCGTACCCCTGAATAGCGTACATATATACAATAGCAGAAGATTGTACCAAAATATAGGCTCCGGATAAAGGAGCGCTCCAAAATAGCAGAATAAAGTCCTAAGCGGGCGGATCAGCAAACCTGTCGTCTGAACCTACGCGGCATGAAAACGCAGCCCCCGAAGAAAGGGGGTCAGTACGGAAAATGTACTGAGTATGTAAAGCACGGAACGTAGTAAACAAAGTCATAACCGAAGTAGAAGGTACAGAAAATTAACGGAATATCCAGAATAGCAAAACGCTGATCATAAAGCATAAATAGTGCATGCAGGAAACATATGTCATATCTGGTCCCATTACGGAACAAAATCATGACCGGAACAAAACGTACAGAAAAATGAGTATAATATCCAGATTATCAGATGCATATTTCCAGAACATAAATAGTGTATGCAAAAACATATGCCATATCATATCCGGCCCCCGCCAAGGGACTCGGTGAACAGAACGTGGTCGCCACCCCGACACTGGCTCCACAACACAGCATAACTCCAGAGTAGGGAATAACTCCGTAACATATCATATCATATCATATCAGAATGTGCACATGTCGAACATATCAGATGGCCATATCATATCATATCATCATATATCAGAATATGTGTACATGGCACAGCATACTCCACAACCCATGTACATGTATACCTGCCCCCTCACATCGAGGCGCGGCGAACAATGCAGTGAAATACGCGTGATAACATATCCTGGCCCGGGCTCAGTGAAGGAAACGTTGAGGCATCCACGAATGGAGTAGTGAGAAACTAATGCAAAATAAAATATAGCACATTTACGGAGACTCGGTAGCATAATTCAGATGACAAACCATATGACAGAAGCGGAGCAGTAATCATAGTGTATGCATTTCGGATATCCCAATAGCATATGTCAAAATAAACTTTTTGTAATCATTTTCATGTTTCAAAATACATTATGGGGCTTATCAAAATAATTCAAACGAATGTCACATATTTCCAGAGACTCAATAAGACCTATCGGATGACAAATCGATATAATGAAATCGGACAGAATCATAGTAAGTGTATTTCGGATGTCATAATGGATTACGGAGAAATAACCTTTCTACGATCGTTTCCATGTTCCAAAATATTTTATAAGACTTAAGGGAGCATTTAAAACAATTTTTATTTAGTAGTTAGCAGAGTAATTAAAATATTTTCTTTAGGACCGCTCGAAGACAAATCATAGATACAAAAGGGTAAAATTGGAAATAGTGGTCCACCTCGGGACAACCGAAGCGAAGGGCTCGAATTACGTATATTATGCCTATGGAATCACCTATAGAGGTCCTAGGGACATTCCATAACTTTCTAGACAATTTGTAAAAGTTCACATAATTCTTTCAACCAAAATATCCTTAAAGGATTCAATTCCATTGAATGATAAAGGGATATTTTCAAATGCGGATTCCGATGAACAGAGTACTTTCCGAGGCTCAAATCCGATCCTAGTACACCTAGGACATGCCAAAAGAAGAATCGGGATAGCTTTACATACCTTTTTCGCCCTTTACGCTAGTCCAAATTCAATTCCCGTTTCGCCAAAAATCTGCAATTGGTCACTTTTACCAATTATCAATTTCAAATTTTTAAGAATTCAATCTTAATTCATACTTGTCTACAGAAATTTGGGCAGCACCTCCCCTATACATATAGCATCCCCGAGAATTTAACTCGGCCAAAACAATCAACAACAACACCAACAACAACAACAATCACTACAAAACACAATATAGTATAACTAGTCCTCTTTCCAACATAGTGCAATAACTTTCATTCCAACTTCACATTTCCAAACCAATCTCAATGTTTTCACATTCATTACTAATCAAGATCATTACAATATAATTCGGAAGCATTTCATATCATTTCTACAAAATATTCACAAGATATACAAAATATACAAACTTTCCACCAAAACCATAATCCATCCAAAACTTCTAATCTTCAACCTACATATTCATAACATATTTCCATCTTCCAATTTCATCAACCATAATCATAATCCATACCTTAACAATTTCATTTTCATCATTACTTAAATCTACCATAAAATCACAAAACTTCCCATAACAACTTAACAACCAATCTTTCATGCCAATATGGACTATTATCCTTCCAAATTCACCAACTAACATAATAATTCACATTTAGAACTCCACTTCCATAATTACATAAAAACTTCATTAAAATCACATAATTTCCTATAACTATTTCCAATAATTTTCCATGCCAACTTGAACCATTTTCTTCCATTTCCAATATAAGGTCCACCACAACTACAACTAGAATACAACATAAAATTCAACTCATCTTATTTATACAACCTTACATACACATGCACACATGCAAACCCACTTTGTAAACTTTCTTATTTCCACAATTTCTACTCATTTCCATATACTACAACATAAACCAACCTTCAAAACATAGTAAGGAGGGATAAATTCTTACCTTTTCTCTTCAATTTCTTCACTTAACCCAAGTGTGAGATTGATGGAACAAGTGCTCTATTCTCCCAAACAATTGCACCAAGTTGTAGAGGACCCTTAATATAGTAGGAAAGACACAAGACAATAATTTTTGGATCAAAATTTTTGAGGGGTGAAAGTGAGGAGCTAGGGCCGAAATTGCCCTTCATGTTGCTCCTCTTGTTCTTGTTTTTCTCTTTTTTTGCTTCTTGAATCATCTAATGGATAATAATACATATATGGTCCCTTATATTATTTGGCACATGGAAAATATTCATTAATTTGGTGGGCTTGGACCAGGTATGGCCGGCCACCCCCTCACTTTGGGCCTAAATTTTTCTTTTCAATTTTTTGGGCCAACCCGGTTGGTCCCGAGTTGGGCATAGCCCACTGACCTTTCGACCTTAAAACGTCCATATCTCCTTGTACCGACGTCACCTAGGAACCCACAACCTATGGATTGAAAGCTAATTCAATTATCTATAACTTCTATCTCTTGGTATTTTTCCAAATTCCAAACTTATAATACAGGTTTTTCCCCCCAAAGTCAGGTCACCCGAAAACGTTTTCTTAAAAATATTCGTTTGGAGGACTTCCACTTTGATTTGGCCCAAGGGTCCTTCTTGAGTTGTGTTTAACTTCACATATGTGATTCATATAATTTTTCACATGTCCCAAAAAAAAAATCTTGACGTGTGGGCCCCACCTCAACTTACAATTAATCCGACGTTCAAAAATACGGGATGTAACAACCAAAATCCTATGCACAAGATTGAAGCCAATTCTCCCAAAAATAGTATCTGATAATCAAAGTGCCTTCATTACTGGTAGGAACATAGTACAAAATATATTGATTTGCCAGGATCTAGTAAAGCTGTACAAGAGGAAAAACACCACTCAAAGTTTCTTGCTTAAGATTGACCTTAGGAAGGCCTAAGATTCAGTTGAGTGGGATTTTGTACAAGAAATGCTGGTAGCACTGAATTTCCCTAAAAAATTTATTGATTGGATAATGCAGTGTATAACAACTCCCCAATATAGTATAACACTTAATGGGGGAGTACATGGAAGTATTAGGGCAGGAGAGGACTAAGGCAAGAGAACCCAATTTCCCCTTTGCTTTTTGTCATATGCATGGAGTACCTCACCAGGATACTTAACGGGGTAGGGGAACTTCCAGGCTTTGAGTATCATACTAAGTGTAAAGGACTTAGGCTGAACCATCTATGCTTTGCTGATGATATGTTGCTCTTTTGCAAGGGCAACTATCAATCAGTAATGCTCTTACTAAGGGGACTACAGACCTTCTCAAAAACTTCAGGCCTAAGGGAAAATGCTGGCAAATCAAATATATTCAGTGCAAACATGGATGCTCAGTGTCTAGAAGATATATGTAGTACCACTGGTTACCAAAAAGGTAGCCTTCCCTTTAGGTAATTGGGAGTACCAATCTCAGCCAGCAAACTAATAGCAATGGATTGTGAAATGCTGATAGAGAGAATGGGAACAAGAATTAGGACCTGGAGCACTAGAAATCTGTCATAGGCTAGAAGAGTCTAGTTAATTAACTCTGTTTTGATGCATGTCCACTCATACTGGGCTTTCATATTTTTTCTCCCAAAGTTAGTAATGAAGAAAATAATTGCTTTGTGTAGAAACTTTCTATGGGATGGGCAGAGAAAAATTTGCACCATAAAAGAAACATACAAGCAGGGATATGTGGAGGATGGATGGTTAAAAGCTGATGGCAAATACACTATCCAAAGTGGGTACTACTGGAAGAAAGGTGAAATGGAAGCATGGCAAGGGAGCAGATGGGTCTAGAACATGACTAATACTCCTAAGCATTGCTTTATTAGCTGGTTAGTAGTGCATAACAAATTATTAACAAGACAAAGACTTAAGAGGATTGGCATTATTGATGAAGAGAGTTACTTACTGTGTGGAGGAGCAGAGGAAAGTATTGAGCATATATTCTTTGATTGCTACTTCTCAAAGACATGCTTAACTGAACTTATGCAATGGATGGGACTAGGGGTACAGAATACTAAACTACATGGGCTGTGGAGAAGGATGACCAGAACTAGGAAAGGAAGGAACTGCAGGGATTTTATAGCTGCTACACTGGTGGCATTAATATACAGCATATGCAGAGCCAGAAATAATGCAGTATAGAAGCAGCAAGTTCCAATACCAAGAGTCATGTGTGATCAACTCAAACAGGAGGTATACATCAGAGTAAATAACAAAAGGAAAAAAAATGAGAGTAGAACATGAAGGAGATGGATTGAGAGTCTATACACATAGTGGTATCACACAATCACTGCAATTTTGATTCTTAGTTACAACATATAGATAGAGTCTTGAGGGATGCCTCAGACTCTTAGGAAACGAGATACTATGTAAGTTCTTGTACTGGTGATTAATAAAGCTTTCTTTTCACAAAAAAAAAGAATTTGAAAAAATGAATACCCTATTACGAAGAGGTAGATCTACGAGGGAAACATGGATTCACGTGAACTCAGGACCGCCCCCCCTTATCCCCCTCCCAATCCGCCACTGCTTATAAGTTAATACAGAAAAGGACCTGCCCCTGGTCTATTGGCTCGGGGCTAAAATATCCCTTGTTTACCTATTAGATCATAAATTCCCTTACCGTTATCGCCTGGTTCAAGTATATCTCTTAACAATTAAAAAAGTTTAAAAATACCCTCGCACCAATGATGTAAGTGACTTGGGGGTATACTTGAACCTATTTAGTTGCTTAGAGGTATATCTGAAGCATTTCAATCGTTCAAGGGTATGCTTCAAACTACTACATTTGTTGTTGAATATGCATACTTTATCCATTTGGCATAAGATACAACTGTTGGAAAATATTAATAAATATAGGTTAAAAACTAATATTAGCACATCATGTCTCTCTAAAAGAAAATGACATAATACATAAACAGACCCTCCAGTTTGGCTTCAGCTAGCAAGTATGACTTCCAACTTTGGGTGACACAAGTATGCACTTCAACTTGTATAAAATCGAACACGTATAACGAGTTTTTGGTAGGTCACAGGCGTGAATTACGCTGGCTCCTATGTGGATTAGTGACCCTTTCAGAGGCTGCCAACTATTTCACACAAAGATTAAAAGAAGGTCTTTTTTTCTAAATAAATTTAATGAAGAAAAGAAGTTTTTGGAGTAGTAAAAATTGCTTCCGTTCAAGTTCTTCACCATCCTTATTTCTCACTAAAACCTCACTGATTAGAACTCAGTTTTTTGGAATAAGGATGATTCTCCTCTTTCATTTTCGCGGGAAATATTTCACTACACAAGAAAGGATGTACTGAGATATTGAACAAATACGTGAATTTTAAAACTCATATGTATTTTATGAATTGAAAGAAATTTGCAGAATGGGCAAAAAAGAATGCTGATGGTGAAATAAGGGGATTAGGTTTAGGTGGAAATTTGATATGAGAATTGAAGATAAATTTAGGAGGGGTTCATTAAGTGTATAATGGTTATTTCCCATTTTTTTTTACTGTTAGGGACCACAGATTTGAGCTCTAACTCGCACTCGGATGTATCTCACCCGAATTGTCATGTAGGACGCATGGATATACATGTTCAACTTTAAATAAGTTGAGGTGCCTACTTGTGCACATACAAAGTTGAAGCTCATAATTACCAGCTGATGCCAAGTTGCAGGACCTGTTTATGTACTGTGCCAAAGAAAATTGTGTGTAACAAGATTGAAGTAGTAAGATCTAGGATATAATCATAGACCAAAAAGGATTGAATAATAATAACTTTTGTAACAATTGCGTACATATAAATTATAAATACCTTCAACCCTTTGAGTGAAATGCACAAAAGAAAAGGAAAGAGAATCCATGGACCAACCGACCCATCACCTCAACCCCGTGTGAACTACAAGATCACTCCATAGGCGCCTTCGATATGCAGGGTTTCAGGGGACCCTAGAACCTGTACAATAAGTGAGTGCATTTTCAAAGAGAATTATCTTTACTTTATTAGCTTCACGTGTTTTATTTTCTTGTCAAAGTACGCATCTAAACTATACGTCCACTTATGCATCTTTGTTTGAGAGATAAAGCGTACATATTCATCAACAATGTGACTTGAAGCATACTCTCGAGCAATTGAAATGATCCAAATGTACCTCTAAACAATTAAAAAGGTCCATATATACCTTCATATTGCATACTCTTTCAATGTATGTGAACCATTTGACTGGCCATAGAATTTAAAGAAAAAGAGAAAAGCTTGTGGTGTAAAATGAAGCACAAATAGGTTCATATGAATTGAAATGGAGGAAGTATATTTGATGTCACTTGTTAAATGACTGTCCTTCCTTTTCACCTGCTCTAAAGAGTTCGGCTTCCTAGGTTTTGTTGTGAATAGACCACCAAACGGACTAGACCAAGTTGAAGTAATTGGGCCTGGGGAGGATTTATGCAAGTACCAAATGGTGATATGGCCCAACAAATTGTTGTTGGCATAATGTGAAAGATGCTCATCGATATCACGAGGCTGTAAGACTTGATGGTTCGATCTGATTTAATTTCCTTGACAAATTAACCTGAACATTCCATTTTTCCCTATATACAGTCAGACCTTTCTATAACAATATTTCACTACAACGCTCAAATTATTTTTTGAACTGATTTTTCATGTTATATTGTATTATGTGTTCTCTATAACAACATTTCGCTAAAGCAGCCAAAAAATATCGGAACAAACCAATGCCGTTATAGAGAGGTTTGAGTGTAATTCATGTTTACCAGAATTGTAAAAGATTAATTAACAGAGTGGTACAAAATATATACTTACCAGATATAGTTGCTATATAAGTACTTCTCTGTTGCTTGGATGTTTTGTGGAACCATTTTTTTCCATTTGAACTAGGAAATTTTGACAAATAATCAAGTGAAAGAAGAGAAGAAATGCGTGAAACTATACAATCTCAGTTCAGTTAGTATAAGAGGCAGGATTTTTTACCCGAGGGAATGCAAAAAATAAACATGTGAAATAGACAAAAGGATTCAACAATATACAAAAAAAAGACTTTTGACCTTATTGACTCATTGATACAATGTAATTTTCCAACGGAGGGGTTCAAATGAACTCTTTTCCGCTTCCCTAGCTTCTTCCCTATTCTAGCAAAAGATACTTGTCAGCTTTTTTATTAGTCTACTATAATAAGTCCAGGAATATGAGCAATTTTCCAGTAATCCCCACTTTGACTATCCTTAAGCTGCACAGTGATTAAAAATTTTTCAGGCATATGTTCCAGCGAAAAATACTAAAGCTTGCTCAAATGCTCAATCCCAAAGGGCAACTCCTCCATTAATTTGCAGTCGCGCAATTGAAGCTCATCAAGGCAAGGCATTGCACCCTCTTCCACTTTAATCTGTCTCGGTTTTGTAAAGTGCAGAACACTTAGGCTTTTCAGTTTCTTGTATCCACTTGCCTGAACCTCAATTATTCGCCTTCGTAAGGCCGATCTAGCCTTATTTTTACAAGGTTGGGCAAATCTTGTAGAGTATCTTCTATTGCATTATCCACTAACTTGCTCCATTTTAAATGAACTATGGCTAAGGCGTGAAGAGACGTTACCCATTGTGGAAACCTCTCTAAACGCCCTTCGGAGACCAATGTTCGGAGGAATGAGTGTGTAGAAGAAAGGGGATAGTGCAAATCAGTAATGTCACTCACCTCATAAGATGAGATATATAGTTGTTCAAGATTTATCAACTTGTCCAAGGAAGAACGAAGATCCTTTCCGTGTTTTCTTCTCAGCTTCGCGATGTTTAACTTTCGTAGTCTCGTTAACTTTCCCAGTTCGATCACCGTTCTTTTAGTGGCATTTATAAGATTCACTATTTCCAAGGACACAATGGTCCCTATCTTCTTAGAAGCTTTGAAACCATGCCAAAAATTAGCACTACCCGAACGATAAACGAAGATGGCGAAGATGTTGAAGCCTTAGAATCTCATCAGGCAATTTGTCTACCAATGTCTCCCTTAAGTCCAAGAATTCGAGGTTATCTAGTTACCGTATTGATCCTGGCAGATGTTTTATCTTAGTGGCTCTCAAGTTCAAGTACTTGAGATGTACTAATTCAAAGAATTCTTTGTGTATGTTTACCAATGGGGCTCCTGGTAAGTCTAAGACCTTGATTAGCTTGAAACTTCCACTCAACAGCTTCAATAACATTGAATTACTGAGTGAGTACCCGAACGTTATTAGAGACTGAAGATACTTAAACTGATCAATATCTCATATATCGATAACCAATTTATCGGTGATTGCTAAATGTCTGACTTTTTGAGGCTTTGTTGTTTCTTCGCCTGACTTAGAAAGAATGATTTCATATCAAAGGTTGTGGATCGTGAATGATTCTAACCTTCCATCAGGGTACTTTTTAGCAACTTGCATCAACCTTCTGTTTGCAAGTTCATTGAGATAACTTTCAGCAACTTGTGCAATCGCCTTTCCTTCTCTTTCCAGGAAGAGTCCTTCTGCTGCCCATTGTCGAATCAGTCTCGTGTTTTCGATGACTTGATATTTCGGGATTATGCTCAGATATGTGAAACAAGACTTGAGATAGAAAGTCAAAGTCTTAATAACATAGATTGAGTATCCTTTTCAAGTGCTCGACTTCGCTATAACTACCTTGTAACTTTTCAACAAGGCTGCTATAGAACATCTCCCATGCATCAATTCTGTTCCCTTTAGTTGTCAATGCACTAGCAATAACCAAAATCGCCATTGGCAAACCATTGCAGTTTTCGATGATGTCTTTGGAGATTTGCATTAAGGATGAAGGACATAATAAGCTGCCTGACAATGCTTTTCTGCAGAAAAGAATCTGAGATTCGTCTTCAGACGAAGGGTTCAAAATGCAAACACGACTATCACCACCAGTTTCGACGCAAATGTTATGACATATTTCGGCAAAACGCGATATGATGATAACCCTGCAGCCACAGATTTTACTAGGAAATAAACATTTGAGCGTCCTCCATGTGGCAGTATCAGGGACATCATCAAGGACAACTAAGTACCTTGTTGACTCGAAGAATTGTTGGACCCTTGTGCCAACGTATTAGCATCCATGGCTTCAATTTCTCGAGAGGTACTGTCATTTTTTAGATCAATAAAACTCATCATTAGCTCCTTAAGATTGGTAAACCGCGGAATCTCAAACCATATAGCATGACCGAAATTCTTGTTCACCTCTGGATCAAGAATGATTTTCTCGACTAGGGTGGTTTTCCCTATACCTCTAGTTCCAACTACACAATGCAATTTCCATTTGGGATCATCAGAAAGTAACCAATCCACAAGCGCTGATTTATGATTTTCAACGCCTACAAGATCTGCATCATCATCAAGAACTACTTCTTCATGGTTATTTCACCATGTATCACTTGTTATAGCACCATCTTTCTCAAGAAATGTTTTATGTCCTTGAGAAATGACAATAATTCACGCCCTGAAACCTTCCAACATCATTAAAAGGTTATCATTTTGAGCTTCGAATAACTTTTCAGACATCGAGGAGTGATGGGATTTTTTCCATGGCCATGATCCTTTTTCTTGAAAATTGTTGCACATCATGACCACATATTTTTCAAGAATGTCCTGGACATCACGAACAAGATCTTCTACTTGCTTGATCCATGCTTGTACTTCATCATCATCTTCTTCTTTTGCATCAGCTATTCTACAGAAAGCCCTGATTTTTTCAAATTCATCTCTGATATACACAACCTCTTGTTGAATTCCTTCAAGAAATTTCTGTCCACCATTAAGTATGGTCGAAAGTCGACGTACCAAAAATGTTACAGCACTCTCTGCCATTTTTCACTCAGTGTTTTTGTTTAGCAATTTTTCCCAAGATATTCGTCTAGTTAATGATGGATTTTCTTGATCAATTAATGTAGATAAACTTTGAGCTGGTCTAGGGACTAGAACCGCGTTAGGCAAATGAATATTGCAATTTACAAGATTAAGAAACATTTTACCAGTTATTGTACTAGTTTACTCCAACTAGTTGGAGTATCTCTCTCTTTTAATATTCATTCTATATATGAGCTGACTTTGAACACAGTGGATGTGGCCAGCAATTTGTTGACTATTGGCCATCTATTAAAAATCGAATTGTCAACTTGAATGGTTACACAAAAATCCAGGGGCAATACAAGTGACATAATTAAAGAATTGAGATGATTTTCACCAGTCTTTCTTATGTCTCCAAATAGCTTCTATAAAAGTTCAACCTCTACTGTCTCTGTTCCATTTTATGTGACATATTGAAGTATGTTAACTAATTTTCCGTGTAAACTTGGATATCGAATCTTCAACGTTTTTAAATAAAATTTAACATATTTGGAAACTACGTAAAAATATGTTTATAAGTAACAATAATTAATATTTTAAAATATTTAAAAAGTATATGCAAAAACGTGGACAAAGAAAAGCTCCTTTGTCAGAGAATGAGGTATTTCTAGCCAGAGTCTTAATTAGAGATTTTGGGTTTGAGTCCTGAGTATAGAAAAAATCATAGTAGGGGGTGCTGCTATTTTTAAAGGACTCCGGGCGATGCAAATCCAAATTAATCGAGGCCCTAATGTGGGTACGGACATCCAACGAAAAGAAGGAAAAAGACGAGGGAAAACTACAATTATCATAAGCAACTAGGGTGACAAGCTGATAATGAAATCATTAGATTGATAAAATACAAAACAAATGTCAAAGGACAAATGAACCCTCATGGGCTCATTGACTGAATTCAGTTTTTCCTTGGATTACTATTTTTAAATTCTCTCAAAGAAGAGGAATATCGGCTTTTCTTGTTTCAGAAAAATAGGTAAGTTGGATCTGGTACCAACTCATGCACTATTTACAATAGTCAAAAAATGATATTTTTGTCTACTACTTGAAAGAATGAATAATCTCTTGTCAAATAATTTTTTTACTGTATTCTTAGAAGTTTTTGTAGGACACTAGCTCTTTTTACTTCAAAGAATGAATAACCTCTCAGTTCCATATTTTGTTAAATGACAAAAAGAATTCATGTTAAGTAATACACTTCAAGCAAAAGTTTAAACTATCACAATTGTCACAAGATAAGTCAAAAAGTACTTGTAAGTTGGTAAATGGGAATTTCTTCAAAATTTTCGTGTTCCACTGAAACATTTGATAATGACACATACATGGCTCCATTCCAGTATACTAGTTCATGTCTGAAACTTATATCGTGTCGTATAGGAAAAGGTGGACCAAAGACACTCCATTTCTTAGTTTCGGATGAGTAAATCTCAAATTGGTCGTTCTCATGTTCCAGTTCAGAAATTCGGAGACAGATAACTTTGGAATGAGGCGATTCCACGGATCAAAACCTAAACTTATCCGGTTAACATACCCTAGTGGCTTAGGAAGTGTGGTGAATTGTTGAGTAGTCGGGTTGATTATATAGTAGTTTTAGTTAAATGTGAATGGATAATGAGTGATTTTACACAGAGGCGGACCCACATGGTAAGGAGGGAGGGCACGCGTACTCGGTAACTTCAAGAATTGTTTTGTATATATATGTGATATACTTAAAAAATAAGTATATATACTAGCAAACTATGCCCGTGCGATGCACGAGGCCCAACATGATTAATTTGGTTACTCACTTTAGTTAGTCTTTATGATTTGTATATTTTGCAAATAATACTGCGATTCTCCTTAGTGAGTCTCTATATTTTTTTTCCCTTTCCTCTTATTTTTCCCCTTCATTTCTCAATTGTTGTTAAAATTTATCTTATTTTGGTTATGTTCGCCTCTTTTTATATGTAGTAAGTTGATAATTCAAATATCCGACATGTCAAGTTTATAATTACAAGATTTAAAGGATATCTTATTATATTATACACATTTTTAATTTAGAACCACAAGATTCAAAAGTCTATCTTTATTTCTTAAACTCTGTTTCTAGTCAAACGTAGACACTTAAATTGAGACAAAGGGAGTATATGCCAAATGAAGGAAATGAAAGGACAATTGAGACACTGCGGGCTCGTGTGGACTTAAAGAGTAAACATGGGGACTTAAAAAGTAAACACACAAGAGGTAGTATTAATGTTAAACTTCTGAAATATACACATGTTAGACCCGATTTAGAGTACAATTTCTGTTGTTTTTTGTACAATTTATTACTGTTGTGTTTGTCCACCTTGGGCGTTTGTTGTTAAATAAAAAAAAAATTGTCTTATTTTGGTTATGTCTGCCTCTTTTTATATTTAGTAAGTTGACAATTCAAATATCCTACATGTCAAGTTTATAATCACAAGATTCAAAGGATATTTTATTATATTATACACATTTTTAATTTAGAACCACAAAATTTGTAAGTCTATCTTTATTTCTTAAACGCCGTGTCCAGTCAAACGTAGACATTTAAATTGAAACAAAGGGAGTATATGCCAACTGAAGGAAATGAAAGGACAATTAAGACATTGCGGACCCGTGGGGACTTAAAAAGTAAACATACAAGAGGTAGAATTAATGTTCAGCTTCTGAAATGTACACATGTTAGTCCCTGCTTAGAGTACAAATTCAGTTGCTTTTTGTACAACTTATTGTTGTTGTGTTACGTCCACCTTGGACGTTTATATATAATAAGAAAAAAATAGAATAGAAAAATAGACATATATTTTTAGTAATGTAGCCAAGTAATATGGGACGAAGGGAGTACTTCATTTATTAATTCTTAAAGAATGTGAAAAGTCAAGTATAGTAATGTGGCTAAGTAATATGGGACGAAGGGAGTACTTCATTTATTAACTCTTAAAGAATGTAAAAAGTCAAGTATAGTAATGTGACCAAGTAATATGGGACGAAGGGAGTACTTCATTTATTAATTCTTAAAGAATGTGAAAAGTCAAGTACAGTAATGTGGCCAAGTAATATGAGACGAAGGGAGTACTTCATTTATTAATTTTTAAAGAATGTGAAAAGTCAAATATAGTAATGTGGTCAAGTAATATGGGACGAAAGGAGTACTTCATTTATTAATATTTAAAAAATGTGAAAAGTCAAGTATAGTAATGTGGCCAAGTAATATGAGACGAAGAGAGTACTTTATTTATTAATTCTTAAAGAATGTGAAAAGTCAAGTATAGTAATGTAGCCAACTAATATGGGACGAAGGGAGTACTTCATTTATTAATTCTTAAAGAATGTGAAAAGTCAAGTATAGTAATGTGGCCAACTAATATGGGACGAAGGGAATACTTCATTTATTAATTCTTAAAGAATGTGAAAAGTCAAGTATAGTAATGTGACCAAGTAATATGGGACGAAGGGAGTACTTCATTTATTAATTCTTAAAAACGTGAAAAGTCAAAAGTGAACAAGTAAAAGTGCATGGAGGAAACAAATATGTGTCGGAAAATTAAAATTGAAGAGCATGGAGGAAACAAATATGTGTCGGAGAATTAAAATTGAAGAGCATACATGTATACATGAGAAGAAAATAAATATTCAGCAAGAACGTGAAAAGTCAAAAGTGAACAAGTAAAAGTGCACAGAAGAAATAAACATGTGTCAGAGAATTAAAATTGAAGTGCATACGTGTATACATGAGAAGAGAATAAATATTCAATACTATGACATATGTCTACATGAGATTTATTAATTCTTAAAGAACGTGAAAAGTCAAAAGTGAATAAGTAAAAGTGCACGGAGGAAATAAATAAGTGCATACGTATATACATCAGAAGAGAATAAATATTAAGTATTATAACATATGTCCACGCGAGATAAAAAAGTAGTTGGTTAAAGTGTACAAGTTATATAACTTTTAGTATAAGCATTCATTGCGTGTACAATTTATAAAGCTTTTTGTACAAGCTGTCACAGCTGTGTTGGTCCTCCCACCACACTTATATATAATAGAAAAGAAATGTCTACATGGGATTTATTAATTCTCAAAGAACGTGAAAAGTAAAAAATGAACAAGTAAAAGTGCACGAAGGAAATAAATAAGTGCACACGTGTATACATGAGAGGAGAATAAATATTAAGTATTATGACATATGTCCACGTGCGATAAAAAAGTAGTTGGTTAAAGTGTACAAGTTATATAGCTTAGTATAAGCATTCATTGCGTGTACAATTTATAAAGCTTTTGGTACAAGCTGTCGCAGCTGTGTTGGTCCTCCCACCACACTTATATATAATAAAAAAATATAAATATAACTATGCACTATTATACACATAAGAGCATTTGGTGCACTGGCATAAGCCTTCGCTTCCCACAGCCCGTACGCAGGATCGATTCCCTAGATAGTGGTTCTCTCCCTTTGATAATTTTTGTTAATAATGCTCGTTAATAATGCTCCTTTGCACAAATGAGATACGCAGGATCGATCCTGTAACTAGGGGTGTTCATGGTCCGGTTTGACTCGATTTTTAGTTAAAACCAAACTAATTAAATCGGTTTTTTTTTTTATTCAAACCAAATCAAACCATTATAGTATAAATTCAATCGAGTTCGATTTTGTCGGTTTTATCGCGTTGGTTCGAATTTTGATATTTTTAAGGAAGTATTTTATAATGCAAAGAAATTGATACAAGTGAGGTGCAAAAAATGAAAATGAGATACAATAACTATGGTGAAAACAGTATTACATTCACATCAATGCTAAAACATTTATTCCCTATCATTTTTTTAAGGGCTTCTTCTTTTGTTTAAAGACTTCAAGTTACGCACAAAGGTTATGTTGTTAACGTTGAATTACTGGATAGTCATGAATTAGATATAACCCCAAGCTTGAGGGACTAGTAACTCCAAATTGGATCAAATATTTAAACCTACTCCTACACTTACGGAACTATTTTGTTTTTATTCCCTCTCCCAGTTCATTTCCCTAAGAAAGTGGGGGAAACACCACCCAAGAAAATGGGCTAGAATTTTCTTTCTAATTATTTGAATTAGTATTGGACTTGAATAGAACAAAATTATAAAGAAGATAGATAATTTTTTTTAATTAATATGCAAGATATAATACACACACACTCACGGCACAATATTTTAAATATGTATACACACACATACAACACAATATTTTAAATATGTATGTATTTATCGGTTTGGTTCGTTTTTTTTTTTTTTGTGTAACACCAAACCAAATCAAATGTTAATTGGTTTTTCGAAATTTAAAACCAAATCAAACCAAACCGAACAGTTTTTTGGTTCATTAAGTCGGTTTGACTCGGTTTACTATTCGGATTGGTTTTTCGGTCTCATTTGAACACCCCCTACCTTTAACCATTCATATGGTTTGCACAACTTTGACCATTGATCTACTAGTGTAAGTTGGATCAACAGTGTTAATGTCCAAGTATTAGATCTCAGTCGTCATTGGTAGTTTAACTAGTGTCTATGTTAAGAGTACTTAAGATGATGGTGCCCTCACGGTCTTCAAATCATGTCCGCCTTTGATTTTACAGGCAGAGGAAGGAGGAGTAATTTTTGTCAATAGTCCTTCATTTGATAAATGATAACACTACATTTGCAGAAAATATGGAAGGACTGGTTATTATCTTATTTTAGCTCTTTGGCACTCTGATTTTGTGTAAAATTTTTGGAATATGAAAAACATTTTAGGGGTTGAATATTGAAGCATTTATGGATTTGAAATCGCCACTTTTATAGAGCTTTTCCTTTCAGGGGCAAGTGCAGCTACTAGACTCCCGAGTTTAATTGAACCAATAACTTTAAGAGAAATTGAAATAAATGTATCAGCCACGGTAGTTGGTGGATACATCGCGCGGTATTGTCAAAAATTAGGATTTTGCTATCCGCTGCCATTTTTTTGTTGGGCTATAGTTGCTAAGTCAAATATTTGGCTAAAACTTTGCCAATAGTTATTAGCACTGGTATATATATGTCAGTGTCCCTAACTTTAACACGATGCTTAGATATTTATGTCCCTAACTTGACTAGTTGACTGAAGAAAGTTTTATAAGCATGAAGAAATTATAGCACACATTTGGTGCTTTATTAGCAATTTGGTACCCTTTTCATGCATGGCAAGTACAAAGAAGAAAGGACAACAGAAAAGAAAGGTAAAAACAAAGTGGCATGATAAGTTAAAAGAAAATATTTTATACAATTGATCTCATTCAGTGTAAACTATTCCTATTTTGAAATCAACTTCAGTCCTAACATACTACTAATTAAACACAACAGAAAGAAAGAAATTAAAGAATTGGAGGTTTGAAGAAAAAATAAGAAACATGGTAGCAACAAGGTCAAGCTCATGTTCAACCGTCAAAGGTCGTTATAATAGGAAAAAAAGGAATTCCAACAAAGTCCGTGTGATACGCAGTAAGTTTTCCTACAAATACATACATTTTCTAGTATGCAGTAATTTTTTTGGGGCAGAAGATAATAATAATAATAATAATAATAATAATAATAATAATAATAATAATAATAATAATAATAATAATAATAATATAAAGTGATTAATACTGATGATTTTTTCTTAGTCTGTCTCTATTGTTAGTGAAGTGAAGTTATGTTGTATATGTTGGGATCGAAATAACAGGGCGTCATGCGGAAGCTAATAATTGCAAACCTTGAACATGATAAATCAGATGACAATGGAAAGTATACTAAAAAGATATAATATTATAATAGGGTTTGATCAATTGACCTACATATGAAAAACTAATATAAAGAAGCATAAACTCTATTGAGAGAATTATCTCCCCTAAACAAAACTTTTTAATGATTACATTGTGAATGCTATAATTTTTTGTTGTTTGAAAGGTATTCTTTAATTTATAGAGGTCTAAACCTTTTTCTCGAAGAAAAGTACCAGCCAAATATGAAAGATAAATATATTTTCCTTTCAGGAAAAGTAAAACGATTATGGTTATACTTTGACTTTCTTTCTAGAGAAAAGTAAAAATCAAATATGGCAAAATTTCAGGGCAAAACCCTAATAAATCTCCCCTTTTGACCTGGATTTTCTTGACAAAACTTGATCCACTTTCTTCACGTAATCTTTATCACTGCTGCTTGTCATTGTTAAAAATAAGGTTAAAAATATTATGGGTTAAAAATATTTTGCTTTATTTTTAAAGACGGATGTTGAAATTATGGTTGAAATTCATTTCCACATGTAATACTCCGAGATAAAATCTTCATTATCGTGAAATTATTTGCTCTTGATTTGTAACCGCTTTGAACATGTCCTGAACATCGCCGAATCATTGGCTGAACCATTGGCTCTAACACCACTTGTTGGGATCGAAATAACAGGGCGTCATGCGGAAGCTAATAGCTGCAAACCTTGAACATGATAAATCAGATGACAAAGAAAGGTATACTAAAAAGATAAAATATTATAATAGGGTTTGGTCAATTAACCCACATATGAAAAACTAATATAAAGAAGCATAAACTCTATTGAGAGAATTATCTCCCCCTAAACAAAACCCTTTAATGATTACATTGTGGATGCTATTATTTTTTTGTTGTATGAGAGGGATTGTTCAATTTATAGAGGTCCAAACCTTTTCCTCCAAGAAAAGTACTAGCCAAATATGGAAGAGAATATTTTCCTTTCAAGAAAAGTAAAACGATTATGGTTATACTTTGACTTTCCTTCCAGAAAAAAGTAAAACTCAAATATGGTAAGAAAATCAGGGAAAAACCCTAACAGTATAGCTATGTAAGTCCTGCATGTAAAGCTCTTAAATCAGCAGGCATATTTGTGATAACATGAATTTTCTGGTTATATCCAATTATCCAGTTAAGATTATGATCGATCTATAAATTAGAGGGGTTTGAATTAGCTCCTCCAGATCTTATTTCTCCTGAGATAAAAGAAAGATCGGCAAAATCTATCTTTTCAGAGTTATCGCTCCAATAACAAATTATTCTTTAGCACTTTTTGTTTGTCTTTGGCTTCTTTAAGCACTATTTCATCTTTGTTGGTTACAAGATTGTTTGTTCTTTACACCTTTGAATGAATTCTACCAATGCCTCCCTTTTCGAATTTTCCATTGAGGCCCCAACATTAATAAATTTATAGAATTTTTTTCACTAGGCTCCCATTTGATGTATCTAATTGAAGTTATACAAGTATTGTTACTGAAGTGACAGTACAACATTTTAAATTCAATAGCCGTAGAAATTACTACATCTAAAGAAGTTCCTTCCATTTCAGAATATTTTAACACTGTTTTACCTAGCACATTCAGTCTTAATCCAATAATATGAGTCAAGGTTATTCCCATAGTCAATAGGAGACTATCTAGTGGTTATATTTTACCTTGTTCCAGAAATCTTTTGCGTGCTTACATTGCGTTAGGACGTGGAGAAGAGATTCTGCTTCAAAGTTCGAAGCTCAAATGTGAAGAATAACGTTGATTGAAGCCTCCAAACACAGTTAAAGTTGTTATCAGAACTACTGTAAGCAGATTTAGTGCTAAAAATAGCATTGATTGAGGGAAGTCGAAAGAGCTGTTAGTTAGAAGAATCTGATTTATCACTAGATATGCATACATCTTCTTCCCTTTCAATATCTTAACTGAAGTGCTTATGTTGTTAATGTGACAGCCCCCACAAAAGCTCCAGCAGTTCCTACAATTGCTTTGGAACAAGTTCCCTCCCCACTGGGATCAAGCAATGATAGGCCTTTGGAAGTTCCTTGTGATGAAGACGAAGAACAAAGAGAAAGAAAACTAAACCTAGATCCTTTATCAAGACTGGAGGCACTAAAACAAACAGTACATACTACTAGCAGAAATGAATGTATTAATGAACAATCCAAGAAAATGATCACTGATGTCAAGTCTTTCTTGGTGTCTCGTCTCACTTCTCAGACGACTACTAACGTGGATGACATGGTTTCTTTTGCCATTGGTGCTTTCGCCATGTTGAATTGTCTCGGAGCTGATTATGGCTGTTTCTACAGAGATATGAAGGATTTGATTTCTAAGAAATATGATTTGCAAATTGAAAAGAGAAAAGGAGATATGTCGTCTTTTTCAGAACTGGAGAGCAACTATGAAGAGGTTGTTATTCGTGCTGATGATCTTGAAGAGGATATCAAACTTCTTGGAGGAAAACTTAAAAAGGAAAAGGAGAAAATGGAGCCTCTGAAGAGAGAAATTGAGAAGGCAGAAGAAGAGATTCGTAGGAAGAAACAGGTGGTCGCTACTATTGAACATGATGTAGAGCGTTTGGAACGCGTTGAAGAAATATGTAAAGCGGACCTTACGAGCGCACAAGACGAGGTAGAAAAAATTGGCACCCAAGTAGAGTTAGCTAAAACAGTGAAGAAGGAAATTGAACAGCGGGAGAATGCAGCTCGGCAAGAGACTGAATCAATCAGTAGACGCCTACTGTCCATACTCTGAATCAATGAGTTACATTGCTTCATTTGGAAATTGAGAGTGTTTACCTACTCTATTAGTACTCAATTGTTTAAGTAAGTAGTTCATGAATCTAATGGTTTAAGTACATTTTGATTTGTAGGTCTGAAGGTGGAAGGCTTAATGTTTACTTGTCCCCCTTAGATTGATTAGGTACTGGAGAATTCTAAGAACTTGTGTGCCTTTACCATTTCTTGTCCTGTCGAATGTCTAACGTTTTGTTCATTTTAGATATTGTGTTGCTTTCTCTTATCCGCTTTGATTTTATTGTGAGCCCTAATAGTGTTAACAAGAACTTTGGTTGTTGGATACCAAATTTGGTTAATTTGCTTGATTTCAAGCCCTAATAGTGTTCTTATCCGGTTTTTTTTTTTTTTTTTTGCTTGATTTCAATTTCCTAGTATCTTTAAAATCTCAAAGCGACGAATGGCTGCTTCTATTGTTTCAGGAAAATAGGTGAACTAGTTGGATCTTATACCAACTATGTGTTTTTTATCACAGTCAGGAAGGTTAAATCATCTAATTCTTGAAAGAATGAATGATCTCTTGTGGAATATTCCTGCATATTTGTTTTACATATTCTAATTTTGTTACATTTACTCCCTCTATTGGCGATTGATATTGGGTTTGATGATCAATTTTCCTGTCTGAGTACCTATTGCTATACAGTTTCCGCCAGTGGTGATGTTCTTGGATGGTTACATGACTGCATCATTGTTTTAAGTTGTGATTGTTGAGATTATGTTGAGTTTATGAGCTTCTCAAATTCCCTTTTTTTTTTGCTAATTACCTTTGCTCAATGACAGTTTTCATGTTTTGGATTACATAATACCTCGGTAGATAAGTCAAAAAGTACTTATAAGTTGGTCATGGTAAACGTTCTCCAATTTTTATTGACTAGATTTTCAATAATGTAAGGAAATGCAAGAGAATGGTTTATACATTTTAGTCCAACTAAAAACATAAGTTACACTACAGCAATTTGCCTCTCTTTGTCAGATCTTATAGTTGATTGATGTCATACAACATAAAAGAGAATTATATTTCTCACATGAAGAGACAAATCTATTTACCAAAATAGGTAGATTCAATGTATTGGTAAGTGCTTGATCTAATATATAAAATGCAGACATCCAACAAGTTCATCAAATTCCTCACGAATGCCATTATCAAAATCACAGAGCTTGTGAATGAGTTGTCCGCTAGGTTGTAATATAGAATTGCCATTTGAGGAATGAGCAAGACCAAGAATGAATCCTCCTCTTTCTCTTCCCTTGCAACATTAAGCACAGCCATGACATAGTAATGAAAATCTGTTGTCTGAAGGTAACGTCGAATTACACGAGGAAATGCCAACACATCTTTAACATTCACGTCGTACTTCAAGAACCACCCTGTACAATCATGTTTCATCTTGTAAAAATATTGTACAAAGCTACTTTCTGGCAATTCACTTGTATTAGGTGCAAATCAGCAAATGGCCATAAGACTTCCCCAAAATAGACAATCATGTGATCCTCGTTATCCAAGACTTGTCCATTAATGAAATCAGGCACGAGAAATTCTTCAAACTTCTCTTGTTCCACGTTGAAACATTCTTTACATGACACGTAAATGGCTCCTTTCCAGTAAACTAGACCATGTCTGAAACTTATATCGTGACGTATAGGAAAAGGTGAACCAGAAACTCACCATTACTTAGTTTTGGATGAGTGAATTGGTGGTTAGTTTCCAATTTATAAATTCAGAAGCAGATAGCTTTTAATGAGGTGATTTCCACGGATCAAAGACTAAACTAATCACAAAATAAAATTTCTTCCTCACCTAATAGAAAGAATGTAGTATAATTATTTTAACTAAAATACAGTTATACACCAATTCTCTGCCCTCCGCTTCCCCCAAAATGGCAACAGGGGCTATAACTTCATCTGAATTCGGTAGCTTAAATTCTGTATATATGTTAAAAATTCTTAAATAAGTAATATAAAAAAATCAAACCAAATAAATAAGATAGGGTTGTGGTAAAATTTCTGACTTCAAACTCATAAAGTTCAAGTTCTGAATCCAATCCTGAAACATACATATGAAAAATGCTATCGCACTCAAAACACAAATGAATCATTTATAATCAAATGTTTTTATTACATAAAACCCGAGTATCTCACAAATTAAATATACATGGTACAAGAATAACATAAACGAACTATCTTTCACTCATTTTGCTGATGTAAGAAGCTTCATAGACTTCCTTATTCCTGTGCCACAAAAAAGTTCAATTCAGAAGGGGGTAACTTTTGTCTATACAAAATTAAGTTATTCTAAGTAACACAGCAAACAAACGTATAAACGTGCATTTGTTGGGTAAAAGTAAAGCCAATTATAGGCTTGATATATAAAACCAATTATAATTGTAAGAAAACAAAAACACGTAAGAAACAACAGTAAGTCCTGTAAAAGGGTGGCCCTTAGCATTTTCTGGAAAAAAATTACAAAAGTGTATTAACTCTTAAACAAATCCAATATTGCCGAAAAATGGCAAATAATAAGGATGTCAAGCGACAGATGTATACTCGTTAAAAAAAATAAAAAAATTAGTTGAGACTTCACATATAATTAAAAAAAAGATCGCATGTAATTGACCAGCTTCAGTTTTTCGCATCCTGATTGAAAATTATATACGAAAAAGACATATAATTCATCAAAATATTCGTTAAGCGTTAAAGGAACAATAATAAACTGGAAATAGAGATAATGAATGCATCATTCATCCACGTATTTTTTCTCTTCATTTTTCTTCCATTCCTTTCAATTGGAGTATCATTTATCTAAGCGTACCTTTACCATTTTCTGAACTTATTATCATTATTTAAATGTTTTTTTTTTTTTGTAATTGTCTCGTACTTCTTCGTGTGGACCCCACCTTATTTTTTTTTTATTTTTTTCTACTATTATAGAAGAGTGGGCCCCACCTTAATTTTTTTATTTTTATTTTAATAACTATATTAGAAGAGTGGGTCGACGACGATCCAACCCACTCTTCTAATATAGTAGAAATATATATATTTATACTTTTGTCGATGAAACAGAAGCTGGGGGTGGATAGAGTGCATAACTTATACGTATGTTCAACCGATTAAGAAATCGTAAAAATTTCTAAAAAATTTTGAATCCATTATTTCAGAAGCACGGAAAGTTCAGAGCTACGTAATAAGTAATAACATTCAACGTCGTCAACTGATCAACATGAAACTTGAAATTGGATGTTAGCGGTTGGGTTTATGGAAGGTGCCGGTGCGGGTGGAGCTTGAGTTGCAGCTAGTGGTGGCTCATGTACATCGGCAATATTGATGCAGCTGCAACAACGTATGATAGTGTGCAAGCACCACCATCCTATGCTTACAATAGTAGATACAAAGACAAAGCTGAGAGCTACCTTAATGTGAATGTTCAACTCCATATGATAACTTAAAGCTTAACGATGCTCAACTTTGATACATATATACCTTCATTTATTTTAAGAGTGTTGTACTCGATCTGCACATTATATTGATTCATACTGGAAAATTTTTGGTCCAACACTCCAACTATTCGTATATCAGATAAAGTCATGCTTCCTTTTCTGCATACTATATTTTAATGTGATGAGTTGAAAAATAAGGTTACAACAATTTCCCATCAAGATTTTCTCTTGCTTAAGAGTGTTGTGCTCTGCACATTAATTGATGTACTGCCAAAGTGGCGCATGAACTAGTCCTTAGATGGAAAATGATAGGTGCCTACCATTCTTTCTCAAATTTGAAAGAAAGGGGATCGAAATAGTTGTTATGGCATGGGATTTGCCTTACGTCCTTTGAATTATACTCCTTACTAATTAGTTCAGCCATAACGTCATTGTGTGAGATTTTGAAGTGAGAGAGAATAATTTTTTGAAAGTCGTTCACCGTTTGACGCTCCTAGAATGAGTGCAATACACATATGATGCCATGTATGCATGTGTGTGATCTAATTGACACACTTTATTTTCGGTTCACGTGTTCAATAGGAACAAAGCTTAATTAAGTGTTCAAATGAAAATATAGGACAAGTTTAAGAGGGGGTTGGGGGGGGGGGGGGGGGGCACAATGTATTACGGATGTTTATTCAAGTACTCCTACAACTTCCTGAAGAAACTTGCAATCAAGCAGATAACTTGGAAGTACCCCATGCAGGCATCTTGTAAATAACTCTCTGAAAAACTTTGTGGCAGTTTCCTTAGGCTTGCAATCAAGCAGATAGTTTGCCAGTAGCTCAAACTAGCAACTTGCAAGTAGCTCAAGCAGGCATCTCACGAGTAGCTCAAGCAGACAGCTCCTGAAAAGCCTTACAACAACTTCCTCGATCAGGGTTGCAATCAAGCAGACAACTTGCAAGTAACCCAAGCAGACAGCTTGCAAGCAACTCCTGAAAATCCCCGCAACAACTTTTTTTCTTCTATAAATAGGAAGTTAGATATCATTTGTAGATCAGTTTCAAGAGCAATAAAGTATCTCTTCTCTCCTCCAGGTTCTTTGGCTACATCTCTGTTTGTCTTGTACTTTTATTATTATTTCTGGAGATATAGAAAATTCTCTACGTTATACGTATGCCTCGATTTTGCTCCAGAAGAGCTAATTGTCTGTTTGGATCATGACACCAGTAGTGTCCAAATAATATATGATTATGAAGGCTCGTGAAGAGCTCATATATGATATCACCATTCATCCTAGATCCTAATATATGAAGTTGTCACAGTCGAAACACCAATTCATGTAGTAAACCCATAGTTTACTAGCTAGCAATAGAAATTGTTATCATATTGAAACTACAAATGGAAGATTGAATATCTTCAAATTACTACAGCTAAGAAATATGTATGTAAAAACTTACTCCATCTGTATTACAAATATAAGCATGATGAAATCCTATTCCATAGTAAACCATAATTAGTGTACTAAAACAAATGGCACATGTCATGAGAAATTTGAAGTTTTACCAGTACAAATATTTTATCAGTTAGCATAAACTATATTGTTATCCCCAATTCAAATATGATGTGCAGATTTAGTATCGAAATTTATCGGAGAACTAGAAGATTATTCAAGTTTTTTTTTTTTTTTTTTTTTTTTTTTTTTTTTTTTTTTGTGTTGCTTGTTCTCAATAAGTTGGTTAGACTAGTTAATGTTGGGACTGAATCCCCTAAATTCTGGAACATATCAAAAGTGGATATAGGGTGGATATGGACCCATTCATCTACCATGTGATGTATAGGTGCATCTATGAGATGTCACATGTGCATTTATTGTCAACTCGCAGTTTGACATTTATAAATTACTTGCTCAAACTAATTAAGTTAAGAGCACAATTTTTAGATTAAGTAATACTCATCCCGTCCCAAAATGAGTGTCACCTTAGCAAAATTCACGCCCATTAAGAAATCAATTAATATAATGTGAAGTTTACTAAATTAACCTTACATATTTATTAGATTTCTTTTTTGTAGAATTGAACAATATTAAAGAAGAATATTTCTTTAATGCTAAGAACATAGTTGAAAACGCTTGTCAATTATTGTCTTGAGTTATTAAATTAACGCTTATTTTGATACAAGTTTTTTTTTTTCTAAAATGATACTTATTTTGGGATGATCGAGAATTGATAACATGGGAAACGGAGAATGAGGAGCGGGAATATATAAGATAAAGGAATGTTCAATTACAACATTTGATAAAGACCAGAGAAAAGGACCAAAATCATCCATAATGTTTGGGTTTGGATCAAAATCATACATATTCTTTCACATGGTGCACTAATAGTACATTATGTTTGCATAAGTGGTGCACTTTTAGTCACAATCCCAAATAAATTTAACGGAAAAGAACAAAAATGCCCCTGAACTTTTAGAAAAGGTATAAAAATACCCTTCATTCATCTATTTTGCTAAAACTACCCCTCAATTCAACTTTTTGAGAATTTATTCCCCTTGACTAACGGACAACACTAATTTTTTTTTTAAAAAAAAAAATTAAATTGCACATGACATTTTATTACTGAAAAATTGATTTATTCTTTTAAAAAGAAATCTGAAACCTTGGATTTTTTTTAAATTTGGAAAACTTTTTTTTAACGAGTAAAACCTTGACTAAAGGACAACACTAATTTTTTTTATTTTCAAAATGTGAAAAATTGGATTTTTATAAAAATCTGAAAAAATTAAATTTTTTATGGAAAAACTGTGTTTAAAAAAAAACCAGAAAACTATCTTTTTTTAAATCTAGAAGAAAATTATGGAGTATTAGTTTTGCACATTTTACTTAAAAAAACAATCAGTTTTTCAGATTTAAAAATTGAATTTTCTAAAAAAAAAATGGGGTTTCCACCCGTTAAATTTTTTTTCCAAACTTAAAAAAATTCCACATGTTTTAATGAAAATCCAATTATGTTTTTTTTTTATATATATATATAAAAGGCTTACTACATTTGTTTTTTTTAAAGAAATGGATGTTGAAAAATTATTTTTCCTTATTCTACAAATAACGATTTTTCAGATTTCTTTTTAAAAGAATAAATCAATTTTTCAGTAATAAAATGTCATGTGCAATTTAATTTTTTTAAAAAAAAAAAAAATTAGTGTTGTCCGTTAGGCAAGGGGAATAAATTCTCAAAAAGTTGAATTGAGGGGTAGTTTTAGCAAAATAGATGAATAAAGGGTATTTTTATACCTTTTCTAAAAGTTCAGGGGCATTTTTGTTCTTTTCCGTTAAATTTATTTGGGATTGTGACTAAAAGTGCACCACTTATGCAAACATAATGTACTATTAGTGCACCATGTGAAAGAATATGTATGATTTTGATCCAAACCCAAACATTATGGATGATTTTGGTCCTTTTCTCATAAAGACCATTTCCAAATCTTATAAACATGCGCGTGGTGCAGTTGGGGTAACCTACGCAATGCTGCGTTGTTTTTCAAAGTCAGACTGATCGAATTATTCGTTTTAAATAACGCAACTTCGGGGTCACCTCGAATTATGTGGGCAAATCTAAAACTCCAACACAGGTTTTTTTTTTTTTTTCCTCAATATTTTTATCTGGTAGCTGTCCCTGTAGACATTGCTTAGCTTGGTTCCCCCAAACTCTCAAGTAGTACCAACGGTAGTGTACGCAGGATTTTTTGTAAGCGGTATCACATTTTATAATGAGAAAAATAAATAAAACATTATAACATTATATTTAAAATAATCTAGATAAAACAATTCATGTATATCAATACAACTCTTCTCAATGAGTTTTCATTTTTTTTTTAAATGTATTTAAAATAACCTCATAAAAAATATTATTAAATACTACTAGTACTTTTTATATATAGGGCATTAAATGATGCTAAATTTATTACAAGAAAGACTAATGGAAGGAAAAAAGCAAAGAAAAACAAATAGCTGTACATGTAACTTTTTTTTTTTGTAGATGAGAAGCAAATATTTTATTTTAAAACACAAAATGAGGCTGTAGCGGTTCGAACTCGCACCCTTTGGATGAGGATCTAGACGCCTGACCAAGTGAGCTGCATAGCTCGATCAGTCCACCACTGTCATTTATTTATTTAATTTGGTTTTGTTCTGCATTTTGGTAATACATATACATATTTTGTAAAATTTTCCGACGAAGCAGTATCACGTGACACCCCTCGGCCTAAGGTAAATCCATCCCCGGGTACCAAATATTGATGACTTGATGATTTCACTTAATGTCAAGAGCAAAGAGCTAGTGCTCCCAAGCAATATTTTTAATCCCCTGGCATAAAGCCCAAAGTTCTGTGGATTATTTCTTACTGTGCGAATATGGAACAAGGAATCACCAAATTCGATAAATATCACCTTTTAAACCCATTATTTTAATTGTGTAATAAGTTCAATGGTTAAAAGCTAGAGATTGAACTTATCAATTTAAAATGTAATGGATTCATCTCTACTAATTAGACCGAAAGGGCTCTGCACATATATTTGCTAGTTTACTAATTAAGTTTAAATAGTAAAATACTTGACCAAGAAATAAATATCAAGAACGTATTCAATTATTGAACTATTTGACACGCTAAAAAATATGAATATTTTACACGGAATTCAAGTGCATAAAATAATATTTTTCCAAATACCTCCCGAGCTTGTGAGCCTAGGAACAATTTATTGACTTCGAAACTTTACAATTAGATTCACATTTCCTTTAGTACTTCCATGTTTTCCAGTTTTCTTGATGAGGGTACTTAACATTTTGGGCTAGCGAATGACGTACACACAATTTTTTATAAGTGGTGTCGCCATCTAAAGAAGTGTACAAATAAATAAATCTCAATAGAGATATCATAATTTGTAAGGAACTCAAATCCAATGTAACAGTAACCAACTTCTCAACTATACTAATAGGACTAAAGTTTAATTACAATGCAATAACTCAACTATTAAAAGCCCAAACGAACATACAGAAATACTGTAGGGAAATTTACTTGTCATAGCTATCTCTAAGATTTATTTATGAATAATAACTATTTTATTTTTTATTTTATTTTCGTAGCTTTATTTTTTCAAAATTGCATCTCATAACTGGTCCAATAACTTTCAAAATACATATACCTCTCTTTATTTTCCCTCACTACACATTTAAGATTTTTCATCTTCTCCAAAACCTAAAAAAAACTCTCTTTCCTCTCCTTTCCTTCCCCTCACTGCCGCCTCTCCCTCCTTTTCTCTATCTCCGGCCTCTCCTCTCCTTCCCCTCACTTACCCCTCCCTCCCTCCTCCATCTCCACCACCAATGCCGCCGTCACCACCACCACCATCAACACTTTATTAAACCCCCCCCCCCCCCCCCCCCCCCCACTTTTTCTCAAATATGCACAATTCTGTTTTGTTTGTGAAATTAATATTTATCCAAGAAGGGGTCAAATATGATCAAGATTTGGGCAACTAATGGAGACATAGAAATGCATCTTCATGAAAGAGTCTTGATGGATTTTGGCGTAGCTGTAAATTGTTATGAAGATTTGGGCAACCAAATGTCGTTTTTAAGTGGGTACATGACTCATATTGAGAGAGTTGATGAAGTTAGTGAAGGGAAAGAGAAAAAACATGAAAGTCATGGAGAAACAATGTTGTTAATGGATTTCTGTTTCGAATGACAAAGGAAATAGAGATGTCGAATAAGAGAGAATGAAGAGGTAAAACATGTTTTATTACAGTGTTAATAGTTCCTTTGAATTGTATTTTGCAGTATTTCAATCTATTCATCTTTTTTTTTTTGTGTGTAAATATAGTGAATGTTCCAAATAGCCTATTTTTACTCCACTTTATTTTCACAATTTTTATATTTTGCTGTATTTCAATATATTCATCTTTTTTTGGTGTAAATATAGTGAATGTTCCAAATATAAAGAGCCCCTTTGGATTGGCTTATAAGTTGCTTATAAGTTGTTTTCAGTTTTTTTGAGTATTTGGCTGGCTAGCTTAAAGCCATTTTGTGCATAAAATAAGCCCAAAAAAATAATTGAGCCCGTTTGGCTTAGCTTATCTAAAGCAGCTTATAAGCTGAAAACAGCTTATAAGCCAAAAAAAAAAAGTTAGCCTACCCCAACTTTTTTTTTTTTTGGCTTATAAGCTGTTTTCAGCTTATAAGCTGCTTATTTTAAGCCCATCCAAACAGGCTCAAAGCCTGTTTTTGCTCCATTTTATTTTCACGATTTTTATATTTCGCTGTATTTAAATGTATTCATCTTTTTTTGGTGTAAATATAGTGAATGTTCCGATGGGACATTTTAAACAATGATATACAGCCATTGGACATTTGTATTTCGCTGTATTTCAAAACGACGAAATACAACCGCTGATGTATTTACGTAGTTCTAAAAGTTTGGAATGGAGTAATTTGGAGAGGGAAACGTGAGTTGTTATGGAACTTCAGTCGTTATGCGTGATACATGGTTGATTTAATTTGACTTGCCATTTAAAATAAAAGAAAAGAATTTGTTCCATAAATACAACCTATTTTTACTCTGCCGAATTTTGTATTTCCGTGTATTTCTGTGTATTTCAAAAACACGAAATACAACCGAATACAACAAAAACTATCTATGATTTGTAAATATAGGAAAAGTAGCTATAACTTGTTAGAATCTATTAAAAGATAGCTGTTTATGTAAGTTTCACAATATTGTAATTAAGAACCGGGATCGATAGACTGAAGAAGGGAGATGAGAAGATATAGGCACTCGAAAAGGGAAGTGAGGAGAAATAGACTCTTGACTCAACAATACGCATTACCCAAGTTGTTCCCACAAGCCACTATTTATCACCATAGATCCCAAACATAGCGACTTATATGGTGTTGGCCTGCATATGCTCGAGGCTTCTATGCATTTTTTTGCGCGGATTGTCCTTCAAAGGCATTGGTCTTTAATTTTTTTCCCTCAAATTGTTGGTCTTTAATTTTTTTCCCTTCATTTAAAAAAGTAATCGAAAATATCCTGAGGTTCCGGGTCTGAACCCATGCACAATCAAAATTTTTAAAAAATTCGCAAGGCAGGGTTTGCCTTATGCCTTTAAGGTAGAGTTGCTACCTTAATGCAAACTCTGCCTTGCGTTTTTTTTTGTTTTTTATTTAATTTTTTACTGTTTGGGTGGGGGGGGGGGGGTTCGAACTCGGAACCCGGAGTTTTTAGGCGAAAGGCAAAAATTGAAGACCAGCAATTTGAGGGTGAAAAATTAAAGACCACCCCCGAATAAGAACAATTGTGCAAATTGCCGGACAATGCCATTTTCCTGTTGGCCCATTTATTAATAAGGGTCCATTCATAAGATAATTTAGATAAAAATAAATAATAAAGTGCTAGATTACAACTCTTCTTGACAAATTTTCATTTTTTGAAACGTATCTATGATAGACTCATTAAAAGTATTACTAAACACTGTTGACACCCAATTTTGTCCCTCCTTTATTTTTATTTACTCAGGCGTCTAAATATATTGACGAGCTAAATACTTTATTTTCACTACTATTACTTTCGCTACTTCTATTTTTCAACATTAAGAACATTACTTTATCACAAATTTTAAATGTTCGTCATCGTTTCATTTTCGGATTGGGACTCGTTAAATTAATTACAAGACAACACTTTGTAAAATCCTTACTTTCTATATACTAATTACTATTTATATTCATATAATAAATATTTGTACTAGTTATTAAGTTAAAAGCCCAAGAATAATTAAATAAAAAGAGGAAAGACTAATATTTTTCAGCCAAATTAATGACCCGAAATACAAATACAATATTATTTCCCTACCCAAATAAACAACCCACATTTTCAGCCCAAATTATAGCCCACAACGCCTAGCCCAATCCATTTTTTACCCGACCCGGTCCGGCCCAATCCCCATTTTTCCCCCTAAACCTAAACCCTTTCTCTTTCTCTTTCTTTTTCCCTTTTTCCGCCTCCCCCATCTTCTTCACGCTCTCAATCTCTCTCTTCTACCTCCGTCGCCCCTCACGTTCCTCTCCACCACACCCACGTTCCCTGCCATTTCCCCATGCCTGTTCCCTGCTCCCCACGTTCTCAGCCATCTCCACTTCCCTTTGTTCCCCACGCCGCTCCTCTCTCATACGCTCCTCTCTTTCTTTTCTTAAAAAAAAAAACAAACGAAGCCTTATAAATCTGGGGGGATTTGGCTGGAGAAGAAAAGGGGGGAATTCAGTTCTGGAGGAGAGGGAGATTGAGTGTTTAAAGGGGGAATTCCATTTTGTTTCTTGACACCAGTTTGAAATTCCAAACATAGTTCTGTTTTGCTCTTTTATTTCGAAGTCAAGTATAAAAAAAAATCGGGGGATGAGGCACAGATGGGGAGACCTGAGTATTTTCTAAAAGCTTGAGTTTTCTTTCATTTTCCAAAAAAATCGGGTCTTGAACTTTTGTTTCAAATCAGAGAATACTCTCTGTTATGAAATTGGTATCGAAAAATCGAGTCTTTCCCAATTCGATCAACTTTCGTCGCTGTTCGGCAAAAGAATTTTAACTACGGGAGGTACTACAATTTTTGACTCAAGTTTCGAATCTGTCAATACGAGAGTAGATTCGACGCCGTCGATGCCCCATTTCACTGTACACAAAACAGGTCAGTGCAATCCCTTCCTTCCATTTTCTGGTTCGTTTTGATTTATGATGTGTGTTTGGATTCCCTGTTTGCATGTTTAAAGTGTTTGTAGTTTCAAGTTGGTGTTGCGATAAAGTTTGTATATCCGATGTCTGAAAAATAGGAAGTTACATTTACCTTTTGATACTAGTTGGTGCTCGTTTAGTATACTCAGTGTTTCACTTGAAAATATGGCTTAAGACCTTTATTTGATGTTCACGTGAGTTATTTTCTATGGTTAGTTAAGCTTGGTTTGATCTTATTCAGTAAACTTCATGACTGCTTAGTGTGTTAATCGTGTCACTTGATCGATAGTTGATTTAGATTGGGGCATCAAACTTGCTTGCGATTAACATATGTCCTGTTTTGAAGAGCACGATAAGATTATATTTAGTTAATAATGTCTCATGAGTTTAGATATGGATAGATGATCTGTGGTATATTAGATACGTTATCACCTCAGTTAAGTATGCATATATTGAATGCAGCCCTGTCTAAGTTAGATTTTCTTGTTTGAAAGGCCATGCCAACAGATTTTCATGAACTTGACTACTGTGTATGATCAGTGTTGTCCATTTTGTAAAACGTGTTCGAGCAGTTTGGTAATGAGTTAAAACTGTCTCTACATGTCTCTAGATTTAAGCTAAAGCTCTCTAAGTTTCTCTTATATGATTTTAATTTGGGCGTGTCTTCGAACGAATAAAGATGAAACTCAGTTATGAGAGAATTTTAAAACTTGTTTAAACTGTTTTGGTAACATTAACCCCTTCATCTTGTCGGGTCAGACCATGGTATAAGTTTTATAAACCTGAAAAGAGGAATAGATGGGCAGCCTTTGTTGATTATGGATGAACTTTTGAAGTTTGGAACATGATTTATTCTAGTTACTGAGCAGTTGAAACAGTTTACACATAGCATTATGAGATGAACATGTTCGACATACACTTCGCTTCCCCTTTATCTGAAAACCGAAACATATCCTTACCTTCATTTCATATATCAGAATCCTCGTGTGCTGATTTTGACTCTATTTGATTTGAGTTTGAGTGAAAGATTGGTTTCATCATCATCTGCCTTCGCAAAGAAGAAGAGATGTAGCATTCAAGTCTGTCGTTTTTCTTTTCATTAAGTGTGTTTCTACCCTTTTAGATCCTAAGTCTTCTTTCATCGACGATATGGGGAGTCCTGGTCATTTCTCTCTTATAATTTACCTCGTATGTGTGTTGTGAAGAGGAGGTTGGGGCAGATCACACGATAGTATAAATAATAAGAGAATAAGTCACCAATAATGTAGAAATACATTTAGAAGTCCAATCTGCATAATTTTCATCATCATTACGTTGCTTTTTAAAAAAAAAGAATCTGATTCAAGTGAATTAAGATGATTATGTGTTGTTTTATATTCCAATTGACCTAAGTATCTTGTCAATGTACCTGGATACCTCCGGCAGCTTTAGTATGTACACATTGAATTCAAATTTGTATAGTATAGTTCTAGGATTAAGTCTGTCTCATTGTTTGAGGAGACTGTGGTTATTATATTTGACAAATAAGATTTATACGTGAAAACATGGATATTTCTAGAATCATTCAGTTAGCTTAAAGCATTGCGGTTGAATTAACACGAGTCAACAGACGATTCTGTGCATTTTGGCTTCTTTACATTACGTTTGGTCTTTGTACACTTTCCTATTACTACGTTGTGCTATGACTACAAAGGATTAGAAGTATCACTTCCTTATAAGAGTATCCCAGAACAGACCATGAATTATCACCTACATGAAACATGTTCAAAGCAACTTAGATCCTGCTATGCCCTCTCCAAGTGTGAAATGACAGATGTGTGATCAATATATAAGATTCTAGACTGTTAGCATGTGTTGAATATGTGCTTTAAGATGGAACAAAGATAATACTTGTTTCAATGCCTGAAAAGGGACCTGCCTGATTCAACTAAGTTACACTTTAGCCTAAATATGCACGTTGAAATCTGACAAGATGAACATGGTCCCCTATCCTACGTTTTCTTCTTTTATTTATGAAATTTTTTGAGTGTCAACTGTGATGGCTTTATTTCAAAGTAATTATTACACAGTGTATCAGTGTATCAGTTTTCTGCTAGTTTAAGGATCTGGGCTTGTTCCCTTTAGCTTTGAAATGCTTTTGTTTTAGTGGTTTAAGGTTACTTTATGATTATATACTGCTCAACTTGGATGTGATCTTTCATGAATCAAAAATAATTCTTTCTTTGTACCCCACGTTGAATTCAAATAGCAGTACGAGAATCATGTTTTATAGGTTAGGAATCATTGTAATAGTTTTTTTTTCAGTTGTTGAGAAGAATTACGAAATATACCTTCTTTTATTTGGAGATCATGCTTATAGGATGATATTAATCTTTACTTTGAATGGATGTCATAATGTTGCTCTGTGCCAGCGCTATAAACATTTTTGTTTCTTGTGTTATGAAGAATCATATTTCCCCTCTATACCTCTTTATAAATGTGTATACATGAGACATACTCGAACATATACAATATATACATAATCTACTGATTTGTTTTGAACTTCTATTTTACATGTTTAATCTTATTCGTTCAGTAGATACTAATCTTTTTTTTTTCTTTTTTCTTTTTATGCATGACCATCGTATGCGAGTCTCGGACTCGTCATCTCCCGCATTCAATGTTGGGCTAAAAGCCCAACGCAATTGCTCTCGAGTCAACCTATCAATCCTGTCCGCAGCCAAACAAAAAATAACATCCGGGTCAAAGCCCAACAGACAGAGACAGCCTGCAGCAATATATGAATAAAATTTGCTGGGCCGAGGCCCGTAGCAGTGAACAGTGGGCTAAACCCATTTAAATCATTTCACTCTTCTACTTTATTTTACTTCATGGGTTTAATTTGTACTATATGACTAACACTTTACTTGTTTTTATTTGCTTAGATTAGGTGAACCTTAGAAGAATTAGTGGGATTGATTTTAGTAAATGGGTAGGAAAAACTAATATTTAATTCCATAATGTCGTTTTCTCTTTTTTATATTAAATTATCTATAGTATTTATAATATTTATCTATATCAAAAAAATTGATCTTCAAGAGTGTAAAGCCACGAACATGTATTTTTAATTATATTCCTACTATATTGGGAATCTTAGGTATTACTGATATACAAATATGAACTCGAATACATTTTATAAACAATTCTTCGGGTTTAAATCAAACACATACATTTTTAGCTATAGTTAATAAACATGATAAAAAAAAAAGGGAGAAGGAAGATTCCATCTCGTCCGTACTCTTAAAACAAAAAATTAGTTAAGGCCCCCGAGAATTATTTTCAATTATGTTTTAAAACGCTACATATCCGTGCTCCTTCAGTTCATATTTATACAAATTATTATTTTTCCTTATTTCTAATAACATTATTACCTTTTACTTTAAAACTTTAGCTATATTTATAAGTTATTTCCCAAACATTTATAATACTATATTTACATTTAGCCTAATTAATTGTAAGTCCGGTCGGTTAACCATTGTTAATGGGTCTTAAAGGGTGCCTAATACCTTCCCTTTAGATTAACTGAACCCTTATCTAGAATCTTAAGTTTCGCAGACCTTAAACAGAGTTAACTCTAAACATAACTTTAATAAACTTTAGGTGTCCTAATTCACCATAAATAATTAGGTGGCGACTCCTTAAAAACAAGCATATAGGAATCTCCAATATGTTGTACTCTGCTTTAATCCCGGGTTAAAAAGGGGTGTGACAAACACAATGATTGTTTTCAAGATATTCCAATTAGAAAGAGGAAGAATAGAAATATTAAGAGAACTTATAATAGAAAAAGCAAGCAATATTTAACCTCCAAAATTGCAAATTGTAAAAAGTAATGAGCTGTTTCTTTCAAAGTTAGGTTTTAACTTTGCTTGCACAATCTAATTTGAGAATGATTTAGAAAAAAAATTACTATGCAGGACTGGTCTAGACATGGTTACTCCTTTTTAGGTGAATTGTAAAATTAAAATGCCTTGCATTAACTCAAACATAATAGCTGCTTGGTTTACCTAGATATTTTTAGGGAGGGAGTCGAAGGATCAAGACCTAGTTGCTTCAATAATTTTTCGGAATAAAGCTCTAAAATTTTAAAAGATATTAATTGCCAGGAGCAGATACGAATCCTTGACCGCTATGGTAAAAGCACGATCCTTGCTGACAAGTGGTGTTGTGCGTTGTTAGGGACTCCCATATGATGTATTAGTGTGATTATCATCTTTAAATAGTAGTAATTCGCTTTATTTATTACTTTTTAGACAAATACTAGTGATTTAAGGATCATTACTTGTCGTAAAACTTTTTGGATCATGTATCTAATTGATGGTACTCTCATATGATGTATTAAAGTGTCATTATCATGTTTAAATAGTGACAAGTTCATTATTTTATTTTAATTTATTTATTTATTGCTTTTTTAGACAAATATTAACCTGGTTTATCGATACCAAGTGATCAATTGTTGACAAATCAGGTAGCAAGCCAAAAATATAACTGTTGGATGTTGGCAATGAGTCGGTTTGTTATATATCTATTAACGATTGCTTTTGTGCATATTGGGGTTTTGGGTTGGGTTGGAGTTTAGTTTTTTTTTTTTTTTTTTAATTTTGGGTTTTTTTTTCTTTTTCCCCACCCCATTTAGGAGGATTTATAGTGTTTCCACACTTCCCCTTCAGTGTGACTCGAACCCAGGACCTACCGGTCGTGGGTGGAGGTGCTTAGCCACTGAGCCATCCCTCACTTGTCTTTTTTTGGGTTTGAGACTTTGAGCTTCAGGTCTTTTTTTTTTTTTTTTGAATTTTGAATTTTGAAGTCCGCGACCAGTGCAAATTCATTAGGCTTCCCATTTCAACAATAGCTTTTATCTTTGGTTTATCATCGATCGTAATGGTCTGTACTTTTTCGTGTCACTGATTTAGTATAGATTAATGTAGTTTATAATCTCGCTTGATTTATTATAGCTCGCTGAGGTCTAAAATGTTCCCTGTCACTGATTTAGTATAGATTAAGTTATCTATAGTATTTTACATCGTTTAAAATAATATAACAACAATAGCCCAGAAATTTCTTAACAAAGACAATAGCCAGAGACAACATATTCCTTTTCATTTCATTGCAACCCCTAGAAAGGCTTTCATAATACTTTCACAAATGAGAAAGCTTTGCAAAAATAGTACAATGAAATGAAAATAAACTAAAAAACTAATTAAACTAGGGGGTTGGAGGAGGAGTGATGAGGGCATCAGGATCTACTTCGTGTGTTCCCACGGAGAGTCCTCTCCAGGTCCTCCCTGTACTCACCCAGGCCTCTAAAAAGCCCTTCATAGTCATTATGGAGTAGTAGGAGGCAGGGTGATGGTTGTTGAAACTTTTGAGTGTCTGTTTGCTCATCCTCTGATTCTTCTGGCCATTGTCGATTTGAGAGATGAAGCTTTTTGAATTTGTTTGGGATTTGAGTATATTCAAATAAAGCTTTTTGATATATATATATATATATATACTGAAGGCGTCTTTATTGCAACTGTCTTCAATAAATTTTTTAAATATTCCTTGTTATCCAATGTTTGCCCATGATATAAATCAGTTCCATCATTGAAGCTGTGGTTCATTTGTGATCCATTGTGCTGCCCAATACCACCATCATATTCTTCGTTATCACTAGCAGGATCATCACATTCATTAAATGATCACGCCATGCCCGCATGTTGCATTGAATCGAAGCTCCTTGAGCTTAGAACCATCAGCAACAACATTATATAACTAATGTGGAATTTACTGCGCTCACAATTCAACCATCTGCCTTCCATTACGCTTGCAACAAAGTCGTTATACGTTCTATTTTGATGCACGACAATCGGCACCGTCACAATGTTCGTAGATATCCAGTTTCAACATTTTGTGGTCTCCTCTCATTCAGTCATGTAATCATCACCTACTATAATAAATTCCGCAATCGACGCTATAATAAATCTATAATCTATGACTATAGTTTATGACTGGTCGATGACTGGCCGACGAACTATACCAGATTCATAGCCAAAAAGAGCGGGGATAATGCCTTTAACAGTTACGAACTGAGGTATTTGAATGGAGAATTAACTGAACAAGAGAATTTTTATTCCCAAAACAATCTTCAATGTCAGAATGAGGTCGGAATTTTTGCCGGAAAAGTGAGCTTTTACAACAATGAGGAAAGCTCATTTTGGAATGATTTCTATGAGCTTTTAGTTACAATGCTGAACTAGGGAAGCTTTCTGTTGTTGGGGACTGAATTTTCGATGAAAAGCCAAAAATTTTGATCGGAAACAAGATCTGAAAGTGGAGAAATCGGGAGCTTTTGGGGGAGAAATATTTAGTTTTTTAGTTCTTTTTTGGGTAATTAAAACATTGGGAGTTGGGGACTAAAATATATTTTTCAAAATTTTGAGACTAGGGCTGACAACTTGTGAGATTGACAATGCTGACGTAATAAATGGTGCCCATCACCAAATACTTTGAGACTTGTGGCCTTTTGTTTAAAATGATTTTGAAAGAGGCCTTCTGGCCAACTGCTCCCGATAACATATGCAACGTCCAAGACCAAATTCTCCCTCTCTTCCTCTATCACTCTCTCAAATCCTTCTCCTCCAATATGCCGGAATTGTGGAGTCTTTCGATCGTCAATGTCAACAACATAATTTATTGAACCTCAAATTCCTCTGACTTTCTCTTACATCAAAAAGAAAGAAATTATATTCAGTTTAATTAACTACTTGTGGTTATTTTGATTCCACGGGTGATGTTAGGAATCATGTCGGAGTAAATACAATAGATTACTCATTCCTTTTTGCCAACATCTAAGGACCTGTGAATACAATATGAAACGACTTGGTCAACGTTATATATTTGAAAATTGTGTGGAGCGCCATTTACACGTGCACTTATTAGGTTTATATTTTACAAAAAAAAATCCCTATTGTTAGCAGGGGTGTTTGTAACTTGAGAATAAGTACAAGATAGAGGCTTGGCGTTACCTCAACATACAACAGAAGGATAAAACTTTTATCCTTCACAATTCGGTTTATACTCCAAATTTTATTTCAATTTCGACTTATGTGACGTTGTTTGCCTCGTCAGAAAGTTAGATAATGGTATAGCTGATTCACCTGCCAGATATGTTACCACCATACAGGAAAACAAGATGGTTTTTTTTTTTTTAATCAAATCCAACACTGTTGAGAGTTGTTAAAATTGAGACAGAGACTAAAATTTAGAGAGATAAGAATAAGGGGAATTCTTTATACCTTTCTTTCATCATAATAACCTCCTTATATGCAAGTAAGGTTCTTCCTGCCTAGTTTAATAAGGTAACCCTATTCTAAAAGAACTAATATCATATTTTACCATAATTACAAATTCATCATAAATAACTATTACAATTATACCAGAATCGGGTTCCTACCGACTTAGAATTTAACCGACACACCGATGTCCGGTCACAATCAGTCTCAGTAAGAGTGGATATCTGTTTTATTAATTAGCAGAATTTACAGAAACAGGAGTGGGGAAAACCTCTATGTACCTACTAAAGATGGAACAAGCTCCATCCTATGAATCTAGTAGGATTTCTAGTAAGCTCACAAAGGAAAACAAGATGCATATGCATGAGATATACATCTTGTAATTATCTAGTTTTTAAAAAAGTATAAATAATATTCCCTAGTAATGAGGATTCAATTTTTTTAAAAAAAAAGTTTGATATAAGAAATTTAAAATCACATATTCCAAATATAAACTAACAAGAAAACAGTATCACATAAATTGAAACGGATAAAACATACCTATTATACCTATAGCACTCTACATCAAAATAACTCTCGCCCGCACCTGCATATACTTGGTTAATCGTAGCTAAAATTGAATTGCATGTAACAAGGAGTCTAATCAACATGCATAAGATGATATATAACATATATAGGACAGGGTACTATCCAAATATGGCCTTAAAGGTACCTTATGCTATGCCAGTGCTTTCTCATGTTACTTTAAACCGACAAATTAATTTTCTCAATGTATTATGATTCTTTCGTGGTCTTGCGCTTTCTCAAAAAAAAAAAAAAAAAAAAACCAAACAAACTGGTCTTACAGGAATCTTGAAAGAAATAAAAACATGTGAAAAGACTATGCAGCATTAAAACAAAACATTTCTCTTGGATACCAGGGGTATTCCACGAAGAAATTGCACGTTTTCCCATACAAATAGGCTGTTCTTTGGTTTTTGACCTTTAAAATGGTGTCAAGTGGGCCGGGCCAGCCCGAACCCGGCCCAGTAAACCCGGCCCACCACCGGCCCGGCTCAAGCCCACTAATAGGTGTAAGGGGCTGGGCTAGGTGGGTTTTATTAGGGGGCTGGGCCGGACAAGGTGGACAGCCCACCAGCCCGGCCCACTTCAAATTAAAAAAACAAAAGATAAGTATTACATTTATTACTAATAATAAGTATTTTAAAAACATTGTATCCCAATAAAATAGTTGTAGCTATAATTGTGGGATTCTTAAAATTTTGGAAGCAAACATATGAAATATTTATTAATTATTCAAACCATAGTTAGAATCTTACTTTAGTTAATTAAAACTTAACCATTAATTTTAACTCATGTAATGTGTCTCTTATTCAAGTAAGAACTTGAGAAAAATGGAGACAATAAAAATGAAGAGGAATCGAATTCGTTAATATTTAATTGCTACTAAATGAAAAATAATTTACCTCTGAAATTGCTGATGCGTGAAATAAATCAAATACCCCTTTTAAGTTACTATCTTGCTGTTGGCTTACACAAGTTCAAAAATATTTCAATAGGTTATACAGTATACTATATAATAATATAAACTATTAGTTATATATATAATAATATATTAATATAATCTTATTAGTTTCAAATATTTTATATATAATAATAATTAAATATTTTTTAGCATATTGAAATGTCTCCACCGATGATGGAGACGTGACAATCTGCACATGACATTAGGACTTAGGATCAGATGAGATAATTAAATTAAGAACTTTGATTTAGTATCAAAACTCATGTGCATTGTTCCCATTTAGTTCCCATTTAGATGAGTAGGAAATTTAGAGAAAGAGGAGAGTAGGGAATTGTGAGATAATATGGAGAAGAATGAATGGTATTTATAGTTTGAAAATAGGGCCAAAGTATAATTTAAGGAACTTGAAGGTTAAAATAAAGTTGACAACAACTAGATTTTAAAGTATTAAACTTAATAAATTTTAGCATTAGAATTTTTTTTTAAAATAATTAAAATCCGGCTCGGCCCACTAACTAAAACCCGGTCCGGCCCACTAACTAAAACTTGGCCCGGCCCACTAACTAAAACCCAGCCCGGCCCACTAACGGGCCCGGTTAGCCCGACGTGTAGCCCCTATCCGAGGTGGGCTGGGCCGGACACCCTTTCCCTCTCTAAGCCCGGCCCCAACCCGGCCCACTTAACTTACGGCCCGGCCCCGACCCGACCCCTTGTGGCCCACATTTAAATGGCCCGGCCCGGCCCACTTGACACCCCTAGTTAAATGGGCTGGTTTTAAATATTTGACCTTCCAATTGAACTTATATTTAGAGGCGCATGCGAGACATAACTTGTGGGATTTATAATGTTAAAATATAAACTTATACCCTACAAAAAAAATTGTTTGTCTTGAGAGATAAAAATTAAAGATCAGCACAAAATAGGGGGAAAATGTACAAATGACCGAAATCCACTTTCTTGTTGGGTTGTCTAATTCTCTTGCATAGCCTCAAGCTCACCTCAGGTCTAAGTCCATCATTGACTGTGTTATTAGGGTCATTTGCACTTTTGTCCCTATTTTGTGTGGTCCTTAATTTATATCTCTCAAGAGCAGATTGAATTGTTAATCTAGGTCTCAAATTTTTCATCTTAGCAAATCTGTCGTGAGAAAAATTTCCTGATCAAGTATGATGCACGTGCTTAAGTTGGTTCAAACATATTACCAAAAACAGCTATTTAGTTACTGCGTATGTTATCATGTCTTTATTTTTCTTTTTCCTCTCACACGATGTTACGTTGTATATGGTAGTTTGTCAAAGCCTCAAATTCTTCCAACTAAACTAAGCAAATCAAACAAGGATTGTGGAGAATATAGGTAAATTAAACTAATTATGTAACTGTGTGTTTGATCAAATCTTCCACAAAATAGTAGCTCTCCTAGATTGTGGCTTGTTAATTAGTTTTCCTGTCTCAGGTAAAGAACCTAGCTGACAAATCATTGAAACTGTTCTTGTTGGTGTCCCTTCTGATCACTACAAGAAAGTACGGAATACAACGCAACAACTTTTTATGAACAACTGTTGTGTTGTTGCCTAAAATCGATAAATGGCAACTAACTTAATAAATTGTTGGTATATCATTAAACTTTTAACTACAAAATCTTTTTTGTTAGCAAACACTTTAATGTTGTTGCTATATCTACGGTTAAGATGATTACGTTTAAATTTAAAATATTGGCAACAACATTATCGAAGACATATAAAGAGTCCGTTTGGATTAACATTGTAAATAGCTGATAGTAAGTTTAAGGGTTGAAAAAACATTTTTAAGTGCTGAAACTTATATTATAAATTAGGAGTTACTCTCGTCGTCCCAATTTAAGTGATATAGTTTGACTAGACACAAAGTTTAAAAAAGAAAGGAAGACTTTTGAAGCTTGGGTCTAAAATAAGCCTTAAATATTTGTCTAGGAGTAAATCATTTTATTAAGGATACCCCATCACGCCCAATACCCCGTCAATATTTATAAACTAAATACGTTCTCCAATCGGAGTTTAGATATAAATTGTAGCCTACTTCAAAGTCGAGCGGGCGCCACGAACCCTCACGCCAAAGCTTTACTCTTCCGAAATGCTTCTGAATGATTGGACCGAATGATTGAAGTTTAACAAACATAAATTATGTGTCAAAATATGGATAAAAGGAAGTTTCAAGTTAATTAAATTATTCTAAATATAGAAATGTATCAATCATTTTGGGACAAACTAAAAAGGAAATTGTATCACATTAATTGGGACAGAGGAAGTATGTGTTTATATAGAAGTGCTAAAACTGCTAATAAGCAGTTGATGTATTTGGTAAAAACTGCTGATTCTTTTGTTGAAATGACTAAAACACCCATAATTGTTTTACAAAAAAATCATAAATTTAAAAGTATTCCTGCAAAGAAAAGGAGGAACAATAAGTACGTAGTCAAGAGGAAGTTTATGAGTTTCTAGGAAAGATATTTTGAGAATTACCAAAAATTTTGAGGATAACATGGTAAAATACCTGATCAAACAAAAAAATGTTTACAAGTTGAAAAGTCATAAATTATGGATGATCAATTTCTAATTTTTTTAATTACTATTTTTGACTTATAAAGACTTGACTTATAACTATTTTGATGCTTAGCAAATGCGTGAATAAATTAAAAAGTATTTATAAACCAATTTAATCTACCTATGGAGTTAGTCAAACAACGTCAAAGTCATAATTTAAGTGTAGATTCTACAGAAAGATGTATGACGCGGCTGAATTGTTTTATTTGTCTGAACTTGTCCACGGTAAGTCTTCCCTATATAACTTTTATGTTCAAGATTGTTTCTCAATATATATATCAAATGATATTTAGTTTCTAAAACAATTTTTGATAGAGCATCAAGGTAAAGTGCGAAATCTTGTACAACTTATCTTTGTTATGAAGTTTCCTTCAGATTCCTCTTTTGGCCCGACGTATATCTCAACCTTAAATTATTGTTGATTATCTAAAGATCATGTAACTCCATTGGAAATAGTATGCATGAACAAGCGTTCCAAGAAATTCATTTTGTATGGATATATTAGTGTGTGCAATTTAAAGTAGCTAGGGAGTGTAAGCAATTATTTTGAATTTTTTTGTGTCTCTGAATTCTGATACAATATACTCCGATCCTTCTATCCAAATTTATGTGAACTGGGTACAAAATTTAAGAAAGAAATGAATACTTTTAAAACTTGTCGTTTAAAATAAGTCATAGATATTTGTGTGATTATAAATATCTCATTAAGCGTAAAATAAGTATTTTAAAATTAAATGATTAAAACATAAAAACATGTCATTCTTTTTTAAATTAATTAAAAAAGAAAAAGTGTCATATAAATTGATCCTCAAGAAATATATAATTTGTATTTTAGGAGCATATTTATCAATATTGAACTATACTTGTTTTTTATGGTAGAAAGACATAACAATTGAAGCTAGTATACTTGCTGTTAAAGTTGTTGGGATATCCTTGAAACTCTTGCATGGAATACTAAGGATGAGAGAAAAAAATTGAGAACACGTGTGCCCGAAAATTAGGTCGATCTCTTAGAGACAGCCGTAAATTTGCCTTTTTTTAAGCATTGAAAAAAGGAAAAAGGTCCATAAATACCTCTAACCTATTGAAAAGGGCTCATAAATACCCTTCTTTCACTTTTGGGTCTAAAAATACCCTTTCATCCACCTTTTAGGTCCAAAAATACCCTTAAGGTTTGTTTTTGACTCAAATATACCCCTCAAACTAACAGATCAAATTTAACTCTTTTAAAAAGCCACATGACATTTTATAATTGGTCACACATTTTAATTTCAGAATAAGTAAAACCCACTCAATTTTTAAGACCCAAACTTATGGACCCAACAAAGGTATAATTCCTCACCATTATTTTTCTATTTAAGTCATGTAATCATTTCCATTAACTTCTCTCATTTTTTATTTGTAGGGTTACTAGTGTTCTGCTTCACTTTGATGTGTCTTTTGTACTGTAATTCATCGTGTTTTGTGGGTTCCTTTTTTTGTTTTTGCCCTAAAATTTTGAGGATGAGTTGTTGTTTCACTGAATTAAGATTCAGCCATGATTTTTAAAACGGGTCAATGGGTTTGGGTTTTAAAAATTGTGTTGGTTTTACTTATTCTGAAATTAAAATGTGTGACCAATTACAAAATGTCATGTGGCTTTTTAAAAGAGTTAAATTTAACCTGTTAGTTTGAGGAGTATATTTGAGCCAAAAACAAACCTTAAGGGTATTTTTAAATCTAAAAAGTGAATGGAAAGGTATTTCTAGACCCAAAGGTCGAAGGAGAATATTTATAAGTCTATTTCAATAGGTTAAAGGTATTTATGAGCCTTTTCCGTCGAAAAAAGGCTCAAACATTTGCTTTTGTTAGATTTAGAAGTCTCATAAAGTGCATGTTCCTCAAATGCCAGGTCATCAAGTTCTCTAATCATGAAAAAGCCAAAATTTTTTGTAATGCCAATCGAGTCATCAATAATATGAAACGTCTTAAATCCCATCCGCTGCCACGGTCATTTCTTTTAAGTTTGGAAAAGCGAAACACTGGTAGGGTCATTTGATTGCTGGTTAGAGTTATACATAAATTAATCGTGTAAAGATTTATTCATATAAAAGTTAATTTATAGAATTTAATATTTAATTGTGCAAGATTTAATTTTTATATTTTATTCTGTATAAAATAATATATAAATTAATTCATAATTTATACTAGTATTTATTTCGTTAATTGTAAATTTCAACTAAATATTAAGCAGGCGTTTGGCCACAGAAATCACATATTTTGTACTTGATTTGGAATTTTTGAAATTGGAGTTGAAGATAGAGTTGTGTATGGTTGTGCTTTTTGCAAAGGAAAATTTAATTGTTCAAATGTACTGAGAGTGAAAGATATGAAGGAAAAAAAAAGTAAAAATAAGATTTTAAATATTTTTCAAATTTCAAATACAATTTTAAATTATATTTTTTCATGACCAAATGATTTTCAAAAAAAGTGAGAATAAATTTCGGAAAAAAGTGAATAACTCTACCCAGTCATAACCAAAATGTGGTTTTTTTTTTTTCAAAGGTGCCGACTAATGCTGGAGTTTAAAAAAAAAAAAAAAAAAAAGAGTAATGGGGGACAAAGTTGTTAGTGGGACTACAAACAACTCGAGATAAGGGAAGTAAATGTGATGGAAGTAGGGTGATTAGAAGGAAACTACAAGGATATAAACTTCCATTTCTAAAAACAGATACTTGACTACACTTTAAACTCCAATTATAAAACATAACACGTATTTATTAAAGTTGAGCTAGCATTATTACGCTTTAATTCATTCAAGCCACTTTTCCAAATTTTATATTGTTTTAACTTTTTGTAAGCTTCTTAAAAAACTTTATAGTTTTGGATTTTCCACCTTATTACACCAATTATATGAATTTCCTTCCCACTTTTTTGCAAACATCTTTTTTTATTATTGTCTATGTCGTGTCAGATTTCTAGTCAGAAAAAGACTTTGTAGAATCGACAGGGGGCTTATTGCATTGGACAAATTTAATATTTGCAAAAGTTCATATATGGTGATGGCGGCAAAAAGGGTATCTAATGCGGAGTCCGGAACCAAAATGATCCATTAAAAATCAAAATAAACTAAAATATTCTAAAAAAAAAAATGGTATAAAAGTACCTTTAACGCAATAAAATACTACGCTAAAGCACTTAACCCTGGCGGAGCCGTTAAGTGCTTTAGCGCAGTATTTTACTGTGCTAAGCCGAACTTTCTCTCCCCTATAGCGCTGTATTTTACTGCGCTATAGAGTCCGTATTTTCCCAAAACAGCCTCTTATTACATTTTCACTCTTTTTTATGTAGTTTAGCCATATATTAATCATGCTTTAAGACTCCAGAACTGCAATATTTTATATAGAATCCTACTTATATTTGTACTATTAATAAGGTAGGCTCAATACATCAAGGATACGCAAAAGTTTGGATTGTCATTTTAGTAGTTGAAAAGTGCTCGAAGTCCTTTTTTGTTTGAAGACTTGTAATCATTAGCTTTAAGTTATTTATGTTTTAGGGTTTCATGTTATTTTGAAATTAATGCTTAACTCTATTTGGAATGTGTCACGTTTTTTTTTTAATTATCAATTTAGGATGTGATACTACAAACAATAATAAAGACTAATAAAACTAATTTTAATAAAAAGCTTACCTGTGGCTCGACAGTCACATAGGAAGACACCGCCGGCTCGGCAGGCCCATGAGAAAACACCTGAGTGGGTGGCTCTAGTGGACCCGCTGGCGCCGCAATTCTAAAATATAAAATATTACTAAATAATGAGTAACATATATATTTAAAATAAGTAATTTAAATGAACAAATAAGTATTTTAAATACTAACCGGGATCAAAAACTCATCAAAGTCAAGAATCCCGACTCCCTCTAAATTCCTTACAAGCCGCTCATCAGCTAACGAAGCGCGTAACGCCGCCCAATCGACGTTATCACGCTCTTCCATGTACGCATTCTAGCTCGGCTGTGATGAAGACTCAGGTATCTCAACAAGTAGGATCGCCAGCGTAAACGTAGGTGAGTGCCCAGGTGAGCTGCCACCGGCCTGGAACAGCTGCAGATGGGCTAGAACGGGAACGTCCTCTGGAATGGGATCGGCCTCACCTGCCTCCTTTACCAAATGGTGTCCTCCACCACCAGGTCCTTTAGTAGCAGCACCGCGTCCTCTATGCGCACCGCATCCTCTGGCAGCATGGCGTCCTCTGGCAGCACCAGGTCCTCCTCTTAGCGTTGGCTAATACTCAGCCTCTGGAACAGGATGCCGCATGCGTCTAATATCTCCTGCTTGCCGGATACCAGCCTCGGATATCCGTATTATCTCCGCCGCAAGCCCCGCAAAATAAGGCATATGCTCCAACCCCAACATGTGTAATCGTTGTACGGCCACCAACTGCATTTTTGTTCAACAGTAAAAAAACAGATTTTTTTTTAAACGTAACAGTTAATGCAATTAAATAAATCTAAATACGACAAACTTGCCAATGCCTCGTACTGCCCCGCGAGTGCTGAGTATCCTACATCCCTTGCGGGATGCAAAGTTGGGTTGCCGATCAGTCGGCGTGTGATCTGATGATACAATGGGAGTCAAATGGCCGACCACCGCTAAAGTGCCCAAACTGTTCTCCCAACGGTGGAGCTGGACAGCCATGAAAGCCAGAAATTCATCATCAACCACAACCCGATCGTCCCGCTAGTAGTGTCGGAGCTCATGACGAATGTCAGGGGGTATACTCTGTGTATGCCCAAACTGTCGTAAGACGCGCTCGGGCATATGGTCCTCTATGATGTCCAGGTGTATCAATGGACACTGCGACCTCCAAACCCCCCGACCTGCCTTGCAAAAGCCCAGCAAACCATCTAATATAGCAGCGCACAGCGTTTATATAAATAGTTGCATGACATATAAATATAAATCAGTGATCACCAAGTAGAAAAGACGTTTAATTAAATTAAGAATGTAAAGTTAAATAATTTTACCGCATCGTCTGTCATGTGATCAAGCTGGTCTCGGAATGGAAGAATACTGTGGTGTGTATGCACATTCCGGTCAAAACTCGTTGTCCACCTCCTCGCATAAGGCATGTCGATCTCGAGGTGATACCTATGTACTGGCTGAAAAGGCAGCATCCTCTCCCACGCCCATAACTATAAGCGATATTAGAAAATACAATTTTTTCGTCGTCGTTTCAAGAGGTTTGTTTACATTAAAAGAACACACACTTAAAATATTACCTGGAGAAGAGCAAAAAAATCCACACACATCGCTGGTAGCACCAATTGACGCTCGGCATAGGCATTTGTAAAGGTACGCCAAGGCAGCACCGCCTCAGCTGTAGTCTCCCAAACAGTCCAGATGCTCCAAGAAAACCAAATATCGTAAACTGACAAAGGCACCCGATGAGTTCGGGAACAAGATGCCCCCGAATATAATAAGCAGGTATAAACGGGCATGACGATCAACAACGTCCTGCTGGGTGCCTTCCACAACAGAATCCAGACCCTCCAAATAAGTGCTTAGTGCACTAATCTGAACCCGACTCTGTCCCGAGATCTGGGCCGCGGCATTAGGCACGAAGTAGGTGAGCCTAGTCAACTCCGTCACCCATGTCCTACCAGGAAGAGGCTCGTACCGAGTGTATAATGTCTCTCCATCTACCCGCAACCCAAAGAGGACCTCCACATCCTGAAGTGTCTTCGTGGCTTCACCGGTGCGAAGATGGAAGGTATGTGTGTCCAGCCTCCACCGCTCAACCATGGCCGTAATGAGTGCCCAATCATGTTGTACCCGACCAACGGACATGCAACGATAGATGCCGCCCCGGAACAATATCTCTAAGACACGAGGGTGTGGGGGGCACTCGCATAAAAAAGTCCACGCTCTCTGCAACCTACGAGGACGAAGCCTAGTCGATATCCCTATAGTACCAGCCCATAATAACTCTGACCTATGATTGCCTTGCAAAGACAATACTGATTTATCAGTGGGCCCCGGGTGAACAGCGGGCCCCAAGCGATCATCGGGCCCCGGGAGAACATTCGGATCCATGAAAGAATCCGGTCTGTACAAACTAAATTAGTCATTATTCTTGAAATAAAAGAGAAATTATATTAACTAATTAATAATTTGTAGGGAATAAGCAACTTGGAAAAAAAAAACTACTTATTATCTTGAATACAATATTTATTTTGAATGTATAAATCTTTATTAGATAGTCTTTTCCAATAATTATTTTCACTCTCCAACCAAATATTGGAAGAAAATAATTATTTTCAACATAATTTTCGTCATATTAAATGTGCAGTAAATTTAATATGTGATAGTAAGGATACGGGGTTTTGAATTATGTGATAGCAAAGACTTTTAAGTTAATTAGTTTGGGAATCGAAATTCAGCAATAATATTTGTTTAGAACTCTCTTTTGAATATGTGATATATTTTTAGTTGACCAAATAGCCAACACAAATATGCTAAAATTAGACTGAAAGAGTATACTCGTCGACCACATACTTTCCTACAAACTTTACATTTTATCGTTAACGTATGTATTTATGAAATTCATAATAATTTTAATTTCCATGAACATAAATATTAAAAGAATAACTTTAAATATTCTTTTTTAGATAATCTTTTTTTTATTTAACATATATATATTCATGCTTTTAAAATAATATAGATTTAACAATTCATAATCATTTACAACTTGTTTGGATGGTTGTTACCTATTGTATTATATTGTGTTGTTAGTTCAAATACAATATTTGCTTTGATTGTTACTTTGATTTTATTGTATCGTAACGTTAAATCTATCGTTACGTAACGAGGAAAGGTCCTATTTTTTGTAACGATTGATTTGGTCATATACAGTACAACACAATACAATACATTATGAAACAATACATAACAATCATCTTAATTTCCGTGAACATAAATATTAAAAGAAGAACTTTAAATATTCTTTTTTAGATAATCTTTTTTTATTTAACATATATATATATATATATGACTATGCAAAAGCTGTGCAATCTCTGTATCTTCTGTGAAATTGCCATTTTTGGCAAGAGAGAGAAAGGGAGAACCTAGGCGGCGCCTAGGGTTCTTCATGGAAGAGGAAAGGAGAAGAGGGGGGGTGAGGTTAGGGGTTGTTTGGTGTGAAGAAAAGGGAAAATGGGGAGAGGTTAGGGTCTTTTGCCCCTTATGTTGTAATGTTCGATCGGCCGGGTCGGTCCATTATTGGATTGGGCCTGATCCAATTTTACAAGAAATGAACATGGGCCCTTCCCCACGTATATTATACATGTATATCAAGCGTATATACACGTATAAAAGATAAGAGGGGTAAAACAAAAGGATGGGAAAAATTAAAACATCGATTGTTGACCATAATACTTTAATTATAAGCAATTTAGAACATAATTAACCTACTAGTTAATCATAAAATACAGCTAATTATGTAAACAAACTCAATTCTGCAAAATATAGCCTTAACTGATTTAAAACCTAATTGATTATTTCAATTGTGGCCCTATTTAGTCTAATTAGCCAAATTAAGGTTAAATCAAATTAATGGTCTTAACTAATTTGAGCTAATGAATTTGGTCATTTCAATTAAAGCCACTAGGAGGCTAAATTTGCAAAAATGACACCAATTGCCTTAAACCATGAATTGATTAATTCAATTGTGGCCATAACAGAAACAATTAAATAATTTAAAATCAATTTACAATAATGCCCTGCTAATTGACTAATTATCCTAATTAACTAGTAGAAACAATTATGATTAATTCTAACAAATTGTGCTGATACACAGAATTAGGGATTGAGGGGTAAAATGGTCAATTCTTTTAATTAATCAAATTCCTTGGGTTAAAGGGAATAATATATTTTCTAATATGTTTTTTTAACAATGTAAACAATTAAATAGATGACTATTTAAAATTTATTTTCTTTGATTAAATCTAATAAATATTCTATAAATGTCATAAAATGTACCAATTAATTCCTAAATGATTTATAATACTATAGAAATTACTTTACCAATTAAAAGGGGTAAAATATTGACCTAACGATTTTATAAAATCATTTTGACCTCTAAAAATGCATGGTTCACTTTGTTTTTCATCCAAGGATTCTGAGTAATTAAAAATAATTACAGGAGGTCAAAAATTAGGTGTCAACAACAGTATATTTAACCAAATCATTAATATTTTCATATACACTTGTGTACATTTGAATTTCAATAGTTTATAAAAAACCCACAAAGATTGTATTTTTAATTAATTTAATATGCATTCAAAATAAAACTCACACAATTCAATGAAAAGGATAATGTAGTAATAAGTTTGGTAACATAAAAGAATATACTAATAAAATTGTATATATCAGTTTATTGGAAAATGCTATTGCACTCAAAACACAAATGAATCATTTATAAAAATCAAATGTTTTTATTACATAAAGTTCGAGTATCGCACAAATTAAATATACATGGTACAAGAATAACATAAAAGAACTATCTTTCACTCATTTTGGTGATGTAAGAAGCTTCCTTATTCCTGTGCCACAAAGAAGTTCAATTCAGAAGGGGTAACTTTTGCCTGTACAAAATTAAGTTATTCTAAGTATTACACAGCAAACAAACGTATAAATGTGTATTTGATTTTTGGGTAAAAGTAAAGCCTATTATAGGCTTGATATATAAAACCAGTTATTGTAAGAAAACAAAAACACATAAGAAACAACAGTACGCTCTATAAAAGGTTTGCCCTTAACATTTTTCTGGAAATTTTTTACAATAGTGTATTAACTCTTAAACAAATCCAATATTGCAGAAAAATGGCAAATAATAAGGATGTCAAGCGACAGATGTAAATATTTTACATCAAAATAACTCTCGCCCGCACCTGCATATACTTGGTTAACCGTCACTAAATATTGAATTGCATGTGACCGGGAGTCTAATCAACATGCATAAGAAGATGTAACATATATAGGACATGGTAATATCCAAATATGGCCTTAAAGGAACCTTATGCTATGCCAGTGCTTTCTCATGTTACTTTAAACCGACAAATTAATTTTCTCTATATATTATGATTCTTTCGCGGTCTTGCGCTTTCTCAACAAAAAAAAAAAAAAAAAAAAAAAAACGACTGGTCTTACCGGAATCCTGAAAGAATAAAACATGTGAAAAGACTATGCATCATTAAGTAGGCGTTTGGACATGTGATTTCATTTTGGATAATTTGGGATTTGAAATCATGATTTCAAAAAATATAAATGTAAAATTTGACTCATACGTTTATATTTTATAAAAAAAGACTCATAACTTGGTAGCTATATTTACCAACCATTTGTATTAAATATTAATCTGCAAGTAGGGCTGAGCATAAATACCGAAAACCGAACCGAACCGAAACTTCAACAAACCGAACCGAACTGAACTAGTTTGGTTCGGTATTTGGTGTCCACCGTAAAAAATCCGAAACCGAAATAACCGAACCGAAGTTTGATAAAACCGAACCGAAAAACTGAACGCGCGCCGAAATTTAATACATTACCCAAAAAACAATTAAAATAGTCCAGGCCCATTAAGTTTAAAGCAAAAAAAAACCCAATTGTAATAAGTCCTCTTTTGCATTTGTATCCCTAATTTTTCACTTCAATTGAGAAAATCAAATATCCTTAACAAAGAAAGGTAACTATGATGTGTCTTTAGGATTAATATATGTCCTTTATGTGTTTTCTTATTATTCTTACGGTATGTATATAACACCTAGTAATCCTATATCATGATTGTAGTTTTCTGTTCTTGTGTATCTTGTTTGTTTGATTTTGATTTCAATTTATCAGTTTTATGTTTTATTGCTTTTGAGAATATGAATTAGTGTCAATGGAATCGCTTCTAATATTATATCCAAAAAACTGAATTGAAAAAATCGAAACCGAACCGAACTTTAAAAAACCGAAACCGAAAGAACCGAACCGAACTATTTTGGTTCGGCGTTCGGTGTCCACCTTCAAAAAACCGAACCCGAAATAGCCAAACCGAAGTTTGATAAAATCGAACCGAAAAACCGAACGCCCACCCCTATCTGCAAGTTGGTAAAACATATTTACCAATCATGTTTACCATGTGGGAGGATTATATTAAAAAGTAGTTACATTACTATTCATGTTAAATTTTTTCCTTTTTATTGAACTAAAGTTTAATCAATTGATGTTGTATTTTTTAGAAAAGCCTCTAGTAACGTATTTTATTATGAACTATAATTTACTAATTTAGTAAGATTGTATAAGAATTGAGAAAATTTTGATGGTTTTCATAACTTATATGATTTTTATATTTATAAAAAATTACAACTTAAGAAATTCAAATTGATTGTCCAAACATGATTTCATCTCCTGAAGCAAACATTTGTCTTGGGATACCAGGGGTAATCCACGAGGAAATTACACGGTTCCCATACAAATGGACTGTTCTTTTATTTTTGTCCTTTAAATGGGCTGGTTTTAAAAATTTATCCTTCTAGAAACTTATATCTAGAAGGCACAAGACATAACTTATGAGATTTATAATGTTTTAATATAAATTTATGCTCCACAAAAAAATTATTTGTCATGAGGGATAAAATTAAAGATCAGCACAAAATAGGGAAAAAGTGCAAATGACTCGAAATCCACTCTCTTGAGTGGGCTGTCTAATTCTCTTGCATAGCCTCAAGTTCCCCTCAGGTCCAAATCCATCCGTCTTTTGGGGTGGTCTTTAAATTTTGCCCTTCGCTAAATCTCATGGTTTCAGGTTCGAACCCCCACACAGTCAAAATTTTAAAAAAAATTAGCAAGACAGAGTTTAAATTTCGCTATGCCCCCATCGGCATACACTTGTTAAGGAATTACCAAACTTATGCCGATGGGGGCATACTTATGCCTTATGGGGCAGGGGCAGACTTTGCCTAAAATTGAAGTATTGGATTTTTAAATTTATAAATCAAACCGAACCAACAAAAATTGAATTTTTCAACCTCGGGTTTTCTTGATTTTTTCGGGTTGTTCGGATTTTTGGAGTTTTTTTCCGGTCAAGTCTTCATACAAAATATATAACTTGTACTTCAAATATTTCTTTAGTACTGGTAAAGTACAACTATCTAATTAAGATATTTATTAATAAATATCACAATAAATATGGCTAATTTATAAGGCATGTAGAAAATGGTCATAATCTATAAGTACAAAGTCATGCTAAAATAAGTACGGCTAATAAGTATTAATTGCATGACTAGATATTAAAGAAAAAAAATACAATTAGGTTATATATTTTCACTTTTCTAAACTAATATAAAACTAACGAATAAATATCAACATTATTGTCATTCCAAGTGTTAGATATAAATTACTTTTGTTAGCATTAGTATTGATTTGAGTTTTATTTGAGTTATAATATCATTGGGCTATAAAACTTATTGTACCATTCAAAATTCTAATTCCAAGCTTGAAATAATATGTTAAAAGACAAAAATTATGAAAAAGTTAAAGAAACATTTATAAATTACGTTATAAATAAATATTTTTATGCATAAAATATGTTTGAAATTTTATATATGTAATGTCGGGTTGATTTGATTCGGTTTGAGCTTTTTTTAGTTAAAATCAAACCAAACCAATAGTGTTCGGGTTTTTCTTTTTAAAATCAAGCCACTAGTTGGGTTTTTTTCGGTTTAATTCGGATTATCGGTTTGGTGCAATTTATCGATTTCCTTTGTACACCCCTTTTGTGCGGAAGCTCATAGCCATACCTGTATGCAAGTATTTATTTCTTTATATTTTGAATTTTAACGGTAATTTACGGTGTGCAGAAGCTGGTAGCAATAAAATTATTCCATCTGGAATTTGTGTTGTGCAACTGGCTAATTTTTACATTTATTTTGTAAAAGGAAAAGGCCAGCATCCTGATATCTTCAATGGCATTCTACATATCTCTACATCACATTCGTTATACAGATCATCAGTGTGGGGCAAGTAAACCTGTTAACCGGTTCGGTTTAACCGGTTAAAACCGGTAACCTGACCGGTTAAACCGGAATCGGAACCGGAACCGGTAGAACCGAATCCGGTTAACCATTTAAAAATTACCGGTCCGGTTCCAATATTTTTGAAATCGGAACCGGACCGGTTAAACCGGTTTAACCGGTGAAATTAAAAAAAAAAATAGTATATATATATATATATATATATATATATATATATATATATATATACTTATATATAAGTATATAAATTATATATAGTATATAACTATATATAGTACTTATAGTTATACATATATATAAGTATATATATACTTATATACATACATAGATATAAGTATATATATATACTTATATACATATATAGTATATATATTAAGTTATACATATATATATAAGTATATAAGTATATATAGTATATATAGTATATAAGTATATATAGTATATATATTAAGTTATACATATATATAAGTATATATAGTATATAGTACATATATATAAGTATATATAGTATATAAGTATATATAGCATATATAGTATATAAGTATAGTACATATATATAAGTATATATATACTTATATACATATATAGTATATATATTAAGTTATACATATATATAAGTATATATATTAAGTTATACATATATATAAGTATATATAGTATATAGTACATATATATAAGTATATATATACTTATATACATATATAGTATATATATTAAGTTATACATATATATAGTATATATATTAAGTATATATAGTATATAAGTATATATAGTGTATATATTAAGTTATACATATATATAAGTACATATATATAAGTATATATAGTATATATATATATATTAAGTTATACATATATATAAGTATATATAGTATATATATATTAAGTTATACATATATATATATGTATATATAAGTTATACATATATATGTATACGAAAAACACTATTCTGTATTGCTGACTTGCTGTTAGCCTGTTAGTCAGTAAATATTTAAACTTTAATTATAAACTTGTATAACATATGTAAATATACCTACAATATACTAATAAATGCTATAATATATATATATATATATATATATATATATATATATATATATATATATATATATATATATAATACAAAAAACAAAACAAAAAAAGGTTTTAACCACTTTGAACCGGACCGGTTCCGGTTTGGGATTTCAAACCGGTAAACCGGAACCTGTTAAGCGGTTCCAGTTTTTAACCGGAAACCGGCCGGTTCCCTAACCGGTTATCGGTCCGGTTCTAGTTGCAACCGGTTGCCACCTTTAGGGGCAAGGATATCTTTTCGGTATAATGATCTTGTCTATAATCAATACACATGGGGGTTCATTTTAAAAAAAAAATGTAGTAAAAAGAATTTCTTTATAAAACTTTAATGTATTTTCAAGTAAAATGCATAACAAAACATAATTATAATATTTAAATATTTTCTTTAAATTACTGTAACTTCAATTATCCAAGATCAGCTTGAAGTGTTAATTATATACATTTTACACAGTGATTAATCTTCTTCATCAGGCATATCACCCCCAAAGAGAAAAGGGAGTGTCTTTTTTCCAAATAAGTCCCTTTTGACTTTAGGTTTTCAAACATTGACACATAAATCAGTTAAGAAATTGAAAAGAATGTTATTTTTCTAATAGCAAATTGTTAGTGGCTATCCTATCCTATTTCTTCCTTCCTAAGCAGTGTTCCTAATAATAATAAAAAATTATGGCTTTTACCATAAACACGTAATAAAGTCTACCCCATGGCGTAATTCTCTATCCACATGACGTCACTATCTCATGATGACGTCATTCCCTCAACATGAAGTCTTTGAAAGTTGAAAGGGTGAGATGACGAGGAATGAACAACTTGCTAATTTGTAATGAAGATGAAGGTCACTCTGGTTGTGAAATGACAAAAATGACCCCTTATAGCATTTGGAAGTAACTTAAAAATACTTCCCTAAAGTATATTTTGAACAGTTTTGTCAAATAGCAATATTCTTTATTGTCAAATATTTAACGAGCTTTATTTGTTTAATAACTTAGCGGAAATGTGGGGGAACACGGAGGAATAAATAATACTCACTCCGTTTCAATTTGTTTATATTGTTTTGACTTGACACAGAGTTGAAGAAAGTAAAAAAACTTTTGAATGTTGTGATCTTAAATTAAAGATGCATAGAATATACCAAAATACTCTTTAATAATCTTATGATTTTAAATATGTCATGTCAAAAAAAGTGTTCTTCTTATACGGACTTAAAAGAAAAATAAGACAAAAACAAATTAAAACAACTACGTGGCGCAGTTTAAAATATGGTCACCTGTGGTAGTGAAGTCAATTTATGTGCTAATATTTAAATTTTGCATTGTCACGAATGGTAGAGATGCACTGTCATCACGGTTATGAAAAGTAGACATATAAAACAGTCCGCCACTTAAATAAGCATTTCCCTCCTTCCCAAAATATATGCTAAATTTTCACTTTTAGAGCGTCAATTCTACTAATCTTTCCAGTTAATTTAATTTAAATTAGACTAATTAAATATTACGAAAAGTACTATTAAAGTTGTAACTCCTCTCATATTAATTTTGGTCAAAATTCATATAGTTTAAATATCGAGAAGCGAAAAATGACACATAGTTTGGGACGGAAGCTGGCGAATAAAATTATCAGTAATATGATGGGGAAAATTACTTACTAATATCAGAAACAAAGTCAAGATTTTTAGTCTATGAATTTTGAAGCACAATCTTTTCGATACTATCCCTCCATGGCCTATAAATACCCCATGAAAACATACATACTGCATGTGTGTGTTTAAACTTGGCCTAATTAAGCATGGAGTTGTCAATAAGTATCCATATATATATTAGGGTGGCAGTAGGATTTGGCTTTGTGTCAGCTGTGTTAGCCATAGCATGGTGGTGCCTGTACAGCACCATACGAAGGCGGCGACACAGCTGTATCGATAGTAATGCCGATGAGCCAGAAGCTGCCGTAAACCCTTCCATTGACATCCAACTTTCAAGCTCGTTTGGATGAAGTTATCTTATCGGTAAGCAAAGCAATATTCATTCTAGGTTTGTTTAATTTTCTGCATGGTCTTGCATGAGGGCTAATAATTAAATACTTTTCTCCTTCATGAGATTGCCATGAAATTTATGTAAATATTTTTAGTGAATATGATAAATCTATAAATTTTTCCATCAAGTGATAATGGAAAATTTCTACTAAGAAAGCAAGAATTAGAACTTGATCTTTCGAACCAGGAAGAGAATGAGAAGAGTGGAGAAAAGTTTTATCTCTGAAGTAACTTATTAGATAAAGAAAGTTTTTGTAACGCTAGAATTACATTCACAATATAATGCAAGATAACTCGTAATTAAACAGAATTGGTGGTTTCAAAATTATGAAATAATTCAACCGGCCTTCATTTAGTAGACACCTTTCATTTACATACTTGTTGCTGCTCCTCTATTTTAATTTGTTTGTCTTAATTTGACTTATCACGAAGTTTAAGAAATAATTTTTATTTTTTTATTTTGTGGTCTTAAAATAAAAATGAATAATGTACCAAAATGTCAATGGAATCTTGTGGTTATGATATGTAGGATATTAGGTGTAAAGAGTTACTACTAAATATAAAAAACAGTAGCATTCTTTTTTAGACAGACTAAAAATGAAAGTAAAACAAACAAATTAAAATGGAGGGAGTGCTAATTATATTTAAATAAAATTTCTAACATAAATCACTGGCACCACCACCATGCACCAAACTCCACGATCACCATCTTATTATTTACTAGTCGCCTCCACTACCTTACTATTCCATCCGTTTCAATACTTATCATGCTCCTCTTTTCAAGGGTCAAATTATATGAATTTTGATCTTATATAGTTTTGAAATATCTAAATTTTGATTTTAAAATATCGAATTAATCTAAATTTAATTTAACTTTAAAAATTAATTAAATTCACCCTCGAGAAGCTTTTCGAAACATGATAAGTATTTTAAGAGGAGGGAGTACATTACAAGTCACCACCACCTTCATGAAATTTCGTTTGGATATAAAGTTCATCTGATCAAATAAAAGTTGATGTGAGTGAAAAACATATGGGAGTGCTATGTTGCAAAGAAGGGAGTGCATGGTGGTGTTTCAGTGTGAAATAGTTATTTCTCTTATTTTTCAGGTTATTAATTTCACTCGCAATTCATATTAATCAAAATGATTTGGATATAAAAGGTGAATGCGTTATCTTGTGCTTCTGGTTAAATTATTAATTGATGCTCCAATGCTTATGAATGAACATTATTTTCTGATAAACTATCTTTTTCGTATGTCGGATACAAAACACCTCAGCTTTAAAACATGTCAATGTTTACATGCGATTTCTATTAGTATTATGGACTAGGTGTATTTTTTCTTTTTAAGATAGAAAGTAGTAGTATACAATTTTCATTAAAGGGAAGACCTTATAATTGATACGACTTAAGAGGAAAATTAGGTAATCATGATCCTTACCTTTCGGACGTGTGAATATGCGTCGTCATTTACATTTGACATAGTCAATGGGGGTACTGTATAACCTAAATTACCCTTCTCTTTTTTATATTTCTCAATGAAACATATACTATTAATCTTTTTCCTTATTAATCCCTGAAAACTATTTTTCTGACTAAACCAAGGTCTGAAGTGCATTAGATAAAGTAAATTGGATATTCTTTTTCATTCATGGGTGAATTTTCAAGCAGTGCAATAAGTAAATTAAAGCAATGAAATTATTTTAATCTTGAATTAGGCTCTAGTATTCTATATTTTTATAATTATTTTTTATTTTTTTATTTTTTTTCTTCATAGGCATATATAGTCTTCTTTTTAATTTATTAGAATTGGAATATTTTTATTTAGTGAGAAATTAGACATAGATCTTCAAGATTTCCAAGGACTCATAAATGATTCAAATAATTGCATCCTAGTTAATGGATTAATTTTGGCACAAATTGAGAGGTTTAATAGTAAAAAAAATGGGACCACTTAGAATTGGTGACTTAGAATTTCCAAAGGATAAATGCTAAAGACAGTTTCTACTGCAAATTATATTAAAAAATTGGCAAATAGGAAAAGACACGAAAGAAGATAGTTAGTTTAATTGATATATTCAATAAGATAAAAAAGATTTGAAGAAGATTGAAGAACTGAGTTTGAATTTTGAATATGATTTTCGTGAAAAAGTAAGACTGAGGGAATGTTTCGTATGGAGGAAAATATTTGTTTAGGAAAATAAGATTCTTAAAATTGAGAATGAGGAAAATATGACTTCCTTAATGGAAGTAGGGAAAAAAAGTCACACAAGTGACATTTCATATTAATTGTCTCCTCCCGACCCTCGAACTCACCCCCACCACCAACCCACCGTTTAACCCCACCCAACTACCCCACACCACTGCCACCACACACCCCACCGCCACCCCACATTTTGAAAAATATTTTCCTCTAACCAACCGAACATGAGAAATTAAGTAATAAATTCACTTATTTTCTAGGAAATATTTTCCAGGGAAAACATTTTCCTCCATACCGACCACATCCAGTGTGTTGTTTAGACTTGTTGGAAATAACTTAAGGTGGTTGTCTAAAAAAACTGGATTCATTTGGTGGAGATTTAGATAGATTATGAACAAGAATTGCAACTTAAAATCGCAAAAAAAGTTTATCTATGTAATTCGTGATATGTTATACACTTTTACACATTTTTATACACTATTATATACTTTTATACAAGGTAGATACATTGCTTGTATAGGTGTATAAATATTATATAATAGCATATAAATGTCATTGCAAAGAAAACGTTAATTATGCGAAAGTGAAAATATGATTATGAATGTAATTTTTTTTGTATTAAACTATATATTTCTCAAAAAATTCCATTACTTATGCACGTAGTATTCATAACAATTTGTGCAGACATGTATAAATATCCCCTTCTGAATCGATTTTCCTTTTGGTCCTACAGTTTTGTGGCACAGGGACATGGAAACATCTATGAAGCTACATCAGCAAAATAAGTGAAGATAGTTTGTTTAATTTAATGTTGGCCAAGTGTTGTGTGTGATCACTTGTGTTTATAACAGATTGTTTGGATGTTTTTTTTCAATCTATTTTATTGTATCATGTTGTTATATAATGTGTATTTTGATTGTTATTAAAATTTTATTATTGTGTTGTTAAATTCGTTATTATATAATAATAAAAATGTGTCATTTTATGGAACAATCAATTTAGTGTGCTCGCGTTGTTACCTTGTATTTTTCTCATATGATCTTTCCCTTACTTTTTATTTAATACTAATGATATTTTACCTTTCACCCTACTTTTAATTTTTTAATAGTAACTATCCCAATACCCTACATTTTCTTTGTAATATTCTAAGATTATAATTGAGATTACTATATAGTGTATGACATTATCAACAACGGAAAACAATATAATTTATCCAAACATTGTATTAATCAAATCAATACAATGCATTACGACACAATATACTATGAAACAATATGTAACAACCATCCAAACAATCTGTCAAGTGTTGGGCTAAACCAGTTTAAATATACGTCTAATATCGTATGATGTTGTCCGATTTGGATCAAGCTTGTACGTTTTTTCAAAAAGTTTCACACCGTTAAAGGTAGTTCTCCATTTTATAGTAGTTTCACAATTTTTTTAGTTTTCAACCACCATTATGAGACTTTGTTCGGACACCTGACAGTAAAAACCAAGAAAAATATAATGAGCCTTACTCGTTTAGTTTTTTAAGCCTTTTTATACTTCTTCCGTTTCAATTTGTTTGTGTTACCACTACAAGAAAAAATATATGTGGCAACAAAAAAAAAAATTGTTGCCATAGATTGATTATTGTTGCAAAAAGTACTTTTGGCAATAATTTTTTTTTTTTGTTGTATGAACTTTTCCCAGCGGCTGTTATTGCAACAACGTGCAACAATTTTTTTTTTTTGTTGCCAAGAGTACTTTTTGCAACAATAATCTATATTATGGCAACAAAATTAAATTCTTTGGCAACAAAAAAATCATTTGCCAACAATAAAACTAAGTTGTTGCCAAATATAAAACTTTTTGTTGCGATATTTATATTTTCTTGTAGTGTACTCTCCTTTTTAGTCCATTTAAAAAAGAATACATCTTATCTTATATTGGAAATCGGTTCGAAATGGATAATTTCAATTGAATTGGGTGAGTTTGGTCGATTTGGGGGAATCCATCCAATTGAGGGACAAATGTGTTAAAGTTTGGCAATGGTAGGGATATGATTTGCACGAGAGTATAACGAGTGACAAACTTAACTACTAAATGAAAGTTGTGGGGTATCTTTTACCGTTGGTTAAAAAATACCCTTCTTTTACCCAGTGGATCAAATTTGCTGCGCTTTCCACTATTGGATAAAAAATATCCTTAACTAACTAGAAACGACTCAATAATGCTCTCCTTCCACCAAGCAATCGAGTGAATTTACCTTTATCTTTACTTTCAAGCTTAAAATTACCTATCCATTAAAGAGACAATTATATGACATTAGTTAAATATTGAAATTACTTTTTATCACATTAAACTAATTGAACTTTAAACACTGACAATATAATCATGCATTAAATTTTATCTATTATAACAACAAAGCGTACCCATTAACTGTTTGAACTGAAGATAAAAGTTCATCAACAGAGTTGGACTTCATAGAGCGTAAGGTAGAGAACTAAATGAAAACAAATCAAGTCCCTTTGCTAAATCCGTGTCTTGGGTATATAGAGGCTAGTTTTCACAGAAGGCACATACGATTATTATTAAAAAAAAAAAAAAAAACAGGGCAGTTCTATACACTAAGCTCTCGCTGTGTATGGAGTTCAAGAAATGATCGAATCACAAGGGTCTATTGTACGCAGCTTTACTCTGCATTTCTGGAAGAGACAACATACGGTTATTATGACAAACTGATAAATAAAGAGGAGATGATCAAAGAACCAGGACAAACAGAACAATTCACTAGTTTTCAGGATCCTTTCGAACCCAGACATTGAAGAAACTTGATATATATAGTAGTAATTACTAATTTAAACACGTAATTTATCACTTAGTTGCGTTAATCTATAATGGATTTGTATGTTAGGGGAAATTTTTCTAAAATTAGTTGTGTGAGATTCCTTTCTATGAGACAAAAAAGTGTGAAACACATGTTGAAACTTTTCTGGGTTGGGTCATGATGAATCGGGTTCTTTTGAGTTGGATCAGAATTTTATGTGAACCAATAAACAAAGGCGATGTGTTTAATTAAAATCTAATTAAATGTCATATAGTTCTGACGTTAACGGAAGGACAATTTAAGCCTGAAAATAACGTTAGCAGCAAATTTCACCCAATAGGTGGAATGAAGACATTTTTAACCCGTTTCTAATACGTTCAGGATATTGTTGATTCAATAGGTGAAGTATGGATAAATTAGATCCAATAAGCCGGAAAAAGGGTATTTTTTTTAAGTCATTGCCGATACGTTTAAGGGTAATTTTAACTCTTTTCGGTTAATATAATGCTGTTATTTAACAGAGATACTCTTGCGAAAATCTTTAAGGATGAAACAACAACAACAACAGCCCAGTGAAATCCCACATCTTGGGGTCTGGGGAGGGTATAATGTACGCAGACCTTACTCCTACCAAGGTAGGATGGCTGTTTCCGAGAGACCCTCGGCTCAATAGAAGCATAAAAAGGGGGTCAGATAAGGTTAAAAGATTTAAAACGATATTGCAATGAAATAATGCAAGCGACACAGTAAAACAGGATAATCAAGGAATTCAAAGCGATATGGAAATGCAAATCACGAAAGCGGCACAGATAAAATAGAGTAATCAAAGTACAGAAAGTAGCAAATAATAACATAAATCAAAGCACAAGAAATTATAATGCGCTAATGCGCCTACTAATAAGGAAAGATAACGAGACTTATATACTAGCCTTCTACCCTAATGTGGGTCCTCCACACCTTCCTATCTAAGGTCATGTCCTCGGTAAGCTGTAACTGCGTCATGTCCTGTCTAATCACCTCTCCCCAATATTTCTTTGGCCTACCCCTACCTCTTCTGAAACCATCCATGGCTAACCTCTCACACCTCCGCACTGGGGCATCTATGTCTCTCCTCTTCACATGCCCAAACCATCTCAGTCGCATTTCCCGCATCTTGTCTTCCACCGAGGCCACTCCCACCTTATCCCGAATAGCCTCATTTCTAATCCTGTCGCTCCTAGTGTGCCCACACATCCATCACAACATTCTCATCTCGGCAACTTTCATCTTTTGAACGTGAGAGATCTTAACTGGCCAACACTCCGCCCCATACAACATAGCCGGTCTAACCACCACTCTGTAGAACTTGCCCTTCAGTTGTGGTGGCACCTTCTTGTCACATAGCACTCCTAAAGCTAGCCTCCATTTCATCCACCCTACCCCAATACGATGTGTGACATCATCGTCAATCTCCCCGCTGCCTTGCATGATAGACCCAAGGTACTTGAAACTACTTTTCTTTTGGATGGCCTGAGCACCAAGCCTAACTTCCACGCCAACTTCCTGGGGTGTCTCACTGAACTTACACTCTAAGTACTCTGTCTTGGTCCTACTCAGCTTAAATCCTTTAGACTCCAAGGTATGTCTCCAATCCTCCAGCTTAGCGTTAACTCCGCTACGAGTCTCATCGATCAGGACTATGTCGTCCGCGAAAAGCATACACCATGGCACCTCACCTTGAATTTGTCGCGTCAATCTATCCATCACCAAGGCAAATAAAAACGGACTAAGAGCTGATCCTTGATGCAACCCTATCACAACTGGAAAGTGCTCTGAGTCCCCTCCTACTGTCCTTACTCTAGTTTTGGCTTCCTCATACATGTCCTTGATCACCCTAATGTATGCTACAGGTACACCTTTAGCCTCCAAACATCTCCATAGGATTTCTCTTGGAACTTTATCGTAAGCCTTTTCTAGGTCGATGAATACCATATGCAAGTCCCTCTTCCTCTCCCTATACTGCTCCACCAGTCTCCTCACAAGATGAATGACTTCTGTAGTTGAGCGTCCCGGCATAAATCCGAACTGGTTCTCTGAAATAGACACGTCTCTCCTCACCCTCATCTCCACCACTCTTTCCCACACTTTCAATCTTTAAGGATGAAAGTATTAAAAAAAATAAAAGAAATGAGAGCACGGGTGCCCAATAGGTGGATCTCACAGAAGCAGCTGTAATGCCTTTTTGATCATTAGAAAAAGCGCAAACATTTGTTGGACTTAGAAATCTAATAAAACGGAACAAAACTTTATTTGTGTTTGACATTTACATTAATTACCTGTTATATATGTGATATAACAGGTACTAATATGTATGTATGTATGTGAGTGTGTACACACACTTGATGATGTAATATTAAAATATCAATCATAAAAAGTAACATTGAATTTTGTGATATATTCATAAAAGGATTATTCTACTTTTAAATATGAACTTAAATAAAAATCTATAAATACCTAGGTTAAAAAATAAATTTTATACAATATAAAAAGGTATTACATAGATGGAAGATTGAAAATGTCAAGGATGACATTGCATAGGATAAAGAGGGGTGACTATTGTTCAAAGTTGGGGGAGAAGTTTGATTTTTAAAGCAAAATTGGGGGTAAAAATGATTTTCACCCCATATAATAACATAATAATTCTATAAACGATTCTAAGCCCCCGTTTGGTCATAAGAATTATTCACTTTATTCCGATTTTTTTTTTCACTTTTTTCCAGAATCAGTGTTTGGCCATGAGAATTCCGAATACAACTTGAAGTTGTATTCCGGAATACCAAAAACTCAAAAAACTTGTTTTTAAAAAAAAAATCACTTTTTTCACATTTTTACAACTACATTTCACCAAAAACTACAATTTCAAAAATATGACCAAACACAACTCCAACTCCAAAATTAAAAAAAAAAAAGTGATTTTTTTTTTTGATATCTATAAACAAACGGGGCCTTAAATCTCTTCTTCAGCTAATAATATGGTAGTTGGAACTCTGTACTTGCACCTCACATTTGAGAATAGTGGCAACCCGGTGAGAAATGGCGAAAATCATTTTCACCCCCCAACTTTGCTTTAAAAATCAAACTCCTCCCCTAACTTTGAACAACAGACGTTCTTCCCCCCTTTATCCTATGTAACGTCTATTTCTGTAACACCTCGTATCTTTAACGTAAGCTTTGACCATGATCCAAGACTTAGAAAATCAGATAAAGAATGTGGGAGTTGGAATTTCCCTGTTCCATTGTAGGATGGGAGTTTACGCCCATGAACAGTGACCGTATTTCAGTTTACGGTCCGTATTTCAACTCGTAAACTGAAACCAAGGATTTCTGAGCATTCTGGAATTTGGCATTTGGATGTCAAATGGTTAAATACAGACCTTATTTCAAAACTTATTTGGAATTTGGGAAAACTTCCTTCATGAAAGTTATAGAGCTTTGAAATACCTTTCCAACGGTATATTATGGGGGTCAAACGGACATCTGTGCAAAGAGTTATGGCCATTTTACTGAAGAGATGCAGTGCAGTCCGTATTTCAAAATACGGCCCGTATTTTGAAATACGGCCAGTATTTAACTGGGCCAAAATTTTAATTTTTCAAGAACAGTATATATTCGTCCGTACCAGTTCAAATAATTATTTTTCATTCCTTCAAGCCCTAGAACGACCTCCTACCCTCTTCCATCATCAAGAACATCAAGGTAAGCCTACTCTAATTATTCCAACTCAATTCTAATACCTATCCTTGTAATCTAAACAAGAAATCATCATTCCAAAACTAGGGTTTTCAAGAAAACCCATCTCAAGGTTCAAGAATTCAAGATTTTGGAAATTTTCTTCAAAGCTCAAGTCTTTAATTCAAGTTTTGGAGCAATTAAGGTATGTAGAACTTCCATCCACATGTGGGAATCTCTACGTTCTTCCCCATGCTCCGTTTCTTGATATCCATGAAGTTCAAACCCTAGGGCATTAAACCCAACATATTGGTAGCCCGTATTTATGTACATGAATTTTGTATCTATATTCGTTATTGTATTCCTAATCTTCCATTACGGTTATTAGGAACCCTAGCTTAATCCATGAATCATGAATTCTTCCTCATGTGTCCTCATTATGTTTATATGAAACTTTTATGATTTTATGTAGCAAGTTACAAGCATGTTTTCAAGTCAATTATATATATATAATTATGAACTATTGTTATTACTCATGAATCAAGAACATGTTTTGCAAGACTATGACAACTACAAGTTATTTCATGAAACCATGTTTACAAGATATTTCATGAAACCATGTTACAAGTTATTTCGTGAAATCATGATTACAAGTTATTTCACGAAAATCATGGGCTTCTTAGCCAACTATATCATGTTCATGTTTTTGGGAATTGCTTAGTTAACCGAGAAGGCTCAGATACCCTGAAACTACGTTGCCACCGTAGGATAAAGGTTGTCAGCAATGAGGCAACACCTTCATTATGCAGTTTGGATCCTTACATGCTTATTATTACTTAAATCTCATATCCCTGGCAAGGTTGTGAGTGTTCTGCTGGTAGGACGCAAGTACCAGACCATGTTGTCGGTTATACTATAACATTCCCCACGTTATAAGTAGTTTTACATACAAGTATTTCTATTGATTTACTGTTTTAAGACTTTACTCACGTTTCATGCTCATGTTCAAGTTACATTCAGTTTTAGTTCATATCCTATATCTATGTTGTGCCATATTTTTCATTTCAGCAGGTTTTACATACTAGTACTATTCACCATGTACTAACGTCCCTTTTGCCCGGGGCACTTCACGGTGCAGCTACCGATTTTCAGGAGCATACATTTGCGCAGTAGGATCACTTCAGATATCAGCTTATTGGTGAGCCCCACTTCTCTCGGGGTTCAACATGGAGTTTGCATTAGTATTCAGTTTATGATAGTCCAGGGCCATGTCCTGGTAGTTAGTATTCAGACATGTTTTAGAGGTTTCATAGACAGATGTTAGTTCACAGAGTCAGTTGTGCTTTCATGTTTGCAGACTATTATGTTTTCATGATATTTCATGCTATGAGATAATTTCAAGACTTTATTCCGCAAATTACATTTTCATGATTTATTTAACTTGCATCATATAGATTATATTGTTTTAATGCCCATGTTGACAAGCAAGCCATGAGGTTCGCTCGGACACATGCAAGCAAGACCCGAGTGCCGTGTTACGCTCAGGCCATGGTTCGGGGCGTGACAATTTCACCCTTATTATATTCAATCCTCCGTTTACACAATATATATTTGTATTATATGTTATATATTTTTTTAACATAGTTATTATAGATTCTTATTTAAGTTCATTAACATTATAAGTCGAATAGTACTTTTATGAATTTGACACAAAAGCTAATGTTATTTTATGATTGTCATTTCAATATTGCGTGTGCATATTTAAGTTTCACTTCTCCCTTGTTCTCTATTGTCTATATAAATAAATAAGTTTTTGATTGTCATTAATGCAATATTTCTTGAATTATAATTTAAAATTCATTTTAATATAAATATATAATTTTTAAAAATTTATCTCTATTTTTATTAAGTTTTTTATTTTGTATTACCTTCATTGAAATATATTTATAAAGTTATTATTACATCTTATTTTCACTTGTATAAATAGATATTAGAGTTTTGGTTAATATTGATAAAATAATTTTTTTATTCTGCTAATTTACTTTATTATAAAATATCATTAGTTTATATACTCAATTAGTATTTCTCACTTTTTTTCGCTTGTAAGATAATATTTGTTTTTCATAGGATGTTTGTTAAATATTTTTTTAAAAATAAAATCATTATTTTAAAGAATTAAAAAAAAACGACAAAAGTTGCTAATGTAAGGGTAAATTAGCCATTTAAAATATTCAATTAGGATGGGTTTTTTTTTGGGGGTGGGTTCTATTATTAAAGTGGAGAAGGGAGTTTGATTTTTAAAACAAAATTAGGGGGTGTACGTGATTTTCACCCCAATGAGAAAAGTGAAAGAGAGTGGAGGGAGAGCGATAAAAGGTAAAAATCACATTCCTTATTACGGATATTGAATGAAAGAATAATAAATTAATATTATATTATGTTACTCCCTCCATTTCATAATAAGTGACTTTTTAGGCTTTTCATAATAAGTGAAATTGTTCTTCTTCTTTAAAAATGATCCTTATTTACATAATCAAGAATCATTAAACTTTTTTTTTCTAGACATTTAATTAGGGGTAAATTAGTAAAAACACTCCTAATTTTTTAGGAGTGAGCACTTTGTTAAAGGTTGTGCATAATTCTAAAAAATCACTTATTATGAAATGGTGAGAGTACTTAGTAGTAGTATTTCGAGGTATATGTCGTAAATTTCTCTTTTCCTATCTACTTATAACATCGCGACTTCCTTTCGGCCCTTTACTGAGAACATTTGTCTCATTCAGAAACTGAACATAAGATAAACAAGAAGTTTCTGTTGATTATAAAAAGATTTTTCAACCAGAAATATATATATGACATGACATACACTTGAGGATAATGAAAACTCAAATATCAAATAAATACGGCACTGGTACAACAATATTATGAACAAACGATCTTGTTATATATTTAGCTGATGCAGCTTCAGAGCTGTTTCGTCGTCCCTGTGCACAAAAGATTTGGGCCAAAAAGGAAATTCAGTTCGAAATGCGTACGTAATTTGTACATATGCAATTAGTCACTATAAACAATTGAAGTATGCATGCTTTATTAAGATATTAGCTAATCTTGATGTCACAATAGTTATATTGCCAATGCGTGTGCTAATGCAAAATAATAATAATAATAATAATAATAATAATAATAATAATAATAATAAAAAAAAAAAAAAAATTCTGATAAATCTCTAAAATTTTCGATTCTGATTGTCTTTGTTTCTTTACTGATCAGAAGATTTTATTTTGATTTTTGTGAATGAAAAGATTATAGGAATTTGAAAGAGGAGAGGAAGTAGTAGTGATTATAAGTTTATTTATTCATTCTGTGTGTCATTGAAGCTTCATAGATGAGCTATGTAATATTTTGAATTATTGATATCATGTCCTGACCTTTATATATATATATATATATATATATATATATATATATATATATATAATTGGATTATGGTACATGGGTATGAAGTAATTAAGTAGACATGATTATACTAAATCAGTTTGCTCGTTACAAATTGACAAGCATCGGATAGCGTGTCATATCCCTATCCCATTTTGGAGCGTGACAATATATTAGACAAGAAAAAAAAGAAGAAGGGCAAATCCTTGTTGGATCTTTAAAACGTTCCACATCATGAACAATATGTTATTTGTTCATTTTAGGGCTTTCACTGTTTGGAGAATCGAAGGTGAATAGTTCTTTTCAGTTTAAAACTCAAGTTTATCTATATTAGAACATACGCAAATTAAGAGATAACCTGATGAGGTAGTATTTTATCGTAGTTTTCTTTCCTGATGAGGTATCAAATTTGCGTATGTTATAAAATACGATAATATTACTCACTCGGGTTAATCTCTGATGAGGGTTAAAATCTGATTTCAATCATAGATAAACATGCATGATCACCTCCTTAATTTGATGAGTTTCACATTACTCACTGATGCAAAAAAAATTAAAACAGCTCATACACTCTTGCTAATGAAAGAATTACCTTTCTGTATGTGTTTATCACACATGCAGCCCAAGAATTACCTTTCTGTATGTGTTTACGTACCTTTTAGATTTTGATTTACAAGGTAGGGGTCTATATATCCAAACTAACAAGCTAGATTAATGAATCAACGCTTCACTTACCTGGGCATGAATTTTGAGCATATTAGCATTCATATTGCATGTCATCGTAAGAGCCTGAATTATAAGCAGCAGGGATTTGGATGGTGGCAGATGGTGGTGATGGCAAAAAATCATCGGAAGTAATAATACAACCGCGTATGATTTTGTACAAGCAACACCATGCCATGGCTAGCATAATAGATATAAAACCAAAGCAGAGACCTACTTTGATGGTAATGTAGATGTTAAACTCCATCATAATTTGTATTATGAACTAAACGTAATAGTGCTAAATAGCTCAACTAGAGACGCGTTACGTTTTATAAATGGAAGTTTAGAGAAAAAGGTATTGTAATATTAACACTGACTTTAACTTTTAATACTTTAACTTTTATTATGCAGCCTTTTCGGAAATGTTATTCACCAACCACTCCATTCTCTTTTGCAATCATTTCAAGTGGACCCAGGTCAACTTCTGGGCTATCTCGGATTGTTAGTAGGTCCCACATTTTTTTTTTGGGAGAGAATTGCAACCAGCAAGAAAGTTAATAGAAGTATACGGAGGTCGAGGATTAAGATGTAGAAGATTAGTCAGTAGTTCTAAGTTATCTCCTTGCATACCATGACATTAGTATTAGTTTGATAGTTTCTTATCTTTCGATTTCTATTACTACTTGGTGTTCCTTTGCTTCGGTTATTGCGTTGTTCTACTGTTGTTAATGCTCTTTTTTTTTTTAATGTAATGCAATGATTCCTCTTATTTGCTATGTTTGTTTTAATTCTACATTTTATTTTTAATACGACTTTGATATGAGCTACTTGAGCCGAGCTAGGGACTTTTGGGAACAACCTCTCTGACTTCACGAGATAGAGGTAAGGTTTGCATATACTCCACCCTCTTTAAATTCCACTTGTGGGATTACAACTGGGTATGTTGTTGTTGTTCTAAGAATGAAAATATGTATGGAAATTCATCTATTAGTTTTATTTTTTTAGTGTCAATTTATGTGAAGGTGTTTGACTGACAATGAAATTTAAGAATGAAAGGATGACGTTTGAAACTTGGTCTAAAATAAACCATAGATATTTATGTGGTTATAAAACATCGTATTAAAAATAAATGAAAAGTTTAAAATTAAACAATTATTCTAAATTTAGAAAAATATCATTTTTTTTTAACTGACTAAATGAAAAGAGCGTTACTTAAAATGGGATAGATGAAATATTAATCATAGGTTTCAAATCACCGCATAAATAAAAAAACGGAAAAGGTCCAAAAATACCCCTGAACTATTGAAAAAGGCTCATAAATACCCTCCTTCCACCTTTTGGTCTAAAAATACCCTTCCATCCACCTTTTAGGTCTAAAAATACCTTAAGGTTTGTTTTTGGCTCAAATATACCCCTCAAACTAACAAGTTAAAATTAACTCTTTTAAAAAGCCAAATGGCAATTTGTAATTGGTCAATAATAAAATTCCGTAATTTAAAAAAAAAATCCAAATTTAAAAAAAAAACATTGCCAATAATAAATTTCCAGTAATTTAAAATTCCAGATTTTAAAAAAAAATTGCCAATAATAAAATTCCGTAATTTACATATTTTTTTAAAAAAAAATTGTGTGGAAACTTAAAAATTTAAAAATATGAACGAAACTGTTTTTTTTTTTTGCATTTCGTGAATTAATCAACGAAATATGTTTTTTTTTTTGCATTTCGTGAATAAAAAAACGAAATAGGAAATTATAATTTTTTTTTGCATTTCGTGTATTAAAAAACGAAATAGGATAAAAAAAAATTATTTTCGTTCATATAAAAACGAAATTGGAAAATTGGACAAAATATATTTTCCAATTTTGTTTTTATATGAACAAAATTAACTGACTAAATGAAAAGAGCGTTACTTAAAATGGGATAGATGAAATATTAATCATAGGTTTCAAATCACCGCATAAATAAAAGAATAAACTTCTTCTATACAACTAAAGTATTACATATTTGTTATAATTAAAGAACTGAATATTTTAATAAATCAGATATTAGATCACGTTTATAACTAAACAATTAATTTTAAAAAAAATATTGTTGCAGTAGGTAGATGCAACTCACACCCCCAACGTCCAACACTAACTTCCCCCCTCGTTCTTTTCTCCCTCAAACCTCGTCAACAACATATTATTTTAATGAAAAAGCAGGAATTTGTTGGATGCCTTTTCATTAAAATATGTTGTTGACGAGGTTTGAGAGAAGAACTAAACTGCTTTTAACCTCCAAATAGAATAGATTAGTATTCCTTTTTGCCAACGTTGGCCCAATTAAGGACTTGTGCAAACAATATGGGACGACTCGGTCGTTGCATCTACGAAACATTGGTTGAAGGCCTTTCACACATGCCCTTCTTTAGGGTGCTTTTGTACGAAGGAAATGTTTTTTTTTTCTTTTTCTAAAAACAAAAAAGTGATTTTTTTTTTTTATGTTCAGTAAGTACTCAAAAATAGAGATAATAATAAAAAAAACACATCTTGAGTCACCTTTTTGTGAGTTTTCTATCTGAACTATCAGGTTTTTGCGTGTCCTATCTAAACTATCACTAGCTTTTAATCAAAACACACCTCAACTTGTATATGATGGTGTGTGAGGTGGTGTACATTCTCTATTTTTTTAAAAGAAAAAATGGGGCTAAATGGGATAACTAAACGAACTAATTGAAAATTTAAAAAAAAATAAGAAATAATGGTAAAAAACACATCTATAATCATTTTTGCGAGTTTCCAGTACCATCAGATAGTAGTCGAAGTGTGTTTTGACAAAAACTGTTGGTGATACTTCAGGTAGGAAACGCACTTGATAGTTCAGGTGTGTTTTGATAAATAATTGATAATAGTTCAGGTAGGAAATGCAAACACTTGATAGTTCAGGTAGGAAAATCACTTGATACTTGAGATGTGTTTTTAACCATTATCTCCAAAATATATCATCCCAATAACATTTGTATATAATTTAGACTAATACTTTAGTTTGGGGGTAGGGGTGTTTGAGATGGTAGAATGAGGCCTGTGGGCCGGAGTTGGAGGAGATAATTAATGTGAAATGTCACTCTAAAACTTGTTTTCCTATTTTTATTCGGGAATCATTTTTCTTATTTTTAAAATACTTATTTTCCTAGAAAAAATATTTTTCAAAACTTTTAAACAACCAAACATAAAAAAATTAAAAAACACACCGTTTATTCATTCTCGAAATCCATTTAAATTTATGTGATGTTTGATCTCTCACAAAATTTAAGAAGGTAACACAACTAAAAACACATTCAAACCAGATTTGATTTTCGACCAGCTGAAAAATCGAACGAACCGGTCGACTTCTGCAAAAGTAATAATATTATACTCTCTCCGTTCACTTTTACTTGTCCACTTTTGATTGTGCACGCTATTTAAGAATTAATAAATGAAGTATGTATTTTACTGTAATACCCATATTAATTGGTGTATAATTGTATTGGAGCTGAGAAAATGATTTGAAATAAGTAATAAATGCTAAGGGTAAAACAGGGAAAACAAATTACTATTTTTCTCTTGATATGCGAAAGTGAACAAGTAAAAATGAAAGTTTATTTTTGGAATAATGGACAAGTAAAAATGAACGGAGGGAGTATTTCTTTGAAGAAACCGACTAAATTCATTATTTGTCTATAGGAATACTGAATGAAAAGATGCGAAAATACCACGCATCATTAAAGCAAACATTTTTCTTAAATACCAGGGGAAAGAGGAGCAAATCTGTTGAGAACGGACACACAATTTTATGTAATTGAAAAATAATAAATTAATAATGAGGAGATCGAATGTCGCCCCATAGAGATTTATAACTAACTATTTTCTACTAATTTATGGAGTATCAAACTAAAGTGAACTATTTATTCAACTTGTCTCCCAAAATTGATTGTGTATAATTAGTTACTGCAAAAATCATAAAGCCAGCAATATAAATAAAATAAATAGGTAGCTGTTGAGTTCTTCACTTAAACGGACAAATTAATTTGCTCTGAGATATCAATTAATAGGATTAATATCGCTCGCAAGAATCTTCCAATAGTCCTATAGGAATCTCTCCATTTCCCCAGTGCACCCCTGAATGTATTACACGTGTCCCTTTCAAAATATAAGGGATAAGATTTGCTTGAGTTAATCCCACCCTTTAACCCAGGTTAATAGGAGTATTAGCGTTCTCTCTCATCTCCACTCTTCCCATCGGCTGTCAACAATCAAAACACCCGCCATCGAAAGGTTTGGGAGCATTAGGGGACAGTGGCGGAGCCACATAGAGCCGATGTTCATCCGAACTCCCTTGGTGGAAAAAAAAATGTTGTTTTTATTAAGTTAAAATTATTTTTTATGTATATATAGAGTCTGTTTGGATGGGCTTATGTCTATAAGCTGCAAACAGCTTATAAGCTAAAAAAAATAAGTTGGGTAGTCTAACTTATTTTTTTTGGCTTATAAGCTGTTTTCAGCTTATAAACTGCTTTAGATAAGCTAAATCAAATGGGCCCAATTATTTTTTTGAGCTTATTTTAAGCACAAAATGACTTTAAGCTGGCCAACCAAACACTCAAAAAAACTGAAAATAACTTATAAGTAACTTATAAGCAACTTATAAGTCAATCCAAACGGGCTCATAGTAGATGTTGAACCACCTTAAGCTACTTCGTATGTTTACTTTTTTATATTTTGAGCCCCTCGGTGGAAATCTTGACTCCGCCACTGTTAGGAGAGATGAGAGAGAATGCTAATACTCCTATTAACCTGGGTTAAAGGGCGGGGGTTAACTCAAGCAAGTCTTATCCCTTAAATTTTGAAAGGGAAACATGTAATACATTCAAGGGTGCACCGGAGAAATGGAGAGATGACTCACCGGAAAGAAGCCAAATCCGGGAATAAAAGTACTGCATGCATATACTCGCATGGTAGCTAAATATTGAATTGCATGTAATAAGGAGTCTAACCTTCATGATCTCTCTGTTATAGCATAGGAAGATATAGCATGTGTAAAACAATTTTTCTCCACATGCTAATTAAGGTCAATAACTCAAACATCCACGTAACTTAGGATTTGTAACGTATGTGCTGTTTTGCGATTTACATTATATATATATATAATAAGTGGGAATGAAAAAATTTTGTAGTCATTGGTTCCATTTGAACTATCTGGTTGTGGACTTAGTTAACCAAAAGGATATGTTTTTACAAAATACCCTTATAGCTTCTACACGTGTTGCCTTTTTCTTTCTATTCCCACTTTTTGCATTGGTTGTCTTTATTTTAAGTCCACTCCACGGGCTACTACATTTAATCTAAGATAAATAATTTTTATATGATCAAAAAGGTTTTAACAGTTCCATTTTTTTCAATTTAGCCTTACTTTTTGATAAATGAATTTTTACATAACCAATAATACATATTAGATCGTTTCTATTTTTTAATTATGGGTAATTTAGTAAATACACTTCTTACTCTTTAAGGGTAAGTAATTTCTTAAGGGTGTGCCCGAGCTAAAAACATCATATAATATGGACCGGAGGAAATATTAGATTATCGTTTACATTCTTTGTCATCATACATTTTGATTAAATTTAGGCAACTTTGGAGCCACATTTTCGTTTCAACTGGAACATTTATCAAATCTTATTAATATAATTTCTCTCTCTGCCTTTTAATTTATGTGACACTTTTCGTTTCCCAAAAGTCAATTTAACCAACCTGTGAAGCTAAATTGAATTAGATCAACTTAATATTTTATATTAAAAGTTAATTATTAAAAATTACATAAAATTACTATAAATTGCAATTTTAACTGAAAATTAATATTTGTTAGCATAAACTATATATGAAGAACTAAACTAATTCTTGAGGTTCATTTATTGATTTAGTTCATTTTCCTTAATTTTCGTTGAAAAATAAGCTCAAATCGCAATGCATTTAACTAGCATAAACAATTATTTCATATTCTGTAACTAGTATATATATATATATATATATATATATATATATATATATATATATATATATATATAAGCTTAATGCATATGCAGCTCCTTAAATTTGCCATTTTTTAAAAAAATTTATTTTGGCACCTCAACTAAGTGTTGTTTCTATTGAACTCCTGAACTCGTCATCAAGTGTGTCTATTAAACACAATCCGACTTATATAGTATTCCATCTTCATTGTAGCAATATGCTAATATATATTCTGATTTAATTATGTCATCTTTTAGCTAAGATTAGCAGCAATTGAGAAGGAACAAAAGAGTAGCTTTTAATTAAGCCCGCAGTGAAAGAGCATAACCAGTAGAAACCGACACATCCATGACCTAAAGAATAACTTACCACATGTGTAAAGTAGTACTTCACCTTAGTTTCCCCAATTTAATTTCTGTTTCTAATAAAAATCAGATTTAGGGGGTTTGATAGACACATTTGAGGATGAGTTCAGAGGTTCAATAGAAACAACACTTAGTTGAGGTGTCAAAATGTCACGACCCAACCCCGTAGGCCGTGACTGGCGCCCGAGTTGGGCACCCTAACGAACTTATCCAATTCGAATCACATACACATAGAGTATACGGGCACAAATATCACACGCTGCCACAAATCATATCAAACTCAGAAGGGACGGCGGAATACACATCGCCGAATATATACACACATATACAAACATACAGGCCATTTAGGCCGCATCAAAATCTGATAGATTGGCGGAATGTACATCGCCAGATCTGTCTCAGACACATTTCAAACACAACCATATATGTACATATATATATCAGAAGCCGACTAGGCTATCAAATGGCACAACGGCCCAAAACATATACAAATGCACGCCGACGAGGCTGCCATGGCGAGTGGGATCATACAAACACACCTGAACAGAAGTACGCACAACCCACATATACGTCTACAGACCTCTAAACAGACCAACCGAATCATATGGCGGGACAGGGCCCCGCCGTACCCCTGAACAAATACATACATATGTAGCGAACGAAGATATATACCAAAATGTAGGCTCCGGAATAAGAGGAGCACTCCAAATAGCAAAAGAAGGTGTCCTAAACTGGTGAATCACCAAACTGTGCGTTTGTACCTGCGGGCATGAAACGCAGCCCCCCGAAGAAAGGGGGTCAGTACGAAATATGTACTTAGTATGCAAAGCAGGAAATACAGAAACAAATCTGAGGCATAAACGAAATAGTAGTACAGAACATAAGTATAAATCCAACATATCAAAATGTTTACTTTAAAACATAAGTCATGCGTAGGGTACAGAAGAATATAGTCGCCCGCCCGTCGATGGCGCCATAACACAGCATAACACCAGAAAGTTTCAAATCTCCGTATCCCCGTCACATATCACATCACAACATAACGCCATACACAATATAACACCAAATATATGTGGAACCCGACCCTCTTTTGCGAGTAGCTCGGTGAACCATAAACACAGCATAACTCCGGAGTATATCAAAATGCGCACGATAACAGACCCGGCCCGGGACTCGGCGAAGGAATAACAGAATGCACGAATAGAGTCGTGAGTAGTCATATGCATAAAATCATCATCATAACTTCAAACATAAGTAAAATGATCATATTTGAAATCGGAATAATGGTCATACCAAATTCTTTCAAAGATTCTCCGAATTACATAAAGGAAGGTCGCGGGACCTACGGACGGGTATCGACCCGAATCAAGCTCGCTTATGGAAAACATACTCATTATACATCATGCAAACTCTTATGAAAATGTTAGAACAATCCGAGCCTTTATGCGAAAGATATGGCATTCAAAAGTTACGAAATTCATTAAAGTGAAACCTCTTTGTACAAAGTTTGGAAATCCCTTCTTTCAAAAACATAATGGTTCATTTTTCATCAAATCATACATAAGAGTGCCAAGGAATATATATAGATCATATCATGCTCGGATTTCGGATTTGGAATTTCCTTAAGGCTCTAATCTAGCCTATGTGAAACTAAGGCATGCCAAGAATAGAAGGTTGCTTTACATACCTTTCAGCGACTATTCGTGAATCCTTTTCGCCTCGTCGCCCTTTTAGCCTATTTATATAAAAGAGTAACATTATCGTTAGTAACTATACTTTCTAGTTCGTAAATCTGTAGGCCGTCACTTATAGAACTTATTCCTTAACTTATACTTTCTCGTTAAGGGTTTTTCATTATTAATGATTTAACGAAAATCGGGCAGCATTTCCTCTATATGTTCGCCTAACCCGAATTTCCAATTATTCTCCTGTTAACACAGAAATACCAACAACAGAGATATACGTAATAAATTCTCACAATTCAGCCCATAGCAATTCTAACAACCCAACAATCTCTCTTAACCCATTTCAACCCACAATTTCCTATAACATCGATTTCATGCATTTTCTAAATTCCAATTTCGTCCAATCCAATTCTAATAATTCTATTCCAACACTATTAACACAATTACACCATAAAATAAGAAAATCTTACCAAATTTTTCTCGGGAGAATTTCTACACTCAATTGCTCCAATTTTACAATTTCTTCTTCCCCAACTTAATATCCAATGTTGCTATCATCTCCTTGAACTTGTATTGCACTTGAAACTTGATCAAAATATTCAACAATGCAAATTTTTCTTCAACACCATGGCTGCCTCCCTCAAACGTTTGGGGCATCTTATGATTCAATTTTTTTTTTTTTTTAAAAAACAATTTTTCAAAGCTAAGGCTGGCCGTGTATGGCTGCTCATCATTTTTTTTTTCTTCAACATAATTCTTTTGTGAAGATAAATTTCAAAGCCATGGTGGTGTATGGCTGCCCACATTCTTCAATAAAATTCTTTTGGTCTTGGTTTATTCTTATTTACTTGCTATATGAATTGTCCAAGTGACTTTGTGTTGGAATTAACGTATGCATTACCCCTAGGCAGCATATTTGTACTCTTTGAAGAGCAACTTAGTCTCTTTTGATGCCACCTATTAAGTATGTGGTCCCTCCCATTAAATGGCTGCCACCTCATGATTCCATGTAAGTTTTTGTAAGTGGCAATTATCCATCTTATTCAATTAATACCACAATTAATTTCTTGATCTCAATTTAATTTAATAACAATTATTTTAATATACTTCATATACTCATTGCCATGATTATGTGACATAGCACCAGTCCATAGTCCCTTTTGGTACACATAAAATATTATTTTTAATCATCGTCGTGACACTCTTCCATCTTAAATCATTTCGGGACTTCATCCTCGTATACACTGAGTTCTTTATTTTCATGCTTGAATATGACCAAATCCTTTGGCTCGGGTAAATTTGCTAATATTGGATGGTTCAATTTCCTAGTCCAAAAATACGGGCTATTATAGCTTTGACCGTATTTCATCAAATAAATTTCGAACCTCGACAAAACTTACTTTCTTAGATTTGTTTAACTTCAAATATTTATAACACATCTGTACCATTACAAGCTTGGGAGGATAACCTCATTTTCGTTACTAATATAATTTAACTCGCACGCTTTCCAACGCATGAAAATACGGGATGTAACACAAAAAGGAAAAAAGAGGCAAGTTTAGGGGGCCACGTATGAATTGAGCCTATATATATATATATATATATATATTAATGACTTGCACTCTACTCTCCTTAATTAATTACAAGACCATAAAAATCAATTCTCCCAATAATTCACAGAGAGAAAACTAGGAAATTACATATAAGAAAAGTAAAAAAAAAATCGTTTAAATTAGAATAACAAAGGGTAAGGTACGTATATATACATATTAAGGAGAAATATTTACGAAATGTGACGATAGTTTCTATTTACAAAACATAACATTACAAACCCTATACAAAATATGTTTTTTGAAAAATAAAAAAAATATTTTTTTTATTTTAAAAAACATTTTTAAATTTTCTTAATTTATTTTAAAAAATTTTTTATTAAAAAAATTATTTTTTTTTAAATATTTTTTTCTCTCAAAAATAGTCGTATGAAATGTATATATCTCGCTCAAGGCTTAAAAAGTTCGCTCAAAAGTTAGTGTATGAAAACGGTATGAAAAATGTATGAAATGGGTATATCTCGTTCAAGGCTTAAAAAATCCGCTCAAAATTATGTGTATGAAAACGGTATGAAATTTGTACCTCGCCCAAGGCTTAAAATTTCGCTCACATTTTTGTGTATAAAGTTCATGTTAGATTTCTGTAAAATTAATACAACTACAACAACATTGTATACAACTTTGATACAACATTCAAGACTTAAAATAATCGCTCAAATTTTTGAGTATGAAATGTGTATATCTTGCTCAAGGCTTAAAAAGTTCGCTCAAAATTTGTGTCTGAAAAATGTATGAAATATGTATATCTCGATCAAGGCTTAAACATTACGCTCAAAATTTATGTATGAGACTGGTATGAAATGTATATATCTCGCTCAAGACTTAGAATTTCATTCACATTTTTTGTATATAAAGTTCATATTAAGTTTCTGAAAAATTAATATAGCTACAACAACATTGTAACAACTTTCGTACAATATTCTTCGAGGCTTACTCTGACTATGTTTTATTTGTATGTTCAATGCATCACTGGACATAAAACTTACATACAATTTGTATAAAATTTGCATATAATTATGTTGTATGTATTTTGTATGTGGTGTATATATCATTTTATGTCCAGTGATGCATTGAAAATACAAATAAAACGTACTCAGAGTACAAAAATACATATATACAACTTATTTATACATCGCTAGAAAAGAAAAAAAAAACATCATTGTTCTTTTCTCTTACTTCGAGTTTAAGTTTGAAATTCTAATAAAAATTAAATCAAATCTTCACCAAACTCCCTAAAAATTGACATATAAAACTCCAAATGATATTCTCAATTGTTCGCTACAACACTGATCCAAATAAATAATTATTTCGCAAAACTCAACTGATCTCGAAGTCCAAGATTTAAAGATTTAATGGATGTTAATGAAGTTTTTCTCGGCTTGGGTGTGCTTGGTGAGAAAGAAAGAAAGCGGGGAAGATTAGAACTTTAAAATGGGAAAGATTGAAAGCTAATTTCTTATAGTTGCTATAACTGGTAAAGTGTTGTTATATCTTATAATTAAATAAAATTGCCACTAAAATGATTATTAAGTCTTAAAAATAGTTTACTAAAAATTTCAAATTTTATTTATGAGTGAGACATGACATGTAATACTTGTGTGAGCAATTAATAGGTAAAGTGTGGGCTCCAAAATGGCCAAACAATTTTATAATGCATACACCTTGTGTTATTCTTGACGGACTCAATCAAGCTATTTCTCACCCCTCGTAGATCAAACTTTGTTGTGATATTTTATTGGACCAGTTATTTTTGGAATCACAGAGAAAAATAATTCTTTTCTTTTTGTTTGCAGATTATTTCTTTGCTAAAAGTTTAATAGTATATGGTTTTATTAAGATTTATACATGTATAGAAATTATAGAATTACTATGTAAGTTACTGAGAAACCTTCATTCAGATATGGGGGCAGGGAATTAAGGCCGAGTAGGCTACGTCGGTTTGAGAAGGTGAATGAAAAAATCTGGGTGATCGAACGGTTCAAGTATTAAGAGAACATTCAAACAACCCATCTGAATAAAGATCAATTGGCATAAGCCATATGCAAATTGGATGAAAGAAAGACATGACATCTCAACCGTGTCTCCAATGCCTCTGGAACACTCTTTGATACAAGTAGTGGGAATCACAAATTCAGGAGCTTACTCGGAGGCTGAACAGTCAAGAAGAGATGACAAAAGGAAGATTGCATATTTCTTTAAAAAAAAAGGAAAGATAGAAAGAAAGAAAGCTCGTTTCTTTGAGTATTTTTAGTGAGCCTATAGATGGAGATCCTATAGAGCCCATAAACTTCTGATTTAGATATGAAAATAGGATATTTCGGACCTTTTCCTCCTCAAACGATAAGAGTAATGCCACTGTTACCTCTTGGCTTTGCTTTCATATAATTTATTCAACTTCATTTGTGGCAGGCGTCAGACGTGGTCACTCTTTTTGTAGGTTAACAGACAACTATGTTTTTGGACCTTCCCTTTCTGCTACCTTTTATTGTCCTTTAGAAGATCTCATGGCTTCCGTCCAGTTTTGGATCTTTAGATTTTGATGCGCCTGAGAAGTCATCATCAATTTATTGAAATTGGTGTCGGCACTCATAACGACCCCGACAATTAAAAGAAAGAATAAGGCTAGACTCCACGAAAACCCTTCATTGAGAAGGAAGTAAAGGCATGCCTCTCCAGAGTACCCCTAACTCTATTACATTTGATCTCAAATAATTCTATTTATCGAATTTCAGACAGTGTCTCTGATGAGATTAATATGATGAGTTCACATCAAGATCTTTCTAAGAGCTAGTGGTCTTCTCCCTTCTGTGCTAATGGCATAAGGGTTGTCCAATATTAAAAATAATAAGGACAATTCACTTAAATAATTGATTTTTTTTAAAAAAAAAATTCTCCATGCTCTTGCTTTTTATATATTCACGTTTAATTATATCTTCACTAATTAATGGGACCGACTATCGTGGAATATATATATATATATATATAGAAAGAACCTTTTTCAGATTGGAAGCGGTGACTTAAGCCCCTTTATCATATTTATAGGGCGTTTAAAGAGCGTGACTCTTTAGTTTAATTAAGTTCAAATTAGTTAAATTATAAACTTGATCCAGCTCTCAAACTATATGATCTTCATTATTAGTCAACCAATTTTTTAGTTGTCCTCCTAGGAACCTTTGTCTTCCCTCTGTGGCCACAATAAGAAGAATTTTTCCAACTTGAACACGAATATAAACTACACCAAAGAAAATCAATCCTTAAAAAGACAAAGATTTAAGTGTTTTTGTGGAACATATCCGATTTTCTCTTGGTCTATTGACTGAGTTCCCCCTTTTAATTTGTCTTTTTCAATATGCAAAATGTGGCGATGTAGGTTCGAAAGAGGAGCTAGCCTTCAACTGCAGACGTAACTTTACTCTTTTTTAACAGAGCTGCCCACTTACCTTCTCTTTTCAGCAAAATATAAAATAAAATAATAACATCTCACATAATTTACAGTTAATCAGTTAAATAAACCGTGTGTAAGAAACAAAATAGGTATGCGACTTGGATGATTATCTCCTTTCGAAATAATCGAATTGTTTTTGACTTTGGTCCGAGTTTAGTGGAAATTTAGAGGCGGCTTCTGCCTAAAATTTACTTGGGACTAATGGATTGCATCAACTTAGGGGTGGGGAAAAAGAAAAAAAAACCAAATTAATGTAACCCGCTCAATTCACCTAAGTTTTAATGAGTTTGTGGTTTTGTGCAAGAGTAATTTTGATGATGGGTCGATTTTGGTTATGCCTTAGTTAGCCCATAACAAATCAGCAGCCCAAATGCACTCATGATAATGTCCAATCTTGACCCATGAAAATGCTCAATCTTAGCTCCTAGATTTTCACTCTATATTAAAAACAATTGCATATAAATAGTTATTTAAGAATTTAATTTCATAACTATAAATGCTACCATTATTGATTATTGTAATTATCATCATTGACAAAATATATCTTCCCGTTTGTTATTTATGTTATTCCTGATCTTTGAAGAAGATTTTGTTATTTTTAATGGGCTACGTCATGATTATTGGATAATGATGTGTCACAAAAGCATTTTATTTATTTTCTTTTTAACGAAACTTATTTAAATGATATTTATTATGATATTCCGTATTCTCTTGTGGCATGGATAATGAAATATTGTTAAATTTTGTAAAACAATTCTCCCTTCCAAGTTCCAATTAGCTTAATAACACAAATGTGCTATGTTTTATTTTACATATATTTTATGAAAGATTAGTTCTTTAATTATCATATCTTATTTAAAAGAGCGAATAATTTATATATCTGCATTAAAAGGGTGATTGATGAATGAAATAAGCAATAACAACACTCTCTGTCTATCCACCAAGGATAATGGTTGAGAACTTGATGTAAATAATTAGATAGTAAAATTATCTGCATTTTAAAATTACTTAAAATATGAATAATTCTCTGCATTGTAAAATCTAGATTAGTATTTTGTTTATTTTATAGGTCTCTTTTTATATTAGATGGAATCATGGAATATTAATTTGAAATTTGTAAAAACGATGGGTCAAGTTGGGCGGATAGAGCTATCACCCATTGTTTACGCCATCGATCTTAATTCAACACATCTTAGCCCATGTAAACTTTGAGCGGGATTGACCAAGATCCTTTTATTCATTCGGCGCATTTTGACCTGCCTAAATTCAGCCCAACCACCTATTTATCACCGCTAGATCATTCCAACCTTCTCAACCAGATCCAAATTAATGCGTGTCTCAATTCACATCAAATATTGAGTTGATTATATAGTATTATCTTTAATAAATAATATAAATAAGGAATAATAGACTAAAGCTTCTGACAGAAAAAACGTGGAGTGCTTAAATAGTGCAAAAAAGAAAATCATTTACAAATTACAAGCGATCAATATTAACTATGTCATTAGCAAGTCATACCTAGCGCCGGTTTGGCCATAATATGAAATCATAGATTTGAAATCGGGTCATTTAATTCGCACAAGTGCTCATATTTCGAGGTAGTCTTTAATTTTTGCCCCTCAAATTTGTGGTCTTAAGTTTTTTACTTCATCACTCTTCGTGAAATAATATAAATAAGGAATAATAGACTAAAGCTTCTGACAGAAAAAACGTGGAGTGCTTAAATAGTGCAAAAAAGAAAATCATTTACAAATTACAAGCGATCAATATTAACTATGTCATTAGCAAGTCATACCTAGCGCCGGTTTGGCCATAATATGAAATCATAGATTTGAAATCGGGTCATTTAATTCGCACAAGTGCTCATATTTCGGGGTAGTCTTTAATTTTTGCCCCTCAAATTTGTGGTCTTAAGTTTTTTACTTCATCACTCTTCGTGCGGCATAAGTTTATATTTCGTTCCCAAAACTCAAAATAAAATGGCCTAAAACACATTAAACTCCACAAAAGCATGCACAAAAAGGAAATTATATATGCCCCCAAAAGCATAATATAACTCCAGTTTGTGAACACTACAATAAATTCTGAAAAACTACACAATTATGCCGCATAATTTAATTCCTACAGAACTTATGTCTAGCGAGGCAAAGATTCAGTCTTCGAAGATAAATATTACAGAACTTATGCTGAGCGAAACAGTTTTGGATATTTTCATTATATAAGCAGCAGGGTCAAAAACTAAAGACCGCAAATATGAGGAGCAAAATTAAAGACAATGCATTTGTAGGACAATCCATGCAAAAAAATCTTTGAAATCAAGTCTATTTGAAGTGGAAATTTTGTTCAGACATGCAATTTGGATCTCAAAAGTTGTAAGTTTTCTCCTATACACGAAAACTCCACAATTTGTGAATACTATCAAAATTTCCCCAACTCTTATACAATCTTTTCAAACGAGCAATCCACAGTTCGTAAACAAGTTATTTAGATATCGTAAGGCGCGACATTAATAAATCACATTTTTTCGTGTTTATTTTATAAATAAGTGCTTGCAATTACATGTTATTATACATTTTTTCACATACACATAATTTTATAAAGGTCCTGTCCAATAAATCAATAATAGTAGTAAAGAGCGATATTTTCTATATAATTCTCTCACATGATACATACATTCTCTTTACGACGAGTATGAGTCTTTTTTTAAAATTTAATTTTATGGGCCCTTTTTTATAGAATACAAACATATGGTTCGATTTTTCAGTTTTTAAATATTGAAATTGAAATCCTACTTTTAGAAAGAAAATAATTGGTATTTGAAATCAAAATTTAATATTTAAGATGAAGTTTCGTTCAAATGTCATAACAAAAAGCTGATTTTAAATACAAATTCAAATTTGAGCTCCAAATTACGTGAACAAACACCTACTAAAAATATCCATCCAATAGTTGTGCTTTCATAAAGGTTTGGGAGAAAGAGTTATGCATGTGGTAGTGCATTTAATTAGTTTGAATTTCAGTGAATGTGTTAATCATATTCCAGGATATATAGCTACTCACTAGGGGTGTCAAATGGGCTGGTTGGGCTGAAATTGACCCAATTAAAATGAGCTGAAGTAATAAATGGATTGGGTTAATATTGGCCCAAAAGTTACTTGAGCTGAAATGGATTGGGCTGAAATGGGCTAAAAATGAATTGGTTATGATTCGCCCAATTTGACCTAGTTTTTTTGAAGGGCCTATTTTCTAGAAAAATACATTTTTTGCAAAAAAAATCATATCAAACACACCACAAACTTATAAGATTCATAATATAAGAAAAGTGTATACAAAAAAAAATAAAGTAAAGCTCAAGCAATAAACTCAAATTTAAGTAAATATTATAAACGGGCTAGAATTAGGTTAGTATTGGGCTACGCTGGAGATCAATTTAAAATAAGTTATGTTGGGTTGGGCTAAAATCAACCTAATATGGAATTATCTTGAGGTCAATCCATAAAAATTTGAGCGAGTTGAGCGGATTATCATCTTTTGGGTCATATTTGACACCCCTACTACTCACCAAGTCACCATTGGTGTGCTAATGTAACTTTTGCTTTCCATAAGAAAATACCTTAATAAACCAAAAAGTATTTAGGGTGTGTTTATGAGGAAAACATATCATAATATATTTTCTAATTTTCTTATATTTGGTTTGTCAAACTATTATGAAGATTTAGTATTTTTGCTAGGAAAATAATTTTTTAAAAATGAGTAAAATGAAATTCATATGCCCTATCCCAATCTCATAGTATTTTCCTAAATTGTATAAACTACGTTTTGAAACTGTTTTATCTCTTCACTTACCAAACATTAGAAAATATGTCAAAAATCTACTTATGCTTCAAGCAAATATTGTTCAAGAAAACATTTTCTGTAAAAAAAAAAAAAAAAAAAAAAAAAAAAAAAAATCCTACCAACACGCAATCGATGACGCTTTCTCATTGACGTAAGGCGAATCCCATGTCATAACAAAAAGTTCATCCCTGTACCTTCAAGAAAATTGAGATAGAATGGGACCCACCAATCATCCCTTTGTTGATTTGTTCGAAGGATTAATTGGACTATTAAGAGTGTTGTGTCAAGCAAAGTTTAACCTTATTTTCTAATTACCATTAAAATATTTTTTGTTTGATGACACATTCCCGTTAAAATATTAATAGAAGTCAATATCAATAGAAAAGGAGAAAGATTCATGGCCACTCTTTTCTTCCAGCCGCAGTAGGGACTTTTGAAATCTAAGCCGCGGCAGGACTTTTGAAATCTAAGTACGTATAACAATTAATGTGCAGGGTACAATACTCTTAAAGCAAATGAAGGCATCTTAACATAATTTCTCACGGTTGACGTTCACATTATAACACACTAAATCGCTACTATAAAACTAAACGTGTAATGCATCAAACTTGATCAACAGTACTTTAATTTATCATGGAGTTAGTGAACATTCACATTATAGTTAAGGTTGCTCTCAAATTTGCCTTGATGTCTGCTATTGTAAGCATAGAATGGTGGTGCTTGCACACTATCGTACGCTGGTGCTGGAACAGCCGTATCACTGTTGCCGATGCACATGAGCCATCACCTGCAACGGCACCGGTCTCCGTCGATGTCTAACTTCCAGTTTCATTCTAATTTGAGCACGTCTTGCAAAGAAGGCCGTCAAAATTTTCAGGTATTTATCCATCCATCTGAACTCACTGTACTTTTGAAATTATAAATTTAAAATTTCGTATGGTATTTATTGAAATTTTAATTTTTTATTTATAATAGGTATTCAGTTGAATCTAAGACTTAATGAGTTTAATTTTTTTGCATCGTCAGAGTATCATTTTTTACACCATCGAATAACATTAACTTGCTATAGCAAGTCACCAACTTTTTTCTCCAATATTAGTGACAAATAGATATCGATTAAGCGAAGGAAATTTTATTTAAAAGGCATAAAACATAAAGATTAGGTAGGCCCGAACCAGAACAAACTTTCTAATTAATTTCTATTTCAAAAAATTATACTATTCTTTTTTTCGCTCTTCCATTCTCTTGCTCCTCTTCAAAGTTTCTTGACTTGTCCCATCAACCATTCACTATTCCATTAAATCTGTTAACTAAACTCTAGAAATCTCAAATGGCGAATAGTAAAATGATGATCTAATTTTATCAATAAAGTGGAAGCCAATATGCTCTACATCTCCTGTATCAAATTTTTTATTATATATATATATATAATAAAAATAATATACAATTAAAAAATAAAATAGAAATAAAAATTCACCCCCCTCCCCACCCGCTTTTGTTCCCCCACCCATTTGAAGAAATTGCCATTTGAAGGACAAAGTATGCAATTTTTTCATTTTTGTGTTGTTGCTGCTGTTGCACCCCCCCCCCCCCCCCCCCCCCCCCCCGCCCCGCCCCGCTCTTCTTCTCATTTGAAGAAATTGCCATTGACACCCATTTGAATTGACATTTGAAGGACAAACTGTGCAATTTCTTCATTTTTGTGCTATTGCTGCTCTCCCCCCCCCCCCCCCCCCCCCCAAAAAAAAAAAAAAACCCCACACATTTGAAGAAATTGCCATTTGAAGGAGAAACTGTGCAATTTCTTCATTTTTGTGTTGTTACTGCTACTGCTGATCTACTCCATTGCCATTGACACCCCTATAAGCTTCTTGCTCGTCCTCAAAATTAAAGACCATTCCCTTTGAAGGACAAATTGTGCAATTTCTTCATTTTTGTGATGTTGTTGTTCGTGCTGATGTTGTAAAGGGGTGTGATGATTGGTTGCTTCCTTTCTGGGCTATGTTCAATCATGGCATTGAGAAAATCCAACCCGTATCTATTCCATAATCTCCATGAAATGGTGTCGGCTGGAAATAATTTCCAGTTTGACACAACAAATTGGTGTCGGTTGCGATGGCGGCGTCGCTAGAGTTTGAAATCGAATTTTGGACTGAAATTTGGATTGGTATCAACAACAAAAATTGAAGATGGAATTTTTTGTTCATGATAATGGAGGTTTGAATGACAAGGATAAGGAGGAAGATGAAGATGACAAAGATGGGGTTTTTCAGTTGGGTTGATTTAAGGAGGCGGTGGTTATGGTGGTGGTGGAGGTCGTGGTGGTGCTGGTGATTGCTAAAGGTGTGGTGAGAATGAGGAGAAAGAAGAAGAAAGAGAAAAGGGAGAAAGAAGAAGAAAGAGAAAAAAAAAATAAAAAAAAATGAAGGGTTGGCAACTTTTGACGTGGCAACGATGTGACAATGACGTGGCGCGAGTGTAATACACCTCACATTGTGAGAGTGGTGTTATTTTTCAGGATGGAAAATAATTGGAACCTATGTTCTTTAGGGTGGTATATAATTAAAAGTTAAGTTTAGTTGCTAAAGTGAGTTTTCGTGCCAAGTTTAGAGGGGAAATAATGTCTTTTCTCTAAAAGAAAATAATATAATATAGAAGAGAGAGAAGAATATAAAAAGGAATATTCTTTTTGGTATAAAAAATAATGTAATGGGTTGGAGTTAATTTCCACCATTTTGGTGTAAAAAATGGTGTACAATGTTGAAGATGCCCTAAGAATTAATAAATGGAGTATGTATTTTAGTATAATACCTGTATTAATTGGTGTATATTCTCATTGGACTTGAAGAATAATTTGAAAATGAGTAATCAATATTAAGGTAAAACAAGAAAAAAAAAGCTTGTCTTTCCTTGATATGATATGATAAAGTTGACAAGTAAAAGTGAAAATTTATTTTGAGTATAGTAAATAAGTAAAAATAAAAATTTATTTTTAGTATAGTGGATAAGTAAAAGTGAACGGATGAGGGAGTATTTCCTTTGTCTCGTCTCTTTTCCACTTTAGCACTTTCAAATTTTCATTTGTCTGATTTTCTAATTTTTGTTGGCAAAATATAATACTGTTCTCACGTGATATGAGAACACCACTCCAAACGCATTATACATGTGGAAAATCCTGTCGCACTCAAAACCATTATGAATAATTTATTTGAAAAAACTTAGATGCTTTTTCATTACATAATACTCAAAACATCTTACAAATTAAATACACTTTGTCACAAAAATAGGATTAATAATGAACTATATATCTTTCACTGATGATGTTGTTGTCCGTAGCTACATATATAGATGCTTCCTTGTCCCTGCACAAAATAGTAGGGCCAAAAAGAAAATTAATTAATTAGAAGGGGATAAATTTTGTCTACACACACGTTGCAAGTATTAATTATTGTATATAATATACGCATGTTTCTTGAATAAAAAGAAAGTCAGTTAGTCTTTATAATTATTATTGAAAGAATATTATTTTACAGTATACACATGTTTCTTGATCTGATTGTGTAAGTATATTTTTAAGGGATATTTTTTGGCTAAACTTTAAAAAAGAATTAGCTTATCAATGTGTTTGGTAAACACCAAAATGCTCAGAGGACAAAATCAGTCAAAAGTCTTAGGCCGATCACCATTAACTTATGATTTTTTTAGTTTATATGAAAAATTTTGGTCTGATCAAATCTTTTATGATTTTAACCCTAATATCTTCAAAATAGCCTTACTGTAACTTTTAATTATAACTCTATTTTATTTCCATCACTCGTCTTCTTTATGTAAGAATACTTTTAAATTTGTAATTTTTGTAAATACATTTCAATCATTTTCACAAAAAAGTTCTTATCAACACCTTCTTACCAAATATTACACTAACTTCTTATTACAAACTTTCAACAGCTCTATCAAAACTTACGTAACTGCTAATTTGTAAATCAGCTTTAACACTAAAAAGTGCTTTAAGCACTTAATGCTCATATATCGGCTCATTTTAATCAGCTAATCCAAACGAATTCTAATTTACATGCACTAATAATATAAGAATTCTTCACACTATTAAATTTAAAAGTACAGTGAATGCTAACAATCTTAAAAAGTTGAAATCATCACGTTTAAATCCTGAAATCGCCTCGGAGAAAAGCTACCTACCTAGATTACGTACATGACCACATGGTCACTTCTTGAATAAAGGCAATGATTTTTGCTTACCTGGGAATTTTGACGACATTCTTAGTTAGACATCCTAAAGTTCGAAGTCAGCGGATGGGTTTATGGTCGGTGCCGATGCAGGTGCAGGTGGTAGCTCATGTTCATCATCAATATTGATACGGTTGTTCTGATGGCAGCGTAAGATAGTGTGCAACCACCACCATGCTATGCTTACAAGAGCATAAACAAGGGCAGATTTGAGAGCCACCTTAATAGTAATGTGGAGGATAAATTTCATAATAATTTATAAAGTGTAAATGTTACTAATGATGCTCAATTTTAATACATACGAGTTAGGTATTTATAGTGGTTTATAAGAGCGTGTTTAGAAATGGCCCTTTATTTTGCCCTTTCTAGAATTAAAAATGAAACTACTTGTCCAAGAGCAAAATATATGAAGTCGTGAGGATCAGAGGATGGATTGAAAAAGACATGCATGATATGGATTTGTTTGAATATGTTAACTTTTTTCTCCTTGTACATAAATGGGAGCAGGACAAATAAGGTTATGAGATGTGCAACATAGCGTCACTTTTAAATAAATCAGGAATTATATAATGTACATATAGATGGATTTTCTTCACCCTTGTTCGAGTTTTCTACCATAATAATTGATCAATAAGTCAAGATTTTTCATGGACATGATGTAGAAATCTCAAGCTACTCAAAAGGGAATACTTTGTTATTGATGATGATGTTAGCCGAGTACATGTGCTCCATATATAGGAGAGAAGAGACATAAAAACCTTAGCCTACTATACTTGAAATACAAGAGTCCTATTCTAATACAAACAATACTACCTAATCCTTATCATGACACAACTAGATATATGAAGGAATTCGAGTACAACTATAACTCGACTAACAGTCACTAATGTATATCATGTATATCTGGTGTATCCTGTATATCAGGATGTATATCCTGTATATCAGGATTCTTCTCTTCAACACTTCCCCTCAAGCTAGTGGGTGGAGGAACTGCCACTCCTAGCTTGCCTCGGAAACCAGTAAACACTTGCTTTGTCAAGGCCTTAGTGTGTATATCAGCTAGCTGATCCTTTGATCTCACAAACTGTGTTAGCAACTGTCCTCTAGCTACCTTTTCCCTAACAAAGTGGTAGTCCATTTCAACATGTTTAGTCCTGGCATGCATCACAGATTAACAGTCATATATAGAGCACTTAAGTTATCACAGTACAATATAGGAACCCTTTTGATGTACACGCCAATATCATGAAGAATGTAGGTGATCCATGTCATCTCAGCTGCAGTGGATAAAATTGGTCGATATTCAGCTTCAGCACTCGATCTTGCTACTCTAGATTGCTTCTTGGATGCCCAAGAAATGCAGTTTGCTCCAAGATAGATGCTGTAACCTGTAGTTGATCTCCTAGTAGTTGGACAACCTCCCCAATCTGCATCTGAATAACCATATAACCTGCAAGAAGACTGTGAGATAATCCTGAGACCATGCTGCAGTGTTCCTTTGACATATCTGAGGATTCTTTTGACACCTAGGAGGTGCTCACTATTTGGACTCTGCATAAACTGACTAGCCAAGTTAACTGCATGAGTAATATCAGGCCTGGTGAGTGTTAAATACTGCAGACTCCCAACAATGCTTCTATATAAGGAGACATCAACAGGACTGCCTGTTGCTTCTTGTAGTCCATGCTTCTGAGCCAGGGGTGTATGCACTGCTTTGGCCAGGGTCATGTCAGTCTTATGTAGAAGTTCAGCAGTATACTTGCTTTGACTCAAGTGAATTCCTCCTGAGAACTGCTTGACATCAATGCCTATGAAGAAATGAAGAGGACCAAGGTCCTTCATTGCAAACTCTTTGCCTAGTGTGATGATAATCTCTGAGACATGCTCAGAATTACTTCATGTTATTATGATATTATCCACATATAATAGAAGCAAAATTGTGCCTATTTTGCAATGTAGTATAAACAAAGAAGAGTCTGCCTTGCTGCAAAAGAATCCTAGATGAAGTAAATGTAGGCTGAATCTGTCAAACCAGGCTCTAGGTGCCTGTTTGAGGCCATACAATGCTTTATTTAGGAAACAAACATGATTGGGATACCTGAGATCAATGAATCCTGGAGGTTGACTCATATACACCTCTTCTTGTAAATGGCCATGTAGGAAGGCATTTTTGACATCTAGCTGCTTGATCTGCCAATTTGAGTTGATTGCAATTGAAAAAACAACTCTTATGGTAGTGGCTTTAATCACAGGACTAAAAGTTTCCTCAAAGTCAATTCCTTCAAGCTGTGAAAAACCTCTAGCAACTAGTCTTGCTTTATGTCTGTCTATGGTTCCATCTGCCTTCAACTTGGTTTTGAACACCCATTTTGAGCCAACTATGTTCATCCTTGCTGTTTTAGGCACCAGTATCCAAGTCTTGTTGTGATGCAAGGCATCAATCTCCTCTTGCATTGCTTGAAGCCAGTGTGGACTCTTCAAAGCTTGCTTAATATTTGCTGGTTCCTTGTATGTCTCTATTCTGCTAGCAGTAAGAGAAACATGTGTTATAGGGATATTCTTAGACTTAGACTTGTACCTTGTCACCATGTGATGGCCTTGTGCACCATCAGTTGTAGGATCTGCAACTGTCACTGCTGGAGCTGTATTGGTTGAGTCTAAGACATGATCTGAATCATCACTTGTTACTTCTTGATGTTGACTAGCAGGATTGAACCACTTTGAGAAATCCACTTCCAACTGTATACCTTGAGGATTATATACAGAAACTTTATTTTCCTGTGCTGCACTTGACTCAATGGGATCATCAGAGTGGTCAACAGACTCAAAATGATCATCAGACTCAATAGGATCATCAGAGTCACTATGATCACCTAGAACTTCTGCATTTGAAGTATGATCAAGATTAGTTGTTGTAACATCATCAGCTGCCTGAGTAAACTGCAACATGTCTTGTTGAATGTCATCAGTAGTTGCACCATCAGTAGACACCACTTCCCCTGAAGTGATACCATCAGTAGTTGCAAGGTCATGATCACCATGATCATCATGATCACTAGGCAGCACTTCTCCTGAATTCTGTACCTGTGGCTTAGAGAAAAATTCAGTAAAAGTGGCTAAGTGTGTTGAAACATCAGGTGTTGCCTGCCTTGGATCTGAGTGGACATAAGGCAGTAGAGACTCATCAAATATCACATGCCTAGAAACATATACGCTTCTTGTTGAAGGATGATAGCACCTATATCCCTTATGCAAACTGCTGTAACCTATGAATACACAAGGATAAATTTTTGGACTGAACTTTGTACTGCCCTTTAGGTATGGAAAACACCTACACCCAAACACTTTTAGACTGTTATAGTCAGGTTGAGCATCAAACAGATTAACAAAAGGAGTTTCCATTTTCAATACTGATGAGGGCAACCTATTTATGAGAAACACTGCTGTCAAGAATGCTTCTACCCATAGAAACAAAGGCAACTTGGCATGAAATAGTAAGGTTAGTCCAGTTTCAACTATATGCTTGTGTTTTCGTTCAGCAATTCCATTTTGTTCTGGTGTGTTAGGACAAGAAATATGTCTGATGATTCCACAATCTTCCAAATGTTTGATGAATTCAGTTTTTATGAACTCACCACCTCCATCACACTGAAATTTTTTAATGACTTTTGAAAACTGTCTTTCTACCATTTTCTGGAATTTGAGAAAGATGCCAAAAAATTCTGATTTCTTTCTCAAAGGATAAACCCATGAGTATCTTGTATGATCATCCACAAATACTACATAATATCTCATACGCTGAGATGATTCAACTGGAGCAGGTCCCCACAGATCACAATGAATTTTTAACAAAGGTTCTTTCTCAAACCAAATGGTAGTTTACAACTTTTCCCCAACTAACAACTAGAACAAACACTAGGCACTTTATTCCAACTACTAACATCAATGCAACTATTTCTACTTAAAATTTGTAAAGACTTTAAACTAGGATGTCCTAATCTAGTATGCCAAATAGTGTCTGATTTCTTCCAGTCTTGTGTTGCAGTTAAGGCACATAAGTTGTTATCCTCCAATGCATATAGGCTTTCCTTTTTAGTTCCCTTGGCCAGTAGACTCCTTGTCTTCTTGTCCTTAACAACAAAATGAGACTCATCAAATTCAAGAGTGCATGAGTTATCTTTTGCAATTTTACTGACTGAGAGTAAGTTCTTATTGATCTTAGGTACTACAAGAACTTCCTTTAGTTTCAGTCCTGCTTTAACTGTGTTTCCAATATGAGTAATGTCTAACTTAGAACCATTTCCAACAATAATCTTATCAGAACCATCATAGCTCTTAAGGTTAGACAGATTACCTGAGTTATTAGTCAAATGACTAGTTGCACCTGAGTCCATATACATTACATCATCTGTATTGGTTGAGTTCTGCAGATTCATAGCACTCAGTGCTTGTGGCAACTCATCTGCTGCTTGATATGAGTAATCCCACCTGTAGAAACACTTTAAGGCAGTGTGGTTGTTTCTACCACAAATCTGGCATGACTCAGAAGTACTTTTTCCTTTGTTCTGAGTTTCACCCGAGTTGTTCTGATAATTTTGATTATTGTTTCCTTGGCCAGCAGGCCTGAAACCTCTTCCCTTGGAGTTGAGGTTGTTGTTTCCTCTGCCTCTTTGAGTGTAGTTTCCTCTTCCTCTACCTCTTGAGCAGAGAATGCCATGTTAAAGTTCTGTTGAGGCACTTCTTCTTCATCCTCTCTCATGTCAAATCCCCTGAGTGCATTGATAAATTGACTTAGAGTAGGATAAGGTGTCTTACCTAACATGACAGTCCTGAAGGTTTTGTACTTCAGGCCTAATCCTCTAGCAAAATTGATCACTTTGCTATCTTTATCAACAGGCTTGTGTATGGCTGCAAGTCCATCACAGATGCCTTTGAACTCTTTAATGTACTCATCAACTTGTTTGGTTCCCAACTTAACATTCTGCAACTGTTGTTTAAGTTGGAACTCCTTATCTTTGGTTGCTTGGAGATAGGCTTCCTCCAAGCATTCCCGCATCTCTTTAGCAGTATTGCACCCTACTATAAGGTACATACTTTCTTCTGTCATAGTTCCTGAAATCTAACTCCTAAGCAACACATCTTTCTCCTCCCAATCTTCACTACTGCTACTGTCTACAGTTTCTCCAGAACTGATTTCAGCAGTTTTTCCAGTGTCCTTCACAGATGATGGTGCTGTTGCATCTTCCTTGATGAGATACATCAATCTCATCACCTGAATAAGCTGCAGGATCTGTGTCCTCCATATCAAGTAGTTTGTTGGTTTAAGTTTGATGGAACATGAGGCAATAAGGTGGTGCAGTGATGAGGTTGAGAGGGTATTAGTCGTAGGTGTGTTTGGAGCCATTGAGAGTGGATAGAAAAGGAGCAGTTGCAAGGTTTTATGACTTAAACAGCGAGAAGAGTTCTAATGCTCTGATACCATGTAGAAATCTCAAGCTACTCAAGAGGGAATACTTTGTTATTGATGATGATGTTAGCCGAGTACATGTGCTCCATATATAGGAGAGAAGAGACATAAAAACCTTAGCCTACTATACTTGAAATACAAGAGTCCTATTCTAATACAAACAATACTACCAAATCCTTATCATGACACAACTAGATATATGAAGGAATTCGAGTACAACTATAACTCGACTAACAGTCACTAATGTATATCGTGTATATCTAGTGTATCCTGTATATCAGGATGTGTATCCTGTATATCAGGATTCTTCTCTTCAACACATGATGCATCCAACATTATGAATAAATATATTAGTAGTGGGATGTAAATTTCCTGAATAAGGTCATGAATTTGTCATAAACAATGTTAGTTATGTGAGCTGTGTGACGTGGACAGACATGTTATGGATTTTGAATCATCTTTTTCTACGCATTACGAATATATAATTGGGAGTTGGACCAATTATATTAAGTGGGGTGTTTGGACATAAATATTCCGTAATTTCAAAAGAAAAAAAGAAGTATTTGTTTTCAAGTTGAAAATGATATTTAAAATTGAAGCTGTGTTTGGACACAGTGGCGAATTCAGGATTTTCACTCAGGGTATTCGGAAAAATAATTGAACCTAAATATACACTGTAATATATGTTCAAGGTGTTCAAAAGTTGATATATGTACATAAACACATAAAATTTACCCTAAATATACACTGTAATTTTTTGTCCAGGGTGTTCGGGTGAACACCCTGGGCTCTTGGTACATCCGCCCCTGTTTGGACATGAATACAAATTTGAGTTGTTTTGAATTTTTGCAAGTAATTTGGAGTTAAAATTATAAAAACGGCTTTTTGGATTTTTTTTCGGAATTTATAATTTAACAGTTGTAATAATTTTATGTCCAAACAGTTTTCCGAAATAATATTCAAGAAAAAGTGGAAGTTATTTATGGCCAAACGGGCACTAAAATTGGAAAGCTTTTTACGGTTCTAGCCAATGTGAAAACTAACCCTAATGCTTGACTTTTGAGGTGGCTATTCTAGTGCTATCTTATTTTGTGTAAGTCATTAGTTGTTGGTATCTAAAAAATCATAATGCATGGCGTTAAAGGCGCCTATGTTAGTAGTACCTTATTTTATAATAAAAGTCATGTACAAATTAGTTTTTATGCCATAAGTATATGTTATGCAGTATTATTTTTATGGATTGCTCTAGTTACGTGCATCTATTGAGTTGACAAACCGTTGAATCATGCATATCATAAACTAATATTTAACCTATTTTGTGTTGATCATCTAAATGCACATTTATATTTGCAAATAGTATAACTAAAATCTAATTCCTTAAAAGTTATTATTTTCATATATTAGGAAATAATTAATACAGAAAATATTCAATTGTTTTGACTTTTGAGTACACACCCCAAGATTATCAAGGGACTAAAGATATACATTCAGGAAATTCCCTGATGTTTATGAAAGTGAAATAAACAAATATATGCGTGTAAGTGTGTAAAAGTCAGGATAGATCCTGTCTTAATTTTTATTTTATTTTTCTTTTTCGTTTTTCCCCAAGTTCTTTCTTTATCAAGACTTCTAGCTACCAAAGGTTATTATTCCCCCAGTTAACATTTGAGAAATAATTGGACTTAGGTTGTTAGTATTTGTTAAGATTAAGTTCTATATATGGGATGGCAAAATAACGAAAATTTACATAATCAGATCATGTAATTTTTTATTTTTTTTTACACCAGGCACTGTTAATATGTATGTAACTAAAAACCTTATTCATTCACATGTATTTGCACGGTTAATATATAGTCCATTTACATCACATACGGTCTCCCAACTTCATCTTTCAAATCATGAAATCAATATCATATATTCAGTCGACTATGTTTTGGTCATTAATTATTAAGCGTCTTAAGTTCATTAAATTGCATAGAATAATGAATTGAATACAACAGTATTGATTTGACAGTTTGGGGGGAATCAAGCCGACAATAAAAGTAAATGCTAATAGTGATGATGACTTTAATCTATTTGAGGAGAAAGATGAGTATTATACAGTATGTAGTTCTATTTAAAATTTTAAACTTTAGATTCTATTTTTCGAGTTAAAGTTGAAATAACAGGATTTAAAAAAAAAAAAAAAGAATCCAACACTAGATTGCAATCAATATTTCATTATTTTCAAAATTAAAAGTTATATTTCAAAACTAGATGCTGGTGGCTCGTGCTAGCAATTTAAGTCTTCCTATTAAATTTACAGTATTTTCTAATTATAATATTAATCTGTGTTTTTTTATTTTTTTTTATTTTTACTAACTACGTATGTGATATTTGATTCTAGAGTATCTTCCTTGTTCCGTTTTATTAAGGTAATTTTTGATACTTCTATGCAGAGATATGATATGAAGGCTTCAATGAGATGGGATCAATATATGTAACCATAAAGATCGACTGAATTTTGTACTGACACAGCTAGGGGTCGTTTGTTTTGGTTGTTGATTAGAGTTATCCTGCGATTAATTATGCAAAGTTTAGTTATTTATGTATGATTTATTCCATCTTCTACTTTGGATAGAATAATACATAAATTGACTCATAACTTATACATATTTTATTTATGTGGGATAATAAAATGGTAAGTACACATTTTATGGCGTGCTAAATTTTATACAAAACAACTAAACACTATCAAACATGATATTAGTTATGCTAGTTTAATTACATGAATAACTCCATTCCTGACCAACAATCAAACGACCCCTTAACTCTTCCAAGAGTGTGCTCGCCAAAATTCTCCACTTACCCTTTTTTGTTTTTCCACAAAAGAGTCACAACCCACATATATAGTAAAATACGCCATGTTTAAGAAAACATATATAGTTGAGAAAAACATTGCTTCAACAATAAATAATTTCAACCCCTAAAGTATCAAATGGTTTAAAAAAAAAAATGACAATCATGTGAAACTTCATTGCAGTATAATGGAGTTTGAAACATTTAAAAGTGAGCATCGTTCCTGCGACACTATTAATCATCCAAACCCATAAATGATATCCACAAGTGTAGGGAGTCGTATATACTTCATATCTAAACATAACAATGGAATACAATAGCCATATAACTGAATAATAATCTCAGTTAATCAGAATTATTTTAGTTATTTGATTTTTGTAATTGAAAATGAAGTCATTGAAAAATGAATCTACTCAAGGTTAATTTAAAACACATATAAGATTTAGAATATAAATATTATAATCAGTAAACAAACATCATTTTCTTAAATTTTAATACGTACTTTTCATTAACAGTATTAAACAGTTTAATCATAAAAGAACCCCACAAAAATGGCACCTGGAATTCTACATAAATCATGTTAATATTCCTTACCATGCATATTATATGGTGTTTTTAATTCGGGCAAATCTTTTAAAAAAATTTACTCACCCCTAAAAATTATGAGATGTTTTTATGAAATTATTTTTAATTTAATAGTATTTATTTAATACGATCTCTAGATTATGTAAAAATACACTTATCTAAATAAATTAAATTAAGAAAAAAATCAATACTTTTTTAATTATATAACAATTGTGTATTATTTATTTTACAGTGCATATAGAAGCTACAAAGTGCAAACATTACTATAAGGGAGTAGTAAAATACAGTACTTCACCTGAGTTATTAATTACATCCAAGACACAACCTAAAAAGTGCAACGAAGATGATTGCCTTGAACACCTAAGGATTACATTATCATGAAAGGGTGGACAAATTGTCAGTGTACAAATAATAAAGTTGATAGAATAGCCTTCCTAAGCAAGCAAATGATTGAAATCTCAAAACTACCTTTCATTCTAAATTCTGTGACATTTAACAGCTATATCGACGATTCTAAGATCAACACCCACTTTTTTAATATAGTATATATAAATATAAATATAAATATAAATGTAAATATAAATTTAACTTTAAATTTGTAGGTCTAACTAGTCAACTCATCCAAACATCGTCTTTCAAACCCGTCTTTTTTAATAGAAAAGGACCTACAGAACTTGAAAATAATAGAAGTAAAACGTTTGGACTTGATAGTTTGCACGTGTGGAATCAACCCGGCAATAAAAATAAGAAAATAATGGTAGTAACATTAATCATCGATTTGAGGAAGATCGATGAGTATTGTGTATGATGTTTATGTACATTTTTAAAAATAATTGAAGGTTTTGTGAGTGAAGATTATTACATATTTCATTTGAATTGCTAATAAAATTAATTTAACAACTTTCAAATTTTATATTTGAAATTAAAGTTAAACGTTAAGCCCCGTGAGTTTTGGACGTTAATTGGGCTAATTAAACCCCTAATGACGTGATTAGATGATCCGAATTGTATATTGGCTCACATTAGGGTGGTAAAGTCATTGAGATATGTTAAGGTGTGTATCGAAGTGAGTTGAATGAGTATAGTATGAAGGAAAAGCTAAACATGTTCAATAATATGCCCAAATGATGTCAACCAAGAATTTTTGAGTTGGTTTTGATGTAATCCAGTTATATTTTTGTAGATTAATTGTAAATGTCGTTTTGGTCATCCGGAGGGTGAAGGCGAAGCTAAGCTAAGTTAAGACATATTTTTACTAAAGTTTTTCATAAATAGCATTCTCTCAAAGGTCTTTGGTAAATTGTCTTAGATATTAATGTGTATTTGATTGGAGTGGGAAAGCAATCATTATCCTGATTATAAGAGGCTAAAAATTTTCAATACAAAATGTCAATCTGACTTTTCCATTTCTTGTTTTTCTTTTCTGCACCGACCTAATAAACATCATTCTCTCATACAAGTGTAGCTACTAGCGCAATGATGGGCGTATTTATGCTACCATCACCATCTCTTTCGATCACAGGCAACTTTAGAATTTAAAATTTATGAGTTTTAAATTTAAATTTATAGATCTGAAGTGTATTACATGTGCATATACAGTGAATTTCTCAAAAAATTTATGTGACTTGAACCAGAGTTACTAGTTCTGTATAGTTTTAACTTATAGCAACTTATGCCTTAATACCCTTTTGTGACCATATCCTACGTATAATAACAAACTCGAACTTTCAAATACTTTTTTTCAGCTTTAAATTTAAGTTTTTTTTTTTTTTTTCAATTTATACCCTGCAAGCTCCTAATAAAACAACATGTCAGAGAGAAGAAAAACAGAGTTACATAGTGATTAATATCTGGAAAATTATCCCTCTTTGGCATAGATCAGGGCAAATTTGGACCTTTTTAAGTTCATATGTGGTCATTAGTCAATGTTTAAAATTTGTATGCTCTTGGATTTTATGTAGTACATATTTTTATTTTATTTAATTAACAGTAAATGATTTGCATCAATAAAGCAACTCCAATGTAAAATAATAATGTTTGCATCACAATTTTAAACATGTATTCTGATCCAAGTAATACAGCAATGTGACCCGCACACAAGAAAACTACTAGCTAATAATGGAGGAATATTAAAAAGGAAGTTTAAAATGAACTCCACAACTCTTAACATTATAAAACTATTGCACTGACTTTTTGAATGCATATTAAATTACCTTTGAGGAAACAAATTAAAATCCAACAACCTACAAAATAAAGAATGTCAAAGGAAACGTTCTCTGCAAGCTTAATTTTTGAAAAATAGCTATAAAATGGCCATTTCACCAAATTTATACACAGAATTAAAATGCCAAAGAGCAAAAAGAAGACATAACTACTATAACATTTTCTGCAAATGGAGTGTATTTTAATGAAGCACTATTGACAGAGAAAAGCAAAACCTTTAATCAGATGAAACCTAATAGTTTATCAATTTCGTCCCAAGACCCTCAAGATTTACCTCAAACAACACATACTAAAGAAAACAAAAATGGATAAACATAACGGTAAGGTTACTACTCACAGTAATCTTGTCGAAATGCCAAATGTGTCACAGTACGACTTTCTTCAATCAATTTATAATCACGTCATATCGATCTCGTATTACTTCCCTTGTTTAGAATACCAAACCCTCGGGATTTCATGTTTGACCATCGCTTTGCCTAATTATATTTACTCATGCTATGAATACTTCAACTGGTGCATAATCTTCTAATTTCGGTATACCCAAAACTACACCTTACAGCCCATAATACTTGTCTCTGTTATTTAATTTTCAGTACCCAACGTAAATTGCATAGACGAAAAATCACAGCAAAGCTGTAGAAAAATAAATTAGCTCTCTTTCTTTCTTTAGGCTACTTTGTTTCTTAGTTCCTCTTCCATCCACTATCTTTGAGATTTCAAAGAATCTCTACCATACGTACACCATTTTTCTTTGTTTATGTAATTGCTAATTACGTATATACCCTTATTTAATGTTGGGTATTACACTTATCCATTACAATATGTATTTTATCCATTACAATATGTATTCAAAGTATATTGTTGATAAGCCTCTCACTATAATAGTTTGTCGAACCTTCAGTATGTATATATTTATTCACTAAATAAGTGAATTAGATGGTGGTGTGGTAACATTTTTAATTTGAACCCGTAAAGTTCAAATTCGGAATGAGTCATTGAAGATATACATATGGAAAATTCTATCACCCTCAAAACACAGATGAACAATTTATTTGGAAAATTCAAATGTTTCTATTACATAAACCCATATATCACAGCAACAACGACGACGACGACGACAACAACAACAACGATAACAACATACCCAGTGAAATCTCACAAAGTGAGGTCTGGGGAGGATAGAATGTATGCAGACCTTGCTTCTTCCTTGGGAGGTAGAAAGGCTATTTTATTTAACCCGATCGGCACATAAACTAAATATACATGATACAACAATAGAATAAACGACACGTGTTTCACTTAATTTATCGATGCACGCAGCTTCATAGATGCTTAATTCCTTATCCCTGTGCCACAAAATAATTCAATTCAGAAGGGGGTAACTTTTGTTGGAAAAAAAATCAATAATGTCATTAACTCTTGAACAAATCTAATATTGCCGAAAAATTGCAAATAATATGGATGTCCAGTGAAAGAAGTACACTCTTCTACAAAACATTAGGCTAAATACATACACAGCCCCTTAAAATTGTCTGAATTTTTCATTTAGATATTTACCTGTTTGGCCATGAGAATTTTCCAAAAATTAAGACTTCATATATAAGACAAATATATATACGAAAATGTGTAATTCATCAAATTCTCGTTAAGCGGAACAATAACAGTAATTAACTAGAAAAACAGATAATGCGTCATCCATCCACCTACTTTTATTCTTTTTTCCATTTTTTTTCCATTCTTCTTACATTTCTTTGTATCACAATTTTTTCGGCCTCGTCAATAAACAATATTCTAGCTCCTCTAGGCAAATATATATTTCCTCCGTTTTAATTTATGTGAACCTATTTTCTTATTGATCCGTGCAAAAAAATGATCTATTTCTATACTTGGAAACAATTTACCTTTATGGAATGATTTATAGTCACACAAAACATATGTAACTCATTTAACCCACAAGTTTAAAAGTCTTTCTCTTAATTTAAAAATCTTTTTTTCTTTCTTAAACTTTATGCCCAGTCAAATGAATTCACATAAACTGAAATTGAGGGAGTATATACATATTTTATACACACACATGTACTGACGTTCTTTCGATTAATAACCTCTTTGGCCAAGTTTTTTTTTTTTTTTTTTTTTTTTTGTGAACAAAAGTACCTTTTCTCTTAAAGAACAATTTTTTTTTCAAGATTTGGTGTGTTTGGCCAAAAATTAACAGATCTGTTGAGCAATACAGAATTCGTTTTTCTACTATTAGAGAAGCTACACATTTCTATTTCTTCAAGAAGCATAAGCAGAAAATTTTCAAGATAAAAATATTCCAACAAAAAATTATATCCCATTGATTTAACCTGAATGAATACTTAATGTCTTTCATGAAAGAATATTTGAAATTACCTCTCCATTTAAATATTATTAAATGTAAAATAAAACCTAACAACCGCTCCATTCTCTTTTCCGTAATTTAACACTTCAATATATTTTGTAAAGAACGACCAACACAATCTCTTTATCGAATGCTAAAAAAAACTTCTTAAATGAATTTGCTAAATACAAATTGCTTCAAGTCTATTTTTGATAAAAGCGCTTCTCAAAATAAGTACTACTTACTAATTTTAAAAGCTCGGCCAAGTTAACAGGGCTCTTTTAAGCTAAACAACCAAACCCATATATACATATTTGTTTGACGAAACAAAAGTTAGAGGTGCATGCAAAACTTATACGTTCAACTTTTATACATATTGTATATGAAAAATCATAAAATTCGAAAAACAAAATTGAATCCATTATTCAGAAGTATTAGAATAAGTTCAAAGCTTATAGTACCTTAAACTGCGTCGTCAACTGAGTATGAAACAGGAAGTTGGATGTTTATGGCCGGAGCTGAGCTTGTCCGGCACCGGCGTATGATAGTGTGCAAGCACCACCATACTATGCTTACAATTGCAGATACTAAGGTAAATTTGAGAGCTATGTTAATGGTAATGTGGATATTCAACTTCATGATATAAGCTTAAAGTTTTAGCTTAAAGTTACAGTTTTTATAGGACTCATTGCATGTGAACCTCAATGTGAATGCGTGAGGATCTAGCGCGTGAGGGTGCTGCTGATGGTGCTTGCGCGTAATGGTTCTTTGTGGTCCATACTGCATTATACATTTATACTGCCATTCTTTGTTACTACCTGTCATGGCTGGTTATTTGTAGCAATCTAAATTCACTGCTATGTTGTGCTGTGTTTTAAGCAGGGGTGGAGCTAGCCTTCCGGTACGGGTTCGACCGAATCCAGTAGCTTTTGTCCGAATTATATATTTATATTAATTTTTTTATCGTATTATGTACAAATTATTAATTAAGAATTCAATAACTTTAAAGAATTAGAACTCCGAACCCACAAATTTCAAATCCTGGCTCCGCCTCTAGTTTTAAGCTTTAGGAGATAGATCTTTCCACTAAATGTCTCAACTACCATTTACGTCCTTTTAAGTGTGCTCTCGCTCTTTATTCTTTGAAGTGTCCTGTTTCTTCTTTCGCCCTATTTCGTGGCTCCTTGTAAGCTTGTTCGTTATCTCCTCTTTTTCTACATCTATACACCACCAACACTCTTCCTAAGTCTCACATGCAACATATAAAACATAAAACTAAGCTTGTTTGGATATAAGCTTAGGGGTCGTTTGGTAGATAGTCGAAATAGTCTCGGGATTATAATCCCGGGACTAATTTATCCCATCTATTGGGATTATTTTATACCATCTAAAAGATGGTATAAAATAATTCCAGTATAAGTGAGATAAGAAGGTATAAGCTGGGTTATCTCAGCACTAATTTTTATACCATGTTTGGTAGAAGGTACAAATTTATCCTGGGATAAATTTGTACCTTCTACCAAACATGGTATAAAAATTAGTGCTGGGATAACCCAGCTTATACCTTCTACCAAACGACCCCTTAAAGTTTAGTTTAGTTTTTAGGCCAAAGTCATAGATGGACCCCTGAACTTGTCCTGATTTTTCATTTAGACCCCTTAACTGAAACGTTAACCATCTGGACCCTCGAACATAAGATAAACTGTGTCATTTGAACCCCTCGTGCCAGCTGGGCACACGCGTGCAATCCACTTGCAGTGACATGGAATAATAGACCAGTGACATGGAAAAATAGACCAATAAAAATAAGTCATGTCAACAAAAAAAATTAATTTTAAAATCTATTTAAATAATTTTAAAAAATCTGAAAAACCCAACCCATCCTCTCCGATAGCCCACATCACAGCCGCCACTGCCGCTGCTGCCTCCGCCGCCCCCATCACCGCCGCCGCCGCTTCAAAATCTATTTAAATAATTAAAAAAAATGGTGCCGTTTTTTGTCGGAGATTTATTTAAATCGATTTTGAAGTGGAGTAGCAGCGGAGGCGGCGGCGGCAGTGGCGATGGCGGAGGCAGTGGCGGCGGCGAAGTGGGCTATCGAAGAATATGGTTTGAGTTTTTCAATTTTTTTAATTATTTAAATAGATTTTAAAATAGAGTTTTTGTTAAAATTAATTTTTAATGATTAAAAATTAAAAAAAAAAAGAAAAAATTTGGTAACTCACGCTCTGTTTAAAGCAGTGCACTGCACGCTTGTGCCCAGCTGACATGAGGGGTTCAAATGACACATTTTATCTTATGTTCGAGAGTCCAAATGATCAATATTTCAATTAAGGGATCTAAATAAAAAATCAGGATAAATTTAAGGGTCGCGTGACTTTGACCTAGTTTTTATAGGACTCATTGGATGTGATGTATGCTAATGGTGCTAGCGCCTATTGGTAATTGCTCTAGCGCGTGGTCTTCTTTGCTCCCACAATTATTATGAGAAAGACATAAACTTTATATACTTCACTTTATCTGACGACGTATGTGTTTGGGAATCTCAGTTTCGAGCATGATACCGATATTGCTACAATAAAATTTGTGTTTTAAATATCTTTTATGTTTAAAACTTTTGACTCTTCTGCCTTTTCACACTTTTTGCTTACCCCTTGCGGTGCCCGCCAAATGATAAGGCAAATCAATCAACGGCTTGAGTTTGTGAATTGGTTTTTAATTGTACAATAAATTGAGTTTTTAAAGCAAAAAGTACAATTTTAAATTAAAAAGGAAAAAAAGTCTTTTTTTTTCTTTTAACAATTCTAAGCATATGAAAATATTTTTGATTTAGTGGTAAGAAATAATGATCACTAAATATTAAACAAATGGGGCACTCTAATTTTGATAGTTTAGACTTATTGTTTTAATTAAAATATTCGAGGAAATTGCACAATTAGCAAAAATTACTTTAGCACCCAATGAAATAAAAAAAGACTAGATTCTTTTTCAAAAAAAAAGATATTACTTATAAAGTAATGTTAACAGTTTGTGTAATACTTGTATCCAAGGATGAAAGTTTTCCAAATTAGAATTGATAAAATCTTACCTAAGGTTTATCTAATTGGACAAATGTTTCATTTTCTTGTGTTTTCCTTGAATAAAATTCAAGCATGACTTAATTGGTCATTTCCTATATGCCTTGTCTTATGCCACACGATCAATCAAAAGTATCATGTTGCTTCTATCCTATTTACACCATATATGAAAAAAATCACATGGTCCACTTAAGAGCCAAATAGAGAGTTTCAATGATTTGTGCATTTCTGGAAACATCTGCAGTTTTGAATTTTTCCTAACGTCCATCAAAAGAACTTTTCCTCATATTACAGAAAGAGAATTAAGATATTAAACATTTATTAAAAAATGAGTCATGACCCAATTCATTCAACTCTAATTAATCTTATTTTATTTTAATTTCCTTAACTACTAAATAAAAGTAACAAAAAAATTTCTTTATTATGCCTATATCGAATAAAACTTATAAAAGAATATATTTTGACAAAGTTTTCAATATATAAATATAGTTAAACTGAAAATGGAAGCGGAGAAGATGGTTGTATTTACGTTTGAGCTATGAGTTGGATAATGAAAGATAGTTTGGTAAATATAAAATTTTTGTTTTGAAAAAACTAATTTTCTGCTTCTTAGCAGAAGCGAGAACTTGTAACTTCTTCCTAACAACAGAAAAGTGGCTTCTGCTACTCAAAAGCTATTTAATTTGATTTTTGGTCAAACACCTCAAATTTTCAAAAAGTGTTTTTTCAAGAACTCTTAAGCCGAGGGTCTATCAGAAACAGTCTCTCTACTTCTCAAGGTAGGGTCTGCGTACACTCTATTCTCTCCAGACCCCATTTGTGGGATTACACTAAGTATGTTGTTGTTCTGTTTTTTCAAGAGCAAAAAGGACTTTTAACTCCAGAAAAGTTTGACCAAACAAACTATTAATCGACACAAATGGTAAATGAAAGGAATGGAAGCGGATAAACAAATTATCTTTTTGATGAGTATCTTTTCGCGTATATGCTTGATCTGATGTAGAAACTGAAGTTGATTATTTACATACGATAAATATTACTATACTATATATTATTATATATAAGCATGAATGAGGAACTTTTGCAATCCTCACAAGGTCATTTTTGTAAATTTGCTAAAGTTAGCTTCCTTTAAGAAATTGACATGTGTTATTAACTTGTTGTCCCTCTTTTATGTTGCCCTTAATTTAGTTCAATATTACTTAGTTGCCATCAGTTCAATATTACTTAGTTGCCATCACATAATTTGTAAATTAAGAAAAAGCACTTTTGAGATGTTTTGCATAACCCTAATTAGGTCAAAAGTACTTAATTTTCGCCCAAAAAATGCTTATTTTAAAAGAGTCTCCAACCCTGCCCCACTCCCTCTTTTGCGTTGCGTGATGTCTAGTCACTAATTTTTCACGTGGTTAACAAATATGTGTCGCTTTTATTTATTTTATTTATAAGATTTTGGCCACAAAAATAATCTAAGAACATATGATGATTCACGTAGGAATGCAGCTATTCAAGAAATAAAATAGCTAATAATTCATGTACTATGTGTAATTTTTAAATATGTAAATTTTATTTTAGTGATTCAAACGTACTACAAGTCGACATAGTTAATAATTCAAAATATTTAAAAGTAAATTGAATAACTATAGTAAATAAAAAAATGATTTGATTACCGAGATAATAATACATTCGCATAAAATGAGGCGGAAGGGATACTTTTTATCCTTAACAAACGAATACTTTCAAACGACATATTGCACTATGCCACAGTAAATCTACTAAGGCACACTAGACATTGTATGATCTGTCTTCTGAAAAGGATAATATCACTAGCACAAATAGTTACAAGTCTATTTATCGACATTATTCTTCTATCTTAGGCTAAAAATATAGATTCTATTGTTATTATTTGTGGTGCTCCTCCAAAGATTTTAGAGTATAGCATTACCATGAATAATTTGTGGAGTTCTAATATGACGAGCGTGCTATTAAAAGTAATGACTTTAGGATAACTAATAAAATCAATGAATATAGTTGTGTTGTTTATTAATTGGAGCTTAAAGTCGACCTTCGTAATTGTTCTTTGTTCTTTAAGTGTTAAGAAAAAATAAAAAACTAACCTATCTAATTTTGAATTTCAACAATAAATATTAAAATTCATAGTACGATAACGCATACTAAAGAAAATAATTTGTAAATAAATGATTAGCTTCGTCAATAAACTATTGCTTTGTTATGCATAGTTTCACTGCACATTATATGTCACTAATTCACTATTAATAAATCATGGTTTCTTTATTCACTTGAAGTTGAAAATTGTGTTAGCATTTTTTGAAGACCTGTATATCTTTTTGCAATAGTTGGGTAGTCAACATTAATTTAAATTCAGAAAAAAATGAGTGAGATTAATCCAACATATGTGTCGATGGTCTATCGGACAACCTCTTTACCTCCCAAGATAGGGGTAAGGTCTGCGTACACTCTACCCTCTCCATACCCCACTTTGTGGGATTTCACCAGTAAGTTGTATTAATCCAACATATGATAAAATTTAATTTCAATATTGAGAGTTATATTCTCAAAAACAATGAAATAAAAAAGATAAGATCTTTTATATCATGCATTTGGTTGAACATAAAAAGAAATTCTTCTCTTATTTTCAAATACTTTTATATTATAATTTATTTTTTAGGAGCGTTCAGGAAATGTCGAACTATTCTTTCAATAACTTATTATCATAAAGAGCGAGAAAAAAATAAAAAGTAATTGTGCATTTAATGTTTAATGTTAGTATTGGGCTCTGGCTTAGCACGGACCAAATGACACTAATTTGTATTTTATGTGAAGTCTGGACTAATTAATTTTATAGCCAAAATTTATCCCCTTCTGAATTGAATTTTCTTTTTCGCCCTACTGTTTCGTGGCACAGGGACAAGGAAGCATCTATGAAGCTACGTAATTAGCAAGATGAGTGAAAGATATTTCATTTATTCTATTGTTGTACGATGTGTTAATTTATGAGATATTGGGTTTTATGTAATAAAAACAATTGATTTTTGCAAATAAATTATTCACTTGTGTTTTGAGCGCTACATAATTTTTCATATGTAAGTTTTTAGAGATGGATCCGAAATTTTATGTTTGAATTTGGAAATTAACCCTTACACGGCTTGCCTTCACCCCTGCTTGCATTAGACTCTCATATTTTGATCAGTATTTTAAACGGCATTTTTAGGCGAGTTCCAGGGGGACGCATCGAGGCGTATTGACAGGGTGAAAGTATTGTGGGCCGTAAGTTTCAACCTTCTGGGCATTCACCTAGGCCTAAGCCTCAATGTTATGGGCACTCATTTGGGGCTTAAGCCCCGAGAGCTTTTTCAAATTTGAGCCAAAATTACTTAATAAATCTTTTTTTAAAACTTAAATATCCAAAAGTATTTCATAGTAAATTCTCAAACTAAAAATCTCAAAAAGTCAAAAGTTTTTTCTAATTGTTTATCCTAATTTCAGAATCTTTTCTTTTTGTTGTTTACAGAGTAACATATACACTTTATACCTTTGTATGCAAAGGGCAAACTACAAAGCAAAAAGTTTTGTCCTCCAATTCTTACAATGCTTGCATTTTCCTTCTTCATGCTTTATTTTCTTCAAGATTTTTTAGCAGCCTTTAATTTATCTTTTCCAATATAGTTTTTAGTTTTAGAATTTCTTTTGATATCACTCTAGTTTAGCTAATGTTTTGAATACTCTATTATATTATAATGAGTATTAGTTTGTTATCTAGTTTTAGGTTTTAAAAAAATTACCCTATATATTATTATCATTTTTATCTTTAAATTATTAGGATTGAGTATCATTTTTATAACTCTAATTATGTTCCATCATAGTCATGTTATCGACTGGCTCTTTCCACAAACTTCGCCGAATATGATCATCATCCCTAGTAAAGACAAAGGCATCTGGGCAATCTTGAAGATGATCAAGATAGGGGATCTCATCGGAATGCCACTGAATCGGCGTCGACTCTTGCTGTTGAAATTGGCTTTGCGGCTGAACCGGAGTCGACTCTTGCTGTTTAAATGGTTGCTGTGAATTCAGTTCCTCCTCGTGTGCCAGACTGTCCATCATGTCTTGCAACAGTTCTAATTGATGTTGAGGATTAATTCCAACCTCAATCTCATCGTCACTTTGCTCATCGTCACTTTCCTCCGCATTAGGTATTTCCTCACTATCGCTGGGTGATGTCACTATATAATTCGGATAATTCGGACCATCCATAGCAGTCCTTTGCCTATTGTTATACCTCATTTTTAACCGGAGTTAAAGTAGGAGTACAACATATTGGTGATTCCTATTTATTTTGTTTTAAGGAGTCGCCACCTAATTAATTTAACGGTGAATTAGGACACCTAGAGGTTAACTAAGGCAAAGTTAAAACTAAACCTCAATTGATAGTCTGCTTAACCAATGTGATTCCAGGTAAGGGCTCAATATTATCCTAAAGGGAAGGGATTAGTCATCCTTTAGAATCCGTTAACTTACGGTTATCCGACCAAACTTAGGTGAATTAATTAATGCTTAAATAAGATGCCTGAAATTTAAGAAATGGGGCTAGGAAATGTTGCTAAGATTTTTTAGAAAATATAAGAATGTTGCTTAAGATAGGATTTAGAAAGAATATAATAATCTGCATAAAAATAAAATTTTAAATGCCTTTTAAAATAAGACTTATAAAAGTTGCTAGGGCTTTAAATAAAAATACTATTTAGAGTGGGATTTGTAGAAATTATAATAATTTGCATAAAAGGAAACTTCAAATGCCATTTAAAATAAACTTATAAATGTTGCGAAACTTTAGATAATAATGCTATTTAAAAAAATATGATTGCTTAAAATATATAAGTAGAAAAAATGTGAATTTGTGCAATGTTTAATAAATATTTGAAATAACTGAAATGCCAGGATATTGATTAATTTTAGGAGTATAAAAATACGAAAATAGCTAATAAAAACTCTCTTTATCCTTTTCATTACTTCTTATTAACTGTGCTTCGCTAAAATTTTATGATTGATTCAAACTTGAAGAGCTATTTATAAAATATACTTGAATTTATGTTTACATATTAGTGACGTTTTGGAACTTTCTAGGATAATAAGAATAAAATATGATTCTCTTAACTCGAAATATAAAGTCGTGCTGTTTTGCAAATCAATCATTCCAAATAAAATAATATTAGACATTATAAATAGTTTTAACACATAAAAAAAAAAATAGACTTATGGAATTGATTGTTAATCTTCTTTAATCTAACTACCCATTGCTAAACTATCCATACTAATTTCCAATAATTCATCTAAGCCAAGGGACAACAGAATAAGGAAAAAGTGTTAGTCAAATAATATACAAGTTAAAGGCATAAAATAAAGCAGAGGCATAAATAAAGTTAAATGGGCTCAGCCCATTTTTTAGGACTGCTGCTGTTGGGAATGGGCTCAGCCCATTTTAAAGCTGCTGCGAACTGTTCATGCTTATTGGGCTTTGGCCCAAAATTTCTTTTTCCGCTGTAGACTGTTGTTGCCGTATGGGCCTCGGCCCAACATTATTTTTTATGCAACTGATAGGGCTGACTCGATAAAGAGTTTCGTTGGGCTTTAGCCCAACATTGAATGCGGAAGAAGGACGAGTTCCTCGGACTCATATGCGATGGTCATGCATAAAACGGAAAGAAAAGAATTAGTACATAATCAAAGAATAGGGTCGAAACATACGAACTGTAAACTAGGAAATAGATCAATAGGTTGTACATATACCACGTGTATCAAGAATGAAATAGAGGCAGGGAGAAAAAAGAAAGGTTTCAGAATAATTCAGGCAACCCACAGAAGGCTCAAATCAAATAAGTCACTTGAAATCAAATTTAGACTGGCCCAATATGAACTGAAAGTTTAGTACGTAAAGGAGGCCCAATAATAAATAACTAACAAGACTTGACCCAACTGCATGCATAGACTACAAATTTGTACTTGTACCAATGATCTACCTGATTCATGCCAAATACACAAGTTCCCTTATGCTAACAGTGTGCAGGACTGCCTATATCTGGTATATTCAAGTATATCCGTGGTATACTTGCTCGTAAATCTACAACCAGACCCACATAGAGGAGGGGGAAGAAAGAAAGAAAAAAAAGAGGCGAAGCAACAATTCCGATTCCTAGTAGCTGTTAGGCAGATTAATCTCAGTTACTCAAAACATGACACATAATTTCGAGGTATTACCATCCCAACAGAATCACTATAGCAGCAGTCTCAAAAGACTGCTGACTTCCAATTCACAAAAAAAAGTGATCTTCTTAAAATCTTTGTGGGTATTTAAACCAGTCACCAGGTCCTATGTATTAAACTTATTTTTTACTTAACAAACTTTCAGATAAGCACATAACAATCTTTTATGCGACCATTGCAAGTTCAAATGAGGACACAATGACTTGTGCTTTTGACACACACACACACAAGCAAAGTCTACAGACCAACAGCCAGACATTGTTAACTTGAAAGAAATCTAAACGAGGCAGCAGCCATGTGAAACAAGTTATGCTCTTAGGAAATATATCAAATCAGCTTTTCAGACACCAACCAATTGACTATTCATGCCTTCGATATCGAATCTGTTTCAGTGTCAGTGAATGCCAACAGTATGGTCGTATGTTTATCATCACTCAAGAAAACAACAAAGGAATGAAAAATCTAGACATCAGGTGCATGACTGAAGCAGACAACATCACTGATCAAGATGAGGTGCCCTAGAGGCCATGTGATTCACACAGACAAACACACAGCATGCATACTATTGGAATAGAAGCTGAGGGGAGGAAAGCATTCAAGAGGACCCATATCAAGAGGAAACAAAGTTATCATATGAATATTACAAGGTAACTTGGGCTCAGGAAAATGCATAAGCATGCAACAAACATAATCAAAGAGGACAAGCAGCTATAAGCAATGCAGGAGAACATACTAAACTTAGTTGAAGTCATCAGGTGAGATATTTTCAGCATGAAGTGAAATAACAGGCTATGGTTGGTGAAGAACTGAGTTACTGTGAAAAGACAAGATAAGGACATCCTGGCAGTCTATATCAATGACTGTCCCAAGCCAAACTCAACATACCAAAGCAAATACAAAGCACAATTACATGCATAACCAAAACACTTTCTCAGAGTCAAAGTAAACTTATTAAACTGTATGCAACATCATATAGGTTGGTTTAGCTGGTCAACTTCAATTCTAAAATGGTTCCCTGAATTTGACACAATTTACATATACACCATATTTTAAAAGTTAACAGTTTCCACTTTTAACTTGGAACAAACTTTTGACTCTGAATCTAGTCTTCAAACTGGCCTTGACAAACTAATCCTTATTTTCTTTAACAGATCTCTCAAATGCATTTGAGCATATTATTACCGGTTTAATAAGTCTTCATTTTCCTAACTCATCTTAAACAAACACAATAGCATATTTGTCAAGAAAGGAAAGGAATACAATAAACCCTTTAATCAATTTAACCTTATGCTTAAACATACACTAGCTCATGGATTCTTGGTAATATTTGGCATCCTTTTATGATAGTGAGAAAGAGCCCATGATTCTTGCTAATGATGTTAATCAGTTCACAAGTGGCATAACTTAATGACTCATACACAGCTAATGATATCAACATAATTAGATAGACTGTGAGCCTTAAACATGCAAGATTAAGCCATTTAAGTATGCAAATATGATCCTTGAAGCTGATATAGGCGGATAGCGTATCATCTTGAGGGAAAATTTAAAGCAATAATGCCTATGCAGTGCGTGGTATTAAAAATAATAGTGCATGCAGTGCGGGGAATTTAAAGCAATAGTGCATATGCATTGCGTGGTATTTAAAATAGTAGTGCATGCAGTGCGGGGAATTTAAAGCAATAGTGCATATACAGTGCGGGAAATTCAAAGCAATAGTGCATGTGCAGTGCGTGGTATTTAAAATAGTAGTGCTTGCAGTGCGGGGAATTTAAAGCAATAGTGCATATGCGGTGCGTGGTATTAAAAATAATAGTGTATGCAGTGCGGGAAATTTAAAGCAGCAGTGCGAGGCATTTAAAATAGTAGTGCATGCAGCGCGGGAAATTTAAAGCTATAGTGCATATGCGGTGCGTGGTATTAAAAATAATAGTGCATGCGCAGAGCATTTGAAAGCAATAATATTTGTGCGTGTTATAGGAAGATTCAAACCGCTCGGTGCGCAGTCCCTGCAAAGCTGTAAGCATACTTCGGCTTCCGCAACTGGAAGCCTGGGTGATATTTCACCTTGCTAAAATGTTTCCATGAATAAAGTTCCTTTGCTCAAAGAAAATTATGAGTTTCGAAATTTGTGTTGATTTTGAATCATCCTTTGCTTCATGACTTTCGTGATGTTTTCTTGATGCTAAGATTCGTATGCCGTGCATTATCGTCGAGGAGTAGCTAAAAATCGGTTCTGTGTTACTCAAAGAAGATTTGTTAGTATAAAAGGAAGTGGTTGCCTTGCGTTGAACATTGAAGCTTTGGCATTGAATCTGTGCTTCTCGTTGCTATGTCATTGCGGAAATCTAATTATGTGAATATGGCTTGGGATAAGCCGTCTGCAAAATTTCTCCAGTTCGACTATGGGAGGAAAATTGGGATTTTTATTTATTGAGACCGGACCCAACATGGGCGCCTACGTATCCTGCTACTAACAGGAATCAGGTCGACCGTAGTTCATTTAAAGTCTAGAAAAGATTACAAAATAGCAGCCACTCCTAGAGATGGGCATGTGGAGAATGATGTTCTCAAATGGCGAGATGATGTCCCTATCAGTCTGCTTGACTTGTTGCACGCTTTCTTTTCAAATGCCTTGGTGCCAGTTTCGATGAATCACCCTTAACAACAGTTGTCTTTGTGTTTGCAATATTACCGGTTGAAGGCTCTAGCTGTAGCTTTATCTTGCCATTTTCAATCATGCTTTGAATCTTAAATCTTAGTGCTGGACATTCTTCAATGTCATGTCCTTGAATGTTTGAGTGATAAGCACAACTCTTAGATAAATCAAAGTTTGGTGGTGGATGCTTAGGTATAAATCCCTTCTTTGGTTGTAGAATACCCTTAGCACTCAACCTCTTAAATATATTTGCCAATGGTTCATTTAGAGTAGTGAAGCAAAAAGATTTCCTCTTCTTTTTATGTTGAGAGCTTGATTGTGCTTGGTGAAACCGTCGTTGGTAGCATTGATGGGAGTTTTGCTGACGAGGACATTGCAAAGTGGCATAAGATTGAAAAATTTGGTGACTTTTATGGCATTGCGCTTGATGCATAGTCGTGGAAGCAAATTGGTTTTCCTTCATTTCACTTTGCAGATTTCCCAGTATCTTCGCTTGGAAGGTTTGGTGAACGTCTTGTGTTGCTGAGCTATCTATAATTCTTCCTTCTTGAATGGCATTTTCTAGTTCTCTACCAATCCTAATCAAATCAGAGAAGTTGTGTGCACAAGCTCCGAGCAACTTATCATAATATAAGTCTCCCTGAATTTGGATGAAGGTTGAGATCAATTCCCTCTCGGATAATGGAGGATGTATTTTTGAAGCTTCTAACCTCCATCGTATGGCATATTCTTGGAAAGACTCATGTGGCGTTTTCTTTATTCTAAGCAAATCGGCTATGTGCGGATCGCCTGCATTGTTAAACTCGAATTGCGTTATAAATCCGCGGGTCATATCTTCCCACGTAAGCCATTTGCTAAAATCTTGTTTAGTGTACCAATAGAGTGTTGATCCTGATAAACTTTGAATGAACAATCTCATTCGTACGACTTCAATATGTTCAATACCAATTAATCTGCTGCAATAGTCCTTTAAATGAGTGACGGGATCTCCCTTCCCATTGAAAGTGTTAAACTTAGGTATTTTGTACCCTGACGGAAGCTCAACGTTTGGATGCACACATAAATCTTCATACTTCAAAATCTGGAAATTTCTTCAACATAACTCTTCATTAACGACTTTCCTCAAATTGTGGAGTTCTTTTCCCAAATCTTCATGGTAAAGCGACTTGATTTCCTTTCCAGGCCTCCTGTATGGGGATATTGCCAGTTCGTTTTCCTTACTTTTCTCGAATTGAGTGGTGGCTATGGAAAATTGAGGATTAGGAATTATCGCTACTTGATCGGGAGTGTAGGTTGAAGACATTTGTGGAATGGTATAGGTAGGATCTAAGTGAGGCGAAATGGCTAAGGAAATGTTGCAAATTGAGCTGGAAGTTGAGGTTGTGTTAGGAAGAAGGCTTAAGGTATTTCCCAGATTAACTATAATATTTTTTCGAACCACCTTTCCCTTGCTATCATTTTGTGCTTGCACCAAACCCATACCAGTGTTGAAAGATTCAAATCTCTCTGCCATTATAGTCTCGTCCTTAATGCAGATTCGCAGCCAAAACAATGTTCAATGCCAGACAACCTTTTAAGAGAAAAGTAAAACTTCATAAACAAAATAAAATGTTAGTGCATGAAGTAAATGCCCAAAACAATATATATATATATATATATATATATATATCTTTTTTTTTTTTTTTTTTTTTTTGAAGTTAGATTAGTTCGTGATCTAATTAAGCAGACTCTAGATTAGAGACGACTTGAGTCATATAAAGGAAACGAATGGACGAAAATGAATCATCAGCTATTTACCTCTGACGATTGAGAATGAATCGGAAGAAAGGAAACCACATTGGAGTAGAACATGTCATTTGAAGAACGGTTGACTCATATCGAACGCCAAAGCTTGGTTCTGAGTTAATTCTTACTAATTTCAGCATATTTTTTTAAAAAATTTGTCCCAGTTTTGGGACGTTTTGAAAAGATGTCTTGGGTTGCAAAAATTGTCCCAGTTTCGAGCTCATTCGTTTGGGGGATATTAAAATTTGTAATAAATAAGACCGGGCCTTATATAGGCTGCCTACATATCCTGTATCCGACAGGAAATCAGGTCAAACGTAGTTCGGGTGCGTGTAAAAAGATTTTTTTTTCTTTTTTAATAATGCAAGAGATTAGCTTAGAGAAGATCATGATTTATCGGGCGCAAGACAGTTGAATTTAATATACCCGAGAGTTACGAAGCATTGGCAGGTTGCAAAATGTCAAGGAGAGGAGACCTATGAGGTTGTCCTTCGACTTGCATGCCAAAAATTGAAATTAATGGGTGCGCGAAGATAGATTTCAGCGACCCAGAATGACGCGATTGACTCAGCGAAGGCTCCGCAGAAGCAAGGTACTTGAACAGTCATTCTTGAACAACTTGATGGCAAAAATCGAACAAATATCGAGAAGTGCCATTTGATAGATTGGACCAATAAATTTGGACATCTACCAATAGAAGAAACGATAAATGCTGAAGATGATAGAATTGGAAAATAAAAGTTCCATGACGTAAACCGAGTGCAAATGGATTCTACGAGGCATGGAGCTAACGGGTCAAATGTTTCGTCGTTTGAGACAGAAGATCATACCCGCAAAAGAAGGACACAAAAAGCTCTAGAATTTGCAGTTTGATGCGAGACAAATAACGATAAGATAATGCCTATTAAAACAAAGTTGGAATGATAAGAGTTAACTTTAAGGATTTTCAAGGCTAGTTCATGTATGCGAAAATTAGAAAATTTCCTCCGACGATTAGAAATTTGTCGGGAGTCATGCTAGGAATGCGAACGATCTTAAAGGTGCTCTAGAGTGGTTAAAGTGCGCTAACCGCGGTTTTTTTTTTTTTTTTTTTTTTTTTTTTTTTTTTTTTTGAAGTGAGGCTGATGCAAAAATAATTACTGAGCAATATGCAATTGTGCGGCAAAGCAAATATGAATTTTACTTTTCTTCTGAAACCAAGATGATGTTAGTAAATATCAAGTAATAACTTTTCACAAATAAATTCAAATAAGAACCTTCAAATAAAATTAAGTAATGAGCTTGGCATCAGGTGTTAATCGCAAACAAATTCAAAAGCAAGCATATTACAAATAAATTCAAGTAAACCATTTAGCAAGCAAGTACACAACACAAGTATATAAAATAACATTCACGCGTGTTAATACGTAGGGGACCTCCTTATGCCCGAGATAGGCCTAACGTGTATTTGAAAGATGAAGGTGACATTATATGTCATTCCATTTGCTCTTTAATTAATTAAACGAGTCTATTCCCAAAATGAAGTACATAAATATTTTTAAGCTTTATTACATGCCAAATAAGAAAAGAAAAAATATTCCTAAAAATAAGCTAAGTTCAATTGCGTCCAAGCTTCTTTCAAAACTCGCGATCTTCATGGCTATCTGCATCACAAAAGGTTAGTCAAATCCCACCATCCTAAAGTTTAATTAATTAGAGCAATGGTCGATATTTGGCACAATGAACTTCAAATAATGCACACATAACATGATAAGCGTTGCTTGGGGTCATGAACCCACTTGGACATTTTGGTAACGTTTACTAATGGACTTAATACACCTTGGGTATTAAGCCTCCTAGGCTCGTGCATGTCCTTAAAAGGGTTTTGGCTTAGCGATATCTTAGGCTAACTGAGAGTTGTTTTCCTATGACACAAGGCTCCCCCAAGCGGACAACTTGGGAGTGGAAAGTCCGCGGCCGTCGACTGCACCGACGATCGACTAAATCCACAAGACCAATCCAACTAAAGGGGTAATTTAGTAGTGCACGGGCGCAAACTGCGAAGCCGCTTTAAGTGTGTGAATATGTGTGAGTTTTCCAGGAGTGGAAGAAATATGAGCGGAATGCCAATTTAAGGAAAGCAATAACATACATATTACATAGAAAATTTACATAAGGAATAAAATAAAAACAACCAAAAGCATATAAGGAAAAAGCAGAAATAAAGGCAAAAAAGAGAAAAACAAACAAAATATCCAACAAATTAACTATTAACCTAAGTTGTTATGGTTAAGAACCTAAAATCCCCAGCGGAGTCGCCAAGCTGTTATACCTCATTTTTAACCGGAGTTAAAGTAGGAGTACAACATATTGGTGATTCCTATTTATTTTGTTTTAAGGAGTCGCCACCTAATTAATTTAACGGTGAATTAGGACACCTAGAGGTTAACTAAGGCAAAGTTAAAACTAAACCTCAATTGATAGTCTGCTTAACCAATGTGATTCCAGGTAAGGGCTCTATATTATCCTAAAGGGAAGGGATTAGGCATCCTTTAGAATCCGTTAACTTACGGTTATCCGACCAAACTTAGGTTAATTAATTAATGCTTAAATAAGATGCCTGAAATTTAAGAAATAGGGCAAGGAAATGTTGCTAAGATTTTTAAGAAAATATAAGAATGTTGCTTAAGATAGGATTTAGAAAGAATATAATAATCTGCATAAAAAGAAAATTTTAAATGCCTTTTAAAATAAGACTTATAAAAGTTGCTAGGGCTTTAAATAAAAATACTATTTAGAGTGGGATTTGTAGAAATTATAATAATTTGCATAAAAGGAAACTTCAAATGCCATTTAAAATAAACTTATAAATGTTGCGAAACTTTAGATAATAATGCTATTTAAAAAAATATGATTGCTTAAAATATATAAGTAGAAAAAATGTGAATTTGTGCAATGTTTAATAAATATTTGAAATAACTGAAATGCCAGGATATTGATTAATTTTAGGAGTATAAAAATACGAAAATAGCTAATAAAAACTCTCTTTATCCTTTTCATTACTTCTTATTAACTGTGCTTCGCTAAAATTTTATGATTGATTCAAACTTGAAGAGCTATTTATAAAATATACTTGAATTTATGTTTACATATTAGTGACGTTTTGGAACTTTCTAGGATAATAAGAATAAAATATGATTCTCTTAACTCGAAATATAAAGTCGTGCTGTTTTGCAAATCAATCATTCCAAATAAAATAATATTAGACATTATAAATAGTTTTAACACATAAAAAAAAAATAGACTTATGGAATTGATTGTTAATCTTCTTTAATCTAACTACCCATTGCTAAACTATCCATACTAATTTCCAATAATTCATCTAAGCCAAGGGACAACAGAATAAGGAAAAAGTGTTAGTCAAATAATATACAAGTTAAAGGCATAAAATAAAGCAGAGGCATAAATAAAGTTAAATGGGCTCAGCCCATTTTTTAGGACTGCTGCTGTTGGGAATGGGCTCAGCCCATTTTAAAGCTGCTGCGAACTGTTCATGCTTATTGGGCTTTGGCCCAAAATTTCTTTTTCCGCTGTAGACTGTTGCTGCCGTATGGGCCTCGGCCCAACATTATTTTTTATGCAACTGATAGGGCTGACTCGATAAAGAGTTTCGTTGGGCTTTAGCCCAACATTGAATGCGGAAGAAGGACGAGTCCCTCGGACTCATATGCGATGGTCATGCATAAAACGGAAAGAAAAGAATTAGTACATAATCAAAGAATAGGGTCGAAACATACGAACTGTAAACTAGGAAATAGATCAATAGGTTGTACATATACCACGTGTATCAAGAATGAAATAGAGGCAGGGAGAAAAAAGAAAGGTTTCAGAATAATTCAGGCAACCCACAGAAGGCTCAAATCAAATAAGTCACTTGAAATCAAATTTAGACTGGCCCAATATGAACTGAAAGTTTAGTACGTAAAGGAGGCCCAATAATAAATAACTAACAAGACTTGACCCAACTGCATGCATAGACTACAAATTTGTACTTGTACCAATGATCTACCTGATTCATGCCAAATACACAAGTTCCCTTATGCTAACAGTGTGCAGGACTGCCTATATCTGGTATATTCAAGTATATCCGTGGTATACTTGCTCGTAAATCTACAACCAGACCCACATAGAGGAGGGGGAAGAAAGAAAGAAAAAAAAGAGGCGAAGCAACAATTCCGATTCCTAGTAGCTGTTAGGCAGATTAATCTCAGTTACTCAAAACATGACACATAATTTCGAGGTATTACCATCCCAACAGAATCACTATAGCAGCAGTCTCAAAAGACTGCTGACTTCCAATTCACAAAAAAAAGTGATCTTCTTAAAATCTTTGTGGGTATTTAAACCAGTCACCAGGTCCTATGTATTAAACTTATTTTTTACTTAACAAACTTTCAGATAAGCACATAAAAATCTTTTATGCGACCACTGCAAGTTCAAATGAGGACACAATGACTTGTGCTTTTGACACACACACACACAAGCAAAGTCTACAGACCAACAGCCAGACATTGTTAACTTGAAAGAAATCTAAACGAGGCAGCAGCCATGTGAAACAAGTTATGCTCTTAGGAAATATATCAAATCAACTTTTCAGACACCAACCAATTGACTATTCATGCCTTCGATATCGAATCTGTTTCAGTGTCAGTGAATGCCAACAGTATGGTCGTATGTTTATCATCACTCAAGAAAACAACAAAGGAATGAAAAATCTAGACATCAGGTGCATGACTGAAGCAGACAACATCACTGATCAAGATGAGGTGCCCTAGAGGCCATGTGATTCACACAGACAAACACACAGCATGCATACTATTGGAATAGAAGCTGAGGGGAGGAAAGCATTCAAGAGGACCCATATCAAGAGGAAACAAAGTTATCATATGAATATTACAAGGTAACTTGGGCTCAGGAAAATGCATAAGCATGCAACAAACATAATCAAAGAGGACAAGCAGCTATAAGCAATGCAGGAGAACATACTAAACTTAGTTGAAGTCATCAGGTGAGATATTTTCAGCATGAAGTGAAATAACAGGCTATGGTTGGTGAAGAACTGAGTTACTGTGAAAAGACAAGATAAGGACATCCTGGCAGTCTATATCAATGACTGTCCCAAGCCAAACTCAACATACCAAAGCAAATACAAAGCACAATTACATGCATAACCAAAACACTTTCTCAGAGTCAAAGTAAACTTATTAAACTGTATGCAACATCATATAGGTTGGTTTAGCTGGTCAACTTCAATTCTAAAATGGTTCCCTGAATTTGACACAATTTACATATACACCATATTTTAAAAGTTAACAGTTTCCACTTTTAACTTGGAACAAACTTTTGACTCTGAATCTAGTCTTCAAACTGGCCTTGACAAACTAATCCTTATTTTCTTTAACAGATCTCTCAAATGCATTTGAGCATATTATTACCGGTTTAATAAGTCTTCATTTTCCTAACTCATCTTAAACAAACACAATAGCATATTTGTCAAGAAAGGAAAGGAATACAATAAACCCTTTAATCAATTTAACCTTATGCTTAAACATACACTAGCTCATGGATTCTTGGTAATATTTGGCATCCTTTTATGATAGTGAGAAAGAGCCCATGATTCTTGCTAATGATGTTAATCAGTTCACAAGTGGCATAACTTAATGACTCATACACAGCTAATGATATCAACATAATTAGATAGACTGTGAGCCTTAAACATGCAAGATTAAGCCATTTAAGTATGCAAATATGATCCTTGAAGCTGATATAGGCGGATAGCGTATCATCTTGAGGGATTAATTTGAATTCAACTAATCACAGGGAACCAAGTCTGTACGAAAACTTATCAAATAATATAGGACTTCACAGAGATGAAATGAACAATAGCTAATCCTTTAACAAAACATGCCCTTGAAACACCAGATGGATCTAAACTGGCTTACAAAGCCAACATACTCACAGAATTAAACCAAACAAAACAGGTCATGCTTAATTCGACCAGAATAATTACGAATAAAATTGAAATGAAAACAAAAAATACAATTAAGCGAACCAATCGACAAAGACAGTTTAAAACATTCCAGCGGTCACTAAAATAACTTTAAAATGAGGGAATTTACCTTCTTCGGGTGCAGCGAAGTGGGTACGAGTCCTCGATTCACACCCGAACACTTCAAAACTCGATTCCCAGAGATAAAAAGGACTGATAAAACTGAAATTTTGCTTAGGAGGTTTTTTTTTAGCGACAAAAACGAAAGCTTTCAATTTCTATAGAATTTTTTGGGCTAAAGAACTCAATTTTTTCAAGGGATTTTGTATGGCTCCGAATTTCCTCTTCGGGAATCTCTTCACTCCCTCCCCCCCCCCCCCCCCCCCCCCCCCCCCCCCGCTACTGACTTGGGAAAACATTATTTATAACATCAATCTTAGGTTTGAACTAGGGTTTTCGTCCGAAAAGGAAGAGAGAGAGGAGCGTGGGGGGGGGGGGGGGGGGGGGGGGACAATATGAAGTGGGGAGTGACAGACGGAGTGGGGAACAGAGTATGGTGGAGTGGAGCGGCAGGGGGAGTGGGGGTGTCAGAGAGGTATGGGCGACGATGGGAGGGAGAAGAGAGGCGGAGAAAGAACGAAGGAGAAGAGGCGAAAAATGAAGGGAACCTAAAAGGTTTCCCTTATTTCTGAACGGAAATGGGTTGGACCGGTCCATTTATGGACTGGGTAAAATTAAAAGAGTGGGCTAGGGAATTAAAAATATGGACTGGTCTAAAAATTGAGATAAAAAATATGGGCCGGCCCAAAAATATTTAGGAGTCAATTGGACTTTGATTTGGAGTCCGATAAATACGGACCGAATGCACGAAATAGTTTGGCTTCTAAATTTAAATAAAAGACCTGTTTAAACAACTTGTGTTAAAATATTGCTCAATATGAAATATGCAATCCTTAATGCTCAGATAAAAAAATGGCGTTGTAATAGCCGTGCAATAATATTTCGAAAATCCACAGTAAATAAACAATATTATTTAATTATGCAAAGATAAATGCGATGCGTGTGCGTAAGCTGGTAAAATGCCGAAATGATAAAAATTGTGAATAGTAATAATAATAATAATAATAATAATAATAATAATAATAATAATAATAATAATAATAATAATAATAATAATGATGGCTAGTGACTGTAATAGAAAAATGAACGCCGGTATTGATAAGAGGCTAGTAATTATAGTAAAATACAATATATATATTTTTTTTAATTTTTCCAAAAATATTAGAAGCGTAAATAGGTATTTCGGAGGAGAGGCGGGACAAAATTGGGTGTCAACACCTATAATTTGGTGCAACCACCACATTCTCCCTACATTAGAAATTAGGATGTTTTAACTACTACACATCAAATAACACTATTGATGTTAAAAAAATAGACGTACTGATAGTAATCAACTGCACCGAAACTTGAGGAAGGTCCATCGCTTTGAGTTGTTGGATAGGCTGAGGATGTTCCAACCTGATTCCTCCATCCCGATTGAGGAGACCGTCCGATATGATTCATATCAGGTGTATAACCCCTAAATAATATAATCGACATCATTAGCAGCATTCAAGTGCCACTACATAGTAGTAGTAGTAGTAGTAGTAGTAGTAGTAGTAGTAATAATAATAATAATAATAATAATAATAATAATAATAATAATAATTTATGCTTTTTTTTGCCTTATACGAACTCGGTATTAATAGTAGTAGTAGTAGTAATAATAATAATAGTAATAATAATAATAATAATAATAATAATAATAATAATAATAATAATAATAATAATAATAATAATAATAATTTATGCTTTTTTTTGCCTTATACGAACTCGGTATTAATAGGACTAACGCATGCATGCAATTACAGTGTTTTGCAGTGTTACGTCAAATCAAATAATGGATGGAGAACTGCATAACGCATTAATTTACTGCGTTATAGCACTATAACGCAGTAAATTAATGCGTTATTGAGGCATTGTGTCATAATAACGCGGTAAAATCATGCGTTATACTATATAACGCATGATTTTACTGCGCTATGCGGCTGCACCAACATCACCTCACTTGCCAAAATAATTCGAATCAAACTTTATATAATGTAATTTGACGAATAACTGTTACAAACACAACATTCCACACAAAATTGAGTTAAGATGTCATTTTTTGACCAATTTAGAGATATTAATCGTGTTATATCGTTCACTCCAGCAAACATCTTTGAAGCAATGGGTAGGAGGTGATGATGATTTTCATTACTCAAATAACCCTAACGACAGATTCAATCGAGAATACAATAATAAAATGAGAGAGGAGTGGGATTGGCGTGTTAGGGAAGCTGAAGCACTGGAGCACAAGTTAGCGTCAGTAGGGCTTAAACGCCCAAAAAAACGTGTTATGTCAATGCCTCGCGAAACTCCAAAAGAGTTTAATTTGGCTCTTAATCGTTTTCGCGAAGAGAACAATCGGATGCAAATACGTTACCATAGGGTAGAATATGGTATACATGGTAGCACAAGATTTAGATCCAAGTGGGATTCAGACTGTGAAATGTCCGACGAAGATTAATATTTTTCTTACAACAAGGTAGGGTCATTAAGACCCCCCCCCCCCCCCCCCCCCCCGCGGAGGGTTCTTGGGGGTTTGCAACTATATAAGTAGCCCTTTCTTTTCTTAATAGACTATACCATATTATTCAATGTCAAGCAGTAGAAACTCACCTTGGTCTTTACTCCTTCCAAAAGAACCAAATAGCAGTGATGATGAAAGTTCAAATCATAGCAGTTTTTCGAGCGATACCAGTGATTTCAAACTAGATGAGCTAAATCCCCACCTTCTTATAGAGCGTAATGATGATATCTGCAGTGTGAAATATTCAGATCCGCGGGAATATTATTGCGGTTTACGTCGAGAATGGTCACATCGGCTTGCCGAATCAGAACGTCTTGTTCGTGACTTGGAAAATCTCAACGCTCCAATCCCAACAAGGTACTCCTTAACCATGCCTCAAGTAGGTCCAGAAAGTTGCGAGCTTGCCGTGCAAAGGATTAGAAAGGAAAACAACAGAATGCTGGCAAGACGTTGTAGATTTTACATGCTAAAGTTGACCGAAGAACAAGCATCATCAACTGGTAGAGAACTAACTGCTACTGAAAAAAGATGTGTCTTAAGAAACTGCCAATATTTTTCTGAGGACGATATTGAGGACTTGTACTCTGATGATGATTAAGAATGTTGTGATTTTAGTTTTAAGTTTAATTTATGATTATGCTGTTATTTTGAAGAATATTAGTATGTTAAGTATTTTCATCTACTCAAGGTTATGAATGAATGGTGCAATTTAATTAAGTTTATTTTTTTTGTATGAATGCTGTCATTTTGAGAAACTTTTGATTAATTATTGATGAACAAGTTTAAGTATTCGCAAAGAACTTCAAGATAATGTCGCCGAACCTTCAAACGAAAATGGCGTTCGAGCACTTTTCAGCCACTAAAACGGCCATCCGAACTTTTGCGTATCCTTGATGTATTGATCCTACCTTATTAATCGCATAAAAATAAGTAGGGTTCTATATAAAATATTGATGTTTCGGGGTTGCGAAACATGATTAATCTATGGTCAAAATACGTAAAAAAGTGTAATGGAAGAAGGGTTAACTAAAAGGGTTGGAAAAAAAAGGCACTATAGCGCAGTAATTTACTGCGCTATATCATGTCCGTTTACACACTATAGCGCAGTAATTTACTGCGCTATAGCAGTTAACGGCTCCGTCTCCGTTACTGCTATAGCGCAGTAAAATACTGCGCTATAGGTAGTTTTGTAACTTTTTTTTTTTGTTGGGGTATTTTGGTTCAAAATGATTTTTCTAGGGGTATTATGGTTCGGGACTCACATGACTATGGGTCTTGTTCAGCCCCCCCCCCCCTCCCCCAAAACCAACCCCCCCCCCCCCCCAAAAAAAAGGAAGGTCTATGGGTCGTTGATTGCTTGGCAAGTGGGGTCTACATCAGTCCGCTTGTCAATTAAGCAAATGCCTCACACAAGTATGATTTGGCATGCGTCACACATCGTAAAACTTTTCGTTTAGAGTGTTGTATGTGAAGTTGGAAACCATGCTGCAGTAAGCTGAAACTTTTTAATGGAAAAAAGAACGTAAAAGAACCTAAAATACCCTTGAACTATTCGATTTGGTGTAAAAATGTCCTCCATTCACCTTTGGGGTCTAAAATACTCCTGACGTTAACCTTTGGGGCCTAAAATACCCTTATATGTTAGTGATTAACTCTTTTTTGTTCGTAATTGTCGGTTAATTAGTTTACGTTCTTAAAATCCTAATTTGACAATTGTAAAGATAATAATGATCCAGAAATTCATATGATAATAATTATTTGGTATGTGATATTTTATTGTATGGTTTCAATGTGCAATAGCCCTTCCAAATTAAATATTCTGCTTATCTTGTCAATTATTAGGTCATACTTTTCTTAATATCTTTAAAGTAAAAGTGACATGTTATTGGATCTTTTTTTCACAAAAATTAAGAAACTAAGTCAATGCTTATTTATTATAGATCAGCTAGTGCAACGCTTGAACCCTTCACGTTATCTGCATAAAAGATAACGTGATTTAATAATCGACAAACAAAGAAGACATTCAAGTTAAGACAAAAAAGTACTCCCTCTTCATTTTTATTTGTCACGTTTTGACTTTTCACGCTATTTAAGAAACAATGATTAAGATAGATATTTTACCACAATATCCCTATTAAATGGTGTATAATTGCATTGGAGTTGGGAAAATGATATGAAATGAGTAATAAATGCTAAGGGTAAAACAGAAAAAAAAAATTGTCTTACCTTGATATCTGAAAATTGACAAGTAAAAATAAAAATTTATAAAGAGAATAGTGGACAAGTAAAAGTGAACGGAGGGAGTATCATGCATCACAAATTGAATACTCCCTCTGTTTACTTTTACTTATCCACTATTCCTAAAATAGATTTTCATTTTTACTTGTCATTTTTCACATATCAAGATAAGACAATTATTTTTTCTGTTTTATCCTTAGCATTAATTACTCATTTCAATCATTCTTCAAATTCAATACAATTACTCTAACAATTAATATGGGCATTATGGTAAAATATACACTTTATTTATTATTTCTTAAATAACGTGAAAAGTCAAAAGTGTACAAGTAAAAGCGAACGGAGGGAGTATTTAAAATTAAAGTAAAATTATACTCCCTCCGGATCAAAAAAAGAGTTCACTTAACCATTTACACATCCTTTAAGAAACTACTCACTCCAAGAAAAAAATATGTAAATTGACTAAACTAACCCTAATTAAATTGGTATTGAAATTTTAGGGGCAAATCTGAAAAGATAAGATTAATTGTTTTTTGATTTAATAAGTGAACACTTTTTTTTACACAAGAAAAAAAGGTTAAGTGGACACTTTTTTTATCCGGAGGGAGTAGTTATTTTAGGCCCTTTTCTGCAAATGAAATGGATCCGTTAAAAATAAGGGTATTTTAGGCCCTAAAGGTTAAAGTCAATGATATTTAGGTCCCAAAGATTAACGTCAAAGATATTTTAGGTCCTAAAAGTGAATGAAGGATATTTTTATACCAAATCTAATAATTGAGGATATTTTATGCCCTTTTCCAAAAAGAGAAAAAACGCAAACTGAAACATCTTTTATGTTTAGAACTTTTGACTCTTCTGCCTTTTCACACTTTTTGCTTACCCCTTGCAGTGCCCGCCGAATGATAAGGCAAATGAATCAATGGCTTGAGGCCCAAAATTTTGGGGCTCCCTTTTCACTAATTAGTAAGTTTGTGAATTGGTTTTTAATTGTACAATAAATTGAGTTTTTAAAGCAAAAAGTACAATTTTAAAATAAAAAGGAAAAAAACTCTTTTTTTTTTCTTTTAACAATTCTAAGCATATGAAAATATTTTTGATTTAGTGGTAAGAAATAATGATCACTAAATATTAAACAAATGGGTCACTCTAATTTTGATAGTTTAGACTTATTGTTTTAATTAAAATATTCGGGGAAATTGCACAATTAGCAAAAATTACTTTAGCACCCAATGAAATAAAAAAAAACTAGATTCTTTTTCAAAAAGAAGATATTACTTATAAAGTAATGTTAACAGTTCCTGTAACACTTGTATTCAAGGATGAAAGTTTTTCAAATTAGAACTGATAAAATCTTACCTAAGGTTTATCTAATTGGACAAATGTTTCTTTTCTTGTGCTTTCCTTGAATAAAATTCAAGCATGACTTAATTTCATTTCCTCCATGCCTCGTCTTATGCCACATGATCAATCAAAAATATCTTGTTGCTTCTATCCTATTTACACCATATATGAAAAATAAGAAATCACATGGTCCACTTAATAGCCAAATAGAGTATTTCAAAGATTTGTGCATTGCTGGAAACATCCGCAGCTTTGAATTTTTCCTAACCTCCGTCAAAAGAACTTTTCCTCCTATTACAGAAAGAGAATTAAGATATTAAACATTTATTAAACAATGAGTCATGACCGAATTCGTTCAACTCTAATCATATTTTATTTTATCTTAATTTGCTTAACTACTAAATAAAAGTAACAAAAAAATTTCTTTATTATGGCTATATCGAATAAAACTTTTAAAAGAATATATTTTGACAAAGTTTTCAATATATAAATATAGTTAAACTGAAAATGGCTGTAGAGAAGATGGTTGTATTTATGTTTGAGCTATGAGTTGGATAATAAAAGATAGCTTGGTAAATATAAATTTTTGTTTTGAAAAAACTAATTTTCTGCTTCTTGGCCGAAGCGAGAACTTGTAACTTCTTCCTAACAACAGAAAAGTTGCTTCTGCTACTCAAAAGCTATTTAATTTGATTTTTGGACAAACACCTCAAATTTTCAAAAAGTGTTTTTTAAGAACTCTTAAGCCAAGGGTCTATCAGAAACAATCTTTCTATTTCTCAAGGTAGGGGTAAGGTCTGCGTACATTCTACTCTCTCTAGACCCCATTTGTGGGATTACACTAAGTATGGTGTTGTTGTTGTTGTGTTTTTTCAAGAGCAAAAAAGACTTTTAACTTCAGAAAAGTTTGACCAAATAGACTATTAATTGACACATATGGTAAATGAAAGGAATGGAAGCGAACAAACAAATTATCTTTTTGATGAGTATCTTTTCGTGTATATGCTTGATCTGATGTAGAAACTGAAGTTGATTATTTACATGCGATAAATATTACTATGCTATATATAAGCATGAATGAGGAGTTTTTGTAGTCATCACAAGGTCATTTTTGTAAATTTTCTAAAGTTAGCTTCCTTTAAGAAATTGACATGTGTTATTAACTTGTTGTCCCTCTTTTATGTTGCCCTTAGTTTAGTCCAATATTACTTAGTTGCCATCACATAATTTGTAAATTAAGAAAAAAACACTTTTGAGATATTTTGCATGACCCTAATTAGGTCAAAAGTACTTAATTTTCCCCCAAAAATGCTTATTTTAAAAGAGTCTCCAACCCCTCCCCCACTCCCTCTTTTGCGTTGCATGATGTTTTGTCACTAATTTTTCACGTGGTTAACAAATATGTGTCGCTTATATTTATTTTATTTATAAGATTTTGGCCACAAAAATAATCTAAGAACATATGATGATTCACGTAGGAATGCAGTTATTCAAGAAATAATATAGCTAATAATTCATGTACTTTGGGTAATTTTTAAATATGTAAATTTTATGTTAATGATTCAAACGCACTACAAGTTGACATAGTTAATAATTCAAAATATTTAAAATAAATTGAATAACTATGGTAAATAAAAAAATGATTTGATTACCCAGATAATAATACATTCACATAAAATGAGGTGGAAGGAATACTTTTTATCCTTGACAAACGAATACTTTCAAGCGACATATTGCACTATGCCACAATAAATCTACTAAAGCACACTAGACATTGTATGATCTATCTTCTGAAAAGGATATCACTAACACAAATACTTACAAGTCTATTTATCGATATTATTCTTCTATCTTAAGCTAAAAATATAGATTCTATTGTCATTGTTTGTGGCGCTTCTCCAGATATTTTAGAGTATAACATTACCATGAATAATTTGTGGAGTTCTAATATTACGAGCTTGCTATTAAAAGTAATGACTTTAGGATAACTAATAAAATCAATGAATATAGTTTTGTTGTTTATTAATTGGAGCTTAAAATCGGCCTTTTTTGTGTGCTCTTTTTTTTATGTACTAGTTAAATAAATAAAAATATTATTTGCATTCCATCAAGTAATCCCATTTTGAGATCATAAAGTTAACATCAGAATTAAAAAGTGTACTCTCATCCAAATAATTACAACAATGTAACTCTACTAACAAGAAATGTCTCGATCTATTAATGCCACTGCACTTACCTTATAATCAAGGAGTATTAAAACAAAATTTAAAATGAACTAGCTAAATCAACTTCAGAGGATCGTGTATTAAACTATTGCATTGACTTTTTCATTGCATAATAAATTGCATTTGAGGAAGTAAATTAAAATCCAACAACCAAACAAAAGAAACAATGTCATAGGAAACGTTCTCTGCAAGCTCAATTTTTGCAGAAAAACAGCTATAAAATGGCCATTTCAATTCCAAATTTCTACACAGAATTAAAATGCCAAAGAGCAAAAAGAAGATAGTAGCAGCCAGTTCTTCAAAATTTTCTGCCAATGTAGTGTTCTCTAATGAAGGACTACTGACAGAAATCCTCCTTCGTCTGCCTGTAAACTCATTCGTCCGATGCAAATGTGTATCGAAAAAATGGCATTCTTTAATCTCTAGTCCTCAATTCACATGCCTCAAAATTCCCCGTTTCGGCCCTGCAAGTGGCATATTCTTGTCATTGTTCATTTTTAACCAATCCTTTTCACAAATTTGTGCCTTTTAGCCTGAAATATTCAATTCCAGCACCATTCCAAAAGTTCCCTTTTCTACATCATGACTCTCCTAAAATCCTCATCACGCAGTCTTGCAACGGTATTTTGCTGCGAAAACTACATATTCAACCCGACTACTCAACAATTCATAACACTTCCTAAGCAATCAGGGAATGTTATTGGGATGATTTTAGCCTTTGATCCCTGTAAATCGCCTCATTACAAAGTTATCTACCTCCAAATTTCTGAACAAGAACCTGCGAACCACCAGATTGAGATTTACTCATCAGAAACTAAGATATGGAGAGCCTCTGGTCCATCTTTTCCTAGACGTTCTAGTTTACTGGAATGGAGCCATTTATGTGTCATGTAAAGAACGTTTCAACGTGGAACAAGAGAAGTTTGAAGAAGTTCCCATGCTTGATTTTTCATCTCGTAAATGTTGTACTAAGATTTACGAGGCAGATCGAGCGGCCGAGGCAGGCTATCCCGCTCTGACTCGGCCGCAGTAAGTGCTGACCTGAGTTCTTTAACTTGCTCCACTGCCACCCGAAGCTGCTCTTTAAGAGCATCCCGCTCAGCAACAGCACTAATTGTCATTTCTTAGAGGGTTTTGAGCTCAGGTTTGATCCCATCAATCTCCCCCCAAGTTGATCAATCTAGCTAACATAAGCCCGGGCCTAAGGGGGAGTGGCATTATCATGGGCTATTAAAGGGTTATTATAAACTTCGAAAGCCCTTACCTTCTCTGCCAGTTAGTTATGTTCCCGCTTGGCCTCGATAGCCTCAGTTTGAGCTGCTGCCAAATTGATTTAAAGGTGGAGAGATCCGGGAGAGTCGAGATATATTCCAATTTCTGCCCGTAAAGATCCCTCAGCTCATCCGCCTCCTAATTTTTCTTCCTAAGCTCCTCCTTGAGACGATCCACTTTCGACCTAAGTCGATGGAAGCTTGCATGATGAAGCACGAAGGCCTATAAGAAAATGAGAAGCAGTTGTTAGGATAAGGCAGGAAAATAGAGCTAAGTGTAAAAACGACGGAACAAGACATACTCTATTCAAAGCCTGTTGAGCCTCATTGAAAAGGCAGGATTCACTGACTTTAGCCATCTTCTTTCGATCCTCTTGGGATACCAGAGGGTACAGATAGCTGGCCACCCTGAACGGCCCCGACAACATGTTCATATCGGTCGTCACCTCAAAAGAGATCAACCTCTTTCGATTCGGGTCGACACTGGAGGCAGGAAAAATTTTCTCCAATCTGAGACCGGAGTTAACCCCGAAGCGGGTGGCCATGGGGGTGGATAAGTGTTCGAATCCCAACATGACAGATGCAGGTATTTCGTAATTCCCAAAATTGGTTGTCTTTTCTGGCCCTGTTGGCCCCTCGATCATTTTGCCTTTAGCCTTAATATCGTTGGTGGGAGTATCCACTAATTGAGAGGGCGAGTCTTGCATGCAAATGATGGTCTCAGCTGAAGCCACAACTCGTATTGGGAGGACGGAACCAATAACATATAAAGGCGAAATGTAAAGTACCATTGAACCCGATACAGAGGGAGCTGCCTTCGATCCAGCGGCTAGGGTCGGGAATTGCCCCGAGCCTCGAGTGGGCGCAGGCTAGATAGTAGCATCTTTGGACACTCCGATTTTCAACCTGACGCTTCTCATATTCGTCGGTCTCAGGATATCCCTCGATCCCACCGGCATCGGATTTGAGCTTTCCACCAATGGTGAAGTAATCTCTATAGAGCCGGTCAACTCTTGATTGATGCTCTCGTCGGTAAGCGGGCGCCTAGCCAACACCTGGTCTTCATCATCGTAATGATTCGTTAGTTAACTAACAACATCGACGTCCAGGGCCCGGGCCGAGACATCTTCAGAAAAGGGCTCTCTGGTTGTGAGCCTCGATATTTTCCTGGTCCCGGAAGGAGCTCGATAAGCCTCAGAGGACCGACTTTTCCTCTTCTCGATTTTATCTCCTTGGTCAGGAGCTTCGATGTTTTGTTCATCGGCTGAGGCCTCTACAACCTCTTGCCCTCGGATTTTAGTGGCCTTTGAAAGACCTGTAAAGGAAAGAAAAATAGGTTAAACTTATCAAGCGCAGTATAGCACATAAAGAGGACGGAACAACGCTCTGGTGGAAGGACTTACCGTGATTATCGACCTCCCACCGGGACTGAGACAAATGCCGCCAGTTGCGGTCATCGTAGGTAAGTTGGGAACAAATCTTCTCGATCCATTCATGAATGTTTGGAACCGCACTGAGAGTTCAAACAAGTGCTATGAACATACAGTAAAATCAAAGAGTCAGTATAGGTTCAGACATATTACCATACCGTACCAAAGTAAGGCTACTTATGGGTTGGGTTCCATTTCTCGGGGAATGGCAACTTTTCAGCAGGAATTAGATCCTTTGTTTTGACTCAGACAAATCTGCCCTGCCAACCTCGGTCTCTATCTTCATCAAGACTGGAAAAGGGAGTTTTTTTGGCTCATTTGGTGAGTTTAATCATACCCCCTCGAAAAACTCAGGGACTGTACAATCGGAGGAGATGGCTAATCGTAAAGGGAATATTCATGTTTGTAGTAAAGTAACGGAGGAGTACAACGATTCTCCAAAATAACGGATGAATCTGACCAAGGCAAATATCACACCGTTTGTAAAAATCCACTATTGCAGTATCAAGTGTACTAAATGTAAAGGTTAGGTATAAAAGCTCAAATACCCTTTCACATGGGTCGCTACAGCTAATCGGGAATAACACCCTCCTTACCCTTCCACCCACAGTCTTCCTTGACCTGTTCAAGTTTACTCGGGGGTATTGTGCACAAATAATTCGATATATCGGCACCTTGATCCCCTTGTTGAAAAGGCTTCTAAACCTTGAAATCCCTGATGGTTGTGTAATCTTATGGGATAAAATCTATCAATATCAGCTCCGGTTTTGGGGCCGAGGAGGTCTCGCCAGTCTTATCTTTTGAAGATTTGCTCATTGTTACGGAAATAGCAAGGTATGAAGACTTGTATGAAAGTTTGAAGATGAGATAAAGAATAGATGTGAAGGTATGAAGATATGAAGGTTTTCGTATCCAAGTACACGAAGGTTAAAAAAAACGTTTTTGGTAAAAATCAGAAAAGTGAAAAAATGAAAGGGGAAGGCTTGCTTTTATAGAGTGGGGCCGAGACGATTTGCACTCCTAACTGTCTTCGCGTCCAATCGGGTCTCGACACATGCCGATGTCAGAACGATGTGACAGATTTGACCTTCATCTTATCTATCAGTGGCAAGCGTATAGGAGAAGGAACCGAATCGACCTTCTAGATCGTCAAGGAATACAAATCCGGTCATTTCCGATCTTGTTTACGAAATAAGTTCCTGAAGCCCCCCTTTTTTCTATATCAAAAACCTTGTAGCGGAAGCCCTTTCGAGGCCTAGGTCGAGCCTTGGCGCCGATATTACTATGATCAGGTAAAGCTGTCATTCGACCACAAAGTTTGCGGTTTCGAATCGATTACGGTCGAATACAAAGAGTAAAATATGCAAATGTGGCGGTCGGTATCGAGGCTTGTCAATTTTGGGTGTACTACATAACGAAATGACAATTGATCAAATATTGCAAAGACATGTACAAGAGCGCAAGTTCAAACAACGCAAATAGAGTACTCAATGAAATCCGATAAAAAATCGATCCGCAAAATTCTATTAATATTGTTCCATTTCACAATTTTTGCCCCCTATGTGGAACAGCTCTTTCTCTCTCCTCTGCACTTTCTCTCTCCTCTGCTCTCTCCCAGATCTGCCCACCCACCACTCCGTCCGGCGACCATAGGTCACCACTGTTCAGGTGACGCCGGCGACCAGGTAACGCCGGCGACCAGGTAACGCCGGCCACTTTTCCGGCTAGATTTACTTTTCTTCTCTCTTTCCTTTTCTTCTTCTTCTCTTCTCCTTTTTTTTTTTTCCTTTTTTAATCTGCTCCTGGCGCTGCCAGTACGCCGCTGCGCCATCGCCGACGAGTTTTTCCGACGACTTTTTCCGGCCAGCCCCTTCTTTCTCTCTCCTTTTCCCTTTTTCTTTTATTTTTCTTTTCTTCTTTTTCCCTCCTATTCTCTTCTCCCTTTCAGGTATTTGTGAACATTTTTCCGGCAGTGAACAGTACTCGACCGTGAACAGTGTTTTCCGGCGACAACCAGGCTTAGTTCAACTGGAGTTGGTACCTCCGGTTGCCATATTCACTATTTGTCTATACACTTGTAGTTATATTTTGCTGACTTTAGACCTTTGAATAATTTATTAGTTCATACTTATTTTCGTGGCTTTGGTTAGTGATGGTAGACTAGGGCCATGTTCTCGTTCGGGGACGGGGGCGAGGGTTAGGAGGGGTAAGTGGGTTAAAGGAGCCTCTAGGTTGAGAGTAGGGTCTTGGAACATTGGGACGTTAACGGGAAAGTCCATAGAGCTAGTTAAGATTCTTAAGAAGAGGAAGATTAATATAGCTTGTGTCCAAGAGACTAAATGGGTAGGTCCTAAAGCTAAAGAGGTAGACGGGTATAAGCTGTGGTTCTCTGGTAGGTCGAAGTATAGAAATGGGGTGGGCATTTTAGTAGATAGTGATTTAAGAGACCAGGTGGTAGAGGTTAGGAGAGCCACTGATAGGATGATGTCGATTAAAGTGGTCGTTGAAGGACTCACTTTGAACATTATTAGTGCTTATGCGCCGCAAGCGGGCTTAGGCGAGGAGGAGAAGAGGCGCTTTTGGGAGGATTTGGACGAATTAGTGGGAGGCATACCGCCTACTGAGAAGTTATTCGTGGGAGGTGATTTCAATGGGCACATCGGGCCTATTTCGAGAGGTTATGATGATGTGCATGGAGGCTTTGGCTTCGGGGACAGGAATGGAGGATGAGTCTCACTTTTGGATTTTGCAAGAGCTTTCGGGTTGGTGATAGCCAATTCGAGCTTCCCAAAGAAGGAGGAGCACTTGGTAACCTTCCGTAGTTCAGTGGCTAAGACCCAAATTGACTTTTTACTCCTTAGGAAGGACGATAAAGGTCTGTGCAAAGACTGTAAGGTCATTCCGAGCGACTATCTTACAACCCGACATAAGCTCTTGGTGATGGATCTAGGGATCAAGATGCCGAGGAAGAAGAGGGTCGTGGATGACCGACCTAGGATCAGATGGGGGAGTTTGACCACGACTAGTGCCGTGGAGATGGGAGAGAAATTGAAGGTTATGGGCGCCTGGGATAGCAGTGGGGATGCGACAAGTATGTGGGATAGGACGGCTAGTTGCATTAGGGCGGTAGCAAGGGAAGTGTTGGGGGTCTCGACAGGTAGTCGTGGCCAGCATCGAGGGGACTGGTGGTGGAATGGAGAAGTTCAAGGGAAGGTGGAAGCAAAGAAGGTGGCGTATGCGAAGTTGATAGAAAGCAAGGATGAGGTGGAGCAGTGGACGAATAGGGAACTTTATAAGATGGCGAGGAAGGAGGCGAAGTTGGCGGTTTCGACGGCAAAAACGGCAGCTTTTGAACGCCTTTATGCTGAACTAGAAGAGAAAGGAGGGGATCAAAAATTGTTCAAGCTAGCCAAGGCGAGGGAGAGAAAGGCACGTGATGTGGTTCAAGTGAAGTGCATCAAGGACGAGCATGGCAAAGTATTGGTAGAGGAGACTCTCATTAGACGGAGATGACAGTCATACTTCTCCAAACTCTTAAATGAAGAAGGGGACAGAGACATTGTGTTGGGAGATCTAGAACATACTGGAAGGCGTCAAGATTTTGGGTATTGCAGGAGTATTAAGGTTGAGGAGGTTAAGGGTGCTGTTCGTAGGATGCGCAGGGGAAGAGCGACCGGACCTGACGAGATTCCTGGGGAATTTTGGAAGAGTGCGGGCCCGACAGGTTTGGAGTGGCTGACTAGGTTGTTTAATGTCATCTTTAAGACGGCAATGATGCCTGAAGAATGGAGGTCGAGTGTAATGGTCCCTCTATACAAGAACAAGGGAGATATCCAGAGTTGCAACAACTATAGAGGTATCAAGCTACTAAGCCATACTATGAAAGTGTGGGAAAGGGTGGTGGAGATGAGGGTGAGGAAAGGCGTGTCTATTTCAGAGAATCAGTTCGGATTCATGCCGGGACGCTCAAATACAGAAGCCATCCATCTTGTGAGGAGACTGGTGGAGCAGTATAGGGAGAGGAAAAGGGACTTACACATGGTATTCATTGACCTAGAAAAGGCTTACGACAAAGTCCCAAGAGAAATCCTATGGAGATGCTTGGAGGCTAAAGGTGTACCTGTGGCGTACATTAGGGTGATCAAGGACATGTATGAGGGAGCCAAAACCAGGGTAAGGACAGTAGGAGGAGACTCAGAGCACTTTCCAGTTGTGATGGGGTTGCATCAAGGATCAGCTCTTAGTCCGTTCTTATTTGCCTTGGTGATGGATGGATTGACGCGGCAAATTCAAGGTGAGGTGCCATGGTGTATGCTTTTCGCGGATGACATAGTCCTGATCGATGAGACTCGTAGCGGAGTTAACGCTAAGCTGGAGGATTGGAGACAAACTCTGGAGTCTAAAGGGTTTAAGCTGAGTAGGACCAAGACAGAGTACTTAGAGTGTAAGTTTAGTGAAGCACCTCAGGAGGCCGGCTTGGAAGTGAGGCTTGGTACCCAAGTCATCCAGAAGAAAAGTAGTTTCAAGTATCTTGGGTCTATTATGCAAGGCAGCGGGGAGATTGACGATGATGTCACACATCGTATTGGGGCAGGGTGGATGAAATGGAGGCTTGCTTCCGGAGTGCTATGTGACAAGAAGGTGCCACCACAACTTAAGGGAAAGTTCTACAAAGCGGTGGTTAGACTGACTATGTTGTATGGGGCGGAGTGTTGGCCAGTTAAGGTTTCTCACGTTCAAAAGATGAAAGTTGCTGAGATGAGAATGTTGAGATGGATGTGTGGCCACACCAGGAGTGACAGGATTAGGAATGAGGATATTCGGGACAAGGTGGGAGTGGCCTCGGTGGAAGACAAGATGCGAGAAGCGAGATTGAGATGGTTTGGGCATGTGAAGAGGAGAGACACGGATGCCCCAGTGCGGAGGTGTGAGAGGTTGGCCATGGATGGTTTCAGACGAGGTAGGGGTAGGCCAAAGAAGTATTGGGGAGAGGTAATTAGACACGACATGGCGCAGTTACAGCTTACCGAGGACATGACCTTAGATAGGAGGGTTTGGAGGACCCATATTAGGGTAGAAGGCTAGTAGATAGTCTCATTACCCTGCCTTATTAATAGTCGCATTATCGTAGTATAATTTCTTGTGCTCTAATTTATGCTATTATGCTATTATCTGTTATTTCCTGTGCTTTGATTATTCTATGTTATCTGTGTCGCTTGCGTTACTTCATTTCCATATCGCTTTGAATCTCTTAGCCGTATCTGACCTCTTTTTATGTTTTTATTGAGTCGAGGGTCTCTCGGAAACAGCCATCCTACCTTGGTAGGAGTAAGGTCTGCGTACACTCTACCCTCCCCAGACCCCACGTTGTGGGATTTCACTGGGTTGTTGTTGTTGTTGTTGTATTGTTCCATTTCACAAAATCCCGACTTTCTCGAATACATTGGTCCATCAAAAAGCGTAAAAGGCCCTACTCTAAGACCATAAGTTGAAAAAGAAATGAAAGAAAAATAGTAACACCCCTAGCCGACGTATTAAGCCGAAGGTTGAGAACTCCGGCCTATCCTGTGGGATGCTGCGCTGGAACGTGACACCATCTAGATATCCAAGAACCTTCGCCAGAAGCAAATGAACCGAGGATACTCGGCTCTGGCAGATCCTCTTCATCAAGTACTATTGTCAATAAGGTTTCACCAATAAGCATCTCCCAACGATTCTCCATGATATGACGAGTTGGACCCGAGAGCCAACCCCCGAATGTCTAACCGGGAAGCTTCCAGTTTCTTGGTACCTAGGTACCCTCGAAGGCGCTGATATTTATCTGCCCCGGGCGACATCCTCAGCTACGGCTTTTCCTTTAGAAGATTTTCTCGTCGAAAGTCTTGAAAATCAAATACATTGGGTTGAAATACGATACCGAGAGATGGAAGTCCAGCGATCAAATTAAGAAATTACCATGGATTTTGCCTTTCCACCCTTCAGGTGCCATTTCCCTTCAGGAACGGCCTGAGTTACGGGAAGCTCGTAGAAGGGTAACCACTCATTCAAAGATAGTTGTATCGATCTCAGGTTCAATAGAATTTGGTGATAGGTTACATATCTCAGGAAAATCGGTGGACGATGGACCATGAAGTTGAGCTGTATGTATCATCACAAACCGATGAAGCCATCTCCCAGTCATTATCATCCTCGGGGTCAATCAAGCTTCAATTTTACCGAGGAAGTAGGTGAACAATCCCCTTTCGGATCGACCGAGGTATGTATATATGAAGTAAATGGTCAAGGGTGAAGGCAATCCCGACCATATTAGCCAACATCTCGATGCAGTACACAAGTTTCCAAATCTGTGGAGAGATCTGGCCGATACACACCCGATACCAATGACAAAAGTCCTCGATCATTCGAAGAACAGGGAGAGTAAACCCGATAGCGAAAGGATGAGTGTATGACAATGAGTAACATGGTAATTTATTTTTACCCCATTCCCGACAGGGCGAACATCGACATTTGCGCCTAAGTTGCAGTTTTCCCTCACTACGGTAATGGTGGCATCATCGATATAAGATTCAAAATTCTCCACTGATTCGATATGGGGAGAGATTTTGCAGTCGTTCGCGTATTTAAATCCCGGTGAAAGGATATCAGCAGCGAGAGATTCTAACTCCTTATCAGAACCGGCGGCCCCCATCGACGACAAAGACGAAGACTGATCTTCACCTTGGGTTAACAATGGAACATAAGCCATAACCGTGATAGGTATAACCTAACAATGGACGATCACACCTTGATGGAAGAAGGTTCAAAGCTCGAGGTAGCCTTTGAGCTTGGTATGGAAATCGCAGCAAGGTTTTGGGGAGTAGCAAAGTTTAGGTTTAAAGAACGCAGGTGCATGAAAAAAAATACATGGGCTTTATATAGAAGAGAAATCAAAGGGTCCTATAGCGTATCAAGGACTCTGACAAAGGACGGTTTCCCAAAAAAGATTTAGTAGCTGGAATAATGATGAGCCGACATCGGGCAGAGTGCAAAACCTTTGAGAGGACGTCTTGTTCTAGGCTAATAGGGACTGTTTATCTAGCTTCATCTGGATCCATTTCCCATAGTCAATACCTGACCTCGGCAAATGGGGGGACTATCTATATATGGGTGAAACGAAGGTAATTGATATCCCTAGCTTCTCGACTTGAAAACTATGCTCGGTCGCCATGAGATCGATCTTATCAGGGACCGAATTCCGAGATCGAGCATAATCAGGACATTGAGGCAGGTTGAAGAAGCGGTTAGTCACCATGATAAGAAAACCGAAATATCCGCCATCAGCCGAATATTTCGACACTGATCACGTTAATAGTTGTCAACAGATTTTATTAGATTTTATTCCTTATTTAGTATTGTACTAAGGTTGAGACTCCTCTACTATATAAAGAAGAGGACACCCCCCCCCCCCTCCTTTTATTTTGGCCATGTTTTTTCCCCACAAAGAGAGCAGCACATTCATATTTCAAGCAAGCAATAACATCATTAGCACTGTTCATCTTCTTTATTTCATTGTTCAGAGTTCGTCGTTCAGCCCCGTACATTAACCTCGACCCCTGGTATTCGAGGTCAATCGGTGCCCTCCATAATTAGATTTGTATTCTGATTCCATATTATTATTTGCTATAAAATTATAAATTTTATTAAGTTAAATCGCATATCCTTGGCTTCACCTATAAATTCAATTGTTATCCATTTTTAGGGTAAACAAATACATTAACGGGTCATTAAACCTTCCAAAAGATTAATTATGGGCGGACTCAAGATGGGTTAAACAATGAGTCATGGCACAACTTGTCTAACTCTAATCCAGTTTTAATTTCTTTGTTTAGTTTATAATAATCTTTTTAACTACTAAACAAAAGTAATAAAAAAAAACTTCTTATTATGGCTATATCTCACTCATTTAATAGTAAAACTTTGTTTTGACAAGGTTTTAATTTCTTATGAGTCAGTTTGAGCTATACACTTGAGCTATATATTTAGTTCAAAATCAGCCTAATTTTAAGATGAGCGGACTTGGACTATACATCCAAATTGACCTGCCATGAAAGTATCCGCAGAACAATTCACCCAAATTAGGGTGGGTAATAATTTTATGGATTATTTTTTGCTACCATTTGCTTCAACATGTCTGTACAACAATTAATGTGCAGAGTACAACACTATTAAGCAAAGGGCAAATGCATATTATATTCAATTTGTCCAACTCCCATTAATATATAGCAGAAAAGATGATTAAAAATCCATAATATGTCTCTATCCTCGTGACTACATTTCTAGGAGTAGTTGGACTATGCTTCTATGTATAACAGCTGATGTGTAGTGTACAACACTCTCAAAGCAAAGAGCTACAGTAAATAAGACATTCCATTATTCTTAAAATGACCTTTATCTAAACTCCCTATAAAACAAACGCTTATGTATCAAACTTGAACTTCAATTATCATGGAGTTGAACATCCACATTACTATAGCTCTCAAATTTTCCTTGATTTCTGCTATTGTAAGCATAGCATGGTGGTGCTTGCGTACTATCATACACCGGTGCCGGAACAACCGTATCAATATTGCCGATGCACATGAGCCACCACTAGCTGCACCTCAAGCTCCTCCATCACCGCCAACGGCCATAAACATCCAACTTCCTGTTTCATGCTCATTTGATGGCGTTTAAGGTTATTAGCTTTGAACTTATAGTACTTCTCGAATAATTGGTTCAAATCTTTTTGAATTTTCATGATTTTTCATATATAATATGTACAGAAGATATAAATTAAATTCAGTTGAACGTATAATTAGTTATGCACTTCATGCATCCTCTTCCAGCTTTTGTTTCGTCGAAAAAATATGTATGGATAGGTTTGGTTTTTTAACTTAAAAGGGAGGGGATCCGATCCAGTGAATTACCGTCCGGTAATGTTCGGTGCAGTCTTTTGATTCATGGGCAATTGGCCAAGACTGAATGAGGATTAATTTACGAAAAAGGGTCAAAATTATCCTTAAACTTTGGAAAATAGTTCATCCATACTATTCGTTATACTTTAGGATCAAATATACCCTTACCGTTATACTATAGGGTCAATTATACCCTTATGTCTAACAGCTGCCACGTGGCATCATCCTAGCCCTTCAAAATTATTTTCACCTCAAATAATTTTTTACCCATTAAAATAACCCAACCCGACCAGAATTTTTTTTTCTAGCCAAGGGGTAATGGGTTGGGTCCGTATCACTTTGTCTGGAAAAGAAAATTTGGGTCGGGTCGGGTTGGGATATTTTAGTGGGTAAAAAATTATTTGAGGGGAAAATAATTTTGAAGGGCTGGGATGATGTCACGTGGCAGCTGTTAGACATAAGGGTATAATTGACTCTATAGTATAACGGTAAGGGTATAATTGGCTCTAAAGTATAACGAAGAGTATGGATAAACTATTTCTGAAAGTTCAGGGGTAATTTTGACCCTTTTTCCGATTAATTTATTACTACAAATGACTAATGAGGATTAATTTATTAATAAAAATGACTGAACGAGGATTAATTTATTAATGGAAATTAAGAAGACACTAAAACAATTTTAATCATTTCACTGACGGCGACAACTACACAGTTTGCTTACCATTTCATTAGACTTGCAATTTCCAAAGCTCCATTCTGCAGCAAGTAGGACTCACCTGGAGGTTAAAAAATAAACTTCTAAAAGAGAAAAAAAAAATAAACGCTTAATATTTCTAATATTTTTATTCATCTTTAATAATATTAAAATATTAACATAATTTCAATATTGAAATTCAAAAAGGGAATCAAAAATAAAAAATACACCAAAGTTATATATGTACTAATTCTTTTACTCCCTCTGTCCCAATTTATGTGACACTTTTTGCTTTTCGAGATTCAAACTGTATGAACTTTGACCATCATTTTAAAGTGTATTTTTTTTTATCAAATTGATATGAGAAAACTTGCAATTTATAGTACTTTTTATGTAGTTTTCAAAAATATAAATTTTAATGTTAGAACATCGAGTTAATCTAATTCAATTTAGCTTCAAAATTTAATTTGACTTCAAAATTTAGTCAAATTGACTCTCGAAAAGCAAAAAGTGTCACATAAATTGCGATGGAGAAAGTACTATTTTCTACCCAACAAAAGAATAATCATTTAGATTATGCTTTTGATCTTTAGTCGTAATAATATTGAATAAAAAATATTAGAAATAATTATTTTAATTATCAAAAGGTTATCTTAAAAAATTTAAAAGAAAAGACAGTATACGTATTGAAATAGATGAAATATGAAACATTCCCCTCGTGGTTTTTTTCCTGTATTTGATTCATAAGCGTTTTTTTTTCCCTCTATTAAAAGTTTATTTTTTTATATAACCTCCAGGTGGGTCAACTTGCTGCAGAATGGAGCTTTGCAAGTCTAATGAAATGGTAAGCAAACTGTGCAGTTGTCACCGTCAGTGAAATGATTAAAATTGTTTTAGTATCTTTTTAATTTTGTAGTAATAAATTAATCCCAGCCGTGCATTCAATCTTGGCCAATTCCCATGAATCAAAGACTGCACCGAACATTACTGGACGGGTAATTCACCCCAGCCGTGCATTCAATCCTCTCCATCTGTCTTCTCTTCATTTTCTCAAAATTTTTGTTCGGATTTAATGACACATGTCAAGGTCTAAAATTAACGGTTTAGATTTAATTAACTAAGTGAAACTCTAACTACAATTAGAACAATTAATTTCTTTCATATATTTACTCCCAAAATATATTTCTACAATTCTACAATTCAATCTCATTATATTTTTCCTAAATATATTAAAACTTTTCTTTCTTGGCATGAATAAATTTTTGCCGTGAATCATTGTTATTTTTTTGCTACTTTTTTTCTATCCCTAGATATTGAAGCTTATCTCATAGGTATATACTCACCTTCTCATTCGAAGATGGAAAAATTAGAAGTAAACTCCAACCTATGAATTATGATGATATAATTAAAGAACTTTATAAAACAATATTTGCCAAATAAAAATAAAAAGTCTGTCCTAACATATTTTTAGTAGTACGAGCAAATTAAATTTAAGCACTCAACTTTCTATTACTCTATCGCCTTACAGGAGTTGTGGTCCTTTCAAATTCAATTAGAAAAATAAATATTATGAAGAGAAAAAAGGATAGACGTAAAACTATTTAAGGCACGGCAAAAGTTTACTCAAGGATATAAGGTAGATCTGAAATTATGGGATTGTAAAAATATATTTTGGGAGCAAATATATGGAAGTAATTAATTATTTTAACTATGGTTAGAGTTTTATTTTAGTTAATTAAATCTAGACCATGACATGTGTCATTAATCCAAACAGGAACTTGGAGAAAATAGAGAGAAGAGAAATGGAGAGAAGCCGAATTCGTCTATTACTCTCTTCAGTCCATTTTACTTGTCATGTTTTTTTTTACGCCCCTTAAGAAAGCATTAACTCAAAAGGTTATTTAACTAATTAACTATCCTTATTTATTCTTTGATCTCAATTTAACACTACTATTTTCTTTTTCACGACATTAATCTCTCTGCACGTTTATTGAGTAAGGATAAAAGTGAAAACTAATAGTTAATTATAATTTGATTTTCTAAAATGACAATTATTTTGGACCATCTATTTTTAGTAAGAACGATAAATAAAGAGTTCTGAAATGAGTATATACTATTGCCTAGAGGAGCTAGCTTCAATGTTTATTGACGAATGACGAGGCCCAAATAATTATAGCAATAGAAAGGGAACGGAAGAAAAATGAAAAAGGGAACAAAAGTAGGTGGATGGACGATTCTGTGTTTCTAGTTAGCTATTGTTCCATTAGTGCTTAGCTTCTTTTTTTTTTCTTTTTTAATGAATTAGATCAGGATGCAGAAAAGTATATATATATATATATATATATATATATATATATATATATGAAGTCTTAACTAATTAATTTTTTTCAGAAGAGTATACATCTTTCACTTGAAATCCTTATTATTTTTGCCATTTTTTGGCAATATTGGATTTGTTTATGAGTTAATGGCGTCATCGGATTTTTGTTTTCATAAAATGTTTACGGCAAGCCTTTTATAGGACGCCCAGTTGTTTTGTTACATGTTTTTGTTTTCTTATAGTAATAATTGGATTATATATCAAGACTTGGCTTCACTTTTACCCAAAAACATGCACATATATATTCTTTGGTGTGTAATACTAGTAATTCGTTTGTTGGGTAATACTTAGAATAATTTAGTTGTGTATAGACAAAAGTTACCCCCTTCTGAATTGATTCTCTTTTGTGGCACAGGGATTCGAAGCATCTATGAAGCTACGCACATAAAATAAAAAATAAAAAATTAAAGAAGTGAAATATAGTTCGTGTATCCTATTGTTGTACCATGTGTATTTTACTTTAGCAAGATTTGGGTTTTATGTAATAAAAACATTCTAAAAAGACAGTCTGATACACTAAGCTCTCGTTATGTGTAAACTTTGGTGAAACCGAATCACAAGGATTTATTGCACGCGGTCTATTGCAATAAAAACATTTGATTTCTTCAAATAATCAGGTGGTTCGAAATTTGTTATACATACTTTGTTTTAGTAATTCTTTTAATATATACAGAATCTAAACCCAAATTATTGAATTTTGGATGAACCAATAACGTATTCACCAAACCCACCCTGTGTCTTTTGGTAATTACATTTTGAGTGGTGTTCTATTATCATGTCAGAACAATTATTATTTCTAATCTTCACACTCCTCAAAATCTCCTGTTTCACCCCCGCAAGTGGCGTATTCCTGTACCATTCTTCATTTTTAACCAAACCTTTTCACCAATTTGTGCCTTATAACCTCGAAAATCCAATTCCAACTCCATTCCAAAATGTTCCCTTCTGCACAACATGACTCTCGTAAAATATTCATCTTGCCGTCTTGCAATAGACTTCTGCTTTGTTGCACGTTTCATTATCCTTTCACATTTAACGAATACAACAACACATTCAACTCTGACTACTCAACAAGTCATCACACTTCCTAGGCCATCCAGGGATGTTATCAGGATTAGCTTAGCCTTTGATCTGTGGAAATCGCCTCATTAGAAAGTTATTTGCCTCCGAATTTCTGAACTTAGAACCCGAGCACGACCAGATTAAGATCTGAAACTAAGAAATGGAGAGACTCCGGTCCGATCTTTTCTATACATCAAGTTATAAGTTTTAGACACGGACTAGTTTACTGAATGGAGCCATTATTTGTAATGTAAAGAACGTTTCAACGTGAAACAAGAATAGTTTGACAAATTCCCCATGCTCTAAAGTATCACAGGGTTGTCTATTCTGTAGTGTTATGGACATTTGCATTTGATCCAAGTGAGTCACTAGAAACTAGCTTTGTACAACATTTACGAGATGAAACATATTGTATAGGGTGCTCGTTGAAGTACGAGGTGAATGTTGAAGATGCATTGGATGATCCAATGTCACATTCAGTTTACAGATTTTCTTTACTATTGTAAGGCGAGAGAAAGAGGAGACTTGATCATCCTGTCTTCAAATAATTATTGGATCTCATCGAGGGAAACTGAATGAGCATTCTTGTACAAACAACTTACAAGCACTTTTTGAATTATCTAAAATCGATCCATACTTTTTGGTTGAAGTGTATAATGTAAACATGAAAATTTAGTCATTGAACACTAGTTTTTAACAAACGAAAAAATGGATTGAATAAGCACTTCTTCAGAATGCACTAAAATACTTATTTCTAAGAGATCATTCATTATTTCGAAGTTGTCAAAAGCGCAAGAATTTGTACCATGATCCAACGCACCTATTTTTCTGAAACAAAAAACACTGATGTTCATCTTGAGAGAATTCAAAGATAATAACCCAAGGAAACAGAATTCAGGCGAATTAACCAAATTTTTGACATCCAAACACCAAGAATTCCTTCTCAACACCATTCAAAATAAAGTCAAAGCGGATAATTGAATACCTAAAATGAACAAAACTTAAGATATTCAACAGGACAAGAAAAGGGTAAAGGAACACAAGTTCTTCGAATTCTCGAGTATCTAATCAATCTAAGGGGGGAAAAACACATTAACTCTTCCATCTTCAAAGGTCTTGCACGCTCAAACCTACACATCAAAATATACTCAAAAACATGAGATTCATGAACTACATAGATAATTAAGCAACAATAGAGCAAATAACTTAACTAAAATGTAAGCACCAAAAGATAAGTATACCTGGAGGAAGTGACTGTTTCAACTTGTCGGCCTTCTCAAAGTCAGACACACAGAGTGTGTAGAGGTACTTGGAGCAACGAACCTTGAACTTAACCATATCCTTGTTCTTCTTGATCTTCACAGATCGTGCATCCTTCCTCCTTGCTGTCAGAAGGAAATCCTTGATCTCGTGGATCTGCTTCGGCTGAAAACCCAAAAAAAAAAAAAATGGTTCAGTTAAACATCCACACTCTCAAATAAGGGCTAAAAAATGCACAAAGTAGTCCTAAGCAAGTTCATATACATAATCTCAGCAAATCAAATGGTAATGAACATGAAACATTTGCCTGCCTAACGAGTAAGAACTAATGTATTTAGGACAAAGGGAGGAAAAAGGAAATAGGTAATCTCATTTATCAAGTGATAGGGTGTGTTGGTATGGAGGAAAATTGAATGTTTTTCAATTTTCCCATGTTTGGTTGGTCAAAATATTCTGGAAAAAAAAATTCTCTAGGAAAACAAGGTCCTTAAGAATGGGGAAAGTGACATTCCAAGTTCATTGTCTCCTCCCCACCCACCCCCCTTGGACATCCCACCCCCTGCCACCCATAAACCCCCACTCCACACTCCATAGTGTTTTGCAAAATCACATATAAATGCTCTTGGGATAATAGTTTTTGCATACTTACCAAACACTAAGAAAATAAGTCACTTCATCAACATTCACATAACTACTCAACATATATCAAGATGTTATAACAAATGTAACCATACGCAGAGAAGTAAGAGTCAAGACAAGAACAGTCACTATGTTTGATGTCAGTGGCGGAGCCAGGTATTCAACTTTCATAAAATAGACTATATCAAGCTCTAGTGTTTCAAGTCAAGGGGATTCAACCCTTGTATTTATCATGCATTTTATTATTTTTGCCTTCTACTATACATGTACAATAAATAATTTTTTTGACCACGGGTATCATATCAACCCCCTTATACTCTGCCACTGCTTGATGGGGTACAAAAAAAGTAATCACGTAAAAATCTTGGATTAAATAACACTTCAAGTAGCGCTAAACAAATTCTAATATCTCCACATCAGGAAGTCAATCCATCAAGACTGTTTCTTTTTCATAACCGAAAAATCCCAAAGGGTCAGTAGCTCACAGTTCATAACTCGGTGGATAATGAGCTTACCGCTCTACCCCTTGCCACTTAGGATAACAAGTTTTTGTCCACCAACCAGTAACGAGCGACTAACACTACTAGAAAACATGGAATTAGCTACGGAACTTGTTGATAATCCCCAGCTAAATGGGTTAGCATGGAATTTTTCCTGTTTAGCTACGAAATTTTGTCCATCGCTAATTCCTTATTTTCTAGTAGTGTAATACACCCATCACTACCTAAGCTCTTACCACTAGACCAAAGCCATCTAGGCTCAAGATTAGCTTTTTATTCACATAAAAGTCCCAGACAAGTACTAATTTCAAAAGTAGCCACTTCCAAGATAATGGCCATACTTGTTATATCTGAAAAATCACACTTGAACATACCTAAAAACAGATAAAGGCATAACAACCTAATAGTTTATCAATTTCATCCCAAAAGCCTCAAGATTTACCTCAAACAACAAAACAAAAAGGAAAAAAAAAAAAAAACTACAACAAAGCATTTAATTATCAATACCACATTACCCAAAAAGTTAAAAAAAAAAATCACAATAAAAAGAGAAATAATTATAGTAAATTTAACAAAGAAAAAAAGAGAAAAAAAAATACCATGATTGGGTCTTCAAATTAGTTTTTTTTTTTTTTTTCGCTAAAAGAGATGACAAATGGAAAACAAAAGAGGCAGTAACGTTATAAATGGGATTGCTCAGAAAAACCCTAATTTGTTTAATTTACAACTTTATCCTTAGACGGGACCCGACCCGGAACCGGGACCGGCCCATCATAACTAAAAGCCCGTCAGGCCCGGCACAATAATCCACCACAAAATTTTCCTATTCAGGCCTATACTAGCCGTTGGGCAACGGCCCGAAACTAGTACATATTTTTATATAATTATACTTTACTCCCATACCCCCCAACTATATATAACCTCACTAACGTCATTTTTTTCACTCACTTTCTCTCTAAACTGTAAATTCTCTCTTAAATTGTTGCTATTAAGATTCTAAGTAGCAAATATACAGAGCTCTTGATTATTATTATTCTTTTTTGCCTCAGACCAAATTTTTCGATTATTGCGGGCTTTATAATAATTGGGGATGTTTTTATCTGCGTCTGATACGTCATTTTGGTAAACTCGTTCTAACTCTTATTTTACTACTTTAGAATATTAATTCTTGTGTTTATTTCATTATCCTTCCCAAGCCCCACTTTGTGAAATAATACCGAGTTTTTTTTTGTTTTTGTTTTTGTTGTTGTTGTTGTATTCATTTCATTATCTTTAAATTTGTTAGTTTTGTTATTTTATTTGCATATAATGTCTTCGAGTAAAGGTATGTTACGTATGGGAGGGCGTAAGAATAAAGGTAAGAGACAAGTTAGTAGTTCTATTAATCAACAATTACCTCGTAATTCTAAAGATGATTCTTCAGAATTTAGTGAAACACATGCACAACATTGTGCACATAAAAATAATCACGAAAGTGTATCGAGTGAGGATGATGAAGAATCTGATGGTCCTAATATGAAACAATCGATTGATCTAAGTAGTGAAAAATTATTTAACGATAATAATAAACATAGGAAAGAAAGGACAATATCGATAGCTAGTGTAACACCTTTTGACTTTACTACTCCTCAAAGTTTTACTACATATATAAATAGAGTATATAATAATCCTCGTTTTAGTGGCATTCCTAGAATTAATTGTACAAATGATGTTATGAATTTTTATACACAATATCAACAATACTTACGCTATTTATTTTCGCAGCTTAAATGTAGAGTGTCTCTTTCATTTGATATTGATTGTGATGTTCATAACTTAGATTATTTAATGGTTACATGTCATTGGATAGATTCTAATTGGGTAATGGAAAAACGTGTTATTGCTTATCGATATATTGAAGATAAACATAATGGTCCTTTTATTGCTGCATCTATTAGGGATGTTTTGACGTTGTATGGTCTTAATGACAAAATTATGTGTATTTCTTTTAATAATGCTTCTAATGATACTAATGTTATTTCAACTTTAGAAATACAGTCTGTACCACCTTTGAATGATAGTTTTCATGTCAAATGTATATATGATACTTTTAATTTAATTGTATGTGAGAGCCTTGATTTTTTTAATTCTTATATTACCAAAGTTAGAGGAGCTATTTCGTTTATTTTTCAAAGTAATTCAATAACAAGAATTAGGGAATATAGGAAAAATTGCAAAGATTATAACCTTAAACCAAAAAGAGTACCAATAGATATTGTCACAATGTGGGATTCTTTATACATCATGTTAGATGTTGCATATGAATATAGGGGGCCTATATCTGCTACATATAATAATTATATTGAAAATTCTGCCAATTTTTTAATTGATTCAGATTGGAAGATTATTGAAGATATTGTCGATTTTTTATCAAAATTTTATAAATTTACTCTAAAATTCTATGGTAATCCTAGTCCTATTGTTAGTACTATTTTACTTTATATAACTGACATTGCTTTTTTACTTTCTAAATTTAAGGATAATGAAAGTTATAAAGATGTTATTATTGTGATGAAGGAAAAATTCAAAAAATATTTTATTCCTTTGCCACCTATATTTCAAATTGGTTCTGTATTAAATCCTGGTATAAAAGAATTTTATGTAAAAGAAATGACAAGAGTATTGTATGAATTTTTAGAAATTAAAGAGGGAGAAAAACCAGATTTGGAAACTGCAAAATCTAGTATATTTTCAAATACTTCTGCATTATACGATTATTATAAACAATTAATTGATAGTGATAAATCAAACATTTCTACCTCTAGTTCTACTAAGCCTTCTAAAAAAGCAAAGGCTTTTAACTTTAATATTTGGGATGAAATTGAAGATTTACGTGAATACAAAAAAAACTTTAACGAGCTTAATTCGTATTTCATGCAGCCTAGGGGCAACCGACTTTCTAAAATTGATGTTTTGGAATGGTGGAAGGATAACTCAAAAGTATTTCCAATTCTTTCCAAAATGGCTCGAGATGTGCTAAATGTTTCAGTTTCAACAGTAGCATCAGAATACGCGTTTAGTCAAGAAAGGAAGCAGAACAAAGACAACAACCACTCATTGTCTGGGCAGAGATTGGAAATGCTAGTATGTTTCAAAGATTGGATTAAAACAGAGCGAAGAAAGCAAGACATAGAAGAAAATCAACCAGAGGATGAAGCACTTGAGGATGTCATGGCAATGTCGAGTGATGAAAGTGATGATCAAGATAATCCAATTTCAGTAATTTCAGTTAATCATTCTCACATTGAGATCAAGGAGTTGACTAATTTTTTTAAGAACTGTTGATCATCTTTTTAAGAACTCTTGACTCTTTTGTATAAAATTTGAATACTTTTTATTTCAAAGTTAATAAGATATAAGACTACTTGAGGCATTGAGTTTTTAAGTTCCACATTTGTGTTCAAATACAAAGTTATAAATTAAACACTCTTTTTTTGGAGGTTGTTTCAATGTTTATGATAAAACTCCGTGTTGTAGATTTTTCAAATTTATCCAGATCTCCAGCCTCATGCGGTTGGCACACAAGAATTGTCACACAGAAGTAGCACCCTCTGTTCCAATGTCTATGACTAAAACCCTGTGTAAGGATAATTGTCACATAGAAATTGGACTCCATTTTTTCAGAAAACAGTTCTTGATTTGCTACATGTGGAATGATGCAAATAAATCCAACTTTGTGGATTTATCTTTGGTGTTCTTTTTTATATAGCTGTCCACTGGCGTCCAAAAATAAAACAATTTAGTCTTTGAGATAAGTTGGAGAATGACTAAAGATTGTTATGCAAAGAACTGAGCCACTCATGAATATATATGCTTCCCAATGTTTGATAGAAAAAACAACATTTGACACTATTGGTTCATAGGTGCAACAACAACAACATACTCAGTGTAAAATCTCACAAGTGTAGTCTGGATAGGATGGAGTGTACGCAGACATTACCCCTGACTGATTCAGATATCCACAGATTAACTACACTAAAGAAGTAACACGATCTTAAAGAAAAAAAAATTATATCCTTTGGATTAAAATCTTAGACCTCTGGTTAACACTGAATGGATCCCAACCCTTTTTTTCTTGCAATTTTCAAGTAATCCATGGTAGAGATAAGTTTTGCATGCACTCTTTCCTCCTCAAACACCGCTTGTGGGATTACACTGGATATGTTGTTGCTTTTGTTGTTGCAATATTTAGTAACCAAGATATTATGCCAGTAGGCTATAATTGAGTCACTTGCAATGAGCACAAGGGTAGATATCCATTGAAGTAAGCCTCTTAGTTTAACTAACAAATCTGAAAACCAACTAGTTGGTGAATTGATGTACAGGACCGCATTCTCAATAAACAAGAAATCGCTCGAACTAACATTCTAGGGAAGCAACTACAAATTTAAAAAGTGCAAATGTATCTCCTAGTGTTAAAAGCATTTTCGATGAACAACAGAAGGTCCACTCTCGTCGTAATCAGCCTTAGTTATGTGCTGGTTTTGAGGGAAGACAACTTTGGCAAGTATAGCACCACCAATCCATGCTGAATATGAAGTCAAGTTCTCTGGCATATATTCTGGAGCCTGTAAGAATATCAGAAAAAGGAAATTTAGTAACTACAAAAGCAAGTGCAAACTTTCTGAACTTAACCGGAGCATTAATAAGAGAAACACGTATGCCATTACACATCAAACAAAAGAAACAGTTATTCCTTCCAATGATCTGCTCTCCGATTTTTAAAGTAAAGTGTAAGGAAAATGGTAGCTTATGATTCATAAACATAACAGTTTTTAATTACAGAAGCAAAGAGGTCGTTCCCGATTCAGTTCAACTCCATTAAAGGAACTTGAACAAAGGCTAAGGAAAAATCCCGCTAAAGATCATGTTAATCTTACACTACCTTCTCTTGTGTTCCTAAGCGCGCGATATTTTACTTAGCACCCTCTCTTTGGGGTTGTGGGGGGGTGGGGGAATGGGCGGAGTCAATAAATGAGTGCGTCATTGGTCAAAAGTTACTTGGGCTGAAATGGGCTAACAAACGGGTCATAACCCAACTCGCCTAATTCTTAATAAGTTTAAATTTCTTTGTTTTTTATAATTATTTAAGTACCTAGCAATTTTGTTTATATATTACGGCTATATATAACATATCAAACAAAAAACATATATCTTTTTAAAAATATTTTAACAAGATTTCTGATGTGCCAATTTGAGCTACATATCAGCCCAATTTTTAGATGGACTGGATTGGAAGGGTCAAAATAGGCAGGTCATGGACGGGTTAGGCGGATCATGTTTTCATGGGCTAATTTTGCCATCCCGAACCCTCTATTGGAACTTGTGGGAACAGATATAACCTTGTTTCAAACCTCAAGAAGCTCTAGTTTAAAACCTGGGTCACCACTAACCATGACAAAGTAAACAGAAGATAAAACTACCTGATATCCATCTTTTCCATCTAATTTAAGAATTTTATCTACAAACACCAACTACCATCCTTTTTCATATAATCAACTAATGGACTGTCTTGGAGTCCCGCAAGTTCAAACTTGAATCCACTTTGGCCCCTGAAGTTAGCTAAAATGGCGAAGGCTGAGGGACTTGTGTCTTAGGTTGTCATTAAAAGAAAATTGAATCCATTTCCCTCTCTTAGTTGGAGATTTTGCAATGCCTTAGGCTGACAATCCTAAGTTTGCCATAACGGACCGCTTTTATGATGTAAACATAAAAGCGGTATCATATAACAAGGGGAACAAATAAGACTGATCATTGCCAAGAGGCAAAAAGAACCTAAGTTGTCAACCAAGTATTAACAAGAAAGATACCTTTACTAGCGAGGGACGAACTGCTGATGAGCAAAATGTAGCTTCTCTTTGGAACCGTTCCTCAAATCCTACAACAAAAAGCAACACAAAGGTTAGCAGTTATAACGGCAGTTTCCAGCAATATAAGGAAATAGCAGAGCTTCTTTCAGACAAAGCTTCTTTACTCCTAATGGATTCTTTACATTCATTACCCAACATAAAAGATAAGAGAAATACCTAATCACATCATTATACGAACTTTTTACCTTCATTTGCAATATATGTTAGCCTATGTAGTGATGGCGAAGAGAAACAAATTCTATTTCTCTTCAATGTGATACTCCATAGTCCATACTGATCTGTCTGCCTACATCAAGTTATTATTATTGTTGTCGTCGTTATTGAGTTTTGTCAATACCAACTCTTTTTAATTTGTCAATCACCATGGTGTCTGGACAACCTTGCGGACTCCTTGACTGACCTAACAAGCAGTCTTTCACAGACCAAAACCATAAGTGTCGATGCAAACCTAGCCAGCAAGGCTGAAGCACAAAGGTTCGCACTGGGTGTTGGAGCTGGGATTAAAACCAGGACATTATAATACCAATACCAAGTTATTACTCCTGTGCCTCAATTACTAAGCCATCCCTTTGGGGACTTACTAATGCTAACTCATCAATAAGTCATCCTGCTTGTCGTTTGGGTCATTTAATGTGCAAGCTATAAATTTAAACCATTTGGTAAATAGTAAGATCTGTCAGCCGATAGCATTTCTTTCTATATCCCCAAACCAAAACAAGCATAGAAAGAAATGCTATTGGGGTGATCTTCATAAAAGAAAGCTAGGGCATCTATGAAATTTGAGGATGACTATCCCTACACTACGATTGGCAAAGGATTAAGTACGGAAAAGAAAAGGAAGCCAATCTCAAATGTATCCAGTACATAAATATTGAAAGCTTGCAAAACAAACTACCAATAACAGAACATAAAAAGGAATATTAATTCCAGCGAGAAAAGGACTATTTGTCATAGAAACAGCATTTCGAATACATCCATAAAATTGAACTATTTGAGATCAAACCAACAAAACAAGGAAAAAACTATAAAAGTTTACAGAAAGACATGATTAAATACAGGAAAATATGAGCATTCGTCATTCACATTCAACTAAACAAAGAGATGAAGCCTGACCGGTTATTGTAGTAGTGCCACCACAAAGTACTGTGTTCTCCAGCAGCTGGCGGTGATTTTCAGATGACACAGACGAAATACTATGAACAAGCTGCTCAACTATTCCATGAGTATCATTACCCAATATAGATGGTTGAAACAATGCCTCTCCAACAGTGTACCTTTCTTTTCCAATTGCGATTACCTGACATACAAAAAATGAAAAATGAGATCAATTAGGACATCAACAGTTCTACATGCAAGATAAGGATGATAGAATGACAACAAACAAAGGCCAGAGAGAAAAAGTTTCATCAAAACCAGTAAATTGGACACACAACGATCCTAAAATACAACTTCCTTATAGCCTGTTTGGCCAAGATTCTGTGAAACCAAAAATACTTACTTTTTTCAAGAACTGTATTTCAGAAAGTTGAAGTGTTTGGCCAAGCTTTTATGGAAAATATAAGTGTTTTTAGATAGTAGCAGAAGTTGTTTTCCATAAGCTAAAGAAAGTAGCTTTTCCCTAGAAGCATTGGATCATTTAGCACAAAGTACTGCTCCAATATTGATAAAAGTGATTTTCAAATAAGCACAGAAGGAGAGTTCAATGGTAAGTTTAATGTACTAGCTTGTTCTAACAAAGCAACACTAAAAGAGACTCTCTACACCACAATGTCCTTTAGAGAAAGTGAATGAACGATTTCTTTCAGCTGTTTGAGAACAAAAAACTTATCTTTACCTTAAGAAACTTGAAGAAGTTCTAGAAATTAGAGATGTATAATACAATGAACTGGTTTTCTATCAACTTAGTATAATGGTGCTTTATCAGATGAAAAGTCGTGCACAGAAACCTGGCCATCAGGCAGAGTATATTCCTTTTCCTCGCACGATTGTTGAATCTTTTCATAGGCAATATCATCATCAGCACAGCATGCACATAGCTCTTTCAATTTTTCAACGTCAGAAATATTGAGTTTCACTGTTGGATTTGATTTACTAAGCTCATCTGCTAGTAGCTTTGTCAAATCCAAGCCCCCAATTTCCAACCTTCTTGATGCTATGTGATGAACAGCACCCTCGATAACAGGTGCAATATCTAAAAGGTCATAAAAAAACAGCATGAAGAACTGTGAGAAATCAACACCGATAGACGGAAAAAAAAACAACATTCGTTATAGCAAATAAGCAAAAGTCAGTTCTCACAGTTCCTTGATCTGAGGCAGGAGAAGAAAACCTCATTATTTAGCTCATTCCATATGAATAGAGACTACGAGTTTTTTTTCTTTCTGTCAGTTTATTTGCATGAGGTAACATAAACCTTATACAATTTAAGCATCAGAAGGGTACCAACCCTTTTTGAAACTTGTGGTAGCGATGAGTGATAACGATATTCCTCCTACTGCTCAAATTTTCTCAAAAGCACAATTGAGTTACTATGAGCTCTCATATTACAATACTTTTTGAACTCAAATGACATGCACCGTAAAAGCAAGGTTGGAGGGGCCCATTTGTACAGGAAAAAAAATCCATAAATCAGCATTAACTGTAATCGGTACAGCTCAAAAAGGGTCAACTTAAATACACAAGGAATAGGCAGAATTTGGAGAGGCATCCACCACAGGCTGGATTATTACCACGACCGTTTGCACGAAACTAATAAAACCAACAGTATTACTAAGTTTTCCAACCAATGCTCAATAATAACCACATTCTCAAGCCTTTTAAGTCTCTTCTCAACTTATACTTTGCAACTAGAAGGAAATAGCAACAAAAGTAAGAAGACAACATTTATTTATTTTTAATGACAAGGGAACACGCAGCCGCTACCGTTCGGTGTGTGCACAGGGTAAACCCAGCTCCTGTGCATTGCCTGCAAACCACAAAAGAGAGATAACCGCTCTAGGCAAGCCCCGTGCGACGAGCTCGACCTAGAAGGCAAATCCCCTGTTGTCGTAGGCAAGGGGTTTCGAACCTGAGACCTCCATTATGGAGGCCCCATGCTCAACCAACTGAGCCACCCTTACGGGTAAAGTAAGAAGACAATATTGCTACATACTGACTACATAAATAGGCCAATCAGATAACGGAAAACTAAATGACAGTACAACAAAGAATCTTCAAATACACGGATATTTAAGGATGATAAGTTTTAAGGCAATGCAGATACCAATTTTCCCATGACCAACATCAACAGTGCAGCCAGATATGCGTCCAACAGCATAAAGCGACAATACTGCCTGCTCAGAGGCATAAAAGCCCGAGATATTAAATGTTTCAAACATCAATTGCACCAATTGTTCCCTAATAGCCTGTTAACAAAAAGGCAGTGATATATATTAAATTACATTTCCTTACCAATACACACAGTAAAGACATAAACTTGACGTCGCAGTTGAAAACAATAAACCAAATCTAGCATCCAGCCAATTACTAATCCCTGAGAATCCTGTTTACGCTTCATTACTAGATATGCTGAATTACAGGAAACAATGCCACCAGAAAATGTTTTCCAATTTTTCCATATTCGTTTGGTCAAAAATTTTGGAAAACATTTCTCAAGTAAAACAAGTTTCTTCAATTGAAAATGATTTTCCTAGTTGAAGTAGGGAAAACAAGTTCCACAAGTGGCATTCCCATTGATTGTGTCCCCTCCACCCCATTGCCCCCATCCCTACCACCCCACACAGCCACACTGCTACCCCCACCTTCCATAGTATTTGTCTAGATTATACACAAATGCTTTTAGGATAATACTTTTTGCTTACTAAAGAACACAAGAAAATAAGTAAGAAATACACTTATTTTCCTAGCAAACATTTCCCAATAAAACATCTTCCTTCACCGAACACACCCCAAAGATTGTGTGTTGTAACTAGGATTTTGAACTTCTCTCAGTTACTATTCACTAGCAAAGGAACTTAGAGCTGGCATTACAGCTCATCCAAAATGTAATTTTCAAGTCATTTTCTTGTCATGTGCATAGCTAACTAAAGTAGTTTTTACTATAGCAACTGAACTCCTTCCTAGCAGTTGTATACTCAAAAACCATTCACTAATTTCTAGAGAAAAAAAGGGTAATAGGCCCCCAAAAATAAATAAACTACAGAAACTCCAAAAGAATTTTTTAAAAATTCGACATCTCACCTTGGGAGTGCAGAGTGGGTCAGTGAACAAAATTTGACCTTCATTTCCAATTTCCCAACCGAGACCAGAATAAAGAACATGGTGCAACAAGTCCTCCATGGCATCCCAATCTTTAATAAAACCTCTCTCAATGGGATCCACAGTCACTTCTTCCTCCTCAACCATGGAACCTTCATCATCTTCAGGAATTCGTTTCATTTGTGTTGGTATTACCTAAAACATATATTCCGAAAGTAATTAAAAAAACAATAACTACATTATTGCATTTGCTCCCTCCGACCCATAATAGTTGTCACATTCGCTTCTCGAAAGTCAATTTAACTAATCTTCGAAGCTTATATTGATTAGATTAATTTAATATTTTAAAAGGAAAACTTAGATACTCAAAAACTATAGGAAAAGTACTACTCCCTCTGGATCAAAAAAAGAGTCCACTTAGCCTTTTTTTCTTGGATCAAAAAAGAAGTCCACTTAGCAAATCAAGAAAGAATTAACGTTGTTTTTCCATATTTGCCCCTATTAAGTGTTATATGATCAAATCCCAATGCCTATTTAATTAGGGGTAGTTTAGTCAAATTACCTATTTTTGCCTAGGAGTCAGTATTTTCTTAAAGGGTGTGCAAATGGCTAAGTGGACTCTTTTATTGATCCGGAGGTAGTATAAGTTGCAATTTTTCTCATATCAATATGGTGAAAAAATATTTCTTAAAATATTGGTCAAAGTTTATACAATTTGACCCGAGAAGCGAAATGTGACAAATATTTTGGGACGGAGGGAGTACCATTTTCAAAACCCAAAAATTCACACAAATAGGGGTGAAACAGCAAGTAAATAGCAAAAAGTTCCAAACTTGAAGCTTTATTCTTGTACTTTCGTACCATATATTACCAAAGCAAAAGAAGAGTAACAAATACAGAATTACAACCCTAAACCCCAAAAGTTCACACAAATTGGGGTAAAATAGCAAAAAGCTCCAATCTTGAAGCTCTATTTCTTATGGGTTTTTCTTATACTTTGGTATCATAATACAACAACAACAACATACCCAGTATAATCCCACCAGGTGGGGTCTGGGGAGGGTAGAGTGTACGCAGACCTTACCCCTACCTTTTGACCGGTACAGAGGTCGTTTCCAATAGACCCCCGGCTCAAGGAGAGATGAAAAAGCATCAGTAATAATAAACAGTAATAATAAGCAGTAATAGCTCAAGATAATAAGACGACGTAGTAAAAAAGAACAAGCAACCCAAAGCAGTATAGCAAGGCATGGCAAACTACTATCAAAGACAAGGACCTACAAGAGTAATACTACGACTACCAGTATGCAAGGATTTTAGTACCATAATACCTAAGCAAAAAAAAAAAAGAGTAACAAATACAGAATTACAATCTAACAACCCCAAATATTCACACAAATTGGGGTAAAATAACAGAAAGTTCCAATCTTGAAGCTCTTTCTTCCAGGTTTTACTTATATATTTGAAGAATTAGCACCAGAGATTACCAAAGTAAAAAAAAAAAAAAAAGTACTAAATGAAACCTTATCACCATTCTAAAACCCCAAAAGTCCACACAAATTGGAGTAACATAACAAGAAAACAGTAGAAAGTTCCAATCTTGAAGCTCTTTTTTTGTGGAATTTTTCTTATACTTTTAAAGAACTAGCACCAGAAATTACTAAAATAACAAAATAGTACAAATTGAAACCTTACTAGTTACTACCATTCTAAAACCCCAAAAATTTTCACACAAAATTGGGGTAAGATAACAAGTAAATAGCATAAAGTTCCAGTCTTGAAGCTCTTTTCTTATACTTTTAAAGAATTAGAACAGTACAAATAAAAACCTTACTACCATTCTAAAACTCTAAGATTTCACACAAATTAGGGGCAAAATAACAAGAAAACAGTACAAAAATCCAATCTTGAAGCTCTTTTGTTTGTGGGGTTTCTTTTTTTTTTCAGTTATAGAAAAGTAAATAAATAAATTTACCATAGAAGGAGTTTGATCTGGAATAGCAAAACCAGCTTTGAGTAATTTAGAACCAACGTCCACTACTACTGCCTCCATTCTCAATAAATTTCTCTATCACTCTGAGTAGTAAACAAAAAGGTGAAGGAAAAAAAGGGGTATTTGTTAAAGAGTGTGTATGGGAGAGCAGTGACTATATATGTGCCTGAAATTGAATTTCCTTATATTCCCACCTCTTTTCTTTTTATTTTATTTTTTGTCCCCAGGAACTTTTATCTTTTTTTTATTATTTTTTTAAGACAATTTTGGTCTTCTGGCTATGATTTTTTTTTTTTTTGTTTGATGCTCCCTCCATCTCTAATTATTTTACGTGTTTAATAAAAATAGTTATCTCAAATTATTGATCATTTTAGAAGTTAATACACAATAAGTTATTTTTTTTCACTTAATAGAATTTTATCATTAATGGAGATGACATAAATAGAGTAAATATTTAATCGAAAGAGATTATATTTTAGACATAAATAAGAGTAAAATTAGTCAAATAACTATCGTAATTAGTCAAATAATCATCCTAATAAATATTTTAAAGGGGCGTAACAAAAAATGGTAAATATTTTGAGACGGGGAGAGTATGATAGAAATTATAGTATTTTTAAAATTTCATTTGAATTAAAAGAGAAATCCTTTCTATGTTCACAAAAGTTATTTTTATTTATAAATATTACAACTTATATTACTTTCAATGAGCTCTAAAATCAGTTACTTAATACTTTCATGGATTTTTTTTGGATTCCACTTTTCTTCAGAAAAAAGGGCAGGAGAAGGATCTTCTTCGATGGATCCTTCATTAGAAAACACTACGATTGCAGAAAATGTTGAAGACCTGGCTACTACTACCTTCTTTTTGCTTTTTGGCATTTTGATTCTGTGTATAAATTTGGAATTGAAATGGCCATTTTATAGTAGCTATTTTTCTACAAAAGCTGAGAACGTTTCCTTTGACATTCTTTATTTTATTAGGTTGTTGGATTTTAATTTGATTCCTCAAATGCAGTTTAATATGCAATCAAAAAGTTAATGCAATAGTTAAATACACGATCCTCTGAAGTTGTGAGTTGATTTAGCTAGTTAATTTTAAATTTTCTTTTTAGTGTTCCTAGATTATAAGGGTAAGTGCAATGGCAATAGTAGATCGCTAGATTTATTGTTAGTAGAGTTACGTTTTTGTATTACTTGGATGAGAGTACATGCTTTGTGATTGTGATGTTAACTTTATGATCTCAAATTGGAATTACTGGACGGAAAGCAAATAATTTATTATGTACTAGTGAAACTAAGGCTTAATACATAATTTCTTAAACTTGTGAGGATATTCTATTTAGAAACTTGAACTAAGTCTTGCTCCAATTGAACATGTTAGTTAAGTTAACTACATAAAATATGTCATCTCCTTTAATTATATGCATTCGCCTTAGTAAGCCGTAAAACCTCTGGCATTGTGTAATTGTGTACATAAACACCCAGAGCGCCAATTAACAATTAGATAAAAGACATCATTTCACTCTTGAACTTGATACGAAAACTCACTTTAGCAACTAAACTTAAGTTGTATTTATATAACCCCCCCCCCCCCCCTAACAACTTTCATTTCAATTATTTTTTACCATAAAAAAATAATACCACTCTCACATTGTGAGGTGTATTACACTTGCGCCATGTCATTATCACTTCGTTGCCACGTCATTGCCACGTCAAAAATTACCAACCATTCATTTTTTATTTTTATTTTATTATTTTTTCTCTCTCTCTTTCTTCTTCTTCTCCTTTTTCTCTTTCTTCTTCCGACCACCGCCGCCGCCGCCACTACCACAAAATCCCATCTTTGTCATTGAAACCTCCATTATCATCAACAAAATATATATAAGAATTTCAAGTTGAACAGAGAAAAATTGAGGCTCAGATCTGTGTTAAGCTCGGGCAAAACAGATCATCTGCCATTTCCGTTTTTCATGTCATTTTCCATAAGAATTCCAACCTCCATTTTCCATATCAAAATATATATAAGTCCAACCTCCATTTTCCATGTCATTCTCCTTTTCTTTTCTGCCATTTTCACCCATCATCTGCCATTTTCATCAATATTGTTTCCCCTTCTCCGTGTCATTCTCCTTTTCCTTTCTAGCTCTTTGTAAACAAATTTGGTTAATGTGTTTTATTACATAATAAAAGAAATATGAAATTCATTTCTTAGATAGATTAATTAGTGTGAGTTTGGTTGGCCGGAAAGTAATCGACGACGCCATTTTCCCGATGAAATTGATCGACGACTATGTTTCAGTAATATATTCAACCCAGATGATGAAATTCAAATGCCTAATTAATCAGCTCATAACATTCTGGTAACTTTTTCCGAATTAAGAATTGGGATTAAATTTAAAAACTTTATGACTTTGATGGTGGTGGTTATGGAGGTGGGGTGGATTTGGTGGTGGTCGAATCAGTGGGTATGGTAGTAGTGGTGGTGGATACGATGGTGGTAGCCGTGGTGGAGGTGGATATACAGGAGGTGGTGGTGGTGGAGGTGGCAGTGGTGGGGAAGAGGAGCAGGTGGGGGTTGATTTAAGTGGGTGGGGGAAGACGACCCCGGGGGGAGGTGGTTTAGAAGAAAGAGAAAAAGCCTATTTTTATTTTATTTTATTGATTTTATAATATATATATATATATATTAGCGGGCTCACCTTTTTATGTCATTTACTTGTCTAAATTTCTTTTTCTTTTTTCTTTTTTCTTTTTTCTTTTTTGTCACATCAGTATTAGATGTGCAAAATAATTGAAATGAAAGTTGTTAAGGAGGTATATAAATACAACTTAAGTTTAGTTGCTAAAGTGAGTTTTTATGCCAAGTTCAAGAGTGAAATGTTGTCTTTTCTCTAACAATTATAACAAAAGTTTCAGCAAGGTTAATCTACTACAACAATTGCATTGTCTCGGTAAGTATTAGATTCCATTTGAAGAATCAGACCAAATAACGTTGTCCACAAGCTCTGTTTTAGGCAAAAATATGATCTAGCTGGCCCACTTATTTATTAACTAAGGCCTCATTTATTTTCATTAAGATTAAGACGTCTGAATCTGAATGCACATCTGAATCATTAAGATGTTGCCTCTAGGTCTGAACACTGAATGATTAAGACTGTTTGCTTTTCAATATCTGAATGTGCATAATGTGTTTATTTAAACATAATAAATATACAATTCAAATTAAAAAGTAACTAAATAGTAGAAAATAAATACAAAATTTAATTAAAAAAATATTATTTGATAAAAAAAATGAAACATTTATGTTCACTAGTAATGGTGGAGATGTTTTGTAGTCGTGGTGGGTGGTCAGTGGGGTCAGAGGGGGTGGACGGGTGAGTGGGTGGTTGGGGTGAGGGGTGGGAGGTTGTGGGGTTAGGGTTCGTTGGGAGTGGGGGTGGGGTTGGTGGTGGAGGTGACGGGTAATGGAGGAGTGGGGATGGGTGGTGTGGGGTAGGGGTTGTTGGTGGGGAGTGGAAGTGGGGTTGGTGGTGGGTGGTGTGGAGTAGGGATTGGTGGTGGGGAGTGGGAGTGGGAGTGGGGGTGGGCGGTGTGGGGTGGGGTTGGGGTTGGTGGTGGCGTGGGGGTGGTGGGGAGTGGGGGGTTGGAGTGGAGGGTGGGTGAGTGGTGGGGTGGGGTTGAGTTGGATGGGTGGGTTGGAGTGGAGAGTGGGTGGGGGTGGGGTTGAGGTGGAGGGTTGGGGTTGGGGTTGGAGCTGGTGATAAAAAAGTTCCATATTAAACACCAGCCAGTATTAAAAAAAAAAAGTGGAACCCATCATATCCAAACTCACGGGAAAAAAAAAGTGGACCCCATATTAACAAAATCAAACAATATTAAAAAAAAAAAAGAATCCCGTATTAAAAAAATAAACAATGTTTAAAAAAAATTGTGGGCCCCATATTAAACACCATGCGTATCCGTAGCAAACACTAATATAATAAAGTTTTAAATCCGGAGCACAAACTACAATGTTATATTAATCGTGTTTTGAACATAGTATCCCATATTGACAAAATCAAGCAATATATATATATAAAAAAAAAAAAGTTAATCCCATATTAAAAAAATAAACAGTGTCAAAAAAAAAAAAAGTTCAGACTTTGTATTCTTAGCAAACACTAATATAATAAAGTTTTAGATACGGAGCACAAATTACAATGTTATATCAATCGCGTTTTGAATATATATATATATATATATATATATATATATATATATATATATAGTGCAAACTAATAATGTTCAAAAGGGTGAGCCCCATACTAAACAACACCAAGCAATATAAAAAATAAAAATAAAAAAAAGAAGAAACTATATAAAGCAGGGGTTTAGACCCATGCTTCATCGTCTGTTGTTCCTTAAAAAAAAAAAAAGGGGTGGGCCCCATACTAAATAACATCGAGCAATAAAAAAAAAAAAGTGGAACTCACCACATCCAAACTCGCGGGAAAAAAAAGTGGATCCCATATTAATAGAATCAAGCAATATTAAAAAAAAAAGGTGAATCCAATAAAAAAAAAACTATATAAAGCATGGGTTTAGACCCATGCTTCATCGTCCGTTGTCCTTTAAAAAAAAAGGGTGGGCCCCATACTAAATAACATCGAGAAATAAAACAAAAAGGAAGAAAAAAAAGTGGAACTCACCACATCCAAACTCACGGGAAAAAAAAGTGGACCCCATATTAATAGAATTAAGCAATATTACAAAAAAAAAAAGGTGAATCCCATATTAATAAAACAAACAATGTTAAAAAGCAAATGCTTAGAAAATCAAACAATTAAATCAATAATGATGGACTCATTGCCACATGCATATCAACCCATTAGTGGGAGCAAATGAAATTATTGTACAACAATATACTTAAAATACTTATATATTAAAATAAGATAGAATTTAATTACTTTTTTATTTTTTCCTTACTCTAATAAACGTGAAAAGAGATTAATGTCATAAAAGAAAAAATAATATTAAATGGAGATCAAATAATTAATAAGCTAAATTAGTGAAATTATAATTCTAATTGACGTTTCCTTAAAAACCGTGTAAAAAATAACATGACAAGTAAAATGAGTTAAACAAAAAATATTTACTAAAAATTAAAAAATAGAAGTTCTTCATGGCCCCATATTAAACACCAACTAGTATTAAAAAAAAAAAAAGTGAAACCCACTACATCCAAACTCTTAGGAAAAAAAATGTGGGCCCCATATATATTAAACAACAACTAATATTAAAAAAAATGAATCCCATATTAAATAAACAAACAATGTTAAAAAAAAAAGTGTTTAGAAAATCAAACAATTAAATCAATAATGAGGGATTCATTGCCACATGCGTATCAACCCGTTAGTGGGAGCACATCAAATTATTGTACAACAACATACTTAAAATACTTATATATTAAAATAAGATAGAATTTAATTACTTTTTCATTTTTTCCTTACTCTAATAAATGTGAAAAGAGATTAATGTCATAAAAGAAAAAATAATATTAAATAGAGATCAAATAATTAATAAGGTAAATTAGTGAAATTATAATTCTAATTGACATTTCCTTAAAAAACATGTAAAAAACAACATGACAAGTAAAATGAGTTAAACAAAAAATATTTACTAAAAATTAAAAAATAGAAGTTCTTCATTTAAATAGAAAATCAAATTTCTACTTCGTTTCATCTTAAACAAATAAAATTAATATAATAATTTGAATTAGAATTATCCAAATCAAATTTTGATAAAAAAATTATATGTATTACTTTACTATTACTACTATATAGAAGAGTCAGTTTATAGAGGCAACATCGTCGTCCGTGTTCGGTCCTATTTTTTATTTAAGAGTAAAAAAATTTCTTTGTGGTCCCACCCACTTTTTTATTTAAGGCAAAAAAAATGAAGTTTTATACTTTATATTACCAACTCTTCTAAAAAGTAGATAGAAATACTTTATTATATTTCTATTTTTCTACTATATAGAAGCATCGGTTTACCCATGTTTCGTCAACAGTCACTCTTAAAAAAAAAAAAAAAAACTGGACCCACCCTCCCCAAACTCATGAAAAAAAGTGGACCCCACCCTCTTCAAACTCATGAAAAAAAAATGGACCCCATATTAAAAAAAAAAAAAGGCAACGTCAAAACAAAAAAAAACGTGCATCCTATATACTAAAAAATCAAACAATATTCATATAATTCCCAAAGTATCCCCATCAAGTCAATAATAGTGGATTCATTGCCACATGCATATTAACCCATTAGTGAGAACAAATGAAATTATTGCACAGCAAAAAACATGGACCTCATATTATTACTTTTCTTCAAAATATTTAATTGCTGTATTTTCTATTCCGCCATGTCATTTATTTATTATGTTTACTAAAATAAATATACTTAAAATATATATAAAAAAAAATAACATACAATTTAATTACTTTTTTATTTTTATTCTTACTCTAATAAATGTGAAAAGAGATTAATATCAAATGAAGATCAAATAATGAATAAGATAAATTAGTCAAATTATAATTCTAATTCGCGTTTCCTTAAAAAACCATGCAAAAGACAACACGACAAGTAAAATGAGTTAAACCGAGAATATTTACCAAAAATTAAAAAATAGCATTTCTTCGTTTAAATAGAAAATTAATTTCTACTTTGTTTCGTTTCAAACATGTAAAATTAATTTAATAATTTGAATTAGAATTATCCAAATCAAAATTTGATAAAAAATAATAAGTATTTTACACTTTTAAATTAATCGAATTAAAATTGAAAGTATCAACTGATGCTTAAATATTGCTATTATTTTATCTCAAAGAGAAGAAAATAGTTTTCTTTTAAACAAATCTTCTCTTTTAAAAAGTATTAATAAATTTTCGTAGCAAACACGAATAAAATAAAGTTTTAGATACGGAACACAAACTACAATGTTATATTAATCGTATTTTGAACATAGTATGTATATATATATATATTATTATCTAAACACAACTACATATACATAGATACACTATAATCCGAAATGTTGAGCCCGTGCGGCCATCTAGTAAAGGGAAGAACCAGGGGCAAAAAGAGAAAGTTCCTATATAGGGCCTCACAAGACAGCATAAGGGACCCACATCCGGTGGAATCCCGGTAGAGTAGGTAAAGGGTAGTTTAGATATTTAGGGGAAAAGGTCTACCTCCTAAAGCTTAAAGCACAGCAACATAACACTGAATTGAATTAGCAAAAAGTTGGAACAAAATGACATAAATAGCCGTGGGTGGCAACGTCGTGGATGTTACTGGGAAGACATAAAAAGCCGGGAATTGGACCTACCATACAATGGCATAAAGTCAATTATACAACAATTAGTGAGCAGAGTACAACACTCTTAACGCAAATGTGGGCAATTGTTTTTTTTTTTTTTTTTTTTTTTTAAAAAAAAAACTATCTTAAAGCTATAAGCTATGGCATGGACTTGAATATCCACACTACCAAAGTCCATGATATAGCAACCGCTTCCTCATCAAACTTTCACCATCACTAAGCTTTAAGCTATACCATGGACTTGAATATCCACATTACCATTAACATAGCTCTCAAATTTGCCTTAGTATCTGCAATAGTAAGCATAATATGGTGGTGCTTGCACACTATCATACGCCGGTGCCGTATCAATATTGGCGGTGCACATGAGCCACCACTAGCTGCAGCTCAAGCTCCGCCATCACCGCCACCACTAGCTCCAAATCAAGTTCCGCCACCAGTAGCTGCCAATCAAGCTCCGCCACCAGTAGCTGCCAATCAAGCTCAAGCTCCGCCATCACCGGCAGCGGCCATAAACTTGCAACTTCCTGAACTTCCTGCTTTATGCTCACTTGACGACGTGGTTTAAGGTTATTAGCTTTGAACTTATTCTAATTCTTCAATGGATTCAATTTTATGACTTTTCATATACGATATGTATAATAGATATAAATGATCAGTTGAACGTAAAAGTTATGCATGCACTCTATGCATCCACCTCTAACTTTTGTTTCGTCGAACAAATATGTATTACGTATATATGGGTTTGGGTGTTTAACTTAAAACAGCCCTGTTAACTTCTGGGTTTTTTCCGCAAAGAAAATTATTACTCAAAGAAGAAAACATTACCGATTTTTCTGATGTTGGTATTGGTGAAGAGATACATAAGAAGATGAACACTTCTTAATCCAAAGCTCAGATTATATGTAGATAGCGCTTTCTGCAGTTCCTTATCATCAATAAATCCACTACCATCCTGATCAGCCATTTGGAAGCAAGATATCACATTCGGGTCTGTTCCGGGTGGAAAAATAGACTGTGTCAAAGTCGAAAACGAGTTCGACCCGTAAGGACCCGAGTGTGATGGAGCTGAACTGTGGACTTGTGCTGGAACACCACCGTAGGGTGGAGCTGAAGGTGGTGGTCCACCACCGTACTGGGCGGAAGAGTACGGCTGAGATGGTGGCGGAGCATCACAATAGGGTGGAGCTGAAGACGGTGGTGCCCCGCCGTATGGGGCACCCCGTGTAGAAATAGAAATGTGTAGCTTCTCTCTAATAGTAGAAAAATTAATTCTGTATATGTATATGTATATATATATATATATATACGTATACGTACGTACGTACACGTATACGTATACGTATATATATTTTGCCTAGAGGAGCTAGCTGCAATATTGTTTATTGACGAGGCCGAAAAAATTGTGATAAAAAAAATGGAAGAGGAATGAAAAAAAGAATAAAAGTAGGTGGATAGATGATGCATTATCTGTTTTTCTAGTTAATTACTATTATTGTTCCATTAATGCTTAACGAATATTTGATGAATTACACTTTTTCGTATATATATTGTCTTATATATGAAGTCTCAATTAATTAATTATTTGAAATTACTCATGGCCAAACGTGTAAATATCTAAATGGAAAATTCGGACAACTTTAAAGGGTTGTGTATGTATTTAGCCTATTTTTTAAAGAAGGGTATACTTCTTTCACTTGACATCCATAATATTTGCAATTTTCCGACAATATTAGATTTGTTCAAGAGTTAATGACATTATTGATTTTTTTTTCCGACAAAAGTTACCCCCTTCTGAATTGAATTATTTTGTGGCACAGGGATAAGGAATTAAGCATCTATGAAGCTGCCTGCATCAACAAATTAAGTGAAAGATATGTCGTTTATTCTATTATTGTATCATGTATATTTAGTTTATGTGCCGAGAGTCAAATAAAATAGTCTTTCTATCTCTCAAGGTAGGAGTAAGATCTTTGTACATTCTGACCCCACTTTGTGGGATTTCAATGGGTATGTTGTTATCGTTGTTATTGTTGTTGTTGTTGTTGTTGTTTTTGTTGTTGTTGTTGCTGTTGTTGTTGTGATATATGGGTTTATGTAATAGAAACATTTGAATTTTCCAAATAAATGGTTCATATGTGGCTTGAGTGTGATATAGAATTTTCCATATGTATGTCTTCAATGGCTTGTCATGAATTTGAACTTTACGAGTTCAAATTAAAAATGTTACCACACCCCCGTCAAATTTACTTATGTAGTAAATAAATATATACATATTGAATTCAGTTGAACCTGTAACTTATTTAAGTGAGAAGATCATCAACAATATACTTTAAATTTATAATGTAATGGATAAATGTAATACCCCACATTAATTAAGGGTATATACGTAATTAGAAAATATATAAACAAAGAAAAATGGCGTACGTATGGTAGAGATACTTTGAAATCTCAAAGAAAGTGGATAGAAGAGGAACTGAGAAACAAAGTAGCCTAAAGAAAGAAAAAAAAGCTAAATTATTTTCTACAACTTTGCTGTGATTTTTGGTCTATGCAATTTACATTGGGTACTGAATTAAATACCAGAGACAAGTATTATGGGCAGTAATGTGTAGGCTTTTTTTTTTTTTTTTTTTTTTTTTTTGTTTTTGACAATGTAAGGTGTAGTTGTTGGGTATAACAAAATTAGTAGATTATGCACCAGTTAAATTACTCATAGCATGAGTAAAATATAATTCGGCAAATCAATAGTCAAACATGAAATCCTGAGGTTTTGTATTCTAAATTAGTTATGAATTAGCCTAAACAAGGGAGTTAGCTCGGAGACGTTTAGTATTTCCATAAGATTAATCGTAAGTAGCAACCATACAGTTATGTTTATCCATTTTTGTTTTGTTTAGTATGCGTTGTTTGAGGTAAATCTTGAGGCTTTTGAGATGAAATTGATAAACTATTAGGTTTCATCTGATTAAAGGTTATGCCTTTCTCTATTTTTTTGGGCTTGTTCAAGTGTTATTTTTCAGATAACTAGTATGGCTATTATCTTGGAATTAGTTAGTTTTGAAATAAGAAATTTTCTAGGATTTTTCTGTGAATGAAAAGCTAATCTTGAGGCTCCAGGTCTAATGGTAAGAGCTTAGATGATGATGGGTGGGTTAGACACGTGTTATGGGGTCGAACACTACAAAGATTAGAGGAGCGGGCTTATTATACCTGTTCGCCATTGATCCTTTTAGGTTATGAAAAGAAAAAGAATCTTGATAGATTGAGTTTGTGATGTGGAGACATTAGAATTTTGTTAGTGGTACGTGAATTGGGTTACCTACGCCAAGATTTAAGCCTTTTATTTTCTATTTTTCCTCTACGAGGTAGGAAATTACACTGGGTATTTTATTGTTGTTATAGTTTCTACTTTCTACTGACGTAAGTGGATTTCTTCAGGATTATTATTTTTGTACCCTATCAAGCATAGGGACTGTTCTTGTCTTGACTCTTACTTCTCTTCTTATATAAATATTTATTATAAAATCTTAGACATATTGTTGAGCAGTTTGGGGAATGTTGATGAAGTGACTTATCTTCTAGCTGTCAATAGAGCCCATATTAGTAAAAGAAAGAGTTTGATTATAGTTTATAACTCGATGAATGAGATTTCTTGTTTTCTTTTTCTTCATCTTGCTCTAGATACGCCAGCCTGTTAACTCTGCATCTGCAGCTATTTTGGCTCTTTCTGGAGAGCATCAAATTAACCGCTTTCATTTATTTTGAGATTGACCCTGTTTGGGCGAAAAGGGAAAGAAGTTCCCTCCAGTATATACTGGCAGTCCTTCACGAGTGCGGTGCACACCTTTTTGTTTGTTTCGAAGCCATTTGTTTTGGGAGAGTACTAAACCCACTACTACCATGCCTGAATGCCGAGTCTTTCTCTGCCGGCAGCTCGACGTTGTCATCACCTACAAAATAAAGCCAAAAACTTGACTTCACTAAACAAGGGAAAATGACTATTTCTATCTCATTTGTCAAGGGCGCTAGCTGCCATTAAAAAACCAAGCTAACTAGAAATAGAAAGTGTAGAATCTTGTCACCAACAAACCTTTAACTTTGACCGTGAAAAACTCCAAATAGGCACATAGTAGTTTAGAGTAGAAGGACCAAAAGCCACTTGCCTATTCAGAGAGGAACTCTAGGTTGGAATTCAATAGTGACTGAAATGGTCATCCGTACTCCACAACTATTTGTGTCATCCTTGCAAAAAGGTGGAACCAACCAATACTGAACGCTAGCCCCATTTTGTAGACAGGTTGGGTAGCTCTGCTTCTAGCCTTTCAGCTTCTTCATAGAGATGACGGATACAAAGCGGTTAGGACTTGCAGGCTCCTTCACCAACTAAGCTAGGCCATGACTTTAACGAGTGCACGAGCACAGGCTGAGACAGAGTTGACACCTCTTTTGATCATGTGCAGGCTCCTTCACCCACTAAGCTAGGCCATGACTTCAACGAGTGCAAGAGCACAGGCGGAGACAGAGTTGCCCCCCCCCCCCCCCCCCCCCCCCCTCTCCCTCTTTGGTCATGCCTGTCCAAATTCTCTCGATCCAGCCGAACTTACTTCGATGTAAGATGGAGTTGAAGCCTTCGGGTAAGCAGCTCCGTACGCCATTTGGATACCAGCAGTTTCTGTCCTAAGGCAAGCTCCTGCATCTCTAGGGATAAAGGAATCTTTTTTTTACTGCCTTCTCCTTTCGCTCAAGAGGCTTCCCTCTCGCATCAGAACTTTTTTATTTAGTACTAATTAAATTGACTAAATTGAATGTTGTTCCGATTATTCATTTAAAAGAACAGTAAGTTGGGAAAGCTCAATAATATTAGATGTAGAATTAGCAGGACTTTCGACCAAGTTGATCTCAGCACATGAAATGAGGCAATTCTAGTCCACAGATAACATGCATCAGTCAGATACCTATATAACTGAAAGTTGATTAAAAAAGGTGAGCGACATTTTTCATATGTAACCACCAAGAAATGTGGTGGGATGGATAAAATCTCTCCACACTTGACTAGAGATCTCAAGTTCGAGCCCTAAGAATGAGAAATCTCTGGTACGACGTGCTTCTCCGTCAAAAGGCCTTATGAGGTGCGAATCTTGATTAGTCAGGCCAATGAATTCCGTGTACCAGATGATTATACAAAAAATCATATGTAAAATATCCTCAAATTCTTATGCTTGAGAAGTATCAGCTTATTTACAGTAGTTCAAAAAAAACATGTATATAAGAAGTTGCCTCATTTCTCTACCCTAGCAGCTCATAGTGAAAAATAATTACAGGTTTCCATTTACATTTCAAGAAAGGAAATTAAAAGACTTATTTAGGCAGAAGCAAAACTGGATTGCTGCTTATTTACAATTATTTATCAGCTGTACAAAAAGAATGTCTTCAGTTCTTCAAAACTGGATTGCCTCGAGAAGAATTCAACGATAAAGCCACGTGTTTCTCTGGAAAAAAAAAATGATGCGAGGATCGTTAGAAGTTGGCTAACGAATAGTGTACCATGAAACATTGTACGTATATCCAGAGAATTTTACTAAACAAGGTTACTAACCTCCTGTAGCGATGAGCTTTTCAACACGAGATACAATGTGTTTTCCATAAGTGAATTTCTTGAGGGCAGTAAGATGTATCCTAATGCGAGAAAGAATGAGTTCACGGCTCTGATCATCACATGTCTCGAGAACCTTTTGCACTACATAGTTTCCAAAGGGATCCTTCATCATAGCCTACATTTTTAAAATTAAAGTGATCATGCATGGTTGAACTTTATTGAAAGACTCGGAAGGTAAGAGGCGGGGCGACGGAGAAGGAAGAGAAGGGACAACAACTGTGATTAACAAATTAAGAAATATCTTTTCAAACCTCGTTATGTGTTTCAATTACTAAGCTAAGGATGTTTCAATTACTAAGCTAAGGATTGAAGGCCAACATAGTCTTCCAAAAATACTTTTTAGTTTCACTACTAAGACTATAATGTCATTGTCATGATGACTAAGATTTCCCTCTATAAGAACAAATACATTACGACTTCTCCTGGAGGACCTGTGTTTGTAGCGATTCATATTGTTGCTAAGGCGATCTATTCAAGACTACATAATTATCAGGAGTTAAAGTGTTATATAGTCAACTAAGTGAATGTTCATCGCAGTAAGTGATCTTTAGTGTGCAAACGCAAAAGCAAGAATGCGACACACTGCTTTCCTAGATAAAATACATTACATGCACAAATAAGGGATAACACGTTCTTTTTTTTTTCGCTTTTCAGCATTTTCCTTTCAAATGCAGAATAAAATGGTGCAAAATCTGCGAAGATAAAGAATAGTCACAGACCTGTAGAGGTTCATTTTCTTCTGTCGAACCAAGCATCTCATTAACCAGAATTTGACGCTGCTCTGGAGTTGCAAAAATCAAGCACTTCTCAACGACATTAGAAGCGTACTTGTGCTGACTCATCTTCACAATTTGTCCAGTAAGCTTGTGTATTATATCAGACCTCTCATGTGGTTTACCATGTTGGAGTACATGCTAGAGAAGTAAGAAGAAGACCGAAATAAGGACCAAAAACAGAAGGGCAGCAACTTATAATACAAGAATCCAAGACTTCCACATCGTCTACTGCAGAGGTTTAACAGCACTCAAAAGTTCAAAAATGAAACATAAACTCCACATTGTCACTAAATATTCAGCCAATCGAAGGATATTGCTGAAGATTCCAGGACTCATACAATCAGCTAAAGTCGAGCATATCAGACGTTTTATCAAAGATGGACACAACTTACTCAGAATCTCTTGTGCCAATTGGAATCGACGAATTAATTTTTGTCTGAATTTTTATCAATAGGTCATTAAAGAGCTTTGTTCCTTTGATTTGGTGGTCCACACTGCCACCTCATCAAGAACGTACTTGATTTAAATCAGCATGCAAAAAAGGCGGTTAAAGGGCAAACGAGAAGTGCCTCGAGACTTTGCAAGAAGGCCTTAGTTTTTTCGGCTACGCCTCGCTGATGACTAAAAACTCAGTGCCATTGCCTCAAGCACTTGCTAGTCTTTGCAACTCAATTTTGTTAAACATATAAAGAAAATGAAAGTTGCAATTATACGAAAATCTATTTCTAAAAGGTTTTCTCATGTTATACTTTTGTATGAAAGAGGAGAAAGGATGAAATTGTAATGTCAATGTTGTGAGCAAGGTCACATGAAAGTGGAACTTATACTCTTCGAAATTGAAAAATAATAATTTATCAGTGTATTGATAAACTACAGGTACCAAGAAAGAAAGAAAAAATGGAACTAAAATTGTTGAAATCATCTAATTAGTGAAGCAGCAATGTCAAGTTATGATGAAATCAAGGTGAAAAATGTCCTAATTAAGTTGATTACCTGAATGACATAGTTTCCATACTGATCCAGCACTAGAGTACCCACAGCCTGCATTATTTCATCCATGATGATCTTTTGTGTCTCCGGGTTGTTGCAGTACTCAAGGACTCTCTGACAATGAACAGATCCAAAGTGATTGAGGGAACTCGACACATCAAAACAAAGAACCGAAAAAAAAAAAAAAAACAGATCACTACTACCTGAATGACACGGCAGCCATAAGGATGTGTTGATAGAGACACAACATGCCCGAAGAAGGAAGCTACAATAAAGTAAATTCGATCTTGAGGTACATATTCTATGCACTTCTGAATGACATGATTACCGTTCTGATCACGAACACATTTCATCACATAGCCATCTAGTTCTGTAGCCATTTGCTTCTGCAGTTCCACATCAAAGACCTCCAAAGCCTGTTATCATTATAATACGCTTCATTCCGTCATCAAGAAAGAAGGGACCAAACGATGACCTATTAAGCAAGGATATAGTACTCTCGTTCTTCTGCTGACTTTACTGTTATAGCGGGTAAAGTTCAATTACTTTAATGTGACAAAAAATAGTCACTACAGCAAAACTGAAATTAGCTATGAACTTCGCAGATAATCTGTCACTAAACCGCTCGTATTTGTTGTTTAGTTACTGAATTTGTCCGTCGTTGATTCCTGCTTTTTTTAGTGGTGAATTTTGTGACTACTGCGATAGTGAGTTAAGTTCAGTAACCATACATGAAATTAAACCCTTTTATTCCCTTTTTAAGCTTTTTAAAACAAAAAGTTGGCCATGGACCCATAGTATCTAGTAACAATATACAAGGAATACTCATGCGTTTATTTGTCATCAATCTAAACAAATATATAGGTACAAGACCAAGCTATTATATAGAATAAAGCACAAGGATCAACCTTCTGAATAACTCTGCAACCATACATTTGAAGACTCAGAGGCAGAACATGACCGATAAGTTGCCTTGCGAGTTCTTTTCTTTGGCTCTCCGTCCCATGCTCAAGGAACTGTTTACATTGATTGAAAAAATGACCATCACTACAAAGTTCATCTAGGATAGTGTACATTCAAAAAGGAAAAAGAAGAGGAGAAAAAAGAAAAGATGATGATAGTATAAATGACAGTACATACCTTTTGTATGACATAATTTCCAAAGACATCGGTCATTAAACTGTGAGCATGAGGAAGAATTTCTCGGAATATCTTCATCTTTTCTTCAACAGTGGCAGTTTCCAGCTTCTTTTGAATAAATCGACTTCCATACTGATCCTTACTAAGTAACATAAAAGGGCAGTTAAAGGAAAAAAGAGAGATGATTTAACACCTCTCTATAACAACCATCCTCTATAACAACATTTCACTATAACAGTCATGTCTGCCATGGAACGAATCTTTCATGTTATGATATGTTATATTATATATTCTCTATAACAACATTAGCTATAACAACCAAAAAATATTAGAACAAACAATGCTATTATAGAGAGGTTTGACTGTATATGGAAAAAGCAGCTTATTATGCGCACCTGAATTCTACAACATGATTGAGAACATCCAAAAGGCCCAAAGACCTTGGGTTGTTCTTGAGATCTTCCAGCAGAGATGGTGCAACACTTCCATCAGCGCCGTTCTCCAAATGCCATGAACTTGTAGATTCATCGGTAGAATCTCTCAAAGGACTTCTGGATCCTACTGTCACATGCAATGAATTTGCTATTTTTTTCTCTTGGCCTGAGCCAAGCACATGAGTCACATGATACCGATCCGTTAAACTACAAGGATTACGTATAAAGGATGAGCAATATTGTTGGTTCTGTTGCAGGGGCGGTGCCTCAACATACATTGTTCCTAGAACTTTTAAGTCTGTATTTCCATGAGAAGTTCCAATCAAATTTCTTCCTTTAGAAGAATTGTCTGGGAGAACAGTTGCATATTTCGGGTTACCAGAAGTTGGGTGTAGGCGTCCATTCCCACTGACACCATTTAGATGAGAACCTGACACATTTTTTAAAAATTGTGAGAACTAAAAGCTTTAGGATTCAAAATCTAATGCACAAGACATCACGATTGATCAATAAACCTTACCAAGATTGTTATTCAACACCATGTTCAGATTCTGATTATGTTTGTGTCCACCAGGTAAATATCCGGTAGTATCAACAGTATGATAATTATTGACCTGGTGCTGGACTTCAGATTTTTTACTCACAAACTCAGGACGCCTTCGGAAATCCGTATGTCCATCAAGGTAGAAGGTAGAATTATGGTCAGCAAATCCGGGAGCAGTACCTAAGTTTTCAGCTCCATAGTATTCAATTAATTGTTGTTGCACGCCCTGCCTATAACCATTTGATACACTATTTTGAAGCCAAGGCTGCTGCTGCATATTATCATCATAGTGAAGGCGAGATAAAGATTTAGTAAGATCAGATATGTCAGTCATCCCGGAGGAAACACCATTGAGACCTTTGGACCCCGTTATGTCAATTGAAAGCCGGGGACTAGGTGATCTTGAAAAGCCGGGGGGAGCATTTCCAGTATGTGATGCCTTTGTGTGTTCTGTGCTTTTGGGGTGTGAAAGATCAGCAGATGAGCGTCTAGGTTGGTCAAGTCCTTCCTGGAAAAAGAAAGTATCTCATGTTAATAAAATATTCAGAAGTATCACGAGAAGTGGAGGAAGATCAATAACCGTAAGACTAAAGAATGTCATCCTTAGTCATGGATTTAGCCATTTAGGTACCCTTAGCATCTAATTTATTTTCTCAGTGATTTGATATGATAAATCTTGTAAAGATGATAGTTTTCATATAAAGTCATGTTCCAATAACAGGTGTTAGCGGACATTGGAACTGCAATATGTTCGTCCTGGTTGATATTTCCTTCTAAAAGGACTCATTTCTTTGCATACTTTATCAGTAAATGGCTAGTCTATTTGATGGTATCACCACAATAGAAACAAGGGAAAAGGTCCAAATTTGCCCCTGAACTATACGATTTAGAGCAAATTTACCCTCCGTTAAAAAAGTGTCTCACTTTCACCCTTGCCGTTACTAAAATGGCTCACTTTTGCCCTTCTGAGCTAATGGCAGCAACATAAAGGGTAAATTTAGACCATTTGTAAGTTCAAGGGAAAATATGGATCATTCACAAAGTTCGATGGACAATTCATATAGGGTTTAAGCCAAGCTAGACAAGAGAAATCACCTGAACTATGTCCGCGAAACTCTTTTTCCTTCCGCCAATTCCAGTGCTCGATTCCAATGTTCCTCGTGAAAGATTCCTCGCAGCAGTTTTCCTCAGCTTTATCAATTCATCTTCTGCCCTCTGTATAGGGAAACCGGGCTGCATGGCGAACAAGGATGAACCGCCACCTTGTTCCATCAAATTCTTGTTCATAAATCCACATCCTCCTGCCTGAACTCTCTGAGCAATTCTCCAATCCTCTCGAGACAACAACGGTGGGGGCAATCTCGGATTAAGATTGACATTTGAGTAATAGTACGCTAAGTACGCGGGGTGTGATCTAATTTGTTCTTCTGTCAAAACATCACTGCTAGAATTACCACCACCACCACTGTTGTTGTTATTACCATTATTAGATTGTGCTAGATTGGAATTCCTAAACAAACTTCCGACAGCACTCAACGATCCTTCGACAGTAGGAGGAGCACTACCACTCCTTGATATATTCAAATCCCTTGCGCGTTCACCAACTAAATCGCGATTATGTTGCTGTTGCTGCTGCCTTAGAAGTATCGACTCAAGCTCACTCTCCAAACTGTTCTTGCCCTTTAAATTCCCATTTGAGTTTGGTGCCACCATCTTATCACCATTACTCACATTCATATTGGATAGAACAATATTATCTCCCACACTCCCTTTAGTCATCTAACACAATGATAATCACAAATTAGATAGTCAAATCAATACTAGTAAAGATTTAATACATCAATCAAGAATTACAGCAACAGCAAGATACTAGTACCAAATGAAAAGTAAACAACTTTACTGGACTAAATTAATTTCTAAAAATTCAAAGGAATAGAAAATCAATAACCAGAAAAAAGAAACATGTTATTTCGCAACCCCATAATGCTAAGAACAATTACCACACTATACAAATAGTAGTAGAGCCAGGAATTCTAACAAGGGAATTGTACGTTAGAACCTTAGCGGATTCAACAATTTATATATCCCTATTTTATTTTATTTCTAATTTTCATTCAATAGAACCCATAGCTCCTCTCCCCACCCTATGTACAAACATCAAAATCACACGAAATTCGATAACTTTTAACACATAACAAACGTGTACATTCACAATATAGAAGATTTCGGATGCAATTCAAGACAATGCAAAAAAATAAAAGAGGGTATGAAAATTAAAGCAAAAATACATACATTGATGGAAGAATCTTGGTGTTTTTCAAGTTTCCATACGACAATCTAGGAAAAGGGATTGTGTGAAAAGATAGAAGAAAAAAGGGAATATTGAAGAAGAGGAAATTCTTATAGGATAGAGACCTAATCAAACATTAATTTAGCAATGATTAAGGTTTGTATGATGTTAATTTGCTTGTGCTCCTATTGTTGAGGATGAGTTGTGGTTTAACGTGCATGGGGCTTTTCTTGGTTATATAGTACTTGTGATAAACGTGACAATAATTCATTATGTTAAAGTGATAAAGATGTATAAAAGCACGTGTCTTAACTAGGAGAGTTAGGACCTAGTTAGGAGAAAATATTGGAACTAAAATTCTCCTAAAAAGTTGTGGAATCTTGTTTTGGAAAAGTTATTAAAAAGTCATATACACTTATTATATGACTTATAAGGTAATTTTTCTTCAGTCACAAAAAGATACTGCTAGTATAATTTAGGCATAATATATAAACAGACCCTCAAACTTGACCTCAGTTAGCAAGTATGCCCTCCAACTTTTCACTACTAGAAATTAAGGTTTTTCTCACCGACTTTCAGTAGGCATTTGGCCATGCGTTTTCAAACCATGATTTGAAACCATGACCCCAAACCAGCGTTTGGACATGCGTTTTCACTCATGGTTTCAAATCATGGTTTCAAACCATGGTTTCAACTTTTTTAAATATAAAATTTAACCCAAAAGTTTATATTTTGTAAAAAAAGACCCATAAGTTGGTAGATATTTTTAATAATTACCCCTATCAATCATTTACCAATCTTATTAACTTCCACCAACCTTTATTTATGTCTACCGACCTTAAATTTATGTGGGAGGATTATATTAAAGAATAGTTACATTACTATTCATGTTAAATTTTCGTTTTTATTGAACTAAAATTTGATTAATTGATGTTGTATTTTTTTAGAAAAGCCTTCTAGTAGTGTACTAATTTTGTTATGAACTATGACTTGCTCATTTTGTAAGATTGTATAAGAATTGAGAATGTTTTGATAGTTTTCACAATTTGTGAGGTTTTTATGTCTATAAGAGAAAATACAACTTAAAATATCTAAATTGCAAGTCCAAACATGGTTTGAAACCATGGTTTCAAACCATGTCCAAACGGGGCCTCAGTGTGATATTTGTGCTACAAAACATGATTTTCCCACTTCATTCCCACCAAACTAGCTCACTGGGAAAATGTATGGTGGGAAACAGATTCTCATTGAAACGTTGGCAAATTTTCTTATTTTTCTATGTAAAAAAACTATTTTTTTAATTTTTTCTACCGACATTCAATGGGAAATAGCAACTGATTATTTTTCAGTGAGAAATTCAGTGGGGAAATAGAGATTTTCTAGTAGTGTTTGGTGTGCATAAGTAGATAGCTCAACTTGTATAAAGTTGAACATGTAAACAGAAATGCTGATGTGGCACTGACGTGGCAAATAAATTTCGGAGGTGTCTAGATGATCATTTTGTAAGTTGGAGTGTTCAACTGACTAAGTGGAGACAAGTTAAGGTGTCTACTTGTACACACCCAAGTTGGAGAGCGTACTTGCCAGCGGAGGCCAAGTTTAAGGGCATGTTTATGTCTTGTGCCTATAATTTATTTGTGACCCTCATCCATGTACACCTCCATTTGAGAAAGATATCTCAGGGTCGAAAACAAGTGAAGTCTTTCGGGGGCCTGCAATACTCAAGTCCATGCCATGGGCTCGATCTTGTCGCCAATTCTTCGAAAGTGTTTGAGCCTCGTTGGAGTCAGCTGAAGTGCAAGGTCAAGTGAAAAAAGCAGAAGAGATAAAGTTCGTCCCTTGGGCTACTCTATATCACAACCAACGCAACTCCGTATTATATTTAACTTGTTATAACAAGTTATTTACTTTACTTTTCGCATTATCGGATCATCTGATGATATAAAATTACTATACACCACATGGCCAAAATAGGGCATAACAAACGAAGTTTCTTATTATGTGTCACACAACTACATTAGTTGTATGAGCCTTCTTTTTATCTTATAACTTAGTGGATTCAAAAGTGTAAGAATTGGGTCCACTAAATTGTGAAACAAAAAGATGCCTCGTACAACTAGTATCAGTTGTTTGTCAATTGTGTGAGGTACATAATAAATTTTTTTCCAAACATATGTCGAGGAGAAAAATATTTATTTTTTATCGTTATGGTCGAGGAGAAATATTTGTTTTGTTTGTTCTTTTTCCACATTTGGCAAGTGTTCTAGCAGAAATTAATTTCTATTTTTGAATTTTTGATCTGTTGCATGGAGTTTTAATCACTATTCATGTTATTATTGATCAATAGTATATTTACCACTACTACTTGATTTGGAGAAAATAATACGACTTCAAAATTACGGTGTCAAAATCCACTTCTTTGTGAATATAGACATACTCCTACTACATGAAATTCTTCTTTGTTGTGAACTTCATTACACTGCTCTCATTTCTCCCTGAGGCTCAACAGTAAAAAATGTGGAAAATACACAAAATTAATAAGAGAATCTATTGGATGCAATCACAAACAACCTCCTACCCATCCTAGAATACGGACGGACATAAGATTTTTTATGAACACTCAAGACTCTTGTGATCCGTGAATACCTTGTAATGCTCTCAACATATAAGTAACGTCGCCATATTTTCATGGCATATATTACCGCGGCTAACTTTAGATCATGTGTGGGGTTAACCTTCCCATGATTTTTTAACTGCCTCGAAGCATAGGCAATGACTTCTCCATTCTGCCTTGGGATAAAGTGTCATGATATTAAGCTAAAAGAATCAGCTATTTTATAGAAATCTGCTTTCACCTTTGGCCAGATTGATTCTGGAGCCTGAGAATTCAAAGTGAATAACTTTCCTCCCCTAGCACAACAAACAGCAACATTGTGTCTCTGAAATGTTGGGCTCTCAACTTGGAATTCTAATGTGTAATACTTTTGATTTGAATGTTCTCTTAAATTTGCTTGAATCAGTGTCCCCTTCAAATCAGGGCGTTTGCCGGATCCTGTAATAGTCCGCACTATGGCTTCACCTACTTCCGTTGGTCCTCCAAATGTCTCTATCCTGCCAAAAATTAATACAAAATTTTCAAGATCAAATAACCAGGTGTCATTAGGAAGCTTAATAATTGCAAACCTTGAACGATGATAAATTAGATAACAAAAAAAGATTGTACTAAAGATGCATAATATCTTAATATGGTTTAGTCAATTAATCTACATATGAGAAAGCTAATATTGAAAAAGAAAACATAAAAACTATTGAGAGAATAATGTCCTCCTAAACAAGACTTATTAGTGACTACATTGTGAATGTTATTGTGTTGTTGTATGAAGGAAGATACTCAATTTATAGAAGCACAAAGTTTTTTCCCCAAGCTAAGATTAGGGAGCTTACATGAAATCAATAGGAACTTGTGCGACGATGACGCTAACATTGAGCTCCCCATTTGACCCCGGTGGACCAAATGCAACAACCGGCTCATTTACATTTTTCCGCCTACGATCACCATTGCTCAGTGGTGGTAGATCCAGTGATCGTTCTATTTTTCCCGCTGCTCGATACAATACAGTCTGATCTCCCACCCAAGTTGATGGATATACAAACTCTGTACAAAAACAAAAAACCGTCGCTTTTTCTTCATTGGCATGTTCAAAAGAAATTAACAACATTCGGTATGTATTTGATTGTTAACATTCTTTTTTTGATCCTTAATGTCATTATTATACCGCAACCAACTTTCGCTCTATAATCTACAAGATCTAAAGGATACTTTATATGGTTCCAGTCTTAAAATGGTTACAGTCTCATCCTCTTAGAGTTATTATTTAAGGTTGTAAGTATTTCCTGAACATCAATAAGCCTACTATTACGCATATTTGGAGGGAGACAAACAAATGTGCCAACTTTTTAGCAAGTGAAGAACACAAGCATGAAGAAGATATGATAATCTGAGAAGCCCTGCTCAAAGAACAAGAGTTCTTTCTCCTTGCCAATGGTGGAGCCAGGATTAATAGTAAGGGGTATCAAAAAATATAGATATGTTAAGCTAAACCTTCAACTTGTGTCAAGGGTATCAACACTGATAGACATACCTATAAAATTAAAATTTCATCTATCTATACAATGTAATTTTCTGGTGAAAGGGTGTTACACCCCTCGGGCAAGGGTAGCTCCGGCCCTACTCGTTGCTGACTCAAACCATGTTGCTTTTGAAATATTTTAAGTAATTTATTTAGTCTTTTTCACTGTACCAAAAAAAGAAAGCCTTAAAATAGGTGCATCAAAAGTTGTAATTCTTTCTAATTCACTACAAGAAATAAGGTTTTCAAGTCACGACAATGTGATAGTTTTAGTTGCAACCCAATGCATATACCTCGAAAAGTCCAATTTTTCTTGTAGTATAAAACTTCGTACTCAATTAAATACCAATCATATAAAACGATACCTATAATGGGATAGACTTACTGACCAAATCCTTCATTTGTATCAAGGCATCGGGTGTAACCTCCTATAGGATAAATTACATCAAGCCTAAGACTCCGAGCACCATCAGGCGATAGGCCTAGTAGGAAACTAGTGCTTCCAGCAAAATCTGCACCCAAGGCTACTAGAGAAGCTGTGCCAATCCCCGTAAGTAGCCGCCTCCTGAAAACTGATTCCAGTGCTGCAAATTGGATTCTGTCTTTCTGGTTTTCTGAGGGCGACTGAGTCATGTATATTCGGTTACAGGACATAGATGTTCCCGTACTAAGATAATGATGCATTGCCATTGTGGAACTACAGAGGCAGTAGGACTCTAGCGAGTAAGCTTTAAGTTTCATAGGTGAGACAAAAGAAGAAAGAAGATGAAGTAAGGTTGGGTTGTTGAAGTAGCCTATCCAAATCTGGTGGTCCTTATTCTTTCTTGCATCTCTTCCACTTTATTTAAGATCGAGTATGTTTTGCCAAGCTTCTAGAATCTAATTATTTTATAAAGCGTTTTTTTGTTAGAAATGTTTTTTTTTTTCAAAAGAAGTAACTTTGGAAATAAGCAATTATTGTCTGGCTAATTAATTTAAAAAATACTTTTACAATATTAGAACAACAATTTGTGCTTAATCAGGATTCCAATTTTTTTTTGATAAATAGTTTCTTCCTCTATTCAAAAACACTTATTTTTTGCTAGAAGCTTGACCAAATACATTACCTCCTTAAATAAGCAATTTTTTTAGTAAAAAAAATACGCACTTTTAACTTCCTAGAAGCATTGGTCAAACAGGCTAACATCACAAACCCCAGATGATTGATAACTTATATCGTCAAACTTACATATGACGGACAAAATCGTATCTACTGGGAAAAGACAAATAATTCATAAAAACCGAAATATAATGCTTTTTATGCAGATGAAAATCTTTTTTCCAAGAATTTAACTAGCACTTTTTGCAAGAGAAAAATCTCAGCTCTTGCTTCAATAAACAACTGATTCAACTGTGTTTTCTCACAAGCACTTTAAAATAAAAAAGAGTAGATTCGTTTAACAAGATGTGCAGAGAGCTGCCCCAAAACCAATCTGTTTCTGTGAGGCTCAAGAGATCAATTTTTGTGTTCATTTTATACGAGAGAATTCTGATTTAAACAAAGACATTTCATTTGATACTAAGTTATACTCAATTTCCCAAATTTGCAAAAAGAAAATATCTTGCGTTAAAACAAAAGACTTCTCCATCCTAGGCATTGTTCAGTCCATCACTTTAGCGGAAATGCGAGAACACGGATACAACGACAAAACAAGATAAAACAAAAAGACAAAACCAGGTAACACAAATAGTTAGACACCCCTTCAAAACCAAGAACCTCCTTGACACACTGCCAAATACAGAAGAATTGCCAAAATGCTCTACACAATTAAAACTGCGATCAATGGTATTCAAGTTTTAAAGGTCAAAAAGGGATCAAGGCAGCAGTAGTATTGTTCTACTACCTATTTAGCACTATTTTCAAAGGTTAATATGCCATTTAACAGAGGCATCACCAATCAAACCTTTTATGTCGGCCCGGACACTGTTTATGTACAATTACAAAGAGCTTACGCATAAAGCACAAGGATATCTTAAGCTGGGAAGTTCACACAATTAGGTTTTGGGCTTCTTTTGTGAGCTCCCTTCTCCTGGCTCATGCTTGCGTTTTATGCCCAAAAAGTGCTCAACCTGAAAGATGAAGCGATAAAAATTATAACCGGAGAACTAGATGATCAAACAAAGCATAAATGGCCAATGATCTGATGGCCATATGCAAGCACTTAAAAAAAAAATTAAAAAAAAATCAGATATAGGCCCATTACAGCTCCAGCAAAGCAATTGACATACAGATATAGGAACAAATATCAGACAATCAACTGATGCACTGCAAGGTCAAGGCAAAAACTAGAAGCATCTGACTTAATCAGGGGTTCAAGAAAGGTTTTTAAAAAGGGTGCTTTTTCATTTTGTCATTCGGAAATAACAGTTCAGTCCTAGGAGCATGTTTGAGAAAAAGTCTATGGATAAACATACCACCATCTATATTTGCACGTTGAGCATTGATTTAAGTGTCATAATAAACAGAATACCAATATCCACAATAGAACACAAGCAAATGAGCATGTGCCCACACACATGGCCAAGGACAGAGAGACTTTTAGTCTACTTAAGCCTGAAGGAAATTCATAACCTCAACAACTAATGAGCAGTATACAACAAGGCAATTTAGACACAAAAGTAAAACTAAATTCATCTGCCACTAACCAAATACTATAATTTAGGACTGTTCATAAGTAACAGTAAGACCTTACTTATTGAGGGCCAGGGTGAAGCAGGAGAGCGGAAGTAAAGACGACACATTCAAGGACCAACGACACAAAATCGTTAGGTGACATGATGTTACATCCAAGTCATGGAATTTTAGACAAGTACCATTTTCTCCAATGCTGTGAATGTGAATCATACAACGCAGCTATCAATACCACATCAATATGCTAAATCATGCTTCAAGCTTAATAAAAAGTAAAAGCACAATGGTTTGCATCATGCATAATAGGCACATTAGAACCCACTATTCAAGCAGGGTGACAAGCATAAAGCAGAGCATGAGAAGCAATCCACACTGCAAAAATATGTGTCAGGTGGACAGGCTAGTGTGCGCAAGTAAATTAGCATGTAGCCAGCTATGCAAGTATCATCAGCAAAAAACACCTGACCTTCTTATCACCAAGCATGGGGGTCAAACCTCCAGGCAAATCCTTCTCAACAGTAGCAAAACCACTTCTAGGATCACTAGTTTGCCTGAAAATGACAAAATACTTTGCGATTACAAACCAAAAAGAATGTCGGGAGATATATAAAAACTTTGTTGCAATAATTCACAAAGTTAATGTGATGGACTAATATTTAGATAAAACAAATGTGCACACCCATGAGATAAAACAAAAATCACCGTTAACAAAGACTAATACTCTCAAAACATCGAATATTTGTTCTGACTTGACGGCAAAGAATAAAGGAATGCATTGAAGAAATGAACCTCAAAGGTCAAATAAAAATTGACGGAAACCTCAACAGGGAAGAATTAAAAGAACCCTGCCCTAGGCAACTGACAAGTCAACTGATAGTTGATACTCCACAGGAAAAGACCTACTTTTTCAATATAAAGCACTTTAAATCAAGTAAGAAAAACAAACCCTGGTTTAACATTTCCGCTGAGAACAAGATATGGAGTTTTAAATTGAACTTGAGCTTCTTTCATCCTCTCCACAGACTGTGATGGAGTATCTGAATTGTTCATCTGTTTTATCTTCAGCTCCTCCTGGTATTGCCGCATACGCTTTTCTTGCTTCATCTTCCCAGGTCCCTTCCCATGAAATTTATGTGAAAGCAACCGAAAGGCCTCCTTTGGAGTCAGCTGAAGAAAAAAAAACCACATATCAATTGAAACTGAGGCTACACTAGCCAAAGCTCAAAGAACCAGAAGGAAATTCATCAAATAGGTCATTCGCAGCCCGCCACACACAAACCCTCCCCCCCCCCCCCCCACCCCTTTTATTTGGTCAGTTTTCGGTCAGTTTATTGAAATTAATAGATTTCTCTCTCAATCACCATATTTCCAATCTCAATAGGGCTAAATCAAATGACATATGGTGCACAAGTTTCATGCGATAATGGACACCGTAGTCGTAAAGGAGCAAGCTCACCATCCTAATCTGCTGCTACTTAGAAATCCCCTCCATTCCATTATATGTCTGCACGCTGATACTATAGAATTGGAGTTTTATAGTATTCAGAGAGAGAGCTACCTCAATTTATGAAAAAGTTCACTTCTAAAAAAATTCTGGGCATCATTTATCAAATGAATAAAAAAATAAATCTCATAATGTTATTGATAATAAGCTACTCAAACTATTGAATATTGTAGAGCAAAAATTTAATCAAGTAGTAGTACTTACGATTCGCCCATATTCATCAGTCCTTTCAATGTGTATTTCCTTTTTCCCGTCCTCACTACGGATGCCTACAAGCTTGCTCTTCTTCTTGTCCATGTTTCGACCACCCCAGTCAATATCTTCCTTGAGCGTACCTCGATCTTGCAAAAGTTTGAGAACCCCTGATAAACCCTTTCCAACTGGGACTTCACGTATCGTCTCATCTGGAGCTACTTCCATTTCCTCCTCCTTTACAGAGGGTTCCTCTTCCTTGGTTTCCTTCACCTCGGTCCAACCACCATCCTCATTCTTCATTTCTTCATCAGAGGGTTTTGGCAACACGTCTTCCTCCATGAAAACATCATCACTACCAGGTTTTTGTTCTTCTACAAAATCAAAGCAGGTAATATCAGATATATCACCCTTGAAAGCCTTAGCCAAGTTCCAGTAAAGACCAAAGTGTAAGTTGCAGGTAATGATAAAACACACAGCAAAAATGCAACATTAACACATGAAACATGATTGCTTAAAAGTGTTATGTCATTCCAATTCTACCAGATGTCCCTGGAGGGACTAAAAATATATGTAGGATAAGATATGTGTAACTCTCTTGTCTCAGAATCAATTCCAATGACAAACAAGTTTTTGGCTATTGAAAAGCTTTTCTTATATGACTTTCTGTTGAAGAACTTTTATAAAGTCTTTTGTTGAAGAACTTCTAACAAGGATAACTCAGAATGTTCGTCATCAGAAAAACACGCCCATACGCATGGACATGTAAGGAAAAAAAGAAAAAAGAAATTCTCATAAAAACAACACAGTTTCTATTCACAAAATCGTCAATAAACAGACAGAAGATTAATATACTATAACCTCCAAATTTTACTTCTTTTCTTAATCATCTAAAACAGGAGTAGGGGTGAAAGGAAGAGTGAATCAATTGTAAACCATTTCAAAATTCTGTTTCAACATATCTGGAGAGTCAACTGTAATAAGTTTCAGAATTTTGTGTCAATATATCTGGAGACTCAATTGCAATGCCCCCATATACCATTTCTCCCCACCCACTAGAGGAAGAAAGAGGGCACGTTAGATTGAATGAGTGATTACATTCTGTGATTTCCCGTCCTCACTATCCAGTGTTTACTTCCCAGTTAACGAAATACTCATAACTAGTAAAACTTAAATTGTGCAAGCATACAACCTATTCCAAAACATAGACTATCCACCACATGCAATTGGATAAACCTTACCCAATTACCTTGAGAAATAGCACATAATAAAATGGCTATTAGCACAATAAGTCAAGCAAAATTAAAAATTCTTACCTTCATCAAGCTGAAGACCCCAGACAAACTCTTCCATCTCTGTGAAGACAACCTTGTTCTCGTGCGACTCTCCAGATACAGAACTTGGATTATCCATGGTTGAGTCATTTGAACGGGAAGCGGCAAGTGAAGCAATTGACTCTGGAAAGGTTTTGGCAAGGCCCTCTTGCTTTCTCAAAGCAAGCTTTCTGGCTCTTTCTAAGGATTTTCTAAGCTCTTCATCATCATCATCAAATACTGCATCATCTTCCTCTCTCTGGTTCTTAGTAGATTTCTCGGGTCGAAGTGCTTTGGACGCCTCTTCAGCCTTGGCATAAGCAGCCTGGTAAGCGTTGCTCCTTGTCTCTGCCTCTGCCCTCTCCTTTTCCTCCTTGAGGACCTGCCTTGTCTTATCATTGCGAGAACCAAGATCACCAACACCCAAACCAGCGGATTTGGCCTCAGCTTCAAGGGCATCTAGATCCATCTTCTCTTTCTTCCTCAGTGATTTCTTCTTCTTGGGCTTCTTAAATTGAACCATTTCCTCTTGAGTATAGTAGTCGGACAATAATTTCCCAGAAGAATTGAGATCTTCCGCCAGATTTTTTGAGGAAGGCCCCTGAAGCCTTTTCCGGAGCTGGCAATCAAAAAAGGTATGTATTAACGACCATAACCTAACACACACTCTGGAACCCATTCATGATTAAATAGATAAAATGACTTACCTCCTCCAGTTTCTTCTCTGCATCAACACTGAAAGCTCCAGTTGCATCAAGAGTAACGCCCTAAAAGAAAATCTAGGGTAAGAAAGACAGATTGGATGAACAATTCCACGCTTCTCAAATTGAAAACAAAGTGCCTTTAAAAGAAATTTCCGCTAAAACAATATTTTCTAAGAAGTAATGAGAAAAGGGAAACAAACAATTCAACCTCCTCTTCAGCCGGGTCATCATATTTTGGTAATATTTTCCTTTCAGAACCAGGCTCATCATTGAACCTATATCCAATCAGAACGAGATAAATTGGTCATTCAAAAGTTTACAATGAAATGAAGTTTACAGCTATATTAAATCTTACTTGTCATCGTAGATCCCTGTTTTCTTTTTTGCAGCCTTGTAAGCGTCATTCCTCCGCTTCTGCTCTCCAATTTCCACATTTTCAAGCATATCAACCTCTGGGGTATACAATTCAAGTCACTACAAAATCCGAATCCACAAATACTGAAGGCTGAAAGAAGAAACAAAACAAGAAAGAGAAAACACGAAAACTATCACTTAGTTGGTTACCTTGATTAATATCATCACCAGCAAGTATGCTCTGATCTTTGAGTGTCAAGACAACTGCCCCACCTTCAACTACTTTGTCAAGCCCATGGAGTACTTTCATCCCACCTAGCTCTTCTGTTGAGAGAAATTAAAGACACATTTCAGAGCATTCTTCAACTATTTCAATTCAGATAATATAATATAGCCATTTAACATCTGTTCCCAAACCGCACAAAAGACATGTCATATTTCATGAACGAAATGATCTTGGCTACTTCCGTTTCCCCAATGATGACTTTAAAACTTTGGATTTCACATGCAACACCAGTTTGATTAGAGGGAACTCCACCAACAATTGTTGTATCATAGGTAGGACGACTAGAACTAGAAGTGAAATCAAAGAGACTAAGAATGAAGAGCTCATAGAAAGGAAGCTTTGCACCCAAGAAGAAGGGTAAATCCTTCGGACAAGACAAATGCACCAAGTATATTACTCATTTCTGTTCCAAAGACTAAACTATATATTACGACTTTGATTGGCTGTGCATGGTCTCCTAGAACAATTGATTAGAAAGATTAACCAACAAATATATTCAGAAAGAATAGGCATACTTGCAGCTAGCCGGGCATTCTCCTCCTCATCGCTTTCTTCTCCATTCATTTTGTCCTGCAAAAATGTATTATAATATGAAGACCTGAGGTCAAATCAATCCAATTCCTACAGATAAAGAATCACAGGCACATCAGCCAACAACCTACCTGCTCTTCAAAAATCTTTGAAAGCTGCAAGGCTCTCTCCTTCTCAGCGTTCCTTTTCTCCTCAATCTTACGGCTCTTGTTAACCCACGACAACACCTCAGAAGCACCTTCTGATTTTTTCTTCAACCTTTCTTCCTTCATCCTGCAGTCATAAGCATTCCTTCAGACTATAGCTATCAAGTACAACAAACATAACTTATCAAACCACATAAAGATTCTAATGTATCAAAACATCCGTCAAGAATTCTGTGCAGCTACCAACCAATTGTGCGTGTACATCCGACCTGGTTAAATTAATAAACCAGTACCATATAGAAGCTAGTACACATCATAGCTACAAACCACGTGCTAGCTATGGACAGATGAAAAAACAAACCTCTGAACAACATAAATACAAATGGATAACCACTAACAGATTGGTAACAATTACTGATTAAATTAGTAAACTGGCACCGTCACTGTCACCTTCTCTGGGTCTCGTCTTACATTGTTAATATTAGCAACATAATCACCATCAGAAGGGTGGATATCACCATTCTCTGTGAAGTCTTTTTATGAGAATCTTTTGGTTACGGAGGAGGTTGATTTCCCATGTAATGCAATATGGGTTCCAAGTGTGCCGAGAAAAGTGAGTTTTTTCACTTGGCTAGCCTCTAGAGAGGTGATTTTGACAGCGGCAAATCTTAGAAGGCGGAAGGTTGTCTGCGTCAGTTGGTGTTACATGTGCAAGGAGACGGGCGAGGACGTGAATCACCTTCTTCTACATTGCGGGCTTACCATGAGATTATGGTGGATATGTTTAGGTGGTTTCACACACTTTGGGTAATGCCAAGAACTGTGAAAGATTTGATGTTTAGTTGGAAGAGCCAGAGGAGGAGAAGACGAAGGGCTTGGAACGTGGTACCGCTTGCGTTAATGTGTGTAGTACGGAATGAGAGAAATAGGAGAGCTTTTGAAAGAGTAGAATTGAGTTTTCTCAGTTGAGGAGTAGTCTCCGCTCTCTTATTTACTTTTGGTGTAAACAGAAAGATCCTAGTTGCATAGAGGATTGAGTGGAGTTTGTAGAGAATCATAGTATCCTTTTTATGCGGCCGTTGTGGCAATGTTTATGAATGAAAATACTTTTGCTTGATCCAAAAAAAAAAAAATCATCGTTATCACTATTATTGAATGTGTGACCATCTCATATAAAAGCTTAAACTGTAGGGAGAGCACGCTTTTATTTATTTAATTTTGTCTTCTACACACCTCCTCACTTTTATTTAACTTAATTATGAGTAATGGTTGATTACTGGAAATAAGGTATTTTTCTGCAATTCAGACTCATGGATCCAGGAGAGTACCTCAATGCATGAAATATTCCTATTTGACAACTATGCTGCCGATACAGAATCAGATACCCTTCAAATGTACGGTAGACTCCTTTACTAAAAGGGTAAGATCAAACCAAACAGTATGATTTCTATCAACAAACCAAATTATGATGATAGAACCCTCTGACCAAATATAACCTACCTAACAAGAGTAGACTAAGACAAAACAAAGCTCTGTGATTCTTACATTCAAAATATCTGAAAACTGTAAATTAATGTTCATTTCTTAGACTTCTTGAGCACCACGCTTTTTCTTAATTTCCTAGCTAAGTAGCTTCTTGAATTACAATAGTTATCTCAACAAAGGGAGGCTGCTGCAGCCTATAATTTCAGAGGCTTTCTTCACCAGTCACTGTTTCTAACAGGGGTGGATGCAGCATGATGAAATGAACCCAGAACTTTTCGACACGGCGTACAAATTTATGTGCAAAATTTACTAAAATTACAATAAATAATAGGTCCAAACCCATGACTTTTAGAATACAATGGGTTTAATGCTAAGAACCTTAAAGATCGAACCCATCAAGTTTAAATCCTGGATCCGCCTCTGAAATCTAATGAAATTATCAGAAAAGGGGGCGATTTTTGGCAAGTCAACAAAATGAGAAAACATTGAGAAACGTCACAGTTAACAGCATGAGCATCCCTGAAAAGTTTAAAGAAGAATCAAGTAATATTCCATTACTTCTTGAGCTTCATGCTTTTCTTACCTCATGCTTGATAAACTAGGGAAAAGAAGGAAAGAGCAGGGAAAACAGAAAAATTTTGACCCTCCATTTCCTGACATAGCTCTGTTAGAATGGTGTGACCGGTGTGGATACTTCATGTTAATACCACAAAATACACCAAGAATCAGCCAAAAAGGATTTACATGTATTCAGTGTTATCAAAAGCGAAAAGCGCAAAAAAGCTCTAAGGTCAGCTGGGGCTTTAAGCGCAAAGGGCAAATAAAGCGTGGGCTTTAATGAAAAAAAGCGCAATGGTGCAAAAATACAAATATATATATGTTTAGTCCATGATTGATAATAATAAGCATGAATAACAAATATATGGACAAAGAAATTGAAAAAAATATTACGATAAAGTGAAATATCAATCATCTAGAGGTGAAGAGCCTTGATGATGACACTGAAGCGCACATAAAGCGAGGCGAAGCGCTGAACATGTTTTGAGCCTCGCTTCAGGGCTTGAACGAGCTTAAAGCGCGCCTTTGATAACACTGCATGTATTCGTATGGGCTTGTGTCTGATATGAACCATGTCTAAATCAAAGCAACATAGAATTTTTTCCCTTGCTTAATTTGACCCCAAAAAAAAAAAAAAAAGAGTTTCTTCCAGAGCTCGCCATTTCTCACACTTCTCTCCCATTTACCTCCTTTCACTTTATCTTCCCTTCCCCTTCCTTTTCGAAGGTGTCAAGCATTGTAATAACATTTTAGTCAGAAGTATAGGTAACTCAATAGAAGCATGCAGCAGCAGTCAAAAGTTTGAGATTTAAACTATCTTATCACTTGATTCACTTCCATCATTTCTAATAGAAAGCTTCTAACCCAAAAAAAAAAAAGGAAAGGAAATAGGAAAATAAATTGCCAATTCATTGATATAAAATCTTAAGTTGAAAATACACAAGACATACCATTAACAGCAAGGACACACCTAGAAAACCTAAGAAGCATCAACGCAATAAGAAGCATCAACGCACTTTAACATAGAGTCAATAAATAAAGGATTACTTACTTAAGAATGCGTTCCTCCAGCTCTGAACGTGATCCAGCTGTTTCAACTGCATTGTTTTGTGCCCTATCCTCATCCTCATGAGAAACTGTTTCTTGCTTGGCAGCATCCTGATAATCAGAATCAGAATCTTCTACTCTTTGCACATCATCCTTCCGCCTGTCCTTACTCCTATCATGACCCTCGTCTCGCTGCCTACGGCTGCCCCTATCTTTGTCTCTTGACCTCTCCTTATCCTCGTCCACTTCCTTCCCTTTCTCTTTAGTTCTCTCTCTCCCCTTTTCCTTCTCAACTGCATCTCTACCTCTTTCCCTGTCATACTCCCTTTCTTTTTCCTTTTCCTTATCTCTATGCTTCTCCCTTTCCTTGTCCTTGCTCCTCTCCTTTTCTTTTTCTTTATCCTTCTCCTTGTCCCTGCCTTTGTCCTTCCCTCTTTCCTTCTCTCGCACCCGCTCAGTATCCCTCTCTCTATCGCGGTCTCGCTCCTTTTCTTTTCCACGATCTCTACGATCTTTATCTCTTTCCCGTTCTTTATCTTTGTACTTGTCCCTATCACTATCTTTCTCCCTAATCTTCTCCCTTGTCTTATCCCTTTCACGCTCATCTCTATCCTCCTTCCTCCTATCTCGAGCTGATGACCTATCTTTCTCCAACTCTTTACTCTCCCGATCTCTTTTATACTCTTTCTCTTCTCTTCGGCCACTACTTTTCCTATCCTTGCTTCGATGCTTACTTGAATCTTTAGATTTATCATACCCGCTTTCTTCCAAATCATAGTGCCCATCTTCCCACCTCTCCTTAACAGGGGAGTCATCATGATCCCTCCTTTCAGCACTTCTTTCACGTCCATCTATCTCCATCATTCCCATCGCGAGAAAATGACACGCACGTACCACAAAGTCTTATATATGCCTGAGATGAAGTTAAGTAAACACCACATATAAGTATTACCCACATCAGGCGAAAAATTAGGAGAAAACATCAACATTTAGCATATAGTTTAAAAGAAGAAAAGACAACAAGATTTGATAGTTTAAAAGGAAACATATACTCCCTCTGTTTCAATTTGTTTGTCTTACTTTGCTTTTTAGTCCGTTTCAAAAAGAATGTCTCTTAGCTTTTTGGGCAACTCTTTAATTCAAACCTTTCACATGGCATGTTTAAGACCACCGGATTAAAGGATATTTTTGTACATCATACATATCCTTAATTTAGGACCACAAGATCCGAAAGTCTTCTTTATTTTCTTAACCAGACAAACAAATTGGAAGGGAAGGAGTAGTTTAAAAGAAAACAAGGAACAAGGCAAGTTGACAGCAAGTGAAAGGAACTTGGGATGGTGTATTCATCCCATCAAAAAATAGGTATACTATAGCACCCAACGGTGTGGCCTAATGGTCAATGAAGTGCAATGAGAACCATGAGGTCTCAAGTTCAAATCCCAACGAGGACAAAAACACTAGATGATTTCTTCCCACATGTCCTAGCCTTGGTGGACAGAGTTACCCAATACCTGTTGCTGGTGGGAGGTCATAGGTATCCCATGGAAAGTCAAGGTGCGCGTAAGCAAGGCCTGGACACCACAGTTATCAAAAAAGCCAAAAAAAGAAAAAAAAAAGTATACATACACCCTTTCTAATACGCCATAAGTCCCAATTTATGTAATACACTTTCCTTTTTAGTTTGTCCCAAAAAGAATGATACATTCCTATATTTAAAAATAATTTAACTCAAAACTATGAAATGATTTCCAACCACACAAATATCTATAACTTAGCTTTAAACCACAAGTTTCAAAAGTCTTTTTTTTCTCTTAAACTCCTTGCTTAGTCAAACTTTTATCACATAAATTGGGACGCAATTTTAAGTTTTTTATTAATGTAAGTTAGTAGTTTCATTGATGGCATCAAGCAAATACGAATGCAAATAACTCGAAAAATTAACAAATAAATATCTCAAAACTTGAATTTGAAGCTTATTATACAGACCAACTCACAATTAGTACTAAACCTAAAACAATTATTAGAAAATTAGGGTAATTGTTATTGTTAGGTTAATTTCATTCAGGTAAGGAATAAAAAGGAAACTGGATAAACAATAAAGGTACCTTACAGTTCAATTTCGAGGGTGAAGAAACCCTAACGGAGTTTTGATCGGACAAGCAACGGAGAGCGTTAAAGTTTAGTTGAATGGGAAAATTGTGGAGATATTTCAAAGTTTGAGGACCAAACCTTAATTTGGGCTGGAATTTGGGCTTTGTTACAATTCACGATGGGTTAAGTTCATATTGGGCCTTTGCAATGGGTAGTTTTGGAGTTAACCAAAACGTGCCAAGCATGTGACTTGCAGCCTAAATTTTTTTAAGTATTTTTCAGGGAATCAGAGACTTCAAAAACTTAAGTTTGCCTTTTATTAAAACAGGCTAGAACTTCTGGGAACAGAAATCATTGCTCCAACTCTTTTATACTATTTACCAACTTAGAAAGCTATGAATTTTTTGAGGAAATTTGAAGTCTACCTTGTTATTGCTCCTAACAAGATATGATAAAATTTCACAAGATTTTATTTTCTTTCTTGTTTCTACACTGCTTTAATTGATTAGTGTCCTTAACTTATGTTCTCGTCATCTTTATCAATTCTATAAAAATTATTGCTTGCTAAAAACTATTAGAAATTATCAAGATTTGATAATTTGGCATTAAGATGTCCCTTACCTGTTTGATGAAATGTTAGAAAGATTTGACAATTTTGTTTCTTTCTCATTTTGGTTTGGACCAGTGTTGTACTCGGTTTGCAATACATAAAGAAATATCTTGACATTAAATAGATTGAAATAAAATCAAAGTAGGTTAATCTTGATTTCTTCCAAGTTGAGTATCCTAGAGTAGAGAGATACAATCTTCATTGAGATTCTCAATTACATTGATATTCGTGATAAGTTCAATCAGTTGGTGAATTTGTTAAGTTTCCAATCACTTCCCACATTTGATTCTAATTCTAGAATGTGTTTTCATCATTTATTCTGCTCGTTTCAGCAGTCTATGGTATAGAACTGCACTAGTTTATATAATTATTCCCCTTCACAATTCTTTTTTGATCGAAAGTAAAAGTTTTAGTTCAACCAGCTGAAAATATTACACCCCTGCTCATTTGACCTTTAAGACAGGACTACAAAATTACACTATATGTAACTTCTTTATCTGTTGATTTCCTATTCTAGCATGGGTAATTGTTGTTTTTGTTGATGAAGTTGATAGTATGTTGGGACGAAGGGAAAATCCAGGAGAACATGAGGCGATGAGCAGAATGAAAAATGACTTCATGGTGAATTAGGATGGGTTGCACACAATGGATACTGAACGAGCTCTGGTACTTGCAGCAACAAACAGGCCATTCGACCTTGACGAGGCTGTTATAATGCGACTGCCACGCAGGTTGATGGTCAATTTACCAGATGCTCTAAACAGAGCAAAATTTCTAAAAGAGATACTCGCAAAAGAAGACTTGGCTCAGGATGTTGATCTGGATTCAGTTGCAAGTATGACAGATGGATATTTCAGAAGTGACCTTAAGAATCTCTGTGTAGCAGCTGCATACCGGCCCATTAGAGAGATCCTAGAAAAGGAAAAAAAAAAACATGTTGCCCTTCACATTTATGTATAGTGTGGTTATAGGGATAAAATGCAAATGGTGCGGTTATGTATTTAGAAGATACTTTTCTTTCTTTTGTTATTGCTGCAACAGGAAAAAAAATACAAATATTTTCGTTGGAGCAATGAAGAGCTAATTAATATACCTTCATATGATTCAAGAACTCTTGGAAAGTATTTTTTTCTCTAGTCGCTTCTCATTATTGTGATGATTTTTAAATTGTGCCTCACAATCAACCATTCTTTCCTTTTCTAGGACCTCGCGAGGCACAATTTAAAGGAAAGAGTCGTTGATCGCGAGGCACAATTTAAAGATCATTAAAATAATGAGAAGCAACTGGAGAAAGAATACTTTCCAAGAGTTCTTGAGTCATATGAAGGGATCTTAATTAGGCTCTTCATTGCTCCAACGAAAATATTTGAATTTTTTTCCCGTTGCAGCAATACCAAAAAAAAAAAATATCTTCTAAATACATAACCGCATCATTTGCATTTTGTCCCTATAACCATAAATGTGAAGGGCAACATGTTCCTTTTTTCCCTTTCTAGGATCTCTCTAACGGGCCCGTATGCAGCTGCCACACAGAGATTCTTAAGGTCACTTCTGAAATATCCATCTGTCATACTTGCAACTAAATCCAGATCAACATCTGGAGCCAAGTTTTCTTTTGCGAGTATCTCTTTTAGAAATTTTGTTCTGTTTAGAGCATCTGGTAAATTGACCATCAACCTGCGTGGCAGTCGCATTATAACAGCCTCGTCAAGGTCGAATGGCCTGTTTGTTGCTGCAAGTACCAGAGCTCGTTCAGTATCCATTGTGTGCAACCCATCCTAATTCACCATGAAGTCATTTTTCATTCTGCTCATCGCCTCATGTTCTCCTGGATTTTCCCTTCGTCCCAACATACTATCAACTTCATCAACAAAAACAACAATTACCCATGCTAGAATAGGTAATCAGTAGATAAAGAAGTTACATATAGTGTAATTTTGTAGTCCTGTCTTAAAGTTCAAATGAGCAGGGGTGTAATATTTTCAGCTGGTTGAATGAAAACTTTTACTTTCGACAAAAAAAGAACTATGAAGGGGAATAATTATATAAACCAGTGCAGTTCTATACCATAGACTGCTGAAACGAGCAGAATAAAAGATGAAACACATTCTAGAATTAGAATAAAATGTGGGAGTGATTGAAAACTTAACAAATTCACCAAGTGAGTGAACTCATCACGAATATCAATGAATTTGAGAATCTAAATGAAGACCGGTACCTCTCTACTCTAGGATACTCAACTTTGGAAGAAATCAAGATTAACCTACTTTGATTTTATTTCAATCTATTTAATGTCAAGATATTTCTTTATGTATTGCAAACCGAGTACAACATTGGTCCAAACCAAAATGAGAAAGAAACAAAATTGCCAAATCTTTCTAACATTTCATCAAACAGGTAAGGGACATCTTAATTCTAAATTATCAAATCTTGGTAATTTCTAATAGTTCTTAGCAAGCAATAATTTTTGTATAATCGACGAAGATGACGAGAACATAAGTTAAGGACGTTAATCAATTAAAACACTATAGGAACAAGAAAGAAAATAAAAGCTTGTGAACTTTTACCATATCTTGTGAGGAGCAATGACAAGGTAGACTACAAATTTCCTCAAAATTCATAGCTTTATGAGTTGGTAATAGTGTAGAAGAGCTGGAGCAATGATTTCTGTTCCCAGAAGTTCTAGGTTGTTTTAATAGAAGGAAAATTAAGTTTTTGAAGTCTCGCTTCAACTGATAGTGGAAGACGATCGGGCGGAGAAAACTTGGAAAATGTAGGTCATCTTTTAAAGACTTGTTAAGCGAGACAAAAATTAAAGACCAGACCACGCGTCATTTCATGAATCACAAATCACTAGGTTTCCTTCTAAAAACCGAATAAAATACAAATATTTCTTGGATTTGGGAAAACTAAGCACACCATTTTTAGGGCGCACACGTTTTTTTTTTTTTTTTTATGAATAAGGTAACATTAAGGGAGTATCCGATTTGGGACCGATATTCTAGTTGCAGTCGAAGTTAAAATTGTTTTGCAAATACAACCGCTTTGGAATCACTTTAGATATAGGGGATTGAATTTGCAAAAATCTGTGTCTAAAGTTTTGCAAACTTCTGGCATTATTTGTCTAAAGTGAAAGAAGATTAACTTCTATAGAAATTAGAGCATGATCTAATTGAAAATTAAGCGTATAGTTGATTATGTCATAAAGAATCTTATATACATGCCCCAATCATTCCTCAAGGAGTATGTGCATCAAAAAGATCTTTCATAGTGTGTCTAATTTTGAAATTGATTTCATGCATTAGACTAATAACGGAAATAAATAAATGCAATAGCTAAATGATGATGGAAAATATCAGTCACCATAAACTTTGCGTTTGTGGATGGAATTTCCCGAGAAGAATTAGAACGACAGATCCACCCTTCTGGCAGTACGAAATAAATGATTACTTGAATCGAGGTTTTAAGCATAAAGACTTCATACTAGAGAATCGACCACAATAAAATTACCTTTTGGGGAGGAGGTATGTTTGATATTCAAAAATTGTTCAACAATAGCTAGAAGAGTAGGAAATATTGAGGTGAACCAAAAAAAGTTTAGGCAGAGTTGGATTTAAGCATTGTCCAAGTAAATGGCACGTAATATGAGGAGTAGTTATGAATCCTTTAGACCATCCCCATGGGGGTGCTGAAGGAAGAGCCCCAAATGGTAGGAAAAATAATAATCCCTTGGGGTTATCCTATACTTGAAAGAAGAACTGGAAAAAAAAATCAATATAATGAAAATTTGATTCTTCGTTATCGTGATAAATAGGAGAGAAACCCGTATAATTTACTCCAAGTTTAAGCACTTAAAGGATGTGATAATGGCTTTTGTATGGTTCTTCTATTTCACCTATTATTCACCCAGACATTTCTAAACAACAAATTCAGTATTTATACCAAATTATATTATCTTATCATAATTAAGTAATACACTAAGTTGAAAATACATATTAATTAATTATAATTATGATATAAAATATACTTTCTCCGTTCCAAAAAGATTGTCTTAGTTTGGAGCATAATGACAACTAATGTTTGGTATGAATTTGAACATACAATTTTTTTTAAAATATATTTAGAAACTACATAAAAAGTATTATGAGTAGCAATATTTACAATTCAAAATATTTGAAAAGATTATGATAAAAAAAAATATTTTGTGACTGGTCAAATAGCAACTAAGATAATCTTTTTCACGACCAAGGGAGTATATAAAACTCATATGCCCTTTTTCTTTTAAACTATTACATTCTACCATCTTATATAACTGTGGATATATAAACATCACCATTTTAAGAAAAATTAATTACCAACTGTAGAACTCCATCTGGATTTTAAAAATAATATATCTAATAATCTTGAAATGTTTGAGACGAGTATTTGTTTTTAAAGAATACCAAATTAGTTTTAAGTATTCATATATGTAGGAAAAACCTATAACCTGTAATCTTTCCTAAAATATTTAAAAATCACAGATTCAAAACATATACATCTATATAGTACTTATTAAATAAAGGTTATTTAATACTATCAAGCCGAAATTTAAAAAAAAAGGTTAATCACCAATTTTAATATTTTTACTTATACCTAGTATTAACTTATAGGGAAAAGGGCCTGATTTACCGCTCTACTTTAGGAAAAGGTTTATATTTACCCCCGTTATACTATCAACTCATTTATACCCCTACCGTTACAATAGTTGAAACATTTACCCCTATTTTTAACCCCTTGTCCCTGATAGTATAACGGGAGGGTAAATATGAACCTTTTGCCAAAGTAGAGGGGTAAATCAGGCCCTTTTCCCTTTGATTGCCGATTCTTCTATTTTTAGATAACGTTGCAGGTTTCCTAACTAGTTTTGATTTGCTAAAAGAACAATATACACAATAATTTTATGCAAAAGTAAGACATTGCTTCATCCAAAAGAAGGTTTTACAATGAACATATTATAACAACAATTTATCCAAACGAGGGCATTACATTGCATTCATTCAAACAAAGGCATTTAAAACAACTTCATGATAATATTTTTCAAGTTACACCAAAAACATAAATACTAGTCTCATAAGGGCAATCACTTCATCATTGGAGCTGTAATGACAACCACGAAAAGTGTCAATGAAACTATAGTTACCATCCACATCTTTGTTACTTTGTCATCCAAAGTTGACCCATTTATGTTTTTGGTGTAACTTGAAAAATAATATCATGAAGTTGTTTTAAATGTCTTTGTTTGGATGAATATAATGTAATGCCCTCGTTTGGATAAATTGTTGTTATAATATTAATGCCCTCATTTGGATAAATTGTTGTTATAATATGTCCATTGTAAAACATTCTTTTGGATGAATCAATGTCTTACTTTTGCATAAAATTATTGTGTATATTGTTCTTTTAGCAAATCAGAACTAGTTAGGAAACCTGCAACGTTATCTAAAAATAGAAGAATCGGCAATCAAAGGGAAAAGGGCCTGATTTACCCCTCTACTTTGGGAAAAGGTTCATATTTACCCCCCGTTATACTATCAGGGACAGGGGGTTAAAAATAGGGGCAAATGTTTCAACTATTGTAACGGTAGGAGCAAATTTGTGCCGAAAGTATAACGGGGGATAAATGTAGACTATTTCCAATAGTAGAGGAGTAAATCAGGCCCTTTTCCCTAACTTATAAACACCGAATGGGATCAAGATGTTCTTAACTGAACTAACATCCCACCACTTTCTTCAGCAATTATCATTCTACAAAGTCACCTCCATTTTATATTTGTGCACATATTTTGACCAACTAACCTTATCCATCAAGTTTGATTCGTTCCAGTTTTATTAACCGCCAGCTAGACCGCACCATGAGCGTCGAATTGTACCAGTGGCCAATTTGCACGATTGTACTTCATACGGTTTAATTTTTGCCCTTCGCTTAAAAAGATAATCGAAAATATCTTAAAGTTCTGAGTTCAAAATTTAGTAGAATAAAAAATAATAATAATTTCGCAAGAAACCTATGCCTATTTTGACCAAGTTACATAGAACCTATGCCGGAGACGGCAGAATTTGCCTTAAGGCATAACTAAAAATTTGCCGGCTCCAGTAGACTTTGATTTATAAGGTAGACTCTTTGCAAAAGCCTTATCTTGCGATTTTTTTTTTGACTGAGCGGAGATTTGAACCCAAAACCTCGAAGTATTTTCAGCCACCTTTTTAAGCAACAAAAACAACAACATACCCAGTTGAATCCCACAATGTGGGGTCTGGGAAGGATAAGTGTACGCAGACCTTACCCCCACCTTGGAAGGTAGGGAGGCTGTCACCGAAACTCAAAAGAAAATAAGGGAAAACAAGGGGAAAAAGTCAGATACGGACAAGCACATCAAAGGAACGCGAAAATGAGAAATAACAAGAGCAAGGAATTCATGATAAAACAACATAGATAGACAAGACCCAACACATAGAAGCAGGGTAATAATACTCCTAAAACGGGAAAGAAATCCTCTCGGCTCCCCACTAGTCCTCTACCCAAATACTCAACCTCCACCCCCTCCTATCACCGGTCATGTCCTCGGTAAGTTGAAGTAGCGTCATATCCTGCCGAATCACCTCTTCCTAGGCCATTTTTAGCCTACCTCTTATTCTCTTCAGGCCCACCACTGTCATCCTCTCACACCTCCTCACTGACGCATCAACGCATTGCCGATGTATATGTCCGAACCATCTCAACCTCCCTTCCCGCATCTTATCCACCACCGGAGTCACACCCACCTTGTCCCGAATCACTTCATTCCGAATCCTACCTCTCCTGGTATACCCGCACATCCATCTCAGCATCCGCATCTCTGCTACCTTCATCTTCTGTACATGAGCTTTCTTAACTGGCCAGCATTCCGTCCCATACAACATAGTCGGTCTAACCACTGCTTTGTAGAACTTTCCCTTTAGTATAGGCGGCACCTTTTTATCACACAACACCCCCGATGCGAGCTTCCATTTCATCCATCCCGCTCCAATACGATGTGTGACATCATCGTCAATCTCGTCATTTCCTTGGATGATCAACCCTAGGTACTTGAAACTTTCTTTCTTCGAGATGACCTGAGTGTCTAGCTGCACGTCCTCGTTCTCGACCTGACTCCCAGCACTAAACTTGCACTCTAAGTAGGGGTGTTCAAATGAGACCGAAAAACCGATCCAAACCGGTAAACCGATTCAAACCGACTTAATGAACCGAAAACTAGCTTGGTTTGATTTGATTTGGTTTTAAATTTTAAAAAACCGATTAACATTTGGTTTGGTTTGGTGTTACACCTAAAAAAACCGAATCAAACCGAATCAAACCGAATATATATATATGTATATATATCTTGCATATTAATTAAAAAAATTATGTATCTTCTTTATAATTTTGGTTCATTTCAAGTCCAATACTAATTCAAATAATTAGAAAGAAAAGTGTAACAATTTTCTTGGGTGATGTTCTTACACTATTTCCACCACATTTTTAGGGGAATGAAGCTAAGAGTTTTTTTTTTCCCCTTTTTCTTTTTACAAAGAGATGATGAGACAAATTTGTGTAGTATTTGCTTACATTTTCGGTTATGTCTCTGCTGCTATGAGAGGGAATAAAAACAAAATCTTTGTGCGAAACTTGAAGTCCTTAAACAAACAAAGATGTCCTTAAACAAAAATGATAGGGAATGAATGTTTTAGCATTGATGTGAATGTGATACTGCTTTCACCATAATTGTTGTATCTTATTTTCATTTTTTCACCTTACTTATATCAATTTCTTTGCATTATAAAATACTTCCTTAAAAACCGCAAAATCCGAACCAACCCGATTAAACCGACAAAACCAAAACCGATTGAATTTATACTATAATGGTTTGGTTTGGTTTGTATATTTAAAAAACTCGATTTAATTGGCTTGGTTTGGTTTTAATAAAAAACTGAGTCAAACCTGACCATGAACACCCCTAACTCTAAGTACTCTGTCTTAGTCCTGCTCAACTTGAAACCCTTCGACTTCAGGGTCTGTCGCCAAATCTCCAGTCTCGCGTTAAGCTCCGCGACTCGTCAATAAGTACAATTTCATCTGCAAACAACATGTTCCACGACACCTCTCCTTGAATGTGACTTGTCAATGCGTCCATTGCCAAAGCAAACAACAACGAGCTAAGAGCAGACCCCTGGTGCAAGCCCATCGTGACTGGGAAGTGTTCACAGTCATCTTCAACCGTCCTCACCCGGGTCTTGGCTCCATCATACATGTCCTTAATCACTCTAATATAGACTTCAGGAAAGCAAAAATTAAAGACCAACAATTTGAGGGCCAAAAATTAAAGACCACCCCAAAAGAAGAACAATCCGAGCAAACAAATGGTTAAGGGGAGTCTTGTGTAATCAATTCGACACAACAGAGATCGGTATATTCTTCTTTTCTGTCCATTTTGTTGGACGTAGGGCTGTTCAAAACCGAACCGCTACCGATAACCCAACCGCAAAATTGGCTTATTGGCTTAATGGCAGTGCGTTATCGGATCAGCGGTTGGGGAATGGATTAAAATTTTATAGTTATCGGCTTATCGGTGCGGGGGCGGATTACTCAATTTTCTTTTTGGGTAAACCGTTAATTCGTTAAGAATTTGTCATATTTATATTCTTAGCCCTAACAAATAAAATATGTATTGTGATTGTAATTTGTAAACCTAAAGCTAAAGCCTCAACCTAAAATATGTATCTCTATTTCTGTTAATTGTGAAACCTGATTGTTTTCTATCAAGTAGTTCATTTCCCTGTTTCTTGTTTGCCTATATTGTAGTTTGCTAATTTTCTTGGAAAACTGTTGCTACTTGCTACGGCATTTTTACTAATATTGAATCTAACATTTCAATCTTCTTGGTTATATTCCTATCCCCCCCCCCCCCCCCCCCCCCCCTTTTTTTTTTGGAGGATATCAATATCTTCTTTATAACCTATAAGGTAAAAGTATTACATTTTGACTCAATTTAAAGGCAGGTAATTTTCTTGACTACATGTGATTTTATCATTCATTTTTCTCTTAGATTTAACCGATACACCGCCCGATAACCGTCCGATAATTGCTAATCCAATACCGAACCAACCGATATCTTATAGGTTGGCTAGCGGATTAGCACTTTTAAAAGTCGATAACCGTTAAGCCGAACCGTTAAGCGTAATTATCCGTCCAATCCGCCCGATAAGCAGCCCTAGTTGGACGCATTCTTTTTAGAAAATATTCTATTTGGACACTACTATTTTAACTATACCTAATTATTTAAAAAAATTACATGTTTAGTCACTACGAAATAACTTCAGATACAGCTGATCAAAGAGGAGCTGCTAAACAGAGATTAATAACAGCCGCAAATACAACTAGTCATAGTATGGCACTTAGTTCTATTAATAGTGTAGCACTTCATTCTGATGTAGTTTCTTCTTCGCCACTTTCTCATCTTTTGCGTACTGCTGACACACTGGGTTCAGGCCAGCCACCGGCCAAATATGGCAAACATGCCTGAACTTCAGCCATATATAACTTCAGACACTTTGTCAAAACTAACTTCAGAACTTCAAACGCCACATGTTTGAAGTTGTTCCAAAGTAGATATACCTGTTTCGGCCTTAACTTAGACAGTGGCACTAAATTTGGGTATCTCTGCTGTCTGCACTTCCCCCTGATGGACCTACCCAGTACGAATCGGGGTTAATCGAGCCCGCTAGATATCGGATACTAGACGGTTAAACATCTAAAATAAAACTTTCAATATCAAACAACTGTTCCAGTTTACAATCAAATTCAAAATGATGCTCACAGAATAATTAGTACAGAAACAGTTACAATATAATGGACATTTTGCACTTGACCAACTTCTTATATCCCCGGAGCTGTTTTCAAGAAATGTACAGGATACAGGAAAAGAAATAAACACCTTCCTCTTTGAATGTTTGGAAAAAAATAAATAAATCAATCTCTGTGTATAGTTACCCTTTCAAAAGTATATCTGAAGTGAAAGAATTTCTTGAATGGCATCTTCAGAACTTGTATAAAACTGGAAAAATGGATTCTCAAAGTATAGGATATGCCTTCAGGTCACAAATTATCTTGATTTTCAATCATATCGCGGACCTCACTAACAACTACATATGCTTTGTGGCCTCCAATTATTTCCGCCTGTTTCTTTCCATCCCTCCATAACTGCAGAAAAGTCACATTTTCACCATGTTTGACCATGAAAATAGTAAAAGCAATAGAAGCTAAAACGTATAAGACCAAAATTAGGTGTCGAGAAGCTAAACAGATAGAGTTTGTTACCTGTATAGTCGGCATTTTCTGTTTAGGTTTTGACGCCACACATATTTGGACACATGAAAAAGGTAGAATTTAACATCGTTAAATGGATACCAATAAAGTCGAACCACAATATTGCACTTAACTAATAAAATAACTCCAATGATTCAACAGTACTACTTTCTACGTATGGAAAGAAAAAAAAAGCATTTTATTAATGAAAAGGAGTGTTTCAAGAAGCACACTTATTTAGCAAGTAAAGGATGTGTGCATTGTATGGCTGCTGCATGCTAGCTGTACATATGAAATTTATGTTTATTGTGGGGGTGGAAAAATCATCTCTCCTGCTCCCTGCCAGATGGCCCGAAAGTAAAAGGCCTAGTTAAATGATCTAGGGGTAAACCTATCATCCATCTTATTTCTAACTTCAGAAATCATGTGCATGTCCAACATTTTCTAAACACACTTCATCAACTTTCAGATACAAACCACGCCCCATCATCCTATTTATGATTCTCTAGCCACTGTCTGCATACTACTGATTCACCAAAAAAATATTGCATCTACATAGTGCATGTTACCTATGTACCTCCACTGTAATTATAATCTACTTTCAGAAATGTGAGTTAGGTTAGGTATTAGACCTAACAGATAGCATTAGGGGTGTCGAATGGGCGAGTCAAAATGGGCTGAGTTAATAAATGGGAGGGTTAATGACCTGCTCAAAAGCTACTTGGACTAAAAAGTGGGTCATAACCCAACCTGCCCAATTCTTACTAAGTTTTAATTTCTTTGTTTGTTCTTTTATAATTGTTTAAGTACCTAATAAAACTATTATTTTCTTTATTATGGCTATATATTATATGAGTATAGACATATCAAACAAACAAACAAAAACCTTTTGAAAATATTCTTACAGGGTTTCTATGGGTCGATTTGGGCTACATATCAACCCAATTTTTAGATGGGTTGAAATGGGTTGGGCTAAAATAGACCGAGTTAATAAATGGGCGGGTCAAATGACTGCCCAAACTTAAGCGAGTTGGGCTAGTCATGTTTTCATGGGCTAACTTTGCCACCCCTAATTATAGCAATTACATCCAGCTTCGGCATCTAACTCAACCAAAAGTAGATCCTCCCCCCGCCCCCAAACACCAAAAAAAATAAAATGTAGCAAGTATCCGTTGGATTAAGGAAAAAGTACTATAGGATTGGTTTACCTACAATCATTGACAAGTTCAGAAATAAATAAGAATTGTTATGTTTTCATTAGAGAAAATGCTGCAAAGGCGCTAGTTACAAAGATGGTGTTTATAAGTTTTACAGGTTTTGCAGTTAATAATCAGTTAATCACATAGCAAAAAAGACATTAAGCATATGGAAGATGTTTGGAGTAAGAAACCCTTACAGTTATTCCTGCCCGAACCACAAGCTTGTGTGGAACATTATTGACATCAACAGAGTGAAAGCGTGTTCTGAGAACCAATAGAAGTGCAAAGAAAGTAGATACTTTAGGCCTAGATAAAGCTTTTTTTATTGCGAAGTGCTATATCTGAAGGAAAATGCAAGAGAGCACAACCTTGGGAAGTAGTCAGCAGCCAATTTTTCCAATTTTGGTTTCAAGTATATGCATTTGCGGCACCAGCTTGCCTTCCTGTAGATTCAAATATATTTATACATCAACTAAATACCAAATTCTTTCTCGATAATATTTCATATATAGTATATAAAATAACCTTTTCCAGCAGAATACGTAATACAGCAGCTATATGTGTTTATTTTTATTTCATAAGAAAACCCTATGCCACATACATATTTTAGACAATGGTTTTTCAATCTTTTGCAGGGCCATAAAAGTGACTCTTCAAGGTTTTCAAAGATGCATCAGTAGAAAAAGCTTATGTTTCTGTCTCCTATAAGTAAAAAAAGTATATTCATGGAAAAACACCTTCCAATTCTATGACTCCAAAGTTGTTTTACATGGGAAACGATAAGAGACTGAATATGACAATTTAAACTATTCACTTCTAACCGGCTATGCTCGCGGTAGACAGGGCATAATGAAAAAAGTAAGTAGGAATAGGATAAATCTGGAACATGGTACCAGCTTAAGCTTGCATATTTTGGTGTATCTGGTTAGAAAGGAACAGGAGATGTTTTCAGGGGGTGTCAACACCTTTAGATCTTTTGAAAGCAAGGTGTATTGCCAATTTGTTTAGTTGGACCAAATTGGTCCCTGTAGGTAATGCAGATCAACTTTTGGATTTTACTAGCTCATTAGTTCTGGCTTAGATATTTGTTGTACAGCCAGCCAGTCTTCTTTTTGTAAGCTCAAATGCTATATCTTGTAATTATTGCATCTTCTTGATGCCTTTGATTAATACCACTTCATCCAAAAAAAAAAAAAAAAAAGTAAGTAGGAAAACAACAACTTTCTTTCTCTCTTCCTTATGAGTATACATGAACATTATGCTTCATAATTATTGAAGGTGAAAGGTCAAAAAGGAGTTCTCCTTTGCCTCAATTTCATGGGCAAAAAATGCTAGAATAAAACATAAGGCTTTAGAATGTTAAGTGATCGTGTTAGAATGTTAGAGCTATATATTAGAACAGTGTTACTAAAAGCAAAAAGCGCAAAAAAGCTCTAAGGTCAGTTGGGGCTTTAGCGCTTAAAGCGTGGGCTTTAATGAAAAAAGGCGCAATGGTGAAAAAATACAAATATATATATGTTTAGTCCAAGACTAATGATAATAAGCATGAACAACAAATATATGGACAACGAAATTGTAAAAACATTACGATAAATTGAAATAGAGAGGCTCATTATCAAGGAAAAGTATGTCTTAGAGCCTTGTTGATGACACTAAAGCGCAAATAAAGCGAGGCGAAGCGCTCAACATGTTTTGAGCCGCGCTTCAGGGCTTAAGCACGCCTTTGACAACACTGTATTAGAAGCGTTGAAGTTTTTTAAGTTAGATACTTAGATATTGTTCTATATTGAGCAAATATCACATCTCTTGTATTTGATGACCATAGTGTATTTTGTATTCATCAAGTCATCACTATATCACATTTCTCTCTAATATCAATTTTTTTTTCTGTTATTATTCCAACCAGTATTTTGGTCATTCTTTCGGCTGTTGTTCATTTATCCAAAAACTTTTCCAGTGAGATTGCAGTGGTCATGACTTCTTCAGTGAGATGCTGGTGACCATAACGTTTTGAATAGGCTTCCAGGAACTGAGGTAATCACGCAATTTTCTGGTGATTGTTTATATTCGCGTGTTTTGAGAATAAGAAAACTCCCCAATCTTAAGTTTGAGGGTGCGTTTTAAATGTCAAGTGACTAGTATTAGGATGTTAGAGTGAGAACATAAGAAGTGCAACTTTTTAAGTTAGATATTGCCCTACATTGGAGAAGTATCATATGTATCTTCTTTTTAACACGTTCAATAGGTCTATCTTGTATTCATTAAATGACTAAACCATCAATATATCTCTTCTATTATTTTCTCAAAAGTTTCATCTTGGGCAAATGTTTATCTATGGCATTAAAGCACATCGAAGAAAGGTTTGATGACTTGGAGATGGATAGATAAGAGTAACAACATCTGTTGGAGAAAGAAGTTAATTTTCCATAGATCATAGCTAACATTGAATGTTATATACAGAAGCAAATCCAAAAGACTGTAAGCTCAACCACAAGATATCGACATGAACTTCAGCCTTTTCTATCTTTTAGGTCATGGGAAAAACGATCCACTAGGAAACAGGAGCCTTAATCCAAACAAATAAAAGAGTAAATGTTGTGCATCCAGATACAGGACGTCTAGATTAAAAATCAAATGACTTCCTAGGAAGGAACATCAGTATTAAATTTCAAGCATGTAACCTTTACAAGAAACTCTTTCATCTGCATAGGATAGCTAGCATATAAAACATTATACGAACTAAGACACCAACAAAATGCATAATTGAGCCCTGTCATTGCATGCCATCTCTCACTAATTGGTATTTTCCTATGTGCTTTCTAGATGTTAGCACTTTGGAGAGTATCAATTTGTGTTTGGCTAATCAATTTAAAAAGCACTTTTGCCAATCAGAATTTGTGCTTGGGCAAAGTCGCGAAAGCGCTTACGCGGGAAAAAGTTACTTTTTTCAGCTTCCGAAAGGCAACTTCTATTCTCAAAAACACTTATTTTTTTCCTAAACGCGTCAAATACTTAAATTTCTCTAAAATAAGCACTTTTGGCTTCCAAGAAGCTTGGCCAAACAGGCTATTAGCTGACTTATACTTGAGCCATTCAAAGTAACCACTCATTTTATCAATATAACATGGTAAAAAAACAAAATAAACACATCATTTCCACAGTGCCAGCACCAAATTAAAATTGCATCAAACCCAAAATAACCTGCAAGCAATTGCTTTGGTACAGAAGAATGAAGATAACTCAAAAATTATAAACAAGAAAAAAAAAATTTGCAAACCCCTTTTCTGTATATCCAATTTGAAGATGACCCTTTTGATTCTTTAATACATTCCAACAAGAAAAAAACATTCTTGATCTACTTTTTCTAATTGCTTTGGTACAAAAGGCAACTGAAAAATTAAAAACCAACAAAAAAAATTAAAATTAAAATTAAAAATTAAAAAAACACCCTTTTCTCTAAATCCAATTTCTTTAATCTATTCCAACAAGAAAAAAACATTCTTGATCTACTTTTTCTAATTGCTTTGGTACAAAAGGCAACTGAAAAATTAAAAACCAACAAAAAAAATTAAAATTAAAAATTAAAAAAACACCCTTTTCTCTAAATCCAATTTCTTTAATCTATTCCAACAAGAAAAAAACGTTCTTGACCTACTTTTTCTACACATTAATAGCAAAATAGGGAAACCAGAAAAAAAAAAAACTTTTGCAAAAACCCCTTTTCTCTAAATCCAATTTAAAAATGACCCTTTTGATTTTTTTAATATATTCCAACAAGGAAAAAAAAATCGGACCAACTTTTTTCATATACATGTATATCAAGGACGAATAAACGTACCATAAAATTACAACAGATTCATCAAGTTGTTGTGCATCAGCAATGACCCGATCAAATTCGGGTTCACTACAAACGGGTTGAAGTTGAACTGAAGCAGGTGAATCATCATTAAGATTTTCTTGATTTTCCAAAATCTCAGCTCTTACTCTAAAGTCCAAGTGAATTTTTGAACAATTTAAAGAAATTGGGGGTAAAAGTAGCAATCTTGGAACTTTGAGGGTTGAAATGGAAGATGGGTTTGATTTTCTTGGGTGTAATTGTTGTTGAATAACAGGAGAGAATTTTGTAGAGCTAGACATTACATTACAGTGTATAGAGGTGTGGTGGAATAATGGTGTAGCTGTAAAAAGGGTAGAAGAGTAAAGCACGTGATTTGCACGTGCAACGTTTGGCGGCTCTTGTATTAGTGGCTGTTGTATTAATTAGCAGGCATACGACAGCTAATAAGATATTTAAAAATAATATAAGAGAGATATTTACGATCACACAAATATCTAAGGCTTATTTTGCATCACATATTTTAATAGTTTTCTTTTATTTCTTAAACTTTGTATCAAGTCAAACTAAGATAATTTTTTTGGGACGAATAACATATGTCACTAAGGAGGTGTTTGATTCGAACAAGTTATGCTAGGATTAATCATTTTAGGATCAATTCTAGTTGTTTAGTTTGTTGTATGTCATTTTAAGAAGTTATTTATTTGCAAAATTACTAGAAAAAGAGTTTGAGGACCTCAAAGGTATTTTTATCATTATTATTATTTTATTCAGGAATTGTTAATCCTGGTGCTATTATTCCACCACATGGTAGTTTGGTAGATATATGTTATACCAGAAATTGGTGTTTAAATCATATCAGAAAAAGCATTACTAAATTTTTATCCCATGACTATTTATGTCATTACAACATATCAAACGTTCCCTTAAAGTTTCTCTAGGAACCAAGTCATGATGTTCAAGTCAAGGAACGATTTATAAGTTTCAAAAATGAACAATTTATAGGGTTTAAACAAGGGTGGCCTTTTGATAAAGCCGCTAAAGCTTGGGCTCTAGGCCCCTAACTTTTGAAGGCCTCATTTTATATCACAGTAGTCGTAGTATAAGCTTTGGTTTTAAAGAAAAGTATTACAGATTTTTACTAACAAAGGAATATATCTTGGGGAAAGGACATAAATAATCCCACCCTCAAGCTCAATTTTTCTCAAACCCAAATTATACCCACTAAACTAATCTCATCCATTAGTCAAAACTTAAATAAGATAATTTTTAAATAAAAGCTCAAACATAAAAATATTTAAGGAATTTATTATATATAATATGTGTCATTTGTGTATAAAATATGTATCAGTATCTATCTGTAATGTATAGAAACTGTATAAATTATGAATCACTAAGGCATGTATCATTTTTGTATATAATATGTATCATTTGTGTATATAATGTGTATCAACACACTGCAACTGCCCTGTATAGAATAGAAAATTGTATTATTTTTGTATATAATATGTATCATCTGTTGTATAGAAAGTGTATATATAATTCCAGTATGTGTATATAAACTATATCAGTCTTGTATAAAAAGTGTACCATACGTATAAAAAATGTATTATAGAAACCGTGTCATTATGGTATATAATATGTATCACTATTGTATATGTTAAAATAAATATCATATCATTATTGTATAATATGTGTATAATAAATATATAATTAACGTATAATTTATGTATAATAAATGTATGATTAATTCCAGCATATATATATATAAATTATATAATTCTTGGATATAAAGTGTATACATAATTACAACATATGTATATATGCTGTACAACCCTTTAGTGGCAACGTTTTTATGGCGACTTACAAAAAGTCTTTTTTTTTAAGCACCTGGGCTGTTGGGCCGACCAGCCTTGGCATTATTTTGGGCCGACCGGCCATTTTTTGGCATTAATTTGGGCCAACCGGACTCCTGGGGGTATTAGGCTCAAATGTTGGCTAAATGTGGCATTACTTTAGGCCATTGGACACACAATGTCCTTTTCCCATGTATCTTTTGTACTTTGATTTGATATAAAGGGGCCTCAAATAAAGCTTGTTACGTGTAAACAAAGAATTTATGAAATGGAAGTAAAAAATAATAATTAGTTTTTCTTTTTACCATTTCTGTGAAAGCAAGATTTTTCATTTTCTTTTTTGGGCTATGCAAAACTCACTCATTTTCCTAAACATCAATGAAGACGTTATCTCTTTTTATATTTTCTTTGTTCCTTCAAGCTTCAAAAGATGGGGTGGTTCTAGTTATAATCCCTAAACGATTCGTGTATATATTTCACAGAAACGTGAAATCAAAGTAGGCGATAAAGTAGCTGGAAGACACGAAAATAAAAGTATCATTTCCCAAATTTTGTGACTCGGTCTAGTTAGGACAGAGCCATCCTAAAGAGACTTTCTTCTGTTCTAGGTTTCCACCAATGCTTCTCCACGCTCAACGTCTCTTTAGCAATATTATTCTGGAATCAAGCAAGAGAAAAGTGTGTGCCAAAAAAAAAATATTGATCTGCAATTTTTTGATATCAAGTATTATTGAAAGTTTATGAAGCAAAGAGAATCACTTGAATCATGTATTGTTTCATCACTTTTTTTGGTATTATTTTTTCAATTAAAGTTATTGTGCTTGAGATTTCTATTACATAGGCATATATTGTTCTTTTATTATTATTAAAGTTTAAATATGTCAATTAGAAAATATGAATCGGGTTATTCGAAACTTAAAAGAAAAAGGAAAAATGATGCTTTGATACAATTTCAAAAAGGATCTCTAATTGAAATGATTGCAGAATTTGATCCAGTCATGCACGGACATACCCGACGAATTAAACATGATAAAATTCATGATCATTACCTTGGATGTTCTTTAAAATATAATAGTCACTTTGATATTAATGGTTTAGATTTATTTTCTGAATTAAAAGTGTTAAGGGAAATAGCATAAGTAGATGATATTACTTTAATCGATATACTCAATCAAATAAAAATACTTGTTTTTTTCCAGATGCCTATAGAATAATGTTAACCGTTCCTGTAAGTAGTCTTAGCTGAAAGAAGTTTTTCAAAACTAAAATTGATAAAATCTTACTTAAGATCATGTCTCAAGAGAGATTGAATGGATTAGGTATATCACCCATTGAAAAAGAAATATTAGAAGAAATTGATTATAAGACGATTATTCATAGCTTTGCATCTCAAAACGCTAGAAAAATAAATTTTAAATAAAAACTAGATATTATATAACTTTATCTTTAAATAAAAATATTAAGGCCTCTCATCGAAGTTTGGTTTTAGGCCAACAATACCGTTGAGCCGCCTCTGGGTTTAAACATTTATAAGTTTAAAACTGAGAATGATTCATGGAGTTAGTTCTTCCATGTTTTAAGTAGGGTATTTTTGTTCAAATTTTATTTCAGCATTAAAATGTGGTTATTTTGATGGAAATGGCAATCCAGAATCACAAGTAAATCATTAGACAGTGATATAAATTCTTAGAAGAATAGTAAGGACACTTACCTTGATCCATTGTAAGAATCAACAAAATGAAGTCATGATCTTCTAAGTCTTGTTACGTTCTTTATGATATTTCTCTTAATGGGACAAAGATGAAAGGAAAATTAGTAAGAGACTTAGCGACCACAACCACAATATAATAGTGAGGCACCTCTTCGGAAGAGATATAACTCTTCAAATGTAATCCTTCACAAGAGGTCTAACTCTTCAGTTATAAACCCATCAATTATAACTGAAAAGTTAACTAGGTTTCTACGCATTTATAATCCGTATCTTATATATAAACCATAAAAATAACACTTTATTAGATCAGAAAAATAGGCATCTTTAATTAATAACATAATCTTGTATTTATTAAATGAAATGTACAATAGATGTGAATAAAGAAAGTGATATTTTTAAGATCATAAATTGGTGAACTGTTTCACGGAATAAAAAGAGGTCTTTCGCAGTCCATTTTCCAATCAGTCTGAATCAAATTTATTTATATCCAATATACAATTATTTTTTTGTCTTAGTAGCTTATTGAGATAGTAGTAGACTGTGTGGGAGCACCAGTAAAGTAGAGATTGGCAATTACAAAGGAATTTGAGTGTGGACATAATGTGACTCATTCTTGTTCAGAAGAACTGAAGCAAATGAAACAGATCCTTTTAATGATCTTTCTAATTATTAGTACTGCCATTGATTTCGATACTTGATGGATTATAATGCTGCATTCATCTTGATTAGGCATAATACATAAACAAGCCCATAAACAGGCCCTCAAACTTGGCCTCAGCTGACAAGTATACCCTTCAACTTTGGGTGTGCACAAGCACAACTAGGCACCTTAATTTGTATAAAATTGAACATGTAAACACAAATGCGGACATGACACATAAATTTTCGAGGTGTACTTTATATAAGTTGAAGTGTCTAGATGATCATTTTGCAAGTTAGGAGTGTTCAACTGATAAAGTGGAGACACGTTCAGGTGCCTTCTTGTGCACACCCTAAGTTGAAGGACATACTTGCCAGCTGAGACCGAGTTTGAGGGCCTGTTTATGTATTATGCCACTCGATTATCACTGGTCTTTTCACTGCTAATGATCCTACCTTCTTCTCTAGTAAACACAGTTCCTTTAGCCGATTGTTTGTCCATTTTTTGTTAAACCTCCTCAAATTAATGACCCTGAATAAACCTCAGGATGAAAGGACAAAGAAGATCATATTCATATACTCCTTTTGACTGGCCCACTGTGATTCTGTGAGTATATCAGGAATACTAATTACTAGCAATTATGTATTATTCTTAATAGGCATTCAAAGTCCCAGTGATGAGCCATTAATACCATTAATGTGCTTCAAACTTGTAAAACTACATAAATAAAATATAAAGAATATACAAATTTCTTTATGAAATGAGTACAAAGATTGATCGCCATCAGGGTAGTAAGGTAGAAGAAATCATGAATTCAACATCTATGAAACTCATTATTTGAATCCTATCATTACTAGCTCTATTTCTGATGAACTGCATAATAGGTTTGGATGCCTGGTAGAACAGTGTCAGTCACTTGCAAACTGATGATAAAAATTGCTGCAATAAATGTAAAAAAAGTCCATGAGGTGATAAGGCACATGGATTAGGCACCAAATCTGTTGCTACTTCTTGATCAGTTCGAAGAAAGTTAAAAAGTATACCTTTTGATCTGAGCTCCTTCACATCTTCTAGATGATCAATAAGTGAATCCATGAAGCAAAGATCAGATGTAACACTACAGTCATCTGGGGTATCAAGGCATGCTTCATATGCAGCCATATTTAAAAGCTCCGACTTGGTTGAATCTTGTATGGTTATAAATGGAAGTGTTAAAAGAGCTGAGCAATGAAATGATTTGAACTTAATGTCAAATCATTTCATTGCACGATGAGGAGTTTGTACGAACATCATCAGTGCAAACTCCTCATCGTTGTAAACTTTAATTAAGTCCTCAGCATAACACTCCAAAGGCACGATGTTCTTGACCCTTATGTATAGCTCATCTTTGGACACTGAATTTTGTTAAAAGCCGTGACGAGACCCTCAACATATTTACTTTCTTGATCAGCAAACTGAAATGCCATTTTCACCTTGTACTTCTCCATAGGCTGAAGCTTTGGTTTTCCACGGTGAAATGGACCAATAGCAACAATAAGGGGCTCGCAACAGCTAATGTTTGATTCAATCTCGCGGAGCATTTCGGGGACCATCTGAATTTTTGGCTTCTGTGATGAGCCGTTGGCAAGGTACCCTCCACTCTTCTCCAAGGAATTTAGTCACTTTATCTCATTTTCATTGATTTCATGAGAATTTGAGTTTGTCCTTTGATGGATTGTAATGCTCCATTCATCTTGATTATCCCTAGTCTTTTCTTCTTTACCAAATTGTTTGACCATCTTTTGTGAAACCTCCTCAAATTAAGGATCCCAATCTTGATAGTAATTGAAATATTTTTAGCATGTTTATATTCATTTAAACTGAAACATTGGACTAGTACTTTAATATTCTCTTTTACTTTAGGTCAGGTGATTTCTCTTCATTGTCAAGTCCGGTAATTTCACACCAGATACATTTTCTGGCTCTCGGTATAAAACATATAGAATAGGATTAGACAAGAAAGAGAATTTAATTCTTTACTTGCTTCCTAGTAAGAAACATCAAACATGGATAAAGAGAAAAAGGGAAAGGATTCTCCATCTTTGATCAGTAAGTAAGCTTCCAGCTCTCACTTTAATTCCTGGCATTCTTGTAATTTTGTTTGCAGACCTAAAATAAAGTAAAAATGCCCCATCTCTAATTTCTCGTCCTGAGCATGTTAGGGAAACTAATTAGTACACCTCCATTTCGATTTATGTGTCATAATTTGATCCGTACTGAGTTTAATAAAAAAAAAGAACTTTTGAAACTTGTGATTTTAAACATGCCATAACATTTGCGTGACAATGCAGTGAAAGTATTGGAGGATGAAGCATCCATCCAGGAACATCATCTGTGCAAACTACTCGTCGCTGTAATCTTTGATCAATTCATCAGCATAACACTCCCTGACATTAGGCATAATGTTCATGACCCTTATGTAAAGCTCATCTTTAGACATTGGCTTTGTTAAAAGCCGTGCTGAGACCAATGTCAACAACTGTGGGGTACTCCAGCCCCATATCCCATGGTTTAAGGAAGAAAATTCTCCCTTTACCTTTGGCAAGATCTTGCAGCAACCTTTGAAATTGGCACCCGGCCAATTAACGCAAGGAAGAAAAAGGGGCACATTTCATCCCTATAAATAGAGAGCTTTCCATCAATTTAGATACACCAATCTTATAGAAAATATATCTGAGTGTTAGAGAGCAATGTGAGATATATCACATACTATAGTTTTTGAGGAAAAATATAGTGTGAGCAGTATTATCTTAAGGTGGAAAACTCAAAAGAGTGTTCTTTCTTTTGAGTGTGTAGTGGCCTCTTGAGTATTGTGCACGGGACTACCAGTGTAAAATTCCTTACTATAGTGGATTTCTTTGCTTCTCTTGGCCCGTGGTTTTTCCCCTTATTCAGAAGGGTTTCCAAGTAAAATTTTTGGTATCATTATTGCTCTTTTTGTTCTTGTTAATTAATAGTATTTATGTGTGCCGCTTATATCATATACCGTATATACCGTGAATATTATTTTTATGGACCCTGTTTATTCCCAACAACAACTAGGGGCTCGTAGCAGCTAAATGTTCGATTCAATCTCGCTAAGCATTAGGGGGGCCATCTGCATTTTTGGCTTCTGTGATGAGCCAATGGCAGGGTAGTCTCCACTCTTCTCCAAGGAACTTAGCCACTGTCTCTCATTTTCACTGATTTTATGAGTATTTGGGTTTGACTCTTGATGGATTGTAATGCTGAATTCATCTTGATTATCAGCAACTTTTGCATCGCCGATGCTCCTACCTTGTTCTCTAGTAATCATTGTTCCTTTAGCAGATTGTTTGTCCATCTAATTTTGTGAAACCTTCTCAAATCTATCTTGATAGTACTTGAAATTTCTTGAACGTGTTTATATTCGTTTAAACTAAAATTGCGAATTAGTATTTTAATATTTTCCAAATATTTTTTGGCGATTCTAATTTTTTAATATTATTTGTTTTATTAGGACTAATGTCTATTTCTGGAGTTACTTTCTTTTTCTCTTTTGTAATTCTTTCTATTTGATTTTTGATTGTACTTGTTCTATCAGTCAAATCCTTCATTTTGGTTTCTATCAGTGAAGAATCTGGCCAATTTCCAGATTCAATTTGACTTTAGGCCAGGTGATTTCTCTTCATTGTCAAGTCAGGTATTTTCACACCAGATACATTTTCTGGTGCTCAGTATTAAAAAATAAAACAGAATAGGATTACACATAAAGAAAGATAATTTAATTATATACCTACCTGCTAATAAGAAACATTAGACATGGATAAAGAGAAAAAGTGCAAGGTTCTCCATCTTTGATCATCCAAGTGATCAGCAAGTTTCGAGCTCTCACTTTAATTCCTGGAATCTGTTGCAGACCTAAAAATAAGTAAAGATGCACTATCTCTAATCATTATCACTAATCCCTGGATTACTAATCTCCAAATTATAATCCTTGCATAATTTATAATCCTTGCATAATTTTTTATGAATCAAATGACTACTAACCCTGCAAAGTCAAATTCTTCAATGTTAGTTCCAATTATCTATGCTTTTCTGATACTTAGAGTAAAATGATAGGTAACCTATAGGATCTTTTGAGTTTACTTACTATATTTCATCTGATATCAAGTCTTGTATATTCCTATATCTGCAATTTATGCTTTTGTTCTATAATAGGTTATAACTCATGATGCTTTTAGTGTAAGAACTAAAAAAACTCAGCATGACATTTTTGTGTTCCTTATTCTCGAAAATCCTGATATTACATAGACTGAAGTATCAGCCAATTTTCACTTAAACATTGGATTGAAAGAGCCACCCAGAAGTCTAATCTCCTTTAAATTAATAAGTTTCCACAGTCTGATTTGATATCAAATTTAGTTGTGTAAACTATCACATCTTAGAACTTAAGCAATTAGAGATGGGCCATCTTTATTTATTTATTGGTAACTTTGATGATCAAAGATGGATAATCCTTGCACTTATTCCCTTTTTTTCATGACTAATATTTCTTAGCAGGCAGGGAAAGAATTGAACTAAATGTTCTTTCTCTGTATCTAATCCTATATATATATATTTTTATTTTTATTTTACAAAAGAGAGCTGAAAAGTGTATCTGGTTAGTAATAAGAATGTGCAAAATACCTAACTTGACAATGAAGAAAAATCACCTGGGCCAAAGTAAAAGTAAATATTAAAATACTAGTCCAATGCTTCAGTTTAAACAAATATAAACATGCTCAAGAAATGTCAATTACTATCAAGATTGTGCTCCATAATTTGAGGAGGTTTCACAAAATTAGATGGACAAACAATCTGCTAAAGGAACAATGGTCACTAGAGAAGAAGGTAGGAGCATCGGCAGTGAAAAATTTGCTGATGAATGCAGCATCACAATTCATCGAGATTCAAACCCAAATTCTCATGAAATCAGTGAAAATGAGAGACAGTGGCTATGTTCCTTGGAGAAGAGCAGAGGGTACATTGGCTCATCGCAGAAGCCAAAAATTCAAATGGCCCCAAAAATGCATCGCGAGATTGAATCAAACATAAGGTGTTATGAGCCCCTTGTGGTTTCAATCGGTCCATTTCACCATGGTAAATTAAAGTTTCAGCCTATGGAGAAGTACAAGGAGCTACTCGCAATTCAGTTTGCTGATCAAGATAGTACCAAAGAAAGACCTGAAGGGGACTTGCCATGGCTTTCGACAAATTCAGTGTCCATTGTGGAGCTTTACAAAAAGGTCAAGAACATTATGCCTAATGTCAGGGAGTGTTATGCTGATGCATTGATTAAAGATTACAGCGATGAGGAGTTTTCACAGATGATGTTCCTGGATGGATGCTTTATCCTCCAATACTTTTACTGCATTGTCACTGGCAATTATAAAGAACTGAAAATGAAGAGCCACGATATAGCCTTCATTCGTCGTGATCTTTTCTTACTTGAAAATCAGTTACCATTTGAAGTCTTGCAGGTGTTAATGAGCTGTAAGTTCAAAGATAATGAAGGAATGGAGATGATTAAAACGTTCATCTCGAGTGCACATAAAAAGCCTCCTCAAGGTCACGGATTCATTCAAAGTATCAAGGATTTCTTTCTTGATTTCTTTGAGGGAATTCTCTTTTTTGGCAAGATTTGTGAAGGAGAAGGGCCTTCCCTTACCAAACAAAAAAGCATGAAAAACCCGCTTCCTGCTCATCTCCTCGAGCTACTAAGAACACATCACATAGATCCAAATGCTTTCTTAGAAGGTGGATGCTATCTAAGGGGTGACTGGTGCTCATATCGTTCTGCCAAGGAGCTGCGGAGAGCAGGAATCCGTTTCAGGCCTGGAAAGAGTAGTCGTCTTTCAGACATTAAGTTCAATTCATTTCACTGCTCAGCTCTTTTAACAATTCCTCCAATAACCATAGATGATTCAACCAAGTCAGAGTTTTTAAACTTGGTTGCATATGAGGCATGCCCTGATACACCAGATGACTTTGGCGTTACATCTTATCTTTGCTTCATGGATTCACTAATTGATCATGCTGAAGATGTGAAGATATTGAGATCCAAAGGTATACTTCTTAACTTTCTTGGTAGTGACCAAGAAGTTGCAGATCTCTTCAATGAGATAGCAAGAAATTTGGTGCCTAATCCACATGCCTATGTTGATGTGAAAGACAAAATTGAGAAACATCACATTAGCAAAGGGAAAATATGGATTGCTGAGTGGAAGAACACTCATTTCACTACCCCATGGACTGTTTTTGCACTTATTGCAGCAATTTTTGTCATTGGCTTGCAAGTCACCGATACATTTCTAGCAGGCATCCAAACCTATTATCAAGTCCACCAAAAACAAAGCTAGTATTGATAGGATTCAAAATCAACCAGTTGTTTTTTTTTTTTTTTTTTTTTTTTTTGCTGCAGGAATTCTCAAGTATCATGTTTGTTGCATTCATCTTCTTTTTCTTTGCCTTGTTTTATTATATGTTCTCTACAGCAGTCAAAATTTGATTGTACTACTATATTTTAAATGCCAAGTCAATGTAATTAATACTCGATTTATTATATTTGCTTTTCATTGTATGAGAAAAGTGTTGGATCTTTATAGATCATAAAAACCTGAGGCACTTAATGACACAAAATGCTAGTAGTTGTTATTCGATCTTGGGAAATCCAAAATCTCGTGGGCATCCTTTGGGCCGACTCCTAGTTGGATATGATTCGTTTTTAAAATGTGATTATTTGATTAGTAATGTCTTAAAAATATTATAGAACTCATGATGGATCATTCAATTTTTGCTTTCAGTAAGTAGGCAACGAGATTCTATGCTTTCCATCTTTCAATCTGATATTATTTGCTTGAACGCGTTCAAAATGCTCAAGATGATTAGTAGAATAAATTATTATTTAAAAAAAAAATGATGCATTATTGATAGGCAAACAATGGGTTGAATATGTGTGTGGTAGATTTACACCAATGTAAGTCCACACATTTTTAGTTTTCAACATTTAAAAAAACAAAATCACGATTTACAAAAAGATTAAATATAAAAATCTATAGAAGATATATTAAGTTGTGTAAAATTAAGAAAAGTGTAACAAATAATAAGTTATCTATTAGTTATGGATATAACATACATGATAATTCCTAACTCGCCAAATTCTTAATTTGGGGGAACACATAAGCCAATATTGAGAAGAAATTTAATACTAAAAAGTGTTCTGAGATATAGAGGTTGGACAATTCAAGGCATAAAGCGTGGACAAAACGTTTTTGATGTGTATAAGGTGTAAAACTCAAGGCGTTATTTAATACTATTGAGTGTTCTGAAATACAGAGATTGGACAATTCAAGGCGTAAAGTGTTGGCCAGACGCTTTTGATGTATATAAGGTGTAAGACCCAAGGAGTTTGTACGTTCATGAGATATGAACATCCTACATATCAAGGTGTTAGCCCCATAAGACTATTCTTTCGATGAGCTCTCGTTAAGCAATAGAGAAATATATATATTATCTCGATCATTTTTTATGAAACCACGAATAAAAAAATAGATTCTAAGACCCCAAGATTGAATTAGTGTGTAAGAAAAGAAAATTAAGCAGTCTTTGCTGCAGCAAAAACGTATTCTCTATAGATAGCCATATGCTTTGAGTAACATGCAATCAAATGACATAAAGTTTCTTCTCAACACAATAAAAGATTAAAGATTATGGGAACAAAGATTAAAAAAAATGATTGCATTGAAATTACAAGCCTGAAACCTCTGAGAAAATGGAATTTTGTTAAATCTTAGGCTTGAAAACATCTATGGCCATTGGTTGTATTGCCAGATTTTTCACTCATAAACTGTGGATGATGTTGGAGAGAGCTGAGTAGGACCCAATAACTGCTGATATGACGCCTATTGTGATAATAAGTATACATGCTGATACCTGCACAAAAAAAAAAAGAGACAAATTTAGGGCGCGTTCAGTAGTTCAACTGAACGCATTATTTCTGACTCAAACTACATATACATATGCAAAAGGATTCGGAATGTATATGTATAATATATAATAAGATCACATTCATTCTGAACCCAGTGACTTTAGATTTTAAATTTTCTGTAGCAAAAATGACTTGCACCTAATGCTTTTTGTGAAATGAATATAGAGTTTGATAGTTTTTGAAATTCATTCAAATTATGAATAGTTTCTCAATTCTTGATGGCATAAACATGTTTTTATTTACTAACTTGATAACGAACAATTGGGTAATAATGTCGATTTTAATACAATGTTACACATAATTTAATTCAAATTAATTCAACTACAGAAGTTGATGAGTCTGACAGTTTTGACTAAAACTTGATAATTACTATGTTTTTCACGTAAACTAACAATCAAAACAAGAAGTGGTTTGAGATAGTATTATGCAATCTGATAAGATAGAAACTTCTCTTGTACCTGAATGGGGCTCGTTTTTCCCTTCAAAATTCTCAAGAAGCAAGCACAAGGTAGAATCAATGTCTGGAATAGAAAGATCATATATTAGTACAATTCTATAAATCCAAAAAATAAAAAAAAATCTATTTAACAAAAACATAAAACTGGTACAAAAGGACTCACAACTAGCATCGTAAAGAATGATCCAATCAATGCCATCACAAATCCTGCATGACAATCAGTAGATAAGTTTGATATCAATTTTTTTTTATTTTTTTTTTTTGATCTTTTTGAGGGGAAGGCCGTTCCTAACGCCTTTAGGGGGATTCAGGCAATATTAGTAAGTACAATTATAGCAGCTTAACTTACCAAAAAAAGGAATTGTAAGAGCCACGAGTAATGTGGATAGCACTAGTGCTGTTCTAATGAGGATACTGTACATGTAGGATTTGGTGTTGTTCGATGGTATCAACTCCTCCAAACTCATAGCCACAGGGGCCATGGTTAAAGCATATTTTGTGAACGGATTAACAATCTGCAGAAAAAAGCAGAATAATTGTCATCACGTGTTCAAATGGTTGTAATTAAGGAGAGAACTCGTTCAATCAGGTTTCACTTACCGTGGTCCAAAATGCAATCTTGGAGGCAACTAAATCTGTGGGCAAATTTAGAGTAAACTGGGATTCAGCTGAATCCCCAAACATCATGTATCCCATCACAGCTGCTCCGGCATACAACGCAGTCACAATAACAAAACTGCATCCAAATTATATCCACATCCACCAAAATAAGGAAAGCAGTACAACACAATAAACATTTTTTAGAAAAGCAGGATTCTTTGTCTAAGGAAATCCATAATGTTGACGATGATCTCTCTCTCTCTCTCTCTCTATATATATATATATATATATATGTATATATATATGCACACATACATACAGTCCGACCACTCTATAACAACAATTTTCTATAACAACATTTTACTATAACAAACACAAGCATTTAGCATTCAGAAAATTAATTACCTGGTAAAGAGAACAGCAGGGAATTGACTACGTTTCTCCAATGATGTGTATATATTGGGAAACACTGCATGCCCGGAGTAACAATACCCATAAAGTCCAACAGCAACAGGAAGACTAGAAAGGTTCAGTACGGTTTGTTTGCTTTCAGTGCCAACGTGATCCACTAAGCCAAGCCAGTACAAGCAAATGACAACCATCACAGAAGCAATAACTCCTCCAGCTGAAAATTATAGGCTCCAAATTCAGAATTCTCATTGTCCAACACTTCTGTTTTGTTTTAATTCTCATCGTACAGCAGTTGAAACAGGAAAATGCCAAAACTTTAGAAGTATCAAAAGAGAAGTTTATAAGAACTAGAGAATTATTTCATCTCAAAAAAGGAGGTAAAATCTCCAAGAGTGCTAAATCCCTGGATAATCTCATAACTGAGAAGAAATATCTACACAAAATCACTTAATATCTTTATTATGCCAGTGGCCTTTATAGCGATAAAACAAATCAATTTGTTAATATCAGCAAAGGTGTTGCAAGCCAGATCATAGCAGTAAATGATCATTTCCTCCCTCTATCCAAGATTGAGAACCAAAATCTATTAGTTGTTTATATAAAACAGGATATTAGCGGTTATGCAGGACTACAAGAAACAAAATTTCACGCAAAAGATATAGCTATAGATATAAATTTTAAATTTTATGCTCTTCTAATAGAAAGTTAGCCTCTTACCTGAGATGTAACTAAGAACTGTGAGATCACGCAGCCAAACGGTTGGAAGAACAGCTAGAGTGGTTATGAGAGCAAAGAGATGCCGTGCATCTAATTGGTACCCTCCCAAATTTAAATGTGCATTTGGAAATAAAGCCGACAGATTATCTCCCTCCAAAATTATGTATTCGACGCAACAGGACTGCAAGTGAAGGACAACAGTAATGATTCATATCCAATGATGAGGCACACATATAGAAATTAATAAGACAAAGGATGTTATGGACAACGTGTAGGCAACATAAACTTACATATAACTCCACGTATAAAATTATCTGCATCCACAAATACACAGAACAAGCCAAGAATCAGTATCAGGAACAGGTGATGCTTGTATGCTTATGCTTAAACTGTCAAATATGTAGCTAGTCTAAGATTATTTATCTATCAGGCATGAGCTGATTGGCCAAAAAGTTAAAATATGGATAGTTCTTTTCTTTTGAAAGAAAAATTATTAACAAGTTATTGTGGGGAGTTTTCTCCTTATCTTAAGATTTAGTTTAAGCCATTTATAACACATAATATTCTACCCTCGGTCTGTAAGTAAGATGTTGAGTTTACACTAGCCTCATTAGTGGATACATGCACGTAGGGGTGGCAAAATCAGCCCATAAATATATGATCCGCCCAACCAGTTCAAGTTTGGGCGTGTCATTGACCCGCTCATTAGCTCGCCCCATTTTAGCCCAACCTATTTCAGCCCATCTAAATATTGGGCTGATATATTAGCCCAAATTGACCCATGACAAACTTAGTAAGAATTGTGCGAATTGGGTTATGACCCGCTTTTTGGCTCATTTCAGCCCAATTAACTTTTGATCCGCCCATTTATTAGCTCAACCCATTTTGATCTGCCCAAATAGATCCCAATCCGCCCATTTGACACACCTACATGCACCTCACACAATCTTATTTGAGAGTTACTATTATTGAAGTGCAAAGACAACTGAAAGTCAATAGAACATACTGATATGACAATTCTTCCCACTGTACCAAACGCTGCCTGACCAATATCCGGGTAAGTTGCAAGCCCTGGTTGACTGTCCAAGCATATTCTCAGGAGAATGCCGGTATAGTAAGAAAGGATACCGAAGATGAATAGTATAGAAAGCCCTGCCCATCCACCTTCCTTCACAGCATAAGGAGTAGAAAGTATTCCTACTCCACATAGGACATTAATACCTGTATGAAAACAAAAGCAGAATGTGTAAAATATTAGCTACTTGAGCCTGATATAACAGCATTGGAGATGTGGCGATACCGAAAAAAGAAAGTTTTGTAGCAATATCCTCACAGGAAGTTTCATGATTTCATTTTCTCTCCCTTTACAGTGGGTATGTTGTTGTTGTTGTAGTATTTTCTCTCCATTTGTTATTGCTCCTCCGCCCCAATTCATGTGAAGGTGTTTGATTGGGTACATGATTTAAGAGAAAAAGGAAAATTTTTGAAACTTATGGTCGAAAATAAGCCATAGAAATATTTGTGGCAATAGATCATTTTATTAGGGGTAAAAGGGTAAGTTTGAAGTTAAGCTGTTACTAAATAGAAAAAAATGTCACTCGTTTTTGGGACTAACTAAAAAGGAAAGAGCGTCGCATAAATTGGGACCGAGGGAGTATAAAGGAGCATGTTATTTTCTCTAGAGAAGAATTAACCCAAATAGCTGCCCACCCAACTACTTAAATTAAAAATAGCTGGCGAATGTATAGTATATGTATAATCCATGTATAATCAGTGTACAATCTATGCATGTTGACTAAGAAAAGTAAACAGTAAATCCGGTCAGCTATTTGTGTAAAGATCTCATTTTCTAGAGAAGATCCAATAAAACATTAAATTAATCACAACTCTTCTACACACCAAATTAAGCACTTAGACAGTGGGTGCATGAAACTGAAAAATTGATCAAGACATGAGACTCTGTTCAGAGAACTAACCGTTTAGCACGCCTTGGCCATAGGAACTTTGGCGGGAAACTGGAAATTCATGTGCAACCGATTTCTCATCAGGAAATTTCTTAATCGCAGATCTCCTTGATGGAAGAGGAGGCAATAAAGTATGAGAGCTACGCCTCTGTGGTGCTTGATCCTCTGCTTCCGGTATAAGAGGCTTATGAAGAGAGGGCAACACGTCAGGAGTATGTCTCCTCGAGAGTGATGAGGCAAGGAATGAACTGCCTAAACGTGTCAACGAAGGTGTCCCCAGGAAGGTAAGAGTTGGTGAGGGCACACTACTGTATATATCCATCGATTGCCTACAAGAAGGATTTCACAAACCAGATGAAACTCAGTAGAGATAAGATGCCAATGATTCATCGCTTGTTAACCGCAGAACAACAGGTGGGAAATATGAAATTGTAAACCAGATGAAACTCAGTAGAGATAAGATGCCAATGATTCATCGCTTGTTAACCACAGAACAACACACAAAACACTCATATTTTGTGAAGGAAAATCCAGCATTTAAAGCGACTCATCGGGAAAAAAGAAATCCAGCATAATAAAGTGATACATTAGCTTTCTTCTTTCAGTAATTTCCAAGAGAATGCCAGTGATAGGAACTGTGAAGTTCCAGCTCTGTTGGACATCATAGATCCAATTTTTCACTTTTTTGGATTCCTTGAAATTTCTTTTTCCTGTTCCTGGTGGTATGTCTGGATATCTTATCTGTCTCTCCAGGAAAATGGATATCTCCAGAAAGATTTTAAGTTCTTTTTTTTTTCTCTCCACCTTGACCAACCAACTGACTCGCCTTCTTAGATTTAAGGTGATTTGTGTATCTACCCACTTATTCTCACCCGTCTCCTTCCCTATTTCAAAACCCCAGACCGGTTGCTTTGATCAGAGACATGGTCATCAGTACCAAAACCATGTCTTGGTTGAAGACCATTGATGAGTAATATGTTGGATTTCCTAATTTCATTCGGGTTCACCAGGCAATGGAAACTCTTTAACTAAGAATGTTCTTGATGTTGGGCCAGAAACTCTTAGGTCCCATTGCAGTTGGATATCTTATCCAACAATTTCAGCGGCAAAACTTGATTCATCATGGATAATATTATAAAACCAGAACTATAATGGTTAGGATCAATCAGAAACAATTATCACGACAATTGAACATTCTCCTAACTGAGTTGAAAGATATCAGCCATCGACAAGCTGAAAATTACCTTACTTTACATGTAAGTCGGAACAAGGAGCAAAGTGAAATGTAACTAGTAATCACTGCAAAAAGAGCTGAAATCTGCTACGACCTTAGTCGCTAAGAACTTTTTGATAAGCCGTCGCTAATTTTGCTACGAATTTGCTGTTTAGCTACAGAGTTTATTCGTCGCTAATTCCTAACTTTTTTAGTAGTGAATCATTCAAGAAATGGAACCTTGAAGGAACCCTGATGAGCTTATGAGTCAAAAGATTTATCTTCCAACGCAGTTCATAATGGAAACAGAATCACTCAATGAACAGCGAAACCTCATTATGTTACCAAAAAACACCACCACGAATGATTCAACCTACGCAAAGTTGGGGTCGGCTATATGAATCCACACTGACCATGTTGCTCCATTGAGCTTAGGTCAGACTAATATTGTACGAAATAAAAAGTGCATGAAGTTAAACCCCATTATGCTACCAGAAAAGGAAAAAATTCAAAAGCCAAATGATTCAAATATCTATTCCAACTCAAGGAAAAATTTGAATACCTGTAACTCTGAGGCCAAGCAGGGTTGAAGGAACTAGGTTTGCTGTCGAGCTGATCATTATGATTATCATCATCATCATCATCATCATTAGAGTAATTAGATATATCAGATTCATTTCCATCTCCATTTTCAGCTTTATCTAATTGCTTCTCCTGTTGATTATCGTCCTCTTCGTCGCTCTCTATGTAAAAACTGTGTTCAGAGACAGAATTCTTCATCTTATTCTGTCTCCCTTCAATTCCCTCAAAAACTCTGCATACCACAAATTCCCATCCCTTAAAGATTCTTTTTTACCATTTATAGTACAGAATCTTAAATGTAAATGGAAACTAATGAATCACCAACTAATAATTAACACAATTCATCCCAAAAAATTTGGTATTTTTAAATCTTTACAAGAACAACGTCTCCTTAGATATGCATATTAAAGGCGCAGGTAGGTGGACGCAAGGGGGTTCAATTGAAACTCCTTCGTCGAAAAATTATACTGCGCAAATATGGTAAAATGGAATATTTTTGTTTTGAATTCTCTCGACATAAGGAAAGATTCTAATGTAATGACGAAGATGGTTCAAGAATTGCTTTAGATCACACGTTTAGATTCAAGGTGTTAAGTCTTTCATGTTATTAGTTATACACGTCAAATTTGTAATCAAGAAAATTAGTGGCACCCCATAAAAAAAAAAGTCCAAGATTTGAAAAGCAGAATATTTTTATATTCCAAAATAAAAGCTTCTACATTATACAAGGAAGATAAGATACAGCTCAAATCAGAAGCGGGAAAATGGGAACAAAATGCCTTGAAATTTGAAACCACAAGGAAAAAATACAAATCAAAAGAAAGAGAAAAAAAAAAAAAAAAAAAAAAACAGTATATCCCATCAATCATGGTATATATGACAAAGATATTTTGAAAAGTTTCAACTTACCAAAGAAAGTTCCCTATTATTTTTACAACCCAATTTGCATATTAAAAAATTAACAGTATTCAAAGCAACTGTCTTCCTTTTTTTTCGCTTTCACAAACTGAGAGAAAGTGACAAACAGAAACTACTTTCTAATCATAAAGAATATATAACCCAAAGTTACCATTATTATAAAAGAAGAAAAAAAGAACTTACTTTCAGCTATAAATCTCAAAAGGTTTGCTGTAACTCTTGCTCAAAAAGTACCAAAGACTTTGGCCTTTTCAACTGCAACTGGAAAAAGAGTTTTCAACAGACACTGAGATATTCTTGAAATTATATTGAGAGATAGAAGGTGTAATGATAAGAGAAGTAGGCAAATTATTGATGTGCTGTGGTATGGTGATTCTTGATTGTTAAATTAATGTTATTTCTGAGTTTGAATATATAATGTATTATGTGTTAAGATGATGACAAATTATAGATGGACCACTACTGCACATGACCAAGCTTTGTCCAGTTCAAGTTAATTAGGAAGAACAAGTCAATAACTAGGAAGAATGACCTTTTAGTTGTAAAATTAACCGCAGGTGACTTATGGGACTACTCAGAAATCAAAACCTAATTAAATATGAGATTAAAAAGATTGGATCCAATACGTATTTTTTTGAACTTTTTAATCTTTTATAAATATAAAAAGATCCCAATTTACTCTAAAACAAATCCATCAGCCCCCTTCTCCTCCTCCCACCCCCCACCCCTCCCCTCGCCCCATCCCCCTCCCTAAAACAAAATTGTTAAAAAATTTTGATATTTTTTATTTGCTTTTTTATCAGTCCCCCTCATCCGCCCCCACAACCACCATTTATTTTTTAAATTTTGATTTTTTTTATTTATTTTTTCACCCCCTCCTCCTCATCCCAACCCTCACCCCCTGTGCCCTCCTCCCTCTAAAAAAAAAAATTAAAAGTTTTGATTTTTTTTAACCAGTCCCCACACCTCCTCATCCCACCCTCACCCCCTCCCCCCCTCAATTTTTTTTTTTTTTTTTAAAAAAGTTTTTCTTTTTGTTTTTTTGCACCCCCCTACCCTTCCAAAAAAATTATTTTAAAAAAAAAAGTTTTGAAAAGTTTTTTTTTGCACCACACCCCCCCCCCCCACAAAACCCCCCCCCCCCCCCAAAAAAATGATTTTTCTTAAAAAGAAGTTTTGATTTTTTTTTTTTGGTTTCTTACTTCCCCCACCCACCCCAAAAAAATTAATTTTGTTTTTAAAAAAAAAATTGAAAAGTTTTTATTTTTGGTTTTTTGCAAACCTCACTCCCCCCCCCCCCCCCCCCCCAACACACACACACTCCAAAAAAAATCTTGAAAGGAAGTTTTATTTTTATTTTATTTTTGGTTTGGGAAAAGTTTGGATAAAATCTAGATTGTTGTTGTGTGTTTGTAGTAAAATAGATGATTTTTCTGTTGCTGTCCTGGTATGGTTTAGGGTTTAGGAAAATATATCCAACATATAGTTTTTTGTTCTTGTCCTGGTATTTCTATTAAATTGTTTGTAGAAGATAACCAACAAATTTGTAGTAATTGCAACAAGTTCTACACTTGTTGCAACAAGTAGACAATCTGTTGCAACAACTACAAATCTGTTGGACATAGCTTCAGTTATTTGGTTCTGTTTGTAGAAGATATCCAACAGATTTGTAGTTGTTGCAACAAGTGTAGAAGTTGTTGTAACAAGTTCTACATTTGTTGCAACAAGTAGACAATCTGTTGCAACGACTCACAAATCTGTTGGACATAACTTCAGTTATTTGGTTCTGTTTGTAGGAGATATCCTACAAATTTGTAGTTGTTGCAACAAGTAGACAATCTGTTGCAACAACTACAAATCTGTTAGACATAACTTCAGTTATTTGGTTCTGTTTGTAGGAGATATCCTACATATTTGTAGTTGTTGCAACAAGTAGACAATCTGTTGCAACAACTACAAATCTGTTAGACATAACTTCAGTAGTTGTTGCAACAAGTTCTACACTTGTTGCAACAAGTAGACAATCTATTTATGAATCAGCAAATATTGAGGAAAGATATAGTCAAATTGACAGCCAAACTAACAATCAATCCTCAGAAAGAGATGAAGAACAGAGCCAAGAAGCAGTAGATACAAATGAAGAAAGTGAAGAAGAACTAGAAGATGAAGAAACTGATGATGGAAATGAAAGAGATGGAGTAGATCAAGGAAATCTGCTACACCCCAAAAGGCAGTTGTTGAACAAATTATTACTTAAGTTGTGGTATTTGGAGCCAAGGTTGTTGTTGAACAATTTTTTTTTTTTGTGCTTTATGTTATTTGTGAATGATGTTTATGAACTTATTTATTTTGATTAGTTGTGGTATTTGGAGCCAAGGTGGCTGTTGAACTCTGTTTATGAATTTATTTATTTTGCTTACTAATTGTTGCAACAGATGCATACAGTTGTTGAAGAAGTTGCAACAAGTTACTAATCTTTTTAAACAAGTTGCTTAGTTGTTGCAACAAATTACTCACCTTGTTGGAAAAAGTCAAACAATTGCTTAAATTATTGCAAAAACTAAAAAATATGTCGCAACAAATGAGTTAATTGTTGCAACAGATCATACACTTGTTGAAGAAGTTGCAATAAGTAACTAATCTGTTTCAACAGATGGATCAGATGTTTAAGCAAGTTGTTTAGTTGCTGCAACAGATTAATTACCTTGTTTGAATTATTGCAACAACTTACTCATATGTTGCAACAAGTATCTCATATGTTGCAACAACTTACTCATATATTGCAGCAGGTATCTCATATGTTGCAACAACTCCTCAATTGTTGCAACATATTCACGATATTGACCACATTGAACTCCTTTGTTTATACTGAATAACATTGAATTCATTTGTTTATCACTAAATATGGTTGAATTAAGTATTTCACATCAAATCACTCTAGTAATCACTCGATTTAGCAAGAATACACTTAGAATTGCCCATCTAATCCATGAAATTACATGAAATTGTTATCTAATCCATTAAGGATGTTAGTAGATATATATATATATATATATATATATATATATATATATACATATATATATATTCATCACTAAATATCATTTATTTCCTCTGTTTAACACTAAATATGTGTGAATCAAGTAGTTCGCAACAAATTACTCTAATGATCACTCTATTTAGTGCATACTAATACTGACTTGGTAGACCATCTTTCCCGAATCAAAATACATCAAATTGATTAAGTATTATACATTGATCGCAAAAAATCGTTGATTTCCTTTGTTTATCACTAAATATGGGTGAATCAAGTAGTTCACATCAATTCACTCTAATGATCACTCGATTTAGTGCATACTGACTTAGTAGATCATCTTTCCTGACTCAAAATACATCAAATTGATTAAGTATTATACATTGATCACTAAATATCGTTGATTTCCTTTGTTTAACACTAAATATGGGTGAATCAAGTAGTTCGTATCAAATCACTCTAATAATCACTCGATTTAGTGCATACTGACTTAGTAGATCATCATTCCCGACTCAAAATACATCAAATTGATTAAGTATTATACATTGATCACTAAAAATTGTTGCTTTCCTTTGTTTAACACTAAATATGGGTGAATCAAGTAGTTCGCATCAAATCACTCTAATGATCACTTGATTTAGTGCAAACTGACTTAATAGATCATCTTTCCTGACTCAAAGTACTATCAAATTGATTAAGTATTATATATTGATCACTAAATATCGTTGATTTCATTTGTTTATCACTAAATATGGGTGAATAAAGTAGTTCACATCAATTCACTCTAATGATCATTGGATTTAGTGCATACTGACTTAGTAGATCATCTTTCCTGAATTAAAATACCATCAAATTGATTAAGTATTATATATTGATCACTACTTATCGTTGATTTTCTTTGTTTATCACTAAATATCATTGATTCCCTTTGTTGATCACTAAATATGGATGGATCAAGTAGTATCTGTTGCAACAACTGTAATATCTGTTGCAACAAATGTAGTATCTGTTGCAACAACTGTAGTATCTATTCCAACAAATGACATAGTTGTTGAACAGGTCCTTACTCTTGTTGGATAAAACACAACAAGTTACCCAGTTTCTGCAACAGTCACTCCACTTGTTGGAAAAACCCCAACATGTAACTTAGTTGCTGCAACAAGGCGTGTTAGTTGTTGCAACAGATTGCTTACTTGTTGGAAATCTTTTAGTAGTTGGATAAAACACAAGTTACTAGTTGTTGCAACAAGTCTTGTTACTTGTTGGATAAAACCCAACAAGTTACAGAGCTGTTGCAACTGATTCACTACTTGTTGGAAACTGTTCAGCAATTTATTAACAACAATACACACATTTATGATTGGACACGATCAACAATCATATGAACCAAGTTCACAAGCACCAAGAACAACAATTAACATTCTAAAAAAGAACAACATTAAAATGTCATAAAGTTCCAACAGATAACTATTATTACAACACAGTGAAATTAACAACTATGGAGCATTTTAGCTTGGACAACAACTACAAATCTGTTGGATATCTTCTACAAACAGAACCAAATAATTGAAGCTATGTCTAACAGATGAATGAGTCATTGCAACAGATTGTCTAATTGTTGCAAAAAATGTAGAACTTGTTGTAACAACTACAAATCTGTTGGTTATCTTCTACAAACAGAAACAGATAAATACCAGGACAAGAACAAAAAAAAACCATCAGTTGAATATATTTTCCTAAACCCTGAACCATACCAGGAAAATAACAGAAGAACCATCTATTTCACTACAAACACACAACAACAACCTGAATTTTATCCAAACTTTTCCTAAACCCCAAAAAAAAAATCAAAACTTCTTTTCAAGATTTTTTTTTGGAATGTGGTGGTGGGGGGGGAGGGGGGCAAAAAAACAAAAACAAAAACTTTTCAAAACTTTTTTTTTCAAACAAACATTTTTTTTGGAAGGGTGGGGGGTGGTAGGTGCAAAAAAACAAAAAGGAAAACTTTTTTTTAAAAAACAATTTGGGGGGGGGGGGGGGGTGGGAGGAGGAGGGGGCTAGTGAAAAAACAAAAACAAATATCAAAACTTTGTATTTTTTTTGGGGGCGAGGGGTGGGAGGAGGAGTGGAGGCTGATAAGAAAAAATCAAAACTTTTTCTTAAATTTTTTTTTTTGGGTGGGGGTTGGGGGAGGGTTGCAAGGAGGAGGGGGTGAAAAAACAAATAAAGAAAATTAAAAAAATTAACTTTTTTTTGGGGGGGGGGGGTGGGGGTGGGGGGAGTGGTTGTGAGGAGGAGAAGGAAGGGGGGGGGTGTAAAAACAAATAAAGAAAATCATTTTTTTGTGGGGGGTGGGGGTGAGGGGTGGGGGTGGGGGCGGAGGGGGGTGAAAAAATAAATAAAGAAAATATTTTTTTTTGGGGGGGGGGGGGGAGGGTGTCGGGGGGGCTTGGGGTCGGGGGGCGGGGGTGGGTCAAAATGTTAAAAATAAAACTTGAGGGCAAAGTGTTAAAAATAAAGTTGAGGGTCAAAGTTTCAAAATGAAAACTTTTGGGCAAGTTCAAAATCCCTTAATCACTAATAAAAAATTATCACCTCCACTCAATAATTAAAAGTTGAGTCACCTCCACTAAAAAAAAAAGACTTAAGTGTCACCTATAATTAAAAGCCCCAACTTCTAGTTCTAATCAGAGAGGGAGTACGAATTAAAGTTTATGAGTTCTTAACTTGCTATCGAATTGATCATTATTAGTAATTTTTTCCCCCAAATAATTATTAGTAGTTGATTTGTAAATAAATTGTATATCTCCGCCCCTAGTTCTAATTGGTCATAGTCAATTATTATAAACATTAATTTACCTAGAACTAGGAGCTTTGTGTTTTCAGATCTCTTATGTAATTAAATTGTATATCTTCGGCTCTAGTTTTAAATGATTTTTACAGATCTCTTATGTGTTTTTTTCCAGAAATATGTGTAAGTATTGAGTAGAATTTTAAATTTTAGGGAGGCAAAAAGTACTATAATATGATTTATGTTTATCTGTCCAAACAGTAGTGAACAAGTTATCCGGTACTTATATTAGTGAGAAATAATAGGTTGTAAAATTAATCGAATTGCGGCAGCAAGTTAGCTCGAATCCCATAATTATAGAAAAAAGAAGTCTTGTGACGAAATTTGTTGACACAAGTGGAAGTTTTTGACTTAATTTGGTTTGATTATCTCCTTCCCCATCTCCTTGCGTAATAGAATTCTTTTAGAAAGAATTAATTAGCATTTTGAACTATTTTTTTCTTTCATTACGTCCTATTTTTCTTGGTTTGTATAATACAAGCGACTTTATGTCTTTTGAAGTAATTTTTCTATGTAATTTTAAATTTGACATCGTCCCCTTTTAATATATTAGTGAACTTGATTACTCACGTTTTATCAAGAAAACAAACAGAAAATAATGTTACTTGTTACAAAACCTTAGCTCCGTTGATTACTTACGTGTTAAAGTAATGGTCCACAATCAACTGACAAGTTGCTATTTGCTAAGGGGTCGTTTGGTACGCGAACTAAGTTATTCCAGTATTATAGTCTTAAGATTATAATCTCAGGACTAATTTATCCCACCTAGGAGATGGGATAAAATAATATCAACTTGATAGGATAAGATGAATTATTCTAGACTAACTTTGGGATAAATTTTATACCTTATTTGGTTGAAGGTATAAATTTAGGGAAAAGGGCCTGATTTACCCCTCTACTTTGGGAAAAGGTTCATATTTACCCCTCGTTATACTATCAGGCCATTTATACCCCTACCGTTACAATAGTTGAAATATTTGCCCCTATTTTTAACGGAGGGGTAAATATGAACCTTTTCCAAAGTAGAGGGGTAAATCAGGCCCTAAAAAATAAAACACCCTAAAGTTTCCAAACAAAACTTACTTCGGGTACCTTTTCAACCCCTAAAATGATTATCCGAACGTCTACATATCCTTGATGTATTGAGCCTACATTATTGTACGCGGAAAAAATATCAGGTTCTATATAAAATATTGACGTTTCGGAGTCTTGACACACCACTAATCATTGGTCAAAGTATGAAAAAAAAAACTAAATTTTTTCAACCAAAACTTACTTCGGGTACCTTTTCAACCCCTAAAATGACGATCCGAACGTCTACGAATCCTTGATGTATTGAGCCTACATTATTGTACGCAGAAAAAAATATCAGGTACTATATAAAATATTGACGTTTCGGAGCCTTGACACACGACTAATTATTAGTCAAAGTATGGAAAATAACACTTAGTGTTGCAAAAAATAAAGTTGGCCAGTTTTTGTTTTTTATTCATACTTTGACCAATGATTAGTGGTGTGTCAAGACTCCGAAACGTCAATATTTTATATAGAACCTGATATTTTTTTCTGCGTACAATAATGTAGGCTCAATATATCAAGGATTCGTAGACGTTCGGATCGTCATTTTAGGGGTTGAAAAGGTACCCGAAGTAAGTTTTGGTTGAAAAAATTTAGTTTTTTTTTTCATACTTTGACCAATGATTAGTGGTGTGTCAAGACTCCGAAACGTCAATATTTTATATAGAACCTGATATTTTTTCTGCGTACAATAATGTAGGCTCAATACATCAAGGATTCGTAGACGTTCGGATCGTCATTTTAGGGGTTGAAAAGGTACCCGAAGTAAGTTTTGTTTGGAAACTTTAGGGTGTTTTATTTTTTAGGGCCTGATTTACCCCTCTACTTTGGAAAAGGTTCATATTTACCCCTCCGTTAAAAATAGGAGCAAATATTTCAACTATTGTAACGGTAGGGGTATAAATGGCCTGATAGTATAACGAGGGGTAAATATGAACCTTTTTCCAAAGTAGAGGGGTAAATCAGGTCCTTTTTCCATAAATTTATACCTTCAACCAAACAAGGTATAAAATTTATCCCAAAATTAATCCCGGAATATTGCACCTTATCCTGCTTACCAAACAGAGTCTAAGAATAACTTCCCTTTTGAAAGAATATTCGTATTTTTATTCTCTGTTTTATTTTTGGCTAAAAAAATCTTCATGGTTAGTTAAGTAGCTTAAAATTTTATAAAGGAATACACAAAGTTTCCATTATTAACAGGGAAAAAAAATTCTTGGAAAAAGTTGATATATTATATCTTATTAGTAAGCTTAGGTGGATTTTTTTTATTTGAACTAATCTCAAGTGTCTATATTATATCTTACTTAACACAAGTTGAATTATGAAGTAAAGTTCAGATATTGAAAATCCAAACTAAGGCCTTTGTTAGCCTTTAATTTGGATCTTTTGCACTTAACCAAGTTGCTTCAATACGTTAAAATTCTAAAAACTATTAGGAAAAATGTTGACGTACCAATGGTGGAATATACTAAGATATTCCAGTATAAAACTATATGTCTATAGATCCAGTTGAAAAGAACTATCATTGATCTATTGTCGACTGTTATTTTCTTTTTCTTTTTTAATTATCGTTGTAGTATTTAAATTTATTGAGTTGGCTGTTAGCAACCGACTTTGTTTCTTGCAAAAAATCAACACCGTTTACGAAAATCTCCAATCTGAAAATCGTCTAAGCATTATGTTATATACCTACTAAATAAATAAATAGAAATCCTTTTTTTTTTTTTCTTGTAACAGTAGTAGCTTTGTACCGTCCGTGACTTTTTTTCTATATAGTATAGTATTTCTCTGTTCCATTTTATGTAATGAAGTTCAAAGTAGGAGAATCGAACAACTTAATTTTCCGTATAAATCTAAATATAGAATTCTCAAGTCTTTGATAATAAAAAAAAATTACAACTTAAAAACTGCATAAAAGATACTACAAATTACAATTGTTAGTAGTTTAAAATATTTTAAAAATTCATAGTTAAGGAGTAAATACATTTTGTTCTTCAATAATAGTACTACGACATAAAATGTAAACAAGAAGCAATATAATTTTTGAAAAAAAAGCTTAGTTGAGATGTTTAGAAAGTGATGGAATACATGCATACATAGCGGAAGCAAATAGCCAGATGGAACTTGCATGTAATATAGACAACACATAATCAAACATAAAATCAATACTTATCTCTTGGAGCGTGACCGCGGTTGCAAATCGTACCTTCAAGCACGAGCAAAAGCTGTCCACATGTTCATCCTTCAGTTCCACAGTCTTCTGCTGTGTAACCCAAATAATACATAAATTTGCGAAATTCGTGTGGGCGAATTTTTATGGAAAAGTTGAAGAAACTTCTAAAACTCTTAGCTTCCTTATGGAATAAGACCCTATTTTATAACTACAGGTTTAGGGTTTTCACCATTTTTCAAAACTTGTTGAGTCTTTATTTTCCACCAAGAAATAATATTTCATTTAATTCTTTATTATTCAGACACAGCAGGACAATTTAATTAACGAGGCTTCCTATTATGGAATTAATTCAAAAAATCTGAATTAATCCTACCATAATAAATGGCGAATTATTCCACTAAAAATTCGTAATTGCACTCCTCGGTTCAATTTCGAAATCATACATTAAAACTTATTTAACTCCCCATGTTAAGATTACAAATACCAATCAATTAAATTAAATTAAATTATTGACAATTTAATTCATTGACTAATTGAATCCTTTATATTTCTGCTTAACTTAGATCATGTGACGGATACAAAATCCACATGCATGGTTTTCACATGAGACTTGTAAGCATCCATAAAGGGGTATCATCAATCTCAAAGTCAAGACATGGATTCTATCAACTAATTATTATTTCACAAATGTAATTTGCCATTATTCAATTTACCAGGAATACATAGACCCGCAATTGAGTCGTACCTTTTAATAAATCAAAATAATGAACAAATCACATTGATCATAATAATTATATCAAGATTAAGAGTATAAGTACATTTAATGAACTAGAGAATTTGTTTTATAAATTCAGTACAAAAACACTTATCTCTACTTGATCCGTTCAATACATACAAAATGTACTAGCACAAGAAGACAGAATTATACCGTTCCCATAATGAAGATACGTTATATTAATCTTGTGCTATAATCATACCGATGTCTTTGTCCAATTTCCATCTTAGATTGTGAACATAAATTTTATACTTATACGAAACGATGATTTAATCTTCTGTGTATAAGCTAAACTCTATACACTAAATCATCTATTATATAAGTAGAGGACACACATATTAGTACATGATCTATTTAACTCTTTATTAAATAATAAATAAATAATTATTTTATAATAAATACTCCATCTAAACATATGATTAATAGTATATATCTTAACAGAAAGGTCACTTAAAAAAAAGGTTTAATGAAAAAACTTGGGAAGATGACAACAACATATCACAAATCCCCCCTCCCCCCGGCCCACCTTTTTTTTTCTTTTTTCCACAAATCTTAGATATTAGATTTTAGCACAAAAAATTAGATTGACATCTTGCTATCATGGGGCCCAAGCTGACTTGGACATGATGCATTATAAGTCCTTCGTGCTATCCCTATGTCCTAACATGTGGGGAATATAGATTACGGTAAATATTTCTTTTATGAAATTGTATTCGAATAAATTATACGCACTTCAATTATTTTATTTAGTATTAGTATTACCTTTTACAAGTGTGTGTGTATATATATCAATTAATTTCATTTACCAAAACTAAACATATACAAAAAATGTTGGGATTTTTACACTCTATGTTGATTTGAGAAATTAATTACCCGATTTAGCCAATATTTCAACAATTATCCGAGTTAGCCTCTTTCTTCTTCATCCATTCACGCCCCATCAACCCTGCTAGGAGCTTTGAAGCTTCTGTCATTTGTGGAAAATACTGCAGCGGTTCTTCTAGGTTGGACAAATAAGGGAACAAATTGAAAAATAACAACTGGAAAGATGCAGTAATGATGGAATTTTGAACTAATGACCAAACCCCTCAATCTTATCAGTCATCCAAGAATTTTGAGCGCAAAGTTCTTTGCAATAGACACTCCCTTTGATGAAATATGAATCGAAAATTTCACCCCAAACATATACAACTTGAGTTAAATAGACCACTGGTGTTCAGTGTTAACAGTTTTGGTTGTCTTTCCGCAGCAACCCTCTAATACATTATGTATTGAGGGCTGGAGCAGTATTGAGAGCTGTAACAGTTATTATACACTATTATACGGTACGCCTCTTATACATTATGTATAAACATCTCTTGTATAAATCTGTATAATATTGTATACTAGTGTAAAAGTGCTTTACACCTCTTTTATAAATTTGTATAATCTTGTATACCAGTATAAAAGTGTGTATAAACACCTCTTATACATTATTATACACTTTTATACAAGATTGATACATTGTCTATTCCGGTGTATAAAATTGTATATTGTTGTATAATGTTGTATACCATCAAAAAATGTCTATTCGGGTGTAATTTAAAAAATATGGCTACATAAATGTAATTTTGTATGTTAGATTGTACATTATTGAAATTTTCCCCAAAAATGTTATGCAGTATTCCTTTTTATATACTATATTTTAGCTTAACATAATTAGAGCATTTTAAAAATCCGTTGGAGACGGATCTTACCGCTAAATTAATTAGGCATACGATAAAAGTAAAGTCTTCTTAGCAAGTCTAATACTTTACCCACAATAATAAGTTAATAACCTATTTTATCTCGTATTTGTAATCTTATATTTATAATGTAAAGTAATTTATACTGGCAGTAGACGAGGGCAGTGTTACTTTCAGATACGGTCGATTTGGTGAACCTAGAAGCTTTTGCTTAAATATATATATATTATAGTAAATACAGACATTATATTTAAAACTCAAGTATTAACACTTAAATTTGTTTTAAGATTCAAAAACTCATGAAATTAAATCAAGCTCCACCCCTACTATAAGTGCATATAACTTAAGTTCATTATAACATTGCTTAAATTGATTGATGAAGCTGTAATAGTAAGCTATTACTCGGGTTGATATATGATTGTGTATAACTGGTTTTTGGTCAAAATTGTGTATAACTTAGAGCTCGTTTGGATTGGCTTATAAGTTGCTTATAGGTTGCTTATAAGCTGTTTTTAACTTTTTTGAGTGTTTGACTGGCCAGCTTAAAGTCATTTTGTACTTAAAATAAGCACAAAAAAATAATTGGATCCATTTGACTTAGCTTATCTAAAACAGCTTATAAGCTGAAAACAACTTATAAGCCAAAAAAAATAAGTTAGACTACCTTAATTTTTTTTTTTTAGCTTATAAGAAACAGCTTATAGGCATAAGTTCATCCAAACATACTCTTAAATGTAATGTAATACAATGTGATGTTGCCTGTCATAGCAGACAACACTGACATGTCATAAATGAGTTTGAGATCTGAAAATCAATAATTAATATATTCAGAGCCGTGCATTATTTAAAAATTAAAAATATTTCCCAATTTTGTTAGTCTATTTTAGCAGATACGCAAATCCAATACGTCAGAAATTGGACAATTTGAATGATTATTATTCGTTATCGACTCTCCGCGTCTATTTACAATTATTATTATTATGTGTCCAGATTCATTTTTTTATATATTTTTTTTTTGGTAAATATGTCTAGATTCATTTACTGTCGTGTTAGAAAGGAAGTTCCACGTATTGTTCCCCACGTTGTTTTCTGTCCAAATTCATTTTTTTCTTCTTTGTAAGCAGACATAAAAATCAACTAGATCTTGACCCAATAATTTAAAAAATAAACATGAAGAAAGACAAATTAATTATGTTTTTGGGCTGTGGGATGACAATGGTCTATGGGTAGGCCGTAGGTGGAACCAGTTCATAGTCACACCATTAGCCATGTTTTACCATGTTCGATCGATTCTGAGTTTTGAAACTCTCCAGAGAAGAAAGGCCCTAAATTTAATTTCTTTTATTTTCCCCTAACGTTTTGGGTAAAATTAGTCACAGTTTAGTTTTATTAAATCCTCTAACGAGATAAGTTTAATAATTCACCACCAAGAGACGTGTGAGATAGACGATATTTCTTCATTTAAAGATGTGTCGACCTTTGAGAATAGAAAAAACTCTTTGTAAGAAGTGTTTTTCCGTTTAATTGATATTAAACAATGATAGTACATACGTATAAGCGAATACCGGATGTTTAGATGAGCATAAATAAATTAATATTGATTCTCTTTTCTCTCTCTCTCTATTATATAGAGGGATTAAAACAAGAGAAAGGGGAAGAAGGACATCTACATAAAAGTATTAAATATTTTAAGGAGTCTTTATACTTCATTATATGTCATATGTGCTTAACTTTTGGCACCCAAAAAGAAAAAGATGAAGTAATACAGTTGACAGTTTAGAAGATTTCAATGATGCTGACATTAGATAGTAGATTGATTTTTCATTTTAAATACTTGCATTCTTATTCATACTAGTTTAGCATACGCGTTTTGCGTGTGATCAAAGCGTGTACCTTATTTGACAGTAGATATTACAAAATGAAATTGCATTTAACTACGAACTTCGTTGATAAAAAGGCATACATAAAGTGCGAGTTTTAGTTGTTGATGGCTAAATTTGTTTTTCATTAGATATTTTTTCGAGTTACATTTATCAAATTGGTAAAAAGACATCAAATTTAAGTATTGTGGTGAGCATTGTATTGTTCCTTTTTTAACAAACGTGATTGTTCTCAAATTATCATCATCCCATTGTTCAAAACATAAATTGAAAATGCAAATTTGAATACGCATCAATTGTCACAACAATCTTAACTATAAAGTCTTCTGTTTCGAATTAACTTGATGAGTAGATCAAATTAACTTATTCCTTGTGGCTTTGCCATTTTTGGTTTCCTTATTGTTTTGCAAAATTGTTTACCTTACTTAATTCAAATATGAAAAAAAATTGAAAAAGATATTTAATAATACTTTTTTAATATATCTCAAATAAAAAAGGACTTAATGCACAAAATTTAATTAATTAAAAAGTCCTAAACATTAGGTGAAGAGTCAATAAACGTATTGAACATAGGTGGTACATTGTAAGAAACTAAAAAAAGAGAACGTCAACACATCTTAGGTCCAATAAAATTGACTTCGAGGTCAAGGTATTCAATTTTAGTTGTAAATTCAAACATCAAAACTCAAGTGAAATCCAGGGGACAGAAGTTGAATGTGATGAGCAAGTTGGTGAGGCAATCTTATTATCGCAAGAAGTTTTTCTTTTCCCATATTGCTTAAATTATTTTATATATAGATTACTTTTTAAAAAGGGAAAAGGGCCAAAATTACCCCTGAACTTTGAAAAATAGTTTATCCATACCCTTCGTTATACTTTAGGGCCAATTATACCCTTACAGTTATACTATGGGGTCAATTATACCCTTATGTCTAACTGCTGCCACGTGGCATCATCCTAACCCTTCAAAATTATTGTACCCTCAAATAATTTTTTTCCCACTAAAATAACTCAATCCAACCCGAATTTTTTTTCCAGCAAAAATAATACGGAATTATTTTTATTTTATTTTGCTGGAAAAATTATCCGTATTATTTTTGCTGGAAAAAAAAATTTCGGGTTGAGTTGAGTTATTTTAGTGGGTAAAAAATTATTTGAGGGTAAAATAATTTTGAAGGGCTGGGATGATGCCACGTGGCAGCAGTTAGACATAAGGGTATAATTGACCCCATAGTATAACTGTAAGGGTATAATTGACCCTAAAGTATAACGAAGGGTATGGATGAACTATTTTTCAAAGTTCAGGGGTAATTTTAGCCCTTTTCCGTTTTAAAAACCCTAATAGGATTTCATTTATTAGGTGAGTTTTTTAATGTGCTATTCTAACCCAAGTAGGTAATTAGTAGCCGATCCATGTTTAGGCACCAAAATCAGAAGTAGTATTTACTTGAAATTCTATCTCTATTCTATTTTACTGGCCAAATAACATCAAAATAAATGTTAAGAATAATCATGTGTCCTCCCTTCGTCCAAACTATCTAAAATCAAATTAAATAAATTCTAAGACTCTAGACTATTTACATTCATTCATTGCACATTCACATTACGCACAATAATTGAAAACATGACAAAAGTATTCATCAAGGTTTATGGTGTGAAAAATTAAAGTTAATTTTTTGGAAGAACAAAAATATCATAGATATTTAGAAAAGTTTCTAGAAAGTTATAATGTAATATCTTTGATATATATTGTACTTAGGAAATATCTAGAAATTCTAGACACTTAGATATTTATAGTAGAAGATAGAAATATCTAGATATTCTAAGTAGTGCTAGAAGATAGAAAGATAACTAGATTTGTCTTATGGATGTATCTAGAAGTATTTCTAGAATCATCCCTACACAAGTATAAATAGGGGTGGCCTTAGTCATTTGTAACCAAACCAAGTTAACCCATACAAACCCCAATTGTAAGTAATTCAAGTAATTCAAGAAAGTCTTTCTTCCATAACCAAGTTCTCCTATCTAAAATTTTCTTTCTCCTTTCCAAAGCTTCCTCTTCTTTAGTTGAATCTTTCAATCTTAGTAACGATCTTGGGCTAGCAGAAGGTTTCTCCGATTTACTTTTCTTCTGCTATATTTCTCTACCTGGTATAAGAGCCATAGCCGTAGTTGGCTTCTGGATTTTATTTCAAGATCGGGTTAGTGGTAAATTCAACTGGTTTCTCTTAATGGATTTGAGCGGCCGTGTTAATGGACTGGGGATGGAGTTGTTGAATCAGTCCAATTACAAGGTATGGAAGACATGTATGGAGTCATACCTTGTGGGAGAGGATTTGTGGGATGTTGTTAATGGTAGCTACACAAGTCCTCCTACTGACGGACTGAAAAATAGCAGCGCATACAAGAAGTGGAAGCAGATTAATGCGAAGGCGGAGTTCATCCTAAAGAGGTCCATTTCGCACAACTTGTTTGATCATATTATAAGGTGCAAATCAGCTCATGAAATTTGAAGGACTCTTGATCGTTTGTTCAACAAGAAGGATGAAGCCCGGCTACAAATATTGGAGAATGAATTGGCGAACAACACTCAAGGTAATCTTTCTATTGCCGAGTACTTTTTGAGGATTAAGAACTTATGTTTAGAGATCCCTTTATTAAATTCGGACGAGGCTATCTCCGAAGCACGAATGAGAAGAACTATCATTCGTGGTTTGAAGTCAGAATATATTCCTTTTGTTACATCAATTCAAGGATGGGCTCAACAACCATCCTTGGAGGAGTTTGAGAATTTGTTGTCATCACAGGAGCTACTAGCCAAACAAATGGCTAGTGTATGTTTTAAAGAAGGGGAAGGAAATGCTCTTGTAGCTAACAAGAGGAATTTTAAAGGAATACAAAAGCGAAGTGGCTCAAGAGAGATGACACATTCTCAATTCCATGAGGGGTCAATCTCGCCAAGACAGAAGGAAGAGTCTTATAATAATGGTAAGAAGACTATTAAATGTTATCGATGTGGTGAAGTAGGACACATAAAAAGATTTTGCCGAGCCAAGGAAAGCAGCATGGCTCAAACTGAGAGAGCTCCTGAAGAAGAAGACTGGGGAAGATGCTTTGTAGCTGAGACTCGAGTAGTAGATGCCTTTGGCTTCTCTCAATTTTGAAAGAGGCTGGATCGTGGATTCAAGATGTGGACACCATCTCACTGAAAATGAATCTAAATTTTTCAACTTCCAAGAAAACAGTGTGTTATGCCCCGCACTTTCAGAGCATGAACATGCCACGTACTTCACCGTAGTAATGGAGTATCAGAGACGTCCTATAAAGTTTTGGAAGGTACAAGCCATGGGAAGTACTTAACAACGAAGTAAAGGATGAATTACGATTTCGTAAGTCATAATCGGGAAAGACAATTTTGAAACACAAGAACATGACGATTATCAAGTTTAATAAATTATAAATATCATATAGGGGGAGTTTTGGAAGATTCCAGGACCAAGCAAATCAATAAAAATAAGTTTGTCGAAAATTTGGAACAAGTTGGCAGAAATTAAGGACAGAATTTTGGGTCAATTTTGGAGGGGTATATCTCCAGGTATATGGGGAGTTTTAAGGTGTTTCAAAAGCCTAAAATGAAGTTCGTCGAGTCTAGTTTTCAACTCAATAAACCGCTCATCGATACGACGTCGGAATAGAGAATTATGGACGTTACAAGCTAGGCTGACAGAGTAGAAACATCACTGTTACAGTGCTGCTACAGTGCTACAGTACTGCCGACTTTAGCACCCTATATAAGGGGAAAAACCCCATTTTTTTGGTCATAAAATCTCCCAAATATTCCAGAAAAATCAGCAACAAAATAGAGCATATTACCTCATAAAAGTGAGGATTTTGAGTAATTTCGAGTGACGGAATATTAATCGAGGTCCAGGCAACGTGTAGTCGCGATTATAGTTTTGTCTTGCGTTGGAATTGGCTGGATTCAAAGTGAATATTGAAGATATTGCTGCTCTAGCAAGAATAAGGTATGAATCTCTTTTTATTAATATTAATTTCAGTTTATTTACGGAGATAGAGTTATGAAATGATCGTATAATGAACTGTTGATGGAGAAATTGAATAAACATCATGTGGGGGGTTTATGGAGAATCTTGGTGTTGATATTATTGTTGTTGATGTTGGTATTGTTGTTATTGTTGTTGGTTACTGGATTGTGATTTCGGGCTAGACATATAAACGGGAGAGATGCTGCCCGAATTTCGGCAGATTATAAGTGGATTTGTTTGAAGGACTAAGACAAGCGTATAACGATGAGCCTAACGATTGTGTGAACCCTCTTAAATGTAGACTTGCGAGCTCGGATGAATAAGTGTAGATAATTCGAGGCTGAACAGGTATGTTAAGGCTATTCCTGTTTCTTCTAAAGGCATGATTCCTTTCTTATGAATCCAATAGGTGTTTTCCAAATGTCCTATGATCCCTCTATGTGAATCCATAAATATTTTCCAAGAATATTCTTATTCTCAAAAGCTAGAGATTCATGATTCATGGAGTTCTTATGATGCTAAAGATAAACATGTTTTGTGATGACGATGGTCCTACTTCTAGAAACTCCTATGTTATAGTTCCCTACATATGTTTCATAACCTCCTTGCTTCCAAAAGTTAGAGTTCATGATTCAAAGGTATGAATTCTTTCTTGACAATCCATAAATGTTTTCCAAAATGTCCCTATTTTTCGAGTCAAAGATTTATGATTCTATAAGCTTTTATGACAACAACAACAGACATGTTTTTACAATGTTAATGACGATGCTAAAGATGAGAATGTTTCTATGATGATTACAACGATGATGATGATTTCATATTTAAAAGTCCCAAGCTTATGATTTCAATGTAAATATGAGAATGTTGAGTTATTTTCGTGATTTTCTTGATTTTTATTCATTGTTGTTGATCTTGCCTTATAATAATTGTTCCTTTAAGGTGACATAGAACGATGATTATTATTCCATAATATAATCGGAGGTTACCGACCTTACGTCACTCCGATGTATTTATAGCTCTTATTTGGCTCTCATGCATGCTTTATATATATGTATGTATTTTCTCACACTGCGCTATAGTCGGCCGGGCATGGCACGTAGATGTGCACACCACTGCAGTGGGCATGTTATGATATTGTCCCGGACGCGGGCTAATAATGATAACACCGAGCCTTAATGGCCGGGAATGATACTATATATATGACACCGAGCCTTAATGGCCGGGCATGGTACTATGTATATGTATAAAAATACTTTTTTTTAAAGGCTAAGCATGCATGACATCCGCCTTATGAGGTATCCAGATGTACAGGTTATCTCTCTTATTCCATGTTACCTTCCATATCTATATTATGTTGTTATTCATGCCTTACATACTCAGTACATTATCCGTATTGACGTCCCTTCTTGTGGACGCTGCGCTCATGCCCGCAGGTAGGCAGGGAGACGGATCAGACCCGTAGGTCTTCTATCAGCGGATTCTCAGGAGCACTCCACTTTCTTCGGAGCTGCAGTCTATTTGGTATTGTCCTTATGATTATTTGTATTCCGTATAGAGGCTCGTAGATGTGTGTGTACAGTTAGATGTGTTGTAGCTCCACCGGTTCATATTATGGTATAATATATTGCTGGCCTTGTCGGCCTTATTTTGAGCTCTTGATACTTTACTGTTAGCCTTGCCGGCTTTATGATATACCCTGTGTTGTGACGACCTTGTCGGTCCGCATATGTACATATGTGCTGAATGATCGGATATTCCTATGTTGGGCCTTTTCTGCGTGCAGGTGTTTTTTTTTAGTTATGGTCTATAATGTTCAAAGTAACGGATAAGTCAGGTGGTTCCCGGCCTACGGGTCAGAGCCCGTCATACTCCTGGTAGGGGTGTGACACAATAGTTGTGATGTCATTGTGAAAGCAAATAAATACGGTCCATCACGTGGAGAAGGAAGGCACTGGTGTCATCAACAAAAAGTGAGAAAATTCTGAAGACGTTCAGACTGGTGATATGGTAGCTGCTACTGAGGAAATCAATGAAGCAGATCCTGAAACTAGTAATAAAAGTCTGGACGTGAAGGATGTTGAAGTAGAACATGAGCCGACAGTGTTTGAAACTATACATGTCAATGGCGATAATTTCAGACAAAGCATTGAGGGAGATATAGTGAAAGTTGAAGTCTCTGGTCAATCATCTGATATATCAAGGTCAATTACTGGCTCAGAGGAAATACTAGAAGCAAATGGAGAAGAAAAAGATCAACTAAATGAAGAGACTGACCTTGAAGGCTCAATTTCATATGGAGAGACAGATAATATGGTACTCGGATGCTCTGAAGCTGACAAACAGTTCATTGAGGAGCTGAAAAAGGAATCTGGTGGTGGATCCTACGGTAGTGCTGAGTCTTCGCAGGAAATTAAGGGTCAGATCGTCACCGACTCAGGTGTCTCTCCGGATAACACAATTGTCAAGGAGCTAAGAAAAAAGGGGAGTCTGGAAACTCAAGAATGTAAAACTCAGCATGGAGATGATTCACGTGGTCCACAAAGGCCAAAAAGAAATATTGTTAAGCCAGCTCGCTACAAAGATGAAAAGTTTGCCGGTACGTATTCATGCTTCTTTGCAGGCCAAATTAATGGCGGACAACTTTCGTCATTTGAAGAAGCAAGAGGAGACAGGAAAGTATGTCTGAGATTTTCACCAAGGCATGCCCAAAAGCTTCGTCTGAGTTCTTCCGTGACAAGTTCAGGATAGATTCCAAAAAATTACTTTAAGGGGGAGTGTGAAAAATTAAAGTTAATTTTTTGGAAGAACAAAAGTATCATAGATATTTCGAAGAGTTTCTAGAAAGTTATAATGTAATATCTTTGATATATATTATATTTAAGAAATGTATAGAAATTCTAGACACTTAGATATTTATAGTAGAAGATAGAAATATCTAGATATTCTAAGTAGTGCTAGAAGATAGAAAGATAACTAGATTTGTCTTATGGATATATCTAGAAGTATTTCTAGAACCATTCCTACACAAGTATAAATAGGGGTGGCCTTAGTCATTTGTAACCAGACCAAGTTAACCCACACAAACCCAATTGTAAGTAATTCAAGAAAGCCTTTCTTCCATAACCAAGTTCTCCTATCTAAAATTTTCTTTCTCCTTTCCAAAGCTTCCTCTTCTTTAGTTGAATCTTCCAATCTTAATAACGATCTTGGGCTAGCAGAAGGTTTCTCCGATTTACTTTTCTTCTGCTATATTTAAAACCAAATTAAACAAATTCTAAGACTCTAGACTATTTACATTCATGCACTGCACATTCACATTACGCACAATAATTGAAAACATGACAAAAGTATTCATCAAGGTTTATGGAACAGAGAGCACTAATACCAAATTAAAGAACAGACAATGTGAGAGATACGAGCCACTATAAAAGAATTACATTCGTGATGTCTTTTATGCGTTGATCGTGTTTGTCAGCTAAAATGTGTGTTCCAAAATTTAAAAGGGAAAAAGAAAACCAAAGAGAACTAATAATATTTGTCGAAAACTTCGCCTAGTTCTATTATCGCAATTTATGTCCAATAATCCCTAAATAATGTATCATGAATAATGTGGGATAGAAGTATTAGGCTTATTCTTTTTCGACATGGATTCTTAAAACAAATTTAAATCCCATAGATACTGAAAAATAGTTTTTGTGCAAAAATAATTGGGAAAATCTCACTTATAAACAATTTATGGGTCAAAATTACATATTCATAGCTCATATTTTAAATTACAAACCTACAGCCCAACATTTCATGGCCCAACTTGAATATTCACCTTTATACAACAATGTACAACTTTATACATCTACTGTAGACAATGTATACACTTTGTATAAAAGTGTATGATAATGTATAAGACTAGTATATAATATTATACAACTATATATAATGTTATACATCTACTGTAGACAATGTATAAACCTTGTATAAAAGTGTATAATAATGTATAAGACTAGTAAAAAACTGAAGAGGAAAAAAATGGCTATGGCGGGTAATTAAAAAAAGATGGGCTAAAACGGGTAAATATTTTGCCATAATTGGCATACAGTGTAAAATTCCCTTAATAATTAGGATAGCAAAAGTGTTCAAAAATCCTGTCCTTGAATTGGGATAAAAACGAATGCTAAGTAAAAAGAGTTATACCTAAAATCAACTTTCCGGAAATTAATGGTGCTGGCATATGCGTGTAGTGTTAATTGAAAAGAATTCCATCCTAGGCAAGTCTTACATATTTAGGACTTCGACATAATTCAAATAAAAAAAGATGTAATAACCGAAAATTTTGGCTAATTTTAATAGCACAAATTAAAAAATTAATCTGATCATCTAAATATTTGGGACCGAAGATGTTGGCTCTATATGGCCTCAAATAATTAATAAGTGACTATACAAAGTCTAAAATTGAGGAAAAAAGATGTCTGCATTACTCAAAGCAACTTGCAATATATAATTCAGAGGCATGTTGAGAAGAAGTCATAGAAAAAGATCTTTTTTTTTTTTGCCTTTAAATATAGATGTGAGTTGATGAATTTGAACAGGTTATTAGTGCTTAAAATATCCTTACAATATTGACAAAGGTTTTTCCCTTTAAAAACTAATTATTATCCCTTTAACACTAATGTGCGAAAGTATAATTTAAAGAGTTGTTCTTAAAGATTTCAAAGAGCAAATATACAGAGAAAAAACACGCACATACAGAAATAGATATAGAGACATTGTTTTTGGTAACTATCAATTTTATTACCTGATATGTAACTGTTCAGCTCAACGAACAACCTAGCTGATGGACACAAGCGGCCCACTGCAGCCAACAATCTACCACTATCTACCTACTACAAGCTACTGACTAAGGATAAAAATTTAAAGAGTCTAGTGTTTTTATCAGCTTCACATTGCCACTAGCCCTATGGAAAACATCCTGAATGATCAGTCGTACTATTGCTTCGGGTTGCCTCTGTTTGTTTTTGAACACCCTTTGATTCCTTTCAAGCCAAATGTTGTAGACTCCACCAGCAAGAACCATTCGATAAACTTCTGCTCTGGGTCCCTTGCCTTTCATCACAGTGCTAGCCAGATTACTTCATCCTTTCACCCCATAGGAGCTCTTAGCAGTCCCTGCCATTTTAGCAGTTGAGACCATATTTGATAAGGCACTCTACATTGGAAAAAGATATGCTCCACAGTTTCATCTCCATCTCTGTAAATTGGACAGGTCATATGATCAATAATCCCCCATCCGAATAGTCTATCTCTAGTATATAATCTACCCAGGATTGTCAGGTACAATATAAATGTCCATTTAGGTGGTCCACTGTTATTGCAAGTGAGTCTCCTCCAACTGACTTTCTGATGGTCTCATCTGAGTTTGACATACAGTTTCCTTATAGAAAACTCATCCATATTCTCCAGATCGTCAATAGTCAGACCGACTTCTAAGATGTACTTCCAACCCTTCAGCACTTTTTGTAGCATCCATGATGCTTGCTTTGGAATATCTTCCCACAGTGGCCTGGTCCTTCTTCTCCCATAGTATTCGTGTACCCATTTAACCCACAACTTCTCATTTTTCATACATAGATTCCATAGGATTTTGCAAATTGCAGCTTTGTTCCAGTCCTCTATATGCGTAACATTCTGCCCTCCTGCTGGTTTTGGGTTGCATAAGACGTCCCAAGAAACCAAAGCTTTATTTGATGTTTCGGCTGCCCCTGTCCACAAAAACTGCCTGCAAGCTTTCTCAATCAATTTAGTCACCTTTTTTGGTAAAACAAAAATTTGGGACCAAAACGTTTGGATGGAGAATAAGACAATCTTCAGCAATTGCATCCTTCTTGCGTAGGAAAGGAACCTATTTGTCCAAGTGTTAATTCTACCGAGCAGCTTGTCTAGGAGAGGGTGGCATTGGGTGATGGACATTCTTTTAGTGCTAAGTGGTACTCCCAAATACCTAATAGGCAATCCCCCTTTGCTTATCCCCAACAGCTCCTGGATCCTCATCTGAGTGACCCCACTGATACCTCCAAAATAGGCAGAACTCTTCTCCATGTTGGCAACCAATCCCGAAGCTTTGGAGAAGCTTTGAAAGCATTGAAAGACACTCTTAACTGATTGTATATCACCTCTACAAAATAATAAGAGGTCATCTGCAAATCCCAACTGTACAATGTTAAGCCGTGAACATTTCGGATGGAATCTGAACTCTGGGCTGGATTTTAAGGTCTATAGCAATCTACTAAAATATTCCATGACCAGCACAAATAGGTAGGGGGAAAGTGGGTCCCCTTGCCGTAGCCCTTTCTTCTTTGGAAAAGGATATGAAGGACAACCATTTATCAACACAGAGTAGGACACTGTAGAAATACATGTCATGATCCACTTAATGAACTGATCTAGGAAGTTCAAGCAATGAAGAATTTGCTCCAAAAAACACCATTCAACCGAATCATATGTTTTATGCATATCAAGCTTAATCATACATCTTGGTGAAATGGATTTCCTACCATATGCCTTAACTAACTCGTGGCTTAGGATTATATTATCTGATATAATTCTCCCTGGCGCGAAAGCTGCCTGACTACGACATACCAACTCGTCCATGACTGGTTGCAACCTGCTGGTCAATATCTTGGAGATAATTTTGTAGATGATAGTATAACAAGATATTGGCCTGAACTCCTTAATGGTCGTTGGTCTTTGCACCTTTGGAATCAACGTAACGGTGGTAACATTAATTGGCTTAAATAATTCACCTGTCTAAAAAAACTGCAGAACTGCTCCAGTAACTTCCTCTCCAATCATGCTCCAAGCTTTCTTAAAGAAATAGGAGTTGAACCCATCACACCCTGGCGCTTTATGATTATCAATACTACCGAGAGCTTGGTAAACATCTTCCTTTGTTACCCCATCAAGCAGCTTCAGTTGCTCGTCCCTATTAAGCACGGGTCCTTGGTTCATAATGGTAGGATTGATAGTAGGTATATTTGTTGCATTTGTGCCGAGCAAGCCTTTATAAAAGCCAAGAATTTCAGCTTCAATGTCATCCTTATTTCTCAAGTCTCTACCATCAAGTGACGTCAAAGTGGTGATCCTATTTTGAGCTTGTCTATTTTTTAGACTAGCAAATAAGTAGGCAGTATTGTTGTCCCCAAGCTTGAGCCACTGAACTCTAGCTTTCTGCTTCATTATACCCTCCTCGACCATTATCCATTTCTCCAAGTTATTTTGAATATCCTTCTCTCTTTCACACAGTTCCGGATGCACTCCCGTTTCCCGGAGCACTTGCACTTCTGATAACTGATTTCTGGTATCTACAATCTTTTGTTTAATCCCAGCAAACTCCACCTGATTTAGTGTCTTCATTGCACCCTTTACTTTCTTCAGTTTGATCCAAACTCTTTCCATGCCTACTCCGTGCACTGGCCTATTCCAGCAGTCTTGTATTAATGGGCCAAAGTTTGCATGATTTGCCAGATGATTGAGAAATTTAAAAGGCTTAGGACTTTTTTTTTCTTGAACCTCTATAGTGACTGATAAAGGGGAATGATCAGAGAACTGCTTGACCATGACATTTACCTCCATATGTGGCCACTGAAGCATCCATTCCGGGTTGAAAATAGCTCTATCAATAATGCTCTCAATATGCCCATTAGTCTATGTGAAATGACAACCTGTCATCCTTAGCTCACTGAAATGGATATCCCTCAAAAACTCTCTAAAATCCCTTATCTCTGCTTCTTGCACAGGATTCCTATTAATTCTGTCCTCCAATTCTAGCATGGTATTAAAGTCTCCCATGATGAGCCATGGGTTGCTTTGGCTTGCAACAATAGCACGCAAATCATTCCACAGTGCTCTTCTAGTTTCTATGGTGTGGAGCCCATAGACAGAAGTCATAGTGAAGCCACTATTAGTAGAATAAATGTATACCTCACCATGAATGTATTGCTCATGTGTGGCTAACATTGTGAATCTCACTTTGTTATGATCCCATAGTACCCAAATTCTTCCCCTGCCAGTTGCATTGTAATTAGCACACCAGCTCCATCCTCTAGTTACTTTATCTACAATTTTTTGAGCATTTGTTTCTGTTACTTTATGCTCTACAATATGCTCCCTTATAAAGAGTCCAAGTTCTTTTTGCTTGTAGAACTTGTTGAGTCCTCGAACATTCCATGTGATCACTTGCATAGAGGAATGCCAGGCTCAAGACCTTCACCCGCCGTACCTCCATCGCTACATTGCCCATGCTCTGTCGATGCCCTTCCCCTTGGATCTTGCCCACTGTTTTCCAGTGGACTAAACCCATTAGCAGTGACCACTTTATCTGTTGCTACTGGAGGAGATCCCTTTGTAGCTGATTTACCCTTCGCTGCCGTCCAACCCTGCTCATGATCGTGTATACTAGTGCCACCCACTGTTTGCCCAGTAGTGGCTACTTGTGTTTTGTTAGCTACTTCATTCCTCTCTTGAAAAACCCCTTTGGATTGCCAATTTTTCTGCACTGTCTTAGCTTTTCAGCTACTGGTTTCCTCCTCTCCTGCTGTTGTCTTTTGTCATAATCACAATCATGGCCCAATATCAAACAAGTTTTGCAGTATATAGGCTTCCACTTATAGATGCCTTGCTGCTCAAAACACTTGCCCTTTGGATCCTGCACAACAATAGTTTCGGGCAAGGTACATGTGACATCTATCTCAATTAGGAGCCGCACATAGGATACTCTAGTTGTTGCAGTCGTACATTCATCGGCATAGACCGGCACCCCCAGACTGCTTCCAATCCTGCTTAAGGACTTGCTCCCCAACAATCCAAGGGAAGGTTGGGAAGTTTCACCCACAGTGGTATGGTCTTCAGAATTTCAGCATCGAAATCAAAATTCGCAGTCCATGGCTTAGTAATGACGGGTTTGTTGCTGAGCATATGAGGCCCAGAGTACAATACCTCATTTTTTTCATCTAAGTTACTGAATCGTATGATGAAAAACCCTGCATTATGATAGTAAATTTGGGGCTTAATAGGGAATCTCCATTTAGTGGCAAAGAACCTCTCCAGTGCACCAATTGTACGTGTGTTCCCTACAATATACAAAATAATCGCTGTTTTCCACTTCTCACTTTCAGTTTCAACATCCTCCTTTTGTAGTTCCACGATTTTGACACCATCTCTAATCGTAGGAGCAACAAATTTAAGATCCATGCCCTTTCCAGCTGGGTTGTGCCCAGAGAAGAGACCGGTCCACGGTGCTTTTCCTTTCTCCGACACCAGATCCAATTTGCGTTGTGCTCTACCCTGGCCTTCAGTGGCATCACTCCTAATCGCATCGACTCCTGACGCACTAGCAGCATTCACACCACATTTGCCCAAACTAGTCACTCGTTGTGGAGTCGAGGTCAAGCTCAAAGATGGATTTACTGTTCCAGTCCTTTTCCTAGACAGCATTTGCCATTGTTCTCCTTCAGCGTGCATACCCGTCGGCGTATCTTCAATTCCGCTTGTCACTGTCCCATTAGGGGGAGATCTGATCGCCGGTAGCCGATTTTCCCCTTGCGTTTGCTTACCCTCATCGCTGGTTTCCACCACGTCCGGCATGAATGGTCCCCGGACTGGCTTAGATCTTTTCACCTCAGATAACTGTACCGTAGATTGGTTCTTCTTTCCTCGTCTCTTGGCCATGTCGGCGAGTGCGCACGTTAGTATTCACACTATCGTGCGCTAGGAGAGAGAAGAGAGATTGTTGATATAGAGAGATATATTACAAATAATGAAAGAAGCAAAATGGCCAACCATTAGATAATAAATTTAATAATTATCATGTAAGAAATTACAATCCGCAAATCGCACTCCATATTATCATAAATGAGAAACATTTGAATGATCATACAGGCATACCTGGCCGACTGACCCTTTAGATTACCAATAAAAGCAAGGAAAGCATAAGCAAGAAGTTTAGCCAAAATTATTGCTGGATATTAATTCATGAAAATATACTTATACTACAAAGAATGAAGCAAAAATAAAAAGCTAAACCTAAATGAAACCAAAACAAGCTATGAAATAAATTGGAACATACGTTTCATACGTTTATACAGGCTACATCTTCAAGTCTCCAACTTTATTTGGGAGATAGCTTGTACAGGGACTTTGGAGATAGCTTATACAGGGACTTCAAGTCTCGAAATATGGAAAGAAATCAAACGGTATAAGGAATTTCTTTATAATAAACCTTTGCGTAATTATTATACAGTTGTGGCGAGAGAATTTAATATGTATATTAATTTGATAAAAATAGTAAATGACAATTTTGTCAATTGCGGAGTCTTTTAATGAAAGGCAAAAAGTTCAATCAACATTTCTAAGGCCCTTCATGCTTTTTAATATAGTATAGATAGATTAAGGGTATAGTTGAAAACAATTGTCAACTTTAGTCTTGAATTCCTAAAGTGACAATATTTTGGAATAATTTTTTTGAGTTAATGTGACTGTTAATTTAGGGGTAATAATTAATAGCAAAAGATAAAAGGATCACTACAACTACTGATCACTATTATGACAACATGATATATATATATTGAAAATTGTCTGAATGATTAGGCATGTCTTAACAATATAATATATATACAATTTGGCTTAAGCACACATCATTATCTAACTTAAGCCCCTTTTAACTATTTCGTCCTGTTTGACTTAACAACTAAATAAAGTCAAGGAACAACTAGCGCTAAAATTTGAAAAATCTCACGTGCTTATCCTCAACATCACATACCATGACCTTGACACCAACAATAGACTTGGAGCTAACTCATTAGGCAAATAATAGAGAATATTAAACACTATGATTGTTTGTGAAGAATCGTTTTAGGAATAATACTTATTGATTGGCAATGGTCCAAAATTAAGGACTATTATTGTTCAAGAGAGAGTTTTAAAAACGTTTTTAATATTTCAAATCTTGTATTAAGGATAGCCACGACAGCAAACATGGAAATTCTGCATCCGGTGTTTAAACTAAATTAAGATATTTATTCTCAATATTCACAAATTAAAGCAAGAATACATGCCACTTAACAACTGTTTTTATGCAAAAAGAGTCATAGAAATCAGTGAAAAAAGAAGGAAAATAATTGAAACAGAGAAATGAAAAAAATAAATAATAACAACTATGAAATCTTACCTTTATACGATCTCTTTTTTTAAAAAGGAATAAATTGAGAGAATCCACAGTTGTGGAATCTTGTTGTAATTCAAAAGTCTTTGACACTTGTTTTTTCGTTGATGAAAATATTTACCGAGATTCACTTGCTTTTCTCAACACAACATTTAGTTTTTTTTTTTTTTTCCACAAACATAAATCACATTTCATCTAGTTTATGTGATCAATGAACCCCATATCTTAATGGTTTTTTACAGTAATAACTGGCCGAAACATTTATTTTTTTCTAGCCGATATACATAAATATACACTGATTATACATAATTATATACATATAATATATGAATTATATATATTTTATGTATAAGCAACTATTCTTTTCAAATAAGTTAAAGGAGTAAAATGATGTCATAAAGATGTCATCGGGATAGAGTTTATAAAATGATAATTTGGATAAGATGAAATTCCAAGTCATCTATAGCATTATTGCACATGTTCGACTTCTGAAGGGATATGTTAGTTCCTGTTGTGGATCTTATCTCTATTCCCAATTATTTTGACGAATGATCCAAGTTTAACCCCACTAAACATTTCTAATTGGCTCTACATTCTTGATTATTAAATATGTAAAAATTGTCGTCGTGTGATCAAGAATTCACAAGTTCATATCAAGAAAACAATGTTTTACAGAAATGTATATAAGACCCTATATGATTCGGTAGGCGGCGATCCGGTATTTTCTGAATCCTTATGTAAGGAATTACAAAAGAAATTCTTTCAACAAAGATGTGAATTAGGAAGGATTGGTCGACGAAATATGAACCGAAGACTTAACCTTGATATACCCCAGAACAATACATTTTTGTTACCACGAGATATATTGGCATCCGCCGATCATTTGATTGGGTTTGCAGAAATGTATATAAGACCCTATATGATTCGGCCCTTCCTCGGACTCTACGTATAGAGAGAGCTCAATACAACCGGCTGATATTTTTAATAAACTTTGGTCTGATACCAATAAGATTATAATTTTGTTACTAACGATGCAAGTTGTCCAAAATTTTCATAATCAATGAAGTGATCAGCAACAGAAATGTACTAAAGTTCAAGAAACTATTAGACATAATGTAATTTTCATAATAACTATTCGACAATTTTGACGGAAAATAACATAACAAGACTTACGGTTCTCTTGGATTCTTGATCTGAAGCTTCATGAAAATGAACATGGTGACGTAACAAACGAAGCACACTACGGGAAATACTCGTAATTTGGGAATTGATAGGAATTATGTAGTTCCATTGGCTTTTTCAGATGAAAAAAGTTTGAGAAATTTGAAGTTTCAAAACCATATGGTCCAACTTGTTTCTGTTGAGTATTGACTCTTGCAACTAATTGGGCCTCTGGAATTGTCCTTACAGATTCATGGACCCTTGCCCAAATTTAATTAGCATCTTTGGGCCTCTATCAGGAAATGGTATTTACACTGTACAGCAGCCCGACAAAATTCATAACAAAAAATATAATCCTAATTTTTATTATATGCTGATTATACAGTTGATATACACTTGGTACAAGCTTCTACTAAATAAAAAAGTTTGTATATCCAACCAAGTATTGTTGCTCCTTGCATTTATTGTTACGTTGATAGAAGCTGGAGACCAATTATCTCTAGTATGAAGTTATTTCATTGACGAATAGTCAATAGAGAGGGAGAATTATCCTCTATCATTAAGAGTTATTTCATTGATAAGTTAATGATCAATAGAGTAATTCCTTATCTCGTTAGAGATTTCACGTGTATTCTGACGTTTTAATATGCGAGTATTGAACTACTCAAACTTTTCGATATATACCATAAAACAGTACAATAGAATACTAATATTAATTCAAACGTATGGTGTACACTAAGATCGGCAATTGAGTCACTTTAAAAGGAATTTTAAACTATTATGACAACTGTACCTTTTAAGGAGAGATTTCACAAGTATTTTTGATGTTATTTGAGGCAATAGAGGATTCAAAATTAGCACCTAAGCCACCATTTAGGCACTTAAGTGGTCAGCTAATAAGGTTGACAACTATAAACAGTTTTTGTGTCACGTCCTCCATTGCAAAATAAATTCGGACTAGGGTCTTTACAGGCTCCACAAGCTAACGACATTAACTAGTGGATAACCAATTCACTTAAGATGCGAGCTTTGGAGTTGGATTAGTCTCCAAATTCGAAAAAGGCTTAATTAACTTAATAATTAAGCTTATAAAGTACAAATTAATTAAAGGGATTACTTTGTAGATAAGATGCTTAGGGGATTACTTTATGCTAATTAAGATGCTTAATCTACTTTCCCAAGGTTGAATCACGCAAGTGTATCATATATGTATGTTAAAGTTGAAGAGTTACAAAAGATGAGCGATGATCAACAAATACTACGAAATCGATGGTGTTGATTCACTCCACTAGTATAATAAGGGAGCAACAATATTTTCTAGTACGATAGTGTCGTTAACAAATGATTTACACATCGACTTTGCATAAGAAATAGCAGATTCTAGTAAGATATTATTTCTGAGTCAAATCACAACTAACAGAATATCGTAATCCGTCAATTAATTATTAACTAAGTATACATGAACGTTGCTTTGTGATAATGCTCCATCTCAAAATCGGTTGTGGGGTCCAAATAGAGAAAAAAAAAAGGTTAAAGAAAGATGGGGTAACTAAGGAAAAATGAGAGGAATGGGGACATTTACCCAGAAAAAAGAAGAAAAGAGAATCCTGCAACACTTTGTTGTGATTGTTCATGCTGAGATGGCATGACTCGAAATACAATTTGCAAATTTTCCTTCAAATTTATTAAAGATCTTGAACTAGTTCAACTAATACAAATTTGAATTAGCACACATAAAAATGATAGTGCTAGTTATGTAGATATAAAGCTTTAAAGCACATTAATGAACTTCAGTTGATCCTTTCAATGGAATCAAGTCTTATATAGTACAAGTATATACAACTATATAGTTATACTAGCAAAAATTTGGCCTTTCCATTACCAAATTTAATTAATTTTACTTATAGGAATTGAAGATTGAACACGACAGATAAATCCAAAGGGGGTACTAGGTTGTCTGCCATGATTATAGATTCTAAGCCCCATTTCTGCTCATTTGTTGGAGTAATTATTCCTGACTTTCCCTAATCTGTTTTGTTGGTTGGAGCTGTATATAAAAACCCACTTGTATAATTTGACAAATGAATGAGAATTTCAAGAAAAACCTAGCACAATGTACCGGAATTTTGTTGAGGTTAGAATTCTTTTTACTAGAGTTGAGCCCTCGTAGCCAAAAGAAAAAACCACTTCTTTCCAAGATATTAATCGGGAAATAGTAGTCATATAACATATCCTTTCAAAACTTTAATGCTTATCGGGGAATAAGAGAGGGTTGCTCAGATAGTAAGTACCTTCCATCTTTAACCCGAAGGTTGTAAGTTTCGAGTCACCAAAGAAACAAAAAGGGAAACTCCTCGAGAGAGGGGTAAAAAAAAAAAATTGCTAATCAAGGCAAATAAAATTTGAATAAGTAGAAGATCAGATTCCTTTAAAATAATCACCAGCCATCTGTCTTTCATCGATGGTTACTAAACTTACCAACCACCTTTATCACCCCCACCCACCATTACAGTACAACTGCTACTACCAACAACTACCAAGCTCCACCGTTAACCATCCCTACTGCATAACTAGCCATCACCTCTGGCCATCATATCATAATTAGCACAATCAGTCAAAACTGCAAATTAAATCCCCCGCCAACCACTTTTAGCAATCACAATCATCATCAACCATCACATCACGCCGCGGCCACCGCCATTATATATTAACTGTCATTATCTCGTTAGCTTTTAGAGTGTGCTTCAACAAACATATCATTTTTACAACACAAATACACAAGAATAACAATAAGAGTAAGTTATACTCATTCAGATGCTATGAAAACAATCAATCTTAATTAGTTAACTAGCGTTCGAATTTAGTAACAATAACTTGATAATAAGACGTGCATTCAGATTCAGACATCTTATTATATATATAACATTAAATGAGACCTTAATTATCCTATAATTTTGACATAATAAAAGATGAAAACTAAAGACTAATATTTCATCCGGAGACTGGCTATCACTTAAGTATTGCATAACCACACTTAATTCATCAAAAGAATTTCTGTTTCATGAAAATTCATTAATTATTTTATTAGTGTGTGTATCTCATCAATTTCCACTACAGAGGAATAGATAGACTTGGCCCAACTAGCGTCCCTCCAAGAACCAACGAAGAGCACCTAAACATATGATCGTTCGTAGTAATTGGATGTCCAACTATTATACTGAAGGCAAACTTCAATTCAGAAACAAATACTCATCTTGTATTAGTTACCACCGTGAACTCGTATACAAAAATATTAAGTAGGCAATTAAAATATTAGACTCGATTATATCTTTTAATTTGTATTTGCATTCCCATCAATGTTACAATTGATTATATGTGTATATGTGTCGGATTTATGAAGAAAAATCTTTGATACTTCAAACTTACTTACTCATGGTAATCTTTCAGCAAACAAGAAATAAGCCCTATAACAAAACCTTGAAAGCTGGTAAATTACAGAAAAACATATTATTAGTCGAATTCTTTAAATTTTCTTTAGAACATTCTAATATGAGAAGTTTCATTAATAGGCAAAAGAAAATTATTCATTATTTAAAAGTAGACCACGTCCATTATGTCCTAAGAACATGGGGCAGTGCACATCATTTCCTTCAATTCTAGTGAAAATTTATTCAGAATTCCACATCAGAAATCACTTGCATAAAGCCAAAAACGAAAAAACTTAAAAAGGAAAATGGTATCCACATCATTTATTGTACGGATTGTTCCCCATTTTCAAGTGGTTTACGTAAGAAAGCTCGTTTACTCATTTTACAGATTTGATACAACAGTAAAAAAATCTTATCCCCACAAAGATTCTTCTGACCTACATGAAAAAACTGGCTGTTAAGTGAAAAAGCTGCCTAAAAAGAAAGGGGCTATCATAAACTAGGGCTCAAACAAAGTTCTCTGAGTTTAAGCGATATGATGCGATGAATGAGATTCCTTCGTTTTTAATCAGAGATCTCGGGTTCGAGTTCTTTGAATGAAAAATTTTCTGGAAGGAAGCGTCTTCACCTTAAATGAATCTACACAAAACAAATTTGAATTATTCTCACTGGATTTGGAATACTAGATGAAGAAATTTGAACATGTATAAGTTGAAAGGAAGAAATCCAAGTATACTCATAAACTTTGTGAAATGATCCAAATTTATCCTGTATAAATAGTTGGGTTCAAATACATTATACCGTTACAAGATTGGTCCAAACATTTCTTTATGTACTGACTGCAAAAGTTTTCCAAAGCATGAGACTTTCTTACAAGAGAAAATGGTTAAATTTATCCTTGAACTATGTGAAATGATTTAAATTTACCCCTGAAATACTGAGTGGGTATATATTGGGGGTTCTTCTTTACCTGTTTGTATCTTTTTGCTTATTGTCTTTCTCACAATTCTCCATTTTGTGAGCTGATGTCTTTTTGTTGGCGTTTAAGTTTCAAGTAACGAATAGAAGAAGAACCGTTAGTTTTCTTCAATTGAGAGAAAAGTCAAGATTGATTCCACCATACAGTAATGATGACACTAACAATTGTGATCCTTTAACCATAGTAACAAATTATTAAAACTAATGGCGTACACAAACAAAATTAATGATGAACGATTATTCATAGTTTGTCTGCTTCTGATCATAATGACGTCAAATCAAGGAAAAGATTGTTCCCGTCTTTATAGTCTAACTAATTATCATAACTGGATTGAACCTGAAACGTCATCCGTAATTTTTTACCAAGAGTATTACTTCGAATTGCTTTTTAAGTCGATGGTTTATCGGAAATAACATTTTTATCGTTTTAAGGTACGTATAGTCTATCCTTCCCAAACTCACATGTAGAATTACACTGCGTATGTTGTTGTAGTAGTATTACTTAGGACAGTAGCGGAGCCAGAATTTCCGTCCAGAGAGTTCAAAATATAAAAAAGTAAACATATGAAGAAGTTTAAGGGGGTTCAATATCTACTATATATATATATATATAAAATAATTCTTATCTTATAAAAACAGTGTTTTTTTTCTCCAAAGGGGTTCGAATAAACACCCTCGGTACAGTATGGCTCTGCCACTGACTTAGGACTTGTTATCAGTTAAACAACGAATTAACGAAAAAAAAAAATACTAACTATTTAAGTACGGCTAGGAAAAAAGAAGCTCTTAATCAATTATTTGATGTTCGAGGAAACTTGTTGAGAGAGAACAGTAGAGCAAGTACATACAATTTCCAACATATATAGCCCATAAGTGAGAAAAGAAGGATTTATCGTGTAAAAAAAAAAAATTACATAGTCAAGTCGCCTAATATGACTATGTTATACTAGTAGATAACGTATCTTATTTTTGAGTTATTAGCTTCAGTTTTAATTTATGGCCACTTTTCTAGTTATTTTTTAGGTGATCAAAATCACTATAAGAAGTTAAACGGTAAAACTTACTCACACCTAATGTTTAACTACACTAAATCAAGCAATTTAATCTTAGCGGGTAAAAATTGAATTAAGAATACACACATCTTAAATTTATTGACTTAGTGTAAACACTCAATGCAAATATACTATTGTCAAAGTTAAATTCAAGAAAAAGACCACAAGTTGACATGGTACTGTGCAAAGTAACGGATGAAAAATTTCATAAAAGGGCACAACATCTACTATATATATGTAATATAGTATTTCCACAAAAAGATTTAGATGAACTCCTTCCACCCTGCTAGCCCGAGTGTTACTGTGTATATGTATAACTATCATAGACCTCTTGTTTTCGTCAAACTTATGTTTCTTCCAATTTCCTTCTTTCCTTTCCCTTATCTCCACCAAATCCCTCCTTCTCCTTCACTAGTTTAATCCAATCTCTTCCCTAAGCTTTCTTCTACTTATGGCTTATGCATCTATTAATTCTTTTCTTAAGTCTTTCGAACCGTCAGTTTTTTTTTGGACATATTTGATTTCCAAGCTTTTTTTCTATGGCGTTCAAGAGGATTAATTTGAACTTATTTTCAAAAAGGTCTCAGGTCTGATTAACTCAATATCTTGGTGTTAACTAATTTAGTTTTGTTTATTTCTGTCACTAGTTCTCTTAAATCTTGGATCCATTTAGTTATAAATCGATACCATCTTCAAACCTTTCTATGAGTATATTAATCCTTACCCTCTTTTTGTTATTCTCTTGTGTTCTCTTCGTTGATCTATTTTTTTTTTCTCCTAAATATATGCAGATCATGATCTTGCTAAATATTTTTTTTGCTTCTTATTGTTTGGGCGTTTCTTTTTCCAACCCTATGCTTTCATCATTCTTATATTGGCTGGCGAATCAAGGATTAGAACTTAACGTGTTAAATTTTTAGGTTATTAATAGCACATGGTTCTCATTATACTTTTGAAGTTATGGATCTAAAATTTAATATTTATTAAGATTATTAATTTTTCACATGTACATCTATGTTTCGTGTCGGAAATGCTGATTCAATATTGTTTCCGTCGACAGATTCTACCTCTCTCTCTCTCTCTCTTTTTTTTTTTTTTTTTTTAAATTATTTTTTGGGAAACTGTCACCCAGGCTATTCTGATCTTTGTTGATGGGGACTCTACCTCTTTGTTGTATAAAAAATCTCAAAAGTTTCAACTTTTTTTCCTTTTGAATTCCAGCAATTCTTACGGATCCAGGTTATATTACTCACTCTTATGATTAAGCTTATAGCATGTTATGTCATCCAATTCCAAAGAATTTGGCTATTGTCCTTAATTGGATGGTGCAGGAATTGATGGTGCAGTGATATACAGTTGTTAGTTGCAGCTGCAGCATTATCAAGATTCACATACAAATTATGTGGAGCAGAAAAAAAATTGCTTCTAATAAAATCTGCCCCCAAATTTTGAACATGAGAATCTTGATGATGCTGCATCAGCAAGTGATGACTTCTCTTTTCCTCAAAGAAGCAGCCCAAGAAAATCATCCCAACTTTGTTTGTTGGAATTAGGAAACTAATGAAAGAAATTGTATATTTGTTGGGTGAAAATCAACACGGACGGGAGTAGATTGGAGGATGGGAGCAGGAGGAATAGTTCGAGATCATAAGGGAGACCTCATAATGGCCTTTGTGCAAGGACTGGGACAGGGCTCTAATAACTTGGCCGAGGCAACTGCGGTCCTTGTTGGTTTAAAATGGTCTTATAACAATGGTTATCATGCTAGAAAGTGACTCTAAATTAGTGACTGACATGATTAACGGCAAAAACAAACCACCATGGCACTTAGAAGAGATCATAAGGGAGATTAAATATTTGAATCATCTTCAACTATGCATTTTCCAACACTGTTACCAAGAAGTGAACCAAATAGCGGATGCTCTATCCAAATGGAGCCACACAGTTCTTGACGCAATTATCTACCAATCTAGCAACCTTCCAAGGATAGCTGCAGGTATCCTCATCAAGACGAAAGGTCAATAAATTTTCTTTATTCACTAAAACTTTCTTTACTCGTAACCTTTGCTCTCCACAACATATTACTAACTGTATCAATCTATGTTATAAGGCCTAAACTTATACATATATGTTGTTTGAATGCATGTCATTGGGCTGAACTTTCTTCTTTGCTATATGGGGAGTACATGAGTTTAGTTTCAGATTCAGATCTTGGCACAAGAAGAGTGCCTTTGGCTTCCATAGTTTCCTTCTATGTACCCGGTTTTTCGTTGTTTGGTGCAATTTTCTCGGAGGTCTTAGTTTTATGTCCCCCTCTTTTGTTTGTACTTATTTCTTTTATGTTATATAACAAGGTAGGGGTCTACGTCAAAACCCCCACCACCACGCCGTGGTGGTGAAAGGATGGTTTAACCAAAAAAAAAATAAAAAAACCTACAGAATTCAGTAACTTTCTTGCCTTACTTTTAAGATTTGGTCTAATTTTCTCATTACTCTTCATTGAGGCTGTAATCTGCTTCAAGTTAAAAGCCTCAGTAAAGAAATAATTTTTGTCTTATTCACTAAGTTGACCAGGATTCACTCAGCTAATCACGTTCCATTCCAGTTTGGGGGCTTGACAATTCTGTCAACCAGTCACAGATATTTTGGAAAGGGAGGAGAAATTTGGAGAGGGGAATTGAGTGAAGAGTAACGATTGCATCAAGTATGCGATTTGTTCAATAATTATGCTAAAAGAGCATCTAATGCCTTCATATTATGTGATTTGTTCAATAATTATGATGCCTTCATATTATGTGATTTGTTCAATAATTATGCTAAAAGAGCATCTAATGCCTTCATATTTGTGCACATCTATATTTCGAAATCTTCCAGCAAATAAACAGTTGGAAGGTATTGCATGACTAGCTCACAAACCTTCTTTTGCGGTTTGATAAGCCACCACCTAATGATGCTTTTCCAACTACTTGTCCTTCGCAAAACAAATGATTTTATTTTTAATTTGCTCTACTTTGGAAATAACAATAGCATTTGGATGGACCATGAACATCAAATTTTGTCGGGGAAACATATGTAATGTACCCAGTGTGTCATTCATTAGAGAAGCTTTGAATGGAAGTTTACTGTGCCAGATCTTGGTCAGCGTGAGATCGACGAGCCTCTAGATTTTCTAATACGAGTTTTCCAGGCATATTTACTAGGAGTTTCATGATCATATGAACCATAATTATGTTGAAAATTGAGTTTTTATTGAATTATTGTCGTGTGTTAGTCATATCGATAGTGCTAGAAAAAGATGTGATGATTAAATTTGTAGTATAGCCTATGTACTTTTTGTCTTTATAAGTCTCAAGTTTGTGCATTGTCTTTTTTTTTCTTTCTTGCAATTAGATTCCAAGTGGCATTTGAAAACAAGTGATTATGCTGACAAACTTTCCCCTTGATCTAGGAGAAAGAAAAACCAAGAATTTTTGTCAGTTTGAGAATACTAGATTTATGACAAAAAAAGTCACCAAACTAATTTTTCTTGTTATAAAATTATTCAATTTTCACTATTTTTTACAAAAAACAAAATTGTAAGGAAATTTTTTTAGGACTTAACAAAACTTCCACTCCAATAAACTACCCATGATCACACCTGGTGTACTAGGTTTAGTTGTTTAAGATTAAGAGGTTTATAATAGTTTTGAGTTACTCAACTATTAATCTCGAGCTTTTGGTTTGGATGCTAAGAATCTTAAACAAAACATTAATATACTTGGTACTGTTTGTCTAGATTGAACTAGAGTCCAATGCAAAGTAGCTTTAGGGATAGGAGGTTTGACAGAACTAATAGCTTTCCCCCCAATCATAATAAAGGGAATCATAATAGTACTTTCACTAATTCATGGCAGGCAACTTTTTCATTTTGTGGACTGGAATAGCCCTTTCGACCACCAAGGGATTAAATTTGGAGAAAAGGGAATTGAAAGGACGTGGGCAGTGGATGGGGTCGCTCCTTCTTTAATTAGAGATTTCAGGTTCGATTCCCTAGGTATAGAAAAATATTTCGTAGGGAGCACTTCACCGGAATGGGCCCTACGCAGGTCGAATCCGAATATAATCGAGCTCCAATGCTGATACCGAACATCGGGTGGAAAAATAGAAAAAGAATCGGAAAAGTGGAAGAAGAAGAAGAAGAGGAGGAGACTCATAAGTTGAAGAAAAGAGATTATGGAGTAAACTTATATGCACATGTTGCTAAGCACCTCCCTTCATTTGTGGTGCTACTCCTATTTTTAGGATTTAACTTAGGGTTTTTTCATGATTATCTGGACAAAATAAAATATTTATTCGTGTACTAGTTTACAAAATAAATAATATGTACGTATCTTTGTTTTTTGCCACAGGGACACCGCGTAATCGCGTAAATGTCCCTTTAACTTGTATTAATTATCCTTGATTTTTTTTTTTAATATTATCAGTATATTTTAACCAAGTGTAGATTCGACTTACTAATCAGTATTTAAACCCATATTCTAATATTTACATATAATTATCTTTAATTTAGGTGACTTAATAGTATAATTTTTATATTATCAATATAGGACGCTTACATTTTTTTTCAACCAATGAACATAAGAAATTTTTATGTGCCCGCTTTTCAATTTTCATTTGAGGTTTGGACTTTGGAATTGGGATGGGCGAGGGAGGGTAACAGCTATGTACTAATATTTATGTTAATTATGTACTAATATTTATCACAAAAATTAACAAGAAATAATTTTATATGTAAGCAATCAAACAAAATATCTATTATATCGTCAATGCATAGAATAAGCCCTAAATAGAAGTATTTAGTAGGACAAATATTTATCGGTACCGATTGATTATACTAAATCAATTCAATTTAGTTTATCATAGTCAAGTAACTTAATAATGAATAAAAGTAAGATTTAACTAATTAAAATTAAATAATAAAAATATTTAAAAAATATATACATTATTTAATTTGGCATGAACACTTTGTACGAATAGATTTTTACCTATGCTAGTACGAGGTCACAAATGGATTTTCAGGTTCAATCCAGTTATATATGATAAAAGTTGGACTATGGATACACAAGGCAACAATATAGTTGTAACTGATTTGACGTCAAGCAGAAAAACTACAGATAATCATCATAGATTTTGTTTGTACTGTGTGTGTGTGTTAGTCATACTTTATGACTATGATCAAATTAGCACAATTAATTGTTAGTGTCAACATTACTGTATATCGTGGAATCATTCTGATCAATCTTCACTTGTTCTCCTCAAAACGTCTCTTTGGTTCACATGATCTCAAGCCACTAGAACATAGATAATGTGAAAAGGAGGATAATACATAAGAAAAATTAGATGAAGGAAAAAGAAGAATAGCTTCTACTGATCACTTTCCGGTCCTCTCTTTGATAAATAGCTAATATTATTGATGTTCAAATTTAAGCGATATTTGTCATGAAGTTTTACTTGTGAATTGTCATGGAATTTTACCTATAAAATTTAAACCTTCATGACAGTGAATATATATTTTCAAGAGATAGTAGTTAAAAACATATTTGACATATTACCTTTTTTATGAGTTTCTTATAAGGTGATCGTGTTTTCTACCTGAACTATCACTAACTATTTATCAAAATACATCTAAAATATCAAGTGTTTGTGTTTCGTACCTGAACTATCACCAACTATTTGTCAAAACACACCTCAACTAGTATCTGATCGTACTGGAAACTCACAAAAAAGTGATACTTCAGGTATGTTTTTGACCATTTTTTTTCAATTGATTCCTTTAATTATCCGCGTGGAGTGTCATTTGACACGATTTTTAAATTAAAAAAAGAAAGTGTATACCACGCACCATCAGATGCTAGCCTAGGTGTGTTTTGATTAAAAAAAAATTGGTGATAGTTCAGGTAGAAAATACAAATAACAAATAGTTCGGTTAGAAAACTCATAGAAAATGATAGTTCAAGCACGTTTTTTATCCTTATACCTATTTTAAATTATAAAAATTGAGAAAAGGAAAAAATGATTCGGAGAAAAAACTACAGACTGTTCTTACGTAAACAGCTTGAAATGAGGAATAATTTGTACGTATTATGATGTGGACACTGGATACCCTTTTTTTTAATAGTTTTTTCTGTTTGCTTTATGCAAAAAATTTCCGTTGTGGGCAGGCAGGCAGCTATCACAGGTATTTTGTAACTGAAGTCATCAACACGTGCGCACTTGCACCATATTTGGTATGACAATTTGTAACATTTTTGTCATGGAATAAGACGATTAATTAAGATCGTATAATATCAATTATTTTTAAAAAAATCTTAAAATAAAAAGAGTGTTACAAGCATTACGTGGAAGTTATCATTCCATTTTGTCAAAACTGCTGTAGGAGATTCTTTTACTTAAACTCAAACAAGGAAAATTCAGGAATAATTGCTTCGATGTATGGGCCATGGATGCCTAATCATGGAAGACAACCTAGTACCCTTTGGATATTTCTCTCATCTTCAATTTTTAGGTTATCATTTAAATTTTATTCTTATTTTTAAAAGTTGTGCAATCATAATATTTGGGATTGACAATCATTAGACTGCTTGTCAATGTCTACAAATTTTAGACCATAATCTTATGTTTTCTCATAAGATTTTTAGTTTTTTCAAAAAAAAATTTTAAATCGTAATCTAAATGGCTCATAAGTTGCAAGAGAAATAAAAAGTGGGTTATTTAGTAAATAGTTGTTCCATAAAGGGACAACCGGCGAAATTTTGTAGACGAATCTCCACCCTTATTCAAAGGTCTTAAGCCCTGAAAAATGAAGAAACCTCTGGTTAGGAGCGATTTCCTTTAATGGATTCACCTGACATAAATTTAAAGTAATCGGACTAATTAATGACTATCCAACCATAGAGTTACAAAAAGTGTCATTTTTTTTCCTAGGACTAGGAACTTCTATTTTTTAATCTCGGTTCAATCTCAAGTCGCCGTCTGACAATCTTCCAATATTGTGACTCTATTTCAGTAAACTCGACTCTCTAGCCAATTTGGTCATATATGAAAAATGAAAAATACACCTCTTATATAAGAAATTTCTATTGATATTGTTAAATTGTATGTGCGAATTTTTTTAAAGCCCTAAGAAAATTTTTACAGGCAATTTTCAAATTGAATGCCTAGTCATGCCACTTTAGCATGACTCACAGAGACAGTAGTGTTGCTGTTTTATGTTTTATTTCATTCTTTTTCCTGTTCACATTTTTACCATGTTTTCCAATCTCTGTTTTACCTTCTATTTTTCCTTGCCTTAATTTGTACTATTTGGGCTCCACCATATTTTCAAGTGGAGCACCAACAAATTAAAGCTACTTTACACTTACACCGATATGGTTAATTAATACGATTATGATATTCTGTCAGTTATGATTTAGCTCTATAATCATATTGTATTAGGAAATACTATTGTGCTTTTATTAAAGCAATAATCATATCGTGCCAAAATAAATACTATTTCGCGCTTATTAAATGGGTTATGCAATCCATCAACTGTGATATGACTCAGCAACAGTATAATACTAGAGAATATTGATGCTTTTCTTTTAAACTAGCGGCATGAACCAACAACATCGATTTTGTAATATCCCTTGCTCATAGATTATTGTGGTGGCACGGCATAAGCATATTTTATATGTTCGTGTGATACAACCTTGGGAAAGTAGACTAAGCATCTCAATTAGTGACTTTTAGCAGTTTAATTTATAAGTTAATTAGTTGGAGACTAATCCAATTTCAAAAGCTCGTATATTTCGTTAAGTGGTTATTCACTATTGAATGTATCTTTGTTTATGGAGCTAATGGCGGTTTCACTCCTCTCTCTCTCTCTTTTTTTTTTTTTTTTTTTTTTCCTCTTTTATTCTTTGCACTTACAAGAAAAAAAGTAGTGCGAAGATAATGTTATTAGACATTTTCATGTGGTATTCCAGTTTGTTGTACGGGGAATGTCGGAAAATAATGGAGCTAAATTCTAAATTCTAGACATTAAAAAGAGAAAGAAAAAGAAAAGAAACAAACTAACATTTCATTTTACGAGGAGGGCGGGGGGGGGGGGGGGGGGTTGAGGGGTGATTTTGAATTCAATAACGTGAAGAAATTTTCATAATTAAAGAGTTTACTTTAGCTAGTAGCTAGTTAGGTTAAATTTTCTTATAATGCTCATAGTTCTGACATAACATATACAACAACATCCCCATATGCCGATGCTCAATTTCTTTTATTGATAAAGAGGTCTATGGCCAAGAAAATTTGAGATTGATTCTCACTCTTCGTCATTAAAAAAGAGTAGCAAGATAATTGAACAAGGGAGTAAATCGAAGTTCAGTGTCAGATTTAGCATATATAACAATGACAGACATGGTGATGCTCAATTTTTTTTAATTGATAACGAGGTCTCTATTCACGGGCAAAAAGGTTTGAAATTGATCCTCGCTCTACTTCAGTAAAAAGAGGTAGCTAGATAATTGAAAGTGATGGATTGAATAGGAATTCGATATCAGAGTTAGTACATGTAACAATGTCCTGACATGAAGATGCTCAATTTTATTGATAATGATGTCAAATATGACAAAAGATTCAAGCTTGATTGACTCTCGCTATCATTACAAAGAGGTAGATAATTGAAAAGATAAAATAGATCGAAGTTCGATATCATATGTAACAGAGTTCCCACAAGGAAATGCTCAATTTTACTGATAAAGAGATCTAAAAATATGGACAAAAAAGATTTGAGCTTGATCTGCGCTGTCCATCATTAAAAAGAGGAAGATTATTGAAAGGATGGAATAGAACAAAGTTTGATATCTGACTTGACATATATATTAGTGTCCCATATGAAGATACTCAAGTTTCTTTACCGATTAAGTGGTCTGAATCTATAGGCAAAAGATTTGAGATTGATTCTGCTCTTCATCATTAATAAGAGGTAGCTAGCTAGTTAATTGAAAAAGATGGAATTCACCGAAGTCCGATATTGAATTTAGCATACCTAACAGCGCCCCTCATGGAGATGCTCAAATTGATAAAAAGGTCCAAATTCAAGATGAAAAAGATTTGAGATTGATTCTCGCTCTCTATCATTAAAAAGAGGTAGGTAATTGAAAAAGATAGTGTAGACCAAAGTTCGATATCAAATGTATCATATAACAACATCTTGACATGGAGATGCTCTGTTTTTCATTTGATAAAGAAGTCTGAAACCATAGACAAAAAGATTCGAGATTGATTCTCGGCTCTCCGTCATTAAAAAAAGGTAGCTAAATAATTGAAAAGAATGGAGTAGACAGAAGTTTAACATCAGATCTAGTATATATAATAGCGTCCTAACATGGAGATGCTCAATATATTTTTATTGATCATATAAAGAGGTCCGAATAAATAGACAAATTTATTTTAGCTTGATTTGCGCTCTCTATTATCAAAAAGAGATAGATAATTGAAAAGGAGGGAGCTAGCCGAATTAGGGATTCCTCTAAATTCGTCTTAAGACAGAAACTATGGGCTTTAGTTGCTCCACTTTAATACAGATATCTATGTTAATTGAATAAGTACAAAAGAGAAATATTAATTAACGACACTTCGGGAGTTATTCAATTTTACCTTTTTTTTCCCTCCTTCCCTTTTCTCTATAGTTTATATATTCGTATTAGAAAATATGAAAGTTCCAATTGAAGCATGCTGTTAGGACTTAGGGAAATGTAGTTTACTAGTAATATTTTGTACTAGTCTGGAACAAAATCTACAAGTACAATATTCGTGGACTATTTTGTCTCTATGAATTCCTTGGACTAATTAAACTGTTTTAAGAGATTAATATATGTTATCACATCAGATACACGCTTAAGATCCATATGGAGAACTAATTAATCGCCATGTTGGATTTTACGAGGTTTGAACTTTCTGGATTGTTTAGTATGTCAAAAACGTAAGAAGTACTTGTAATATCTCTCATTAAAAGGCACAATCGTTTGATTTGTGTGAGCTAGACGTTAGATTTGAAACTATGCAAGTGTACTCTCTTAATGGTATACTCCACATATTAAAGGGTTAAATTTCACATGAGCTCTGTTATTAAATCAAGAATTATTGATTATTTATCAATGAAATAACTCTTTTAAAGGATATTGGTTCCCCTTCCCCTATCGAGTGCTTTACTCCTCAAGTTCCCCTTTAGATTTGGGACACGTTTCATTTAATTCATTGTGTGGCTCGGATTCCTTCTTCCAGTTACTGGCTCTAAACACACCCCTAATCAATTATTAGTTGAGAAAGCATCAACTGAAATTTCAAAGATATTGTGGTGTTTTTAAACTTAAAAATTATAGATATTTCAATAATAATTAAAATAACAACAACAATATTTAGTCCGATGTGTCACTATTGGTTGGATACCTTAATAAGGATTCAAAAAATACTGCACATTTAAGTAGGACAGACATTAAACGCCTGCGTTAAGTTGAAGTTTTTAATGTTTGAAAAGTTTCACATCTGACTTAGCATATATAACCGTGTTTCAATATAAAAATGTTTCATTTTTTTTTATAATAATAAAGAGGTCTGAATGTATGGACAAAAAGATTTGAGCTTGATTCGCGCTCTCCATCATTAAAAAGAGAGAGATAATAAAAAAGGATGGAACAACCCAAACTTTGATATCTTATTTATCATATATAACAATATCCTGATATGTTTTTTATTTATTGATAAAGAGGTACGAATCTATAATCAGAAAGATTTGAGCTTGATTGTTGCTTTCCATCGTTAAAAAGATGTAACTAGATATTTGAGAAAGATGGAATAAACTGAACGACCTAACATCTATAAGAGCGTTGCAAATTGGAGATGCTCATTATCACAATTATTGATAAAGGGATCCAAATCTGTGGACACAAAATTTGAAGTTAACTTTCTGCAAAAGTAAAAAGAGGTAGATAATTGAAAAGGACGAATTCGACCAAAGTTCGAAATTTGACTTAGCATACATAGTGATCTGACATGCATGAAGATGCTCAATTGTATTGATAAAGAGATCCAAATCTATGAACAAAAGATTTGAGCTTGATTCGCGCTCTCCATCATTAAAAGAGATAGAGTAGACAGGAATTTAATATCTGACTTAGCTTATATAACAACATCCTGACATGAAGAATTTTCTTTATTGATAAAAAGATCTGAATCAATGGACAAAAAGATTTGATTTTGATTCTCGCTCTCCATCATTAAAAAGAGATAGCTAGATAATTGAAAGGATGAAGTAAATCGAAGGACCTAAATATCATAGCATCATAATATTGAAATGCTCCTTTTTTTTTTTCTTTATTGATAAAAAGGCCCGAATCTATGACAAAAACTCTTGAGATTGATTCTCGCGATCCATTAGTAACAAAAGTAAATAATTGAAAAGGATGGAGTAACCGAACTAGTGCTTCTTTTTAATTCAGTCTTAAAGTTGTTTAGGACATAATAAACTATGGCATCTCCACTTTAATACATATATCTATGTTAATAAAACAAGAGTAAGCACACAAAGAAACATTAAATAAGAAAAATTTGGACAAGTGAGGGATGGCTAAGTGGTTAAGCACCTCCACCCACGACCGGTAGGTCCTGGGTTCGAGTCACGCTGGAGGGAAAGTGTGTGAAAACACTATAAATCCTCCTAAATGGGGTGGGAATAAAAGAAAAAAAAAAATTGGGAGTGGCGTCGTCAAGACCGAATCAAACACTTGGCTTGCAGGATATCATATTTGTTTCAATAGTTGATTAGTGCAATTACATGTATATAAACATGAATTACATCGAAGAATCACAATCTATAAATCGTACGTTATCACAAAGTTGTTCCAACACTTTTGGCAGAAGAAATCTTCACATGAATTTTCTGAGGAACTTTGCAAGAATTGGAGAAGGAAATAGGAGAAGTTTTTTAGTCCGTTGTTGGGAGAAAAAGCCAAGAGTTCTCCCTCTTATTTTGACACTGGTTCAAGAGGAGTCCTAACCTTGTGTCTTTTTATCCTTTTTATTTAAATTGAATATATTACAAAAATATATTTATTTATTATTTATATGAATCTGGGTTTGACCCACATGGGTGATCCGAATCTAATTCCTTCAAGACCAACTAAAAATTAGTAGGCAGAGTTAGAATTTAAAGCTTATTTTGTTTTTAAAGTTATTGAGTTCAAAATTAATAATTTATACATATTTAATAAATTTTCAAGAGAAATACAAAATTTGGAATAAAGCTACTTCTATTAGATTTGACCAAATTCATAAATGACACGCAAGCTCTGCCCCTCAGAATCACCATTACTCTATAAATTGAGACAAAATTTTGAGATAATCAATATATAGTATATGGTATTCCAATCCAGGGACTAATTTATCCCGGGACTCGTTTGGTTGCTAGTCAAAATAGTCCCGGGATTACAATCCCGGGACTAATTTATCCCATCAGTTGGTATTATTTTATACCATCTGAAAGATGGTATAAAATAATCCCAGTATAAGTGGGTTAAGAAGGTATAAGTTGAGTTATTCCAGCACTAATTTTTATACCACGTTTGGTACAAGGTATAAAATAATCCCGGGATAAATCTATACCTTATACCAAACGTGGTATAAAAATTAGTACTGGCATAACCCATTTTATACCTCAAACCAAACGACCACTTAAGAGTATTATATGTTCTTATTCTTTCTGTTGACATGTGTCATTCTATCGTTTATCTTTTTGTGAATATTAACACTGAGTAAGGCTTCTATTTGAATGCCTTTTATTAGTTCTGGATTTAATTATGGAATTGTCCTTTATTATATTTTAAACTCTCTTTTCAATTTACATTTCATCCTTTTCGATATTGCTCCATTCGTCTCAAGATTATTCACCGATATATTTTTTAGTAATAGGTGTAAATTCCTTAAGATGAATAGGGTATCACATTGTTTTGTAACCGCTAGATTATTTAGGTTTGAATCTTAAAATTAAAAAGCAAACGAAATAAAGGAGACAACTCTGTTTTGGACAGTACTTTCTGTGGTCTATCTAACAAAAGTAATTTCTAATTTGTCTGGCTATCTAGTCTGATATATGGTAGTTTATAATTCCATGAAAAGATATTGGAGATTGATCAATTCAAGTTTCAGGAACAATCCATGAAGTTTGAACAGATAGTAGTTGTTCTTGGAGTTTTTCTGTGTTCTAGCTAGGAATATTTTTGTTCTGTTCAGATTTTAGTTTTGCATTAAAAGGTGGATATATTTCTCAATTATATTTGAAACAATGATTATAAAGCATCCAGAAACTGGTCATCACACCTAATTTTTACGGAAAACTCAAATGAGCCAACACTAAGTACTCTTGTTACAGAGATTAGGACTTCAAGTAATTTGAGTACAATTAAAGTGTATGACTACTAACTTTTGAGAGCCTTCAATCTCCAGCTTCTAGTACTGATTTATTCCAAATACAATTTTGATGTTTATAGTTCAAAGATTAGTGTAGATTCATAATCCTTGTCAGCATTGATTGGAGCCTATATTGGTGAGATTGCAGCCATCTTTCGATTTATTAGCACACATGGCATTTTGCAGTACTGACCTCACCATATTGATTCCTTCTAATCATTCAAAAAGTTACCCAATTACAAAATTTAATTGGTCCGATTAAAAGTTATTTTTTCTATTAATGTTGTGATTAAAATGCTAGGTGTATTGTAACCTTTTCAGCTAACACATTCCTATATGGAAAATGGAAGTTCTAATGAAGCATGCTGTCAGAAGTACATATTCTTGGACTTTCCCTCTCTGAGTTCCTTGAGTATGAGTTGTTTAGAGCAGTATTCTACAATTCCTATTAGATCACATTAATATTTTTTTGAAGAGATTGATACATGTTTATGCAATAAGATCTCATACTACATATAAAAGTTATATGTGACATTTACGATGTTTGTATCTTTTGAATTGTCTTAGTTCTTTTAAAATGTAAAAGTAACTCTTAAAATCTCTCATTGAAAGGTAGAATGATTTGATTTGTGCATATGTAAAAAAGACTCATGAAATCTCATATTAAAAGGTTCATTTGTTTGACATATGTGCATCAGACGTTAAGAATCTCTTACTAAAAGATACAATCATTTGATCTGTGTGCACCAGACGTAAAAAAGATTCATAAAATCTCTCATTAAAAGATACAATTATTTAATCTGTATGCACCATAAGTAAAAAAAAAGTTCATGAAATCTCTCCTAAGATCGGTTCTCCCTCACTAGATTGGTTCTTCCTCACTCCTTTATCAAAATAACAAGTAACTACAACAAAGAGAAACGAGAGAGGAAGAAGAAAAATTAAATAGGTCGGTAAACAAATACTAGAAAAGTAGTTAGTCCAAAACCAAAATGTTGTCAAATCAAGATTCAAGATTATATCATAAATCTTCAAGCTATAAACCAAAATGTTCCATATATATCTGATTATTTCCTGAGGAATTGTAGAGAATGTAGATCCTACAAATGAATGATTAATTCTTTCAATTGAATACTCTAATTAGAGCCTTACACCTAGAGATATAAGACTCAAACACCATTTGGTTTTCTTCATCTTCTTTCTTTTTAACTTTGGAGTTGAATTACGACCACAATAAATTCCTTTAGCATTTCAAGTATTTGATTCGAAGTCGGGATATCTATAACATGTCACCAACAATGCGTTTGGCATTATAGTAGCTCGATAGCAGAATCACTGAGAAAATCGAGTCATGAATGACTTGCCTTGACAATCGTTTTGTAAGTAGCACTTTAATAGTCAGACAACACAACACAAAGTCGAAATGCATCCCTCTTTTTACAATTAACTAATTAACAGTTCACGTACCTACCAAGCAATGGTAGGTTGCACTATAACAGCCAGTTCAAAGAAATGAAAGTAATTAAGACGGAAAACTTCCTTTTTTTTTGACTTCTAAAGTAAACAAAAACATTATGAAATTAAGCAATGCAGTAACTAATTAAGTACATGAAATCACAATCCAGATGAAGCACCTCATAAAATCTTTTGACCACAGCTACTGAATTCTTCTGCCAAATTCGTAACTAGAACTCTAGCACCAATCCCCGATATAGACAACTTATTTCATTCATTGTGGCTGTTTTCTTTGAGGAAAAGAGAAGTCATCAATTGCTGATGCAGCATCATCAAGATTCTCATCTTCGAAATTTTGGGTGCAGACTTTATTAGAAATTATTTTTTCTGCTCCACATAATTTGTGTGTGAATCTTGATAATGCTGCAGCTGCAACTAACAACTGTACATATATGTCAATCACTGCACCATCGATAAGAATTTACGGAAGTCAAAAGATTTAAACAAAAAAGAAGTGAAAGTGTGAGATCTTTTATATAACAAAGAGGTACAGTCCGGTGGATGGAGGCAAACTGAACCCAATATTTTCGACATGAAACATAGATGTACATATGAAAAATACTATATTTTCAATAAAAAAAAATTGAACCTACTATTTCAAAAGTATAATGAACTATGAGTTGAGAGTCTAAAATTGATCACACCAAGTTTAAATTCTGAATTCGTATCTACCGGTGAAGATGGGATTAAAGCATATGAAGGGTTGACAAAAACAAAATGAAGAAACCATCAAATATTTCACTAAGAATTTTCATCTAAAAAAATTGAGGAGAAGGGATATAAATAGATCAGGAAAAATAAATTGAACGGGTTTTGAAGAATCAAGATTGAGTTAAAAATGAATTGATTCAATATATAATCAAGAAAAAGAGGGACAGTGAAAAGAAAACCTAATAAAGGAAATACCAAGATGTTGTTAAGTCAATAAAATCTTTTGAAAAGAAGCTTGAAACCCTATTTTACCATCACCGCAAATTATCAAAATCTTTGGGATGTCAAACAAGAAAGAAATCAAATTCTTCAATAGAAAAAAAAAAAACTTAAGGTAAAAAATTAATAGATGCATATTATATATACAATGTGAGCAGAACAAAGTTAAAGAAAATTAGGGTTTTCGAGAGAAGCAAAACCCAGTACTGAGAAAAGGTGGGAGAAGAAGAGAGGCTGAGGATGATTATATACACACACAAAAAATTACAACCCCCCTCCCCCGGCACACACACCCCCCCAAGCTAGATTTTTTTTTAAAAAAAATATTAATCAGTGAAATAATATTTCCTAGTAGAAGATTACATCTCCCTCCATTTCATTTCGTGGTTAAAAACTTATACATCTGTCAAGTCTTTTACACATCATGTTAATTTATCCTGATTAAGTGATAATAAGATGAAAATGTGTATTAATCAATTATGGTTTAAAGACATGAGTCATGTATTTATTGGATAAGCGTAAATATCCAATGCTAGGGTAAGTATTTATTCATTTTATGTATCTAAATTTGACTAGGCAAGAAATTTAAGAGGGTTAAAAAAAAAAACTTTTAATTCTTGTGATCTTAAATTAAATAGGAGCATTACACTAATTTCTTTGAATTTTGTAACCTCAAACATATCATGTCATTCTTATAAACAGTGTTATTAAAGATAAAATAGGTATGTTGAAATTAATAACAATGGAGAACTCTAGATTTACGGCTAAATGTTATCCCCATTGTTTCCTACTTTACCAATTTAAAACTTGTTCTATTTGCTTTTTTCTTTTCTTTTGTTGAACAATATTGAAATTAATAAAATAGTCACTGGGTCCACCCAGTGACCTTTCTTTTATTTTATTTTTAAAAAAAAACTTATTAGATATAAAAACATATTCTCCCTGAAACTGATTTAAAAAAAAAAAAAAAAGTAAACTACATAAATTAAAATAGAGAGAGTAATGATTTTTCAGGTTATATCTAGTTATGATGAGTAGTAGCTGGACTAAGAAAACACAAGGCAACAATCTTGATTTGATGTCATTACCAGAAGCAGATATCAGAGAGATGATCTTCATATACATATTAATTAGTCTTATTAACTTTATTGCTAATCAACAAATTGTCATGATTTCTGGTGTCATCCTTCATCTTGATCACTTGTTTAGTTTGCCACGGAACGTATCACATTTCACATCACATTGACGACTTGACGTATAGGCAAATTAGGATCTGAATCTATTTTGCTTCTTTCATTATATTTTTTAAAAGTTTGAAACTTGTTTTAGACTTTTTTGAGCGTTAATTCATTTTACAGGCCTTTATAAATTTACTAGTAAATTTATCCGCATTTCGTGCCGTCAATTAAAAAAAATCAAAATATGAAAACAATATATTAAATTTTCTAATTAAAAAGATCAATCTTTACTCATAGATCAATTTTTTCTTTCTCATCAAAATAAAGTTCCTCTTTTCCACATCAATCCATGAAGTATCTGATCTCATAATAGAATGTGATTGCGCAGTCTAAAAAATCATAAGTAAATTTATAAAAAGATCAAATAACTAATAACATATTTAGATAATATCCCTCTTTTTTATGAGAAAGTTTTTTTTTTTTTTTTTTTTTTTTTTTTGATAACATACGTTTAGGTAATGTTTTATAAATTACGTTAGGGTTAAGTCACAAATTTGATTTATTTCATGTAGACAATTATATATTTCGATATATCATATATATGTATATATATATATATATATATATATATATAATGAAGGTTACTTAAACTTTCATCTAATTAAGAAAGATTCAAGAAATATTTCAAAAGTTGAAAACTTAAAAGTTTAAAATACTAATTACAATTTTTTAAAATTATTATTAGTCTTATATTTAGAATATAAATGTTAATAGAAATGAAATGCGATTTTTTGATTACCAAAAAAAATTTTATTAGGAAGATCACCCCTCTTGTTCTTGCAACACTAATTTTTAAACTTTTGTGTTGAAACCTAGTTTTGAAAGGGTACATACATTGTATTTGAAATGAAAAGGGTCAAATTTGCCCTTGTACTCTCAAAAAAGCTATATTTGTGCTTTGTTATACTTTTTCAACATATTCGCTTTGTCATCCAACTCTCAAGCTTGTGGCCTAAAAAAAAAAAATATTAATCAACAACATGAAATATGATGCAAAAATTCAATCTCCATCAAAGGAATATGAACCGATTCTTTTTCTTTAAATTAAGTATATACCAATTTTTTAGATCATTAAACTTTTAAGAAAATTAAAAACAGATAAATTAACTTCTAAACAACACCATTTATAGCTTTTCAAAAAAGCGCCAAGAAACATACCTAAAAAAACAAAATAAAAAGGATAAAAGAATCGAGTACACAAGGATAGCTCCTTAAATTATTTTAGAAGATTAAAAGAAATTTGACAAATAAACGAACAAAGCCAAAAGTAAAAAGATACACACAATTAGGGTGTCAAATGAGCTGGTTGAGCTGAAATTGGCTCAATCAAAATGGGCTGAAATAATAAATGGGTTGGGCTAACATTAACCCAAAAGTTACTTGGGCTGAAATGGGTTGGGTCTTGACACGCCCAACTTGACCCAATTATTTTGAAGGGTCTATTTTCTTGAAAAAACATTTTTCGTGGAAAATATTTTCTAGAAAAATATTTTTTCGCGGATTTTTCATGGAAAATAATTTTTGAAAATATATTCGAGATAACCATTTTTCGTGAAAAATATTTTCCTTCATATCAAACATACCAAAAACTTATAAGATACATGATATAAGAAAAGTGCAGAGATAGAAAAAAAAAAGAATAAAGTAAATCTCAAGCAATAAACTCAAATTTAGATATATCTTAAAAAAGGGCCTGAATTGGACTAGCTAAATTGGTGATCACTTTAAAATGAGTTATGCTGGGTTGGGCTAAAACCAGTCCAATACAAAATTCTCTTGAGCCAACCTATAAAATTTTAGGCAAATTGGGCAGGTCATCATCTTTTAGGCCATATTTGACACCGCTACACACAATGGTTGAAAACAAAAGAGTGAGAATATTGGGGTTTTAGACAAAAGAACCTTCTTGTAAATCAAAAGAGTTACAGGTAAGAAAGTGTTGAACTTTTTAATCATTCATTTGAATTTAGCAACACACATGGAACTTACATGATTATTGATATTTGAATTTGTGTATCAGTTCTTCGACGATTACCCATATCATAGACAAATTAGTATTGTTAATCGAAAAACACCTTAATATGTAACATATGACAAAAAATACAAAAATATAAGTACAAATAAATTCACCTTGAGAGTTTCTAACGTAATATGCATCTTCAATTCTAGCCAACCCCAACCTGATCAAACTAATAGATAGATAATGTCGTCATAAAATAATAAACAAATACAATTAATTATCATCCACTCATAAATTCGAATATAGTCTCCTGAAAAAATAAAGATTCATGTCCTTGATCTTCATTTGTTCTTCAATTGCAAGATTTTCACTTTGTTCATCATTAAACTACCAGCCATATAGATCCACATCTTCAACTTCATTATTCACATCATTATTATTCATCTGAACTCATAACTTTTGACACGATACATGAATATGAGATTTTAATCCATATTTGAATTGTACAATGAGTACAATATTAAAAGTATTGAATCTTGAATCCGCTTCTAATGCTAAAGGACTCCTGAAAACGTATTAATCAGCAAATTCTACTTGATATTGGGGAGATTTTCATGGTGCATTGGTGCTGCTACTGATGCGATGGAATAACACATTTATTTGGATAGTAGGTACATGTGTCCAAATTACCTGAATGGTAAGTAGAATATAAAGCGATTCTTTATTTTCCATTAAAATGGAGTGTGAATACTGAAAGGATGTATCCTTTCCAATCCATACATATAGAATGTGTAAGGTTATAACTTATACGGTCAAGTAAGAGCCTTTCATAATTGGCTCCCTAAGAAGTCTCACGTCTCCAACCAAAAAAAAAAAAAAAAAAAAAAACTGCTCAGACGTGGGGAGACTAAGCTATTTTGGTTGTACTTATGAGTTTAATACACATTGATCACATTAACATAATTAAAAGAGTTAAAGGAGTGACTTTTAATCCCTTTTAAAATGCCACATAATTGAGGGGGAAAAATAGAAAAAGGTCAAAAAAATGAAAAAAAAGATAAATGGATTTCTTAGCCAGAGAGAGGTGTCACCTAACTTTATCTATGCCCTGCTTTATTATATATATGGAATTTTAGTTTTACGGTTTTCTTACAAGAGTTTTTGTTTGTATGATCTGAAAATAAAACATACAAAAAAATCCTCGGTTTTAACACATTTGACCCTTCGGCAAAATTTATTCAATATGCTAGCCAAAGATGACCCTAATTAGTGGCAGTAGGGGTGTACATGGACCGGGTTGGTTCGGGTTTTTTAAAGACCAAACCAAACCAATTGCATCGGGTTTTTAAATCTATAAACCAAACCAAACCAACAAAAGTCGGGTTTTTCAACCTCGGGTTTTTTCGGGTTGCTCGGGTTTTTCGGGTTTTTTCCGGTAAAGTCTTCATACAAAATATATAACTTATACTTCAAATATTTCTTTAGTCCTAGTAAGATACACCGATCTAAGTAAGATATTTATTAAGAAAATAACACAAAACATGATGAGAGATGGCATTGTACTAAAATATTCAACGAAAAAAATTAATGAAATTGCATAAAATAAAATTATCATAATCTAAAAGTACTAAGTCATGCTACAATAAATACAACTAATTTATAAGGCATGTAAAAAATGATCATAATCTAAAAGTACTAAGTCCTGCTAAAATAAGTACGGCTACTAAGTATTAATTACATGACTAAATATTAAAGAAAAAAATAAAATAAAGTTATGTATTTTCACTTTCTAAACTAATATAAAACTAAAGAATAGATATCAAAATTATTGTCATTTCAGTGTTAGATATGAATTTCTTTTGTTAGCATTAGTATTGATTTGATTTTTGTTGAGTTTTATTTGAGTTACTAATATCATTGGGCTATAAAACTTATTAAATCATTCAAAAGTCTAATTCCAAGCTTGAAATAATATGTTAAAAGACAAAAAATTATGAAAAAGTTAAAGAAACATTTATAAATTACATTATAAATAAATATTTCTATGTATAAAATGTGTTTGAAATTTTATAAATGTAATGTCGGGTTGGTTTGATTCGGTTTGACTTTTTTTAGTTAAAACCAAACCAAACCAAACCAATAGTGTTCGGGTTTTTCTTTTTAAAACCAAACCATTAGTCGGGTTTTTTTCTCGGTTTGGTGCGGTTTGTCGGTTTGCTTTGTACACCCCTAAGTGGCAGTTTAGTCATGTTGAATACATAATTTAGCTATGGAAGTAGATAAATTAGGAACCACTTTTGCTAGATATTTAGGAATAACTGTAATTTTTCCTTGAACAAACTGGTATTTGTACTGCTTGTGATACCCATTTAATTTGTAATGATGCACAAATATATACTGCCACTAATCGTGGCAGACAACCAAGGACACTTGGATAATTCTGTCCTCCTCAATCTTTCTTTTCCTTCTTACTCGCACTGATTATTCTTTGTTTATTTTCAACTGAGATTTGGTGTTATAGTCTGTTACAAACGTTATTTAAATATATGACCTTTTTATAGAAGATAATCCGTAAAAATAAGACAAATGATATTTGTAATTATTAGCTAAAATTATAGAAATGGAAGCATGATATAATCTTAGTACAAGTGTACAACCAAGAAACGGGAGAAGGCAAAATTTAGAAGGACTATTCATCAAATAAATTCATTAATACAAAAGAGAGAAAAGGATTCAATAAAGGATAAAGCTAGCTAGACACATATTAGGTAACCCACTTAAATATTTTTTATATTGATTTATATGATACTATCGACATTGAAATTTTAATTGAGTTAATCCATACAAAAGTTGGATTAAATTCTAAGTTATAGACATGCTGACCAAGTCAAATTTTGGTTAATAAAGTCGGGTTAATTGTTGTGAAATTTACATAAATAGTTACATGACGAGAATGAATTTCAAATTGCATTTGGGTCAGTTCATCAAAGTTGACAAGAGAAGCCCAATCCATGTTCTTCAAGTCTAAGGTCCGCTAGAATTACTTAGAGATCAAAATACCCCCAAGCTCTAGCTCACACCTATATAAAGGGGTCATATATCCCATTTTAAAGATATCTTGAAAGTTACATAACATTTTAACTGGAGGCAAAGGAGAGCAGCGACATCTACATAAGTCTTCTCCAAAGGTCTTCAACAAGACGGAGAGTTCAAGAGACGTTTTCCCTCAAGTACAATCCACAGTGCTGCTCAAAGTTCTTCTAAGATTCAACACATCAACATAAGTCCATCCTTCATTCGAGAAAGACGCTACATTGGCCCTCGAATCAAGGCAAACAACACGGAGATTAGAATTAAGGGATACATCCAAAGTTGTACTCACAAATTAATCAATAAAAAATAATTTTTTCTCATTTTTTTTTTTACGATTGTAGTTATTTATTTTCTGCTAGCAAAATTTATCGTGAACAGATACTCTCTTAAAATAAGACATTTTTGAATATAACATATTTAGCTTTCAAAAGTTTAGTTTAAATTAATTTTTCACTACTACATTAATATTTTTTCAGTACCACTCATCTAATATGTTTTTTTTTTTTTTTTTTAAAAAGAGTCAGATAATAAGTTAAATCAACATATCCCATCTAATTAATCATAGCCGTATAAAATGGTGTATGAAATACCAAAATCGAGATGTACACACTATTCATATTTTTTATTTTCACCAATTTGCATGAATCATAAAAACTTGAAATCGTGAATTAATTTTGGCTAAAATCTAGTGAAATTATATGCAGTACTTAAATTGATAGCTAGACATATCGTCTCCATATGAAATAAGTGCTTCCTTTTTCTTTCTTTTGTAATTCAAACCCAGGATAACTAGGGCGATTTGCATATATAATCAGGATTGATTGGAAGAATCCTCAGCTAATAGAAAAAATTCTCCTTTATTTATCTAAAAATTAAAGTACAAAGGTATAATTACTATACTAAGAATCTCATGCTTATTCTCATCCTCACAAATAAAGATCTCAATCATAACGATATACACACAATTCTATTCTCCTGCATCTAGTAGCATAATAGCTACAATTAGTAGCTAAAAATATAAATTAGAATATTCTACACTTCATCTTTTTATGACTTTTTTTCTTTTTCTTTTTCCAACGATCAGTATCCGATACTTATTTATAGTCCAATTAGTGTGGATTTTCCCTTCCTCCTGAAAGTCCCATATTAAGTGTAAAGTGTTACCTAGGCTAGCAAAATCAGTTCCATTTCAAAGTTTAAACATGAAACCTTTAATTATATATTGATGGAGGATACTTATCACTCCATCATTATTTAACTATCTCATGACTAATGCAATGCAAAGATCAATTTTCTGACAAGAAGTATTGCTCAAATAGTCGGCACTTCCACCTGCAACCACAGGATTGTGAGTTCCAGTCACCAAAGAAGCAATAGCTCCAACAAAGGGGAATCAAAGAAGGCTAGTGGATTAAAAAAAAAAAACAATTCTCTAAAACTGGCACAAGTGTTTCTCTTGCACAAAAGAGATTACTTATTAATAAAGGCCATGCAGATTTGGTTACTCAAGAAAAAGATGAAAAACATCGGTAATTCCTTAAATTTGTGAATATTCTCAAACGTCCATTACGTAGATAAGTTTACCATTTGAAATATGTCAACACCTTTAATTATATACATCAACTTTAATTGGAACAAGCTTGAGATTTTGCATCTCAATCTTATTAAACGTAAAAAAAAAAAACTTTAAAATAAAATAAAGTATTTTGTAACTAAGTCTTATTTGTTTTTTTCATCCTCTGTGTGTAGTACCCGCATTGGTGCCCAATTAAATCCGGATTCGTGTCAAGAAGCCCCACGTTGGAGGTAAAACATTCCTTAGCAAACACAAATCCGTACTTAGTAGGGCTCGAACCTGAGACCTCTGGTTAAGGATGAAGGTGTAATTACCACTTCATCACAACCCTTAATGGTATTTTGTAACTGAAGTCATCGAGACGCACTCACACCATATTTGGTATGAGAGTTTATACATTTTTGTCATGGAAAAATATGATTAATGATTAAGAGAATGATGTCAATTTACTTTTTTTCTTTTAGTTCTAAAATAAAAAACTTGTCGTAAGTATTACATAGAATTTATTATTCCCATTAATAAAACTCAAACAAGGACAATTCAGGAATAATTGCTTGGATGTATGGGCCATGCATGGATGCCTTAAGGAAGACAACAACTACCCTTTGGATATTTTTCTCATGTTCAATTTTTCTTGATCACTAAATAGTATATACAATGGGATAACTGGATGAATTTTCACCTTTAATCAGAAGTTTCAAGTAATAACAAATTCATAATCTATAAATTAGAGGTACTCAACTATTTTTATTTTAGAATTATTACTTCTTGAAATTGGGTATTCAATCAACACAACTATATATTTTTTATTAATAGTTTCCTACATACCAGTACGTGAGCATTAGAGAACGAAACTTTCTTTTGTTAGGAGTGTTTTTCTCCTTTTAATAAATTTTACGTGACAAAAATTTAAATTATTCCAACAAATAAGTATCGGATCAGATGGTTATAAAGAGAATCTATATGTGAACTGAAATTACGACTCTATTTTAGTAAACTAGTCTCTATATGAGAAATTAAATTATACTTATAATGTAAGAAATTTCTACATATATTTTTAGTATACACTTTGGTAATGGACAATTGATAAAGCATTATTACATGGTTATATTCCTTCGGAAGTGAAGGATATTTGGAAATCATATTTGTATGTGCAAAAGTTTTTAAAGCCCTAAGAAAATTTTGACAGGCAATTTCAAATTGAATGTCTAGTCATGCCAACTTAGCATGTCTCGAAGAGAGAGTTATGTTGTTGTTGAATGTTTTTTTTAAAAAAAAATTTACATTTTTTTTCCTAATAATTTTTTTGTTTAAATTCACATTTTACATTGTTTTACCTTCCTGTTTTTATTGCTTTAATTTTGCATTTGGGCTCCACCAAATTTTCAAGTGGAGCACCAACAAATTAAAGCGACTTTCCACCTGGATTTATTTGATTAGTTGATACGATTACGATATTCTGTCAGTTGTGATTTAACTCAATAATCATATCGTACCCAAAAAAAAAAAAAAAAGATACTATTACACTTTCGTTAAAGGGGTTATGTAACCTATCGATTGTGATATGACTCAGCAACATCATAATACGAGAAAATGCTGATGTTCTTTTATTAAATTAGTCGTGGTCTGAACCAACAACATCGATTTTGTGATATTCCTTGCTCAAAGATTATTAATTTGTGGTAACACGACATAAACTAGTATTGTGATACAACCTTGGGACTGTAGCTTAAGAATCTTAATTAGCATAAAGTAAACCTCGAAGCAGCTTAGTTACAAAGTAATCCCTTCAATTAGTGACTTTTAGCAGCTTAATTAATAAGTTACACCTATTTTCTTAGTTGGTAAACTAATCCAATTTCCAAACTCGTATATAATTTGGTGAAGTGGTTATCCACTAGTTAATGTCTTTTTTTTTCCTTACTTTTTCTCTTTTTGCACTATACAAGAAGAAACAAGTGCGATGACAATACATTGACGTCTTTCAGAATTTTCATGTGATATTCCAGTTTATTGTACGTGCAATGTCGGAAAATAATGGAGCTAAATTCTAAATTTTAAACGTTAAAAGAATGAATAATATTTAGGAAAAGGAAATTTAGAATCCAATGGCTTGAAGAAAATTTAATGATTGATAACTTTAGTTGTAGCTAGGCTGAATTTTCTTGCAACTCATAGTTCCTATAAATAAGGATTCAAACAAATACTGGATATTTTAGTTGGACAAACATAGAATGCTAAGTTACATGTTATGTCTTTTTGTGGTGCTCTTAATGCATCTTTATTTGTCTTCATCATTTAAAAAGAGGTAGCTAATTAATGAAAAGATAGAATGAGCTGAAGTTCAATGTCAAATTAGCATATATAATATAATCTTTATGGAAATGCTCAGTTTTTATTATTGAAAAATAGGTCTGAATCTATGAGCAAGAAGATTTGAGATTGATTCTCGCTCTTCATCGTTAAAAAAAGTAGCTAGATAATTGAAAAGGATGGAGTAAATCAGAGTTTGATATCGGAGTTAGCATATATAATAGTATCACGTCATCGAGATGCTCAACTTTATTGATAATGAGGTCAATTTATGGCAAAAAGATTTGAGCTTGATTTGCACTCCTCATTGTTAAAAGAGAAAGATAATTGAAAAGAATAGAGTAGATCGAAGTTCGATATCTGACTTCACATATATAATATCATCTCGACACATGGAGATGCTCAATTCTTTTTATTAATAAAGAGGTCCAAATTTACAAACAAGAAGATTTGAGATAGATTCACGTTCTCCATCGCTAAAAAGAGATATTTAATTGAAAAAAGATGAAGCAGACCAAAGTTTAAAATTTGACTTTGCATATATAACAACGACCCGACATGTAGATTCTCATTTTTTTTTAATTGACAAAGAGGTCCAAATCTATGGACAACAAAATTTGAGATTGATTCTCGCTCTCTATCATTATAAAGAAGTTGCAGCTAGATAATTAAAAAAAGATAGAGTAAATGGAAGTTTGATATCAGATTTAGCATATATAATAGTGTATCCACATGGAGAAGCTCAATTATTTTTGTATTATAAAGTGGTGTGAATTTATGTACAAGAAGATTTGAGATTGATTAGCGTTCTCCTTCATCATAAAGAGATAGTAATCGAAAAAGATAGAGTAGACCGAAGTTCGATGTGTGACTTTAACATATATAATAGCATCCCAACATGGAGATGCTCATTTTTGCTTTATTTTATGATGGACAAAAAGACTTGAGACTGAACCGAACTAGGGCTTCCTTTTAATTGTCTTAAAGCCATTTTTTTGCGCGGATTGCCCTTCTTTTGGAGTGGTCTTTAAATTTTGCCCCTCATATTTGTGGTCTTTAAATTATGCCCCTCATATTGCTAGTCTTTAATTTTTGCCCTTTGCGTTGCAACCCCGAGCGTTCACGCAGAAATCATGAAGTTCTGGTTTCGAACCCCCGCTCAAGCATAAATTAAAAAAAAAATTGCAAGGCAAGATTTGGGTCGCGTGTATGTCGGACCCGGCATATATTTGTTAAGGAATTACCAAAGTTATGCCGGACCCGGCATACTCTGCCTTATGGGCAGACTTGGCATAGGTATGCCGGGTCCGGCATAACTTTGGTAATTCCTTAACAAGTTTTGCCGGGTCCGGCATAACTTTGGTAATTCCTTAACAAGTTTATGCCGGGTCCGGTATAACTTTGATAATTCCATAACAAGTTTATGCCGGGTCAGCCATATTTATGGACAAACTTTTAATGGGTCCAGACCAGTAAATCATAACAATACAATAAAGAATGTGGATGTTTTGTTCTACCTAAATGTATCTTAATGAATATTCTGGTCTTAAAATGTTGCAAATGTACCTCAGTCTATTAGTATTTGCACTTACCAAGTTATGCAAATTGACACATCCTATGATGCACCAGTAGATAAAATATAAAAACAATATCAGCCTTTTATGAGCATGCTTTGTTTCTGCCAATGTATGATTTGTTTCTTTCCCAGCGTTACTGCTTTGCTGATGTTAAGTTCAATTTGGTTGCCAATATGTGGAGTTTGAACTAACCAAATTTGGCTTATAAAACAAAGTCTATGTCTTAAGGAAAAGTTATGCCTTATGGGGCATACCTTTAGTTATGCCTTAAGTAAAAGTCTGCCCCATAAGGCATAACTAGGAAAAGACTTTTAGTTAAGGCTTAACTAAAAGATTGCCCATAAGTATGCCGGATCCGGTATAAACTTGTGAAGAAATTACCAAAGTTATGCCGGATCCGACATACTAATTCCAAGTCTGCCCATAAGGCATAAATATGCCGGGTCCGGCATAACTTTGGTAATTCCTTAACAAGTGTATGCCGGTGGGGGCATAGCGAAATTTAAATTCTGCCTTGCGATTTTTTTTTTAAATTTTTGAATGAGTGGGGGTTCGAACTTGGAACCCATGGGTTTTAGCCGAAGGGCAAAATTTAAAAATTTCAAATATGAGGGGCAAAATTTAAAGACCACCCCAAAAGAAGGGCAATTCTGCGAATTGCCCTCTTAAAGCTGTTACAGACATAAACTATGGGCTTTCTCCACTTTAATAAGGTTTTATCTATAGTTAAACCAGATTAAGTACGAAAAGAAACACTAATTAACAGAACGTGAGGAGTGGCGCCATCAATACCAATTAAGAATGAAGCATCTTGTTTCCTCTAAAAATTGAGAGAAATTCTTGGGATAGGCACTGTATTTTATATATGGTTTCTTATTCTTTCTGTTGATGTGTCATTCGATCGTTTATGTTATTCTAACGATATTAAATTGGAAAAGATGGAGTAATTCAAAATTGATATCGGACTTAGCATATATAACAACATTTTGACATTGAGATGCTCAATTTTATTGATAAAGAGATCCAAATTTATGAACAAAAAGATTTGGGCTTCATTCGTGCTTTTCATCTTTACAAAAAAGTAGATTATTGATGGAGTAGATAGAAGTTCGATATTTAACTTAATATATGTAACAATGTCCCCATATGGAGATGCTCAGTTTTATTGATAAAGAGGTCAAAATCTATGGATAAAAAGATTTAAACTTGATTCGCGCTCTCCATCGTTAAAAAGAGAAAGATAATTAAAAAAGATAGAGTACACTGTAGATCGCAGTTCAAAATCTGACTCAACATATATAATAATGTTCCAACATGGAGATGCTCAATTTTATTGATAAAGAGGTCCAAATCTATGGACAAAACGATTTGAGTTTAATTCGGCTTTACATCTTTAACAAAAGGTAGATTTTTTAAAACAACAGAGTAGATAGAAGTTCGATAGTTAACTTAATATATATAACGGTGTTCCCACATGGAGATGCTCAATTTTATTGACAAAGAAGTCAAAATATATAGAAAAAAAGACTTGAGCTTGATTTGCGCTCTCATTGTTAAAAGAGGAAGATAATTAAAAAGGATGGAGTAAATAGTAGACCAAAGTTCAATATTTGACTTAGCATATATAATATTCTTCTGGCATGGAAATGATCAATATATTGATAAAGAGGTCCAAATCTTTGGAAAAAACGATTTGAGCTTGATTCGTGCTATTCATCTTTACAAAAGGTAGATTATTGAAAACGATGGAGTAGATAGAAGTTTTGTATTTAACTTAGCATATATAACAGTGTTCTAACTGCATGGAGATGCTCAGTTTTATTGATAAAGAGGTCAAAATCTATGGACAAAAAGATTTGAGTTTGATTCGCGCTCTCCATCATTAAAAGGGGAAGATAATTAAAAAGGTTGAAGTAGACTGCAAACTGAAGTTCAATATTTGACTTAGCATATATAATTGTGTTCCGATATGAAAATGCTTAATTTTATTGATAAAGAGGTCCAAATCTATGAACAAAAAGGTTTGAGCTTGATTCGCGTTTTTCATCTTTACAAAAAGGTAAATTATTGAAAACGATGGAGTAGATAGAAGTTCGATATTTAACTTAGTATATATAGCAGTGTTCCCACTGCATGGATGTCACGCCCCGAACCATGGCCTGGGCGTAACACGACACTCGGTGCCTTGTTGCATGTGACTGAACGAACCACATGACTTGTTGAGTCTACATAGGACATGAACTGATGCGGAATATAAAGTAAACATGCGTGAATTGTGAAAACATGGAGTTCAATAATCATAAATCTGAAAATGTTATTATTATTATTATTATTATTATTATTATTATATCATGAATACGAAATTATGGTAATGTAGCCATTAAGGCCAACTCAACTAAACATGATAACTGACTAGTCTATGAAACCTCTGACACGAATCTGACTGCTAAACTGTTCACTGGGACAAGGCCCTCGGCATACCTTAAATGCATAACTGACATAAATAGAAGTAAAGATACAACCCCGAATGAAATGGGGCTCACCAAAAGCTGATACGAGCAATGTCCTAATGAGCAAATCTGTTGTCCTGTCAATCAATACCCGCATCGTGAAATGCAGGCTCCCGGGCAATAGAAAGGGGACGTCAACACATTGAATGTACTGGTATGTAAAGCAACTGAAAGAAATAACATGGGACATGGAATAACATGATAAGAAGTGAAACTGAAAACCCGGACATGAACATGAGCATGAATACATATAAATAAAGTCTGAAAACAGTAAATCAATGGAAATACATGTATATATTGTTATACCCTATTTTAACCGGAGTCAAAATAGTTTACAACATCCAGTAATTCCGGGGTTAATCAAAGTACAGGAGTCGCCACCTAATTACTTACGGTGAATTAGGACACCTAAAGTTTATTTAAAGTTATTTTCTAAAGTTAACTCCGTTTTAAGGTCTACAAAACTTAAGATTCTAGGTAAGAGTTCAATTAGTCTAAAGGGAAGGTATTAGGCATCCTTTAAGACCCATTAATAATGGTTAACCGACCGGACTTATGTTAATTAATTAAGGCTAAAAATGCAGATATAATATTATAAATATTTAAGAAAATATCTTGTAAATATTGCTAAAGTTATAGATAGAAATAGAATGCTATTTAAAATAAAAGTTGTAGAAAAGTAATAATTGCATAAAAGAGTTTAGTTATAAACAAACTAAAAGAAGCGGGATGTGTAACATTTATATGTATTTGGAGAAAATAAGTTATGCTGACTAACAAATTAAAAGAGTTATTGTAAGATTAATATCGGTAAAGTTTTAAAGTTTTACGATATTAAAATATGACGAAATCGGAGAGAGGATTTTAATGTAAAAATAAAAATAAAAATGGCCCAAGTCTTCATTATTTAAAAATATTTGAAATCAACATGATTTGTTTGGGAAGGTATGGTTATTATTTAGCCTTTGGCGCCCCTTTGGGAAGTCATTTCGTGTAGCCCAAAAATGTTGTAGATACTAACATTTAAATTCATTCTAAGTCTTAAATGATCCTACTTAATCTTCCAAACTAGAATTCCTACAAACCCCGCTAGGATTCATCTAAGCTAAGAAAAAAACAAGAATAGGATAAAGTGTTAGTCAATCCATACAAGTCAAATACACTAAAGAAATAGAGTAGAGGAGGTAAATATAACTAAATGGGCTTAGCCCATTTAAATGCTGTTGTGATTGACTCTTTTGCCATATGGATTTGGCCCAAGAATCCTTTTTATATGCTGCGGATTGAGGATGACTCGAGAAGAAAATTTCGTTGGGCTTTGGCCCAACACCGAATGTGGAAGATGATGAGTCTTGAATTGGGACTCCATTTTTTTCCGATGTGTACACGTAAAAAAAAAAAAAAAAAGATAAAGAGGAGTTAACGGGATAAAGACACATTGCAAGTCAAATGTATTTCAGGAATGAGTGATTAAGTGGTAACTAGTCTCACAAATGATCTTAAAATCGAGTAAGAAAATAAAACAAGATAGTGCACACTGCAGGATACGAAATGTAGTACTGCATATTAAGAAGGTATCAAAATTCATTCTAGTTTTCTGTTTTGGGAAGAGAACTGTAGTTGTGGTGAAAATGTCCTTTCTTTCACTTTCTTTCTCGATGGACATATGATAAAATCTTTTATACAACAACTGCAAGTTCAATTATAATGAGAACACAATGACTTATGCTTTTGACACACACACACAAGCTAAGTCTACAAACCAACAACCAGACATTGTTAACTTAAAGGAAATCTAGGCAAAGCAGCAACCACTTGAAACAGGTTTTAATGTTTAGAAACATATCAAATCGAGCTCTTCAAACACCAACCAAGGTTAAATGAAACCAATTGCAGCCCGTGACAAAAAAAAAAGAATATGTTTACTGAAAATATAGAAGTTGAACAGAGGGAAAGGATATACCATTAACATGTCCACTAGACTAAATAAGAAATTAACATTGTACTTAAAACAGGATAAACAAGCTGAACCTTAACTGAACATGATCGCTGTGCTAGTCAGGGCACAAATGCTATACTAAACAAGTAATAAGATCAACTATACTAAGCATGATCACTAAATTAAACAAAAACCTAAATACTACGCACATAACTAAACTAATCTAAAAAATGGACATGATAAACAGAATTAAAAAAACAAAGCACCAAAGCACACGGAAGAAAGTAAAAAAAATGCAGAAGATGTAGAAGGGAATAGAGTATTAGACAACACAAAGCATATGAACACTCACAAATATTTATCGAACACTCATACTTTAGGCGATACACAGCCCAACAAGATGACCTTAAATTTAAACGAATCAATATGATTTTATAACATCCGAGAATACAAATCACGTAAGCAGAATTTCCTCGTAACACTTCGACAACATAGTTTAAACATAGTAAGAGACCAGATTCCAAATTAACCAAACTAAAACAAAACAGTAATCATGTTTCAACTATCATTTATTTCATTTTTGCCACAATCTCAAACGGAAGACAGAACAAATAAATGGATTGTGTTTACCTCTCGCGGGTGCAGTGAACGGGGATGTCGGAGCCTCGAATCTAACTCCTCTCGTTATGAATAAATTTGAAACTCGATACAAATGAGTTCCGAAATCTCTGCCACAGCTAAAGTCCACTGAGACAGAGAGAGTAACTCTAGAAATTAAAGGTTCTTAAAGTTTTAAAATGTGCAGGGAATGTATTTGATATGGTAGTGTTCCAAGATGCTAAAAAAAAACCTCTTTTATAGTAGATGAAAACTAGGGTTTTGTGTTACATTCCGTATTTTTGCATATTCGGAAAATTCGAAATAATTTTGACTTGTAAGAAATAAGGCTATATTTTGATTTTGCTTAATATATAGATGTGGTTCATGAAATGTTGATGTGGAAATATCGAGGAAGGCTAAGGGCAAAAATTGGAATTTCGGAAATTAGTTTCGCGGATTACAAAGGATGGACCATAACCAATTGGGCTCAAAAAAAAAAAAAAAAAAAAAAGGAAACAAGAGGCCCAATATTTGGGAGGTGGCCGGCCATACCCATCAAAAAAAAAAAGGCCCAAGCCCGTTATCAAATAAGATCAATTAAATACATAGAAGGGTCATTGAAGCTCAAATCTTTGGTTCAAAACTCATCTCCTTTGAATTCTTACTAAGCCTGGAACCCTCTTCAACGTGGTATAAACTTTGAGGCAAGAAAGTACTTTTTTTACAAAGTGGAGAATTTGGAAAAGGTAAGGATTCTACTCTTTTTAGCTTGGAAGAATTTTATATATATGTTGTAGTATGTGGGAATGAATGTAGAGTATGAAAATTTTGTGTCATGGGTATGTGTGTGTGTGGCCGAAAATGGGTGTTGATGGAGAGGAATGATCAAATTTTATTTATTATGTTAATTGTGTTGTAATGGCCTTTTTATACAAATGGAAGAATTCTAGTTTAAGTTGGCATGAAAATTGTTGTTAAGTTGTTATAGGAAATTTTGTGATTTTATTGTAGATTTATGTAATTATGGAAATGGAATTGTTAAGGTGTAAATTGTGGTTGTTGTTGATGAAATGGGAAGATGAAAAATGTGTTGTGAATGTTGTGTCGAAGGTTGGAGATTTCGGATGAATTCTAGTCTTGGAGGATTTTTTTGTATACTTTGTGTTGACACCCAATTTTGTCCCGCCTCTTCCCCGAAATACCTATTAATACTTCTGATATTTTTTGTCACCAATTATTATTATTCTTGTCATTTCTGTTATCATTATTATTATTATTATTAATCAGTATCATCAGTGTCATTTTGTTATTAATTATTAATCATCATTATCATCGTTGTTTTATTATTGTCATTATTTTTATCAACAATCGTTATTTGTTATTGTTATTATCATTATTTTATTATTATCCTTATTATTATTATCATTATTATTTTGTCATTATTATTGTTATCACTATTATTATTAATTTATTATCATTTTTTGTTATTATCATTATCCTTAATTTATCATCATTTACTGTTATCGATAATTGTTATTTGTTATTATCATTTTTTTTTATTATTAATTATTATTATTATTATTATTATTAATTATTATCATTATTATTACTGTTATTCTGTTAGTAATTATCACTATTTGTTATCTATTATTACCATTATTATTGTTATTATTATTATTATTATTATTATTATTATTATTATTATTATTATTATTATTATTATTATTGTTGTTGTTGTTGTTGTTATTATTATGGGCATCAGTATTATCGTCATCATTTATCATTATCATTGCTGTTAATTGTTAGTATTATTATTATTAGCAGTATTATTACCGCTAGTCATTCGTTACGGTTATTTAGTATTATTGAAACTTGCATTTTTTCGGTATTTTATCAACTTCCGCGTACACATCGCATTTATTTCGCACGTTTAAAATGATAGCTTTATCTATTGTTTATAATATCATTGCACGGTCATTGCAACATCATATAATTTTATTATCCGGGTCTTTTACAATTACACATTTTCGTACTAGGTGATATTCTGGTACCCTTGGTACATCGTTAATCAAAATGGGTCTTTTATTCAAATTTAGAGGCCAAACTATTTCTTGCACTCAGTCCGTATTTTGACTTACCGGACCCCAAATCAAAGTCCGATTAATTCCCAATATTTTGGACTAGACCATATTTTTTACCTCAATTTTTAGATCAGTCCATGTTTAATTTAATAGCCCATTCTTTTAAATGCGCAGTCTAAAATTTGACCCGGTCCACAAATAGACCGGGTCCAATTCATTCCTCAGCGAAATAAGGGAAACCCTAAAGGGTTTCCCTTCACATTTTCCTTCCGCCGCCCTCTTCATTTCCTCTCCCCTTCTCCTTCATTTTCCTCCAAACCCTAGCCGCCCCTCTCTTTTTCTTTCGCCTCACGCCGCTCCCACTTCCCCCTTTTCCTCCTTCTTCTCCGCTCCCCCCACTGGTTCCTGTTCCCCACTTGATCTTGTCTCCCCCGCTCCTCTCTCTCTTGTTCACACGAGAAGCCCTAGCTCGCAACTATAAATACCAGTCCTTGCATCCATTTAGGCGGGATGGTTTTGGATTGAGGAAATTCCCCAAGAACTAAGTTCTCAGCCGCACAAATCCCTCGAAAATTTGAATCCTTTAGCCTGAAAAATTCCATAGAATTGGGTGTTTCTTTTTTGAGTCACAAAATTCCCCAAGAATTAAAGTTTGAGCCGCCTTGAATTCCTTAAAAATATTAGCCTTTAGTAGTCCAGAATACCCGAATCAATTTTCTGTTTTCATTTGCCTTATTGCTGCTGCGAATCCGAGCATACGCAAGTTCGAAATTCAAAGTGTTGCGAGTGTAGATCGAGGATTCGTTACCCACTTCGCTGCATCCGAAGAAGGTAAACCCCTTTCCTTAACTATTTCTGTTTGTTCGAATTGTTGTTTATACTATTTAGGCTATGTGTTTAATCCCATATTAGTAGTAAATTTGATTGGGATAATTTTGTTGTTTGTTAGAGTTACAGTAGTAAGCATGATTAGGATTAAGTTATATTAGTTTGTTTAGTTATAATTATAGTAGTAAGCAGGATTAGTGGTTAAATATTTTATGCATACATTGCTTAACTAGAGTTATTGTTTAGATGTTATGTAATGAGCATGATTAGGGTAAAGACATGCTAATAGAATTGTTTGTTTGACTAAATTATCAGAATGTTCTAAATAAGCTTGACTGGGAGTCCTTAGAATGCTGTTTAATCAAATGCTTTCATTAAATGCTCATTTAAGTAGCCTGTCTATCGATTAATTGGACCCTGTTTGATTTAAAGCATTTGTTAGTTTTCGGTTAGCATGTTTTTCCAGTTGACAATGTTTGAACAAGTTTAGATGTGAAGTTTGTTAACTTAAGAATCTGGTGTGCACATATGATTCATGTTAAAGGCAGTATAATATGTTAGTCCTTCTGTATTGATATTGGGTATCCCATCTATGTGTTCGTTTTGAACTGGTTTGGTTTTCCTGTAATTTGCTAGCCCTGCTCTGTTTATCTTAGATTGGCAGTTTTAAAATATGTTGATATGTCAGCAAATTAGTTAAGTCATTCCAGTTATGTAGTTAAAACATATCTTATATGATTTATGTGGTTTATGTGTAAGGATGATTTAGTTAGCATAACCCCCTTGGAAACATATCTTATGAGTCTTTTGTAGTTTGGCATAACCCCTTGGAAATTCATTGGTACCTGTTTCTGTTCACTTGTTTTTTATTGGTTTCAGTCATCTATAATTTGCAAAAAACAGATTTAGTATGATTTGACACATTATTAGTACAGTTAGTAAATCTTGCTTGGTGTAGAGATCTCTTGGGATTGCCATGTTATTGCTGTTAGTTGGATCATGATTCAGTCCAGTTGTCATACATCATTCTAAGTTGTTGTTTTTTGTGGTTAAATTTGTATGATGAGTTATCTGCAATGTTGTAGCTTACTTGATCAAAATCTCTTGCCTAATACCTAGGACTGTAGTTGTTTTGTTGGTATCATGTTGCAACCTTCCATGCCTACTGTATTTTTGAGTTTGGAACTGTTATAGTTAAAGGACTAGTGGGTACTTTTTTGGAGTAGATAAACAATCGATGGTTGTTTCTATCTTTCAAAATGGACACTAGATTATTGTAATTCTGAGTCAGGTTATTATAATACTCTCGGGCTGTCTCCTTATTTTGTTGTTATCTGGCAGTTTGCTTATAGGTCTAATCCTTGATGTTTCTTTTAAATTGAATACAGTCTTTCATGATATGACCCTTGTTTGCTATCCTCTTCCTGTCATTTCTTTTAAGAGATCTGAAAAATACAAACATGAACTGGTTGACTTCATCTCACAGCTTGTTCTAAATTTTGTCCAAGTTCAGATAAAAGGTCCTAATATAGTTTGCTTTGAATTGGATATTTATTCCCTTCGTGTCTGAAATATTCCTTTGGGTATCTCTCTTGGTTTGCTTCTACTCCCCTGCTTGCTTTAGTCTCATTTTCTACGCAAACATGAGCTGTTGATATGTGTTTAGCCACTTAGTGTTTGCTTGGTGTTGCTGTTGGCAAGAAACTATCTTCAGCTGTTTTAGTTTGTTTGTTTACTATGGCAACTGATAAAAAAACTGCATTTAACATTCAAATTGGTTTGCTGGCACACAGTTGGGTATGAAGCCATGACCAGTTATTAAGTTTGTCCTGTGTGAGTGTTGCAGTTAGTGTAAAAATCATACTCAAAAGAGCACAATTTGCTTATTCAGTGGAGACTGTAGTCACAGTTCAAAGAGTTACGGGCTGATATTTGATTGATCCTTTTGTTAACAGTGCATGGTTAAAATATGATGCCTATCTCGTCAAATAAAAATGTTCAAATCTCTGTCTAGGCACTACCACTACCAAATCCTGATATTAGTTTTGCATCTGCGTTTGCTCAAGTTCATACGCACACGAATTGCATTTGATAAACCCCATACAATCATATGAAACAACTAAGTGTACCACCTCATATATATATATACTTGTTCAAATCTGGATAAACTGTTGACATTCTAATGTGTCCTATGGAGCATGTTGGGGTGTGTTTTGCTACATTGCAAGCATGTTAGGTTGGCTGTGCATATGTACGTATGAGATATACATTAACTATACATGGCATATACATAATTTGCTTTGAGTGTATGTCTTATGTGTTTGATCTTATTCGTTTGATTATATTCTAATCCTTTTCTCTCGTTCTTGTGCATGACCATCGCGTACGAGTCCAATGGACTCGTCATTCCTGCATTCGCTGTTGGGCTAAAAGCCCAACTCAGATCTCGAGTCAGCTCCCTGATCAGCCCAATCCGCAGCAAAAAAAAAACCCGAAGAAAGAAAAGATGAAAATTTTGGGCCAAGGCCCAATAGCGGACAGTTCCCCAAAAAAATGGGCTGGCCCATTCGATAGTTATTTATCTCTTTCATTTTATTTTTTGTGCATATTAATTTGTATTATGCAACTAACCCTTTACTTTGTTTTTGTTTTTTTTTTCTTAATTTAGATAAGTCCCAATGAATTAATAGATTTAGTTTTAATAGTGGGTAGTTTAGTTTAAGGAAAACTAACAATTAATCCCATAAGTTATGCTTTTCTTCTCATGCTTTTATCTTATTGAAATAATCAATTTGCAAAATAACATGATTATATATTTTAAGTAAAGGGAACCACATTTTATCATAAACATTTCAAAGCGTCACTAATACGCAATTATCAATATATTTTATAAATAACCTTTCAAATTTGAATCAATCATGCATATTTTAGCTAAGCATAATTATCATAGTTAATAAGAAATGATAAAAAAAACTCACTTCCTTTGAATTCTCTTTATAAGCTTAGATTCTTTACATTGCTATAATCAAATAATATAATTTATTCAAAAATTCAAAATTATCCAAATCTCTTCTCAACAGCTATTATTTATGGGCAAATTATCATATTTTATACGAATCTTATGTTAAAAAACATTTTTAAAAGTTTAATCATATTTATAGGTCTTCTTTAAATGACATTTTTATCTTAACAATGCTTGTAAGTTTTAATTCATGCAAATTATCACATTTCCTATAAATCTTAGTAAATCTTATCTTTTATTCAAGGCTTTATCAATATTTTCAAGTCTCATTTAATTTTTTTATAATTTTCTTTTACGCACGCTTTTCTACAAGTATTATTTCAAACAATATCATTATTACTTCCATTTAAAGTCTTAGCGATATTTATAAGTCCTATTCTAAAGAATGGCATTTCAAGTTTTCTTTTATATTAAATTTTTGTAAATCTTATTTTCACTAATATTACTTTCCTTTTAAAACGTTAGCAACATTTGCGAACCATTTTAAAATTTAAACATTATATTTACACCTCAATTAATTAACCTAAGTTTGGTCGGATAACCGTAAGTTAACGGATTCTAAAGGATGCCTAACCCCTTCCCTTTAGGATAATATAGAGCCCTTACCTAGAATCACACTGGTTAAGCAGACTATTAACGGAGGTTTAGTTTTAACTTTACCTTAGTTAACATTTAGATGTCCTAATTCATCGTTAAATTAATTAGGTGGCGACTCCTTAAAACAAGCAATATAGGAATCTCCAATATGTCGTACTCCGCTCTAATCCAGGTTAAAATGGGGTATAACACTTTGTAAAATGGTATGAAATGCGTTTGAATTGCACTTGAATGATCTTGAATTGGTAGTGGATATGTAAGAATCGATATCGGCTTGAAAATTCGTGATTGAATTGAATGTTGATGAATTATGTTGGAAAGGAAGGTTACTAATGTGGAATGCGTTTTAAATTGGTTTTTGATGTTATTGGTTTGGTTGTTGGTATTGTTGGTATGGTTGTTGATGAATTTGGCCGAGTTTAATTCTCGGGGATGTTGAATTTACAGGGGAGATGCTGCCGAAATTTCGGTAGACAAATACTAATTAGAATTAAAAATTCTAAGTACTAGTAGCTAATTTTTGGGTAATTGATAATATTATTGTAGATATTGGAGAGCCCGAGACTTGAGTCGGGATTTGTTTGGCGAGGGATCGAGATCTGGTAGTGAGCGATTGAGGTATGTAAAGCTTACCATTCTTCCTTTTTGGCATGACCTTTATGCAATAAACGAATGACATATATGTATGCTCCAAAGAAATATTCTACTCCTAGATCCACTAGGATGGCCTGTGTCCTTGATTTCCATAAACTATTCCATATGACTTGTCACATGCCTATGATGTTTGAAGTATTAGTCGATACGTTCCGAATGTGATTCGAAAAATATTTGATATGGTCTAAGTTTGGATATGTATATTTCGGATATGTGCATATGTTTCTAATGCTCCGTTTGAAGTACCCTATAATGTTATTTGAAAGTTCCTCAATATGAATGATACTAAATTTTCAGAAAATAACCTATGATGTGTTTTTCGAAAGTTTTGTAATTTGAAAGTTCGTAACTTTTGTATACTAATTCCGATGGACTCGATGCTTACCTTGAGCCTTCTAATATCAGTATGTATATGTATTTATTCGTCGTGTCTTGGAATTCATTTAAATATGTATATGCATATGGTTTCCGCACTACTCCGCTCGTGCTTACTACTATGGTATCGTTCGCCGGATCCCGGGCCGGTTTTTTGTTCGTGCGCACTATGTGATATTCGGAAGTATGATGTGTTACGGTTCTCGAGACCTCGCCATAGGGCCGGGTACCGCCTATATACGGCGTTATGATGTGATATGGCATATGGTATGTTCTGGTGTTGTGATATGTACGATGATACGATATGTTCGGGGACTGTACGGAGATATGAAATCTTCTGGAGTATGATGTGTTGTGGCGCCAGCGTCGGAGTGGCGGCCACGTTCCTGAGCCTTATGCATGATTTTTATTTGCATGATATATATACATATATTTTCTGCACAGATTTTGATATACTCATTCTGTATCCATAATCTGTACTCCCCACTTCGGTTATGATTCAGATTTCTGTATTTCATGTTCTGCATACTCAGTACATATTTTGTACTGACCCCCTTTCCTCGGGGGCTGCGTTTCATGCCCGCAGGTACGGACGTTCGTTTTGGTGATCCTCCAGTATAGGATACATATTATGGCACTTGGAGTACTCCTTTTTGATCCGGAGCTCATATTTTTGGTACATATCTTCTGTTATGCATATTCTGTATATATGTGACTATTTGGGTACGGCGAGGCCCTGTCCCGTCATATGTTTCTGTTATGGTTTGTAGAGGCCTGTAGTCATATATGTGGGTCATGGGTCATGTTTGTTCATTTGTGATTATGATCTGCGTCTTAATGCGGTCCCATTTGCTATTATGGCCAAAACAACCCATCTGTTTGTATATGTGTGTATATCTGGGCGATGTCTATTCCGCCAACCTACAGGATTTGATATGATGACTCTGTACGGGCGACCGCTTAAGACGATAATTGCTTCCAGTATCTGCTTAAATTAATGTATGTTAAGTTTGACTAAGTCCTTGATATGTCGATCTGGTACGTAAGTCTGTTTGGGCGTCCAAATAGGGCACCAGTCGCGACCCACGAGGCTGGGTCGTGACATTTTGTCACTCGTTTTTGGGCGGGATTTCTAGTGATCCGTTTGAAATCCGAATCAAATCTTTAAAGTTGATCTTCTTTTAAGAGATTTCGAAAGTTGTTTTGGCCATTTGTGTTTGACCAGATCGTGTATAAAATGCAAGGCAAAATCTGCCATGGTTGAAAACAAAATTGGTTTCTTGTTTGGAAGAGGAAAGAGGAGAGGCGTGGCTACTTTACTCCGAAAATGAGGGTGGCAAAATCTGTGAGGGTGAAAGGGCAACTGAGGTTTGACTCTAAATGGGAGAGGAGAGAGGTGGAGGGAAAGAGAAAGAGAGAGAGCGGCGCTGTGTTTGTTCATTAGGTTTAGGAATGAAATGTTTAACTTGTTGGGCCAGGTCGGGTAACGAATGGTGATGGGCTGGATCGGGTAGAGGGTAGTTATTTGGGCCGGACGGGTGAGAAGAGTAATGGGCTGGTCGGGTAGAGGAATAATGTGGGCTGATTACTTAGGCTCAATGTTATTTGTTGTTTGGGCCATTAATTGGCTGAAGTATTGGTCATTCCTCCTTCATTTTAATTATTCTTGGGCTTTTAACTTAATAATTAGTATAATATATATTATGTGAAGACAAATAGTAATTAGTATGTAGAAAGTAAAGGATTTAAAAAAGTAAAATTAATTTAACGAGTACAAATCCTAAAATGAAATGATGACGAACCATTTAAAATTTGTGATAAAGTAATACTAGTAATGTTGATGGTAGAATAGTGAAAGTAATGATATTAATAGTGGTAGCAATAAAAATAATGGTGAAAATAAAGTGTTTAGCTCGTCAATAAATTTAGAAGCCCAAAGAAATAAATAGGAATAAAGGAGGGACGAAATTGGGTGTCAACATATATAACTGCTTGTAACATGGGGAGTGCTATAGTATAACTGACAACATGATTTGGTACTTGCGTCCTACTAGCAGAACACTCATATCTTGCCAGGAATATGAGATTTAAGTAATAATAAGCATGTGAGGATCCAAACTACATAATGAAGGTATTGCCTCCTTGCTGACAACCCTTATCCTACGGTGGTTACGTAGTTTCATGCTTTACTGAGCCTCTTCAGTTAACTAAGCAAATCCCAAAAACATGTACATGATGTAGTTGGCTAAGAAGCCCATGATTTTCGTGAAATAACTTGAAACATGGTTTCATGAAATATCTTGTAATATGGTTTCATGAGATAAATTTTCATAGTCTTGCAAACATTGTCTTGATTCATGAGTAATAACAATAGTTCATGATTATATATATATATATATATATATATATATATATATATATATATTTGACTTGAAAACATGCTTGTAACTTGCTAGATAAAAATCATAAAGTTTCATATAAACCTAATGAGAACACATGAGGAAGAATTCATGATTCATGGATTAAGCTACGGTTCCTAATAACCGTAATGGAAGATTAGGAATACAATAACAAATATAGATACAAAATTCATATACATAAATACATAACTATGGGCAACCAATATGTTGGGTTTAATGGCCTAGGGTTTAAACTTCATGGATATCAAGAAACGGAGCATGGGGAAGAACGTAGAGATTCCCACATGTGGATGGAAGTTCTACATAAACTTAAAGAAAAGTCTGAATCTTTGAAGAAGAATTCCAAAAGCTTTGAATTTGAAAACCTTGAGAAGATTTTCACTGATTTTCGTAGCTACTGTTCGTGGCTCAACGGGTACTGCTCCGGACCTCCAAATACAATCTCCACCGTTCATATTTTAGACTTATGTGTTATGAACACTCAGTTAAACTGTGGGCTCGATCCAACGGTTAGATTATCGATAAACACCAAATTAATATGTCTGGTCGGAATGAAACTCAACAGAAAAATACTAGAGTTTTCTCCAACTTTTTACAACTCTTGATTTTTATAGGGTAACGGGATGGATGGATTTATTCTGGTATTTATAAATGATAAATATTGTAGAATACAAAGGTTCTTGATTAAAATATTTACCTTGGAGGAAACCTTAGAAAACTAGATTGCCAAACCAAATTCTTGAAGGTTTCTTGATTTTTCTTGATTGCAAGAATGAGTTTCTTGCAAGATTGAAGTGTCTAGGTTCTTTAGGGATGGAAGTAGAGAGAAAAAGAACAGTCTCTTAGGGTTTAGAATAGTGTTAGGGACGTTTTTACTTCATACAATAATAAAATAAGAAGTCCCAATTCGAGTAGGAAAAGGCTAAAAACGTAACCCAAAATCTGAAAATTCTGCTCCGACCAATGATAGTAAAACAAGCATAATCTTAGCACATAGATCCGTTTGAGCTCCGCAAGATACTATTAGGAAAGATATTTCAAAGAGCTACAACTTTCATGTTTTAAGTTTTCTCAAATTATCAACTAATCAAGGAGTTACGGGCGCCCGAAGTAGGCTGGTCAACCACTTTCGTAATACGTACAAAGTTTCAATTTTTTTCTCTAAAACTCTAACGTTACGAGTCTAACATGAGTTCTAAGATACGAGGTGTTACAATATCTCCCCCTTGGGATCATTCGTCCTCGAATGATGGGTCTTGGTTAGGTATGGGACTGGACATGGCATGAATACATGAACGTGATGAAAATGACATCAAACATGAGAACTTGACATGATTACATGAAAACATGATCATGGATCATGAGAACTGAATACATGATTACATATAAACATGTACATGGGAACATGAAACTGAGTAGCACCTACATGAACTAGAATCATGAAACCGTTGTCCTTGATTCATAAAAAATGAGTAAGAGTTACTACTAACTCTAGAATTTACGAAAATTATGGTAGGACTTCCTTCGTAATTCGGACTCTCATGACATTTCTCAAATGCCTGTCAGCTAACTAAAGTATCAACATAAACCTCACAGGGTATCTTAATACATATGATGTGGCATAATCTTAATTACTGAATCTTGAATGTGGCTAACATGAATACTGAGCTGGCCTGAACACATGATTATTGGCTGAATGATTACTATACATGGGGTTTGGAAGAGAATTTGTAGGCATGAATGACATGAGTACTGGAAAATAGGCACGAACATGACATGATTACTTGGACGTAAGGAGCATGACGTGGGACATAAATACATAAAAACTCTCTGGCATAAATACATGTGTGCTAAACTATCATGAGATACGAATACGTGTAAACATGGATATCATAACATAAGATCTGAATGTCGAAAACATGGTTGTTACAGCATGAGATTTGTATGCTGAGCGGAGATAAGATCTGAACACTTAGAGGCTTGATCATAGATGTTTGTATGTCACCACGATAGATATACAAGATAAGAGTACGACTTAGGCCTTGAATGAAAGCGCAACTCAGTGTGAATGAGATCGACATGAGTCATAAACTAGAAATAGAATGCCAATGTATAGCGTGAACTCGATCATGGGCATGATATGAGTACGTCAACTCTGAATAGAATACTTCTGACGTAAGTACCATAGGGTGCATGAAGGAACTCTTGTTCGCTCTGAGACTTAGATGCAGTTACCTTAGATTATCTTGATTTTCATTGATCAGCCCCATTATCATGAGCAGATTATGAAGGATCATAGAGAAAACGAAATTTGCAGGTATAAATCATATGAAATACTTCATTTTAGAGTAAAGGCAGGGCAGGGATACATTGAACATGAAAGGACATAACTTGGAGCATGCGTACATGGAAACGTGATTAATGTAGTATAAAACATGAATATCTTGACATGGGGGCATGGGGACATGAGCAACTTGACATTTACGTGAGTACATTGAAGCTGCATACCATAGCGTTTAGACATGAGTTCATGAGCATTGAATTAAGACTAGGGCATAAATCTGACTTGTATGAAGTATAAGTTGTAGGCTTCATTCTTGAGTACTTAGAGACATAGGGATGGATAAGATATTACTTTTGGAACTTAGCTATACTTACAGAATGGGACATGGTTCAACATAGTTTACTCTTATTACTGTAAGTTGACACCCTCATTATAAAATAAGACTCATGAAGGAAAGGATCATAGGCATGAATGCTTCATTCGTCAAGCACCTAAGGCATAAGTAGAAAGTCACCTTGAACTTAAACAAGGCATAGGTACTTCGGAAAACAAAATGGCATCCTTTGTGCCAAGCTACGAGCTGCTTTAAAACAATAGCCAGAGGAACATAAGCCTGAGTTACATAGAATCGTGGGCAGGACATCCATCTTGAATTACTCTTATCATTACCTACCATCCCCATTTTTATGCTATTTCTATATGTGGATGCTCAAAGAAGTCGGTCGTGGGAACGAGTACGTGAGAACGTAGGTAGCATATCTTTGGAGTTGAAATAAATCATTTACCTAAGGCATTTTCCCCTTGTTTAAGGACCAGGTGGGCGGGCATTCCGCATTCTATAGGATTCTTAGTCTTTAAACTATTTTGTTAACTTCTCCTCAATCATTATCAAAATCAACATCATATTCGGAAAGCACTTAGAAGCTAGAACGTGGTAATGGGTATAAAAGCACGATATATACGTGAACATGATTGCGGTCTTTAACCTTGGACATGAGTACAACTTGATTTGAGAAACATGAAAGAACATTCCCTTGCATAGCTTACTATTATATGGAGTCTTAATTCTTGTATCTTAAACATGGAGTGTAAAGCTTTAACAAGGGCATAAGATAGGTATGCTATGCATGTGTAGAGTACGTTTTGGCATTGGTACTACATAGTGCATAAATTATTCTGGAATTGGAAACGTTACACTCTTAAACCTTTTATTCGCTTAAAGCATGATCTCAACAACATGATAAAGGACGAATTCCACACACTTTATCTTAGCTACATGAAACTGTGATCCTCTGACATTATCCTCTGACGCCTATCAATTTACGAAACACAAAACACAAAGATGAGTTTGATCACTTTAAACTTCAGGATAATCTTATATGGAGTTTGAACTGATTAATGTTCAAACTCCACTAATCATCCTTGTAGTTTTCTGCGTTTTAGCTAGCGATATTTTTATCTATATTTTAGTTCCGCATTAGATAGTGCTTATTTCTCAACTATATATTTTTTTTTAAAAAAGAGATTAAATATTTAGAAGCGGACCATAAACTAGTCATCCCACCCAATCTTTATAGAGAACTCAGATAAGCTAACACTAACTATTCGTACAGTTCAGAGAGAGCTTGTTTGTATTGACTTATTTTAGGTGATTTTACGTAAAAAAAAAAAGTCTTTTAAGCACTTTTATTGTGTTTGGATGAGATAAAAAATATTTTTAAGTACTAATGATTTATACTTATAAGTCATAAATTATAAACTCATCCAAACAGGCCCAGGACTTCATGGTTGAGTACAATGAAAGTGTATGACTATCATTTAAACATATACTAGATTGTTTTAATTTTCTTGTTGACGAGTGAAACTGTTGTCGCTACCTTTCAGGTGTCCATTGACTAATGGCTAATTGTTCAATAGTAATTATTTTCCTTTTGGATTCAAATTTTTAGGGACGGATTTACCTTAGGCCGGGAATGTCACGTGACACTACTTCGTCGAATTTTTTTACATAATATGTATATATATAATCAAAACGCAGAAAAAAATCAAAATTAATAAGATAAATGACACTTCTAGACACAACAAGTATGCAATTCACTTGGTCAGGCGCTTAGATCCTCAGCTAGAGGGCGCGAGTTCAAACCACTGCAGCATTTACAACTATTTGTTTTTCTTTTCTTTTTCCTTTCACCACTCTTTCTTGTAATAAATCATTTAGCGATCATTTAAATACATTTTGAAAAAATAAAAATTCATTGAGAAGAGTTGTAGTAATATACATAAATTGTTTTATCTAGATTTCTTTTAACATAATGTTATAGTGTTTTTTTTTCTCATTATAAAATGTAACACCGCTTATCAAAAATCTTGTATACGCCACTACAAATCCTCGACAACTTTCCATGATTTTGAATTGTACCAATTTTTTTTATTTTATTTTTGGGTAACCAGATTTCTATTAATCACCAAAGTGCATTATTACGGTACCATTACTAGCTATAAAGTCAGCTAGTCATCTAAAAAGAAACACAGAAAACAATAGCAAAACAGCTTCAGTTCATAAGACTATAGACTAAGAGCTTAAGTCTGGTCGGTGCTCGAACACTGCATACACAGGCCAAATCTCTGGCAATTGCTTGCCATTACTTGCTCTTCTTCTCAAAAAGAAAAGTTCCTCTCAATCTACACACCATGCACAAATCCTACATATATATATTCTTTCCCTTTTATATACCATAATTCAATTTTTGTTTGAGAGCTTTCAATCTCCGGCTTCTAGTACTGATTAATTCCAACATAGTTTTGACTTGTCTAGTTCAAAAATCAGCCTAGATTAGCAATCCACCTTCCGATTTATTAGCTGAAGTTTGCAGTATTGACCTCACCATATTAATTTCTACTAACACTACTATACAATGATTCAGTTACGGATAGACCCCATGTATTTTAAAATCAAACACTTATATCCCAAGTCTATGAAAATCCTACACTTTGTACACTACAATATCTATTAGATCACATTAATTTTCTTTGAAGAGATTGATTATGCATAAGATCTCACATTATATGTAAAAGTTATACGACATTTACGATGTTTGCATCTTTTAAATTGTCTCGTTCTTTTAAGATGTAAAATAACTCATGAAATTTCTCATTAAAAGGCACAATGATTTGATTTTTGTGCACCAGATGTAGAAAAGACTCATGAAATCTCTTATTTATAAGGTATGGCTGTTTGATCTGTGTGCACCATACGTGAAATAAAACTTAAAAATTCTCTTACTAAAAGGTGCCATTATTTAATCTGTGTGCACCAGACGTAAAAAGGACTCAAGAAATATCTCATTAGAAGATATAATTATTTGATTTGTGCGCACTAGATGTAAAAAAGGCTCAAGAAATCTCTTACTAAAAGGTAGATCTATTTGATCTGTGTGCACCAGACGTAAATATAACTTATAATATCTCTTATTAAAAATACAATAATTTGATCTGTTTGCATCAAAAGGGACTCATGAAGTCTCTCATTAAAAGATATAATTATTTGATCTGTGTACACCAAACATAAAAAAGACTCATGAAATCTATTATAAGATACTATATTGGTTCGTTTGGATTAAAAATGACTCATGAAATATCTCATTAAAAGATTTAATTATTTGATCGGTGTGCACCAAACGTAAAAAACACTCATAAAATCTCTTATAAGATATATTGGTTCTCCCTCACTCCTCCATCAAATTAAAATAACAAGTAAATCCAACAAAGAGAAACGAGAGGAAGAAGAAAAATTAAATAGGCCGGTACACAAATAGTAGGAAAGTACTTAATCCAAAAAAACAAAATGTTGTAAAATCAGGATTATATCATAAACCTTCAAGTTATACACCAAAATGTTCCATATGTATCTGATTATTTCACTGAGGAATTCGAGAGAATCCAGATCCTACAAATGAATGATTAATTCTTCCAATTTAATGCTCTTTAGAATCCTACACCTAGAGATACAAGACTCAAACACCATTTGGTTTTCTTCATCTTTTTTTTTTTTCCAACTTTGGAGTTGAAGCAGGACCACAATAAGTACCTTTAGCATTTCAAGTATCTGATTCGAGGTCCGAACATCTTTAAGATGTCACTAGCAACGCCTTTGGCATTATAGGAGGCTCGATAGCAGAATCACTGAGAAAATCGAGTCATGAATGACTGCCTTGACAATCGTTTTACAAGTAGCATTTTACTAGTCTGAAAAAACAACACAAAGTCGAAATGCATCCCTCTTTTTACAATTGACTAATAAACAATTCATGTACGTACCAAGCAATGGCACGTTTCGCTATAACAGCAAGATCAATGAAATGAAACTAATCAAGACGGAAAACTTCCCTCTTTTGACGTCTAAAGAAAACAAAAACATTATCAAATTAAGCAAAGCAGTAACTGATTTAGCACATGAGATCAGAATCCAAATGTAGCACCTCATAAAATCTTTTGACTAAAGCTACTGAATTCTTCTGCCAAATTCGTAACTAGAACTCTAGCACCATCCCCTGATATAGACATCTTATTTCATTCATGTCATAATACCAACCAAGTATTGTTGGGACAATTTTCTGTGGCTGCTTTCTTTGAGGAAAAGAGAAGTCATCATTTGCTGATGCAGCATCATCAAGATTCTCATCTTCAAAATTTTGGATGCAGACTTTATTAGAAGTTATTTTTTCTGCTCCACATAATTTGTGTGTGAATCTTGATAATGCTGCAGCTGCAACTAACAACTATATATATATGTCAATCACCGCACCATCCATAAGAATTTACGGAAGTCAAAAGATTAAAAAAAAAAAAAAGAAGAAGGTGAAATTGTCTTTTGTATAACAAAGAGGTGGATTGTCTTTTATATAACAAAGAGGCAGAGTCCGGTGGACGGAAGCAGAACTGAACCCAATATTTTTGACATGAAACATAAATGTACATATGAAAAAAACTATATTTTCAAAAAAAATAAAAATTGAACCTACTATTTCGAAAGTATAATGAACTATGAGCTGAGAATCTAAAAATTGATCACATCAAGTTTAAATCCTGAATCCGCATCTATCGGTGGACATGGGATTAAAGCATATGAAGGGTTGGCAAAAACAAAATGAAGAAACTATCAAATATTTCACTAAGAATTTTCATCTAAAAAAATTGAGGAGAAGGGATATAAATAGGTCAGGAAAAAAACAAATTGAACGGGTTTTGAAGGATCAAGATTGAGTTAAAAATGAATTGATTCAATATATATTCAAGAAAAAGAGGGACAGTGAAAAGAAACCCTAATTGAGGAAATACCAAGATGTTGTTAAGTCAATAAAATCTTTTGAAAAGAACCTTGAAACCCTATTTTACCATCACCGCAAATTATCAAAATCTTTGGGATGCCAAACAAGAAAGAAATCAAATTCTTCAATAGAAAAAAAAAACTTAAGGGAAAAAATTAATAGATGCATATTATCTATACAATGTGAGTAGAACAAAGTTAAAGAAAATTAGGGTTTTCGAGAGAAGCAAAAACCAGTGGGAAAAGGTGGGAGAAGAAGAGAGGTTGAGGATGCTTATATATACACACAATATTAACCCCCCCCCCCCCCCCCCTCCATCCCCTACTCAGCTGGAAGTTTTTTTTTTTTTTTAAATATTAATCAGTGAAATAATATTTACTAGTAGAAGATTACATCTCGCTCCGTTTTATTTCGTGGTTAAAAACTTATACATTTACCGGTCTTTTACACATCATTTTAATTTATCATGATTAAGTGATAAATAAGATGAAAATGTATATTAATTAATTATGGTTTAGTGATATCTTGTGAAGACATGGATCATATATTTATTGGATAGGTGTAAACATCCAATGCTAGGGTAAGTATTTATTCATTTTATGTGTCTAAATTTGACTAGACAAGAAATTTAAGAGGATAAAAAAAAAACTTTTAATTCTTGTGATCTTAAAATTAAAGAGCGATATTATACCAACCTCTTTGAATTTTGTAATCTCAAACATTTCATGTCATTCTTATAAACAATGTTATTAAAGATAAAATAGGTATGTTGAAATTAATAACAATGGAGAACTCTAGATTTACGGCCAAATGTTATCTCCATTGTTTCCTACTTTACCAATTTTAAACTTGTCATTGGGTCCCACCCAGTGACCTTTCTTTTTTAAAAAAAATTACTAAATATTAAAAAAAAAAAATCTGAAACCGATTAAAAAAAAGTAAACTACATAAATCAAAATAGAAAGAGTAATGATTTTTCTGGTTATATCTAGTTATGATGAGTAGTAGACTAGTAGTTGGACTAAGAAAACTCAAAGCAACAATCTTGATTTGATGTCATTACCAAAAGCAGATATAGTACATGTTAATTAGTCTTATTAGCTTTATTGCTATCAACAAATAGTCATGACAGTTGGTGTCATCCTTCATCTTGATCACTTGTTTAATTTGCCACGGAACGTATCTCATTTCACATAACATTGACGACTTTGACGTAGAAGCAAATTCGGATCTGCTTCTTTTTTGCTTCTTTCATTACTTTTTTAAAAGTTTGAAACTTGTTTTAGATTTTTTTGAGCGTTAATTCATTTTATAGCCTGGTTTATTAGTGGATTTATCCGCGCTTCGTGCGATCATTAAAGAAAATCAAAATATGAAAAAAAATATATTAAATTTTTCTAATTAAAAAGATCAATCTTTACTCATCCATCAATTCTATCTTTTCTCATGAAAATAAAGTTCCTCTTTTCAACATCAATCCATGAAGTATCTGATCTCATAATAGAATGCGATTGCACAGTCTAAAAAATCATAAGTAAATTTATAAAAAGATCAAATAACTAATACCAAAATTTAGATAATAACCCTCTTTTTTATGAGTTTTTTTTTTTTTTGATAACACACATTTAGGTAATGTTTTATAAATTACGTTTGGGTTAAGTCACAAATTTGATTTATTTCTATTAGACAGATATGTATTTTGATATATCTTTTATATATATATATATATATATATATATTAGTAATGAAGCTTACTTAAACTTTTATCTAGTTAAGAAAGATTCAGGAAATATTTCAAAAATTGAAAACTTAAATGTTTAAAATACTAATTTTTTTTTAATTATTATTAGTCTTATATTGAGAATATAAATGTTAATAGAAATGAAATACAATTTTTTGATTCCCACAAAAAAAAAAATTATTAGGATGATCACCCCTCTTGTTCTTGCAACACTAATTTTTAAACTTTTGTGTTGTAATCTAGTTCTGAAAGGATACATCATACATACATTGTATTTGAAATGGAAAGGGTCATATTTGCCCTTGTACTCTCAAAAAAGCTATATTTGCGCTTTGTTATACTTTTCAACATATTTGCTTTGTCATCCAACTTTCAAGCTTGTGGCTAAAAAAAAAAAAAAAAAAAAAAAGCAAAAAATATTAATCAACAACATCAAATATGCGCAAAAACTCAATCTCCATCAAATGAATATGAACTGTTTCTTTTTCTTTAAATTAAGTATACCAATTTTTTAGATCATTAAACTTTTTTCAAAATTAAAAACAGATAAATTAACTTCTAAACAACACCATTTATAGCTTTTCTAAAAAGCGCCAAGAAACGCACCTAAAAACAACAATTAAAAAGATAGAAGAATCGAGTACACAAGGATAGTTCCTTAAATTATTCTAGAAGATTAAAAGAAATTTGACAAATAAACCAACAAAGCCAAAAGTAAAAAGATGCACACAATGGTTGAAAACAAAAGAGTGAGAATACTGGGGTTTAATACAAAAGAACCGTTCTTGTAAATCAAAATAGGAGTCAATTCCTCAAATGGTCATTGAACTTGTAGAGAAATCCCACAAAAGTAACTTTTGAAATTTTTTGGACAATAAATTCATCAAACTATGTTATTGTTTGCAATAAAGTAAACCATTCCATTTTTAGACGTAAGACCCCTTAACCCATATATAAATCATAAAATCTATTACCTAAGCACAATTTTTCGATACTCTAAAATTCTTGTTCAAATTAACATTTTTCATACTTTAATAATAAAATAGAAATATTCAACGTAATATTTCAAGCTATAAAGAACAAAACAATATAACCATTTAAGTATGCTATGAGGCTTTCTTTGTTATATCAACTTATGTAGAACTATTTTGATTTTTTTTATATTGCTCAAATCCAGAAGTTAAACATTTTACTAAATGGAAATGCTTGGACACAATTGAGATCCATGAGACATTATGTAGATGCATGATGCGTATTATTACTATTATTAGATTGTAAGAATTAGAATAAACTTGCTTTATTGGAAGAATATTTGGATAAATTTTCTCAAGGATTTTTTTGTTGTTGGATAACTACTTCGTAAAAATAAAAACATTTATATATTCTTTCTAAACAGCGGAGCCAAGATTTGAGGCCTAGGGTTCGGAATTTTAAGACAGGACAACAACCTTAAGCTAATGTATAACAACCAAGGGTGTCTCAATAAAATTAGTGGCCTAAAGCTAAATTTTAATCCGAGACCTTAAATATATACAAATACATAAGGAAAAAAAAAATCTAGTCTTGCCTTTTTTTTTTTTTTTTTTTTATAATTGTTGCATTTACTTCACATAGTAACATTATTATTAATATTTATAATAGTGAGGATTAATTCAAGTTAATAAGATGTTAGTCATGTGTTTTAATACATTACCTTAGATGTTGTTGTAAAAACTTTATTTAATAATATGAAGATTTTGAGTAATTTAGTTCAAAGTCTAAAATATTTCTCTTAAAAAGTAGATAGTTTTTTCCCTTCTTTTATTATAGTACTTTTTTTTACAATCTTCAATATTGTCTTAGAAAAATAAAATCATAATATTCATCCGTAAAAATTTTGGGACCTCAAAAGTTTGAGGGGCTAAAGCAAAGGTTTTACTAGCTTCACCCTTGAGCCGCCACTGATAACAACCATCAAACTAACGAACAAATATTAGTATTTAATATATTTTGATAATCTAATTTTGGGTTTGGCTTGTAAGAAAACGATGAAAAAGAATGGTAGCAGCAAGTATCGGGAGAATTCAGTTTGCTTTTTTACTTATTGATTTGTCAATTTTATATTTTGTTTTTAAAATATAAAGTATTCTGTATGATAGCAAAAAGGGAAAAAGTTACCCGCAAAAAAAAAGAACTGCACGAGTTCAATTTATACGTTCTTCTAATTTTAAAAAGTGAATTAAAAGAGAATCTTGCTTATTTTAACAAAAAAGAAAAAAAACATAGGCACTGGTGGGGTTTTGAACCCACATCCCTGGAAAGAGAAAGCTTCTCTACTGAACCGTCCGCTTATTTGTGTATGTGGGTTCGCAAGTAATAATATCTACCTTTATTGTTTTTCTATAGTAAAAATATAGGGTCTACGCAAAAGCTACTGGGTTCGCCCGAACCCCCCTTTAACATTGTAGCTCCGCCTCTGTTTCTAAAGCTAATATATTACAATCAAAATAATAAAACATTTTTCGTTCAGTTTACAATTAATCGTATAATTTTTTTTATATTAATTGTAATCCCCTTATTTATAAAACTTAAATAAAATTACAATATTACAAATTCATCTCCAAGAATATAAAAATAGTAAATATTATTTTTTATAATTTAAATTTTATATATCAAGGAAAATTATTTACAGTCTGTTCAAAAAATCTATAGTTAAGTACCGTGCTCAGTTCTACTATCATTCAACCGTCTCCTTTTATTGGTTACTTAGACACAATTTTGCAATATTCTGAAACTTTTGTTCGAATTAATATTTTTCATATTATGAAAATAAAGTAGAAATATTCAAATGAATTTGTTAATTTAAAAAATAGGTTAAGGGTCTTATGTCTAAAAATGGAATGGTTTACTTTATTGGAAATAATGACATAGTTTGATGACCTTATTGTCCAAATAAATTCAAAAGTTGCTTTTGTGAGATTTCTCTACAAGTTCAATGACCATTTGAGGAATTGACTCATCAAAAGAGTTACATGTAAGAAAGTTTTGAATCTTTTAATCATTCATTTGAATTTAGCAACACACATGGCACTTACATGATTATTGATATTTGGATTTGTGCATCAGTTCTTCGACATTTTCCCATATCATAGACAAATTAGTATTGTTAATCGAAAAACACCTTAATATGTAACATATAACAAAAAATATAAATACAAAAGTACAGGAGAAAAAAAAAATCACCTTGAGAGTTTCTGACGTTATATGCATCTGCTGGACTTCAACTCTAACCAACCACAACCTGATCAAACTAATAGATAGATAATGTCGTCATAAAATAATAAACTAATATAAGTAATTAGCATCCAATCAAAAGTTCGATTATAATCTCTTGAAAAAATAAAGATTCATGTCCTCAAGAGTGGATCTACTAAGGGTCGGGGGAGAGCCATGCCACCCGCAATCTTCTGTGAAACCGCTATGTGTGTATGTATATATATCCATATGAACTTTTATCAATAATTATATTGGCACCCTGAATAATATATGATGACCAGTGGCAAGAAGCGGGAATTGCCTCCCAGGAGATGAGGCGAGCCTCATTCAAGACACTTTTGTTACTTTTTAGCTTGCTGCGCCTAAACCAAATACATACCCTTGATAAAAATGCTTTTAATCTCTTTCCTTTGTTTTCTTTTCCTTAGTTCCTCCTCTTAACTTGCTTTTAGTTATTTGTATTATTATCTTTGTTTAATTAGTCTTGAATATATATATATATATATATATATATATATATATGGTATTTGGTAAAATATATAAAGTTGATTTATCATAAGTTTTCTAGTCCAAAAATCTTCTCTCTCCCATCGGAACAAAATCTCTATTATGGCGAGTTGTCATAGTTGTATATTTTTCCGTTCAATCAATTTGTCTAATATAAATTGAAAAGGAGAATAATCTGATTCGAAGCTCAGCGTGGATCAAACCGATCAAGAATTTTCTTTATTTGGATTCAAAGAAATGCGGCACCCCGAACCTTCAAATCCTGAATCCGCCTCTACATGTCCTTGATCTTCATTTGTTCTTCAATCGCAAGATTTTCAGTTTGTTTATGGTTAAACTACCACCCATATGGATCCACATCTTCAACTTCATCATTCACATCATTACTATTCATCTGAACTCATGACTTTTGACATAATATATGAATATGAGATTTTTAATCCATAATTGAATAGTACAATGATTACAAAATTAAAAGTATTGAATCTTGGATCCGCCTCTGATGCTAAAGGACTCCTGAAAACGTATTAATCAACAAATTCTACTTGATACTAAAATGATGGTGAGATTTTCATGGTGCATTGGTGCTGCTACTGATGCGATGGAACGACACATTTATTTGGATAGCAGGTAAATGTTTCTAAATTACCTGGTGAATGATAGGTGGAGTATAAAGCGATTCTTTATTCTCCATTAAACTGGAGTGTGAATACTGAAAGGATGTATCCTTTCCAATCTATACATATAGAATGTGTAAGGTTATAACTTATAATGGTCAAGTAAGAGCCTTTCATAATTGGCTCGCTAAGAAGTCTCACATCTCCAAAAAAAAATAACTCCTCAGACGTGGGGAGACTAAAGTTATTTTGGTTTTACTTATGAGTTTAATACGCATTAATCACGTTAACATAATTAAAAGAGTTAAAGGAGTAACTTTTAGTCCTTTTTAATATACCACATAGAAAAAGGCCAAAAAAAATGAGAAAAAGAAAAAAAAAAGAACAAATGGGTTTCTTAGCCAAAGAGAGATGCCACATCACCTTGTCTATGCCTAGCTTTATTATATACTAGTAAATATCCCCGCGCTTCACGCGGTACATAAATCTTCTAAAGATTTCTTGCATAAACAACTTCTTATTTTTTTTATGCATATAGTCAAGAGAAAGTTAATTTTTTTTTTCATTAATGTAATTAAAAAAATAAATGAATCAATAAATCACAAATATAAATATCAATATTAGAATAGAGTGTAGATAAGTTGCAATCTTTCATTATCAGATTCTCTTTTAAACATGAGAATAAATCAAAGAAATAAAGAAATTTCACTTTTAAATAAGTAGGTATTTGTTGTATATAATTCATTAACTAATCCCTAATTAGTCATAAAATCTATTTTTTAAGATATTTATGTTTCATTTCCGTTTTCATTACATAGTACAAAATTTTGTTCTGTATATTCTTAATATAAACAAAAGATGTACGGCAACATAATTGCATTTTCTATTCGAGGAATTATACTATTTACACACTTGTTTTCCTGTTGTGTTTCCTTTAGCAATTATCTTCTTTCCTTTTATAATTTTTATCTCTTTCCTAACTTCATCATCCTTTATAAGCTCTTATTCAAGAAACGATAACTAATTTCCTTTAATTATCTAATATTTTGTTCATTTTCCCTTTTCCTTACTCTTTTTTCTTCTTCTTTCATTCCCTTTTCTGTCTTCTTAGGGTTACTCAAAAAATACAAAAAATTTGCTCCCCCTTCATGCCTACACATCTCCATTTATTTCATTCAGAATTATCTGCAAACTATTGAAATATTTTCTCTTGATCTTTCAATAAATTCATCACCATATTATAAATTGTAAGAAATCATATATGCTTAAAAATTAGATCTATCCAAGTAAAACGTAGAAAGGATCCCCAAAAATAAGAGGAGGAGAAAGTCATAAAACCTATTGTAAAAAAATAATAATGAAAGTTTGAAAACGTTGTCCGTACTCTTGCCAAGTTTTTTCTCAACTCTTTCGATTCTTCATAAGCAAATCTTTTAAAAAGAGTACCACAATTATTACTTGTCCGATTTTTCTTTTTAGTTACTTTTTTCACCATTCATTTTCTTCTGATAACACAGAAGCCACATATTCTTGTCTCTTCAGACGAGCAGACTAATTAAAGAGAAAAAAAATCAAAATTATTAAAGAACTTTTAGGCAAGAAAAGAGATAAATAAATTAATAAAAATATAAAAACAAATGAGTATTCTGATGTAAAAGAGTTAACACCTTATTTCTCCTGCTCGTCTCTTTTACTTTTGTTGCAAATAAATGTTTCGCTCAGATTACTCGTTCTTTAATTGAGGAAACTAATCAAAGAGAAAGCAATCCAAAAATTTAATCTTTCGGCCAAGATGAGAGGGAAAATTAGGGGGGAAAAAAAAGGAAGATAAAAACTAAATGAGTTAACGTGTTATTCTCCTGCTCGACTCTTTCTTCTTATGTTGCAAAGAATTAAAGGATTTAAAGCATCAATGATAAATAAACTTAGGGAAAAAAAAAAAAGATAAACAACCTGATGAATAATGTTAGCAGTAATAAGGAGATATTCTAATGAAATAACTCAGTGATATTTGTGAAGCTTGGGCTGAAGAACTAAATCCAATCAGTGCGGCATTAGTACATGCAATCAGTTTCGTTTTTTCTTCTCAAGCATATCTATTATTGTTGAACTACAATATAGAGGAAAAGGATTACCTGCTAGGCCTTTGTCTTTGCACGTAAAATGTAGCAAATAAATTGCTTGGATAAGTTTCAAGGATCTGCACTTAGCTCATCATCTTTCATTTACTTATATTAGTGCTTCCTTACCAGCAATTACTATTTGTAATGTGTGTAACTGTTCTGGGAAAATTAAAGTTGTTGAACGTGAGGCCTTTTCATCTTCCATTGACTTACATGAAAATAAATGTTGATAATTTCTGAATTTTTTAAACAGGGAAAATAAGAAGAAAACCCCAAAACTATGAGAAAAAAGATAAATAAGAATGGAAGCGATAAAGAGGTGTCACATCACCTTATGTATGCCTAGCTTTATATTATATATAGATTTTTAGTCTTAAGGTTTTTCTTACAAGAGTTTTTTATTTCTATGATCTGAAAATAAAACGCCCAAAAAATCTTGGCGTTTTAACACATTTGACCCTTCGGCAAAATTAATTCAATATGCTAGCCAAAGATGACACTAATTAGTGACAGTATAGTCACGTTGTATGCATAATTTAGCTATGGAAATAGATAAATTAGGAACTCCTTTTGCTAGATAGTTAGAAATAACTGTAATTTTTCCTTGAATAAACTGGTATTTGTACTGCTTTTGATACCCAATTAATTTGTAATGATGCATATATATATATATATATATATATATATATATATATATAAAATCATCTTTTATTACCAAAAAAGACAAAAGAAAAAACTCCAACGAAACCTAGGATGCCCTAATCATGGCAGACAACCTAGGACACTTGGATATTTCTGTCCTCCTCAATCTTTCTTTTCCTTCTTACTCGCACTGATTATTCTTTGTTTATTTTCAACTGAGATTTGGTGTTATCGTCTATTACAAACGTTATTTTTATTAACTTACTCAATATGACCTTTGTATAGAAGATAATCCGTAAAAACAAGACAGTTGATATTTATTTTTTTTGTCAATCTCTTCCATCTTTAAAGGATGGAAGCCTTATATTATTGAAGGATATAGCCATATCGTACAAAACAGAGACGCTAATTCTCTGTACCTACTATAGGGATAACACTTTCCCCCTATAGAATTAGTAGGATTTCATTTCAGCTTACAAAAGAGATGATACTATATGAGAGGTTATATATTCCTCCCCTATACAAAAGAATTCTGATTCCTCACGGGACATCAAAATTATACAATCTATATAAGGACCTATCCAGGTGGAACGTATTTTTATGAGACTTGATCCTAAAGGAGGGAAATTGCATCCTATCCATATTCATTTCTCCCTTAGCTCTTTTAGGAATCATTTGAAAGTTATCTATGTAAGTGACTTCAGAGCACTCCATCCCATGATTTGCCAATATATCCACTACCTTGTTGCCTTCCCTAAAACAGTGTTGTATTGACCAAATATCAAATCCTTTTAAGCAATCCAAAATTTCTTCAATGCTATCCCACATTTGCCAAGGAGGTTGGCAGTTTTTAAGGATCCAATCTGTTAAGAGCTTGGAGTCACTCTCAATCTCCAATTTCCTGATACCATTCCTATGACACCACTCGATACCAATTTTTAGAGCAGATGTCTCCGCCATATTGTTAGTAGTTATGCCGAGAGGAGCAGCATATGCTATGACCAATTTCCCAGCTTCATTTCTAATAACTCCTCCACCACCACTCAGTCCAGGATTACCTTTTGAACAGCCATCAGAGTTGAGTTTCATGAAGCCCGGAGTTGGAAATGCCCATTTGACAGATATAGTAGTTACGAGAGGTTTGGCATTGTCCATGAGATGGCAGAAATGTTCCCATGACATCGAAGGAATGATACTGGGAAATTGTTTGTGAACAGTAACTATAATTTGATGATAAATCTGTTGTAGAATTCTAGGAATATACATCTTGATGTTGTCAAACCTGCTTTTGCATCTAGCTATCCATATTTGCCAAATGACAATACCTGGAGTTATTTGTAGGCACATTCTCTGAATATCATTTGCCCCCTTAGCCATCCACCATTTAATAATCATAGTACGTATGCCAGAGCTTGCGTGGTTTATACCAAAAAGTTGGTTAAAATGATGCCACACTCTATCACTGACCAAACTGTGAAGAAATAAATGATCTTCATCCTCTTGTTGGTGATGGAAGCAGCAATTACAGATGAAAGGAAGGTTAAGACCAAATTTTCTCATGTTAAGATCTACAGGAGTCTTATGTCTGAGAAGTTTCCATAGAAAGAAGGAAACTTTGAAGGGGTTTTTCTTATGCCAAGTCATTCTATTAACCAAAGAATTACCTTTGTGTTCTCTAATAACATTCCAGGCAGATTTACAGGAAAATTTCCCATCTCCTGTGACTGTCCAAATAGGATAGTCCGGAAGATTGGAAAATTTTATAGTAATTCCAAGAATGTAAGAGACCAAATCATCAGGCAACACTTTTTTAAGCTTGTCAATGTTCCAATCCCCATTTATCACATAATCAACAACTGTTCCTTTAATGGAATTAGAAGTTGTTCCAAATTGAGAGAGTCGACCTTTACCAGACCAATTATCCCACCAAAAGCTTGAGTTGCCACTTTGAATTTTCCACGTAATGAGATGTTCTACCTTGTCTCTGCTTCTCATAAGTCTTCTCCAGCAGTGAGATTGATTGTAGTTCCACTTTCTAGCAACTGGATGAACTCTTCTCCTATATTTTGCTTTGAGAAATTCTCTCCATATGGACTCTCTAGTTCTAAATTGCCACCATAATTTTGCTCCCAAGCTGTCTGATATGTCATGCATATACCTAATTCCTATACCTCCTTCCTCAGTAGGATAAGTCATTTTTCTCCAAGCTACCCAATGATATTTATTCTTGCCATCTTTGTCGCCCCAGAAGAAATTGGCAAATATCTTTTCGATTTGCTTAAAAATAGTCTTGGGAGGTTGGCAAATTGAGAGCAAGTGAGCAGGCATAGCACTAAGAACATGCTTGATTAGAGTAATTTTCCCACCAGTTGATAGCATTTTGCAGTGCCAAGCTCCTACCTTTTTGATAATTTTGGTTGCAGTTGGAGTGAAGTATTGAATCAGCTTTCTACCTTGGAACAGAGGGCAACCAAGATAATTGATAGGAAATTCTGCCCTTTGAACCTGCAAATATGTAGACACAATATTATCTCTACTTTGAGATATATTAGAATCCATAATGAAACAACTTTTGTGTTTATTTATGGATTGTCCAGAATTTTTTTCATATTCTTTCAGAACATCCATAATAAGCTTCAGAGTGTTAGATTTCCCTGCACAAAATATGATGAGATCGTCAGCATAAGATAGATGATTAATTTTTGGTCCATTAGCTTGCATATGGAAGCCAATGAACTTGGGATTACTATATAGATGATTAAGGTTCCTGGATAAAACTTTCGCAGCTATGATAAACAGAGAGGGTGAAATGGGGTCTCCTTGTTTAACGCCCCTATAGGATTTAAAGAAACCCTGTCTTTTACCATTAATAACAACAGAATACCACATGTTAGCAATCAAGTTCCAGATATTATGGATCCAGTCCTCCCTAAAACCCATTTTTCTTATGACAGCACAAATAAAGTTCCAAGAAATTCTGTCATAAGCTTTGTTCATGTCAATCGTAAACACAACATTACCACCCTTGTTATTTTTCTTAATATCATGAATAATTTCTTGGGCAAGCAACACATTTTCCCCAATGGCTCTACCTTTGACAAAGCCACTTTGGTTGGGGGAAATCAGTTTAGGGATAATCTTAATAAGCCTATTATTCATTACTTTAGAAACAATTTTTTGAGAAACATTACTAAGACTTATAGGCCTGAATTCAGAAAAGTTTTGAGGAGAGTCTACTTTAGGAATAAGAATAAGGCAAGTATTAGAAAAATATTTAGTGAGCTGTTTTCCACTGAAAACAGCTTTTACCAATTCCAGCATGTCATTTCCAACAATCTCCCAAGCTTTCTGAAAGAAAAGGCCACTGTATCCATCTGGCCCGGGGGAACTGTTGGGGTTGATATCAAAGGTAGCCTCTTTAACTTCTTGGATTGTAGGGATAACCATTAGATCCTCATTGTCAGTCTGAGAAACCATATGGGGGATATTTTTGAGAACATCAGGATCAATGATGGTATTGTCCTGAGAAAATAAATCCTGATAGAAATTTATAGCAGCAGTAGCAATAATTTCTTCCCCTTCTATCCAATCTTCCCCCTCTTGAATTCTGTGAATATGCAGTCTGCTTCTTCTACCTCTGATAACCGAATGGAAGAATTTAGTATTGTTGTCACCTTCTACTTCCCTCTTGAGATTTGCTTTTTGCCTCCAATAGGAGTCTACCTTCTTATGATGAACTATTAGCTCAGCTTTATATTTATGAAGCATCATTCTATCATCTTCATTGAGAGTTTGCAAGTATGATTCTTCATATTGGTTAATCAAATCCCCCATCTGCTGCTCTTTCAGGAAAATATCTCCAATGTTGTTTCTAGACCAATTGCTCAGAGCTTTGCTAGTATTTTTCATTTTTTGTTGGATGTTCCACATAACATGTCACGACCCGGCTAGGGGCCGCGACGGGTACCCGGGACTAACCACCGAGCACCGCTCGTACTATCATTTACCTAACCCATTTAACAATCATTCATCTATTTCCGGTTAACTTTAAAAAGAGGATTTGCTTTTCATTACAAAAATATAACACGTTGATACAGAAACATATTTCAATATACTTATACACATGCGTACTACCCATGTTGTGGAACCACACAACCCACACCGAGCATCTATGAGCCTCTATTGAGTGACATACAAATATATACACAAAAGGAACAACCAATTAGCACCTCCGGAAGATGGAGTGCTCTTCAGCTCGACTAGTGACTCCTATCAGTCTGGCTCCGCTTTCCCGTCTACCTGTGGGCATGAACACAGCATCCAAAGAAAAGGATGTCAGTACGAACATTGTACTGAGTATGTGAGGCATACATCAAGAAATAAGTAAGAATAAGAAAGTAAAGTAAAGTAAGAACAAGGAGATAATCGATAACTGCTTGCCTCTTAAGGCGGATCCATGCATGCATACTCATAAAGCATCATATAGTAAATTGCTGCGGAACGCGCATCCCGATCCATATGTCATCATATGTTAGTGCCGAGGAACGTACGGCCCGATCCATAAACATAATAAGCTAGTGCCGAGGAACGTACGACCCGATCCATAAATATAATAAGTTAGTGCCGAGGAACGTACGGCCCGATCCATAAATATAATAAGTTAGTGCCGAGGAACGTACGACCCGATCCATAACCCATATATCCCGCGTCCGGGCATCCCGCGTCCGGGATGATATCATGATATGCCAGCTGTACAGGTAGCTATGCGTCTATAGCGCCTCACCTTTCCCCCTTTCCCCTGAAAACATTTTCATATCATATATATATATACATACATAATATACATAGCATGCTGGAGAGCCCAAGGAAAAGCTGTAAGTACGTTGGAGTGACGTAAGGTCGAAAGCCTCCGATTGTGTTATGGAGTAATCATCGTCGCTTTGTCTCACCTTGAAGGAACAATTATTATAAGGCGAGACTATCAATGAAGAATAGCATTAAAAGAAAGCATAGATAAAATCATGAACTTCATAAGGCATCCATTCATATACTTTGGAAGATTTAGAAATAAAGTCACCATCCATGAATAAATTGAGAAATCAGTAAATAGCTCGACGTTCTCATATAGTCCTTGAAATCGTAAACTTGAAACTTTTAAACATAATATTTGCTCTCATCATGGTCAGCATAATAATACTTTCACTTTTGACATCATCATTGTTATTGAAAACAATATCCACGGTCGTTATCATAACGCTCACATAATCGCAACCTTTGGTTTGGAAAATAGGAGTACTTTGGAAAAACATTTATGAAATATCAAGAAGGAAATCGTGCTTCGGAATCTTAGATTATTTAACCTTTGATAGCAAGGAAAAGATGGGAGCATTTATGAAATCGTAAGCTAGGGATCATGCCATTGAAAGAAAGGGAATAGCCTCACATACCTTCGACGTTTACAATTCTTATTGCTTGCTCGTTCTCCCTTAATGCACTCGTATACCTTCAAGAGAATTCATGTCGTCGTTAGCTAAGTAATTACACGAACGGACTACCATTTCCAAGGAAAATTGGGTAGCACTCCCTTCATTTCTAATACTTTCCCCATGTTTCATTTCCACTCTCATACATTCGTAACGACACTCACAATATTACTTTCAACAATCATCACTGATACACTTTGAGAAAAATCTACCATTTTCCTCCAATTTCTCCACATTCATGGTTATAGCTCGTTATCACGTTTTCTCGTATATAATACTTATTTCATGGTCTAGACGTTATTTATAACATATTCACAACTGTAGCTTATCAACATTCATGACTCCATTCAACTAATATTCAATTGTGCCACTATTTACCCATACAAGGCCCATTTTCTATGTTCCTATACATTTCAAGTATCTAAGCCTTCCAATACCTTGAACCATATGGTATAGTCATGAAACATACCTTGGATGATGGTGGAACAAGCCTTGAGCAACAATACTCTTTTTATACCAAAACCCTATTTCAACCCTTTTGAGATTTCTTGAAGAAGATGACTTCCAATAGAGTCTCATGCACTTGCTTTCATGAATTAGATGTTGATGATCTTGGTTCCCCTTTGATCTCTTGAATTTTGTGGATGAATATTTGGAGAGCTTCTAGAGTGTTCTTGAATGGTGTAGATGCATAATGAAATAGAATGAAGCCTTGGTCCCTTTTATTAATTCAAAATCTGGTCTTTAATGAATTCTAATCGGGGTGAACAGTGGTCGTAAACCACAGTTTACGAGCCGTAAACTGGTTTACGAGCCGTCCTCCCTGGTCGTATTTAAGCATGTCCAAAACAGAGAAGTTGGCTGAAGAATATTGCAGTTTACGATCGAGGCTTACGGTCCGTAAACCAGTTTACGGGCCGTATTCCAAGTCGTATTTAAGCATTTCACTACTTAACAGAAAGTTGAAACTTGAAAGGCTGGAGGACGATGGTGGTTTACGGTCCGTAAATCACTTTACGGGCCGTATACCACTTCACGACCACTGTGCTGAATAAAATTCCATAACTTTTTCATTTCCAAAAAAATCACGAATCATCACCCCTTGCTTAGTAAAACACCCCACACTCATACCCTTGTCGTTCTATTCCTTGTACATGTACTTGGATTTTTCCGAGGTGTAACATAACATTTCTTTCAGTATGATTAATCCAGTTACTCTTCACTACCTCTAGGAAGTCATCTTGATCTACCCAGAAGTTGAGGAACCTAAAATATTTGATGTGATTCTCATTCTGGTTGCCATATGAGATTAAGATGGGACAGTGGTCTGAGCTCACTCTAGGAAGATGAAGCACTTCTGTGATAGGAAATAGACCATTCCAATTGTCATTAACCACTACCCTATATAATCTTTTCCAAATGATTTGATCATGACTTCTTTCATTACACCATGTGAAATTGCAGCCAACATACCCCATATCCATCAATCCACAGTCTTGTAGACACTCGATGAAAGGGATACTTTTATTCAATCTATGAGGTTTGCCTCCCTGTTTTTTCTTCACTGGTAATTATACTATTGAAATCTCCACAAACAGCCCATGGGTGGTCTATAGTAGAAGATAAATCCCTCAGGTACCCCCATAGATCTTCTTTACCACTTGATGTAGATTTTGCATACACCACATAAATAAAGTAGAAATTGTTCGAGGGATTATGCTCTACTTTGCAAGTGACCAGCTGATCTTCATTAGCATGTATAGAACATGAGACATCAAAGTTCCAAAATATCCAGATCTTATTACTACAATTGGCATAGCATCCATTCATGTTCAGAAGGCTCTTGTAAGTTTCAATTTTTGACTCCTTGATAAAAGGCTCTTGAAGGACCACAAGGGAAATCTTATATTGTTGGATCATACTCTTCAGTCTCTCAGTTGAAGCTTGAGAGTTCATTCCTCTAATATTCCAATTAAGAGCTCTAATCATTAACGGGGTTAGAGGGGGCTTTTTGAGAATTCATCATTTGTCCTCTAGTAATAGGGGATTCTCTTATGTGTTGACTGGTTTTGATTTTGTTTCCATGTTTCATAATGACACCTTCTTGGTTCTTCTTGTCTTTCTCATAGGGCTTACTAATCAGGTCTAGATCATTCTGAATAATCGATGCCGCATGTTCATCGTCTGATTCTTCAGAGGTTTCATCTTCAGAGGAACTACCTTTTGTCCATTCATCATCTGATTCGGCCTGCATATTATTATTTTTAACCACCTGTTCAACATTTAAATCTTGTTGATCATCACTTTCAATCTGGGTCATAGCAACCTCCTCATTCATTAGTTCATCAAAACTGTTCTGTGTAATAGTGGTGTTCTGCATCAGATCTTTGGAAGTACTTTTGTTTTTCTTTTTGGATTTTCCTTTGGTACTGCTATTTCTTTCCTTATTCATGCCCTTTTTGTTTCTGGTTTCTGTCCATTCTTCTCCTATGAATAAGTCAACGTGAAGATCATTTGGATCCTTAATCATAATGACAGGATTAGTCTCCTCACTTCTAATACCTTCAGTGACTTCATTGTGACCATGCTTAGTTTCTTCCTTGTCATTCTTCTCTGTGCTTTTGCAGCCACTGTTTTCAGGTCCCATCTCATTCTCATTTTGGCTCTTGTCCTTCTCTTTGGTTTGATCAGTGTCTTTGTTCTGTCTAGAATCCAAAGTAGGATATGGCTTATCTATACCAAAGATAGCACCTGTAGGTTTGAACTGTTTGGGAGGTTCACTCTTCCCTCTTCTCTTATAACCATGTTGAGCATTGTTCATATTTTTCATTTGAGTGTCCATGCCCCTTTGATTTTGATGTTGGACATGCTTCTTATCCAGGTCATCCTTCTTATTTTTTGCATATGCTAAATTGGGATTAGTTTCTTCTCTAGGCTTAGGCTCAGCCTGATTTTTATTCCCATCAGCTTTGTTTACATTCCTTTCCCCCTCATCCATTTTCTTTTTCTGAACAATTCGGCAATTTCCCAAATTATGACCAATTTTCTTACAATGTCGACAGTACTTTGGGATGTTTTCGTATTCAATAGTCTGAGTGAATCCTTTTAAAGGAGAGTGTTCATGCTCATCCCCAATCCATACTTTAGTAATCAACGGTTTCAATAAGTCTATTTCCATTCTTACTTTCGCCATGCTGGGTCTATTCATCGTCTTAGTAGCCAAATCCAGTTCTATAGGAGTACCAGCATCGCTAACAATTTGGCTAATACAATACCAATTGTGAAGATGAAAGGGCAAACCTGGAAGAAGGGCCCAAACAAGAGCAATCGGCAGATCTTCTTCCGGTTTAAAGTCTGGAGTCCACCTTTGCAACTATACCTGAAGCTGTTCAATCTCTATCATTCGTCTATATAGGATCTGAGTGTAGTCCTCATCATTTGTGAAATTGAAGAAAATATTGAAGTTATCAAAAACTCCTATTGTTACTTTCCCCTTCAGAGTTTTTTTTTCAGAAAACCTTGATCTAATTGTGTCAATTTGGGGACGACTCTTAAGAAATATTCCGACAATGGTTCTTCGACACGGAGCTGCCAAGACTCCATAATAGTCTCGTGATTTGAATATAACAGCATTCATACCATTGTGAGTAGCCCTCCTAGCTTTTGTCGGCTGTTGATGGGTCGCCGAAGAACTCGGAGCTTCTGTGAGAGTTGTGGCATAGGAGGCTTTTGGTTTCAAAATTTCACTGGGTTTAGTAGAGATGTTTATGTGATCTGTTGATTTTCCTGGTTCACTTGCCGGAGGAGGTTCCTCCGGCTGCCCCATGGTCGGAGCGTGGGGCTCAGTTGCCCCTAAATTGACCGTTGGGAGAGAGACGTTTCTAAATGTACGGAGAGTGTTAAGCTAAAAGTGACTATAATTAGACTGACTAGAAAGATGATATTTGTAACTATTAACTAAAATTATAGAAATGGAAGCATGATATATATCTTAGTACAACCAAGAAATGGGACAAGGCAAAATTTAAAAGGAATGGCTTAAAATCCATTTTGGTTTGACCAATTGTAACGACTAATCTTTCATTCCTGAAAATACTAATCAAGACAAGAAAAATAGCGACAAAGAATAATATTTGATTTCAAGAATTTGTACGGGGGTTACAATCTTTATGGAATCTTAAATAAAAGATGTAATCCTCTAATTCTTCTCCTCACGATACGGCCGTCAATCAAGGGCTTTGCTTGTTCTTGAACGACGGATTATTTGTGGTTGTGATTTCACTACGAACGCGGAGTCGGGCTTTAATCACAAATGTAGAGGTATGAAAACTTTCGACTCACAACTTGCAGCAAAGACTTCTTAGTATGCGGAAGACTTGCGGATGAGAGCTTCTCTATGTATTTCTCTTGATGGCTTTTGGCTTTGTGAAAACTCCTATTTATAGTTGCAGGGGAGAACTAGGGTATGCATATGATTGGTTGAAGTACGTCATTTGAACGCTTGGCGACATTTGATTGACTCTTCTATTGACTTGGCATGTTGTGTCACTTATGCGTGTGGCATGATTTTAGTGGTCCTTGACTGGACTTGGCGCGCCACGTCATTTGACACATGGCACGAACCTTGAACTAATGGAGCAGGCTCATTTTGTGAAGACCAATTCAACAAACTAGCCCAATAGAATTAGACTTTAATTCAAATCCATGTCTTGGACTTAAATAATTTAATATTGATTTGGAACTTGATTTTTCTTGAATTTAGGTATTTATTCAAATTTCAAATGAATGTTAATTTCATAAAATTCATATGTCTACAAATTCCCCCTACTTCAAGACTTGTCGAGGTGTAGACTTATCCAACCTTAAAGACATGTCTTGGAGTAGTACCCATAACTAGGGGTGTCAAATTTAGCCCAAAAGATGATGGCCCGCCCAACCCGTCCAAAATTTTATGGGTTAGGCTCAACATATTTTCATATTAGGCTGGTTTTAGCCTAACCCAACATAGCCCATTTTAAAGTGATCTCCAACTTAGCCCAATATTAGTCCAATTCTAGCCCATTTTTAAGATTTACTTAAATTTGGGTTTATTGCTTGAGATTTACTTCTTTTTTTTTATGTATACACTTTTCTTGTATCTTGTATCTTATAAGTTTGTGGTATGTTTAATATGAAGGGAAATATTTTTCACGAAAATATGTTTAATATGAAGGGAAATATTTTTTATGAAAAATGTTTTTCTCGAAAATATTTACCACGGAAAATGTTTTCCTCAAATATATTTTTCACAAAAAATCCGCGAAAATATTTTTCAAGAAAAATATTTTTCTAGAAAATAAACCCTTAAAAAAACATGGTTAAGTTGGGCGGGTCATGACCCAGCCCATTTTTAGCCCATTTCAGCCCAACCCATTATAGCCCAAGTAACTTTGGGTCAATGTTAGCCCAACCCATTTACCACTTCAGCCCATTTTGATTGGGTCAATTTCAGCCCAAGCCGCTCATTTGACACCCCTACTCTGACCGTGAAGATTTGTATACTCCAGCTGCTAGCACTTGTGACTTGTACTTACCTTCTTCAAAAAAAGGCAGTTTGAGATGAGAAAATTTCTCCACCGACTTACATTATTGGAGTTCCGTCTTTTACTTGCATCAGGATACTATAGTATAACCATAGTATAATTCTAGTTGCAATTAGACTATGCCATACACTCCTATTTACTTAAGGTTTGGGAGAACAATCTAACCGCCTTAAAGAATCTATATAAGTTAATTCCTTGCATTGATCAGACCAATTCAAAGAACGAATTTCCTTATTCCTCTCCTTGAAGTGAAACTTTAATACTTCCATAGTTCCAAAAGACAACGTCAACACATAGTAAGCCTTAATTTGCCCCCCTTTTTTTTTTTTTTTTCTTTCAACCACTATTTTACTTTTTGCGTTGAAAATTGGAGAGTATTTAGCTCCAGGTTTGCGGGCTCTTATCTGAAGGATCTCATCTATCATTTAAGCTCCAAGACCGCATACTGATTTCCGTATTGCTGGAGACGTCTTTGTTCAACATCTGAATTGGAGAAGGGTTCGAAACTTCGTGCAATTAGCACCGTCAGCATCGATCCCTATAGAACCAAGAAGCTCCGTACAATTAGCACCGCACGCGCTGATCCATATAAAACTAAGAAGCTTCGTTCCATTAGCGCCACGACGACCATATTTCATAATTTGGCAACACAACGACTTTACTCCATTAGCGGCACAATAACCATATTCCATCATTAGCGACAACGCAACCGTATTCCATCATTGGTGACACATCAAACGTATTCCATCCTTTGCGAGGAGAAATGAAATCACAAGCTGTTTGTTTCTAAAATTTCAGATCTCGAAGGGCCGCAACATATCGAAAACTACGTCAAAATTCCTTAAGTACAAGTCGGAATAAATTTTGAAAAGTTGAACAAAACATCTACCGTTCTAATTTTTCAGATTTGACTGTTATCGCTAGGGCTGTTCACGGTTTTGGTTAAAACCAAAATCAAACCGAAAATTTAACCAAACCGAATAAAAAAACCGACATTTGGTTTGGTTTGGTTTGGTTTGATTTGATTTTAAATTTTAAAAACCGATAATATTTGGTTTGGTTATGGTTATATTAAAAAATAACCGAATAAATAACCGAACCAAACCGATAAATTATATACATAAATTTTATAATTATTTATATGTATAATATTTGTTTTTCATAAATAATTATAAATATTTTATACTTTTTAATCATTAATTTGATTTTTAGTCTACTTATTTCACATGATTGTTTAAGGCCCATGTTTTTAAGAATATGTCTAAGCCCATGTCTTTAAGTCTTTTAACTCTTTAAGTGTTAAGTGTAAACCTACTAACAGAAACTCACGTTAGAGTCTAATGTCTTTAACTTAAATTTTTAGTCTTTCTTTGTCAGCCATTTAATTTTAGGTTGTTTCTTTTTTTTTTCCCGAATTTATACCTTTCTTTTTTCTTGTCTGAATGGGTCCTAAACTTCTAATATTTTTCATACGAAAAGGACAGAGGTTGTAGATTTGGAGGTTCCTATAGAAGATACTTCAGTAACATCAGCATTTGCTGCAACTCAAGCACATGGTAATGCCCAAATACTTCTTCCGTGGGTAATCCTCCTAAAAGGCAGAAAAGAACAACTCTTTGTAGTCGAGACCCTAGCCCTGGGGATAATGATAGAAATACATCTGAAGTTTGGGATCATTACACAAAGTGTTTTTAATAAAATGGGAGAATTGAGGACAAAATGCAAGTATTGCCCCAAAGTTTGGGATCATTACACAAAGTTTTTTTATTTCATATATTTTAATTTTAATTTTAGGTAGTCTTTATGTTTAATTAATATGTATGTTTGTAACAACAACTAAAAGCTCCTATGCTCTACTTTATTTCCAGGTATGTGTATTAAGATGACAAAAACGGTGCAGCCACTACTTAGTTAGTTTTTAGCTCTATATGTAATAGTTTAGCAACTTTGGGTAACTTGAGTATGACACTATCACTAATAGTGAAAAATATTTCTATGATGTATGTTCCACCTTAAACGATAAATAAAAGTTATCGTTTAAACCAAAAAAAAGACATGTCTTTTTCAACTTCTTAATGTTTTACTGATAAGTCTCATGGCTGCTAGTCATAAACCGAAAAATCCAACCAAACCGAACCAAACCGACAATAACCAAACCGGTGATTATTATTTTATTTGGTTTGGTTATGGTTTTAGACATTTAAAAACCGACTAAATTGGTTTGGTTATGGTTTTAATCAATAACCGACCCAAACCGAACCATGAGCACCCCTAGTTATCGCTGAAAAGTTCATATCCCTAGCTTGGAGAGTCCGAATTGTGAGCAATCTAGGTGAAGAGGATCAAGTCATAACGTAGTGAACTTAGGTAGGCCAGGAGTATTCAACTTAAAGATGGAGCTTTTGTAACCTCAAGACTCGGCTCGTATTTTGAAGAGCTTTACAACTTGAAGATTTGGCTTATTTTAAGGAGCTTTGCAACTTGAAGACTTAGCTCGTATTTTGAAGAGCTTTGCAGCTTGAAGACTCAGCTTGTATTTGAAGAGCTTTGCAACTTGAAGAATCGGCTCGTATTTTGACGAGCTTCATGACATACACTTAGGCTCGCGTGTCTAGGAGCATTGTAACTTGAAAATTTAGCTCGAATTTGAGGAGCTTCGTTACTTGAAGGTTTACCTTGATTTGAAGTGCTTTGAAACTTGAAGACTTTGCATGAATATGAGAAGCGTTATAACTTGTAGATCTAGCTTGAATTTGAGGAGCTTCTTCATATGAAGATTTAGCTCGAATTTGATGAGCTTGACGACTTGAGGATTTAGCCCGATTTTAAGAGCTTGTGACATACAGTTTAGACTCTTGTATCAAGGAGCATTTCAACTTGCAGTTTAGGCTCATGCGTCAATGAGAGTTTTAACTTGCAGTTTAGGAACTTGCGTCGAGGAGTGTTTTAACTTGCAGTTTAGGCTCTTGCGTCGAGGTGCGCTGTAACATACATGGACTCTTCTATTTCATCTTCGGATTCAAACTTGCCCCCACTATGGAAGTTTTCTATATCTTCATCTTCGTAAGGCTCACGGACAGGAAACCATTGACCTTCACGTGTATCAATTCTAATTCGATATCATGCGCGCATGTTTCCAACTCTTCAAATGTATTAGGATTTATTCCTTACAATATGTAACGAAGACCCAAATGCATACTTTGGATGCAAATTTCAATCCCAGAAGTTTCATTAAGGTGATCTTTACAGTTAAGGCTCAAGATCCTCCACCGATTAATGAAGTCAACAACTTGCTCACCATTTCTTTGGTGGACATTTGTAAGCTCTATTATGCTCACAAGACGCCTTGTGCCGTAAAAGTGGTTGAGAAATTCTTGCTCTAGTTGCTCCCACCTATCAATGGAATTAGGTTCAAGGTCTATGTACCAATCAAAGCCATTCCCTTTGAGGGATCGAACGAATTGTTTGACAAGGTAATCACCATATGTTCCAGCATTGTTGCAAGTTTCAACAAAGTGTGCTACGTATTGTTTCGGATTTCCCTTGTCGTCGAATTTCTGCAATTTAGGAGGTTGATATCCAGCGGGCATCTTCAAGTTATTAATCCTTTGCGTATAAGGCTTTGCAAATGTAAGTAAAGATTTGGATGCGGACTCAGATTTATGCTTGACAACCTCCATGATGAAGTCTTTGAATTGGCCAATGAGAATCGTACCTTCGGCGGAGACTTAGACCTCCTTCATCGTTGTTTCTTGTTTCGTGGAGGATTGTCCTTCCTCTTGTGTTTCATGAAGCTTTACAGGTGCTTGGGTAGATTCTACTTCGGCCATGCTCTCCAATTTATTTGTTAACTTGGTCATTTTAGCATCTTGATCTTTAACGCACTTTGATAGGCCTTTAACTGCTTTCGTCAAATTTTCAAGTTGTTCTTCTATGGTTGAAGCATTAGCCATCTTCGCAGGCATCACCATCGTAGATAATGGAGAATAACATGAATTTTCGCGAACATGGGATGCGAACATGTTATGCGGAGTAGATCCAGTGCTTAAGACATCATCATCAACTTGCGTGAAGGATTTCTAGGACTTAGATGAACTATGTTACTCAAAACTGTCTTGACCATTTTGGCGACATTCTCCCTTTTTTTTGTGGTGTTTGTGGGAGATCTCATGCCTTTTGAAAACCAACCAAAGATGACAACAGATTCAGATTGTGCTTGCGGAGCTCGTTATCCTAGAAATTTGGCTTGGTTCCTTGTGACGGGTCCCACACTCTCTTCAGTAACATCTAGGATGCTTTCCACAGCAAAGGATAATTTGGATCCGATAGTTTTTGCGGATGCGGATTTCAAGCTGACCTTCTTGGAAGTTATCTTAGTGTTTTTGAACTTCGATTGTTGGAGAAGAGATGAGTGGTAAAGATTGTCCCAGTGGGTGGGCCAAATTGGTAACAATTAATCTTTCGTTCCTGAAAATAATAATCAAGACAAGAAAAATAGCGACAAAGAATAATATTTGATTTCAAGAATTTGTGCGGGGGTTACAATCTTTATGAAACCTTAAATAAAAGATGTAGTCCTCTGATTCTTTTTCTCATGATGCGGTCGTCAATCAAGGGCTTTGCTTGTTCTTGAACGATGGATTATTTGTGGTTGTGATTTCACTACGAATGCGGAGCTGAGCTTTAATCACAAACGTAGAGGTATGGAACCTTGCGGCTCACAACTTGGAACGAAGAATTCTTAGTATGCGGAAGACTTGCGGATGAAAACTTCTCTATGTATTTCTCTTGATCTCTTTTGGCTTGGTGAAAACTCCTATTTATAGTTGCAGGGGAGAACTAGGGTATGTATATGATTGGTTGAACTATGTTAGTTGAACACTTGGCGACATTTGATTGGCTCTTCTATTGACTTGGCATGTTGTGTCACTTATGCGTGTGGCATGATTTTAGGTGTCCTTGACTTGACTTGGCGCGCCACGTCATTTGACACATGACATGGACCTTAAACTAATGGAGCAGACTCATCTTGTGAAGGCCAACTCAACAAACTAGCACAATAGAATTAGACTTTAATTCAAATCCATGTCTTGGACTTAAATAATTTAATATTGATTTGGAACTTGATTTTTCTTGAATTTAGGCATTTATTATATGTCTACACCAATCATTTTACCCTTTTATCCCTTATATTTTCTATTAATTTCAATATTATCCTTACTTCTAAAAACCCTTTAAGCACTTTTATCCAAACACATAACTGCTTATTTATAAAATAACTTTCAGCACTTAAAAAGTACTTTAAGCACTTATGCTTAAAAGCCGCTTTTTTTCAGCGAATCCAAACGGGCTCTAATGCAATGCAAAGAACAATTTTCTGACAAGAGGAATTGTTCAAACGGTCAGCACTCCCACCTACAACCCCAAGATCGTGCGTTCGAGTCACCGAAGAAGCAATAGCTCCAACAAAGAGCAATCAAAAGAGGGCTAGGGGATTAAAAAAAACAATTCTCTAAAACTAGCACAAGTGTTTCTGTTGCTCAAAAAAGATTACTTATTAATAAAGGCCATGTAGATTTGGATTACTCAAGAAAAAGATGCCAAACATCGGCAATTCCTTAAATTTGTGTATATTCTCAAACGTCCATTACATAGATAAGTTAACTATTTAAAATATGTCAGCACTGTTGACACCCAATTTTGTCCCTCCTTTATTTCAATTTTATTTACTCGGGCTTCTAAATTCATTGACGGGCAAAACACTTTATTTTTACTATTATATTTTACTGCTACTACTATTAATATCATTACTTTCATTTTTCACTACTTTACTATCAATATTACTAGTATTACTTTATCACAAATTTTAAATGGTTCGTCATCATTTCATTTTCGGGTTTGGACTCGTTAAATTAATTACAAGATAATACTTTGTTAAATCCTTATTTTCTACATATTAATTATTGTCTTCACACAGTATATATTGTACTAGTTGTTAAGCCCAAAAATAATTAAATAGAGGAGAAGGATCAATATTTTTTGGACCAACATTTAAGTCCAAATCAGTCCACTGCCATTTCCATTCGGTCTAGTCCACTCCAACACCCGACCCGGCCCACTTATTCTTTTCCTAAACCCTACCTCTCTTCCTCTTTCTCTTTTTCCTTTTTTTTCAGCCGCTTCTCCCTCATTCTCTCTACCCTACCTCTCTTTCTCTCTTTTCCTCTCCACTCGCCGCCGCTACCCCACTCCCCCGCTCTCCTCCACTCACCGCCGCACTCCGCTCCCCTTCATCATTTCTTCATCCCCACCACCTACGCTCCTCCGCTCTTCCCTCTCTCTCTTTTCTTAAACCAAACGAAACCCTATAAATCTGTGTCCGAATTGAAACAAAAGGGAAATGGATTCAGTGTTTTGAGGGATACCCACCATCTTCCAAATTTGATTTTCTTTCCGGTGAACTTTAGCTGGGAATTACTCAACGTTTTCAGAGATTTTTGTTTTTTGATCAGTAGCCTACTCCAAACTTCATACCGTTTGATAAATCATTTTTACCCGTTCTTAAACATTTTCTCACAAGAAAACTTTCGGATTCGTTTCGAACTGGGATTCGAATCTGTTTGAGTGTAAATCTGAGGATCGAGCCTAGTTCACTGCACTCGAAGAAGGTAAACGATCTTTCTTTAAATAGTTTAATTTCAGTTTAGTAGTTTAAGAGGTAATTATGTGATTTACACATGTTAGTTTCGGTTGATTGAACTTCAGTTTAGTGACTTATAGTATAATGCATATTCAGGATTAGTTGGTTTGATTCTTCTTTAATGATGTTGGTATGCACTTGTTTTAATTTAGTTCGGGCTTTTGTGGTATAATGGTTGATAGCATCTATATATTTTGTTCTTATTTCAGTTCTGTTTTAGGTACTCGTACGAGTTCATGTGTGGATGATAACTTCGATAGCGTTTGGTTTTTAATTTGGCATGGTCACGATTACTAATCCTGTTTAGATTAGTTTAACCACCTGTTAGTTCTCAGTTAAGATGATCTTGCTTTCATTAAACGTTTGTTTGTTTGCTTCTGTTTGCATCTATTAAGCTAAGAACTGACGTATAAAATTTATGGGGATGAATCAGCCCGAATGTTGTCTGGTTTCAGTTCAGTAGAGAATTTCTTATAAGAGCATATGTGAAAAGAGACTCAGTCTCGGGCACCTGTTTCGTCTTGCTTTGGTTTTAAGATGATTCAAATCTGTAAAGTCCATTATTCTGCATATATATAACATCTCAAGTGAATTCTGTGTGTGATTTAAGGTGCATTAATGATTGATCAACGCTGAAATGTTAATTGCGTGTCAAGAAACTCACTCTTTGCTGAATTTGTCCTGTTCTTACCTATTTCTGCATATACTGCTGGTCTGTTGAAAGTTCAGAAACACTTAGCCTAAAAATGTTGGTATTTGCTATCCTTAGGAAGTCATGCCTGCTCAATTTCCTATCATGACTAATTAGAATAAAATAACCTCGTCTAATTCATACTAGCTATGCATTATATTCGATCAATACATGATCACATGTTTAGTTGTCCTTGTGAGATTAATTTAAAGATAACTGTTTGGTTGTGTTTTGTGTCCAACTTTGTTTAAATCCTAATGCCTAATGTGATCTGAAATAAGCACTTAAGGTCTCTGTGTAAGTTAGGAGGACTGTAGCACAGTTTAATGTATAGGACATAACCTTGGATTTGATTTGTTTGGATTTTCAGGAAGGAGTTATATTTTCTAGCCAAGATATTATAAAGAATGTATGCCTTATTGAGACTCTGTTACCTTTAAAGATCACATGTTTTAAGATGTTCGAAGTTTTTGACTCTTTACTTGAACACAAGGATATATGTCCAACTTGATGGGGGTTAGATTTGATACAGTCTGTTTTGAATAGTCTGAACTGTATGGAGCATGTTTGAAATGATTATGATAATGTTCTACTTTTTCATTTGAAATATGAGTTTTGTGTTGGTCTAGTTCTGGTAAGGTATTTCCCCTGTTGAGCAATGAGGGTATATTAATTAGAATGAATACTAGTTCATTGGTCTGAAGTGAATCATGTGTTAGAGTGTTAAGAGTAAAACCTAGGATTTAGGCTATAATGCCGTGTTCAGCTCCCATTTTGTAAAAACAATGGAGAAGGCCTTGTATGTTTGAATGTTGGCTTTGCCAACCCAATCTTTCTGTGATTATATTGAGCATGGAGCTTGGATTTCTAGGAGCATGATCCCTTTCCCTCTCCCTTTATATGATAATCTTCTATCCTGTCTCATTTAGCTTCAGTTAAATAGGATCCAAATGATTCATGTTAGACCTCGAACCCGTAGCTAATCTTTGTCCAGTATGCTCCTCCTGCTATGTTTTTTTTTATTGGACTAGTTTGGCTTTTAGAACTCTATACTCCTTCTGTAATGTATGTATGCCTCCTCCTGTAGTTTAAAATTCAATTTAACATTTTCTTCACTGTTATGAATTGGGGTTAAACCATGCCAAGGATAAAATTTGAGAAGTATAAGAGGATTGCAACTCAGTTTGTATTTTTCCCTTTTTTATGTGTTGTGCCAGTGTCTTAGAACACGGGCAGTGTGATATTTGTTGTATATCCGAAATATTTTTGAAATCATTTCGAATGAATGGGTGAAATATGTGTTAGTTAAATCATGTATGCATTCTGGTACCAGTACATATCTTTGTTAGAATCCTGCATATCTTGCAAGTACATTTTAGTTTGAAGTATGTATATAAATGTATATATGAAGTATACTTAAAATATACATAGAATATACAATCTGTCAATTTGTTTTTGAATTCATATTTTGTATGTTTAACATTATTCATCGATCGTATACTAATTGTTTTCTTCGTTTTTTTTTTTTTTTTGCATGACATCTCGCATACGAGTCCAAGCGACTCGTCGCCTCCTCCCGCATTTTGGCGATGGGCCAAAGCCCAACGTGAACTCCTTCTATCCAGCCCTGTCCGCAGCAAGACAAAAACAAAAGAAAAAGAAGAAAGAAATCTTGGGCCAAAGCCCAACAGCCGCAGATTGCAGCAATCCTAAAATGGGCTTAGCCCATTTAATATTATTTGCTCCTTCATTTTACTTTATTCATTTGATTTGTATTGTGTAACTAACACGTGACTTTGTTTGCTTTCTTAGCTAGAATGAGCCTTAGTGGGAATTAGTGGGTTAGTTTTAGGATGATGATTAGTCGATTTAAAGGAGAAATTAACAATTCATTTCATAAGTTTCAATCTTATTTTTTTCTATTTTTGTTCTAAACTACTTATAGTATCTATAGCATTTATTTGGAGTAATTGATTTTCAAATAGCATGCCTACACATTCTCGGGTTAAAAGAATCATTTTTCATTCTTACCATCTTAGGATTTTCAAAATATCATAAATTATACACTAATGTTAGCTTATTTTGAGAAATAGAAAGGCAAGCTAGTTATGTGGATAACTTCTTCACTTTAGCTTTTTTTTTAACGCTTGAAACATATATTTGTTAAAGCAATCCTTACATAGTCCATATTGAACTAATAGTCTTTTGTAAGTCTTACTCTTAAATAGCATTCAAAATCTTCTTTTATACAAATCATTGTTTTTTTTACAAGTCCTCTTTTAAATAGCATTCTTACATGTCTATCTATAACTTTAGCCACATTTACAAAGCTACGTTCTTTTCTATAATACTATATTTACACTTAGCCTAACTAATCATAAGTCCGGTCGGTTAACCATTGTTAATGGGTCTTAAAGGGTGCCTAATACCTTCCCTTTAGACTAATTGAACCCTTACTCAGATCTTTTGGTTTCGTAGAATTTAAAATAAAATCAACTTTAGGTAATTACTTTAATTAACTTTAGGTGTCCTAATTCACCGTAAATAATTAGGTGGCGACTCCTTAAAATAAACAAAAAACAGGAATCACCAATATGTCGTACTTCTAATTTAACCCGGTTAAAATGGGGTATGACAAGCACCTTTAATCATATACATCAACTTTAATTGGAACAAGCTTGAGATTTTACATCTCTATCTTATTAAGCGTAAAAAAAACTTTAAAATAAAAAATAAAAGTATTTTGTAACTGAGTCTTATTTGGTTTGTTCATCTTGTGTGTGTAGTACCCGCATTGATGCCCAATTAATTCCGGATTCGCGTCGAGAAGTCTCACATTGGGGTAAAATTTTCCCTAGCAAAGATGACTTTGTACTTAGCACGGCTCGAACCTAAGACCTCTGATTAATGATGAAGATGTAATTACGACTTCATCACCACCCTTAATGGTATTTTGTAACTGAAGTCATCGAGACGCACTCTTACCATATTTGGTATGAGAGTTTATACATTTTTGTCATGGAAAAATATGATTAATGATTAAGAGAATGATGTCAATTTACATTTTTTCTTTTAGTTCTAAAATAAAAAACTTGTCGTAAGTATTACATAGAATTTATCATTCCCATTAATAAAACTCAAACAAGGACAATTCAGGAATAATTACTTGGATGTATGGGCCATGCATGGATGCCTTAAGGAAGACAACTACTACCCATTGGATATTTTTCTCATGTTCAATTTTTCTTGACCACTAAATAGTATATACAACGGGATAACCGGACGAATTTTCACCTTTAATCAGATGTTTCAATTGTAATGACAAATTCAGAATCTATAAATTACAGTTGCTCAACTATTTTTATTTTAGAATTATTATTTCTTGAAATTGGGTGTTCAATCAACACAATTATATATTATTAATAGTTTCCTACATACCAGTACGTGAGCATTAGAGTATCGATGTAGGTCCGCCTTTATTTTCGACTCATGAGAATGAAACTTTCTTTTGTTAGGAGTGTTTTTCTCCTAAATTTTACGTGACAAAAATTTAAATTATTCCAACAAATAAGTATCGGATCAGATAGTTATAAAGAGAATCTGTATGTGAACTGAAATTATGACTCTATTTTAGTAAACTAGACTCTATATGAGAATTAAAATTATACGTATAATGTAAGAAATTTCTACATACATTTTTAGACTATAAACTTTGTTAATGGACAATTGATAAAGCATTATTACATGGTTATTTTCCTTCGGAAATGAAGGATATTTGGAAATCCTATTTGTATGTGCAAAAGTTTTTAAAGCCCTAAGAAAATTTTGACAGGCAATTTCAAATTGAATGTCTAGTCAAGCCAACTTAGCATGTCTCGAAGAGAGCGTTATGTTGTTGAATTTTTTTTGTCTTTTTTTTCCTAATAATTTTTTGTTTAAATTCACATTTTTACATTGTTTTACGTTCCTGTTTTTATTGCTTTAATTTTGTATCTGGGCTCCACCAAATTTTCAAGTGGAGCACCAACAAATTAAAGCAACTTTCCACCTGGATTTATTTGGTTAATCGATATGATCACGATATTCTGTCAGTTGTGATTTAACTCAATAATCAAATCGTACAAAAAAAAAAAAAAAAAAGATACTATTACACTTTCGTTAAAGGGGTTATGTAATCTATCGATTGTGATATGACTCAGCAACATCATAATACGAGAAAATACTGACGTTCTTTTATTAAATTAGTCGTGGTGTGAACCAACAACATCGATTTTGTAATATTCCTTGCTCATAGATTATTAATTTGTGGTAACACGACATAAACTAATATTGTGATACAACCTTGGGACTGTAGCTTAAGAATCTTAATTAGCATAAAGTAAACCTCGAAGCAGCTTAGTTACAAAGTAATCCCTTCAATTAGTGACTTTTAGCAGCTTAATTAATAAGTTACACCTTTTTCCTTAGTTGGTAAACTAATCCAATTTCCAAACTCGTATATAATTTGGCGAAGTGGTTATCCACTAGTTAATGTCTTTTTTTTTCCCTTACTTTCTCTCTCTTTGCACTATACAAGAAGAAAGAAGTGCGATGACAATATATTCACATCTTTCAGAATTTTCATGTGATATTCCAGTTTGTTGTCCGTGCAATGTCGGAAAATAATGGAGCTAAATTCTAAATTTTAAACGTTAAAAGAATGAATAATATTTAGGAAAAGGAAATTTAAAATCCAACGGCTTGAAGAAAATTGAATGATTGAAAACTTTAGTTGTGGCTAGTTAGGCTGAATTTTCTCGCAACTCATAGTTCCTATAGCTAAGAATTCAAACAAATACTGGACATTTGAGTTGGACCAACATAGAATGCTAAGTTACATGTTATGTCTTTTTGTGGTGCTCTTAATGCATCTTTATTTGTCTACTTCATTTAAAAAGAGGTAGCTAATTAATGAAAAAGATAGAATGAGCCGAAGTTAAATATCAAATTAGCATATATAATATAATCCCTATGGAGATGCTCAGTTTTTATTATTGAAAAATAGGTCTGAACCTATGAGCATGAAGATTTGAGATTGATTCTCCCTCTTCATCATTAAAAGAAGTAGCTAGATAATTGAAAAGGATGGAGTAAATCGGAGTTTGATATCGGAGTTAGCATATATAATAGTATCCCGTCATCGAGATGCTCAAATTTATTGATAACAAGGTCAAAATTTATGGCAAAAAGATTTGAGCTTGATTCGCACTCCCATCGTTAAAACTTAAAAGAGAGAGATAATTGAAAAGAATAGAGTAGATCGAAGTTCGATATCTGACTTAGCATATATAATATCGTCTTGACATGGAGATACTCAATTCTTTTTATTAATAAAGAGGTCCAAATTTATAGACAAGAAGATTTGAGATAGATTCGCGTTCTCCATCGCTAAAAAGAGATATTTAATTGAAAAAAGATGAAGCAAACCGAAGTTCAAAATTTGATTTAGCATATATAACAACGATCCGGCATGGAGATTCTCATTTTTTTTCCTCTATTGAAAAAGAGGTCCAAATATATGGACAACAAAATTTGAGATTGATTCTCGCTCTCCATCATTATAAAGAGGTTGCAGCTAGATAATTAAAAAAGATAGAGTAAATGGAAGTTCGATATCAGATTTAGCATATATAACAGCGTCCTCACATGGAGAAGCTCAATTATTTTTGTATTATAAAGTGGTGTGAATTTATGTACAAGAAGATTTGAGATTAATTAGCGTTCTCCATCATTATAAAGAGATAGTAATCGAAAATGATAGAGTAGACCGAAGTTCGATGTGTGACTTTAACATATAGGAGTATATGATAGCATCCCAACATGGAGATGCTCATTTTTGCTTTATTTTTTTATGAACAAAAAGATTTGAGACTGAACCGAACTAGGGTTTCCTTTTAATTGTCTTAAAGCTGTTATAGACATAAACTATGGGCTTTCTCCACTTTAGTAAAGTTTTATCTATAATTAAACCAGATTAAGTACGAAAAGAAACATTAATTAACAAAACGTGAGGAGTGGCACCGTCAAGACCAATTAAGAATGAAGCATCATGTTTCCTCTATATATTGACAGAAATTCTTGGGATAGGCACTGTATTTTATATATGGTTTCCTATTCTTTCTGTTGATGTGTCATTCGATCGTTTATGTTATTCTAACGATTATAATTGGAAAAGATGGAGTAAATCAAAATTAACATCAGACTTAGCATATATAACAACGTTTTGACATTGAGATGTCAATTTTATTGATAAAGAGATGCAAATCTATGGACAAAAAGATTTGAGCTTGATTCGTGCTTTTCATTTTACAAAAAGTAGATTATTGATGGAGTAGATAGAAGTTCGATAGTTAACTTAGTATATATAACAATGTCCTCACATGGAGATGCTCAATTTTATTAATAAAGAGGTCAAAATCTATAGACAAAAAGATTTGAACTTGATTCACGCTCTCCATCGATCAAAAGAGAAAGATAATTAAAAAAAGATAGAGTACACTATAGATCGAAGTTCAAAATCTAACTTAACATATATAACAGTGTTCCGACATGGAGATGCTCAATTTTATTGATAAAGAGGTCCAAATCTATGGACAAAAAGATTTGAAATTAATTCGCGCTTTATGTCTTTAACAAAAGGTAGATTTTTTAAAACAACAGAGTAGATAGATGTTCGATATTTAACTTAGTATATATAATAGTGTCCCCACATGCAGATGCTCAGCTTTATCGATAAAAAGGTCAAAATCTATAGACAAAAAGACTAGAGATTGATTTGCGCTCTCTGTTATTAAAAAGAGGAAGATAATTATAAAGGATGGAGTAAACAGTAGACAGAAGTTCAATATCTGACTTAGCATATATAATAGTGTTTTGGCATGGAAATGCTCAATTTATTGATAAAGATGTCCAAATCTATGGACAAACGGATTTGAGCTTGATTTGCTCTATTCATCTTTACAAAAAGGTAGAACAATATTGATAGAAGTTTTATATTTAACTGAATATATATAATAGTGTTCCAACTGCATGGAGATGCTCAGTTTTATTGATAAAGAGGTCAAAATTCATGGACAAAAAGATTTGATCGAGCTTGATTCACACTCTCCATTATTAAAAGAGGTAGATAATTAAAAAGGATGAAGTAGACTGTAGACCGAAGTTCAATATCTCACTTAGCATATATAATAGTGTTCCGATATGGAAATGCTTAACTTTATTGATAAAGACGTCCAAATCTATGGACAAAAAGATTTGAGCTTGATTCGCGCTTTTCATCTTTACAAAAAAGTAGATTATTGAAAATGATGGAGTAGATAGAATTCGATATTTAACTTAGTATATATAGCAGTGTTCCCCCTGCATGGAGATGCTCAGTTTTATTGATAAAGAGTTCAAAATCTATGGACAAAAAGATTTGAGCTTCATTCGCGTTCTCCATCATTAAAAGGGGAAGATAATTTAAAAGGTTGAAGTAGACTGCAGACCAAAGTTCAATATTGGACTTACCATATATAATAGTGTTCTGACATGGAGATGCTCAATTCAAATCTACGAACAAAAAAATTTGTGCTTGATTCATGCTCTCCATCATTAAAGAAGAAGATAGTTGAAAAAGACTGATTAGACCGAAGTTGATATCTTACTTAGCATATATAATCGTGTTCCGGCATAGAGATGCTTAACTTATTGATAAAGAGGTCTAAATCTATGACAAAAGATTTGTGTTTGATTCGCGCTCTCTGTCGTTAGAAAGAGGAAGATAATTGAAAAAGACAGATTAGGCCGAAGTTCGATATCTGACTTAGCATATAAAATAATATTTCCACATGGAGATTTTCAATCCAAAACTATTGACAAAAGGATTCGAGACTTATTCAGCCCGCTCTTCATCATAAAAACAGAGATGGAGTAAATCGAAATTTGATAAGACTCAACATGCCATGTTCCGAAATAGAGATGTTTTTTCTATATTGATAAAAAGGTTTGAATCTATGGACAAAGGAGATTGATTCTCGCTTTTCATCATTATAGAAGAGGTAGATGATTGAAACTTTTAATTCGTCTTAAAGCTGTTTAGGACATAAACCATGGGCTATCTCCACCTTAATATTAAAACAAGAGTAAGTACAAAAAAGAAATAGTACTCATTCATTAACAACACTTCAGGATGGCCGCCGTCAAGACCAATAAAATATTAATTGAGTGAATTTTGGGATAATCAACTAAAAATACACTACTATATGTTCTTATTCTTTCTGTTGACATGTGTCATTCGATCTTTTATCTTTTACTGATGAATATTTTAGTACTGACTACTGAGTTATAGGGCTTCTATTTGAATAATTTTTACTAATTTTGGAGTAAACTCATTTAGGTTTGAATCTTGAAATTTTAAAGCAAACAAAACAAAGGAGACAACTCTGTTTTGGAGCCTGTAAGTACTCTCTCTGTGGTTTGTGTAACAAAAGTAATTTCCAATATTTCTGTCTCTGAACTTTGAACTGTGCCAGTTCAAAACTCCATAAAAAAATGATAGAGTTTGATCACTTTAAACTTCAGGATAATCTTATATGGAGTTTGAACTGATAAATGTTCAAACTCCACTAATCATCCTTGTAATTTTCTGTGTTTTAGCTAGCAATATTTTTATCTAAATTTTAGTTCTGCATTAGATAGTGCTTATTTCTCAACTATATATATATATATATATTTAAAAAGAGATTAAATATTGAGAAGCGGGCCATGAACTAGTCATCGCACCCAATCTTTCTAGAGAACTCATATAAGCTAACACTAACTATTCGTACAGTTCAGAGAGAGCTTATTTGTAAAGACTTATTTTAGGTGATCTTACGAGAGAAAAAATGTCTTTTAAGCATTTTTATTGTGTTTGGATAAGATAAAAAATATTTTTAAGTACTTATGACTTATACTTATAAGTCAGAAGTTATAAACTCATCCAAACAGACCTAGGACTTCAAGTAATTGAGCACAATGAAAGTGTATGACTATCATTTAAACATATACTAGATTGTTTTAATTTTCTTGTTGACGAGTGAAACCGTAATCGCTAAATCATTTCTTTTAACATGATGTTATAGTGTTTTATTTATTTTTTTCTCATTATAAAATGTGACACCGCTTACCAAAAATTCCGTGTACACCACTGCATATCCTCGACAACTTTCCATGATTTTGAATTGTACCAAATCCTTTTTATTTTTTTATTTTTTTTGGGTAACCAGATTTCTATTAATCTCCAAAGTGCATTATTACGGTACCATTACTAGCTATAAAGTCAGCTAGTCATCCAAAAAGAAACACAGAAAACAATAGCAAAACAGCTTCAGTTCATAAGACTAAAGACTAAGTGGTCGTTTGGTTTGAGGTCAAAATAGTCCCGGGATTACAATCCCGGGACTAATTTATACCATCTGTTGGTATTATTTTATACCATCTGAAAGATGGTATAAAATAGTACCAGTATAAGTGGGTTATGAAGGTATAAGTTGAGTTATTCCAGCACTAATTTTTATACCACGTTTGGTACAAGGTATAAAATAATCCCGGGATAAATCTATACCTTATACCAAACGTGGTATAAAAATTAGTACCGGCATAACCCATGGCATAACACAGGCCAAATCTCTGGCAATTGCTTGCCATTACTTGCTCTTCTTCTCAAAAAGAAAAGTTCCTCTCAATCTACACACCATGCACAAATCCTACATATATATATTCTTTCCCTTTTATATACCATAATTCAATTTTTGTTTGAGAGCTTTCAATCTCCGGCTTCTAGTACTGATTAATTCCAACATAGTTTTGACTTGTCTAGTTCAAAAATCAGCCTAGATTAGCAATCCACCTTCCGATTTATTAGCTGAAGTTTGCAGTATTGACCTCACCATATTAATTCCTGCTAACACTACTGTACTATGATTCAGTTACAGATAGACCCCATGTATTTTAAAATCAAACACTTACATCCCAAGTCTATGAAAATCCTACACTTTATACACTACAATACAATATCTATTAGATCACATTAATTTTCTTTGAAGAGATTGATTATGCATAAGATCTCATACTATATGTAAAAGTTATACGACATTTACGATGTTTGCATCTTTTAAATTGTCTAGTTCTTTTAAGATGTAAAAATAACTCATGAAATCTCTCATTAAAAGGCACAATGATTTGATTTTTGTGCACCAGATGTAGAAAAGACTCGTGAAATATCTTATTTATAAGGTACGGCTGTTTGATCTGTGTGCACCAGACGTGAAATAAAACTTAAAAATTCTCTTACTAAAAGGTGTCGTTATTTAATCTGTGTGCACCAGACGTAAAAAGGACTCAAGAAATATCTCATTAGAAGATATAATTATTTGATTTGTGCGCACTAGGTGTAAAAAAGGCTCAAGAAATCTCTTACTAAAAGGTAGATCTACTTGATCGGTGTACACCAGACGTAAATAAAACTTATAATATCTCTTATTAAAAATACAATAATTTGATCTGTTTGCATCAAAAAGGGACTCATGAAGTCTCTCATTAAAAAATATAATTATTTGATCTGTGTACACCAAACATAAAAAAGACTCATGAAATCTATTATAAGTTGGTTCGTTTGGATTAAAAATGACTCATGAAATATCTCATTAAAAGATTTAATTATTTGATCTAACGTAAAGATCACTCATAAAATCTCTTATAAGATATATTGGTTCTCCCTCACTCCTCCATCAAATTAAAATAACAAGTAATCCAACAAAGAGAAACGAGAGGAAGAAGAAAAATTAAATAGGCCGGTACACAAATAGTAGGAAAGTACTTAATCCAAAAAAACAAAATGTTGTAAAATCAGGATTATATCATAAACCTTCAAGTTATACACCAAAATGTTCCATATGTATCTGATTATTTCACTGAGGAATTCGAGAGAATCCAGATCCTACAAATGAATGATTAATTCTTCCAATTTGATGCTCTTTAGAATCCTACACCTAGAGATACAAGACTCAAACACCATTTGGTTTTCTTCATCTTTTTTTTTTCCAACTTTGGAGTTGAAGCAGGACCACAATAAGTACCTTTAGCATTTCAAGTATCTGATTCGAGGTCCGAACATCTTTAAGATGTCACTAGCAACGTCTTTGGCATTATAGGAGGCTCAATAGCAGAATCACTGAGAAAATCGAGTCATGAATGACTGGCCTTGACAATCGTTTTACAAGTAGCATTTTACTAGTATGAAAACACAACACAAAGTCGAAATGCATCCCTCTTTTTACAATTGACTAATTAACAATTCATGTACGTACCAAGCAATGGCACGTTTCGCTATAACAGCAAGATCAATGAAATGAAACTAATCAAGACGGAAAGCTTCCCTCTTTTGACGTCTAAAGAAAACAAAAACATTATGAAATTAAGCAAAGCAGCAACTGATTTAGCACATGAGATCACAATCCAAATGAGGCACCTCATAAAATCTATTGACCAAAGCTTATGAATTCTTCTGCCACATCTGTAACTAGAACTCTAATTACTAGAAAATCATTATTATCCCACCAAAAAATATTTAGTGGTTGTATATCTCCACAGATATTTTGATAAAATCAGAGAAAAAAAAATAGTAGTAGTGTTTTCACACGAAAAAATTAAGAGATTTCCTGCATTTCAATAGGAATTTGTTTTCCACTATGCGTTTTCCCAATGAGCTAGTTCAATGGGAATGAGGAGGTAAGAATCATGTTTTCCATAAGAATCATGTTTTCCATACTAATTTCGCACTGATTATTCGGTTGGAAAAGCCTCTGTTTCCAGTAGTAGTGTATAGCCAACTTCTTTCATTCATTTCATAATACCAACCAAATATAGTACGGACGATTTTCTGTGGCTATTTTCTTTGAGGAAAAGAGAAGTCATCATATGCTGATGCAGCATCATCAAGATTCTCATTTTCAAATTTTGGGGTGCAGATTTTATTAGAAGCAATATTTTTTTTCTGCTCCACATAATTTGTATGTGAATCTTGATAATGCTGCAGCTGCAACTAACAACTGTATATATCTGTCAATCACTGCACCTTCGATAAGAATTAATGGAAGTCAAAAGAGGAGAAAAAAAAAGTGAAATTGTGAGATCTTTTATATAACAAAAAGGTAGAGTCTGGTGGACGGAGACCAAACTGAACCAAATATTTTCGACACGTACTATATTTTCAATAAAAAATTTGAACCTATTATTTCAAAAGTAAAATGAGCTATGAGCTAAGTGTCTAAAAATTGATCACACATCAAGTTCAAATCCTGAAATCGCATCTACTGATGGAGATGAGATGAAAGCATATGAAGGGTTGGCAAAAACAAAATGAAGAAACCATCAAATATTTCACAAAGAATCTTCATCTAAAAAGTTTGAGGAGAAAGGATATGAATAGATCAGGAAAAAGCAATTGAAAGGGTTTTGAAGAATCTAGATTGAGTTAAAAATGAATTGATTATAAAAAGAGGGACAGTGAAAAGAAAACATAATTAAAGGAAATACCAAGATGTTGTTAAGTCAATTAAATCTTTTGAAAAGAAGCTTGAAACCCTATATTTTTTTTTTATTTTTTATCATCACCGCAAATTATCAAAATCTTTGGGATGCCAAACAAGAAAGAAAAATTCTTCTCAAGAAAAAAACAGACTCAAGGGAAAGAATTAAAAGATGCAAATTATATATACATTGTGAGTAGAACAAAGTTAAAGGAAATTAGGGTGTCGGAGTGAAGCAAAACCCAGTGGGAAAAGGTGGGAGAAGAAGAGAGGTTGAGGATGCTTATGTATACACACAATATTAACACCCCCCCCCCCCTCCGGCGCCCTCCCCCACAAACAGCTAGATTTTATTTTTTATTAATATTGACCAATGAAATAATATTTACTAGTAGAAAATTACTGCTCCCTTCGTTTCATTTTGTGGTTAAAAACTTATACATCCATAAGGTCTTTACATCAAATCATGCTAATTTATCATGATTAAGTGATAAATTAAGAAGAATGTGTATTAATTAATTATGATTTAGTGATATGTTTGTGAAGATATGTGTCATGTATTTATTGAATCGGTGTAAACATCCTATGCGAAAAGCATTTATTCTTTTTATGTGTCTAAATTTGACTAAGCAAAATTTTTAAGAAAATTCAAAAGACTTTCGGATCATGTTATCCTAAAATTAAAGATGTGTATAATACTTAAAATTCTCTTTGACTCTTATAATTTCAAACATGTCATGTCATTCCTATAAGTAATGCATGTCATTAAGATAAAATATTGAAAATAATAATTTACTAAAATATTAAAAAAAAAAACTCTCTGTACAGATTAAAACGAAAAGTAAATTACACAAATTAAAATAGATAGAGTAATGATTTTTTCAGGTTGTACCTAGTTATGATTAGTAGTTGGACTAAGAAAATACAAGGCAACAGTCTTGATTTGATGTCATTACCAGAAGCAGACGAATCAGAGAGATGATCCTCATATATATACTATAGGTTAGTCCTTTTTTTTTTTTTTTTTTTTGTTTTACTATATGTTAGTCTTATTAACTTTATTGCTATGAACAAATTGTCATGATTGCTAAGACGGAAATCAGGTTGACGCATAGGCAAATTAGGATCTGCTTCTTTTTTGCTTCTTTCATTACTTTTTAAAAAGTTTGAAACTTGTTTTAGACCTTTCTGAGCGTCAAACTCATTTTACAGACCTTTATAAATTTATTTTTAGTTTTATGGTTTTTCTTATAATAATTTTTTACTTCTAAGATCTGAAAATAAAACACACAATTTTTTTTACGGAAAAAGCTCAAATATGTCATTCAATTATAAAAAAAAATGACTCATTTATGTCACTCGTCAATAATTTGGCTCATTTATGCCATCGAACTACAGGAAATGGCTCATTTATGCCATCGAACTATAGAAAATGGCTCGTTTATGCCACTAATCAATAGTTTGACTCATTTATGCCATCACCCGTTACCAAAATGACTCATCCATGTCATTTTTCATTAACGCATATTTTATAATACCAGATATGACACGTAGCCTCCAATTAGAGGTCTACGTCGTTTAATTAAATCAGCCTAATTTTAAATATCAAATTAATAAAAAATCCGACCCATACACCTTATCCACCCACAACCATAATCTAGTTAGAGGTCACGAGTCATATATGGTATTGTAAAACCAGTTTTAATGAAATATGACATGGATGAATCATTTTGGTAACATGCGATGACATAAATGAGTCAAACTATTCATGAGTGGCATAAATGAGCCATTTCCTATAGTTCGATGGCATAAATGAGTCAAACTATTGACGAGTGACATAAATGAGTCAATTCTGATAGTTGAATGGCACATTTGAGCCTTTTCCCTTTTTTTTTTTATAATTTTTAACACATTGGGCCTGTCACGACCCAACCGGAGGGCCGCGACGGGCACCCGGTACTAGCCCACCCGGGCATCTCTTAACATACCTTTACATTTACCTCTAGGTGAGCCACATAGCTAAATCATACTTTCTATCCATTATTCATGCTAATTCCATTGGACAACAATACATTTATATCATTATTTGCAACTATGCCCATATCAATGTACATAAGCCGACGAGGCTAACAAAATGATATCCAAAATATAGGCCGACAAGGCCATACACATCTAACCATATACACATGTGTACGAGCCTCTAAGGAGAGTATGTCATATCATATAGGCGGGACAGGACCCCGCTATGCCCATAAATTTGTACACAAAAGAATCAATTCCAAAAGTTGCGGCTCCGAATGAGATGGAGCTCCGCTATGTAGTCCCTGAGTAATAAAGCTATGGATCAAGTATGTCTCCCTGGTCACCTGCGGGCATGACGCAGCGTCCACAAACAAAAGGACGTCAGTACGAAGAATGTACTGAGTATGTAAAGCATGATCAATATCATTATGAAAACATAATAGACAACATAGAAATAGCATAGGATGAGAGATGGTAGTATCGTCGTCATAAGCACTTACTTGCTTTTCATAGGGACTTTCCCTTTCTAATGCGAGATTGTGTACATACATCCGTATTCGTATTCATATCCGTACTCATTTACATTCCGTATCCATAGTCGTATTCTTATACATATTCATATTCACATTTATACTCGTATCTATATCGTATACATATCCATATCGTATACATATCCATATCATATACATAGCATTTACATAGCATACCCGACCACGAAGGTTCGGTGTTTCGCGTACCCGACCATGGCTAGGTTCGGTTATCATACATACCTGGCCCTACCAAGGCTCAAGGTTACACATACCTGGCCCTACCAAGGCTTCAGGGTTGTCTGTACCTAACTGCAGTGGTGCGCGCGCATTATATATATATATATATATTCTACCCGGCCATATAAGCTCGGGTTTCATAATAGCCACACGTAGGCACATATACATAAAAGCTCATAAGCATCTTTAGCATCACTACTATTATCATCGTCATCATTACCATTATCGTCGTCATTATTATCGTCATTACCGTTATCGTCATCATTACCATTATCGTCGTCATTATTATCGTCATTACCGTTATCGTCATCATTACCATTATCGTCGTCATTATTATCGTCATTACCATTATCGTCGTTCATTACATCTATCCTTATAGGATTACTCGTCATATGAGGAATTTAGTACAATCGTAACATATCGGGAATCATGAGCTTAGTAGCTTTTGAAGATAGCATCATTTGAAGGACATCATAGGCTTATAGAAGATTAGATATTTGGCCAAAGAACCATGCCTTATGAAAGAAGGGTTAGCCTTACATACCTTTCCGTTCAACTATTCTATCACTTGCACGTTCTCCTTCAATGCTCACGTTTCTACCTTCATTAGAGTTGTACTATCATTAGAAAATCGATAGCTAGCATACATGACTAAAGCTAGAGAAAATTGGACAGCATCTCCTTTATTTATACGATTTCCTCCATCTCATACACCAACTCCCAAACGTCAATAATACACTCACAATATCATAACAATAGTCTTTATTCATCCACATTATCCATATTTCTCAATTCACTTCCAATCATCCATATCCATGGTCATAACACATGATTACATTCATTGATATACAACGTCTATCCCATGTTCTCAATATCATTTATAACATGATTATATTCATAACATATCAAGAATCATTACTCAACCCAAGCTATTACTCAAAAAGACACTATTCCCACATTCATGACCCATTTTTCTATATCCTTCTACAATCCAAGTGTTTCAACTTTCAAATACCTAAACAACATGGAAATAACATAAATCTTACCTTAGATGGTGTAGGAATGAACCTTGGGTGGAAACTCCTCACTTGAGCAAAACCCTAGTTTCACCTTCACTTAGATTCCTTGCCATGGATGAACTTTAATAGGTTTCTTACACTTGATTCACTTAGTTTGATGTATTTGATCACTAATATCTCTTGAATTCTTGTGGGAGAAGTATAGAGATATGTTTTAGAGAAAAGGTGTTGACACCCAATTTTGTCCCGCTTTTCCTCCGAAATACCTATTTCCGCTTCTAATATTTTGGAAAATTAAAAAATATATATTTATATTTTACTTTAATTAGCCTCTTATCAATATCGGCGTTTCATTGTTCTATTACAATTACTAGCCATTATTATTATTATTATTATTATTATTATTATTATTATTATCATTATTATTATTATTATTATTATTATTATTATTATTATTATTATTCACAATTTTTATCATTTCGGCATTTTACCAGCTTGCGCACACGCTTCGCATTTATCTTTGCATAATTAAATAATAGTGTTTATTTACTGTGGATTTTCGAAATATTATTGCACGGCTATTACAATGCCATTTTTTACTATCTGAGCAGTAATAATTGCATATTTTATATCGAGTAATATTTTAACACAAGTTATTTAAATAGGTCTTTTATTTAAAATGTTGTAGCCCAACCAACTCATACTATTTTCGGATCAATTCACAAAACCAGTCCACATTTTAATTTACCAGCCCATTTTAATTCATCCCAACCCAAGTCAAAGCCCAATCAACAACATTATTTTCGAATTAGCCCATTATCACTTAAAATAAAATCTAGCCCATTCATTTAATACCCAGTCCAAAAGAAATTGATCCAGCCCACAAATTACCGGATCCGACCCATTCCATTTCAAAATAAGGGAAACCCTAAGGGTTTCCCCTTTCATTTTCTCACTCCTTCTCCGCCGCAACCTTCCTCTTTCTCTCCTTTCTCTCTCTTCTCCCCTTTTCCGCCGCTCTCTCCTTTTCTCTCCATCATCTCTTCGTCCCCACCACCGCCGCCTGCACCCCGCTCCCACTTCCCTCTGTTCCCCACTTTCCCCTCCCCGCTCCCTTCTCTCTCTTTCTCCTTCATCATCATCTCCTTCGCCCCACCACCGCCGCCTGCACCCCGCTCCCACTTCCCTCTATCCCCCACTTCCCTTTGCCACCCGCTCTTCTCTCTCTTCTTCACAAGAAAACCCTAATCCACCCTATAAATACAAGTTTTCCAGTGGTCAAAAGGGGTCGAAAAATATAGCTTGGGGAAGATATCAAAAAAAAAAAACCCGTTTATTCTCTGAGAAAACAAGTTCTTCAGTAGCGGAAATTCCCTCTTAGAAAACATCAGTTCTTTTAGCAGTGTTGTGGATATCGAGTCAAAATCTAAATCGTTTCTTTTGTTCTGTTTTTTTTTTGCCCTTGGCATCCGTTTGGATTCGAGTGTAGACAAATTCGGGATTTGTGTTATTTCGAGGTAGTTCGAAGACTCGAAGCCTCACTTCGCTGCACACGAAAAAGGTAAATCCCATCCATTTCCCTTCATTTTTAGTTTCGTAGGTGTATGTGCTCATATGGTTTAGTTTGATGTTCAGGTTAGTTATTGTTGTTAGATCCGTCGTTATTATGTTTTAGCTCAGTTTGGATCCGTTGGATGCGGCTGTTATTACTGAGTTTAGGCTATTAGCATGTTTGGTTTAGTATGAATATTGTTCATTTGTCTGTTGATAATTCAATCTAGTAAGTTTTATAGATTTATTTATATTCCATTCCTAATTAATTTGGTTGGCAGTTAGTCGAGCATGTGGAATCACTAGTTGTTTATAGTTATTCATGTCAGTTTAATTGAGTTAAAATCTAGTCCAATACGACCTAGTCCATCTAGTATGAATCGGTGAAACAATCATGTGTTCAACTTAAGAGTATGGAATAACCTGTGTATTAATCTGTCCTGGTATTGGTTAAATTCGAATCAATTAGTTATTATAAGTGGCCTGCTAAGTAGTCTCCTTCTGTGTTTATAAGGTTTGACTGGTGGAATGTGATCTGAATCTCGTTTGCGATGCACTTGATGATTCACAAGTATGATTAAAGGACGTCATGTTTGATTACGTATATGCTTATAAGTGTGATAACATGAACAATGAGATTGTCAACTTGTTTTACAAATCAGTAGATGTTTACTTGTGGATTTTGGAATAAATTCAGGTCTGTTGATAAATAACTTAAAAGCAAAACTTGTTTGTATATAGATGAGAAGACCATGTCCTACTCTTGTTTTGAACTAACTTGAAGAGATTAATGTGATTAGTTCTTTTCTTCAATTGAATATTACAGTGATTACTTTTAACTATGGAAATCTGATCAGCTAATATGTATAAATTTACCATATGTCCATTTGCCTTGGTGGATATTATATAATCAATGCATATTTGATCTGTTATTTGCAATTTGGTTCTGCATTGATAAGAAGAAACAGATTATTAGATAGAGAATAGAATTTATAGGAGCCATTTCATCTATGGATTTTTGGTTAGTCCTGTTTGTATTCCCCATATCATGTTGTCTAAGTTGGAAATGACCTGTTGAGATCTCTTCCCTGTTTTAATCAGCTGTTGCTCGTAGGTTTTTTTTTTTTTTTTAAATAACTCTGAAGCCTATATCTCTTTAAATTTCGGACTGATCTGTTGCTGCTTGATAAATTCATTGTTATGGCTTGTTGTTTGGTTGTTGAGTCCTAAAAGGAAGAGCAAAGTTTAACAGAGATTGGATCTTGAATCCTAAAATCATTAAAAATGAATCATCTGATCACTTAAAGTCTCTACCCTTCAAAAGCAAGACCGATTTCCTGTCCTTTGCCATATCTTTTAGTTTATAGCATGTGCAAGTCTTGAATTTACTTATACATTTCTTGGTATCATTTTGAACCTAGCTAAGACTTGATGTTTGTTCTGTTATCATGCCAGAATAATTGAACTTGTGTGCCTTCGTCCATTCTTGAGATGCCATGATATAGCTATCACCCTATAGTATTAGACTCAGTTTCTTCTTAAAAGGATCTGAGATTCAAAAAACTCACATTAGTGTTGAGGATGAAAGCTTATCAGAAAGCTTGAATGAGACTTCTGTTATAAACTAAAGAGGCTTCTTCATTTAGTTTTAATACTATTCTTCTCATGCTTATGGCCAATAATATATCTTGTTCGTGGTAAAATGTGCTCTTGATATAAAAGATGAATGTAAGGAAAATGAGTATCTAGCAGAACACTTCGAAAACGAGCTTGGTTCATAAGCGTATATTTATTATCTTTGAGGATGTGGTGCTTATTTTTATCTCCTTTTACTTATTCCGTTGAAGATAAGAGTTCCTTATTCTAATCCTTTTCTTTCATTTTTATGCATGACCACCACATACGAGTCCGAGGGACTCGTTTTTCTCCCGCATTCGGAGTTGGGCTACAAGCCCAACGAAATCTTTCCGAGTCATTCCCTATCAACCCTGTCCGCAGCAGAAAAAATAGACAAACGGAACTTGTTGGGCTGAAGCCCAATAGCAGGCAGATCCGCAGCAATATATCGAAAAAACATGAAATTTTCTGGGCCAAAGCCCAATAACAGCAGTGATCGCAACAGTCTAAAATGGGCTGAGCCCCATTCCTGTTCACAGTAGTTGGGCCTGGAAAGTGGGCCAGATCCATTCAATTTTCTTCCCCTCTATCTTATTTTATTGTTGTATATTTTTATTTGTTTTGTATGACTAACCTTATCTTATTTTATTTTCTTAATTTAGACAAACCTAAGTGGAATTAGTAGGTTTAGTTTTAGTAATAGGTAGTTAAACCAATAATTAATTCCATAAGTTTTTATTCCCTTCTTTTTCATGTTAAAACTATTTATAATAACATTTATTTTATTTGGAACAGTCAATTCGCAAAATGGCATGACTATATATTTTAAGTAAAGAGAATCATATTTTATTCTTACTATCAGATACATTTCAAAACATCACTAATACGCAAATATAAACTCAAGTATATTTTATAAACATTGTTTTCAAGATTCATTCAATTATATATATATATATTTTAGCCGAGCTTCGTTAAGTAAGTTAGTGAAAGGATAAAGAAGATTCATCATCTTTTGCATTCTATTTCTAAAATAAGTCTAGATTTTCTTTTATCATTATACTCATATAATGTAATTTTATCCTAAGTTTAAATTGGCTAGGTCTTCTCTAAAAGCTTCTATCCATATACAAATCATTATATTTTGCAAATTTCATTTTTAAAATAAAATTATTATTTAAAGCTTAACAACATTTATAAGTTTTATTTTTTAAGTGGACTACTATGTATTTCTTCAAGTTAGTTTAAATAACATCACTATGTTTTCCTTTCAAACCTTAATAACATTTACAACCTATTTTCTTAAGATTTAAGCATTATATTTAATCTAAATTAATTAACCTAAGTTTGGTCGGATAACCGTAAGTTAACGGATTCTAAAGGATGCCTAACCCCTTCCCTTTAGGATAATATAGAGCCCTTACCTAGAACATACTGGTTAAGCAGACTATTAATTGAGGTTTAGTTTTAACTTTGCCTTAGTTAACCATCTAGGTGTCCTAATTTACCGTTAAATTAATTAGGTGGCGACTCCTTAAAACAAAACAAATAGGAATCACCAATATGTTGTACTCCTAATTTAACCCCGGTTAAAAAGGGGTATGACAGAAGGGGAGTGAAGGAAAATGAAATGAAATAAGACTTGGTCCCTTTTTAATAACGTGAAAATCTGATCTGTCGGGAAATTATACGGACACTTATACGGTCCATATAAGTGACCGTGAAATCTCCCCTTTAACCACTCAATTCTGTGCCCATTATACGGCACATTATATGGGCCGTATAATTTTATACGGTCCGTATAAGTGACCGTAAAATCACCTCTTCAACACCTCGCCTCTGTGACCATACGACACATTATACGGGCCGCATAACTTTATACGGTCCGTATAAGTGACTGTATAATCTCACCAATGAGGGACTTCACTGTGACAATTCTGCGGACCATTATACAGACCGTATAATCGGCCGTGGAACCCGTCTTTTCTCTGATCTTGTTCTAGTCACTTGGTGTGATCTCCAATCCTTATGAAATCTTCTTGATACTTGTTTAACACCTCATTAACGATCTAAGGGGCGTTATAACTCTACTCCGAAACATCATTAAGTCATCATTAACTTGGTACTCGTAATTCTTTGTCGATACCTATCGTATGCCTTGCCTTCTTTTCGCAAACTTTCTTCTCTTATCTCGAATGCCTTTGAAATCTTAATTAGGGTCATCAAACGTCATTCCTTACGTATTGAAATACCGTATACTCGTGCTCTTCGTTAGTCTATTCATTATGCATCAACGGAAATTTTTCCAAGGTGTAACAGGGCCCCTCGGCAGAAATAATTATATTTGTTAGCCAAATAAAAAAAAAGTATTACTTATGTATAAATATGTAAATTATACATTTATATACAATTAAAAGTTCCAAAAAATCTTAATCTGTTGATCTATGTGGTGCCACCACTAAGGTATACGGTGGTCGGCGACTCGATTGTTTAACAGGATAGTAAGAATCCACTCTTTGACTTAGGTAAGGAGAATTAGTTCTCGTTGTGTTTCAATGTGTACTAGAAACGTCGGCTAAATCTGAGTCTGGGGGTTCAACATTTTAAATTTTTAACACTAACCCATTATATTTCTAAAGTAGTTGTGGATTCATATCTACTATTTATTATAATTTTAGTAAATTTTTACACATAAATTTATACTCCGCATCGAAAGTTTGGTTATAGGGCTCCATCCGTGTCTGGTTGCGGTATTGTCATATTGTATATTACTTCCTCCTATTAAAAAAAGAAAAAAAAAAAGAACTCCAACAAGAAATCATGGCAGACAACCTAGTACCTTGGATATTTCTGTCCTCATCAATCTGTCTTTTCCTTCTTACTCGCACTAACTCTTTATTTAATTCTAATTGAGATTTGATGTCATAGTCTGTTACAGATTATTTAATTATATTATATGACCTTTTTATAGAAGATCATCCGTAAAAATAAGACACAAGATTTTCCTCTCGTTCAAAGGGTCATCTTTATTACAGTAACTCTAGTGAAAATGTCCGCCATAAAAGATCTTCTTAAATTTAAATTATAAATTTTTTCAGTTATTCAAATACTAAAATAACCACAAAGTATATATTTGTGAAATCTAAAGTTATTGTTATTTTTTCTTTCAAAAGATAATCTAAACTACAACTTTTGTACTTTAGTCTACACATATTTTGAAAAATATAAATTTTCAAGAGCTAAACTGAAAGTCAAATCGAATCAAAGCATCACGTACATTTTACTTTAAACAGAAAAGTAAATAGAAAAAAGTAAATACACACAACAACAAAAAGTATAATAAAAATCTTGAAATATCTAGAATATATTAGGAATAATAAGGGGTTTGGCTTGATTTAATTCCTAAATAAGGGGCATTCTTACTACAGCCAAACAAAAGATAAAATAAAAAGGGTTTTATATGGAGAAGGGGAAAGTTAGGTGCAGTAGAATAGCTCCCACATCAATGTTATTCATATGCTCTAATAAGAATGAAGTTATATCCATCTCAAAAAAATTCTACCTACAAATTATAACAATGTGAACAATGAGAGTTGTTTTTGCTTTACAGTCGATTTATATATTATACAAATATACATGGAAGAAACACAATAAATATTTGCGAGTTAAGAAATTTAAAGGCATGGAATTTATTGAGATTACTAAAAATATAGGTAAAATGAAGAGGTGTGAATTATGGAGATGAAATTTTTTAATATAAGATAAATGGGGAAAAATTAGTTAACAAAAAAATTCTAAAAAAAAAAAGAGAAAAAATAATTACTTGGCCTAATAGAGATGTCAAGACATATTTGTTTGTGATGCATAAGCATAATGCGGCAATACATACAATCATATTTTTTTAGATAAAATCACCCATAAGCTTGAGTGAGCTTTCATTTCGAGGCAGCTTGACTGAAAGGGGGACTTAATACCCGACCTTCAGTTACAAAAGACAAGATGTGAAAATCATCTTGTAGGCAGAAGAGGACATAATGGTCTTGCTACTTCACTAGTCCCCTTCCCTAACTGTTTAACTAACAAAAAAATTGGCCTTGTCATACCTAATTCTAAAACTAAGCAGTTGACTCTTATCTAAGTAGAAAAGTCCCTTAGTTTCCCTTGGGATGTTACGCAGATCACCGTACAAAAAAGACTCTCCCTTTTGAGAAGCATTTTTGGCCAAATTGTCAGCTACTTGGTTTGCTTCCCTATAACAGTGAGTTGGTGAAGCAGCAGCTTGTAGAAGGATTTGTGATAGTTTATCGATAATGTACTTGAGTCTTTGATTGTTGGTATGATTCTTTGCAAGCATATCCTTGATGATCAAAGAGTCCATTTCAAGAATAAATTACCTGTAGCCATTCTGTAAGCACCAGTTTGCTCCAAATTTTGCAGCTAAAGCTTCTGCTTCATTGTTGCTCCTGCAGTTGACTTGTAAGGAAAATGCCATGATAAAATTTCCTTGATCATCCCTTACTATTCCACCAATACTTGCCTCCCCTCTCCCTTGTTTGTAGCTTCCATCAGTGTTCACCTTTACTCTCCTCATAGCAAGCTTTTCCCAACATGCCTTCTTCTATTTAAGGACAGGTTTCAACCTCTCAATAGTATCACAAATCCTAATCTAAGGCATAGCCCATTCACAGTTTTGAAAAGCTTTACCAATAGCTAACTTGATGTTCCACAAGGTCTGGTAAATCAACTTACTATACAAAAATTTTCTTTGATCTCCATATTTACAGGAGCACCAACTTTTCCAGATTTCCCAAATAATCATCATAGGTACAATATTTACAACGATCCTGTGCACTTGATTCTTGGTACCCAAGTTCCACCATCTTAGCAACACTTTTTAATAGTCATAGTTTGATGAACCAAACCTAGAGGTCTCCTATAGTAGTTCCATATATACTTGGCAGCATCACTTTCAATGAAAACATGTTGAATGGATTCAGTTTGAGCAACATTACAACAGGAACAACTTGTATTCAATTGGCTCTGGGGTGTTCTGTGCTTGTTCAAAACTTCATCAAATGGTATTCTTCCTTTTAGAACTCTCCATACCATGAAAGATATTTTGAAAGGTACATATTTGTTCCAACATTTCTTCAGAAGATCATCTTTGTCTCTTTTGTTCCTGATCATCATCCAAGCTGACTTGTTAGAAAAACAACCATCATTAGTCTCATTCCAAATAGGTACATCTTTTTTATCCCTATTACCAATTCTTATGGACATAATATGTTGCACCACATCATTTGGTAACAAATCATGGAGTTTATTCATAATCCAGCTCCTATTTCTGATGAAAGCATCCACCTTAAGAATACCAGACTTAGTAACATTTTCAGCATAGTTGGACAAAAGGCCAAGCCCTGTCCACTTATCCCACCAGAAACTTCTATCCCCCTTATTGATCTCCCAAATAATGCATTTCTCTGCCTCTTGCTTGACTTGCATAAGTTTCTGGAAGTCATGGAACTGCCCAAATCTCCACTTCTTTGTGACAACATGCCCTCTGATACAATATTTGGTTCTAATGAAATCAGCCCAACGAGAATCACTTGTCCTAAAACTCCACCATCTTTTTGTTAATAAAGTAGTATACACATCATGCATCTTTCTTGTACCAACACCTCCCTCTTCAATAGGATAGCATAGGTTATCCCAGGATAACCAATGTTGTTTGGTTTTTTCTGTTGAAGATCCCCAAAAGAACCTAGCAAAATATTTCTCCATCAATGATAAGGTCCCTTTAGGAGGACACAGTGCTGCAAAGATATGAGTAGGAATAGCTTGCAATACGTGTTTAATCAAAATCATTCTACCACCAGGAGAAAGAAATTTACCTTGCCATCCGTTCAGTTTTTTCACAATTTTGGAGATCATCTCTTCAAAGTAAATAATCCTCTTTTTACCAACATAATAAAGGACAACCTAAATAGGTAAAGGGGAAGGTTTTATCTAGAAAACCAGTAAGAGTTCTAATCCTATTAATTAGGAGACATAATTAATGATAAACCCAACTTGTAGGAAAAAAGAAAAAGAAATAACATCTTACCATCAAAGGATGTGGTGCAGTGGATGGGCCTACTCCTTTCTTAATCAGAGGTTTCGGGTTTGAGCCATTGGTATGGAAAAATTCTTAATAGGGAGCACTTCTTCCTGAATGGGACCCTACGTACAGGGGTGGCTCAATAGCATCAGAGGCCTAAAGGCAAATCTTTATAAGAGGCCTTATATATAGTGAGCATTGTTGATTGAAATTAGGCAAATGAATATGACGAATAAAAAATATAAGAATTTGGTTTTATATATTACAAAATAATTGAATAAATTAAATGTTGCAAACTTTGTTTGTTGCAACACTTGCATGCTTGATTGCATCACAACTGAAAGGAGAAAACTCAGATAACTTTCAATTTATGTGAGAAAAATAAATGATAAGTTGGATCATTAGATAGAGTTAAGTGAGTAATTAGTGAATAGCAAAAAAGAATTCAACTAAATTAATTAGTAGTCCCTCCGTCCCAATTTAAGTGTCTTATTTTCCTTTTTGGTCTATTCAAAGAGAGTGTCTCTTTTGGTAAGTTTTTCAATTCCAACATTCTACATGGCAAGTTCAAGACCACAAAATTTAAAGGACTACACACATCTTTAATTTAAGATCACAAGATTCAAAAATCTGCATTTATTTTTTAAAAACTTTATGTTCAATCGAACTATAACATTTAAATTAAGACGGAGGGAGTACTATTTCGTGAGAGAGAAAAATTAAATCATTGAACAGTACTATGAAAATAGAAATAAATTCAGCAACGATGAGAAATATATAATTATACAAATTGTATACTATCCAGAGAGATAGTAATTATTTTGGGCCCCTCAAATTCTTGGGGCCTTGACTTGCTTTAGGGTCTAGTCAGTCCTGCTTACGTAGCGCGAATTCGGATATAGTCAAACTTCAATGCGGATATTGAACGCCGGATGCAATAAAAGAAATAGCATCTTGGTTTAAAAACCATATTGGAATATCTATGGCATCTCTGGAAATAGGAATATGCATACTATTAATTCGACGAAGTAGATCAGTAAGTGGAAAGGATATTTTGTCAAGATTCCATTGGTTTTTTGAAAAAATTATCGGTCACTTACAACTATTCCATCTCTCAAGGATTTTCCTTCAAAATAAAAGAGTTTGGCTCTAACAGCTTGGGATCTTGGCTGTTTAGGTAGGCCCATTTTCTATTCCCATTTTCTTAGCATTGAGATCATATGATCAAATTATGTTTTATACATGAAGAACTTCCTGCCCGGTAACTGCTTAAGCTTATTTAGTGAATTGCTAGAAGATAAAAAGGCATAGACATTAATGTGTAGTAATTGTTCATTTTAATTGAAGATTCAAATGGTCGTTGGCACATGAATGGTAAAAATGAGCAAAATCCGTAGAATACACAAGAAGATGAAAAGCAGTCATTGATAGTTCTTAAATGACTTTTATTTTTATTTGAGCAATGAATGTGGATAATTATAGACTTATTGATGGAATGATTTTAATTTTCAGCAAATATTTTGAGGAAATTATAAGAGAAAAAGGTCAAAAAAATGACAAAAAGGATAAATACCAATGGTGGTCATAGAGAGGTGTCAGATCACCTTCTCTATGTCTAACTTTATATTATATATAGATAGACAGATAGATTACTCTTTTTGCTTTAAATTTTTGTTTGAGTAAAAGCTGAAGTTTTAAAAATTAACTACAATATAATCATAAAAAAAATTCAAGGTCTTTGCGGCTTGATAGACAAATTATAAAGCGCATGTCAAGTCATGCCAGCTAAACCTGTCAACCGGTTTACCGATTTGAAACCTCAAACCGGAGCCGGTCCAGTTCAAAGTCTCCAAAACCTTTTTTTGTTTTTGTTTTTTGTATTTTATATATATATATATATATATATATATATATATATATATATATATATATATATTAGTATTTATTAGTATATTGTAGGTATATTTACATATGTTATACAAGTTTATAAGTAAAGTTTAAATATTTACTGACTAACAGGCTAACACCAAGTCAACAATACAGAATATACGTGTATACATATATATATTAAGTTATATCATATATGCTTAAGTTATAGTGTTATACTACATATACCTAAAATATAGTAAGAATATACGTATATATATCAATATACTTAGGTTATATAACTTATATATATATATATAGATATATATAGATATATGTTTAAGTATACTATATATACTTATAACTTATATATTATAACTTATGTTATTTATAGCTTAATTTTTTTCTAAGTTTATAAATTCGTATATACGTATACATACATACATATATATATATATATATATATATATATATATATATATCAATATATGTATCAATATACTTAGGTTATATAACTTAATATATATAAATATGTTTAAGTTATATATAGCTTATATATATGTATAACTTAATAGATATATATATATATATATATGTGTGTGTGTGTGTGTGTGTGTGTTTAAGTTATACTTATAGTATACTATATATTATAGGTATATTCTTAATATATATATATATATATATATATATATGTTTAAGTTATACTTATAGTATACTATATATTATAAGTATATTCTTAATATATTTTAGTTATTTTTCAAATATATAACTTTTTAGTTTTTAATTTAAGTATATTCTTAGTATATTTTAGGTATATTCCTAACTTAATAAAAGTAAAAATATGAACACAAGTAAATAGAAGAAAGCTCAATGAGCTATATGTTTTATTCATTCTTGGATAACATTTATTTGCAAGTTGTAGTTTTTTTTAACTTGCAAATAATACATGAGTTGTACAGAAATAGTAGAATAATAAAATCACCAATTTTGAACCATTTCGTTAATTCCCCCCACATCATATTCGGTCATGGAAATATCTTCAAAGTCTTCCATTTGGTCCGGTCCACTAGCTACCAAATCTTCAATTTCGTCCTCTTCGCCTTCCTCCGCTTCTAAGTTTTGGTTGCGTCGCTCCGATCTAATCCAATCGCGAATGCACACTAGTACTTGCAAGCTAAAGCCGGATAATGAATGTCTATGGTCTCCAATTTGCTGTCTTCCTTGGCTAAATGCGCTCTCCGAAGCCACGGTTGATACTTGAACCGTAAGGATATCTCGAGTCATTCTTGAAAGTACCAGATAACTTGCCTTGTACTTCTTCCACCATGCTAAGACGTCCAAGTCATCCAGTTCCTTGATATCCACATTTGGCTGCATCAAATAAAAGTTATATTCATCAAAGTTTGCAGTACAAGAAGAAGTTGGCTGTGAATGTAAAACTTTTAAACCCGACAAGCCCTTTTTGCTACTCTGAGAAGTAGTAGGGCGTGGAGCAACGGGTGTAGCACGTTCTTCCAAACTAGAATAATGAGTAAGAATTTTTCTAAACGCATCATCAATAGCGAGTTCAGCTTCAGCTAAAGATGGTTGCACTCCCTCTTCAATTTCTAAAAATGTATAAATTTGACTAACCAAATTTTTAGTATAAGACACTTTTAAACAAGGATTTAAAAGAGAACCCAATATAAATAAAGTTGGGGTGGGAAAAAAATACTTCTTAAATTTGATTATCATTTCAAAAATAGCCACTTGATAACCGGGTTTATATTTATACTCTTGTAAAACTCTAGCTATTTCCGCTAAGTAGGCTAAAATTCTGGTTACCGTGGGATAGAATTGTCTAGAAAAAGCAAGAGTTGCATTATAAAAAATTTCTAAGAGGTCAACACATTCTTTAACATCTTCCCAATGCGAATAATTTAACCAATCATCACTATCAGTATTATATTTGTTGTGAACTTATTGTATGGGAATCCTATACTCATATGCTTGTTGTAGCATAATGTAAGTGTAGTTCCACCTAGTCTCAATTTCTACTTGAATTTTCTTAGGTCTAAGGTTATTTTCCACACAAGCATTCTTAAAATCTCTAATTCTTCCCTATTAGGATTACAAAAAAGAAACGCAACCGCATCTCTAACTTTTTTAACAGAATCTTCAAAATGCACAAGACCATCTTTAACAATTAAGTTTAAAATGTGATAACTACATCTTACATGAAAAATATTTCTTAGCGGAGGGTTTAGTTCTCTTTTTATAAGACCTATCTAAAGTAATACAAAGTGTTTTTCTATAAATGTTAAAAAATCTCATAATAGTAGACATTGAATCCGCTAAAAATTTCCATCGTGACGACCTTTTCCTTCATCATATAAAAAAGCTATAATTCTTTTTTGCATAACCCAATGACATGTAATAGCAAAAAAATCTAACTTGTTAAGACTAAGACTCAAATCAGCGGTAAGACAAACATTACAATTTAAAGAATTAAATACATGACCCAAATAAAATCTATATTTTTTAAACAAATCTATAGCATCGGCTCTACAAGTACTTCTAGGAATACCCTCAAATAACGGATTATAACAACGTTGAATGTAAGTAACAAACCCCAAACCTGAGGGAAAGGAAAATGATAAACAATCATAAGCTACCATTTTAGCTATTTCTACACGCTCTTTTTTCTTGTCATACTTAAAATTTCTACCGGTTTGTGGATCTATCGTCATTTGAATACCCCCCACATTTGAACCCGTTTGCTCTCCCCAAACATCCATATGTTTGGTTCTCATATGACCATTTAGTGTACCCGTTCCACCATCCTTACCAGCTCCTTACTTAAAACTAAATACTTGTCCACATAGGGTACATGTAGCTGATTGGTTTTCCCTATTCTTAGTCATAAATTTCCAAACTTTAGCTGTTGGCTTACGAGTTCTAGGCGGTTTGTCTTGTGTATGTGATTGTGCAGGACATGTATCTCCTATGGGATTTTCGGGAGGTTGTGTTTCATCATCATCATCATCTTCATTAAAAGTGTCGGTAAAATGTTGTTGCATTGCCTCATGACCTAAAAGTGGATTATTTTCACCAACATCATTACCTAAATTAGGTGTTTCTTCCACAAATGTTTCCTCATTAAGCCCACCCCTAACAATATCACTATTACTACCGGCACCACGTCTTAATCTCTTTGACATTATTAAATAGAATTAATTTAAATCACAATCAAATAAATCACAAGAAAATAAATTACAACAAATTAAATTGCTAGAATTAAATTCCGTAAATTAAATTGCGAAAAATAAATTGCTAGAATTAAATTGCGAAAAATAAAGATAGAGTTGGAACAAAGGTACCAAATTGCCGGATTAATTTCCAACAAAGTGAAGGCGGCTAGAATTGCAAATCCACCAAAGCTACTTCGGATTGTTGCAAAATCACCAACTCCACCAACAATATTATAATTGCAAAATTAATAATTGAAAGTTGAAACTATAATAAGACTTTGTGGCTAATTATTGCAAAGTAACTGTAATTGAGAGATTGAGATTTGAGAGAAAGAGAAGAAGAGTGAATTGGTGTGAATTAAAATGAAAATGAAGAAGGGTTTATATAGGGGTGGGGGATGGGTTAAAGTGTTAAAAAAAAAGTTTGGGGGTTGGGGAGCCAAAAATTAATTTTATGACCGTTTGGCAACGTCCATTTTTGCAAATGGACCATTGCCAACGGTCCATTAACGGACAAAGGCCCAACGCTAACGGCTATAATTTTTTTTTTATTTCACCGGTTTAACCGGTCCGGTTCCGGTTTCAAAAAAATCGGAACCGGACCGGTAATAATTAAACGGTTACCCGGAACAGGTTAACCGGTTCTATCGGTTCCGGTTTTACCGGTCCGGTTACCAGTTTTAACCGGTTTAACCGAACCGGTTAACAGGTTTATGAATGCTAGCACTTAGTTTCCTTTCTTTTTTTTTTCTTCTTTGGGATCAATTTTCACTCTAATATTCGACGTTTTTACGTTTTACTTTTACCTTTTTTATTTTATCTTTTGGCCTCAATCTTTTAATTGAACCCCACATCCAATACCGAAGAGGAGCGTCATCAAAGAAGCATTTCCCATTGATACGATCAGGATAATCTGTTGGTCGTGATCTGACACAGCAATAATATCATACAAATTATTATTGCATTTCTATTAGAGTGAAGGTAGGATCTTCGGTCATGATTTTAGGAGCCGTTTGGACATGGTTTCAAATCATGTTTGGACATGCAATTTGGATATCTTAGGTTATATTTTCTTTTATAGACATAAAAACTTTACAAGTTGTGAAAACTATTAAAACATTCTCAATTCTTATACAATCTCACTAAATGAGCAACTTATAGTCCATGACAAAATTAATACGCTGCTAGAAGGGATTTCTAAAAAATACAACATCAATTGATCAAACTGTAGTTCAATAAAAACGAAAATTTAACATGAATAGTAATGACTAATGAGGTTGGTAGACATAAATAAATGTTGGTGGAAGTTAATGAGGTTGGCAAATGGTTGGTGCGAGTAATTGTTAAAGATATCTACCAACTTATGGGTCTTCTTTTACAAACTTGTGGGTCAAATTTTTTATTTAAAATTTTTGAAACCATGGTTTGAAACCCCAAATCATGTCTTTTTGGATGATTTGAGGTTTCAAACCATGAGATGAAATGCATGTCCAAACGCTAGTTTTATTTCATGATTTCAAACCGCATGTCCAAACGCCTACTTACAATAATATATCGCACAAGAAGATACAATTGCTTTCTTATTAGCGTACGTAGTAATGTGAACCAAAATCATAGATTTTGTAATGTTTTTTTGTTCATTGGTTACTGTTCTAGTGCAACATTAACTTACATATGTTATATATTTGCGTGATTCAACCTTGGGATAGTTGATTAAGCATCTTAGTTAGCATAAATCAATCGTGTAAGCATCTTAGTTGCAAACTTGCAATAGTAATTTTATTTAATTATTTAAGCCTTTTTCGGAAATGGAGAAATGGTTATCCACTAGTTAGTGTCTTTTGCTTGTGGAGCCAAGGACAGTTTCGCTCTTTATTCTTTGCATTTAAAGAAAAAAAACAATGCTATTATACTATACTTGAAAATATTAAAAAGGTAAAAACGAAGAAAAATACTAACATTTTACAAAATCAAACATCTAATGGAGCTTTAAGAAAATGGAGTAGTTAATCATTTCATTAAATCACAAGACTCCATTAGAACACGAATTCGTCTCATTCAAAAGAAGAAGACTCTGGACTTTCAACTAATTCAACTAATGTAAAAGAAAGTTATATCACTAAACATTGAACTATATATAATCTCGTAATTGACAGTAGAATCAATCAATTGAGAGCCTTCTATCATTTAGAATTTTTTATTAATTTATTCCGAGCCCACAAAAGAGGTAGAACTTTTGAAAGATACTTTTATTCTTTCTTACTATAATAATATTGTTGATATGTCAATCGCTCTCTCGCAAGTGCTCGCAGATAGGTCAAAAAGAATTAGAATATTCGGTCTAATCTTTTACGCGTAGAATGAATAAAGTTGAGTGTAAAAGTCCCGATTTTATATAATATATCAAGCCATTAATCTTATTCGTTATATTGATTTAATTACTTTTAATTTGCTTTTGATTTTAAAATGGTTGAAGAGTTAACTACATGTTATAACATCAAAACGCATAAGATCTCATAGCACGTAGTTCAACAGTAATGTGAAGTTATTAACGCAGTTCATGAGTACTTGCTTGAGTGCCTTAAGGTGGCTTAATTATTAGGTTTCAAGTTGATTGTCTCTTATACTTTTAAAAATATAAAAATTACTCGTGAAATCTCTCATTAAAAGGTATAGTTATTAATTATCAGCAGTCATCGTGTAAAACTTCTCAATATGTAGATTAATTAACTGATCTTGATTTATACTAGCTATTTGATTTGATATTATTTTAGTGTACTATAGATCAAATTTGTAAGGATTAACGTTTCATTTCTAATTTCTCTATGGTCATAGGAGCCCTTCATGGTAAATATTATCAAAAATACTTGAGTCTGTCCAATTCACGTTGGAACTTCACAGATACACATGAACTCTTTTACTAAATCAACGATTAGGCATTGATTGTCTCTGAATTGCTAGTAAATGGTAGCTGGTGAAGCTCCACTTGTACTAAAGAGAAGACAAGGAAGGATCAGATCACTATTGTACGTAGTCTTATTTCTGCAAGTGCATGTGAATATATATACATAAAAGTATAATTTCTAATATACTACAAAAAAATGGGTAATTTGTGAAGGTTTAAAGTTGCAATTTGTGACGGTTTTAGTCTCTTTTAGCAACTAATAGAGGTTAAAACCTCCACGAATTGTAATTTTCAACCTCCGCAAATTACTCATTTCTTTGTAGTGAATATCTTAAGCTTTTAGATTATATGATCATCTCAAACTTCAACATGGAATCAGATGAGACCGAGATGCCTAGGTGAGTCTAAACCGCCACCATTTATCAAATAAGTGCTCTCTTTTATTTCCATGATTTGAACCTGTGATCTCTACAGTGGGCAAAATTACCATTGTGACAAAGCTTCTGTCCAATCTACTCGTCCGCTTTGCGTGGATCCGGTAAAGTGTGAACCCTACATCAAGTATATCTATAGAATATATTCTATATGTCTGATAAGTTAAGAGTTTATAATTAAGCTTTCACACAGCTACAGCTTCCGAGTTGAACTGGCTATAGATTCTGTTCACACAATTAGAGTAATTATTTGTGAGTTTATTAATTACATTTGAGTCCTGCAATGTTACGAAGGAAAATTTTGTATTTCTTTGTTTTGTTTAACAAGCGAAGATCTCCATCCGGTTCAAAAGAGTGTCCACTTCGCTATTTGCACATCCCTTAAAAAATACTAACTCCTAGGTAAATATAAGTTATTTGACTAAATTATCCCTAATTAAATATGTGGAAATTTGGTCACTTAACACTTAATAAGAAAAAATCTAGAAAAATAAGATTAATTCATTCTTGATTTGATAAGATACTCTTTATTTGAACTAAAACATAAAGCTAAGTGGGCATTGAGAACCGGAGGGAGTAATATCCAAAGGAAACACGCTTTTTTTTAACAGCCGTCCACCTTTTTTTTTTTTTTTTGAGATTTCAATTCCTTGGTGGCCAATAATTAATTTTATTTACCATATTCTTAAGTGGACAATGAAAGTTCCAATGAAGCATGCTGTTAGGCCAATGGAGAAAATAATAATATTGGCAAATATAATTTATAATATTGATTACTCCACTTGTCTGCAACAAAAGGTACAGCTGCATATTCTTGGTGAAGATTCAATACATTATATAGCATCAATAACACGCATAAGATCTCATAGTACAAAGTTGTAGAAGTAACATATAGTTGTATCGGCTATCGAGCACTTGCTTTAGTGCCTAAGGGTTGCTTGGGATTTGCGATATTTGAATTTCGGTTCTCTAGCATTAGTAAAAATGTCAAAAATCCTCATAAAAAAATATAGTTATTTAACATAATCGCACGTTAATTTGATTTGCTTACACGTGCCAAAATGGTGGCCTAGGCACTAACTTGGGATTTGAAATGTTTGAACATCGAATTATTAGTGTTTGTGAAAACGTTAAAAGCACTCATAAAATCTCTCATTAAAAGGTACAGTAGTCGATATTTGTTTAATAATATATTTGTACAACCATAGTTAGGCACTTTCTTAGATGTGCCTAATTAAATGGTTGCCTATGCACCAACTTGGAATTTGATACATATAAACTTTGAATATTTAGTATTTGTGAAAACGTCAAAAGCATTCATGAAATCTCTGTACAGTTTTCAAGCATTATATCATACTTTAATTTCTAAACATTATGCACTAGGTGTTAGATTTGATATTATACCAGAGGACTTTTCTCATGATATTGTTGAAAATGTTTTAGTTAAATACACGCTAAAACACGTTAGAAGCACATGCAGATTGTCATTACTAAATCAAGGATTAATTCTTCATTATTATTTGTTTTTGAAATAACCCTGACTCTAGAGTTAATACAACAACCCAGTGAAATTCAACAACGTGGGGTCTGGGGAGGGTAGAGTGTACGGAGAATAAGGATAATTTCTACTATTTCCCCTTAAAAAGGTAGACGAAAATAGGGATAGATGTATAAGAAAAGGTATCAGCATACTAAAAATGTTCGAATCAATATTATTTGTAATTTAATCTTATTCGTATTAATTTCCACAAGAAGCTTTTTAACTTCAATTTAAATGCTTCGGTTTTTTCTTAAACACAAACAAAAAGATGCAAACGCATGCATTTATTAGGCCCAACATAAAATGTCTCATGTCCTAAAGTGAAATTAGGCCCATTAGAGGTTCTGAGAGAGACACGGCCCATTACTCTGTTGTATTCCGAGCCCAAACTAATGAATAGGCCCAAACTTATCACCCATTTTCGCAGAGTGACAAGTCGTTGAAAATCTTGCGCGGATTGCCCTTCTTTTGGGGTGGTCTTTAATTTTTGGCCTTCGCTTAATATCCCAAGGTTCTGGGTTCCAACCCAGCTCAGTTAAAAAAAAAGAAGGAATTTTGCAAGGCAGAATTTTGCCTTCAAACCTCTACCTTAAGGTAGAGTTTGAAACTCTGCCTAAAGTATGCAAAACTCTACCTTGTAAAACTCTGCCTTATGATTTTTTTTAAAATTTCTTACTGAGCGGGTGTTCGAACCCGAAATCAAGAGGTTCTAATGAATTACAGAAATTAAAGACCACCAATTTAATGGCCAAAAATTAAAGACCACCCCAAAATAAGGACATTCCTGCGAATTGCCCTTTGAAAATAACACGTAGCAAGTTAAATTGGCATGGTGAAGAGACAGAAAAAGTGTATGTAGTGACGTACGCAGAATTGTAGCATTCTTTTGCGCTGATTGTCCTTCTTTTGGGGTGGTCTTTAATTTTTGTCCCTCAAATTTGTGGTCTTTAATATTTGCCCTTCACTTCACACCCAGAGGTCCTGGGTTTGAACTCAAGCTCAATAAAAAACAATAAAAAATCGCTAGGCATAAATTGAGATTCGCAGGGCAGATGTTGGAATTCGAAAATGCATGCGTTTATTAGGCCCAACATAAAATGCCTCATGTCTTAAGAAATGGAAGCAATCAAGCAACTTTCTGCTTGAGAAGTGAAATTAGGCCCATTAAAGGTTCTGACAGAGACGCGGCCCATTCTTCCCTTGAACTTCCGAGCCCAAACTAATGAATGGACCCAAACTCGTCACGCATTATCACAAACAAAGTGGCAAGTCATTGAAAGTACGAATACACTTCAAAATTTTGCGATTTAGAGCAAATATATTCTGTGTTAATAAAACGATGCAAATATACTTTTCGCTGACAGTTTTAAGAAAAAAAATTAGCTTATTTTTAATTAAAAAATGTCATGTGGCTTTAAAAAATAAGTCTACCCATTTTTTTAGTAGACTTGTTTTCTTAAAGCCACTTGATAATTTTTTTCCCGATGGGTCGGATCTGATGCATTTTAAAAAAAATTAAAATTTTATTTTTTTAAAGCCACGAGATATTTTTCAAATGACCAGCCAACATGCTACATGTTACTTTGCCCTTAAAGAGATAGGAAACTTTTATGCAGTAAAGTACGAAGAATTATATATATATATATATATATATATATATATATATATATATATATATATATATATATATATATATATATATATATACTAGTTATGGCAGACCCGTGCTAAGCCCGGACTCAAACTCAAAATATAAAAATTTATCGCACTTTTTTTGGCAGACAAAACTATAGGCATAAAACAATATGAGTTTAACCCGCAAGGATTTTGAGTAAACATTCTAAAAAAGTTACTATTTCTTTTTTAGAAGGTAAACAACTATTATGCCTTATTACCGTTACCTAATGCTACATCAATCGTCAAAAGAGACAATTCCATTGCACAATTTCTCATTTATCCCATTAAAAAGGAAACTATAAAATTCATGATGATAGCTATGGTATCCACTTCGAAAGTATATCTATCTACACTGGTTGAGTTACTGTACTTTCACTATTAGTTATATTACTTGAATTGTATGAAGAACTAAATACAAACGGGTTAAAGGTTTGGGAAACATCCTCCACAAGTCACTTTTATATGGATCCAGTTAACTTACAAAGTCACTACTTGTATACAATTTTTTTTTACAAGTGTACAACAACAACAACAACAATCATATACTCAATGTAGTCCCACAAGTGGGTAGTTATATGAAAGCAAAATTTTCATTCCACTCCTTTAATATTTTAACTTCCATTTTGATGAAATTATTTACTTCAAATCAAATGTGGAGCCAGAATTTGACATTTATAACTTATGTATCCTAATTTTCTGAAGTAATTTAGTTCTAAATAAATAATCTATACATAGTTAATGAACTTTTAAGACAAATAGATAATTTAACTTGTGCAGCGGATGGAGCTGCTCCTCTCTTAATTAGGGATTAGGGGGTTCGAACATGGATATGGAAAAAATCTTTGGAGGAAGCGCTCCCCCCGAATAGGCACGATACAGTGCGAATTATCTGGATTAATTGGGCTCAAATGCGGATATCGAGCACCAACCAGAAACCAAAGAACATGAAAAATGAGGTAGGAGGTTCGATAGCTTTCAAAAGTAGACCTTAAAAACAAAAAATAAAAAAATTGACTTAAATAAATAAGATTAGGACCTAAAAGTAATTAATTAAAAAGTTTTAAAATTTTTTGGAAATTATTGTGAGGACTACAAAAGTCCCCAGGTTCGATAGTTTTGAAAAGTAGACCTTAAAAACAAAAAACAAAAAAAATGACTTAAATAAATAAAATTAGGACCTAAAAGTAATTAATTAAAAAGTTTTTAAAAAATTGGGAAATTATTGTGAGGACTACAAAAGTCCCCACATTTGCTCTTATATATAATAGTAATATATATACATTCACACATGTGTGTGTGTCCGTGTGTGAGAGAGAGAGAGATTTATTTTGAAAAACGAATCATTAAAAATAAATGATTAAAATCTCCCTAAATTAAAAATTCAACGTTACCCCAATTCTGTAGTAGATTTAGTTTTATTGTGAAAAGCATTTGCTAAGGAATTCTCGTTTCCAATACTGAATTCTTAGAGGCAGGATGGACGTAGGATTAAAATGTTAAATGAGCTACGGTACAAAATGTGTTCATCTTTTGACTATAGATAAATTAGGTGGTTCTGCAAAATTTTTGCTCAACGTTTTGGAAGATCTATCCATTAAAGTTATATATAGGTTTTTTGCCACCTCGTGAATGCGTAAATCAAGATTTCTTGCTTCCCTCTAGTTACTAGCAGCTGAAGCTACGATTTTCACTAAGTGAATTCAGAAAATATTAACATTCAAAGATGTTAAGGGAATTCAACGTTTATTATATATATAGATAAAATATATTTTAATCTTATATATACAGTGTAATTTTCTGAAGAAGGGATTCATATGAACCTTTTGTACCCCTTACCTTCTCATGCTACCTATTGGAAGGAGGTCGTATCTCAAATGGAAGAGTATCCCTCATCGGTTGTGAAAACGCTTTTTTTTTTTCATTCTATTAACAATTACCTTATTGCTGGGCGAGTAACGAGCAAAAAGGCGACTTGCTGGCTCACGCGCACATGAGAATTTGGCCGCGAGGCAAAGTGGGTTGGTTTTCCCCACCCGCCCCACCACCGTACGCGCGATAAAGACGTGAAGTTTAATTTGGGTTGGTTCTCCCATCCGCCCCACCACTCTACGCGCGATATAGACGTGAAGTTTAACTTGATCACAGTTTGCTAAAATATTATTCTTCTTACATCTACTTAATATTTATTATTTTATTTGCCTTAACTTTGAAATAGTCAAAACTAGCAAGTATAATATTTATTTTCCAACTACACATTATGATATTAGTTACCTTGTCTGATATAAACATAGTTTTTCTAATCCTTCCTATCTCCTCTGTTGGGTCTTTCTCTTTTAAACTTTTGTTGTTTCTGCGAGCTTGATTATTTTATTTGTTTTGTGGACAAAATATTCTTACAGATAGTGTTTTTAACACCCCTCAAACATATTTCTATTCTGAACAATATTTTCCAAACACTTCCCACTCTCTCCTCTCATTGATATATTTTCTTTAGATTTTGATGTGCCAATTATCCAAAAGAAAATCAAAGTTAACGTGTTACTTAAATATCAAAGCTCTTTTTGATCAAAGTAAAAAGTTACAAGATATGCATAGGTGGTTCGTTATCCAAAAGGAGATTTCAATTTTATGGCAGTTGGGATTCCCCAGTATCCTGGGCATGACTTAGATTCTATTTTACTCGGTATATCTTGGACAGGTATTTTCTACGTGGCATTAATTTATTGCTCAGAGGATTAACGTGGCAACAATTTATTGCTCAGAGGAAGCCACGTGGCAACGATAATGTTGGCAAATAGGTAAGCTACTAATGACATGTGGCACCATTTACATGTATCCAAATTTCTATACACTATTGGTTAGGTAGACTGCATTAACTGGACAGAATAATATTTCTTTTCCCTTTTTAGATGGTTCTTTGTGATTTTTTTTTTTTTTTTAATCTAAGATGTGTTTTTTGTGTATAAATTCCTATCACATAATATTTATATCTTGCTTTACTAAGAACTTTTTTAATTATATTTCGTTAGTTGATATGTATTTTTATTTTTATTTTTCTTTTGGTTATTGTTAAAATTCTGTAGAGAACGAAATTGGTTGTATTAGCCGTTAAAAACAACTATTTAATATATTGGAGAAATGTTGTAAATAAGTGTAAAATATAGTATTGTTTAGAAGTGTTAGACGCTAGAAATACAATGAAAACTAAGGGTAAAATTCACTTGTAGAATTTTAATTTATAGTACGTGTGTATTTTTTCAAAGATAGGTTCGAAAAGTGATCAATAAAGTCATTTAAATATGCAATACACTTTAACGATGAAAATATAACTATAGTCTAAACACCATAAGTATTTATAGTTTTTTTGTACCTTTAAATTTGTCAATTTTGATCTCTTTTTGTTCCCCCTGTATGTGAGTGGGGCTTATTTATTAAACTGGCGTGCCATTTGATTTTCTTTACACAGCTTGTTCTAAACATTAGTTTCCCGTGAACTTAAGAAGCACAAACTTGCAATATTGTGATCTACTCTTTTTCCAACTTAGCTGAGTTGTTCGAAATAATTTGGTGAATCAAACGTCGGGACATATCAAAAAGAGAAACAACTATAAACAAAAAAATAATAAACATTATACACTTGTTGTACATTGAATATACATTGAGCATACAAATTATTACGGTTAGATAGGTGAAATTTTTTCAGGCGACTAATTAAAAGTAATAGTAGACGTTAAAATCCTCAAGTTTTATATTCCACCATTTTCTTTGACCAAATAAATTAGATACCTAAATCATTCAGGCCCTCAATAAAGAAAAATTGGAAGTGCAGGCATTGCATAGGACCATCTCATACACTTCCTAACTCATCTCGCTATTTTAATCTCTCCATGAAATGGATCTACTTTGGCACATATCATTGCATAGAACAATCTGCTTTCTTTATCAGGTTACTAATTAATTCTCTTTTGTATGAATGGTCACTTACGATTATGTTTAAGGTTGATGGTTTAATTTTTTCTTAATATTGTCGGTATACGAGTAAAATTTAAAATAAAATAATTTTGATGTTTGAACTTAAGTCCATTTTCATTTAAGGTGTACCAATTTTATTACTCTCTCTATTTCAATTTGTGTGATGTTTCTTTTTAAACTGTCCAAAAAAGACATGATACCTTTATATATTTAAAAATAATTATATTTAATTTTCTCATTTTTCCCTTAATGAGACATTTATAGGTGCATAAATATCTATGACCTATTTTAGATCACAAGTCTAAAAAAATCTTTTTTTTTTCTTAAATTTTGTGCCCAATCAAATTAAGTGTACCACATGAACTGAGACAAAGGAAATATCTTTTATATTTATTTTATGGCTCTGTCAAGAAGGTTTTATTACCCAAGTTATTCACAGTATTATAGGTAGAAAAGAACAATCTAATGAGTAAGCTCATCAAATTAAGGAATTTGACTTTTCTAAAGGAAATTAAATTTGCGAACCAGCAATGAAGCACTAGTGCACGAGCTTCCTAACTTGCAGTTTTACAAAAAGCTAAGTTCCAACAACCTTCAAAAATTAATTGGTCAAACAAATATTACTTCTAATTCTCATGATCAACTTCTATATAACGGCCAATTTTCTTCTCATTTTTTAACATCTCCAAAATCATTACATTTCCTTAAACACAAGTACTTCTCAAAAATGCCAAGTCCTTCACTTTTCATAGCAGTTATTATTTATTTTCTCCTCTTCTCTCCTACTATTCTTGCCACTAGAGAAATGAAATATGAAGCTTCAACAAGATTTAAACCTAAGATTAATGGAAGAAAAGAAGGTAATTTTCATGGTGATCAAGGTGTGGAGGATTGCTTACCAAAGGGTATTCGAAGATCGTCTGCTCCTAGTCGATACATAAACGATCAAACATCAGGTTCAACATCTTGTTCATCAAGCAAGAAGGTCAATAAACCATGATGTTTGATTAAATTACTTCAAGTGTAGATGGAATTTATGGAAAATGTGACACATATAGTACTTTGTCATTTCAATTCCTTGATATATTTGTATTTAAAAAAAAAACACTTTTTTATTTTTTTGGCTATGATGTACTAAAGATACTCAAAGGAAGACATATAGTGTGTTATAATACTAATATTGCAAAATGAAAAAAAAATATTAAGTAAACTAGCTTGTTATATTTTCAAGTCAAGTAAATAATGCATGTCCTTTCCCTTTAAGTTCCAGCAATACATTATCACTATTTGAAGAACAAGAGACATGCAAAAGGAGAAGAAACTAAGAGAAAGGGAACAAAAAGTTGGCTTTATTTCTGTATCTTTTTTTATCGACCTGCCTAATCCTAATCCTAATCCTAATCCTATAGCTCGTGAATTGAATTTGTGAGCTGTGAAACTATTAAAGCAAAATAACAGTGGTCCAAAAGAAAAGTTGGTAACAATTAATATTTGCCACCAAGTGACTCCAAGAAGTGGCACAAGACACTATAGATACTTAAATTAAGATGAGATCCCTCCACTTTTAATTAGACATTTTGAATTTGAGCTTTGGAAGAAACTCCAACTAACAAGGATTTTCCCCCTTTAATGGATTGTATAGGGATCGTCCTACTTTGATAGGAGTAAGGTCTGCGTACACTCTACCCTCCCCAGACCCCACGTTGTGGGATTTCACTGGATTGTTGTTGTTGTTGTAATGGATTGTATATGGCTGAATTTAAATTAATTGGGCTAATAAATATTAAATACCGAATGATTATAAAAAAATAAAAAAAAAGAGTTTCTTTTGTCTTTAGGAACGCATATGGCTAGTATTTGAAGTTGGACGAAATGTTAACACATGGTTATTCTGGTGGAAACAGTGTGGCAGAAAGACCTTTCCGTTAAAGTTTCAATAAACATATTGAGAAAATCATTTAATACTCATATTAATCATGAGGGGTATCTGACAAATTAAATTATCCTTACTTTTTTTTTTTGAATGAGTAATTAATGATTATATATCCTCTTACTATAGTAAGGGTGGAACTAGAGAACAGATTAATAGCCTGCTTCTTGGTTTTGTAAATTAACAAATATATTGAACCAAATTCCTTTTAACTAAAGTGACAGATAAAAAGAATATGCCAGAGGGTTCATTAAATTACACTAATTAAAATTGATTGTCTTTATAAGCATAAAGTGTGATGTGTCTATAAATGAGACACGAGACACTTATCCACGACTTATGAGATCCTACTAAATCATATGCTTCGATAGTTTGTCACAACCCAATTAGCTTTGGAACTCCTTTTAGGGCTTAATTAGTTGGAGAATGAAATCATGATCTCACTCCAAGATTGTTGAATGATGACCTATGTGATAGTTTACCAATTAACAAAGTATGAGAACAGATGTGGTATAGGAGTATAATTTTTCTTATGAACTTACAACAAAACAATACCCAGTGTAATCTCATAAAGTGGGGTTTGGGGAGGGTAGAGTATACGCAGACCTGGCCTCTACTTTGAGAAGTTGTTTCCGATAGAATCTTTGACCAAAAAAAGAAGAAAAAGAGACAGTATCAACAAGCAGAAACAATAGTAAGATAATAAGATAACTAAAGCTAAAGAAATATCAGAGTAATAAAAATATAAGAATAAGAGAAGAAGATAGTATTGCTTAATATAAGAAGCTAGAAGCACACAATTGATCGTCGACATGTAAAAACTTATCCGCATCGAGTGTTTACATCAAATCAATAAATGCATGACATGTGTTTGAATATATACAACTATCACTTAATGACTAATTAATGCATGTATTCACTTCATTAAATCATTTAACCACGATAAGTTATGTTGATTTGATTTAAAACACCCGATGTGAGTAAATATTTACCTGGTCATGTGTGCAATCAACGATTATCTCTTTGAAATGTATAGGGCCCACTTAATCTCTTTAATTCACACACTGTTGTAACTTTTTCATGTGTTCCACTTGATTTTGGCTATTTCCTAATCCAATTTTTTTTGGCTATTTCCGAATCCTAAGATTGGTACCACCGAAGTATCCAAATGTCAAAGGAAATTCACAGTGGCGATTGTGGAGTTTTCTTCTTTTTGCTCCAAGGCCCTAACTGAAATATTCAAAAGATAAATAAGGTCATCTGCAAAACAAAATATATACTTGGTTTTGTTTTATTTATATTTAGTTTATACATATAAATATTTGACTTTTATTAAACAAATTTAATAAGATTACAATTGCAACACAATTTTAAAAGGTTAAACGTGAAAGTTAATCATATAAATAATGGTTCATAAGTTATAAGGTGTTAATAAGATTAAATGTAATAAAATGTAGTGTTGGTTGTTACTGTTCAAACTGCGTGATTGAAATTAACGATTTTCAAAATATTTAATCTACTCTGTATATAGACTATTCTCATTTAAATTAAACAAAAAACATAAAATTAGCAAGCAAAAAAATCAATGCAAATGCTAGAACACTAAGCTCTATGTTGGACTTGGGCCCGTGCTTCCACGAGTGCGACCTGCATGATTTAAATTGAAATTACTGATTTCGAACCAATTTCCTTTTACCTAAAGTGACAGATAAAAAGAATAAGAGCCCGTTTGGATTGGCTTACAGCTTAAAGCTGTTTGCAGCTTGTAAGCTGAAAAAAATAAGTTGGAGTAGTCCAACTTATTTTTTTTGGCTTATAAGCTGTTTTCAGCTTATAAGCTACTTTAGATAAACTGATAAACTAAGTTAAATGGGTCCAATTATTTTTTTGAGCTTATTTTAAACATAAAATGATTTTAAGCTGACCAGCCAAACACTCAAAAAAGCTGAAAACAGCTTATAAGCCAACTTATAAAGCCAATCCAAACGGGCTCTAAGCCAGAGGGATCATTCAATTAAACTTGAATGCCTTTACTTTATAAGCATAACGTGTGATGTGTCTATCAATGACAGACAAGACAATTATCCATGACTTTATGAATTATGATCATCATAATTAGTTGGAGAATGAAATTATGATCTCACTCCAAGATTGATGAATGACGATAATTTACCAATTATTTTTTCCGTCCCCAAAATAACTGTCGTTTTATCTCATTTCACGTTCATTAAGAAAAACAATAAATACAAGTCATGGTTTACTAAGTTACCCCTATTTATTAGATGTTTCTTGAAAATTAGACACTATTAAGAATAAGTAATTTTTTTTAATATAAGGATATATTTGGAACAATTACTATATTTTGTCTTGAATTCCTAAAGCGGCATTTATTTTGGGACAAATTATTTTTACGAATAGACACTGATTTTGAGACAGAGGGAGTAAGAAAGTATGAGTACAAAAGCGGTATAGGAATATAATTGTAACACCTCGTACCTTTAACCTAAGCTTTGACCATGATCCTAGACTTAGAAACCAAATAAAAAATGTGACAATTGGAATTTCCTCTTTAGTTGTAAGATGGCGGTTTACGCCCATGAACAGTGACCGTATTTCAGTATACGACCCGTATTTCAAGTCGTAAACTGGTACCAAATATTTCTGAGCATTCTGGAATTTGACATTTGGAGGCTACATTGTAAAAAACGGACCGTATTTCAAAATATGGCCCGTATTTCAAAACATATTTGAAATTTGGGAAAACTTCCTTGATGAAAGTTGTAGAGCTTTGAAGTACCTTTCCAACGGTATATACAGGACGACACATCTGCTTAGTAGGACAGCATTCGTATCAGATTATTGGTGAGCCCCATTTCATTCGGGGTTTAGTCAACTTTTGTTTTATGATTAGTTATGCATCTAAGGTATGCTGCCTTGTCCCAGTAAGTATGTTTTCCAGTCAGACTCATGATAGAGGTTTCATAGACTAGACAAGTCAGTTATGTTATGTCAGACATTCAGAGTAGTATAGCCATTTTGGCTCATTCATGTTATTTCCACACTCATGTTTAAACAAGTATTTTTATTAAGTATTATGACTTACTACGTTTTATAAAGGCTCATCATGCATTCACGTTATATTCTGCTCATGTTATGTCTCATGATGATTCAGCAAGCCATGTGGTTCGCTCGGTCACATGCAGTAAGGCACCGAGTGCCGTGTTTCGCCCAGGCCATGGTTCGGGGCGTGACAAAGCTTGGTATCAGAGCCTAGGTTCAAGTGTCTTAGGGAGTCTATGAAACCGTGTCCAGTGGGATCATTTTTATATGTGTGTGTGCGCCACACATATAAATGGTTGACCACCAAGACATTTAAGATTGTCTCACTTCTTTCAACTCTAGATCGTGCAATAGAGTTGTGTTCTAAGAAATCACTCGAACTCATGTGTTGTTTCCCATTCTACCGAATACACCTAGTCTCAATGGATGAGGAACATTTAAAACTAGTCGTTATTGATGTGTTGCTTTCCGATGGAGGCATCAGGAATTATTCTAAAGCTTAGAGCAGTAAGTAACATTTCTCTTTCCATTGAATTCTAAACGTATCGAATGCGTAAGCGACGAGAAGGAAAATTCGAGACCCAAGACTTACTAAATAGTGCATGGTGTGTTTATCAGGTGATAATACCATTTTAAAAACAAGTTTCGGCATGGTAGTACACGTAGGTTATATACCTTACAGAATAAGTTTATTTGGATTATCTGACCATAGAGCTACAATATAAGGATGATAGTTCAGATTTAAGATCCTACGGAGTAACATGTTATGAAATTAGCTGCAGCAATCATAAATTGTCCACGGTAGTTTTGAGCAGGAAATAGCCTAAGAGTCAACCACCTGTAATACTAGAAAGTCTCGACTTTTTCAAGGATATATATATATATATATATATATATATATATATATATATATATATATATATATATATATATATATATATATATATATATATATATATATATATATATTTTCCATATGATCTATGTACATGACTAGGAAGGACTGATGCGATAAGAAAATCACGAGCAGACGATATTGAATTTTTTTGTAGGGTTAGTTTTAAATTATTTAAGCTTATTCAGATCAGACCTAGAGAGTATGACGTTAGTAAGTTACTACAAGGAGCAGATATTACTATGAGATAAAAGATATGACAATTCCCTCTTAGGTTATGTGATTAAGTATTTATCCCTGATGTGTATAGTATGATATAATTTTGAAAGTGTATAGGGAGTTTGGGGTTAGTTATTCCAATTCCTTGTTTGAGACAGATGAAATTTCTCTAAGTGTGATCCATGTCTATGGTTCAGAAAGATAGTATACAACTCCAGAATAAAGTCAGATAAGGAGGAAAAGTTAGAAATAACCTTATGCTTCACATTAGTACTCAGAGAAGAATTAGAGAATATGATGCTAGAAAGTGGTTAACAGAAGCATAGTGAGTAAGTTTGAATAGATACAATGACTTAGAAATTTTCAGCAGAGTTAGTAGAAGTACGATTTGAGTTACTTAGTCAAGTTAGCACTACTAAGTGGATAACTGTCTGAATACACCGAAGGCGTGTTAGAACCCAAAGGGTTTAAGTTAAATTTGAGGTATAGAAATTGGTGAAAGAACAAAACCATCTAAGCAGTAAGAGAGCAACCTACAGAAGAAGAGCCTTTAAGAGTTATCAGAAAAGAGTTTTCCCCAAGACTGACAAGGCTAGTATGCCAGTTATGTACATTAGAAATCCGTTCATTTAAGTAATCCAGTTTTCCCAGTAAGTAAGACTTGCTTTAAGTAAGCAGAAGAAATGAGTCTTTAGTATTTTAGATGCAATTAGCAGAACCACTAGATGACCAATTATCGCTAACTTAAGGGATCCACAGTCTTTAAACGTCAGCTTTTGAACTAAGGGAGAGATCGTGCGATAAGGTGCCGATATAAACTATGTGTTTTGTAAGTGATAGGTGTTAAGAAGATTATGTCAGAGGGTCACATTTTCATGTAGCCAAGATAAGGTGCGTAGAATGTGATCTTTGTCATGCTGTTGAGATCAAGTACTAGGTAATTATGTTATAAGATAAAGTTCTAGAGCGAATAGCGGGTTTTAAGGGTATAACGGTTCCAATTCCAGAGTAATTCATGTACTATGTGATACTAATACCCAGACGTACTCTACTCGTGCCTTTCGTACCCATATCATGCCCATGTTAGAGATTGATACTCCGCGTTTAAGATACAAGAATTAAGACTTCATACGATAGTAAGTTATGCAAGGGAATGTCCTTTCATGTCTGGCACTTCTGGTGTGCTCATGTCTAAAGTTAAAAACCGCATTCAGGTCTCACGTATCTATCATGTTTTTATACTCATGTCCATGTTCTAGCATCTAAGTGCTTTTCAAATCTGATGATGATCTTGACCCCTATGATTATGTTATCCATGTTACCACATACTCGTGCCCCAATTCATTTCGCTATGCATTCCACTTATAGCGGTATCGTAATAATGATTTTGTGAGATAATAGTGAAGGTGAACCAAGATGGATACGAGTAAGCTATGTGCTCATTCCTTTTTCCTTTCACTAAGTATCTAGGCCTCGTTATGTTCAAGGTGACTTTCTACCCATGTCTTAGATGCTCGAGGAACGAGTTATACATGCCTATAATCCATTCTTTCACGTGCCTTATTTATAACAAGGGCGTTTACTCACGGTGATACGAGTAAGCTATGTTGAACCATGTCCTATTCTTTCGGTATATCTAAATTCTAAGGGTAATGTTTTATCCATGCCTTACGTCTCTGAGTACCCAAGAGTTAGCCTGCAACTTGTGCTCTATGCAAGTCAGACTAATGCCTTACTCTTACTTCAATACTCATGAACTCAAGTCCATACGCCATGGTATGTAGGTACTCATATAAACTCCATATTTTTCATAGTCCCATGCCCCATGTCATGCTATTCACGTTTCATTCCATATGAATCACGTTCCCATGTACGCATGTTCCACGTTACGTCCTCCATGGACAATGCACCATGTCATGTTTGTTCTCTAAAGCAAAGTATCTCATGTGAATAGTACTAATAATTCCTTTTCTCTCAGTCCTCTATAATTCGCTCACGAGAATGAGCAAGATGGGCTAAGGTATTCATAATTATGATTAACAGCTAGCAAGATAATCAGAAGTAAGGTGCATTCCTATATTCAAATAGACATCTTTTCATGTACCCTGTGGTACTTATCTCAGGAGTATTCTACTCAGATTCGACGTATTCATGTCATGCCTATGCTAGATATTTATGAATACCTATGCTAGGATCATATTCTTGTTATACGACTCAAGTCTGTCGCATTCACATCGAGTTGCGTTTACATTCAAAGCCTAAGTCATACTCCTATCTCATATTACCATGGCGACATACGAACGTCTATGATCAAGTCTCTAAGTATCCAAATCCTACCCGCGCTTAGTATTCAACCCTCATGTTGTAACAATCATGTTTTCGACATTCAGATCCCATGTTACGATATCCATGTTTACACATATTCGTATCTCATGACAGTTTAGCACTCATGTATCCATGTCATCCAGTCTTCATGCATTTATGTCCCACGTCATGTGTCTCACGCCCAGGTAATCATGTCATGTTCGTGCCTATTCCAGTACTCATGTCATTCGTGCCTACGGATTTTCTTCCAAACCCCATGTATAGTAATCATGTAATCATTCAGCCAATATCCATGTGTTCAAGCAGTTCAGTATTTATGTTAGCTACATTCAAGATTCAGTAATCACGTTATGTCACATCATGCCTATTAAGATACCCTGTGGGTTCTGTGTTGGTACTTTAGTTTGCTGGCAGGCGTTTGAGAAATGTCGTGAGGGTCCGAATGATGAAGGAAGTCCTACCATAAATTTTGTAGATTCCAGAGTTAGTCCCGATTCTTAACCACTAGTCATAAATCGAGGGCAAATGTTTCATGATTCTCATTCATGTAGGTGCTACTCAGTTTCATGTTCCCTATGTACATGTTTCCATGTAATCACGTATTCAGTTCTCATGATCCATGACCATGTTCCCACGTAACCATGTCACGCTCTTATGTTTTATGTCATGTTTCTTTCATGTTCACATATTCAAGCCATGTCCAGCCATATTCTTAACCATGACCCGTCATTCGAGGACGAATGATCCTAAGGGGGAGATATTGTAACACCTCGTACCTTTAACCTAAGCTTTGACCATGATCTTAGACTTAGAAAACCAGATAAAGAATGTGGCAATTGGAATTTCCTCTTCAGTTGTAAGATGGCGGTTTACGCCCATAAACAGTGACCGTATTTCAGTATACGGCCGGTATTTCAAGTCGTAAACTGGTACCAAAGATTTCTGAGCATTCTGGAATTTGACATTTGGAGGCTACATTGTTAAAAACGGACCGTATTTCAAAATACGACGCCCGTATTTCAAAACATATTTGGAATTTGGGAAAACTTCCTTGATGAAAATTGTAGATCTTTGAAATACCTTTCCAACGGTATATTATGGGGGTAAAACGGACATATGTGCAAAGAGTTATGGCTATTTTACTGAAGAGACGCAGTGCAATCCATACAGAATACGGACCGTATTTCAAAATACGGCCCGTATTTCAAAATACAGCCAGTATTTTGCTGGACGTAAAATTCAATTTTCCAGAATAGTATATATTCGTCCATATCAGTTCAAATCATTATTTTTCATTCCTTCAAGCCCTAGAACGACATCCTACCCTCCTCCATCATCAAGAACACCAAGGTAAGCCTACTCTAATTATTCCAACTCAATTCTAACATATACTTTAATAATCTAAACAAGAAATCATCATTCCTAAACTAGGGTTTTCAAGAAAACCCATCTCAAGGTTCAAGAATTCAAGATTTTGAAAATCTTCTTCAAAGCTCAAGTCTTTAATTCAAGTTTTGGAGCGACTAAGGTATGTAGAGTTACTATCTAAGTGTGGGAACATCATTGTTCTTCCCCACGCCTCATAATCCATAAATTATGATTCTTTACGAAAACTAGGGTTTCTATACCATGCTCACGATAACCCTAGGTCCATGTCCATGATTATATTATGTATGAATTGTTATAATTCCATCATTGAGTTCTTAATATTTCTTTATGATTATTAAGAATTTGTCCGTAATCTATGAAAAATTCATATATGTCATTCCATGGGTTCATGCATGCTAGTTTATGATATATTATGCTATTTTCAAGAAAATACTATACATGTTTTACAAGTCCATGCAAGCAAGCTATAATTTATGATATCCATGTACAAGCAAGTTATATTCATGAAAACCATGGGCAGCAAGTGCCACTTATTTTACATGTTCATGATTTTGGGAGTTGCTTTAATTACCGAGGAAGGCTTCAGATATCCTGAAACTACGTAACCACCGTAGGATGAGGATCGCTCCACCCATGTCCCGGACCATCTCTCATAATGACTGGATCCTTTCATATTTTATTAAATCTCATGTTCCCTGGCAAGGACTGAGTGTTCTGTTGGCGGGACGCAAGCACCAGACCATGGATCGGTTATAAGTTATTGCTCTCCCTACTTATGATATTTTTACCATGTTATATATATATATATATATATATATATATATATATATATATATATATATATATATATATATATATATATATATATATATGTATGTATTCATGTTCATGACCAGGTTTCAGTTCCTATCATTATTATTTCATGTCCCATGTTATTTCATTCAGTTGCTTTACATACCAGTACATTCAAAGTGCTGACGTCCCTTTTCTATTGCCCGGGGGGCCTGCATTTCACGATGCAGGTACTGATATACAGGACGACACATCTGCTTAGTAGGACAACATTCGTATCAACTTATTGGTGAGCCCCATCTCATTCGGGGTTTAGTCAACTTTTGTTTTATGATTAGTTATGCATCTAAGGTATGCTGGGGGCCTTGTCCCAGTAAGTATGTTTTCCAGTCAGACTCATGATAGAGGTTTCATAGACTAGACAAGTCAGTTATGTTATGTCAGACATTCGGAGTAGTATAGCCATTTTGGCTTATTCATGTTATTTCCGCACTCATGTTTAAACAAGTATTTTTATTAAGTATTATGACTTACTACGTTTTATAAAGGCTCATCATGCATTCACGTTATATTCCGCTCATGTTATGTCTCATGATGATTCAGCAAGCCATGTGGTTCACTCGGTCACATGCAGTAAGGCACCGACTGCCGTGTTTCGCCCAGGCCATGGTTCGGGGCGTGACAATAATTTTCTTTATGAACTTGTCACATTATATTACGTTACTACTTATTATATGAGGTTGGAAACACACAACTGATCATCGACATGCTTGTCACATTATCATTACTTTACTATTTATTATAAGAGGTTGGAAACACATAATTGATGGTCGACATGTTTGCTTGCAACCAAGGATTATCTCTTTGAAACTCTTAATTCACACACTCTTGCAACTTTTTCATGGGCTCCACTTGATTTTGCATTATTGTTAGTGAACTGATATTTTTTTGGTTATTTCCTAATCCTAAGATTTGTACTACAAAAATATCCAAATGTTAAAGAAAGGAGATAATTGTTAAAAACACGCCTCAAGTATCACCCATTTTTGGATTTTATATCTGAACTATCAGGTGTGAGAGTTTCCTACCAAATCTATAACCAACTAGTTTGCAAAACACACCTCAACTATCAGTTGTTCACTTTTCCTACCTAAACTTTCATCAACTAGTTTGCAAAACACACCTCAACTATCAGTTGTTCACTTTTCCTACCTAAACTTTCATCAACTAGTTTGCAAAACACACCTCAACTATCAATTGTTCACTTTAATGAGGTGTGTTTTGCAAATTGGTTGGTGATAGTTTAGGTAGGAAAAGTGAATAATTGATAGTTGAGGTGTGTTTGGCAAATAAGTTGGTGATAGTTTAGGTATAAACTCTAGATGATAGTTCAAGTAAGAAACTCAAAAAAATAATACTTGAGATGTGTTTTTGACCCTCAACTCTATAGAAAATTCACTAGCAATTGGAGTTCTTGTTGCCCAGGCTCTAAGTGAAATCTTCAAAAGATAAATAAGGTTAGTTACCAAAAAAAAAATGGTTTTGTTTTTATTTATTTTAAGTTTATACATATAAATAATTGACTTTAATAGTATGATTAGAAAACATTAAACAATATAATAAGATTACAATTGCAACACAATTTTAAAAGGTTAAACATGAAAGTTAATCATATAAATAATGGTTCATAAGTTTAACTAAGGTGTTAATGAGAGGGTCATTCCCACAAATGCCCTTTTTCGAGGGGTGGTCTTTAATTTTTATCCCTCAAATTACTGGTCTTTAATTTTTGTCCTTTGGCACTTTAAGTCCTAACTTCTACCCGAATAGGCATAATTTGCTACGAATTCTGTCTTGCGATTTTTTTAATACTCTGCTAGGGTTCGAACCCAGAATTTCAGGAGTATTTTCGGCCACTTAAAGTGTCAGCAGAGTAAAAAAGAAAAATCGTAAGGCAAGATTTCATAGCAAACTATGCATATTGGGGTAAAGTTATGCCTTAAGGCGTAGTTACGTAGAAATTAAGTCATCCTACATAACTATGTACTCCCTCCGTTTCAATTTATATGAACCCATTTGACTGGGCACGACATTTAAGAAAGAGGGAAGACTTTTGAAACTTGTGGTTCAAAATAAGCCTTGAAAATTTGTGTGGCTGTAAATCATTCATAAAGTAAATTTGTTTCCAAATTAAGAAAGAGGTCATTCATTTTGGCACGGACTAAAAAGAAAATAGGTTCAAACAAATTGAAACAGAGGGAGTAGAAGTTATGCCTTGAGACATAGTTTCTAGATAGAAGTTATGGCTTTAGCCTTTGTCCGGCATAATTCTGTACGATTCTATAAAAGTTAGGCATTAAGGCATAATTTTTTCCCGAATAGGCATAATTTGGTATGAAATTCTGTCTTGCAATTTTTTTTTTTTTTTTTTTTTGCCTCTGCTGGGGTTCGGACCCGAATCTCTGGTATTTTTCATTAAATGAGAAGTAGGGCCAAAAATTAAAGATCATCGATTTGAGGGACAAAAATTAAGACCAGTTCATATGAAGGCCAATCCGCACAATCTTTTTGTTAATGAGATTAAATGTAATAAAACGTAATGTTGATTTCGACTGTTCAAACTGCGTGATTGAAATTATTGGTTTTTAAAATACTTAATTTACTACTTTTGGTATAGATTATTGTCATTTAAATTGAACAAAAGAGATATAATTAGCAAGCAAAAAAAAAAAAAAAGGAAAAAATTAAGCTGTGTGTTTATCAGGACATCTTGGGTTTTAACACATTTGACCCTTCGGCAAAATTAATTCAAAATGCTAGCCAAAGATGACCCTAATTAGTGGCAGTATAGTCATGTTGAATACATAATTTAGCTATGGAAGTAGATAAATTAGGAACCACTTTTGCTAGATATTTAGGAATAACTGTAATCTTTCCTTGAACAAACTGGTATTTGTACTGCTTGTGATACCCATTTAATTTGTAATGATGCACAAATATATACTGCCACTAATCATGGCAGACAACCAAGGACACTTGGATAATTCTGTCCTCAATCTTTCTTTTCCTTCTTACTCGCACTGATTATTCTTTGTTTATTTTCAACTGAGATTTGGTGTTATAGTCTGTTGCAAACGTTATTTAAATATAACCTTTTTATAGAGGATAATCCGTAAAAATAAGACAAATGATATTTGTAATTATTAGCTAAAATTATAGAAATGGAAGCATGATATAATCTTAGTACAAGTGTACAACCAAGAAACGGGAGAAGGCAAAATTTAGAAGGAATATCATCAAATAAATTCATTAATACAAAGGAAAGAAAAGGATTCAATAAAGGATAAAGCTAGCTAGACACATATTACGTAACCCACTTAATTATTTTTTATATTGATTTATATGATACTGTCGACATTGAAATTTTAATTGAATTAATCCATACAAAATTTGGATTAAATTATAAGTTATAGACATGTTGACCAAGTCAAATTTTGGTTAATAAAGTCGGATTAATTGTTGTGAAATTTACATAAATAGTTACATGACGAGAATGAATTTCAAATTGCATTTGGGTTAGTTCATCAAGTTGACAAGAGAAGCCCAATCCATGTTCTTCAAGCCCAAAGTCCGCTAGAATTACTTAGAGACCAAAATACCCCTAGCTCTAGCTCAAACCTATATAAAGGGGTCATATATCACATTTTAAAGACATCTTGAAAGTTACATAACATTTTAACTGGAGGCAAAGGAGACCAACAACATCTACATAAGTCTTCTCCAAAGGTCTTCAACAAGAAGGAGAGTTCAAGAGACGTTTTCCCTCAAGTACAATCCACAGTGCTGCTCAAAGTTCTTCTAAGATTCAACACATCAACACAAGTCCATCCTTCATTCGAGAAAGACGCTACATTGGCCCTCGAATCAAGGCAAACAACACAGAGATTAGAATCAAGGGATACATCCAAAGTTGTACTAACAAATTAATCAATAAAAAATAATTTTTTCTCATTTTTATTTTACGATTGCAGTTATTTATTTTCTGCTAGCAAAATTTATCGCGAACAGATACTCTCTTAAAATAAGACATTTTTGAATATAACATATTTAGCTTTCAAAAGTTTCGTTTAAATTAAGTTTTCAATACTACATTAATATTTTTTCAGTACCACTCATCTAATATGTTTTTTTAAAAAAAAGACTCAGATAATAAGGTAAATCAACATATCCCATCTCATTAATCCTAGCCGTATAAAATGGTGTATGAAATACCAAAATCGAGATGTACACACTATTCATATTTTTTATTTTCACCAATTTGCATGAATCATAAATACTTGAAATCGTGAATTAATTTTGGCTAAAATCTAGTGAAATTATATGCAGTACTTAAATTGATAGCTAGACATATCGTCTCCATATGAAATAAGTGCTTCCTTTTTCTTTCTTTTGTAATTCAAACCCAGGATAACTAGGGCGATTTGCATATATAATCAGGATTGATTGGAAGAATCCTCAGCTAATAGAAAAAATTCTCCTTTATTTATCTAAAATTAAAGTACAAAGGTATAATTACTATACTAAGAATCTCATGCTTATTCTCATCCTCACAAATAAAGATCTCAATCATAACGATATACACACAATTCTATTCTCCTGCATCTAATAGCATAATAGCTACAATGAGTAGCTAAAAATATAAATTAGAATATTCTAGACTTCATCTTTTTATGACTTTTTTTCTTTTTCTTTTTTCAACGATCAGTATCCGATACTTATTTATAGTCCAATTAGTGTGGATTTTCTCTTCCTCCCGAAAGTCCCATATTAAGTGTAAAGTGTTACCTAGCAAAATCAGTTCCATTCCAAAGTTTAAACATGAAACCTTTAATTATATATTGATGGAGGATACTTATCACTCCATCATTATTTAACTATCTAATGACTAATGCAATGCAAAGAATAATTTTCTGACAAGAGGGATTGCTCAAATAGTCAGCACTTTCACTTGCAACCCCAGGATTGTGAGTTCCAGTCACCAAAGAAGCAATAGCTCCAACAAAGGGGAATCAAAGAAGGCTAGGGGATTAAAAAAAAAAAAACAATTCTCTAAAACTAGCACAAGTGTTTCTCTTGCACAAAAAAATTACTTATTAATAAAGGCCACGCAGATTTGGTTACTCAAGAAAAAAATGAAAAACATCGGTAATTCCTTAAATTTGTGTATATTCTCAAACGTCCATTACGTAGATAAGTTTACCACTTGAAATATGTCAGCACCTTTAATTATATACATCAACTTTAATTGTTTTTTTGTAACTAAGTCTTATTTGGTTTTTTCATCCTCTGTGTGTAGTAACCGCATTGGTGCCCAATTAAATTCGGATTCGTGTCAAAAAGCCCCACGTTGGGGGTAAAACATTCCCTAGCAAAATGAATCCGTACTTAGTAGGGCTCGAACTTGAGACCTCTGATTAAGGATGAAGGTGTAGTTACCACTTCATCACAACCCTTAATGGTATTTTGTAACTGAAGTCATCGAGACGCACTGACACCATATTTGGTATGAGAGTTTATGCATTTTTGTCATGGAAAAATATGATTAATGATTAAGAGAATGATGTCAATTTACTTTTTTTTCTTTTAGTTCTAAAATAAAAAACTTGTCGTAAGTATTACATAGAATTTATCATTCCCATTAATAAAACTCAAACCAGGACAATTCAGGAATAATTGCTTGAATGTATGGGCCATGCATGGATGCCTTAAGGAAGACAACAACTACCCTTTGGATATTTTTCTCATGTTCAATTTTTCTTGATCACTAAATAGTATATACAATGGGATAACTGGATGAATTTTCACCTTTAATCAAAAGTTTCAAGTAATAACAAATTCAGAATCTATAAATTAGAGGTACTCAACTATTTTTATTTTAGAATTATTACTTCTTGAAATTGGGTATTCAATCAACACAACTATATATTTTTTATTAATAGTTTCCTACATACCAGTACGTGAGCATTAGAGAATGAAACTTTCTTTTGTTAGGAGTGTTTTTCTCCTTTTAATAAATTTTACGTGACAAAAATTTAAATTATTCCACCAAATAAGTATCGGATCAGATAGTTATAAAGAGAATCTATATGTGAACTGAAATTATGACTCTATTTTAGTAAACTAGACTCTATATGAGAAATTAAATTATAACTATAATGTAAGAAATTTCTACATATATGGATTTTAAACTTTGGTAATGGACAATTGATAAAGCATTATTACATGGTTATATTCCTTCGGAAATGAAGGATATTTGGAAATCATATTTGTATGTGCAAAAGTTTTTAAAGCCCTAAGAAAATTTTGACAGGCAATTTCAATTTGAATGTCTAGTCATGCCAACTTAGCATGTCTCGAAGAGAGCGTTATGTTGTTGTTGAATGTTTTTTTTTTTTTTGTTTTTTTTACATTTTTTTCCTAATAATTTTTTGTTTAAATTCACCTTTTACAGTGTTTTACCTTCCAGTTTTTATTGCTTTAATTTTGTATTTGGGCTCCACCAAATTTTCAAGTGGAGCACCAACAAATTAAAGCGACTTTCCACCTGGATTTATTTGATTAGTTGATACGATCACGATATTCTGTCAGTTGTGATTTAACTCAATAATCATATCGTACCAAAAAAAAAATTACTATTAGACTTTCGTTAAAGGGGTTATGTAACCTATCGATTGTGATATGACTCAGCAACATCATAATACGAGAAAATGCTGATGTTCTTTTATTAAATTAGTCGTGGTGTGAACCAACAACATCGATTTTGTGATATTCCTTGCTCATAGATTATTAATTTGTGGTAACACGACATAAACTAGTATTGTGATACAACCGTGGGACTGTAGCTTAAGAATCTTAATTAGCATAAAGTAAACCTCGAAGCAGCTTAGTTACAAAGTAATCCCTTCAATTAGTGACTTTTAGCAGCTTAATTAATAAGTTACACCTTTTTTCTTAGTTGGTAAACTAATCCTATTTCCAAACTCGTATATAATTTGGTGAAGTGGTTATCCACTAGTTAATATGTCTTTTTTTTTTCCTTACTTTTTCTCTTTTTGCACTATACAATATATTGACATCTTTCAGAATTTTCATGTGATATTCCAGTTTATTGTACGTGCAATGTCGGAAAATAATGGAGCTAAATTCTAAATTTTAAACGTTAAAAGAATGAATAATATTTAGGAAAAGGAAATTTAGAATCCAATGGCTTGAAGAAAATTTAATGATTGATAACTTTAATTGTAGCTAGTTAGGCTGAATTTTCTTGCAACTCATAGTTCCTATAGCTAAGGATTCAAACAAATACTGGACATTTTAGTTGGACAAACATAGAATGCTAAGTTACATGTTATGTCTTTTTGTGGTGCTCTTAATGCATCTTTATTTGTCTTCATAATTTAAAAAGAGGTAGCTAATTAATGAAAAAAATAGAATGAGCCGAAGTTCAATGTCAAATTAGCATATATAATATAATCCCTATGGAAATGCTCAGTTTTTATTATTGAAAAATAGGTCTGAATCTATGAGCAAGAAGATTTGAGATTGATTCTCGCTCTTCATCATTAAAAAAAGTAGCTAGATAATTGAAAAGGATGGAGTAAATCAGAGTTTGATATCGGTGTTAGCATATATAATAGTATCCCGTCATCGAGATGCTCAACTTTATTGATAATGAGGTCAAAATTTATGACAAAAAGATTTGAGCTTGATTCACACTCCTCATTGTTAAAAGAGAAAGATAATTGATAAGAATAGAGTAGATCGAAGTTCGATAGCTGACTTCACATATATAATATCATCTCGACACATGGAGATGCTCAATTCTTTTTATTAATAAAGAGGTTCAAATTTACAAACAAGAAGATTTGAGATAGATTCACGTTCTCCATCGCTAAAAAGAGATATTTAATTGAAAAAAGATGAAGCAGACCAAAGTTCAAAATTTGACTTTGCATATATAACAACGACCCGGCATGGAGATTCTCTTTTTTTTTTTTTTATTGACAAAGAGGTCCAAATCTATGGACAACAAAATTTGAGATTGATTCTCGCTCTCTATCATTATAAAGAAGCTGCAGCTAGATAATTAAAAAAGATAGAGTAAATGGAAGTTCGATATCAGATTTAGCATATATAACAGCATACCCACATGGAGAAGCTCAATTATTTTTGAGATAATTACACCATAGGTCACTATACAAGAGTTAAGAACATAAATAGCACAACTTTTCATATTCTACAAAAAGAACACTATTTATTACATTTATAACATTTAAAAATAAATACGTGACAATGGGAATGTCCCTTAAATTAGAGAGTGATATCTTGTTTTCTTTATTTTCATTTATCCATCATTTAATAGATAAACCATCATTTATCTCTCTGATTTAAGGATAAACATATACCAACTAATTATCTATCTTCTTCAACAATATATCCTCCATCTCCTATTACTCATTCCTCCATTCTTTCATTTTATTCATAAAAAAACATATCCTAAAAATAATTATTATATGAGGTATTGCTGCATACAATATTATTTAGTTCACACAAAAAATTATACATCTGAAATAATTATTATATGAGGTATTACTGCATACAATATTATTTAGTTCACACAAAAAATTATACGAGGTATATAAAGTTAATTATACAAGGTATATAAAATTATTATACAAGGTATAACAAAACTTTACGAATATTATTCTATGTATAATAATGTATATTATTAATTATACTAGTAATATTATTGATTATATCAATAAGATAATCAATAATATTATGAGTATAATTATAATATACATTATTATAATTATCCCAGTAATATTTATGATTATAATAATCTATATTACTAATTATATCACTAATATTATGAGTATAATAATAATGATTGAAAAAAAAAGATGAATATATAGTAAAGAGAGAGAAGGTTGAAAGAAGAGAAAGAAGGTAAAATTACAATTGTAAATAAAAATAATCATTTCTATGCAAGCTTCTTTAGATGAGAGAGAAAGATAATTTTATTGTGCACAAAATCTGAGACAAACGAGGAAATTGGAGTCGTTGCAATTTGTTTACAATAGAACTCTTATTTAATGTGTCATAGAATGTTAATTATATTTTCCTGCTAACAATATGTAAATGTTATCATATTTTTGTCTATTTAAGTTTTTTTCCCATTATTTTTGTATTATAAAGTGGTGTGAATTTATAGACAAGAAGATTTGAGATTGATTAGCGTTCTCCATCATCATAAAGAGATAGTAATTGAAAAAGATAGAGTAGACCGAAGTTCGATGTGTGACTTTAACATATATAATAGCATCCCAACATGGAGATGCTCATTTTTGCTTTATTTTATGATGGACAAAAAGACTTGAGACTGAACCGAACTAGGGCTTCCTTTTAATTGTCTAAAAGCTGTTACAGACATAAACTATGGGCTTTCTCCACTTTAATAAGGTTTTATCTATAGTTAAACCAGATTAAGTACGAAAAGAAACACTAATTAACAGAACGTGAGGAGTGGCGCCGTCAATACCAATTAAGAATGAAGCATCTTGTTTCCTCTATAAATTGAGAGAAATTCTTGGGATAGGCACTGTATTTTATATATGGTTTCTTATTCTTTCTGTTGATGTGTCATTCGATCGTTTATGTTATTCTAACGATATTAAATTGGAAAAGATGGAGTAATTCAAAATTGATATCGGACTTAGCATATAACAACGTTTTGACATTGAGATGCTCAATTTTATTGATACAGAGATCCAAATTTATGAACAAAAAGATTTGGGCTTGATTCGTGCTTTTCATCTTTACAAAAACTAGATTACTGATGGAGTAGATAGAAGTTCGATATTTATCTTAATATATATAACAATGTCTCCATATGGAGATGCTCAGTTTTATTGATAAAGAGGTCAAAATCTATGGATAAAAAGATTTAAACTTGATTCGCGCTCTCCATTGTTAAAAGAGAAAGATAATTAAAAAAGATAGAGTACACTGTAGATTGCAGTTCAAAATCTGACTCAACATATATAATAATGTTCCAACATGGAGATGCTCAATTTTATTGATAAAGAGGTCCAAATCTATGGACAAAAGATTTGAGTTTAATTTGGCTTTACATCTTGAACAAAAGGTAGATTTTTTAAAACAACAGAGTAGATAGAAGTTCGATACTTAACTTAGTATATATAATAGTGTTCCCACATGGAGATGCTCAGTTTTATTGACAAAGAAGTCAAAATATATTAAAAAAAAGACTTGAGCTTGATTTGCGCTCTCATTGTTAAAAAGAGGAAGATAATTAAAAAGGATGGAGTAAACAGTAGACCAAAGTTCAATATTTGACTTAGCATATATAATATTCTTCTGGCATGGAAATGATCAATCTATTGATAAAGAGGTCCAAATCTATGGACAAAACGATTTGAGCTTGATTCGTGCTATTCATCTTTACAAAAGGTAGATTATTGAAAACGATGGAGTAGATAGAAGTTTTGTATTTAACTTAGCATATATAACAGTGTTCTAACTGCATGGAGATGCTCAGTTTTATTGATAAAGAGGTCAAAATCTATGGACAAAAAGATTTGAGTTTGATTCGCGCTCTCCATCATTAAAAGGGGAAGATAATTAAAAAGGTTGAAGTAGACTGCAAACTGAAGTTCAATATTAGACTTGGATGTCACGCCCCGAACCATGGCCTGGGCGTAACACGGCACTCGGTGCCTTGCTGCATGTGACCGAACGAACCACATGACTTGCTGAGTCTACATGGGACATGAAATGATGCGGAATATAAAATAAACATGCATGAATTGTGAAAACATGGAGTTCAATAATCATAAGTCTGAAAATATTATTATTATTATTATTATTATTATTATTATTATTATTATTATTATATCATGAATGCGGAATTATGGTAATGTAGCCATTAAGGCCAACTCAACTGAACGTAATAATTGACTAGTCTATGAAACCTCTGACACGAATCTGACTGCTAAAATGTTCACCGGGACAAGGCCCTCGGCATACCTTAAATGCATAACTGACATAAATAGAAGTAAAGATACAACCTCGAATGAGATGGGGCTCACCAAAAGCTGATACGAGCAATGTCCTAACGAGCAAATCTGCTGTCCTGTCAATCAATACCTGCATCGTGAAATGCAGGCTCCCAGGCAATAGAAAGGGGACGTCAGCACATTGAATGTACTGGTATGTAAAGCAACTGAAAGAAATAACATGGGACATGGAATAACATGATAAGAAGTGAACCTGAAAACAGTAAATCAATGGAAATACATGTATATATAACTGCTTGTAACATGGGGAGTGCTATAGTATAACCGACAACATGATCTGGTACTTGCGTCCTACCAGCAGAACACTCATAGCTTGCCAGGAATATGAGATTTAAGTAATAATAAGCATGTAAGGATCCAAACTGCATAATGAAGATGTTGCCTCCTTGCTGACAACCCTTATCCTACGGTGGCTACGTAGTTTCAGGCTTTACTGAGCCTTCTCGTTAACTAAGCAAATCCCAAAAACATGTACATGATGTAGTTGGCTAAGAAGCTCATGATTTTCGTGAAACAACTTGAAACATGGTTTCATGAAATATCTTGTAATATGGTTTCATGAGATAACTTGTCATAGTCTTGCAAACATGTTCTTGATTCATGAATAATAACAATAGTTCATGATTATATATATATTTGACTGGAAAACATGCTTGTAATTAACTTGTTAGATAAAAATCATAAAGTTTCATATAAACATAATGAGAACACATGAGGAAGAATTCATGATTCATGGATTAAGCTAGAGTTCCTAATAACCGTAATGGAAGATTATGAATACAATAACGAATATAGATACAAAATTCATATACATAAATGCATAACTATGGGCTACCAATATGTTGGGTTTAATGCCCTAGGGTTTGAACTTCATGGATATCAACAAACGGAGCATGGGGAAGAACGTAGAGATTCCCACATGTGGATGGAAGTTCTACATACCTTAATATCTCCAAAACTTGAAGAAAAGTCTGAATCTTTGAAGAAGAATTCCAAAAGCTTTGAATTTGGAAACCTTGAGAGGATTTTCACTTATTTTCGTAGCTACTGTTCGTGGCTCAAACGGTACTGCTCCGGACCTCCAAATATAATCTTCACCGTTCACATTTTAGAATTATGTGTTATGAACACTCAATTAAAATTTGGGCTCGATCCAACGGTTAGATTATCGAAAAACACCAATTTAATATGGATGGTCAGAATGAAACTCAACAGAAAAATACTAGAATTTTCTCCAACTTTTTACAACTCTTGATTTTTATAGGGTAACGACATGGATGGATTTATTCTGGTCTTTATAAATGATAAATCTTGTAAAATACAAAGGTTCTTGATTAAAATATTTACCTTGGAGGAAACCTTAGGAAACTGGATTGCCAAACCAAATTCTTGAAGGTTTCTTGATTTTTCTTGATTGCAAGATTGAAGTGTCTAGATTCTTTAGGGATGGAGGTAGAGAGAAAAAGAATAGTCTCTTAGGGTTTAGAATAGTGTTAGGTGTTGACACCCAATTTTATCCCCCCTTTATTTCAATTTATTTCCTGGAGCTTCTAATTTCATTGACGAGCTAAACACTTTATTTTCACTATTATTATTTTTTACTGCTACTACTATTAATATCATTACTTTCATTTTCACTATTCTACTATCAACATTACTAGCATTACTATATCACAAATTTTAAATGATTCGTCATCGTTTCATTTTCGGGTTTGGACTCGTTAAATTAATTACAAGACAACACTTTGTTGAATCCTTTTATTTTCTACATATTAATTTCACATAGTATATATTATACTAGTTATTAAATTAGAAGCGCAGGGATAATTAAATAAAGAAGGAAAAGCCAATGCTTTCAGCCAAATACATGGCCCAACAGACCAGCCCACTTGATTAAAACTAAATCAGTCCATATTTTATCCCTACCCGGTCCAACCGAATAATTACCCGACCCGGCCCAAATTCTGTTTTTATTTTTAAACCTAATCCCTTCTTCAGCCCTACCTCACTCTCTCTCTCTCTCTCTCTTTCACGCTCTCTTCCTCTCTCTCCTCTCTCTCCCCCCACGCCTCTGTCTCCTCCATCCCTCTCTATCCCCCGCTCCTCTCTCATACGCTCCTCTCTCTCCTCACTCTATAAAGGGATATGGATTACTCAGTTGAAAAGGGGAATTATTCAGTGTTTTGAGGGACACAAACTATCTTCCAACTTGATTTTCCTTTTCCGGTGAACTTTAGCCCCGACCAACAATTACTCTATTTTCATTTTTTCGTTTTGAAACTTTAGTTACTTTAATCGAGTTCGGGTTCGTTCGAGTTCGAACATAGATTCGAGATCCCGACGCCTCAGTTCATTGCACACAAAAAAGGTAAACCTTGATACACTTATCGCTTTTAGTCTTTAGTTTCTGCTATAGTTAATACTTTTAGTCTATTCTGCCATTTTTTAGTTATGTAATTTCTCTGTTGTCATGTTATTTGTTTAATGTTTGGAGCTGTTAGGATAGGTTGATAACTGCTAAAATGAATTTGAAAGACGTATACTGTAGTTTGGATGTTTAGACTGAATTTCCAGGACTTAGAACCTATTTAAAGTCGAATATACATAGGATATACAGTGGGTTATCAAGGTAAGAAGAAGATATACATTCGATATACATCTGATATACACACCGTGGTGTGTATATCTTAGGTATATTGTGTATGTGATTAAAACAGATCGGCACTGAACCATTTCCATAATTGTCTTTCATCTGTAAGTTTAAGTTTTCTGTTTTCGCTAATATGAAACAGTGGCAGTGAGTGTTGATTATTTGTTGTTCTGTGATTTAGAGTTTGCTACTGCATATGTTTGTACCAATTAGGTCCTGAGATTGCATTAAATCACTGAAAGTTTAATTCAGTCCCGTCTGTTATGTTTAAATGCCCATCGAAGTATTAGTTTGACATAGTGACCTGAGCATGAGGTTAAGGCATCAATTTGCAGTTTGATTCGGTCTGTCCAGTAATGTATTGGATCTGTGTTGGTATGCAGTGTTTGTTTCTTATTCCCCACTGGTCGTTTTGGTTACATCCCGTATTTTGAACGTCGAATTATTTGTAAGATGGGGTGGGGCCCACAAGTCAAGATTTTTTTTTGGAACATGTGACAAGTCATATGAATCACATATGTGAAGTTAAACACAACTCAAGAAGGACCCTTGAGCCAAATCAAAGTGGAAGCCCTCCAAACGAATATTTTTAAGAAAACGTTTTCGGGTGATCTGACTTCTAGGGGCAAACACGGTATTATAAGTTTGGAATTTGGAAAAATACCAAGAAATAGAAGTTGTATATAATTGAATTAGCTTTCCAACCATAGGTAGTGGGTTCCCAGGTGACGTCGGTACAAGGAGATATGGACGTTTTAAGGTCGAAAGGTCAGTGGGCTAGGCTCAACTCGGGACCAACCGGGTTGGCCCAAAAAAAAATGAAGAGAAAAATTAGGCCCAAAAGAGGGGTGGCCGGCCATACAATGGCCCAAGCCCATGGATTCTAATTAATTTCCATGTGATAATTAAATAAAAGGGGTCATTTAGTTGTCTTGAAACATATAGAAGTTTCAAGAACATTAGAAGAGGAGAAAAACAAAAAAATGAAGAGCAAAGGAGACATGGCATACGGCCATGCTCTCCAATTTTTGTCCCTTTGAAATCTTCTCCCAAAAATTATTTTCTTATGGTATTCCTACTAATTCAAGGGTCCTTTACAACTTGGTGTAATTATTTTGGAAGAAAGAGCACTTGTTTCTTCAAGTTGACAACTTGGCCAAGTGAAGAAGATTGTAGAAAAAGATAAGAATTAATTCCTTTTTATTATGTTATGAAGGTTGGTTTATGTTGTAGTATGTAGAAATGAGTAGAATTTATGGAAATATGGAAGTTTACAAAGTGGGTTTGCATGTGTACATGTGTATGTAAGGTTGTGTGAATAAGATGAGTTGAATTTTATGTTGTATTCTAGTTGTAGTTGTGGTGGACCTTATATTGGAAATGGAAGAAAATGGTTCAAGTTGGCATGGAAAATTATTGGAAATAGTTATAGGAAATTATGTGATTTTATTGAAGTTTTTATGTAATTATGGAAGTGGAGTTTTAAATGTGAATTATTATGTTAGTTGGTGAATTTGGAAGGATAATAGTCCATATTGGCATGAAAGATTGGTTGTTAAGTGGTTATGAGAAGTTTTGTGATTTTATGGTAGATTTATGTAATTATGAAAATGAAATTGTTAAGGTGCAAATTATGATTATGGTTGATGAAATTGGAAGATGGAAATATGTTATGAATATGTAGATTGAAGATTAGAAGTTTTGGATGGATTATGGTTTTGGTGGAAAGTTTGTATATTTTGTATATCTTGTGAATATTTTGTAGAAATGATATGAAATGCTTCCGAATTATATTGTAATGATCTTGATTAGTAATGGATGTAAAAACATTGAGATTGGTTTGGAAATGTGAAGTTGGAATGAAAGCTATTGCATTATGTTGGAAAGAAGACTAGTTGTGTTATATTGTGTTTTGTAGTCATGGTTGTTGTCATTGTGTTGATAGTTTGGCCGGGTTGAATTCTCGGATTGTTGTTGATAAAAAAATTGGCTAAGTTGAATTTTGGGGATGGTGTATTTATAGGGGAGATGCTGCCCAAATTTTTGTAGACAAGTATTGGTTAAGATTGAAATCTTAAAGCCTTACAATTAACATTTGGTAATTGTGACCAAATTGTAGATTTGGCGAACTTGAAACTTGATTTTGGAGACGTGTATGAAGCGGGAAAGGTATGTAAGGCTTCACCCTTCCTTCTATGGCATGTCTTAGACGTAATAATTTGGATACAAGCCTCGGGGACAATTCTATTCTCCGGAATCCGCACCCAAAGTTTCCCCTTTTTCATTCAGTAGAATTGAATTAAATATTGTATGAAATGTTGAAAAATTGCCTAAACATCTAGAACTTGCACAAATAGGACCCGACTACCCTAAAACCCTCACAAGTAACGCCATGACATGTAACATATGCAAATCGTATACGCTACCTCATTCGGCCCGAGGTGGGCCCGTTGCTCCCGGATTTTTCCTTATAGTTCTATTTGACTTACTTGAGGTTGAATCCAAAGGAAACCTTTGATCCTGATTCCGTTACCAAATGACAAGTACTATAATTACTCTAACGACAATATTTCTATGACGATAATGATAACGACGATGTTAGAAAAGAGAATATGCCTATGACAAATACAACCAGAATGATTCCATGACTAAGATTTTTAAACTAAGGATTCAATGTGAACATGAGGGCGATAAACTAGTTCTTGAACCTTATTTCTATTTCTTAGCTATGACACTATTTTCTAAGGATTTCAAGGCCTATGAATTAACGTCTATGATGCCCATGATTTCGTTCTATGTTTACTTTTAATACTATTTTCCGTTGATAGTCTCACCGTAAAATACTCATCCCTTCAAGGTGAAACAAAGCGATCACGATTATTCCATAATGTCAATCGGAGGTCATTGACCTTACGTCACTCCGATGGATATATGATTTCCTTTGGGCTCTCCTGCATGTTTATATGACACATGTATATGAGATATATATATATATATATATATATATAAATATAAGATATGTATATGAACCTGGGATGGGGGGAAGGGATACATGGGGGAATGGGAAGGGAAACATGTTTCATTGCCACCTGGTCAGCTGGCTTATCATCCCGGACGCGGGATATATGGGCGAGCCGACGTATTTCGGCGCTATGTGGGCGAGCCGACATTGTTCGGTGCTATGATATGACATGATATGCTATGATATGACACGACATGATATGTCATGATATGCTATGACATGACACGATATGATATGATATGATATGATACGATACGATACGATATGATAAGACATGATATGATATAAGTTCTATTTTCTATGTCTATGAAAAAGAAATATTTTTACAATAGGAAAGACAAGCATGCATGGTACTCGCCCTCAGCGGCACTCATATGTACAGGTCACTCTTTTATCCTATGATATGTTTTACGTTTCCATGCAGTTATTATTCATACGCATATTTCTTACTATGTTACTATTTATGCCTTACATACTCAGTACATTACTTGTACTGACCCCTCTTCTTCGGGGGCTGCGTTCATGCTGCGCAGGTACACCCAAAGGATGCGAAGTTAGCATAGAAGATGTTCCAGCGGAGTTGGTAGGCTCCATTTGTCCTGGAGTGCTGCCAAGTCAGAGTATATGTACTATGACGCTATGTTCGAGGTTAGAGACTTTGCAGACAGAGTCGTGGGTATAGAGTGTCAGCTTTGTAGACGGCTTCGCCAGTCGATATGTTATTATGTTTCATGTCACGGGTCCCACATGATGATAGACTTTACTTATAAAAAAAAAAATTGGAGAGCTTGCTGTGTATTTGTTTCTTAATTGATTCACAAGTTTATATGTGTAGTAAGAGTCAGCGGGTTCGCTCGGCTCCGAATATGGGGTCGGGTGCCCATCACACCCTAGTAGGATCGGGGTGTGACAGTTTTAGTCATGACCAGTTGCTATGCCAATATAGATTCTTTGTTTCATTGGTTGAAGAGTTGTACTACATTTAGCCTGATCCAGTTTTAATAAAGAAGATACATCACTTGATTTGGTTGTTAAAATTGTGATCATAATCAAAGCTGGAAATGACATGTCGAAGATCCCTCTTTTTCCAGTCAACTGCTACCCTGTCTGTCTGTGTTGTGTCTGTGACTCGTTGTTTTATTTCCTTCTTTATATATTCATGATAAATGAGAAACTGATCGTAAAATTGTGAATTAAGAGGTGCTGATACTTTGCTATAACTCTGGTATTGTGAGCCATTGGCAGTAGTGATATTTTGTTGTAGATATTAGTGTTTTTGCATTGTCAATATGATGAATATGAACTGAAAATGTGTTCCTGAACACCATAATACCCCCTGAACTGCTGTAGTTTAACCATTCTTTGTCGCTGCATTTCGAGCCGAATTTCTACAATGTTATGAGCAGAAATTCTCCTTCTTTTTTTTAATTTTCCGGTTCTGTTTGGCTGTGTCGTTTTTAGCTATTTTCCTAGTTAAGTTTTCTGCCTATTTAAATTCTGTGTGAGTATGAGTTAATGGGCTCGATTTCATGTTTGTTAGCGTCGTTCTGATTTTTGTTGAAATTCAACATGATTAAGTTTACAGGTTTAGATGTTTAGCTTCCTTTAAATTTGAGTGAAAAGTATGAGTTTATTTCCCTTTGCTGTTTATTTCTTTTCCAGTATGCTCAATTCGGTAGAAAATGTTTGTTTGGTTAAATACCAGCTTTGTAATTGTTAATAAAATCCTCATGCATTCATCGATAAGTTTATGTTATGAGATTTAGCTTATGTTCAAGCTTAGATTAGTATGAGATTGGGTATTGCCTAATGTTTCAGCCCGTTTTACTTCTTCCTTTGAGTATTTTAGCTCCAAAACATGAAATTATATATTACAACGAGTGACTTTCTTTGTTCTCCAAGCATGTTAGAGTTGTACAAATGTTAATCGCTATATAGATTTTGAGTTATATTTTACATGTTTTAACCTCACCCGTTGATTACATACTAATCCTTTTGTTTTGTTCTTATGCATGACTATCGCGCACGGGTCCAAAGGACTCGTTTTCCTCCGTATTCGGTGTTGGGCTGAAAGCCCAACGTGATCTCCTCCTCTCAAGTCAGCCCCATCAGCAACAGTCCGCAGCCTCTATTAAAATTTCGCTGGGCCGAAGCCCAACAGCAGTGGACAGTAGCAGTCCTAAAATGGGCTGAGCCCATTTAAATCATTTTACCCTTCTATTTTATTTTATTTTGTTTTGTGCATTTAATTTGTAATTACATGACTAACACTCTACTTGTTTTATTTGCTTAGATTAGGTGAACCTTAGCGGAATTAGTGGGGTTGATTTTAGTAAAATGGGTAGGAAGAACCAATAATTAATTTCATAGTTTCATTTTCATCTTGCATATTAAATTATTTATAGTACGTATAATATTTATCTATATTAAAGCAATTGATTTTCAAGGACGTGAAGTCATAAACACATATTTTGAATTAAGATCACGTTTTCATTCTTACTGTATTAGAAATTTGAAAACATCACTAATACGCAAATATAAACTTAAGTACATTCTATAAACATTCTCTTGAGCTTCATCCAATTGTACGTATTTGTTTCTCAGCCAAATAATGCTAAATAAAAGTGATAAAAAGAGAAAGAAAATTCATGCCCTTCTCATCATATTTAAAAAAAAAAAAAAAAAGTCTAGGCTTTTATACATCGCAATATTTATACAATATAATTTTTATCTAAAGTTCACGTTTGTTGAATCTCCTCTACAAGTATTATTTTAAGCAACACTATTATACTTTCGTTTAAAGCCTTAACAATATTTATAAGTCGTATTTTTAAAATAGCATTAGAAGTACTCTTTTATACAAATTATTATTTTCTACAAGTCCTATTTTAAATAGCATCCTTACAGGTCTATCTATAACTTTAGCCACATTTACAAAGCTACGTCCTTTTCTATAATATTATATTTACACTTAACCTAACTAATCATAAGTCTGGTCGGTTAACCATTGTTAATGGGTCTTAAAGGGTGCCTAATACCTTCCCTTTAGACTAATTGAACCCTTACCTAGAATCTTAAGTTTCGCAGATTTTTAAAACGGAGTTAACTTTAATTAACCATTAGGTGTCCTAATTCACCATAAATAATTAGGTGGCGACTCCTTAAAATAAATAAAAAACAGGAATCACCAATATGTTGTACTTCTAATTTAACCCTGTTAAAATGGGGTATAACATTAGGGACGTTTTTACTTCATACAATAATAAAATAAGGAGTCCCAATTCGAGTAGGAAAAGGCTAAAAATGTAACCCAAAATCTGAAAATTCTGCTCCAACCAGTGATAGTAAAACAGGCATAAATCTTAGCACAGAGCTCCGTTTGAGCTCCGCAAGATACTGTTGGAAATATATTTCAAAGGGCTACAACTTTCATGTTTTAAGTTTTCTCAAATTATCAACTAATAAAGGAGTTACGGGTGCCCAAAGTAGGCTGGTCAACCACTTTGGTAATACGTACAAAGTTTCAAATTTTTTCTCTAAAACTCTAACGTTACGAGTCTAACATGAGTTCTAAGATGCGAGGTGTTACAATGGAGATGCTCAGTTTTATTGATAAAGAGTTCAAAATCTATGGACAAAAAGATTTGAACTTGATTCACGCTCTCCATCATTAAAAGGGGAATATAATTAAAAAGGTTGAAGTAGACTGCAGACCGAAGTTCAATATTTGACGTACCATATATAATAGTGTTCCGACATGGAGATGTTCAATTTTATTGATAAAAGGTGGTCCAAATCTATGGACAAAAAGATTTGTGCTTGATTCACGCTCTCCATCATTAAAAGAGTAAGATAATTGAAAAAGACCAATTAGACCGAATTTGATATCTGACTTAGCATATATAATAGTGTTTCGACATGGAGATGCTTAACTTATAAAGAGGTCTAAATCTATGTGCAAAAGATTTGTGCTTGATTCACGCTTTCTGTCGTTAAAAAGAGGAAGATAATTGCAATAGACAGATTAGATCGAAGTTCGATATCTGACTTAGCATATATAATAGTGTTCCGACATTCAGATGCTTAACTTATAAAAAGGTCCAAATCTATGTATAAAGATTTGTGCTTGATTTGCGCTCTTTGTCCTTAAAAAGTGAAAGATAATTGAAAAGACAGATTAGACCCAAATTTGATATCTGACTTATCATATATAATAGTATTCCCACACGGAGATGTTCAATCCAAAACTATTGACAAAAAGATTTGAGACTTATTCAGCCCGCTTTTCATCATAAAAACAGAGATGGAGTAAATCGATATTTGATAGACTCAACATGTTAGCCATGTTCCGAAATAGAGATGTTTATTCTTTATTGATAAAAAGGTTTGAATCTATGGACAAGGAGATTGATTCCCGCTTTCCATCATTAAAAGAGGTAGATGATTGAAACTTTAATTCGTCTTAAAGCTGTTTAGAACATAAACTATGGGCTACCTCCACCTTAATATTATATTAATATATAGATATCTATAATTACTATTAAAACAAGAGTTAAGTACAAAAAAGAAATAAATAGTTCTCATTCATTAACAACACTTCTTATTGTTTCTGTTGACATGTGTCATTCGATCTTTTATCTTTTACTGAATATTTTAGTACTAAGTTATAAGGCTTCTATTTGAATGATTTTTTGCTAAATTTGGAGTAAATTATGGAATTGCCCCTTATTAAAACTTAAACTCATTTAGGTTTGAATCTTGAAATTTTAAAGTAAACAAAACAAAGGAGACAACTCTGTTTTGGAGCCAGTAAGTACTTTCTCTGTGGTTAGTGTAACAAAAGTAATTTCCAATATTTCTTGTCTCTGAACTTTAAACCGTGCCAGTTCAAAACTCCATAAAAAGATGATGAGTTTGATCACTTTAAACTTTAGGATAATCTTATATGGAGTTTGAACTGATTAATGTTCAAACTCCACTAATCATCGTTGTAATTTTAGCTAGCGATATTTTTATTTCTCAACTATATATTTTAAAAAAAAAAAAGATTAAATATTTAGAAGCGGACCATAAACTAGTCATCCCACCGAATCTTTATAGAGAACTCAGATAAGCTAACACTAACTATTCGTACAGTTCAGAGAGAGCTTGTTTGTATTGACTTATTTTAGGTGATTTTAAGTTAAAAAAAATGTCTTTTAAGCACTTTTATTGTGTTTGGATAAGATAAAATATATTTTTAAGTACTTATGATTTATACTTATAAGTCATAAATTATAAACTTATCCAAATAGGCCCAGGACTTCAAGTAATTGAGTACAATGAAAGTGTATGACTATCATTTAAACATATACTAGATTGTTTTAATTTTCTTGTTGACGAGTGAAACTGTAGTCGCTACCTTTTAGGTGCGCATTGACTAATATCTAAATGCTCAATAGTAATTACTTTCCTTTTGGATTCAAATCCTCAGGGACGGATTTACCTTAGGCCGGGGGATGTCACGTGACACTACTTCGTCAGAAAATTTTACATAATATATATATAATCAAAACGCAGAAAAAAAAATCAAAATTAATAAGATAAATGACACTTCTAGACACAAGAAGTATGCAATTCACTTGGTCAGGCGCTTAGATCCTCAGCTAGAGGGCGCGAGTTCAAACCACTGCAGCATTTACAACTATTTGTTTTTCTTTTCTTTTTCCTTTCACAACTCTTTCTTGTAATAAATCATTTAGCGATCATTTAAATACATTTTGAAAAAAGAAAAACTCATTGAGAAGAGTTGTAGTAATATACGTAAATTGTTTTATCTAGATTTCTTTTAACATGATGTTATAGTGTTTTATTTATTTTTTCTCATTATAAAATGTAACACCGCTTATCAAAAATCTTGTGTACACCACTGCAAATCCTCGACAACTTTCCATGATTTTGAATTGTACCAATTCTTTTTTTTAGGTAACCAGATTTCTATTAATCACCAAAGTGCATTATCCCGGTACCATTACTAGCTATAAAGTTAGCTAGTCATCTAAAAAGAAACACAGAAAACAATAGCAAAACAGCTTCAGTTCATAAGACTATAGACTAAGAGCTTAAGTCTGGTCGGTGCTCGAACACTGCATACACAGGCCAAATCTCTGGCAATTGCTTGCCATTACTTGCTCTTCTTCTCAAAAAGAAAAGTTCCTCTCAATCTACACACCATGCACAAATCCTACATATATATATATATATTCTTTCCCTTTTATATACCATAATTCAATTTTTGTTTGAGAGCTTTCAATCTCCAGCTTCTAGTACTGATTAATTCCAACATAGTTTTGACTTGTCTAGTTCAAAAATCAGCCTAATTAGCAATCCACCTTCCGATTTATTAGCTGAAGTTTGCAGTATTGACCTCACCATATTAATTCCTGCTAACACTATTGTACTATGATTCAGTTACGGATAGACCTCATGTATTTTAAAATCAAACACTTACATCCCATGTCTATGAAAATCCTACACTTTGTACACTAAATATCTATTAGATCACATTAATTTTCTTTGAAGAGATTGATTATGCATAAGATCTCATACTATATGTAAAAGTTATACGACATTTACGATGTTTGCATCTTTTAAATTGTCTAGTTCTTTTAAGATGTAAAAATAACTCATGAAACTTCTCATTAAAAGGTACAATGATTTGATTTTTGTGCACCAGATGTAGAAAAGACTCATGAAATCTCTTATTTATAAGATACAGCTGTTTGATCTGTGTGCACCAGACGTAAAATAAAACTTAAAAAATCTCTTACTAAAAGGTACTGTTATTTAATCTGTGTGCACCAGACGTAAAAATGACTCAAGAAATATGTCATTAGAAGATATAATTATTTGATTTGTGCGCACTAGATGTAACAAAGGCTCATGAAATCTCTTACTAAAAGGTAGATCTACTTGATCTGTGTGCACCAGACGTAAATAAAACTTATAATATCTCTTATTAAACATACAATAATTTGATTTGTTTGCATTAAAAGGGACTCATGAAGTCTCTCATTAAAAGATATAATTATTTGATCTGTGTGCACCAAACATAAAAAAGACTTATAAATCTATTATAAGATACTATATTGGTTCGTTTGGATTAAAAATGACTCATGAAATATCTCATTCAAAGATTTAATTATTGATCTGTGTGCACCAAACGTAAAAAACACTCATAAAATCTCTTATAAGATATATTGGTTCTCCCTCACTCCTCCATCAAATTAAAATAACAAGTAAATCCAACAAAGAGAAACGAGAGGAAGAAGAAAAATTAAATAGGCCGGTACACAAATAATAGGAAAGTACTTAATCCAAAAAAACAAAATGTTGTAAAATCAGGATTATATCATAAACCTTCAAGTTATACACCAAAATGTTCCATATGTATCTGATTATTTCACTGAGGAATTCGAGAAAATCCAGATCCTACAAATGAATGATTAATTCTTCCAATTTAATGCTCTTTAGAATCCTACACCTAGAGATACAAGACTCAAACACCATTTGGTTTTCTTCATCTTTTTTTTTTTTTTTGTCAACTTTGGAGTTGAAGCAGGACCACAATAAGTACCTTTAGCATTTCAAGTATCTGATTCGAGGTCCGAACATCTTTAAGATGTCACTAGCAACGTCTTTGGCATTATAGGAGGCTCAATAGCAGAATCACTGAGAAAATCGAGTCATGAATGACTGGCCTTGACAATCGTTTTACAAGTAGCATTTTACTAGTATGAAAACACAACACAAAGTCGAAATGCATCTCTCTTTTTACAATTGACTAATTAACAATTCATGTACGTACCAAGCAATGGCACGTTTCGCTATAACAGCAAGTTCAAAGAAATGAAACTAATCAAGACGGAAAACTTCCCTCTTTTGACGTCTAAAGAAAACAAAAACATTATGAAATTAAGCAAAGCAGTAACTGATTTAGCACATGAGATCACAACCCAAATGAGGCACCTCATAAAATCTATTGACCAAAGCTTATGAATTCTTTTGCCGCATCTGTAACTAGAACTCTAATTACTAGAAAATCATTATTATCCCACCAAAAAATATTCAGTGGTTGTATATCTCCACTGATATTTTGATTGAATCAGAGAAAAAAAAAATAGTAGTAGTGTTTTCACACGAAAAAATTAAGAGGTTTCCTACGTTTCAATAGGAATTTATTTTTCACTATGCGTTTTCCCAATGAGCTAGTTCGATGGGAATGAGGAGGTAAAATAATGTTTTCCACACTAATTTCCCACTGATTCGTCGATTGAAAAAGCCTCTGTTTCTAGTAGTAGTGTATAGCCAACTTCTTTCATTCATTTCATAATACCAACCAAATATAGTACGGACGATTTTCTGTGGCTATTTTCTTTGAGGAAAAGAGAAGTCATCATTTGCTGATGCAGCATCATCAAGATTCTCATTTTCAAATTTTGGGGAGCAGATTTTATTAGAAGCAATATTTTTTTCTGCTCCACATAATTTGTATGTGAATCTTGATAATGCTGCAGCTGCAACTAACAACTGTATATATCTGTCAATCACTGCACCTTCGATAAGAATTAATGGAAGTCAAAAGAGAAAAAAAAAAAAAAGGTGAAATTGTGGGATCTTTTATATAACAAAAAGGTAGAGTCTGGTGGACGGAGACCAAACTGAACCAAATATTTTCGACACGAAACATAGATGTACATATGAAAAGTACTATATTTTCAATAAAAAATTTCGAACCTATTATTTCAAAAGTATAATGAGCTATGAGCTAAGTGTCTAAAACTTGATCACGCATCAAGTTCAAATCCTGAAACCGCATCTACTGATAGAGATGGAATGAAAGCATAGGAAAGGTTGGCAAAAACAAAATGAAGAAACCATCAAATATTTCACAAAGAATCTTCATCTAAAAATTTGAGGAGAAAGGATATGAATAGATCAGGAAAAAGCAAATTGAAAGGGTTTTGAAGAATCTAGATTGAGTTAAAAATGAATTGATTATAAAAAGAGGGACAGTGAAAAGAAAACATAATTAAAGGAAATACCAAGATGTTGTTAAGTCAATTAAATCTTTTGAAAAGAAGCTTGAAACCCTATATATTTTTTTTATTTTTTATCATCACCGCAACTTATCAAAATCTTTGGGATGCCAAACAAGAAAGAAAAATTCTTCTCAAGAAAAATACAGACTCAAGGGAAAGAATTAAAAGATGCAAATTATATATACATTGTGAGTAGAACAAAGTTAAAGGAAATTAGGGTTTCGGAGTGAAGCAAAACCCAGTGGGAAAAGGTGGGAGAAGAAGAGAGGTTGAGGATGCTTATATATACACACAATATTAACACACACACACACACCCCGGGCTCCCTCCCCCACCAACAGCTAGATGTTTATTTTCTATTAATACTGACCAATGAAATAATATTTACTAGTAGAAAATTACTACTCCCTTCGTTTCATTTTGTGGTTAAAAACTTATACATCTACCAGGTCTTTACATCAAATCATGCTAATTTATCATGATAAAGTGATAAATTAAAATGAGAATGTGTATTAATTAATTATGATTTAGTGATATATTTATGAAAATATGTGTCATGTATTTATTGAATAGGTGTAAACACCCTCTGCGAAAAGTATTTATTCTTTTTATGTGTCTAAATTTGACTAAGCAAAATTTTTAAGAAAATTCAAAAGACTTTCTGATCTTGTTATCCTAAAATTAAAGATGTGTATAATACTTAAAATTTTCTTTGACTCTTATAATTTCAAACATGTCATGTCATTCCTATAAGTAGTGCATGTCATTAAAGATAAAATATTGAAAATAATAATTTACTAAAATATTTTTAAAAAAAAATCTTTCTGTACAGATTAAAACGAAAAGTAAATTACACAAATTAAAATAGATAGAGTAATGATTTTTAAGGTTGTAACTAGTTATGATTAGTAGTTGGACTAAGAAAATACAAGGCAACAGTCTTGATTTGATGTCATTACCAGAAGCAGACGAATCAGAGAGATGATCCTCATATATATACTATAGGTTAGTCCTTTTTTTTTTTTTTTTTTTTTTTTTACTATATGTTAGTCTTATTAACTTTACTGCTATGAACAAATTGTCATGATTGTTAAGACGGAAATCAGATTGACGCATAGGCAAATTAGGATCTGCTTCTTTTTTGCTTCTTTCATTACTTTTTAAAAAGTTTGAAACTTGTTTTAGACCTTTTTGAGCGTCAAACTCATTTTACAGCCCTTTATAAATTTATTTTTAGTTTTATGGTTTTTCTTATAATAATTTTTTACCTCTAAGATTTGAAAATAAAACACACAATTTTTTTTTACGGAAAAGACTCAAATATGTCATTCAACTACAAAAAATGACTCATTTACGCCACTCGTCAATAGTTTGACTCATTTATGCTATCGAACTATAGGAAATGACTCATTTATGTCATCGAACTATAGAAAATGGCTCGTTTATGCCACTCATCAATAGTTTGACTCATTCATGTCATCGCCCGTTACCAAAATGACTCATCCATGTCATTTTTCATTAACGCATAGTTTATAATACCAGATATGACACGTAACCTCCAATTAGAGGTCTACGTCGTTTAATTAAATCAGCCTAATTTTAAATTCCAAATTAATAAAAAATCCGACCCATACACCTTATCCACCCACAACCATAATCTAGTTGGAGGCCACGAGTCATATATGGTATTGTAAAACCAGCTTTAATGAAATATGAAATGGATGAATCATTTTGGTAACATGCGATGATATAAATGAGTCAAACTATTCGTGGGTGGCATAAATGAGTCATTTCTTATAGTTCGATAGCATAAATGAGCCAAACTATTGACGAGTGACATAAATGAGTCATTTCTGATAGTTGAATGGCATATTTGAGCCTTTTCCCTTCTTTTTTTTTTTTTTATAATTTTTAACAAATTGGGCCCCTCGGCAGAAATAATTATATTTGTTAGCCAAATAAAAAAAAAGTATTACTTATGTATAAATATGTAAATTATATGTATATTATACATTTATATACAATTAAAAGTTCCAAAAAATCTTAATCTGTTGATCTATGTAGTGCCACCACTAAGGTATACGGTGGTCGGCGACGCGATTGTTTAACAGGATAGTAAGAATCCACTCTTTGACTTAGGTAAGGAGAATTAGTTCTCGTTGTGTTTCACTGGGTACTAGAAACGTCGAGTAAATATGAGTCTCGCTCTGAGTTTAGCTATCACATAGGGACTCGCTGGCATATGTATGCAGCTCTGAGACTCACATGTAGCTAACTCTTTCATGACGCTACGTTGCGCCTATAGTGATGTGACTTGCAAACAATGTAGGAGGATTGATGACAAGTGATGCTTGGCCAAAGAAAAGACTGATTGTTTTTGTAAGATCATTTTTTTCTATTCAAATTATTACAAAGAAAAATTAACAAAAATAATCGTCTACTAAAATAATAGTCAACAATTATATATTTTTTGTATATTAATGTATAATATACATATTTTATACATGATAATGTATACTTTTTTTGTATATTTGGTTGTTGTCGAATACCCCAATCGTACCAGCACCTTTAAGCACAATTCTTCCTTTGAATTGGGACCTGATTTTATCTATTTGAGGCCTAGCTTTGAGAAGCCTTCCTACAAGAGTGTATCAACAATTTTCCGCCATTTGACCGTAATAATCATTAGCTTTGAAGAGTACGGCTGATTTTCCGTTGTGGTTGGATTGAATTGCCTTAATTTTTTCTTTGTATTGGCAGGTTGGGTTGTTCTATATTGAAGGTTTAGAGGGAGCTGTGACTTTCTTACCATATAAGAGGTTGAAAGGGATTTCTTCTGCATTATGAGTCGTTCCATCAGGAGGAGAGCCTTCCGGCAGCTCCATGGAGTTGGAGCGTGTGTTCACTCTCCAGAAAATATACCGTTAATAGCCGTTGAGAGTTGGGGGTTACTTGCCAAACATGACGCTAAGTTGCAGTCAGAGGCGAATCTAGGATTTAAAATTTTGGGTGTTCAACATTTTAAATTTTTAACATTAAACCATTATATTTCTAAAGTAATTATGGATTCATATCTACTATTTATTATAATTTTAATAAATTTTTACACATAAATTTATACTCCACATCGAAAGTTTGGTTATAGTGCTTCATCAGCCTATGGTTGCAGTATTGTCATATTGTATATCTAGTAGTTCCTCCTATTAAAAAAAAAAGAAAAAAAAAAAAGAACTCCAACAAGAAATCATGGCAGACAACCTAGTACCTTGGATATTTCTGTCCTTATCAATCTTTCTTTTCCTTCTTACTCGCACTAACTCTTTATTTAATTCCAATTGAGATTTGGTGTCATAGTCTGTTGGCAAAATGAGCTAAAAGGGCTCTTTTAAGTGAAATGAAAAAGACAAGTGAGGGATGGCTCAGTGGTTAAGCACCTCCACTCACGACCGGTAGGTCCTGGGTTCAAGTCACACTGGAGGGGAACTGTGGAAACACTATAAATCCTCCTAAAATGGGAGAGGAAAAAAAAGAATCAAAAAAAAAAAAAGTGAAATGAAGAATAAGGAATTTCTATTTTTTTTTCTTTTTTTTTTGCTATAAACATTTAATTAGGGGTTAATTATGAAAAGATGAGATTGAATTAAAATATTTGTAAACTTAGGGTAAAAAATTAAAAGATCAAAAACTTTTAACAAAACCCAAAATCCCATCCATTAAAATATTTGTAAACTTAGGGTAAAAAATTAAACGGAAAAGGGCCAAAATTATCCCTGAACTTTGAAAAATAGTTCGTCCATACCCTTTGTTATACTTTAGGGCCAATTATACCCTTACCGTTATACTATGGGGTCAATTATATCCTTATGTCTAACTGCTGGCACGTGCCATCATCCCAGCCCTTCAAAATTATTTACCCTCAAATAATTTTTTACCTACTAAAATAACTCAACCCAACCCGATTTTTTTTCCAGCCCAAACTAATACGGAATTATTTTTATTTTATTTTTTGCTGGAAAAATTATCCGTATTAGTTTTGCTGGAAAAAAAATTCGAGTCCGGTTGAGTTATTTTAGTGGGTAAAAAATTATTTGAGAGTAAAAAAATTTTGAAGGGCTGGGATGATGCCACGTGGTAGTAGTTAGACATAAGGGTATAATTGACCCCATAGTATAACTGTAAGGATATAATTGACCCTAAAGTATAACGAAAGGTATGAATGAACTATTTTCAAAGTTCAGGGGTAATTTTGGCCCTTTTCCGAAAATTAAAAGATCAAAAACTTTTAACAAAACCCAAAAAGTTGCTTACAATAAACAACAAAAAGTTGTTTCGACAACTCCTAGTTGCTTACAACAGAACCCCAATTCTTGTGAAAACTTAGCAAACAATCGATTGTTGCTTAAGCAAATAGTAGTTGTTTATGTTAAACAACACGAAGTTGTTTATGAAACTGTTGGTTGTTTACATTAGAACTTATCGAACGGGTCATTGGATGTTCAATTGTTATCAAGTGAATACGTTACAACAACAACAACCCAGTGAAATCCCACATCTTGGGATCTGGGGAGGGTAGAATGTACGCAGACCTTACTCCTACCAAGGTAGGATCGCTGTTTCCGAGAGACCATCGGCTCAATAGAAGCATAATACGTTGATGTTCAAATATTCATATAATCAAACAACATTGATTCCATTATCACTAGATTAGTAAGTTATTGTTAAACTATTGGTAGAGTCAATCAATTTTGCGATCAATTGTGATATTATTAATGAGTTGGGTTTAATCACTCATTGGACGACTCGTTTGATATTTAATTGTTATCAAGTAATACGTTGACGTTCAAATATTCATATAATCAAACAACATTATTTCCATTATCACTAGATCAATAAGTTATTGTTAAACTATTAGTAGAGTCAATCAATTTTGCGATCAATTATGATATTATTAATAAGTTGGGTTTAACCACTCATTGGACGACTCGTTTGACATTTAATTGTTATCAAGTGAATACGTTGATGTTCAAATATTCATATAATCAAACAACATTCATTCCATTATCACTAGATCAGTAAGTTATTGTTAAACTATTAGTAGAGTCAATCAATTTTGCGATCAATTATGATATTATTAATCAGTTGGGTTTAATAACTCATTGAACGACTCGTTTGATATTTAATTGTTATCAAGTCAATAAGTTGATGTTCTAATATTCATATAATCAAACAACATTGATTCCATTATCACTGGATCAGTAAATTTTTGTTTAAACTATTAGTATAGTCAATCAATTGATGATAAAATTAATAAGTTGGATTTAATCACTCATCAAATGACTAGTTTTTACAAGAAACAAGGTTTTTATATTAGTTAATTTTCATTTGTGATCAATCAATTAATTTCCAATTGAGTTCATGTATAAGCAATAATGAGTTGCTTAAACAACTTCGTGTTGTTTATTATAAGCAACCTTTATTTATTTAAACAACTACTAGTTGTTTACCTAGTTTTAATGAGATACAAGGTTATTGTATAAGCAACAAGGAGTTGCTTGAACAACTTCTTGTTGTTTATTAGCAGCAACAAGTGTTTGTTACCGCAACAAACAATTGTTTATTAACTTTTCCGGCGAAGTGGAGTTGCCTGAATAATAATGTTGTTATTATAAGCAACAATTATTTTTTAAAATTTATTTTTTAACGAGAAATAATTTCTAGTATAAATAGTTAGATATTTTCTGAAACAACCAGTGTTTGTTTTAGCAACCAATAGTTGCTTGCGTATTTTTTAAGAGAAAAACGTACAGTTTTTTTTTTTTTTGGTAAAAAGTGCTTTTATTTTTGGGTTTTTGTGTAAATTAAAAAAACTTAGGGGTTTTTGTGTAAATTAAAAAAACTTAGGGGGATAGAGTCCCTTTTACCTAATTTTTAGAACTTGAGTCCTAAATTCTTAAATAAATAACTCAAAAGTCTCTTTTAATTTCATGCCCCTAGTCTGTTACAGATTATTTAGTTATATTATATGACCTTTTTATAGAATATCATCCGTAAAAATAAGACAGAGGATTTTCTTCTCGTTCAAAGGGTCATCTTTATTACAGTAATTCTAGTGAAAATGTCCGCCATAAAAGATCTTAAATTTAAATTTTAAATATTTTCAGTTATTCAAATACTAAAATAACCACAAATCATGGAGTTTATTCATAATCCAGCTCCTATTTCTGATGAAAGCATCCACCTTAAGAATACCAGACTTAGTAATATTTTCAGCATAGTTGGACAAAGGGCCAAGCCCTGTCCACTTATCCCACCAGAAACTTCTATCCCCCTTATTGATCTCCCAAATAATGCATTTCTCTGCCTCTTGCTTGACTTGCATAAGTTTCTGGAAGTCATGGAACTGCCCAGATCTCCACTTCTTTGTGACAACATGCCCTCTGATACAATATTTGGTTCTAATGAAATCAGCCCAACGAGAATCACTTGTCCTAAAACTCCACCATCTTTTTGTTGCTAAAGTATTATACACATCATGCATATTTCTTGTACCAACACCTCCCTCATCAATAGGATAGCATAGGTTATCCTAGGATAACCAATGTTGTTTGGTTTTTCTGTTGAAGATCCCCAAAAGAACCTAGCAAAATATTTCTCCATCAAGGATAAGGTCCCTTTAGGAGGACACAGTGCTGCAAAGATATGAGTAGGAATAGCTTGCAATACGTGTTTAATCAAAATCATTCTACCACCAGGAGAAAGAAAATTACCTTGCCATCCCTTCAGTCTTTTCACAATTTTGGAGATTATCTCTTGAAAGTAAATAATCCTCTTTTTACCAACATATAAAGGACAACCTAAATAGGTAAAGGGGAAGGTTTTATCTAGAAAACCAGTAAGAGTTCTAATCCTATTAATTAGGAGACATAATTAATTATAAACCCAACTCGTAGGAAAAAAGAAAAAGAAATAACATCTTACTATCAAAGGATGTGGTGCAGTGGATGGGCCTACTCCTTTCTTAATCAGAGATTTCGAGTTTGAGTCATTGGTATGGAAAAATTCTTAATAGGGAACACTTCTTCCTGAATGGGACCCTACGTACAGGGGTGGCTCAATAGCATCAGAGGCCTAAAGCCAAATCTTTATAAGAGGCCTTATATATAGTGAGCATTGTTGATTGAAATTAGACAAATGAATATGACAAATAAAAAATATAAGAATTTGGTTTTATATATTACAAAATAATTGAATAAATTAAATGTTGCAACACTTGCATGCTTGATTGCATCACAACTGAAAGGAGAAAACCCAGATAACTTTCAATTTATGTGAGAAAAATAAATGATAAGTTGGATCATTAGATAGAGTTAAGTGAGTAATTAGTGAATAGCAAAAAATAATTCAACTAAATTAATTGGTAGTCCCTCCGTCTCAATTTAAGTGTTTTATTTTCCTTTTTAGTCTATTCCAAAGAGAGTGTCTCTTTCGGTAAGTTTTTCAATTCCAACATTCTACATGGCAAGTTCAAGACCACAAAATTTAAAGGACTACACACATTTTTAATTTAAGATCACAAGATTCAAAAATCTCCATTTATTTTTTAAAAAACTTTGTGTCCAATCGAACTATAACATTTAAATTTAAGACGGAGGGAGTACTATTTCGTGAGAGAGAAAAATTAAATCATTGAACAGTACTATGAAAATAGAAATATATTCAGCAATGATGAGAAATATATAATTATACAAATTGTATACTATCCAGAGAGATAGTAATTATTTTGGGCCCCTCAAATTCTTGGGGCTTTCAAAAAAATATCGGCCACTTACAACTATTCCATCTCTCGAGGATTTTCCTTCAAAATAAAAGAGTTTGGCTCTAACAGCTTGGGATCTTGGCTGTTTAGGTAGAAACTTCTGCTCGGTGTAACTATTCATGTAATCACCAAGCACAAAAACTGGATAAGTACTCAATTAAATGAGGTGCAGGAGCTACTATAGCTTTCAAAGAAAGGTTGTAAAGTGAAGCAATGGATCTCCTATTCCCATTTTCTTAGCATTGAGATCATATGATCAAATTATGTTTTATACATGAAGAACTTCCTGCCCGGTAACTGCTTAAGCTTATTTAGTGAATTGCTAGATGATAAAAAGGCAGAGACATTAATGTGTAGTAATTGTTCATTTTAATTGAAGATTCAAATGGTCGTTGGCACATGAATGGTAAAAATGAGCAAAATCCGTAGAATACACAAGATGAAAAAGCAGTCATTGATAGTTCTTAAATGACTTTTATTTTTATTTGAGCAATGAATGTGGATAATTATAGATTTATTGATGGAATGATTTTAATTTTCAGCAAATATTTTGAGGAAATTATAAGAGAAAAAGGTCAAAAAAATGACAAAAAAGATAAATACCAATGGTGGTCATACAGAGATGTCAGATCACTTTCTCTATGTCTAACTTTATATTATATATAGATAGACAGATAGATTACTCTTTTTGCTTTAAATTTTTGTTTGAGTAAAAGCTGAAGTTTTAAAAATTAACTACAATATAATCGTAAAAAAAATTCAAGGTCTTTGCGGCTTGATGGACAAATTATAAAGCGCATGTCAAGTCATGCCAGCACTTAGTTTCCTTTCTTTTTCTTTTTCTTCTTTGGGATCAATTTTCACTCTAGTATTCAACGTTTTTACGTTTTACTTTTACCTTTTTTATTTTATCTTTTGGCCTCAATCTTTTAATTGAACCCCACATCCAATACCGAAGAGGAGCGTCATCAAAGAAGCATTTCCCATTGATACGATCAGGATAATCTGTTGGTCGTGATCTGACACAGCAATAATATCATACAAATTATTATTGCATTTCTATTAGAGTGAAGGTAGGATCTTCGGTCATGATTTTAGGAGCCGTCTGGACATAGTTTCAAATCATGTTTGGACATGCAATTTAGATATCTTAAGTTATATTTTTTCTTATAGACATAAAAACTTCACAAGTTGTGAAAACTATTAAAACATTCTCAATTCTTATACAATCTCACTAAATGAGCAACTCATAGTTCATGACAAAATTAATACGCTGCTAGAAGGGATTTCTAAAAAATACAACATCAATTGATCAAACTGTAGTTCAATAAAAACGAAAATTTAACATAAATAGTAATGAGGTTGGTAAACATAAATAAAGGTTGGTGGAAATTAATGAGGTTGACAAATGGTTGGTGCGAGTAATTGTTAAAGATATTTACCAACTTATGGGTCTTCTTTTACAAACTTGTGGGTCAAATTTTTTATTTAAATTTTTTGAAATCATGGTTTGAAACCCCAAATCATGTTTTTTTTGGATGATTTGAGGTTTCAAACCATGAGATGAAATGCATGTCCAAACGCTGATTTTATTTCATGATTTCAAACCGCATGTCTAAACGTCTACTTAGAATAATATATCGCACAAGAAGATACAATTGCTTTCTTATTAGCGTACGTAGTAATGTGAACCAAAATCATAGATTTTGTAATGTTTTTTTGTTCATTGGTTACTGTTCTAGTGCAACATTAACTTACATATGTTATATATTTGCGTGATTCAACCTTGGGATATTTGATTAAGCATCTTAGTTAGCATAAATCAATCGTGTAAGCATCTTAGTTGCAAACTTGCAATAGTAATTTTATTTAATTATTTAAGCCTTTTTCGGAAATGGAGAAATGGTTATCCACTAGTTAGTGTCTTTTGCTTGTGGAGCCAAGGACAGTTTCGCTCTTTATTCTTTGCATTTAAAGAAAAAAAACAATGCTATTATACTATACTTGAAAATATTAAAAAGGTAAAAATGAAGAAAAATACTAACATTTTACAAAATCAAACATCTAATGGAGCTTTAAGAAAATGGAGTAGTTAATCATTTCATTAAATCACAAGACTCCATTAGAACACGAATTCGTCTCATTCAAAAGAAGAAGACTCTGAACTTTCAACTAATTCAACTAATGTAAAAGAAAGTTATATCACTAAACATTGAACTATAATAATCTCGTAATTGACACTAGAATCAATCAATTGAGAGCCTTTTATCATTTAGAACTTTTTATTAATTTATTCCGAGCGCACAAAAGAGATAGAACTTTTGAAAGATACTTTTATTCTTTCTTACTATAGTAATATTGTTGATATGTCAATCGCTCTCTCGCAAGTGCTCGTAGATAGGTCAAAAAGAATTAGAATATTCGGTCTAATCTTTTACGCGTAGAATGAATAAAGTTGAGTGTAAAAGTCCCGATTTTATATAATATATCAAGCCATTAATCTTATTCGTTATATTGATTTAATTACTTTTAATTTGCTTTTGATTTTAAAATGGTTGAAGAGTTAAATACATGTTATAACATCAAAACGCATAAGATCTCATAGCACGTAGTTCAACAGTAATGTGAAGTTATTAACGCAGTTCATGAGTACTTGCTTGAGTGCCTTAAGGTGGCTTAATTATTAGGTTCCAAGTTGATTGTCTCTTATACTTTTAAAAATATAAAAATTACTCGTGAAATCTCTCATTAAAAGGTATAGTTATTAATTATCAGCAGTCATCGTGTAAAATTTCTCAATATGTAGATTAATTAACTGATCTTGATTTATACTAGCTATTTGATTTGATATTATTTTAGTGTACTATAGATCAAATTTGTAAGGATTAACGTTTTATTTCTAATTTCTCTATGGTCATAGGAGCCCTTCATGGTAAATATTATCAAAAATACTTGAGTCTGTCCAATTCACGTTGGAACTTCACAGATACACATGAACTCTTTTACTAAATCAACGATTAGGCATTGATTGTCTCTGAATTGTTAGTAAATGGTAGCTGGTGAAGCTCCACTTGTACTAAAGAGAAGACAAGGAAGGATCCGATCACTATTGTACGTAGTCTTATTTCTGCAAGTGCATGTGAATATATGTGTAAATACATAAAAGTATAATCTCTAATATACTACAAAAAAAATGGGTAATTTGTGGAGGTTTAAAGTTGCAATTTGTGGCGGTTTTAGTCTCTTTTAGCAACTAATAGAGGCTAAAACCTCCACGAATTGTAATTTTCAACCTCCGCAAATTACTCATTTCTTTGTAGTGAATATCTTAAGCTTTTAGATTATATGATCATCTCAAACTTCAACATGGAATTAGATGAGACCGAGATGCCTAGGTGAGTCTAAACCGCCACCATTATCAAATAAGTGCTCTCTTTTATTTCCATGATTTGAACCTGTGATCTCTACAGTGGGCAAAATTACCATTGTGACAAAGCTTCTGTCCAATCTACTCGTCCGCTTTGCGTGGATCCGGTAAAGTGTGAACCCTACATCAAGTATATCTATAGAATATATTCTATATGTCTGATAAGTTAAGAGTTTATAATTAAGCTTTCACACAGCTACAGCTTCCGAGTTGAACTGGCTATAGATTCTGTTCACACAATTAGAGTAATTATTTGTGAGTTTATTAATTATATTTGAGTCCTGCAATGTTACGACGGAAAATTTTGTATTTCTTTGTTTTGTTTAACAAGCGAAGATCTCCATCCGGTTCAAAAGAGTGTCTACTTCGCTATTTGCACATTCCTTAAAAAATACTAACTCTTAGATAAATATAAGTTATTTGACTAAATTATCCCTAATTAAATATGTGAAGATTTGATCACTTAACACTTAATAAAAAAAAAATCTAGAAAAATAAGATTAATTCATTCTTGATTTGATAAGTGAATACTCTTTATTTGAACTAAAACATAAAGCTAAGTGAGCATTCTCTGAGAACCAGAGGGAGTAATATCCAAAGGAAACACGCTTTTTTTTAACAGCCGTCCACCTTTTTTTTTTTTTTTTTTTTGTGATTTCAATTCCTTGGTGGCCAATAATTGATTTTATTTACCATATTCTTAAGTGGACAATGAAAGTTCCAATGAAGCATGCTGTTAGGCCAATGGAGAAAATAATAATATTGGCAAATATAATTTATAATATTGATTACTCCACTTGTCTGCAACAAAAGTTACAGCTGCATATTCTTGGTGAAGATTCAATACATTATATAGCATCAATAACACGCATAAGATCTCATAGTACAAAGTTGTAGAAGTAACATATAGTTGTATCGGCTATCGAGCACTTGCTTTAGTGCCTAAGGGTTGCTTGGGATTTGCGATATTTGAATTTCGGTTCTCTAGCATTAGTAAAAATGTCAAAAATACTCATAAAAAAAATATAGTTATTTAACATAATCGCACGTTAATTTGATTTGCTTAGACGTGCCAAAATGGTGGCCTAGGCACTAACTTGGGATTTGAAATGTTTGAACATCCAATTATTAAAAAGTACAGTAATCAATATTTGTTTAATAATATATTTGTACAACTATAGTTAGGCACTTTCTTAGATGTGCCTAATTAAATGGTTGCCTATGCACCAACTTGGAATTTGATACATATAAACTTTGAATCTTTAGTATTTGTGAAAACGTCAAAAGCATTCATGAAATCTCTCAGTAAAAGGTACAGTTTTCAAGCATTATATCATACTTTAATTTCTAAACATTATGCACTAGGTGTTAGATTTGATATTATACCAGAGGACTTTTCTCATGATATTGTTGAAAATGTTTTAGTTAAATACACGCTAAAACACGTTAGAAGCACATGCAGATTGTCATTACTAAATCACGGCCCATTGCTCTGTTGTATTCCGAGCCCAAACTAGTGAATAGGCCCAAACTTATCACCCATTATCACAGAGTGACAAGTCGTTGAAAATCTTGCGCGGATTGCCCTTCTTTTGGGGTGATCTTTAATTTTTGGCCTTCGCCTAATATCCCAAGGTTCTGGGTTCCAACCCAGCTCAGTTAAAAAAAAAAGGAATTTTGCAAGGCAGAATTTTGCCTTCAAACCTCTACCTTAAGGTAGAGTTTGAAACTCTGCCTAAAGTATGCAAAACTTTACCTTGTAAAACTCTGCCTTATAATTTTTTTTAAAATTTCTTACTGAGCGGGTGTTCGAACCCGAAATCAAGAGGTTCTAATGAATTACAGAAATTAAAGACCACCAATTTAATGGCCAAAAATTAAAAACCACCCCAAAATAAGGACATTCCTGCGAATTTCCCTTTGAAAATAACACGTAGCAAGTTAAATTGGCATGGTGAAGAGACAGAAAAAGTGTATGTAGTGACGTACGCAGAATTGTAGCATTGTTTTGCGCAGATTGTCCTTCTTTTGGGGTGGTCTTTAATTTTTGTCCCTCAAATTTGTGGTCTTTAATATTTGTCCTTCACTTCACACCCAGAGGTCCTGGGTTTGAACTCAAGCTCAGTAAAAAACAATAAAAAATCGCTAGGCATAAATTGAGATTCGCAGGGCAGATGTTGGAATTCGAAAATGCATGCGTTTATTAGGCCCAACATAAAATGCCTCATGTCTTAAGAAATGGAAGCAATCAAGCAACTTTCTGCTTGAGAAGTGAAATTAGGCCCATTAAAGGTTCTGACAGAGACGCGGCCCATTCTTCCCTTGAACTTCCGAGCCCAAACTAATGAATGGACCCAAACTCGTCACGCATTATCACAAAGTGGCAAGTCATTGAAAGTACGAATACACCTCAAAATTTTGCGATTTAGAGCAAATATATCTTGTGTTAATAAAACGATGCAAATATACTTTTCGCTGACAGTTTTAAGAAAAAACATTAGCTTATTTTTAATTAAAAAATGTCATGTGGCTTTAAAAAATAAATCTACCCATTTTTTTAGTAGACTTGTTTTCTTAAAGCCACTTGATAATTTTTTCCCGATGGGTCGGATCTGATTCATTTTAAAAAAAATTAAAATTTTATTTTTTTAAAGCCACGAAGATATTTTTCAAACGACCAGCCAACATGCTACATGTTACTTTGCCCTTAAAGAGATAGGAAAATTGTATGCAGTAAAGTACGAAGAATTATATATATATATATACAAACACATGTGTGTGTCCGTGTGAGATAGAGAGAGAGAAATTTATTTTGAAAAATGAATCATTAAAAATAAATGATTAAAATCTCCCTAAATTAAAAATTCAACGTTACCCCAATTCTGTAGTGGATTTAGTTTTATTGTGAAAAGCATTTGCTAAGGAATTCTCGTTTCCAATACTGAATTCTTAGAGGGAGGATGGACGTAGGATTAAAATGTTAAATGAGCTACGGTACAAAATGTGTTCATCTTTTGACTATAGATAAATTAGGTGGTTCTGCAAAATTTTTGCTCAACGTTTTCGAAGATCTATCCCTTAAAGTTATATATAGGTTTTTTGCCACCTCGTGAATGCGTAAATCAAGATTTCTTGCTTCCCTCTAGTTACTAGCAGCTGAAGCTACGATTTTCACTAAGTGAATTCAGAAAATATTAACATTCAAAGATGTTAAGGGAATTCAACGTTTATTATATATATAGATAAAATATATTTTAATCTTATATATACAGTGTAATTTTCTGAAGAAGGGGATTCATATGAACCTTTTGTACCCCTTACCTTCTCATGCTACCTATTGGAAGGAGGTCGTATCTCAAATGGAAGAGTATCCCTCATCTGTTGTGAAAACGCTTTTTTTTTTTTTTTCATTCTATTAACAATTACCTTATTGCTGGGCGAGTAACGAGCAAAAAGGCGACTTGCTGGCTCACGCGCACATGAGAATTTGGCCGCGAGGCAAAGTGGGTTGGTTTTCCCCACCCGCCCCACCACCGTACGCGCGGTAAAGACGTGAAGTTTAATTTGGGTTGGTTCTCCCATCCGCCCCACCACTCTACGCGCGATATAGACGTGAAGTTTAACTTGATCACAGTTTGCTAAAATATTATTCTTCTTACATCTACTTAATATTTATTATTTTATTTGCCTTAACTTTGAAATAGTCAAAACTAGCAAGTATAATATTTATTTTCCAACTACACATTATGATATTAGTTACCTTGTCTGATATAAACATAGTTTTTCTAATCCTTCCTATCTCCTCTGTTGGGTCTTTCTCTTTTAAACTTTTGTTGTTTCTGCGAGCTTGATTATTTTATTTGTTTTGTGGACAAAATATTCTTACAGATAGTGTTTTTAACACCCCTCAAACATATTTCTATTCTTAACAATATTTTCCAAACACTTCCCACTCTCTCCTCTCATTGATATATTTTGTTTAGATTTTGATGTGCCAATTATCCAAAAGAAAATCAAAGTTAACGTGTTACTTAAATATCAAAGCTCTTTTTGATCAAAGTAAAAAGTTACAAGATATGCATAGGTGGTTCGTTATCCAAAAGGAGATTTCAATTTTATGGCAGTTGGGATTCTCCCGTATCCTGGGCATGACTTAGATTCTATTTTACTAGGTATATCTTGGACAGGTATTTTCTACGTGGCATTAATTTATTGCTCAGAGGATTAACGTGGCAACAATTTATTGCTCAGAGGAAGCCACGTGGCAACGATAATGTTGGCAAATAGGTAAGCTACTAATGACATGTGGCACCATTTACATGTATCCAAATTTCTATACATTATTGGTTAGGTTGACTGCATTAACTTGACAGAATAATATTTCTTTTCCCTTTTTAGATGGTTCTTTGTGATTTTTTTTTTAATCTAAGATGTGTTTTTTGTGTATAAATTCTTATCACTTAATATTTATATCTTGCTTTACTAAGAACTTTTTTAATTATATTTCGTTAGTTGATATGTATTTTTATTTTTCTTTTGGTTATTGTTAAAATTCTGTAGAGAACGAAATTGGTTGTATTAGCAGTTAAAAACAACTATGCAATATATTGGAGAAATGTTGTAAATAAGTGTAAAATATAGTATTGTTTAGAAGTGTTAGACGCTAGAAATACAATGAAAACTAAGGGTAAAATTCACTTGTAGAATTTTAATTTATAGTACATGTGTATTTTTTCAAAGATAGGTTCGAAAAGTGATCAATAAAATTATTTAAATATGCAATACACTTTAACAAGGAAAATATAACTATAGTCTAAACACCATAAGTATTTATAGTTTTTTTGTACCTTTAAATTTGTCAATTTTGATCTCTTTTTGTTCCCCCTATATGTGAGTGGGGCTTATTTATTAAACTGGCGTGCCATTTGATTTTCTTTACATAACTTGTTCTAAACTTTAGTTTCCCGTGAATTTAAGAAGCACAAACTTGCAATATTGTGATCTACTCCTTTTCCAACTTAGCTGAGTTGTTCGAAATAATTTGGTGAATCAAACGTCGGGACATATCAAAAAGGGAAACAACTATAAACAAAAAAATAATAAACATTATACACTTGTTGTACATTGAATATACATTGAGCATACAAATTATTACGGTTAGATAGGTGAAATTTTTTCAGGCGACTAATTAAAAGTAATAGTAGACGTTAAGATCCTCAAGTTTTATATTCCACCATTTTCTTTGACCAAATAAATTAGATACCTAAATCATTCAGGCCCTCAATAAAGAAAAATATAGTGATCATGAGCTTGGAAGTGCAGGCATTGCATAGTACCATCTTATACACTTCCTAACTCATCTCACTATTTTAATCTCTCCATGAAATGGATCTACTTTGGCACATATCATTGCATAGAACTTTATACATTAGAGTATTTTAACATGTTAGAGTAAATAATCTGCTTTCTTTATCAGGTTACTAATTAATTCTCTTTTCTCTGAACGGTCACTTGCGATTATGTTTAAGGTTGATGGTTTAATTTTTTCTTAATATTGTCGGTATACGAGTAAAATTCAAAATAAAATAATTTTGATGTTTGAACTTAAGTCCATTTTTCATTTAAGGTGTACCAATTTTATTACTCTCTCTATTTCAATTTATGTGATCTTTCTTTTTAATCTGTTCAAAAAAGACATGATACCTTTATATATTTAAAAATAATTATATTTAATTTTCTCATTTTTCCCTTAATGAGACATTTATAGGTGCACAAATATCTATGACCTATTTTAGATCACAAGTCTAAAAAAATCTTTTTTTTTTCTTAAACTTTATGTCCAATCAAATTAAGTGTACCACATGAACTGGGACAAAGGAAATATCTTTTATATTTATTTTATGGCTCTGTCAAGAAGGTTTTATTACCCAAGTTATTCACAGTATTATAGGTAGAAAAGAACAATCTAATGAGTAAGCTCATCAAATTAAGGAATTTGACTTTTCTAAAGGAAATTAAATTTGCCAACCAGCAATGAAGTACTAGTGCACGAGCTTCCTAACTTGCAGTTTTGCAAAAAGCTAAGTTCCAACAACCTTCAAAAATTAATTGGTCAAACAAATATTACTTCTATTTCTCATGATCAACTTCTATATAAGGGCCAATTTTCTTCTCATTTTTTAACATCTCCAAAATCATTACATTTCCTTAAACACAAGTACTTCTCAAAAATGCCAAGTCCTTCACTTTTCTTAGCAGTTATTATTTATTTTCTCCTCTTCTCTCCTACTATTCTTGCCACTAGAGAAATGAAATATGAAGCTTCAACAAGATTTAAACCTAAAATTAATGAAAGAAAAGAAGGTAATTTTCATGGTGATCAAGGTGTGGAGGATTGCTTACCAAAGGGTATTCGAAGATCGTCTGCTCCTAGTCGATACATAAACGATCAAACATCAGGTTCAACATCTTGTTCATCAAGCAAGAAGGTCAATAAACCATGATGTTTGATTAAATTACTTCAAGTGTAGATGGAATTTATGGAAAATGTGACACATATAGTACTTTGTCATTTCAATTCCTTGACATATTTGTATTTAAAAAAAAAAAAAAACTCTTTTTTATTTTTTTGGCTATGATGTACTAAAGATACTCAAAGGAAGATATATAGTGTGTTATAATACTAATACTGCAAAATGAAAAAAAAATATTAAGTAAACTAGCTTGTTATATTTTCAAGTCAAGTAAATAATGCATGTCCTTTCCCTTTAAGTTCCAGCAATACATTATCACTATTTGAAGAGCAAGAGACATGCAAAAGGAGAAGAAACTAAGAGAAAGGGAACAAAAAGTTGGCTTTATTTCTGTATCTTTTTTATCGACCTGCCTAATCCTAATCCTAATCCTATAGCTCGTGAATTGAATTTGTGAGCTGTGAAACTATTAAAGCAAAATAACAGTGGTCCAAAAGAAAAGTTGGTAACAATTAATATTTGCCACCAAGTGTCTCCAAGAAGTGGCACACGACACTATAGATATAGATACTTAAATTAAGATAAGACCCCTCCACTTTTAATTAGACAGTTTGAATTTGAGCTTTGGGAGAAACTCCAACTAACAAGGATTTTTCCCCTTTAATGGATTCTATACGGATGAATTTAAATTAATTGGGCCAATAAATATTAAATACCGAATGATTATAAAAAATAAAAAAAGGAGTTTCTTTTGTCTTTAGGAACGCATATGGCTAGTATTTGAAGTTGGACGAAATGTTAACATATGGTTATTCTGGTGGAAACAGTGTGGCAGAAAGACTTTTCCGTTAAAGTTTCAATAAACATATTGAGAAAATCATTTAATACTCATATTAATCATGAGGGGTATCTACAAATTAAATTATCCTTACCTTTTTTTTTTTTGAATGAGTAATTAATGATTATATATCTTCTTACAATAGTAAGGGTGAAACTAGAGAACAGATTAGTAGCCTGCTTCTTGGTTTTGTAAATTAACAAATATATTGAACCAAATTCCTTTTAACTAAAGTGACAGATAAAAAGAATATGCCAGAGGGTTCATTAAATTACACTAATTAAACTTGATTGTCTTTATAAGCATAAAGTGTGATTTGTCTATAAATGAGACACGAGACACTTATCCACGACTTATGAGATCCTACTAAATCATATGCTTCGATAGTTTGTCACAACCCAATTAGCTTTGGAACTCCTTTTAGGGCTTAATTAGCTGGAGAATGAAATCATGATCTCACTCCAAGATTGTTGAATGATGACCTATGTGATAGTTTACCAATTAACAAAGTATGAGAACAGATGTGGTATAGGAGTATAATTTTTCTTATGAACTTACAATAAAACAATACCCAGTGTAATCTCATAAAGTGAGGTTTGGGGAGGGTAGAGTATACGCAGACCTGGCCTCTACTTTGAGAAGTTGTTTCCAATAGAATCTTGGACCAAAGAAAGAAGAAAAAGAGACAGTATCAACAAGCAGAAACAATAGCAAGATAATAAGATAACTGAAGCTAAAGAAATATCAGAGTAATAAAAATATAAGAAAAAGAGAAGAAGATAGTATTGCTTAATATTACTACTATATATAAGCACGGTGCTTTTTTTCGTCGTCAGTGATCGTCGTCCGTCCTTCTATATATTTGAGGGGCATTTTTGTCATTTAGCACGTTGAAAGATTACATTTCATGGTGGGCCCACAATTTGTTCTTTTTCGTTTCATTCCCCTAAGTTGATGATGTCACTGTAATGACAGTGCATATCTCTTCTTTTTTAACTTCTCAAACCAAAGTACTAACTATATATTCCCAAAAATTAATAAAGACTCATGAAAAAAAAATAGATTAAAGAAACAAACTCATTTACGCTTTGCTCGAGTACACAACATTTAAGGTAGACAGATCAGAAATAGATTACAAATTAAATTATTCCAAAAAATCAGATTAACCTAATTTTTTAAAAATCTTTATCACACATTATTCAGAAATAGTTAATAAATTTGTATTGATTATTAAATTGTTGTTGTTCTGGATAATATTTTCACCCATGTTAATAATAGTTATCAGATATTTGTTTGATTCTTAATGACATGATTTAATAGCACACAAATATATAACTTATTTTAGAACATAAATTTTAAAATCATTTAATTAACTCCGCTTAAAAAAATTGGCTTCCTTTTGGCCATAGATTTTGACTTTGAAATTTTAAAAGTGAAAATTTTGAGTTTTTGAATTGTGTTTTTTAAACTTTTGAGTTGTGTAAACATGCATTTGACTTGGAAAATTTAGAAGTTTTGTGAGCGGAGACCAGTTTTTGGGACTTATAGCCTGTTTGGCCAAGCTTATTTTTTCCCCCAAAGTACTTATTTTTTCAATAAGTGCTTATTTAAAAAAAAAAGTGAGGTGTTTGGCCAAGCTTTTGAGAGAAAATAAGTGCTTTTAGGGAGTAGCAGAAGCAGTTTTTCAGAAGCTAAAAAAAATAGTTTTTGCCCAAAAGCACTTTTGAGAAAAATACACATAGAAACACTTTTTAAAAGCTTGGCTAAACACTAATTGCTTCTCAAAAGTATTTTTTAAATTAATTGGCCAAACACAAACTGCTTTTAGCCAAAAAAACTTTTTTGAAAAGTACTTTTTAAAATGAGCTGTTTTTAGAAGCTTGGCCAAACAGGTCTTTAAAATTCTTTTCAAGACAAGATTTTCAAAATTTAATCCAAAATTTATGACCAAGCAGATGTTTAAAGATATATTTTTCAAATCTGATCCAAAATTTATAGCCAAACACTAGCTTAAATTTATGAACACTTGGCAGGATCGTCAACATGCTTGCTTGGCAATTTTGAGGGGCATCACAGTCATTTTACAAAAATTCATGCATTGCACACTTGTGTTTTTAAGCCTCAAGCTTGGACATAAATTTCTTATGACAAAAAAACCCGAAGCCCCTTTGTGATTTGTTTTTAAGTGAATAGACTTAACTATATATAAAGGTGATGAATGAAGTGGGCCAAGCCCACATGTACAATTAGTTACGTGTAAGCTAATGGAAGGATGCCTATTTTACTTTCTTTGTTTTCCAATTTGGTTTTGATATCTTTTCTTGAAAATTGATTAGGTGGCAATACTTGGATATGTGTTACATGTTGTTAACACGTTGCTATGGAAAAGTCTCCATAAATTCTTAATGTTCCTTCATAATTACGGAGTTCATATTATCAGTTAAGTAATAGAGGTTTGGTCCGTCTGGGAACAACAAAGTGTACTTCTCATATTTCTTTTTTCCCCTTTTTAACCAACGTTGCTGCATATGTATGTCTATGTGTACGTACAGGATGCATCTCTATCTTCTCATATAGTTTTAACTACAATATCAAGTGAATCGAAGGTTTTTTCATAGCAAAGTAAGGAGAAAGAAGAGTTGGCATATAAGTTAATAATTAAATTTCTTATGATAAAAAAAAACCCAAGCCTCTTTTTCTAAATGTCAAGTGTGTCTCAATTGATGTGACATCTCACGTGGCCCCACGTTACCCCACTACAAGTGCTCCTCTTAAATGCTTTGTGTCATTGTTGATGATACTCATTTCTGTTTCATTTTTTAATGAGGTGATATTTCTAATTTTATCTTATTGAAACGAAATGTACACAGAAAAGTTAAAATTAACTATTATTTGCACATGTAATTACCATACAAAAGAGTAATTGTAATAGAATAATAAACAAGATACTAATAAATATTTAAAAGGTATTCACCTATCCACATCATTCAAAAAATATCAAATGAGATTTATAATATTAAAATAAGGCAGATTACGCACAATAAATAAATGAAATTTGATAGTGAAAAACTTCTTTACACTAACAATGTATATATTGTTTGTTCCATTCTTCCATGAATAATTTTCACCTATTAATAAAATGTCTTATTAATTTTCTTTGTTATTTTATTATTTTATTATGAAAATTAAAATATGATACATCTATATAAATAAAAATAATTATCTTATCTCCTTAAAATACATTATTTATTTACTTTTACCTATACACTATATTTGGCAAATAAGATTATATATTTTTTTTATTAAAAAAAGCTTTATTATACATATAATTTATGTAGAATAATACTCAAATAATACTAATATAAATATACTTAAAATATTTATATTTTAAAATAAGATAGAATTTAATTACTTTTTTATTTTTATTCTTACTCTAATAAATGTGAAAAGAGATTAATGTCGTAAACATATATATCAAATGGAGATGAAATAATGAATAAGGTAAATTAGTCAAATTATAATTCTAATCGACGTTTTCTTAAAAAACCATGCAAAAGACAACATGACAAGTAAAATGAGCTAAACCGAGAATATTTACCAAAAATTAAAAAATAGCATTTCTTCGTTTAAATAAAAAATCAATTTCTACTTTGTTTCGTTTTAAACACGTAAAATTAATTTAATAATTTGAATTAGAATTATCCAAATCAAAATTTGATAAAAAATAATAAGTATTTTACACCTTTAAATTAATCGAATTAAAATTGAAAGTATCAACTGATGCTTAAATATTGCTATTGTTTTATCTCAAAGAGAGGAAAATAGTTTTCTTTTAAACAAGTCTTCTCTTTTAAAAAATATTAATAAATTTGCCGATTTTGTATTTGTAGCAAACACTAATATAATAAAGTTTTACATACGAAGCACAAACTACAATGTTATATTAATCGTGTTTTGAACATAGTACATACATATACATATATCTATATATACAGATATATCTATATATATATATATATGCATAAAAACAGTATCCAAACACAACTACATACATATAGATGCACTATAATCTAAAGTGTTAGGCCCGTGCGCAGCACGGACATAGACCGTCTAGTAAGAAGCTAGAAGCACACAATTGATCGTCGACATGTAAAAACTTATCCGCACCGAGTGTTTACACCAAATCAATGAATGCATGACATGTGTTTGAATATATACAATTATCACTTAATGACTAATTAATGCATGTATTCACTTCATTAAATCACTTAACCACGGTAAGTTATGTTAATTTGATTTAAAACACCCGATGTGAGTAAATATTTACCTCGTCATGTGTGCAATCAAGGATTATCTCTTTGAAATGTATAGGGCCCACTTAATCTCTTTAATTCACACACTGTTGTAACTTTTTCATGTGTTCCACTTGATTTTGGCAATTTCCTAATCCAATTGTTTTTTGGCTATTTCCAAATCCTAAGATTGGTACCACCGAAATATCCAAATGTCAAAGGAAATTCACAGTGGCGATTGTGGAGTTCTTCTTGTTTTTTGTTCCAAGGCCTTAACTGAAATATTCAAAAGATAAATAAGGTCATCTGCAAAACAAAATATATACTTGGTTTTGTTTTATTTATATTTAGTTTATACATATAAATATTTGACTTTAATAGTATGACTAGAAAAGATTAAACAAATTAATAAGATTACAATTGCAACACAATTTTAAAAGGTTAAACATGAAAGTTAATTATATAGATAATGGTTCATAAGTTATAAGCTGTTAATAAGATTAAATGTAATAAAATGTAGTGTTGGTTGTTACTGTTCAAACTGCGTGATTGAAATTAACGATTTTCAAAATATTTAATCTACTCTGTATATAGATTATTGTCATTTAAATTAAACAAAAAACATAAAATTAGCAAGCAAAAAAATCAATGAAAATACTAGAACAGGACTTGGGCCCGTGCTTGCACGAGTGCGACCTGCATGATTTAAATTGAAATTACTGATTTTGAACCAAATTCCTTTTAGCTAAAGTGACAGATAAAAAGAATAAGCCAGAGGGATCATTAAATTAAACTTGAATGTCTTTACTTTATAAGCATAACGTGTGATGTGTCTATAAATGACACACAAGACAATTATCCATGACTTTATGAATTATGATCATCATAATTAGTTGGAGAATGAAATTATGATCTCACTCCAAGATTGATGAATGACGATAATTTACCAATTATTTTTTCCATCCCCAAAATAAATGTCGTTTTATCTCATTTCACGTTCATTAAGAAAAACAATAAATACAAGGCATGATTTACTAAGTTACCCCTAGCTATTTATTAGATGTTCCTTGAGAATTAGACACTATTAAGAATGAGTAATTTTTTTAATATAAGGATATAGTTGGAACAATTACTATATTTTGTCTTGAATTCCTAAAGCGGCATTTATTTTGGGACAAATTATTTTTACGAATAGACACTGATCGATTTTGAGACCGAGGGAGTAAGAAAGTATGAGTACAAAAGCGGTATATGAATATAATTTTCTTTATGAACTTGTCACACTATATTACGTTACTACTTATTATATGAGGTTGGAAACACACAACTGATCATCGACATGCTTGTCACATTATCATTACTTTACTATTTATTATAAGAGGTTGGAAACACATAATTGATCGTAGACATGTTTGCTTGCAACCAAGGATTATCTCTTTGAAACTCGTAATTCACACACTCTTGCAACTTTTTCATGGGCTCCACTTGATTTTTCATTATTGTTAGTGAACTGATATTTTTTTGGTTATTTCCTAATCCTAAGATTTGTACTACAAAAATATCCAAATGTTAAAGAAAGGAGATAATGATTAAAAACACACCTCAAGTATCACCCATTTTTGGATTTTATATCTGAACTATCAGGTGTGAGAGTTTTCTACCAAATCTATAACCAACTAGTTTGCAAAACACATCTCAACTATCAGTTGTTCACTTTTCCTACCTAAACTTTCATCAACTAGTTTGCAAAACACACCTCAACTATCAATTGTTCACTTTAATGAGGTGTGTTTTGCAAATTGGTTGGTGATAGTTTGGGTAGGAAAAGTGAATAACTGATAGTTGAGGTATGTTTAGCAAATAAGTTGGTGATAGTTTAGGTATAAACTCTAGATGATAGTTCAAGTAAAAAACTCAAAAAATTAATACTTAGAGATATGTTTTTGACCCTCAACTCTATAGAAAATTCACTAGCAATTGTGGAGTTCTTGTTGCCGAGGCTCTAAGTGAAATCTTCAAAAGATAAATAAGGTTAGTTACGGAAAAAAAAATGGGTTTGTTTTATTTATTTTAAGTTTATACATATAAATAATTGACTTTAATAGTATGATTAGAAAACATTAAACAATATAATAAGATTACAATTGCAACACAATTTTAAAAGGTTAAACATGAAAGTTAATCATATAAATAATGGTTCATAAGTTTAATTAAGGTGTTAATGAGAGGGTCATTCGCACAAATGCCCTTTTTCGAGGGGTGGTCTTTAATTTTTATCCCTCAAATTACTAGTCTTTAATTTTTGTCCTTTGGCACTTTAAGTCCTAACTTCTACCCGAATAGGCATAATTTGCTACGGATTCTGTCTTGCGATTTTTTTAATACTCTGCTAGGGTTCGAACCCAGAATTTCAGGAGTATTTTCGGCCACTTAAAGTGTCAGCAGAGTAAAAAAGAAATATCGTAAGGCAAAATTTCATAGCAAACTATGCATATTGGGGTAAAGTTATGCCTTAAGGCGTAGTTATGTAGAAATTAAGTCATCCTACATAACTATATAGAAGTTATAGTTTAGCCTTTGTCCGGCATAGTTTCTAGATAGAAGTTATGACTTTAGCCTTTGTCCGGCATAATTCTGTAGGATTATATAAAAGTTAGGCATTAAGGCATAACTTTTTCCCGAATAGGCATAATTTGATACGAAATTCTGTCTTGCAATTTATTTATTTTGCCTCTGCTGGGGTTCGGACCCGAATCTCTGGTATTTTTCATTAAATGAGAAGTAGGGCCAAAAATTAAAGATCATCGATTTGAGGGACAAAAATTAAAGACCATCGATTTGAGGGACAAAAATTAAGACCAGTTCATATGAAGGCCAATCCGCACAATCTTTTTGTTAATGAGATTAAATGTAATAAAACGTAATGTTGATTTCTACTGTTCAAACTGCGTGATTGAAATTACTGGTTTTTAAAATACTTAATTTACTACTTTTGGTATAGATTATTGTCATTTAAATTGAACAAAAGAGATATAATTAGCAAGCAAAAAAAAGGAAAAAATTAAGCTGTGTGTTTATCAGGACATCTAGTTTGTTAATTGTGGCCCAACTATACCCACTTTATCCGGTTTGGCCCAAATTGGCTATATGGCGGTAATTAATACAATTAGTTTATAGTTTATAATTAACGGTTCTCGGCTTCTCTCGTTTATAAGGTTATAAAAAAATTAAATTTATTTAAAATATATGATAACATTGGTGTAAAATTTTCATCGAAGGATAAAATATATAAGTTTATAGTCAAATGGCATGAGAGGTTGACTATGGTGGGTCTAAGGAGAAGAGGAAGGCCGAAGAAGTATTAAGAAGAGGGGATTAGATAGGACATGACACATCTTCAGTTCATCTAGGAATTACCTTAGATAGGAGGATTTGGAGATCGAAGATTACGGTAAAAGGTTAGTAGGTACTCGAGCGTTGTCTAGTTTTCTTAGTATTACTATTATTACTCCCCAGCTATCTTATTCTTCAATTTTATTATTATCTATTATTTTCTTTGCTCCAATTCCATATTATTAATGTTGATATTGTTCTTTTTTCATTATTTTGATTACTGTATTTTCTTTCCAAACCTGCTTTGATATACTTTACTTGAGCCGAGAATCTTTGGAAACAACCTCTCTACCCTCACAAAATAGGAATAAGTTCTGCGTATACACATCCTTTTTCAGATCCCACTTGTGAAATTATACTCTGTGTGTATTATTATAGTCGTTAAATGGATTAACAAAACAATGTCATGTAAACTAAAATGAGCCAGTAAGAGGCGCGGGCTTGAGGCGAGACGTTTTACGCAACATGGAGTGAGACATAAGCCCCGAAACACGAGATATAAACCTCATAGATCTACGAGGCATAAGTCTCATGTATCTTCAATTTTATAATTTCATTAGTAAGAAAATAAGCAAAAGTAGTATTTCATTAAATTCTGCAAAATAAATCACAAATTATCATAATTGTTATTCAAGAAAGATAACAACACAGAATTTTAACGCCCAAGGTGTATGCTTTTACCTCAAATTTCAGAATGTACGCCCGGGCCGCCCTTTCATTTGTGCCCCGAACCCTAACTCGCCCCGAAAACACCTCTCGAAAACAAACTAAGGAGTAATGTAATTGAAAAAACGTGTTAAGAAAGCGACAGAAACGTGACATCTAAGAAATTCCAAAAATTATTTGCCAACTCTCCATCCCTGTCTGTCCTCCGACATCATTGAGGTCACTTCTTAGTACATAGGACTACCATAATACCACACATCCTTTTACCCCTAGTTTTCCCTTTAATTTTCTGTTCAAAATAAAGTCTACACACCCTTTGATACAATTTTACAAACAAGTCTTATATATATATATATATATATAGACCCTATTGATCTTGATTGGTCATGGGTTGTTCATCTTCAGTTGCAGGTAATCATTTTTTTGGGTTTAAAACCCTTTTTTTTAATCTGGGTTTGTTAAATCTTGGATTAATTTTTGATATAAATGAGTTTAATTGAATTTAATTGGGTTCATTTGACTAGTTACCCTAATTTTCTTTATATGTGCACCCTTTAATTGATTCTTGTTTTCTTTTTATTTTTATCTTTTTGTATTTCTATCTAGTTGTGGTTACTGGTTAGTATGACGATGATATGAAATGAGCTTAAATGAAAGAAGTGGAGATTTATATATCCGGCCCCATGGGAAAATTACGCTCTAATGTCTATTTTTGAGCCCGTACTTTGTGTGTGAACACCCGATTTAGCCCATATTTGTGTATAAACATCTTTTATACACAATTATACAAGGTTGATACATTATCAAACCCCCCCCACCAAGATAAAATGAGTTATAATATTGTATAATGGTGTATAGGTAAGGTCTGCGTACATCCTACCCTCCCCAGACCGCACTTGTGGGATTGCACTGGATGTTATTGTTGTAAATTGGGCTATGTGACGTAAATATTTTCAAAAGCTGTGTTGTGGTTGGGAGTAGGGTGAAGATGGTTGTACTAGCTATTGTTGTGTTTAATACTTCCTTTTGTTTTTGTAGATAGGAATCAAGGACGGGCTGCTGGACTTAATCCTGATAATGGTGGAGCCAGTGACCCTAAAAATCTTAAAGTGAAGGTAAAGTTTGAGCTGGACCCTTTTGTACTATGGTAAAGTACGCTTCAAATTGGACATAATCTTTGATGTTTATTATGCTATTATAGTATATGCATACAAAATTAGTACATATGTTATTTATGTTACTCTTTCTATTTTGGGCAACTCAGTATGTTTGACATCATTCTAGCAAATAATGTTATTTATACAAATTTCACAAGCGATCTAATTGATTTAACTAATCAAATTTTAATTTTGATGCAATGGATTTCATCAGATGATATATTTAAACATTGGTAGTTGTCTTGCCTTCCACCTATAAAGTATGTTAGTCAATTAATAGCTTGTTTGTCCAAGCTTCTAAAATTAGCTTTTTCCAAAAGTGCTTTTTGGAAAAAATACTTGTGACGAGAAGCGGTTTGTATTTGGCCAATTAATTTTTTTTTTTTTTTTTGAAAAAAACACTTATGAGCTGCAATTAGTGTTTGGCCAAGCTATTTAAAAAGTGCTTCTAAGTGTATTTTCTCAAAAATGCTTTTCAAGAAAGTACTTTGGGAAAAAGCTACTTCTTTTAGCTTTTGAAAAATAGTTTTTGCTACTCTTCAGAAATACTTATTTTTTCTCAAAACTTAGCCAATCACCTCACTTTTCTAAAATAAGCACTTTTTTAGAAAAAAAAAAAGCACGTTTGGCCTCCCAAAAGCTTGGGAAAATAGGCTATAAGTATCTTAAAGTCCATGCTCAACAGGTAGTGTCAGCAAAATTGGGACAAAGAGAGCTGTTTCTACAATTCTGATACCTTGGCTTGGGTATTTTGGTGATAGTAGATTATTAATGTCCATATGGCATTGCTTTTGCTATGAATCTTTTGATGAAGTAAATAATTTGATTCATGTGGAAAAATTACCTTATACAAGAACTATATCAAAAGGTAGAAAAACTATACAGATTGGAATCTCAAACTAGAAACAAGACTTCCTTTTTTGATAGGCAAAATAAGAGACATCTGTCCATGAAGTTTCTTCTATCTTAGCTATAGCTTCAAGTTCAATCTTATATTCCATCCTTTTTTCTTTCTGTTCGTGTGTTAGTTCTTCTACCTTAATCGCACAATTCAGTATGGTATTAGAGGAGGGAGAAGTGTTGGTTCAATTCTGATTGCGACGTAAAAAAAGGGCAGCCCGTTGCACGCAGCATCCCGCTAAATCAATTGCTTTTCATAAAAAAGAATCAAGCCGGCACTTGAGAGGGAGTGTTAAAAAATAATTAAGTTAGTAAAGGTGTATTCTCTCTGCCAGCTTAAGCTCTTAGATGGGACGGCTCACAAAATTCAACAATAGCAATTGATACTATATCTGTTGCTTTAATGATTCAAGTTAATGAGATTGGCAAGGGGTTGGAGTTGCTGGTGTTACAGTTGAGCTATCATTGGTGAGGTTTTGGTTCATGAAGCTGATTAGCATAGAGTATCTTGCTTAGATATTATAGTCAATCTTTGAAGGGATGACTTCTGTCTGTATCATAGTTTTTTAATCTAATCTCTTACTCCGGCTAATATATCTACTCTAGAGGATGAAGGTTCTTGATTGTCATGATGACTGCCATTCATTTTTTGTGTCATTCCTTATTTCGGATGAGGAACGGATTGTTAGTTTAGTTAGCTGGTTAACTGGATATTGTTGAAGGTCAATGTTTGAGTTAATATATTAGTTTGAGCTAACTGGCGAATATATTCCTCATAATAGTCTTACTTATCATAGAAGAATATAATCTTTTCATGTTCATTTTGTCACAATATGATTTATCATGTCCCTTGCACCCTATTTGTGATACTGATATTTCTTTTTCCTCCAAACACTATTTGCAGCTTGTACTCTTGGGTGATTCTGGTGTTGGTAAAAGTTGTATTGTCCTGCGCTTTGTACGCGGTCAATTTGATCCGACATCTAAGGTGTCAATATGTTCTTTTGTAACATAAATGTGTTCTAATATCATGAGACATTCATCTATTTTATCCCCCCCCCCCCCCCCCCCCCCCCCTCCCCCTCCCGACCTTTTTCTTTCCCTTTTGGTTTATGTTATGCATGCTTTTCAAAATATAATATATAATTGTTGCTTTGATGATTTTAGGTGACTGTAGGAGCTTCTTTTCTGTCTCAAACAATAGCCTTACAGGACTCTACTACAGTGAAATTTGAAATATGGGACACAGCAGGTCAAGAAAGGTATTGCCAGTGAAAATTCATATTGAAGTTATCTCTTGCTGCTCTTGACTCTGATTTTTTTTTTCCGATAACCGAGAAATCCCCTGTGCGCTCGCTGGCCCAACCCTTAACTCGGAATAAAAATGAGAAGTCTCTAATGATTGACAAAATATAATTGTAAAGAAGACCTTCAAGTTCTGTCTGTGTGCCTTGCTTTCAGGTATGCAGCACTTGCACCATTATACTACCGAGGTGCTGCTGTTGCAGTTGTTGTGTATGATATTACAAGTTCTGAGTCTTTTGCCAAAGCACAATACTGGGTCAAGGTATTTCTCTTAAAGAATGGAAGAGTGCCTTCTGTCCCTTTTGTTTGATATTCGTATTTGCATTAGATGATAGCAACTCTATTAATCTATGCCATTTGATTTCTTCTTGCAATAATCTTCTTTCTTTTCTCAATTTTTTTTTTTTTTTTTTTTTTTTTTTTTTGTGGAAATAATTTGCTAGCCGGTTTGTGTAAGTGACAATTCCATTTTAATTTTAATGCTCTATTTATCCACTCGGGCGGGGGGACAAGGGATTTTTGTTCTGCTGTGCCAAATTATGAAAGTGTTAATGATTGCCTTGCTGCTTCCTTTTCAATACTGTTCATAGCAGGGGATTAGGCTTTTATGTTGAGATTGTACCTTTTCTTGTGACTTGATATGCCAAGGGATTTGTTCTGTTTGAGTGGAGTTGATTATTATTATATCTGAAAGAATCCAATCCCCTTATATGGTTACGTAATCACTCCATCATCATTTACTACAAGCAAATAGTTATCTATCTTACGTGGATACAGGTGAGGGTATCTGATAGGGGGGTAGGGTGGCGGGTGAGGATCTAGAAGTCAGATTTGTCATCACCTAAATCTTAAGATTGAGGGACATGGACATGGGGAAGAAAATACAGTAGTTGTTTCAAAAACATTGTTGCAGTAGGAGTAAACCTGTAGTTTAGGACCAAAAACATTAAATTGTGAAATATGTGTACCCTCTACCAGATTTAGGTGTCTGCATGAGATCCATATCTTAAAGATGTCAGATCAGCACAAAGGATAACACCACGTTTGCCGATTCATGTTTATCGGGGTCCAATTCAGTTGGTGTTTCTTCTCTCTCTAAATCTGTCGGACAAATAACAACAATAACTACTACACCTCAATCCGAGCAGGTAGGGTTGGCTTTATGAATCTTCACTTCCCATGTGATTAGTCATTCTGTCGGACAAGCTTGTGCTAAATGATTTGGGGTTTCCTGAAATTTTAGTCATGTGTAAAATATTCTATTTAGTACTGCTAATTTGATTGGCATTTGTAGGAATTGCAAAAACATGGGAGCCCTGATATAGTCATGGCTCTGGTTGGCAACAAAGCTGATCTCGACGAAAAAAGAGAAATAACGACACAAGTGAGTATTCATTAAGTCTTTACCAGCGCTGTTGGACATGAAAATTACTTCTGGCTTACTGATCTTTCTGTGGTTTTTACTTTTGAAGGATGGAAGTGACTGTGCTGAAAAGAATGGTATGTTCTTTATAGAAACATCTGCTAAGACGGCTGATAATATCAACCAGCTGTTTGAGGTATGTTCCTAATGTCATTTCTCAAAAACGAAATTACAACTTTTTAAGGTGCATGAATTTTAATTGAGACCTTTATAGGTGAGTGCAATCAATTCCAATTGTATCAACCTACATTGTTTCTGCAACTTTTTGATTTGGATTTTTTTTTTTTTTGATAACCGTGGTGTTCGGGCTAGCTTGCGCGCACCTCGACTAAGAAGTATAAAGAATCAAAAGAAGTATAAGAAGTTCTCTATTTTCCTACTGTCATACAACTCTCTGGCAGGACTAAAAGGACTCCTAGAAAACATAGAACCTAAAGTATAACATACTCCTTGTAGTCGCATATACAGATCCTTATCTTCCATGAAGCCTTATTTTTCTCTAGGCCTGCATTTGTAACTCCAATATTGGGTAATATTGACTATATGATGGCTTTACTTGCAGGAAATTGCCAAGAGATTGCCACGCCCGTCTGCTGCTTGACTATCGATGCTGATTGCTACAAATGCTTGTAATACTATGTATATGAGTCGTTCTCGGTCTCTTCTTTTCTGCATTCTTGTTATGACTTCTGATAATGTAATCGCGATCCTCTTCCATGAGGCATCCTGCTATATACAACTCTGAGAATTGAGGAGACTAAAAGCACACTTCAACTTGTGAAAGTTTGAAATGTTTGAATGATTCAGTGATATGAAATTTGGTTATTTTTATTGATAAAGAGATGTTCCTGAAAGTGTATAACAAGGAGGGGAAGAAGAAAAAGAAATAGTATACATTTCTAGTTTAATGGAAGTTAGCCATCAGTAACCAACATGATATTAAACAGAAAAATGCTGAAAAACGAAAGTGTTATAATATGCAACACAAAATCTTTGGAATTAATTATTCATTAATTATTATTAACCAATGCATAAATATTATCAGCCACGAAAAAGTATGTCTTGTCACCACTAATTACTTTTTGTAAGATGATATTTTCCCATAGTAATCAATGATCTTTTTAAATCTAACAAATACAGTTTATATCATAAAGTGTACTCGTATAAGGCTTGGTATATCTCATTTTTAATTCAATTAATTAAACATATATTAATAAAAATATATCCACTAACTAATTTTCTCATTATTTGATTCTCCTATTGTACCTCCATCATAATATTGTTCCCAAAGCAAAACACTTGAAGTATTATAGGCGGAAAGACTAGGAAATTGTAAAACAAAGCTTTGTAAAGGTTTGGGAAAACATTAAAAAAAAAAAAAAAAAAAGGTACTCGTATAACCAAAGCAGGTAAAATAAAAATTACTCTTATTAACTTCAGAAGTTTCGTTTCCCTCTAGGGATCCTTTTCACGAGAATTTGAGATCGAAGAATCCATAGCTATTCAATGTGGAACTATAAAAAATATGGTGGAGGACGATTAGCTTCATCCCCCTTCCAAACGTTGATACAGAAATCCTAATCAAAATTATCGCGCACATGAAGAAGCACATTGAGAAGACGGATTTGAACGAAGAAGAAATCAAAGATTACGACAAGGAATTCATGAAAGTGAGCTTTAATGTGAACTTGTATTAGCTGCAAATTACCTTCACATAAGCAGTTTGATGGATCTCTTGTGTCAGTCGACTGCCGATAGAATTAAGAACAAGTCTGTGAAGGCTATTAAGAAGATATTGGATATCACTAGTGGTTACACCCCAGAGGAAGAAGCAGAGGTTCGTGATGAACATAAGTGGGCGCATGAGGGAGTAGAATTTGATGAATCTCTTGATTAGATTAATTTGTGTTTTTAGCTTAACTTAAATCTAGGGGTTTTTACTATTATGTTTTTTTCTCTTAAGTTTTATGTAGTTCAGGGTTTTGAGTTTTACTGACAAGAGTATAGCAATTCTGGATTTTTATTAATTATTCCGGGTTCAAATTTAGAGATTGACATTGTAATTCTAATTTATATACCATTAATCTAATGTATAAGCAAACAGTGATTTCCCGAATCCAATCTGTAGTACCTCGAAATTTTTTTGGAGCTTTAATCATCATTAATATTTTTGTGACACATGAACTTTTTTTCCACGTAATTAATGAACCAGCTATACATCCAACAAGTTATCTTCTTAATTTCAAGTTTCAAGCTGTCAAAATTTTGTTATATTCTGAACGTAATGTAATCATCTTCCTTTGAGAGGAAATAGAATCAATGGTGAAATTTCTCTGGCTATACAGTCTGCAGCAATAAAGAGTGGATTTAGTTATATATATATATATATATATATATATATATATATATATATATATATATATATATATATATATATTGATAATATTAAGTATGTGTAAGAGAGTTCCCCGAGATTAGTTTTGTTTAACTTATTACTAATCTCATATCAATATGATACAAAATAAAAAGAAAAAGTACCCGAAGTTCTCTATATTTCTTAATGGCATATAAATCTTTGACAGGACTTCAAAGACTCCTAAAAAACATAGAACCTAAAGATAACATACTAGTACGTAGCCGCATATATAGATCCTTATATGCCTTTTTTTTTTTAGTTTCCTATCCGGTATTCGCATTGGAGCCCAACTATTCCGGATTCGCGCCGCGTAGGGCCCATTAGGGGGAAGCGCTATCTATGAAGGATTTTTTCATTCACAGGGCTCAAACCTGAGCAGTCTGATTAAGGGAGGAGCAATTCCATCCGCTGCACCACATCCTTTTGTGGTAGGTCCTTATCTTTCACTATGCCTTATTTTTCTCTTGGCCTGTATTTTAACACAAATATTGGGTAATATTCACTTGATGATGGCTTTACCTGCAGGAAATTGCCAAGAGATTGCCACGCCCGTCTGCTGCTTGACTATCAATGATGATAGCTCCAAATGCTTGTAATACTATGTATATGAAGTCGTTCTCGTTCTCTTCTTTATGCTCTCTTATTACGATTATTCTGATCTTGTAATCGCGATACTCTTCCACGAGGCGTCCTGCTATATATAACTGTGAGAACTGAGGGGACTAAAAGCTTACTTCAACTTGTGAAAGTTTATGAGTTAGTAGTGAAAATGGGCATTATTTCTTGGTGTAACTTAATGTAACCACCATAATAACAGTCAATCTCCATTATACTTGAACGAGAGCTTAACCATATTATTCACATAGATCGCCGCATGAAGCATGACGGCTTGCAAAATACCATAAATTTACTCAGAATTTTCTATCAGCAATCCAATCAAACTTGAACGCCATTTTACGTGACGAAGTGAAGATATCTTTATATAGTGGTGTATCCGAAAATAACAGCGCGCTCCTCCAATTGAGATACAATTTCTTCAGATAACCACCACAACTGCAAGTGTCCTTCATTTTCCTTTTCTTAATCAGTCAATCACACTACTCTGAACTAATCTATAACTATCATTGTCATCTTTGTAATTGCTTTAAAGTGAGAATTGCTGGCTGTAAACATCCCAATGATTTGAAGACGTCACAAATACGAGATGGCATCTTTGAAGTGAAGTCCATGGAAACAAGTTCAACCTTGTAATTGCCAAAGCCTGAAACATATTTTGGAATTTGGAACCTCAAGGTGAATTTTGAACTTCCTAAACCACTGAACCAACCTCTTTATCTTGGGTTTAGGGTATTCAAGAAATTTATATGTACATAGAAAAAAAAAACTTGTATATACAGTGTAATTTTTTGCCGAGGGTGGTGAACACCCTACCCGGGCCCTAGATCCTCCCCTGGTCAAAGCTGTGAATAATAAAGCAACTGCCCCATAGTAAATTGTGCCTTTATACTGCAAAACATGTGTTTAGTCACTTCGTTCGCCTTCCTCAACAATTTGAGACAACTAATTTGATAAATTCCATTGTTATCTTCATGTTTGAGTTATCAACGGAAACTAAATTGCAGTGACAAGCAAAGATACTTGAGAAACGCTTGGCTCACACAAAGTCTCTGATCTGCATCCACAACAATCTTGGTCGTCGTCGAAGACTTTAGTGTCACCAAAAAATTCAACGTTACGATCCACCACACCAACATATGTAGTAATAGCAGCGGTGAAGAAACCAGAACGATATTAACTGTTTTGTCGCAGAACAGTTTTTATTTGTGCCTGTTTTATTAACCAGATTTTAATAAAACGACGAAGTTTTTATATCTTCAAATTGAATTACAAATCAGAAAAATTTACTCGGTGAAGTTTTTATATCTTCAAGCCGAGTACAAAACGAGTAGAAAGTCACAAACTTTCTCCTTTTCTGATGTAGTTTTTCCTTCATGTGACAATGATGATGACAATTTTTCACCAGATTAAACCATGGGAATCTTAGGTGAATAAGTTTCCCAATAGTAGACACTAATTTTCTTGAAAATCAATGGAGCGTCACATGACCAGTTCTTCAAAAAGGTGGCTCTTAATGAAGAGACACATCCATTACAAATTATCACTACATTTTATTGGAATGATTATGAAATGCATTTCAAAATCATCGGTCCGTTCTTTACTTAACATTTATGAAATTAGAAATCACCAAAATCACAAATATTGAATATTCGATTGAGAAAGGAAAACAAAACCACTGTTTTCTTCCTATAATAACTTTTGCATTTTTATTAAATATGGTCCCATATCCTTGTGTGATTCTGTTTCAACCAGACAAGAACGAGGAAAATTTTCTATATCTGTTCATCTCTTTCCATATGTGCATGAATTTCCTAGGATAATTAATGCTAAGACCACAACAGAAGATGGAGAGAACAAAGTTCAATCCAAAGGATGCATAACCGCATAAGCTGTTGCAGGCATCACAAAACCACTGACTTTAGGTCAGTTGCCCCTTTAGCAAATTGAAAATGCATATTAATTACTAAACAAAATCCCATGTATGAATATTGATCAATGCAATTGGTTTCGTTGTCTTCTCAAGACTCCAACCATCGCAGATTAAGTGATTTCACACATATAATCTGAAATAGAAAATACAGAAATAAAATGAATAAGATGAACGATGGATAAATACGAGCCCACCGAATTCACGGCGTGTCCTTAAGAAACTTAATAACCTCAAGTACCTGAGGTCACAAATTATTTCCTCCCAATATGGAACGAATTACCATCACCAGTGTAGCGGTAAGTCAAACGCCGGTGTGCAGCGAACTTTCAGACGTCAGCAAAATCACACGATATTGACTGTCTTTTATTTGAAAATAATGCATATAAAGAGAGGAGAGTATTTCAGTATTTTCGTATTGAAAACCTGATGGAAATGACTAAGTATTTATATCCAACAAAGTAAAGGAGTGAAAAGGTGTAAAGCCTTTTCCATGAAAAGATACAAAGGATCATTTCTCATTCACGCCTCTGCATAAAACCCCAAAACTGACTACCATTGAGCATATAATGAACAAGCTCCAAATGAGCGTGACAAACTACAATAGCACACAAACATTATTTCACACATTCATTTGCTGATCTCAAATCCACAAAAGATTTCAAGAAAGACAACAAAAGAAAAAATCAATAACAAATATGAAGCATTTTCCTGTTTCTCTGTTTCCTCTGTGATCAAAAAGCTGTCCAGAGAAATACAGGTTAAAATGATCAAAAGTATCAAGAAAAGAACCACAAATTAAACTGACAAAAAACAGATTATAATGCTCTAACTATGCTGTGAAACCAGCAAAAGTGAAGAGTCTTAAGTCCAAAGTTTAATGTGAAAACATACTAGTTTCTTGTCTCAGAAACAAAACCAAATAGAGCATACAAACCTTTGAAGCACACTGTCTCGCAACAAAAATACAATCATCATGGCATCATCTCTCTAATGCCACTTTAATATAATTATGGATAAAAAAGCAATTTAATAGGACCTTATTAGGTTATCGGTTTAACCGTTAATTAAACCTAAAAATAAAAAATCGAACTGATAGTCCGATAAAAGAATTTCAAAATCATTTAAAACTCATTAACCCAATAATACGATGCCGATAAATCAATAACATTTTTTTGTTTGTTCAGTTTGTCTATTAAATCGAATTTTGTGCACCCCTGTAACAAATGAATGAATGAAAAATGATAGTGTGTCGTCATTTGAAAAAGAGAAAAAAGAAACTTTTAATTTTATAAAGAACAGTAATAAACACCCCTCACCTTGCTTAAAAAAGTGGTAATCCAAAAAGAATAATTGGCTTGGTGAACTTTTCTCTGACCAACTACCTAGTACTACACATGCTCATCAAATAGTACCTTTTAGTTTTGTTCATAATTTGGCCCGAACTGTTCGACAGATTCTTCAGTGTTACCCAGCCGTCCATCACAGCCCCAAAGCCCTCGTTATCCAACGAGCAATACTGGAAAATTTCTATTTTTCCACTGAATGTTAGAGGAAAAAATTAACAAAATAGTGTTTTTACATTAGAAAAATTAGAAAATTTCCCAACGTTTCAATAGGAATCTATTTTCCACCATGCGTTTTCCAGTGATCTAGTTTGGTGGGAAAATCATATTTTATAGTATAAATTTCTCACTGAACGTTGGTGGGCCTCTATTTCTAGTAGTGGACCCCTATATCTTCAGATCACCGGAATCTGACCACCATTTTCTTCATCAGTTCATTTCTCATAGTTTAAACTTAAAATACTATAGTCCTTAAAGCCAATGACATTGAAGAAAGACATTCGAGCCACTGGAAGTCTCACAGCAGCGAGCCTTTGTAGACGCAAGTAATATAATAGAAGGTGGACGTGTTTTTTTTTTTTTTTTTTTAAATCATATTTGGTCTGAATAATTTTGAGGAAACTTTTGGAGGAAAATTAAAGTTTAACAACATAGTTAAATAATTAAAGATGTGCATTTGGTCATTTGGGCCACTTGGTTCGGTAGCCCGAAATTATTTATTCGATCATAGTTTCTAATTGGGAAAAGGACATAAAGGGCCATCCGGCCCAAACTATTCCCACCGGATGGCCCATGTTTCTCCAACTCAAAGTGTAGCTAGTGCGACCTTTTAGTCGCCACTAAAAGTATGCTGCAAAAAAAGGAAAAAAAGAAAAAAAAAAAAAAGAGGACTATTAAGTCGCCACTAAAGATTAAGTTTTTTTTTCCATAAAAGCCACAAAAAATCAACTATGTATAGAAAATGTGTCATACGTATAAAAAAGTATCATTGTTGTATAGAATATATATACCTACCGTATATCTATAGAAAATGTATCATAGGTTTGTATCATTGTTGTGTAATTTGTGTCTAATAAATGTATCATCAACATCTACTCACTAATCATACATATATTAAACATTAGTTATACATTTATTATACACTAATGATTCACATATTATACATATTCCATACACAAGTATAGAAAACGTATCATTGTTGTATAATTTATGTATAAACTGTATCATTCTTGTATAGAAAGTGTATCATACGTCTAGATAATGTATCATACATATATGATATATAAACTGTATCATTCTTGTATAGAAAGTGTTTATAAACTGTATCATTCTTGTATAGAAAGTCTTTATAAACTGTATCATTCTTGTATAGAAAGTGTATATATAATTCCAGCATATGTAAATAAACTGTATGATTCTTGTATATAAAGTGTATCATACATATAAAAAATATATCATACATATACGTATAGAAACCGTATCATTTTTGTATAAAATATATATCACTACTGTATATGTATAGAAAATTTAAAGAAATTGTATCATTATCGTATAATATGTGTTAATAAATGTATAATTAACGTATAATTTATGTATAATTAACGTAAAATTTATGCTTAATAAATGTATAATTAATGTATACTTACTAATTTTATTAGTTTGTAGTTGATATATTTTAGTTTGTTAAGTTTTCGATGATGATTACTTTAGTATATAAACTGTATCATTGTTATATAGAATATGTATCCCTACTGTATATGTATAGAAAATGTATCCATGTTTTGGAATATTTTTTTAGAGTTTAATCACTGTATAAGTATACACATATTATACATGTTTTGAAACATTTGTTGAAGGCTCAATATGAATTTTAACCTTTAGTGGAGACTTTTTTAATTGCCACTTAAAAAAAAAAAAGTTGATCTTTAGTGGCGACTTTCCCTTTTTTTTTTTTTTTTTTTTTTTGTAGCAGACTTTTAGTGGAGACTAAAGTCGCCACAGAAAGTCAGCTTTTTTTAAAAGGTGTTTGGGCTACTGGACCGGCCAGCGCTTGGAATAGTTTGGGCCGGCCGGCCAGCTCACTATATTAGGCCCAAATGTGGGCCAACGTGGGATTACTTTGGCCTGTTGGCCATTATATGTCTTTTTCCCTTTCTAATTTAGTATTTTATTTTAACAGCAAAAATTTTGTTTTATTTTTTTTAACAAATTGTAAATTTAAACAAGATAGCTATTGAGTTTTGAAAGATATGTGTTATGAAATGATTTATGAGTTAATTGTAACAATCATGAAAGGTATCATAAATGAATATTTCTCCTAAAAATAGAACATATTAGGATTCTATCACTTTCTCTGTCTACTTTCTACAATCGCAAACTCTATTTTTGTGAGAAATTCGAGTCTAAACATGAATTTTGTTGGCTTTGTAAAATTTTACAGAAACTCCGCCATGATTCCCACAACAATGAAATGGGAAGCTTAATTTTCTTAAGGATGATGAATACGCTAGGAACATTGATTTATTTCTTCTCCATATTCTGCATGCAATTTCTCTAACAGCATGTTAGATCAAGATTTTTGAAATCTATAACTTTGAGGTTTTGTTAACGAACTGTCATCGCCATCCCACCACAACCTTTGATGATTATGCAGTGAGTTCATAAAAGGAGCTTACTAGCATAGGGATCAATTAATCATCTGTGTTGTTTCTTCTGTTGTTATTCTTTCAGGGTTAAAGTTACGGTATTCATTTAATTTTTTTCGATTTAATTTTCTGAAGATATTTGTTGTTCTTTGCCTAAGACGGTCATCTTAAAAATGAGGAAGAATTGGTATGAGCAGTGGTGGAGCCAGGATTTCCGTCGAGGGGGTTCAAAATATAAAAAAGTAAATATACGAAGAAGCCTAAGGGAGTTCAACATCTACTATATATACATAAAAAATAATTTTAACCTTGTAAAAATAGTGTTTTTTTCCGCCGAGGGGGTTCGGATGAACACCCTCAGCTCTATGTGGCTCCGCCATTGGGTATGAGGAGGGTACATGGAGCAAATATAATTAACAAAACAAAAAGATTAAAGCGCTTTCACACACTTAAATTGAGTGAAAAACATACATCTCGTCATGTAAGTGTATGAGGATTTGAGAGGCATTTTTAATAACTAGAGATGCTTATTTGATCATTAATATAATTAAAATGTCTATCTAGCAATTAATATCAACTTTAAATATCTATCTATAACTAGAGATGCTTATTTGAATATTTATCTTGTTCGATTTCCTTCGTGTGGACAATAAAAAATATGCATTTTCACATTGTTATGATTAGTTCTCTCTTACTTTGAACTTTTTATCTTGAAAGAGGAAACATAATTTAAAGAAAAAAGTGACAAACGAATAACAGCAGAACTGATGTATTACTTTCTCTAAATATTATACCTTCTAATAGTCATTTCTTCTTACATCGGGTTAAACTTATATCAGAAATAAGTACTTGAATTTTTTTTTTTTTTTTAAAAAGCATGGAGATGTGTGTGAGAGTTGGGGGTTACTTTAAAAATATTTAGATCAACCATAATATTTAATGTCCTAAGAATCAGAAAATTAAGAACATTATAATTGTTGTCGTTAGAAGGCCGGAAGTATAGGGAGTAGTAAATATTTTTCCTTCAAAAAGGTCTTTTGGTCACACTATTTTGGCCACAATGGCCCAAATGGATTAAATTCATATGATTATTTAGGTCAAATTTAATAATTTATGTTTACTTAATGTCATTTCTATCTTTTCTTCTCAAATTTTATCTTAATTTAAAATTATACAATAAAGGTTATGGTAATTTTTACATAAATGTGGTCAAATTTGAATCAAATTCGTGTGGCCATTTAGCAACTCTCTTTTTCCTTATCCCTCAAGAATCCCTTTTCATATACCAAAAAGAACAAGGAAATAAAATAAAACCAAGGCCTATAAATACTCCTCCGTATTCCCTCTCTCAACACACACGGCCTTTTGGGTTTCTCTAGGGTTTTTATTTCCTCTTAATCTCTTCCAAATTTATCATCAATCCAATGGAGTCATCATCATTAGTAACAGAGCAGAAAAAGATGTTGATATTGAAATCCTCCGACGGCGAATATTTTGAATTGGAAGAATCCATCGCCGTTCAATGTGGAACCATCAAAAACTTGGTGGAGGACGATTTCAGCCATATCCCGCTCCCAAACGTTGATGCCAAAACCCTAAGAAAAATTATCGAATACATGAAGAAGCACGCTCAGAAGAATGATTCGAACGAAGAAGAAATCAAAGATTTCGACGAGAAATTCGTGCAAGGTACCTTCAACGACGTGTATGAACTTTTACATGCAGCAAATTACCTTCACAATAGTGGTTTGATGGATCTCTTGTGCCAGTCGATTGCCGATAGAATTAAGGACAAGTCGGTAAAAGCTGTTCGGGAGATATTCAATGTCACTAATGATTACACACCAGAGGAAGAAGCAAAGGTTCGTATGGAACATCTGTGGGCGCATGAAGGAGGAGAAATTGATGAATCTCTTGATTAGATAAATTTCTGTTTTTAGTTTTTCTCTTTGGTCTTTAGTTTTTATTAGTTTCTGGATTCTTATTAATTATTTGGTGTTCAATTTTAGAGATTGATATATTAAAATTCTAATTTATATACAATCAGTTTCAATCTAATTGTGTGATTGAAAATAAAAAGGTGGTACTACCCATTAAAATAAAATAACCTTAAAGATATCAGAATTTGATGAAGAGAAAGGAGAATTATGAGGTGTTACACTACTAAAAAAACTAGCAAAAACCGACAGAAAAAAAAAAAAACCGATGGAAAAAAGTGACAGATTCCGTCGGGTTTTTCAATAATTTTTTAAAATGTTTTCTTTTTTTAAGAAAATCGACGGACTACGTCGGTTATTTTTTGTGCAAAAATTCGCGAAAAAATATAATTATTTTTCATATTATTTTATAAAATAAACCGATGAAGTCCGTCGGTTTTTTATTTTTATTTTTTTTATTAAAAAATTGGTGGATTCCATCGGTTTTTAGAGTAAAAACAACAGTATAAATTAAATCAATATAAGTATATGAACAAAGAATATTAGTGGTCTAGTAGTAGAGCCCTTTAATGCCAAGGAACATACTCGGGTTCGATTCCAAGTTCCTACATTTCATTCTTTAATTTTTTTAATTTTATTTTTACAAAACCGATGTAATGTAAACCGACAGACTGTGTTGAGTCGATTTCCTATCGGTTTTCACTGAAAAACCGACGCAGTTCATCAATTTTGGCCATCGAATTTTGCCTGTTTTTTAGTAGTGTAATTAGCCTTATACTCAAGTTGAGGCAAAAGAGTTACGTGATTTTTTTTCTATTTGGTGTTAGCTTTATCATCGAGAAATGCATAAATTAACCTGAACACAACTTTTATTATACATTACATTAAAAAGGGCATGCGATTTGATGAGTGACATGAAAGGAAGAAAAGTAAAATTTCCATTTGATTAAATCGTGAACAATATCCTTCTGAGATTATTCGAGTCATTAATTTATAGTTTTTTTAATTCTAATTAAAGTAATAGAACACTAAATACGAACGACACCGAAAATATTTGGGTATCTGGGACTATCACTTTTCTACGATTTGGTACTTTCTCCATCCACTTTTATTTGTTCATAATATTTTATATAGATGTTCACTTTTATTGTCCAGTTTAAAAATCAAGAGATAATTTACTATTTTGTATCTGTTTTACCTTTATTATTAAGTACAGTCAAACCTCTTTTAAACATTCATTCGTTATAACAGCATTTCACTATAACGACCTGATTTTCTCCAAATCAATTTTTTTATATTATATTTTACTTTTCTTTAACACGACATATAACAGTAGTCACATTCGTTATAGAAGTATATTCTTTGTAAAATTACATCTCTATATAACAACCAACTCAAATATTGTGTAGTAATATTTTGTAAGAAATATATTATCTATAAAAATAAATTTTAAAATCTTTATGGTAATCGTCGTTAATGTCATGCACATAACAAATTTCAAGTACAAATATCAAAAGGAAAATTATTTTTAAATGTTGCCCATCAGTTATGGTTATAACTTCACCAGGATTCGCAAAAAATGTGCTTGTTTTGTGTATGGCATGCCAGCAATGACCGATCCAGGATTTTCACTCAAGGGGTTCGGAAAAATAACAAAACCAAAATATAAAAATAATGTCGTCCCTAGGAATCAAACCTAGGATGTTAGAGATCATTTTGAATACCCTGAACCGCTTGAGCTAACCTTTTGCATTTATTCAAGGTATTCAAAAGTTAATATATGTAGATAAACACAGAAAATCTACCTTATATATCCAATGTAACTTTTTGCCCCCTGCATGCAACTCCGTATGTTTATTTTGAATTGTTTTTGCGTTTATGCTTTTTTGCACATTCATACTCTTTTTATTTATTTTTTGGTTAAATTGGTTAACAAATACATTCCTTTTTTTTTTTGGTACACAAAATTATTAATTTTAAATGCATATGTTCATTAGATTTTAATTATTTGTCGGTATGGTACCACTAGTTATGTATTTATTAGTAATGTATTAATCTTTTCAATTTTTAGTTAATGAAATATGAAATTCAATTGAGATTTGAAATTTAACAAATATTATGTTTTCGTTTATAACATAAAAAAATACAGAAAAATAATTTGTTTGCGTACTTTTGTTTATAACAGCTAAATGAAATCTAAATGTCAAATGCTAATCAATCAATATATAATATATAGTTAGGCATAGACAATCGAATGTGGCACCTCTCTATGACCTCCATTGGCATTTTTTTTTTCCCTTTTTTTTGTCTTTTTTCTATTTTTTTCTATTTATGTGCTATATTAAAAAGTTCAAAAGTCATTTATGTGTTAGGTAAATGGGTGCTCCAAATTAAATGAGTATTTATTGTTATATTAGTACATATTTTCCCTTCGTTTCCCCCCCCCCCCCCCCCCCCCCCCCCCCCAGTTATTGCATCCCATTATACCTGTTTCATTTTGGGAAGTTTCTATAACATTAATTATATTTTAATAGCTCTTAAATAACCTTTAAGTGGATGGTTCATTTTCTTTCTCCTTGTAAGGTCTTTAGATGTCCCAAATTTGGATTCACTTTGTGTTAGTAACCGATCTTAATAGAAAATAGAAGATGTAACATTTTCACTTTCTCCTTTACCTTATGTTCATCTGAAAAGTGAACAAATCATAAATTTTTAAATCAATTGTGCAGGTGCTGGAAATTTCTTTTGTGGATTCTAAGTCTAATGCATGACAACAACGTATCACATTTATCTCATCAATGTAGTAAATTTCTGGTAAGAGTTCCATTTTCATTTCCCAATTTATTTTGTTTTATTCTTTCTCTTCTGTGTTAATCCATGTCCATTTCTACATTTTTGTTTCATTTGCCAATTTACTTTTGTTCTTTGTTTTTCTTTGTGTTAACCAATATCTCCATTCGTCGTCTTTATATTAAGTTTGTCTACATGTAATTTAATATTAAGTTTGCAGACTGAAAAATGTGACTCCAGGATTGTGGAACATAAAGATATCAAGCGGCAAGAGTTTAATTTGTTATAGAGTACGTTGAAGAAGGTGAAATTCGATCTTTGTCCATTTTTTAGTTATATTGAAGCATTATTCATGTATTTGTGAATTGTGAACTTCATTCACTAAGGAAATATGCTCACACTACAGTTATTGATGATAAAAACATTTAACGAAGTACTCCAGAAAATAATGTCGCAATGGAGAAATCAATCAAGATATAGTTGTTCTCCGAATACTGCGATGCACAAATGTAATACAAATAGCTGAATTTGATCGTGCAAGACCTGTGAAGAAGGATTAGTGCTATATTTATTTGGAATATGTGAAAGAATGCATTTTCTTTTTCCTTTTCAATATTTTTTCCTCTAGCATGTTTGAAAATTTAAGCTGTTGAATATTCAATATTGTTATACACTTTTTGCTCCTCTTGACAATAATGTCAACTCTAATGGTGTTAGACGGAGTTTTTTATTTTTATATATTAAAAATATGAAATAAGAACTAAACTAATTTTTATATGTATATATTTTATCAAATTCAATCTCAATTAAATTTGTAAAAAGAAATATATTATTATTTTTTATGAGCGTGCGAAGCGCGAGTAAGTTTACTAGTATACATATACAACAACACTTCCGAGTAAGTTTACTAGTATACATATACAACAACACTTCACTAGAGTAGCCATGAAATTTTCAGACTAGCACTGCCATTGTAACGTGGTTTGACTGTATACTAAAGATTATTTTCAATTCATTTCCCAACACTTTGGACGATGACTTTTCATAACTAAGGGTGATATAGTAAAATTACTACTGTATTTTATTTATTGCTTCTTAAAAAGTGTGTCAAGTTAAATATGAACGGAGGGAGTACTTTCTAAGGCCAATCTTTTTGCCACGCATTGAGTTAATCTCATTTTACAGATAACGATCCTCGCTCGTTCCAGTACTTTTATTACTTTGTTTCATTCAGAGATCCATTTCTATTAATTTATTTCTCTTTTATGTTGGATGATTGATGGGCAGTTTGAAGGATGAATATTGGAGGGCAGCTTTTTAGAGCGGGCTCTTTATATAGTATTTTTTTAAGTTTATGTTTTATTAGGAAATCCGCCCATGTTTCGCGCGGTCATTAAGGAAAATAATAATAAAAAAAATGCCAACTAAAAGATTATCATATTTGACCTCTAATTGACAGATGAATTCTCCATAATTCAATAGATACTTGATGGTTAGTAAAAGAGAAAAAGGAAAATCAGCCGGTATAATAAAATCATAGAATAGAAGCAAACTTTCCCAAGATGAATTCGATCAAGCGAAAAAGAATAATCAACTGGTATAATAAAACCATAAATTAGAAACAAACTTATCCCAAGATGAATTCGATTAAGCGTGTTTTTCCAATGTTAAAATAACCTTCGGGGGTAAATGCAATACGCTATTTGTTTGCACTTCTTAAAGCTTTTCTAGCCTGAATAAGTAGATTCATAAATGACGGGCTGGGAGGAGGTATAAGTAAAGAGTTCAGCTTATTCAAGGTAAAAAAATAAAACACATATCAGATAATATAGAAGTGGCTACATATACAAGCTTAGTATTCGAAAATCGAAACCAATTTCATTCTCTCCCTCTGAAAAAGCTGTGAATCCGAAACCAATTTCATTTTCTTCCTAATCTGATACAACTAGTTCAGTTCTCCAAAAGTTAATAAAAAACGTAAATCATTCAAGTCATAATAAGTTGAGATTGTGGAAGAATAACTGATGGATTCAGATTTAATTACGAAAGCTATAAGTTTAGAAAATAGATTAATAGCCAAAATAACAGTGCAAAAGGAAAACAATTATTCATGCGTGTTGTTGGACAAAGTTCTACTTCATTTCTTGCGTAATGTAACATTTTTGACCTTTTGCACGTTTAGGTTCTTCTTAGTTATGTTGCTCTTTACGTGGAAAAAAGATTGAAAAGATCTTCTAAGACGATTACCTACTTTCTAGAAAATACAAAATAAAAATAAAAAACACAACTAACGGCCAATATGAAATAAGAGTTCATCTATTGGCAAAAGTTGACTATTCAACTTTTTGTTGCACCAAGAGACGCCAATAAATAAACACTGGTTGGTTAAAGTCAATATTGGAAAAGAGAAAATTCCTTGACATTAATGAGGATTTTTCATAAACGTAGGTAGTATAAAATAAAGAAAATATTGAGGCTGGAATTTTTGTTGGATTTTGGTGCCATGTGAAGTAGTCTGATAAGGTGTTGTAAATTTGTGGGCATTAGGATTTTGTCACGTAATGGACTGTTCAAGGGAAAAGATTAAGCTAGTTGTGTGGGAATCCTATTTATGAGAATTAAATGTTGTCATTCTTGAACTATTCAAGAAGTGTAACAATAGGTAAGATTTCTAGTGCATTTGTTGGTGACAAATAATACGTGCAGGGATTTGAAGCTGAAGGTTGGTATATACTTGTTAAAAACTACGATACAAACGGTGAACGAAATTTTGGATATTGAAGAAAACGCAGATAAAGAAAGTTCAAGTTAAATATAAAAAAATACCTACATTACACATTAATAGAATTTAAATACCAAATTGATCGCGTGCATAGAGAGAAATTGAAGCAAGTCTTCTGATTAAGATTGTTCAATATTTTTACCATTAGACTGATTCTATCTCTGTAGACAATCTCCACAAAAAAAATTCATTAGAAAAGCAGGGATATGAAAAATATCAGATGATAAGATGCACTTACTAAACAGAATAAAAAGTAAATAAAACATATAAAGAATATGGAATGGCACTTACAGTATACAACCTTACAAAGTACAAACAATTTATTACTACAACTGTTTCAGAGCATATACTCTTTTCTATTGATGGATTTTACCTATATGTACTTAAAAAGTGCGTTTATCCTCTTGACAATGCTTTTGAATTCAACTAATAGAGAAGTACAAAGAAAAAATCTATTCAATAAACTTGATAAAATAAATAAATAGTGTGATAATGGAAAAACCCAAGAACTAAAACAACTTTTGAAGGGACAAAAAGCCGACCAGTTTGGAGAAAATTATTTAAGACGAACTGATGACTTTGGATGCACACGACGCAAGAACTTGTTCAACGTCATCGCCGTTCTCTGCCATCGTTTCCCGGCTACGTACGCTCTAGAGCAATTTCTCGATTTCTATAGTGAGGGTTAGGTATACGAGGTATGAAACCATGACTGAGCTTTGCCAGTTTATATTACGTACCTTTTAAAACAGAGCCTAATGATCTTTTTTGTGTTGGGAATCCACATTTTGGAAGAGGAACACCCGTTCGTATGAACCGTTGCGTTAAAGAGCCAAACATTTTCTAGGCTTATTCCAAGTTAGTGAATTGGAGGGAGAATATAGAGAGAATACCCGGAGAGAGAGGGAAGAGAGGTTTTTTATTTGGTTGGGTTCTGTAAGCATTGTTTGGAATCGGTGAGAGAGACGGATGAAAGTCGAAATGTTTCTTTTTGGTGTCCTTAGGGCTTTTTTTTTCCTTGGCAAAGATGCAAAAAACTGTAAAAAAAGATAAATATGATTTCCGCTTTTTTAGAGCGTCACGTAGGTGGGCCTATGTCCCCGCTTTACATGAATATATAGATTTGTTCTGTAGTTGAATCAGTCGGTCTCCTTAATATATTGAGGGTGGATTACGAATGACTACTTTAGCTCTATTTACAGAGGTTCCCACCTAAAATTCTAAGCCTTACATCAAGTTTTGCTTTGAGAGAATGGCCCCACCCGATGTGATTTTAGACATTTTGACGAGCCGCCTTTCTAGGAAAACACCTTAAGCAAAAGAAAAGCTAGAACTTATTTCTTTAATTTAGTTATTAAAATGATCCCTCGATTCCAATCTCATCATATTGGAACAACCCCCCCCCCCCCCCCTTCCCCCATCCTCTCTCTCGAAATCGAAAAAAGGAAAATTGTCTCCACGATCGTGCCTGCTTGCTACTCCTGGCATAGTCCCCGTAGTGTTTCTTCTAGTTTTTGAATTTTTTGGCAGCTTGCGGATTTCATTCAGGCTTAAATACTGGTTGGGTTCAGGGAGCGAAGATGCCTCAAGAAATCATTAACTTTATTTGAGTCTTTTGATGATAATTTTATCATCTTTTATAACAATCAAGGTTGCTAAGTCTATCCGTCCAAAAGGGGATATCCAAAAATTTACACGGTATAAATCAAAAGGGGATATCCAAAAATTTACATACCAAAACGGGTATAACGTGGACTGATCCACGTTATACCCCAATTTTTTTTTTCAACTGTCAGAGCCGGTCACCGGAAAATTAAAATAAAAATAAAATTGAAATGTATAACGTGGACGGATCCACGTTATACAATATATATTTGTAAAACGTGGACAGTTCAACGACTCATTTTTGTTGCCCTAAATTTTCAGCTCTTTTTCTCCGCCTCTTCCTCCATTTTTGAAGTTACAGAACCTCTCCATCTCATTCTCCTTTTCCTTCTCCTCCATTTATTTTCTTTTTAAACCTTGCATTACAGTCTAATTTTTGGAGCAACTTCTTCATCTTTATCTTTTGTTGCTATTTAAATTAAGGTATTTTTTCTAACTCATATAATGTTGTATATTTATAGTAGATGTAGATATCTGTTTGTCTTATATATCTTAATTGTTATTTTTTATTTGTGTTATTTTAATACGTTTGTGTTATTTTAATACGTTTATGTTATTTTAATAAGATATATGTTTGTGTTATTTTAACTTGAACTTAAGATATGATTGTTAGAAGCATTATTATATAAAAGGTCCGATTTGTTTAGTAGCACTTTTGAAGAAATTTGTTGTTATGTTACTGTTATTTTTGTGGATTGTTATATAAAAGATCTGAATAACTAATTATTTTTCATTGTACCTTTAATGTGATATTTATATAGCCAGAAAAGTGAAACTTAATTGATGCCTCAGTAGCCCAAAAAAAGGATACTTAAAATGTCATGATAATGCTTTATTATATGGGACCTAAGTCTAAGTGGGTGGACAATTATTTTGTCTATACCTTATAGGTATTAATGTAGTCCACTATCAGTGGTTTCTAAATAAGCGTATGGAAGTTGGCTTTATCTAGCCAGTGCATATTTGTTCTGTTAAAATTGGAATAATATATATATATATATATTTTAATAGTGAGTTACTCCAAATAGCTTGATCTGGACTTCATTTTTTTTTATATAAGGTATGGAGTTTCTACGGGTATGCGTACGTCCGGGGCCAGAAGTATATGATGTGTTAACACTCCAGGAGAAGCATCGATCACAGGCTGTGTGCAGAGGCGGATCCATGATTTGGAGGTTTCGGGTGCCACACCATCCAAATAGGATAAACGGGTCGGTTTGTTCGATTTTGGGTTACGGTTCAGGTTATTTATCTTTTTCAATTTATTTAGTAGTGTTCTCTTCTAGATATTCTGAGATTAAAGAAATCTAAGCAGTCTAAAAAAAATTGTAGGAACAGGATGCCTTATTCTATAAAACTTACAGAGAAACAGATTTTCCACTTTAAAATCCTTACCTGTATAAACCATATAATATCGTTACCTCAATATCTTCATCCTCTAATGACTTTGTGTGTTGTTGCAGATACAAAGTTGAGAAAGAATCAAGAATTGTAGCTTTAACTCAATCATCTTCACTTAGCGCAAACATCGGTGAAAGATCACAATATCCTTTAAATTTTATCATAATATTATTTATCTTCATTACTTAATATTTATATGATATTTTAAAATTTAGTACTCATTGATATGGGATATGCACGCAACGCGTATATCAAGAGATTAATACTTGAGAAAGAGGGAGGAAAAAAAAGGTCAAGAGTTAATTAAAGCAAGTAAAGAAGAATTGAAGAAAAAAAATGAAAAAGGATAGAGCTGATGCGTGTAATTAGCAGCAAGCAAAAGAGCAAGCCAAAAAATATGTACTGCACGAGATTCGAACTGTAACACCTCGTAGCTTCGGGTGAAGATTTGACTCATAAGATAATAATATAATGAAACCAATATGAGGATTTTATGAAGTAATTTGAAAACAAATTAAGTCATAAGAATAGTCTGTGGACAAAGCAAAGTCAGAAGCCTTTCTACGGGGGATGTTTTCAAGTGACTTTGTAGAAGGTCTTACTTCCAGCGACCATAACCCCTTTATTATTTGGGAATTTGTGAAAACTTCCTCAATGAAAGTTGTAGCCCTTCGAAATAGATTTCCAACGGTATATTATGGGTCTCAAACAGAGCTGTGTACAAGGAGTTATGTCCATTTTACCGAACACTGTGCGAAACCGACACCCGTCACTTCTTCAAGCGCGTGAGGACGCGTGCGATGGCCATGCGTCGTGGACCGATGGCACAAAAACCCCCTCTCTGAATATCGACCTGCATGGGGGTCGTGCACTGCTTGTGTGGCGCGAGCCCATCGCATAACATGTCTAGTTTCGGGTCAAAAGTCGGGTTTACGCGTTTTAAGTTATATTTAAGACTTGTGGTTTATTTTCCTAACACCCCTAGTCACAAAACAATTACCCTAAAGTCAGGAAGAACAAGTCTCAAGCCCTAAGAACCTTTCAAGGTAAGTTTTATCATGATTCTAGGTTGAATTCAAGTTCCTAATCCCTTTCTAACTTGAGTAAACCTTTCCAACTCAATTCTAATATATACTCTAATAATCTAAGCAAGAAATCATTGTTCCTAAACTAGGGTTTTCAAGAAAACCCATCCCAAGTTTCAAGAATTCAAAACTTTGGAATTCTTGTTCAAAGATTCAGACTTTTCTTCAAGTTTTGGAGCGATTAAGGTATGTAGAGTTACTATCTACGTGTGGGAACATCATTGTTCCTCCCCACGCCTCATAATCCATAATATTATGAGTCTCTACTAAAACTAGGGTTTCTATACCATGCTCATGATAACCCTAAGTCCATGTCCATGATTATATTATGTATGAAACTTTACAAACTAGGGTTTCTATTCTATACTATGCTCAGGTTAACCCTAAGCCCATGTCTATGACTATATTATGTTTGAATTACTATTATTCTATCATTGTGCTCTTGATACTCATTATGATTATTGAGAATCTGTCCGTAATCCATGAAAACCCATATTTTGTATTCCATGGGTCCTTGCATGCATGTTTTTTGACTAAGAATGATTATTTCATGAATATCCTATATGTCTACAAGTTTTCATGCAACTGTATTATATAATTACTTTCGTGCTATGATACAAGATACATACATACATACTAAATATAAGTTATTTCATGAAACCATATTTACAAGTTATTTCATGAAACCGTTTTACAAGTTATTTCGTGAAATCATGATTTCAAGACAAGTACAAGTTAATTCACGAAAATCATGGGCTTCTTAGCCAATTATATTATGTTTATGTTTTTGGGAGTTGCACAAATTACCGAGAAGGCTCAGATAGCCTGAAACTACGTAGCCACCGTAGAACAAGGATTGCTCCGCCGAGATAAGCCGATACCTTAATTTTACACTGAATGGATCCATCAGGCACGTTACCACCTTATACCCTGGCAAGGTATGAGGGCTCTGCTGGTCCGGCGAGGTACCAGAATCCACGTACCCACGTGGTGATATCACATGTCGGTTTATGAAATGCTCTCCCTACTTATCATGTTTTGCTTATATCATATATATATATATATGTACCCATGCTCATGGTCATGTTCATGTCCAGGTTTTCAGTTTCAGTTCTTATCATGTTATTCCATGTCCCATGTTATTTCTTTCAGTTGCTTTACATACAAGTACATTCAATGTGCTGACGTCCCCTTTTATTGCCCGGGGCCTGCATTTCACGATGCAGGTACGTATTTACAGGACGCCGCATCTTCTCGGTAGGATTTGCTCGTATCAGCTCATTGGTGAGCCCCATCTCATTCGGGGTTTAGTCAGTTATCTTTATTTTACTAGTCATGCATTTAAAGGTATGCCCCAGCCCTTGTCCCAGCAAGTACGTTTTCCAGTCAAGATTCACAATTAGAGGTTTCATAGACTAGTCAGTTTAGTTATGTTAGACATGCAAGGTGTTTAGCCATCTTTGGCTCAACTCATGCTATTTCCGCATTTATGATTTAAACAAGTATTTCATTAAATTATTATGACATCTCATGTTTTATAAAAGCTCATCACGTTCATGCTATATTTCCGCTCATGTATGCCTCATGATGATTCAACAAACATGTGGTTCGCTCGGTCACATGCAGTATGACACTGAGTGCCGTGTTATGCCCAGGCCATGGTTCGAGGCGTGACACGAACTCAGTCAATTGTGTGGTATGGTATGCCCTTCGCCAGTGGCACCATTCCCTGTTTTGTTAGTATGGGTGGCAAGATCAATATATATTGAATTTTATATACATATGCACATACATAAATGAAATTTCTACCGAAGTGTCCGGGTGGCGTGGCATCCCCAGCCCTCCACATATATCCGCCCCTGGCTGTGTGGGATGGTGCCTTGAGAGGACCGACCGGATGCCTGTTTCCTCGCCGCGCTGATACCGAATTTTGAAAGCACGTGAGGCGTTATTCTTTTCATCCTCGCATCCTTGACTACTTTGACCTGTGTGGATTTAGGGGAGTAGTAGAGGTAGGATGTGTATCTTATGATTGGGCAGTCATCACTTCACATATAGAGAGATGGCGTCCTGAGACGCACACCTTTCGTCTGCGTACAGGTGAGGCGACTATCACATTACAAGATATTGAGCTTATGTTTGTCTTGGTTGTTAATGGTAATCCCTTGAATGATCTTAATGATAGAAATATAGGTATTGTTGGGTGGCAACAATTGATCCATGAGCTTATTGGTTGGGCACCCGGTCTGGATTGTTTTAATGGTGTTAGTAGGTTAGAAGTAAATAAATTAATTGAATATATTAGAGGCTTAGATGACATTACAGATCAGACCCCAGAAATTGATGTGCAACAGCGGGTTAGGTTGTACTTGCTATGGCTTTGTGGCGGCACGATATTTCCGGATAAGTCCGGTGACTTACTTAATTTAGACTATTTGCTTGACATGCGTGACCTTAGAGCAATGAGTAGACAAGCTTGGGGAGTGGCTGCATTGTCATATTTGCATACTTGTTTATGCCGCGCTTCGTTGAGGAAAGCCAAGGATGTGTGCGGATTCATTTCCTTATTGCAGGTACGTGACCTTTAAAATTATATAATTTTATTTGGTTGTCCTATTTGATAGTTATAAGGTTTTTATGTATTTATTTTAAATTTTTAATATAGGTTTGGGCTTGGGAGAGAATTATACCGATGCAGCCACCACCCAGGGCCCTTCAGCCACACACGGCTCTTGCACGAAAGTGGACTCATCGTAAAGCTCGCGAAAATGAGGCACGTGTTGTGCTACCCATATGTAGGGATGTATTGGACAACCTAACAGATGGTCAGGTATTGTATCATAATTATGGTTGTTAATGGCATTTTGATATAATAGTTACGCTTATGTGTAATTTATTTATTTTATTATCATGTAATTTTATGTTCTTTCTATCGTAGTTTGTGTGGCAGCCTTATTCAGAGGCCATCATTAATGGACTCCCTGAGTGGTGTCGGCGTGGCCGAGTTATTTGGATGGCGCAGGTTCACCTTATTTGTGGGATCTATCGAGAGCGGCACATGGTAGACCGCGTTCTCAGACAATTCGGTAGGAAGCAACATATTCCGGGACCATGTGCTGAGATTGATCCTTTTCATTACAAACGTGACAAGCGGTATGCTATAACAGTTGAGGATCAACAAAATTTTGCACAAACGGACTTTTTGAATCGTCGACAAAGGGTAATTCTGGCCGAGTATGAAACTCAAGACCCACAGTCATTATCAGAGTATTTTTGTTGATATCGACGTCACTCGCGCACTTTCATAGGAAATCCTGCGCATAAAGTGGATAGAGGATACCAACACATGTCAGGCAGGCATGAGGCACTGGTACGTAAATTACATTCCATTAGATGTTTGATGTCTTTATATGTGTCTTAGACCACTATCAAATCTTGTAATTTTTTTTTAGGCTTTAGGACATCAAGAATCGTACAGGTTGGCTCAGCAGACTATCCAAGATCCAACCAAGTCTAATGAAGTGAAGGAAATAGCAGAGATGTTTAGCCACATTAATATAGAGTCCATGGCTGCTGCCTCTCTGGGGAAGATGTTGAGTTTCGCTCCCAATTATACACCACCGGCAGAGTATGTTTAGCCGCCTACTATACAAGTGCCTCGTCATCAATGTCCTAACGTACCAAGACCTGCGGCGCGTGGTAGAGGACGCCAATCAGGTAACAAACGGGGTCGAGGTCCCGTGGATCACCAGTTGGTTGATGAGGAAGAGGTTCGTTTTGATCAAGATATGCCCAGCTCAACGATGCCTGTAGCTGATGATGCATATTACCCAATAATAGATTTTATGTCCAGTTCATCGACGTCTGCTCCCGAGGTTCAATCACCAGCGGTAATCAGAAGTGAGGGGCCTTTTCAGGCATTCGCATCGTCTGAGCCTATTAGCCTCGCAGTTATGGCCCAACAGTTTGGTGTTCAGATAAGCAGCTCTTATGGGATGACTGAGGGGCCTTTACCTGCATTCACTAGACAGAGCTCTTCAATTGGGAGGAGACTGAGTTTTACCGACGTGAGTATTCTAACCACTCAAATAGCTTGTATCTTGTTTAATTTCATTAATGTAATGGCTACCTTATGTATCTATATTATTTATTTTGCATAGTCTCCCATGAAATTTGATGTTGGATCCTCACACATTCCTGTGCCGGATGTACAGTCTTTAGAGCCACAAGTTAGCTTTTAATTCAAAGTTTTTGGAGACTTGTGGTTGTTATGTGGTGTTTTGTCTTGGTTGCTTTGGTTGTTTGTGTTGGTATATGGTATTGGAGGAAGTCCTTGTTACAGGGGAGATGCTGCCCGATTTTATGTAGACAATCAAAGTAATTGCTAAGAAAATTTATCATACAAAAATAACTTCTATTTTTTATGGAATTTACAGGATGCGGGTGTGATACAAGAGGAGGTTCACCAACGTAGATCAAAACGAGAGCGCCGGCAAACTCGGTGTGGCACGGGGAGGGGGGGGGGGGGGAGAAAGGGACACTACAAAAATTAATTTTTTATTAATTATTAAATTTATCTCAAATCTCAATAGTTATGTAATCTTTCAAGAATAAATAAAGGTTAGATTTGAATGCTTGACAATTTTTTACAACAAAAACAATTGCATTGTTGATGTTACGACTACATGGCAGATTTAACGACTGCATGGATTCTCAGCTAAAACGTGCATAAAAAAAGTTTCATGCATCAGTTACTGCAAAACTGCCAACGTTTTACAACAAAACATTTTGGAACAAAAAACTTTGGCAGCCAACGTTTTTGCAACAAAACATTTTGTTGTAAAACGTTGGCTGCCAACGTTTTTGCTCCAAAATGTTTTGTTGCAAAACGTTGGCAGGCCAACATTTTGCAACAATTCATTTTGTTGATTGGTAATTGATTCTTGAAATAATTGATTCTTGAAAATTTTTTTACGCCAGAGAATCGTTGCAGTCATCAAATCACGCATGCAGCTGTAAAAGAAAAACCGATAAATATATTTTTTCAACATCAGCATTATGACATTCAAAGGTCCGTCAATCACTTGTTTTATATGTAACAAAACAAAGGCTTTATGTCCCAAGTGTACAAATCGTGAGAAAAGAAAAGCATGCCACATGTTATATTGTTGATTGGCATGGTAAAAGTCCAAGGAACTACTGTTGGATGCAACGAATTAAGTCAAAAGAACTATAGCAATTGTCCTATTTGATTGGCACTTTACTGTTTGAGTCCAACTATTTTTCTGACAATTCTATCTGAACTTCTCTAAATATTTTCTACTCAAGAAGTTGTAAAATTTTTGGTGTTAAAGCGCAGAATGCATGCAGTCGTCGAATCTGCCATGCAATCGTCAAATCAAGCGTGCATTCGTAAAATCAAACAGTAAATATATTTTTTCAACATCAACATTATGACATTCAAAGGTCCGTGAATCATTTGTTTTATATACCAGTTAAGATTTGTATTCTGCATATCTCCCTAAATTCTCTTCTTCTCTCTTGTAGACTTCATTTTTGACGAATTCTCAACTTATCTCTTGCATTCTCCATTAAGTTTTACTTTTGTATTCTGTTGAACATAATATGGCGGAAAATTGTGTAAGAGTTAATTTATATTGGGGTGGTGAAGTTGTGTACGAAGAAGGTTCAGTGAGATATAACCGTCGTCCGGGAGCCGTACAAAGGTTTCCAATTTCCCTCAAATACGATCGTCTACAACGTGTTTTCACAAGCAAAATGGCAATATCTGATCCTAACCTTTCAGTGGTTATCACCGGACGATATCCAACATCAATTACGGCTAGGGGATTTCCCATTTACGAGGAAACTCTTATTTCGGACGATGACTCCTTATCGTTATTTCTTCGAAGTCCTGATATATTTAGCAATCTTATCAGTATAGCGACACTTGACATGTATGCAACTGTTGAACGCTCTACTAATGTTGAAGCACCCACTGACGATGAGTTTGATATTCGGGGTACTACGTATCTTCCCGCTATGAATATTGGGCTTCAAAGAAGTACACTTCAACAAGAAACAATGGTAGGAGTTGGTAGCCAGTCACATAACTTTGTTGGACTATGCAGAGCTGTGATATTCCTGGACCGAGTAGTGCTCCAGATACAAGTGAATTAGGTGGCGGGAGTATAGTTCGATATCGCCCTACACAAGTGGAGTCATTTACAGAAAGGTAAATATAGCGATGTTTTTTTTCGCTTAAACTAGGAGACTTTTAACTAATTGTTTCTGAGATTTGAACCCCTTGAATTTTCCTATTTTTGTAGGTGTAACGATTTTGAAGAAAACCCCGTATTAACTCAGCTCACACAAATTGTGAGAAATAATGATGTAGCTAATGATCACTCCAATGAGTCAAATAGCGATATCCCATTAGATCACACAGAAACAGACGATGATCACTCATCTGATGATGATGGTTATTCTTATGAAGACATTACTACTCGAAGTGATGGTAACGTTAGCTACCATTCTAATGCGATTCCATATTTGGATAACACAGAAGAAGGCCCGGATAATTTTGCCTTCATGAGAGATGACGGTCCAGTTCGATCTGCACTTTGGGATTGTAAAGAACCTGAATTTATCAGATCAGGTTAGTATGGTGGCAATGAATATTCTTTTTATTTGTTGGCCCATTTTTAAGGGGTTGATAATTTTCCTTGTATTATGCAATTAGGTATGTTATTTCAGAACAAGCAGGAAATGAAAGGCGCAGTGATACAATATTGTCTCATAGAAAAGAAAGAGTTCATTTGTGATCAGTCCAAAGATAAATTTTGGAGGGTTATTTGCAAGCGTCATATGTTGGGATGTGAGTGGATGATCCGTTTTAGAGAAATTTCAAGTGGTATGTGGAAGGCAGGCAAAGCGGTTCTCCACCACAGTTGTCTCACGGATGATTACAGAAAGGATCATTCCAATTTGAGCAGTCACCTAATTGCTACTACGTTGATACCATATATTATGGTCGATCCATACATCAGCATTAAGTCAGTTCAGCAAAAAATAAAAGGATTGCATACGTTTACTCCTAGTTATAGAAAGCTATAGAAATGGTATTTGGTGATTTTGAAACCTCTTTCAAGACATTGCCCCGATACATGGCTGCCTTAAAATATTTCAATTCGAGGACCGTTGTTGAGTGGGAGCACCAATCAACTACAATGCAAGGTGAGCACATCTTCAAGTTTCTGTTCTGGGCTTATAAACCAAGCATCGATGGATTCAAAAGTTGCAGGCCTGTCATCTCAATAGACGGTACTCATCTGTACGGTAAGTATGAGATGAAACTGCTAATTGCTGTTGGAATTGATGCGAACAATAACACTTTTCCACTTGCATATGCTATTGTTGCACGTGAGAGATTTGAGTCCTGGACATGGTTCCTTGTGTTGTTGTGGAGACATATTGTTCGTGAGAGACAAGGAATTGGACTTATTTCTGACCGTCATTAGGGCATCTTGCAATGTGTCCAAACATATGATTGGTTACAACCACTATCCACACACCATAGGTTTTGCGTTCGGCATTTGAAAAGCAACTTCAATAAAAAGTTCCTCAGCAGTGACCTTGAGAAGCTAATGTGGTTGGCGGCTACAGAGCAGCAGAAGAAGAAATATAAAATGAGGATGGAAAAAATCAAAAGAATGTCACCTCCAGTGCATCTGTGGTTAAAAGCTCTTCTGGAGGAGAAATGGACATTGCATAAGGACAACGGTCATAGGTGGGGGGCTATGACAACGAATGTCTGCGAGTCTTACAACGGTTTATTGAAGAAATCTCGTGGATTGCCCGTTACTGTCATGGTCCGTTATACGTTTAAAAATCTTGTTGATCGGTTTGTTGAGAGAAGCACCCTTGCTGATTTGCTGATTGCGGATAAAACGTTTTGGCCGCGCGCTGTTGAAAAGAAGTTTGACGAATACTGGGAGAGGTCCCGTAAAGCATACTGACATGCAGTAATACAATGCAACTGAAGGGGTCTTTGAGATTCTGACATTTGCACACGAAGGTAAGGGCGGAAATATCCATAAAGTCTCTGCCGAAGAGAAAAAGTGTTCGTGTTGGAAGTGGAGAAACTACCATATGCCATGTTCACATGCAATTAAATTTTGTTAGCAAGTACTACAGTTGCAAGTTTTACAAGAAAACGTACAGTGGAAAATTTTAATCGTTGGGTGATGAGGCATATTGGCCACCTTCGCCCTTCAGTTTAATTGCAAACATTGAATACGAGCGAACTTCAGGAGCGCGGACTACAACTAGAAGGAGGAATGAATGGAGATAACTCCAGCTCGCATGGCTAGAAAGTGTAGTACGTGCAAGCAAACAAGTCATAACAAAAATCGCTGCCCCAACAGAAATCAGTAGTTGTTGTAGCTTGTTGGTTTTTTTGTTTTTTCTTAAGTTGTACGATTGTTGTTTCCTTATGTAATCTTCCAAGAATATATAACATGTCTTGTGCCGTTTAATAGTTAGTATGTAATTTAACATTTACTACTCAGTTAATGTGTGACGTTTATTTAACTTATGTTTTATTTTTTTATTTCTGTTCGCATATATAACACATATTTAATTATTGCATGTGTTAAAATATTTATTTGAGTTAATCACTGAAATTAACTATATGCTTTAAAAATTAAAAAAATCAATAATTTTTTTTATTAAAAACACAGCCGAACATGATTTAAATAGAGGCAACGTCTTACAAAGTATTTGTAAAACGCCGGGGAAAAAAAATTGAAACGTATAATGTGGACGGATCCACGTTATACAAATAATTTTGTATAACGTGGATCAGTCCACGTTATACGTTTCAATTTTTTTTTTAATTTTCCGGTGATCGGCTCTGACAGTGGAAATTTATTTTTGGGGTATAACGTGGATCAGTCCATGTTATACCAGTTTTGGTATGTAAATTTTTGACTATCCCCTTTTGGTTTATACCGTGTATTTTTATACCCTTTAGGCTCCGGACTCGGTATACTAGGTATGAAACCATGACTGAGCTTTGCCAGTTTATATTACGTACCTTTTAAAACAGAGCCCAATGATCTTTTTTGTGTTGGGAATCCACATTTTGGAAGAGGAACACCCGTTCGTATGAACCGTTGGGTTAAAGAGCCAAAGATTTTCTAGGCTTATTCCAAGTTAGTAAATTAGAGGGAGAATATAGAGATAATACCCGGAGAGAGAGGGAAGAGAGGTTTTTTATTTGGTTGGGCTCTGTAAGCATTGTTTGGAATCGGTGAGAGAGACGGATGAATGTCGAAACGTTTCTTTTTGGTGTCCTTAGGGCTTTTTTTTCCTTGGCAAAGATGCAAAAAACTGTAAAAAAAAGATAAATATGATTTCCGCTTTTTTAAAGCGTCACGTAGGTGGGCTTATGTCCCCGCTTTACATGAATATATAGATTTGTTCTGTAGTTAAATCAGTCGGTCTCCTTAATATATTGAGGGTGAATTACGAATGACTACTTTAGCTCTATTTATAGAGGTTCCCACCTAAAATTCTAAGCCTTACATCAAGTTTTGCTTTGAGAGAATGGCCCCACCCGATGTGATTTTAGACATTTTGACGAGCCGCCTTACTAGGAAAACACCTTAAGCAAAAGAAAAGCTAGAACTTATTTCTTTAATTTAGTTATTAAAATGATCCCTCGATTCCAATCTCATCATATTGGAACACCCCTGTCACACCCCGACGAGGAGTATGACCGGCTCCGACTCGTAAGCCGAAGTCACATGACTTAACTATTACTTGGAAATCACATACCATGACTCAAGAAAGTCTGCTCGCGAAAAAAGGGACCAAAATTAAGGTATTCGATAAATCAACACATATATATACACATGCGGACCGACAAGGTCGCTACAACATCAAGTACATTTCAAAGCCGACAAGGCAATCAAAACATATCAAGAAACCAAAACAAGGCCGACAAGGCCATACATAATATTTACATATCCCACAATGTCCATGAGCCTCTAGGAGTATACCTATGAACATATATTACACCAAAATAAAAATACCAAAAGATAGCAAGCCCGGAGTAGAGGTACTTGCTAGCACCGCTGAAGCTGGGAAGTCCTACTGTGGTTGCTCTTCAACAAATCTATCAGGGCCTGCAGCACGAAATGCAGCATCCCGCGCAAAGGGACGTCAGTACGGATAAAATTACTGAATATGTAAGGCAGGAGGGCAACAACTCAATTAAGATAAAATGGGACATTAGTATAGGCAAAAGAAAAACCGAACATCTGAAAGTAGCACAAAATGCAATGCATGATAAAATCATTTGTATGCTTATATATATATATTTGTATATAATAAATAGTATCCATGCCCGTCCGTAAGGCTCGGTGTCATATATGTAAAATCATGCCCGGCCCTTAAGGCTCGGTGTTATCATCATTAGCCCGCGTCTGGGGCAATATCATAACATGCCCACTGCAGTGTGTGCGCATCTACGCGCCATGCCCGGCCGACTATAGCGCGGCACGGTGTAGTAAAATAGTGCAATACATATATATATAGGTATATACCATTATTGGGCTGGACTAAAAAAAAAAGCGCAAATGCCTGAAGCTCTCTGCACAGAACTCTGTTTTCCTTCCGTAGCACTGTTCTGAGGCTGGTTTTGAATGAGAAATCAAGGGTCTGATTCTTGGCCTTTCGGGGTGACATAAGGTCGTTAACCCCCGAATATTTTATGGAATTCATCTCGAGTCCGAAGGGATAATCGATGACGATGAGCGAAATAATGTCTTCAAACCAATCAAACAACAAGACCTTAAGATTGAAATTACAAGCATAGGAATGAAGTGACATTTGTTATGGAACGCTCGTGTTTATGTACCAATTGGATTCGTGCCAAAGAAAGAGGGAAACGAACACCTTACATACCTTATCCGTCGAGCCACCCCTTAAAGAATTCCTTATATCGTCGCTTGCCCTTCACCCGAGCCTATATATCGAGAACGATATCATTAATCACACCTTCATCATAAATCCATCAACTTATAAGTATTAATTGTGGAAAATTAATTTTGCATATTTCCATCAACTCATGAGCACCAATTTATGGAAGTCCAATTTGGGTTACAAAAATTTGGGCAGCATTTCCCCTATATCGTCGACTTCTTCCAAATACCCAATACAACTCCCAAACAATACCAACAACATCAACAACACATTCTTAACATTCTACAAGACAAATATATGTATTTTCACTCAAAATCTTCTTCAAACCTCAATCCATAAGCCAACAACATCAATACAACAAACTACAACTCTTATTCTTGTAACTATTCCTTAATCAAAGTTAATAAGAAAAAGATTCAATGATTCATACCTTATTTTTCACCAAGGTGGGAAGATCTTCAATACCCACTTGTTTCCAATCTATCTTCAACACAAAACGATATGACACTCGCGACTATACGCTGTCCGGACTTCGATTAGTACTTTATAGCTTAGAATTTTGCTCAAATCTTCACTTCTATGTAATATTTAAGAGCCTTTTTGGAGCTGAAATTTCTGGAATATTTTAGAGTGTTTTTGGATGAATAAATGAGGGTTTGACCCTTTTTATAAGGGCTGGTCGCAGCACTGTAGCTACAGTACTGTTTCTGTTTGTGGGCTCAGTTTGTAATGTCTATAATTCTCTACTCCGATATCCGATCGACAAGCGGTTTGTTGCATTATAAACTAGACTCGACGTAATTCATCTTAGAATTTTGAAACACCTTAAAACTCCTAATATTCATGGAGATATACCCCTCCAAATTGACTAAAAATCCTGTTTCAAATTTTTTCGACACATTTAATATTCCTTGATTTGCTTGGTCCCTGAGTCTTCCCTAGATTATTATATGAACTCAAACCCGCGTAACCATGAGATGAATGCGCCACGTCTAGACTTAACCAACTAATGCCCAATAGATTCCACGTACGCGACTACGAGGTGTAACAACCCCCCCCCCCCCTTCCCCCCACCCTCTCCCTCGAAATCGAAAAAAGGAAAATTGTCTCCACGATCGTGCCTGCTTGCTACTCCTGGCATAGTCCCCGTAGTGTTTCTTCTAGTTTTCGAATTTTTTGGCAGCTTGCAGATTTCATTCAGGCTTAAATACTGGTTGAGCTCAGGGAGCGAAGATGCCTCAAGAAATCATTAACTTTATTTGAGTCTTTTGATGATAATTTTATCATCTTTTATAACAATCAAGGTTGCTAAGTCTATCGGTCCACATAACTATCTATGTGGCAGAAGAAGATTCGACAGCTACCCCGACCCCATTCGGTTAAAAACCACATCAACGGATCTTCTGTCTTGTAATATAAATATCGGGTGCAGGTAAATTCATACGGAGGAGGAATGAGTGTCAGTTTATTTATTTTTTTCTTATTATTATTATTATTATTATTATTTTTTTTTTTATTTTTTTTTTGTGGTTCAAATTTTTGTGTTTGCATTAAAAGCCCCACGCCATTGTTTTATTGGCTGATTTGCCTAGTGAGACCTGCGTATACACACATTTCATTTCTTTAACTATTTCTTTATCTCATGTTCAATAGCTAAATTTTAAATTATCATTCAACAGATTTGAGCTTTACATAAGATGTGTGAGCAAGGCATGCACAACAACTCTCTGTGCTCCTGTACTCCAAGCTGTTCTAAACAGATCACGCATGCAGTCCTCCTCATTCATCATACTTGCATCAACGTCCATTCTCTTTAGCAACTCCATTGATGACTTACTGATAGGAAACGGCCACAGTTAATTACGCCAACGAGCACCTCAACTTCTTGCAACCCTTGTTAGACTCATGATCAACAAATTCCCGCACTTAACAATCATATGATGGAGGACAAGTCACGATAATTCCCATCAAACTCCTCACCCCATTCAGTCATCGAGGAGATGAGCTAGCATGACAGAATAGAACATATCATATTACATGTATTCACAGGGGTCAAGACTCAAGATTGAGATTAAGTAGTTTGTGATGAGTTTGATCTTCTTGGAATAGTTCAGGTTCATGGGGGTGTATAATAATATGAGTCAACAGTATAAATGTGAAATTGAATGGCTAAAGTGGGTAAATTATTATCACAGGTTCATGGGCTGATTTGCCTAGTGAGACCTGCGTATACACACGTTTCATTTCTTTAGCTATTTCTTTATCTCATGTTCAATAACTAAAGTTTAAATTTATCATCTGGTGTTCAATAGATTTGACCTTGTTATAAGGTGTATAAATATTTACCCACTTTGAGAAATTGCAAAATATGGATTTTTTTTAGTGTGTGAAGACAAGGAATAACTTTGGCTACGTACTGAAAAGACATTACATCTACCCATTGGTTTGGGTATATAATTGTTTAGAATAAATAATTAATTCGGGATAAACTTCACCCTGTAATCCTTTCACAACAATGAAACTTTGAGCGATAAATAAAAAATAAAATAAATTTTGACACTTATGACGAGGGATGCACCCGAATAAAGCAAGCACAAAATAATATCAATATTGGTTAGAGATGGACTAAGAAAATAATCTCTCCTAATTTATGTAGTGTTTGATTGGCCGGATAAGAAAATAATAATTCATACGTAATCTTATGTAGCGTTTATTTGGCGATCTTAATAAACACATGCATTAAGGTATTTGAGATTTAATGTGTTATTTTATGCGAGATAATATTTGAAACAAGAACACATATATTAGTAATAGGTACTTTATTTATACTACAATTACATTATTATTTTTATCTCACACTTTATGTGTGATCATAACAATCGTGAACTTAAACATTAAAGTGATATATTTCTAGATTAAACATGAAGATAAAAATTTATCCACTTTATCTAATTTAAATCAAACACACATTCTATATTATATATCATATATACACAATTTTTAATTTAATAAATCAAACATTTAGCTACAAATAATAAAAAATATGTCCACCGAATAATCCTGTTTTTGTTAATCCTAATATTATAGTCCATCATTATTAATTTCGGAACAACTTGTTTACTAGTTTCTTTTCTCCAACGTCCTAAGAAGTTTCTAGACATGGGAAAGAAAACCAAAATTTTCCTTTTCCGTCTATGGATCTAATTCCTTTTCATAAACCAATATAGACAAGGGAAAGTGGAAAACGAGAAAAGAAAAAAATCAATCACTATAAATACACTACTTCACCTGTTTACACATATTCTGTCTTTAGGTGTTTTTTTTCTAGAGTTTTTAATTTCTTCCTCTCGATTTCCCTTAAAGTCACAGTCAATCAATGGCATCATCATCAGCAGCAACGGAGCAGAAAAAAATGTTGATATTGAAATCCTCCGACGGCGAAGAATTTGAATTGGAAGAATCCGTCGCCGTTCAATGTGGAACCATCAAAAACATGGTGGAGGAAGATTTCAGCCATATCCCGCTTCCAAACGTTGATGCCAAAACCCTAAGCAAAATTATGGAATACATGAAGAAGCACGCCGAGACTGATTCGAACGAAGAAGAAATCAAAGATTTTGACAAGAAATTCGTGCAAGGTACCATCAACGACTTGTTTGAACTTGTACTGGCAGCAAATTACCTTCACAATAGTGGTTTGATGGATCTGTTGTGCCGGTCGATTGCCGATAGAATTAAGGACAAGTCGGTAAAAGCTGTTCGGGAGATATTCAATGTCACTAGTGATTACACACCAAAGGAAGAAGCAGAGGTTCGTAAGGAACATCTATGGGCGCATGAAGAAGGAGAATTTGACGAATCTCTTGATTAGATTAATTTGTGTTTATGTTTCTAGGTTTCAATAATTAGGGTTTTTAATTAGTTTCTCGAAACTTCTATGCTTATTATGGTTTTTAATTGCTTAATATTATATAGATTGACTCCTGGATTCAAGTTTTATGAAGTAGTACATTTACAGAATATAGAGCAGTTATGGATTCTTGGAAACTTAAAACTGGTACTGTTTAATTGATGCATGAGTTGGGTTTTATGTTGTGTTTTTTTTTTCCCCAATTGAAATTGGATAATCTTTTAAATTTGCTTGTTTTTATGGAATATAACTATTGACCGAAGGTCAAACGCACAAATGGTTAATGAATATGAATTGAATAATCTTTTTTATTTTTGTTTGTTTCTTTTGAAATATAATTTGACGAATAGTAAGAGAATTAAGACAATCAAAGTGTGAACTAGCATCAATTAACGAATATGAGCGGAAAGTGACACACACAAAAAGGTTAGATGATATATTTTTTCATCTATCTTTCAACCTGAACACAATAGCTTTAAGAAAAATAGGGCAATAGTTAGAATTGATATACATGAAATATATTCGTGCCATCTTATATCAAGGGATATATAAACAAGGATAGTTTGTTTCCCTATAACTAAATTAATTTTCAAATTCATTTAATGTGGAATTTGCCTTTTTTCTTTGCTTTTCAGAACAAGCGAAAATCATTGATGAAACTACACAATGGTACTAGCATATAAGGCTTATTGGAACACAAGAAAAATTGGAAAAGATGTGATCTTTGTAGTTTATAGCGGATTAGACTGACGATGACAGCTCTAATATTATGATCCAAAAAGTAAATACACGAAGAAGGAGATGTGATGCTTTTCTCCTATCTTCTCGAGAAAACCTTTTGGAGAAAATGGGAATCTCATTATTTTACAACATAATACATAAAACGTACGGGATCGTCTCAACAAGATTGGAGCAAAACTTCAGAGTGAGACCCTATTTATTTATTTTTAGAAAAAAGGAAAGATCGTCACATATTTTATTTAAAATCTATTTTCTAATTTTTTTAGATGCGAAATTATTAATTACTATTTTATAATCATCAAGAACAATGCAAAGTGGTTAACAATTTTTTGAAATCAATTTATTCTATATCTTTTTCAACTAACAATATATCTAATCAATCATGTGACTAAAACAATTTCTTCTCTTTTTTTATAAAATTGTGCACTCCTCTCCTCTATCTCAACTTATGTTACACAATCTGAATTTTGGGAGTAAAACTTCTTTATATTTATCGTGAATTTGGACATAACAAAGTTTTTTGAAAAATAATTCACATAGCTAGAAACTACATAAAAATACTATAAGTCTCAATAAATTTTGGGCGATTAACTTATATATACATAATGAAAAAAAGTATTTACAAAATATAACAGAACTTTTCAGTTTACAAAACATAAAAGTATATTTCTTACAAAATATATAATTTTAGCTCTATTTAAAATATTTTTAAATTACTTTAATTTTTTTTATAGCTAAAAAAAATCACTCAAAATTTAGTATATGAAAAATATATGAAATGTGTATATCTCGCTCCAAGCTTAAAAAGTTTGCTCAAAATTGTGTATGAAAATGTATCAAATATGTATATCTGGTTCAAGGCTTAAAAAAATTGCTCAAAATTGTGTATGAAAACGGTATGAAATATGTATATCTCGCTCGAGGCTTAGAATTTCGCTCATATCTTTCGTGTATAGAGTTCAAGTTGTGTTTCCATAAAATTAAGACAACTACAACAAAAATGTTAAAACTTTCATACAATATTTAAGGCTTAAAAAACTGGCCCAAAATTTTGTGTATATCTCGCTCAAGGCTTAAAGAGTTCGCTCAAAATTTTGTGTATGAAACTGTATTAAACATTTTGCTCACATATACACATTTCATACAGTTTTCATATACAAAAGTTTGAATGCATTTTTTAGATTTTGAGCGAAAAATAATAATAATATATAAATTAAAAAAGTATAGAAAATGAGAATCCGTTATATTCTGTAAATTTGTTGTTATGTAACCAAGGAAAACTGTCTTTATGTTTTGTAATAAAAAGTCTAAAGTAGGTATCTTATGTCATTTTCCCATAATGTTTTAAGCAAATTAGCCGTAAAATTTTAATATAAAATGGGGCCACAAAAATTTGGGGGCGGAAAGTCATTGTTCTTAGTGGCTTTAGCCTTGAGACCATGGGCGGAACCACCTTAGGTGAAGGGTAGTCTGGTGCACACCCTTCGTCAGAAAATTATGCGGTGTACATAGGTTAAATATTAGCTATTATGAGTATATATTTAATGTTGCACATCCTTAATACAAGTGAGAAAAAAGATTGCACACCCTTTACTAAATTCCTGGTTCGGCCACTGCTTGAGCCAGCCCTGAAAAAGTATAGTACACTCCATGTGATATTTGCAAAAGAATGAGTCTCTTTCATTTTTAATAAGAGATCTTGGCTTCGAGTTGGGAAATCGAAGGAAGTCGAGTAAAAAGAGCTTCCTTTTTAATAGACCCTAATTATGCAATGAGAATTCATATTAATCAAGCGAGTAAATGATAAAAAGAAAATAGTCTCTGATTTTTGTCACGTGGGAGTCGGACTTTCTTCCCACCATTTAGTCCAGTCCAGAATCATGCATGTTGTACTTCACAGATTAAATTACAACTAAAGTGACTTCTTTTTTTAACTTTAAAAATCAACTATTCAAGTTTTGATAAACTTGTTTACTAAGTTTCTTTTCTCCAACGTCCTGATAAGTTTCTAGACATGGGAAAGAAAACCAAAATTTTCCTTTTCCGTCTATGGATCTAATTCATATTCATAAACCAATATAGACAAGGGAAAGTGGAAACGGGAAAAGAAAAAAATCAATCACTATAAATACACTACTTCGCCTGTTTACACATATTCTGTCTTTAGGTGTTTTTTTCTAGGTTTTTAATTTCTTCCTCTTGATTCCCCTTAAAGTCACAGTCAATCAATGGCATCATCATCAACAACAACGGAGCAGGGAAAAAAATGTTGATATTGAAATCCTCCGACGGCGAGGAATCCATCGCCGTTCAATGCGGGACCATCAAAAACATGGTGGAGGAAGATTTCAGCCATATCCCGCTTCCAAACGTTGATGCCAAAACCCTAAGCAAAAGTAGCGAATACATGAAGAAGCATGCCGAGAAGACTGATTCGAATGGAGAAGAAATCAAAGATTTCAACAACAAAATTCGTGCAAGGTACCTTCAATGACTTGTATGAACTTGAGCATAACACGGCACTCGGTGTCTTGCTGCATGTGACCGAGAGAACCACATGGCTTGCAGAATCAACATGGGGCATGAGCTGATGTGGAATATAATATAAAACAATGATCTAAGTAAGCATGAAATCTCATAATAGTAATGAAAATACTAGTTTAAAACATGATGCGGAAGTAGTCTGAATAAACATGATAAATACTGAGCCAACAATGGCTATACGACTCTGAGCATCTAACGTAACATAACTGACTAGTCTATGAAACCTCTGACAGGAGTCTGACTACTTAACTGTTTACTGGGACAAGGCCCCCGGCATACCTTAACTGCATAATTAACATGAAGTAAATAAAAATAACACCGGGGGCTCACCAATAGCTGATACGAGCGAGTCCTAACGAGCTGATCTGTCGTCCTGTAAATCTGCATCGTGAAATACAGGACCCTAGGCAAATAAAAGGGGACGTCAGTATATTCGAATTGTACTGGTATGTAAAGCAACTGAATGAAATAAAGCATGACACATGAAATAATAGAACTGAAACTGTATCTGTAAGCTGAACATGAACATGAGTATCATCTGACATGTATATATATATATATATATATATATATATAACATGAGTAAAACATTTTGAGTGGGAGAGCCTTAGTATAACCGATATGTAACTACCACGTGAGCACGTGGCGTTTGATCTCTGCCCTATCAGCTAAGCCATCATGTACCTTGCCGGGTACAAGACATAAACATGAACATGAGTGGATCCAATAACCCGTAATGGGTAAACACGAAGTTATCGTCCTAACTAGGTGGAACGATCCTTATCCTACGCTTGCATACGTAGTTTCAGGTTGTCTGAGCCTTCTCGGTAATTTGTGCAACTCCCAAAATATGAACATGGATATAATTGGCTTAGCAGCCCATGAATTATATAAACATGATTGTAAACATAATTCACGATTGTATTACAACATGAAGATAGACATATAGTATAACTTGTGTGAAAGCATGTAGAAGTTCATGTAAATAAACATAAAAGTTCATATCTTGCATTTAAGAACCAGGGAATGCAAAGTATGAGTTTTTATGGACTACAGACAGATTCTCAATAACCAAAGTGGACTATTAAGAACACAATAACGAAGTAATGATACAACAGGGTATATCATAGTACATGCACTTAGAGTTATCATGAACATGGCTGGAAACCCTAGTTTTAGTGGAATTTCATATAATTATGCAAGAACGTGGTGTGGGGATCCGGAAGAACAATGATGTTCCCACACGTAGATAGAAACTCTGCATACCTGTTAATACTCCAAAACTTGTAGAAAGGGCCTGAACTTGAAGAAGAATTCCAAAAGCTTTAAATCTTGAATCCTTTAGATGGGTTTTCTTGAAACTCTAGTTTAGCAATAATGAATTCTTATTTAGGAATCATGGATACATGTTAGAATTCATTAAAAGGGCTTGGAATGAACTTACCTTGATGTAATAGGATGAGGAGAAGAGAAACCTTCGTTCTAGGGCTTGGAGAGAATGAAAAACATGGAAAAAGAATTGAAAATGCGTTCATATACTGTTCAGTCGTCGGGCCGATATACAGTACCTTTTAGGGTCATTATAGGGCTTGGAGAGAATGAAAATATGGAAAAAGAATTGAAAACGCGTTCATATACTGTTCAGTCATCGGGTCGATATACAGTACCTTTTACGGTCCGTGAAAGGTGATCGTAAATCGGTTACAAAAACTTAGTAATTCTCCTCCATATTTACGGTACAAAAGTACGGTCCGTAAAAATTATACAGACCGTAAAACCCTATCATAAATCAATTACAGTGAGCTAGGTTTTTCAGCATCCATCTACGGTCCGTTTTACGAGCCGTAAACCATTTACGGTCCGTAAAACTGGGATCGCTAAACTGAAACGAATTTTAATCCTAACCCTCCCCGTCTTGGTTTCTTAAGTCTTGAATCATGAACGTAGCTTAGTCTAAAGATACGAGGTATTACACACGACACCTCCCCTCACCCCGTCCCCCAACACCATCACCCCTTAAAAAAAAATTCAAAAGAAAGTTTTGAAAAGTTTTTTTTTTTAAAAAAAATTGGTTTTCTACAAACCCCCCCACACCCCTTACCCCTTTCCAAATTTTCTACCTCATATTTAATTTTACCTTTATAAAAAATTATAAAAATGAAAAGTTTGCGTGGTTAAATTTGGTGTGAGGTGGGTGGTGGGTTGTAGTTGGGGGTAGGGGGTGGATGGTGGTGGGGTGGATAAGAAAAAAATTTCCATTATTCATAAAGTTAAGTAAAATATATGAAATACAAAGTTTGGGAAGGGGTGGATGGGTGGGAGGGTTGGATAGAGTGGAGGGCTGTGGGTGGTGGTGTGGAATAGGGGTGGGTGTAGATGAAGTGGTTAGAGGCTGGTGATTGGTTAGGGGTGAGATTTGGATGGGGGTGGTGCAGGGTGGGGTGGAGTGGGTGTGGGGGTTGGTGTGGTATGGGATGGTGGGGGTTGTTGACACCTAATTTTGGCTCGACGTGCTTAAAATTAACGTTTTGGGGGGCCCTGATTCGTTAAAGAGCACAAAATACATTTTTTTACACATTTTTACATTTTTTTCAACAATTTATTGATGATTATCCTTATTTTAGGAATTTTCTCAATTTATTGTCATTTTTTCAAGAATCATTATTTTGCACATGTACAGCGTAATATTATCATTTTTGTGCAATTAATAATTGTTTCTTAATTTTATAGCAATACATTTTCATATCATAGACATTAAGGTTTATATTTTATACTTGCGTTATTATTTATACATGTATTAATTAATTATATGTTAGTACAGTCTGACAGTGCAGAGAAAATCGGAGTAATTAATTTTTTTCAACGCAAAGTAAAATCCGATCAAGTCAAGGTTTCATCATTTTTTTTTTTAAAAAAAGGGGATTAAGGTAAGCATTGAGGAGACAAAAGGGTGCAATCTTCTATTCTTTGGACAAAACAGGGGCCATTTTGCATTATAAGAAAAGGAGGGGTATTCATCTTCTACATAATACACACTTAATTTTCAGATTTTTAACTCTCTTCCAACAAAAGAAACCCTAAACATTTTCCCTCCTCTCATATTTTTTTTTTCCACAGCTGCCGCTGCCCACCACCACAAAACCATCCCTTCACGCCGGAGCTCGGAGCTCCGGCGAACACGAACCACGACACTCCCTTCTTCCCCCTCCCGCTGCTCCGGCGAGGAGCTCCATCTCCGGTGAACCGGAGCAGCCAACAACAGCTCCCACTCCGCTCCACCACACGCCCGCAGTCCTCTCTCTCTTTCCGCCCCACAACTTCCTCTTCACCTCGTCACTAACTCAGCGCCACCACCGGCGAACTGAGTAGGATCCGGCCAGTCACCACCTCAGTGACACCTTCAAAAACAAAACACCACTGTACAACCCTTCTTCTATTCCAATGCCCTCATCTTCCTCTCGTTGCTTTATTTCTCATCGGAAAACATGAAAATCAGGCTATGCGCTGCCATTCTCCGGCATCCCTATGCTAATTTTGATATTGTCGGAGCTCCGCCTACGGCATATCTTCCTCGCTAAATACTATGTTGCTTCTATTACTTTGCTGCAGTTTTGTTATAAGTTACAGTACATTTTATCTAATATTTTTTACTTTTGCTAACATTTGTTATTGTGGGGTGGGTTCTTGTGACCATTAGTTACTAACGCAACACTTACTATTGTTGCCCTGTTTTGCTACTCTACGGACTACTTTGACATAATATTTTACTAAATAATTGTTCATTTTGTGCACGGAAAATACGTTTGGTGGCGATAAAATACTTTTATCCCTTTTTATCGCATTTATTTAAATTCATTTGGGAAAATACTACACCCAATTGGCCGATGAAGAAATTTTCGTCGATTTCCAAGGCCTTCCATGTACAAAGACGGGTTTTTATTTTAAGTTTATTCATTATTTTTTTAATTCATCCGATAATTATTTATTCTCTTACTAACATTTTTATTAAGTCTCATGCAGGTATCTGGAGTTACTTTTTGAAGATGACACTCAAAAGAAGTTCAAATAGCTTTTTAAATTCTTTGTTTATATTTTCTTTTACATTCTTAAATTATGCAAGCATAAAATATAGTGAAACTTTACTTTTTAGGGTGTAGGTTGGTTGTATTTATTTATGATCTACTTAGGTGATTTAAATTTTATGTGTTTTAGACAAATTAATTTTAGGCAGTTATTATTTTTGTAGCTAAAATTCTTATAGTTATCATGTTTCGCTAGAGTTTTAATTCAATAGCTTAGCACACTTAAGTGAATAAATAGGGTGATTTGCCTCAATATTTAGGCTATAGAATATACTCTCATAATCAATTGATCAGGCGTACATACTTAGCTAGTTAAATTAGTTAACTCACCTTGAGTGCAAAATAACTTCATGTCCATTCCTTATACCCTTTTCACATACCCAAGCTTCTAAGTTGCACATAACTTTTTTTAAAATAATTATTATATCACATATGTATAAAATACGTATTGCACGATTATTTATGTGAATAGTCATATTAGTTATTCTTCAGTCTAAATTCTACTAATTTTTGTAAATAATAATCAAGCCTTTTTACACATCCCTCGTATAGTTAAATTGGTCAAGCCGGGAACCACATTTGTGGATTCTGAAGGATGCCTAACACCTTCCCTTCGGAATAATTTGAACCCTTACCTAGAATCTCACTTATTTTCGTAGACCATGTTAAGCTGCATATATTAATAATTTATAGGTACCCTAGTATACCTTAAATGCTAGGTGGCGACTCTGTACATAATTAATTATTTCAGATCTCCATAAGTTGTGCTTTGTTTAGCCTTTGGTAAAAATAGGGTGCAACAACATGGCGACTCTGCTGGGGACACTTAGGTTCTAACCATATGGACTCAATTTGTTATTCGAGGTATGTTATCTTTATTTGAATTTTACTTGCCTGTATTTATTCGTCATGTATATACTTTCCCTTGTTCGCTTATTTGTTTACGTACATATCTGCGTTTAATTTCATACACTGTATTATTGCTTTTTTTTACTAGCAAGTTTTATTTACCATACTCATTTTTTACTTTATTGTAAATTATGCATATTGCTTTTACTGTTTCTCTTTAATTGCTATCTTTTGTGGTTTTATATTAATATTCATACGTGTTATCGGTTTATATAAATTGGCATTCCGTTCATATTTCCTCCACTTCTGGAAAACTCACACTATCACACGTACACGCGAGGTGTGTTTTGCGCACCCGTGAATTTTTTTTTCGTAAAATTCAAATTTTAGGAGAGTTGGCGTATGCGCGGGTTGCCCGAGTAACGGGGACCGCGTAGCCTTCTCACTCGAGTAGTCCGCTCGGGAGCCTTGTGTCATAGGAAAACCAACTCTTAGAATTCCTAGGTTACTGTACATTCCATTTTGCAGTTGTTTTTAGCTAGGTTGAATTTTATCCTTTATTTCGAACATTCTTTTCATTTTTCACATACTCTTTATTTGTTACATGTTTGTTTTTAAATAAATATTGTGTTATTTGCTTTGCACTGCCTTAGCACTTTATCTAATTATTTTTAGTTAGACTCGTGTTGAACCCTGCATTTTGTAAAAAAAAAAAAAAAAAAAAAAAAAAAAAAAATCAATCATGCATTTTATACCCTATCTGCAAGAACTACGCACACCTGATTCTCTTCTTTGATGAGATACGTAGGCAGCCCTTTTGGGTTCGGTATTCATTATTCAAAAATTCAAAAACAAAATCCTTTATTTTAAAAAATCACAAAAATATTTTATTTCTTTCTATCATATTTGCAAGAACTACGCACACCTGATTCTCTTCTTTGATGAGATACGTAGGCAGCCCTTTTGGGTTCGGTATTCATTATTCAAAAATTCAAAAACAAAATCCTTTATTTTAAAAAATCACAAAAATATTTTATTTCTTTCTATCATATTTGCAAGAACTACGCACACCTGATTCTCTTCTTTGATGAGATACGTAGGCAGCCCTTTTGGGTTCGGTATTCATTATTCAAAAAATCACAAAAACAATCATAATTCAAAAAATCACAAAAAAAAAAAACTTTATTTTTGAAAAATCACAAAAATATTTTTTTTATTTCTTTCTTTCTATCTTATCTGAACGAACTACGCGCACCTGATTCTCATCAAAGATGAGATACGTAGGCAACCCTTTTCGGGTTCGGTACCCCTATTCAAAAAATACAAAAATATTTTTTAGATTCATATCTTTGACTTGGTTGGTACCAACACAGTTAGGAATGTGCATAGGAAAGAAACAAGTAACAATCAATATGATGGGGAGGACTGACTTCGTGGTAAACTATAGATTTTTTTGGTACCTCTCATTCACACTTTAAGTGACACTTGAAAAATTCTCTTGCATGCTTGTAAGACAAGAACAAAACCAATCTCATTGTTTCATGTGCATTGTGTGGTGAGCTTTAGACAACGTTCAATTGCATTGCATTGTAATCTAGAACTTGGCCTGAATGTCTGTTGAGGCGAAATTATGAGTAACACTCAGCATAGAAAAGGATCGTAGGCCTTCTTTGACCCGTTTGAGCCTTTCTAGCCTACCAAATGACGTTATCCCTAGCATTCCCCCTTTGAGCCTAAAGCCTTTTCTTTGACAACCACATCATAAGCCTATACCATTTCTGAGTGCTTACATGCACTATCTCTCTCTTGGCCCAACCTCCCTGAGCGCACTAAAAACGTGCAACCGCGGATAGAGATTTGAGCTGAAGCTTAAAAAAAAAAAGGGATTCGACCGTCCCAGAAAAACAAAGGCTAAGAACGACCTCCAAAGCAAGAAGGAGCCCACACAAAAAAAAACACAAAAAAAAAAAAACCTCAGTCATTCGGGATCTTGGACATACAACCCGTTATTCCTTTTTATTTTTCACACTCAGGCATACAACTCGGAATTAGTATCAAGACCTCGGGCATACAACCCAGGTCAATTCTCTTAATCCCCACAGAGTCTCGGGCATGCAACCCTAAACTCAAAAAAAAAAAAAGGCTTTAACTTGCAAAAGAGGTCGCACAAGTACAAAAGAAAGGGACAATAAAACAAAGTAGATCAGCGTCAGAGCACACAAATACTAAGCACAGACATAGTGCAACGCTTAGGGAAGGATTAGTCACTCCTTACCCAAATAATATCCTACCCTTTTCCCAAGCCTACATTACAACACCATAACAAGCCCTACGTGATTCTATGCTAATGTTTCTCTCATTAGTGGATACTTACATGATGGCCAAGCTTATGGTATTACAATTGCAAGCATTGAACATCTTTCTGAGCTTGAGTGTACTTCTCTAGATGTCTCAAAGTTCAAAAATACTGAATATGTGTGAAAAAGGGACTTTCTTTCTGGTGAGGGCACTTGAAACATGAGGATAAGTATAGTTCATAATCCTTGTTTGAAGCAAAATGAACCAATCTTGTCGATCTTTAGGTATGTCTGAGGTACCACTTGAAGCTATAGGAATTACCAATAAGTCGATCTTGGTTTGTTGGACGATAAATAATGGTGAATTCTTATGCACAATACTAATTGTTGGTACCAACTGAAGTCGGGGCATGTTATATCAATCATTGTTATTATTAAAAAAAAAAACACAATTTTGCTGGATTTTGCTTTCGGGATTTTGTTATTTTTTTTCTTAATTTTGTTTTTTATCGTTGCACAGTAAATATAGTTCAATGTTGTTGTGTTGTTACTAACTCTACGAGGTATCGACATCTGGTCTTACCATGAAAGATCCTCGTATTTCTCCGCTGAAGCATGAAATTGGGAGAACATTTTTTAGTAGCTTAAAAAAAAAACAAAAAAAAAAAAAACAAGTGCACATCACTTTCCGCTGGAAGTATGCGAATTTTTGTTTGTTTAAACTGGGACAGAATTTTTGAGGGGGCCCTAAAAAATTCCACCAATGGCACATTTTGAGAGAAAAGGCACGGGCTCATCCGACCCCACAGTAGGACACTGCATTGGCTCGTCCAGCCCCACAATAGGACATCGAGGGCGTCATAGTCTAAAGACATCATTCTTATCGCCTAAAGACACCATTTCATGGCCCAAGGACCTTACCTTCTGCATTTCGTTCGCGCCGAAGCAAAGGCGTTATCTTCCACACCTGCATTGCTTTATTTATTTTTCAAATGCCCCTGCGTATGCTCGCGGCCGCATTGCACTGCATCTGCATAAGGCTGCGCACCGCCTTTCATGTGTTACATGGGCCATGCACCGCCCTTTGTAATTTCTGCATAAGGCTGAGCACCGCCTTTCATATGATGCATGGGCTGCGCACCGCCCTTTGCATCGCTTTCATATGTTACATGGGCCATGCACCGCCCTTTGTAATTTCTGCATAAGGCTGTGCACCGCCTTTCATATGATGCATGGGCTGCGCACCGCCCTTTGCATCGCTTTCATATATTACATGGGCCATGCACCGCCCTTTGTAATTTCTGCATAAGGCTGAGCACCGCCTTTCATATGATGCATGGGCTGCGCACCGCCCTTTGCATCGCTTTCATATGTTGCATGGGCCATGCACCGCCCTTTGTAATTTCTGCATAAGGCTGAGCACCGCCTTTCATATGATGCATGGGCTGCGCATCGCCCTTTGCATCGCTTTCATATGTTACATGGGCCATGCACCGCCCTTTGTAATTTCTGCATAAGGCTGTGCACCGCCTTTCATATGATGCATGGGCTGCGCACCGCCCTTTGCATCGCTTTCATATATTACATGGGCCATGCACCGCCCTTTGTAATTTCTGCATAAGGCTGAGCACCGCCTTTCATACGATGCACGGGCTGCGCACCGCCCTTCGCATCGCTTTCATATGTTACATGGGTCATGCACTGCCCTTTGTAATTTCTGCATAAGGCTGAGCACCGCCTTTCATACGATGCACGGGCTGCGCACCGCCCTTCGCATCGCTTTCATATGTTACATGGGCCATGCACCGCCCTTTGTAATTTCTGCATAAGGCTGAGCACCGCCTTTCATATGTTGCACGGGCCGCGCACCGCCCTTTGAAAATTTCTGCATAAGACATCGCACCGCATCTGCCTTGTTTTATTATTGTTTTCTTAATGCCCCTGCGTATGCTCGCAGCCGCATTGCACCGCACCTGCATTTCTTTATTGTTTTCAAATGCCCCTGCGTATGCTCGCAGCCGCATTGCACTGAACCTGCATGCTTCGCCGAAGCAAAGGCGTTACATAGCACGACCGTTCTTCATCCTACACTTGCTAGGACCATTCTAACAACACTGGGGCAAAATTTTGATTGGACGATCAAAATTTTCCACAGCATCCATTAGTTATCACCTTTCGAACTACATTAACCTAATTCTCGTGATTGACGAGATATGTAGGAAGTTCTATGCAGAGTTCGGTCACATCGGGACGAGAATCATTCTTTCCCCAGCAAGTATGCAATCTTGCACCGTCCCAGTATCTCGTAGCTCGATACTGGGGGCAATTTTGGAAGCGACGACGAGGGTATGCGAACATTTTTTTTCGGCCCTGAACAATCCTTTCCGTTTTATCATTTATCTATTCATTGCAACCCTACCTACAGACTGAGAGTATTGTCAAAGCTCTACCAACGTCTGGCCTCTTTCTCCGTACATATTCTTTTAACAATTCTTTGTCGAGCCAAAATAGGCTACATGTCAACGTCTTCGTCCGAAAACTCTTTCATCGTCTCCGGTCGAAGAGGGACAAGTTGTTGACACCTAATTTTGGCTCGACGTGCTTAAAATTAACGTTTTGGGGGGCCCTGATTCGTTAAAGAGCACAAAATACATTTTTTTACACATTTTTACATTTTTTTCAACAATTTATTGATGATTATCCTTATTTTAGGAATTTTCTCAATTTATTGTCATTTTTTCAAGAATCATTATTTTGCACATGTACAGCGTAATATTATCATTTTTGTGCAATTAATAATTGTTTCTTAATTTTATAGCAATACATTTTCATATCATAGACATTAAGGTTTATATTTTATACTTGCGTTATTATTTATACATGTATTAATTAATTATATGTTAGTACAGTCTGACAGTGCAGAGAAAATCGGAGTAATTAATTTTTTTCAACGCAAAGTAAAATCTGATCAAGTCAAGGTTTCATCATTTTTTTTTTAAAAAAAAGGGGATTAAGGTAAGCATTGAGGAGACAAAAGGGTGCAATCTTCTATTCTTTGGACAAAACAGGGGCCATTTTGCATTATAAGAAAAGGAGGGGTATTCATCTTCTACATAATACACACTTAATTTTCAGATTTTTAACTCTCTTCCAACAAAAGAAACCCTAAACATTTTCCCTCCTCTCATATTTTTTTTTTCCACAGCTGCCGCTGCCCACCACCACAAAACCATCCCTTCACGCCGGAGCTCGGAGCTCCGGCGAACACGAACCACGACACTCCCTTCTTCCCCCTCCCGCTGCTCCGGCGAGGAGCTCCATCTCCGGTGAACCGGAGCAGCCAACAACAGCTCCCACTCCGCTCCACCACACGCCCGCAGTCCTCTCTCTCTTTCCGCCACACAACTTCCTCTTCACCTCGTCACTAACTCAGCGCCACCACCGGCGAACTGAGTAGGATCCGGCCAGTCACCACCTCAGTGACACCTTCAAAAACAAAACACCACTGTACAGCCCTTCTTCTATTCCAATGCCCTCATCTTCCTCTCGTTGCTTTATTTCTCGTCGGAAAACATGAAAATCAGGCTATGCGCTGCCATTCTCCGGCATCCCTATGCTAATTTTGATATTGTCGGAGCTCCGCCTACGGCATATCTTGCTCGCTAAATACTATGTTGCTTCTATTACTTTGCTGCAGTTTTGTTATAAGTTACAGTACATTTTATCTAATATTTTTTACTTTTGCTAACATTTGTTATTGTGGGGTGGGTTCTTGTGACCATTAGTTACTAACGCAACACTTACTATTGTTGCCCTGTTTTGCTACTCTACGGACTACTTTGACATAATATTTTACTAAATAATTGTTCATTTTGTGCACGGAAAATACGTTTGGTGGCGATAAAATACTTTTATCCCTTTTTATCGCATTTATTTAAATTCATTTGGGAAAATACTACACCCAATTGGCCGATGAAGAAATTTTCGTCGATTTCCAAGGCCTTCCATGTACAAAGACGGGTTTTTATTTTAAGTTTATTCATTATTTTTTTAATTCATCCGATAATTATTTATTCTCTTACTAACATTTTTATTAAGTCTCATGCAGGTATCTGGAGTTACTTTTTGAAGATGACACTCAAAAGAAGTTCAAATAGCTTTTTAAATTCTTTGTTTATATTTTCTTTTACATTCTTAAATTATGCAAGCATAAAATATAGTGAAACTTTACTTTTTAGGGTGTAGGTTGGTTGTATTTATTTATGATCTACTTAGGTGATTTAAATTTTATGTGTTTTAGACAAATTAATTTTAGGCAGTTATTATTTTTGTAGCTAAAATTCTTATAGTTATCATGTTTCGCTAGAGTTTTAATTCAATAGCTTAGCACACTTAAGTGAATAAATAGGGTGATTTGCCTCAATATTTAGGCTTTAGAATATACTCTCATAATCAATTGATCAGGCGTACATACTTAGCTAGTTAAATTAGTTAACTCACCTTGAGTGCAAAATAACTTCATGTCCATTCCTTATACCCTTTTCACATACCCAAGCTTCTAAGTTGCACATAACTTTTTTTAAAATAATTATTATATCACATATGTATAAAATACGTATTGCACGATTATTTATGTGAATAGTCATATTAGTTATTCTTCAGTCTAAATTCTACTAATTTTTGTAAATAATAATCAAGCCTTTTTACACATCCCTCGTATAGTTAAATTGGTCAAGCCGGGAACCACATTTGTGGATTCTGAAGGATGCCTAACACCTTCCCTTCGGAATAATTTGAACCCTTACCTAGAATCTCACTTATTTTCGTAGACCATGTTAAGCTGCATATATTAATAATTTATAGGTACCCTAGTATACCTTAAATGCTAGGTGGCGACTCTGTACATAATTAATTATTTCAGATCTCCATAAGTTGTGCTTTGTTTAGCCTTTGGTAAAAATAGGGTGCAACAGGGGTTAGGGTGATATTTTTCGAAAAATGTTTTCTACTAACCAACCGAACATGAGAAAATAAATAAGAAACTCATTTATTTTTCACTACTCAACCGAGCATGAGAAAATAATTAGTAATTCATTTATTTTTCAAGAACACATTTTCCTCCATACCGAACACACCCTAAATTACAACTAAAGTGACTTCTTTTTGTTACTTTAAAATTAACAATTCACGTTTTGATAAAGTAATAAAAATGCTCATATAATATTCGAAAGTACTTTAACTGTAGAGGTTTCTGTCAAAGAATGAAAAAGGCATGATACCTAAATAGACACTCAAATTTAGCCTCAGATGGTAACTAAACACTCTAACTTTGAGAATGCACATCTAGACATTTTAATTCGTAGTTGAGGTATCTCTACGTGCACTTCCAAGATTGGAGTACTTACTTGCCAGCTGAAACCAAGTTTGAATACATGTTTATACATTATACAAACAAAAATCAGCAATAGATCAAATTTTAGTGCTTCTTATTTGGATTATTAGAGCAAAAATTTAAGAAACCACTCCATTATCATCAAGTCAAAGTTTTCGTTTGAGATTTTGTAAGGTAAACATTAAACTGCTGCATAAAGGGATGCACATCAAATTCTTCTGAATTGTCCAATGAATGAAAATTAGAATTAATAAATAATTAATTTGAAGAAACCTTCACGTACAAGTAATCCGTTTATTAGCACTATACATATATCCAATTCTAAGTACAATTGTATTTAAAATAGTCCAATGAAATTCTAAGAAAGCACCAAAATAAAACAAATGCAGGAAAATTTTGTTTAGTTGAAAAGAATCATTAAATTCCAGGTCTTCTAACTTTTGAAAAAGAAAATAAAAATCCAGTCCTAACACACAAGTTTCTTCTCTCTTTACTTCAGTAGCCTTTTCTTTGTTCTTTCTTTTCTCACTAGCAAAAAATTAGACTTAACACCAAGAGTTGTTATTACATGAATAGGATCCCTCTATACTTGATTAGAGGTCTCGGGTTCGAGCCTTGTGTATGAAAAAAAATCCTGGTTAGGAGCATTTACCTTTAAATGCGCCTTAGGCAACGCAAATCCGCATTGGTCAAGGGTACAATACTGAACATGAGGTGGGAAATCAAAATAAATAAATTGGACTTAGTAGAACATTGTTGATAGCAACATTTAGATCAATCATACTGTTAATATTTAATTAAGCCAGTAAATAACTTAGAGAAAAACAGGTTGAAATAATGGTACTGAGACTACAACAGTAGTACAGGAAGGAATAGTTTCAATTTGCATGTTACTAAGGACAAGTCAAGTAAGAATCAAATAGGACCATCTATCAAAAGCCCAGATTTAATTTTGTGGCAATGTACAATAAAAAGAAAAAGCTGATTACTTTCATCTGCTTATAACTCAATACAAGCAACACATATCACTCATCTGCAAAAGTTCTCAGAAAAACTTTCCTTTCTCTCAACACAAGAAACATGGCATTTAACAACATCAGTCAATCTTTTGCTGGAGAAAATGAACATGGCTGTGGCGATGGTGCAAAATTTTTACGCGAACCTGGTATACCCCCTTTCATAACGAAGACATATGCTATGGTGGAGGATCCGAATACAAACTCTATGATCAGTTGGAGTCCATCTGGTACTAGTTTCGTTATTTGTGATCATATTAGATTTAGCTTCGAGCTTCTACCCAAATATTTCAAGCATACTAATATGTCAAGCTTCATTTATCAACTCAACAACTACGTAAGTTACTCCGTTTCTTGATTGTCATGTGCATTTTTCAATGCAATAGTGAATGAATCTTATTAATTCCAATTGTATATGTATTTATTACTATATGATTCAACAGGGGTTCAAGAAGATTGGACTTCAAAAATGGGAGTTTGAAAATTATTGGTTCCAAGCAGGGAAAAAACACTTGTTGACTAACATAAAGAGACGAGACAGAAATCTCAAAGTCCAAAAAGATTTTAATCAACAAACTTACTATTACGGGGTAGAGGAAGAGTTAAGGAGCCAGAGAGATCTCAACGATACGTTGAAGTCAGAAATCGAGAAGCTGAAGGAGAGACAAGACGATTTTGCTAATGGAATCGCGTCTTTGAAGGAATACTTGGAAAATTCAGAGTCAGAGTCCAGGAAACTTCTCTGTTTCCTGGCAAAAGCGGTTAAGCAAGTTGAAATCAAGTCTGGTACGAAGCGTGTTGTGGAGGTTAGAGATGTAATTGCCAAGAAACATAGAGCAGAGGATACTGCTGGAAGTAGTAGCAACAGCTCGGAGAAGAAAAACATGGATGATTTTTCAGTTGTTAAACTAGTACACGATATCGTGAAGAAGCCTAAGATTGATGGAGGAAGTGAATGATTTTTTTTTTTTTTTTTTTCAGGTTCTCCATGGAAAAGGTATTCTTTGTCCTTCTGTAATTGGGTTTCCACAGTATGATTATGTTTAGTTTATTGTGTTAATATAGTAGTAATATCTAACTTTTTGTGTTTGAAGTTATTTGTTTCTAGTGGCAGGGAGAGAAGTGAAGACATAAGAGTGCAGCCACAACAAATATTGCCTTTCTTGGAGAGTTCATTTATCTTTTTTTTTTTCTTCCCTTTGTTGATTAGTTTAGGATTTAGTTAATCTGCTATATATTTATGTACATAATATAAACTTTTATCATCAACTCTATATATATGTGTGTTTAGTAGTATGATTTTCCAAAGTCAATTATTTCTTCCTTTTATTTGTTAGAAATAACTTAGTACTTGGTATAGAAGCGTTCTTTTAACCTATACTGCTCGGACATTCAAAAAATGTTGTCACACTTGTGTCTTATTCTAAAAAAATGCACAACGTTCAATACGCACTGGGGTTGTGCATATTAACGGTTAAACCAATAATTTAAACCGGTAATGGGTTATTGGATTAATGGTTTGGGTTAATGGATCAATGATTTGGGTAACGGGTGGTGCCCTGTGGTTATTGGCTTATTGGATCGGATCACGGTTTGGCCATTTTGTTATCGGGTTACCCGATAACCCGATAATTAATTATTTAATTACAATTTTACCCCTTTCATATATAAAGTCACTTGGACAGTTGGACTAGGGTTACTTGACTTCCATTTCATAAACGACGCTTTCAGTTTTACCCTTTTCTCTCTAGTCTCAACTCTCAAGTGGCCTGATCTTTATATCAATTCATGTGTGAAGCTTTTAGTGAGAAAGTTGCTGCAATTTCATGAGGTGCATTTTTTATGGTCAAGCCAGTAGCTAATGCAAGTAATGTTGTTAGCCTTTTATGTTGTTGTTGTACAAAGTGTTGCAGTAATGAAAAGTATTAGTAAGGAATTTGATGAGTACAAAAAGTTCAAAGTAGTTGTTGTAGATAATGCCATCAAAGATGGTAAGAGTAAGAATTAGTAGAGGTACTTGACTAAACTGGAAGTTTAGTTTGGTTGGTTAATTGTCCGTAATTAAGTTTTGTGCTATTGTTCTTTTTTTTGTTTTTGTTATGTAGTTGTAGGTCAAGCCATTTTTTTTATGGGTTCTTTCTTCTTGAATTTTTTTTGTGTGAAATCTTAACGGTTAAACCGATAACCAAACCGATAACAATCAATAACTGATTAACCGATAACCCAATAATCAATACCTTAACGGTTCTTTAACAGTTTAACATGTCGACAAACCGATAACCGATAAATTTAACCAATAACTTTCAAACCCGAATTGAACCACCAGATATGCAACTCTAATGCGCACCCAACGACATTTTTGAAGAGTGAGCACTATCGCTTCTAATACATACGCAAACCAGAGATTGAAGAATCCTTTTTCTTTTCATTTAATTGCCATTTCTTGAGGAAATTAGATTTTTAAGGACTGCAAATTAGCAACTGGTTCGATTCATCTAATTTGTACTTGTATTTGTCAGAAACTGAAAGATTAATTTGTAAAAACACAAGGGTTACACATTAAATTTAGGATCAGAATCACTACAATCGAATTTTTTGCCCATATCATGAGATGTTATATTAAAAAGCAACAACATATATTCAATGTAATCCCACAAGAGAGAAAGAAGAAAATTTCCTTTGATAATTGAATCATCCAGAAATGGAAATTCCCATGATCTATAATTAAAAAAAACAGTAGATAACCTGAATTAGACGATCCGTCTTAAAGCCGTTGATGGTCACATTGAACACTTCGGCATTTGAGATCCCTACTCTGTCTATGGAGTCATTTGGTGAGAAACTTGATGACTCTGGGAAGAAACTAATGACCCATATGTGGACAAGATTGTGGCCTCCACTCCAGCACTTTCAAGCAACAATGTTGAAACGAAAAGTGACCAAAAAGGTGGTACAAGTGTGAAGAGTTTGGCGGACATGATGGAGGATGAGGGACAGGCCTCATCCCCTCCAATGCGCAGCAAGTTGAGTCCAGTAGTTCCGACATTTGTGCCAAGCCGTGCCATGGTTCTTTCATCTTTAGCCGCGGGGCAGCTTATGGCTCAAACAAGTGTACCTTTGAATGTAAGTATTCCAAATATCCAATTGACCCCTACTAATGTTCTTCATGCTTTAGTGTCACATGGTACGGAAAATTTGAAGGTTATGGATAATCCTACTAAAAGGAAGCCTATTGGAATAGTGGCCAAGAGGTATGAGCCTGGAGCTTTAGTGGAAGATCCATTGGAAACTTTTGGTGGTGATTTGGGATTTGACATATTCGATGAAGAAGATGAGAATGAAATACTGGATGAACGCTTTGCTAAGGTGGATAGGGATGGAGATCTTTCACCTAGGCAACAAAGGGAGGATTCAAGACAAAGAAACTCATGTAAGAAAACATAGCTGGGATGATAAGGTGTCTGATGATGTTGTTCTAAGGCAACTACCAATGAGAGTGGGAAAACAAAAGGAGACAAGGTTCAACTACATCAACAAGTTGCAATAGATACAAGAAGAATTAATGAAATATCAAGAAGTTTTGAAGCGGTTGGAGGAAGAAGACAAGGTGAAGAATCTAACTTCTATCGGGCTATATCACCTTGAAGATTTCACAATTTCAAAGAAACAAGTGTCTAACCTGTCACGACCCAACTAGGGGCCGCGATGGGTACCCGGGGCTCACCACCGAGCACCGCTCGTTCTATTTCCCATCATGCTCATTTAAAGCACTTTTATCAATATTATACTCAACTCATGAGAAAATCATCTTTCATTGAGGACATAAAATACTTTTATATACACAAGCCTTTAGGCTATCAAAATCGTGAGACCATTTAGCCCACACTGCGCATCTACGAGCCTCTACTGGAGTGCTAAACATAAGGACGGGACAAGACCCCGTCATGCCCAAAAATATATGTACATAGCTATATACACAAAAGAATAATCATAAGCACCTCCGGAACAAAGGAGTGCTTTCAATCAGCTGACAGCTCCTACGAATCTGGATCAAGCTCACCTCCCTATCTACCTGTGGGCATGAACACAGTGTCCAAAGAAAACGGACGTCAGTACGAACATTGTACTGAGTATGAGAGGCATAAACAATGAAATAGAACAATGACATAAAGGAAATATCAATATGGAACATCTATATCTGACTGTCAAGTATAAGATAATTAAGTCATGCTGTCTTACTCATACTCGTCATCCTATCATGTATGCATAATGTATAAGCTGCCCGCCCATATAGGTACGGTGTAGTAATATATAAGCTGCCCGTCCATATCGGATCGGTGTGATAATCATAATATTAGCCTGCGTATAGGCCTCCCGCGTCCGGGGATTAACTCATGCCGCCCACTAGTGGTGTCTGCCCATGCCATTTGGCCATGGTGTGTATAGCTGCCCGCCTTAGCGGTGACTGCCCGGCCAAATAGGCGCGGTGTAATATAATCATCATCATAATATGCTCGTCATGATGTGCTTATAATAGTACATGCATAATAGCTCAAGAACAACTATACTTTATCGGGGTGACGTAAGGTCGTGATTCCCCGATCTCATTATGGAACACTCGTCGATAGTCTTGTGTAGCTAATTATGGGCATAGGCTTTTAGCTTTCCGAAATATAGGAACACATGAAGAGGAAAGAAAATTATGCTATAGGATTCATGCCATAGAAAGAAAGGATTAGCCTCACATACCTTTTACGTTTAACTATTCTATCACTTGCTTGTTCTCCTTCAATCCCCACGTCTCTACCTTCAAAAGAATTCGCATTAGCGTTAGTTAATCGGCTATAAGAACGTGTTACTATTTCTAGGGAAAATTGGGTAGCATTTCCTTTGTTTCTACAACTTTTCCCATATTCTATATCAACTCTCAAACACTCACAACAACATTCACAATATTGCAATCAACAATCATCATTTATATACATTGACCACAATCCACCATTTCTCTTCAATTTCTCCACAATTATGATTATAGCTCACTATCACGTTTTCTCATATATAATACCTATCCCATGTTCTAAATGTCATTTATAAAGTTTCTACAATCACAATTCATCAATTATCATGACTCAATCCAAACCTTTTACTCAATAATGTTACTATTCACACTTTCATGACCCATTTCCTATATCTTTCTACACTCCAAGTGTTTCAAATTTTCCATACCTCAAATAACATGTAAATACCATAAAACTTACCTTAGATAGTGTAGGAATAAGCCTTGAGTGGTATTACTCTTTTTGCACCAAAACCCTAGTTCACTTCTTTTGAAATTTCTTGGCTTGGATGGACTTTGATGAATTTCATACACTTGATTCACTTGAATTCTTGATATTGATCGTTGATTTCCTTTGTTTTCTTGTGAATGAAGAGTGGGGATATTCTAGAGGTTTCTAGAGAGAAGTGGTGTGGAAATGAAATGAATAAATGAACTTGGGTCTCATTTTTAATGACTTAAAATCTGGTCTGTCGGGCAATTCTACGCCAATTTTGACGGACCGTCAAAATTCCTACGGACCGTCAAAATGGCCCGTAGAACTGCCCAGTCAAGTATGAGTCACCGTGACCATTTGACGCTGGCCTGTGTCAATTTGACGGAGCGTCAAAATTTTGACGGGCCGTCGAAATTCCTACGGACCGTCAAATGGTCCGTAGAAATTCCCTGCTCAGACAGTCTGTCGTAGAATGGCCATAGATTTTGATCCCAATATCGTGTGAGGTCCCAAAACCTATGGTTGGAAAGATCGTTCAATTATCTACAACTTTCATTCTTAGTGTTTTTCCAAATTCCAAATTTATAATGGCGTTTTGGCCCCCACAAGTCAGATCATCCGAAAATGTTTCATTAAATCGTCCTTTTGGATGACTTATGCCCATATTTGGCTTATGGGTCCTTCTTAGGACTTGATCAACTTTCCATGTACTACTCATATATCCCTTCATATGTCCTTTACAAAACTTCGACGTGTGGGCCCCACCTGACTTACAGCAACGAGGGCTTTTCGGCAAATGACATATGAACCAATTCAACCCATATGGTCTCCCAAATGTCATATGTATGTCATTATTACACTCTTATACTATAACCTTTCTCCTTAATCCTCGCATAACTTTGCTCTTCCTCCGGCTCATACTAAGCTGGCTACGACCTTGGTAGCGCGAAATTTTCCAAGGTGTAACATAACCCTAGGTTCTTGCTTATTTTAATTTTTCATCATTTAATTATTATTATTTGTAATAGTGTGTTATAAGATCTGTGATGATCATAGAATATTTAGTTCTTTCTTCTTATTATTTTTTACACGCATGTTAATCAGTAGAGGTTTTTTACACCTCAATAGGATTAGTAAGGTAAGGCCAAACCCCTCTTGCTTGTACTTTTTCCTTTGAGTTTTGTTTTCATTATATAAATAAAAACTAGTCCTAGGCACCTAGCCTAGTGGATTTGCTTGCAAAAAAAAAAAAAACGATACGGCCGGATTTAGGGGCCGCAAGGGGTTCATCGGAAATTTCTTTGCCAGTTTACTTTTTTAAATTATAAATCCCCTTAATAAAATTCTAGCTCTGGCACTATTCGACAATATATAAATATAATCCTCAATATCATAGGCTAGAATTGCTCCCTAAAAAGACCATAAAAATAAAAACATAAACACAAACTAATTAGAGCCAAAGAAACAAATAACTCAATTATTCAATAGTGCAAATACACTAAAACACCATGAAACTCCTAGCACACAAGTTTCTTCTCTCTTAATTTCAGTAGCCTTTTCCTTGTCTTTCTCTTTTCACTAGTAATAAATACTACTTACAACCAAGGGTTGTGGTGGGATGGACATGATCCCTCCACCCTTAACTAAATGTTTCGGTTTCAAGGCCTGGATATTAAAAAAAACCTGATAGGGAGAGCTTTTCCGTTAAATGGGTCTTACGCGATGTGAATTCGGATTAGTTGAGCACCTGGTACCAGACACCGGGTGAAAACCAAAATAAAATAAACTTTGGACTTAAAGATACAGGGAAGAAGAGTACAAGAAGGAATAGTTTCAATTTGCATGTTAATGTGGACAAGTCAAGTAGAATCAAATAGGACTATCTATCAAAGGCGCTGATTTTATTTTGTGTCAATACAATAAGAAGAAAAGCTAATTACTTTCATCTGCTTATAATCAACTCTATACAAAGAAGAACAAACATCACATTTTTGCAAAGTTTTTCAAAAAAAAAAAAAACCTTCTCCTTTCTCTCAACACAGAAACATGGCAATGAACAATGTCAATCAATTTTCTACTGGAGAAAACGGACATGGTGCTGGTGTAAAACTACTACGGGGACCTACTATTCCCGCTTTTGTAACGAAGACATACCATATGGTGGAGGATCCGAATACGAACCCTATCATATGCTGGAGTCCATCTGGTACTAGTTTCGTTATTTTGGATCATATCAAATTTAGCTCCGAGCTTCTACCCAAATATTTCAAGCATACCAATATGTCAAGCTTCATTTGTCAGCTCAATAACTATGTAAGTTACCGCGTTTTTTTTATCACTATGTACATTTTTCAATACAACAGTGAATGAATCCTATTAATTCCAACTGTATGTGTGTTAATGATATGATTGATCAGGGGTTCAAGAAGCTGATTGGACTTCAAAAATGGGAGTTTGAAAATTATTGGTTTCAAGCAGGGAAAAAATACTTGTTGACTAACGTAAAGGGAAGAGGCAAAAATCTGAAAGTCCAAAAAGATTTTAGCCAAAAAACTTACTATTACGGGGTAGAGGAAGAGTTGAGGAGCCAGAGAGATCTCAACGATACGTTGAAGTCAGAAATCGAGAAGATGAAGGAGAGACAAGAAGATATGGCTAATGAAATCACCACTTTGAAGGAATACTTGGAGAATTCACAGGCAGAGTCCAGGAAACTTCTCTGTTACGTTGCAAAAACAGTTAAACAAGTGAAGCGTGTTGTGGAACTTGTAATCACGAGGAAACGAGCAGAGGATACAACTGGAAGTAGCAAAAGCTCATGGGAGAAGATGGTGGATGATTTTTCAGCTATTAAACAAGCACGCGATACTTTGAAGAAGCCTAAGATTGAGGAAGGAAATGGATGATATCAAGTTTTACAAGAACTCCATGGAAAAGGTATTCCTGTCCTTCTGTAATTTTGTTTCCACACTATGATTATGTTTACTTTATTGTGTTAATATAATAGTAAAATGTCTTAAGTTTTTTGTGTTTGAAGTAATTTGTTTCTAGTGGCAGGACGAGAATTTATTAAGACTCCTTTTCCTTGAAAGACCCTTCACGTAGACTTAAAATGTGAATTATGACTTGTAAGGACGGGTTTCATGGTTACCGAGGCAATTAGATGAGTATCGGAGAAGAGAAAAAAAAAGAGAGGCTTTGAGGAAAGAAAAAAAAGTTGACCAAAGTCAATATTTTAGGTAAACAGACTCGGAGTCAAGGTCTAAAAGTTCCTATAGGTTTGTATGGTGTTCTGGGAGTTAGTTGGATAGCTTGGATGGGGGCTGAGAGGCTGAGGAGTGATTCGAACGCTTAAGTTAGAAACTAGTAATTTCAAAAAATAAGTATTGACCACATCAAAAAGTTGACTAGACAATCTCACATTCATCATTTGAAAGTTTCAATAGGTTTGGAAGATGATTTTGGACTCGTCCGCAAGTTTTGATTAGATCCGATGAGGCTTTTGATCGTGTTACAATCATATTTGATGTTTGAACGACATTTTAAGCATAGAAGGTACTGTACTAAGCACATGAGCTTTAAATTTTGTTTTGATTGATTATTAGATCTATATCGTGATTTCGGAATCATAACAACAAGAATAGTCGAATACTGACGCATATGAGAAAGTTAGGATCATTTTAACGCAAATAGTTGTTGCTGATTGTCTAGTGCCGAGATTGTTCTTCCGGATAGCGAAGAAGGAAAATGGGGGTAGACAGTTAATGCGAAAATTGTTCTAAGAGCAAAGAGTATTTTTGCGATTGTGAAGAAGAAAAATATCTTGATAATATTTTAAAGACAAATTTCGGGATTTTGGTATTTTCAATATTTTGGGAGCTATGGAACTAAGATCTGGGCAATTTTTGCGGAGTTCTTCTTGTTTCAACATGGGTGTAAGTGTCTAATCCTCAGTTTGGTACTTTCTATGATTCCTTCAATTATTTGCCGTTTTTATCCACGACTGAGTTGAAGAAATTAGGGATTTTGATTTTTTGCCTTAAACGTTAGAGAATGAAAAATTAATAATGTAGGACTCGATTCGCGGATAGAATTGGTTGACATTTGAGATTTAAGACTTATAGACTACGGGTAAAACAATATTGGATTAAAAATCTAGATTTGACCTCAAGGGCTCGGGGTTGACTTTTTCATTGAATTTTTGACTGATTAATTTTATGTCAATATGAGTATCAATGGACTCGTATACTTATGTAAAAGTCTTATTTGACTAGATTGAGAGCGTTCAGAGATGCTCAAGAAAGGCAAAGCTATTTCATTTCTGTTTTTGGGTACAGATTGAGGTAAGTTAAGACTTCTTTCTAAACTCCAATTGAGGGATGTTTACATAATTCATGTTAATGCGGGTTAAGGAAAAAGGAGGTACCGTATAGTTGAGATGACGAACACTTATGCGGGTACCAGGTGGCACGTACGGGTAACTTGCCGATTATTTAGTTGATATATGTGACTATCTGGCCTGGCCTGGTACCATATGTGAATTCTGAAACATTCTATGAGTCGGAAAAAGGATTATCCTGTTAATTGATCGCTTATTGATAGATCACTTCGGGTATCTTGAACTCATGTGATAATGAAGTTGCCTAGATGCGTTTTCTACAGTGTTATTATTGGAGACTGATAGATTCCGGATTCGGTTGCACGCCTGCACGATGTTATTATTAGGGATTGATAGGTCCCCAGATCGGGTGCACGCTTGTAGAATATATATTATGGTTGGATGGGGTTGCACGCTTTCAACAGATGTATGAACCTTGCGAGTGCCCCATGAATACTCTCGGACACCCTGTTGGATATGTATGTATACCGGATGCATTCATGGCCATCGCCTTAAATTGTATTCCATCTTTATCTAACTTGTTGATTTACATTGTTTGTCTCTGTTTTTGAAAAGCAGGGAAACTATACCTGATTGACTTGAGCTATTTCACCTTTATCTCCCTTGATTTTATAAATGTTTATAGTTAAATCCAAGCAAGTGTTTTCAAAGATCAAACCTAGCCACTACTTCAACGGTGTCAGTCAATGATATTTACTGGATGCGTATTGTTTTTGTACTCATACTACACTTGCTACATTCTTTGTGGATGCAGATTTAGATCCTTACATCAGTGGAGCACGCGGACCCACTGATTCAGTAGCTGTTCATGTTGGGTCTCACATAGTCGTGATATAAGCGCTTACCTCATCTTAGTCGTGATGTAAGCGCTTACCTCATGATAGTCGGGATGTAAGCGCTTACCTCATCATAGGAAATTCATTCCTATAAATAGGCAGCTTATGGTTCATTTGTAAAACATCAAGATCATTTGCTAAACACATCCCAAAGAGAAAAAAAAAAATCTAAGAGAAATACTCTTAGTGAAAGGTCTAAGTAAGAGAAGGTCTTTGAGAGAATTTTCTGTGATAAAATTCTTGAGTAGAATTGGGATTGGGGTTGTGAGGTTGAGTGTTGTAAACACTTGTAATATTTCTTCTTTAATAAGATTTGCAGCAGCAACGTGGATGTAGCTCTCACATTGAGGGTGAACCACTATAAATCTGTGTGTGCTATTTATTCTTCGCTTACATCACGGAGTAAGTAGGTTCTGTCTAAGGAGGTTGGTATTTAAGTGGTCCAGCTGTGACCCTCCAATCTTTCTTGGGAACCTGCTTACAAAGGTCGGATTTGGGATTCAAATCCTAACAACTGGTATCAGAGCAATAGGTTGTGTTGTGATTTAGAAACGATGAGAGGCGAAGATGGTACGACGCACGGCATCGGTAAATTCGATGGTACAGATTTTGCGTTCTGGAGAATGCAAATTGAAGATTATTTATATGGCAGAAAGCTTCATGAACTTCTGAGTCCGAAACCAGAGGAGATGAAGCAAGCAGATTGGGATCTCCTCGACAGACAAGTTCTGGGAGTCATTCGGCTAACGCTGTCGAAGAACGTTGCTCACAACGTGGCAAAGGAGAAGACCACCGCAGATATGATGAAGGTATTGTCTGACATGTATGAGAAACCTTCGGTAAATAATAAGGTATTTCTCATGAAGAAACTATTTCATCTAAAGATGATGGAAAATGCTCATGTTGCTGCACACATAAATGAATTCAATACCATTGTAAATCATTTGTCATCGGTAAAAATTAATTTCGATGATGAAGTACAAGATCTAATTTTGTTGGCATCCCTACCAAATAGCTGGGAGCCAATGAGAGCAGCGGTTAGTAATTCTGTCGGCAGTGACAAACTAAAGTTCAACGATGTTAGGGATCGTATCCTTGCTGAGGAGGTGCGCAAGACAGATTCTGGAGAGGCATCGACGAGTTCTGCTTTTAATGTTGAAAACAGAAGCAGAAATTATGACAGAAACTACAACCGAAATAGGGGCAGATCGAAGTCAAGAAATGGCAGGGGTCAATCCAGACCAGGACGAACATTTGAGTGTTGGAACTGTGGAAAACCAGGTCACTTCAAGAAGAACTGTAGGGCGCCAAAGAAGGAGGACAACAAGGGGGCTGGAATCAACGCTGCTACGGAAGACATTGGCGATGCGTTGTTGCTATCGGTTGACAGCCCGATAGACTCTTGGGTGCTTGACTCAGGAGCGTCCTTTCATACCACCCCACATCATGATATAATGACAAACTACGTGGCTGGGAATCTCGGGAAAGTTTATTTAGCCAATGGAGAGCCGCTAGACGTTGTTGGCACGGGAGACATTAATTTGAAGATGTCAAATGGATCCTCGTGGAAGATTACAAAAGTTAGACATGTTCCAAAGCTGATGCGAAACCTGATCTCAGTAGGTCAGCTTGATGATGAGGGATATGATCTCAACTTTGGTAATGGGTCTTGGAAGGTGGCGAAAGGTGCTATGGTAGTTGGCCGAGGAAAGAAGATTGGCACTCTCTACATGACGACTAGCTGTCGTGATACTGTTGTTGTGGTTGACAACACAAAGAAGACAGATTTATGGCATTGTCGGCTGGGGTATATCAGCCAGAAGGGGATGAAGCTGTTGGTGACAAATGGCTTAATTCCGGAGCTGAAGACGGTGGACCTTCATACGTGTGAGAGCTGCATTCTCGGAAAACAAAAGCGAGTAAGCTTCTCAAATGCAGGCAGGGAGTTGAAGGTCGAGAAGCTGGAATTGGTGCACACAGATGTGTGGGGACCTACCACTGTCCTCTCTCTTGGAGGATCACACTACTACGTGACCTTCATTGATGATTCAACCAGGAAGGTATGGGCTTATTTTATGAAAAATAAATCCGATGTGTTTAGTGTATTCAAAAGATGGAAAGCCATGGTCAAAAATGAAACAAACCTCAAGTTGAAGTGTTTGAGGTCCGACAACGGTGGAGAATACACCGATGGTGATTTCAAATGGTAATGTGCCGATAATGGAATCAAGATAATGAAGAATATTCCTGGAACGCCGCAACAAAATGGAATAGCCGAAAGAATGAACCGAACATTGAACGAGCGTTCTCGGAGTATGAGAATACACTCTGGACTGCCCAAGACATTCTGGGTAGATGCAGTCAATACCGTGGCCTTCCAAAATAAACCGAGGACCGTCAATTCCCTTGGATTTCAGAATTCCAGAAGAAGTCTGGAGTGGCAAGAAGGTAAATCTTTCATTTCTGAAAGTGTTCGGCTGCTCATCATATGTTTATAATGATGATACGGCTAGAAGCAAGCTTGATCCAAAATCAAAGAAGTGTTACTTTATTGGCTATGGTGACACCGAGCTTGGTTACCGATTTTGGGATGAACAAAATCGGAAGATCATCCGAAGCAGGAATGTTGTCTTCAACGAAGAGGTGCTGTACAAAGACAAGTTGCAAAAAAATTCAGAATGTCAGGACAAGGAATCGAAAATAGTTGATTTGAGGGACTTTCCGACACCTGAGCCGCAGCCAGGTACAGCCGAGGCAGAGGAACAAACAATCCGAGAAGGTGATGATGAAAGTGCTGATTCTGAAACAAATCAACAGACGCCAATCACAGAACTGCGTAGATCATCCAGAATCAGGAAGCCGATTCACAGGTACTCTCCATCCCTCAACTACATTCTACTCACTGATAGAGGGGAGCCGGAATGTTATGAAGAAGCAATGCAAGTCGATGAATCGACCAAGTGGGAGCAGGCAATGAAAGATAAGATGGATTCACTATCGGAAAATCATACATGGGAGTTAGCCGAGTTGCCAAAGGATAAGAAGGCATTGCAAAACAAATGGGTTTATCGGATAAAGGAAGAACCCAATGGAAGCAAGCGTTATAAAGCAAGGCTGGTTGCAAAGGGATTTCAACAGAAAGAAGGCATCGACTATACGGAGATCTTCTCTCCCGTAGTCAAGATGGTGACTATCAGAACTGTTCTTGGACTGGTAGCAAAGGAAAATCTACATCTGCAACAAATGGATGTGAAAACTGCATTTCTTCACGGTGATCTAGACGAGAAAATCTACATGCAACAGCTGGAGGGATTCAAAGTCAAAGGAAAGGAGAATCTGGTGTGCAAACTTCAAAAGATTCTGTACGGACTAAAACAGGCTCCAAGACAGTGGTATTTAAAGTTTGACAGCTTTACGAAGAAAGCTGATTTTTCAAGGTGCGAGGCAGATCACTGTTGTTACTTCAAGAAATTTGAAGAATCGTACATGATACTGCTACTCTATGTCGACGACATGCTAATCGTAGGAGCAAACCTACAGGAGATTGATCGGTTGAAAAAAGAGTTATCGGAAGAGTTTGTAATGAAGGATTTGGGAGCTGCAAAGCAAATCCTTGGGATGAGAATCAACCGAAGCAAGGAGGGCATCAAACTATCACAAGAAGAATATGTGAGGAGAGTTATCAAAAGGTTTAACATGCATGATGCCAAGCCAGTCAGCACTCCCCTGGCTGGACACTTTCGGTTGTCAAAGGATCAGTCGCCGACAACCGAGGATGAGAAGAAGCAGATGGACAAGATACCTTATGCATCTGCAATCGGTAGTGTTATGTATGCAATGATATGTACAAGGCCAGACATTGCACATGCAGTGGGAGTTGTCAGCCGATTTATGAGCAATCCGGGAAAGCAACACTGGGAGGCTGTGAAGTGGATATTCATATATTTGAAAGACAACTCGAGTTCAGCTCTGTATTTCCGAAAATCAAAAACAGGATTGCAAGGGTATGTTAATGCTGACAACGGTGGTGATATTGATAGCAGAAAGAGCACATCCGGGTATGTTTACACATTCAGAGGTACTACAATCTCTTGGGTTTCCAAGTTGCAAAAGATAGTAGCTCTCTCTAGTTGTGAGGCTGAGTACGTTGCTGTGACGGAGGCCACAAAGGAAATGATGTGGCTACAATCTTTTCTGCGGGAATTGGATCAGGACCACGAGGGAAGTGTGTTATATTGTGATAGCCAAAGTTCCATTCATTTGGCAAAGAACGCGGTCTACCATGCTCGAACGAAGCACATACAACTCCGGTACCATTTCATTAGATCAGCTTTGGAAGATGGAGCGCTAGTGCTTGAGAAGATCGCAGGGAGTCAGAATCCAGCAGACATGCTGACAAAGGCAGTGACGATAGACAAACTGAAGCTATGCTCAGCTTCAGTTGGCCTGCACGAAGTATGAAACTAGGAAAGAGTTGCTGCATCGATCAAAGTGTGAAGACAAATTAAAATTAGTCTTCAAGTGGGAGATTTGTTGGGTCTCACATAGTCGTGATGTAAGCGCTTACCTCATCTTAGTCGTGATGTAAACGCTTACCTCATCTTAGTCGTGATGTAAGCGCTTACCTCATCATAGGAAGCTCATTCCTATAAACGTTTTTCTAAGTTGTATTATTTGGACTCTTCAGAATTGTTGTCACATTCGTGTCGAATTCTCAAAAAGTGTATAGTTTCTTAAAGATCTAATACTCACCCAAACGGCATTTTTGGAGAGTTTGAGCAACATCACTTCTAATACATAAGCAAACCACATTTTGAAGAATCTTTTTTCATTTTTCATTGGTCATTTCTTGAGGAAATTAGATTATTTTAAGGACTTCAAAGAAGCAACAGGTTTTATTCATCTTTGATTTGCACTAGTATCTGGTAGAAAATTAAAGATTATTTTGTAAAAACACAACGGCAACACACTAAATTTAGGATCAGAAGAACTACAATCGAATTTTTAGCCCATATTATGAGATCCTCTATCCAAAAAAATGGGAAAAAAAAATGAGAGAGAGAGAGAAGAAAATATGCTTTTTGACATTTGAATCATTGAGAAATGCAAATTTCCATGGTCTATTTGGGAAAAAAGAACAAGGTATAAACTGAATTAGACGACATGGGCGGAACGGGCTATAAACTCGAATTAGGGGTAACAACATTGTATGTACAAGATCAAAATTATGTGTATGTATATCTAGTAGGTGTTAAATCTTCCGAACTTCTTTGTGTGTTTTACTTCTTTATATTTTGAATCCCAATGTCAAACGCTAAAAATCGCATATTAAAATACCATCGAAAGAAAAACTATAAACACAAACTAATTAGACCCAAAAAAAAACTCAAATACTCAACATGGGGGATAAACTAAAACACCATGAATAACATACTGAGTAAAAGTTCCCTCCCCCCCCCCCCCCCCCCCCCAAAAAAAAAAGGACTAAAGAACCAACATTATTATCGTACTATTTCAAAAGTGGGAAGACCCTAAGTTGAAAAGTTGAATTATCAAAATGTTCATCAAAAGTTGAAAAACTATTTTATCGTTCACTTGAAAATTATTCATATAATGTTATTGTACTAAAATGTAAATGCACCTTTATAAATCATAAAGAAAATAGTATAGTAAATTACGGATGAAAGTGATTAACTATATATTAATAGATATTCTATTAAATGATAAATTATTACAATTAAACTTGTAAACCTTTTCACCGCCCAACTAAGGGTTTTTGATTTGCTCCGTAATCTTGCCTTCTTCATTAGTTGAGAAAATCATCAAACTTTACCTCAACCGTCGCCATTAGAATTTTAGTTTCTTTCAATTTCACTTTATCTTATCATGTAGGTTCATAGTCAATCGTTCTGAGGTACCCTTCAATGTTTGTTAGAATAATTATTTTGTAAGATAATTAAATTTGTTTTTCTTTCTTAATGTTTTCAATCCATCTGCAACTTGATTTTATGCGATTGATGGATTATTACAGTAATCGATTTCTCTAGCAAATCCTATCGGGAAACTTCATTTTCCATGTTTTGGTTTTTTAATTCTTTTGTATTCTTATGATCATAGCATTATTTAAATTTTTGCCTTTGTAAAATCAAATGTAATATTTGAATGCATTTTTTGCAGAGTATAATATCTAGATGATTAGTTTCAGTTTCTCTTTAATTGCAATGTTTATTTTAAAAGATTGATAAGAAATAAGCAATTTTGTGCAATGAATCTATTTTGTGCTACCCGATATCGCCTTTTAGAAAAAGATAAACTGTTGTAAATTACGCTAAAAGAGTAACAATAGTAAATGATGAAAACAATAGAAATAGAGAGACAAGAGAGGAGAGATTTCTTATTCATCCAAATGTATTCAAGTGTATACAATATGAATCCCTATGCCTCTATTTATAGTGGTGTATAGAGGCATATAAAAGGGTAGATATAAATATGACATTCAACATATGAGAATGTGGGGAAGATCATGGGTGAAGTGAGAGACATTCCATTAAACCTTTTAGATCATAGAGGAAGTGGGAATTTATTTCTAGAGTGGTGGGCATCCATACTTAATATTTCATAATACTCCCCCTTGGATGTCCATGTCTTAATAGATGATGTGCCTCATTAAAACCTTACTAGAAAAACCCAGTGGGAAAAAATTCTAGTGAAGGAAAAAGAGTACACATATCTCGTAATACGCATTGCTAGCTGCCTCATTAAAAACCTTGCTAGGAAAACTAGGGACAAAACCTCAGCTGAGGGAAAAAGAGTACAGTGCGTATTATACTACCCCTGATTAAAGTATCACTTAATTCTTGGAGACAACACATCCAAATCTTGTATATCAGCTTCTCAAATGTCGAAGTTAGCAATGCTTTAGTGAACATGTCCGTCAACTTATCAATCGAGCGTATTTGTTGAAAACATATTTCACCTTTCTATTGAAGGTCATGTCTCGAAAAGAACTTTGAGGAATGTGTTGTATTTTGTCTCCTTTGTTATATCCTTCTTTCAATTGAGCTATGCAAGCTTCGTACAATATTGTTGAAATTTTCATTTCCAAATAAACATCATATTATTGAAAAATGTATTGAATTATTGATCTCAGCCAGACACGCATTCCTGAATTGCTTTGTATAAGTATCAACAATTGACTGTCATGTCGAACGTCATAGTGTGGCAGTATCCTCACATGCAAATCAATACTTGCTTGAAGACCAAACTTCATGTAATAATACAAATAATGGCCTGCATTTACATAACCAACAAAACCTTGATAATAGCTGTTAGGACAAACAAATCTATATTAATAATTTCTTTTGCAGTATGCAATACAATATATTCATCATTATCATGAGGTCAAAATGATGTTTATTTATATTTAGCGACATCACAACCATTGGGTACTCAATGGAATCGCTTTGACCTATATAAAGATTTGTTGAAGCTTTATTTTCATAAACCTCAAATGCTTCAAACCAATTTAAATCCCTACGGATTTTCTTTCATTGTCTATATAGCCATATTGACAACAATGAATTATACGCATTCAAATATTTTCATATGTTGTCAGACTGATAAGAAACCCCATTGCATCCACCACAGGAGAGTACATACGTCTCCATACAATAATGTCAGGACTTTTGCGAAAAATCTTTATGCCACAAGGCACAAGCCGTACTTTATTTTTACGGTTTTTATTTCTCATTTTACTTTTCGCACAAGAATCCATTTGTACCCCCACTGAAATTATACCTTGAGGTCATCGGACTGTAGGTCCAAAACATCATTTTTCCAAGTGAAACAAAATATACTTGAACTGCGTATTTTATTTGACCAATCATTATATATGTCCATATTCTTTGATAGATTTGAATTCAAGATCCTCATCACCATTATAATGTTAAGCGCTACATTATTTCAAAGATACCGTCGACGCTTATTTGATATCGGTTCCAATGTGACATAACTTATTGAGATCTCTTCATTTTTTATCAATTTCAGGTACCTGAACCTTTTCCAAGGTTTTATAAAGTATTATGTCGTGGTGCTCTTTTAAAGCACTTGCCTCATTATTATGACCATCTTGATCATTTGCTTCTCTCCTTCTTCAAGGAGTTTTACCTTTGGAACCGATTGGTCTATTGCCATAGACTCATCCTTTATTCTAATTGGAGCATTTGCAAGGAAAATATAATATTCACTTTTGGGTCATCAAATGCGTATGGCAATTTACTTGAATTATCTTTTAAACGAGGATCATACCAGAGATAATTCATTACATATACCTTATTTTCCAACCGCTTATCATCCCTCCCCCTAATGTTAGGTAATCTAACATTTACCTCTCAACCTTATTTGGGGACCCATCTATGTGCGTTGTGGTGGAGCAATTAAATCATATACCACACATTTAAATTTTTAAATGGGAATTATTTGGTCCTGACCCTGAACCAATTATTATAGGGGAACTTATTATAACTTGTTGGCTTGATGCGTACAAGTGCTGCTAATATTAAATAACATATCTCATCCCAAATTTCTTTTTGGGAGTTTTGTTCTCATAACCAATTGTTTAGCTATAATTGGAGGCATACAATTTCTGCTAAACCAACTTTGATATAAACCAACATTATCAACATAATTTCATAGTTTGAAACGGTGCTCTTAATATAACAATTTGAGGAAACAGTCTTGCAAAAACCAAATTGCAAGTTGATACCAAATGCACATGTGACCATAACATAAATGCATCTATTAAAAATCATATAATAGTAAACCGGTCCACATGGTAGGTGACTGCGCCCATATATATCACCTTTTATACGTTCCAAAATCATAGGATACAATCCCAACCTTAGTTGGTAAATTAATCAATTTTTCATCATGAGAACAAGCAGCACAAGAGAATTCTTGAAGAATCTCTTTATTTCTTCAAAATATAACCACATGAATTCTCAGTTATTTTCGCATCACTTTTGAACCGGGATGGGCAACCGGTCATGCCAACCTCCATGGCATGTGATTCCATCATGCTTATATTTATGTGGTACAAATTCAGAGGAAAATGGGGCAACATTTCACACACATTTTGTTTCCCCGCTATAGTTGTGGTAATATGAAGATATTAAACCTTCCCATAATTTATATAGTCTCAATATAATTCATATTTGGCCAATGCCTTTGAAACTTAAAAAGTTTCTTTTGAGACTTACTACAACACCAATATTATGAACAATTTCATTCCTCCGGGTAGTAACAAATTAGCTTTTCCAGAGCTCCCAATTAATTATGTACTACCACACATTTCATAATCCCATTTGTAAGGTGAACATCTCCTTTTAGGGGAGTAATTGTCATTATGGTCATGGCCAAAACCTTTATAAGCAAGATTTATTTCTTGTTTTTACCCTTTGGTAATTCATGATAAAACACATCACAATATTTGTGACGTACTAAAAGTACGTGACCAAATTAAATGACCATTTATGCCAAAATATTTTCTTTTTATTTCTCTCAAACCTTCCGTAGAGGAGAGTTGTGGTATTTATCCAACTATACATGAGCACGTCCTTATCCATAATGTATTCATATTTCACTTTCAAAATGGGCGAGCATTCACGATGCTCATCACAAGTCACAATATTATGTTCAAGGAATGGACTATAGTCATATATACGTACTTCATAAATTTTCATTATAAGCCTATTGTCTTTATCATATTCATAGACCCACCTCGACATCACTTTGAAATTGTATCCTTTGCTTTGATGGAGGATTTATAAAATTTCATCAAGTTAGGCTGCACGACAACCGCGTGCCCAATGACCTTTCATACCATATTGATGACATGACAAAAATTACCTTCACCACCATATTGGTGATAAAAATTACCTTCACCTTTCGAAGGACTATTTGGAGAACCCATAGTGTTCTTCCTTTTATAATTACCACAATGATAACTATTATTATTTTGTCCCTTAGCACGCCCACGTTTATTCGTATAACCATTGTAATTATTTTGTCATCTTTCAGACGTATCATATACTGCTTCCACATTCACTTAAGAGAATGGAGCAAATTCATCAGTGGAGCGGGCTTCATAATTTTTCGTCAAAATCATATTATTCTGCGTCGGTCATCATTATATCATCATTATAGTGCATTTGGACTTAAACCCAACGTCTTACCCATATAAAGGCTTGTTACGCTATAAATCGATGGGACTTGAACCCAATATCTTATATTATTGTGGTGCACCGGGACTTACCCGATGTCTTATCCTCTTGATGTGATGAGACTTAAATCCACCTTCTTATCCAAAACCAATAGCATAATGGCCCAAAGTGCAGCGAGGCTCACCGTCGAGCCTTAAACAATATTATCACCTTTAATGGTTACAAATAATCAACATATTTAGTCATGATGAGCCATTGAAAATATTTAAGCATGTAACTGAACATATAATTTAAGCAGTTCATCTGTACTTTCAAAATAATAACGACTCTCGTTCAGAGGGGAATACATTTCGTCAAACTAGCCGAACTAAGATACCTTCATCTTCTATTTTGTCTTTTTCGTTGTATTGCACCCAAAATAAGTAAATAGTCTTGATACCGTGGAGCAAACTAAATATCAAGTAGCATACACGGAGTACATATTGTAGTCCAAATAAAATGTTAATCAAAAGAAAAGAGTGGATAATTCAATTCATGAGGCCTCATAACAAATAAAGGCAATCTGCTCCTTTTATCTTATGGGTATTATATTGTGTAAATGTGAGTTATCAACATAAAATATACTAGAACTATAAAGCTAAAATATATTTATTGCCACAGAGAAAAACAAACAGTTCTGAAAACTATTAAGTCAACTAGCCAAATCCAAAACCGGTAACATATAATTTTCGCATCCACTGATTTGGACAAACTGATTAACCGATCCACAATCTCCAACGAATTGCAAAGTGCTGAATAACAAACTAAACATACAATATATAAAGGCATATGTAGATGCTTAATAGTTGATTATTCAAACATGGATTTAAGATGTCAAAATTATGTGGGACTGCATCTTGCAAATTTAATTAGAAAATTCATAAAACAGACTTGGTAAAATTTTTGCTTAGTCAAAACAAGTTATTTACTCGGGATATATTTTCTGGAGTACTCAAGTCATACACATAATAAGACACATACCTGGCCGAGTACGAGTGGGATAATAATATGGTGATTGCTAAAGAATGAATACTTGTCTCTACTCCGAAAATGATATTCGTGGACAAAAATTAGCCAACCACTATTATATACCTTGTAGTTTCCCTGGAGATTGAACCGATAGAAAATCAGATCGACTCCTTTAGGAAAAAGATTACGCTGTCTCAATGGTTAGAGACTCGTGCTGATATCGTGTTGTAAATTAAGCTAAAAGAGTAACAATAGTAAAGGATGAAAACAATAGAAATAGAGAGACAAGAGAGGAGAGATTTCTTATTCATCCAAATGTGTTCAAGTGTATACAATATGAATCCCTATGCCTCTATTTATAGTGGTGCATAGAAGCATATAAAAGGGTAGATATAAATATGACATTCAACATATGAGAATGTGGGGAAGATCATGGGTGAAGTGGGAGACATTCCATTAAACCTTTGAGATCATGGAGGAAGTGGGAATTTATTTCTAGAGTGGTGGACATCCATACTTAATATTTCATAACATAAACCTAATATAGCAAAATATTTCTTTCTTTGATCTAGCAATATAAGATCCGTATTCACCATCCTTGCTTCTTCAATTTTTAATTTATTGCTCAAACAAAACTTTTTAGGACTCTTACGTAATCTTTTAAATTTTTTATTCTCGACACGAGCTATACGTGTAAAAAAGGGAAAACTTGAGTGACCTTATTGACTGTAAAAAAAAAATTAAACGAATATTCTATCCTTCAAACAAAAATTACTATGATAATATTTTTATACAAAGATGAAATTATACATTCTAATAAAAATAAGGAAAAAATCAGCATATTAAAGTAGGCACATTAAAGGAGCTCTCTCCACTACTTTTATAATAAATTCAATCTAAATAGGATTAACTCATCTAATAATAGGGTTAACTCTTTCATCTCACTTCTTGTCAGTTTCATACTCCTCTACTAAGTGTGTATATATATATATATATATATATATATATACATTCTGTAACTTAAAGAGTAGCAATTTGCAAGGGCCAAGGATCTACAATATTAAAGAAAAACTGGATCCTCCTGATGCTTCAACTTATATGGCCGCAATTCTAAAATGCTTGGTCGCAGAAGTGAGATTATTGATGTCTCCTTATTTCTTTTGCGATCTTTATCCTTGCAAAATTTATGTGTGCTACATTGAGATAAACGGAATTGGATTCAAGAATTGGGATTCTAGGTATAGTTTATCTATGTAATTCTGTGTTGTTTCTGTAGCTTTTGTTTGCTATCAGGTTTAGTTTTTTTATGCATAGCATCAAATGCCTATAAAATAATTCAATGAACACTTATTTTCTCATTTTCTTAGCTAAGGTACTTACTGGTCCAATAAAAATTACTGCTTTCATGATTTAACTAATTTTTATAAAAAAGACAGCTCTTTTATTTAGAATTGGAGAAGAATGGTAGATCAAAGTTCTAGGTAAGCAATTATCACAGTCATATTATTACTTTGTTTAAAATAATAATCATCAGTCTCTATATGTTCCTTTAATAACATAAGTGTGATCCAAATATATAACTTTAATAAATTATGATGGAATACAAAGCAATTTATATTACAGCTTAACATTTTACTAATTGCACCTGCACTAGTTTAACCTTCAAATATTATTTTATAAGTATCTCACATTTTCACTATTATGTGGTTTTAAAAGTTTGCACCGAATAAAATGGGATATACGTGCAACGCACATATCCACAACTAGTATCTGAAATATCCATAGACCCTAATGTAGAGATCATTGTTTCAAAAATCCCCACACTACCAAAATAAAACCCTTTACCTACTAATAATTTTTTTTTTTTTTAACGAGTGTGGTTTTGAGACCAGTTTGCTGGCACCTCGACTAATTCACGAGATGGTTATTACTTATCGATAAAAATGACGATACATAAAATCAATCCTCAACGTCATAGGTTAAAATTGCATAGTAAAAAGATCATCACAATAAAAAAACATAAACACAAACTAATTAGAGCCAAAGAAACAAATAACCAAATTATTCATTAGTGCAAATACACTAAAACACCATGAATAACATGCAGAGTAAAAGAACAAGAGAGAGAGAGAGATCATTGTTTCAAAAATGCCCACACTACCCAAAAAATCCTTTAGCTACTACTTATTAAAAAAAAACAATTAACGAGCGTCTTGTCGGAGACATCTTGCGCGCACCTCGACTAAATTCATGAGACACCTACTACTTATTAATAAATGACACTATTACTATAATCTAGTTGACGGTATCATCAATCTCAGGACCTTCAAATGCCCATGGAGCATCATCGATAATTGCCTGTTCTTCTTCTGGAGTGAGATCATTGGTAATCTTTAACATCTCCCGAACAGCTCTAACACTTTTGTTCTTCAGCCTATCAGCTGCAGATTGGCAACACAATTCCATCAACTCGTGAATGTTCAAATAATTCGCCGCCATTATGATGTCGAAGAGCTCTTCCCAACCCACGCTTAAGAATTGCTCATCGAACTCCTTGAGATCGTCTTCCTCTCCTGCAAGAGGTAGCAAAATCAACTCATTTATTCGTAACTTGTTCCAAGTTTAAACGAGTTGAGCTATGACCCATCTTGAATAGTATTTCGATTATCTAATAGAATACTTAATGAAAGTCAATTAATTTTTCGTTTCTTTCGAAAATTCCATAATCTCTCAAGGAACCAAATATGAATCTTTTGATTTATTTGGCTCTCACACTCAATTACTTAACATAAATTCTCATATCTTTTTTTATGAAAGCAGTGAGCCTATCTTCAGGCATGAGTGCTAAAGTAGCCTAGAAACTAAATTCCTAGCAATCTTTTTGTAATTATTTTAACGAAAAAGAATTAAAAATAGGTCCCAAAGAGCGGAAAAATCATCCAACTCCTCCAAATACAAGGGAGGGGACATTGCTCTCAGCTAGTCGTAACAACAAAATAACCCATCAAAATATCGAGTCAAATGGATCAAAACAAATAATCCGACTAGTCAAACTCCAACCGAAGCTCAAGCATAAAAAATCAATTTTTTTAGAAAAAATTTGAAAATTAAATTAATTTGAAAGAATTACATCAAAAAGCAAAAAAGTAAGAAAAAAATAGTAAGAGAGATATACTCATGTTAGGGCAAGCTGAGTTATGATCCGTTATTTGATCCTACCGATATTGGTCCAAGCAAATTTTAAGTGAGTCGGTTTTTTTTTTTTTTAATGACATGTTTTTATACCGTAGAAATGACCTTACTGGCCATTTTTCCACTCCGGCTTTGAAAAATAACCGTGTGAAATTTTACTAGTGAAACCTGAAACTCCACGACAATGATTACTTTCAACTACATGTGACTATTTGTAAACTTTACCCGTTTTTACTCGCTTATTTACAAGCTCTTACTCACCTGTTTCCGCAGCCTTTCTAGCATCCTCTTCCTCCTCGTCCTCATCTTCGTCTTTGGTAATGTGTTTGTTGAGATACTCAATGACTTTTGTTAAGGTTTTGCTATCGATGTTTGGGAGTGGAATAACACTTGTAGCGCATCCATCTTCAATCATGTTCTTGATCATTTCCGATTGAATAATTGCTGCTTCTTCAACTTCAAATTCCTTATCATCGTTCGATTTTAGTGTCACTGTTTTCTTCTTGCCTTCTGATTCTGCCATTGATGAAATTAGCTTCTACTGAATGAAATGTAGTGAGTGTGTGTTGTGGGAATTTGGACTTTTTGTATGGGTATATATGGGGGTTAAAAGGTCCCGTGAGAAATGGATCAATGTAAAAAATTGGGACATAATATGTAACAAATTCCGAAAAGACCAATTCATTTATGTCTGAAAATGGTTGTCAGTTTTTCTAGCTTTCTTAGGGACAAGATTTATCGTAAATAGCGGGTACAAGAGGTCTTTTTCTTTTTGTGTTTTCTTTCTTTTTCTTATTTTGTCTAAATTAAGAGACGAGAGAGTTTTACTTTAGATAATTGTGAAGTACTTACTTTATTAAATGTATAATCGATATTAAGAAATAGAATTTATTAATTCATATTGTCTGAAGAGATGTGTTCACTCTCGTGTTATATACGAGGATCTATATACATAACGTAATAGAAAGTGCCAATGGAACTTCTGGTCATATAAAAGCATATACAGTGATAAGATGTGATCCTGATCGAACCAGGTTGAAATAGTCCGATAAGTTATCGACAAACAAAAGCTAAAATGTCGAATGCAAATGAAGAACTTATAACAAGGCCTCGGTTTAATTCCAAGGTTAAGGTATTCCCTATTACGAGCATACTTATATATATTAGATCAAAATTAAACTAGTTGATTCTCTTTGACCAATCGATTAAGCAATCTTAACATTTCGTGCTGAGATTCGATGACTAAACCACATGGCTCAAAGATAATTAATTTCAGAATTGAATAGTTAATATTTGAAGCCTCATAGTTCTGACTTTTTCTAATGAAAATCAAGCATGCATGTCCAGCATTGAATTTTAGGTTCACTTATATGTATAATACTGCCTATGTTCTATTTTACTTGTTCAGTTTACATTTTGAATGCTCTTCAAAAAGCATTATTTGAGTATTTTATTTTACTAAATTATTCATATTATAATGTTTTAAAAATTAAATTTAAATACTAGCAATTCAATTAATTGAGAAACAATCTATATATCTATATAAAGTCGGGACATAAGCTCGCTGATGTGGCACTCTCCTAGGCCAGGGTTGCTATTTATCTAATTTCCTAATATTTTTCCCCCTTATTTTCACCTAATACGTCTATTAGTAGTAATCTATTTCCTCATTAATAGGTATTACTCCCTCTGTTTAAATTTATGTGAACTCATTTAATTGGACACGGAGTTTAAGAAAGAAGAGAATACTTAAAAAATTATGCTGTTAAATGAGTCACATATATTTTGTGTGGCTATAAATCAATGCGTAAAGGTAAATTGTTTCCAAATATAAAAATAGGTCATTCTTTTTTACACAAACTAATAAAGAAATAGGTTCACATACTGAAACAGAGGAATACCATTTATGACCTTTCTGAAACGCTTCTTTGTATCCTTGAAACGCAGGTGCCATTACAATCTTTTTGAAACGTTTCCTTTTTATCCTTTAAATGCCTCATTTCGTTTCTTTTTAATTCCGTTCCCTCTCCCTTTCTTCTTTCGTTTCCTTCCAGAGATATGCATTACCCAGAAACTGAACTAGACTCTCTCTTTCTTTCTTTCTTTTAAGGGTCGTTGGTTTGTTAAAAAATGGAGAATCATAGGAAAAGCAGAGAGAGGGGCAACCACCCTTGAAAGAAAACCCATAATCTATCTGTTGTCACTACAAGAAAGTACAAAAATGGTAACAGCGCTTTTGGCAACAAAAATAATATAGTTGGCAAAATTTAATATTTGGCAACAACTTAGTTTTATTGTTGGCATATATGATGAATCTTTTAAAAATGAACTTTTTTTTTTGTTGCCAAACAATTTAATTTTGTTGCCATAGTATTGGATGTTATTGCAAAAAGTACTTTTAGCAATAACATAAAATTTGTTGCACGTCGTTGCAATAACAGCCGATGAGAAAAGTTTATGTAACAACAAAAAAATATTGTTGTCAAAAGTACTTTTTGCAATAATAGTCTATCTATGACAACAACAAAATTTTTGTTGGCAAATGTCTTCTTTCTCGTGTGCCTCATTCTCGCCATTTCTGGGCTAATCTAACAAAAGTTATATAGCGAGACTTGAAGGGTCTTTTCGCCTAATTACTCTTCTGAGGCAAAGGAGACAAGCAACCGCCATGGCTGCAGACACAGATTGGTCTTTGCGAGTGTCAAGTTGAGTGTTGTAATCTAATGGAGTAGACGATGATGATTTTGATTTTGACATTAAGTCACTGGATAACCATGGAGAAATGAAGAATAAGGTGTGATTGAGTTAAGGAATGTTTGGTTTGTTGTTCATGGAAAATCGAAAAGAGTAAAGTGGCTTTGGGACCATTTTATTCTCGCAAGGAGAAGCAAACGCATGGCCACTATTGCAGGCACATTCATCATACACACGAAACCAACCAGAAGCTTCCTAATATTTCATTTGTGTAAATATTCAGCATTTTATTCCATATCTCAGTATTTGTAAATAGTAGTTAGTTACACACATACAAATAAGAGTAGGACACATGTATAGGTTATTAACAGCAATAGTCTTTTACACAGCTATAAATACATGTACAGTGAGTGTGATCAAATACACAGAGAAAAATTATCTTAATCTTTTGTTCTTAATTTTATTCCTTTATGGTATCAGAGCAGTGATAGTATTCACTCTCTTCATTCTTCTCTAGTCATCTTCTTCATCTTGTTCCTTCGTGAAAAAATGGGTGAACAAACTTCTGAGACTCTGGTTGAGAAATCTTCATCTGCTGAGCTTATAAACTCAGCACATCCCTTCTTTATCTCACCCTCATATTCCCCCGGAACACTCTTAGTTAACACTGTTTTTTATGGGAAAAGTTTTGGGGGATGGAAGAGGGCTATGTGGATTGCTTTAACTGCTAAAAACAAAGCAGGTTTTGTTGATGGAACTACCACTGAACCTGCTGTTGGATCTAACCTTCATTATACTTGGTCTAGATCCAATAACATGGTGATTTCATGGTTATTAAACTCACTCTCTAGGGACATTTCTGAAAGTGTGCTATATTATCACACTGCTAAGAACACCTGGACTAAATTAGAAGCCAGATTTGGACAAAGTTCTGGGGCTAGATTGTATCAATTCCAGAAGGACTTGAGTGACCTTGTTCAGGGGTCATATGATGTGGCCGGGTACTTTACTAAAATCAAGAGGCTCTGGGATGAACTGGATACTATGGTTTCATTCATCCCATGTTCTTGGGATTGTTCCTATGGAGTAAAAGAAAAGAATGTCAAGTTCAAATAAGATGAAAGACTAGTGAAGTTTTTAATGGGACTTAATGACTCTTTCTGTGGTGCTAGAAGAAACATACTTATGATCTCACCATTACCCACCATTGCTAATGCTTATGCACTGCTTATTCAAGAGGAAAAATAGAGGGAGATGCATAGCACTCCTAAATTCCCTGGAAATCTTCCTCTTTTGCTGCTGTTCAACAGAACACCACAGGACAAAGGTCTTTTACCACTAATTTCAGAGCTCAAAAGGGATACAATGACAACAAGAATTCTGGACTTGTTTGCAAGTAGTGTAAGAAACGTGGCCACTCTATTGAAAAATGCTATAAACTACATGGTCTTCTTCCTAATTTCAAGTTTAATAAACAAAGAAACTACCAGAAATCAGCTCAGAGTAATGCAGTGTCCTACAATGATGAATCTGTTCAGACTTTTCTTGGAACTACTCAGTCTAATGAGCAAGGAAAACTACTTAGTCCTGAGCAATTGAGACAAATCATGCAGATGCTACAACAGTTGAAATCATATGATCAATCCAACAGTTCTGATGTCATAGCTAATGCAAACGGTGCTGGTATAAGTTTGAGCCCTTTCTCTTTAAATTCTTAGATTGATATCACAAAAATTACTAACAAAACTTGGTTAATTAATTTTGGGGTTTCAGAACATATGAGTTACATCAAAGAATTTTTTATCAATATGAAATCACTTCCCTATCCTGTCTATGTTGAATTACCAAATTCTCAAAGAGTTTCAGTTTCTTAGTTTGGTTCTATCAAGTTGTTTTCAAACTTGACTATCCACGATGTTTTATTTATTCCTGGTTTTCATTTTAATTTTTTATTTGTCCATAGACTTTGCCAACAACTTTCTAACTTCATGATTTTTTTCTCCCTTTCATTGTTTTATGCAGGGCCCTTCAATGAAGAGCCCCATGCTGCTTGGTAGAGACCAAAAAGGACTATATGTGCTCAACAATAGGAATCCAGAAGCTCCACTCTTGCCTAAGTCTAGTTTTAAGTTACCTAGTTATGTTGTTGATTTCCTAAAGTATGTTTCATCTAGTTTCAGTTGTATTTCTTTTTCAGATGTTAAGAGTAAATTATGGCACCATAGATTGGGCCATATGCCTTTCTCAAATATGAAGAATATTAATGGAATTCCTTTCACTGTTTATTCTAAATTTTTGACTCCTTGTTCTGTTTGTCCATTGGCAAAGCAAAGTAAATTACCTTTTCCTAACAGCCATATATCTTCCAAGAAATGTTTTGATCTTATACATATTGATACATGGGACCCTATAAGACACCTACTTATGATGGTTATAAGTGCTTTTTGACCATAGTTGATGATTTTAGTAGGTGTACTTGGACTTTCCTTCTATCTACTAAATCTAATGCATTCCCTATTCTAAAATCTTTTCTTGTCATGGTAGAAAGACAATTTGCTAAGAAAGTGAAAGTAATAAGGTTTGACAATGCTTGGGAATTGGGTTCTAGCACAGAAACATCTTCTTTTTTATCCAATCAAGGAATAATTCATCAAACCTCTTGTGTGGCCACACCACAACAAAATGGTGTGGTTGAAAGGAAACATAGGCATTTGTTACAGATATGTAGGGTTTTACTATTCCAATCTCACTTGCCACCTAAGTTCTGGGGTGATTGCCCTATGACAGCCACATATTAGATAAATAGGTGTCCTACCAAAATTTTATCTTTTAAAACTCCTTATGAGACATTATTTGATCATCCTCCTTCCTATTCTCATTTGAAAGTTTTTGGTTGTCTTTGTTTTGCATCTACATTATCCAATGGAAGAACTAAACTTGAACCTAGAGCACAAGCTTGTGTATTTCTTGGTTATCCTTTTGGACAAAAAGGATACAAACTCTTCAATTTACAATCTCAAAAATTCTTGGTTTTTAGAAATGTGTTATTTCATGAGAACATTTATCCTTTTATTTCCATTCATTCTGAAAGTTCTATTTTTCCTCTCAATGACACAGTTAACAGTCCTACTCTAGATATTCCCACATTTCCTAGTGATTCAATTCCATTTACAGATTCCAATTCCCATGATCCACTTAGTTCACAACCTAGCATACAACTCCTACCACAATCACCTACTACTCTTCCTACATCATTGCCTCTATCACCTAACTCATCTTCTCAAGACCCTAACTCATCTGATCCTTTTATACATATTCCTGAGTCCGAAACTTCCCTAAGGAGATCTACTAGATCAGTCAATACCCCCAGCTTATTTGCAGGATTACATAGGCAATGCCATTCATCTTTCCAATGTCACTTCTTCATGTTTTAACTCTTCTGTTTCTCCTTCTCCTTTTTCTTTCCATACCTTGTCTCCAACTAATAAAAATTACCATAAATCTATTTGTCAAATTTTTGAACCAAAAAGTTTTTCTCAAGCTATTTTATACCCTGGTTGGCAAGATGCTATGACAAAGGAACTCGAGGCTTTGATCACAAATGACACTTGGGAAGTTGTACCCCTGCCTACTGGAAAGAGGGCCTTACCTTCAAAATGGGTATATAAAGCTAAACTCAATTCTGGTAGTACTTTGGGGAGATTAAAGGCCAGATTAGTAGTACGTGGTGATATACAAGAGGAAGGTATTGACTTTACTGAGACTTTCAGTCCAGTAGTCAAAATCACTACAATTAGATGTGTTCTTGCAATTGCCATTAAAAAAGGATAGGGGCTTTATTAGTTGGATGTTAATAATGCGTTTATTCATGGGGATTTAGACGAAGAAGTGTACATGAAGTTCCCAGCTGGGTTACAAGTCAGTGATCCTATGTTTGTCGATTAAAGAAGTCTTTATACGGGCTCAAACAAGCCTCTCGACAGTGGTATTTAAGATTAACATCAGCTTTGACTTACAAGGGGTTTCATCATTCTTTAAACGACTATTCATTGTTTTACAAATGTTCTGGTTCATCTATTTCTCTTATTGCGGTCTACATGGATGATATTTTGCTCACGAGTAACAACAAAGAAGAACTTGATGAATTAAAATCATTTCTTGACAAAGAGTTTAAGATAAGGGATTTGGGGGACTTACACTATTTTTTGGGGATTGAGATTATTCGTGAACCCCAGGGTCTTATACTTAGTCAAAAGAAGTTCATTTTGGAACTCCTTGATGAATACCATTGTCACGATCTGAAGCCTGCTTCATCACCTTTGGACCCTACTCAGAAATTGACAACCAACATGGACTCTCCGTTACCAGATCCAACTGTTTATCGTCGATTGAGTGGGCAATTGAACTTCTTGACACATACTCGACCAGATCTATGCTTTTCAGTACAATATCTAAGTCAATATATGCAATCTCCACACCATGTCCATCTTACTGCTGCTAAGCATGTTCTTCGTTACCTACTCTTCGACCCGGGATTAGGAATTTTTCTCAATAGCTCCCCATCATTCAAATTGCTTGCTTTTTGCGATTCGGATTGGGACACTTACCAAGACACCAGACGTTCTGTAAGCGGATTTTTTATTAGATTGGGTGGTAGTCCCATCTCTTGGAAGTCTACGAAACAGCCGTCGATTTCACTTTCATCGGCGAAAGCCGAACACATATCGATGCGCAGGGTAGTCGCCAAATTAACTTGGCTCGTTCGTCTTCTTTCAGATCTATCACTTTCACCTTCACTTCCTATTTCTCTTCACTCAGATAGCCAAGCTGCCATACATATCGCAAAAAATTCCGTCTTTCATGAACGGACGAAGCATGTTGACATTGATTGTCACTTCGTCCGTCAACAATACCTCGATGGTCTCATTTCCTTGTCTTTCATCCCTTCTTCATCACAAGTAGCAGATTTGTTTACAAAACCACATTCGGGTCCATCTCATCATCTTCTTTTGAACAAGTTGGGGGTTCGTTCACCACCTTCAACTTGAAGGGGGGTAATGCAGTAGACGATGATGATTTTGATTTTGACACTAAGTCACCGGATAACCATGGAGAAATGAAGAATAAGGTGTGATTGAGTTAAGGAATGTTTGGTTTGCTGTTCATGGAAAATGGAAAAGAGTAAAGTGGCTTTGGGACCATTTTATTCACGCAAGGAGAAGCAGACACGTGGCCACTATTGCTGGCACATTCATCATACACACGAAACCAACCAGAAGCTTCCTAATAGTTCATTTGGGTAAATATTCAGCATTTTATTTCATATCTCAATATTTGTAAATAGTAGTTAGTTACACACATACAAATAAGAGTAGGACACCTGTATAGGTTATTAACAGCAATATTCTTTTACATAGCTATAAATACATGTACATTTTGCGTTAACAGTGGCGGATCTAGGATTTTCACTGAAGGTGTTCAAAAAATAAAAATGTAGTGACTGAGATTTGGACTTAGAACCTCAAGGTGAATTTTGAACACCCTAGACCACTGAACCAACCTCTTCTGTTGTTTTTAGGGTGTTCAAAATCTATATATGTACATAAAAATTTTTAAAAAAAATACCTTATATATACGGTGTAATTTTTTGTTTCTTTCTCAACGACTTGTTGGCAAGTTTCAAATTCTACTTTACCTGCAAATGCGGAGGCAAAGTTGTGTACCAGAGATTGGCTTTGCGAGCAAGAAGGTAAATAATTCTAGGCATATTATAGCTTTATTTTATTTTGTCGTAATGGTGTTGCAATAAATTAATTTTACCTTTGTTTGTCTGTTTTCGTAAGATTACAGTGAATCAAAGTACGATGAGGATAAAAAATAATATAAAAAAAAAAGAGTACGATGAGGATGAAATTGCGCTAGACCTTCAACCGTATCTTCATACACTTGGTTCTCATTGATATGTAAGGTTGTGTAGAAAAAATTGTGGCTGCTAGCTTATCTAATGCGTTGGTGCACTCTGTGTATTTGAAACTGCAGGGGTATTTAGTAACTGAGTTGGTTCTTGGTTTTCTTATTTACAATGGTGAAAAAGATGTGTGCATATGGAGTTGTGTTGTTGTGGGTATAAGAATTGCTAAACATTTTAATGCATGAACAGAAGAGAGCCAAGAGTTTATGTGTTTCAAGGAGCTGAAAATCAAATTCCAGGCATAACCATTTTAGAGCCATTTATTTGTCAAATACAATATTCGGGATTTGATACAAGAATAATCGTGTTTCTTTTACACAACTAAGTGCTTACATTGTCTATCAGGAGGCAATATTACAAGGTCTTGGAATCCTTTGGGTATAAGAATAGCTAGGATTAGGCATATTCCTGTCAAATTGTTAATATTGATATGTCAATTTTCATAGTACAAGCTTCTTTAAGAACCAAAAAGAGGATTATTGGATGGTCTGATTATGTAAACTGAGTGGATATTCAATGCAAACTGAAGTGTTGGATCTTTTTATTCCACAACTAGGTTTCATTGTCTGTTGCTAATGAGAATTTAGAAAAAATTGCAAACAAAAACCATAAGAACAACTACCTTTAGCTGCTACCGTTAATTTAACCTAATACAATGTGGTTAATAGAGCTCCCACTCTTGTGGTCATATAAAATGGATAAAATGGGTCAAATCCGTATTTTACATGGCCCAACTCGCTTATTTACCATCACCATTACATGTCAAGATTGATTAAAGTGAGAAAAAAATTCTTTTTTGTTTCAATGAAGAAGTACAATAATACATGGTGTATATAGAATTTATATGGTGATTGAGAGATTAATTAATTCGCAGAAGGAAAAAAAAAATTCATAATGGATGACTATAATTAACAAAAAAGTTATCATATAGTATGTTTCTATTAGTAACAATTGTTACTTTCCCCAAAAAGAAGTTGTGTCAACAAATGGTTGTATATTTATTATGTATATGTATATATTGTTGTAGTCTTAATATCATTTTTTCTTTCAAAATACTTTTTGTGAATCTGGTTATATGAAAAGTGTTGGAGCTAATCAGAAAAAAAAAAAACGTATCATAATTTAGTCAAATTCTAGAGTTAAAATTATAAAGAACTTTCTAAAAATTCATTTATTTATTTTTATGACCACGCGAAGCGCGGCAAATTCACTAGTTATAATAATAAGAATAAAAAAAGTAAAATATCTCATTAGGTTTATTAATTAAAGTAAAAAGAAAAAATACTTTTACTATATTTAACAAATAAAAGGAAAATAGTAAAATAAGATTGAAAATTGGAACCAAATTATGACAACTGACGAGAGTAGGTCAAGCAGACAAAACGCGTCAGCTCTGACATTCTTCTGCATTTGACCAATAAGACTAAAAAAACTCAAGTCAAACGATCAATTTTATTTTTTTTGGAACCAATAATTATTCTTAAAATGATAAAACGAAGAAATAACTCAAATAAAAGGACAAAAAAAAAGGGTAAGGAAGTTTCATGATTTGTACAACAGAGGTTGTATACATAAAGTTGAAATTTTACTAAGGAAGTTGCAAAAAATGCTCTTATTATACATATAAAAAGTAAAGGAAAGAAATTCAATTGCATCTCATTCAATAAAGTGTGACTTCGTCACAAAATAAAAGTGTAATAATCTCAACTTAAGTTGGGAGGTATTCTTTATGATCTATAACTCAAAAATATGTTTTAACCCAAGCAACTATCGGACTAATTAGTTCATGACATGTTTATGAGCTTAACTAATTTTATCTTTCTCGAACTTGACACAAACCATTGATTTGGCAATTGGCATGCTCGAAAAGATTCTCAATTTTAAGACATAGCAAAAGTAGTCACTCAAACTTAATATATAATGAATGACTCGAGTTTTTTACAAGACTTAAATAATCTTGAACTGACTCATTTTAACTCAAACAAATTTCGTTGAATACCTACCGATTGAATTTTATTTTTTTACTTTTATCTTGATTTTTTGTCATACTATTTTGGGATTTTTTTTTTTTGGTAAAACATTATTCTGTTGATTACACATGTACTTGTCATAGGAAAAAAGACACTGCCTTTCTCATCTAACCATAACATAGTTACACAACTAATAAATCAACAACCAAACAAACTCTGGACCAGAAAAAAGATGTAGTATGTCACCCCTGATTTTTAATCACTCCTAGTGGTGAAATTAGATAATGGTGAAGGATAATAAAAAAAAAAAGTGTTCAAGATTTAATATATTGTAAAAAGAAAGACTTATATATACGATATAATTCGTCGGCAATGAGTTTTCAATTAATCATGCTTCAATAGTAATTGTAATTCCGTCCCTGATCACTCTCTTATAAAATCCTACTTTTAAAATATATAATTAAGAATTGAGAAATTTAAAAACTCATGATTTATATAATATTATAGTTTTTTCTTTATGAAGACTTTAGATTGAAAATAACAAGCAGCCAATGGACATCGTTAATGCCTTCAGCATAAGGCAAACTAACATATCTATTCTTCAGACTTTTTCAAAGAGTTATTAAAAATGAAAATAAAAAACACAAACGAAAAGGTGGAATCATTCTCTGTTGCCGGCAACGTTGCGTTGTTCAATTGATCTCACTTCATATAGATAGTGACTTAATTAATTGCATTTAGAAAAAAGGGTATGGTTGAATTACCTAACACTTACTCCATAGCATCACTTAATTGAACAAGCAAAGTCAAGAGCTATTATGAGTATTTAATATATTAATTAAGGTACAGGGTCAAATTTGCTCCTGAATTATTCAAAATAAAATAGATTTGTCTATCGTTAATAGTGTTGGGGTCAAATATGTCCACGCGGTTACTATTTGGGGTCAAATTTGCCTTTGAATTAAGAGAAATGGAATAAATGTTGCCCTTATTTTTAAATGGTGGTAGCTAAGTACCCCATGATGCCACGTGCCGCAATTAAGAATTATTTTTCTAAAACAGATGGTAACATTTGAACCTTTCGCATGGTTCAGGGACAAATTTTATCCTTTCGCATTAGATAATACTTCGTCCGTTTCATTTCACGTGAATTTATTTGACCGTGCAAGATGTTTAATAAAAAAGACTTTTTAAAACTTGGAGACCTAAACATGCTTAGATAATGTGATTATACATCATATCATTTAGAGTAAAAAAAAATGTAAAAAGTAAAGAATGTCACGTAAAATAACAAAAAGGAAAGTTATGACCAAGAAAAATGTCACAATAAAAGTAGAATTTCTGAAAAATAAAATATGGTGGTGCAATGTTACCGATAATAGGTCTTTAATCTCAAGTTACATGTCGTGTTTTTTTTTTAGCATTTCTAGAAATAATGTCATCCTTCTCATTTAGAAACAATTTACTTTAAACTTTATAATTTCTCCTTAGTGAGATGATCTATAACCATACAAATATCCATGAGTCGTTTTGTGCCATTAATTTTAAGATCGTTTTGTGCCATTAATTTTAAGAGTTCTTATTTCTTTCATACTTTCATACTCAATCAAATACCACCGCATCAAATATCATATGTTCCCAAATTTAATATACCTTAAATCATATTTTAAATCATTATAAACATTATTTTAATTATATAAGCACAAAATATCGTTAATACAGAAAATTTGTGATTTTTTTTTTATTCACATTGTACATGTTACATGTTTTTCTTTTGCTTTGTTCTTATCTGCTTTGATTTCACTTCTTTTGAGTTGATGATCTATCGAAACAGTCTTTCAAAGGTAAGGATGAGATCTCCGTACATCTTACCTTTCCCGTTCCTCGCTTGTGAGATTACACTAGTATATATTTTTGTTGTTATTATTCAAATTGCAACTTGTCAAGATTTTAAAAAAAAAGATATATATATATATATATATATATATTAATGACAATAACAGAATTGCAATAATAGGAGTAATCAAAGGCAATGGGCATGCCGGCAAACACGTCAACAAAGATATGCCAACTGTCTAAAACGCCCCATGTTTCATGCCCCCATTTTGACCAATTCTCCCCACTCTTGCCAAGTCAGCCTTCCACATCTTGTGCATCCAATAAGATAGCTTCATTTGAAAGAAGCCAGGTGTGTTTGATTCATAAGATATTATCCCGATATTTGTATCGAATCATATTAATTAGTATTGATATGTCAAAATAAAGGTAAATATAAGTTTTTATGGAATTTCCAATCTAAAAATGTACCATAGTTTTGTGATATAGACGCACTTTCACCTGATTTGCACAAACTAAATGGATGTATGACGTGCATTTAGACGACATAGTATCTATCACTTAACTATAAATAATTGAATGACATGCATATTCTCATTTTACTAAATCACATAATCATAGTAAGTTAATTGGTTTGGTGTAACCATCGAAATACGACTAAGCATGTACCATAATTTAAGTGTGGACTAAAATTGAGAATTTGAATGAATTATCAAACCTATTGACTACTGAACAAATTTAGTTGACAAACGTAGTTTATGTGTCACATCTAGATCGTGAATTTGTTATGTGAAAGATTGGTCCCTTCGTTTTGGGGTGCAAGTATTGCGGCATGAAAAGCAATTACGAATAAGTAATAAAAATGTATAATTAAGTGACACATATCAATATATCATACATTTTTGGTGTGATGTTAACGGTATAAATCATGAAATAGTTATGTTGTATCACTTTTTGCTAAGTTAATTAGATGTTGGTAGTTTCTTTCCACGTATAATAATGAGAGGACGTCGACGGTGTAACTTCAAAGTTCATTTTCTATCTTGAACAGTGTAATAAATTTGACATATTCAACTAATAATGACTAAATTCAATCAATTAAAAGTTGACTTTTTTCAAATATGAATAATTCAATTTCTTACGTATATTGCTATTCATATATATAGGGTGCAAAGGGCTACTGTTGACACATTGCTTTGATATATCAAGTTTGATCATTTTTTGCATATTTTAACAAAAATAAATGTGAAAACTCACACAGAGTGTTGATCAAATAACTGAAATTCAAAATATGTCATCTCCTTGTGAAACTAATATGAACATATTCTGCAATGCATCAAGTCTCTTTATTGGAGTGCAAAGGAAATAAATCCTACTTTTTCTTTACGAGTAATACTTAGTTTGAGTTACAGTAAGTAGTGGTCGGATGGATATAATCTTTCTATTTTAATAAGATATTTCATGTTCGAACTTTAAATATAGAATAAAATCTGATAGGGAGTATTTTCCCCTTTAAGGGGTTTTACGCGAGACGAATCTAAATTAATTAATCGGAATCTTAATATGGAGTCCAAACACTGAAAGAAAATAAAAAAGGTTACCTAGTTTGAGCTATAGGAAAAAGTATACTATGGAATTAAATCATAACTTGATCACCTCTAACTTCATGACTTTATAAATCTTTGTATACGTAAAAAAGGTTATCAATTTATTGTTAGTTGGGACTTGGGAGAATCAATATATGTTTACCTTCATTCAAATTGGACTTCTTCTATGCTCTAATAATTTAATTTTGTTATTGAAATATTTTTGAGAGAGTCAACATTAGTGAGTTCATCTATCATTTAATTTGTTTGCATTGTTAACGTGTTAACTAATAAACAATAGTTAAGTCCCTTTGCTTAAGTGTTCTTACCTCTAATCAATTCCTGCTAAAACCCAAATTGATCAAATAATTTATGAAACAGTGAAGAAGGAAATGATTCAGTGGCGCGTCTTAAATTCCAACTTTAAAGTTACACAAATCCAAGTTAATTAACTCAATTGTTCGTTCATTAGTGACTAAACATTATTTTATGTGACTTAAGTTTAAATTTCGACTCCTATTTCTGTCAGGTGCTGGATTTACTCATGAATCTCTCAATCATATGGTAGATGGTTTACACATGATCAAATTTACAGTCGTTAGTTCGAAAAGCAGAGGGAAGAGTATTCATGAGCACTATATAAAAGCAACAAAGTTAGGGTCAATTAATTACTAAAAGCCATGGTATCCTACGCATATAATATACTAATATTCTTTGATTTGGTTTAGTGAGATGTGGACCTATTCTAACATGTTTCCAGTGCAACTTCAACTTCTTATTACTCCAAAAGTAAAAAAAATAAAAAACAAAATGAAAAAGATTACATGATCTCAAATTAGAAGGGCATTATTGTCCAAAAAAACAGCTACAAATTTATTTCGTGTTAAGATTGACCATACAATATGCATGTATTTTTCCTCTTTCTCCCCCACTTTTAACATTACCAGTTCACACATAACAGCAATCCACTATATTTTATAAATTTTCATTGAAAATACCTTAATTTTTTCTCATTCGGTGTCCGATACTTACATTAAAATCCGATTAATCCAGATTCGTACCGATAGAATAGGACCCATTCGGAGGAAGCGCTTCCTATCAAGAATTTTTCATACCCAAAATCTCTGATTATGAAAGAAGCAACATCATCCGATGCATAGCATCCTTTGATGGTAACACCTTAGTTATTTAATAGGAATACTATTATTCGATAGATACTTATAAATCACTGGGTAATTATACAAAATCAGGAAATTAATTTTAACGGTTAAAAGTTTAAAAATAATATATTAATCATGTTAAGCAATAGATAAATGATAAAAATGTTAAATATCATATATTTATTAATTTAGAGTAAATAGACAGTGTGACAAAGTTCTTACCGTACATCAATAACATACTTAATATAATCACAGTAGATGGGTCTGGAGAGGGCATAGCGAAACTACTTGCTAGAAGGCTGTTTGTGATATACCATTGGCTCAAGATGCAAAGGTCTTATTGTATTATGCTCATTATTAATCATCAGTAATTCTGTCAAATCTATCCAATATATATATATATTAACATAAACTCCTTTTAAAATGAATAACATAAAGACCACCAATCAATGTTTCATTTCATAATTCATCTTTGCTTCACCTGCTCAGTTTCCTTGTGTGAACATACAAAGCTTTGAATTTTGTCTCTTCATTTGCCAAATTCAATCAATGCTTTGAACTATGTCATGTTAAAATTTCCTCAAGAACCCAAAATCTCATGGTTTCTCTCATAATTTTCCCTCAAATTTGTGAAGATCACTAGTGATTTTCCCAGTCAACTCAACAACCAACCTCCAACCAAAAAAAGATTTGCTAAATCATTGCTATTTTTTCAACTTGGTGTCTCCCAAATTGATTAAAGATTCCATATTTTCCCAACTGGGTCTCTCTCACTTATCAAAGTTTCCATTTTTACAACTGGGTTTTGCTTAATTTCCAGCTGGGTCTCTCCCAAATTGATTAAAGATTCCATTTTTACAACTGGGTTTTGCCCAATTCCCAACTGGGTCTCTCTCAATTTGTTCAAAGTTTCCATTTTTACAACTGGGTTTTGCTCAATTTCCAAAAGGATCTCTCTCAATTTGATTAAAAAAAATATCTTACTTTCCCCACTGGGTTTTGCTCCATTTTCCAACTGGGTATCGCTCAATTTGATCAAAGCTTCCATTTTTACTACTGTGTCTCTCTCAATTTGATCAAAGTTTCCATTTTTACAACTGGGTTTTGCTCAAATTCACTCTAAATTTGATCAAAAGTTCCATTTTCTTCGTGGGTTTTGCCCAATTTCCAACTGGGTCTCTCTCAATTTGATCAAAGATTCCATTTTTCCAACTGGGTATCTCTCAATTTGACCAAAGATTCCATTTTTCCAACTGGGTATCTCTCAATTTGACCAAAGATTCCATATTTCCAACTGGGTATCTCTAAATTTGACCAAAGATTCATTTTTCCAACTGGGTATCTCTAAATTTGATCAAAGATTCCTTTTTTATCTCTCAATTGGATCAAAGTTTCCCTTTGCCCAACTGGGTTCTGCTCAATTTCCAACTTAGTCATTAAAGAATCCATTTTTCCCAAATGGATCATCAAAAAGAAGCCTTAATGAATCAGCTAACTGAGTTAATCGACGTCGTTTCTGGTTTACCAGAATGTCGATCAGTATCTAAAAGGATGTACAGTAATTTAGTGAGAAGGGTGAAACTTTTAAGCCCTTTAATTGAAGATTTAAAAGATAGTGATGTTGAAGTTGAAGATGATGTTGTTAAAGGACTCGTGTTGTTGCAATTTGCTCTTAATTCAGCTTTGGAACTTCTTAAATCTGTTAATGAAGGCAGTAAGATTTTACAGGTATTGTTTTACTTGTTTAATCTCTCTTGGCTTTGGATTTAATAGACATTTGGTCATAGATTCCAAATGTTTTTCACTTTGTTTGAATTCGCGTAGGCGTTTGGCCATGAAAACCAAATATTTTTCACTTTATTTGGTATTTTAGAGTTGGAGTTGAAGATGGAGTTGTGTTTGGTTATAGTTTTTGCAAATAGTATTTGGTTGTTTGAGTGTATTGAAAGTGAAAACAAGAATTTCCATGGCCAAACGTTGATTTCCAAATAAAGCGAAAACGTTTTCCGGCCAAACGGGCATTTTGAAGTTGGAGTTATGTTTGGTTATACTTTTTACAAAGAATATTTGATTGTTTGAATGTACTGTAAATGAAAAAAGTGAACAGGTTTTTAGCTGTTTTTCAAATTTCAAATAACAACTTCAAGTTGTATTTGGAATTTCCATGGCCAAACGTTGATTTCCAAATAAAGTGAAAACGTTTTCCGGAAAAAAGTGAAAAATTGTCATGGTCAAACAGGCATTTTAAAGTTGGAGTTGTGTTTGGTTATACTTTTTGCAAAAAATATTTGGTTGTTTGAATGTACTGTAAGTGAAAAAAGTGAAAATTTTATAACCGAATATTGATTTTGAAATGACGTGAAAATTATTACGGAAAAAGTGAATAATTCTCATGGACAAACTGGTCCTTAATTTTGTCACTGTTGAATGAATTATGCCAATTGCTTAGGAGTAATCAATCTTGAGTGTAGGAACAATCAGTTTTGTATCCTGCTCTTTGTTTTGCTGATTTTGTGGTTGCTGGAAAGATCATGTGATATTCAACTCTTTTTTTTTTTTTTTTCATCTGTTATGAATTTTATGTATAGATTAGTTGGTAATTGTCCTGTTGGAGCTACATGCTTGTTGACAAGGAAAAAAGCTGAACCATGTATTTGAGCTCCTATTTGGCAGAAATCAGATTGAGGTTGTGTTTGGTATGAAGACAAATGTTTTCTTGGAAAATCAGTGGGTTCTCTTATTTTTGAGTGTTTGGTAAGTAAGCGAAAAAAAAACTATTATCTCAAGAGCATTTATATCTAATCTAGCAAAACACTGGGGGTGGAATGGAGTGAGGAGTGTGATGGTAATGGGTTGGGGGGCGTTGGGTGGGTGGGGAGAAGATATTGAACTTGAAATTTCACTTATGGAACTTGTTTTTCCTATTTTCATTAGGGAAATCATTATCCTTTTTAAGGAACTTGTTTCCTAAAAAAAATATTTTCCAAAACATTTTGACCAACCAAACATGAGAAAATTCGTAGACATTTTCCAGAAAATATTTTCCTCCATACCAAGCACACCCTAACTACTCCTGAAATGCAGGACAATTTGAGAAAGATGTCAAGCTTATTAGGCCAGGGGTCGAGGTAGAAGCCCAGATACGGTTTTTGTCAAACCAGTAGCTTTTGTTCAAAGTTCAAACAGTGTGTGTTAAGAAATTCAGTATGTATAAACAAATATTAAATTTAGAACCCATAAAGTTGAAATCGTATGAGGCAGTAGCAATATGGTCTATGGACCTTGAAACCATTACCTAGTGTTTTCTTGGGGGGCCTATTCCTGTCTTCATATGGTTGTGTTTCCGATCTCTCTTAGTAGACTCATCAGGACGGTTATGGCTTGTAATTTTTGATCATTCCTTGTAAGTTTGAAACTTCTGTAGATTACTACATTCCATGAGCTTTGCAGTGTGTTCGGAGTCTTAAGTAAGTACTTGAATCAAATCTATACTTTCCGTTCAGCCTTTTACCATGTTTTAATTACTGTATATTTTTTAGTGGTTCTAATATCAAAATGGGGTTGATGTCTTCTTTCTGTTCTAAACCCGAATTCCTTGTGGCTTTGGTTCCAGAGACACTAACATTAATTAAACTTAAAAAAGGAAATAGAATGGACTGTTCCTATGAATTCTCCAACGGATATCATTTTCTTAGGACATCCGATACTTGAATTGTCTCAGCCGACAATGGTTCACAATGGTTTATAGTTGTTGAATTGTGCGAACTATCCCGTCTTAAAGCTTAAACTGTTAGAAATGAAACACTTCCATTATTTATTGTGGTCTTCGACTCACCTCCTCACGTGTTAGCCTATGTTTTTAATTGGCCCCAGCACGTGGAAATATTTCTGTTGACAGGTGGCAGTGAGATTTGAACCAATGATATCTTTCCTAAGGGTCACCTGTGTTTTCGTCTTGCAGGCTCTGCAGATCGACAACATATCGTTGAGGTTCCTAAAAGTTACGGAGCAAATTGAAGATGCACTAAGCCAAATTCCTTACCATAAGCTTGATATATCCGAGGAAGTTCAAGAACAAGTACGTCATCTAGCAATTCTTTCAGTGGTTATACCCGATATCCATTCTGTTTTACTGAATATCTTCACATTGTTTGGTTTCTTCTAGATTGAACTTGTGCATGCTCAATTTAAAAGAGCAAAAGGAAAGATGGAGTCACCCGATGTGCAACTGGTAATAGATTTAGCTATGGCACAAAGGGAACAAGATCCCGACCCTATGATTTTTAAACGGCTGTCCGAGAAGCTTCAGCTCAGGACCATAAATGATCTAAAGAAGGAGTCGCTTGCCATCCATGACATGGTCATTTCTAGCGGCGGAGATCCCGAAGAGTGTTTTGAAACAATTGCATTCCTCCTTAGAAAGCTAAAGGACTGTGCAATGACGGAGAATCCTGAAATGGATGCCCATGAGGGTGATAAGAGTTTGATGAAACACAGATCTCCGGTCATTCCAGATGACTTCCGTTGTCCAATATCACTTGAGTTGATGAAAGATCCTGTTATTGTATCTACCGGACAGGTTTAGTGCCTTTGTTTTCTTGATAGTTCATTTCAGAGAAAATGACAAATATGGTCCCTTATGTTTGAGGATAGGTTTAAAATAGTCCCTTAAGTATTCATTAAACAATTTTGGTCCTTTAAGTTTCCCAAAATCACTTTTAGTCTCCGTTAAGATTTAACCTTAAACACCAACTAAGTCCCAACAAATCCTAAAATATGCAACAACAAAAAACTGCACTTGACACTAAAAAGATATAGAAAATAGCAGAAATTACACACACACAAAAAAAAAAAATCAGACTAGAAATAAATCACAAATAGCAGAAACGAAAAAAAATTGTACCTCTAAATGTGAGCTCCTGCTATTTTTTTCATAGTACCCGTCAAATCTAACCGACAGAGTTCGGTAAATATTTAATGAAGACTAAAGTGTTAAACTTTTGGCAAACTTGAAGGATCAAGACTGTTCATTGCATACTTGAGGGAATATTTTGAACCTACCCTCAAATAGACACTATTTTTGTCCTTTTCTCGTTCATTTTACCTTGATGGATTATAGGATTAAATTAATTGCTCCTCTGGCTTAGATTAATTGTTGCCTGCTTTTCTTTCATGTGCAGACCTATGAAAGGTCTTGCATCCAAAAATGGCTGGATGCAGGACACAAGACCTGCCCTAAGACTCAGCAAACGTTGTTGCACACGGCGTTAACTCCTAACTACGTTTTGAAGAGCCTGATTGCCTTGTGGTGTGAGAACAATGGTGTTGAGCTGCCTAAAAATCAAGGAACTTGTAGGAATAAAAGATCTGGAGCTGGTGGTTCGGACTGTGATCGTGCTGCTATTGATTCGTTGTTAACAAAACTTGCTAATGGTAATCCGGAGCAGCAAAGAGCAGCTGCTGGTGAGCTCCGTTTGCTTGCCAAAAGAAATGCTGATAACAGAGTATGCATTGCCGAAGCTGGTGCGATTCCTCTGCTTGTCGAACTGCTATCTTCATCAGATTCTCGTACTCAGGAGCATGCTGTCACCGCACTCCTTAACCTATCCATAAATGAAGGTAAGGGTGTCAAATGTGCGGTTGGGCTGAATTTTGGCGGGTTAAAATGAGCTGAGATAATAAATTGGCAGGTTATTGACCCGCACAAAAGTTACTTGGGCTGAAACAGGTTGGGCTAGAAAGCGGGTCATAACCCAACTCGCCTAATTCTTACGAAGCTTTAATTTCTTTGTTTGTTCTTTTATAATTTTTTAATCCCTAATAAGACTATTTTTTTCTTTATTGTGGTTAGATATAACATATCAAAGAAAATAATGTCTTTTTGAAATATTTGGACAAGATTTCTCATAAGTCAATTTGGGCTACATATAAGCCAAATTTTTTTATGGGCTAAGCTAATAAATGGGTAGCTCAATAACCAGCCCAAACTTGGGCGGGTCATGTTTTCATGGGCTAATTTTGTCACCCCTGATTATGCAGGTAACAAGGGAACTATTGTAAATGCTGGTGCGATACCCGACATAGTAGATGTTCTAAGAAATGGAAGCATGGAAGCAAGGGAAAACGCAGCTGCTACCCTTTTCAGTTTATCAGTGGTTGATGAAAACAAAGTGGCAATAGGAGCTGCTGGTGCTATCCCAGCGCTTATTGATTTGCTCTGTGTGGGAACTCCAAGAGGAAAAAAGGATGCAGCCACTGCTATATTCAACCTCTCGATCTATCAAGGAAACAAGGTGCGGGCAGTACGGGCGGGAATTGTGCCACCACTAATGAGATTGCTCAAGGATCACGGGGGTGGAATGATGGATGAAGCACTTGCTATATTGGCAATACTTGCAAGTCATCAGGAGGGTAAAGCAGCTATCGGTCAATCTGAGCCGATCCCGATCTTAGTTGAGGTAATTAGGACAGGTTCTCCTCGGAACCGAGAAAATTCTGCAGCTATTTTGTGGTCTCTATGTACTGGTGATGTACAGAACTTAAAGGTAGCTAGGGATCTCGGAGCAGAAGAGGCACTAAAGGAATTGTCAGAGAATGGAACAGATAGAGCTAAAAGAAAAGCCGGAAGTGTTTTGGAACTTCTCCAACGAGTCGATGTAGTTGATTCATGACACTATATATATTGAAGTAGATGTGTGAATCTTGAAGGATTAATTCTGCCTGAGAACTTCATGGAGGTCAGGCAATCCAGTAATTAAAAGCGCATGTCTATGTATGTACACAAAAAATGGAACTGGACCACACTTGTGACACGCGGACAGGGAAAGATCCCTTTATAAAGTCAACAATCTTTTTCTCTATATGTATGTTTTCACTTCTTTTTGACTGCTTGGTCCAGGGTTAAAGGGTTGTTTCTTTTCAAAACAGTGTTTGTAGCTGTATAATGTTATTGTTAATACTTTCCACTTAGTGTTTGATTATGGAAGCACTGTCACTTTCCACTTTTGATGATGAGAAATGAAGAAAAAATCTGTGTTTTTCTTGTGTTCAATCTATTACTACAAGAGTTACACACTACTCTTACCATTTCAGGTTGCTAAAGATTGTTGGAATCAGAAGTGAAGCTTAGACACCGGTTACTGGCTTTAATCATTGTTTATTTTTTTGAGCTCATCTTTTGTGCGCTAACCGGGCGATTGTTTTACACAATGAGGTTAAGATTACTTACAACAACAGGTAGTTGTACATAGCATCTTAATTTGCATGTTGTTATATGCAGATGTGGAACCTGAATTTGAACCTTGTGAATTCGGGATTCTAATTCTTTTAAGTTACTGGGTTCTTAAGTAACAATTTATGCATATTCAATGATTTTTTCAAGATAAAAACATGGTTTGAACCAAAATTACTGGGTTCGGCTGAATTCCAAATTCTATGCTAGTTCCGCCCCTGGTTGTATGAATCATCTTAATTTGTTGATATATGAAATAAATAGCTTCTTATATCATGTCGAAATATATTGTTGTATAAAATTCTCTACATTGTCAATATATGTAAGTTTTTTTTTTCTTCTGTTGTGCGTGAGTGGTGGTGGCGGGGGTTTATATTGATTTACTTGGACCAACCAGGAATGGAAATATCTTTAGAAATTGTTTTTTTTTCTTCTGTAAATACGTAGTAGTATGTCTTAACTCTTAGGTGAGTGAGAGAAATTTAACTGGATTATCTTTGTTACTGGCAGTGTATACAGTAGACAAGTTACACTAGACCAATAGGCAAGAGTCACAAGAGTAGGACCCCAAAATTCAAAATCTCCGGCTGACAGACATCTCCAGTACAACCACATTGAAGTTGTTCAACTATTTGGACTTTGAGAACTTGGAAAAAAAATACCAACCCACTTTACCAGCACTTGACAGACATCTTTATTCCCTTTTTTTACCATCCTCCTCTCCAAAACAGCTTCAGGCAATAGACAGTAAGGGCTTGACATGTGAAGAATAGGAGGATGAGTGATATTGGAGGGAACCTCATGACATTTTTTCTGCTGAGAAACATGAAATATATGGTGGATCAGTACATCAGCAGGAAGTAACAACTTGTATGCCACAGCCCCAACTCTTGCAACAATCAAATAAAGACCAAAGTACTTGGCTGCCAATTTGTTAAATGGTCTAGTTGCTATAGAAACCTACCTATAAGGTTGAAGTTTCAAATATACCCAACAACCCAGAGCAATACCCTATCAGATCTGTGTTTATCAACCATATCCTTCATTCTTTGTTGATCCCTGGATAATACAACTCAATGATAGTTTCTTTTGCATCCAATGATTCTTTGGCCTCAACATCAGCATCATGTTTTTCTGAATTGATCTGATGCTCATTAAGAGAATCGAGTGATGGAAAATGTTAATCTAGGAGTTAGGTCTCGAAGAAGATAATGCTAAGACAGGGATAACCGAGTGCTTTAGCTAAAGAGAAATGTATAAAAGAGAGGAAGTAGATATTATTTCATTGAATAAATATCCAGTACAGTTGAATTGGTTACTTGTACACAACAATCATATGAATTACAATGCAAGCTGTCAACTAACTGCCAATGAGTCTAACGAACTTCTGGAACTAATTCCTAACTGACTTGTAACTAACTAATGGAAGAGTTCCAGTCCAACTCATTCTACTGCAATCGTGCATCAATACCTCCTTATTGAAGAACACTATCGACCTCAAGGGTGAAGGTTGGAAATCTATGCATTAATTTTGTGAGATACTCCCAAGTAGCTTGAGCAGTGTCAATACCAACCCACTTTATCAGCATTTTACAGACATCTTTATTCCCCTTTTTTACCATCCTCTTTTCCAAAAAAGCTTCGGACAATAGACAATAAGGGCTTGACATATGAAGAATAAGAGGATGATTGATACTGTAGGGAACCTCATGACATTTTTTCTGCTGAGAAACAAGAAATGTATGGTGGATCAGTACATCAGCAGGAAGTAACAACTTGTATGCCACAGCCCCAACTCTTGCAACAATCAAATAAAGACCAAAGTACTTGGCTGCCAATTTGTTAAATGGTCTAGTTGCTATAGAAACCTACCTATAAGGTTGAAGTTTCAAATATACCCAACAACCCAGAGCAATACCCTATCAGATCTGTGTTTATCAACCATATCCTTCATTCTTTGTTGATCCCTGGATAATACAACTCAATGATAGTTTCTTTTGCATCCAATGATCTATCAACCATTTCAGAACTGGACTAACCCGCAAGGTAAGAGAGGTGAATATGAGGCTTTTGCCCATATAGAACCTCATAAGGTGAGCACTTAATGGCAGAAGGTGGGTAGCATTGTACCACCATTCAACAAGAGGTAAATAGGCAGCCCATTCTTGGGGATGATCAGAACAAAAACACCTTAGATATGTTTCTAAGGTCCTATTTAATACCTCAGTTTGACTATCTGTTTGGGGATGATATGTTGTGGAGTTGTGTAATTGCATACCTTGTAGAGTGAATAATTCCTGCCAGAATGAACTCAAGAATATAGAATCCCTGACACTGATCATAGTGGAAGGCATACCATGCAGTTTGAATACATTGTTTAGGAAACATTGTGCCACAGTTTGAGTAGTATATGGGTGTTGCAAGCACATGAAATGATCATAGTTGCTCAACCTATCCACCACCACCAAAATAACATCTCTTCCCTTGGATTTTGGCAATCCTTCAATGAAATCCAGGTTGATATCAGTCCAAACGCCATCTGGAATAAGAAGAGGTTGAATAACACCAGGATATGCAACAACATCATACTTGTGTCTTTGGCACACATCACACTTGTTGACAAAGTATCTTATGTCCTGAACCATAGCTTTCTAATAGAATAAAGATTGCAACCTCTTGAGAGTAGCATTCATACCTGAATGACCACCTTGGGGTGTGAAATGCCATAAGTGAATAATATGTTGCTTCAGCTGAGGGTCAGAACCTACAATTAGCCTGCCTTTCCACCAGAGTTGAGAGTTTATCCAAGTAAAAGATTTGTAAGGTTGAGCTTGTAGCTTGGTGATTACAGCCTGTAGAGTAGCAACAGACACCCAGGACTGTTGAATTTAAGTCAACAAGGTGTCATGAGGAGTGAGTAAGGAGATAGCCAAGAGCTCAGCCCCTTGATTTCTAGACAAAGCATCAGCAGCCTTGTTATCATTTCCCTTTTTATATTCAATGAAAAAAATGAAATGCCATAAGTTTAGAAATCCCAGCAACTTTGAATTTAGTATGTATATTTTGCTCAAGCAGATGTTTCAAGGCCTTCTGATCAGTTCTGACCATAAATGATTTCCCAATAAGTAGTGTGACCACTTAGTCACAGCACAAATTAAGGCTAGCAACTCTCTATTATACACACACATAACTTGATGTTTAGGGCCAAGTGATTTGCTGACAGAGGTAAGTAATTGGATGCCTTTGTTGCATTAAAATAACACCAATACCTAGCCCACTTACATCAGTCTCAATAATGAATGTCTTTGTATAATTTGGCATAGGCAAGACATGAGCAGTGACTAATGCTTCCTTGAGTCCGATAAAAGCTATAGTAGCATCATCATTCCAAACAAAATTGTCCTTCTTGAGTAATTCATGTAAGGGTTTGCATATAACTCCAAAACCTTGAATAAACCTTCTATAATATCATGCTAACCTAACAAATCCCCTTAGTTGTTTAATGTTTCAGGAATTTTCCAAGTTTGGACAACAATAATTTTCTTATTGGCATATAATTGGTGTTTTTTCACCTCAGCCTCCCTAGAAGCATATTTTCACCCCTTGGCATATAATTGGTGTTTTTTCATAATAGAAAAAATAGCTTCCAAGTGCACTACCTGAGTAGATATGTCTTTACTGTAAATCAGTATATCATCAAAGAAAACTAATATTGATTTCCTAAGGAGTGGTTTAAAAACATAATTCATAACTTTGACAAGAAGATGGTGCATTGGTTAACCCAAAGGGAATAACTAGAAATTCATAATGTCCCTCATAGGTTTTGAATGCTGTTTTGTGGATATCAGCCTCATCCATTCTCAGTTGATGATATCCAGCTCTAAGATCAATCTTAGAGAATACCTCAGCACCTCCTACTTCATCCAGTAAATCATCTATTATTGGAATAGGAAATTTTATCCTTCACAGTTAATTGGTTCAATTTTCTATAATCAACACAAAGCCTCCAGCTTCCATCCCTTTTTCCCAATAATAACACTAAAGAGGCATATGGACTAGTACTATACTGAATCACCCCTTGGTCCATCATTTCTTGCACTAGTTTCTCAATAATGTCTTTCTTAATATCAGGATACCTATATGATCTTTTACTGACTGGCATAACTGAGTCAATAAGTGGTATCCTATGATCAACTGGTCCTCTATGGGGAGGTAATGTAGTTGGTAATTCAAAGATGCAATCATACTGTTTCATCAATGATGCAATAATAGAAGGGACTTCAGTACCCTGCAAAGCCTGAATACTGTTACATTGACCTTGTGGTTCAACAGTTGAAATCAGTGAAAGCATAAAAACTTGAATTTGCTCATCTGTCTTCATGTTCAAGGATTTGGCTTTGGTTTCTCAAGTTGTGTAGTTTCCCCTCTCAAAACATGTTTCTTGCCTTGATGTACAAATTCAATAGTTCTATTCTAAAAATCAAACAAAATCTTGCCTGGTGTGTTTAACCACCGCACACCTAGAACTATATCAACATTTCCTAATGGCAATAGAAGGAAGTCAGATGAAAAAGTAGTTCCTTGTAGTAACCATTAAAGGGTTTTACAAACTACAGCAGTATGAACCTTCCTCCCATCAGCTACACTCACAGATTATTCCATTATAGGACTAAATTTGCACCCCAACTTCTTGGCAACCTCCTTGTCAATGAAATTGTGGGTGTTGTCAGTGTCAATAAGCACTTGCAGTGGTTTCTTCTCATGGTAACAAGTCACTCTGATGGTCTGGTATCCTGTAACACTAGTAAAGGCTTGTAAGGAAATAGTCATGTACTCATCAGTGTTTCCAGCACTTTTCTCTTGAATCATTTCCTCCTTTTCTGGTACATCAAAGTTCATTTCTCCTTCATCTAGAACTTCTACCAAGAAAAGTTGTTTCTTACCCTTACAAATGTGACCGTGAACTCATTTCTCATCACAAAGGAAACAAAATCCCTTAGCTCTTTTTTCATCCATCTCAGCAGCAGTTAACAGTTTTTTACCAGGGTTGGAATTTAAGAATTTGTTAAGTATGTTAGGATATAGTTCAAAAGGTTTCTTGAAAGAATTGTTTGGTGGTGTTGACCTCTGGAAGTTTTTATATCTAGGAATATTTGGAGTGGGTAAGAGAGGACCATGTGTAGGTTTAGCTACAGGTTTTAAACCCCAAGTGTTAGCTTAAGCTTAAAAAGCTTCTTGTTGTAATCTAACAATCTTGTAGGCTTGCATCAATGTTCTTGGGGATTGGATCTTAACAGCCTTGTTCAACTCAGGTTTAGGTCCTCCTAGGAAACAACTAATAGTATTTTCACTTGACAGATTAACCATTGTCAACAATCTATCAAATTCAACCTAGTATTCTTTAACACTAACAGTCTGAGTCAAATTTTTTATTGACTCCATGTGATCTTCAAATTCTTCCCCAAATCTTTCATTCAAAGCTAGAACACATTCAGTCCAAGTAGGGTCCAGAACTGAGTTCCCTGATTTAATTTATGACCTATGCCAAGCAATTGCTTCACCTTCCAAATGAATGGAAGTTACCTTGACCCTTTGATCAAATGGAACCTCATATATATCAAAAAACTGATCTACTTTGTATAACTAAGTTCTCAAATCACGGCCAGAAAATTTAGGAAATTCTAACCTAGAATATCTGGTAAAGAAGTTACCAGTATGTGTGTGGTTAGTATGATTCTCCTTGGTTCTCATTTCTGGCATAACTTCTACAGAACAATTTTTGTCAACTGATGAAGATTCAACCCTCCTTACTTCAGATTCCCTTCCTTTTCCATTCATGTGATTGATGGTGGTTCTTAATTCCATCATCTCCTTGTCAGCTAGCAAATTACGTTCAGTCATATTGCTCATCCCTTCCATCAATTTTTGTAATTGCTCTTGAATCTGAGACCATTTATCTCCCATTTCATCCGAGGGTTGTTCTTGGTTCTTGCTTCTTGTTACAATTTCACAGCTTCTAGTCATGATTTAGTGCCGAGAATCAGTAGCTCTGATACCAATTGATGCACATTAAGAGAATCGACTGATGGAAAATGTTAATCTAGGAGCTAGGGCTCGAAGAAGATGATGCTAAAATAGGTATAACCGAGTGCTTTAGCTAAAAAGAAATGTATAAGAGAGAGAAAGTAAATCTTATTTCATTGAATGAATATCCAATACATTTGAATTGGTTACTTGTACACAACAATCATATGAATTGCAATGCAAGCTGTCAACTAACCGTCAATGAGTCTAACTAACTTCTTGAACTAATTCCTAACTGACTTGTAACTAACTAATGAAAATAACCAACTAATGGAAGAGTTTCAATCCAACTCATATCCAGCTCATTCTACTGCAATCTTGCATCATGATCAAACTTAACTTTCTTACTGAGTTGGTGTATTACAATAAATTCAGAGTCGAGCAAGAGAAATAAATATTACTAAGCGAAGCCTTCACCGCTCCACGACTTTTGTATACCACTAAGAATGCAGAATGTGATGTGTGTTTAGTTGTCTCATGGATTCGAACCATTTTTCAAATGCAAAAAGCTCGGTAAAAGGCGGACCCTTGAGTTAAGATGTCTAAATCAAAGTAGACATTTGATTATTAAGATATTGTCCTTAAAATTACAAACACATGATAATTAAGACTAGCTATTTTCTCACCACGTGAATGTTTATTTAAGAATTAACAAATTAAATTCTAAATAAAATAAGAATTAAATATTATTTGATATAAATATTATTTGTTTGATGAAACACGTTGCTGGTGATAATCGTTGACGATGATCTCCTGGTAATGGTTATGCTAGGGATTAGTGATGGTAGTGGTTGGTATGTGCTTGGCAATGGTGGTTATGCAATGGTAGAGGGAGGTGATTATGCCGTAATAATAAACAAATAGTGGTAAAGCTCATTTTTGCATGAAGTTTTAAGGAGAAGTTACACGTTTGGCTGCTCGATTAAATTATCAGCTATTTTTGTACGAGTGACTATTTAAAATTAATTTCCAACTTTTTTTTAAATGAACAATATCATTCTGATTTTAATATTCTATACAAGATCTTTGGCCCATCGTCCCCTACTATTCTAATCAAAACATACTAATCAAAACATAAAAAAAGTTTAGTCAAAGTTATATCTTTTGAAAGGAAATCCATCCACCCAAATTGAAATAAGTACAATGAAGCAAAATTGAAAGGAGTACTAATTCAATCGAAACAAGGAATTGAAGGATCACAAGATGCTTGAGTTGTTGGCAGAAAGGCATTAATGAAAACTACTACGAGGTTAGAAAATTCAAAAGTATTCAAGTATTTGGGAAAACAGTTACTCCCTCCGTCCTTTTATACCAAGGCATTTGACTAAATACGAAATTTAAAAATAAAAAAAGATTTTTAATTTTTTTTTATATAAAATAAATTATAGAAATTTATGTGGCTATAAATTATTTCATTAACGGTAATTTTAACTAAATAAATAAATATGTTATTTTTTTTTAAACTGATTAAAAAGGAAAGAGTGTCGTGTAAATCTAATGGAGTAACAAATAAGTTTGTTGTTATATGTAGTAAAAAGTGGGTGGGGCGTGTCACGAGCCCATGCTTCTTCTGCGCGGCAGCCGTGGAAAGTGTTGACCCACTAAAGCTCCATCCTCTTCCAATCATTTAGCTTAAATTCCTTTTATGTCCTTATTCCATTATGTAATAACAAAATTGGTCCATCATGGATAATGTTTGTTGGTTTTTAACTTTTTTCTTCTATTTACTTTAACATGGCAATAGAATCTAGATTTAGAGGTAAAATAAGACAATGGAATAGAAGATGGAAAGAGTTTTTGAATGAATAGACAATCAAATCATTTTTGCCCTTTTTTATTTTAACATAGCTATTAAAGGTTATTCACTTTTCTTATCTTTTTATACTTATTTGAGACGAACGTTTATTGAATATTATTTCTCTATCCCGTAAAAATTCTCACTTGTGGAATTACAATGACTATATTATTGTGATTGTTAAAGTTAAGCACTACAATTACTTTTACTCTCCTTCAAATCCTCCTTACTATAAAAAATTATTTACAATATTTAACACTATGAAGGATTACTTCAATTATACCGAAGATTTTTTTTGACTAAAAATATGAAAAGTCAAAATTTTAATCAACATTATATAGGGACACGTACCAGAAAAGGAAACAATATATTTGATTAGGGGTACACTAGAACTCTAATTAATTTTCATATCTTTTTTAAAGATTTTATTATAAGTTACCGTGGTGTCCTTTAATGGCACACTTACAGTAAAGAGTGAACGAAACTCAACTCTAGAAGGAGGGCATTATAGTCATTCAAGAGGGTACACATACCATTTTTCGATTCCCAATGCAACCTTCTCAATTACTTCCTGTCTCAATATAAACCCAATTTATATTGTTACACTCTATTTTTTAGTCCGTTCTAAATAAAATGACTTATTCATTAGACAATAATTTAACTTCAAATTTTAAACTTTATGTGTAACGAGATATAGAGCCTATTTGGATGGACTTATTGTCAAGTTGTTTGCAGCTTATAAGTTAAAAAAAATAAATTCGGGTAGTCTAATTTTTTTTTAGCTTATAAGTTATTTTCAGCTTATAAGCTGCTTTAGATAAGCTAAGTCAAATGAGCTCAATTATTTTTTTGAGCTTATTTTAAAAACAAAATCACTTTAAGCTGGTCAACTAAATAATAAAAAAAGCTGAAAACAGCTTATAAGCAACTTATAAGTCAATCCAAACGGGCTCATAAGCCTTCAGGCATGATTGATTTATAACTCGCACATAGGTGCCGATGGAGCACTATAACTTGAAATTCAATTAAATCCTAAATTTTCAACACGAAATATAAATTTATATCTAAAATTTTTCCAAAATAATAGATATAAATTCATAACTCTAGAATTTAAATGATAGATCTGCATCGGCCCACACAAATATATTTTGATCACAAAATTTAAAAGCTTAGCTTTTATTGACTTCGTGTCCAATTAAACTATATATATATATATATATATATATATATATATATATATATATATATATAGTTATATAAATTCGGGTGGAAGGAGTAGAAAACAATTCAATCTTCAAAAGTCTGACGTCCATACTCTTCACCTACACCAATATATGGCAACCTCAATTCGCCTCCGTCGTCTCGGTGCAATCGCCGCCGTAGGCGGCGGAGCATACACAATTCTCCGGCAACCTGCATTCTCATCAAACGACTCATCCACTACTACCGCACTCGACAATTTTCGTCGCAAAATAGCTGATCCTTTGGCTGTCGTTCCGCCACGTGTCGCACAGGAAGCGGCTTTGATTGGTTCCAGTTCGGCGAATCCACTTGATGTGCTTGTTGTTGGTGGCGGCGCTACGGGATGCGGTGTTGCACTTGATGCTGCGACACGTGGACTTAGAGTTGGATTGATTGAACGAGATGATTTTGCATCTGGTACTTCTTCAAGGTCCACTAAGTTAATTCATGGAGGTTAGTCATTGTTGTTACCTATTGTATTGTATTGTGTTTGTTCATATACAGTGTTTGTTCTGATTGTTACTTAAATTTTACTGTATCATATCTTCATTGTTATGTACATTTTGCGTAACTGCTTATTTCGTGTGATCGCGTTTTTACCTTGTTTTTTGGGAAAATTAAGCTTTATGTCTACTGGGAGAAGATATTTACGCCACTTAAGCACATATTTTTGTGTATAAACACCTTTTAAATATAGTGTTTGTTTTGATAGTGACAACTTATTTGCTTTTTTTTTTCTCTTCTTCTTTTGTCTTTACTTATTACTCCCTCTGTCCCAATTTATACGACACACTTTCATTTTTAGTCAGTCCAAAAAGATGACACATTTCTTTATTTGACATCAATTTAACTTTATATTTTACCTTTATGATTAACGAGATAAATTATAACCACACAAATATCTTTTTTGCCACGTAGCCTATATTATGTAGGGAAAATTAAGCTCTATGTCTACTGGGAGAAAATATTTACACCAAGTGGCCCGCATTATGAGTTTGTTACCAGGTTTAGCCCATTTTTTGTGTATAAACACCCCTTGTATACTCTATTAGCCCATACTTATATACAAGGTTGATATATTATGTATAATGCCCCCTTCCCCCTGCCCGGGTATAATGTCGTATAATATTGTATATTGGGCTACATGGCGTAATATTTTATGTTGGGCTGTATATTTTTGAAAATTTCCTTCTTTAAGGTTGTTTGGATCATTGAATGGTTGTTACCTTTTGTATTGTGTTGTGTTGTTAGTTTAAAATACAATGTTAATTTTGATTGTTACTTTAAGGTTGTTTGGATCATTGGATGGTTGTTACCTTTTGTATTGTATTGTGTTGTTAGTTTAAATACAATGTTAAGTTTGATTGTATTATATCTCCATTGTTATAAGTACATTTTGTGTAACCTACCTATTAGGTGTGATCGCCTCATTACCTTTTTTTTCCCGCATTTTGTCTTTACTTATTATTTAATAATCCGATTTTGTGCTTTGCCCTACCTTTTGTATTGTATTGTATTGTATTGTATTGTGTTGTGCTGTTAGTTTAAATACAATGTTTGTTCTGATTGTTACTTAAATTTTATTAATGTATCGTATCTCCATCACTATGTACATTTTGCATAACGACGGATTCGGTGTGATTGCGTCGTTACATTATTTTTGTTTCTCATTTTGTCTTTACTTATTACTCCGTCTGTCCATTTTTACTTGTCTCTGTTTGACTTGGCACACCCCTTAAGTAGTAAAAAATAAAATGACAATTTTACTTTATCAGCCCTAATTATTATAAATCATCTAAATAATTGAAATCAATCAAAACATACTTTGAATGTTGTGCAACCCCTGACAATTCCTTGAAGTTTCCAAGTCAATAATTAATAATAAGGGTAAAATAGGTATGAAATGGTAAAGTATCTCTTGGTTTTCCAAACTGGGCAAATAAAAGTGGACATCTATTTTAGTATACTGAACAAGTAAAAATGGACGACAACAACAACAAACCCAGTGTGATCCCACAAGTGGGGTCTGGGAAGGTTACAAGGTAGCTAAGTGTTGTCGATTTTATCCTTTACCCTACCTTTTTATATTAGCTCTACCCCATACCCTACTTTTCTTGTAGGTTAATTCTTTAATTTGCTGATGTTTGACATTATGTAACAAAGGGAAACGATACAATCTGTCCAAACATTATATTCATCAAAACAATATAACACGATACAATATAATACGAGACATTATGAAATGATATGTAACAACCATCCGAACAAGAGTGTAAAACTTTCATCAGTTTTGGTATGTACACGCATACATTCACGAGATAGTTTTCCAGGTCTTTGATATACTAGGCTTAAGTTAATTCAATGACGTTAAGGTGACATATTGAATTTAAACGAGGATAACAGTCAGCGTAAAATAGTCAAATTATGAGGTATCCTCTTATTTTTTTTGATAAAGGTAACATCTTGTATTCATATCCAAAAGCAGCACCTGGAAGTGCTGAGGACATGTAGTTGATATAGAGGACATCTTGTATTCTTATGGATATAGAGGACATGTAGTTGATTCGAACTGAATTGTGATTGAGGTGCAGTTAATGATTGATATGAGCTTTTATTGGAATTTTCGCTGACGCATCGTAATTTTTTATTAGGTAATAAATAAAAGTGGATTCAAGCTTACGGATGAGGTAACACTTTGACACTTTTAAAAAAAAAATGAAAAGTGACGTCCACAGATTAAAATGAGGATAAAAGCTAGTTTTTTTGTTATTTGAATTTTTTAAAAATAGAAGTAGGGTACAAATTTTCTTTTTGATCATAAGATAGATATTTAAAAGAATTGAAGACTGTCGAGCATCATTTTCCCTTTTATGAAAGTGACACAATTTCAGGACAGCCTAATATAATAAATGGAACTTTAAAATCGGGGATCTTGTAGTATCATTTATAATAGGCAAGCAGCATTAGTTTTGGGACACTATATTTATGCAGTGTGGTACCCTATATATGGTTGTTTGGGACATCTTGAAATTGATTTAATGTGGTTTACGAAAATTTTCCTTGAGAATAATATTGCCTATGTTTCTGAACTCTGGGAGCTATTCTTGAGGGGGAGGGGTCTTGATATGTGGAACATTGTTACTTGAGGCATCTATTGTTGTGTGACTGAGTTCGCAATGTCAAGGCAAATTTGGATTGAAAAGAAAGGCTTTTGAGATGATGATCACAATTCACAGGAATATCCAACTTAAAATTCTTTGTGATGTTGAACTTGGAGATTGGATACACATGTATCTCTCATCAGACAGGATACATGAGAAAGGATTAGGAAGCTTCTCTTATCATTTGAGAATCTCAATAGGAGAAGTACTAAATTCATCAATTTAGTATGCTCAATAGTTACTTGCCTGCAGTAATTTCTTAATATTTTATCGAAGTGATTATGCCTCCAATTTCTTCCCTGGGGAATAATCTTGATGTTTTCAGCTCCTTGCACATATATTATCAAAATCGAAGGCATTAGCCTTTATTTATTAGTCAATATTTTATCAATATCATACGAAGGTGGTGTCAGAAATGTGTTTAGAGTATGTAACTGGATCAACCACAATCATCTATAAAACTATTGAATCATATAGAAAACTATTGAAACCATACAGTATACACAAGGACATTTTCTCTTTTAAAAATCAACTATGTTGCAATCACTTACAAATTGGGGATGACTGTTTCAATCATCAGTAGCTACCGGGGAAAAGTAGATGAATGAAACAAAAAAGGCCTTTTTATACTTCTTACACCCTTTTTGGGTTCTGGATCAAACTCCTTCTCCTCATTCCAAATTGCCCAGTAAAGGCACAGTGGCGTGGTTTCTGCGAACTGCCCGTAGTGATTGCCTCTCAGTTCATTCTAGATGGCACCTAGGTGATATTAAACACTGTACAAACAATTCAAAGCTGAGTATTGAACCTGCTCTGAGTTAGGAGATGATTTGCATCTTCACTGTGGTCCTTTTACATAAATAATACCAGCACCTCAATGCATCTTCTCTTTCTGAAGTAATATGCTATCAGTATTGCCTCCTTTTCTTCAGACCAGGTAAGCAAGTTATTTTCTTCGGATGGGTACGACTCTTTCTTCCATAGCTCTTTCTTATCTCCACTTTCAGATATCTCCAAGTAATAAGTTATCAAACATGAAATTGACTAGAGAGAACAGTCTAAGCGATGAGGACCCTCCACCTCTTAGCATAATGTTGGAGGTCAAGTCACGTAAGGAATAAATTGGAAGGGTCACTTTTGGCTCCTAGGTAGGGGTATGGGACAAGGGGTTTACCATAAATTATAATAGATTTTTCCATTCGCTCCTTCCCCTGTTCCGTTCACTACTTCACCCTATCTCCCCATTAATCCTTATTGGTTATTCGTAGACTTTATTTAGGAAGTCCTCTCGTTCCAAATTCTCTACGTCTCTTTTGCAAGTAATATCTCAACTGATATTATCTCTTCGTCCTAAAATAGTCCGCCAGTGTAACCTCTTTGTCGTTCGCATGCCAAACACATATGGCAATAGTTCTTCCCGCATTCTTTTCTGCAGCACATGTTCTTCCAAGAGTGTAACTTTTGAGTTTTGACCATTACTAAGAATCCATCGATTTGCTTAGAGATCGAGAATCTGTTTATTTCTTCATTAAAACCCCTTCACATGCTCATGGACAAATCCAACTACTACTTCAATAATCCATATCATATCCCTAAACTCCCCTCATAAATAGGAACCTAGTATCTTTCCCCAATCTATTAGTCGGAATTTTCTTTTCCCTCCTTTTTTGAAACTGAAACATAATTTAAAAAATATTACACGCCTAGTTTTCTTTTCCCTCCTTTTCTTTCTATGGAAAGTCTCTCATCATCTTCTCCAACCTTTGTAGAACCGTCAAAGGCATCAAGTACATAGACATATAATATGTTGGAATGTTAGATACTGTAGAATTCAACATCTTAATCTTCTGCTGGACAAATATTACCCCTCTAATAACAACTTTTGTTTCTCCTGAATTTTTCGATTAAGGTCGCCATAGGTGGTTATCTTGGTTTTCGCCGAAGTGGTAGTCCCAAATAAAATTTATGCAATGTATCAACCTTACATCCAGAATTCAATGCCAGACGTTGGATAATCTAAGTTCATCGCTGACAACAATTCAAACCATTATACATAATCTTGACGAAGCCCGAACCGTATCAGAGCTTTAAAGAGGTATCAACTCTATGTAGAATATGATCAGAAATTAGAATGTTATCTGCAAACAATAATTGGGATATCATCATTCTTCCATTTCTTTCTCAACTACCCTTGAACCCTTAAAAAATCCCCTTTGTATGAGTCTACTGAATGCCTCTCTTACGAAAAGAAACAGTATCGAGACAAAGGGTCTCCTGTTATTCCCCTTGGGCTACTAAATAACTCCCATGGAGTACCATTTGGTAAGTTAGAGACTTTCATGGTACCGAATGAAATATGTCACCATGGATAGTGCCTTATCCATGCTCTCCCTCTTTGTTCAATCTCCATTCTCCCAAACATCGGGAGTAGGAACTTTTAGATTACATGATCCTTACGTGATATTCAAGTTGCACGACAGTCCCTACTCTCTGCTTCTTAGTTTTAAATCCACTGGTTTATTTGCTATCAGTAATGCGTCAAGGATTTCTCTTCTTTCTTCAAAGGCATTCTGAAATGTGGATACAGGATTATCTATCATCTTTAAGTCTCTTTGCTAATATGTCCTCTTTTACTTTGTATATAATCCAGAACAAGCTAATAGGCCAAAAACTCCGACATATCCCTAGCTCTGGCTTCTCTTCGGGATAGGTACAGTGAAGGAAGAGTTAAGACTCTTTTCAATTGACACTGGTTGGTATAAAATGCTTCAAACATTTATCTCAGGCTCAGGACGATGTCCGTAAAACCATTTGCAATAGGTATTTTGTCTCCATTGCAACTTTTCATTAGCCCATTAGCCCTTTAGAACTTCTAACGCTTCCAAAATAATAGGTCTGCATCTTGACCAGGGAATTTGGAAAAGGCAAAGAAAAGGCTAGTCAGTTAAGATTCTCTCACCAAATTATGTTTTTTTGTCCTCTATCAGACCATTGAGTTTTGAAAGGTATAGCAAGCAATAGCCGTACAGGTTAAGTTGTTATTCTTTGTGCTACCTTAATCGTTAGTGGTTCAGAATGGATTTCACTTGACTCTGCACTGAGAAATTTTGGAGGGTCCTTTTGATTTCTCCATTGAGGCATCCCTGAATTAGTAGTTAGATATTTGCATGAAGCTTTCTTTTATTTGTCATAGTTATCTTCTTTTATCTAGGGTATGCAAACTGCTTATACTAAGAACCCATGTTTCAGGAGTTCGCTATTTGGAGAAAGCAGTTTTCAACTTAGATTACGGGCAATTAAAGCTAGTTTTCCATGCCCTCGAGGAGCGTAAACAGGTCATTGACAATGCTCCGCACCTTTGTCATGCTTTACCATGCATGACTCCTTGTTTTGATTGGTTTGACGCGATCTACTACTGGGCCGGCCTGAAAATGTATGATTTGGTCGCAGGGCGACACCTACTGCATTTGTCTAGGTATTATTCTGCACAAGAGTCTGTTGAATTGTTTCCTACCCTAGCACGAAATGGTAAAGAAAAAACTCTGAAGGGAACTGTGGTATATTATGATGGTCAAATGAACGACTCGCGGCTCAATGTTGCATTAGCATGCTCTGCTGCTTTGGCTGGTGCAGCTGTGCTTAACCATGCAGAAGTTGTAACCCTTCTCAAAGATGAGGGTGATGGTAGAATAATTGGTGCACGTATTCGGAACAACTTGTCAGGTACTTCATGAATTTTATTTGGAAGTTGTTTTCCTACTCAGTTCACTGGTTACAGTTAGCTTGTAATCCTGTGTGAACCATTAAGGTTGATAAGTAAACTATATTTTCAATATCTGGATTTAAATATGTATATACACGTTTGAACAAGTTAGGTGCCGACACTTCAGCTTCCCATTTCCTTGGACCTAGACTGAATTTGTAGTCAAACATAGCAGAAAACTAGTTAAGAAGACAAAAAGGGGAGTGAATAGAAAAGATATCATGGGTAGTAAGTATTACTTGTCCCTAGAACACTACCAACCCCATTATATATCTCAATATAAGTCCCTGTTCAATTTTTAGACGATTAGAGATGCTTTTAGTACGATATATTAATTTGACCTTTAATGTTTTCTCCTTTTGTTCGTATGTTGCTCATCCGTCTCAAAGTCTCACTCTAGGTTAATTTACAGGAAAGGAGTTTGATGCATATGCAAAAGTTGTTGTTAACGCTGCTGGGCCCTTCTGTGATTCTGTACGAAAGTTGGCTGATAAAGATGCAAAACCCATGATCTGTCCCAGTAGTGGTGTACATGTTGTACTTCCTGATTACTATTCTCCAGATGGAATGGGCTTGATTGTCCCTAAAACTAAGGATGGTCGAGTGGTCTTTATGCTTCCATGGTTGGGTAGAACAGTAGCTGGCACTACTGATTCCAACACCAGCATAACAATGCTGCCAGAACCTCATGAGGATGAGATCGAATTCATTTTGGATGCCATCTCTGATTATCTTAATGTTAAGGTGTGTTGATTTCAGTGATGTGGTATCGATCCTGATCTTCCTTTTGTTCTCTTAATATCATAGAGTGCCTCTAATCTAAATGTTGTAAGTCAATGAATTTATATAATTATTATTCTTCATTGGGAATCCGGAACATAGGTTTACACTGTGACCGCCGTTTTGGCTTATTATCAAATTTCAAATGTTAGTTTCCTGATCGGATAGCATAATTGCTCTATCATTTTCACTGAGCTAACTATTATTTCATTATTTCTTTTCATGAATCTTAATTGTACACAATCAATGTAAAGCAGTTGAAATTTCTTAAGCTTTTGGATGTAGCTAAAATATCTTTAGCTAGTACAGTAAGTGTCTAGGACATATTCAATATACTCTCTTTTGGCCATTTGGTAGCTTATCTACAGGTGATATCTTGGATTACTGAGCAAACAATCAGTTAAGCCAGAGTGATGTGCATTGTATTAAATCCATGAATTGATCATGGAACATTATATATTCCCCAATGGGTCTAGTATTGCTATCCGACCTGTTTGATGTATATTATGGTAATAGTTTGTGGAAAGATCTTCTTATTATCTAAATTATATTGCAAAAAGAAGTACTTGCCAAATTCATAGTTGATAAAACAAATTCAAGTGCTGTTTCATATGTGGGGCAAATTGCTAACTCCACAAATATAGTACTGCTGTGGTCAAGCTGCGCGTATGCACATTCAGGGAAGCCATGTTAACTTGCAAATAGTGGATGATGGTTTCTCTTGATGTATTGTTTGATAACAGAACTTCTTCCTGGAAGCTGAGCTTTAAGTCCCTCAGAGTGGTGTTTAGGCCTAGTGAATAATATTCTAATCTGTTAAAAGATTGTGTTTACAAAGTGAGGAGAACTTGGTAACTAATATCAACTCCAGCGGATATAGTAGCCAACAAATTTTGTGAGGACCTCAGAAATCCTAGAGAAAATATTGAGAGAGAGAGGGGCAGAGAAAGGACAAATCAAAGAGAGAAGAGAAAAGGGGACTTTGTCAATAATGTGAATTTAAAAGTCATATAATGAGCTTCTTAGCAGTTGGAATGCTCCATCTTTTTGTTCGTGAGTCATAGGAACTTCACTACTGGGCTTGTTAGTATTTATGTATGTGGTGACCTCTTGATGAGGAGGATACTTTTCCTATGTAAACAGTCATGCTCAATACTTGAATCTAAATATCTTAGTAGCTTATGGATTTTTTCCTCGGTTTGAGCTTATTGTTTCAGTAAGCAGAGTTGAAGTTGTCAGTACAATGAGCATGTTTTGTCATACACACAAATTGCTAAAAAAGAGCTGCTTTTTCTGTTAAGAGTTTGTAAAGATGGCCAGATGCCATACTTGAATGTTTGATTTCCCTATTTCCTTTGAAGGCAACCAAAATGTCAGTTTAGACAATTTTTCTTGTATTATGTATCACCTATAGTGTTCAATCTTTCTTATGGAGAATGATGTTAGATTTCAAATATAGGTGCGGCGTGCTGATGTCCTATCTGCTTGGAGTGGTATCCGCCCTCTAGCAGTTGATCCCAAGGCAAAGAGTACGGCGAGCATCTCCAGAGATCATGTTGTCACTGAAGATCATCCTGGTTTGGTAACAATTACTGGTGGAAAATGGACTACGTATAGAAGGTAACTTATAATATCTGAACTACTGGCTGTACTGCTAGCTGTCTTAAGAGATGCGGATCCGTTTCAAAATGGAAAAGAGGCCTGTTTGTTTAGAAAGCAGGCCCAAGTTGTCTTTGTAGAGGTGCAGTTCCGTTGAATATGGGAAACTTAGGCTTGTTTGGATTAGCAGACAGCGATGCTGTTTCTGGAAAGCAGTTTCAGCTACTTTTTATAACGAACCAGAGAGGGTACTTTTTGTTCCAAAAACAGTGGGTCAGCCTTTTTTTTTGGGTGCCCTCTTTTCAGCTTTTGCAATTTGGAGCATAGTTTTTTTTCCCCCCCTTTTAAATTGGAAATTTGGTTTTTTTTCTTTAGAATATACTACTAGGAGATACGTTTTGTAACATCTAAAGATGTTCAATCGGTTTAGTAAACTTTTTATAGAATATAATAGTTTCTTGCACCTTCTTGGTGTGAATTGTGAAATCAATGATATCAATTTGATTTTATATGAAAGAATTCACCCATATAATAGCCTCAAAAAATGTTTATAGGTATAGTTATTCTTTCTAAACGACAAACCCAATACAATTTCCAAAAAACCTGAATCCGAACACTCAACTGTTTTCTGAAAAAAAGCAAATAAATTGATTTATTGCAAAGCCAAAAAAAAAGTTCTAAATCCATACGCAATTTAGAATGGAGCATCCTAATCTCTCTTCAAAGCAGACTGACTAGGCTAGCGGTTTTAGTTTTTCATACTCCTCTTATCATAGGAGCTTTCCTTTAAATGGCTTAACGCATAGATCGATGTGCAAGGTTATGAGGTTAAGTCAATCCAAGATCAGGTTATCTTATGTATGTCCATCTCCTGAATTCTTTTTCTCCTTTATTAAGATTTTAAAGTTTTAACCCATTTCAGCATGGCAGAAGATGCGGTTGATGCGGCTATAAAATCTGGAAAATTGAACCCAGCAAACAAATGCTTGACATACAACCTACAACTTATAGGTGCAGATGGATGGGATCCTGCATCTTTTACGGTACTTGCTCAACAATATGTTCGCATGAAAAGGTCACATGCAGGGAAGATTGTTCCAGGAGCAATGGACACAGCTGCTGCCAAACATCTATCGCATGCATATGGTGCGTTGGCTGAACGAGTGGCTACTATTGCTCAGGTTCGCTTTCTTCTTAGTTCCAATTGTTCCTTTTTTCTTCTAGTTCTTTGGCTATATGTCTTTATACTAACCTTAACGCATTTTATTTTAAGTGCTTCTTAAGGTAGCTCGCACAAAAATAAACATAAATAAGGTGTTCAGCTGAACATGCTTGCTGATTTAGACGCTAGTATAAAGTGGTTTTTGCAGTTTCTGGTATCTGTACAGCTTCTTTCTTTTTTTGGCTTATTTATTGTAGATTGCATGAAGATGCTAGGTTTAAGGTTTCTCGGAATCAATAAAGAACTAAGTATTTCTATTGTCATTGAGCAATCCCTACGGGTCTCCAAGCTTTGAATAGAATCAGGGATGTGTCTATTCATGAATTTGGATTTGAGGAGGAATATCTGATCCAATGGACTTCTCTCTGAGACTTGAAATTTGTTAGGAGCATATCAACTTTGAATTAACATAAATTCTCAATGTTAACACTTGCATGTGGAGTAGATTTTGATTTTTGATACAAGCTTCCTATGTTATGAAAGAGTCGTAACAGTAACACTCTGGGGTAAGAACTTTTGCTGTTTGAGAGTCATGTACTGTCAATAGGTATCAGAACTTGTTGAATAAGATGCATGTTAAATGCAAGATTGTCGATTGAACATACTGGCTTTAAAACCGTTCTCCATAATGTATCAAGCAGATTTTGAAAATACTTGGGAAAATGTACGCGAATTCACAGCCCCTCAATATGATTTCAGGATCTTCCCAAGGCGTTTGTCATGGAAGATGTTTAATAACCTTGCAAAAATAGTTTCCTGAGAACTTGGTTCATTTAAGTTGTTCCAAGAAATTATTTCAATTTTTTTTTTCAAAAAACTGTTTTCTGCTTTGAGTGCTTACCTTTCAACACCAAAAAAAAAAAAAGTATATCGTGGTTTGAGTGTCTTTCAAAGAAAAGTTTCTTTTAAAGAACTTTTTCCTTTTTGCACAATTTTTTGCCAAAAGAGTTTTTTCTAAGTACTTTATCCTAAAGTTGTTCAATCGGCTCCTTTATGCTCTACTTCAAAGTCACTCAGTGAAGAAGCTATTTTTCTGGCATTTCATGTCTACTTCTATGAGATTCTAGCTTAATTTGATTGATCTCAATTATAGAACGAAAATCTGGGAAAACGACTGGCTCATGGATACCCTTTCTTGGAAGCTGAGGTTGCATACTGTGCTCGGGAAGAGTACTGTGAATCCGCTGTAGATTTTGTAGCTAGAAGATGTCGTCTAGCCTTCCTTGACACTGATGCTGCACAGCGAGCACTGCCACGAATAATAGAGATACTGGCTGCAGAGCACAAATGGGACAAGTCTAGGCAGAAACAAGAATTGCAGAAGGGAAAAGAGTTTTTAGAAACTTTCAAGTCATCAAAAAATGCACATTTCCATGATGGGAAGCACTAGTAAGTCATTTCTATCATATTATGAAACATGTTCTTATAGAGTGGTGTATCCTGTTTCTGACATTTACCTGATCATTGTTCTAGGTTCATTAAGCTGTACATCGATCTTCAAGGCGGAGTTTCGCTTTTACATTCTTACATGTTAACAGGCAACTGTTACGATGAGTGACAAAAATATTATACATCCCTTTTTTCCTGTATGCATTTTATATGGCTTAAAGCTGCAGAATGACTTATTTTGTCAAAACTTGTAAGTTCCTTAGTAACAGTTCATTTTTGCTTCTGGTCAGTTGCCTATAACAACCACCTATGAGATCATTTCTCGCGATTTTATAGTTATTGGATTGTGTCTAGGGCGGGAATTTGGCCCCTCTGATGTAATAATTTCTAATCTGATCAAATATAGATTAATGTTATTTCTGCCGACCCAAACAAGTTTGGGACTGAGCCGTAGTTGTTCTTCTTGCTCCTCTCTGTTACTCCATGGTCCTTAACTTTCATGCATACGAAGGGAATTCCAATATTGTTTATTTAGTTGTTTACGCATGGGAGTTTCTCTCCATCCTTTTTACTTTTCTTTCTTTCTTTTGGAATGGTGCACTGTTCATGAATGTGACCATGTGTGGGGAAGTCAAATGGAAGTAGTTCCATTTATAGCTTAAAATACGTAACAAGCTTATAAAATTGATTCAACTTGGATACATAAATTGATTCAATTTTTTTTTTTTTTTAATTTTCCAGGATAAGAGTCCTGGGGTGTTGTATATCATTTTATGCAAACATGATTGATTCAACTTGAATACATAGTATCAGAAAAACTTATTTTTTAGGACTTTATACTTTATTGTATTGTAATTCTGAGACCTTTTTTCTGCTTTATTCAAGAGCATATCACCTTAGTTCTTGAGTTGGATTTCTCTCTACCCTTTTCAAGACAGACAGATAACCGGTAGACTTCTTCCTGTATCAAAAAGTTTTGGGAAGACTAGCTACTTGGCTTACTTGAATACCTTAAATCAACGAATATTGAAGAGAAAGGGAAGATAAAAAATTTGTATGTGATCTTTTGTACTGGCGGCAGTAGATTTACTATTTACTTTTTTGGCATAATGCATAAACAGACCCTTAAACTTGGTCTCAGCTGGCAAGTATGCTCTCCAACTTTGGGTGTGCACAAGTAGGCACTTCAACTTGTCTAGAGTTGAACATGTGAGCGCAAGCACTGATGTGGCACATAAATTTTGGAGGGCCACATCATTGCCACGTTAGTGCCACGTAAGCATTTGTGTTTATGTGTTCAACTTTATACAAGTTGAGGTGCCTACTTGTGCACACCCAAAGTTGGAAGACATACTTGCCAGCTGAGGTCAAGTTTAAAGGTCTGTTTATGTATTATGCCTACTTTTTTTAAGTCGTTATACATTTACATTAATTGTAACACAAATTATATGTGAATTACACATGTACTATTCATCTGCTGGCTATTTTTAGTTTAAGCAATTGGATAACAACTATCTAGGTTATTCTTCATTCTATGTATTGTTGATGCTTGGTGCTCAGGGCTTGTATGGCCACGAAACTCTGTAGCTGATCCCCCGTTTCTCTGTGCTGCTGCACTGCTCTGTGTGTGTGTTTTTTTTTTTTTTTTTTACTTTCCCTTTTTAAAGTGGTGTATGTGTTTCAGAGACGGATCCAAAATTTAACGTTTATAGGTTCTCAACTTATCATTGAACTCATAGCTCCTTTTAGTTACTGGGATCACAACTAAATACTTATACATGGATTTCTTAATACAAATACATAAGTAAAAGCTATTGGCTTCATCTGAACCCGTATCTAATATTATGATTCCACCCCTGCCATGCCCTCTATTCTGCTTGTGCTTTATCGTCTATATGAATGGACCTAACCACAAATTGTGAAGTAAATTGCAGTTGTGGAGCCATCAAATAAAAGCAGATGGATATTGTGGATTCTCAAGTGAGTTCTGATTTCAGGGTGTTGTTACTTATAATTGAGTTTAATTATTCTTGGTTAGCCTTGAGAGATTCTAGGTGTGTTTGCTATGACTAAAAAGTTCTTTTAAATAATACTCCATCAATTTCAATTTATGTGGCACTGGTTGACTAGTTTAAAAAAAAAAAGACTTTTGAAATTTATGGTGTAAAACAAACTTTAGACATTTGTGTGGCTATAAATTATTTCATTAAGGGTAAAAGGGAAATTTTAAATTAAATGTTTCTAATTATAAAAAGGTAATATATTCTTTTTGAGATATACTAAAAAGGAAAGTACGCCGCATAAGGGGAATATTATAATTGATATAGCTTTCTTCTTTAATACTTGTTCTTGGTTCTCACACATATATGTGAGCTCTAAAGATTTAAACTACTAAAGCACTTGCCATTATCCTATCTATAGGGAGCCATGAAAATTCACTTCCCAGAGGAAATAATGATGGACATCCTTAGTGTGAGGACCCCACGCTAGGTTGACCCTGGACCGCGAGTAGACCCCAGGATGACCCTGGACAGTCCCCCCATGACATGCATGCTTGACATACTTGGGCATTGTAGCAAGGATCACAGACAGTTCGCACAATAAACCATCTTCACGCTGCAGCGCTACGGGTATCGAACTCGTGACCTCTTGCCCTTTACATTCCCCCGAGGGAATCGCCTCTTACCAATTGAGCTGTTGTGAGGACCCCACGCCAGGTTGACCCTGGACCGCGAGTAGACCCCAGGATGACCCTGGACAGTCCCCCCCCCCCCCCCCCCCCCATGACATGCATGCTTGACATACTTGGGCATTGTAGCAAGGATCACAGACAGTTCGCACAATAAACCATCTTCACGCTGCAGCGCTACGGGTATCGAACCCGTGACCTCTTGCCCTTTACATTCCCCTGAGGGAATCGCCTCTTACCAATTGAGCTGCAAGTATGTCAAGCATGCATGTCATGGGGGGACTGTCCAGGGTCATCCTGGGGTCTACTCGCGGTCCAGGGTCAACCTGGCGTGGGGTCCTCACAAAAAAGGCAGCTCAATTGGTAAGAGGCGCTTCCCTCTGTGGAAGACAAAGGGCAAGAGGTCACGGGTTCGATACCCGTAGCGCTGCAGCGTGAAGATGGTTTATTGTGCGAACTGTCTGTGATCCTTGCTACAATGCCCCAGTATGTCAAGCATGTATGTCATGAGGGCAACCCGCAGCATGTATGGGTAACACCTGCGGATCCTCACACTTAGATTCAAGCATGTCTCAAAATTTTGGGACACATTAATCTCCTAGCCTTACTTCAAGATGAAACATCTCAATCATGTCAAGAATGACTTAAATTCCTACAAGTTATAACTTGTTCGCCATCTCTGCTTGGGCAAGAATGATATGTTTAATTTCTATTGTTCTCCTTTATTGTCGGTTGAGGACATACGAAAATGATCGCCCTTTTAAGTGCAAACAATATCTTTGCAATATGTTCCGTTCTTGCAATGGGTTGGTTCTTCTCGGAGTTGCTAATCGATTTGATTATCAACTTTTGCTGTGGAACCCCTCCACAAAAGAATCAGTAGTACTTCCCCGTCCACAATTTAAACTAATGGATTCTACTTTAGGGAATGAAATATGACGCAACTAGTAATGACTATAAGATACTTAAAATTCGCCTGAAGGAAAATCAAAGGTATCTAAGAGTATCCAGTGAAATTCTCGTGCTAGAAAGTGGTTCTTGGAGAAAAATTAGCAACCATCCAAATGTCTTTAATTTTACCATTTGAGGGATAAATTTGATCGTTTAGATCCCTTGGCATTTGTACATGGGGCATTTCATTGGATCTTTTCCCACTCCAGATCTTTTGGTGGTTTCATTTAGTATCTCAAATGAGGTGTGCCGGAGAAATATCTTTGCTAGAACAAATGTACAAGGAATTTCATAGCGAGTTTGGCATTTCAGTATTGGAAGGATTGCTTTACTTTTTATTGTATTAGCCATGTTCGGGGGGAGGGCACTTTTAAGTTGTGGGCGATGAATGACTATGGTGACAAGGAATCCTGGACTGAATTGTTTAAAATACAACTTACCGGTCTTTATTCAACCAAACCAAGATATATGTTTGCAGATGGTGATTGATATATATGCTGCTATGCTGCCTCGTGTTTGGATGGGACGAATTGAGGACATCCAAAGGACCATTCGGATTATGATCTGCATGTGGTATGTTGCATGATGGAACTGGTTTTACCGAAAGCTTGATCCCTCCAAAATTACTTATTTATATTTTCTTATGTATGATTGGGACGTCCTTTCTTCTTCTTTTATTTTTTGTGTTGATCATGTAACAAACTCTTGTTCTTTTAAGTTTATTTATTGCTTGCCAGTTTTTGGTTCCGAAATGTATTCACTAAAGCTGTCAGGTTACTTGTTTCATGGAATTGAAGCCCCATCTCTTATTACCTATTATTGCCTGTTGTTAATTATGGGTTTTGTTATGTTAAATTCAGCAAGTTGACCAATTGTGACATTGAAGTTGATCTTGAATATAAATGTGTCGATAAATTAGCTTAATTTGTTGGCTGTAAGGTTCAATAATATGGCAATGACAATTGTCAAACTAATCATTTGCTCCCCTATTTGGCAAGTGACAAAAAATACCTCTTCTCTGTATAATGCCTTCTAGATTATAGTTTAAAAAAATACTTATCAAGCTTTATACAAACGGAAAAGGCTCAAATATACCATCGAACTATTGGAAATGACTCATTTATGTCATTCGTCACTAGTTTGGCTCATTAATGCCATCGCCGTTACCAAAATGGCTCATTCATGCCTTTTTTAGATATGACACTTGACCTCCAATTAGAGGTCCACGTCGTTTAATTAAACCAACACAAATTAAATCCTAAATTAAACTAAAACCTGACCCGTAAATTTATGTTGGTTTAATTAAACGGCGTGGACCTCTAATTGGAGGCCAAGTGTTATATTTGATATTGTAAAATTGGCATTAATGAAAAAGGCATGGATAAGCCATTTTGGTAACGGCGATGACATGCATAAATGAGTCAAACTATTGATGAGTCGCATAAATGAGTCACTTCTTATAGTTAGATGACATATTTGAGTCTTTTCCGTTACACAAATGAATCAACTTAATATATGGAATCAGAAAAGACTTGTTCTTTGAGGACTTTAAACTTCGTTATACTCCCTCCGTCCCATAATAAGTGTCACCTTAGCCAAAAACACATATATTAAGAAATCAATAATGCAATATAAAGTTTACTAAACTATCTCTATATAATAAAAATAAATTATTTTTTCTTTTTGATTAGAGCATGCATGAAAAGTAAGCCTTTTAACATTGAGAATCCAACAATATCAAGTTTCTATGTGCTTTTCGTCTTGAATACATAAATCTGTCAGTTTTTGTCTAAGGGCAAAGTAGGAAAAAACTTGTCAATATATGCATTGATTTCCTAAGGTGACACTTATTATGGGATAAATTTTGTTGGCTAAAGTGACACTTATTGTGGGACAGAGGGAGTAGTATAATGTTGAAATTTGTTTCTGCTATGTTCAAGAAGAAGTCACTTTAATTGGTTCTTGAGTTGGGTGTTTTTCTGCCTGGCCGAAGGTCCAGTACACTAGGTAGTAGGCGTGTTTGTTTTATCGCTATAAAAGTTTAAGGTATCATACAAACCAATAGTTTCAGTACTTCATCGATTTTAGTTTAAGTAAGATCTCTATCGTATTAAACATGAATCGATCTTTTTTATTCAATCTAGATCCGCATTAATCACCGTCTTCAAATAAAGTTGTTCCGACGGCCCTGGCATGGTTCTCTACTAAACCAAACCGATAGAGAAGGTTGGACATATCGAGGGAGGAAGTGAGGCTTTCAACTGGACCTATTTCTCGTGCCTCTATTGAAACAGAATGCTTTGATATGATTTCATCTATTTTATTCCTCCCCGTTAATATCTCATTTTTTCAATTTCAGTCTTGATTAGTTCCCAAGATTGAATGACCAATTCTCCTGCGAACCCTCGATTTGGGTTTTCATGATCATTAATCACATAAATTTCAATAGGAAAGAAGGAAGTGGAAGCTACCGTTTCGAGACGGCAAGCAAGCTAGCTTGCTGGTGGCAACTTCATCCCGCGCATCCTTTCATTGTGAGCCCCACCTAGAGGGAGGAGCTCAGGGAATTAAGGGATTTTGAATTTGAAATAAGATACGTCTCCTTTAAAATTTCACATTGAACTTTTAGTATATGCATGCGTCCCAGTACTAACCCAAGGAAGGAGGACATTCAAAACGGAAGGAGTATTAATGCGAATATCTTTATTACTAGATAGTTACTGCTCGTGCATAGCACGGGCCCAATATGGTAAAGCTTGGAATAACTATTCGCAATTGAATTTGTTTGGATATGAAATTGCAAAGGAGAGATGGGCATTGATGCATCATTGTAAGTGGCACAGTTTCTAGGATGTTGTTTACATATATACTCCTTTCAGTTCAAAATAATTGTTTATCTAACCTTTTTGTTTTGATTCAAAATAAGTGTATACTTACAAAATTAAGAAGGAATTAATTATTTTTCATGTTTATTCTTATTTACTCAAGACAATAAATAAGTAAGAATCTTATTAATTAAGAATAGTTTAATCAAAATACCAATTTTTTCCCTGGGAGTTAGCAGTATTTTCTTAAAGAGTGTGAAAAAAGGTGACTGGACACTTATTTTAAACGGGAGGGAGTATCATTTGACAAAAGTTAATGAAAATTCTCACCTTCTGCCTCACCCACTAACACAAGCCGCTTAAATTCTTTTACATTTCTAATTGCCAATAAGTTGTATATACAAAGTACGATCAATATAATAATTCATATTCCGTATCCATAACTTTATTTTATTAACTTTTGATTAGAGTATAGAGTTTGCGGGAACTCAAATACCTCAATATAATAATTTCATTAATATTTTTTAAAAAGAGATAACTTGCTTAAAAGGAAACTGTTTCCCCTTCTAATTTGAGACAAAAGAATAGCAATATTAAAAACTAATTGAAGTAATATGCTATAATCAATAGATTTTAATTTCATTAATTTAAAAGTGTAAAAATATTTCCTTGTCAATGTACGTAAATTAGACTCAAAAAATACCTTTTTTTTATCAAAATATAATTTGATTAATTATAATTAAATTAAACATATATTAGTTCAAATATCTAAATTAATTTCAAATGTTTAAAATGAAACAAAACATAAATTTGATTTTCTAATTAAATAAAGAACCATATTTTAAAATTTGTGAACACTCCTAGTTTACTTTAATTTCAAGTACTTCATCCCCTTAATTAGTTGTTATGATTGTTTTTTGAACACTCTTTTCCTAAATATTAATTAAAAGAATAATTTGATTTAAATTAGTGTTATTTATTTTTTGATTCATTTTACTACTCCATTACTTTTCATTTCGTCACATCAATATCTTTTCATAAATCTCTTCCGCTCCTATATTTGATGTGCATTCTCATCATGTATGAAAATGTATAGTCTCAAAAATTCTAGTACCTATATGTTTTCTCTTCATCTTTCCATAAAACGAATTGTTAACTTTTCCATGTTGCTACTTGCTACTATTGAACATGGATAGAATGCTTGAATAAGCCCAATAACTGCTAAGCCCACAATGGGAAATTAACACAAATAGCCTATTTCGATGTCGTTATTTAACTTTTGATTCCATTAAAATAAGTCAATCAAAAATTCTTTCTGGACCAAAATTAGTTAAAGTCAATTTCTGGTGAGTCGCCGGAAGACTTGCCTTGCCAAAATTCATGACGGATCATCAGAATTTTAGAACAAAAATATTTGGCATTTTGTTACCATCCTTCCTCTAAATGTAGAGTCTGATGTTCGTAATTATTTGAAACAAGACTTGCCATGCATCAGTTGAATCAATCTGATCGTTTCTTATTAGAGAAGTTAGATTAAGAGAAACAAAATTTTAATGCTAGTTTTGAGCACTTACATGAAGAAGACGAGTTGCAAAAATGAATGAATTGGTCTGGAGAAGAACCTAGGGAGTGAAAAGATAGAAAAAAATGTTTATCTTATTCGTGGCACAAAACAAACTTATTTTTGCAAGTTACGCAAACATAAGACAAAAATTATATATTAATCCCCCAAGAATTCTAGGGGGAATCTTTTGATGTGTCCACCATGTCAAATTGAGTTAGCCTCGGACCTATGAGTCCTTTGTTGTTGAAGCAGGCTTACAAACAAAGACAAGAAAAATAAGTATCACTTTGATTGCTATGGATAATAATAATAATAATAATAATAATCATGTTATATTTCATGTCTATGGCTCTTCTATTTAGTTCGTTGGAAAAGTTATGGTCGCCAAAGCGTGTATAATCAGAAGAGCTTTAGAAAAAACGACTCACAATGGACGGAGGAATATCAAGATACCATCCAATGCAAAAGACATAGTGGATACTTTGAAGAAAATTGTTCAAGCCTCATGAAAAATAAATGTTGCCTCTGTGTGTGTGTGTCTATATATATATATATAGCTTACAACGATGCTTTCACTCATTTCTTCTTCTGATCATGATGATGATGGATTGCTCAATTGGAGCCTCCAGTTCTATGATGTGTTGCAGAATCAAATTGGTGGTGGCAAACCCAAAATGCGATGGTACTATTATCTACTCCTCCGTCCCAATTTATGTTAGAATTTTCAAAGTCAACCAACTTTTTCTTTGACTAGAATTTCTTTATATGCCTTTTAAATATTTTAAGTCGTTAATTATTGTGATTTATAGTATTTTTTATTTACTTTTCAAATATATATAATTTTATTTTTAAAAACTTAAAGCTTCCATGTCCATATTCACGTCAAAGTTTAGAAATTTGAATTTCGAAATCACAACTGTGCCACATAAATTGAATCTTTCTCTCAATCTTTTTTGACTGTTTAAAAGCTGGTTAATTAATAATAAATGTTGTTCTCTCTATAATTGCTTAGAATTTTAGATGACGCGGAATTCTTCAATTTATAAGAAGAGATTAAGTCACGATTGCACATGAATTTGTTGGTTTGCAATGTAGTCTCATATGTAAAGTTTCTTTCTTCGGTATACTTTACGGCTTGTTTAGATGGTTGTTACATATTGTATCATATTCTATTGTATTGTACTATACTGTATTATTTTAATGATAACCTCCGTGAAATCCTATTGAGTGGTGAACGTGTAGTTGTAGTAGTCGTAGTAATGAAGACAAAAAGAGTACGTTGTTTTTGCAACTGCTAGTATTTGTCTTTTAACTTTGAATCACTCTACGCAACAAAGGAAAACAAGGGAAAGTATTCTTTGATTGGACTTTAGGGCCCGTTTACACATAGTTGTTTTTGTTGCTTTTTTCGAAAACCTGTTTGTTATACATTGTGTCAATTTTCCACTCCAACTTGAAGTTTTTTCCCTCACAAAAATTCAACATTCTTTCAAGTGAAATGCTGTCCAAATAGTACAACTTTAACTTCCATATACCCTTTTTAACTTAACTTCAAATACTACATCTTTTCAAATATCATCCTATTCATGTCCAAATGGCTACTAAAGTTTAACTGATACAAAGGAAAGATTACACGATACAACAGTGACTAAGGAAATAGTAACACGAAAGTAGGAGATAAGAAGCACAGCTTTTGCGACGACAATACGCATACCCTTCTATCTTGGACCAGTTATTTCAACAAGCGATCTTTTTGTCTAAAAGAAAGTGTAGGCTTTAATGGGGAATGATAGATCAGATAATTACGCTGGCTTCTTAGATGAGGTTTGTTCACACTTTTATAACATTATCATATACTGATGAGTGTTTCAAATTGTCTTGCTAGGTATTTTAAGGAGCATTGATGGGCAACTTCAACAATCTTCCAGAATACTCCGGAGGATGACAGCGATAGAGCCAAGCTCATTGATACTCTTCAAGTACTATACTAGATTTTCTTGATTCTTTTGCACTTATGTGAACTGACATTTGATTCTTATAAAGTGATATACGAGTGTCTTAGGTATTGGAGTTCTTTATATTAATATGGTGCAATTTATTGTCTTCAGTTGCTTGTGACTCTTGTTAATTTGGATACAACTTTTGTATCTTAACCACTAACATCTTATCAGATTTTCAAAAATGATTCTTGAAGATCTAAACGGGTTTCATGTTTATTAATATACATGAAAAAAACCTTATAGAAAAGTATTGTATACATCAAAAAAGAAAACCTACGAAGGACCAGAGAAATAGAGTGTGCAGGGAAAGTGACAGGAGTTGAATGCAAGTGGGATGGTAGCTGGAGTAGGTGGAACTCTGAGGGCTGACCTGGAGGCTCGGTAGGCTGAGGAATGGGATGGAAATTGTTTGGTTATAACTTAATCAAAGTTTGACTGAGTAACATGTGAAATGGAGGAGGAGGGATGGATAAAGGATGGCAGCTGGTTTGGGTGGAAGATATATATATATATATATATATATATATATATATATAGAGAGAGAGAGAGAGAGAGAGGGAGGGAGGGAGGGAGGCCAGGCCAATGAGCAGATTGGGTTTGTTTAGCCATACGTTTCTCAAAAGTATTATTTGGAACTGAATGTTTAAGCTCTAGAACCTGCAAATGGAGATAATAAATGTATTTTCCATGGGACGTGAGTTTGGTTTTACACCATAGTCAAATCAACTAGGGGTCTTATACTTTTGGGTTTTCGAACGACAAGGAATGGATGGGGGTGATTAATTTCTTGGCTAAACCATGCGACTGCTCTATTTGATTTATGTTATTACTAATATTACTCGTAGCTTTTTGCAATATTTTAGTTTCTTTCCAATAATTTTCTTGTCTGTGACGATGCCCTTTGCATTCTTTCCATTTTTATTTTTTTGTGTAGGATTGGAAGACAGAGAGGTACAAACAGATAATCAGATCTGGAACTGTAAGATAACTTATCTATATTCATTATTGTTCCTGCTTAAAATCGCTTGAATTTTGTAGCATATCCAATTTTCTTTTACAAATCAATTTGATGTTGCTTTTGGCAGGTTAAGCCGAGGCCAGGAGTTTTATGATTGATAGATGAGGCCAAGGCTGCTGTAAGATAGATATTTACCTTACACTACAGTTCTTACTCTATAATGGTACTTGAATTTTTGTTATTTTATCTAAAGAAGATAACTTTGAGGGGCTACTTGGATGATAATCTTTTAAGTGGGTTCATGTATTTCACATTGCCGTTATCTGTTCAGAAAGAACCTCATACCGAGTCTAATGGCATTAATACCTTTTCTTCTGTATCTCAGGGCAAGATGGTCGCTATCTGCTCTGCTGCAACCAGAAGTTCAGTTTTACTGTGTCTTGAGAATCTTATAGGACTTGTGAGTCTTCTGCTTTTCGAAGCATGTTACATTTCGGTTCTATTTATTCTCAGACATGGTTAATTGTTTGTCCAAATTTCTTCTTTTAGGATCGGTTCCATGGTCTTGATTGCTTCCTGGCAGGTATCTTTTATCTGGACTTCTTTTGATGGTTTATACTACCTATTTCTGTAAAAGCGCTTGCTCCTTCATTACTAGTTGATAAGGTATAGAGAAGCAGAAAAACATCGCGAATAGGACATAATTGTCCCTGTTACAAGGTGTTTGCGTCAATTCTATCAATCCGTCCTTCATCGATACAAAAACTATCGAGATGTTAAAAGTCAATTTACTTCTCACTGGAAAGTGGAAACAGTTGAAATCAGTTGCAGCTTATGAAGTTTATTACAAATTACTGATGGCTAGTTACATCTGATTCAGTAGGAAATGAATATCTGCAAGTTAAGATAGGCAACTAACTCCTATGCATTCAAATTAGTCAGTTTCTACGGAACTTCGAAATTACTTAATGATATCATTATCATAGAAGTACACAATGTAAGACGTTAACAAAGCTTGTCTTCGATTATATATCTACTAGTGTAGGTTAGTAACTGAAACCCGTTAAGTGGGCCCGGAAGCGGGAGAAGTTTGTTTTGTTAATAAACAAGAAGACGGAGAATTTTCTAACGCATCCCAGAAGTTCAGTAAAAGATCAATAACAGATGCATAGATCATGAGAGGCTTAGTGTGGCTTCTCCAGCTTCAATCTTTTAAAGTTTTCGGAAACTTGTCTGGTTGGCAATATGATTTTAATTCTATTATGCTGTCGTAAACCGAAATGCTGCAGATATATCAGTTCTGATAGAACACATCCATTACATCTAGAAACTACTACTACTATCTTATATTACTTGATTTTAGTCAGTTGGAGATTAACTTTCAGTGCTAAATGTGTTCAACACAGGACTCTTTGAATATCGTAATATATTTTTGCTTCTGTAATTTCCAGATGATGATGTGAAAGAAAAAAGCCCGATCCTTCAATATACATTACAGCTGCCAAGGTGATTAGTATTTTACATATTTGCACTTGAATGGTGCATATTATATGTTTACTTCTTTTGACATTTGGTTTGATTTTTTGCAGAAACTTGGTGTCTCAGAAAGCAATTGTTCGGTAGTGGAGGATAGTGTCATCGGGCTGCAGGTTCATCTCCCAAATTTCTGGAACAGTCTTATAGTCTTAAGTTCTTTTGAGACGCTGTGTGTAATTCGAAGTAATCATTTGATTCATATTAAAATGTGAGCAGAGAGCGGTACTCCCCCTATTAGAATATCTTCGCCTTCCCGCGAAACTAATTTCATCTTCTTAATAAGCTTATGTGGCTGATCAAAATGATACTGTTAGGGTCCGGACTGAAGTATTCGTTATAACATCAACACTAGTTGTCTTTGCCAGAGTAACTGTTCTGCGGTGTTCATTATAACTGTTCTATTCCATCTTTATTTGACAAAACTCTGTACTTTAACCAATTTCTCAGGCTGCAACCGTTGCTGGAATGTCATGTGTGATCACCTACACTTCATCTACTGCAGATCAGGTGACGTTTATCATTCTGGTCTCCTTCCAAGATTTCAATACCGTCGACTCCCATGCTTAATGTAAATTGACATCATTATCAGGGCACGTTATCATGCTTCACAGGATTTCAAAGAAGCCATAGCAATCTATCCTGACTTTGAGTGATATTAGGTGTGAATATATGCTGGTCATTGTAGTATAATACTTAACTAACTTCCAGGAATGATGATTTATGACTAGTTACTTGTTGCATCCGTGCAGATTTAATGATTTAAAGTCGCTTCTTCAAGATGTTGTACTCACGAAGGAGGATAGAGTGGCATGCCCATTATATTAATAGTTCCAAAGCTGAAACAACGAATTTGCGGCGTCTGAATAGAAGGTTTCGGTAAGCTATTTCAAGTCCCTCAATGTGTAGTTCGCATCCTTTTTGTTCTAAAATTAACTGTTCATATTTATTCATTTTGTGTAAAATAACAGTTATCACTTCCCATTTGCAAATACTTAAAATCTCTGTATATGGCAATATAATGTAATCTTATTTCTCAGTTCCAAGCACTTTGCTCCTCCAACTCTTTTTTGTTTGAGAACATTTCCAAGCACTTTGCTCCTCCAACACTTTTTTGTTTGAGAACATTTGTTCCCAAGGATATCTTAATCTATGTCCAAACAAATCTATCATTAGTTTAGTACGTAATACAGTGATATTTGTTGTTTGTTGTCTTTAATTATGTTCGAAAATCTTTACGTCGTAAAAATTGAGGCAATCTAATTTGAACTGATTAGTAGTAATTACTACTGCAATTAGGTTTATCATTCTCAATATAGTAATACTTTTTCTCCGTTCAACACTTTCGAATCACGAAAGCTAATAAATAGTAAATAATTCAGAATTTCAGTTCTTCACAACTACAATTTAGGATTAGGGGAAAAAAAGAGACATAGTTTCCAATTATATGGGCTTGAGATGGAAGAGTTATCCATTTGTTGTAAGTCAACCTAATAGCCTGTTTGATCAAGCTTTTGGGAGGCCAAAAATGCAACTTTTGAGAGAAAATAAGTGTTTTTATGGAGTAGCAAAAACTGTTTTTCAGAAGTTAAGAATAGCTTTTCCCCAAAATTATTTTTTCTAAAAGCACTTTTGAGAAAATATATTTAGAAACACTTTTTAAAAGTTTGGTCAAACACTAATCACTACTAAAAATGCTTTTAAAATTAATTGGTCAGGCAATCTCAAACAACCAGTATGCTATGATATACCTTACATATACATGATATATACCCTTTTATATATCGGAGCACACATGAGAGTATATACTCTATATGACTTTAGTAAATATTTCCTTTAAAATGTGTTTAAAATGTACGAAAATTTCACTTTGTTTACCATGGCATATCAAAAATGATTTCATAAGTAAAAGTCCTTAACTTGGCAAAAGGGTCAGATTTAGGAACAGAAAGGATCTAGATAGTCTTATCAGTCCAAAACACACTTAAAGCTTCCCTTAAGTAGAGTTCTACTCAATTTTGGTCCACAGTGGCATAAATACTATTTATCCGGATGAATCTTTTAAGAAAATTCAATTGTATCTCACTTGTTTTGGTTAGCCATGATTTTAACAAAATGACATAAAACCATACTCTCTTTTTGTAACAAAGCTTTAAAAAAGGTGAAATCATATTTTTCTCTCTCTTTTTGATAAATGTAGGTCAATTTCATTCCTTCTTCAAATCCTTATCCAAATTCAAATTGAAACAAAATCCTTTTATTTCTTTAATTTTATGTGGGCTAAAGCCCAAAACGGTCCTTAAAAACTCAGCCATTTTTGTATACCTTCTTCCAAAACAATTCTCTTTCTTTGAAATAAATCCTTTCTTGAAATTCATTTTGTACCCAAACTCGCGATTTTTTGCAAAAGCGATTCGGTTCTTTTTTTTTTTTTTTTTTTTTTTGATATTAAAACTAACTCTTGATTTTCTAAACACTTTTTCTTATTTAAATGATCTCTTTATCTTTTGTTGGGTCTAAGCTGAATCATTTTCGGGTTTTCTATTCATTCTAACGATATCAACATCATTTGCCTAGGCCTATTTAATCTAAGTCCTATATAAGAGTTTCAATAATACAAGTATTTTGAATTCAATACAATATATGTATATATGTAAAGAAAGCGGGTTGGTGGGTTTACCAAAGCCCACTAGCTAAAGTATGGACCATATTCACCCATGGTTGGGGCCTCAAGTTGTGTTTTGACTCAATTTAAGAGATGTTGGGCCCCCGGCCCAATGAGGCAGGGGAATGGAGACTTTGGGGCCATGAGCCCATGCGACGAGTTCATGCAAAAAGGGGATGGGAAAAGGAAAATCATGGTTAGAATGCATCTAAGCTTAACAAACCATTTAACAAGGAACTCAATATAAGGACAACAACTAAACACATCTTAAAAGGGAAGAAAGTATATCGCTATGTGTAAACTCACATAATGATAATGTACCGTTAACTTGGACAATGTATGATCATAGCAGGCCCAATACAAACCCAACAGTGTAACGAGGTGACATCAAACAGTCCCAGTACTCAAAGTCACATGTAAGAAAGCAAAGATTATGGGCCAAAGGCCCAATTCACTTCGAGCATAGAACTAGGATGAAAGAAAGAACAAACTTCAATCTAGCATGGCAATCGCAAACAACCAGTATGCTATGATATACCTTACATATACATGATATATACCCTTTTATATACTGGAGCACACATGAGAGTATATCTATATATCAAATGGTATATCACCAGAAGTCTTATCCAGAAAAAGATGAGGAACAAAAAATGGATGGAAGATACACATCAAGTCACACTGATCAGTCACATGTACTCTGAATATACTGTGATACATGGTGGGTATACCACTGATGTACCTCTCAGTATACTGAGTATATACACTTGTATATCTGAGGATATTCATGTATATGGAACTTATATTAGTTTCACTTATAGGAAAAAAAACAGAGGGGCAATACACCTAATACATTTTCAAGCAAAGATTCAAAATGCATATCATGTATCCTTTCTAAAACGGAATCCCATGCCAGTCAAGTCATGCAAGTTAAAATCCTGGAGGTTCTATCAAATTTGTAACAGTGGAGTTCTTATGCAAATTAAGAGAGAGATTGAATGCACAAGTAAAGAGGTTGGGGACTGATTTGACTTATCAGCGCAACATAAACACAAATGCTTTCATTTTTTTTTTTCTAGTGGGATCGTGGGACCTTGTCAATGACACATAAGGGGCTTTGAATTACTAGATTGATTCCTATTAGTGAGCAGAAAACACTATTTCATCCTCCCATTTTAGAGATGCAAAGTCACAGCAAACAGAGGCGGAGGCACATGGCGCCAAGCGGTGTCACCCGCACCGCTTGGCCGGAAATATTTTTTATTGATATATACACTAATAATCTGGCGAACCAAAATATATACGAGTTATATATAAATAAAATGACACTGCTTGATAAAAGTGCTTCCATCCATGTGCTGGTTTAGGCCTTTAGTTTTACTATCGAGGTCGAGTTTTCGAATCTGGTTAGCCCTAATGATTTTTTTTTTTTTTTTTTAGCATTGTTTAGAAAATTTACTAAAATCAGCTTTTGATCATTTGACGCCTACCCAAAAATAAAGGTTCTAAACCAAGTAAACCAACATCTATCAAATTTATATTGCTGCCAAAAATAAGTTATCGTCTTTGATGAGCTTATGAGTGGTTGTTTTATGACTTGTATAAAAAAAAATTATTTAGTAATATTTTCAATGAGTGTACTGTAGATAGTTTTAAAAAATAGAAACTCATCGAGGAGAGTTGTAATTTTATACTTGAATTGTGTTTTTCTAAACCCTGATGTCATTATAGTGATTTATAAGCTATTGTCTTTGCTGAGCTTCTGAGTAGTTATTTTGTGACTCGTAAAAAAAAATATGTAGTAATATTTTTAATGAGTTTATTATGGATACGTTTTAAAAAATAGAAGCTCATCGAGGAGAGTTGTAATTTAACACTTTAATTATATTTTTCTAAATTACATTGTCGTTATAGTGACTTATTCATTTGTTCACTTCAGAAGTAGCTCAAGGGAGAGACTAGTGAAGCCTTCGCTTTAGGCCCTTAAAAATTTGAGGCTCCAATTTTTTTTAATTAAGTGTCAATTTCATGATTTGAGCTTCGCTTAAACAATATTGTAGTTTGTAGAAATATAAAAAGGTAAACAATAAAAAGAAAAACTGTCTACTTTTATTGTAAAAATATTTTTGGAATTTTGCATTAGACTACTCATATCTTCATATTAGTAAATAAATTTTATACAACAATATCCTACAGATTGTATTGCTAACGCATGATTAACATCTTATTAACTTGAATTAATACTTACTAATATAAATAATAGCAATAATATTATTAAGTGAAATTAAAGACTTTATGTTATTAAGATATGCACTATAAACAAAAGTTGTATTTAGAATTTGGATTTTTTTTCCACTTTCACTACATTCAAAATGACCAAAAACTATAACCAAACATAACTTCAACTTCAAATAATTCCAAATAAAGTGAAAAAATATTTGGTTTCTATAGTCAAACACCTACTTAAAGAACGGAACTTAGGAAAAGTAAAGAAGACAAATGAATTAAAGAAGGGAACTTAGGAAAATTAAAGAAGACAATGAATTAAAGAAGGGAACTTAGGAAAATTAAAGAAGACAAATGAAATAAAGAAGGGAACTTAGGAAAACTAAAGAAGACAGCAGAATTAAATAGCGGAACTTAGGAAGATTAAAGAACTTACTCAAGCACAGTAAGTACAACAACTTGGCGTTCCAGTGCTAGCACCCTAGCCTCCAGTTGCTGGATTCGTTCCCAGGCGCCACCCGCTGGATCATCATCCCTCAATTTGGCCTCTTCGAGAATTGCATTGACCGCAATTGCATATCAGTCAGGGGTGGTTTTTCTTATCAGTTTAGAAATGGCTTCAGGTCCTCCAAATACTCGATGAGCTTTCCCGTAATCATGCCTCATAGGGCGGGCTTACAGGAGTTTGAAAGTTTCGTTTCAGTAGAAAGTTCCTGTTTATAAATGAAATAAACGATTCTTTAGTTAGAAATAATGGGTTTCTTGAGTTGAAAATTCAACATGAACAAAAATAAAGAAGAAAGAAGGAGGAAGAAGGCTCACGTTTTAGGGTGATTCAAGTCTACTTGAAGATGTTTTGTGAATATGATGCTACCTATATAGCAGCAGAAGAGCTCATACTCCAGATAAGACCAATTGCTTATATTAGTATTTTATTTTCTCATAGCTCAATTTCCTAAAGTTTGTGGGGAGCCGTTTTCGTTTTCATTTTTGCAGTGGAATCAGGTGTGAAGTTCCATATAGATGCAAATTATTTTTTTACATTTAAAAATAACTGAAGATTTTGAAGAAAAAAAAAAGAGTTCTAGTGTTTAGATGAAATTTAGCAAAGAGGAAAGGTTCCTAAACGAATTCCGCAATTCGGTTCTCCAAATTATAACGTTTCATCTCGGTAATCATTAATTAATCAACTTTTAACTCTTGGAAAGTAAGATGATTATTGGAGGTTGGAGGGTAAATAACACTGAACTTCAGAGTTTCTATTCTTTGACTTCTTTCTTATTGATCTGATCTTCTAATTTAGTTTAATTCCAATTGCAATCCCAAGAGTGAAAGAAAAATGTGGAATCAATTGACGCTAAACTCAACCTAAAAATTATATGCCAAAATCATATAAAGATACCAAGTAACCTACAACTGACGTGGGACGCAACATTCCCTCGCACGCCCAGCACTGAACATTTGTAGCATGGACTGATATAAGATGCCCAACCCTGGGTAAAATTGTATTGGAATGATCCCGGTTCTGATACAACGTAAAAGACCTTTGGCCTAATCACTCATCTCCAAAAGCTAGCTCAAGAGGTGAGAATTGTCGATATCATATAAAGAGACCAAGTAACCCTCTCCCAATCGATGTGAGACTCGACACTAATTCGTATAATTAACGGAGATCGCATATTTTAAGTGATTAAATTATATCTGTAATTGGCGCTTAGAAAACATGCAAAAAAAAAAAAATTGAACCGGAAGTGTCGATTTAATAGGAACATTTAATCATTTGTTCAGGTGTTTAATCAAAACAGACAGTAGTTGGAATATCTAAATAAAATTTAACAATACATTTAAGGGTGTTGATAAATTTTGCCAGATCAAATTTTACGAGATACTCCCTCCGTCACGATTTATGTGGCACTTTTCGCTTTTCGAGAGTCAATTTGACTAAACTTTGAAGCTAAATTAGATTAGATTAACTTAATATTTTAAGATTAAAATATATATATTTGAAGACTAAATAAAATGTACTATAAGTTGCAACTTTTCTTATATCAATTTAGTGAAAAAATACATCTTAAAATATTGGTTAAAGTTCATACAGTTTGGATCTCGGGAAGCGAAAAATGTCACATATATTGAGACAAAGGGAGTGTGTGTTATCTCTTACCAACAGAATTCAGAACCTAAATGACCTAATAAAAAATCAAATACCTCAAGAAAAACCAAATTTCTGCATTAAAGAGTTAACCGTAACAACACAATTAACTCCTTTAACGCCGGAATTTCTTGCGTTAAAGGACCTTCTATAACGCAAGAAATTCCTATGTTGTAGACAGTGGCGGACCCATGTACAAATTTTGGGTGCTCCAGCACCCATTAAATTCAATCACGGAGTGTATAGCTGTATAGAAAATATAAAGGAAACAAATATAAATAATTAATAGAGCACACCCGAACTCAAAATTTCTGGGTCCAGCACCCCCGAACTTAAAATCCTAGATCCGCCACTGGTTGTAGAAGGTTGCAAAATTTCCAACACTTGACCATGCTTTTACTTTGTTTTCATACTTTGGCCAAAGATTAATCATATCTAAAGACTCCGGAACGTCAATATTTTATATGGAACCCGATGTTTTTTTGTGCGAACAATAATGTAGGCATAATTTACAAATTAGGGTTTTTAATTGCTGTTTCGATTTGAAAAGGAATTTGGGAATTTGACGATTGGGAAAAATTCAGGATTTTTTTTCTTTTTATTAATTCTACATAATTGGCAATGCGTGTTGTTTTATTATTTTAATGTTTTTACGTTTTAGTGACTAAGAGTTGGGCAATTTGCACGATTGTCCTTATTGGAGGTTTTTAAATTTTTGTCCCTGGTCTTCAATTTTTGCTCTTGATCTAAAATATTTCAAAGTTCTGGGTTTAAAACCTAGCTCAGTTAAAAAAATAAAATAAAAAATTGCAAGGTATAATTTCGTAACAAATTAAGGCCTATCATTCGTTATGAAAGAAGGATGGGTTTTTCCCCTAGTGGGCAAAGCATTAATCATATAACTAATTCGCAAGTCGGTAGGCTCACAATTTAACTCCCGACTTTCCATTACGCTCGTGACCAAGTCATTATACGTACCATTGCAACGGACGGCAATCGGCATTGTCACCTTGCTCCAACATTTTGGGGTCTTCTCCCATTCACCAATGTAATCACTACCTACTATAATATATTCTGCAATCGACGCTATAATAAAATATATAATAGACTATGACTTTGGTCTATGACTGGTCGATGACTCGTTGATGACTGTGGTTTATTACTGACCGGAGAGTTGTACCAGATGCAAGATCAAAAAGAGCAGGGATAAAGCTCTTACCAGTTGCTCAGTATTTGAATGGAGAAGTGACGGAATGTCGGAATGAGGCTGGAATTTTCGCCGGAAAAGTGAGCTTTTACAACAATGAGGAAAGCTCCTCCTCAACGATTTCTACCAGATTTTACTTACAATGGCTGAACTATGGAAGCTTGCCATCATTGGGACCGATTATCCGGTGAAAAGCCAGAAGTTTTGCCTGAAAAATGGCCAGAAAAAGGCAGAAAACGAGCTTTTGGAGGGAAATATTTTGTTTTTATTTCTATTTTGGAGCTAATAGAAAGGTTGGGCCTGAGGGGCCAAAGTGTAGTTTTTAAAACTTTGGGGCTGGGGTTTGACAAAACAATTCCCTGACGTGCTAAAGTCATAAATGGTGTCTAAAGCACCAATTCCTGAACACTTATGGCCTTTTGCCTAAATAAGTTTCCAAAGTGGCCTTTTGGCCAAGTGCCCCTTCTCACATCATATATATATAGTCACAGAGTCCGGAGCCTAAAGGGTATAAAAATACACGGTCTTTATCAAAAGGGGATGACAAAAAATTAATATACCAAAAGGGGTATATCGTGGATCAGCCCACGATATACCCCAAAATTTTTTTTACCTGTCAGACACGATTCAACGAAAAACAGAAAAAAAAAATTGTATAACGTGGACTAATCCACGTTACACAATATAAATTGTATAACGTGGATCAGTCCACGTTATACAAGTTATATTTTTAACATTTAACAAATGAAAAACATATAGGATGCAGTAATTACCCGTCTCCCATTGGAAGGGTTGGGAGTAGTAGGCCGACTCTTATTTGGGGTTGTTGGCCTAGAACTTTTGGGGGTGGTTGGCCGACTAGCAAGAGATGCGGTTCGTAACAGAGGAAACCGATGTGGTGAAACTGTTCGCTTGTCTGTTGGTCCATTACGCCAGAGTACAAAAAGAAGGATAAAATTAATTACAACCAGCAATGCGAACGAGAAGGTCGAAATTATAAGCACTGGGATGCAAAGATATTATATAATGCAAGAAAAAGATGGGTAGAGACCTAATTCCTTTTTCGGTGTGGTTGTTCCGGAGAATGAAAATTTTCCAGACTGCTGAAGAAGTCGTGGAGAAGGTGATGGGAAGAATCCTTTCCTGCAGCGTACAAATCTTTACATGGTCATGCATGGTAAAACATAAAGGGCTTTTAACACATTTGACCGCTCGGCCAAAAATAATTACAGCCGCTAACCACTATACAAACTATACACTACTACATTTGTGGGCTATTATTTTGATGGGCGGCTGAGTATAAATATGGTAAACATAAAAGGTATCACGTAGCTGGATACAACAAGCAGCGAGAAAAAAATTACCCAGCTGTAGATGGTGGAGTCTCTCTAATTGTTGCTCGCACAGCTGCGTTAAAAGAAACCAGCTTCGGTCATATCATTTTTTCGCAAACTATTTTAACAGAAACTCAAAAATTGAAGGCAATGCATAATATGTTACCATTTCTAAATTGATTCCAATCATCTTGATCGTCAAGACTACACCCTTGGTACTTTATCTTGGTGGTGAAATTAGCACCATTCGCTGTCTCGCCAACTGGAAGAAAATTTTCAAAAATAGTTGAATGTTCTATGTTCTGACTTGAGAGTGACAAATACTGCTAAAGGAACAGAATTGAAAGATGTACACTCATGTGATGTAATCATAAATACCTGGTAATATATATCGCTTGTGTTAATATGACTTGTATAACGTGGACTGATCCACGTTATACAATTTATTTATATTGTATAACGTGGATCAGTCCACGTTATACAATAATTTTTTTTTTTTTTGTTGAATCGTGTCTGACAGGTAAAAAAAAAAATTTGGGGTATATCGTGGGCTGATCCACGATATACCCCTTTTGGTATATTAATTTTTTGTCATCCCCTTTTGGTAAAGACCGTGTATTTTTATACCCTTTAGGCTCCGACTCTCTAGATAGCTATACATTCTACCAGAAATGAAAGAAGTAAAAGAAAATAAATAAATAAAGAATTAAAAAAACAGTGCAGTAGTAACATACACTGAAGGGTGGTGAATGCCAAACACTCTCCATGGAAAATTTATGTTGTGTGTATAAAAAATGAGTAGTAACTTATAGTAAAATTTATTAATTCTTGAATATTTTTAGCAAAATTCTTGACATCGCTTCTCAGTCTGCCGTCCTTGTACTTACTACTATTGATTACATTGTAAATACCATTGCTAATTAAAGGTGCCTAGTGATACACTTATAATCTTGTTAGGGGACAAGTTTGGATTCAGCCAATACGTGGTCTAAAATCCCCGCGAATTACAACTTTCAATCTCCGTATTTTTTTTTTATGGTGCTTCGAACATATAGCGTGAGATTTAGCATTGGCAGAACCAAGATTAGTTTCATTAAAGAGATTCAAAATATAAAATGGTAAACATATACTATAAGAAGAAGCCGGGCAATTGAATTCGACATCTATTATATATATAAAATAAATAATTTTAAATAATATACTACACAAATTACGTGCAAATGAGGTTCGGATGAACCAGGGGCGGATCTACGTGTAAGTAAGGGTGTTCACCCGAACACCCTCGGGAAAAAATTACAGTGTATATATAGGGTAAATTTTCTGTATTTATATGCATATATTAACTTTTGAACACCCTTGATAAAAAATTACAATGTATATATTTTTTTTTTTTTCGAACACACTGAATGAAAATCTTGAATCCGCCACTGGAATGATCCCCTTGATACCCTAAGTTGCCCATGCGTGGGAGTAGGTTCTTTACTTCTTTTTCCACATTAAACTCCATGCATCTGCTTCATTGACTGAGTGTCTCTCTCATTTATTTGCAATTAATTAATTAAGTACCCCCTTTTCTTTTACAGTAGCTTTATATTTTTATGTTTTTCCCCATTTATTGATCTAGCTATCACCATATAAGTGAAGCTAGTTACAAATGTAATAGCCAAGTGAAGCCCTCAATAGTGGAAAAGCAGCATTGACATAAAAAGCTTCTCCACCCTTTTTCTGCACCAATCCTTCCTCTATTTATGTCCCTCCTTTTCCCTTGACTAGTTCTTTTCATTCTTCTGTTTTTTCCTCTCACTCATTTTCTTAAAAATATATATATATATATATACATAATAAAGTTTAACATATACTACTAGTATATCACAAGTCTCTTCTTCTTTCTTCCATCTTTCTCTGTATCCTTTTCATTTCTTCCCCCTCTCTCTTCCTACTCATTCTTTTACTTCTAAATGCAACTGAGATTTTTCTTTCTTTATGTAAAGTTATATATAAAGAGAAAAAAATGCTACCATGATTTTGAGTAACACTTCAATTTTCTCATTATTTTATACTATTAAAGCCACAATTACTGCCCTTTTTTTCTCCTTATTCTTCTCTCTCCTTCCTATTGTTTATATCTTCATAAACATAAACCCCAAGACTCTACCAAGGTAAATCCTCTTCTTCATATTGTTGAAAACGTTTTCGATGGACTTTTTGTCAGAAATCCCTTAAAGATGAGCTAATTTTTGACTGAACGTCTGTCGGAAATTCATATTTTTTTTATTAGTCTCCCTCCCCACGCATCACTCTATTCGGAAAAAGCATGATTTTAATTTACTATACTTTTTTTTTTTAAGTTTTATATTTATGCATAGACCAGTTGAACACGCATAACTCATTCTAAATTCGTCTTGTATAAGAATTGTCGTAGTAATAATTAACTTGCATGTATATATAGTATACTACATGTGTTATGGAGTTGTATTAATTATAGTGAATCTTGATTATTTTTTTCTTTTCTTGTTTTTTTATAGGGTTTGTTATTGGAGTAGAAAACAAGATTGGATTCAACACCACCAAGTTGTTACAACAAGTGTAACCAATGCCACCCATGCATGGCGGTGCAAGTGCCAACAACACCGAGTCACCACCGAGTTAAACCGAGTCGAGTCAAAAATATGCCCATGGAAATGTAGATGTGATGACAACTTTTACAACCCTTAGCTAGTGAGTTTTATAAAATAATCCTAATGTTCAGGTCAGTTTCTGAATTTTAATTTTTTTTAAGAATTGTGTGATTTATAATTAACACGTGGATGGTATGTAATTTATTTTTAGGGTTTATTTGTAGGAATTTTGGTATCAATAAATTTAGTCCTTGTTGGGGATTCTTGTAGAGGCAAGACATATTTAATGAGGCTGTTATAAGCATTTAGTAAGGTGTACTCATCGATATCAATACACTGACTTTGTACATGATCCTTTCACAGTATTGATTTTACAAAAAAGTATTTTGGCCACAATGACCCAAATGGGATAAATTCATATGGCTATTTAGGTCAAATTTAATAATTTATGCTTACTTAATGTCATTTATATCTTTTCTTTTCAAAGTTTATCTTAATTTAAAATTGTACAATAGAGGTTATAGTGATTTTTACATAAGTGTGGTCATATTTTGATCAAATTGGTGTGGCAATTTAACAACTCTTTATTTTAATGTAGTAGCTTTCCAACAGAGTATGACTTTTTAAAAAATTATTTCATGTTTAATTTTTTGTTTTTGTTCTATTTTAATTCATCTTAGTATACTTTTTCTCCCATTGTCGTATTTCGCTTCTCGATATTTAAATTGACTAGTCTTTCGAGACAAATTCAATTAGATCAACTCAATAGTTTATAATTAAAATTCATATAATTTAAAACTATACGAAAAATACTATAAGTTACAATTTTTCTTATGTCAATTTGATAAAAAATACATTTTAATTATTGGTGAAAATTTACACTCGCTCTCAGAAAACGAGACATGACAACTAAACTAATCAGGGAGAGGCCGACACTTTTGTAACCTAAATTTTTTTTTGGGACCAAACTAACCCATTTAAAAATAAAATAAAAACCAAACTAGGCTTCACGCACAGAATCTGTGCGTGAAACCCATACCAAAAACCCCCGACCCCAACCTTTATTCATGCTCTTCTCTTTCATTTCCCCTATCTTCACCCTTTTAACACACTTTTGCACTTCCAAAAACATGTCTCAAAGTTTTGAAACTTCAATGTTTGCTATACAACCCGATAGTTGTGAATGCAGTTATTACTGTAAACTAAAAACATTAAAGATCCAAGATAATTCGGATTGAGTTATGACTCAACTAGTGGTAACCATAAGATCCTTAAGATTAAGGAGAACGGAGGTGGTGGTCGTGAAGTACCTAGTGAAATTCTCACGCTGAAAAGTGGTTCCCGGAGAAAAATTAAAGAACATCCTCGTCTCATTCATAATGAGGTGTCTGGTATGGATTCTTTGGTATGATCTCAAGGAATCTTGGAATGAAGTGTTTACTATAGCAGATCCCTATATTTCTATGGCTATACCAAAATATAGGTTTGCAGATGGTGAAGTGTTATTCTGGTGTTTACAACGTAGAGAGAGTGCATTTAGGACACAGAGAGGGCCCTCTAAATTATGGCCTCGAGGTCCCGCTCAGAATGGATTCACTTTTACAGAGAGCTTGATCTCTCCAAAATTATTTATTTAGTATTTGCTGATGTAAGATCGAGGCACTTTTTCATTTTCTGGCTATAATTTACAACCTCTTATTTTTATTAGTTTATCTATCGCTCTAAAGGGTTATCATGTTACAACCTTTTATTTTTATGAGTTTTATCTATCGCTCACAAACTTTTTGATTTCAAATTCTATTTACCAAAGCTTGCTTATTTATGTTGTCAGAGAAAGAAAATGAGCCATTTCTTTTCTTAGAAAGTAGTGGTTACCCCACCGCCACCCCTCTCTTTTATGTGTTACTAGGTAATTCATCCGCGCTTATAAATTAATATATAATAGCCACATATTATAAAATTTCAAACAATATATATATATATATATATATATATATATATATATATATATATATATATATATATATATATATATATTAGTGCAAACCTAATAAATTAATAAAGGTGGTGTTTTTCCTTAAAACCCATATAAACAAAGAAAATAATCAAGAAAATTTGATCTCCGTACGTGCATATGAATATAGCATAAATAAATACTATATTAACTAGTACATTTAATGTGTATATAAGTATTAATATGTTTTCCCTTTGAACAAATATTAGTGCTTTCAAATTTCTCCTTATTTAAAATCCAAAAAGAATTATCAGACAATAGGAATGAAATAAAACGTCCAAAATCTGACCTAAATCCACAAAATAATAAATGTATCAATTTTGTAATATTTGCCTTTCAGTTAATATTCCATTTTCTTTTAGATTATCAGTTTTCTTTTTGCTTCGTTTTGCCTTTGTTATTTCCTTTGCCTCTTCAGTTTTAAGAAAGAAAAATAAATGTCTAGCAACCTTCCATTATATATTAATTCTCTTTCAACTTCAATTATTATATACTAAAATTTCTCAAAATTTTAAGAATATTAAATTCCTCTGAATGTTTTTCCTATAAATTCAACATATACATCAAAAAGTTCGAAGAGAATTCACAAGATTTCATATGAATAACATTCCAAACTTCGGTCTTTTTGAAAAATATCTTTTTGTCATTCATCTGAATAGGGTATGACATTAGAATCACAAAAGGAGAAATAAAAATAACATGGCGAAGAGGAAAATAGAGCAAGAAAGAAAAAAGTATATTAAAAAATAAAAGAAATGAAAAGAAAAATCTTAAATAAGAGACACACATTGTTATTTAGAAGAACTTTTTCCAAACTCTTTGTCAACGACAAATTTATTCAAGAGGTGGACACCTTACACGTTTGTCGTAATCCTTTCGCAGTTAAAAGAAAGATTTAGTTAAGGAGGAATAGATAATTAGCATTTTAACTGATAAAAAGAATAAAATGAAGTACATCACAGTTTTTACCTTACTTTTGGTGTTCGGAGGAGTGCATATATCAATAAAACACATCACATTAGAAAAGGCCATTGTATCATAATATCAAAGAACTACAACAGTACTCTATCATTATACTCTAGAAAGCCCGAGCTAGCACCAAAATGTGGAATCAATTGGACATAAAATAGATATTTTCGAAATGATATTGGGAACACATCTATATATATATATAAGTGAGGCTTGGTATCCAGGTCGTCCAAAAGAAAGAAGTTTCAAATATCTTAGGTCTATTATACAAGGAAATGAGGATATTGACAGTGATGTCTCACATCGTATTGGTGCAGGATGGATGAAATGGAGGCTCATTTCAGGAGTGCTATGTGATAAGAAGGTGCCACCAAAACTTAAAGGTAGGTTCTACAAAGTGGTTGTGAGACCGACTTTGTTGTACGGGGCAAAGTGTTAGGCAGTCAAAAACTCTCACGTCCAAAAGATGAAAGTTGCGGAAATGAGAGTGTTGCGATGGATGTGTGGGCACACCAGGAGAGATAGGATTAGGAATGAAGATATCCGAGATAAGGTGGGAGTGGCATCAGTGGAGGACAAGATGCGGGAAGCGAGACTGAGATGGTTTGGACATGTGAGAAGGAGAGACACAGATGCCCCAGTGCGGAGGTGTGAGAGGTTAGCTATGAATGGTTTCAGAAAAAGTAGGCCGAAGAAGTATTGGAGAGAGGTGCTTAGACAAGACATGGCGCGGTTCCAGCTTACCGAGGACATGACCTTAGATAGGAGGTTATGGAGGACTCAGATTAGGGTAGAAGGCTAATAGGTAGTCGCAATTTTGATATATAGTCTATTGTCCTTTAATTCTTGCTACTATATGTTGTTTCTTATACTTCGATTATCTTATTTATCTGGGGTAGCTATTGCTTCCTTTTCTCAGACTGCTCTATCATAACTTTTTCGCTTTCTTTAGTTTCATTTTCATTTTGCTTTGAACTGCTTGTGCTTATCTAACCTTTTTTTGTCGTGTTTTCTCTTGAGCCGAGGGTCTTCTGGAAACAGTCTTCCTATCTTCCGAAATAAGGGCAAGGTCTGCGTACACTTTATTCTCCCCAGATTGTGAAATTTCACTGGGTATGTTGTTGTTGTTGTGTGTGTATATATATATATGTGTGTGTGTGTGAGACTTTAAGGGAAAAAAGTGAAGGTAGAGGAGGTGAATGTAAGTTGGGGATTTTGATATACCCACTAAGCCTATCGTGTGGTTTCCGTTACTAAATTTAGAAATAATAAGCATTTGTTCTTTTATTTTTCCTTCAGATTAACCTTTATTGGTAATACTATATTATAAAGTAATTATAGTTTTGTAACTGATATATGGTAATTATAGACTTGTAACTGATTCATCTCTTTCGGGCTTTTTTCCACCCTTTTTCTTTTGGGAAAAGGACACAAATGGTCGCTGGGCCATAAATAATTCCATGCGCTGGCCCATCCATTTTCAAATCCAAAAATTAGCCCATAAACTATTCCCATCCGGTAGCCAAAATCTGTAGCAAGCCTTTTGTGGCAACTAAAAGTCGCAACACAAAGACTTAAAAAGTCGCCACTAAAGGTTGGGTGGTCCAATAGCCACATCGCTTTTTTTTTTTTAAAAAGTTAAACTTTTTGTGGCGACTAAAAGTCGCCACTAAAGGGCTGTCAGAAAAATCAGGCTTTTTAGTGGCAATTAAAAAGTCGCCACTAAAGGTTAAATATCCCAAAACATCTATAATATATGTATATTTAGTAAGAAATATCCCAAAAAACTCTGAGGCGATTTTTGTATATAATATGTATCGTTTGTGTATAAAAATATGTATCAGTACCTATCTGTAATGTATAGAAACTGTATAAAATATGAATCACTAAGGTATGTATCACTGTTGTATATAATATGTATCATTTTTTTATGTAATGTGTATTATAAAATAGAAAATTGTATCATTTTTGTATAGAAAGTGTATATATAATTCCAGTATGTGTATATAAACCATATCAGTCTTGTATAGAAAGTGTGTCATACGTATAAAAAATGTATCATAGAAATCGTATCATTGTGGTATATAATATGTAGCACTATTGTGTATGTTAAAAATAAATATCATTTCATTATTGTATAATATGTGTATAATAAATGTATAATTAACGTATAATTTATTTATAATAAATGTATAGCGATCTGACGGTCTTTTTCTTCCACGGACTTTTTCAAGGAATCAATGGTTTGCGCCATCGCAGCAAGCTGCTCGTCCACGTCGGTGGTGTTGGTCACCAAAGTTGATTAATTCCAGCATATGTATATAAAATGTATAATTCTTGTATATAAAGTGTATATATAATTCCAACATATGTATATATGCTGTACCAGCCCTTTAGTGGAGAAGTCGCCACAAAAAGTCTTTTTTTTTAAGCGTCTGGGCTGTTGGGCCGGCCAGCCTTGGCATTATTTGGGCCGAACGAATAGCTAGTGGAATTAAGCCCAAACAATGATTAAATGTGAGATTAGTTTGGCTGAGTGAACACACAGTGTTCTTTTCCCTTTTCTTTTCAATCAATCTACTTTCAGTTTTTCTTTATTTTCATCCCATACCATAATAGTTTCTATTAAATATAATTGAATAGTTGCCTCCAAGTATTTCTAACTGTTTTGGTTCTTCACCTTCTCTATTATTAATGTTTCTTAATATGTATTCAGAATATGAAAACCCTTCTTCATTATCGTCTAAAATAATATTCCATTTGATAATTGTAGCAGCACTTCGACAGACATTTTATGTTATATTTATTAGCTTTAGCAGTATGGATAAAAAAATTATAAGCCTTTTCTTAAATAAATTTTGAAGAGAGAAGTTGTTGGGAAAATCCAAAAATCTCACAACCGGACGACTATTTTCAAATTGCTTGTGACCATTACTGGTATGACTATATGGACTTGAACAATACACCAAATTCCGGTTTTCACTATGTCAAATCAAATCAACGTACCATCAAATTTTACAAATTTTGGTACAATGCAAGAAAGGCTCATCCAGGAAAACACGATCAGGACGTGCTTAACATGATTAAATTCAACCCATTCATCAAAGATATTGGATTGAAAGTAAGGATTTTGGACACAGCTCTATTTGGGGGATTTTGTGAGCCTAGCAAAGATCTCAATTTTGTGTGTACAATGCATGCGAATTGTTGTATAGGAATTGATAATAAAATGCATGACTTAACTTAACAATGGCGCTTGATGATTGGGAAAAGTATATTGCTTTACCCGGTGATGAAAGGATGTCAAAGCCACAAACCGGGACCGTCCCAAGAATCTGTGGTTAAATTGAGTAATTAAAACAAGGGAAAAGGGTAAAAAGTGCCCCTCTACTTCGGGAAACGGGCTAAAAATATTCTCCATTACAAATTTGGGTAAAAAATACTCCTCCCGTCATTAAAGCTTTCAAATATATCCCCGTCTTTACGGAAATTCGCAACATAACTCGATTTCATTTTTAAACCCGACTCAACTACATAAAAAACTCATATGCGACCAACTTGTTCTCGAGTCCTGCATCTGGAGCCACTAGGCACAAGAGCAGGTAACCCATATGGGTTTTTTATTTAGTTGGGTCAGGTTTAAATGGAGCGGGTTTAAAAATAAAATCGAGTTATGTTGGGAATTTCCGTTAAGACAGGGGTGTATTTGAAAACTCTAATGATGGGAGGGTATTTTTGATCCAAATTTGTAATGGAGTATATTTTTAGCTCTTTTCCCAAAGTAAAAAGGTATTTTTGACCCTTTTGCCTCAAAACAACTATCTTGCTTCTTCTAGTTATGGTCCGTGTAAGTGTAAAATCCTTTCATGTTACCTTTTTCTCAGGCTTTTTTTTAATTGGTATTTTCTCAGTCTGTTCTTTCCTTTTTGTTTCCTTTTGAGTATTTTTTTTTCTCATCATAATATATGTTTTACTAGTATTAACTAACTTCCATTCACAGTGTAAAAATAATTTACACTACCAAATCATTTATGTTTGTTGTAGCAGATAAGTTGCCTTATGTTAAAGATAATTACACTACCAAATCTTCTAGATTATTTTGCTTAATTCAATTCTCCCCAGCGCTTTAAAGAAGTCACTTTAGGTTCTTAACAAAGAATATTTGTTTTGTAAAGCATAAATCTCCTTTAATTAATTGAAGTATAGCATTACAAAAATTCTTTCAGAAATTCAGTGCGGTTATGTTGGGTATGCGTTTATCAAAAAATCCAGTGGATCCTTCCCCGGACTAACAAACAGTGTTTATCATTGTACTAGTTTAAAAAATAATGAGTAACTCCATAATACTCCCTCCGTCCCAAAATAAGTGTGGTTTTAACTCAAATCACGCCATTAAGAACAATAATAAATACAAGGTTTATTTTACTAAATTACCCCTATTAATTACATGTTTCTTGAGAATTGAGCACCATTAACAAGAAGTAGTTCATTATATAAGGGTATAGTCGGAAACAATTACAATATTATATTTTGTCTTGAATTCCTAAAGTGGCACTTATTTGAAACAAATTTTATTTTCTAAAGCGACACTTATTTTGGGACAGAGGGAGTACATCTTATATTTTGAATAATAGAACAGATTACATTAGCATTTGTACATTGCATGTTTGTATACGTTGAGTATTAATATCCCTCGAAACAAAAGGCTAAATTAAACGGGCTATTTATGGGACAAATTTATAAATTCTTTTTACGCACTAAGCTTTTCACTCTCAATTGCTACAAAACATCTTATCTTTTGAAGTTTTTCAAAATCTTTTTCAATCGATTTTGGGTTGTATTTCTACAATCTAGGGATTTGGATGTTAACTTGGAGCTAATCCTTGTTAATTTGATGTAATTTGACCATAGGATGATAAAGAACTCATCTTGGGTGTTTGGGTATGAGTCCAGGCCAAAATAGCTCTCAAAAACTCATTCAAAACGAAATAGGGTTTTAAATTTCAGAAATTCCGTATTTATAGAATTACTGTCAGGTCCGACATGCGGCTCAACATGTGGTCCGCATGTCGAGTTCAGAGACCTCAAAATTTCACTTTTTAGGCTCAAATGCGGTTTGTATGTGGCTTTCGTATATCAAATATAGAGACTTAAAATTTCCAATATCAGTACTTTCTTCAGACTCCCACATGCTAATGTGGAGACATGTGGTATGTATGTTGAACATGCATCCCGCATTCTGGCCGCATCTCAACCCAGATTTTCAAACTTTATTTCTTTTTAGATTTTTTTCAACTCCAATCTTTTTGTACACTTGAGACATGCTTAGATACTGACTTTCACATGTTCAAACATATAAATTTTTAAAGTTCGGGTCTAATCACAAGCATTTAATGAGTTTAAACTTATCCCGAGTCTACGAGGTGTTACACGCTACTTCTCCAGCTATCCCTTCCACTCGATCAAATCAGAAATTAGTGAAAGTAAGGAGAACCACGAGACTCATGATATTCAATTATAAGACTACTGTGGGGCCATGACCAACCCTTGTCGAGAAGAACCATTGTTGGGTACTTTCTGTAATTCAGACCACAAATAAACATTAGCAGATCTCGATTTTTTGAGAAATTCCTTTGAAAACATATATTACAATAGGGGTTTATGATAATTTTGACATACTTGTAACATTCACTGATAATAAGGATTTTCATTTTGTGTTGTGTAAAAGGGTCATTCAGCTTGAAGGCTATCAGATATGGCATACGAAAATGGACTCTGGACTTCAAGGCGGAGAAGGGCATCCCAATTGTTCTAGTAAGGGTACTTTATCTAGGTTTGTCTTTTCATATGCATAATCGGTATTATACGCTACAGAGATTTTTTTTGTGTAAATAAAGAAATTTTATTACCAGTATCAACATTACAACATGAAGAAAAAAAAAAGGGAGAACAACTCTCTCCAATCTCAGTCATCCCAAACAACAAAAACTACTACCACCCTTACAGTCTATACTAATAACAAAGAAGGCAAGATAAGCTGGATAGAAGTTAAGGGACCTGATCTTCCTTTCAATCTTGACATAATTGGTAGAACCTCTGAAGCAGACTCCTTGTATAATAATTTTAACAATCGCACTAGCATCTCTAGAGCTATTCTGGAAAACTCTAAAGTATATCTCCTTCCACATATGGTATAAAATTCTAAGTAAATGAGCAATAAGAGTTTTCCCTGGCTAGCTATCCATTCCAGTTCGTCAGATCACTCCATAGGTTTTCTACTTATGTCAATCCAATTTAACAGTTTCATCCAAACAAATTTAGTAGGGATAGACAAAGAACACATTTTTGAGAGTTTCTGGTTTTGTGAGCAGAGGGGACAATCACAACTATAAAGAATTCCCTAATTAACCGACCTATCCTTTGTGTAGATCCTTCCCGATGCTGCAACTCTGAAGATAAAAGACCATTTAGGTGCACCATAATTACTTACTACTCTTCTCCATGAGACTTCTGGGGAAATACCTAAGAGTTATTTGTATCTTCTGAATGGAGAAATTCAGCAAGTTCAGGAACTGAGTGTAGTCATATCGTGCTTTCTCAAAAGCCTGCCTACATTTGAATATCTTCGAAACCACCCAAGAAGCTTGTTGTGATAGAACTGTCAAGATTGATTTTGTCACGCCCCAACTAGGGGAACGTGCGGGCACCTACCAATTCCCACCTCGGTAGGCGAACCCGTACCTTATTCACAACCAAACAATAAATAATATAAATCTACTCACCCAAAATTACATAATAAGTTTAACGTAAATAGATAAATATAATAAGTGCGGAAGATACATCAAATCCAAAAATCTGTTCTGAATAGTACAAGAGCGACTACATAATATCTAGGAAATACAAGTCTCAAATATCCATAAATAACTGTATAAATGATAGAATATAAAGACAGGAATAGATAAGAGTCATCTGAGCAGAGAATCTATCCAAGTGCTCACCATATAATGCTCGTCAAACAGTCTCGGGACTCAACCACGAAGCGAGGAAGTCGAACCGGTCACTAACTTTGCACTCAGAAAAGAATGCAGCAAGGTAGAATCAGTACAACAACACGTACTGAGTAGGCATCATAGGCCGACAACAGTTAGATAACATATGCATAAGAAAGAGACTAAAAAAGTAAACATGCTGACAATTAGATAACACGGTCCAAAGTATCAAATCCAGTATCAAATTACCAAGTCTAGTATACCACCTCAAAATTCACTATAAATCCGAAACACAATATCAAGTACCACTATCATGTACACGTATCACCAAGATCAACCAACAAGTCCAATACAAAGCCATATGTAAATATGAGATGAATGCAATGCAATGTAGTGATACACACACACTTCGGGCGAAATATATCATCACCTCGACAGTCATGACCCATAGGGGACCGCTAAGTCCATGTACCTGTTGTGGCGTACAGCCGATCCAATAGTCAATGTTGCGGAACGTGCGACCCGATCCAAGTCAGTGTTGCGGTACGTGCAACCCGATCCAAGTAAGTGTTGCGACGCGTAAATAAGTAAGTGTTGTGGCGCACAAATCCCAATATATGTAGAAATGAGTAAATGTATCATAACAATGCCAACAAGAATATATGAATCAATCGTGCTACACATGGACACATATGTCAATCACAATATCAATATCATAACCTTACTTTCCTTTCAAACAACCTCAACCATGATAAATATGCTCTCCAAAACATAAGGTAATCATTAAGGATCAAATCTAGAATCAATCACGTGGCGACAAGCCAACAACTCACAAAGAGCAACAATTCAATAGAACACAATCAGGCGACAAACCATAGTCAACAACAATACCAACCTAAGTATTCCATCCCAACTCCATACCCGAAGGTTTACATGGTTTCTCGAACAATCACTATCTCTACATATGATTCGTTTGTCACACCCCATTTTAACCGGGTTGATTTTAGGGAGTATGACGTATTGGTGATTCCTGTTTTATTTTATTTAAGGAGTCGCCACCTAATTAATTTAATGGTGAATTAGGACACCTAAATATTAACTAAAGGAAAGTTAAACTAAACCTCAATTAATAGTCTACTTAACCAGTGTGATTCTAGGTAAGGGCTCTATATTATCCTAAAGGAAAGGGGTTAGGCATCCTTTAGAATCCGTTAACTTACGGTTATCCGACCAAACTTAAGTTAATTAATTAAATTTAATACAGTGCTTAAATTTTATAAAAATGGTTTAATATGGCTAAAGTTTTGAAGGAAAATAATGTTAAAATAAGATTTACAAAAAAGATGTACTGATTTGTATAAAAGGAGAACTTTAAAGGCCATTTTTTAATACGATTTATGAATGTTGTTAAGATTTTAGGCGAAAGTATAATCGTGCTGTTAAAAAATAATATTCGTAAAAAAAACATAATAACTTATATAAGAGAAGATTCTAAAAGTTTAAATGTGACTTGAAAATATCGATGAATTGAAAATATCGATGAAGCCTTAAATAAAAGATAATATTTAATAAGGTTTATAGAAAATGTAATAATTTTGCATGAAATAAACTTATAAGCATTGTTAAGATAAAAAAATGCCATTTAAAGAAGATTTATAAATGTGACTAAACTTTAAAATAAAATGTTGTTTAATATAAGATTTATAAATATGATAATATTCCCATAAATAATAGCTGTTGATAAGAGATTTGGCAATTTTGTACTTTGAATAAATCGTATTATTTGGAATTAAGATAACGGAAATAAAATATGATTCTTTTTACTTAAAATATATAGTCATGACATCTTGCAAATCAATTATTCCAAATAAATAAATATTAGGCATCATAAATAGTCTTATCATGAAAAGAAGATTGGGAATAAAAATTATGGGATTGATTGTTAGTCCTCATTAACTAGCTACCCGTTACTAAAACTAAACGTGCTAATTTATTAGGATTTATCTAAGCTGAGAAAACGAAACAAACTAAGAGTTAGTTGCATAATACAATTAAATGCACAGAAAATGAATAGAGGAGTAGATAATTTAAATGGGTTCAGCCCATTTTGTTCTGCTACGGTCTGTTTGCTGCTGTCGCTACTGGGCTTAGCCCAGAAATTCCTTTTTATTTTGCTGTGGATGGATTGACACGGGAGAGAGATTACGTTGGGCTTTTGGCCCAACACCAAATGCGGAGGAGGACGAGTCTCTCGGACTCGTATACGGTGGTCATGCATAAAATGAAAAGGAAAGGATTAGTATCTAATCAATGGATAAAGTTAAACATGTAGAATATAAAATCAAAAACAAATTGGTGAGATTGTGTATATTCTATGTATATTTTAAGTATATCTCAGGTATACTTTCCCTTTTTTGATAGCCTAACATGCATCCTATATGTGTTTCAACTTTTAGGTAGGTCCCAGGGCTTATTTTTTTAATCTGATTGGTCAAGCCCTTTCCCTTTATACTATAATTATTCCTAAATTTCTATAGGGACCATGCTCGGATAATAAAAAAAGGTACCCAGCCAAATAAAGGTATATAGCCATATATTAACGTTAATACCCAGATCCTAACACTTTTACATGACTGCAGGTGCTAGTTAGACCACCGAGATAATCTTATGAATTCAAAGTGATGCCAACAAGGATTTCCCAGCAACAGAACAAGTCATGAAATGGCAAATTCTAAAGAAACAGTAACAGGCTAGTCAAAATGGGGCATGCAAGATAGGGTATCCATGTCAAATGCAAATCAATTATTACATATACAGAACCAAAGCCCCTTTGTGTACACATCCTTACAGGCAAGACATTGTAATTTGTGGAGAAGCAATTGCAGCTCAGGCACATATATATGATTTAAACAAGCACCTGATGTAGACTTCCCACAAGACATGAATTGGTAATAACTGAAGAAAAACAGCCAGCGGCCACTAGTGTTATGTTATGCTGTTGAAACAAGATCCCATACAAGAGGCAGTCATGATGCAATGGCCAAAGGCGTTAAGCTACGTAGCATAGAGAAATCAAACATGCAAATAACAAACAGGTGACATGAAACCATCTGGGCGAAGGATGCATAGCCAATGTAAAAGACTAACATAGCTTAATGAGGAACTCAGTAGATAGGATAACAGATAAGGATGACATAACCATAACACAAAGTCCTAATAATAGTTCGGGGCATGATATTGGCACAGACCCCAATACTTAAACACATTTTGGCATCCTTATTGTGGAACCAATCAATGAACCAAATGAATTAAGCCTCACGGCATAGATAGCTTTACATCTTATTAAGCATGCCATTTTAGTTTCAAAGATGCAACCTGAGTGAGCACACATAGCACATATTACACATTGTAATGCACACACAGCACATATTAAAACATTGATGAATTAAATCTGAAACATAAGCCTGAGTGAGTATGCTTGATCCCACATACTAGACAACACAATTATATTCAACTGGGGAAGATCAGACCATAGACAACACATAAAACATGATCAAATCATCAAAAAAAATGATTAACAGCAGTGTATAGCACCAACTTTTCTCACACAAAGTTAAAACATGAGGATCCATACTTTACATTTAGGTAGGCTGGATCAGTTGGAAAATAAAATGAACAAACCCAAAACACAACAGCAACAACAAACAAACAATATGGTCTGCTCAAACAAACACCTATATAAACTAAGCAGCTACGGCCAATACCAATATATTACAGGCCAGCACATATTTCAAACAAGTTCACTAGTACATCCTTGGCAAATTAGGATCATTTAAGATTAAGCTTTCTTCCATATATATCTTCAAATTAGCATAAGAAAACAAATAAGGAATGTTTGTTGAGGGATCAAGACTTATCATTTAGTCTAAACAAACTCAGAACAGTTTCCAGCTCAAAACTAAATGAAGACTGCTGGAAATAGCACAATTCCTTACAGTATTAAATCAAGTGTACATGGAAAAAATATAAGGACACATAAACATAAGGTAAACCAGCTTCAAGACATAGCATAATACAATAGAGGAGATCAACAGGTATGGCATTTGCGGAGATCATGCAGAATCATTCATACAAAACCCTCAAACAGGCTGAGGTGTCTTATGCAGTCCAAGTAAAACCACAGGGGGGGATAATCTAATGCCCCGCTAGCCAGAGCTAGACAAATATGACACAATTAAGCAACTGAACTAATCTATAACCAATCATTGTGGAGCAGGCACACCATACTTGATCTGCCATAAGCTAAATAGCATATGGCTAACCCCCAAACAAAACAAAATGAACCACTGCAGAACAATCAAAAGGAAAACATATGCACATAATTAGCAAACTACTAACTAATATGTAGAACTAACCAAATGAAGAATATAGAAGCAATATAGACCTAACTAGCATATGACTACCCAAATTGATATCTAATATGGGGCTGAACAAGTGCAGGACTATAAACAGGATTAATCTAAACTTAAACATGTATGATGCAACCTATACAGCTACAGACAGGAAACAAGATATGACTAGCCAAACAGATCACATAAGTAGTCTGAAACACTCGAGCAGTTATTAAATTTAACTAAGGGAAGGTGACTTACATACTAAGGGAAGAGAGCACCTAATTGATTTCATACAAACAACAGGGAGATAGCATCATACGTGAAAAAGAACCAGGCAAGTAAATTTCATTCAAGGCAGGGGAGTGTCAAAATCATAGTAGGGAAATAGCAACCTCAACCAAATTGAAACTTCTTTCTTTCAAATATAGAATCCAAAAGAAAAAGGGACAGAATTGGTTTTAAATATTTGTATTCCTTTAAAGACTATTTAGCCAATTTATATTAGATTGACCAGGTCTTATTTTGATTAGGTTTAACTTGATTAAGCTAACATGCACAACTATAAACAACGGAAAGATTATATGCGCTCAGACTGGTCATTAACCAGATTAACTAGGAATGAGACTCCAAATAAACCCATACAATTTACCAGATTGAATTTTCAGTATGCAAACCAACTATGTTCAAATAAGCCGAACATCTTGAACCTAATGAACAACAACATCCGACAATATATATAAATTAAGCTAAAATGTAATAATGACTCATCTACTACTACAGCTAAGCCGAACATCTAACTAAACCATACAAACACATAAACATACAAAATTAAAAGGAAAGGAATGGGATTTACCTTCTTCGGGTGCAGCGAAGTGAGGCCCCGAGTCTTCGAATTGCCTCGAAACACCACCAAGTTCTAAGTCGATATCCTTTCGGATTCGAAACAGCCAACAAAAAAATAAACCAAAAGCGTTTTTTTTTTTTCGAATCGATATTAGGTAATATTGTGATAGTTAAAAAAAATATACTTTGCGAGGGGTTTCTTGAACCGAAAATCTACTATTATTTGGGAATTCTCTGAATCAAAAGGATCTGTTCTTTTTGGGTTTCAACCCTCAAACCCCAAAAAAAGATAAAAATCCAAATCCCCCCTTTTTGATGGCTGATGAAACCAATATTTATAGACTGATTTTCGGTTTGAGTTTGAGAGGAGCGTGGACAAAAAGGAGTGGAGCGCAGAGGCATGGGAAACAAAGGAAGGTGGAAGGGGCAGAAGCGGCAGAGGCAACGTGGGGGAGACGATGACGATGAAAGAGAGAAGTGGGGAACGACAAGGTGAAGTGGAGGACAGAGGTAATCGTGGAGGCGTGATGGAGGTAGTGGAGGTGTCAGAGGTATGGGTGTGAGGGTGAAGTGGGGCGGTGGAATCGAAGAGAAGGGGAGGCGGAGAAGACGATGGAGTGCGGCGGAGGAGGGAAAGAGGCGATGGGGAGAGAGAGAAGAAAGGAACGAAGAAGGAGGCGGGGTGAGAAAATGAGGGAAACCCTTCCCTTATTTTGTGCGAAACGGGTCAGACCCGGTCCATTTATGGACTGGGTCAATTTTTAGACCGGGTATTAAAAGAATAGACTAATAAATTGAAACACGGATTATTCTAAAAATTGAGATAAGAGATACGGGCTAGTCCAAAAATATTTAGGAGTTAATCGGACTTTGATTTGAGGTCCGGTAAGTCAAAATACGGACTAAGCGCATGAAATAGTTTGGCTTCTGAATTTGAATAAAAGACCCATTTTAATTAATGATATACCGAGGGTGACAAAAATATTGTTTAATACAAAATGTGTGATTATTAGGACTCGGGTAATAAAGTCATATGGTGTTATAATAGCAGTACAACAATATTTTTGAAAATCCACAGTGAAATAAATACTATTATTTAATTATGCAAAGGTAAATGCGATGCGTGTGCGTAAGCTGGTAAAATGCCGAAATGATAAAATTGTGAATTATAATAAATGCGGTAATAGTAATAATAATAATTGATAGAATAATGCAATGGCGGTATTGATAAGAGGCTAATAATTATAGTAACATAATATATATTTATTTTATTTTTCTCAAAAATATTAGAAGCACAAATAGGTATTTCGGAGGAGAGGCGGGACAAAATTGGGTGTCAACAACTTGTCCCTCTTTGCCCGGTAATGATGAAAAGAGTTGGTGGGCAAAGACGTTGACTCAATAGCCTATTTTGTCCCGGCTAAAGGAAACTTGAGAGGATTATGACCGGACTCCGGTCTCTGAGTTGCCTACATATCTCGGGCTATACGAGAATCAGGTCGAGTGTAGTTCTGGGACAATTACGACACTTGAACCCCAATTGGCGCAAAACTTGCAAAATATTGTCCCAGTGCTGAATTATGATAACACTGGGTATTGTGATAGAAACTTTAGAATTCTGAAAATTGAATTGCTGGAACGCAAGAGAATACTTGCAATTAGAGACGAGTGTTCGAGGTAGATCTTTGACCCGTGTCGGGAAGTTTGACTATCCTTCCCGACAAATTGCCCCAGTTCGCTGCCGAAGAAATAGTTCCACGATTTGATGTGTGATGCCAACTTTGATATTGTCAAAAGCCATCAGCTAAAAACAATTGTTAGCAATAAAGAAATATATGTAAATAAGCCAGAGTTGGAGAAGTTACACTTGCAACCCCTGTTTCAAAAGTTGAATCCACATTCGGAGGTGGATGCTTGAACTGAAATATAAGATACCCGCATTCGGAGGTGGGTGCCTGAACTGGAATATAAGATACCCGCATTCGGAGGTGGGTGCCTGAACTTGAAATATAAGATACCCGCATTCGGAGGTGGGCGCCTGAACTTGAAATATAAGATACCCGCATTCGGAGGTGGGTGCCTGAACTTGAAATATAAGATACCCGCATTCGGAGGTGGGTGCCTGAACTTGAAATATAAGATACCCGCATTCGGAGGCGGGTGCCTGAACTTGAAATATAAGATACCCGCATTCGGAGGTGGCGCCTGAACTGAAATATAAGATACCCGCATTCGGAGGTGGGTGCCTGAACTTAAAATATAAGATACCTGCATTCGGAGGTGGGCGCCTGAACTGAAATATAAGATACCCGCATTCGGAGGTGGGTGCCTGAACTTGAAATATAAGATACCCGCATTCGGAGGTGGATGCTTGAACTGAAATATAAGATACCCGCATTCGGAGGTGGGTGCCTGAACTTGAAATATAAGATACCCGCATTCGGAGGTGGGTGCCTGAACTGAAATATAAGATACCCGCATTCGGAGGTGGGTGCCTGAACTTGAAATATAAGATACCCGCATTCGGAGGTGGGTGCCTGAACTGAACATTGAAATACCCGCATTCTAAGGTGGGCGCCTAAATTGAAAATTGGCATACCCGCATTCTAAGGTGGGTGCCTAATTTGAACATTGAAATACCCGCATTCTAAGGTGGGTGCCTGAATTGAACATTGAAATACCCGCATTCTAAGGTGGGTGCTTGAATTGAACATTGAAATACCCGCATTCTAAGGTGGGTGCCTGGATTGAAATTGACATACCCGCATTCTAAGGTGGGTGCCTAATTTGAACATTGAAATACCCGCATTCTAAGGTGGGTGCCTGAATTGAACATTGAAATACCCGCATTCTAAGGTGGGTGCCTAAATTGAACATTGAAATACCCGCATTCTAAGGTGGGTGCCTAAAATTGAAAATTGACATACCCGCATTCTAAGGTGGGTGCCCAAATTAAATTTTGAAATACCCGCATTCTAAGGTGGGTGCCTAAATTGAAAATTGACATACCCGCATTCTAAGGTGGGTGCCTAATTTGAATTTGGAAATACCCGCATTTTAAGGTGGGTGCCTATATCATGTCCATTTCCCATGGTGCAAAAATGTAAATCCACATCCACTTTCAGGGTGCAGAAAAATAAATCCAAGTCCACTTTCACAGTTCAAAATATAAATCTACGTCCTCATTTCACGGTACAAAATATAAATCCACGTCGACTTTGACGTCCGTATTATACGGTACAACAGTAAATTTACATCTACTTTCACGTCTGCATTATACGGCGCAAAAATAAATTCACTTTTACTTTCGAAAACATAAATCTGCATCCACTTTCTACAATTATATGTATATTTTTGTAATATAATTCTACTCCCACTCCCATGCTCGTATCCACAATATAAATGTAAATCCACGTCCACTTTAGAGATAATATTGTAAAAAGATATCCACATCTTACTCCATGTCCCATTGTGACGGGGTTTAAATCTATAATTAACCCCACAATTTGATATACGATGCCATATTTCGATCTGGTTATCTTATTAAAATACCTCATTCTAAAAGAATTTGATAATGATTTGAACATGTATGAAGTGATGATGAAATTGAGAAATTGTAACCAATAACAGGTGATCAAGGTCAGTGTCCATGATTATATGTATTCGATCCATCGAGGAATGTCACGAGCTAAAACAACTGTTAGTGATAAGAATAAATAGCTGGGTCTGAAAGAATTATACTTACAGCCCTTGGTTGAGAAGATGAATTTGTGTCCACTGTTGCAATCGAAATTTCGTGATGAGTGGAACGACACCCGCCGTTCGGCATAAGCTACCTTTGCATCCACGCTGAAGAGTATTTGCATTTTGAAGAAAGTTAACTTTTTTATCACGCCCATAATTTAATACATGCACCGTGTTCATGTTAATTGGACCTGTCTCAACAAAGAAAAATTGTGAGTTTAAAAGAAAATTGGTTGACTTGTGCATGTCGGGGAACTTGGCCCTTGAATTGACTTTTGTCTCGGTCGCGTCCACGTTCTTCGATGTCTCACCACATATCTTGCTTTGCCGGGGAGTTTCAGTTATAAAAAAAAATGTATTTTGAAAATAAAAGTAATGAGATTTGGATGACTTTAAAAGGAAATACTTAGTGGCTCTAACATGTAACGTGATTAAGAAGACTCGATTTTTGAATTTATTCACATTTTAGAAATATGGATGGACTTTTGTTTAAGACCACTTTTATGCTACTTCTAAAAATTTGTCCCAGTTTCAGTCTTAGAGATGCTTGATTCTGGACAATTGAAAAATAAGAACTTATAATGAAAGTTTTCGAAAGTGATTTGACCGACTTCGAAATTTGTCCCAGTTTCAAGTCCTGGAAACGCTTGGTTCTAAACGATCGAAAAGTGAGAAAATTGTAATGAAAATTTTTTGAAAGTGATTTGACCGATTTCAAAAATTTGTCCCAGTTTCAAGATACTAAGACACATGAATTTAAGTAGTGGGGAAGACCAAGTTTTGTATAAAAATCCTTATGTATTTTATAGGAATCAAAATGTTTGGAAAAACTGAAAAATTTTAAAATAGAAGGGCCGAACCCGCCTCGGGTTGCCTACGTATCCCCAAAGGAATCAGGCCAGACGTAGTTCGTGATGAACATAAAGATTTTTGAGTTTGTTTTGTTTTTTAATAAAGGGGCCGAACCCTATGTGGGTTGCCTACGTATCCAAAAGGAAATCAGGCCACACGTAGTTCCAACCATACAACAAAAACACTGAAATATTTTGAAAAAGTGGCCGAACCCGATGTGGGCTGCCTACGTATCCAACAGGAAGTCAGGCCAAACGTAGTTCCAACCACAAACAAAGATACTGAAATAATTTGAAAAGAGTGGCCGAACCCGATATGGGTTGCCTACGTATCCAACAGGAAGTCAGGCCAAACATAGTTCGTTACAAACAAAATGACAGAATCTTAATTTAAAAAGGCCGTAACAAAACATAGAGGCAACATGACAAAAGGAACTAAATGTTCTAGTTGATGCCTCCGGCCTACTACAAAAGGAAATTTAAACTTAAAATACTGAAACTCCCGGCGAACCGGGGCTAAGATAGAAGTCCAATTTTGCAACTCCGGTCCTGGCTCAACAGCCTATAAAGTCAATATTTCAGCAAAGTCTTTGATTATCACAGCATGATCATCTTCATCTTCCATGAACAGGTTCTTGATTCCCTCCACAATATCATCAGAGGCAACTTCAACAATCAGATCCGAAGGTTTTGAGAAAGTTTGATCAATGGTAGGAATAGGTTTTGGAAATGGAATATCCTTTCCTCTATTCTTTCGTGCTTGCTGCATTTCCTCCTCAGTTGGCTCATATCCCAAACCGAATGTAAACTGTTGCGTAGGGAGAACCACAGGCTCAATCCGCCCATTTAGTGTTTTCCCTAGCCCAAAGCCAGGTTGGTACCCGTTTCTCACCATTTCTTTTGCAACCATAATTGCGGTGCATGATCTTTTGAACTCTTGAGTTTGACATACTTCACTCTCCTTAGTGACATTCACAACCTCCCAAGCGTGGTAAGCTGCTCCGTCGAAACCTCCTTCTGCCTCGATGAATGGAGTGGATTGCTCTATATAGAAAGACGTGTCTCCTTCTCCATGTATACATATTTGTTGTTGATCCCACTCGAATTTGACAGTTTGGTGCAAAGTAGATGGTACAGCCCCAGCCAGATGAATCCACGGCCTACCTAACAGCATATTGTATGACGTGGAAATATCAAGTACTTGAAAGTCCATAATGAATTCAACAGGGCCAATCAACACTTTCAACTCTATTTCCCCAATAGGAGGCCTTGGAGCCCAATCAAATGCTCGAATATTCATATCACTGGTCTTGAGCTCGCAACATTATATCCGATCTTCTTCAGACTTGTTAACGGACAGATGTTGAGTCCAGAACCCCCATCAACTAATACCTTAGCCACAAACATATTACGACACTTGACAGTTATATGGAGTGCTTTGTTATGCATGCATCCTTCTGGCGGCAGTTCTTCATTATCGAAACTGATTCGATGACTGTCAAGCACGCGCTCAATCATCCCAGCTAACGCCTCACTAGTTGTTTCGCTTGGAACATATGCTTCATTCAAAATCCTCAACAGTGCATTTCTGTGCATATCTAAACTCAAAAGCAAAGAGAGAATAGGAATTTGAGCATTGGTCTTTTTCAACTGATCCACAACTGAGTACTCACTAGCTTTAATTTTCCTCAGAAATTCTTCTGCTTCGAATTCAGTCACGACCCTTTTGGGAGGTACGTTGGTTTCCTTAAGTTGCCCCAATCTAACTAGTTCTTCTGGAGAATAGCACCTCCCAGACCTTGTCATTCCTGACGTCTTAACCTTGTCAGTGATCGTGTCCTTTCCTCGACATTCCATCACAGTTTGTTGATAATTCCATGGTACGGCTTTTGTATCGAGCACTGGCAACTGATTTGGTGCTCGAACTACTTCCACAGGTATTGATGAAGCTCCTAATATCTCGACAGGCACACAACCCCTTATCACTACAGCCGGAGAAGCAACGGCTACAAAATCATGATCCTCCACACGATCCACAGGCACTATAAATTCGGCCGGGTCGTCAACATTTTCACCTATTCCAATCATATTTATCGTGGCCCCATCATGGGCCGGGAGTGGATTGTTAACCACATTTGGTGCCGGTTCCTTGACCGTGATCTGTTTTGCTTCAATAAGATCTTCAACCTTATGCTTCAATGCGTAACAACGGTCAGTGGAATGGCCTTTTACCCCTGAATGATATGCACATGTTTTAGTGGGATCAAAGCCTCTAGGTAGTGGATCTGAAATTCTACCTTCCACAGGATACACTAAGCCTGAAGCTTGCAGTCTTTCAAAAACAACGCTCAGTGGCTCTCCTAATGGTGTGAAATTGCGAAACGGTTTATTTGGGCGAGGTGCGGATGCATTGTTTGGATGATGAGTTTGTGATGGTGGAGCTGGATATGTTGGTGGTCGTGGAGCTCGATATGCTGGTTGTGTGTTGTAAACAGGGTAGGATATTTGTGGTGATTGAGGTTGGTAAGATGACAAAGCTTGGTCGTAGGGATGTGGAGAATATTGGAAATATTATGAGTGGTGAGCGTTAGGCTGGTATCGCGGGGGTCGTTGATGGTGGTACGAGGTGTTTCCCAAAGCTATTACTGAGGCTGCTTCCTTTTCTTTTTTCTTTCCGCTTCCGAGAGTACCTGTTTGTATAGCCCTACTAGTAGACTGCAAAGCCGCAAGACTCGTTATTCTCCCTGTCTTAATGCCATCTTCGATCATGTCCCCAGCTTTGATCACTTCTGCAAAAGTTTTTCCACTCATTGTCACCAAACGTTCATAGTATTCCGGTTCTAGTGCTTGAATGAAGAAAGTAACCATTTCTGTCTCCTCCATGGGTGGGTGTACTCTAGATGCTTCTTCCCTCCACCGTATAACATATTCTCGAAATGATTCGATCGACTTTTTCTGCAACTTTGTAATTGAGATTCTGTCAGGAGCGATCTCAACATGAAACTTGTAGTGATCCACAAAAGCATTTGCCAAATCATCCCAAGTACGCCATTTGGTTGTATCTTGCTTGGAATACCACTCCAAGGCTTTCCCACTCAAACTTTGATTGAATAGTTTGACTCTTATCCCTTCATTCTTTCCTACGCCAATCAACTTTTCACAATAGACTTTCAAATGAAAGAAAGGATTTCCTGACCCATCAAACTTCTCAAATTTTGGAATCTTGTAACCTGGTGGCAATTCTACCTCGGGGAATGCACATAATTCTTCATATCTCACGCTTTGATTACTACTCAGTCCACGCAAACTTCTCATGGCATCCTCCAAACTTTTGAGCTTTCTATTTATCATTTCATCATTAACTGACCGTGCTTCATTTTCAACTTCGACATAATGATCAACATCTGTGCGACATTGTCCCTGGATTTGTGTCATGGGTGGAGCTGTGGTATAAGTATATACTGGCGGAACTTGATGTGCATTGGTAACATCATGTGCCGGCGGTATGAACTGAGTTTTTGAAGAGGTGGCTGTAAATAAAAGGGGAGCATTTTGAGTGAGGGGTTCGGAACGAACCGGCTGACAGGTGGTAAAATAATTTGCTTGGTTAAATTCGTCCAAATTTGGGAATGGAGGTGGCATAGGCAAAGTCTGACGAACCCCATGAGATGGAGTCATATGTGGTGGCGTTTGAGAAAATGACCGGTTGTGAAGTACCATGTGACTTAATTCAGCAACTCGTCGCTCCAAACGAGCAATGATCTCCAAATGTGTTTCTGGTTGATTAGAAGATGTGGGATCACTCGTGATCGGCAAACTAAGAGATGGCTCAGATGAAGTGGTTGCATTGATCAAACTTTGATCCATTTTAGAACGAGTCTTTTTAGTTAACCAGATGATTAGTGATGAGTCAGAGTCTGATTTCTTGGCTCTAGACCGTGTGAAATATGGATGCTCCGCCAGTTCCCCTTTAGCACAAGTCAACCTTTTATTTTAAAAATAAATTTTAAAAAGAAAAAAGATAAAACAAGAAAAAGAAAAAAAAATGAGTCAGTATACGGTAAGGACATATTATTGCATATAAACACATTATTGCACATAATACATCGCGTTTTATAATGCAAGGGACCTCTTTATGCCAGAGGTAGGCCTAACGAATATTTGAAGGACAAACATGTCTTTTATGTATTATTCCACAACTCCTCCTAAAAGTAATTTGCAAGAATAAAAATTATTACATGCCAATAATACATCTCAAAATCAACCTAAGATATCTAATACTTCAACTTCACTAATTTCCTTTGGTGTCTTCAACCTCCGGCATTAATTAATGCTCCACGGCAACCTGCAACAAAATGTCAGTTTCCTTGAAATATTTATCTATAGAGTATTAGGTCCACATATTCCACATATTTGTCCTTCAAATAATGCACATAGATAGTGAGTAGTGTCACTTAGAGTCATAGACTCATTTCGACATTTGGTAAGGTTGACTAATGAACTTAATACACCAAGGGTATTAAGCTTCCTAGGTTTAAAATGATGCATGTCCTTACAAGGTTTTGGTTTCGCTCTACCCTAGGTAGACTAAGAATGGTTTTCCTATGACACAAGACTCCCCAAGCGGACAACTTGGAAGTGGAAAGTCTGTGGCCGTCGACTGCACCGCCGATCGACTAAATCCACAAGACCAATCCAACTAAAGGGGTAATTTAGTAGTGCACGGGCGCAAACTGCGAAGCCGCTTTAAGTGTGTGAATATGTGTGAGTTTTCCAGGAGTGGAAAAAATATGAGTGGAATGCCAATTTAAGGAAAGCAATAACATACATATTACATAGAAAAATGCATATAAAGAATAAAACAATAATAAAACATTTAAAAACAGATAAAGCAAAAAATAAAAGAAAAATAAAGCAAAACAAACAAAACATCCAACAAATTATTTATTAACCTAAGTTGTTATGGTTAGAGCCTAAAATTCCCCAGCAGAGTCGCCAAGCTGTCACACCCCATTTTAACCGGGTTGATTTTAGGGAGTATGACGTATTGGTGATTCCTGTTTTATTTTATTTAAGGAGTCGCCACCTAATTAATTTAATGGTGAATTAGGACACCTAAATATTAACTAAAGGAAAGTTAAACTAAACCTCAATTAATAGTCTACTTAACCAGTGTGATTCTAGGTAAGGGCTCTATATTATCCTAAAGGAAAGGGGTTAGGCATCCTTTAGAATCCGTTAACTTACGGTTATCCGACCAAACTTAAGTTAATTAATTAAATTTAATACAGTGCTTAAATTTTATAAAAATGGTTTAATATGGCTAAAGTTTTGAAGGAAAATAATGTTAAAATAAGATTTACAAAAAAGATGTACTGATTTGTATAAAAGGAGAACTTTAAAGGCCATTTTTTAATACGATTTATGAATGTTGTTAAGATTTTAGGCGAAAGTATAATCGTGCTGTTAAAAAATAATATTCGTAAAAAAAACATAATAACTTATATAAGAGAAGATTCTAAAAGTTTAAATGTGACTTGAAAATATCGATGAATTGAAAATATCGATGAAGCCTTAAATAAAAGATAATATTTAATAAGGTTTATAGAAAATGTAATAATTTTGCATGAAATAAACTTATAAGCATTGTTAAGATAAAAAAATGCCATTTAAAGAAGATTTATAAATGTGACTAAACTTTAAAATAAAATGTTGTTTAATATAAGATTTATAAATATGATAATATTCCCATAAATAATAGCTGTTGATAAGAGATTTGGCAATTTTGTACTTTGAATAAATCGTATTATTTGGAATTAAGATAACGGAAATAAAATATGATTCTTTTTACTTAAAATATATAGTCATGACATCTTGCAAATCAATTATTCCAAATAAATAAATATTAGGCATCATAAATAGTCTTATCATGAAAAGAAGATTGGGAATAAAAATTATGGGATTGATTGTTAGTCCTCATTAACTAGCTACCCGTTACTAAAACTAAACGTGCTAATTTATTAGGATTTATCTAAGCTGAGAAAACGAAACAAACTAAGAGTTAGTTGCATAATACAATTAAATGCACAGAAAATGAATAGAGGAGTAGATAATTTAAATGGGCTCAGCCCATTTTGTTCTACTACGGTCTGTTTGCTGCTGTCGCTACTGGGCTTAGCCCAGAAATTCCTTTTTATTTTGCTGTGGATGGATTGACACGGGAGAGAGATTACGTTGGGCTTTTGGCCCAACACCAAATGCGGAGGAGGACGAGTCTCTCGGACTCGTATACGGTGGTCATGCATAAAATGAAAAGGAAAGGATTAGTATCTAATCAATGGATAAAGTTAAACATGTAGAATATAAAATCAAAAACAAATTGGTAAGATTGTGTATATTCTATGTATATTTTAAGTATATCTCAGGTATACCTTCCCTTTTTTGATAGCCTAACATGCATCCTATATGTGTTTCAACTTTTAGGTAGGTCCCAGGGCTTATTTTTTTAATCTGATTGGTCAAGCCCTTTCCCTTTATACTATAATTATTCCTAAATTTCTATAGGGACCATGCTCGGATAATAAAAAAAGGTACCCAGCCAAATAAAGGTATATAGCCATATATTAACGTTAATACCCAGATCCTAACACTTTTACATGACTGCAGGTGCTAGTTAGACCACCGGGATAATCTTATGAATTCAAAGTGATGCCAACAAGGATTTCCCAGCAACAGAACAAGTCATGAAATGGCAAATTCTAAAGAAACAGTAACAGGCTAGTCAAAATGGGGCATGCAAGATAGGGTATCCATGTCAAATGCAAATCAATTATTACATATACAGAACCAAAGCCCCTTTGTGTACACATCCTTACAGGCAAGACATTGTAATTTGTGGAGAAGCAATTGCAGCTCAGGCACATATATATGATTTAAACAAGCACCTGATGTAGACTTCCCACAAGACATGAATTGGTAATAACTGAAGAAAAACAGCCAGCGGCCACTAGTGTTATGTTATGCTGTTGAAACAAGATCCCATACAAGAGGCAGTCATGATGCAATGGCCAAAGGCGTTAAGCTACGTAGCATAGAGAAATCAAACATGCAAATAACAAACAGGTGACATGAAACCATCTGGGCGAAGGATGCATAGCCAATGTAAAAGACTAACATAGCTTAATGAGGAACTCAGTAGATAGGATAACAGATAAGGATGACATAACCATAACACAAAGTCCTAATAATAGTTCGGGGCATGATATTGGCACAGACCCCAATACTTAAACACATTTTGGCATCCTTATTGTGGAACCAATCAATGAACCAAATGAATTAAGCCTCACGGCATAGATAGCTTTACATCTTATTAAGCATGCCATTTTAGTTTCAAAGATGCAACCTGAGTGAGCACACATAGCACATATTACACATTGTAATGCACACACAGCACATATTAAAACATTGATGAATTAAATCTGAAACATAAGCCTGAGTGAGTATGCTTGATCCCACATACTAGACAACACAATTATATTCAACTGGGGAAGATCAGACCATAGACAACACATAAAACATGATCAAATCATCAAAAAAAATGATTAACAGCAGTGTATAGCACCAACTTTTCTCACACAAAGTTAAAACATGAGGATCCATACTTTACATTTAGGTAGGCTGGATCAGTTGGAAAATAAAATGAACAAACCCAAAACACAACAGCAACAACAAACAAACAATATGGTCTGCTCAAACAAACACCTATATAAACTAAGCAGCTACGGCCAATACCAATATATTACAGGCCAGCACATATTTCAAACAAGTTCACTAGTACATCCTTGGCAAATTAGGATCATTTAAGATTAAGCTTTCTTCCATATATATCTTCAAATTAGCATAAGAAAACAAATAAGGAATGTTTGTTGAGGGATCAAGACTTATCATTTAGTCTAAACAAACTCAGAACAGTTTCCAGCTCAAAACTAAATGAAGACTGCTGGAAATAGCACAATTCCTTACAGTATTAAATCAAGTGTACATGGAAAAAATATAAGGACACATAAACATAAGGTAAACCAGCTTCAAGACATAGCATAATACAATAGAGGAGATCAACAGGTATGGCATTTGCGGAGATCATGCAGAATCATTCATACAAAACCCTCAAACAGGCTGAGGTGTCTTATGCAGTCCAAGTAAAACCACAGGGGGGGATAATCTAATGCCCCGCTAGCCAGAGCTAGACAAATATGACACAATTAAGCAACTGAACTAATCTATAACCAATCATTGTGGAGCAGGCACACCATACTTGATCTGCCATAAGCTAAATAGCATATGGCTAACCCCCAAACAAAACAAAATGAACCACTGCAGAACAATCAAAAGGAAAACATATGCACATAATTAGCAAACTACTAACTAATATGTAGAACTAACCAAATGAAGAATATAGAAGCAATATAGACCTAACTAGCATATGACTACCCAAATTGATATCTAATATGGGGCTGAACAAGTGCAGGACTATAAACAGGATTAATCTAAACTTAAACATGTATGATGCAACCTATACAGCTACAGACAGGAAACAAGATATGACTAGCCAAACAGATCACATAAGTAGTCTGAAACACTCGAGCAGTTATTAAATTTAACTAAGGGAAGGTGACTTACATACTAAGGGAAGAGAGCACCTAATTGATTTCATACAACCAACAGGGAGATAGCATCATACGTGAAAAAGAACCAGGCAAGTAAATTTCATTCAAGGCAGGGGAGTGTCAAAATCATAGTAGGGAAACAGCAACCTCAACCAAATTGAAACTTCTTTCTTTCAAATATAGAATCCAAAAGAAAAAGGGACAGAATTGGTTTTAAATATTTGTATTCCTTTAAAGACTATTTAGCCAATTTATATTAGATTGACCAGGTCTTATTTTGATTAGGTTTAACTTGATTAAGCTAACATGCACAACTATAAACAACGGAAAGATTATATGCGCTCAGACTGGTCATTAACCAGATTAACTAGGAATGAGACTCCAAATAAACCCATACAATTTACCAGATTGAATTTTCAGTATGCAAACCAACTATGTTCAAATAAGCCGAACATCTTGAACCTAATGAACAACAACATCCGACAATATATATAAATTAAGCTAAAATGTAATAATGACTCATCTACTACTACAGCTAAGCCGAACATCTAACTAAACCATACAAACACATAAACATACAAAATTAAAAGGAAAGGAATGGGATTTACCTTCTTCGGGTGCAGCGAAGTGAGGCCCCGAGTCTTCGAATTGCCTCGAAACACCACCAAGTTCTAAGTCGATATCCTTTCGGATTCGAAACAGCCAACAAAAAAATAAACCAAAAGCGTTTTTTTTTTTCGAATCGATATTAGGTAATATTGTGATAGTTAAAAAAAATATACTTTGCGAGGGGTTTCTTGAACCGAAAATCTACTATTATTTGGGAATTCTCTGAATCAAAAGGATCTGTTCTTTTTGGGTTTCAACCCTCAAACCCCAAAAAAAGATAAAAATCCAAATCCCCCCTTTTTGATGGCTGATGAAACCAATATTTATAGACTGATTTTCGGTTTGAGTTTGAGAGGAGCGTGGACAAAAAGGAGTGGAGCGCAGAGGCATGGGAAACAAAGGAAGGTGGAAGGGGCAGAAGCGGCAGAGGCAACGTGGGGGAGACGATGACGATGAAAGAGAGAAGTGAATACAGAATAGGACACTCTTGATGAGATCTTGGTTGTCCAATTTGTAACTCTGGTCGTGATTTTGTTTAATAATGGTTGGCACTGGATAATAGATAGTCTTTTAGTGCTGATTGGAACTCCCAAAACCTATGAGGAAGATCTTCATTTGTGAAGCCAAGTAGATATAATATTTGACCCTGCACCTCAAGTTTGGCCCCTCCAAAATAAATAGAACTCTTACTCATCTTAGCCCTAAGTCTAGAAGCAATTGTGAATTTGTTAAAGCATCGAAATACACAGTTTACAGAATCAGTATACCCTCTTGACAACAAAAGGAGATCATCAAGAAATCCCAATGGTATAACACTATCAAAAAATGGGTAACTTACGGAGGTTGAAAATTGCAAAACAGAGATTTTAGCCTCCTATAGCATATAGCGGAGGCTGAAACCTCCACAAATTGCAACTTTCAACCTCCTCAAGTTACTCCTTTTTTTTTTGTAGTGTAATAATATTCAATTTGTTAAATGACTTGGGATGATACTTAGACTTCTTATTACTACTAAGAGATTTAAGTAGCCTACTAAGATATCCATTGTTGACACCTAATTTTCACCTCATAAAACGCGTACTTTAATTTTCAAAATTTCCGAGTCCAAGACAGAGTAAGGATGCCCTTAAAAAAAATTAAAAAATCCTGAGAAAATTGCAAAAGTTGATGTATAATTATTATTCCATAAAAATTAACGATTACAAGAAATTACGAGTTATTTACTTTCACAAATATGATTTAAAAAGAAGATACATATCCCGCTCCGTCGAACTCGGGAAAATTATTAATCAAAACAACGTATGAATTAAGGCTCATTTTTTACCGCATTTTTCAGATTTTTAAATATTACTCGGAAGTATATCAATATTGGGCTCGGTTTGAAACTCGTGTTTTAAAACAACGTATTATGATTTTTATTTCATCAAAATATTATTTTACGAGGGGTGTACTAGACTAATTAACCTAAAACTATTTAAAAACTATGCTACATTTTTATAAAAATAAGGAGGGGATTTTATCCATTTGTACATTTGTTGGTACTATTTGGATAAGGTCTTTTTTGGGGGCAAAGTACGGCCAAGTGTCCTATTTTTGTCCATAGAATTATAAATGCTTTGTTGGATAATTTTTGAAAATTTGAATAAGAATTCAGGGAGGAAAAGCTATGGCCACATGACCTATTTTTGTCCATAGAATTCTAAATTGGCTTGCCTACAAATAGAAGGGGTGAACATTAAAAATAGAGGAGGTCACGTTTTTTGAGACAGAAAAAAGGGAGAAATTTTATCTTTCTATTTTAGTGGATGGGACCACACAATAGAAAACAAAAAGTATCCACCATCATCTTCCTAAAAAATGGTCACGGATGAAAAAAAAAAAAAAGGACATAGCAATACAAAAACATATCGCCACCTTTTTTCACTCCATTTTTTTTACCTTTACCATTATCACCACCAAAAAACTCATTATTGAAACCATACACAAGAGAGGAAAAAGAAAACAAAGAAAGAGAGTTCGAAAATAAAAATAAAAAAACTAAGGTTTGATTTATTTATTCAAAAACTTAGCAGCCTATACACACTCTTACTAAAAATACACAAAATATAAATACAATAGATATATATATATATACGGATATCATCCAAAAAATTTAAAAAGACAAAGGGATTTTCAAAGATTTGTGTAGTGTTGGTGCTTGAGTTTGGTAGACTCAATCCCTCCTTTTGATCTTTAGGTTGCCCCATCAAAAGGTAACCTCTTATTCCATCTTTTATTTCATTTTTAGTTATGATTATAGATTACTAGTGAAATTTCCCACGCTACGCGCGGTCTTTATAAATTTAGTTGATATCGAAAAGCTAAACGTTTATACAAAAATTTAAAAATAAATATAAAATATAAGATATACATATGCCAAATATAAAAATCAAATGATCAATGTATAAAAAATAAATAAAAGTGTCACATAGTTCTCGAGGAACAATCATTTCATAGGGAAGAAGAGCTGACCTTTCATATTATAGGAAAAAAGAGTATGTAAGGGGAGTCTCCTAGCTTGTCCTTACTATTTATATTTTGTCCACAAATACTTTATTATTAAAATTAATAACACTATTAAGTTAATATATTTAGAGGTAAAATTGAACTTACAGAAGAAAATTATGTTCAGGGAAATAAAAACATCATCTTTTGTTATATTACGTAAGATCGAAATTACATACCGAGGATCTATCAGAAACAGCCTCTCTATCCAAGGTAGGAGTAAGGTCTTCATACTCTACCCTCCCCAAATTCCACTTTGTGAGATTTCACTGGATATGTTGATGTATATAATTTCAAAATTACATTCATATATAAAGATGTAGATTAAGTGATCATAATAATAGTCTGCATTTGTAAATTTTTTTAAAATCATTCGGTATCTAATATTTGTTCGTCGGGTAATTTGTATACTTCCATCACCCCGGTCACGAAAGGCCCTTTAAAGAAAGAGACGAAATTCATGTATACCACACCTACCCGATCCTTAATCAACATCAATTGCCAAATAAGAAAGAAGTATATAGCTCCAAATTCACTTATCCATTAAAAACTTACAATATATTGCACGAGGCATATGCATGGCATTCAAAAAGCTACAAGACATGCAGTATGTCAATAATTAAAATTGTACTTGAACATAAGATATATCTGTTTATATAAGCCTTTGGTAAATAAATCATCTAGTATTTAGAGATGTTTGGAAAAACAAAATAACAAATCCTAAAACTACTCATGGTTACTGAATTCAGTGAGCCAAAAAAGTCAATTAATAATAATAATAAATTAAGTTGCAAATGTACAAATCAGAAAGACTGTCATTTCACATCTAATTTCCCTTGAAGTTGAATTAAAATTTGTCAAATATGTTGTCCTAAAAGAAAATCTTGTTCTCATGGAAAATTCAAAGGGAGCACCACTTGTGCAGAATGTATTATCCACATACATCTTTGCCTTTTTTTTCCTCCGTCGTTGAATCATTATCTACACAATTAAGAAGAAACAAAAACTGTAAATACAGAGGCAAAGATTTGACACTGTCAGCTCATCCTTTTTCCAGACACCAGGTTTAACAATAGTTTTATTATTTATTGAGAATTCATAAAGAGATTGGAGAGAGCCAAAATTGTTTGTCTCTGTTGCATAGATTGTGATACGGAACTGATTTATACATATAGAGGGATAGATTAAAACTGAAAAAGGACCAAAGAGAAAAACAAATCATAACTAACAAATTCAATAATTACAAAGATGAAGATAAAACATTAGGGAGGAGAAAATTATGACACCTGGATTCGTGGATTCATATGGGATTTCTCGTTTCAAAGTCGAGGCAATGAACCATCCTTCAGAAATTATACAGCTCATGAATCGTAATTAAAGAGACTGTTGATTTATTGAGGAAAAAGAAAAGTAAAAAAACGCATATGAGAAGGAAGAGACGTCCCGTAGTATTCTGAAACGGTGGCTATATGGGCTTTAGTTGCACAATTATTATTCTGTGACTTCATTACTGGTACGTGGGCATTAGTTCCACATTAATTTTGTGAGCTTTTTTTAACCATTAGTTATGCATGAAATATTCTAAAAAAAAGTCCCCAAAAAAGGAGAAAAAAGATAAATCCAATTGATAGTCATAGAAAGGTGCCACATCACCTTGTTTATCCGTAGCTTTATATTATATATAGATTTATGATGCTTGTGTAGTGGAAAAGGATTATGTGCTAGCCTAACTTTATTCACATGACTAAGTGAGTATCCTATGGATTTATTACTATTTGAAAAATGAAAATAAATTAGAAGTTTGATTTAGACAATGTTAAGTAATTTTAGGTTAGTTAAATTGATAAAAAAAAAAATAACAAAAAGAGTAGCTTAAGTTAGAATTTTGACATTGTGTTGGTAGGTTTAGTATGATTTATTCAATATTGTTAGCTTTTGATATATCAAAAAAAAAAAAAATATGTTGCACTTCATTTTATAAAAGCTATTTGCATTAATATTAGAATTTTTTAAATATTTCAAAAATAGCATATTATATAACAGATTTAGTCAATAATTAAGCATGAGTAATGTCCCAAAAGAAAGGATGAATTTTACTCTTTTTAATGAAGGGATGAATTTTACTCTCTTTCTCCCACTAAATTAGGAACTGAATGCTAGAAGTTCTTTTTTCCTCTTTTCTCTCTTCCCAAGCAAAATTCGGATTAAATGCTAAAATAATATTTTCTCTCTCTCTTCCCTGTTTTCCACAAATGCTAAAACCAATAAATAGGGGTTGGATGATAAAACATCATAAAAAGCATGTTTTTATTTTATTTTGATGGTATAAGTACAATATAAGTAAAATCTTTGAGAATATGCATGATTATGCTTAATTAATAGATAAAATTATTGACAAAATTTATGGTATATTCCTCGTATGTTTATGATATTAAACATTTATACTAGAAAATATGTCATAATTATGAAAAGCTTAAAAAATATTATATGCTCATATATAACATATTTGTGATATATTCACCACATAATTTAGCCCTTTCCCCAAGTTTTTTTCTTAAGAATTGTTTTAACTACAGTCGCTAGCAAAGCGAAAACGTATGTACTAATCATTTGCTTTGAGTACAGATGGCAGGACCATCAGAACGGACTTTGGCAATACAATTCAAAATTCAGAATGGCATCAAGATGATCGCCACATAACAAAGGCTTCAAAGAAACCAAAGGAGAGCATTTTGGCCACCTACATCGACAATGAGACATAAACCATGTGTTGTTCTCGGTATCTCGATTTATTTTTACCAAGACAATATTTTCTTGTCCACCTTAGAAAGGGATGTATAACTGTTTGTCCACCTCAGAAAGGGACGTGTAATTTGTCCACCTTAGAAAGAGACATACTTATTCATCCACCTTAGGTGAACGTTTATACCGCATTATCTACTGATAAGGTTTTTAAGGTTTTGCAGTTTAAACATGCTAAGGAGATGACACATACAACCAAGAGGGCCATTCATTCAAACAAAATGCCGAGAAGACCATACATTTAAGACAAAATTCAAAGGAAGAACGACAGAAGCCGCAATTCAACGAAGGAACACCCGGAAAGGGTAACAAAGCTATTTAAATAGAGTTTTTTCCACTAACTTGTTTGTTCGGTGATTGAGACAGTAAATGGCACTAGCGGAACAAAACAAAGAAAAAAACCAAAGGCGAAACAACAAAAGCAAAAGCAAAGACGAAAAATTCAAAGACAAAGCAATAAAAACGAGAAGCATCCGAAAAGGGAATAATGATGACGAAGCAAAACAAAGACAAAAACTTGAAGAGATGTGATAAAGCAAAAGCATCCGAGAAAGGATAACGAAATCCTCCCTAAGTAATGTTTGTTTTACACTAACAAGTTTGTTCGTTTTGCAGAGCACGAAGATTTTTACAAAATAAAATTTTTAATATTACAAAAAGATATAATCACGATTTACCGAAGGGTCTCCACTAAACAGTATTGTATCAGGGTATTGAGACCCCGGCTAGACGTTGCATGGCTTGCCTTGATATAATGACTAATTAGACGTCTTAAATTTGGTGAGCACAGTCCTTACCTGAATCAGGTGACGTAATTCTGACATCAAATTTAAGATCGTCGACACAGAATTTCAACAAAGATGGATTAATTTTGACCCGAAGGGTGGTCACAATTTTCATCCTGACAATCTGTGATTTGAACGCATTCATATCGGCATTGAAATGTCGTATTCACAATAGAGTCTATTTCTTTCGGAAGATGTGAACCCTGTCGACGGGCGGGTATTCTTCCCCGGAGTCAAAAAAGGAAGGTGTCAGTCTTGCTACCGAGGTAAGCTTCATTCCTCAAGATGATGATATGGATTAAACGACTACATGATGAAGGGGCTGAGTCGTCATCCATATATATAGCCAAAATTAGGTAGCACAATTCCGAGGTTGATGTCCACAATCGTTGAAATACGAATGTGATTCCTACATCAAGATTTGCGGTCGCTACTGCAGTTTATTTCAAGTTAAAGTAATCCTAGTTCAGGGATAGTGGTAGTCGTCAGAAAAGGCTCCGCACTTGAGTATGCAGTAGTCAACTTGAATATTCTGACTAAATGTTGTAATTCTGGACACAGAGGTTAGTAGTCATCATGAAAGGAATATGATACTGCACTCTGATGTACAGTCTACATTTGGGTATTTTTATAAGTGATGTAGTCCCAAACTGGTATACCGCAAACTTCGTATGAGGATAACGATGCAATCGACACTAGATTTACGACAGTCACCGCAGTGTGTGAAAATGATGTGAGTCCAAATTTTCAGGGGTGGTGGATGTCATAAGAAACAAAAATGACCCCGCACTTGAAAACATGGTTTTCATTAGTAGCATCCTGCTTACGAAAAAGACAATCGGACTGGGATGTGAAGGTTTCGCAAAATGCGGTATAGCCCAACCCAAATCCCAACAAAAGTTATAATTGAAAAATGAGAATATCTTAAAATAACGAGAAAAGAGCCAACTAAAGTATCGTGATTATTATTCAAAGTTATTTAAAAAATATACATGCACAAAAGCACACACTCACAGGAAAAGAAGAGAAGATAGATGAACGTTCACCGAGAGATGGATAAATGACAGAAACTGACGAAATTAACCTTTAAAGCAGATGGCAAGAATGCCGCACAGGTATAACATTTATGATAAAGATAAAAAAAAATTCAAACCACTAACACGCAGGACTCGGCACTTGGAGATGGCTAAAAGCTACCGAGATATGAGAAAAAGAGCCAGATTCAAGACATGCGGAGCAAACGTGAAACTTTTCTTGGGCAGCTGATCAAAAATCGTGTACGAGAGTCAAGCTTTCTACACCAGATATTGGAAAATCACTTCAAGCATCAACACTAATAAATCTTTTTCAAAAACACCGCCTTCGATTCAGATTCCCAACCGGAAATAGTTAAAGGGATTCCCTCATAAAAGGATATTCCTTTTCGGGCTATTGAGTCAAACTACAGTTGGCCTGATTCCCAAAACCAGGTATATGTAGACTACTGAATTTTCGAGGATCGGCCATATTCCTATGATTATTTTAGGACACCCTGAGATAGTTTAAAAGTTTCTTTATGTGTTAGTCCTCCTAGAGTCAGAACTACAAACGGTTTGAATTCTCGTATAACCTGAGATATGTAGGAAGATCAGAAACCAAGGTCTGCCATACTTTTGAAATTTTGCGCAAAGAAAGCTGTAACTTCTATTATTCGGTAAAAATTAGGTTTGTCAAAATTCGTAGCTCAAGGATGGCCTTTCCATTCTCGAACTCCGAAGGGGCAGCTGTTGACACCTAATTTTCACCTCATGAAACGCTTATTTTAATTTTCAAATTTTTCAAGTCCAAGACGGAGTAAGGATGCCCTTAAAAAAAATTAAAAATTAAAAAATCCCGAGAAAATTGCAAAAGTTGATGTATAATTATTATTCCATAAAAATTAACGATTACAAGAAATTATGAGTTATTTACTTCCACAAACATGATTTGAAAGGAAGATACATATTCCGCTCCGTCTAACTTGAAAAAATTGTTAATTAAAACGACGTATGAATTACGACTCATTTTTTACCGCATTTTTTACATTTTTAAATATTATTTGGAAGTATATCAATATTGGGCTCGTTTTGAAGCTCGTGTTTTAAAACAACGTATTATGATTTTTATTTCATCGAAATATTATTTTACGAGGGGCATATTAGACTAATTAACCTAAAACTATATAAAAACTATGCTACATTTTTATTAAAATAAGGAGGGTATTTTATCCATTTGTACCTTTGTTGGTACTGGTACTATTTGGATAAGGTCTTTTTTTTTTTTTTGGGGGGGGGGGGGGGGGGGGGGGGGAGTACGGCCAAGTGGCCTATTTTTGTCCATAGAATTCTAAATGCTTAGTTGGATGATTTTTGAAAATTTGAATAAAGATTTGGGGGGAGGGAGGGGGGGGGGGGGGGGGGAAGCTATGGCCACATGGCCTATTTTTGTCCATAGAATTCTAAATTGGCTTGCCTACAAATAGAAGGTATGGACATTAAAAATAGAGGAGGTCACGTTTTTTGAGAGAGAAAAAGGAAGAAATTTTATCTTTCTATTTTAGGGGATGGGGACCACACAATAGGAAACAAAAAATATCCATCATCATCTTCCTAAAAAATAGTAACGGATGCAAAAAAAAAAAAAAGAGGGACCATAGCAATAAAAAAAGCATATCACTACCTTCTTTCACTCCATTTTTTTTTTACCTTCACCATTTTCACAACCTAAAAATCGATTATTGAAACCACACACAAGAGAGGAAAAAAGAACACAAAGAAAGGGAGTTTGAAAATTAAAAAAAAAAAACTAAGGTTTGATTTATATATTTAAAAACTTAGTAGCCTATACACACTCTTACTAGAAATACACAAAATATAAATACAATAGATATATATACATAGAAGAATACGGATATCATCCAAAAAAATTAAAAAGACAAAGGGATTTTCAAAGATTTGTGAAGTGTTGGTGCTGAAATTTGGTGGACTCAATCCCTCCTTTTGATCTTTAGGTTGCCCCATCAAAAGGTAACCTCTTATTCCATCCTTTATTTCATTTTTAGTTATGATTATAGGTTATTTATGATGCTTGTATAGTGGAAAAGGATTATGTCCTAGCCTAACTTTATTTACATGATTAAGTGAGTATCCTATGAATTTATTACTATTTGAAAAATGAAAATAAATTAGAAGTTTGATTTAGACAATGTTAAGTGATTTTAGGTAAGTTAAATAGATAAAACAAATAAGAAAAAGAGTAGCTTAAGTTAGAATTTTGAAATTGTGTTGGTAGGTTTAGTATGATTTATCCAATATTGTTAGCTTCTGATATATGAAGAAAAAAAAAGAGAATTTTACGTTGCACTTCATTTTATAAAAGCTATTTGCATTAATATTAGAATTTTTTAAATATTTCAAAAATAACATATTATATAACAGATTTAACCAATAATTAAACATGAGTAATGTCCCAAATGAAGGGATGAATTTTACTCTCTTTCTCCAACTAAATTAGGAACTGTTCTTTTTTCCTCTTTTCTCTCTTCCCAAACTAAATTCGGATTAAATGCTAGAATAATGTCACGACCCAGCTAAAGGGCTATGACGGGTACCCGGAGCTAACTACCGAACACCTACTATCAGACTTATCATCAAACTCAACCGGAATATACACCATTTCCAACACATGCTTATCATGAAATGATCCTCAAATATCTCTCAAAACATATAAATACATAAGCCCACAAGGCTACAAAGTGATGTAATGATTATACAATGAAAAGGTCACATCACATCTACTACCCACGCATAAGTATCTACGAGTCTCTAACTGGAATACTGAAAGCGTAAGGACGGGACAGGACCCCGCCATGCCCCCAATATATACACAAAAGAATATACCAAGGAGTGGCAACTCCGGAGTAGTGGAGTGCTCCTGTATGTCTGCTGAATAAGCTCCTAAGAATCCTGACCGTCTCCCTGTCTACCTGTGGGCATGAACACAGCGTCCATAAAATAAAAGGACGTCAGTACGAATAATGTACTGAGAATTTAAGGCTTGTACAATAGCAGAATAGAGAAATAAAAGAGCATAAGATGGAGAGTAAACCTGTAACTGATTGCCTCTTAAGGCGGAATCATGCATGATAGCTTTTATATTAAAAAATAATATCATATCATAGATATATACATATATAAGCTGCCCGACCATGTAGGTACGGTGTGATCATCATTAGCCCGCATCCGGGCCTCCCGCGTCCGGGATAACCTTCATCATGCCTCCCACTAGTGGTTTCTGTTGGGCCAACTAGGCACGATGTAATTATCATCATATACATAACATAAAGCATGCATGGGAGCCCAAGTAAAAGTCATAACTCTATCGAAGTGGCGTAAGGTCGGTAACCTCCGATCACATTATGGAATAATCATCATCGCTATGTCTCACCTTGAATGAGCTAATATTATGAGGAGAGACTTCAACAAGAAATTACATCAATGGAATCATAAGAATAAGACCATCAAGTTCATAATAGCATCATCATCATCATCATCTTTAGCTCATAAGAAACTCTTAAGAATCATTAACCTTCAGCTTTTGGGGGATGTAAGAAGGTCATGGAAACATATTAGAGATGGTGATTAAGAGTCATGCCTTTTTGAAAGAAAGGGACTAGCCTTACATACCTTTATGTCTTCTTAATGACTAGATGTTCTCCCTCCAAGCTCACAACTCTACATTCAAGAGAATTCGTACTAAGTTAAATCATTAAAAACATGCTTAAGTCTAATATAAAGCGACTAAAAGCTAACAAAAATTGGGCAGCATTTCCTTTGTTTCGACAACTTTATCCATATAATAAACAAACTCCCAAATAGCAATAGCAACACCAATAATATCATAATCAATAGATTTCTCAAGTTAAACGTTGTTCACTTCTCAAATTCACTTTCAAAGTCATCCATAACCATGACTACAATACAACACCATACTCATTCTTCACATAATACTTCCTCAACGACATTAGCATCATTCATAACAAGATTATACTCATCTCATACGAAGAATCATGACTCAAATTAACTTACTAGTCAAAATACCATTATTTCCATATTTGAGCTCATATTCTACTTTCTTCTCTAATCCAAGCCTTTCAACCACCCAATACTTTTAATAACATGAAGTAGATGTAAAACTCACATTTGATTATATAGGAATGATCTTTGGATGAAGATACTTCACTTAAGAAAACCCCAACTTCAATTCCAAAGGAAACCTTGACTTCCACAACCCTAGTGAGCACCCATACACTTGATTCTGCTAATTCTTGATGTTTAATCTTTGATTTCTCTTGGATATGTGTTAATATGGTGTATGAAATATTCTAGAGGTTTCAAGAGTGATGGCGAAGATGAGAAATGAAAAATTAGAACTTGGGTCCTCTTTTTATAAAAAAATAAAAGCTACCCGACATGGCTTATACAGACACTTATACTGTCTGTATAAGTGACCGTATAATACCACCAGTGAGTGACCCTTCTCTAGACAGGTTATACGGACCGTACAAGTTATACAGACCCATATACGGACCGTATAAGTGATCATATAACTCACATTTTTCCGAAATTGTTCTCGTTGCTTCGTTTGACTTCCAAACCTTGTGGAACCTTCTTGGCACTTGTATAATACTTCATTACCCATCTAGGGAGCCTTATATCTCCTCATAAATACGTTACTAAATCAACATGAGCTCGGTTGTAACAAAACCTTCCCGAACACAACTTATACTTCACTTTCTTCCACGAACTTAGATTCACTGATTCATATAGCTTCAAAATCTTGTAGTACGCACTCTAAGGCTATCAAGTACTCTCCTTAAGGTCATATGGACTCCATGTTCTCCTTGAGCTAGCGTTAATCCATTCACAGCACATCACCACGAAATGCCTGAGGTGTAACAAATAATATTTTATCTCTCTCTTCCCTATTTTCCACAAATGCTAATACAATTAAATTAGGGGTTGGATGATAAAATATCATAAAAAGCGTGTTTTTATTTTATTTTGATGGTATAAGTACAATATAAGTAAGATCTTTGAGAATATGCATGATTATGCTTAATTAATACAGAAAATTATTGACAAAATTTATGGTATATTCCTGGTATGTTTATGATATTAAACATTTATACCAGAAAATATGTCATAATTATGAAAAGCTTTCAAAAACAATATATGCGCATATATAACATATTTGTTACAGGAATATATACTTGGGATATAAAAAACATGTCATATATTTTCTAGATATATAAACATAAAATACACGGTTACTAATTTAACATACATCTAATATATTTTTTATATTTTATAAAAAGATGCGTACATTCTTTTTCTGAACATAGATTGTTTGTATACTTGTGTGTGTGTGTATATTGGAAGTTTTTTTTTTTTTGATGAACTATATAGGAAGTTATCCTCTCTGCATTTGTCTTTTTGCTTATTTATAGGGATTATTAATTGGTGTTCTTATTAAATGGAATGTAATAAGTTGTTTTAATTATGGAATAAATCCTTAAATCCGTTAAGTTATACTAATTCTGCCAAGACACGGGTAACGTTTTTTTTTGGGGGGTCAGATATTATTTGGCTAAAACTGATATGTTTAAATTTTGTGCTAAAATTATGTAATGTCAAATTTAACATTTTATAGTATGATAATTATGGGCTTGGCTTAAAAGCATTGTAATTCATTTTGGCATTGTAAATTAGATAATTGACCTCGGCCTATTACTAATGTTTAATACACCTATCTTTTGTGACCTCCCAAATTTGTTGGTGGGTCTTTCGAGGCTCACTAACATTTCTAGATCGAGTCAACTCCTATCATGAAAGGATAAGGCATTGGAGCATAATTTGGAGCGGGAATATTTACTTATGCATTTTTCTGTTGGGTTTGATCGGTCCAACTCCCTATCTCTTTACTATTTATTTGTCAAAATTAATTAAATGTGATTTATTGGAACCCTTAAAAATTGTCATGTATTAGAGTTGCCAAAAAATCGTTTTCTAAATATAAAACTGATTTTTACAATTATTGGCATACAAAAATGATTTTTGGGACAAAATAATAGACTTGATTAATTTTGCGGAACTAGAGACAAAAATGATTGTGGACTGTGCATATGGACATTTTGGACAAAATTGGACTTAAACTATTTTTTGGACTAACTTGGACTAAAAGGATAAAAATCTAAAAAAAAAATGGTTAAAACATGGATAATAATAGTATGCCAAAAAATGATTTTTTTATAAAACTTAAAACTAAAAAACCTTTTTCTAAACTCAGGTAGGCTTACGTAGTGTTCTACTTAGGTTAACGCCTTCGGGTTTTAACCTACTTATTCTAGTCCGAAACCCAAAACGTCCAATTTTGGGCAAAACTCTACCATTTTCATTTCTTGAAAAGTGAATATTTTTGCATAAATGACACATCTTGATTTGCCGAAATATAAACCAAAGCAGTTTTTTATCACAAACAATTTATAGCTACAAAGGCATACTATTAGAACCCGTAGGTCAACCGTATTTTACGGATCCTTAATATTGGGGTGCCTAAGACCTTCCTCGGGGGATCACCAGAACCCTTACCGTACGGTAACTTTGGTTAGATTATGATTCTTTTAAAATTTAACTGTTTAAATGAACCCTTTTCGAACTTGTTTTCCTAATTTCCTAAAAATTAGGTGGCGACTCTAAAATAAAATCCATTTAGAGCACCATCCATGTAGAAGTATATTTTTTTTCTTTTTCCCGGTACGATTGACAACCGTACTTCCCCGGGACACTTTCCTTTTTAAATGAGACAAGTGCAAATACGATTAGAAAAAAAATACGACCCGCTACATCCATCACAATCACAAATAGATAAGAAGGGAGTGGATCCCCTTGTCTAAGCACTTTCTTAGCCTCAAAGGATTCCAATGGATAGTCATTCAACATTACAAAATAAGAAACAGATTTTACACAGGCAAGAATTTAGAAAATGAATTTAGTAGGAAAGTCGGTGAGTATAGAATCTGCTCTAGAAATGACCACTCGATTGAGTCATATGCTTTCTAGATGTCAACCTTCATCATACATCTAGGTGAGATTCCTTCCTAGAGTAACCTTTCACCATCTCATGGCTAAGAATGATGTTGTTAGATATCCTTCTTCCAGGTACAAAGAAAGTCTAATTGTTTTCAATAATATGAGTCATGATTCCCTGCATTCTCTGGTTGATAAATCGGGATATCAGCTTGTATGAAGTAGGCAGCATGCTATGGGTCTGAATTCCTTGATAGTAGAGGGTTTTTTTTACCTTTAGGACTAATGTATTGACCTTTGGGACTAGAGTACTTGTAGCACGCTTAATAGATCTACACATTATCCCATTCTCAAAGAAGCTAATGACAGCCTCAGTAATCTGATCAACCACCTCAGGCCAAGCTTTTTTGAAATAAAAGCATTCAAGCCATCACAGTCTGGTGCCTTGTTGTCATCTATTCCCTTAAGAGCCAACAATACATCATTCTTTGTGATAGGAGTAATTAAGTCCAGTCGTTGAGTTCTAGTCAGACTAGGACCGTCCAGCATCACTCTAGGATCAACGGATGGAAGTTCAGGAGCTATAGACCCTAGTAGAGCTTGGTAAAAAAACAGTATATCAGCTTTAATACCATCCTCTGAGCTGATCAAATTGCCATTGATATCCATGTGGCTTCTGATGTGATTCTGTGATTGCATGTTTTTCATAGAAGCAAAAAATAAAATATAAAAGTGGAATCTCCCGTCTTGAGCCAACGGACTCTAGATTTCTGTTTTGCTCCATTTATCCGGTTGGCATTTAAGATCCCTTTCCACATTGAAGAGGTCAGGACAATGGTTGCAATCAGCCATATAGTTTGAAGTTACTAAACTCGGGTGGGCTTACGTAGTGTTCTACTTAGGTTAACGCCTTCAGGTTTTAACCTACTTATTCTAGTCCGAAACCCAAAACGCTCAATTTTGGGCAAAACTCTACCACTTTCATTTCTTGAAAAGTGAGTATTTTTGCATAAATAGATAAGAAGGGAGTGGATCCCCTTGTCTAAGCACTTTCTTAGCCTCAAAGGATTCCAATGGATAGTTGATGTGTCGCGAAATTACAGGATATTCGATGCTAATTCCTTAAGTTTTTGTGACTCTTCAAGCACTTTTGTTGTTACTTTTTGTGTATTTTGTGTCGTTTTGTAGGATAAGATGCCTGAAGAGCATAACGGAGCAAAATAGAGCAAAAATAGAACAAGCAACACTTTCTGGCAGCACTTGCTACAACATGTTGTGCATGCAGCACCTGCGAGTAGCACTTGCTGCAGCATGTTGTGCCTGCGAGTAGCACTTGCCGCGGGCACCTACACCACACTTTGGGGTTGAAGATTTGAAGATTTGGTTGAGCATTTCTTAAACTTTTAATTCATTTCTTCAATTCCTTGCTTTGTATTATATATCTAAGTGTGTAGTATTTATTTTCTTCACTTGAATCTTGTTTATGGAAATATTCTATGATTAAAATGTTGGATGAAACTCTTGTTTTGCTGACCCCGACTCATGATTTTTATTGCTATTGAAGTGGGTCTTTGTTGATTTAATTAAACTTGTGAAGGAATTATCAAAGTTTTGTCGGACCCGGCATACTTATGCCAAGTCTGCCCATAAGGCATAAGTATGCCGGGTCCGGCATAACTTTAGTAATTCCTTCACAAGTGTATGCCGGTTGGGGCATAGCGAAATTTAAACTCTGCCTTGCGAATGTTTTTTAAAATTTTGATTGTGTGGGAGTTCGAACCCGGAACTTATGTGTTTAGCCGAAGGGCAAAATTTAAAGATTTCAAATATGAGGGGCAAAATTTAAAGACCACCCCAAAAGAAGGGCAATTCTGCGAATTGCCCAATTCAGCCCACCTAGCATCTTCTTTGATGGTACATTGGCCAAAAACCGTTTTCTCATGTATTTAATCACCAATAATTACCCAATTTGTTCATCTAGTAATTGATATCCTATTTTGTGCCCTATATATATACAACTTCTCATTCTTTCATTTTAGGTATGCTATCCGTCATGTAATGTGTCCTATTGTGCATTTTTTACTCAGTCAAAGTATTTAGTAACAAAAATATTGTGTATGATCTTACTTTCTAATATTTTCATTCAGTAAATTAGTTTTTGGTATTCTATATTTGATTCTAAGCAAGAATGTAACGTGTAGGCTTGTAATTTATGTTTTTACAATTCTTATTTGTAGTACATCAATTTTGGATGTATTGTTTTATTTATTGCAGGGATAAGTAGAGTATCAAATGGTGGACAAATGAAATTAAAGAAGACTAGAAGATGACTATGGGGAGTTTGAGAAGGACAAGGCATTAACATCACTAGTCAATTGACATGCATGTCCGTTTTGGTAATGCTTTTTCTTTGTTTTATTTAAATAGTTTAGATTTAGTATTTTTGTATTTGACTTTGCAAAACAAAAAAAAATGATTTGATGATATCTTTTTCACCAGATGCAATGTATCTAATTTTCTTGTAATCGGGATATTTAAATGGCTTAATTTTATTTATACTAATTGTTTATTTACTCTTTTTGATTTTTTTTCTTTGGATTGAGCTCCTCTTTTTTTATTATTTTGGCTAGGTAACTAATTTTTTTCTTTATTTGTTTTGATAGACGATTACTGGAGATGTGATAAACTGTCAAAAAATAGGAACGTTGAAAAAATTATCTACAAAAATAGTTGATCAGTTATTTCGTCGCTATTATTTTGCATGCTACAAGGTTTTGATTTTAGTTTTCACAGATTATGTCACTAAAATCTAATTATATTTCTCGATATACAATTAAAAAATAAATTTTGTATGGTTATTTATAGTTATATAAAAGATGAAATCTACGAAATTTTATTTTTAATTTTACCTTTTAATTTTAGTAATTCTTACAACATTCTTATAAAAAACGTTAAATAAGTTTTATTGGGTACGTACATTTAATAGTATATGTCATAAAAGTATATGAATAACATAAATATATGAATTAGCTAATGAACTAACACCAAGGGATGTTGGTAAACAAAAAGATAGTATCTAAAGTTAATATTAGGAACTAACATATTAGGAACTAACAATCTTTTCATAATTTCACTAATATGCTTACAAATTCAGTTCTGCTAAGTTTGTGTCGGTTTTCTGTTTGTTCTTCTTTTTCTCCTTTTCAGCCATTCTTTTTTTTTTTTTCATCCTTTTGTTTCTGTTTAATGCAATTCAACTTAAATCTATATCTATATATAAATATAAAGCTGGGCATAGATAAGGTGATATGACACCTCTCTATAGCCAGCGTTTGCATTTATCTTTTTTCTCTTTTTTTTTTTTTTTGGCATTTTGCTCATATTTTGTTGCATTTTTTGAGTTATTTCTGCTATTAACCTATAGGTTAATAAAAGCCTTTTATGGAGCATTCAAGTCCACGTATGAAGCAGCCCAAATAAGCCTTTTGTCTGGAGTATTCCACGATCAAAATGCTATTAATTACTGTATTAAATCCCATAAATGGGTACTTAAAACTTTCAGTTTTTTTTTTTTTTTTTAGCTTTGATTAAATATCATGATTATTTCTCTTTCAAAAATCCTTATAAACAATATGACAAGCAACACAAATTTAATCACTACTTCTCTAACCCAACTGATTTTGTCTTCTCTTTTACGCCAGGTGAGTTCTTTTAGACTCTTTTTTTTAATTTCTAGAACATATTGTTATATTTTATACATGACTGTGATATTTTCACCTATTTTGTCTTTTTGATTATTTTATGATACTATTGTTTTTGGCGGATTATATGATTTCTATTTGTGTTATTCTCTTCTTCTTTCTTTTCTGATCTCTGATGCCTATGAACTTTCTTGAACCGAAAGGAGGTTATTCCAAGTACTAAAGTTTTGATACCAATTATTTATAGATAGTGCAACAATGCTTTTGTTGCTTAGCTATTAACTGCTAAGGTTGAAAAAATTATCAATAATAGTAAATGAAGATGTTATTTTACAATTAGCTTTAATAAATAATTTTACATCTTTTCAATGAAAAGAAATTAGTAAATGATGAATCTCTCTATGGTCAAAAGGATTCTCAATAAAACTAAAGCTTGAAAATTCTGTTCTATTTTGAATTCTCTCTCCTTTTTCGACGATGTTGTGTGTTTCATAGGAAAATGTTTTAAAGGAAATGAACAATTTTTTTAGATTTTATGAAATTTTAGTATAGTTTCGATGATTTTAAGGAAGGAAAAGAGTACCTTAGAGTAAAGTTGTTGACTATAACGAATGTGATGTTTCGGGTGAAGGAAGAAAAAGAAAAGGCAGGTATTGAACCGGCGAGGAAGCAAGAAAAAAAGAACCAAGAAAAAGGGGGAAAAGGTAAATGGAAGGAAAAAGGTGAGGCAATCAAAGAGATTTTGTTTGCGTGCTTTTCTTCCATTTCCTTATTATTTTAGTTGTAGACGTTGTTGTTGATGCATTTTCCTTTTTAAAGATTAGAGGGAGGTGGAAGCAACAACAAATTAGGTGATGCAGAAAATTGTTGGTTGAAGCCATCGATAGCCACCACCACTACCAATGGCCTCCACCAACAACAATGAAATAATTTCTTCACGTAACATTGTGAAGATTTTCCTTTGAGCGGTTGCTCTTTTATCTCACCTCCTTTATCACTCTTCTTACCCTCTCCAATTCTTTCCTAATTATAAACTTGTTTCCTCATTGGCTTTCGACTCGAACTATGTAAACACATACTCCGTCATCAAATGGCTCCACGGCTGGAAATTTGCCTCATCACTACAATGATAGTACTGCCAATGTTTCTGCACAAGGATCAAAAGTAAGTTTTCTTTTTCTTTTTTGGCCAAAATGGTAAGTTGTTTGTTCAATTAAAGTCATGAGCTGTCCTTAAATTTATTTGTATCGTTTACTTTGATAGTAGAACTCAAACCTGTTCCTATTGAACAGTTATATTACTTAGAAAGTGTACCTATTAAACACAGCATGTTGATATGGTTGGATCGGAGTCATGTTCATTAATAGGAACAAATGTTTTCTCTCTTCTTTTTTTCAACATTTGGAATTTTTTCTTGAGTAAAGACTTTAGAAGAAGTTAATTGGTGGATTCAAAAGCTAGTGTTTGGATAGTTGAAGTTTCTTTCTTTTTCTTTTTGGAGATTTTTTGAGCCTTTTGTGAGCGAATGAACAACCTCAAAACTTCTTCGTGATAAACCCACGTTTGTAAAGAGGAAAAAAAAAACGTTTAAAACTTCTTGAAAATATTATACAATCAATGGGTTACAAAACAAAAAACAAACAAACAAAAAAAAAAAAAACAGAAACATGATTTTTCTTTTCCCAAACAAATGTCTTTACTTAGATAATTTAAGAGCGTGCTAATTAGATCCCAGTTAATTAGTTCTCGAACGAGCAATCGAAAAGATTCTGGAGCATCTTCAGTATTAGGTATTGTTCACCCAATGATCGTAGGACCAAGTACTTCCTGGCGAGCTCTAATATGATCTGATTTATAAGTAAGCATCTCTTGTAAATATGAGCAACCCCAAACCCTTCCAGAGCCCAAACCTCCATTTCTCCTACCCGTTGTCCCCCCTGTTTCGTTCTTCCTCTAATGATTATCCTTAAATTCTTTACTATTTACTCCCTTTGTTTCAATTCATGTGGCTTGACGACAGTCAAACAAATTTACTACTCCCCCTTTCATTTTTTATTTGTCCATGTTTGACTTAGCACATCTCTTAAAGTAATAAATAAAATGATAAGTTTACTATATCACCCTTTAATTAAATATAATAAATTTAATATTTTGGAAAATGCATTGAAAAATGATTATAATTAATAATAAAGGTAACTTAGAAATTAAGAGCCTATTTGAATTGACTATTTTAGGTGCTTTTAAGCCAAAATAGCTTCTAGGCACTTTAGTAGTATTTGGGTAAAATAAAATAATGCTTTTAAGCGCTTTTTTTTAAGTCAAAATAACAAAAATAAGCCAAAGGTCATAAGCAAGAATTCCTAACTTATGGCTTTTGGCTTATTAGTCAAAAGCCATAAGCCAATCCAAACGGGCTCTTGTGATAAATACACTGTCTTGATTTGCTAAGCTGGACAAGTAAAAGCGTACATGTATTTTTAGTATAGTGGACAAGTAAAAATGAACGGTGAGAGTAAATTGTATTAAAAAATCACTACCAGATTTGTGTATATTTTCAGGAGACGAAGAAGAAGCAAAAAAGCAAGTTAGATAAAGTGTTGGAGAAAGCAGTAATGGGAGACAAAACAGTGATAATAACAGCTCTAAATGCAGGGACAGAGCCAAACTCCATATTTGATATTTTCTTGAAAAGCTTTAGAGTTGGAAACCAAACAAAACCACTTTTGAAACATGTATTAGTTGCAGCTTTGGACCAAACTGCATATACGCGTTGTTTGAAGAAACAACTTCATTGCTATGCACTCACTACAAAAGGTGTTGATTTCTCTGGTGAGGCTCTTTATATGAGTGAGGATTATTTCAAGATTACATGGAGGAAAATTTATTTTCAGCGTATTGTTCTTGAGATGGGATATAACTTCATTTTCACGGTACTCTTCCTTCACTTTACTATTAACATTAATTTTATTAAAAGTTTTAAACATTAACTTCTAGTATATATTAATCATGTAAGAAAAAATTTACACTATCAGATCACCCAAAAATTAGAAATAATTATCCATAACTAGTGAAACTAGCTAACTGATAAATTGGGGTTTAACTAATTCCATTCATTTACACCATAAAGAATTTTTACACAATATTTGTATTTTCTAGGTTACTCATCTCATCTTCACGAACGGACTCTGAAGTTATCTTCCAAAGGAAGCAAGTGATCTATAGATACTATAACACGTTAAATTGCATTTTTGGTGTTATAAACTTAGAACCAACCATAAATTAGGATCAATTGGATAGTGTAAGCTTTTGTTATGAACTTGGAAGACAAATGGAGAAACTTCTTCGATATGGCCTCTTCCTTACTCTTCACCATTCATTAGTTAAAAAAAGAAAAAACAAAAGATTCATTAAAAACAATAACTTAGAATTTGCTAGATCATAGTCTGACTTTAATTTGAATGTGATTGTTCTAAGTGGCCCAGCAATCAGCTTTCAGATCATTCATTAATATATTTACGCTTTGGAATTTGTATATATTGCTATTGTCCTATCTATAAAAAGTGTTTTTTTTTTATCCTTTCAGGATGCTGATATATTGTGGTTTCGACAACCATTTGCACATTTTTATCCAGACGCCGATCTCCAAATTTCTTGTGACCATTACTCGTACAGCTATATGGACTTGAACAATTCTCCAAATTTCGATTTTAACTATGTCAAATCAAATCAACGTACCATCAAATTTTATAAATTTTGGTACAATGCAAGAAAGGCTCATCCAGGAAAACACGATCAGGACGTGCTTAACATGATTAAATTCAACCCATTCATCAAAGATATTGGATTGAAAATAAGGTTTTTGGACACAGCTCTATTTGGGGGATTTTGTGAGCCTAGTAAAGATCTCAATCTTGTTTGCACAATGCATGCAAATTGTTGTATAGGAGTATGGCCTAAAGTGCATGACCTAACTATGGCGCTTGATGATTGCGAAAAGTATATGGCTTTACCTGGTGATGAAAGGATGTTAAAGCCACAAACTTGGACTGTCCCAAGAATACGTAGTTCAATGATTTTTAATTAAAAGAACAATCTTCTTTCTACTATTCATGGTCCATGGAGGTGTAAAATCCTCCATGTTACCTTTTCCTTAGGCTTTTCAAATTTTATTTCCTTTTGTGTATCTTAATCTTTTTCTTATCAAAAATATATCTTGCAGTTAACTAATATCAAATCATGGTGTAAATACACTATCAGATATCTTTGTGCTTTATGTTCAAAATTTCAAAATTTACTTTTTATGGAGGGTATCTTCTGAATTTTGATTAATCAATGTGTGATGCATTAGTAATGGAATCCAATAATCTCTAGATTGATCAAAAGATCCAACTAAATTAAAGGACACTAGATCTACTACATATTTTATAACTTGCTAAAAAAGTTAATCTTATTTACCAATCACACATTGTCTTACCAAAAATATCTGCTTTGGGCAGATTTTCCCCATCTAACAAACAGAGTTTACCGTTGTACTAATTTTAAAATCGACGAGTAGCTGCATAATACTAGCATCTTATTTTTCGATTATAATAATAGAGAATATGACCAAACAAAAAGATTATAAGACTAGAACAATTAAACCTGAAAATTGGCGTTTTTTACGTTACATTGCTTGTACATGTTGAGTATTATAATTCCTCGAAACAAAAGACCGAATTAAAGGCTGTTTACGGGAAAAGATTGAAGGTTTTTCTTAAGCACTAAGCTTTGCTACAAATGTACAACAATAATTCAATCATATATCTTCATCACTTTCATACTGTTGACATAAGGAGGATAGTAGACCATTGCTGGTGTGCTTTTCTTGCTCTTGCTTTGGCTTCTTGACTACTGATAATTTAACTATACCACTTGATGATGATTTATCTCTATTGTTACATCTGTCACTAATGCGGGCTTTTGCCAATAAATCTGTGGGGTTTTCCTCAAAAAACTTTCTCCTCTTAAGAGAGTTGTTTTCTAAAATATTAAAAACTAAATCATCATCATCATCATCATTATCTTCCTCCTCAAGTTCTTCGTCGCGAATTCTTTTGACAATCGGCTTTCTTGATCCCTGGAAAAATATTGATTTTACGAGAGATTCATCTTCTAATTCCTCCAACTTTTTAACATCTAATCGGCGTTGCATATTAGCTTCAAGCATTGCATCTACGCTCACAGTTGCTTGTCTTGCCTTCAGCGATTTCAATTCATCTAAATTTACATCAATATCAATTTCTCTCTTCGAATCCAACGTTTTATTCTCTAATGACTTCATTGAATCACCGATCTCTTCAGTGTCCCTTTTTTGTTTCTTCTTCTCCATCTCCTCATCTTCGGCGCGCCAAGGCTCAAAACTCCTAGTTGCACCTGACTCAACGGTGTAATCAGAATTTTTTGGATCTGTTTTATAAGTGATTTCCGCAGAACACTGTGCATTTGAAGTAAAACCTGAATATTTTTATCCCTAAATATGTTTCGACGATAGCATCTTCTTTACGGAATTGAATTTGCTGCCCTTATAGATGCAATTGCCGCAAGTAGCACAACGAATACTCATAGGAAGCATCATGCGGACAGTCATCTGCTGATTTTTCAACTGTTTTCGCCTTGGGATTCTTTTGGGATCAAAATCTGGTGGAAAATACTTGTTCAGAACTTTTCTTTCTCCCATGGCGTATTTGCGAGTTGGGAAACTAGAAGTTCTATGTGAGGGTTTGCAGCGTTAAAACAACAGTCCTATAAATAAGAGAAGCAAAGTTCCTTTTTAGACTAGGATTCGGATTGTCTTCAGGTATTACCCTTTTAAAGAACGCTTTCCATTTTGAAAAACGTGTTTTTTCTTCTTTTTCAAAATTTAAAGGTGGTGTTTTATACAGTACATGTTTGTGTATATTTAGGAATTTAAGGACTGTTTGACCATTTCTACGTCTAATAAAACCAAGAGTACTTAGAAATAATATATTACAAGTGTTTATGACAGAAAATTACTTATTAGTGATTCCAACGTAACCTAAAATGTTTTACGAATATTAAATGCATATGAATATGGCCAATCCTTGGGGTGGGAGGCGGAGCTAAACTATGGTCAATCATTAGTAGGCATATAATATGACATGTCCCAAATTAACCATGAACCAATAATTGAAACCAACCATTCTTCCAAGGCCAAATACATCGACGACCCCTAAAGTTGGCTCGTGATTTTATTTTGATCAAAGGAACCAATAATTGAAACCAACCATTCTTCGAAGGCCAAATACATCGACGACCTCTAAAGTTGGCTCGTCATTTTATTTTGATCAAAGCTAAAACGAATTGCCACTGCCTAATTATAATATGCTAACAGACTCTTAGGGTGTGTTCGTTTCGTCAAAAAGTTTAGAAAATGTTTTCTTTTGGAAACATTTTCCTTAAAATTGAGAAAAATGACTTCCCTAATAAAAGTAGAGAAAACAAGTTCACAAGTTCATTCCACCAACCACCCAACCCAACCCCAACCACTCCCAACCCCCACCCACGCCACCACCCCACCCCCACTCACCACCGCATCCCCCGCCGAAAATAAAAAAAAATTGGAAATTTTTTTTGACATTATTTTTTATTTTTTGCACCCCCACGCAAACCCCCTACCCTACAACCCCCGCCCCCCAGCACCCCAAATTTTTTTATTTTTTTTTTAAAAAGGTTTTGATTTTTTTTTTTGGCACCCCCACCCCACCCAGCACCAACTCCACCCCCGCACCCCCCTCCACCCCCCTAAAAACAAAAACAAAAAAAATTTTGCAAGAAAAGGTTCTGACTTTTTTTTGGCACCCAGCACCCTACCTGTTATATCCCGTATTTTTCGTTACATCTCGTATTTTTCATATGCTGGGATGCATCATATTAAACCCATACAAGTTTGAAAGTATTAAGATCATTCATGAGGTCATAGAGGGTTTATGATAGTGTTATTGTGAGACCTTGTCAGTTTGACAACCTTGATGCCGTTAGATATTATTTTGATATGGTATTTCCTTTTAAGTGAAATATTTTTGTAAAGGGTGTGATAAATATGATTTTATATAGTTATTGATATTACTACTTTTCTTTCCAGACAATTCTTTATATTATATATATTACATGAGGAGATTTATAAATGAGATTTTTATTATAAGAATAGAAATTATTTTCTCATAAGAAAAGAAAATTATCTTTTAAAAAAAAATGAATGATACAAAAATTTGTACTCTTGATATTAGCTTGGGGAAATTTAGAATTTGACAAGATGGAATTTTATCCATGTCTTGATCTTTATGAAATATTAGTATATGTTTTGATTTTATAAAGTACGTATAATTTATTGATGATATATTTATCACATTAGAAGATTGGATAACTAAGGGGATATTTTTCATAATACTAAAATAATAATATATGGATAAGGACCAAAATGCTAAGTGTAAAGTGTGATACACGTGCACAAAGCTAAGTACACTTATTGTGACTCATGGTATTAAAATAAAAATAAATCCATAGTTTAAGTGAAGCCTACCATTTTGTTCCACGTATTTTTCTATGATGCATATATACACATATCTTCGTACATATGGAAAGAGCAACATAAAGTTGCTGAACCTCGTTTTCTTTCCCCTTTTGTAACTAAAGCACATCAATTTCAAAGTTATTCTATACGGATTATTGTTAAAGAATTCATAAGGTGCATTTAATTTCAAGCTTAAACACGGTTATTTCTCTTATGATTTTCCGATTTAAACATTGATTCTACCGGATCCTTGCACGTCAAAGATTACCTCGTAGTGAAGTAATCTTGAAATTAAAGTGTTCTTGAGCTCTTGAGGTAAGATTCCATTTTATTTCAAAGTTTGTACAAATTTTTGGATGAAGGAAGTTGTGGGAAGGAGTTTCAATATATGTTGAAGTTCATGTTGGGTTTATGGACTATTTTGACCACGTTGTTTTTGTGTTAGTAGGCTGATTTTTTTTATGTATGGGGTAGTAATCGATATTATGATGGTGTTGCTGTTGATATACTTTATGAAATTGGAAGAAGAAAATGCGACGTTGTAGTCTTGTCGCATTTGTAAAGGTTTCGGGTGGAATATGATGTTGATGTGATCGTTGGAATATTGTGTAGATCGTTTGAAATGCTTTTGAACTGTGTTGAATGATCTTGAATTAGTAATGAATATGTGAGCATTGGAATTAGCTTGAAAATATGTAGTGAATTGAGTGTCGATGAATTATGTAGAGAAGAAGGTTACTAATGTTAGAATATGTCTTAAATTGATTGTTGGTATTATTGTTGTTGTTGTTGGTTGCTGAATTAAAATTCGGGCTAGGCATATAAACAGGGGAGATGCTGCTCGATTTTCGGCAGAATATAAAATAGTATAATTTGAAGTATGGTACAAGTGTACGATGAAAAGGCTAACATTAGTGTGAATTATCTTAAATGTAGACTTACAAGCTCGGACACATAAGCGTAGCTAATAGGACGTGGAACAGGTATGTTAAGGCTTGCCCCTTTCTTTCAAAGGCATGATTCCTGTGCTATAATTTTGTAAATGTTCCCATATTTTCCTTGTTTTCAAAAGTTAGATGTTTTGGATTCTAAGGCATGATTCTATCCCTGATGACCCGTAAATATTTTTTAAAAATGTCTACACTGTTTCAAAACAAGGGTTTATGATTTTGTAAGCTTTCATAATTATGACGACGGACATGTCTTGTAATGAAAACGATCTTGTCAAAAATGAGAATATGTCTATAATGATTATGATGAATATGGTTTCATGGTTGCAAATCTCAAGTTATGGATTCAATATGAATATGAGAATATAGAGTAGTTCTTGATCTTCAACTTTATTCCTTGAATATGACTCTACTTCCTAAAGACTTCCACGAATATAAATTGACGCCTTATGAGGTTTATGATTTTATTATGTGTTTTCTCTTAACGCTACCCATTATTGATAGTTTCGCCTTATAATTATCGTTCCTTCAAGGTGAGACAAAGAGACCATGGTTATTCCATAATGTAATCGGAGGTTACCGACCTTACGTCACTCCGATAGATACATAACCCTCTTCAGGCTCTTATGCATGCTGTTTATATGATGTATGTATACGACACCTGGACATGATATATGTATATGTATATGTATATGGGAAAAAAAGAGGCCAGAGCGCTATGGACGCTGATATATGTACATGACACACGTATATGTATATGGGAAAAAGGGCCAGAGCGTTATATACGCGTACCCACCTGATCAGTTGGCATTATATGACATGATATCGTCCCGGACGCGGGATACCCGGACGCGGGATATATGGCTAAATGGATCGGAGTCGACGCCTCGGCAATATGATATGTTCTATTTTCTATATATATGAAAAGAGATGTTTTTCCAAGAAAGTAAAGTATTATATGCACATATGGATCGGGCTGCACGTTCCGCAGCAATATGTTATAGTATATGCACATATGGATCGGGCTGCGCGTTCCGCAGTACGAAGCATGCATGGTACCGCCAAAAGGGCATTCACACATACAGGTTACTCCTTCATCTCATCATATGCTCTATGTTTCCTTTGTGTTATTATCCATGCTATGTATTCCTCATATGTTATTATTCATGCCTTACATACTCAGTACATTGCTCGTACTGACCTATTTTTCTTCGGGGGCTGCGTTTCATGCCGCGCAGGTACACCCAGACGAGTTGAAGCTATTATAGAAGACGTTCCAGCGAAGTTGGCGAGCTCCATTTGGCCCTGGAGTGTAGCCGAGTCAGCTTACTATGCTATGATGTTCTGTTTGAAGTTAGAGACTTTGCAGACAAAGTCGTGGGTATCGGGAGTCAGTTTGTATTATGATATAAGTATTTCAAAGTTACAGACTTTATTTGATTTGAAAACAACAAAAGAATATTTCAGTAAACTCTATTATGTATACTTGATTTAGAGGTTCAAAAAAAAAATTAAGTACGTAATAAGAGTCAGCGGGTTCGCTCGGCTCCGGATATGGGGTCGGGTGCCCATCACACCCCAGTAAAGTCGGGGTGTGACAAAGTGGTATCAAAGTAGGTCGGTCTAAGGGTTGTTTGCAAAGTCGTGTCTAGTAGAGTCCTGTTTATGGGTGTGAAGCCGGCCAGATTTATAAACAGGAGGCTGCGGGGCATCTAGGGACTGTTGACCTTCTTTCTGTCTTTGATCGTGCGATAGAGCCAAGTCATAGGAAATAAGACTCCTTATACTAATCGTTGAATTCCGCAAATGCCTAGTATCGACGGAAGAAAGCGAGTGATGATATGGCAAGTCACAAAGGTAAGTCTGGATATTTGTTCTGTTATCTGAAACTGGAAGCTCTAGATAGCTAGAACGTGTTATATAGCCGTATGTTCTGTGAGGTCTTGTCGATATCTACTGCATACGGACTGTAAATAATAAGAATGGTAAAGGAGATTCTGTCAGAATTGCTAGGTATGTTTAATAGGAAAAAAAAACGTGGAAAGGAAACATCGTAAACAGACAATAAGTGAGATGTGCCGCTTAGAGGAGCCACGGATTTGGACACGGCATGAAGAAAAATTGTGAGAAAGACGATTAGTAGTCCGGACTGGCTGATAATCGGATATCCATAAGTAACGACGACGAAAGTGTAATTGTTACCATCAGGAATCTGGGAATCCAGGGCGAAAGATAGTTATGCACGTAAGTGAAAGGTGAACATTGGAAATCAAAAAGGGTAAAATAGTAATTGCAAAAGAAAGGACGTGTTACGAAAATGTCCCGGAGCCAGTAAGACTTCAGTTTGCTTCAGAACACGTAATAAAGGTCATGTGAGGAAGCGGACGCGAAAATATCAGTATTAAGGCACCGAATTCCAGTGAAGTTTCGAGGATTAAGCGTGCTCAGATGGGAGCAATTTTGGGATGGGTGACTGTTATATCCTGCATTTTCGAATGTCGAATTATTTGTAAGCTGAGGTGGGGCCCACACATCAATATTTTTTTTGGGACATGTGAAAAGTTATATGAATCGTATATGTAAAGTTAAACACAACCCGTGAAGGGCCCTGGGGCCAAATCAAAGTGGAAGCCCTCCAAACGAATATTTTTAAGAAAACGTTTTCGGATGACCTGACTTGTAGGGTCAAAACCGGCATTGTAAGTTTGGAATTTGGGAAACGCCCAGAAATAAAAGTTGTAGATAATTGAAATAGCTTTCCAACGGTAGGTCGTGAGCTCCCAGGCGACGTCGGTACAAGGAGATATGGACATTTTAAGACGGAAAGGTCAAGCTGGGCAGTGAAATGGGCCCAACCCGATTCCAATCCGGGTCAGGCCCATTTCCTTATTATTTAAGGGAGTTTTCAGCCCCCTCCTCCACATTTCAGATCAGAAAAGATCCAGAAAATTCCATTAGAGAGAGAGAGAAAACTTCAAGGCTAAGAATGTCATTTTGATCAAAATCCGAGCTCCGAATCCCGAAGCTCATGAAGAGAAAAACGTTGTACGTTGCGTTGCCTTCAATTTGAGATAAATATTGGTCTTGGGGGATGAAATTTTCGTGGTGGATCTTCTGATAAGGTATTTATAAAATTCCTTTTATGTTATTAAAGTGTTTATTTAGAGTTTTAACGAATTAGAACGGAGAAAACAGCATTATAAACTCGTTTGTTGTTTTGTTGAAATTTATGGGTGAGGGGCTGTTTTAATTGAAATTGATGGACTGATTTGAATTAATATTTTGGTTGTTTTAATCATGGATTATGTGAGGAGAGTGAAGGAACTTAATGGTTATTAAGTTGTTGTAGGAAAACATACAACTTTGTTATGGTTTATGTAAAAATGGAAATGAAAGTATCAAGAGGGAAATTATGATTATTGTGGATGAATTTGGAAGATGGAAATGTATAATGAACTTGTATGTTGAAGGTTAGGAAAAATTGGAAAAGTAGTGGCTTAATGGAAAGTTTGAATGTTCGCATACCTTATGAATATTGGGTGAAAATGGTATGGATGCTTCCGATGTATGTTGTAATGAATTTGGTGGGTGATGAATATCAAAATAACAAGTTTGGTTTGGAAATGTAAGTTTGAAACGAAAGATGTGTCGTTATGCCGAAACGATGGCTAGTGATGCCTTAGTGTGTGTTTTAATGTCTGTTGTTGTTTTTGCTGTTGTTCTGGGTTGTTGTGTAGTGAATTGAGCCGAGCTAAGTCTCGGGGATGTCTTATATACAGAGGAAATGCTGCCGAAATTTCGGTAGGCAAACTTGTGTAAAGTTGGATTATTGAAAAGTTTGAAACTAACAAATGGTAACTTGACCATTTCTAGATTTTGGACGAAATTGGGATTGACGCCAAGCGAGCGTAAGGCGCTATCGAGGTATGTGAAGCATTTCCCTTTGTTCCTAGGCATGTTCTGGATGTGATAGGCTCGGCCGCGAGCCTTAAGTACGACTCCGTTCCCCGGAATTCGAGACGGAAAACCGCTCCAATTCCTTCCATTCAATTGAAGCTATTTTCTTACAAATTGCCTTTAAAGTGAGTTTTTGTACAAAACTTCCCTAAACGGAGTCGGAACACTTCCAAACGATTACGAACGACCTCATAAGGTCTATTGTCGGTAAATTACATATGTTTCCTCGAGTTGGTCCGAGGCGGGCCCGCAATGTAACACCCCGCATTTTAGGACTGAGTTTAAGCTCATATCATTAGAGTTCTAGTGGAAACATGGAAGGTTTGAACGTTTTGCGAAAATGGTTGATAGGCTTATTTCGGGCAGCGATAACTCCTTGATCGGTTTGGAATTTTGGAAGGTACTATCAATAAAGTTGTAGTATGTAGAAATACCTTTCTAACGATATAAGGATCAAGCCAATCAGAGATCGGAGCAAGGAGATATGATCGTCTCAATATGGCTAATAGTAAGGCACTTGAAATCCTATAGAATCGGCTAAGTTTTTGATACGTCTGACTTCCAGTCAAATTTCATGAAAATCCGTTGGGAATTTGAGAAAACGTCCTTGACGAAAGTTGTAGCCCTTTGAAATAGCTTTCCAACGGTATCTTACGGGGGTCAAACGGACATCTGTGCAAAGAGTTATGCCCATTTTACTGAAGCCTGTTCGCTGGAAATTCTGCCAGCGTAACGGCGACGTTACGGGCCGTATTTCGTGTTACGGTCCGTAACAGTGGACCGTAACGTCCCGAAAATTTCCAGAAACTCACTGGAAATTTTCACCAAGATACGGTACCAAGTTACGGTCCGTATCTCGTGTTACGGGACCGTAACAGTGACCGTATCTTGGTCCGTATATACGTTTCGGGTCACCTGACTTCGGGAGGCCATAACCCTATCATAACTTGGGAATTTGGGAAAACTCAAAGAACGAAAGTTGTAGATAATTGAAAAACCTGTCCAACCATAGGTTGTGGGTTCACAGGAGACTTCGGGATAAGGAGATATGGACGTTTTAAGACAGATAGGTCCCAACCCGTTTTCAAGTTGGGTCAACCCATTTTCCCCTTGGTATATAAAGAAAATATTACCCTAACAGCCCATTTTTCCTCCAAAACTCAGATTTTAGAGAGAGGAAGTGAGAGAGAAGGGAAATTAGAGAGAGAAAGTAGAAAATCAACCAAGTTTAAGGCCCCGAATCCCAAAGCTCGTGAAGGAAAAAGTGTAGTACAAGTCGTTGTCGTCATTTTAAGCCCAAGATCGGACTTGGGGGTGTTGATTTCGTGGTGACTACCCAAAAGGTAATATTTCTACTCCCCAATCATTTATAGTTATGAATTGATGAATTCTTGGGAGTATAATAATTGGGTTTGTTGAAGATGATTATATGAACTATGTTAGAATTGTTGGATTGATGACTTGGGATTGTTGTATTCATATGGATTATGAAGAATGATGTTAATTGCATCTAATTGAGACTGTAGAAATTGTTAGAAGTAAAAGAATGGGGATTTGGTGAAGAAAACACCATTAATGGGGGTTATAGAGCTTCATGCCCACTAAGTGTTTGATAAAATGCTTAGATGAACAAAACATGGATATTGTTGCTAATATAGAATCACTATGACTTGTATGCTATAGATTGAAGTTGAAGGGGGTGAAGGACATTGTGATACGCCCAAAAGCGGAAGGTTAAGGTATGTAGAACTTCCATCCACATGTGGGAACTTCTATGTTCTTCCCCATGATCCGTTTAGTAAATTCTATGAAGTTCAACTCCTAGGGCATTAAACCCAATGTATTGGTAGCCCGTAATTATGTATGTATGTATGTACATGAATTCCGTATATATGTTCGTTATTGTGTTCCTAAACCTCCATTTCGGACATTAGGAATCCTAGCTTAATCCATGAATCATGAATTCTTCCTCATGTGTTCTCATGATGTTTATATGAAATTGTAAAATGTTATTTTACAAATTACAAGCATGTTTTCAAGTCAGCTACAAACGTATGATGCATTATGGTATTTCTCATGATCAAGTTTACAAGTTATTTCATGAAAATATGTTTACAAGTCCTTTCGTGAAATCATGATTTCAAGACAAGTACAAGTTAATTCACGAAAGTCATGGGCTTCTTAGCCAACTATATTATTTTCATGTTCGGGAGTTGTAATAATACCGAGAAGGCTCAGATAGCCTGAAACTACGTATGCCAACGTAGGATAAGAATCGCTCCGCCCAGTAGGACGATTCCTTTATATGTTCCCCATTGAGGGATTTGGATCCATTCATGTTATGTTCATGTCTCGTGCCCCGGCAAGGTACGAGTTGGCTTAGCTGATCGGGCAGAGATCAGACTCCACGCTCCTCCCCGTGGTGGTTTATGTCGGTATTACAGATTATTACAGATTATTACAGATTATTACAGATTACTACAGACTATCTCATGCTTCCAGTACTCAGTTTCAGTTTTAAATTTCATGATTTTGTACTCATGCTCATGCTCATGTTCATGTCCAAGTTTTCAGTTTCAGTTCTTACTATGTTATTCCATGTTCCATGTTGTTTCTTTCGATTGCTTTACATACCAGTACATTCAATGTGCTGACGTCCCCTTTTTATTGCCCGGGGGCCTGCATTTCACGATGCAGGTACTGATATACATGATGACACATCTGCTCAGTAGGACAGCATTCGTATCAGCTTATTTGTGAGCCCCATCTCATTCGGGGTTAAGTCAACTTTTATCTTATGATTAGTTATGCATCTAAAGGTATGTTGGGGGCCTTGTCCCAGTAAGTATGTTTTTCAGTCAGACTCATGATAGAGGTTTCATAGACTAGAACAGACAGTTATGTCATGTCAGATAATTGAAGTCGCATAGCCATTTTGGCTCACTCATGTTTAAACAAGTACTTTATTAAGTATTATGACTTATTATGTTTTATAAAGGCTCATCATGCATTCACGTTATATTCCGTTTATGTTATGCATCATGATGATTCAACAAGTCATGTGGTTCGCTCGGTCACATGTAGTCAGGCACCGAGTGCCGTGTTACGTCCAGGCCATGGTTCGGGGCGTGACACGCAAGGCCCAATATCTTCTGTAATACTTTAAATACTTCCGTTTTGTCTGATTTTCTCAGAAACCATCTGAACTATTATTTTGATCATGATACAACTATTTTTATGAAATTCTTACAAAATGATTTCTGAACATCTGAGAATCTGATTCTGATAATAATCTGTCGTGCCTTCCCAAGTAGGATATAGGCGCGTACTATGCATACTATCCGTATACTCTGATTTTGACTTGCCGTTTGGCACCCTTCAATCTGATTGAGTCTGTATGTGAGTCTGTATGTATGTGGTTACTCATGGATCTGTTCGTGGCTGTCTCAATGCATTCCTTCACTGCGTCCCGGGCCAGGTTCTGTTATCGTGCATATTTCTCTGCATTGTTCACCGCATCCCTCGGCGTACGGGCCGGGATCTGTATGTTTGTATGATACTATGATCTGTGTATGGGGATGTCGGCCAGGATGGCATATGATCTGATCTGATTCTGTCTGTCCACCGCGTCCCGTACTAAGAGGGCCGGGTTCTGTTTACCGCGCCCCCAGACAGGGCCGGGATCTGTATGTCTGTATGCATGTGTCATCAGTATGTATATAAGCACATGCCTCTGTATGATTCTATATGGTTCAGTATGACTCTGCACTACTCTGCATGCATAATTCTGTCTGTCCGTCTGAATTACGACTATGTCTGTATGTCCGTATGGATTCTGATTCTGTATGTCCGTATGGATTCTGATTCTGTATGTCCGTATGGATCCTGATTCTGCTCGTCTGTCCGGATTATGATTCCGTCTGTCTGTCCGAACCATGATTCTGTTTATCTGTATGGACCACGATTCTGTATGTCTGTATGTATCATGACTCTGTCCGTCCGTCTGATTTATGATTCTGTCCGTTATATTTCTGTGATTCCGGTTCAGACTATGGTTGTATCTGTTGTGTTTCTGCTTTACATACTCGGTACATTTTTCGTACTGACCCCCGTTCTTCGGGGGCTGCGTTACATGCCCGCAGGTACAGGCGCACTCGGTGACACGCCGCCAGTCTAGGGCACAGGTTCTGCTATCTTAAAGAGCTCCTTTTGCTTCGGAGCATGTACTTTGGTATATATATCTTCTGTTTTCCGTATGTTCTGTATGTATGGAAGTTCTGGGTACGGCGGGGCCCTGTCCCGTCATATGATTCTGTATGTCTGTAGAGGCCTATAGATAGATGTGTGGGTTACGGGTTTCGTCTGTATGTTAGCCTTATCAGCTTATCTGTAAATGTCTGCATGTTCAGGTATATACATATATATGTTTGCGCGCGTGCCGTATCTGTATCGGCGTACTTCTGTAACATCTGTTTTAAAAAAAAAAAATCTGTATGGTACGAAATTCGGTCAGGTAGGTATGTACGGGTACCCAGTTAGGGTACCAGTCGCGGCCCACGGGGTTGGGTCGTGACAGTGATCCCCTGGGAAGTGTAACAAAATTTCCACAAATTTAGTTATAAGAGACAAAAGGGAATTTGGGGTAACCTAAAGGAAATTAGAGTATGCGGAGTAATTAGAAACCTTAAAGAGGTCGGGTAGGTTAAGGTGGAATCGGCCGGTGAAAAAGAAGGAAGCGTAATACAGTTCTGGGATAAGAGTAAGTTTGAATAAGCGTTTGAAAATGTTTTGTGAGCAAAATGGTACTAAATGCATAAGTATGCATATTATATCCCGTTTATGACTGTACCAATCGGCGGTGGGCCCCAGCATCCAGTGTTGCGAGATGTAAAAGACATTAGCTGAACGAAATTCAAGAGACAAGTAAAGGGTGTGGTATAGATGTTATAAAATAAACTGATACTGATCTCACTACAATAAGGTTAGAAGATTCTGATACAACGATATTTGGAAAGAAAAGAAAAGTAAGTAAATGGAAGACAAGAAGATAGCAATTGTAACGTTTGAAAAATTTTGAAGGAAAGAAAGAAACCTCCCTGAAGTATTACGAAACCCCCCTAAGGTCAGTTGAACATTCGAGGACGAATGTTCTAAAGGGGGAGAAGATGTTATATCCCGTATTTTTCGTTACATCTCGTATTTTTCATATGCTGGGATGCATCATATTAAACCCATACAAGTTTGAAAGTATTAAGATCATTCATGAGGTCATAGAGGGTTTATGATAGTGTTATTGTGAGACCTTGTCAGTTTGACAACCTTGATGCCGTTAGATATTATTTTGATATGGTATTTCCTTTTAAGTGAAATATTTTTGTAAAGGGTGTGATAAATATGATTTTATATAGTTATTGATATTACTACTTTTCTTTCCAGACAATTCTTTATATTATATATATTACATGAGGAGATTTATAAATGAGATTTTTATTATAAGAATAGAAATTATTTTCTCATAAGAAAAGAAAATTATCTTTTAAAAAAAAATGAATGATACAAAAATTTGTACTCTTGATATTAGCTTGGGGAAATTTAGAATTTGACAAGATGGAATTTTATCCATGTCTTGATCTTTATGAAATATTAGTATATGTTTTGATTTTATAAAGTACGTATAATTTATTGATGATATATTTATCACATTAGAAGATTGGATAACTAAGGGGATATTTTTCATAATACTAAAATAATAATATATGGATAAGGACCAAAATGCTAAGCGTAAAGTGTGATACACGTGCACAAAGCTAAGTACACTTATTGTGACTCATGGTATTAAAATAAAAATAAATCCATAGTTTAAGTGAAGCCTACCATTTTGTTCCACGTATTTTTCTATGATGCATATATACACATATCTTCGTACATATGGAAAGAGCAACATAAAGTTGCTGAACCTCGTTTTCTTTCCCCTTTTGTAACTAAAGCACATCAATTTCAAAGTTATTCTATACGGATTATTGTTAAAGAATTCATAAGGTGCATTTAATTTCAAGCTTAAACACGGTTATTTCTTTTATGATTTTCCGATTTAAACATTGATTCTACCGGATCCTTGCACGTCAAAGATTACCTCGTAGTGAAGTAATCTTGAAATTAAAGTGTTCTTGAGCTCTTGAGGTAAGATTCCATTTTATTTCAAAGTTTGTACAAATTTTTGGATGAAGGAAGTTGTGGGAAGGAGTTTCAATATATGTTGAAGTTCATGTTGGGTTTATGGACTATTTTGACCACGTTGTTTTTGTGTTAGTAGGCTGATTTTTTTTTATGTATGGGGTAGTAATCGATATTATGATGGTGTTGCTGTTGATATACTTTATGAAATTGGAAGAAGAAAATGCGACGTTGTAGTCTTGTCGCATTTGTAAAGGTTTCGGGTGGAATATGATGTTGATGTGATCGTTGGAATATTGTGTAGATCGTTTGAAATGCTTTTGAACTGTGTTGAATGATCTTGAATTAGTAATGAATATGTGAGCATTGGAATTAGCTTGAAAATATGTAGTGAATTGAGTGTCGATGAATTATGTAGAGAAGAAGGTTACTAATGTTAGAATATGTCTTAAATTGATTGTTGGTATTATTGTTGTTGTTGTTGGTTGCTGAATTAAAATTCGGGCTAGGCATATAAACAGGGGAGATGCTGCTCGATTTTCGGCAGAATATAAAATAGTATAATTTGAAGTATGGTACAAGTGTACGATGAAAAGGCTAACATTAGTGTGAATTATCTTAAATGTAGACTTACAAGCTCGGACACATAAGCGTAGCTAATAGGACGTGGAACAGGTATGTTAAGGCTTGCCCCTTTCTTTCAAAGGCATGATTCCTGCGCTATAATTTTGTAAATGTTCCCATATTTTCCTTGTTTTCAAAAGTTAGATGTTTTGGATTCTAAGGCATGATTCTATCCCTGATGACCCGTAAATATTTTTCAAAAATGTCTACACTGTTTCAAAACAAGGGTTTATGATTTTGTAAGCTTTCATAATTATGACGACGGACATGTCTTGTAATGAAAACGATCTTGTCAAAAATGAGAATATGTCTATAATGATTATGATGAATAAGGTTTCATGGTTGCAAATCTCAAGTTATGGATTCAATATGAATATGAGAATATAGAGTAGTTCTTGATCTTCAACTTTATTCCTTGAATATGACTCTACTTCCTAAAGACTTCCACGAATATAAATTGACGCCTTATGAGGTTTATGATTTTATTATGTGTTTTCTCTTAACGCTACCCTTTATTGATAGTTTCGCCTTATAATTATCGTTCCTTCAAGGTGAGACAAAGAGACCATGGTTATTCCATAATGTAATCGGAGGTTACCGACCTTACGTCACTCCGATAGATACATAACCCTCTTCAGGCTCTTATGCATGCTGTTTATATGATGTATGTATACGACACCTGGACATGATATATGTATATGTATATGTATATGGGAAAAAAAGAGGCCAGAGCGCTATGGACGCTGATATATGTACATGACACACGTATATGTATATGGGAAAAAGGGCCAGAGCGTTATATACGCGTACCCACCTGATCAGTTGGCATTATATGACATGATATCGTCCCGGACGCGGGATACCCGGACGCGAGATATATGGCTAAATGGATCGGAGTCGACGCCTCGGCAATATGATATGTTCTATTTTCTATATATATGAAAAGAGATGTTTTTCCAAGAAAGTAAAGTATTATATGCACATATGGATCGGGCTGCACGTTCCGCAGCAATATGTTATAGTATATGCACATATGGATCGGGCTGCGCGTTCCGCAGTACTAAGCATGCATGGTACCGCCAAAAGGGCATTCACACATACAGGTTACTCCTTCATCTCATCATATGCTCTATGTTTCCTTTGTGTTATTATCCATGCTATGTATTCCTCATATGTTATTATTCATGCCTTACATACTCAGTACATTGCTCGTACTGACCTATTTTTCTTCGGGGGATGCGTTTCATGCCGCGCAGGTACACCCAGACGAGTTGAAGCTATTATAGAAGACGTTCCAGCGAAGTTGGCGAGCTCCATTTGGCCCTGGAGTGTAGCCGAGTCAGCTTACTATGCTATGATGTTCTGTTTGAAGTTAGAGACTTTGCAGACAAAGTCGTGAGTATCGGGAGTCAGTTTGTATTATGATATAAGTATTTCAAAGTTACAGACTTTATTTGATTTGAAAACAACAAAAGAATATTTCAGTAAACTCTATTATGTATACTTGATTTAGAGGTTCAAAAAAAAAATTAAGTACGTAATAAGAGTCAGCGGGTTCGCTCGGCTCCGGATATGGGGTCGGGTGCCCATCACACCCCAGTAAAGTCGGGGTGTGACACTACCCCACCCCTGTAACCCCCCTCTGACAAAAAAATATTTTTTTTTGAAAAAAAGGTTGACTTTTTTTTTGCACCCCGACCGCACCCCGACACCCCTACCCCGCACTCCCCACCCTCCCTCCCACAAAAAAATTATATTTTTTTGAAAAAAAAAGGTTTTGACATTTTTCTTGCGCCCCCACCCCCACCAGCACCCTACCCCACCCTCGCCCCCCCCCCCCCCAAAAAAAAAAGAATTTTTTTTTTTGAAAAAAAGGTTCTGACTTTTTTTTTTGCACCCTCACCCCACCAGCACCCTACACCACCCCGGACCACGCCCCCCCCCCCCCCCCCCCCCCCCCCCCGCACAAAAATTATTTTTTTTGAAAAAAAGGTTCTCACTTTTTTTTTTGCACCCCTACCCCTACGAAGCCCCCCCCCCCCCAACCCCCACCCCACCCCCCCTCCAAAAAAATTGAAAAAAGTTGACAATTAAAAAATTTAAACATTGCGTGGTTAAAAATTAAAACTTTTGGAGGGGCTCATGGGATATTTGGGGGGGGGGGGGCATGGGGGTGGGTGGTGAAAAGATTTTTTTTAATTGGGTAAAGGTGTCTGCGGGTGTAGAAACCGCAAAAGACAATAAAAAAACTTCAAAAAAAATGTTGGGGTTTGGGGGGAAGGGGTATGGGGTTGAGTTGGAGTTAGTGAGGGTTCGGGGTGGTGGGTGCAAAAAACAAAAACAAAAAAAATCAAAAGAAATTTTTTTTTGGAAAGGGAGGGGGGGGGGCGTAGGTGGGTGGGTGGGAGTGGGGAGTGGGTGAGGTGGGGTCAGGGTGGGAGGTATGGGGTTGAGTTGGAGTTGATGAGGCTTGGATGAGTATTTTTCGTAAAACATTTTCTATCAACCAAACGAACATGAGAAAATAAGTAAAAAATTCACTTATTTTTCACTACTCAAACGAACATGATTCACTTATTTTCTAGGAAAACATTTTCGAGAGGAAACCATTTTCCTCCATACCGAACACACCCTTAGAAGCTGATAATCTTGCTTCCCTAGCTAATTATCTAGCGCAATTCCAATCTTTTTGTGGTTTTAATTCAGTTATATACAGTTGAAAGAGCAATCGAAAATGTTGTTGGAGGAGCAACTACATGAAAATGAGATTTAAAAAATTTTGAAGGAAGCGCAGGTCATAAATTCATAATGAAACCAATATTCATTTCGATTTGCATTAATATAGAAAAGCTGAATGTATTTACATCATCCATGATTTACAATGTCAGCTTTCCTAACAGAGGCATCATCTGTGCCATCCCACAACTGGGCTCCGCTATAAACTATTCTATGTTAATGGAGTCCAAAAATGTAATTGCCTGTCTAGAATTATCACGAGAAAAAGAAGACGAAAACAAAATAAAAGAGGAAAAACGGAACTACCTCTAATCATCAAAATTGTGGGCTGACTCAAAGAATGTACACTTTGTACATGGAACGCGTAGCTAGATCTCATCCCTACCTTGATCAGCATACTCCAATGCAAGGTATGCAGAAGGCACACAGAGAAGCTTAGATAATTAACCATTAAGCTTTGCTAAGAACTGGCCCAGGTTATACTCCTCCGTGTATTGTGACTGATCCCAAAGCTCCTCCAATCCTCCGAGAATGGCTTTCAATCCCTTCCCATTACGTGGCAAGATTGAGTCCACATCAGAATTTTCATCAGTTCTTTTGGATCTACCGGCTCCCTGAGAATATCAGCATTTGTAAGTTAAATAGCATGCATGCATCTCAAACTCTAAAGAAATCAAGAGAAAGACTATAGATTCAAAGCTGAGAGTTAAATCACCTTTTTGCTTTCTGCCGAAGTAAATAGATCAAGTAACTGATCTGTATTCATCGTTTTCAAACTTGCATTGTCTGCATTGATCACTGCATTGGCAACTGACACTTTGAACCTTTGGAGACTCATTACTTTTTCTTCCAAGGTTCCTCGCATGATGAGACGGTGAACATTTACAACTTTTCGCTGGCCCAACCTGTGAGCTCGATCCATAGCCTACAAAAGGATATAAAGAAGTTATGCACCTTTCCATATCATCTTGAGCAAGCAGGACATGAGAAGATTCAACAAGAATGCTGGACAAAAATAAACACAGCAGAAGAACATCAATTACTTGCAATATATCAACTCCACATCCAACAACCCAACACAGATATGTATTATCTGCAAGAAGTAAATCAAAATACCCAAGATAACCATAAATTTGGCAAATATATCCACATTGTCTTAATATTTAGGTACTAAATTCTCAAAAGTAACACCAAAACTTATCAGCATCAATTAAGACCAATTCTACAGAAACTACAAATGAAACATCTTATAGTGCTCATTTGTTCGAAAAATTTAACAGGTGTTCTTTTTGATTTTTATGTTATTTATAACCGTAGTGTCTGGGCCAGCTTGTGTGCACCTCGACTAATTCCACGGCGTATCTGCTATCTCTCACCAGTACATGCACTGGCTAACTGTTTTTGCCTTGGTTGGAATTTGAACCCGATACCTCATGATTCTCAACCCACTTCAATGGCCTCTAGGCCACACCCTTGGGTTCTTTTAAATTTATTACTTATTCTATTAATCTTGTTCTCAATGTTGTGATTGAATTGGGTGTACATTTACCAAATTATTGTGTATGCTCCATAAGTCGTTCTTCTTTTCTTTTTGTTGAGATAACCGTGGTGTCCGGGGCGGCTTGCGCGCACCTCAACTAATTCCGCGGGATTGCCACCTCCCACCAGCATCAGGTACCAAGTGGGGATATGGATGGATAGCAAATAACCTCCCATACTTTATTGCAGACTTAGTCTTGCCTACTAAGAAGCTGAACAACTAAAATAAGAACCTGAACAAACTCTCTCCCTACTTTCAATCATCCAGGGTTGATGACCACTGAAGCGGCAAAACAAAGTCAAGGAAGAGGCAAGAAACGCATAACCCCAACAAAAGATTCAAAATTAGTTGGAGAGAGAGGGAGAGAGAGAATTCTCCAACCCCCACCCACCATGCAAAGTTCCCCCCACCCCCCAAACCGAAAAAAGGAAACTAAAACCTAAACATTATCAGTACAGTTTATCTTTAAAAAGCCTAAAATGATCCAAAGAATTATGCAGCCTATGGTTCGGGACCATATTCAGAAAAGGGGGGAAAAACTGCAAAGAAAGGGCTAATTCTCTATACCTGGTGATCTCGCATTGGATTCCAGTCATGCTCCATGAACACAAGGGTATCAGCTGATGTCAGGTTCAAACCAAGCCCACCAACTGCAAGAAGTAATCGTAAATGAGCACAAAGTCTTCCACTCTACAGAAACCATGTCAAAATGTAAAATCATACCATGTGTAGTAAGCAGTAAAGCGTCTATAGTAGGATCCGAATTGAAGGCTTTCACAATGTCAAAGCGCTTTTCTGGTTCAACCGATCCATCCAGCCTCAAGTAAGTAACACTGCTCAACAAAGGGGTAAAATCTCTTTAGCTACTGAATGTCAAACCAAAAGGAACCGACTCAAATACTTCAAGACAGCCTTCAGTTAAAATAGGTGCATCCCTGATCCTCTACCATCTGTTTTCGTGGTTCCAAGGCTTTCGCAGGAGCGCTAGCAAAACTAATAATTGTGAAAGTCGATAGCTTGGAATTGCTATCGGATGTAGGATATTCTAACACCTTTCTCCCCTACAATATAACACGGGGCCCAACATTGGGTAACCAAGAATAAAGATTGAATTGTCATTTCAAAAATACATTTTACTACTAGAAGCATGGGCCCCACACTAAAAATACCAAGCAATATTAAAAAAACAAAAAAGTGGACCCCATATTAAAAAAAAAGCAATGTCAAAAAAAAAAAATGTGCACCCCATATTAAAAATCAAACAATATTCATGTAATTCCCAAAGTATCCCCATTAAGTCAATAATGGTGGATTCATTGTCACATGCGTATCAACCCATTAGTGGGAGCAAATGAAATTATTGTACAGCAAAAAACATGGACTCCATATTATTGCTTTTCTTCAAAAGGTTAAGTAGCCAAATCATACAATTTCCTTTCATTTCTTATATTAGCCTGAGATCTAATCTAGATATTTAACTGTAGTATTTGCTATTCCGCCATGTCATTTATTTGTTACGTTTACTAAAATAAATATACTTAAAATATTTATATTTTAAAACAAGATAGAATTTAATTACTTTTTCATTTTTATTCTTACTCTAATAAATGTGAAAAGAGATTAATGTCACAAAAGAAAAAATAATATTAAATGGAGATCAAATAATTAATAAGGTAAATTAGTCAAATTATAATTCTAATTGACGTTTCCTTACAAAACCGTGCAAAAGACTAAGAATATTTACCAAAAATTAAAAAATAGTAGTTCTTCGTTTAAATAGAAAATCAAATTTCTACTTTGTTTCGTTTTAAACATGTAAGATTAATTTAATAATTTAAATTAGAATTTCAGATTAATTTAATAATTTGAATTAGAATTATCCAAATCAAAATTTGATAAAAAATAATAAGTATTGTTTAGGTCCAATCTACATACATTAACAATAGAATATTTTACACCTTTAAATTAATCGAATTAAAATTCAAAGTATCAACTAATGCTTAAATATTGCTATTGTTTTATCTCAAAGAGAGGAAAATAGTTTCCTTTTAAACAAGTCTTCTCTTTTAAAAAGTATTTGTCACGCCCCGAACCATGGCCTGGACGTAACACGACACTCGGTGCCTGACTGCATGTGACCGAGCGAACCACATGGCCTGCTGAACTATCATGAGACATACATGAGTGGAAATATAACGTGAATGCATAATGAGCCTTTATAAAACGTGGTAAGTCATAATACTTAATAAAATACTTGTTTAAACATGAGTGCGGAAATAACATGAATGAGCCAAAAATGGCTATACGACTCCGAATGTCTGACATAGCATAACTGACTTGTCTAGTCTATGAAACCTCTATCATGAGTCTGACTGAAAAACATACTTACTGGGACAAGGCCCCCAGCATACCTTTAGATGCATAATTAATCATAAAACAAAAGTTAACTAAACTCCGAATGAGATGGGGCTCACCAATAAGCTGATACGAATGTTGTCCTACTGAGCAGATGTGTCGTCCTGTATATCAATACCTGCATCGTGAAATGCAGGCCCCCGGGCAATAAAAAGGGGACGTCAGCACATTGAATGTACTGGTATGTAAAGCAACCGGAAGAAACAACATGGGACATGGAATAACATGATAAGAACTGAAACTGAAAACTTGGACATAAACATGAGCATGAGCATGAGCATGAGTACATATATATATATAACATGAGTAAAACATGATAAGTGGGGAGAGCATTTCATAAACCGACAACATGATATCACCACGTGGATACGTGGAGTCTGGTACCTCGCCGGACCAGCAGAGCCCCTATACCTTGCCAGGGTATAAGGTAATAACGTACCTGATGGAACCATTCAGTGTGAAATTAAGGTATCGTCCTAACTGGGCGGAGCGATCCTTGTCCTATGGTGGCTACATAGTTTTAGGCTATCTGAGCCTTCTCGGTAATTCGTGCAACTCCCAAAAACATGAACATAATATAATTGGCTAAGAAGCCCATGATTTTCGTGAATTAACTTGTAATCATGATTCCACGAAATAACTTGTAACATGGTTTCGTGAATTAACTTGTACTTGTCTTGTAATCATGATTTCACGAAATAACTTGTAAACATGGTTTCATGCAATAATTTTGTAAACATGGTTTCATGAAATAATCTTGTAAAATAGTTTCATAAGATAACTTGTCATAATCTTGCAAACATGTTCTTGATTCATGAGTAATAAGAATATTTCGAAATCATATATATAATTGACTTGAAAACATGCTTGTAACTTGCTAGATAAAATCATAAAGTTTCATATGAACGTAATGAGAACACATGAGGAGGAATTCATGATTCATGGATTAAGTTGGGATTCCTAATATCAATAATGGAAGATTAGGAATACAATAACGAACATAGATACGAAATTCGTGTACATACATACATAATTACGGGCTACCAATATGTTGGATTTAATTCCCTAGGATTTGAACTTCATAGATTTTTACGAAACGGATCATGGGGAAGAACGTAGAGATTCCCACATGTGGATGGAAGTTCTACATACCTTAACTTCCCGCTTTTGAGCGTATCACAATGTTCTTCAATCCCTTCAACTTCAATCTATAGCAATACAAGTCATAGGGATTCTATATTAGCAACAATATCCATGTTTTGTTCATCTAAGCATTTTATCAAACACTTAGTGGGCATGAAGCTCTATGACCCTCATTAATGGTGCTTTCTTCACCAAATCCCCATTCTTTTACTTCTAGCCAAATCTACAATCTCAATTAGGTGTAATTAACATCATTCTTCATCACACATATGAATCCAACAATCCCACATCAACAATCCAACAATCCTAGCATAGTTCATATAATTCTCTTCAACAACCCAATTATTATTCTCCCAAGAATTCATCAATTCAAAACCATAAAGGATTAGGGAGTAGAAATATTACCTTTCAAGAGTAGTAATCACGAAATCAACACCCCCAAGTCCGATCTTGGGCTTAAAATGACGACAACGACTTGTACTACACTTTTTCCTTCACGAGCTTTGGGATTCGGGGCCTTAAACTTGGTTGATTCTCTACTTTCTCTCTCTAGTTTCCCTTCTCTCTCACTTCCTCTCTCTAAATTCTAAGTTTTGGAGGAAAACTGGGCTGTTAGGGTAATATTTTCTTTATATACCAAGGGGAAAATGGGTTGACCCAACTTGAAAACGGGTTGAGACCTTGCTGTCTTAAAACGTCCATATCTCCTTATCCCGACGTCTCCTGTGAACCCACAACCTATGGTTGGATAGGTTTTTCAATTATCTACAACTTTCGTTCTTTGCGTTTTCCCAAATTCCCAAGTTATGATAGGGTTATGGCCTCCCGAAGTCAGGTGACCCGAAACGTATATACGGACCAAGATACGGTCACTGTTACGGTCCCGTAACACGAGGTACGGACCGTAACTTGGTACCGTACCTTGGTGAAAATTTCCAGTGAGGTTCTGGAAATTTTCGGGACGTTACGGTCCACTGTTACGGACCGTAACACGAAATACGGCCCGTAACGTCACCGTTACGCTGGCAGAATTTCCAGCGAACAGGCTTAAGTAAAATGGGCATAACCCTTTGCACAGATGTCCATTTGACCCCTGTAAGATACCGTTGGAAAGATATTTCAAAGGGCTACAACTTTCATCAAGGAAGTTTTCTCAAATTCCCAACGGGTTTTCATGCAATTTGACTGGAAGACAGACGTATCAAAAACTTAGCCGATTCTATAGGATTTCAAGTGCCTTACTATTAGCCATATTGAGACGATCATATCTCCTTGCTCCGATCTCTGATTGGCTTGATCCTTATATCGTTAGAAAGTTATTTCTACATACTACAACTTCATTGATAGTACCTTCCAAAATTCCAAACCGATCAAGGAGTTATCGCTGCCCGAAATAGGCCTATCAACCATTTTCGCAAAACGTTCAAACCTTACATGTTTCCACTAGAACTCTAATGATATGAGCTTAAACTCAGTCCCAAAATGCGGGGTGTTACAATATCTCCCCCTTGGGATCATTCGTCCTCGAATGATGGGTCATGGTTAAGAATATGGCTAGACATGGCTTGATTACATGAATGTGAAGGAAACATGACATGAAACATGGAGACTGAACTAACATGACATGGTTACATGGAAACGTGGATACTGAGACATGAACATGGGCACTGGATAGCTGACATGAGCGTGGAACATGAGACATAGCATGACATGGGGCATGAAAACTGACATGACATAGTTTCATGAAAACATTAGTGCCCAAACATGAGACATGAATAGCGAATACATGAAATCGAACGTGAAACGTGAGGCAGGAATACATAAGGGACATTATAACTCTTCTCCAAGATGTCATTAAGCCATCATTATGTCGATACTCGTAATCCTTGCCCGACACACAACATATACCTTTCTTTCCTTAACAACTTTCGTCTCCTACCTCAAATGTCTTTGAAATCTCATTTAGAATCATTAAATATTACTCCTTACTCATCAACATGTCGTATACGTCATACCCTTTGTCGGTCTATTCGCGGTATGCTAACGGAGAAATTTCCTAGGTGTAACATTCTCCGCCTCTGTTGGAACATATGTCCTCAAATGATAACATTCGGGATTCTACAAAAATTTCGCCAGAGTTTCCCCTGTAATATGGCACTACCAACCTGTCACAACAGCCCATAATATCATTGCCTCACAGGGCGACATCACAATAGCACTATACATTGGCCACACACGACCAAAAGCATGAAAAGAAAACTTACATACCTCAAAATCTTGGTGCTCCATCATAAATCTCTTCTGTCTCACATTTGTGTAAAATTTCTGGAAATTCTGCGTCATTTTCAAACGCTTCTGTATCAACTTGACTTTCTCCATAGCTTGATAAACCAAACCTGGTCCTAGCAACTCTGCTTCACCAATTTCTAACCAACCAATTGGTGATCTGCACCTTCGCCCATACAGAGCTTCAAATGGAGCCATCCCAATACTAGCTTGATAATTATTATTATATGAAAACTCAATGAGAGACAGGTGATCATCCCAATTACCATTGAAATCAAGGACACATGGTTACTGAACTAAATGAATACATGAGTATTAAACTGTTGAGATACTAAATTGAATGTCTATTGAACTGACTGAAGACTGGCTGACTGAATACTGAGCTAACTGAATACTGGATTAGCTGAATACTGAGCTGGCATGAATACGTGAGTACTGGATTGATACCTGAGTACTAAGCTGACATAAATATCTGAGTATTGAACTAACATGAATATCATAACATGAGATCTGAATAGCGTATCTGTCTGACCATTTGTCTGAGGATGAAAGGTTGTGCTAAGGTTCACCTCCGTACCCAAATCCTTTCTGAAAGGATTTTCAGAAGTTCGCTGTGAACTGAGCACTAAAATCTGAAATAATGGACACTAGGGTCCCATACAATCCGAAAATTTCATTAACATATGACTTGGCATAATCTTCTTGTTCAATCTGTGGTCTTAACTGGCAAGAAGTGCGCTGACTTCGTAAGTCTGTCCACAATCACCGAAATTAAATCATACCTCCTAGCTGAACGAGGTGAACCTGATACAAAGCCCATATTGATCATTTCTCATTTCCAGACAGGAATCCCAACATTCTGAGCCAAGCCACCAGGCCTCTGGTGTTCGACTTTCACCTGCTGACAATTCAGGCACTTAGCTACAAAATCTGCCACATCCCTCTTCATATCGTTCCACCAGTAAATCTCCTTGATATCATGATACACCTTAGTGGAACCTGGGTAAATGGAATACCTGGAGTTGTGAGCTTCTAACATGATTCGCTCTCTAAGCCCATCAACATCTGGAACGCATAATCTGCCTCGATATCTCAAGGTACCATTATCTCCCTCCTGTTCAAAAGCTAAGGCTTTCTATTTGTGAATCCCCTCTTTCATCTGCAACAAGTAGGAATCACCAAACTGCTTCTCTTTAACTTCAATGACTAAGCAGGAATGCCATGTTCTGGGCAATAACTCCACCCACTTCGGAGTCTGAAAGTCAAATTCCTAGCTTGGAGAAGTAGTGAAATTCTTTCACCTTAGTTCTCTTGTCTTCCTAAATCCTGAGCTGTACTTCCCATACTTGATTTTTTTTTTTTTTTTTTGAGATACTTCCTAAAATACTCATAGTACAGTTGTACGCTAAGTCTTTTACAAGCACCTTAGAGATTAGAGTCTTGTGCAATGGCACTACCGTTATGACACATAACTGGACATGATCTCATAGCTTTTCTGTGATCGCCTAATCGATAGTAATTGATCTTGACACGATTCGTTCGACGACCATTCTACTCACTTCGGGTTTCCTCTAAGATGAGGCATATTCCTTATGGATACTATCTCATTATGCCAACTTAACTGAACTGAGGTTCTTCATGTCTCATACTAACCATTCAGGTCTTCAATTATCTCGCTGGACTTACTAGCGATGTATGCATCTCCCCCTTAGACCAAGGCTAACATCTTATACTTATAAATTCTTCCCTTCTGATGGGATTGCAATTAACATTCCTTATCTTCTGTAATTTCTTTGTACTCTACAACACTGACGATTTTTTTTTGACTCATATCTGAGCAATTCCTCATGGGGAAAAACTAAATTTACTTACATGAACAGGTTGCTACTGTATTCGTAACTGGCATACTCCATCTTAACGACTTAACTCTGCTCACATTGTAAATATTAGGACAACCCCTTTTTGACAACTCTGAAAGGCTATTCTTCTGTAGTTTGCTCTTTTACGGCTTAGCTGATTTCTTCTTCCACTAATCACTCTACTCTGAACTTAACTTAAGCCCTTGGTTTCTAACACACATTCGGATGTATCCGAACTGCCACCCACTCAAGGTGTTCATCTGAATAGGAAATCAAATTATATTTCTCAAGGTCAGCCGTACTCGTAACTTAGTCAAATCTTATCATTACTGTTGACATGGCTTTCCCAGATATATTACGAACTTATATCTTATTCTCCTTCTATTTCTAGGAAAATTTTGGCAGAGTTTCCTCTGTATTTCTTACTATCCCAAAACCTGCACGCAGGAAATACCAACAATGCCTCACAAGGCCAACATATATACATATATCATATCATATCGTAGCCACACAGGGCTCCCAATTTTGACAACAGTATAGAAATGATGAACTTACCTCATATGTCCAACTCAAACTGTACCTGCTACACTTTCCTGTTTATTTTCCCTTTCAATCTTTAACTGCAGATGGAGTGGGTCCTGATGACTTCCAGTAGAAAACTGTCTACCACCACTCCCTTGAGATCCTCCATGCTTTACCTTTCTCAAGAACATCATTATCATTCAACATACCATTCATTCCACTACACCCCTTCTCGGGCAACTTACATTGTATTCCACTTTCAATAGCACTTGAAGTCTCATTCGTTACCAGTAAGTACTGCACAATTGTACCCCCTATGGGTAAACATCCTTACTTGGACCTTGAATTTTCTGTTCATCTCCTGCGCATTCGAAACTTACGTAATTCGAGAGGAAGATAAGTTTCTTATTGCTCTAAGCTTCATGGCACGATTTAGAGTAGAAAGAAATGAGACAATCCTGAATGTCTTGGTGGTCAACTGTTTATATGTGTGGCGCGCACACACATATAAAAGTGACCCCACTGGACACAGTTTCATAGACTCCCTAAGACACTTGAACCTAGGCTCTGATACCAAGCTTTGTCACGCCCCGAACCATGGCCTGGACGTAACACGGCACTCGGTGCCTGACTGCATGTGACCGAGTGAACCACATGGCCTGCTGAACTATCATGAGGCATACATGAGCGGAAATATAACGTGAATGCATAATGAGCCTTTATAAAACGTGGTAAGTCATAATGCTTAATAAAATACTTGTTTAAACATGAGTGCGGAAATAACATGAATGAGCCAAAAATGGCTATACGACTCCGAATGTCTGACATAGCATAACTGACTTGTCTAGTCTATGAAACCTCTATCATGAGTCTGACTGAAAAACATACTTACTGGGACAAGGCCCCCAGCATACCTTTAGATGCATAATTAATCATAAAACAAAAGTTAACTAAACTCCGAATGAGATGGGGCTCACCAATAAGCTGATACGAATGTTGTCCTACTGAGCAGATGTGTCGTCCTGTATATCAATAAAAAGCTCAATTGGTAAGAGGCGCTCATTCGGGGGACAAAGAGCTTGAGGTCACGGGTTCGAAGTGCTGCAGCACGCAGCGAACTGGTGTGATTTCCTGCCTACAATAATGCAGTGTACATGAGCAAGTCATGGAGGGCAACCCGCAGCATGCATGGGTTACACCTGCGGATCCTCAAACACAAGTCGCCTTTTTTGTGAGGACCCACAGCTGGGCGCTAACTGCAGCTCAATTGGTAAGAGTCGTCTCCTTCGGGAGAACAAAAGGGGAGAGGTCACGGGTTCGAAGCGCTGCAGCGTGTGCGAACTGTCTGTGATTCTTGCTCATACAATACCTCAGTATGTCATGTCATGTATGTATGTATGTACGCATGTTCATGGGGTCAGTATGGTTAGCGCCCAGCTGTACCCAGGGGTTCACAGTATGGTTAGCGCCCAGCTGTGGGTCCTCACAGTATTAATAAATTTTTGCCAACTTTGTATTCGTAGCAAACACTAATATAATAAAGTTTTGGATACGGAGCACAAACTACAATGTTATATTAATCGTATTCTGAACATATATATATATATATATATATGCATAAAAACAGTGCCAACTTATGTATGTTTATTAGCAATATAAAATATACTCCCTCCGTTTCAATTTATGTGAACTCATTTGATTGGGCACGCAATTTAAGAAAGTAGAGAAGACTTTTAAACTTGTGGTGTTAAATAAGTCACATATATTTTGTGTGGCTATAAATCATTGCATAAAAGTAAATTGTTTCCAAATTTAGAAAGAAGTCATTCTTTTTGGCACGGACTAATAAGGAAATAGTTTCACATAAATTGAAATAGAGGGAGTATATATTATCACTATCCAAACACAACTACATACGCATAGCTACACTATAATCCAAAGTGTTTGGCGCATGGGCATACGCTGTCTAGTAAATTTTTTAAAAGCTCGGGTTATGTTCAGGCTCTTTTGTTCCTAAACTAGCAGAATCGTGGGACATCAAAAGCGGTAAGTTGATTGTTTTGCTTGTGGACAAGACTATTATGAAAGTACTACTACTCTTTTCTGACTATTCAAAATTCTCGTCGTCGGCTTCACCTATCACCTATCTCAGGAAAAACATTATCTACCTTCAAAAAGAGAAATATTTGGAATGGTGAAATCCTTGCAACAAAAACATCGAAATCCCACAAGCGGGATCTGGGGGGTAGAGTGTACGCAGACCTTGCCCCGACCTTGGGAGGTAAAGAGGCTGTTTCCGATAGACCCTCGGCTCAGGATAAAGCAATATCAAAGCAGGTAGTGGTAAAATCTTTCAAAAGAGAAATATGCAGACTGGAAGTACATGAAATGCTACTACATGCTAGTCCTCCCATCCAAAATTGTTTATCCTAAAATTCTGGGCTAGAAAACAGTTGAGAACATATACAACTTGTTGACTCAAAATACTGCAAAATATTATGTGGCTTCTAATTTCATATTCTGTGTTCTAAAATTTAGAGAACAACTAGAGGTATAAGTTCCAAAATTTATGTAAGAATAGATTAATGTACTAATATCCAACTGAATACCAGTTCTACAAGGTGAAATGCGAAAAAACCTAAGTTACTCGGACTCTTCACTTTCGGTGCCGCACCCATGTCAAGACGACATGGGTATGGGTGGGCTGTGGGTGTGGGATCCGTACCCGATCTGGTCAACCGCTTTTGGGTACTTTGACCAAAATCAACGGAGAAATTCCGGACAGATTCAATGATTTTTATAATCCAAACAAAAGCTGAGATGGACTTGAAGAAAATGGAATACCTTGTATATTGATATTTCTTTGTCACTCCTTTTCCTTTTATCTCCTTCCGGTATTCTCCTTTTGATCAATATTTTCTCCTCATGTTTTCCACATAATATCTCATAATTTAGGTTTTATAATTCTATTTTTAGCCGAATCCCCGTACCCGTATCCATACCTGGATCCATATCCCCGAATCTTAAAATTTAGATCATGAAGGATCCGACCTCTAGATCTGCACCCGTATCGGACACCGGCACCCAAGTCCGAGTAACTCAAAAAACTACAGAATGAACTAATCTTGCTTTCTCAAAAGAAAAAAGTTTAGTCAATATATAACCAATCTGTTTATGTAAACATAATTGCAACATAGATGGTTCACAACATACAAGCCCCTAATATCCAAAAACCTAATCATGACAACCAAGAGGCCGTCCACATGATAACCCAAGAAATACATTACAAGATGCCTCAACCTCTGAAAATAAAGGTCACAGATATTAATTGGAAATGGAAATATAGGCAGGTTCAATTTACTTCAAAAGGAAGTTACGAAAATTAAAAAAACAAGAAAGAACAATTCTTACTTTCTCATATGATTTTGAAACAAGTCTCTCTCAATGATATCCAACAAGGCCTGCAAGGTTCGGGTTAAATTCCAGGCCAATACAGGAACAGAATCAATCACAAAGTAACTTGAAAAGTTCAAGGCATTACCTTATGCTGTGCAAATATCAGGACTCTGTGCTGTCCTACACCAATAGGGCCTTCAGAACCTGAATCAACACCAATTCCACACTCCGAAAGGATCTCCTGCAAGGCGACTAATTTGGGAGAGTGGTGGAGTTGATGGAGTTCTGAAACAATGTCAGCACCAGGAGAGAAGAGATCTGACACAATAGATGAGAGGGATTCTGAAACACTCTCCCCAAACACGAGCAAAGGGTGACTACAAAGTTTAAGCAAGTATTGAAGTGCCTGAAACAACAGAGATATTAGACAACAACCACAAAAGAGATAATCACAACTATTCTCAACTTACCTGGAATACATGAGAAGATGCTTTTGGCAAATCGTTTTTTTGACTTGCATCTGATTCATTGTGCTTCACCATGCTGGAAATTTCTTGTCTTACATGTGAACCAGAAAATTGTTCATAGAGTTTTAGCTGAACAGGACTCAGGTCACAGTATCTATCCTGAATAATTTTCTCTGGCAAATCAGATAAGACTTCATCTTTAGTCCGGCGAAGGAGAAAAGGCATCACCTGTCAAGGAAAACCTTTCAGTTTGAGTCTAGATGAGAAGTAAAAAGAACTGAGAAGGCCATATGCAAGTAGAAAGAACCCACCTGCTTGTGCAATGCTTCCATAGCAAGCACACCTGCTTCAGCATCCTTGGCTGAACATTTGGGATCTCTGGCAGCTAGTAGTGGTTTCCCGTAGGAGGCATGAAACTGTTAAGTTAACAAATAAATGAAGTGTCGTAACAACTTTGGATCGATAAGAAATTTGTAACTGAACAATAAAGTTTCACTAAAGCATCCACAATAAATGCTGAAAGAAACGTATGATGCCCATAATCAAAATGATAGGAAAATCCCACTTACAGTACCAAATGGGAAAGATTACAATGCTTCATATGACAACCATGAATAACAGTTTCCAGGGAATACCCTACTTGCAATCTTCTTTTTATTGGTTCTGTTATGGCCTTTTTATTTTTTTATTTTTTTAAAAAAAAAATTGTAAAGAAACTCGTTTTACTAAGAATAATTGGATTCATTCGCAAAGAGCCAACTGCTACCCCAAATTAAACCCATGTCCTGGTTAGAAACATCGCATATTATAATAATTGTTGTTTGCTTCCATGTCTACCATTTGCAAATTTTTACTTTTAAAAAAAAATGTAAAGAAACTCGTTTTAATAAGAATAATTGGATTCATTCGCAAAGAGCCAACTGCTACCCCAAATTAAACCCCTGTCCTAGTTAGAAACATCATATTATAATAATTGTTGTTTGCTTCCATGTCTACCATTTGCACTCCTAGGATTTTATGTTGCTATCTACTAATGAATTTTTCAAACAGACATAATCAAGCTTCTAGAAGTGTCTAAAGAGCTTGACGAGACACGTGCAGTCAGAATGAACGGAGCTCTCACCCTGCATAACGCAGACCCTTATAAGTAAAGGATCCTAAAGGACTAAAGAATTCGATGCCAGTTAATCTCAATTCAATTTGTTATGTAAGTAAAATCGAGATAGTTGAAGGGAAGAAGAGGGCAGGTTAATTCATGACTAGAAGAGATGGAAAGTAGTATGACAGTTTCCCTGTGCATACCTCTCACCTAAATCCAACTTTTAGGAGGCACAAATCGAACAAGAGCATTTAATTATTAGACACATTGAACAACATATGAACTACACAAAAAGTGCAATTTACCAACTGACTAAACTGGCAAGAAAACTTAAATGGTGTAACTCACTTGTCTTTCAGTTCCAAGAAACCCTGGCATAAGGAAGTCAAAGAGTGACCACAGATCCAACACGTTATTCTGCAATGTAAGTCAGATTCATTGTTAAGCACCCAATGAGCTGTTGTAAATATTCAATTGTGGTTGAACTACTAACACACCTGTATTGGTGTTCCACTCAGAATGAGGCGGTGTTGTGCCTTCAATTGTTTAACAGCAACTGTTATTTTCGACTTAGAATTCTTTATGATATGTCCCTCATCTAGAATGCAATAGTTCCAAAACAGCTGTCTAAGATAATCAACATCTTTGCGGATGACATCATATGATGTCACAATAACATTATGCTGCTTAAACTGAGACCGTAGAGAAATGCGTTCTTGTGCAGAACCAACATACTGGAGGGTGGTAAGCAAAGAACCGTCAATAAACTTCTCTATTTCATAAACCCAGTGGCCAACAAGGGTTGACGGGCATATTATCAAGGATGGAGGTAGTTCCGGGGAACTATTTAGAGCAATGTGCTCTGCTACATCAGATGCCACAATTGCTGATGCTTGAAGGGTTTTACCAAGGCCCATGTCATCACATAATATCCCATGAAGACTAAAGCGCTTCAAAAATGCCAACCAGTTTATACCTTCTTGTTGGTACCTGAAAGCATAAGAGAGAATCTTAGACCAAAAAACAACTACTAAAACGTTCTCAAGCGCAAATTGAAGTTCCATTCTTTCCCTCTTTCTTTGGGGCTTGGCTTAAGGAATACTCTATGCGTTTCAAATAAGGCACCAAGGTTAAATGGATGTCCCACAAGGAGACTAATGCAAATAAAGAGAAATTGAGCTTAATAGAAATTCTCCTTCGCTTGGATTTGAGAGAAAAGGAGGAAGTCGTCATTTTTATTTCTACATTCACCAACAGGGCCCAAGAAAAGCAATTTTCTTCCTCTTTATTTATTAGGCAAACCAAACAAGACAGATCAGCAATGTTAAACTTTGTGTTTTTTGCATCTCTTCCCTAGTTTCCACGCAGATATAGCAGCAGCAGTGACTAGAAATGACCTATCATGTTCCTCAAAAGAACACATCTTGCAGGACATATTTATGTTTTTCTGCAACTATGTGATTAAGTTGTGTGGCAGTTTAGAAACAGATGGACTATGGACAATATGAATAAAAGTACTTGTAGTATGTAGATGTTTAAGCGCAATATGCTGTCCATTATATCTTTTCAATTTTCTTCGTTATCGTTAAGCATGGAGTTTATGCTTCGGGCTACAAACGTGCAGCTGGTCACTTAGAATAGTATGTCTTCAGCCATTGGTGTACAAAAAAATTCGAGTATGGTAAGCTCGCAACACAATCTCCAATAAGCTCTATCCAGAGGGTAATTCACGTAGCATGTGTATGGTAAGCTCGTGACACAATCTCCAATAAGCTCTATCCAGAGGGCAATTCACGTAGCATGAATTATCTTGTCTTGGCTTCAACGGTGTAGTGAATATAAAAGCAGGCACAGAGACCATTTAAAGCAAGGTAGGTGCTTGTGTTATTCATGGCATACTGTTCATGTAATTGCAGCATCTCAAACACAGAAAGCATACCTTATTGATAGATATCCTAAGACAGACTCTTGCCACCCTCCCCCCTTCCCCATAGTGCATGTTGCCCACATTCATGCGCATGATATACTTTCAACTATTTCTTCTGGCACATTCCAATGCTAATCATCTCACAACAAGAAAATGAATCTTAAAGCCTGATGATAGATGGCGATTTTGGTTCCACCAACCCTAGTTATATGGATAAAGAGAAACCAAAACAAGGAAAAAGAAGGTAGGAGAAAGAGGAACATATCGATCTCGGAAGCGGGAGACCGAGATTTTAGTTTTTAAGAAAATCAGCTCATCATAATATCACATTGCAGACACTTGAGAGACAATCAGTGGCTAAGTAGTACCTTCTCAATGTCACCTTTAGTTCAGTTGAGAGCATGCAATCGTCAATATGAGAGTTGTCAATTAGCTGCTCCAAAAATTTAACATCTTCTTGACTTCTTGATAGGTGTTCACTGAGACCAACAGGAGGAGAAACACCACGTGCTAATGGAAGTAGAGGCACAAGGGTGGCAAAACTATGTGTCACACTCTGTCTGACAGAATGATCTGAATCACTCATACACCTCAGAAGGGGAACTACCAAAAGGGGAGCATATGGAACCAGCTCGATACCAAGTCCCTGGACAAGCAAACTGACAAGCATGCCAGCTCCTTGTTTAGAATGTACAGATGTAACGTCACCTAACATAGGCACAACATTCTCAATAACTGAACCCATCACATCCAATGCCATTGACTTGGCCAAGGTTGTAATACATCTAGATGCAGCTAATCTCACAGCTATATGTGAATGACGAACACATCTGAAAATGCATGGAAGGAGAGTGAGGAGTTTCGGTCTTAATGTCTCATCCAGCAGTGGTGCAATAGAACGGACTACCTGTCACTCGAAGGAAAAAGAGTAAGAAGACAGAGACAATGCTTAAGTCAAGGAAAGAAAGAAAGCATCCAACTGAAATAGAGTACTGAAACTAATCATGTCTTCATGAATAACATATGAAACAATAACAAGCTAGGTTATGGCAAATGCTAATTATCATATACTCTTCCCTCTGTCCCATTTTATGTTGGCACACTTTCCTTTTTAGTTTGTCCCAGAAAGAATGTCATTTTTCCATATCTAGAAACAATTTAACTCTAAACTTCCCATTTTACCTAAATGAGATGTGATAATAGCCATGCAAATATTTATGGCTTGTTTTAGACCACAAGTTCAGAAGTCTTTCTTTCTTTCTTAAACTCCGAGCCCAATCAAACAGTACCATATAAATTGGGTCAGAGAGAGTACATTTCTGATGAATTGACTCTTGCTAAAACTTGCAGTTGTTGCTTCCCAAAGGTAACAAATATATAATGTCTTAGGTGCATTATTCATTCGCCTTTTGTTTTCTTTCCAGCAAAAAACCCCAAGCCAATGTCAGTTAAGCAACAACACTTGTAAATTGGCTTCTGTAAGCATGTGATCAAACTGCTCGACCTTAATGGCAGAGTAGTTACACCTCTGCTACTGTTACCTGTACGAGCAACTTGCACTCACTCCATCGCAAAAGAGATGACATGATTCAATCTTCACAAATGAAATAAGCAATGTTTCTCTAGATTCAAACAACTATCAATTTTAAGTTTTAAAAAACGGATAAATTCATAAGCTACATGAGAAGTACTAGAAAACATATATAGGATTTTGGACGGAGAAGAATTTTCGTTCTTCTTTTTTGGACGGAGAAGAATTTAGATAGTAAGCAGGACAAACATAATGAGGAAGTGTTGGGCCTTCAAGGATCAGCGGGTATATAAGAGCATTTTAAAGATAAGAGAGCTCCATCTCCTCCTTCACTTCCAACATTTGAGCTTGATTGTTGGTTCTCCTCCTTTCTATTCCTCCGACATGAGGTTTTTTTGCTTACTAAAATAAATATCCTTCAGGAGTTAATAAAGTGGAAATGATAATACAGCTAAGAATCACCACAAAGAAACTAAAAAGCTCCTATAAATCCCAACCAAACAACATTTTCTTACTTTCGTTATTGAAGCCCAATATTTGTAACAAAGTCCTACCGCCCAAGAAATAATTGTGAGTTATACCCATAATAATCTCTAGGAAAGAGAAAATCCCAGAAAAAATTAGAGATTTTGATATAACCTATAAAAAAAATCTGCTTTCTACAGGTAATTAACATCAACAAAGAGTTGTTGATATTTTTTTACAAAAAGAAGAGGACTCAGCATGGCATAGTTACCTAACAGAAGGTACAGAGGACTGAGATCAGAATAAAGGGTAGCTTCACAAAAAGAATCATTTCCTACTACAATCGCATTCTCTGGTCCAATCGCTGTTTAGCAATAAAAGTATAAGACAGTACAAGTATCCCCTCTTGCTTGCAAATGATCTTCAATGATAGCAAATAAAAGAAATAGAGCATGGGAGGTAGCTCCATTGGCACTTGCGCACCATTGGAGAATAGGGACAAAACTTCTGCATCTTTTGCATAGCCCCCAGAACATCAGATCAGACATCCATCCATCCATCCACCCAAATGGATGAAAAAAAAAATTCATGGGAAGCCATTTTAGCCTACTTTTGTGCATACTTCTTACATACCGTATTTATTCCCTTTTTGGTTGCATTTGCAATAAACATGTAATTATCAAAAAGTGCAAGAATCGAAGAATTACGACCATTGGGACTGACCTGGATATTGTTAATCAAGTTCTGAGGATCCTTAACCAACTCAATAGCTTGAGTAATAAGCCTTTCATCTTCTGCAGTCATGCCTCCAAGATTACAAGGCTTAAGAACTTCCACTAGGCAGTCCCACAGCTTAGGTAGCTTTTCAAACAAGGATCCACCCAATTTTTCACATAAGAACTTCAAGGCAAGTTCAGATCCACGTCTACTGATGAAGCCCTCAACCTTTGAACGATCTTCACCAGGGGAGAGCATATGAACTTTTGATTTGTGTCTATTACTGCTACTTCCTGAGGATAGAAGATCTTGCTCTTCAATTATTTCTATAGAATTCAAAATTCCGGTTTGAGGTGTCTCACAAGGATCCATGCATGTCAAACTACAGAGGTTCTTAATTAACTTATCATTTGGTCCAGGCTTCCGTCCCATACAACGATAGATAAGCTCTGCAAGAGCCTCAGCCGCCTTACTTTGTAATATCTCCTCCTTCAAAAATGAACAATTATGAACATACAAATAGCAAGTGCTCTCTGTTCAGGAAATTTCAAACATTATCCACTTACCTGTTCTCTCTTAATAGAAGCCATCAAAGGTAAAATAATTGGATTCAGTTTCACGGGAAGCTCATTCATCCAGACAACAGCAGCAGCCAGTAAAGAAGAGACAGTAACATGCAAATTATTCTGCAAGTTGTCAAAGGAAAAGACTTGGAAGTTAGAAAAAATGATATGATAAATCAGCAGAAGACTAAAGCTAATACACTTAACCGGTTAATCAGATACCATGTTTAAAGAATCAACCCAAAAACATACCTGGACGCATTTCAAATACCCAGAAGTGGTCGAAAGCCTCTGTTTGAATGTTTCTAGTTCGTCCAGACTGTTCTGCTCAGCAGATTCTTCCCCCCCCCCCCCCCCCCCCCCCAGTATTAATACTTGAAAATTGAAGTTTAGATGCAAAATTCATTGCATCATCCGCACTGAGATTATCCAGGTCAACCGGGGTGGATGATAACAAATCTTTAAACATGTCAGATGACTCGGTCACAAGGTACAGTTGACGAGCTTCATTGCGCATTTTATCATATGTTCTTGAGAGTTCAATGTAAGGAAGAAGAGAATCTTTTGTAGGAAAAGCAGGATTAGTGCAGCCTAATAAATCCAACAACCAGCTCCTAAAATTACTAGAGATGCCAGCAACGACCCCATCCATATCCAAAATGTTCCTGGTTTTCAGTTCTTTAAACCAAGAAATAAGCACCATTGAAGCTACCTGATTCACCATCAAAACTCCAGTTTAAATTTGGCATATAGAAGGGGAGATATAAAGGCAAAATATGAAGACCAATGCTGAACACTTGTTTAAGATTATCTACCTCACGTTGAACTCCAGATAGAGAGGTAAGCGCCTTCCATAAGGGGTCAATAAAAAATTGCAAAGAACCTTCACGCAACCTAGAAGCTAAAACGCCCAAGACTGTAGCAGTAACAACGCGTGTATACGTGACCGACATGTCGACATCAGCACCAACCACAATCTTTCCACTGATGGTGGAAACCTCTCCACTTTTCTCCACCACAGTAGTGCCTTCACCTGAATCTGAGCATATGCTTTTAAGGGAATTGTTTTCCGATTTCACAGCTCGCATCTTTGCAGCTGCTTTGAAGTGGCTTTTGCGAGGAAGAGCTACAGGCCAAAACATTTTTGCAGTATCCAATGATGAACCATATGGAGTAGTTGCTAACTCCAACCAGGAAGAAAAATATGCCTTTGAAGCAGATTCCAAGTCTTCCACCGGGGCACTAACAGCAATTGAAATAGATATCTCAAATATAAGAAGATCAATAACTAAGACCAATTTTCTCAGCTAACAATAAAATGACTTGCTCAAGGTTAATGATTCAGAAGCAGCAATCCTGTCTTCTGATGCCTTTTTTTTTTTTTTAACAGTTAACATATATATCTATTATCAACAAAGAAAATACACCAAAGGTGTACTTCAGATCCCTATTTAGCCTACATTAAATAATAACATTGTAGCCCTACTTAATCTTTTAGCCAATTATATGAAGCTAGCATATTCTTTCCCTGGATAAGTTGATGCTTCCTAAATAACATGGCGAAAAAGTGAAAGAGAGATGTGAAATTTCACTGAAAGGAGTAACAATTAACTAGAGGGACGATTCCAAACTACTGTTTTTCCTCTTTAGTACATCAAAGCCCAACGGATGAGCGCTTTGAATCTGAATACAGAATTCACATCAAATTATATCTCAAATGACACAAAAGGAAACAAATAAGCAGGCTCTACAGAGAAAATTCATACTTAATAGATAGAGAAGAGGGTCAGAAATTTTTTTTAATTGTCATTCATAAACATGGCCAAACTGGCCATATACAGGGGATATACCAAAAAGGTAAAGAATCTACAAAAAGATATGATTCTCTACAAGCTCCACCCAATCAGCTATACAACTAGGGATTTTCTGTTTACACCAAGAGAATATAAGGGAAGAGGGTCAGAAACTTTGTAGAGACAGGAATTCATTTTCAGATGAAATCGGATTAAAACCATCAAATGAATGACTCCACTTTCTAGATAAGGAAATTAAATATCCAGCCACCTCAATTCTTCCATCCAACTAAATACAACCTACCAGAATCTCTAGCAACTAACTAAATAGCTGAATACCAGACTTATAATCACCTCCAGATATGTCATCTTAGAAAAATCTGTTCTACCAACATAGGATAGTATCCCTCTGTATCCCAAATCCCAATCACCTCCAGACATGTCATCTTAGAGAATGCTCCTATTATTTTCATGATATAATAAGAAAAATTATAAGGATTCTTTTCATGGTACAATCTGCTAGAACATCTCTGATTCAAATATCAGATATCAATTAAGACAATAATGCACAATCATATTCATTTACAGAATTTTTGTGTTGACGCAATACAATATAGCACTGTGAAAAGTGAAATGCTGATCTTGGGTTTACTTGGGACGAACAGGTATACATAACAAACCTGGAGAAGGATCCTCCAAACCCTGCCTGAGCACTGCACGATCTCCTCATTTGATTCAAGCAGCAAATTCTGGAAAACAATCCTGAGTGTATCACCCAAAATAAATGGAGGCCAGAAAGAGCTAGATGACTCAGCAATGCTCCTCTTATATTCGGCTTCAAGCAATCGCTCCTGTAAAAGAAAATTTAAATATCAGCTATATATCTTCTATACTCGGGCGCACTTGCACTATATAAAACCAATTTATGCAAAAACAAATCTATCAAAATACAAACAGATAAGACCTTCCTACGGCGATGTATACAACTAATAACAGTCCAATATTTTAATAGCAAATAAAAAAAGGATCAAACAGGGAAGATTACCAAAGTCCGGATAGCTGAATAACGGACTGAAGTGATACTATGTCTCATGAAAGGCCATAATCTTGGCGCCAATGTTGATAGCATATAAGGATTTTCTGAAGACCATATCCCTTCCCCAAGGTCATCTTGTCGATCAATTTCATTGAGATCAAAAATTTTTTTCTCCCCAAAAGCTTTGGGAATCATTTGCTCCTGAGAGTAGATCTCTGCCAACAGATTCATCACACTGCATTATCAAAGGCACAGAGAAGATCAAGATAAACTTTTGGGGGTGATCTGGAAATTCAAATTTATGAACAAATGAGATAGTGGGAAAGGCTGAGAAACTCTACTGCCTAAAGATCCTGCCACACAAGGCAGCTCATCATTAACCACAATCATTAAGGAAGGGGGAGGAGAAATAAGGAAGCGGACAGCAGGGATATGAGACACAGGTCGGGGCAAATGGGAGGGGAAAAAGAAATGTGTTGAAGGATTCTAAAATCATCAGTTGGAATTTGAGGGGAATGAATGACCCAAACAAAAAGGCCATCATCAAACTAGGTGTTAGGAGCACTCCTGTTATTGCCTACGACCAATTAAATACAAGTTATCTTCTTCTTCCTTTTTTACATAGTTGGAATAATATCTTGACCAAACAATAAAGTGAACGACTGATATGAGATATTGAAGGCTAAAAGCTTGCAGAGAAGAAACAATTGCACGTGAGGAATAAAATTCACCAAGTTGAGCAAGTTTGTAACTCAAAGTTGAAGGGACCTTGTGAAAAAATAAAAATTACCTGCTCGTAGATGGACTTAGATCATCCAAGTCAAGCAAAATATCCCAAAGCAACATGACTATAGAATGCAACAGCTGACCGTTTAAAGCAACAACAGACGCTGCAGTGGGTAATAATGCATCTGCTGCAACAGCTCTCACATCATCATCAGGATCTTCGAGCCCAGCTTTACATGCCGGGAGAACACAGCCAAGCAACTCAGTAAGCATCTCCTGTTCTCATGGGAGAATCAAATTAGGAACAAAAACAGCATAGTCGGTAGAATGTACATGCAACAAGAATACTAAAATGAGTAAACAAAAGGAGTTGAACTGGAAACTTCTGTGGATAACATATGAGACCACACTGCCAACTCTGCAGGACTAAAACCAGCTAACAAGTAATACTTCTTCAACCCTTGATTGTATTCTAAGGAAAACAACAACAACAACAACAACAACAACATACCTAGTGTAATCCCACAAGTGGGGTCTGGGGAGGGTAGATTGTACGCAGACCTTACCCCTACCTTGGGAGGTAGAGAGGTTGTTTCTGAAAGACCCTGTATTATCAATCCAGGGAAAATACCATGCAGTCCACATCACCAAAGCAACTTTAGATCCAATAAATAGAAGACAAAAGTAACATGCTGGAGATTGAGTTAGTTCATTTTCTGATTCTCTTAAAGGACGTAAAAAATAGCATTATACATCTTCTTTAGACAAATCATAATTCCTGTTAAAAAAGATCAGAAGAAAATTAATAGGAAGAAATAATTTCATAATCATCCTATTCCTAGTTATTTCATCGACCAAGATAAGACTAACTACAGCTACAAGTAGCAACCAACAACCCAACTTCAACCTTTTGTTCGTCTACTCACTCAAACACAAGATTTTCCCACTAGCCTTGTTTTTCTGTTCGTAAGCTAACAATGTTACTAGGTGACAGTTCAAGAAAAGAAATTCCAATGACTCAAAACTCGAGCACGAACAACTTCACTACACAAATAGTTTAAAATCAAATTGCATATAACAATCAGATTAGATTATTTAAGGCAAGAATCCAGCAGAAAAATCCAGCTACGCAAACCATCCAATAAAATAAGGTTTACCTGCCGCACGGCAACTAGATACTTGATCCCCAAAAGACTCCCATGACGAATCTCCCATTCCGGTCTACGCTGAAAATCCCAGAACAGCTAATTAAAACAGTTGTCAAAACCTATTCTGAAAGGGACACAAATCAACAACGTGCCTGTCCCAAATTGAATACCATTGTTGAACTTAAAATATGAAACTTCGGATGATATTAAACTTTTAAAGTCTTAAACTGGTTGATGTTCAGTTGGAAGAGCGGAAGAAGAAGGAGAAGCCGAAGGGCTTGGAACATTGTCCCTCTTGCGCTAATGCGGGTTGTTTGGGGAGATAGAAATAGGAGAACGTTTGAAAGGGGTAGAGTCGAGCTTTTCTCAGTTGAGTAGTCTCCGTTCCATTATTTTCTTTTGGTGCACTCAGAAAGTCCCTTATTGTATAGATGACTGGGTGGAGTTTGTAGAGAATCATGTATTTTTGTAGATCCTTTACCTTTTTGGTATACCCCTTGTATATGGCCATTTTTATGAATGAAAATACACTTTCTTGATCAAAAAAAGTCTTAAACTGGTTAATAGAGAAGAGACTTATATTAACTGAGGTCTTTTAGCACACCCTCAAGCAAGCCAGATTTCTTTCCAGAACCAAGTACATCAAAAAAAAATACTTGTGTGGGTGGCAAGTGGCAGCAAAGACTCAAAATTCCTCTCTATGCCGTTGAACTATTGACTCCACAACACCTTTAATTAGGCAAACCTCAAGGGAGGTACATACGATTAACCTCTAAAAGTTAAGGTCTATAGCAAACTTAGCATGATCAACGAAGATCAAATTGCGTGTTGTCTAATACTAGATGGGCCCACATGTTGGGCTGAAGCTTTTTGGTTGAGGAATAGAAAAGAGAGAGGTCGTCACTGTGCAAAAGAAGACCGAAATTTTTATATTAGCCCACTCTCTTCACGCAGTTCTATCTTTACACTATTTGACAGAAGAGACCATGACGTTAAGTTTTGCAGATGCTATTGCTTTACTTGCACTATCAGACATGGCAGAAGGAATAATTGAGATTTCCAGTTAGAAGTTAATACAATAGGAGAAACTATCTTTTTACCTAAATCAAACACTTACTAGCATTCCAAGACACAGTGAATTGGATAAACGAAGCAAAGGAAGTAATGCAAGATATGGTAAGGATTTACAATGCTCATTAATTCGTTCAAATGAAAGTGAATTGTAAGAAGTACAGCAACCATACTAATCCATCTCAACTGGAGACTACTAGCTAGAGGGAAAGGAGAGTATCAACTTGTGATGGAAGTTAAAAATCTTAAAAGCCATACCACAAAAGGCTGCGCTCGGGTCATATTTACCTGCATCTGTAACAAGATATTCAGTGTCTCGTGAACTAGAGTAGGATGCATGTACTTAAGCACAGCGCCTAAAGCTTGTGCGCAAGTCTCACGAACAGGAGCCACAACTTGATCCGATACATAGTCTCCAAAACTGTCAATGACAGAAAAAGCAAAAAAGTGGAGGATGGGTGGGGTATATCAGTAACCTACAGAAAAATAACCATTCATATCGAAAACTATGGAATCAACAGATGAAAGGCAAGCAGTAATACAACAAAGTTCCATTCCTTAACAGTCAACGGCAAAAGAAGTGAAATGGGGGGTCAGTAACCTAAAGAGAAAAAAAACCTTCACATCAGGAATTATGGAATCAGGCAGGGCAACCAGTAATAAAATAAAGTTGAGATACAGACAGCTAAAGAAATATCTTGGAAAAGGCAGAAAAGGGGAGAATACAAAAAATTGAAAAGGGAAAGCACATTGCTATAAGCCTCAGAAAATTGAACCAAGAGCAGTCTACCAGAAAGAGTACAATAGTGTAATCGTTAGGCAGCTTTTGTTCCTGTTTGGTATTCCAAAACATTTCTCAATGTCTGTAGATTAATTAAATGCTGTCTTCCTTTTCTTTTTCTTCTGGATTATTTTTCTCTCTTTCATTTTTATTTCTTTTGGATGGGGGATTGAGAACAAAGCTAAACTCAAAGATATCAAACCAAAGAGAGGAGACCATACCGATCCAATGATAAGACACACAAGAAACGAATAGCACAATCCTGAAGAAATTCACAATTCTTGAGCCAAGAGTGCCTAGCCAATTTAACCAAGTTCACCAGCTCACAATTGTCAGGAAGATTTTCTAGATTACCCATCTTTTCCATCGAAGTCTTATCCACGCCACCTCCCTTCTCCTCTGACATATCATTACCCAGGCTTCCACCACTGAGATGAGATTGAGTCTCCGGCTTAACAGAACCAATGCTAAATTCACCATTTGCCTGTTCAACCGCCAAACTCAATCCAGCACCTTCCACTTTTACACTAACACTGCCAGGATCACCATCCATGCTGGTACAGACCATTGGATCCATTGCCAAATACGATGCAACTTCAGGTTCAAACTTCATTTTCTTGGAAACTGACTCTAACTCATCAGGTGGAACTTGCATTGTAACACCTCGTAACTTCGGACGAAAGTTTGACTCATAAGATGATAATATAATGGAACCAATATGAGGATTATAGGAAGTGTTTTGAAAACCAATTAAGTCATAAGAAATGTCTTTGGGCAAAGCAAAGTTGAAAACCACTCTACGGAACATGTTTGTAAGAGAGTTTATAGAAGGTCATACTTCCAACGATTATAACCCCATTATTAATTTGGAATTTGGGAAAACATCCTTGATTAAAGTTGTAGTCCTTTGAAATAGCTTTCCAACGGTATATTATGGAGGTCAAACGGACATCTTTGCAAAGAGTTATGCCCGTTTTACTGAAGCCTGTCTTCGCTGGAAAATAGGTGACTTCGACGGGAAGATCGACGTTTCGTCGATCTGATCGACGGTTCGTCGATCTGATCGACGGTTCGTCCTTTGAACCGTCGATTGTGCATTGTTCACTGGAAATTTGACCAATTCGACGGAGCATATCGACGCTCCGTCGATCTGATCGACGGTTCGTCGTTTGAACCGTCGTTTGGTCCGTTAAGTACGTTTTCGGGTCAAAAGTCGGGTTTACGCGTTTTCTTGTTATATTTGGGGTTGGGGTTTATTTCCCCAACACCCCATTCACGAAAATTCTCTCTAAACTCAGAGACAACAAATCCCAAACCTCAAGATCTTCCAAGGTAAGTTTTTATCATGATTCTAAGTTGAATTTAAGTCCCTAATCCCTTTCTAACTTGAGTAAAACTCTTCTAATCCATAGAGTTAGGATTGGAACATTTTTGTTGGATGTGGAAACCCTAGAACCCGAATTCAAGAGGATTGGACTTCAAAAAGGTAATGTTTTTATCCCTAATCATTTATAGTTGTGAATTGATGAATTCTTGGGAGAATAATATTTGGGTTGGATGAAGAGAATTATATGAACTATGCTAGAGTTGTTGAATTGTTGATTTGGGATTGTTGTATTCATATGGGTGATGAAGAATGATGTTAATTACATCTAATTGAGATTTTAGCATTAGCTAGAAGTAAAAGAATGGAGATTGGGTGAAGAAAACACCATTAATGAGGGTTATAGAGCTTCATGCCCACTAAGTGTTTGATAAAATGCTTAGATGAACAAAACATGGATATTGTTGCTAATATAGGATCCCTATGACTTGTATTGCTATAGATTGAAGTTGAAGGGGTTGAAGGACATTGTGATACGCTCAAAAACGGAAAGTTAAGGTATGTAGAACTTCCATCCACATGTGGGAATCTCTACGTTCTTCCCCATGATTCGCTTCGTAAAATATATGAAGTTCAAATCCTAGGGCATTAAACCCAACATATTGGTAGCCCGTAATTATGTATGTATGTACATGAATTTTGTATCTATGTTCGTTATTGTATTCCTAATCTTCCATTACGGATATTAGGAATCTTAGCTAAATCCATGAATCATGAATTCTTCCTCATGTGTTCTCATTATGTTTATATGAAACTTTATGATTTCATCCAGCAAGTTACAAGCATGTTGTTATATCCTGTATTTTCGTACGTCGGAAAGCGTGCGAGTTAAATGATATTAGTAACGGACACGAGGTTATCCCCCAAGCTTATAGGTGGTTAAAGTGACGGTACGCATGTACCGTAAGGATTTGAGGTTAAACAAATCGAAGAAAATAAGTTTCGTCGAGGTTTGAAAATTTATTTGAATAAAATACGATCCAAGCCATAATATCCTGAATTTTGGATCAGGAAATTTAACCGTCCAACATGAGCACATTTACCCAAACCTGGAGAATTTAGTCATATTGAAGCAGGAAAATTAAGAATTCAGTATATACAAGAAGTGGAGTGCGGAAATAAATTAGGACTTAACAAGTGTAACGACGGTGATTGAGAATAATACTCGGTGCATGTACAAAGAGGCTATGGACTAAAATTCTACCACATAATTATGATAATGAGTATATAAATTATGTTAAAAGTGGTTGATATTTAAGTAAATTGGGGACAAGATATTAACATCTAATCATGTTGGGAAACAAAGTGGACAAGTGAAGGTCTATGTGACATCCTATTACATATAGACACAAATTATTATTTTTACTTAGACCTAGGACACGTTTTGAGAATTAAATGTATAGTAAGCATGAAGTGGGCCTTATGTGTAATCCTATTACACTATATTATTATGGAGTGGGTCGTATCTTCAATTGTGGCATGCACAAAGTGCTATTGTGGCAGCCTAGGCGTGAATACTATAAAAGTTTGGCCAACAAGTGGCACGTGTAAAGGGTAAAAGATCAGTTAAAGTTTTAAGCTCATTTGCCTTTGGTATTTTTTTTTAAGTAAACTCATTTTAATAAATATTTGAAAAGTATGATTTTCTATAGCTATTACTGTTACTACTTCTCGAATACGTTTTAGATTATATGTGCTGAGTGAGGACATTTATAAATGAGATTTTATTTGTTATGAGAATATAAATTATTTTCTCTTATAGAAAGTTATTTTTTTCCATTATGAGAATTGATAGTACAAAATTTGTACTCTTGATATTAGGTTGAGAAAAGATTATAATTTGACAAACATAATTTCTAGATGTATTAGTTTTTGTGAAATACCTGTATGTCTTAAGTTGATATGATATTTCAATAACAAAAGTTTTGAAAGTTTATGTATTTCAAAGAAATATTAAAATATTAGTGTATGAGATTACATCTTATGATCTTACTTTTATATTAAAATAATTGGAGGGGTGGCATATCATCCACGTTACCACATGGATTTTGGACATGTATTAGACATCATCACTACTTATTCATTCTTTATAATTAAGAAATTTGGCCAGCAATAATCTTTTTCTGATAAGTTTCCATCTGACTCCATAACATCCCGTATTTTTATACATTTAATTATTCGTAAATAAGTTTAAGGACAAGATTAATTTTGAGATATGAGACAAGGATTTTTAATCCCGATTTTATTAGTACTCAGTTTACTAATTAATTGCAATTAGTGTGGAAACATTAGCGAAGTGGGAAATTAATTAACCATGATCATATTATTTAGTGGGGAGATATTAGAGGAGCTTAGGTGTCCTTTGTTCATGAAGTAACTTTTATTAGCATATTTTATTAAGTGCAAGGTGCCTAACTTTCCTTGAAATATGTATTGTTATCAGAACAATGAATATGTATCCACCACCAAACCTATATTATTTAATTCATGTCCATCTTATCTTTTTTGATAAGATATCGATATATATATATATATATATATATATATATATATCTTAGCTACCTTCTGTAATAAACAAGAATGATCCAGGAATTTCTTTTCTCTTTCTCCTTTGGGAAGCAGCAATGAAGTGCAACAAATATTTGGGATCCCACGTTTTACGTTAATTACATATATTGGTTTCATAAGAGGAATGAGAAATAGCAATGTTGTTCCAGTGGATCAGCTTAGTTTTTTTTTTGTAAATTCAAGCACGGAGGTTGGTTTTATTTTGTCGTGTTAATGAATTCGGACTTTCTTCGAAGAAAAGTAAGGTGGAAGAAGATCATTTCTTGGCATATAAGGTTTATCATATTAATTGTGGAAGTTCTTGGCTGGACTAAGCTCTTGAACGACGTAAGGTATGTAAAGCGCAACCCTTCTTTCTTTTGGCATGTCTTAGTTTTCAATAGGCTATATCACGAGCCTCGAGGAAATTCCAAATTCGAAATCCGAGCACGTTATGATCCATATATATTTCTTGGCACTCTTATGTATGATGTGATGAAATATGAACCATTATGTCTTCAAAGTAATTGAATTCCATATGTTGTACAAAAAGTTGTTTTAAGAAATTCTGTAACTACGAAACGCCGTATCTTCCACATAAAGGCTCGGATTGCTTTGATATGTTCGTAGAAGTTTGTATGGCGTATGATAAGTATGTTTTCCATAGGCGGGCCTGGCTCGGGTCAATACCCGTCCGTGGGTCCCGCGACTTTCCTTTATGTAATTCGGACGACTTTTGAAAGAATTTGGTATGATTATCATTTCGAATTTCAAGTATGGTCATTTACTTATATTTGAGTCTATGATAATGATTTTATGCATATGGTTACTCATGACTCTGCTCGTGCGTTCTGTTATATCTTTCGCCGGTTCCCGGGCCGGTTCTGTTGTCGTGCGCACTTTGATATACTCCGGTGTTATGCTGTGTTCATGGTTCACCGAGCTACTCGCTAAAGAGGGTCGGGTTCCACTTATATTTGGTGTTATGCTGTGTATGGCGTTATGCTGTGTTGTGATATGTGACGGGGATACGGAGATTTGAAACCTTCTGGTGTTATGCTGTGTTATGGCGCCATTGACGGGCGGGCGACCATATTCTTCTGTACCTTATGCATGACTTATATTTTAAAAGTAAACATTTTGATATGTTGGATTTTTTACTTATGTTCTGTACTACTATTTCGTTTATGCCTCAGGTTTGATTTTGTAGTTTCTGCTTTGCATACTCAGTACATATTTCGTACTGACCCCCTTTCTTCGGGGGGCTGCGTTTCATGCCCGCAGGTACAGAAGCACAGTTTGGTGACCCACCAGTTTAGGACACCCTCTTCTGCTGTTTGGAGTGCTTCTCTTATTTCGGAGCCTACCTTTTGGTATATATCTTAGTTTGTTACATATGTATATATTTGTTCAGGGGTACGGCAGGGCCCTGTCCCGTCATATGTTTCTGTTATGGTTTGTAGAGGCCTGTAGTCATCTATGTGGGTCATGGGTCATGTTTGTTTGTTTGTGATTATGATCTGCGTCTTAATGCAGCCCCGTTTACTATTATGGCCAAAACGGCCCATTTGTTATACATGTGTGTGTATCTGGGCGATGTCCATTCCGCCAGCCTACTGGATTTGATATAATGTGTCCGTACGGGCGACCGCTTAAGATGATATTTGTTTTCAGTATTTGATTAAAATGATGTATGTTAAGTTTGAACAAACCTTTGATATGTCAATCTGGTACGTAAGTCTGTTTGGGTGTCCAGATAGGGCACCAGTCGCGGCCCACGGGGCTGGGTCGTGACAGAAGTGGTATCAGAGCGGTTTGTCCTCGGAATGTCTACAGGCCGTGTCTAGTAGAGTCTTGTTTATCGGTGTGTTGTGCACCACATCTATAAACAGGAGGCTACAGGACATTTAGGGTGTTACCTTTCTTTCGATCTTAGACCGTGCGATAGAGCCCAGCCATAGGAAATGAAATTCCTTTTACTAACCCTTGATTTCAGCTGAAGCACGGCATCGACAGAAGAAAATGACTGATGATATTGGAAGCTACACAGTACACGAGTAAGCAATGGTATGAAAGATGTATGTCGAGTAAGGTATTTGAAGTACGATTGAAATATAAAGTTGAAGATTGAAAGGGAAAGTAAATAGGAAAGTGTAATAGGTGCCGTTTGAGTTGGACATGTGAGGTAAGTCTCGACATCTTCATACTTTTCCTTGAAATTGTTAGCCCTGTGTGGCTATGATACGATACGATATATACGTATATATGTTGGCCCTGTGAGGCATTGTTGGTATTTCCTGCGTGCAGGTTCTGGGATAGTAAGAAGTACAGAGGAAACTCTGCCCAAATTTTTCCAGAAATAGAAAAAAGGAAGAGAATGGGATATAAGTTCATAATATGTTTTGAAGGTTAATATATGAAAAGATGACAAGAAATGAAAGAGTATGAGTACAATAGTGGCGCATGCAGGAATAAGGATAAAAAGAGATGTTGCACAGAAGAAATACAATATAGAGATTATAATATAATGATGCCGCACGTAGAAGAATAACAAAGGAAGTAATGAAAAGTATGACAAATTATTGTGACATGATAATGGATGTGTGTTAAAATGAAATAATATAAAATACGTTTGTTGTATATTAGTGGGTAATAAATGATGTTATTAGTATGAACATAATGTGTAGTGTAGTCAAAAGGTTGTAAATATACAGAGAATAAGATAAAGAATTGAGGGATATGTTTGACCCTTTTCCAAATAATTAAACACTCCCAGATCCAGTATAGGAACGTATGATTTTGGAAGAACATTAGGTTAAATTAATAAAGTTAGTTCAGGGTACATGATAAATAAACAAAGATAAAGTAATAAAATAAAGTTGTTTAGGGTTGGTTTTCGAGCAAAGACATATCTTTGGTCTGCCATGGGTTTAGATCTTCCTCAGAGTAATTGATTTGTTATAAAATCGTCATAACCAGTATACTTATGCTGGACTAGTTTAACATTCGAGGACGAATGTTCTAAAGGAGGGAAGAATGTTATATCCTGTATTTTCGTACGTCGGAAAGCGTGCGAGTTAAATGATATTAGTAACGGACACGAGGTTATCCCCCAAGCTTATAGGTGGTTAAAGTGACGGTACGCATGTACCGTAAGGATTTGAGGTTAAACAAATCGAAGAAAATAAGTTTCGTCGAGGTTTGAAAATTTATTTGAATAAAATACGATCCAAGCCATAATATCCTGAATTTTGGATCAGGAAATTTAACCGTCCAACATGAGCACATTTACCCAAACCTGGAGAATTTAGTCATATTGAAGCAGGAAAATTAAGAATTCAGTATATACAAGAAGTGGAGTGCGGAAATAAATTAGGACTTAACAAGTGTAACGACGGTGATTGAGAATAATACTCGGTGCATGTACAAAGAGGCTATGGACTAAAATTCTACCACATAATTATGATAATGAGTATATAAATTATGTTAAAAGTGGTTGATATTTAAGTAAATTGGGGACAAGATATTAACATCTAATCATGTTGGGAAACAAAGTGGACAAGTGAAGGTCTATGTGACATCCTATTACATATAGACACAAATTATTATTTTTACTTAGACCTAGGACACGTTTTGAGAATTAAATGTATAGTAAGCATGAAGTGGGCCTTATGTGTAATCCTATTACACTATATTATTATGGAGTGGGTCGTATCTTCAATTGTGGCATGCACAAAGTGCTATTGTGGCAGCCTAGGCGTGAATACTATAAAAGTTTGGCCAACAAGTGGCACGTGTAAAGGGTAAAAGATCAGTTAAAGTTTTAAGCTCATTTGCCTTTGGTATTTTTTTTTAAGTAAACTCATTTTAATAAATATTTGAAAAGTATGATTTTCTATAGCTATTACTGTTACTACTTCTCGAATACGTTTTAGATTATATGTGCTGAGTGAGGACATTTATAAATGAGATTTTATTTGTTATGAGAATATAAATTATTTTCTCTTATAGAAAGTTATTTTTTTCCATTATGAGAATTGATAGTACAAAATTTGTACTCTTGATATTAGGTTGAGAAAAGATTATAATTTGACAAACATAATTTCTAGATGTATTAGTTTTTGTGAAATACCTGTATGTCTTAAGTTGATATGATATTTCAATAACAAAAGTTTTGAAAGTTTATGTATTTCAAAGAAATATTAAAATATTAGTGTATGAGATTACATCTTATGATCTTACTTTTATATTAAAATAATTGGAGGGGTGGCATATCATCCACGTTACCACATGGATTTTGGACATGTATTAGACATCATCACTACTTATTCATTCTTTATAATTAAGAAATTTGGCCAGCAATAATCTTTTTCTGATAAGTTTCCATCTGACTCCATAACATCCCGTATTTTTATACATTTAATTATTCGTAAATAAGTTTAAGGACAAGATTAATTTTGAGATATGAGACAAGGATTTTTAATCCCGATTTTATTAGTACTCAGTTTACTAATTAATTGCAATTAGTGTGGAAACATTAGCGAAGTGGGAAATTAATTAACCATGATCATATTATTTAGTGGGGAGATATTAGAGGAGCTTAGGTGTCCTTTGTTCATGAAGTAACTTTTATTAGCATATTTTATTAAGTGCAAGGTGCCTAACTTTCCTTGAAATATGTATTGTTATCAGAACAATGAATATGTATCCACCACCAAACCTATATTATTTAATTCATGTCCATCTTATCTTTTTTGATAAGATATCGATATATATATATATATATATATATATATCTTAGCTACCTTCTGTAATAAACAAGAATGATCCAGGAATTTCTTTTCTCTTTCTCCTTTGGGAAGCAGCAATGAAGTGCAACAAATATTTGGGATCCCACGTTTTACGTTAATTACATATATTGGTTTCATAAGAGGAATGAGAAATAGCAATGTTGTTCCAGTGGATCAGCTTAGTTTTTTTTTTGTAAATTCAAGCACGGAGGTTGGTTTTATTTTGTCGTGTTAATGAATTCGGACTTTCTTCGAAGAAAAGTAAGGTGGAAGAAGATCATTTCTTGGCATATAAGGTTTATCATATTAATTGTGGAAGTTCTTGGCTGGACTAAGCTCTTGAACGACGTAAGGTATGTAAAGCGCAACCCTTCTTTCTTTTGGCATGTCTTAGTTTTCAATAGGCTATATCACGAGCCTCGAGGAAATTCCAAATTCGAAATCCGAGCACGTTATGATCCATATATATTTCTTGGCACTCTTATGTATGATGTGATGAAATATGAACCATTATGTCTTCAAAGTAATTGAATTCCATATGTTGTACAAAAAGTTGTTTTAAGAAATTCTGTAACTACGAAACGCCGTATCTTCCACATAAAGGCTCGGATTGCTTTGATATGTTCGTAGAAGTTTGTATGGCGTATGATAAGTATGTTTTCCATAGGCGGGCCTGGCTCGGGTCAATACCCGTCCGTGGGTCCCGCGACTTTCCTTTATGTAATTCGGACGACTTTTGAAAGAATTTGGTATGATTATCATTTCGAATTTCAAGTATGGTCATTTACTTATATTTGAGTCTATGATAATGATTTTATGCATATGGTTACTCATGACTCTGCTCGTGCGTTCTGTTATATCTTTCGCCGGTTCCCGGGCCGGTTCTGTTGTCGTGCGCACTTTGATATACTCCGGTGTTATGCTGTGTTCATGGTTCACCGAGCTACTCGCTAAAGAGGGTCGGGTTCCACTTATATTTGGTGTTATGCTGTGTATGGCGTTATGCTGTGTTGTGATATGTGACGGGGATACGGAGATTTGAAACCTTCTGGTGTTATGCTGTGTTATGGCGCCATTGACGGGCGGGCGACCATATTCTTCTGTACCTTATGCATGACTTATATTTTAAAAGTAAACATTTTGATATGTTGGATTTTTTACTTATGTTCTGTACTACTATTTCGTTTATGCCTCAGGTTTGATTTTGTAGTTTCTGCTTTGCATACTCAGTACATATTTCGTACTGACCCCCTTTCTTCGGGGGGCTGCGTTTCATGCCCGCAGGTACAGAAGCACAGTTTGGTGACCCACCAGTTTAGGACACCCTCTTCTGCTGTTTGGAGTGCTTCTCTTATTTCGGAGCCTACCTTTTGGTATATATCTTAGTTTGTTACATATGTATATATTTGTTCAGGGGTACGGCAGGGCCCTGTCCCGTCATATGTTTCTGTTATGGTTTGTAGAGGCCTGTAGTCATCTATGTGGGTCATGGGTCATGTTTGTTTGTTTGTGATTATGATCTGCGTCTTAATGCAGCCCCGTTTACTATTATGGCCAAAACGGCCCATTTGTTATACATGTGTGTGTATCTGGGCGATGTCCATTCCGCCAGCCTACTGGATTTGATATAATGTGTCCGTACGGGCGACCGCTTAAGATGATATTTGTTTTCAGTATTTGATTAAAATGATGTATGTTAAGTTTGAACAAACCTTTGATATGTCAATCTGGTACGTAAGTCTGTTTGGGTGTCCAGATAGGGCACCAGTCGCGGCCCACGGGGCTGGGTCGTGACACATGTTTTCAAGTCAAGTATATATATATGATTATGAACTATTGTTATTACTCATGCATCAAAAACATGTTTTGCAAGACTATGACAAGTTATCTTATGAAACTATATTTACAAGTTATTGTAACACCCCGTACTTTTAATGAAAGTTTTTACCACGATCCTAGACTTAGAACATCAGATAAAGAATGTGGGAATTGAAATTTTTCCGTTAAGTTGTGATATGGTGGTTTACGCCCATGAACAGTGGTCGTATTTCAATTTACGACCATGAACAGTGCCCGTAAACTGAAACCAAGAATTTCTGAACATTCTGGAATTTGACATTTTGAGGTCATATGGTTAAATACGGACCGTATTTCACTTTACGGCCCGTATTTCAAAACGTGTTTGGAATTTGGGAAAACTTCCTTGATAAAAGTTGTAGAGCATTGAAATACCTTTCCAACGGTATCTTACGGGGGTCAAACGGACATTTGTGCAAAGAGTTATGGCCATTTTACTGAAGAGAGACAGTGCAGTCCATATGGCAGAATACGGACCGTATTGCAGTTTACGGCCCGTAAACTTGAAATACGGCCAGCACAGTGCTGGACGTAAACTGCATTTTCCAAAACATTATATGTTCGTTTATATCAGTTCAAGTCATTATTTTTCATTCCCTCAAACCCTAGAACGACCTCCTACTCTCCTCCAACATGAAGAACACCAAGGTAAGTCCATTCCAATTATTCCAACTCAATTCTAACATATATCCTTGTAATCTAAACAAGAAATAATCATTCCTAATCTAGGGTTTTCAAGAAAACCCATCTCAAGATTCAAGAATCAAGATTTAGGAAATCTTTTTCAAAATCCAAGTCTTTAATTCAAGTTTTGGAGCAACTAAGGTATGTAGAACTTCCATCCACATGAGGGAATCTCTATGTTCTTCCCTATGCTTCGTTTCCTTGATATCCATGAAGTTCAAATCTTAGGGCACTAAATCCAACATATTGGTAGCCCGTATTTAAGTATTTATGTACATGAATTTTGTATCTATATTCGTTGTTGTATTCCTAATCTTCCATTACGGTTATTAGGAACCCTAGCTGAATTCATAAATCATGAATTCTTCCTCATGTGTTCTCATTATGTTCATATGAAACTTAATGATTTTAGTTTGCAAGTTACAAGCGTGTTTCCAAGTCAATTACAAATATATGATTATGAACTATTGTTATTACTCATGCATCAAAAACATGTTTTGCAAGACGATGACAAGTTATCTTATGAAACTATATTTACAAGTTATGATTTATGAAAACCATGTACAAGCAAGTTATGATTTATGAAAACCATGTACAAGCAAGTTACGATTTATGAAAACCATGTACAAGCAAGTTATGATTCATGAAAACCATGTACAAGCAAGTTATGATTTATGAAAACCATGTACAAGCAAGTTATGATTCATGAAAACCATGTACAAGCAAGTTATGATTCATGAAAACCATGTACAAGCAAGTTATGATCATGAATACTATGTACAAGCAAGTTACGATTCATGATATACCATGGGCAGCAAGTGCCACTATTTTACATGTTCATGTTTTGGGAGTTGCATTAATTACCGAGGAGGGCTTCAGATAGCCTGAAACTACGTAGCCACCGTAGGATGAGGATCGCTCCACCCATGTCCCGGACGATCTCTCATAATGACTGGATCCTTTCATATTTTATTAAATCTCATGTTCCCTGGCAAGGACTGAGTGTTCTGCTGGCGGGACGCAAGCACCAGACCATGGATCGGTTATAAGTTATTGCTCTCCCTACTTATGATATTTTTACCATGTTTTATATGTATATGTATGCACTCATGTTCATGTCCAAGTTTTTCAGTTTCAGCTCTTATCATGTTTTTCCATATCCCATGTTGTTTCTTTCGGTTGCTTTACATACCAGTACATTCAATGTGCTGACGTCCCATTTTATTGCTCGGGGGCCTGCATTTCACGATGCAGGTACTGATATACAGGACGACACATGTGCTCCGTAGGACAACATTCGTATCAGCTTATTGGTGAGCCCCATCTCATTCGGGGTTTAGTCAACTTTTGTTTTATGATTAATTATGCATCTAAAGGTATGCTGGGGGCCTTGTTCCAGTAAGTATGTTTTCCAGTTAGACTCATGATAGAAGTTTCATAGACTAGACAAGTCAGTTATGTCATGTCAGACATTTGGAGTCGTATAGCCATTTTGGCTCACTCATGCTTAAACAAGTATTTTATTAAGTATTATGACTTACCATGTTTTTATAAAGGCTCATTATGCATTCACGTTATATTCCGCATATGTTATGTATCATGATGATTCAGCAAGCCATGTGGTTCGCTCGGTCACATGCAGTCAGGCACCGAGTGCCGTGTTACGTCCAGGCCATGGTTCCACTACAACACAGTGTATCTATAGCTACGAAATCTAAGCTACGTATTTAAAAAGCGTAGCTATTGCCTATTAATAGCCACAAAAATTTGAATTCCGTAGCTATTTACAAATTCGTAAAATTTCTTTGCCACGAAAATCAAATTGACAAAGCTAATTTCTCATTTTTGCCATAATTGCTAACTATCGTGGCAATAGTTACCGAAATAGCTACAACTTTATTGCTACGATAAACTCTTATAGCTAATCATAAGTTTTTGCCACGCGATAAAGGTTACTGTAGCAATAGTAACCTTTTAGCCACAATAAATTATTTGAAACAAAATATTGTAGCTAAATCAATAATTTTGCTTCATGCTATAAAATTTGTGGCAATAGCTAAATGATATAACCACGAATATTTTGCTAAAAAGAAATTTCGTAGCTAATTATAAATTTTTGCTACGGATTGAAACTTACTGTAGTAATAGTAACCTTTTAGCCACAACAAATTATTTGAAACAAAATGTTGTAGCTAAATAAATATAGTTGCTTCAAGTTATAAAAGATTGTGGCAATAGTTACACAATATAGCTATAGAATTTTTGTTATAGTAAAATTTCGTAGCTAATTATTAATTTTCGCCACGTGTTGAAATTTATTGTAGCAATTGTAACCTTTTAGCCATAAAAAAATACTTAAAATAAAATATTCCAACAAGATAAATATTTTTACTTTGAGTACTAAAATTCGTGACAATAATTGGCTTAATAGATATAGTTACTTGTCATGACAGAATCATATAGCCACAGATTTATTGTTATGATAAAATTTCATAGCTAATAATTAGTATTATTTAGCACGAATTGAATTTTGTTGTAGCAATACTAATCTTTTAGCCAAATTAAATAATTTGATTTCCTACACTTGTAGTTACCATAAAAATAGTATGAATACAATCATAATAAACACATTAAATTAAATGGCTGCAGAAATATACTTGTAGCTTAGAATTTTCAATGTTTCTATTAGCTTTTTCATTCACCATTCTCCAGAAGTTACAGATATAATACATGCACATTCTGTTACCATTTTCAAAAAATTATACCTTCACATTACACAAGGAAGAAAATAATACATTGTCTTTTTAAATGAAAAGATGTCAATACATGGCAAAATGAATTACAACAATCACCAAAAATCAATGTCATTACCAAAATTATTTTGAAAAAAAATTATCACCATATATACCTGCACATTACATAAGGAAGCACAAAATACATTGTTAAAATGACAAAATGCCAACACGAGATGACATGAATAACTAGCCTCACCAAAAATCAATATCATTATCAAGACTCGAACGTCATTCAATTCAACAAACGGATAATGTCAGACTGGCTATTACTTTAGTCTATTGATCTGACAAAAAAATCGACAAAGTTTCCCCTGTAACTGAATAATCCATCAACATACACCCGGTAGAAAATAACATTTCAACTCAATCCAATCAAAATTATCAACTCAACATTACTAAATATTAACTCATATTCAATCAGAATAACTCAATATAATAAAGAAATAAACATCATCCCTCAAGAAACAAGTTAACTTGTTAACATCAATTTAGTATAAGCCATATCCATATAAGATTTTCAAATGTTCACAATAACAAATCTTCATCATCGGTTTCAGGCTCCGATTCGATGTCGTCAATAATATCATCAGCTAAAGCAACATCAGTGCTGATAACATCAAGATCATTTCTTCCCCAGTTTATAAAGTCTTCATCTTCCTCAAATGTACACAAGAAATCATTACAAGCATCTTGTTGAAAAGTATCTTCACCTACAACAGCTCCAGTAAAATAAGTAGAATGACCACTCAAGACAATTGACCAATTTGGATGAAGATTATCCTTGATATAAAAAACTTGTTCTGCTTGAGATGCAAGCACAAATGGTTCATTTGTTGCTAGTTTTCGCTTAGTATTGACACTAACAACACCATGTTTATCTATTTTCACTCCTCTTCCTATGTGATCAGCGTCCCACCAGTCACATTTAAACAAAACAACCCGCTTACTTTTGAAGTATTGAAGTTCTACTATTTCAGTTAGAACACCATAGTAATTAATATTTTGACCATTCACTACTCCTCTTACTAAAACCCCACTATTTTGCTTCACCCTATTTTCCTCAAGTAGTTTAGTGTGAAACCTGAAACCATTTATTTCATAACCCTTGAATCTTTGAACTCCATTAAAAGGGCCTCTAGCCAAAGAATACAATTCACAACTTGCAAGTGAATTCCCTTCTCTGCGCATTTGTACAATCTGTACAAAAAATAAATGAATAAATAAGTATTACAAATTGAATTCAACACCTGTTCTTTGAGTATTTAGTAGCTGGAGCTATCTGGAAGAAATTCATGGCATGGGTATCCAAAGAAGTTTATGTCCAACACTTTGATGTATCTCCTAGTTGACTAAGTAGATTAGCTGAAAGAGTAGAAAGACCTTGGGTCTTGAGAGTTCATATGTTGCACTAAGTTCGGGACTTTGTCCAGAAAGGTATTTACCAAAAAAAAAAAAGATTGAATTCAAAGTAAAAATAAAAACTTACTCGATTGGAAAGCCAATCATCGAAGTTCATGTCCCGATTGTTCTGCTCATACTCTCTGTTTAAACATAACCATAAGACTTGAGAAAAGCTAACAAATACTCCCTCCGTCTCAAATTATTTGTCGTGATTTCTAAAAATAGTTGTCTCAAATTATTTGTCATTTTAGAAGTTCAAGACAAAAATTATTATTTTTTCCCATTTTACCGTTAATAGTAATTGTTTTTGAAGATTACAAACACAAACACCTCAGTTATGGGGAGATGACATATAAATAGAATAAATATTCAATGAAAAGAGATTACCCCTCTTAAGACATAAATAAGGGTAAAATAGTCAAAACATCCCAAAATTAATATTATGGCGTGTGGAAAAGAAACATAACAAATAATTTGAGACGGGAGACTAGTGAACACAATAATATAATGAAACATACCGTAGAAATGGTTGAACTTCTTCACAATTTCTCAAGACATAAAGATGAGCTTGTTTTTGCTCAAACTCTTCAAGATTTTTGGATGTATCTCTTAATAACGGACAACCCTTTTGTTCAAATATTGATAATCCACTGTATGACTCAACATGATCCTTCGTAATTTTTGTCCATTCGATTATATCCATTCGCGCCACAATGTAAATATCTTGAACAAAATATTAGACTTTCTTCAACAATATACCCCTCTGCAATAGATCCTTCAGGCTGATTTCTATTACGAACGTAACATTTCCATTTGCCCATTAATCTACATGATAAACACACAGTTAAATTGCTTAGCATGATAAATTAACAAGTCACATAACTTTAAATTAAAATTATAATATTAAAAACATACCGCTCCATTGGGTACATCCACCTGTTTTGTACAGGTCCAGCAACCTTAGCTTCTGTTGGGAGATGAATGACCAAGTGCACCATCACGTCAAAAAATGTTGGTAGAAATATTTTTTCTAATTTGGATAATGTTATTGGAATTTGAGCTGCAAGTTGATCCAAAACATCAACCCTTAATGTTTTTGAACACAACTCTCTGAAGAAAATACTTAACTCGGTGATAGCATCATAGACATTGTTTGGCACGACTCCGCGAATTGCAAGAGGAAGCAACTGTTCCAACAGAATATGAGAATCGTGACTCTTCATTCCATAAACTTTACGATCCTTTAACTTCACCCACCGTGATACATTGGAAGAATAACCATCTGGAACCTTAACCATTTTCAAGAACTTGCATACTTTAGACTTCTTATCTGGTGATAAAGAATAGCATGCCGCTGGATAATACCATTTTCCATCCTTTTGAGTTGCGTGCAAATCTTTCCTTATACCCATTTCCTTCAAATCACGACGAGCATTCAAATTATCTTTTGCCTTTCCTTCTATATCTAATAATGTCCCAATGATATTATCACAAACATTTTTTTCAATATGCATCACATCTAAATTGTGGCGTATTAAATTATTTTTCCAGTAAGGAAGTTTGAAAAAAATGCTTTTCTTCCTCCAGTTATGAATCCCTTTACTTTTTTCGTATTTTTGTTTTTTTTGGGTCTTACCAAATTTCACGTCTTCCAAACTGGACAACTGGTTTAAAACATCATCTCCAGAGAGAGCTTTAGGAGCAGATCGTTTTTCTACTTCTCCATTAAAATCACGTTTATTCCGCCGCCATTTATGATTAGATGATAGAAACCTACGAGCACCCATGTAAGAAAACTTACGACCATACTTTAATCGAGTAGAAGGAGTCTCTTTGTTGCATGAAGGACAAGCCAAAGCTCCCTTCGTACTCCATCCAGACAAGTAGGCATAAGCTGGAAAATCATTTATAGTCCATAAGAGTGCTGCCCGCATACAAAAATTCTCTCTTCTCGAAGCATCATATGTATCGACTCCATAATACCATAACTCTCGCAACTCTTCTACCAATGGTTCTAAGTACACATCGATATCATTTCCAGGAGCTTTAGGGCCAGGTATCAACAAAGACAAGAAGCAATATGGTGGCTTCATGCACATCCAAGGGGGTAAGTTATATACAGTAATAATCACTGGCCAAGTGCTATGAGAAACACTTAAGTTACCAAAAGGATTTATCCCGTCAGATGCTAATCCAAGTCTAACATTACGAGGATCTCTAGCAAAGCCTGGATTAGATGAATCGAAATGTTTCCACGCCTCTGAGTCTGCTGGATGTCTAAGAACCCCATCTTTCAAACGCTGATCATGATGCCATCTCATGTCTGAAGCAATTTCTGATGACAGAAACAACCTTTGCAATCTTGGTTTCAAGGGGAAGTAACGTAAAAAATTTTGAGGAACTTTGTTCTTGGTCTTTCCTTGAGCACCGCCATTAGTTTTTTGACCTTCAACTGATTTCCACCTAGACTCACCACAAACCGAGCAAGATTCAGCTTTTGCATTATGTTTCCAGAATAACATGCAGTCATTCTCGCAAGCATGTATTTTTTCATAACGAAGGCCTAAATTTCTAATCAATTGCTTTGCTCCATAGAATGTCTCTGGTAAAGTTTCACCAGAAGGAAGTGCTCGCTTAATTAACTTCAGTATGCTATCAGTTGCTTTATCACTTATCCCAAAAAGACACTTGATTTGGAATAGTTCCACAATCAGTGACAGCTTGGAGAATGTCTCACAACCAGGATAAAGTTGTTGTGCAGCATCCTCCAATAATTTGAAAAATTTTGAAGTAGGCTCGGAAGCATCACCATGTTGAAACTTCCCACTGGAATCATCCATGATTTCAGGGCCAGCAACATCGTAAATCATTTCAAATATATCATCACCTCGCTCTTTTCTTACTTTTTCTGGTCTTACTTCACTGTTAGTGTTTTTCTCTTTAGGTGCAAATTCTCCATGATAAAGCCACCGCGTGTATCCCTTGACTATCCCATTAATTATTAAATGATCCCTGACTTCACCTCTAGGACAGTGGAAAACATTGTTGCATTTCTTACAAGGACAAGGAATTGCACCTTCTAGTTCCGAGTGCTTAAAAGCAAATTCCAGAAAACTGTCAACTCCGTTTACATAAGTATCGCTCAATCTATCTTCACAACGCATCCAAGTTTTGTCCATTTTCAAATTTCCTACAAAGAAAAAAAAGATTAAGATTAAGATCAAGATGCATAAAAAACTCACGAACTTTCAAGAGTTCAGCAAAGCAGAACATGATTGCCTCAAACATCCTAGTATTTCAACCCAATTCACTAAATTTCACATCTTGGTGCTATATCTGTATTTACTTATCATACCTTAGATGTCGTTCTACCAAGTGTATTATGGTTTTGAATTACTTATAAATGGTTCTAACAAGTGTTCAATATATTAGGCACCTAAACATAGTCATATAACCAGAATGAAAGCTCAGGCATTATCCCAAACACCTTATTGACAGAACTCCAATCATGGCTAATAGCGAACCTTTTACTTTCTGCTTTTCTGATTGAGGATTCTAATATCACCAATCTTAGACACCAAACAACAATAAAAAATAGTACTAGACATCGACGAGAAAGGATACATTAGAAGGGGTTCATGGGAAAATAGGGAGTGGAATTTGTGCCAAGGGAATAAAATTATCAGCAAGTGTGATAAGACAAAGCAAAACAAATAGAGAGAAAGCTGGAGGAATACATACCTTAATGGCTTTGGGGATTGTTGGTGAGAAGTGTGGTCCGCAGAGGTGAGGGAGAGCGCACAAATATGTTTTGGGGATTCTGGGTGAGAGAGTAAATTAAAATAAGGGAGAAGGGTTGGGTCCTCAATTAGTTACTTATTTGACTTGAACCAATTCTATTGAAAAGTACATTTTTAGTGTAATTATTGGTGTTCATTGTTCGATGCCATTCAACTCAATTTTTGCATACTCATAAGTTTCAAATATAATTTAAATAAATAGTAATTATATTTAATTATCTTTGATTAAGTAATTATATTGAATTTCACTAAGAGCCTATTTGACCAAGCTAATTTTTTTTTCCCTTAAGTGCTTATTTTTAAAAAGTGAGGTGTTTGGCCACGCTTTTGGAAGAAAATAACTGCTTCTAAAGAGTAGCAGAAACTAATTTTCAGAAGCTAAAAAAATAGCTTCTGCCCAAAAACACTTTTTTCGAAAAGCATTTTTGAGAAAAATATACTTAGAAACACTTTTTAAAAGCTTGGTCAAACACTAATTGCTCCTCAAAAGTGTTTTTAAATTAATTGGTCAAACACAAACTACTTTTCGCCAAATGTACATTTTTGAAAAGCACATTTCAAAATAAGCTAATTTTAGAAGTTTAGCCAAACAAACTATAAGTCTTGCTCAAGTTCATCTTCATAAAGTGCTTCGAGAATTCTTATTTGACTCGCACATATTCGACGTGGACAATACATTTATCGATCTAGTGTAATTGGGTGTCGATCGTTTTATTTAATTCAATTTACATGGTTTACTTGTAAATTTTAAATATAATTCAATAAATAGTTAGATTATATCTAATATATTTAACTGACTACTTATATTGGATTTAAGCAACAAATTAACTTCACTAAGGTTGCTCAAACTTCATCTGGAACAAGTGCTTCAAGAATTCATGTTATTTGACTCGGACCTCTGTTATTGGAATAATATCTTTATCGATCTAATGTAATTAAATGTTCATATATAGTTCGATTCGATTTAACTTTACACAACCATACTTGTAAGTGTAAGTTTTAAATATTTAAATAGATAATATCTAAATATTAGCTAAATCCAGCTCAAGCTTCATACTCATGTACTCCAAAAATTGTTATTTGACTCGAAATAATACATTTTAGTGTAATTAGAGTTGTTCATCGTTTGATGCATATACATGCATCGTTCCCTAAAGAAAGTAGGAAAACCAAGTCCTACAAGTGGCATTGTACCAACCATTCCCACCGCCAAACTCCCCCATCACCCAACTCACCCCACCCACAACACCACCCTTCCCCCCAAATTTGGGAAATATTTTCTCTAAGAAAACAAGTTTTTTAAGAACGAGGAAAATTACTTCCCTAATGAAAGTATGGAAACCAATCCTGCAAATGACATTCTACCAACCATTCCTACCAACCCGCACCACACCCCCCCCCCCCCCACCGCGTGCCCACCCTCGAAAAGAATTAATTTTTTCTTTGACTTTTTACATCACCCCCCCCCCCCCCTCCCCTCCCTGGCAATTCCAAATTTGGAAAATATTTTCTTTAGCCCCTTAAAAAAAAGAGTTTTTTTTTTTAAAAGAGTTTTAAATTTTTGTTTGGGTGGTTGTGGGATGGTCTCACTCGAGTTCATCTTGATCAAGTGCTTCGAGAATTATTATTGAGTCAGACCTGTTCGATCAAGACAATACTTTATCGATCTAGTGTAATTAGGTGTTGATCGTCCTATTTAATTCAATTTAACATTAACTCTATTATTGGAATTTGGAACATTAACTTTATCGATTAGATGCTCATATTTAGTTCGATTCGACTTACTTTAACGAGATTTTATTGTAATTGTAAGTTTAAAATAGTATTTAAATAAATAGGCAATTGTGTCTAAACAACAATATATTTTTTATTAAGAAATTTTTTGGCTAACGTTTTTTTAAGTGTTCTGTCTATTATAAGGGAAACATGATGAATTCACAATAATTTTCTCTAATTTACGAAATTAAAAATTAAAAGAGTTGTGGTGAAATTTTGAAAACAAAAACAAAAACAAAAACAAAAAAGTTCCCTCCAAATTATTTCCCTCTTAATTTTTATGCCTAAATTATAGATTTCTTTTTTTATTAGAGACGCCAAAACCCTAAAAGATTAAGCACTTTAGAGATAGAAAGAAAGAAAATCACGTCACTTCTCCATCTCCAATTTTCCTAGTTTCAACTTTTGTTTTCAAGGCACAGTAAGGTAATTGTATATCCTTTTCTTTGTTTTTTTTTTTCCAAGTGAAAATAATGATTCCATAGCATAATATGTAGGCAACAGATTACAGAAAGAAATCTAAGTCATAGCTTTCGCCGTCTCTATCAATTTTGAATCTAGAGTAGTAGATTAATAGTCTCATCATAATAACCATCCATCTTTCGAATCAAGTTAATACGATGCTTTGGAAGTAAGATCACAAAGTCCTCCATCAATGTAAGTCGTATTAACACATGACGATTTCGAAAAAAAAGATATCCTTTTCTTTGTTGGTTTCTTTTTCCTTATGATATTGATATAAGTCGTATGGTATTCTTTTTATGTGGCATTGATATTCTTTTCCTTATGATACTGATATCAATGCAAGTCGTATTGATATTCTTTTTATGTGGTAATTGGTGATAACTGCTATGGTGCATTGGGTCTGCTCACTAAGTATGTCTTGGTCTTTAATATGCCATAATATATAGAAGAAAAAGTATGGGTTTGTGGGGGACGTGAGATTGAAATTGATATCCTGCCACCCGGAAATTATTTGCTGGAACTTCAAAGTGTAAACATATTACCATTGAAATTATTTGCTGAAACTTCAAAGTATTTTTGCGCCTAACAAAATTTTGTTTACAGCCAGACATGGGTAGGAATGGTCTTCGGAAAAAAACTAGTCGGTTGACTGATAATGGTAATATGAAACCTCCTAAAAGTGCTCAAACAGCGCCGGTTAAAGAAAATTTGCCCACACAACATGTTGAAGAACTTGTTTATCCGGGTACAAATTGAATTCATTATTATTATTATTATTATTATTATTATTATTATTATTATTATTATTATTATTATTCCTTTCAATTAGATGAATTTGCGTTTTGTTTAATCATATATAGCTAACTCATGTTCAATAATTTTGTAGGAAGTGTGGACACGCTAAGTGAGATTGAAATTAGCTACCATTATGGTGGTTATTTTGTATTCTCGCCTTCTAGAAAATATGTAAACGGGAATTTGATAAAAACAAACATGGACATTGATTTTATTAGTTACTTTGATTTATTGGCTGATTTAAAAAAGAATTGCAACTTCGATGTTTTTGAGGGAGATAAGTTCTTTTATCTGAGAGGTGATAGAGTTGTTAGTGATTACGAAGGGTTAGTCGAATGTCGTGATGATTCGGATGTTAGGAACATGCTAGTTAGTTATAAAAGGCATAAGGAGAAGTCTATCGAGATTTATGCGCTATCAAAAGATTGTGATATTTTTATGAGTACCGAAGAAAATAGTTCTAGAGAAAATGCATCAGAAGAGGTCAATGAAGTATTTGTGGAAGAGCTCGAATCAGCAAATTCAACAGGTACCTTTTATTTTTTATTGATTTTTTTTGCTTCTATCAATATTTTTACTTGACGTTATCTATTTAATCTTCAATTTTAGGCTCAAACGTTGTGAAAAGAAAAACTAGAGGGCCTACCCGATGCATAAAAATAATCAACTTACAGGAGGGTGAAAAATTGCCTGTAGAATTTGATGATGATGATCAAGCTATTGGCAAGAATGCAACTCAATTTACTTGGTTTTTGGGGCAAACAGTTAGAAATCGAATTTGTTGCCCCTTAAAAGTAAGTGGTTGGAAAGAGATTGAGGAAGAAAAGATCGACCATATGTGGGACATCATCTTGGTAAGAAATAAAATTTATATTTTTTCTTTAATTTTTTATGGTTGATAGTTGTTAGAACATGCCACTTATTAGTTGCCATGTTCGTTGTTGTTGAATGTTTTACTGATTCAACAATGAAAATGGTATTTGCTATATCCTCATGTGTGGTGAGAAGTAGAATTGCAGTAGAGCAGGATAGTTGAATGATTTCGCAAGTATAACATACACTTGATAAACATTTGGCAAATTGGCAAAGCCGACAGTTCTAAAAGCAAGGAATGTTTATGACATAATATTAGCGAATCCCAGAGGTAAGTCTATATGGTGTTCCCAGAGATTACTAAAATTGTATTTTTTTTATAGGAAAAATTTAATTTCGATGTTTCTGAGGGAAGAAAAGGCGCAATTCTTGGTCATATGAGTGACATCTACAGAGGTTATAGGCACAAGATGAAAAGCAGGTATTTCGATTCAAAGACAACTTATCAACTTTGCTTGCGAAACAAGCCTAAACTTGTTAACGCTGATGAATGGAAATATTTGGTCAACCTTTGGAGTGATGCTGACTTTCAGGTATTTGAATTAATTAGTTTACTGTTTTTTAAATTATTTTGTGGTATAGAAACTAATATTAATTATTGTTTGTTTATCAACTTTTGTTCAGAAAAAAAGCATGCAGAACAAGACGAATAGATCGAAACGTTCATTGCCTCCATATATTGGAACTAAAAGCTATGTGAGACTTAGACACGAAATGGTACACATCTAATATTTAGAACAAAGTTAGAAAAATCATATTTCATTATCAAAATTTAACTAATGATAATGATTATTATTTTCACAGGCGGAGAAAAAAGATGGAAAAACTCCTTCTCGTGTTGAAGTTTTCATGGAATCTCGCAAGAGAAAAAAAGGAAAACAAGTTGATGCTTTTCAACAAGATGCTATTGTAATTTCAACGTGTTGGCTTTCCTCTTTATCTCCTTAAAATATATATATGCATAGATGTTTGATTGACTTTTTTTTATTGTAGGATCAATTTGGCCAATTTAAAAAGCAGCAAGAAAAAGGAGAAATTTCTTTAAATGATGATGATATCTTTGAAAAAGTACTTGGGGCAGAAAAAAATGGATATCTTCGTGCATATGGCCCAGGAAAAAATATTAGTGAATATTTCGGGGGTAGACCAACGAAGGTACAACTCATAAAGCAATTAGAATCGACAAGAAAAGAATCGAACGAGCGTGTGGAAGAAGTTAAAAGGGAAGCTAAGGAGCAAATTGAAGAAATGAAGAAAGAAACGGATAATAGGATAGCAAAGTTGGAGAAACAATGGGCAGCAAAATTTCAAATGTTGGTTGCAGCTCAAGGCCGACAATCAAATTATGCAAATCTAACCGTAAGTAGCTTATTTTTATATTTTAATATTACTAATCCAATAAATATGTGATCTCTTTATAAAATATTCATATTAAGAAACAAAGCTTAATTTTTAAACGAATACTTTATTGTATCATTTTTTTATTTGTTTTCTTAATTGTTATTGCAGCTTGCGGAGTAGTATGGAAGCATCAAAATCGATGGGGACATGAAGAATTATTTTTTTCTCTTGCAAAAGTATATTGATATGTTTGAATAAAGTGATGTTTCACTATTTTGGATGACATTGTTGAACCTTTGTTACATCTTTTTTCTAATGTATTGCATTTATACACGATTGAAGACATATTGCTACGATATTGTCTATAAATTTCATGTTGAAAATGAATTCTCAGCTACATTATATTGGCTAACAATGTCGTGGCAAATATTTCAATTAGTAGCTATGAAATTTTTGGATTCGTAGCTAAACGTACATATAATTGCCACACAAATGAGAATATGGATGCACATTTTTATTTCCGTAGCAAATGAAAAAAATCTTTTGCTACAATTTTGTCTCTTGTGACAAAAAGTATACACTTTTAGCTATGAACTTTTGAGTTTATAGCTAGACATATACTCCTAACATTGCTACAAATTTACAATTTTCGTAGCAAATGAAGGTTTTTTTTAGCTATAATGCTATTTATTTCATAGCTAAAGGTACGGCTTCATAGCTACAATATGCTAATATTTGTGGCAAATACTTTAACTCATAGCTATGAATTGTTTAGTTCGTAACTAAATATGACTGCTATTGCCACGAAACTAAGCTATAGAAATAGCCATCAAATTTGAGTTTGGTGGCAAACAAATTAAATCTTTTGCTACAATAAAATACCTTGTGGCTACAGTATGAAGACAACTACAAAATTTGTTCGTCGTGGCAAAAGATTAAAGTTGCTTGCTATGAGTATATTTTCCGTGGCAGGAATTTTCTATCTTCGCAGCTACAACACAAAAAAACTCGTAGCAATTAGTACAAGTGCTTAGCCACGGATCATGTAAAGTTTGTAGCTAACTTTTAGCTACGCTACATTTTGCTACGAATGCTACGGAACAAAAAAACGTGGCTAAAGTGTTTAGCCACGGAAAATTTCATCTTTAGCTACAGCGTATTCTGTAGCAATAGATGCTTTGTGTTGTAGTGTTCGGGGCGTGACAAAGCTTGGTATCAGAGCCTAGGTTCAAGTGTCTTTAGGGAGTCTATGAAACCGTGTCCAGTGGGGTCACTTTTATATGTGTGAGGGCCCCATACATATAAACAGTTGACCACCAAGACATTCAGGATTGTCTCATTTCTCTCTACTCTAGATCGTGCCATGAAGCTTAGAGCGATAAGTAACTTCTCTTCCTCTCGAATTACGTACGTTTCGAATGCGCAGGAGATGAACAGGTAATTCAAGGTCCAAGTAAGGATGTTTACCCATAGGGGGTACAATTGTGCAGTACTTACTGGTAACGAATGAGACTTCAAGTGCTATTGAAAGTGGAATACAATGTATGATGCCCGAGAAGGGGTGTTGTAGAATGAATGGTATGTTGAATGATAATGATGTTCTTGAGAAAGGAGAAAGGGATACCACAGGGAGAGGATATTAGAGAAATTAGAAAAGGAGCTAAGTCTGCAAGAAACGTAAATCATGAAGGATCTCAAGGAAGTAGTGGCACACAGTTTTCTACCGGAGGGCATCAAGACCCACTCTATCTGCAGTTAAAGATTGAAAGGGAAAATAAACAGGAAAGTTTAACAAGTACAGTTTGAGTTGGATATGAGGTAAGTTCATCATTTTTATACTGTTGTTGAAATTGGTAGCCCTGTGTGGCTATGCTATGATATGATATGATATATATGTTTACATGTTGGCCTTGTAAGGCATTGTTGGTATTTCCTGCGTGCAGGTTTTTGGGATAGTAAGAAATACAGAGGAAACTCTGTCAAATTTTTCCTAGAAATAGAAGGAGAATAAGATATAAGTTCGTAATATGTCTGGAAAAGTCATGTCAACAGGAATGGTAAGATTTGACTAAGTTACGAGTACGGCTGACTTTGAGAAATATGATTTGATTTCCTATTCAGATGAACACCTTGAGTGGGTGACAGTTCAGATACATCCGAATGTGTGTTAGAAACAAGGGATTAAGTTAAGTTCAGAATAGAGTGATTAGTGGAAGAAGAAATCAGCTAAAGCTGTAAGAGAGCAAACTACAGAAGAATAGCCTTTAAGAGTTGTCAAAAGAGGTTTTCCTAAGATTTACAAGTGTGAGCAGAGTTAAGTCGTTAAGATGGAGTATGTCAGTTATGAATATAGTAGCAACCAGTTCATGTAAGTAACTTTAGTTCTTTGTCCCCATGAGAAATTGCTCAGATGTGAGTAAAAAAAAAAAAAGGTAAGTGTTGTAGAGTACGAAGGAATTGCAGAAGGTAAGGAATGCTAATTGGATCCCATCAAAAGAGAAGAATTTGTAAGTATAAGATGTTAGCCTTGGTCTAAGGGGGAGATGCATAAATCACCAGTAAGTCCAGCGAGATAATTGAAGACCCGAATGGTTATTATGAGATATGAAGAACCTTAGTTCAGTTAAGTTGGCATAATGAGATAGTCTTCATAAGGAATATGCCTCGTCTTAGAGGAAACCTGAATTGAGTAGAATGATCATCGAACGAATATTATCAAGTTCAATTACTATCGATTAGGCGATCACAGAAAATCTATAAGATCATGCCCAGTTATGTGTCAAAAGGGTAGTGCCATTGCACAAGACTCTAACCCTTAAGGTGCTAGTCATAGACTTAGCGCACAACAGTACTATGAGTATTTTAGGAAGTATCAAAAATCAAGTATGGGAAGTATGGTTCATGATTTAGGCAGACAAGATAACTAAGGTGAAAGAAGTTCACTGCTTATCCAAGATAGAAATCTGACTTTCAGACTCTTAAGTAGGTGGAGTTATTGCCCAGAACATGGCATTCCTGCTTAGTCATCGAAGTTAGAGAGAAGCAGTTTGGTGATTCCTACTTACTGCAGATGAAAGAGGAGATTCACGAACAGAAAGCCTTAGCTTTTGAACAAGGGGGAGATAATGGTACCTTGAGATATCGAGGCAGATTACGCGTTCTAGATGTAGATGGGCTTAAAGAGCGAATCATGTCAGAAGCTCACAACTCTAGGTATTCCATCCACCCAGGTTCCACTAAGATGTACCATGATCTTAAGGATATTTATTGGTGGAATGATACGAAGAAGAATGTGGCAGAGTTCGTAGCTGAGTGTCAGAATTGTCAGCAAGTGTAAGCCGAACACCAGAAGCCTGGTGGCTTGGTTCAGGATAATGATATTTCTGTCTGGAAACGGAAAATGATCAATATGGGCTTTGTATCAGGTCTACCTCATTCAGCTAGGAGGTATGATTTAATTTGGGTGATTGTGGACAGACTTACGAAGTCAGCGCACTTCTTGCCAGTTAAGACCACATATTGAACATAAGATTATGCCAAGTCATGTGTTAATGAAATTGTTGGATTGTATGGGACCCTAGAGTCCATTATTTTAGATTATGGTGCTCAGTTCACACCGAACTTCAAAAACATCCTTTCAGAAAGGATTGGGTACAGAGGTGAACCATAGCACAACTTTTCATCCTCAGATAAATGGTCAGACAGATACGCTATTCAGATCTCATGTTATGATATTCATGTTAGTTCAATACTCAGATATTTATGTCAACTTAGTACTCAGATATCAGTCCAGTACTCACGTATTCATGCCATTCCAGTATTCAGCTAATCCAGTATTCAGTCAGCTCAGTATTCAGCTAATCCAGTATTCAGTCAGCTCAGTATTCAACTAATCCAGTATTTAATTAGCTCAGTATTCAGTCAGCCCAGTCTTCAGTCAGGACAATAGACATTCAGTTTAGTATCTCAGCAGTTTAGTAATCTTGTATTCATTCAGTTCAGTAACCATGTGTCCTTTATTTCAATGGTAATTGGGATGACCACCTGTCTCTTATGGAGTTTGCAAAAAAAAAAAAAAAAAAAAAAAAAGGGGAGAAGAAGATTATCATGCTAGTATTGGTATGGCACCATTTGAAACCCTTTTTGAGCAAAGGTGTAGATCACCAATTGGTTGGTTCGAAGTTGGTAAAGCAGAGTTGCTAGGACCAGATTTTAGTTTATCAGGATATGGAGAAAGTCAAGTTAATACAGGAGCGTTGAAACGGCTCAGAGTCACCAGAAGTCATATACAGATGTAAGGCGAAGGGAACTTAGAATTTTCAGTTGATGATTAGGTGTTCCTTAAAGTCTCACCTATGAAGGGTGTTATGAGATTTGGCAAGAAAGGGAAGCTCAATCCCAGATATATTGGACCTTACAGAATTCTACGAAAGGTCGGACTAGTAGCTTATGAACTTGAGTTGCCACAAGATTTGGCTGTTGTACAGTGTTTTATGTATCCATGTTGAGGAAGTGTATAGGAGACCCATCGTTGGTTGTTCTTGCTAATGCTATAACAGTTAAGTATGACCTCACCTATGAGGAGATCCCCATAGCCATTCTTGACCGTCAAGTTCGCAAGTTGAGAACTAAGGAAATAGCATCAGTGAAAGTCCTGTGGGGGAGTCAGAAAGTTGAGGAAGCTACATGGGAAACCGAGAAGGATGTGAAATCCATGTACCCGTACTTGTTTCAGCCCGCAGAAGATATTTATGATGAAGCACCAGTATTTTGAGGTATGTAAGCTTTCTTTTCATGCTTTTGGTCGGGTGTGGCCAATTGATAGTGCTATTGTGATGTAGCCCTGTGAGGCAATGATATTATGGGTTGTTGTGACAGGTTGGTAGTGCCATATTACAGGGGAAACTCTGGCAAAATTTTTGTAGAATCCCGAATGTTTAACATTCGAGGACGAATTCTCCAAAAAAAAAAAAAGGGGGAAGAATGTTACACCTTGGAAATTTCCCCGTTAGCGTACTGTGAATAGACCCCCGAAGGGTATTACGTGTACGACATGTTGACGAGTAAGAAGTAATGACTCTAAATGAGATTTCAAAGACATTTGTGGTAGGAGACGAAAGTTGTTAAGGAAAACAAGGTATATGTTGTATGTCGGGCAAGAATCACGAGTATCGGATTAATGATGGCTCAATGACATTTTGGAGAAGAGTTATAATGTCCCTTATGTATTCATGCCTCACGTTTCACGTTCAAGTTCATGTATTCGCTATTCATGTCTCATGTTTAGGCACTGACGTTTTCATAAAACTATGTCATGTCAGTTTTCATGCCCCATGTCATGTTATGTCTCATGTTTCACGCTCATGTCATGTATCCATCGCTCATGTTTCATGTCTCAAGCTCTAGTATCCATGTTTCCATGTAATCATCCATTCAGTTCTTATGTTCCATGATCATGCCCCCACGTAACCATGTCAAGCTCTTATATTTTATGTCGTCTTTCATTCATGTTCATGTATTCAAGCCATGTCCAGCCATATCCTTAACCATGACCCATCATTCAAGGACGAATGATCCCAAGGGGGAGATATTGTAACACCCCGTACTTTTAATGAAAGTTTTGACCACGATCCTAGACTTAGAACATCAGATAAAGAATGTGGGAATTGAAATTTTTCCGTTAAGTTGTGATATGGTGGTTTACGCCCATGAACAGTGGTCGTATTTCAATTTACGACCATGAACAGTGCCCGTAAACTGAAACCAAGAATTTCTGAACATTCTGGAATTTGACATTTTGAGGTCATATGGTTAAATACGGACCGTATTTCACTTTACGGCCCGTATTTCAAAACGTGTTTGGAATTTGGGAAAACTTCCTTGATGAAAGTTGTAGAGCATTGAAATACCTTTCCAACGGTATCTTACGGGGGTCAAACGGACATCTGTGCAAAGAGTTATGGCCATTTTACTAAAGAGAGACAGTGCAGTCCATATGGCAGAATACGGACCGTATTGCAGTTTACGGCCCGTAAACTTGAAATACGGCCAGCACAGTGCTGGACGTAAACTGCATTTTCCAAAACATTATATGTTCGTTTATATCAGTTCAAGTCATTATTTTTCATTCCCTCAAACCCTAGAACGACCTCCTACTCTCCTCCAACATCAAGAACACCAAGGTAAGTCCATTCCAATTATTCCAACTCAATTCTAACATATATCCTTGTAATCTAAACAAGAAATAATCATTCCTAATCTAGGGTTTTCAAGAAAACCCATCTCAAGATTCAAGAATCAAGATTTAGGAAATCTTTTTCAAAATCCAAGTCTTTAATTCAAGTTTTGGAGCAACTAAGGTATGTAGAACTTCCATCCACATGAGGGAATCTCTATGTTCTTCCCCATGCTTCGTTTCCTTGATATCCATGAAGTTCAAATCTTAGGGCACTAAATCCAACATATTGGTAGCCCGTATTTAAGTATTTATGTACATGAATTTTGTATCTATATTCGTTGTTGTATTCCTAATCTTCCATTACGGTTATTAGGAATCCTAGCTGAATTCATAAATCATGAATTCTTCCTCATGTGTTCTCATTATGTTCATATGAAACTTAATGATTTTAGTTTGCAAGTTACAAGCGTGTTTCCAAGTCAATTACAAATATATGATTATGAACTATTGTTATTACTCATGCATCAAAAACATGTTTTGCAAGACGATGACAAGTTATCTTATGAAACTATATTTACAAGTTATGATTTATGAAAACCATGTACAAGCAAGTTATGATTTATGAAAACCATGTACAAGCAAGTTACGATTTATGAAAACCATGTACAAGCAAGTTATGATTTATGAAAACCATGTACAAGCAAGTTATGATTCATGAAAACCATGTACAAGCAAGTTATGATTCATGAAAACCATGTACAAGCAAGTTATGATCATGAATACTATGTACAAGCAAGTTACGATTCATGATATACCATGGGCAGCAAGTGCCACTATTTTACATGTTCATGTTTTGGGAGTTGCATTAATTACCGAGGAGGGCTTCAGATAGCCTGAAACTACGTAGCCACCGTAGGATGAGGATCGCTCCACCCATGTCCCGGACGATCTCTCATAATGACTGGATCCTTTCATATTTTATTAAATCTCATGTTCCCTGGCAAGGACTGAGTGTTCTACTGGCGGGACGCAAGCACCAGACCATGGATCGGTTATAAGTTATTGCTCTCCCTAATTATGATATTTTTACCATGTTTTATATGTATATGTATGCACTCATGTTCATGTCCAAGTTTTTCAGTTTCAGCTCTTATCATGTTTTTCCATATCCCATGTTGTTTCTTTCGGTTGCTTTACATACCAGTACATTCAATGTGCTGACGTCCCATTTTATTGCTCGGGGGCCTGCATTTCACGATGCAGGTACTGATATACAGGACGACACATCTGCTCCGTAGGACAACATTCGTATCAGCTTATTGGTGAGCCCCATCTCATTCGGGGTTTAGTCAACTTTTGTTTTATGATTAATTATGCATCTAAAGGTATGCTGGGGGCCTTGTTCCAGTAAGTATGTTTTCCAGTTAGACTCATGATAGAGGTTTCATAGACTAGACAAGTCAGTTATGTCATGTCAGACATTTGGAGTCGTATAGCCATTTTGGCTCACTCATGCTTAAACAAGTATTTTATTAAGTATTATGACTTACCATGTTTTTATAAAGGCTCATTATGCATTCACGTTATATTCCGCATATGTTATGTATCATGATGATTCAGCAAGCCATGTGGTTCGCTCGGTCACATGCAGTCAGGCACCGAGTGCCGTGTTACGTCCAGGCCATGGTTCGGGGGACAAAGAGCTTGAGGTCAATTGGTAAGAGGCGCTCCTTCGGGGGACAAAGAGCTTGAGGTCACGGGTTCGAAGTGCTGCAGCACGCAGCGAACTGGTGTGATTTCCTGCCTACAATAATGCAGTGTACATGAGCAAGTCATGGAGGGCAACCCGCAGCATGCATGGGTTACACCTGCGGATCCTCAAACACAAGTCGCCTTTTTTGTAAGGACCCCACCGCCTGGGTCGCCCAGGACCGGTGAGTAGACCCCTTGCGGGCCCCCTCCATGACATGCATGCTTGACATACTCAGGTATTGTATGGACAGAAAATCACACCAGTTGAGCTGCAGCTCAATTGGTGAGAGTCGTCTCCTTTGGGAGAACAAAAGGCTTGAGGTCACGGGTTCGAAGCTCTGTAGGGCGCAGCGAACTGGTGTGATTTCCTGTCCATACAATACCTGCGTATGTCAAGCATGCATGTCATAGAGGGGGCCCGCAAGGGGTCTACTCACCGGTCCTGGGCGACCCAGGCGGTGGGGTCCTTACAGTTATGATTTATGAAAACCATGTACAAGCAAGTTATGATTTATGAAAATCATGTACAAGTAAGTTATGATTCATGAAAACCATGTACAAGCAAGTTATGATCATGAATACCATGTACAAGCAAGTTACGATTCATGATATACCATGGGCAGCAAGTGCCACTATTTTCATGTTCATGTTTTGGGAGTTGCATTAATTACCGAGGAGGGCTTCAGATAGCCTGAAACTACGTAGCCACCGTAGGATGAGGATCGCTCCACCCATGTCCCGGACGATCTCTCATAATGACTGGATCCTTTCATATTTTATTAAATCTCATGTTCCCTGGCAAGGACTGAGTGTTCTGCTGGCGGGACGCAAGCACCAGACCATGGATCGGTTATAAGTTATTGCTCTCCCTACTTGATATTTTTACCATGTTTTATATATATATGTATGCACTCATGTTCATGTCCAGGTTTTCAGTTTCAGTTCTTATCATGTTATTCCATGTCCCATGTTATTTCTTTCAGTTGTTTTACATACCAGTACATTCAATGTGCTGACGTCCCCTTTTTATTGCCCGGGGGCCTGCATTTCACGATGCAGGTACTGATATACAGGACGACACATCTGCTCAGTAAGACAGCATTCGTATCAGCTTATTGGTGAGCCCCATCTCATTCGGGGTTTAGTCAACTTTTGTTTTATGCTTAGTTATGCATCTGAAGGTACGCTGGGGGCCTTGTCCCAGTAAGTATGTTTTCCAGTCAGACTCATGATAGAGGTTTCATAGACTAGACAAGTCAGTTATGTCATGTCAGAAATTTGGAGTCGTATAGCCATTTTGGCTCACTCATGTTTAAACAAGTATTTTATTAAGTATTATGACTTACCATGTTTTATAAAGGCTCATCATGCATTCACGTTATATTCCGCTTATGTTATGTATCATGATGATTCAGCAAGCCATGTGGTTCGCTCGGTCACATGCAGTCAGGCACCGAGTGCCGTGTTACGTCCAGGCCATGGTTCGGGGTGTGACAAAGCTTGGTATCAGAGCCTAGGTTCAAGTGTCTTAGGGAGTCTATGAAACCGTGTCCAGTGGGGTCACTTTTATATGTGTGTGCGCGCCACACATATAAACAGTTGACCACCAAGACATTCAGGATTGTCTCATTTCTTTCTACTCTAGATCGTGCCATGAAGCTTAGAGCAATAAGAAACTTCTCTTCCTCTCGAATTACATACGTTTCGAATGCGCAGGAGATGAACAGAAAACTCAAGGTCCAAGTAAGGATGTTTACCCATAGGGGGTACAATTGTGCAGTACTTACTGGTAACGAATGAGACTTCAAGTGCTATTGAAAGTGGAATACAATGTAAGTTGCCCGAGAAGGGGTGTAGTGGAATGAATGGTATGTTGAATGATAATGATGTTCTTGAGAAAGGGGAATGGAATACAACAGGGAGAGGATATCAGAGAAATTAGAAAAGGAGCTAAGTCAACAGGAAAAAGGTAAATCATGGAGGATCTCAAGGAAATGGTGGTAGACAGTTTTCAACCGAAGGTCATCAGGACCCACTCCATCTACAGTTAAAGGTTGAAAGGGAAAACAAATAGGAAAGTGTATTAGGTATAGTTTGAGTTGGACATATGAGGTAAGTTCATCATTTTTATACTGTTGTTGAAATTGGAAACCCTGTGTGGCTATGATATGATATGATATGATATGATATGGTATATATGTATATATGCTGGCCTTGTGAGGCATTGTTGGTATTTCCTGTGTGCAGGTTTTGGGATAGTAAGAAATACAGAGGAAACTCTGCCAAATGTTTCCTAGAAATAGAAGGAGAATAAGATATAAGTTCGTAATATGTCTGGAAAAGCCATGTCAACAGTAATGATAAGATTTGACTAAGTTACGAGTACGGCTGACCTTGATAAATATAATTTGATTTCCTATTCAGATGAACACCTTGAGTGGGTGACAGTCCGGATACATCCGAATGTGTGTTAGAAACCAAGGGCTTAAGTTAATTTCAGAGTTGAGTGATTAGTGGAAGAAGAAATCAGCTAAGCCGTAAAAGAGCAAACTACAGAAGAATAGCCTTTAAGAGTTGTCAAAAAGGGGTTGCCCTAATATTTACAGTGTGAGCAGAGTTAAGTCGTTAAGATGAAGTATGCCAGTTATGAATACAGTAGCAACCCGTTCATGTAAGTAAATTTAGTTTTTCCCCATGAGAAATTGCTCAGATGTGAGTCAAAAAAAAAAAATCGTCAGTGTTGTAGAATACAAAGAAATTACAGAAGATAAGGAATGTTAATTGCAATCCCATCAGAAGAGAAGAATTTATAAGTATAAGATGTTAGCCTTGGTCTAAGGGGGAGATGCATAAATCGCTAGTAAGTCCAGCGAGATAATGGAAGACCTGAATGGTTAGTATGAGATATGAAGAACCTCAGTTAAGTTAAGTTGGTATAATGAGACAGTCTCCATAAGGAATATGCCTCATCTTAGAGGAAACCCGAAGTGAGTAGAATGATCGTCGAACGAATCGTGTCAAGTTCAATTACTATCGATTAGGCGATCACAGAAAAGCTATAAGATCATACCCAGTTATGTGTCATAAGGGTAGTGCCATTGCACAAGACTCTAATCTTTAAGGTGCTCGCAAAAGACTTAGCGTACAACCGTACTATGAGTATTTTAGGAAGAATCTCAAAAAAAAAAAAAAAAAAAAAAAAATCAAGTATGGGAAGTACAACTCATGATTTAGGCAGACAAGAGAACTAAGGTGAAAGAATTTCACTATTTCTCCAAGCTAGGAATTCGACTTTCAAACTCCGAAGTGGGTGGAGTTATTGCTCAGAACATGACTTATTCCTCCTTAGTCATCGAAGTTAGAGAGAAGCAGTTTGGTGATTCCTGCTTGCTGCAGATGAAAGAGGGGATTCACGAATAGAAAGCCTTAGCTTTTGAACAAGGGGGAGATAATGGTACTTTGAGATACCGAGGCAGATTATGCGTTCCAGATGTAGATGGAATCAGAGAGCTAATTATGTCAAAAGCTCACCATTCTAGGTCTACCCCGTTCAGCTAGGAGACATGATTTAATTTCGGTGATTGTGGACAGACTTACGAAGTCAGCGCACTTCTTGCCAGTTAAGACCACAGATTGAACAAGAATATTATACCAAGTCATATGTTAATGAAATTTTCGGATTGTATGGGACCCTAGTGTCCATTATTTCAGATTTTGGTGCTCAGTTCACAGCGAACTTCTGAAAATCCTTTCAGAAAGGATTTGGGTACGGAGGTGAACCTTAGCACAACTTTTCATCCTCAGACAAATGGTCAGACAGATACGCTATTCAGATCTCATGTTATGATATTCATGTTAGTTCAATACTCAGATATTTATGTCAGCTTAGTACTCAGGTATCAGTCCAGTACTCACGTATTCATGCCAGCTCAGTATTCAGCTAATCCAGCATTAAGTTAGCTCAATATTCAGTCAGCAGTCTTCAGTTAGTTTAATAGACATTCAATTTAGTATCTCAGTAGTTTAGTAGTCATGTATTCATTCAGTTCAGTAATCATGTGTCCTTGATTTTAATGGTAATTGGGATGACCACCTGCCTCTTATTGAGTTTACTTACAAAAATAACTACCATGCTAGTATTGGGATGACACTGTTTGAAACCCTTTTTGAGCAAAGGTGTAGATCACCAATTGGTTGGTTCGAAGTTGGTGAAGCAGAGTTGTTAAGATTAGATTTGGTTTACCAGGCTATGGAGAAAGTTAAGTTAATACAGGAGCGTTTGAAAACGGCTCAAAGTCACCAGAAGTCTTACACAGATGTGAGACAAAAGGGACTTAAAATTTTCAGTAGATGATTGGGTGTTCCTTAAAGTCTCACCCATGAAGGGTGTCATGAGATTTGGCAAGAAAGGCAAACTCAACCCCAGATATATTGGACCTTATAGAATTCTGCGAAGGATCATTCTAGTAGCTTATGAACTTGAGTTGCCACGAGATTTAGCTGCTGTACACCCAGTTTTTCATGTATTTATGATGAGGAAGTGTGTAGGAGACCCGTCGTTGGTTGTTCCTACTGATACTAAAACAGTTAAGGATAGTTTGACGTATGAGGAGATCCCCATAGCCATTCTTGACCGTCAGATTCGCAAGTTGAGGACTAAGGAAGTAGCCTCAGTGAAAGTCCTGTGGAAGACTCAGAGGGTTGAGAAAGTTACATAGGAAGCTGAGGAGGATATGAAATCCATGTACCCGCACTTGTTTCAGGCTACAGAAGAGATTTATGATGAAGCACCAAGATTTTGAGGTATGGAAGCTTTCTTTTCATGTTTTTGGTCGTGTGTGGCCAATTTATAATGCTATTGTGATGTAGCCCTGTGAGGCAATGATATTATGGGTTTTTGTGACAGGTTGGTAGTGCCTTATTACAGGGGAAACTCTAGCGAAATTTTTGTAGAATCCCGAATGGTTATCATTCGAGGACGAATGATCCCAAGGGGGAGATATTGTAACACCTCGTAACTTCGGACGAAAGTTTGACTCATAAGATGATAATATAATGGAACCAATATGAGGATTATAGGAAGTGTTTTGAAAACCAATTAAGTCATAAGAAATGTCTTTGGGCAAAGCAAAGTTGAAAACCACTCTACGGAACATGTTTGCAAGAGAGTTTATAGAAGGTCATACTTCCAACGATTATAACCCCATTATTAATTTGGAATTTGGGAAAACATCCTTGATTAAAGTTGTAGTCCTTTGAAATAGCTTTCCAACGGTATATTATGGAGGTCAAACGGACATCTTTGCAAAGAGTTATGCCCGTTTTACTGAAGCCTGTCTTCGCTGGAAAATAGGTGACTTCGACGGGAAGATCGACGTTTCGTCGATCTGATCGACGGTTCGTCGATCTGATCGACGGTTCGTCCTTTGAACCGTCGATTGTGCATTGTTCACTGGAAATTTGACCAATTCGACGGAGCATATCGACGCTCCGTCGATCTGATCGACGGTTCGTCGTTTGAACCGTCGTTTGGTCCGTTAAGTACGTTTTCGGGTCAAAAGTCGGGTTTACGCGTTTTCTTGTTATATTTGGGGTTGGGGTTTATTTCCCCAACACCCCATTCACGAAAATTCTCTCTAAACTCAGAGACAACAAATCCCAAACCTCAAGATCTTCCAAGGTAAGTTTTTATCATGATTCTAAGTTGAATTTAAGTCCCTAATCCCTTTCTAACTTGAGTAAAACTCTTCTAATCCATAGAGTTAGGATTGGAACATTTTTGTTGGATGTGGAAACCCTAGAACCCGAATTCAAGAGGATTGGACTTCAAAAAGGTAATGTTTTTATCCCTAATCATTTATAGTTGTGAATTGATGAATTCTTGGGAGAATAATATTTGGGTTGGATGAAGAGAATTATATGAACTATGCTAGAGTTGTTGAATTGTTGATTTGGGATTGTTGTATTCATATGGGTGATGAAGAATGATGTTAATTACATCTAATTGAGATTTTAGCATTAGCTAGAAGTAAAAGAATGGAGATTGGGTGAAGAAAACACCATTAATGAGGGTTATAGAGCTTCATGCCCACTAAGTGTTTGATAAAATGCTTAGATGAACAAAACATGGATATTGTTGCTAATATAGGATCCCTATGACTTGTATTGCTATAGATTGAAGTTGAAGGGGTTGAAGGACATTGTGATACGCTCAAAAACGGAAAGTTAAGGTATGTAGAACTTCCATCCACATGTGGGAATCTCTACGTTCTTCCCCATGATTCGCTTCGTAAAATATATGAAGTTCAAATCCTAGGGCATTAAACCCAACATATTGGTAGCCCGTAATTATGTATGTATGTACATGAATTTTGTATCTATGTTCGTTATTGTATTCCTAATCTTCCATTACGGATATTAGGAATCTTAGCTAAATCCATGAATCATGAATTCTTCCTCATGTGTTCTCATTATGTTTATATGAAACTTTATGATTTCATCCAGCAAGTTACAAGCATGTTTTCAAGTCAAGTATATATATATGATTATGAACTATTGTTATTACTCATGCATCAAAAACATGTTTTGCAAGACTATGACAAGTTATCTTATGAAACTATATTTACAAGTTATGATTTATGAAAACCATGTACAAGCAAGTTATGATTCATGAAAACCATGTACAAGCAAGTTATGATTCATGAAAACCATGTACAAGCAAGTTATGATCATGAATACTATGTACAAGCAAGTTACGATTCATGATATACCATGGGCAGCAAGTGCCACTATTTTACATGTTCATGTTTTGGGAGTTGCATTAATTACCGAGGAGGGCTTCAGATAGCCTGAAACTACGTAGCCACCGTAGGATGAGGATCGCTCCACCCATGTCCCGGACGATCTCTCATAATGACTGGATCCTTTCATATTTTATTAAATCTCATGTTCCCTGGCAAGGACTGAGTGTTCTGCTGGCGGGACGCAAGCACCAGACCATGGATCGGTTATAAGTTATTGCTCTCCCTACTTGATATTTTTACCATGTTTTATATATATATGTATGCACTCATGTTCATGTCCAGGTTTTCAGTTTCAGTTCTTATCATGTTATTCCATGTCCCATGTTATTTCTTTCAGTTGTTTTACATACCAGTACATTCAATGTGCTGACGTCCCCTTTTTATTGCCCGGGGGCCTGCATTTCACGATGCAGGTACTGATATACAGGACGACACATCTGCTCAGTAAGACAGCATTCGTATCAGCTTATTGGTGAGCCCCATCTCATTCGGGGTTTAGTCAACTTTTGTTTTATGCTTAGTTATGCATCTGAAGGTACGCTGGGGGCCTTGTCCCAGTAAGTATGTTTTCCAGTCAGACTCATGATAGAGGTTTCATAGACTAGACAAGTCAGTTATGTCATGTCAGAAATTTGGAGTCGTATAGCCATTTTGGCTCACTCATGTTTAAACAAGTATTTTATTAAGTATTATGACTTACCATGTTTTATAAAGGCTCATCATGCATTCACGTTATATTCCGCTTATGTTATGTATCATGATGATTCAGCAAGCCATGTGGTTCGCTCGGTCACATGCAGTCAGGCACCGAGTGCCGTGTTACGTCCAGGCCATGGTTCGGGGCGTGACATGCATATTCAGATCAATTGGCCTCTCCCTTTTAACAGTATTGTCGTCTACCCTCAGATCAATTGGCCTCTCCCTTTTGACAGTATTCTTGTCTACCCTCTCTTTTATTTTAATATTTAATGCACTATCACATCTCAAGTCTGGAATAATAACTCCTGCGTTAGCACCTTGATGAGTTAAGATCTCTCTCATAGCCATGACACTGCCATGACGAACCTCCCATACTGAAGAAGAATAAGAAACAAATATCTTAGAAGAAACCCATGAAATGAATTAAGAGCAACAGGATAATAGAAGTTGCTTACAAGGATCAAACATATCAAGGATGAGTTGCTCAACAAAACTCTGAAATGGCCAAATCTTATCTCCATCATACTCTAGACCATCTTTATCAGAGATGTTTTCACCAAGTAGCTGCAAAAAATATATTTCAAGACTCGGAATCTTTGAGGTTGATAATATAGATAAAAATTGATAATTACTAAAGCACATGCTTTTGAATGCAGAAGTATGTGAAATGATATACGCAGATTAATCAAGAATACTAAACCAAAAAAATTTCCTACAAGAAAAACAATAACATAGTGGACGATTTCCATCACCATGAATAAAAGTTTTAGAAAAATAAAGAAGTTTGTTTGAAATTGAGGCATAGTTGATTAATCTATTGAAGAAACACCTTATCAGATCAAGAGGATGAATCGAATTGATCTTTAAGGGTATGATAAAGCCGTATCTATAGTAATCATTAATATTGATTTTTTTTTTTGGATGAAATAATATTGATTGTTAAAAGGGATAAGTTCCTCTTTTTTCATCATACCTTCAATTCTGTAAAACACCCAACTCTCTGTCTGTCAAATTGTTAATGAACGACTCTATTTTAGTCGTACATAGACCATACCTTCAATTCTAAACGACTTGAACAGTTCAAAACTACATTAAACGACCCAATAAACCAGCAAGAAGGGGAATTTTAGACAACTGTGCCACATCTTGCATACATGATCTTGACTGTAAATTAACCAATAACCAACGAATTTACCCCTCAAGCTTTAATGGCAAATTTACAGGGCAGTTATCAAGTTTAATGTCAACTGACCATATCTACAACTCTATACAAACAGTTCAAATTAACCCACTTCTACAGTTTCAAAACTCTCCTAAAAATTCCTAGAATAAGCAGTAGTTCAAATTCACTAGTGGTGCCATATTTTGCATACATGATCTCAAGTTCTCAATAATTATTAGCTAACAAACTACTCAGCCCATGACCTTTAATTACAAATTTACAGGAAAATATAACTCCCAGATTCACTGCACCATACTAGCTTAGGTGGCACTCAAATTTATGGGCTCCACATCAACATCCTCTAGATACGATGCCAGTCCAACTCTAAACAAGTTTATGTCCAGTTTGTCACTTGGTTTACTTTGCAGGCAGGACTCATAAAGCCTAAAACAGACATCCAGATATCAAGTCCTTTTACAACAGCATTGCAAAGCCTGCAAAAGACATAGGGGTAAAGGAAACAGCGGCCTAGGTACCTACAAAGACAACAACTGAACTGCCACACTCACAGAGGCAATTATCTATTTTTTTTTTTTGCATTTTTTAAAGGTGTAATTCCCTTTAAAAAAATCAGGAAATGATGTTCCAACTCACCCCGTAAATTAATTTAAAAAGGATGGCATTCTTACTATTTGTATAGTCCTATAATGTTCTAATTAAAAATTTCTCATCATTTGTCAAATGTTCTTGATTATAAATAAGTGTTTTATGGTACTCTTTTGTAGCTATTTCTATTTTAAAAAGTTAGGACATGATTTTCCCTTTCATCCTGAAAATTAGTTTGAAGTGTATGACTTTATTGCTATTTGTAGATTGCACAAAATTGTGCTTTGAGTATGATCTTTTCATATTTTTGGAATAGTTTTTAACTACAAAAATTGTGATTTATAATACTTTTATGCAAATTTTCTTTAATAATTATAAATGATGTTTGCACATACACAAAAAGTTAGTGCTTTGAACATTGCCATTCTTTTTTGGACAGAGGGAGTAATTAATTTGGTAATTTTTTTTAGTTAAAATGTTGAATGTAGGTTATGATTGTGTTAAATTAGGATTGAGTTACCGAGTGGGACTGTGAAGGAGGGGAAGAAATGGAATACAACACCTTTGGATATAGCAAAGGAAATTTCGAAGAGCTTGGCTTCCAATGCTTTGATAGCAAAGGTGAATGGGGTGCTTTGGGATTTGTTGAGGCCATTGGAGGGTGACTGTAAGCTCGAGCTCTTCACTTTTAACAGCGATGAGGGCCGCGATACGTTTTGGCACTCGAGTGCTCACATTCTTGGCGAGGTTTTAGCCTTTTATCTACCACATTGTGGTTATGTCTTCATCAAGTTTTGATTTTTGAAAATTGTCACTAATAAAATACTTGCTTTGCCCTTTTTTGAACTTCTGGCCTTTTTTTTTTGTGTGTGTGTGTGTGTGTGTTTCTTAGTCATTGGAGAGGAAGTATGGTTGCAAATTGTGTATTGGACCGTGTACAACAAGAGGAGAGGTATTGTCTTTGCCTAATATTTAACTATTGAAGTTAATTTTTTTATAGTTTAGATGTGTTATGAAATCCAAGAAAATTTATCTAGTAGTGGAATGAGTTGGGCCTGAACAGAGAGGGATGGAGGAGGGTTCATATAGTCGACGATAATTGATTGGTTGATTGATTAGTTTTGGGGTCTAAATCATGTTATGACATCTTTTCTTCTATTGCATGGGTGGTGGAATTCTGGCAGAATAATTGCATTTCTTCTGTATGAGTTGATTAAAGTGAAAACGGCTAGCTAGCTAGCTAGTTATAAGCTTGAGTAGTTTCCAAAAATAACTTAACTTCGCTTGGTACTTATTGCTTAACCACTTTATTTGATAGCTGATTTCCTGATAAAAACATTGGACAATTCTACATCCCACCTATAGTATCTTAAATTGTTGCATTCATTGCAGCCAAAACCTATGTTGATTTTCCAGTTGAAAGAGCCATCCTAAGAAAAAGCCCATGAAACTTTGTCCTAAATACCATCATTTGAATGTGGCATTTCATCATTTGAGCCTAACATTTTTCTGATTGACCTAACTTCACAAGAAAGCATTATTCCCTGAATAAGTTAGGCAAAATTAGATGCTCCCTCCGGATCAAAAAGCGTGTCCACTTAGCCATTTGCACACCCCTTAAGAAAATACTAACTCCTAGAAAAAAATAGGAAATTTGACTAAACTGCCCCTAATTAAATAGATATTGGGATTTGATCACATAGCACTTAATAGGGGCAAATCTGGAAAATAGGCTTAATTCTTACTTGATTTGATAAGTTGACACTCTTTTTGACCCAAGAAAAAAGGCTAGGAGGACACTCTTTTTGATCCGGAGGAAGTAACATTGTTCCAGTACCTACCCCATCCTCCTGTACTAGATCGCTGTCTCTCTTTCTCTCTCATTATAGTTTATTCTTTAGTCTTTACTCACTTCATATGGCTTCTAACCTGTTATGACCTGTCTAAACTGCGTCTGCAGGGTTTCTATTATGATGCCTTTTATGGTGATCTAGGGTTAAATGAGGATCACTTTAAAGGGATTGAGGCGGAGGCAGCACAAGCTGTTTCGGTATTACTCTTTTATTTGTCAGAGTTGCCTTGATCTATGAGCATAAACTCAACTGCTTGTTGCCTCCTGGATTTATACTTTCACAATTGTGTCGTTTTTTCTGATCTGATTGCCTGTGAAAGGGATTGAATTATTAATGGTTGAGTATTATGTTTCTTGTTACTGACATGTGATTTGTTTGATCAAGTAAATAAAATTTCATTAATGATTAAAACTTTTGAACCCAAAACTGCCATGTGATTAAAAACTTAGTTAAAAGATTGCACTTTCTGTGTTGCACTTTCTGTGCTCTATATGGTTAGGAAGTTGGTAAAAAGGAAATTGCATTTCAACAGATTTGATATGTTTTGTGCCTGTCACTTGTCAAGTGAATTCAAAACAGAACCGTCAAATTTGTTGATTGCAGAATTAAGGGGAACTCTCCAATTAAGATAATCATTGGAATGTCTCCATCCTAGCTATAAAATATTCACCAGATCAGGACCACTAATTATTCATGCGGTGGACAGTGGACACAGCTGCACACGACCAATTATTTGTATCTTTTCTTTATATGCTCACCTACTGGAGATAAAATCTTATCTGGAGATGAAATCTTCTTTCTTCCATAATTCTCCATGCATACCTCAGCAGGAGGCAACCATAAGATTGCACCGGAGTGTGGGATATAGAGATATAGGAATGAAGGCTCTGTTAAAGATCTTTATCATCACTCAATGAGCACCTCGATAGTTTATCTTCTCTTTTCTGGTTCTAAGCAATGGCTATGGTGTTCTTTCATGTCGTTGCAGTGTGATGTTTACTTTTTTCCTGCATTATATTCAACGTGCAACTAACTTCCCATGGTTTCTCAGGAGAAACAGCCTTTTGAATGCATTGAAGTTTCACGGCAGCAAGCTCTTGATATGTTCTCTGATAATAGGTTTAAGGTTGAATTGCTGTGATTTGCAGTCCTTATCCTTCCAGGCTTTTCTTTGTGCAGCATTTCTCAGGAATCTCACATTTTAATTTATTTATCCCCATCTTTCAATTAGGTTGAAATCATAAAAGATTTACCTGAAGATAAAACAATCACAGTATATAGATGTGGTCCCTTGGTTGATCTATGCCGTGGTCCGCATATTCCAAATACATCTTTTGTTAAAGCACTAGCTTGTACAAAGGTGCGTTGCAGTATATCCTCGAGAAGAAAGAGTCTGCCTATGTGTGTAGATTTTCTTTTTTCTCCTTTCTGATCAATCTAATGATTTTAGGCTTCATCAGCATATTGGAGGGGAGACAAGGACCGTGAAAGCTTACAAAGAGTTTATGGAATATCTTATCCCGATAAGAAACAGTTGAAGGTGACTTTCAAAAGCTGGTTACATCGTTTCTCCCTTTGACTTTGTCTTCTGTCACTATGCCTTTCTGCAATAATCAGAACAAAAACACTTATAAATTGTTCTTAAAAAAGGTCAATGAAACTGCAGACAACTTAATTTGCGTATGCTCGATATCTTGCCTTCCTTCAATAGAGAAAAAGGAAAAGAAAATGGATAGGGAAAAAAAAGGAAATAATACCTTATATTGTATGAGGTGGTTTAGCTCTCAAAATTATTTTAGGGGATAAGCTTTCGATATTCTTTGTTCATCCTTAAAGTATGCGATGTTGCAAAGTTGAATCCGTCAATGTGTATCAGGAGTCACCTCTTGTGAGTCGTGATAGGGTTACATTTATATTTACTCTGTAGACTTTCTTTGTTCTAGCTCGTTTAGCCAGTTAGTGGCTTTTTCTGATGCTCTTTCTTGTTCGTGTTTCACTGAATTTACAAATCCTCTTTAAGCATGTAAGTAAAGTAGCTCATTGTGCCGTTTTGGATTATGTGAAATTAGAGAAATTGGAGGATATATTTAGAAGCATTTGTGGAATTTATAGGAATCACTTTTCGTTTCATCTATATTTCCGTTGTCTCTTCTTTTGTGTAGATAGTTGAGTAGGTTTGATAGGAGATGAAGAGTAGCCCACATATCATTGTATGTTATTTGGGTACTAGCTTGATGGATTAATGAAATAATACTTAATTTATTAAGTAAAAGCAAAAGTGTAGAGTATTGGTGTTAGCCTTACTCCTGAGAAAGGAGAAAAGGTCAAAATACTGCTTCAGATGAGGAGTTTTTAATAAAACAATTTTTGTTATAGGAATACCTAGCTTTTCTGGAGGAAGCAAAGAAATTCGATCACAGAGAGCTGACTAAGAAGCAGGAGCTTTTCTTCTTTCATCCACTAAGGTATGCCTTGAAATTATTTTACCTTATTATTTAAAAAAAGAAGGTATGCCTTGTAATTTCCACTAGAGGTGAAATATTTCATAATGTTTAAATGAGAACTCTGCATTCCAAACCTGGAAGTTATTTTCTTCATCCTTGAAATTACTTGTTATCCGCATTATAGGTGAAATATTTTATAACATTTAAATGAGAATTGTGCATTCCAGCCCTGGAAGTTGTTTCTTTCTTCCACATGGTGCTCGAGTTTGCAACAAATTGCTGGAGTTCATGCGGAGTCAGTATTGGAAGAGAGGCTACGAGGAGGTAACTAGCTTGTGCTTAATATATTGGTCGGAAGGACTATTTTGAACTGTAATTCTTGCATCCACTGGATGCCTTGTTACTAATACAACTCTTACTTCATAAAAAAAGGACTAATTTGAAGCGCAGACTGGAACAGTGTTAAGTTTAGTTCGAATTGCATGGACTATTGACTGGTTGGAGTTCAGTCTGGACAATTGCAGAAACTCCTTCCTTTCTAAAACTGCAATTATTTCTTGATCTCGTTTGAGATGGATAGAGTACTCCTCATTATTTAGTGGACTGAGACCTTTCTGCCCTCTTGTCGAAAGAGATCAGCATCTGATGCCTTGAAATTCTTCATTGACAATCACTTACATCCATAGACTAGACTAACGTAGCAAGGATACAGAGATGTGATCATGAACACACGGACATTATACTTTTAAAAATGAAGGGGACACAACCCAAATAAAACCCTTTTATAAATAAAGGATATGAAGCCTGAATTATTTTTGCAAAAGTATCTATAGCTGTAAAATACAAAATTAAAGGAGTGCAATAATTCCTTAATTCTTAGTTATTTAAAGCATCCTAAATAGCAAGTACCAAACGAAACATATAGGCAATAAGTTTATTTTGCAGGGATCAAAATATAACAAAGAGGCGTAGGAGAAAGCAGCAAGTAGCACCGAACCAAAGCAATTAATGAGTAGAGCAGTCATAGACTGAAAGAGAACACTATAACTTTGAGGAAAAAACATAGACTAATTAGGTGTACAATAGCCGTTCCTTTTGTTCGTCGAACCAGGCTCTTTTCTTCTTCTTCTTCTTCTTCTATTTGGACTTTAGTAAGAATGATGGGTTGTTCTTTGAGTTCAATTTTGTGTTCTCTTATTTCACTGGGTTCCAAAGGTGGTGAATTGGAAGCTTTGGCAGTGTGTTGGACCTTAGTATTTTATGTGTAAAAATCTGGTTAACCGACTCCAATATTTCTTGTCAAAGATTAGACGGAGACTTGTAATCAGAGAAAACACATGTCCTAAATGGATTTAGAAAAAGAAAAAGAAAAAATGTGTCTGACCTGTGTACTTGTCTATGCAACATTGCATTTGGTGTCTGCTTCTATAGTATTTTTTCCCTGGTGGATTTCTTTCTCAGTTTATAAATGTCTGGAATCTTGGGTTACTAAATGGTGGAATACTGTGCAATCCGAACTTCTTTTTGAATAATGTTCAAGAAAAGAGTCTTCTCGAAAAATTTGGGATTCATTGCCAACTTATCTGGGCATGCCTCTTGGCAATAAACATAAGGAGCTGGAAATTTGGGATAGGATTGTAGAAAAAACTGAGAAGAAACTTGCTAACTGGAAAGCACAATATTTATCTCTTGGAGGAAGGGTCACTCTAATTAACTCAGTTTTGGATTCATTGCCAACTTATGTCATGTCTTTATTCCCCATTCCTTCTAAGGTGGAAGAAAGACTGGATAAATTGAGGAGAGATTTTCTATGGTCGGGCAACAAAGAGAACAAAGGTATGCATTTGGTGAAATGGGAAACAGCCCAACTAAGCAGACATTCTGGTGGACTTGGCATTAGAAATTTGGGGTTACAGAATGAATGCTTGTTGGCTTTGGAGGTTTGTTTATGAGGATCATACACTTTGAAAGGAAGTAATTATCAACAAATATGGGCACTGTGTTCATTGGTGTTCTAACATAGTGTCTAGCACCTATGGTGTCTCAGTATGGAGGACAATCAGAAATCTATGGACTAAGCTGGTTGGAAGTGTTCTCTACAGGGTGGGGAATGGTATCAAGATCCTTTTTTGGAAAGAGAAGTGGATTGGACCTGAACCTCCGATGAATTCATTTCCAGATTTGTTTTCTTTTTGCAGCAATTCAGAAGCATCAGTAGCTGACACTTGGTCCCCTCAAGGTTGGAATCTTACATTCAGAAGAAAATTGAATGACTGGGAAGTGGGTAGAGTTGCTGAGTTACTACAATGGCTAAGTGGATTTAAAGGCATTTCTACAGAACCAGACACAATAAGATGGAAGTATGATAGTGATGGGAAGTTCTCTGTGGGCAGGCTATATAGAAAGGAAATGGTGGAACAACCAGGGGGTATATCAGGTCCATGGAAACAGATTTGGAAGTATAAAGTCCCAACTAAGGTAAAGTGTTTCTCTTGGTTGGTGGCTAGAAGAGCATGCCTCACTCATGAAAAATTAAAAAGAAGAGAATTTGACATTGCTTCTAGATGTTTCCTTTGCAAGGAGACTGAGGAAACCAACAGCCACCTGTTTCTTCATTTCAAAGTTAACACAGCTATGGTCACTGTTCCTTAGCATGTCTCAAACTAAGTGGATAATGCCAGAACACACTGCAGACCTACTCAGTTGCCGGATAAGGAGAGGAGGAAGCAAAAGCCAAAAGAAATGGTGGAAGATAATACCACCTTGCATATGGTGGTCAATTTGGAGAGAAAGAAACAACAGATGTTTTGAGAATACTTCTAGTTTAATCCAGAAAATCAAAGAGAATTGTGTCAATATTTTTTCCTTTTTGTGTAAAGAGCAAGGTTTAGAAGAAGCTGAACAGTTAGTAGCTTTTTTAGGTTCTCTATAGTTATTTTAGGTTTCTCTTGTTGTTTTGGGCCGATATTTTTGGAGGTCTCCAGCATGTCCTTAATACTGAGGAATACAACATTACCATTCTAAAAAAAAAAAAAAAGTCTTCTCGAAAAATTCATAGAATTAGAGGAACTCCTCTTCTTGGTATGACGAGATATTTTGTCTTCCTCATCCTTTTCTTTTTTCCTCTTGGCCTATGATTTGTCTCTGCTTTTTCTCTTTTTTCCCTCATCCCACTCCTCTGTTGGAAGAAAGGCAATAGGTTCAACTATTGAACCTTAACCTGGTTTACTTTTTTGGTTCAGGGATCAAAAACAATCAATAGAATTATGTGCTATTCTGTTTTCGAGTGCTTGATACATGATCCATGCAGGTTTGGAGTCCAAATATGTACAATATGCAGTTGTGGGAAACTTCAGGTCATGCTGCAAATTACAAGGAGAACATGTTTGTGTTTGAGGTAAATTTTGGTGCACTAATAGCAGCTTAGATATACGATGCATCTGAATAATTTTGTCGGAGGATTTTGTTCACATTAAAAATTTGTACTTTTTCTAGCTAGGGTTACAGTATATTGTCTGGTAAGACGTGGTGCCTCTGTAAACTGATTTTAACTAGGTGTCTTTTTTAATCAACGTTTCTTGCTTCTGTGACCTGCAGATTGAAAAGCAAGAATTTGGGCTGAAGCCAATGAACTGCCCCGGTCATTGTTTAATATTTGATCACAGGGTTCGTTCCTACAGGGGTAAGATTTTCCAGTAGTTACTTTTCTTCTTCTTTGAGCTAACCAACAGTTATTTTCCTTCTTTCTTGCTTTACTTCCACATTTTAGTTGTAGTATTGGTCTTGCATGCAAGTTCTTGAAACTAAGTCATGCCAAATCTGAGATTATGATGATAACTTATAGGACGCTTGACGACCAGTAATTGGTGCTACTAGTAACTTTGAAGGACTATTTTACTTTCTCTCGTATTTATGCTAACATTGAATAGTCAATTTACAAAGAAGCTCAGCATAGTGCACCTTGTTGAGGGGTGAAATTTCATGGAGATTTGTTATCTAAAAGGAAGGCTGTTGAAACGTGCAACATGTTCACTGCAAATATTGTGTCTTTTTATAAAATGCCATTGGTTCACAAATATATATTGTCCTTATCAAAGAAAAAACCCCATTGGTTCTCATTATTAATACCAGCCTATAGAAGTCTGCTGCACCATACCCGAACTTAGTGTCATCTTTACAGTACCTCTATCTTTCTCATTGATGTCATTGCAACTACTAGCAATACCTTAATAATTAACCAGCTGTCCAACAATGCAGAGCTACCACTTCGTCTGGCTGACTTTGGGGTTCTGCACAGGAATGAGGCCAGTGGTGCACTTACTGGCTTGACGCGTGTCAGGAGATTTCAGCAGGTACTGTTGCGTTTTTCATTTCCTTTTCATCTTTATAGATGTTCATGCTAGTGTTTTCCATAAGGAGCATTAGTTGTTTGTTTGATACAGTAAAATTTTCCCGTTTCTTCCTGCGCAAGAAGCAACCTATAGGCTCTTAGGTCCTTCTATTCCATTTTGTTGTTCACATTGTTTAACTGGCGGTTATATTTCTTTGGTTTTTTCATAAGTGGGATAATCTATTGCCAAGGAACTTCTTCCTGTAGAATCTATTTCTACAATACATTCATTAACGGGTCTGTTGTGCTAAAACAACCTCTTTTCTAACCGTATTCCTTCGCAGGATGATGCTCACATCTTTTGCAGAGAGTCGCAGGTGGGTTAAGATGCATGATTATGTGCAGTTAGTGTACATTATTTGGAAGATAGTTTTACCTAAGTTCTTCACGTTGCAGATTAAGGTTGAAGTCAAGGGTGGCTTAGAGTTCATCAGCTATGTGTATAAGATATTTGGTTTCACTTTTGACCTGAAGTTATCTACGGTACGGCTTTATCTACTCCATTATCCTTCAAATTCGTTAAATGTGATTTCAGCTGATTTTGATACTACATGCTTCCATTGTTTTTGTTTTAATAATCATTACAGATAGTTGCCCGTAATATGGAACATTCACAAGATGAATGTTTTTCACATTTTACACATGTGCACATTCTCTTTCCATGTATACCAACACATATTTCTGACTTGCAGAGGCCTGAAAAATATCTCGGAGACATCGAAACTTGGGTGAAGGCTGAAGCTGCTCTTTCTGAAGCATTGAACGAGCATGGGAAGCCCTGGGAGGTTTGCTATCAATTTTGTTGGATTATAACATATAAAAAAATTCAGACTGTTACGAGTACATTTATAATGATTGTGTACTCCCTTTTGCCGATTAAAAAAAATGGTTTTACTCCTATTTTTGGTGTTTTTTTCTAATATTTATGTGGCAAATCACTTCATCAATTTTCTTTTTAGAAAATCTTCATAATTTTTTTTTATATCAGATCAGTTAATACTGACACCATTCTACAATTCTACTATTAAAGATTGTTTTCCAGAGCTTTCACAAGTTTTAGGAATTCTAATTTGACTTACGTTTACTTTAACACTATTTAATCTAATATCTTAGACTCCTTGCACATCAATTGTTGTCATATGAAATGAGATGGTGGGAGTACCTTTTTTGGGTTACGTGACAGAAAACGTGAGGGTCGGGGGTTGCCCCTCTAGCAAATTTCCTGTTTGTATATGGAAAATTTAGGTAGTCCCTGTTTGTATCAGTATTTTTTTGGTTATTTATTTTTCTTAATTGCTTTAATCTTGCCATTTACTTAAAGAATCCATTCAATTAGATCAATGAAGGAGATGGAGCATTTTACGGCCCAAAAATTGATATAAGTGTTTCTGATGCAATGAATAGGAAATTCCAGTGTGCAACATTGCAGGTCAGATTTGGTCTTATTCTCCTTGGTTCATTTGCACAAACAATATCATTCTTCACCTTTGAAATTTCATCTGCCTTAAAGTTTTTCTTCATGTTCTTTTGTACCATGTTGGAAGTATCATCTGAATGCTGTCTTTTTCAGCTTGATTTCCAACTCCCTCAACGTTTCAACCTATCATACTCAGCAGAAGATGAAAGTAAGAGAGAGAGAGACCAGTTATGATACACAGAGCGATCCTTGGGTCAGTTGAGCGTATGTTCGCTATTCTTTTGGAGCATTTCAAGGGGAAATGGCCTTTCTGGCTTAGTCCACGTCAAGCAATGGTCTGCCCTGTTTCCGACAAATCTCAATCATATGCACTTGAGGTTGGTTACCTTTACATACTTTAATCCCATTGATGCATTAATGGTTTAATTATTAAGAGACTGTGCCTTCTCTAGATCTTTCCTATGCATCTGACTGGGTTATATTCCTTAGATATTTTTGTTCTGGTGTAATATTAGTACAGTTAGGAATGTCTTCATTTTTTTCTCTTTTTCCTATTCTACTCAAAGGTACTCATGCTAGTTAGAGTTAGTTTTTATTCCCTTACTTCTATTCGTTCTTTCAAGCAGTATGGTTTGTTATTACCTTTTTTTTATTAAGTACCATGAAGGTACAACAAAAGTACAGGAAGAGAAGTTTATTGTTGATACCTGTAGATTTAAACATCATATTGTTAGTTAATAAATAGAAGGGAAGTCTTGGCGTAACTGGTAAAGTTGCTGTCATGTGACCAGGAGGTCACGGGTTCGAGCCGTGGAAACAGTCTCTTGCAGAAATGCAAGGTAAGATTACGTACAATAGACCCTTGTGGTCCGGCCCTTCCCCGGACCCCGCGCATAGCGGGAGCTTAGTGCACCGGGCTGCCCTTTATTGTTAGTTAATAAATAGGCTGGATGTAAGTAGTTGCTCAAACACAGTAACATGCTTGTGCAGATAGATTTTGAGGAAAAAAAATATAATATAGGATTTTTGTGTTGGCATCTGCAATTGCACTGTTGGCATTGGCTGCAAAGCATGAAAAATGATTATAAAGTGCTGTAGATCGCGCAGTTCTAGATTTTGAGGAAAAAAATATAGGACTTTTCTGTTAGCATCTGTAATAGCACTTTTGGTGTTGGCTCATAGCGTGAAGAGTGATTGTGAAGTGCTTCGAATCACAAAGTTGGTAGAACCCGCATACAAGTAAGAGGTGGTTTGGTTCGAAGACAAGTTATGCTGAGATTAGTAATGCTGGGATTAGTTATGGTGGCATTATTTCCTATAGACTGTTTGGTTTGTAATATTAAAAATAACATGCATTGCATTATCAAGAATAGTACTGAATAGGGGTATTTAAGTATAAGAATAGTACTAATAGGGTGTATAAGTAATACTGGTATTGGTTGTACATGGGTGAGATTTGCACCAAATATTGTACTAAAATTTAATACCAGCATTATTCTACTTAATACACCCTACCAAACGACCCCTAACTGTTGACGATACTGGGTAGAGAAGTTGGACAGTTGATAGGGAAGAGTAGCTTTTTGGCGCAGGTCCTGTCTCCTGCCACTCCCTCTTGAGGAATATAAAGAGTTAATATGTTTTTTAGGACTGTTGGAGACTTGGAGCCCCAATAAGTAATAATCACTGTATTGTATCCTGAAGGGCACATGTAGTTTTTAATAATGGCACATTTTTTGTTCATTTAAGTCTATTTGAGGAATCAGCGTGAAACACCTTCACCAATGTCATGCGTTGCGATGCGGGTACGTCAATACAAACGAGGGACATAATATAAAAAGGTCAACTTGCCCATAGATAAAAACATAAATATGCTGAGTTTTTTTTTTTTTTAAAAAAAAAATTGAAATAAGTTGTTTCATTGAAAAAAGCATTAACCAGATGCATACAGGGGCATAATTACAAATAGACAAAAAAAGAAGAAGAGAATTATAAGCCCCTATACATTGGCTTCCTCTAAAACTAGGGTGCTAATGAAATCCAAAAACTGATCAGTACTAGTCAGTGGGGACAACATAAATATGCTGAGTTTATTTAACAAACAAATATCCAAAACACCTTCACCCATGTCATGCGTTACGATGCGAGTACGTCAATACAAACGAGGGACATAATATAAAAAGGTCAACTTGCCGATTGATAAAAACATAAATATGCTGAGTTTTTTTTGTTTGATGAAATAAGTTGTTTCATTGAAAAAAGCATCAACCAGATGCATAATTACAAATAGACAAAAACAAAAGAGAATTATAAGCCCCTATACATTGGCTCCCTCTAAAACTAGGGTGCTAATGAAATCCAAAAACTGATCAGTACTAGTCACTGGGGACAACATAAATATGCTGAGTTTATTTAACAAACAAATATCCTTTCGTGAATAATTGTTTGTGAGTAGTTTAATCCATTATGAAATTGCTTTAACCTGTTGCTCGTCGAGCGGATACATGATGCTGGTTATTACGTTGATGTTGATACAAGTGACAGGACAATCCAGAAAAAGGTTAGTTATGTAATTTATCATGTAAAATGCATGATTGGTTCACTTTCTGAGGGTCACTGAGCATTTTTTCTATATGTTCTAATTATTGGTTTACAGTAATGTTTAGGTCTAAGGACTAAGTACAGCAAACTTCTCTGTTTTCTGGGAGAGTTTATTTTACAAAAGGAAATAGTGACACCTTTTGTAATAGTTGCTCCATATGACCTGGAAAAGTCAACCCGTTATGTCACTTAACCTCTCATTCATCAGCAGACAACAACAACAACAACAACATACCCAGTTGAATCCCACAGTGGGGTCTGGGGAGGGTTAAATGTACGCAGACCTTACCCCCACCTTGGTAGGGAGGCTGTTTCCGAAAGACCCTCGGCTCAAAAGAAAACAAGAAAACAAGGGGAGAAAAGTCAGATACCGACAGGCAAATCAAAGCAATGCGAAAATGAGAAAAAAACAAGGGCAAAGAAGTCATGATAAAACAGCATGGAGAGACAAGACCCAACACATAAAAGCAGGAAACATAGGGCAATAAAAAGTAGAGCAAAGCTACGCCTACTAGTGCGACAGAAAAGCGAGACTACCTACTAGCCTTCTACCCTAATCTGAGCCCTCCACAACCTCCTATCTAAGGTCATGTCCTCGGGTAATCTGAAACAACGCCAAGTCCTGCCTAATCACCTCTCCCTAATATTTCTTTGGCCTTCCTCTACCTCTCCTAAAACCGTCCAAAGCCAACCTCTCACACCTCCGCACTGGGGCATCTATACCTCTCCTCTTCACATGCACAAACCATCTCAACCTCGCTTCCCGCATCTTGTCCTCCACCGATGCCACTCCTATCTTGTCCCTGATGTCCTCATTCCTGATCCTATCTCTCCTAGTCTTTGCAGAGCACTATTGAAATCAGTAGGATGGTCGATATGATCATATACTTGGTCATGGAAAAAATGTCATAGTACCCTTCAAATTTATGTTCAATTCAGCAATTGGCAAAATTTTGTCAATTTCTTTACTTAAAAGTTGATCTACGTATATCTTATGTGAAAAACTCATCTATGCAAGTGTAACATAGTTTGAGTCTTTTTTGAACATTTAGTCCATGACTTAAAGATTAGATCCTTCTAATTGCATCATTTTATTAATATTTCAACAAATCAATTGCGGTTACCTACTTTTGTGACTGGATACCAGCATACAAAAGGATTGACAAAGATTGCCATTCTCTTGTAGCCAGATGTTGCTTAACAAATTCAAGAGAATTGCAGTCTATTTCTCAAAAAGAGACTGCCATTTTCTTGAGTTAGTTAAGCAACATCTGGCTTCAGAAAGTTTCCAGACAAATCAACTCGTGGACTGAAAAATAGAAAAAAAGGATGTAACATCCATCCACAAAATAATAGGCAAAACCTGGAATTCCTTATATATATGTTCTTGTACTCTGAAGAATACTTGAATGCCAATTGACGTAATGCTTTCGGCTTTGAAGCTATACGCTTGATGATATGCTAAAATTTTCTCCCAAGTAATTAGCAATACAAGTTCAATCTCAAGTCGAAAAGTTTTGTTGGTCTGTTAAAAAAGAAATAATTTCTTATGGCTTTTAATGTATATGCAGGTACGAGAGGCTCAAGTGGCACAATATAACTATATTCTGGTTGTTGGAGAGACTGAAGCCAGTAGTGGCCAGGTATCTTATTTTTCCCCTAACCTGCAATGCTATATCCCCACAGCCTGCATTGCTATATGTCTTTTTAAAATGTGCTACTGAACATGTTACATTTTCAAAAAAAAAAAAAAGAAAAAAATGTGTTACTGAACAAAATGAAAAAGTTTCCGTAGTCTAGCTTCATGATCTCTCTAAGGATTTCCTCTGTGTCATTTTGTACTGATCAGGATATGTTGTGGTTTGGTTGTTTGATTTCTTCTTGTTCCTCTTCATCCAACTCCTGACAAAGATGTATATTATGCTAAACTTTCTGTAAATTACTGATTTGTCTCTATCCAATCCCGTGAGCTAGAAAGAAAAGGCTTCCAGCTTGATTTGTGGAGGTTCATTGACTATGCATGGTCCCCATTCACGCTGACAGAGATGTTTTAGGAAGATCATAGCAGCTAAACAATTGAAAGTAATTGCAAACTGAACATTTCCCACCAAAAGATCAGTCCTATTATAACATTCACATGGAGCTTTTGAGAACCTAAAAAATATTTGATAGATTGTAGTAGTTGCAAGCTGTCAGTAGCTCTTGCTGGAGGAGCTCTTGTTGGTTCATGGTTTCTGGTTGTCAGTTTCCCGAGTGCAGGCATATTCCTCATGATTTTCTTGTCGTCTCATTTAAAACTTGTAGCCAACTTTTACTGCTTTTATTTTTGCTGAAAATCCTGGTCTTCTATATGTGAAAATGATTCTAGGTGAGTGTTCGAGTGAGAGACAAACCTGATCATCAAGTCATGACAGTTGACGGCCTCCTTGGTCACTTCAAAGATATGGTTGCATCATTTCAGTAGGTAGTCAGCAATCAAGCTTCAATTTGCCTTATAGCCCCAAGGCTTTGGGGAGTGCAGCGTGCTAGGGATGAGTTAGGTGCACGTCACGGGCTCGAATCTTGCAGAAAAAAGCCCCAGGATATTTCTCGGTTATCACAAAAAAGGCTTCGTTTTGTCTTCATGTGTGAGAATGGTGATGTATGCCAGCACATTCAATCTTTTTGTTTTACAGTAATCGAAAGCCATTGTAGTACAACATTCTGATATAAATTCAGTAGGAATCTTGGTGTTATATCCATATTTTTTTAAGCGGAATGGTTTCTCAATAGCCAAGTTTCATTTTATTCTTTGTTCTGATGTTGGTAGGCCATGTGGGTTTGAGTTTTACTTTTTTTTTTTTCCAAAATAGGTTAACAGTACTCCACTATGTTGAACAGCAATAGCTATTTTCTACGTACTAGATCCTCTCTTATTTTACAATACAATTATGCTAGTTTTGGAAATGCAAGAGACTTTTATAGCCTGGTATTCAGTCCTGTTGGGAATTCTGTGTTTAACGGTATGCTGTTCAATGAAATACGCATTCAGTTTAGAACTCCCTGATAAAAATTGTGTAATTTTTCCTTCCATTAACTAATCCAGAAGGTAAGGTGGTGTTTTCCTTTTCGGTAAAGAGAGCAAACAAAAAAGAACCAAAGATATAAAGATTAAAAGAAGAAAGAATCACCGGTAAAAGATTTAACTCCTTGTAGATCTGGAGCGCCAAAATATCAAAGTTCATAGTGAAAGTCTGTTGTAAGATGTGTTCTGCAATATCTTTTTGACAGTTACCACGACAAACTAGATGAACTTATAAAAGTGAATCTCTTAAGAAAATCTTTGAGAGAACAATAAGGAAGAATTAATTTTCACATTAACCTCCTGAAAACTATATGAAAGTTGTGCATGGTGAAAAGTCTTGTTGTATAGCAACTAAGAACTGCTTTTGTCTAAAGTTCCTCTCCAGGCTGATATTTAATTACTTTAAAGATTCAGGTGCAATTCCTCCATAATTCAACCGGGTGACCTTTCCTTAGTCCTCCATTTCTATTTTGTTTGCAATTCCTACATAATTTTGTACCTTTTGAAGTCCACCTTTTTTTTTTAGGGGATTTTACATAAAGGACTACACTATGGGGTTTAAAATTTGTCATAGCTACATTTTCAATATTTACATGGCATAGCTATTTTTTTTTTCACTGTATTCACTTTTTTTTTTCGTTGTATACCTTTTTTTTCGGCTGTATTCATGAATACAACGATTTTTTTTCACTGTATTCTGAAATGATATCTGTATTTATAAACAGGCTCGTTGTATTCATGAATACATCAAGTAAAACTGAATACATAAAAACATAGATACACCAAAAATTAACAAAATACACCCTAAAAAAATGAATACAATCTAAAAAATTAACAACAAAAGCTCAAAAAAGTGAATTCAATCGTGTATTCATGAATACAACAACACCAACTACTAGTTTCGGCCAGATCTACCGAACCGGAGCTTCACCGCCGTCGCCTCGACCACCACTAGATCTGGTGAAACCAAACAGAATATTAATATGGATGTTGTAACCGTCATCGCGGGAAAAGAACCGGCGAACACAAAAAAATTAGTTCACCAGATCTAGTTTATGAACCGCCGCCAGATCTGGCGGCGACGGTGGCCACGACGTCGAGGGGTGGTTGTGCTTGCTGGTTGGCGTCACCGTCATTGCCGGCGAAAAGCACCGGCAAAACGAAAATTCAATCCCCCAGATCTGGCGGCGACAGTGGCCACAACGTCGAGGGGTGGTTGTGGTTGTTGGTTGGCGGCGTTTAAGATCTGGTTGTTGTTGGTTGGTGGCCGGAGCTCCGGCGCGTTGAGCAGTAGAAATAGTCAGAGATAAATTTTTTAATATAAAAAATAAAAGGGCAGCCCGGTGCATTAAAGCTCCCGCTATGCGCGGGGTCCTGGGGAGGGCCGGCCCACAAGGGTCTTTTGTACGCAGCCTTACCTTGCATTTCTGCAAGAGGCTGTTTTCACGGCTCGAACCCGTGATCTCCTGGTCACATGGCAGCAACTTTACCAGTTACGCCAAATATATATATAATTATTAATTGTATTTAACATATCACTCTTAGCTATAGGATGTAATTAATCTAAACTATAGCTACAAAATATAAATATGTACTAGTAGTTAGTTATGCCATGTCTTTTTTCTTTTTGTTTCCTTTTTGAAAACCACTGCAAAGTATAACCGTCCACTTTACAAGACTTAGTTTTCACCCAAGTGATGGTCTAAAGTTGTAGAGTACTACAATTTTTTATGATCAAATTTAGACCACTCGGTCTAAAGTTGTCCAGAAAGTCTGAACCAAGTGCACTGGAAACTTTTACCGGGGTGGCCTAAAGTTATAGAAAAACTATATAAAAAAGATTATGATCAAACTGCTTGGTCTAAGGCATGGGCGGAGCCACCTTTGGCGAAGAGTGGTCAGGTGCACACCCTTCACCTGAAAATTACGTATACATAACTTAAATGTTAGCTATTATGAGTATATATTTGATTTTGCACATCCTTAACGCAAGTATAAGAAAATATGCACACCCTTCACCAAATTCCTAGCTCCGCCACTAGTCTAAGGTTGTCCGAAAAACTCCACCCAAGTTTAGAACTATAAAAAAAAAAAAATATATGACCACATTTTAGATCATTTGGTCTAAAGCTGTCCTGCGCAGTAGCGTAAACTTTCCATTCTTTCCGGCTGTGCAACACTTAAAAAGAGTTATATTTGCAAAATCTTCTAAAACAGGGGCAACAAATAAACAGCACCCACAAAAAGGGGCTATTGGTGCACTTCAGTTCTCAAGGGACAGGTCCAAAGCCTAAACCACCCCCTTTACCAATCCAGCATCTTGTATGCAACTGCCTCTAATAGGGTATAAGAGTGAGATGCTGTCATGGGTGAGGAGGTGAAAACGTACAAACTGAACTGCAGCTTCATCACTGTAACATTGAAGTGAACTAGGTTACAAAAAGAACACTTGCAGCATGTCCCTCCTCTCTTACCCAATGAGAAATATATGCAGGCACCAAATTTACAAAAAACCAAGTTTATACATGCCAAAAGGCTTAATATATGCATATTAAAGTCTGTGACCATCTCATCTAAAAGCTTAAGCTGTTAGAGAGAGCATACTTTATTTATTTAATTATATTCTCAACAATGCAGAACAATAGTGTAAGGGGATTTGGACTCAACCGCCCATGTGTTGGATAAGGCAAGGTGTCGGGGTAACAAGATCCTGCTCAATGTTTAACATTGCAATGAACATTTCAGACAAAATAAAATCAAGAACAATAGGGGCTCGATTTTCTGAATGTCAATAAGCAGAAACTAATTGCATGTTTAAGTAAAGGAAATGTGTTTTCAGCAAACAAGAACTTTATAAGAATCAATGCTATACATGATGCTTTCTTTTCAATAAGTTTGTTGCATCATACCTGTGAAAATTTGTGTTATCAGCACGAATTTCTCATAATACACGACTTTCATCTCTTTATAATCAACACGAATTTCTCATAATACACGACTTTCATCTCTTTATGCTTTCCCTATACTATACAAATATATTTACCCAAAACTTTGCAGGTTCTAGATTCCACCTAGATCACATGGGAAAAATGGACCAAGAGGAGAAGAAACAAGGGGAAGAAGGCAAGGGGAAGAGAAAGGGGGAGAGGGGGAGAACTCAACTTTACATCATGATAACAAATTGAAATATCATTGGTCGAGGGATGCACCAGAAGGGAACTATCTGTCTGATAATACAGAGGAACTCCATGAAAGCAATATATCTCGAGCAACGGATGGTAAATCTGAAAAAATTAAGACACGTAAAGCTCATGAGGAAGTCATATTTTATGGAATGTATGATCTACCTAAGTATTTAAGTGGAAGGATGGCTCTATGAACAATGGAAGTGTACCTTGTGCTAGTCCCAAAGCCATTGAAGGTACATCTACCTGGTCTTCGAGCAGTCTATATACATCAACTACCTGCAAGAGACAATCACATCAGAGTTGTGCATCTTCTTATATAGACAACTATCTATCTATCAGATAGTACATACTTCTTGAATGTGAAGCTTGGAGTCTTCGGTCAAAGCAAGAAGAAGCTGCCTGCGAATTCCTTCGTCAATTATGAAAAGTCGAGCTCCATCCTTGATTGTGTCAGTTAGGTCTAATTTCTGTTCATTCTTCAAATGTTTGATTGTTCCTCTGACAAAACAAACCAGAAAATGTGAAAAGTTTCACATAACAGTGTTACAGGATAATTAATGCAAAAGGTATACTTTGTCAAAGAGTAAAGAAGGGAGTGCGGAGAAGTACCTATTATTCCCTTGAAATGCAGGGTTTTTGCTCAGTTTTGTGACATTTTCCTTTGCTAGAGATATTAGGTTCTCCAGTCGTTTCCACTGGAAGAGACCATCCTTGAACAGAACCTAACAAGTGAAGCAGAGAGAAATATCCGAAAGGCAAATAAATAGTCAATAACTTGTGCAGGAAACTATTTCAGAGAAATGCCATTTGTTTAAGCTAAACAAGGATCCCTCAGTTTCTTCTTTCTTTTAGTATTTGTTCCTTCTTGTTATTTTTTAAAGTGTTGGGACGGGAAAGGGGAATTAATGGAGGATGGATAATTCCAACCCAAATGGCAGGGGGTCTTTCGGAAACAGCCGTCCTACCTTGGTAGGAGTCAGGTCTGCGTACACTCTACCCTCCCCAGACCCTACGATGTGGGATTTCACTGGGTTGTTGTTGTTGTTGTTGTTGTTGTAGGTTACCTCCAGACCCAGAATGAACAAGATTTTACAATGCATCTCTAGATTACCTATGTGCTAATTGATGTTGAAGAACAGATCGGACTCAATCAGACACTCTTTCAAAAAGTCTCCCTCTTGATTTAACTGTCAATCCAACTACTATTGGAGAATAGTATCACCTTAACTTGGATAAACTGTATTGTGAGGAAATTCGGTGGATCAAGTTGTATCAATTAGACAATTCAACAAGTCCATTTTTGGGCTGAAGTTGGAGCAGATATGGACTACCCAAGTGCTACAAATCTGACCCACGACTTAGTTTTGTTTTCCGTTTCATTTTCTGACCCTAGTTTGTTCTAGACAAATCACTGAAAGAGAGGAGAAACAAAGCATTGCAAGGCAAAACGCCACAACTAGCTGCTGCCTATTGTTAACAACCACCATCCAAAGCCACTGATAATGCTACAGCAAAAAGCTGACAACTTTTCCAGAAAAGTGACTCCAATGACTTTCCTTTTTACAGCAACAACAACATACCCAGTATAGTCCCACTAGTGGGGTCTGGGAGGGTGGCGTGTACGCAGTCTTACCCCTACCTTGTGGAGGTAGAGGGTCTACTTTTTACGGGTTCAAGAAAAAAAAAACAAGGTCACATGAGTTTTTGACCAGATCACGGATGCACAGTATGGATTAAGAGGTTGACCATTCTCTCACTATAGAAAATCTTTCAACTCTTGAGCTGGATAATCCATGAGTTAGCTATCAGGAGATCTGCTGTTGAACTTCAATCTGATTTGATCCATCAGAACAGAATGCTAGCTGCCAAAACAAGGATAATATCGAGCAGATTGGATCCATTTTCTCCAAGATAAACTTTAGGTCCATCCAGGTTGGTCCTGTTTCTACCATTACTTCCTAATGGTTGCCTCTGGATTTACACTTCTGATAAACTAAATGAATGGTCATATAGAATACATGTTGCAAGTATCCCAGACCTAACTACAGTGATTTTAATCGTTACCCATTTTTATAGTTAAATTCAACACTTATTTCCAGAAAAACATTAGAAGTCAGCCCTAAATGTCAAAGTAAAGTATTATCATAACTGCCGAGCCATGGTCCCTAACAAGTCAAGTCAGATAAGCCGTAAAAGTGGACATACCATTGTTTAGGGATGTATCAGAATAACGTCATTAACTTATGCAACTCTTTGCATTCATTCTTTAGTTATTTTCGCATAACTTATTGAGAACTAACTGAGGCCTAACTTTACACTTGTTAAAAATTAACACATAAAAATATCTCGTATGTTAACGCCATATAACCCAACATCAATCAAAAAAGTTTCAGAAAGGTCGAACAAGAGGTTAAATAGAAAATACTATGCTCTTCATAAAGAATGATAAAGCGAAGAGATCTTTAACCAACCTGTATAAGGCGTTCACGCAAAGCTGGGTTAGGATCTGTTAGGAGACGCTTTGCCACATATGGATAGGCTACCTGATTTGATGCTCAAGATAATCAATATCATCTATATAACGGGAAAAAAAAGTATGCAAAATAGCATGCATAAAGAGTAACATTACTAAGATCAAATATTCTCTGCATAATGCCTCATATTATTTGGCGTGTCATGACCAAAATAGGTGTATACCTAAAATCAGAACAGCTCGATGATTCATTGCTTAATTGCATATGCCTGTAGCCTTAATTGCTACACTGCGTAAAAGCAGTGTATAGATTACAGAATGTGCTTTGGTAGAACAATCACGGGGCCATGGGTATGAGCAAAAGTCTACTTTAATTCAGAGTGATACCAAACTTCAAAATCACTTCCAAGCAGGTCTATGTTATTTTTTGTTGTCAAACTTAATGTCAGTGGATCAACATGTTAAGCTTTTGCTCAACGGATTAGCGGAGAAGTTTCTCTGGTTTTCCGACCAACAGCATTACCATATGGCTTATTAATGAGGAAAAAATAGTTAACATGCAATTTTTTTCCGAAAGTTGCGAGCAAAAAAGCAAGATGTTTCACCTCCAGAAACTTGAAACGTGGCTCCAGGGTCAAACAAATGCCTTCTTGAGTCAATAGAGAACGAATAACGAGAGAAAACCTTTCTGGTATCCGAATAGGATAGTTGTAAACTAGTTGATTGAATTTTCCTGCAGCGAGAAGATTAGTCACATTGTTAGGAAAAAAAATTAACTTTATCTGGTAGCATTTACATCATAGATCTCAATAGATATTTATCCAGGTGTCTTCAAACAACAAAGCATAAACAATTACTGGTGCAGTCTTAAATGGTGGAATTGATCGTCACAAATGCCAATACAAGAACCGGATAATGGTGAAGACATTTTTCTAAATCATCACAACGACTTACTGAATTCAAAAATAGGTTAACAACATAGGCTTCCATGTAGCCAATTTATAGTTAAACAAATAGGATAGTTAGCAAACCACTTTTTGTACTGCAAAAACAGTTATCTAATGTTTCGTTTGGGTTTGAGGAGATTTAATCTCCACATAAAAATCAGCATTAAGTTATACAATGTTTGTTTTGGGTTTGAGGAGATTTAATCTCCACCTGGAAATCGACATTAAGTTATACAAAGTTTGGTTACTCCTTTTTGTTTTCCTTATAAATATTACATGCATAAGTTATGCGGGAATCTATGTAATAGTTTATGCTAGAAAAATGTGGAATAAGAACACGGGTATTAGTAATACATGGATGAAAAATACAAAAGTGACAAAACTAACCCTCATAATAGTAAGATAATCTCAATTTTGTTTAATAAGTACTCAAATATTTTAAATTATAAACTGTATACTGATTTGTAACAAATCAGACTATATATTCAACAAGAAATAATCCCCACACTACAATCCTTGCATTACTAACCCCGGCATTACTAATCTCTGCATTATTAACCCCTGCGTAACTTGTCAATAGAACAATATAAGGATCTGAGTGCCCCTAGTATTCAACTCAATCGGCATAAGTTGTCAAGCTCCTAGGTGTGGAGTGGAGGTGATGCATGAGAAACTCTCGGGCTGGAAGAGTGAAAGAATAGAAGGTATATCTACAACTTTCAGGCTGAAGATATAAATTCTGTAATTTTATCGATTAAAAGAAAGGTTTGGTTCGGTAATTTTAGAGCTTGAAGATATGATAAATGATGAAAATTAGGTAGAACATCAAGAATAAGGGAAGAGATAAAATGAGTAAATCAACAGAGAACAGGAAATATTCTGAAGCTTCGTTCAGTCCCCGAATAAAGCACGCCATGCTTGTAAACAAGTACATCATAATTATAAGTTTAACCGCTATAATGTGGTTTTGCAACTAGAACAAAACCTCAAGCCAGCTAGCAAGATCTTTTTTCACTTTTGCTTGTTAGTCAATCTCTATAATAAGTCTAATAATGCTAACTAAGCAAAACAGATAAGTAACCACAACAGTCTGCAAAGTCACTGCCACAGCAGGCTAGCATACCCTCCTTAAACAAAAACATAAATGAGATTATTATTCATGTGTATTAGAAGGTTCTATTGAGTCAGATGGCAAAAATAGGAACCTTCCACAGCTGTATTTTCACGATACCTAATTTCTTTAAACCTATAAAGTAAACATGTTTAGTATAAAGGAAGATGTTTCTCAGGGAACTAAGCGGTTTCCTTACTTATGTTTCAGTGTTTGGTTGGTGAGGTAAAAAGATTTTGTAAAACAATATTCATTAAAGATTGATAGTAATGTAAGTTGGATAGTGTTTTATCAAGTATTAAAGATCGATATGATATCATAAGTGCAACTGACATGGACTAAGAATTTGGATTATCGTAAAGGAAAATTACTTCCATCTATAAGTGAAGAAAGTCACCTCCCCCATTTCCTAGATATATTTTCCAGTAAACAACCACTACAAAATGACTTCATGGAATTTTCCAATTACCAAACACACCTAACTCCATAATGTTTTCTGAGTCAACGTCTGATCAGCAAAATAGAAGAGTATAATATATATCCTTATATCACATGAATTAGGGCACTTGGGCAGGTTGCAGCTCAAATTTCCAGTCAAAAGACTTTCTCGTCTCTAAAAACTGCAGTATTCTAAGGGAAGCTACAAGTACAATATTTCGGGCCATACCACAGGCCAAGATGCTGTGTGGTATCTGATTCCTTGCCAGTCAAGGGTGCTAATCCAATAAAATGAATTTGATAAACTGAGGCAAGAATGCACCGGTCAAAGCATGAAATGTCATACTTTAGAAAACTAAGCTCAAATTAGTAGGTCATCAATCTCTCTGTTGGTGCAACAAATTGTGCCGGCATGCAAATTTTAGGTGTCATAAGGATCTGAATGATGAGAGCTTGTTGTTTAGGGCATTTAAGTGTCTATTGTTCTTAGCTGCTTATTTTCACATATTTACTAGTGCCAACTTCAAATAGCATAATTACCAAGTAAGGGCTTCACAGGAAAAGGCACAAAATTTCTAGAAGTTGGGAGAAGATTGCAATTAACAGGAACAAAGCAACTCATTCAAGGTACCTGTAACACTTCTGAAATTAAAGTCAGCAAGTCCTTTTTCAAGCGAGTTTTGCCATATTGCTTCTAATGCTGGAACAATCGGGGCAACATCAGTTCCACTAGCTAGGAATCCAAGCCTGGTAAAATCATTTGCCATCTCGGCATAGTCCTCATTCACCGCATGGACAACAGCATCAATCAGAATCTGTTTATTTTGCTGAAAATAGAAGACAACAACAACAAACCCAGTGTAAATAAAAGACAGACAGATAGAATCAAATTGCAGGCCAACTGGAGAATAGACAAGTAGCTCCGGGCAATTATATATGTTGAAAGTAAAGAGAACTGAAGCTATTCCATAAAACTCTTGATTCAGTGATTTTAACTAGGACAATTTTGGAGGGTATTTCATTGTATTCACAAGGATACCATAGAATATTTTATATTTACTTACCCCATTTGTTAAAGAGAATAAATATTTAATATACTTAACCTAAGAATCCTAAATGAGGAGCTGTTCTTGTACATTGTTACTCAACTAATGTTTCTCTTTTCACATGGTACCACAGCCCCTATAACCTTGGTAGAGATTTAAGGGTGGCCTTGTGTCACTCACCCGGCAAAGGTTTTCTTTCTTTTCTATGTTTTACTATCCATGCCTCCTTTGTTCCCGGTGATTGTTCTGACAGCTAGACACCTCTTTCTAATGACCGTTGTGGCAGCATACATGCCCTTTTCCAATGACCATTCTGACAAAGTAGTGTTTCTTTTCAGTGGCCGTTCTAACGGCACTCCTATTCTAGCCACTATTTTGGTCATTCTTTTGCTGACATTCAAGCTAAACACCTCTTTGCAAAATTGAAGTTCAGGTTCTGTACGTAAAAAGCATCCTTCGCTTCTGTTTTTCATGATATTAGACTTTGAGTATTGAGTCCCTTCTCTGAATATTAAATTTCAGATCATTCTATTGAAAGTATTCTTCTCTTCCTTCTCTCCATGCTATCAGTGTTTAGGTATTGAGTTCCTCTAGCATTGAATTACAGGCTACTGTTTTGGAAAAATATTCCCCTCTTTTTCTTCATGACATTAGAGTCCGGATAGAGTCTCTTATATGAACATTTAATCTTCGGTCATTAATCTGGAAAAATCTTCTTCTCTTCTGTTCTTCATTCTATCATAATTAAGGTATTGAGTCCCTCCTCTCAATAAAGAAGTGGTTGAATTTTCATATGAACGAAGAGTTAAAGCGACAATAAGCCGATTTGGTACTAGAATGAACCAGAGGTTTTTGGCGAAATTCAGTAGAATAGCTCACAAGGTACCTCCTGTATACCCACTAGTCTTCAATTCTCTACACCTCGTTCTATGGATTCTTCCAATTCAAAAAGTTGAGGTACGAAATGACCCAAATAGAAAGAGAGAATAATCCCAGTTGTCTATATAGAAGCCAGCAGAGCCTCTATCACAAATAACCTTCCCCTCTCACATTAATGATCACTCTCTTGGGAAGCTCACAGGTCACAGCACAAGAGAAACTGGAACACTACCTTCCCGCTTGCTATAATTAACTTCAGTATGCATCATATCTTGTTATACATCTCTTCACGGTTCAGTTTGCATTGGAAGGCGAGACGTTGGAGATTTTCAGCACATTGACTAAATTTCCTCATAGAAAACTCTGCTTCTTGATATTTCTAGCATAACATTGTATCTTATTATTATCATCATCAGATATATCATAAAGGAGGAAAGAGCTATGCGAAGCCTCTAGGAAGGACTATATCATATTACCTTCAAAATAGAAAAGGGATGTTCTTTCCTTTTCCCTTCATAGAGGTTAAAAGAAAAGGGCCTGCAACCAGTTTGCAGAATCTAGACAGCCCTATACTAGCAAGTGGATATTAAAAATCATCCTACGCAACTCACCAACTAATATGTTCTACATATCAACTTCACCAATTAATCAGCAATTACAAACCCTCAATTTCTCACCTTCTTCAGAGTTTCATAATTTACTAAACCCTCAAACTTATGTAGCAATAGATGCATTTTATTTGGTCATGCAATAACTTCGAGTCAATGATAACACATTTGACCTCCTAACTTCCGATTTCAGAAATCTAAGGAGGATGAATACATGATTATATGTTAGTTTAAGATCATCGTAGATGGTTGGGGATTCCTAGTGACCTGTATTTGACATGCTCATGCATGCATGAACACTCACATACGAATAAAGTCAATCATATCAGGCATCACTTTACTAAATACCAGATATACAGTCAATCACATCATATTACCTGACTGAGCACAGCAACATTGCCAAAGTCCACATAGGCAATGCGTCCATCACGCATAGCAAAGATATTCCCAGGGTGAGGGTCCCCGTGGAATAGGCCGAATTCGAGCAGCTGCCGCAAGGCTGCGCTAACTCCAACAGTCAAAAATCCATCTACATCAATTCCTTCATCTCTGATTGCCTAAGTCACAAGAATGATAACGTATTACTACAAGTAGGACATCCCAAAGCACGCATTTGAGGAAAACAAAAGATCCACACCTGTGGGTCAGTGCACCGAATTCCATCAATCCACTCCATCACCAAAACACGTGAACCAGAAAGCTGTCTGTAAGCCTTAGGTATTTTAACAGTAGGGTCATCTTTGAAATTTTCCAAGAAGTCTTCGATATTACGAGCTTCCTAGAAAGAAAAAAGAGAGAAGAGAAGAGGGATGATTACAGAACACATACAGGGAAAGCCTTCCAAGATAAGCAAAATTTCTTTCCCTATTCAGTTGGCAAAAAGAGGAATGTGCAGCATTACCAAGGTATAATCCAACTCCTCCAATAGCTTCTCACCAAATTCATCAACTATAAGCTCAGCGTTACACCCCAGTTTCTGTAGGCTGATGCCATTCAAGAATGAGGCTAGAGTGCGGAAGAGAAAAAGATCTCTGTAGATGATAGGCTCTATCTGAGGCCTTTGCACCTAAAAAGGAAAGAGCAAACCCCAATTATGAATGCCACTGAATCATATTGTTAATTCAATTCTTTGAAGCTTCCAGAAGCTCAAATGAGATGCATATATGTTAATACGAAACTAGCATAAAGAAAAAGGAATGATTAGCTAACACAAGGGATTTCTCTATGCACATTTGTGTCGAGTGTCAAATTTCAGACCTTAAAAAATCTACAGAGCTCCAGTACTTGACTATTTCCAATGGCTATCCAGATATTTTTCAGCTATTTATGTAATGGACAATCGTCTTTTTACTTTTACTAGTTCTGCAATAGGTGTTTCTCCAAATGACTTAAAAGAAGGTAAACGAGAACGTTTGGACATACGGTAAAAGGTTTCAATGCTTTAGCAGTAAAATTGGCCAAAAGAAAAGAAAGATTGCAAGACAAACAGGAAATGGTCAACCTTTATGGCAACATCTTCCCCTGTAGCACGTAAAGTAGCACGGTATACTTGACCCAAACTTGCAGCTGCAATAGTTTTTGAAGAAATTTTGCTGAAAACAGCTTCAAGAGGCTGGCCCAATTCCTCTTCTATGATGTTAAAAGCAACCTACATCATTGCCAATGATTTCTGCTCAAAGGAAAAGTGTTCTACGGTGGATAATGTAACAAAAGCCTGCATCACCTGCACCTCACTTGTCATTTCATTTACCTGATTAGGAAACGCAGGAACATCATCTTGAAGAATGCAAAGTTCATTCATGTAATCTTCTCTGATGATATCCGGCCTGTTTGCAAGCACCTGCAAAAAAGAAATAACACATAACTAATCAGAAGTAATACATGCATGTTGGCAATTGCAAACAATCAAGAGACAAACAGAGACATAGTGTAATATAATACAATAAACAAATTTTCAGAACAGAAGTATAAATTAACCAAGAAATTAGGTAAGCTAAAAGGAGCTAAGCAAAAGGAGTTGTAAATCCATTTAGAACCTCTGCCTGCAGAAAAATGATACAATAAACAAATGACTATAGTTGCTGAAGAACAGCGAAATCAAAGGGAAATGACTCTAAGCTAAAGTGCAAATTCTTATCACAAAGTTATGTTTGTACAAGAAATATAAGATGACTAGGAAGCATTCAATTTGAACTCAATTCTACCAAAGAAGTTTAACTTCTTACTATTTAGTTGTACCCTATTGTCAATGCATGTTGCTCTTCTCAAGTCTCAACGCAATAAGTTACTATTATAAAGTTCTCATTCAATACAGTCCACTTTGCAGATGCGGAATTTCTATCGTGTTGATGACCTTCATCTTTCTTTGCATTCGATTATTGTCATGGGATGGAATGAAGAACATTAGAAATATAATCAAATGTTGGTAATTAACCCCTCACGTCCATACAGTAGGCATAACCAGCAGATATACCGAACAATAGCTTGCATCTGCTGCATGTGGCACATTTAGATGCATGACCAGTTCTCTACCTCTGTATGCTATCATATATGAACCTCACTAAGCAGTCATATCGCTCTCTCTACCTTCAATATGTGACTCTGTAGTTTTTATCTAACAGATGTGAGATGATTTAACAACCTCGATCCAAAAACAGTAAGATAAGGAAAAAGTTTTTCCCAATCTGTAGTTTTTTCTAACAATCTTGACCCTATCTATTAATCATACAAATATTTAGAAATGGGACTAATAAAAAATCAAATCTCGGACAAATGAAGTAAATTCAGAGCACAAGTCATACATATTGCACTAGTATTGACCATATATTGGGAAAAACAGAAAAGTTCAATTGTGACTAGTATTGACTATATCTCTGTAAAACAGAAATGTTCCATTGTTCCTCTTAAGGTTGGATTAACATGTATTCACCATGCAATATTTATTTCTGCAATGATCCTTAGAAGTTTAAATGTGTTGGTGGTATAGTAATAGGCCACTGAGGGTTTCAACGATTTCATTCAATGTACCCATACTCCCATAGTAGTGGCCCAATTCATGACTCCTATCCATGCGCCAAAAAAGGATGAACACTAGCAAACAGAATACCACGCTTAAAATTATTTTGCTGCGTCATCATACAGTAAATTTCACTGGCTATTGGTGTTTCCAGCCAAAGAGTTGGGAAATGCTTCTTTGTTACATCATTCAGCAATTGTATAGCATTTCTACAGTCTTCTACTCTATATTTGCGCAATGTATATTCTTCCTCTAATAGTTCGTTTCATCATTACGGCCATTATAAATCTTCTTTGGCTACACATACTAGTACAGAATCATTTTCCAGTTTCTTTATATTGACCCAAAGTTCATAATTTCCAGTAGAGCAATACTCATCTATAAGAAATATAACAACAACATACCCTGTGTAATCCCACAAATGGGGTCTAGGGAGGGTGGTGTTTACGCAGCCTTACCCCTACCTTGTGAAGGTAGAGAGGCTGTTTCCGTGGGACCCTTGGCTCAAGTAAATCATATCAAATCAAGTATGGAAAGGAATTACAGTAGTGAAGAAACCATGCTAAAAATAAAGGAGAAGAGAACAGAAGCAACAACAAATAATACGGTAACCGAAGCAAAGGACCAGAGCGAAGGAAACAACAAGTAATAATAAAATCGAAGACTAAGAAATATAACAACCAACTGGTATTGAACTTTAGAGATTTAAAAGCACTAAACCTGTCCTGCTTTGATGAAAGAAGGTCCCAAATCACACAACAACTTCCTCAGCTGCCGAGCACGGAAAGGAACAACCTCTTCGTCACGACCCACCAAATAATCATACACCAGTGTAGTGTAATAAAGCCCCAAACTCCACACAATCTCTATTCCTCTACCAACCAAAGACAAAATCTGTCCTCTTGACTCTAACACCTTGTTTCTCACCTAAAAACCCAAAGTGTACATCAAAAACACAAATTTCCAATAAACCCACAAAGAAATGAACATATAGGACCATCACACTAAGTCACACTTAATTTTCCAATATATCTACAAAAACTTTACCACCAATATAGCAAATAATTGAGAAATAATTCACATACTACAAATTTAACTTACCAATAAACCAACAAAATAACTCAAATAATCACAGGGATGTCAATCGCATATTACAAATTTTATTCTCTGATATACCCAAAGTAAATAACCAAGAAAGAGCAAAAACTATTGGGAAGCTATTCACATACTCCATAATTTTCCAATAAACCAACAAAAAATATCAGAAAACTCAATAACTCACTGGGAATTTGTTCAAACTTTGAGTTGATTTCTCAGATGGTCACTCAACTAATAGTTATTATATTAGAAAGGCACTTTCTTTGTTGAAGGAAACTGGAAAAGAAAGGTGATTTTCTAAGATACTTCCTCTGTCCCAATTTATAAGATTGGCAACAATTTAACTTTAAACTTTACCTTTTACGCTTAACGAGAATTATAACCACACAAATATCTTTGCCCTGTTTTAGCCCAAAAGATTCAAAAGTTTTCCTTTATTTCTTAAATTGCATGCCTAGTCAAACTACAACACATAAATTGGAACGGAGGGAGTAATATCTATTAGCTGAGAAATCAACCCTCCAAACTTGTTAAGCAAAACTAATTTCACATAATAAAACTTAATTTTCCCAGCAAACCCCCCAAAATTTATCAAAGAAAATTAGCAAATAATTACCAGGATGCTATTCACATACTCCAAATCAATTTTCCAACAACACAACAAAAACCAAAAAATAGTAAGTAATTGCCATACTAATTCTGGTGAGTATTTGCGAAATGGAATGCAGACACCACGTTCAATATCAAGTTGCTCCAAAGCACTAGTTCTTGAAATGTCCTTCACTAGCACACCGCTTTCCTCTGAAACACTACTCACTGCACAAATTCTTGGAGATAAAGATCGGTTCTTTTTAACTGTATTCAAGTGTTTCCTTCTTCTTTTGTACTCAATTGATGATGGGGTTATCCAAGTGTACAAACAACTAGTACAAATTCCCTCCATTTTTTTTTTTTTTTTGGCTCAAATCAAGAAAATGAGAAAGTGAAATTGAAGAGAGTATTTGGGATTTGAGAGGTGTATGGTTGTTTAAGTTACAAGCAGTCATGCAAGCTGGAAAGTGATGACCACAACATTGTGTGTGTATATATTTGTTATTGATCAGAAAGAGGGACACGCAAGTAACTAACTTCTGATCTTGTAAGTTGTACGGTATGCTTGAAGTGTTGAACCTGCTGTTTTTTAGTTTTTGACGTTTGTGTGGCAGGAAAAAGTAAGATAATCAGTCAGGTGTTATCTTTAATTAATTAAATAGGAATATATTCTTTTGGTGGGTTCCATATTACGAAAAAGTTTTTAATCTTGAACTAATATGGCTAAGTTCTGACCATATAAAAGCGTTGGTAATTTGGCTAAGTTCTGACCATATAAAAGCGATGGAACTTCAATTAGAAAACTTTTAACGGGTAATTTCAGAGATCTTCGTGCTTAATAACACCGACCTCTCTTGTCATTTATAATATCACACTTACATCTCTTATTTTGATTTTCTTATAATAATTATTTTAATATGTTTACTATTTTGATTCATGGTGACTATCTATGCGGAAATCTCATCGATACACGCAGTCAAGGGGCATAATTTTTGTGGCAAAGGACCCTATGTCGATTTCTTGGGTGACGGATGCTTCAGGGTTTTTCTCTTGCCCCTAAGTCGGAGAGTTGTCAGAAGAACGAGAGGAAGAGGGGACTGAACTCGCAGGGCCTTGTGAGGCCATGGTTGGAATTGACGTTAGTATTCTCGAAAGGAAGGTCTGAGTCCTAAATAAAGGAAATCTAAACTTCAGGCAAGGAAAGGAATAATTTGCTTGAGTGGAAGAATTGGGAGAAGATTTGGAGTTTATATAAGGAAAAAAAATCTTTGAAATCCCAAGAATCGAGGCGTCAGCAGAAATGGCGAAGTGTCAATCGTTCGTTTCGAGATCCAGCGCGATCAGACCGAATTCGAATCTCTTCCACTTCTTGGGAAAACTGTTCGATTCCCGAGAAGTGGGGGACTATCTGTAGTGGGTAAAATACGGAGGATACAGTTGTACCAATGTAATAAAGACATGTGGCATAGGGGACAAGTCATAAGATGAGTTAGCATAACTACCACCGGTGGTAGTACCGTGGTACCCAAAAAAGCGCCACGCCCGGTGGGTCGTTGGAACAGCTCTGAATGAGAGCGTAACGGTCTACCGTTACATGCTGAGTCTAGCACTACGGATACGATATAATTGTGCTTAATGGTCCTCTTCATTGCTCATTATTGTCATGTATTTAAAGCTCATTATGGGTAGGGGTACGATTCATGGAACGTGTACCCTAGGCTCTAGTATAAATAGGGATTGTCATTCCCATTGTAAAGGACATGAGATAGACGATAATATACTCAGTTCTCCCACTTATTCTTCGCTTAAACTTTAATTCCATTATCATTTTTATATTAGCTCGGGCGCAACGGTCTGACCGGAACGGCGAGGTCTCAGTCCGGGAATTGCTGTCTACAACCTAGGTTGTTTCTCCCTATTTACTTTATTTACGTATATTTACATAAGCTTAATACGAATATCGTAATATTGTTGGTCACTTTACTCCGCATGTCCTTGACCACGTCTATAAATTCAACTGAACCGTTTTACCGGTAAATAACCATGTCAGTCAAAACTCTAATGAAAACTACTCCATAGATAAAAAGAAACACATCATCTTAGAGGAATGAAAATCAGAAAACATTACAACAAACTTTTGAATCAAACTTGCGTATTGAATTATCCACTACATTAAATTAATTATGCAACAGAAAAATATGACAAAAGTTATACTTTTTTAATTAAAGTTACTACTCTTACATAATGAGTTTCTCGGGCCTCATGCAACTAGTTTGATTGAATAGTCCAATAATAGGGATAAAATTAAAAAATAGCTTGACAGTATAAGTATTTGACGATATTCAAAAGTAGAGGTAAATTTGACCATTTTTCCTTTTTTTTTTAACCGTGTTTACTCCTAATTAAAAGCATTTGGGTTTTCAGCTCGATTAAGTGGGTGTTTGAATTGACTTGGAGCCCGTTTGGATTAGCTGAAAGAAAGTGACTTTTAAGCATAAGTGCTGAAAGTTATTTTATAAATAAACAGTTATGCGTTTGGATGAAAATGCTTAAAGGATTTTTAGAGGTAAGGTAGTATTGAAATTAACAGAAATATAGGGGATAAAAGAGTAAAGTTGTTGGTGAAATCAAAATGGCTTTTAAGCTAAAAAAAAAATAAGTTGGGGTTGAACAACTTCTTGATTTTGGCTTATTTTAAGCAATTTTTAACTTAATTTAAGCTGTTTTTCTATTTTACCAAATAAGTTAAAAAATGGCTTATAAGCTGGTTTGACCACTTATAAGCCAATCCAAACGGGCTCTTATTTTAAGTGCTTATCACCTGTTCTGGTTTTTATTTTTTGTGATGTTTGGTTAAAATAAAAAATGTTTTTTTAAATATATATTTTTAAGTTAAAATAATAAAAATAAGTCAAAAGTCATAAACTAAGAGCTTGTTTGGATGGGCTTAAAAAAAGCAGCTTATAAACTAAAAGCAGCTTATAAGCTGCTTTTTTTAAGTTAAGCCAAACAGAAGCTTATTTTAAGCACAAAATGGCTTATAAGCTGGCTAGCCAAACACTCAAAAAAGCTGATCAATAACTTATAAGCTAAGCCAAACGGGCTCTAAAACCTAACTTAAATTTTCGACAAAAGCCCATCCGTTTAATGACTTTTAGCTACTTTTAAAAACACAATCCAAAGGCCTCTAAATCCCTCCACAATTCGTTATTACAACTGGATATAAGCAATACCGGTGAGACTGGGGACCGGAGATAAGAAGAGACAAACATGATCACTGAGTCTTTCCTTAGAACTGGTGATATTGTACCGGCTGCGGTTGACCTGAGAAAAGTGAAGCAAATTTGTTTGGTCCGGTATCACCGGACTCCGCATCACAACCAGTCAGGTTTCAGCATGACCGAGTTGATCGTGGCCGTTGGTTCGGTTTCAGCATAACCGAGTTGATCGTGGTCGTTAGTCCGGTTAATCAGTTATAAAATCGCCACGCGTCAACATCGTTCTATTATATTGTACCGACAACCGTACGGGTGTCAAACCGTACGGGTGTCAGACCAGACGGCTCAATCTTATCCTTTTAGGGTTTACTTTATTCTGGAAAAGGCTTTATGTTGTAGGCAAGACCCATAAGATAAAACTATAAATAGGAGACATTTCCCTACTTTGAAGGGTTAGCTTTTTCAAGATCAAGAACATTGTAATAGAAATTATATATTGAAGCTCTCTCGCCTTTGGTCCGGATCAGTGGCATTTTATGCTTATTCTTCCAATATAGTTGGCTTAATCATAAACATTTGTATCTTGATTCGAATCTTCACATACATATGCTATAACACGCAAATCTATAATTATTTCCTATAAACCCAAAATAGATTAAAGTTCATCCACATATCCTATACCTCAATTACAAATTCAATTGATTACCTAAATTCAGGGTAAACAAATTTATCCCCAAATTTCGCAACAAAATTGTAGAAAACTAAGTGGAGTGGAAAAAAGGTATCTCCTATACTAGAATTTTCATAGGAATGCATTGTAGAACTGCGGATTCCGAAAATGTATCTTAGTCAAATACAGGCATCGGTTCATTTTACCTTTGCTGCAACGTGTTTCAATTCTAGCAAACCGTAGAAAGATCTGTATAAGTCTTAAATTAGCAAGGGACTTTCTTAGTCAATGTGCCTATAGTTGTAAAGTATGCTTGTAGACAATAAAATTCGCGTCGAGAAAATAATAATCAAGACAGGAAAATATTGCGACAATCTTTGTATTTGATTTCAGAATATGAGTGTTACAATCTCTATGATTCCTCTGATTCGTCTTTTCAATAATAATTTCAAGGGCTTTTGAGCTTATTCTTGAACTTGATGGTCTTGATCTTGAACTTGTACTTGAATTCAAGGGCTTTTGAGCTTGATCTTGAATCTGGTGATCTTGATCTTGAACTTGTACTTGGATTCAAGGGCTTGAAGCTTGATCTTGAATCTTCGTCTGGATCTTTAGAACTTCTAGAGAAATACTTGAATGCTTGAATGCTTTTAGCTTGTAGAGAAATCCGCAGCGTTTGATCCACGAGCTCTCTCTTGCTTCTTGTTAGAATTTCTGTCCTTTTTCTGAATTATGAGACCCCTATTTATAGTTGTAGGATGGAGGAGTTGTGATAAGGACAGGCTTCTTTCGACCAATCAGAATTAAGCTGACATGTCGATATTTGATTGGCCAGAACATGTCACTTGTACACATGGCGCATCTTCATTGGCCTTTGGTTTGTCTAGGCATGCTGCATCATGTTGACACGTGGCATGACCCTATAGGCTCCTTTATTTGACTTGGCGTGCCACGTCATTTGACATGTGGCACCAATTTGGGCCTCTTGAATAAGATGACATCTTGGGCTTGATAAAGTGGACTCATTATTTGTAGCCCAATTAAATAGACTAGCCCAACGAAATTGGATCATTACTTAAATCCATGTTTATTGGATTTAAATAATTAACCCAATTTTATTAGCCCTCAATTTATTTATCCGGACTAATATATCTTGAATGTAATCCAATTTCTTTGAATTAAATTTAATAAAATTTCGTTATCTACAAATGCCCCCTGCTTCAAGCCTTGTCGAGGTGCAAACTTGTTGACGAGGTTTGAAGTACCGTGAAAAATGGCATTTTACCAGTGACGGAATTATATCTTCTTCCACCGAGGTACATGCTTTTCGATTTGGCATGAAGCCTGTCTAATTTAGATAGCTTCTTGAATGATTTTTCTCTATTTATTTGTTAAAGTAAAATCAAACAAATACCGGGGATATTAAATCCCATACCCACATAACTTGATATAGTTGATCGGGCTTTTGAATTTTACACTTCCCAACTTTCTAGCAATTTATGATATGTGGCATTCTTTAATTTATAGGAATTCCACATGGCAATGTATTATTTGTTAGTATTCTCCAAACTTAATTTGATAAAGATCAAGTGGCAATTTGATTTAACCGACTATACACTTGCTGCTATCATCTAGTTGCAGTTCTAATGAAACTCAACTAGTGTTAACTAAGCCAAATTCTTCTAGGAGTCAAACCACAAAGCAGCCGCCCACATCGAAAATAAGTACCTATATAGCCGTCCATTGCTACCTATATATACCGCAAGATCTTGTCTTTGTTGACCATCAATGTGCCGTCTTCACAAATCAGTTCATCTTCCACAGATAATATTTTTTCCAGCGCTTTCTTTTGTTATATTGTTTCTTCTTCCTCCCTTTTTTTTAAACGACAATGTTGAGTTCTCATTCAAGGGAAGAAACATGCATGGAGAAGATAGTTTTGAGGCGCAAAGGGGTGGATACTAGTCCCCGCAATAAGAACGGTAAGGTAATCTTACGGCGCAAAGGGATGGTTACTCGTCCCCGCCCTAGGAACGGTAAGGTAATCTGTTACCTTACGGCGCAAAGGGATGGATACTCGTCCCCGCCCTAAGAACGGTAAGGTAATCTTACGGCGCAAAGGGATGGTGACTCGTCCCCGCCCTAGGAACGGTAAGGTAATCTTACGGCGCAAAGGGATGGATACTCGTCCCCGCCCTAAGAACGGTAAGGTAATCTTACGGCGCAAAGGGATGGTTACTCGTCCCCGCCCTAAGAACGGTAAGGTAATCTTACGGCGCACAGGGATGGATACTCGTCCAAGTCTGCTACTAATAACCTCTCTTGTCCTTTGCAGCTTGAAGAGATGGTTTACTTCAGACACTACACTTCCCCATCCACCTAAGGTATCTCGTAGTTGAGACTGAAGATGGCGCGGACCAAACTAGATTCTTGATTCATACCATACTAGCTGGGCGATATGCGAGTCTGTGGCCTTCTTTGAGGAATCCGCTTCATATGGCAAATTGGACGTCGGAGAAAACCCAAAATATGGTCACTCCAAGCACCAAACCATCATCATGCCAACATTGCATCCGCGCTACCATGCTTCACTCGTCGTATAATCCCATATAGATCATCCCAGATAAATCCAAGAATTTGACTCTACATGCTGAAACGCCAATATTTCTCAGATTCGAGTAGTCTCGCTAAGAGAATTCATATCTCGATGTAGGAGCGTTGAAACCACGAGCCGCAAAATTTCTAAGAAACTAGACTCATAAATCTAGAATGTATCCAAAAATCAATGTCAACAAACATATAGATCATCCCAGATAAATCCAAGAATTTAGCTCTACATGCTGAAACGCCAATATTTCTCAGATTTGTGCAGTTTCGTCGAGAAAATTCATATCTCGATGTAGGTGCGTTGATATCACGAGCCGCAAAATTCTCAAGAGACTAGACTCATAAATATAGCATGTTTCCAAAAATCAATGTCAACAAACATATATATCATCCCAGATAAATCAAATAATTTGGCTCTACATGCTGAAACGCTAATATTTCTCAGATTCGAGCAGTCTCTCCAAACGAATTCATATCTCGATGTAGGGGTGTTGAAATCATGAGCCGAAAAATTCCTAAGGAAATAGACGTATAAATATAGCATGTATCCAAAACTCAATGTCAACAAACATATAGATCATTCCAGATAAATCCAAGAATTTGGCTCTACATGCTGAAACGCCAATATTTCTCAGATTCGAGTAGTCTCGCCAAAAAAATTCATATCTTGACGTAGGGGCGTTGAAATCACAAGCCGCAAAATTCCCAAGAAACTAGACTCATAAATCTAGCATGTTTCCAAAAATCAAATCCAGAAACAATCTGAATAGTCCCAGATAAATTCAAGAAGTTGACAATACATGCTAAAACGTCGATAGTTTCAGATTTGCGCAGTTTCGTTGAAGAAATTCATATCTCGATGTAGGAACATCAAAATCATGAGCCTATAAATTCTCAGGAATCTAGACTTACTAATCTAACATGTATCCAAAAATCAAAGTTGGAAACCCTCTGGATCATCCCAGATAAATTCGGGAAATCCACCTTAGATTTTTTTAATTCCAACTTGAAAATTTGACGGATTTGAAGGATTGAATTTGAAGGCTTTGCCTTGCAGTTGCAATAGCTTTAGACTTCAACTCAAAGAGTTGCCGGATTTGAGGCCTTCGATTTGGAGACCAATGGCTTTACAGACATTAACTCCTTGATTTAACCACTTGCTAAGAGATTACAGTCAATCCATTGGAGAAGCCCATTTGTCATGGAGGTTTGCCTTCGTTGGACTACTGATATTTAGTGAGGGTCCAAATTGAAGAAGAAGGATACTTGTATGTACGATCTCCATGCGCCTGGTCAGGGGAACTTCATTTTGAACAACGCATAGGGGGGATGCGTTTTGTTTGGACTTATGCGACTGAACTCAGAATAAAACTCTAAGCGCCTACGTACCTCGGTGAAGAGGATCAAGTCATACCGTAGTTCATAAAAAATGAGTTTTTTTTTTTGTGTCCTAACTTTTGCCTAGGCTGCCTCTTGCGAGATTTTCAACCTAGCGGACATTTTCTTGGGCCGTGCACAGTTTATACTCTTGCGGGCCAGGAGTTACATGCAGTTTATGCTCGTGCCTTAAGGAGCATCATCTCGCTTCAAGGATAGTACTTTTTCAAGAACTTTGCGTTGATAGGACCGATCCTCAAGCCATCCGCATCAACAAGCTTGTAAGCGCCACTTGAATATGCTTCTTGTACAACATATGGTCCATCCCATTTTGAGGTGAATTTGCCCCAGACTTATGGGAAACGATAATGGGTCTTCTTACTGCAAGGACTTGATCTCCCACTTGGAAGGACCTCAAGCGAACCTTTTTGTTGAAGGCACGAGATAGACGGGCTTGATAACATTCAAGATTTTGTTGAGCCTCCAGTCTTTTTTCATCAAGTGCTTCTAACTCTGCAAGACGCAATCGAGCATTTTCCTCTTCGGTGAGCCCTTCTTGAATAGCAAGTCGTAAAGAGGGTATTTGGCGCTCAAGTGGTAGGACTGCTTCAACTCCATAAGCAAGCGAGTACGGGGTTGCTTGCGTTGGTGTGCGGTAAGTTGTCCTATATGCCCACAAGGCTTCTTCCATTCGTTCATGCCAATCCCTTTTGGACTTGGAGACAACCTTCTTCAACAAGTTACACAAAGTCTTATTGAACGCTTCAGCTAGACCGTTGGCGGCAGCATGATACATAGAAGATTTACGCTGCTTGAAGCCGAAGAGATCACAAATCTTGTTCATCAATTTGTTATCAAATGTCTTGCCATTGTCCGTTATTATGTAACGAGGAATGCCGAAGCGGTAGATGATGTTTACTCGGATGAAGTTCGCAACATTCTCCTTCTTCACTTCTTTAAGAGCGACAGCTTCGGCCCATTTTGAGAAGTAATCAGTTGCAGCCAAGATGTACAAGTGCTCACCAGAAGATTTTGGCAACGGACCAACGACATCCAACCCCCAAGCGTCAAATGGCCAAGATGCGACGGTTGGGTGTAATGCTTCGGGCGGCTGATGTATAAAATTCGCATGAAACTGACAAGCCTTGCATCTTCGAGCATAGTCCAAGCAATCTTTCACCATCGTTGGCCAATAATATCCCATCCTTTTTATGTGGAAGTGGAGCTTTGGTCTAGATTGATGTGATCCACATACTCCTGAATGTGCTTCCTGCAAAGCTTGGACTGCTTCATCCTCCCCCAAACATCGCAAGAGTATCCCCTCAAAAGATCTTCTATATAAGGTATCCTTGTAGTAAAGGAATCGAGGTGCACGACGACGAATCTCAGTTCTTCTTTTTGAGTCTTCTGGCAGTATCCCAAAACTTAGGTAATCAATGATGGGCTGTCGCCAGTCTTCCTTTGCAGCTACGAGATGCTCAAGCTCACTTTCTGCGCCTTCTTCCTCATTTAGTGGAGGTACTACCCATTTTTGGCAGATAGTCACTTGAGTTTGATCTGGCAGAGTTAGTGTTGAAGCTAGAGCAGCTAAAGCATCAGCTTTCTTATTTTGGTTCCTTGGAACGTGCTGAAGAGTCACATCACCAAGCCATTGTCACACCCCATTTTTACCCGGAGGTTAAAGTAGAAGTACGACATATTGGAGATTCCTGTTTTTTGTTTATTTGTTTTAAGGAGTCGCCACCTAATTATTTAACGGTGAATTAGGACACCTAGAGATTAACTAAGGCAAAGTTAAAACTAAAACCTCAATTGATAGTCTGCTTAACCAGTATGATTCTAGGTAAGGGCTCTATATTATCCTAAAGGGAAGGGGTTAGGCATCCTTTAGAATCCGTTAACTTACGGTTATCCGATCAAACTTAGGTTAATTAATTAGATTAAATATAATGCTTAAATTTTATAAAAATGGCTTAATATGGCTAAAGTTTTAGAGGAAAATAATGTTAAAATAAGATTTACAGGAAATATAATAATTTGTATAAAAAGAGAACTTTAGAGGTTATTTTAAAATAAGACAAGGCTGTTAAGATTTTGAAGAAAAAATATGATAATGCAATTTAGATATGATTTGTGAAATAATTTTCACAAAAAGAGATTTCAAATGCTATTTAAAATAAACTATAAATATTGCTAAGCCTTGAATGAAAATGTAATGATGTTCTTGAAAATAAGACTCGCAAAAATATAACAACTCGCCTATAGCTTTTTAGCAAAAATATGAACTTTAGACAAAATTCTATATTGTATTAATATGGTGATGTAAAAATACCTAAACCTATTTTCTTTAAAATGTGATGGATAGGGTATGAATTTTCTTTCTTTTATATTAACTATACATGGCTAAAAGAAGTGTATTATTGGATAAAATTTGAAAAATTATTCATAGAATGCATTTGAACTTATATTTTGCATATTAGTGACGTTTTGGAATTTCTGGGATAGTGAGCAAACATATGATTCTTTTAACTCAATATATATAGTCATGCTATTTTGAAAATCAATTATGCTAAATAAAATAAATATTAGACGTTATAAATAGTTTTAACATGAAAAGAAAAGAATAAAAAAACTTATGGAATTAATTTTGGTCTTCCTTAAACTAACTACCCGTTTCTAAAACCAAACTTACTAATTTCACTAAGGTTTGTCTAAATTAACAAAACAAAATGTTAGTCATGCAATACAAATAAATGCTTAAAAGAATAAAATGGAGGAATAAATAAAATTGAATGGGTTCAGCCCATTCTTTGAACTACTGCAATCCGTTATTGTTGGGCTTTGGCCCAATTGCATTTTAGACTGTTGTGGCTGTTGCTGCTGTCTGGGCCTCGGCCCAGAATCATTTTATGTATCTGATGGGGTTTGGCTCATAAGGTATCCCGTTGGGCTTTGGCCCAAGATCGAATGCGGAAGAATAACGAATCCCTCAGACTCGTTTGCGATGGTCATGCATAAAACGAAAGAAAAAGATTAGAATAAAGAAATCTTATTTCTTTTCAACGGAATAAGTAAAATAAGCATCACATCCTTCTTCAAAAAAATGTTTCTAACTTCTGAATGGCGTTTCCTTGATTCCAAACAGGGGAGAGTGGGATAGGCATATATATGTATGGAACAATACATTGACTTTTAAAAAAAAACAAAATCACGTAATTCCCAAAATTGAGCAAACAAGTTAGGTCATCTTGAGTGTAATTTTACACGAATTACAATACTGAGCAGAACAGACCCAATGATTAAGCATAGTTTCCTGCCAACTACCACACTAGGCAAATAAACTAACTGACAAATACACAGTTCATACTAGCTACAATATTGGGCAAAACAAAACTACCTAACTAAATACATAACAAAACTACCATGACTGCATAGAAACCCAAAATCAAAAAAAAAAATAAGGGGATGGACCAGATCTGCTCCAATTTATTAAACTCAAGGAATGATAGATACTCAGGTATGCATTGGACAACAATAGACTTATTCGAAACATGAAGGATGATTTGGGTTAAGAAACACATTAAACATAATAAACATCAACTTCTAAAACTTCAGCAGACCAATCGTAGCATTACAATCATCATAATAATAGACTAATCAGAACCAGTATTCAAAATAGATGATAATTTAAACTAGACTAACATATACTTGTAGTCAGATTCAAGAATTGACATGTTGGGACTCTGCTTTAGATTATTCAACTGACACGAGATACATGCCCAACATGGACAGGTTACACAGTGCTCTCATGGACAGGTTACACAGTGCTCTCGGATATGTTTAGACTAACAGGCTTGCGGTAAGTATAATGCCAACTAAATATCAATCAAGAACATCCAAACTGAACACAATGAAGGCAAACTAACAACAAACAACTAAGTAAGATAGTAAAGCTACATCATGTAAACATTTAAATACATCCTATCAAGTTAAGCATGGAAACACACTAATGTGGGGGGTAACTGATCAGCAAAGGAGCTTCATATAGGTGCCAATGACTTAAGTTGCTACTAATCAACTGTTTTGCAGGTATAGCTTTCCATAGAAACATTATAATGTCAACAGTTTATCCAGATTTAAACAAGTATATGGATGAAGAGGTACACTTAACTGATTCAGGTGATTGTTTCTTTTTAAGTAACAATAGTGAGTGAAACAAGGTTAATCTAACAAGGAGTAATCATTTAGTATGCAGTTATCATTTTTTATCAGTAATGGACTTCAATACTCCTACACAACTTAGTCAGATATATTATATGAATGCAAAATATCTGAGTTGAACTCAGAGTCCCATTTTGACCTTATTAAGAACATCTGTTGTCTTTTATATGAAATGAGATCATGCAGGCTTAAGCTAATAGACAATCGTTTATAATTGGTTTATGGATTTGCAGAGAACCTTGTAGGAAACCAATCAGGCAAACAAATGGTCTACTCGACTTACTTAACCAAACTAAACCATCATTAGTCTGATAAACTTTATTAAGTGCAATTCATGTGCATATGAATTCAAGCAAACATAGGTGCAAATTGACATCATGATTTAACAGTGAGGGCACATAGACAGAGATTTGGACATTTCTATTTGACAAGACAAGCATCATATTCTGACTACACACTCTATTAACAGAGGATCAATCAAATATCAGCCCATAACTCTTTTAATCATGACCTTAGTCTCAAACTGAGTAGACAAAACTGGGCCACTTGGAGTGTAAATTTTTTTTTATACTGATCACAACACTAAACAGAGCAAGACTCAATAACTAAACATGGTTTCATACCAAACTACAATGCTAAGCAAATGAACTAAAGGGCTAAACACAGGAAAAAAAAAACTATTATTATATAGGAACTAAAACCAAAATAACAAGGGAATAGGCCAGATCTGTTTTTAGACTGATGTTGTGAAAAATGAACAATTTGCACATCGACAGGAATAGGGAGTTGAGGTGGGGAGAAATAGGGATCAATGTCTATGTATCAAGGCTGCCAGGTGGTCAAGTATGTTCAAAAGACATCTTTAGATTGTTTAAACCTGAAACAACATCTAACCTCCTTAAGACAATATATACCAAGCCCAAGAACTGAAACTGATGATGTTAATAGCTCCAAACAACACATCAATTTTACCTTATGCTAATTTTAGACCAGATTTATTTATCTTATCCACAAACCATCGCCCTTATCATAGTACAAACTGGATATGCTTTCTTTCTGTTACAATTTCAGCCCTCCATATTACTATGTCATTATTGGATTGCATTAAACAAACTTGTGTTATAATCGGAAGCAAACAGAAATCAATCACAGATTTAACCACTAGTCATGCCTAACCTAACAACAAACACTTAAACAAGCTCAAATATCCTGCAAACTAATTGTCCAGATTTATGTAACGATATGCGACTTAAACCAACTAGCGTGATTAACTCATGCATTTGAATTAACTAAATCCAAGTTATCACACATAGCATATGTAATTGCATAAACAGGGCCAAACTCGATAATTAAACCATCATACAAACTAATTAAGCCCGAATTAACATCAACATACAAACAAACTATCCGTTGAACCAAACTAAACTAACTAATCAGCCTGTTCTAAAACTACATAGCGATTAAAAAACAGATAAGACAGAAAATAAATGGGGAAGGGGAAATTACCTTCTTCGGGTGCAGCGAAGTGGGTGTCGACGTCTCAAATTTATGCTCGAACTCGAAGAAACCGATTAAAGTAACAAAGTTTCCAACCAAAAAAAATAGAGTAATCGTTGGCCGTTCTTTTCGGAGTAAAGCCCCTCTTTATGATTAAAATTGATATTTTTGTATGGAATTTTCCGGTCCCAGATTCTTCGATTTTTCTCGATCTGTTTTCCCTTTGTCCCCCCTAAATTGATTCAGTTGCCCTGTATTTATAGATTTCGTTTGTATTCAAGAAAGAGAGGAGCGTATGAGAGAGAGGAAGCGGGGAACAGGCGTGGTGGGAGTGTCAGGAAAAATGGCAGAGGCGTGGGTGTGGGGAGAACGTGAGGAGAGAGACGAAGGCGTGGGGGGACAAGGAGATATGGAAGTGCAGAGAGAGAACGTGGACGTGAAAAAAAAATGAAGATGGCGATGAAGGAAGGAGAAAGGGAGGCGGGTGAGATAGAGGAGAAAATTAGGGCAAAGGGAGAGGGAACAGGGAGAGAGGACAGAGGAGGCGGAGAAGATGAGAGAAGGGAGCAGGGGAGGGGCGGCGATGATGGAGAAGAGAGAAAAGGAGTGGAGCGGCGTAAGAGATTGAGAAGAGAAAGAGAGGAGCATGAGGGATTGGGGTAGAAAAGTGAAGGGGTTGGGTTGGTCGGGTCGCAGAATTGTTTGGGCTGGTCCGTTTTGGGCTGGCCTATTAATTTAAATATGGGCTGATATAAATGTGGATTGGATATTAAAAATGTGGGTTGCTTATTCGGGTAGGGAAATAATATTACATTTGTATTTTGGGCCATTAATTTGGCTGAAAATTGTTGGTCCTTCCTCCGCTATTTTAATTATTTTCGGGCTTCTAATTCAGTAACTAGTACAATATTTATTATGTGAAGATAAATAGTAATTAATATGTAGAAAAATAAGGATTTTAGAAAATGTTATCTTGTAATTAATTTTAACGAGTCCACCCGAAAAAATGAAACGATGACGATCATTTAAAATTAGTGATAAAGTAATGCTCATAATGTTGAAAAGAAAGGTAATGAGATTAGTAGTAGTGGTAATAAAATATTGTGAAAAATAAAGTATTTAGCTCGTCAGTAAAATTAGAAACCCGAGTAAATTACATAAAATAGGGACAAAATTGGGTGTCAACAGCCATCCTATCAACTTCTGAGCATAACCATGATAGGGGAGTAATTCGAGCTTTTTGACTTCGTAGCTTCCCAAGAGTTGATTGATCACCAACTGAGAGTCACCAAAGACTTGCAACTGCAACTGCTTCATGTCGACGGTCATTTCAAGTCCAAGTATTAGTGCTTGATATTCAGCGACGTTGTTGGAGCAACGTTGTGTCAAAGTAAAGGAGTATGGTAGAACTTTTCCTTGCGGAGTAACAAACACCACACCAGCACCAGCTCCATCACGTTGTGCAGCACCATCAAAGTACATTTTCCACGGAGACTGAATTTCAACGACCATTGCATCTTCGTCGGGAAGTTCATCAGTTAGCTCCCAGTCATCAGGTATCGGGCGATCTGCTAGGAAGTCTGCCAATGCCTGTCCTTTTACAGCCTTTTGAGGGATGTACGTAATCTCAAATTGTTGAAACTGGAGGTACCACTTTGCTAGTCGATCACTGAGGACTGGTTTTGACATCACAAACTTGATGGGATTTGCCCTGGAAATGAGGTTAACACTATGAGCTTGAAAGTAGTGCTTCAGCTTTTGAATCGAGAATACTAGCGCCAAACACAACTTTTCAATTGGCGTGTAATTCAACTCATTAGGTGTCATCATTCTGCTCAAGTAGTAAAGAGAATTTTCTTTCCCTTCGCTATTCTCTTGGGCCAACAACGCTCCAACCGACCTTTCTTGTGCTGAAATGTACAGTATCAATGGTTTTCCAGGTACAGGGGCTACTAGAACTGGAGGCTTCATTAAATATGACTTGATATTCTCGAAGGCATTAGTACATGCTTCATCCCACTTGAAAGGGGCGCCCTTCTTCATGAGACGACTGAATGGTTGGCACCTCCCAGCTAAATTCGAAATGAATCTCCTAATATAAGCTAGCTTCCCTTGCAGACTTTTTAACTCATGAATATTTCGAGGCTCGGGCATTTTCAAAATCGCATCAACTTTGGCTTGATCAATTTCGATTCCTCGATGTCGAACAATGAAACCAAGGAATTTTCCAGAAGTAACTCCAAAGGCACATTTCAATGGATTCATTCGAAGTTGATATCTCTGAAGTCGCTCGAACACCATTCTCAGGTCTTGCAAGTGGTTGCTCCTCTTTCTTGATTTTACTACCAAGTCATCCACATAACATTCAACATTTTTGTGGAGCAAATCATCAAAGATATTCTGCATAGCCCTTTGATATGTGGCACCAGCATTTTTCAAACCAAAAGGCATCACTTTGTAACAATAAATACCCTTGAGTGTACGAAATGCAGTAAGCTCTTCATCTTTTGGTGCCATGCGAATTTGGTTATAGCCGGATGAACCATCCATGAAAGACATCGCCTCGTAACCAGTGGTAGCATCAATCATCAATTCTGGGATGGGAAGCGGGAAATCATCTTTAGGGCATGCGTTGTTAAGATCCCTGAAGTCAACACAAACTCGAATTTGGCCAGTCTTCTTTTTTACGGGGACGATACTCGAAATCCATGTAGGATATTTAACTTCACGAATAAAGCCAGCTTCAATGAGTTTGTTGATTTCATTTTCGATTGAAGGAACCAAATCTGGTCTGAAATACCTTTGGTCCTGCTTAACAGGACGGGCACTATTCTTGACCGCCAGATGATGGACTGCTACTTTGGGATCTAATCCAGGCATCTCTTTATAACTCCAAGCAAAAACATCCCTATATTCTTTGAGTATTTCCATGTAAGTATCTTCTTCATCACCTGTTAGAAAAGCACTTAGGTAGGTGGGCCTTGGGTCTTCATCAGTACCAAGATTAACTTCTTTCAAAGAGTCTAATGTGGTCTTCACCCCTTCTTCAAGTTCTGGAGGATCATCTCTGGCATCTTCATCCTCTCGAGGATCGCCATCATTGAAAGATATGTGGTAACACGAGGAGATGTCCTCCAGCTTCTCGGCAACCTCTATCTGAAACGAAGTATCTCGATCACTTTGTGCAGTAATATGATATGAAGAACCTACACTCTCCTCATCTTCGTCACGCTCCTTGGTATACACTACAGTGTGAGACTTTGCCTTTAGCACCTCCCCACATGAAACCACAAGCTTTGTTTGTCGTCTCATTCTAGAAGGAATCAAACTTTGTATATCCCTCTGGGTTACAGGAAAAGCAAGCGTTTTCACGCTTTGATAATCTCTGTGGAACTTGTTCTTCCTTTTCTTCTTCAGTTTTAACGGCCCTAATCTCTCAAATACAGAACCTTTTGTGGCCGACTTTCCAAGACGATCAAACACTGAAGGACTTTTGTTGGAAGCAACAGACTCATCTTCCAAAGTGATGTAGTTGATACTTGCCCTTCTTATGGATATGCGAACTGGCGGAGGTCGTTTGTATCCCAAACCTTCACGTGATTGTATCATGCTAGCTCCTGATGGAAGTTTCCCTAACTTTGACGGCTCGTTGGGGTTGTACCCAGCCTTGACAAATAACTTGTAAGCATTTGGATCAAAGCCTTCATTTGTACGTTTTGTAGGGAATGCCATACTTTGTGGCGGATTCTGAGTCATGAAGTCTCCAAGTAACTTTGAGGATGAATTTATCGCATCAATTCGTCTGATGGGAAGAGTTAGCCCCCCTAGCATATTTTCTTGAGCTTCAGATGGTTGACCTTCCTTTTTCTTCAACTTTGGAACATAGCAGAGCACGGGAGTTGTCTTCTTCTTCTTCAAAGACACGGTGTTCCCTTTGTCGGGACTGGAGTGCGACACCTCAGCGCCAACTTCAGCTTTTCCAATAGTCACATCAGCTCTTTCAGTTGCGATCTTATCACTCTTGGTCGTTGCGATGTCATCAACTTTTACTTCTCTCACCATGTAGTTCTTCAAGTAGAACTTCGCATCGACGAAGTGTGACTCTGCTTCAGTAAATGGCTTATCATCAGCAACTATCTTCTTTTCGATACTGCCTTCGAGATATTTCAAACACTGATAGTAGGAGGATGGGACAACTTTGTTCTCGTGTATCCATGGCCTGCCAAGCAACATATTATACGAAGTCTTTGCGTCGATGACATGCATCCATGCACTTGATTGCAAATCTTTGATGGTGATATCTACTTTGACAGCACCTATGGCTCGTTGCCCCCCTTGATTGAATCCTTGTATCATCAAGCGACTTTCAGAAAGTTCTTCAGTTGTGATGCCAAGTTCCTTCATTGTACGGATAGGAAGAATGTTAACTCCAGATCCATCATCTATCAATATTCTGTTTATCCTCTTCTCGAGGGCATAACCCACCATGTACAATAGACGATTATGTAGTGTTTCACCAAGTAGAAGATCGTCATCTGTGAATGTGATTCTTGCATCACATGTGTGTACCTCTTTCGAAGAAGATTCAACAGGATTTTCAGATGATGACAGAGACAATGTTGATAGGTTTTCATCATTTGCTTCCTCTTTATCAGTATTGAAGCATGATGCCTCAATGTTGTCTCGAGCAGTCTTATTGTGGAACCAGCTTGGTAGGAATTCCCCCAAAGTCACAGGACGTCGTGGTTCTTGGTGGTAGTTCTCCTCCACTTTTGCTTTCCTCGGATGCTCGACTGATTTCTGCTTCCTTGGTCTTCTAACCATCCTTTTCCTTGTTGGTTGTTTTGATGATTCTCTTCGTGGACTTGTTTTACAGCGTCTCTGCCTAGTCACCAGAATCCAACCTTCATCATTGGCTTCATCAACTTGGGTTCTATCTTCCTCCAATGGTCCTCCCTCATGTTCTTCAAAGTTGTATATCTGGACCGGATCGAAAGAGCCAAAGGTGATAGAGACTTGATTTGAACTTGCCTTCTCATCATCAAGCAGAATCTTGTTTTCATTAGCCAACTGCATAACTTTGTCCTTGAAGACAAAGCACTTCTCAAGAGGGTGACCCACAAGTCGATGATACTTGCAATAGTTCGGGTCGTTTGTTCTTCCAGCTTCATTGGGCCGCTTCATCTCTGGTAACTCAATGAGCTTCAGCTCAAGTAGTTCATCAAAAATTTCAGGGACATCAGAATCCAGGAAGGGGTATTCTCTTTCTTGCATCTCCTTCAAGGTAGACTTTCGGCTTTTGTTGTCTTGGAAGGAAGTTGCTTTCATACTCTGCTTCTTGCTCACCTTCGTAGTAAATTTTATAGGCGAAGCGTTGACGTTCATGGATTCTTTATTATCACTCTTGGAGACGAACTTGCTCCATTTCTTGGGTTCCTGCTTGTCCTTTCCTTTGCGAGGGTCGTAGACAGGCATTACTTCATTCCCAGTGGAAGACATGCTCAACTCCATGTCATGAGCACGAGTAGCTAGTTCTTCAAAAGACTTTGGCTTAATTCCTTGCTATATGTAGTGAAGCCCCCAATGCATTCCTTGGATACACATCTCTATCGCAGAAGCTTCGCTGAGCCTATCTTTGCAGTTTAGACTCGCATTCCTCCATCGGTTGATGAAATCGATAACTGGTTCGCCCTTCCTCTGGCGAGTGCTTGTAAGCTCGACCATGCTCACGGTACGCCTTGTGCTATAAAAGAGATTGAGGAACTCCTGCTCTAGTTGCTCCCAACTATCGATAGAATTAGGCTCGAGATTAGTGTACCAGTCAAAGGCATTCCCCTTGAGAGAGCGGACGAACTGCTTGACAAGATAGTCTCCATAAGTCCCAGCGTTGTTACATGTTTCAACAAAATGTGTAACATGTTGCTTTGGATTTCCCTTGCCTTCAAATTGTTGAAATTTGGGAGGTTGATAACCGGCGGGCATCTTGAAGCTATCAATTCTTGTAGTGTATGGCTTCCCGTAAGTAAATGAAGACTTGGCAGCAACTTCGTACTTATCCTTGATAGTCCCTTCGATGAACTCCTTTAGTCGGTCAAGCGGAATCATCCCTTCAGAAGAAACAGGAATTTCCTTGGTAGGTGGTACTTGTTTTGCACGAGGTTCAGTCTCTTGTACTTCTGGACCCTTCCCAGGTGCGTGGCTGGATTCTCCTTCCATTAATTCATCCATCTTGTCCATCAACTTCTCAATCCGAGCGTCTTGATTTTGCACATGCTTGGCCAGGCCATCAATCACTTTTGCCAAATTTGTCAGTGTCTCCTCCATTGACAAAGCGTTAGTTACCATTGCTTGCATGATTGTTGGGGATGTTGGAGAATAGCATGGATTGTCGCATAAGTTGATCTTTGACTGGCCTACTTCATGTGGTGTGCGTGGAGAGGATCCGTCACTTGAAGTATCATCATCTTCCTTCATAGCAGAGTTCTTGGATCCAGAGAGATCAAGTAGAGCTAGAGTCTTCTTAATCTTTTCAGCAATGCTGCTTCCTTCCTCTGATGCATCAGTAAAGGATCTCGCTCATTTTGGAGATGAAGATCCAAAAACAGGAGTTGTTACGGATGAGACTTGGAGTGCTTGTTGTCCCAACATGCTTGCTTTGCTCCTCGTAACTGGTCCAATGCTACCAAAGGTAATGTCGAGGATGCTTTCCACATCAGCAGAGAACTTGGAGCTAGCAACCTTGGAGGAAACTGATTTGGATTTGATCTTCTCTGAAGTCATCTCGATGTTGTTAAACTTTGATGATTGAAAAGTTGAGATGAGAGGTAGAGATTGTCCCACTGGGCGTGCCAGAATTTGTAGACAATAAAATTCGCGTCGAGAAAATAATAATCAAGACAGGAAAATATTGCGACAATCTTTGTATTTGATTTCAGAATATGAGTGTTACAATCTCTATGATTCCTCTGATTCGTCTTTTCAATAATAATTTCAAGGGCTTTTGAGCTTATTCTTGAACTTGATGGTCTTGATCTTGAACTTGTACTTGAATTCAAGGGCTTTTGAGCTTGATCTTGAATCTGGTGATCTTGATCTTGAACTTGTACTTGGATTCAAGGGCTTGAAGCTTGATCTTGAATCTTCGTCTGGATCTTTAGAACTTCTAGAGAATACTTGAATGCTTGAATGCTTTTAGCTTGTAGAGAAATCCGCATCGTTTGATCCACGAGCTCTCTCTTGCTTCTTGTTAGAATTTCTGTCCTTTTTCTGAATTATGAGACCCCTATTTATAGTTGTAGGATGGAGGAGTTGTGATAAGGACAGGCTTCTTTCGACCAATCAGAATTAAGCTGACATGTCGATATTTGATTGGCCAGAACATGTCACTTGTACACATGGCGCATCTTCATTGGCCTTTGGTTTGTCTAGGCATGCTGCATCATGTTGACACGTGGCATGACCCTATAGGCTCCTTTATTTGACTTGGCGTGCCACGTCATTTGACATGTGGCACCAATTTGGGCCTCTTGAATAAGATGACATCTTGGGCTTGATAAAGTGGACTCATTATTTGTAGCCCAATTAAATGGACTAGCCCAACGAAATTGGACCATTACTTAAATCCATGTTTATTGGATTTAAATAATTAACCCAATTTTATTAGCCCTCAATTTATTTATCCGGACTAATATATCTTGAATGTAATCCAATTTCTTTGAATTAAATTTAATAAAATTTCGTTATCTACAATGCTTGAATAGCAAATCTAGCTGATTAATTAAGTGCACTCTCCCAGCATACTTCAGTGATTTATTTTTCCATCCTTTGGTTATGCTAAAGATATCCTCAACTAGTTCTTCATCTGAAAACGATATCCTCAACTAGTTTGTGCAGGGACCATAAGTTCATTGATGGTAGTTACCATTGGCAAACCAACCAATCCTACCAAGTCTTCTTCCTTCCTCATTTGATAGACCTGATAGATGAACACAATTCTTTTGCTAGCTTCAGCATAAACCTTAAAGTTCTTGAAAATCACGCGGCAAGCCTTGATAAACGTAAATGTGACTGCTCTGTGGGTCTAAAATTGCAAAATCTTTGTGAATGTGTGTTGTAATTCACTCCAATAAAATCAGAAGTATGAGCACGGAAACTATGTTAAAACATGCTTGTGAACATGTCCATTCTAGTAGCAGAAAGCTGGAAAAATATGCTCTCCCTGCCCAAGCCCTCAACCACTGCCTAATAGCCCACTGGACCACACCATCTCACACTGAGAACCTTGCAGTAGCTAAGCGACTATCAATGCAATTGACAAAGAGTTGGAGAAATTCAATAGCATTCACTGAAGAAAGGCAACTGAGAACCTGGATTCTTATCATTCTTTTAACTAACATGGTTAGGTGATACAGTCTGTCGCATGCCTAGAATTTGATAGGAAGATGGCGAACAAATCAGTATATTTGAAGCTGTTATCTTAGGGTTCTTGTGTAGCCATACTTACGGGTCAGAGTAAAACAAGTTGTACTTCTAAGAGAGGTGGAGCAAGGGCGCTCTGCTATACCATTGTTGGGTGAGCGAAGCGGTACACCTATTCTTCATCCAAAAACTGGTGCTATAATATTCAATGAAATGTGATGAAAAAATTGGTTCTTGTTCTGTGTTACAGCTACCCTTGAAATTTGTCTGGAGCATTCAATTGCTGAATTGGTTAATTCTGGCATATTTTGGACTTGCATCACTCCACATAGTTGTGTCAATAGTGTCAGCGTGGAGTCTGTGTGCTAGTTCCTATTTAGATTGATAATGCTGTGTGGCTGCAATATCTAATGTGAAAAGATTTCTTCTATCAGGTTTACGGTTAGTCGCACTGGATAATGATAGAAACAACAAGTACTAGGGTTCTAAGCATGCAAAATTCAGAAATAAGAAGTGTAAACTTTACAGAACAGTATTTGATATCATACATTTGAACTAAAAATGTAATGTAGCATCTGATTAGCATGAAGTTATAAAATGACGTTAATGTAGTTCTATCAATATTTTATTTTTTGATAAGGTAAGATTAATTTAGTTCTATTAATATTCTGATTTTCTCTTCCTTTTATCTTTTACCTTTTCCTATAGTGATAAGTTTAGCAATGTTAGATGTACAATTGAAATCCTGATTCTTCTTTTTTGAGGGTAAGATCTTTTTGTTCTTAGCACTTAGTACCTTAAACTGTTTGTGGCTTCTAAGGTAAGCTCTTGGTAACAACTAACATGTGCAAGTGGAGATCTTAATTTAGTAACTGGACTTGGCATATGTGAACTGATGTCGTTGATTCTTGATTGACTATCCTGTGTTGTGGTTTAGAGACAATGCTCCGAGAAGCTTTGCGTTAAATTGCTCAGAAGAAAATTATCACAGTACCAATTAATAAAGTGCCTGAGAAAAGTGAAAGAAGAAGTTTGAAGCCCTAGCAATTGTAATGCACATCTGGAATACATTTTGGAGATCAGTAGGATCTTCCATTTATATTTGAGGTTCTTGAGTTTGTTTTTGTATGCCTGATATATAGGTATTAAGTGAGTACGGAAAAAAATGTGGTTCATACTTTGGGTTAGATTTGATTTACTAGTTAGCAAAGTGAGGATGTAATAAGGAGAGTAACATGATTATATCTCTCATATCTTGTCTTCTCGCTACGACGTATAGAACACGCAACAAAGTTGCTTTACCTTGGTATTTCTAAAGAGGGACTAGATACCAGAGCCCGTGCCAGCACGGGCTCAACATATATTTATAATTTTATTTTTATATAATTATAAAAAGAATTGATATATTATATAACATTTCTTGAAAGTCACGTATGTAAAAATAGAAATTTTGGGAGCACGGGTTCAATAATTTGTGTCATGATGTTATTTCTTTGTTTCAGTTTATGTGACTTTATTTAAGAAAAAGGCTAATAGACACTTTTTAAACTATGTGTTAATCAAATTTTAACCAGCATTTCAAAACTTATTGAATTTTTAATTACTTCTAAATATAGAAACGTCATTTGAACTATCAATCCCCTAGGCTAAAACGTGAAGCTTTTTATACATATGGTGATTATGTATATTGTGTTATATAACATGGGCATAGATGCGGTATAAGATTTCTATTTTTTTTTTTACTTAACTTATCATAAGTATGTACTAATAAATTATTATGACTATTATGGTGCTCCGTATATAATTAGAAACTTAAGACATTGGAAAATGCCTTTGAGAATGTAATATCCATCGTAGTTTCTTTTTAGACTATTAAACAGTACTGCAGTAAACATCTGAGTAATTTATTTTATCAGTTGTAACAATATTCAATTAATTTGATTATAGAATTACAGTTGGTGAGGTAAGATATCACCCATGAAACTACAAAATGTAATCAGTTGTAATAGTAACTTTTAAAAAATGAAGCTTGATAATAATATATTCAGAACTACTTTTGAAAAATTAATCCTTACCTATACTTTCTCTGTCTATTGAATATTAGTACTAAAGGAGTACAAAAAATGCTATGGAAATGGGAGGGAGAGATGAGTAAGAGACTGTCACATTAAAGTTTAATGGGGGCCACTTTTTTTGGACAGTCATTCACAAATGCTGCAAATGCAGCGCATGGTATAGAAATCTAACTGAATGAATCCACCATTATTGACTTAATGGGAGATATTTTGGGAATTATATGGATATTGCTTGATTTTTTAATATGGGGTTCACCTTTTTTTTTTTTTTTTTTTTTTTATATTGCTTGATTTTTTAATATGAGGTTCACTTTTTTTTTTTAACATGAGTTGGAGGTGGACGACAAAACCACCTCCAAACTCATGCTTCTACTATAGTATAACTAGATGGCCTATCCCCGTGCGTACTTTGGATTATAGTGTATATATGTGTATGTAGTTGTGTTTGAATAGTGATGATATATATATATATATATTATATTGATAATAAACATACATAAGTTTGTACTGTTTTTATGGATATATATATATACTATGTTCAAAACATGATTAATATAACATTGTAGTTTGTGCTCCGTATCTAAAACTTTATTATATTCGTGTTTGCTATGAATACAAAGTCGGCAAAAATTTATTAATACTTTTTAAAAGAGAAGACTTGTTTAAAAGGAAACTATTTTCTTCTCTTTGAGATAAAACAATAGCAATATTTAAGCATCAGTTGATACTTTCAATTTTAATTCGATTAATTTAAAAGTATAAAATACTTATTATTTTCTTATCAAATTTTGATTTGGATAATTCTAATTCAAATTATTAAATTAATTTTACATATTTAAAACGAAACAAAGTAGAAATTGATTTTCTATAAAACGAAGAAATACTATTTTTAAATTTTTGGTAAATATTCTCAGTTTAGCTCATTTTACTTGTCATGTTGTCTTTTGCATGGTTTTTTAAGGAAACGCGAATTAGAATTAGAATTTGACTAATTTACCTTATTCATTATTTGATCTCCATTTGATATTAATCTCTTTTCACATTTATTAGAGTAAGAATAAAAATGAAAAAGTAATTAAATTCTATCTTATTTTAAAATATAAATATTTTAAGTATATTTATTTTAGTAAACATAACAAATAAATGACATGACGGAATAGCAAATACAACAATTAAATATCTAGATTAGATTTCAGGCTAATATAAGAAAAGAAAGGAAATTGTATGTATTTGCCTACTTAACCTTTTGAAGAAAAACAATAATATGGGGTTCATGTTTTTTGTTGTGCAATAATTTCATTTGCTCCCACTAATGAGTTGATACGCATGTGGCAATGAATCCACTATTATTGACTTGATGAGACATGAATATTGTTTGATTTTTTAATATATGGGGTGCACGCTTTTTTTTTACATTATTTGTTTTTTTAATATGGGGTTTACTTTTTTTTTCTTGAGTTTGGAGAGGGTGGTGCCCACTTTTTTTTTCATGAGTTTGGAGAGGGTGGGATCCACTTTTTTTTTAATATTGCTTGGAGTTTATTTATTTATTTATTTATTTTTATATGTTTCTTATTACATAGCGGGATGGGGAAGAGGATTACAATGTGGGGATTCGAATCTTTACCAACAAGGTGAGCGTTCAGGTAGCCAACCAACTGAGCTACTAAATCCCTACTTGCTTGGCGTTTTTAGTATGGGGTCCACTTTTTTTTTTTTAAGAGTGACTGACGACGAAGCATGGGTAAACCGATGCTTCTATATAGTAGAAAAATAGAAATATAATAAAGTATTTCTATCTACTTTTTAGAAGAGTTGGTAATATAAAGTATAAAATGTCATTTTTTGCCCTTAAATAAAGAAGTGGGTGGGACCACAAACGATTTTTTTTCCCTTAAATAAAAAAGTGGGACCAAAGGACGGACGGCGATCTTGCTTATAAACCGGCTCTTCTATATAGTAGTAAAGTAATATATATATATATATTATGTTCAAAACACGATTAGTATAACATTGTAGTTTGTGCTCCGTATCCAAAACTTTATTATATTAGTGTTTGCTACGAATACAAAGTTGGCAAAAATTTATTAATACTTTTTAAAAGAGAAGACTTATTTAAAAGGAAACTATTTTCCTCTTTTTGAGATAAAACAATAGCAATATTTAAGCATCAGTTGATACTTTGAATTTTAATTCGATTAATTTAAAGGTGTAAAATATTCTATTATTAATGTATGTAGATTGAGCCTAAACAATACATATTATTTTTTATCAAATTTTGATTTGGATAATTCTAATTCAAATTATTATATTAATTTTACATGTTTAAAATGAAACAAACTAGAAATTTGATTTTCTATTTAAATGAAGAACTACTTTTTTTTTTAATTTTTGATAAATATTTTTGGTTTAGCTCATTTTACTTGTCATGTTGTCTTTTGCACGACTTTTTAAGAAAATGTCAATTAGAATTATAATTTCACTAATTTACCTTATTAATTATTTGATCTCTATTTAATATTATTTTTTATTTTATGACATTAATCTCTTTTCACATTTATTAGAGTAAGGAAAAAAATAAAAAATAAAATTAAATTCTATCTTATTTTAAAATATAAGTATTTTAAGTATATTTATTTTAGTAAACATAACAAATAAATAACATGGCAGAATAGCAAATACAACAGTTTAATATCTAGATTACATCTGAGGTAATATAAAAAAAAAATTGTATAGTTTGGCTACTTAACCTTTTGAAGAAAAGCAATAATATGAGGTCCATGTTTTTTGCTGTACAATAATTTCATTTGCTCGCACTAAACGGGTTGATACGCATGTGACAATGAATCCATCATTATTGATTTAATGAGATACTTTGAAAATTACATGAATATTGCTTGATTTTTTAATATGGGATGCACTTTTTGTTTTGACATTTTTTGTTTTTTTTAATATGTGATTCACTTTTTTTTTTATATTGCTTGATTTTGTTAATATGAGGTCCACTTTTTTTTTATGAGTTTGGAGATGGTGAACTCCACTTTTTTTAAAAAAAATATTGATTGGTGTTTAGTATGGAGCCCACGCATTATTTTTTTAATGGAGGACGGACGAACGAACGAAGCATGGGTTACCCATGGGTCTAAACCCATGCTTCTATATAGTTAAAAAAATGTTGCCGCAAGTAGATGCAAACACATTGAGCTTCGACTTAGCTTATAGTATTGTACTACGGTCATAATTATGCTCTTTGCAAACCAAACTACACTTGCATTTGAAGTTGCCTACTGTAGTTTGCATTTCTGAAAGCCCTAGGATTAAGCCTCTTGGATGTTCTGTTCATTTACGCTTACGAAGCTTGTGATGGAATATGCAGGAAACACTGGTTCATGTGTTAATGAAGGTGCTGCGTGGGAAGTAACATTTGCTGAAGAAGACTCTCATGTTGCTTATACATGTATTTTAGCTCATTTGGATTGTACATTTCGTAACTGCCTGAATTTCTTCGATATATCAGGGTTCTAATTCGTATTGCTGAAGTGTTGCAATAAGCTACTTTATAGACTATAAGTAGCTCATTTTGGTGATCGAATTCTAATCACAATTCAATACGTTGGATGAAATATAGTCAATTTGGAGATTTTTTTTAACGGAAAAGGGCCAAATATACCCCTGTACTATCGAAAAAGGGCCAAATATACTCTTCGTTATATTTTGGGTCTAAATATACCCCTGACGTTATACTTTGGGTTTAAAGTTGTCTAAGATGGACATTCAATCTTACGTGGCACTAACATTTTATGTACTGCCAATAGTTTGACATGTTAACTTCCATGTGCTTTGTTTTCAAAATTCTCCTTAACATTCTCTCTGAGGCTTGACATTGAACCTGATATTGTTCCTAAAAATAAAAATAGCAGCTATGGCCAACGCGCAGAGAATTTTAAAAAAAGGAATATGGCTAATAAATTAGAGAAGATAAATAACAATACTGATATATGAAGGCTCCTTCTCGCACTTCTGCACTGTGCTATCTCCTTCAAAAGCTAATAAGTCTCTTACAAGCTCATCTCCTTTATTACAAGCACATCTCCTTTAGAGCAGGATTAATCCTTTTATAATTCTTGCAAAAGTAAAAACGTAGAGGAGATTAGAGTAATTGAGTTGTACTTTTCAAAAATAGAAATAGAACTTTTAAACACTAAACCGACAAAAATATTTGCACAAAATGAAATGAAAGATTTACCATGAGAGAGAATGGATGTAACGAACACTACTCCGTACAGCAACACACTTCAAGTTCTCAAGTGGACTTACACAAAAAAAAAGCACAAAAGAAAGGATCTTTCTTCCAGCATTTAGATCACGAATCAAGTATGTAATGGAAGTTCAACTATTCTACCACGTCATTTTTCTTACCCACTACATATCAAATAAAACATGTTTCTTTTATCGGAAGAACTATTTAAAGTTACTGCAGAAGCAAATGCAATTTCTCAGCTTCCATACTCGAACACTTAGTAAACTTGAGTTTCACAAGGAATACACCCACATATAAAAATCACGAGAGACACACACATATAGCATGAGAATTGGAAAACCGGAATATAGAGATATTACCTGGAATAAGGTGATTCGGACAACCGCCATAGCCTTGGTTTCCTTTTCTAAAATCCGAATTCATTAGCATCTGAGTAAGAAAGAGGCGGAAGAGTCATTGGCCAAAGCAGAAATACCAAGTATATGAAGAATATTAAAATCCAATTAGCAGGACATATCTATACACACCTTTATCGTACACCAACAACATATCCTGCAAAAATCAAGAAACAGGACCTCTGAAATTTAAGAATTTGATGAATTCCTAAACACATGACTAATGAACTAAGAAATAATTAAGAAGAGGAAAAAATTATTTCAAATGAAGGAAAATTCAGGGCATGTAAGACCGAACGGAGAAGAAAACCAGCGGTGGAAAGTTGGCTCTTCAATTGAGGGGGAAGAGGAAGGTGGCGGTAGGAGTAAAAGCCACGTAGCTAATTAGTAATGCTCCACTAAGACAAAATGACTAAATTACCCTTGATTTGAAATTTGTTGCCACTTAAGCTGACATGTTGAAACCCCCTTTATATAATACTAGACGACCTATGCCCCTGCGCACGGACCCAATATTTTAGATTATAGTGTATTTATGTATATGTAATTATTTTTGAATAGTAATAATAATATATATATATATATATCATGTTCAAAATACGATTAATATAATATTGTAATTTGTGCTCCGTATCTAAAATTTTATTATATTAATGTTGGCTATGAACACAAATGGGCAAATTTATTGATATTTTTTAAAAGAGAAGACTTGTTTAAAAGGAAACTATTTTCTTCTCTTTGAGATAAAACAATAGCAATATTTAAGCATCAGTTGATACTTTCAATTTTAATTCGATTAATTTACAAGTGTAAAATACTTATTATTTTTTATCAAATTTTTATTTGGACAATTTTAATTCAAATTATTAAATTAATTTTACATGTTTAAAACGAAACAAAGTAGAAATTAATTTTTTTAAAATGAAGAAATACTATTTTTTAATTTTTGGTAAATATTCTCGGTTTAACTCATTTTACTTGTCATGTTGTTTTTTGCATGGTTTTTTAAGAAAACGTCGATTAGAATTATAATTTGACTAATTTACCTTATTCATTATTTGATCTCCATTTGATAATTTTTTTTAACCACATTAATTTCTTTTCACATTTATTAAAGTAAGAATAAAAATTAAAAAAGTAATTAAATTCTATCTTATTTTAAAATATAAATATTTTAAGTATATTTATTTTAGTAAACATAACAAATAAATGACATGGCAGAATAGCAAATACAATAGTTTAATAGCTAGATTAGATCTCAGGCTAATATAAAAAAAATTGTATGGTTTGACTACTTAACCTTTTGAAGAAAAACAATTTCATGGATTGACACGCATGCGGATATTTTTTTTAATACGGGGTTCACTGTTTTTTTTTTATACTGCTTGATTTTGATAATATGGGGTCCACTTTTTTTTCCCATGAGTTTGGAGATGGTGAGTTCCATTTTTTTCTTCCTTTTTTTTTTATTGTTCGGTGTTATTTAGTATGGGGCCCACCCCCCTTTTTTTAAGGGACAACGGACGAAAACCCATGCTTTATATAGTTTCTTTTTTTATTTTTTTATATTGCTTGGTGTTATTTAGTATGGGGCCCACTCTTTTGGACATTATTAGTTTGCACTATTTTTATACATATATATATATATATATATATACATTATGTTCAAAACACGATTAATATAACATTATAGTTCATGCTCCGTATCTAAAACTTTATTATATTAGTGTTTGCTATGAATACAAAGTCTGCACTTTCTTTTTGACATTTTTTTTTAATATGGGATTCACTTTTTTTTATATTGCTTGATTTTGTCAATATGGGATACTATGTTCAAAACACGATTAATATAACATTGTAATTTGTGCTCTGTATCTAAAATTTTATTATATTAGTGTTTGCTAAGAATACAAAGTCTGCACTCTTTTTTTGACATTGTTTATTTTTTTAATATGAGATTCACTTTTTTTTTATATATATATATTACTTGATTTTGTTAATATGGACTCCACCTTTTTTTTTCCCGTGAGTTTGGACATGATAGCTGTATAATAATTTCATTTGCTTCCACTAATGGGTTAACACGTATGTGGCAATAAATCCATCATTATTGATTTAATTGTTTGATTTTCTAAGCACTTTTGTATTTTAAGTATGTTACTATACAATAATTTCATTTGCTCCCTCTAATGGGTTGATACCCATGTGACAATGAATCCATCATTATTAATTTAATTGTTTGATTTTTGAAGCACTTTTTTTTATAACATTGTTTGTTTTTTTAATATGGGATTCACTTTTTTTTAATATTGCTTGATTTTGTTAATATGAGATGCACTTTTTTTTTTCCCGTAAGCTTGGATGTGCTGGGTTCCACTTTTTTTTTTTTTAAATTACTGGTTGGTGTTTAATATAGGGTACGCATGTGGCAATGAATCCATCAGGCTATATGGGCTCACATTTTATTTTTTTAAAAAAAAATTGGAAAACGGATTTAATATATAAATATTTTAAGTATGTTGTTGTACAATAATTTCATTTGCTCCCACTAATGGATTGATACACATGTGGCAATAAATTCATCATTATTGATTTAATTATTTGATTTTCTAAGCACTTCTGTATTTTAAGTAAAATATTGAGCATGTTGTTGCTCCCTCTAATGGGTTGATACGCATGTGGCAATGAATCCATCATTATTGATTTAATTGTTTGATTTTCTAAGCACTTTTTTTTTAACATTTTTTTTTAATATAAGTTTTTTTTTAATATTGCTTGATTTAATTAATATAGGATCAACTTTTTTTCCCGTGAGTTTGGATGTGGTGGGTTCCACTTTTTTTTTCTTCTTTTTATTTATTTATTACTGGTTGGCGTTTAATATAGGGCATGGTGTTTAATATGGGGCCCACATTTTTTTTAAAATATTAGTAGTTGTTTAAAATATACACTATAATCCAAAGCATTGCTGCGTACGGGCCCAACACTTTAGATTATAGTGTATCTGTGTGTATGTAGTTTTTTAATTTTTGGTAAATATTCTTGGTTTAACTCATTTTACTTGTCATGTTGTCTTTTGTATGGTTTTTTAAGAAAACGTCGATTAGAATTATAATTTGATTAATCTACCTTATTCATTATTTGATCTCTATTTGATATATTTTTTTTACGACATTAATGTCTTTTCACATTTATTAGAGTAAGAATAAAAATAAAAAAATAATTAAATTCTATCTTATTTTAAAATATAAATAGTTTAAGTATATTTATTTTAGTAAACATAACAAATAAATGACATGGCGGAATAGCAGATACAACAGTTTAATACCTAGATTAGATCTCAGGCTAATATAAAAAAAAATTGTATAGTTTGACTACTTAATCTTTTGAAAAAAAGCAATTTTATTTGCTCCCACTTTTTTTTTTAAAATTACTGGATTGATATGCACGTAGCAAGATATATATATTTTATAATTATATATTACTACTATTTAGAAAGGTGGATTGGGCACTTTTCGTCGTCAACAATAAGCTCACTTTTTAGAGCACCTACAGAAGAGGAGTACGTGTGATTTGCTAAAAAATAAAGAGCAATACACGTGTTTAATAGAAATAGGTCAAAGATATGTACTAAATAGGTGGGCCAAACACAAAAGTACCGTTCATATTACTTTTGGTACCATAAATGAATGCAGTGTTCGTCCCACCCAAGGCTCATTTATATTAATCGTGTTTTGAACATAGTATCCCATATTGACAAAATCAAGCAATATAAAAAGAAAAAGTGAATCCCATATTAAAAAAATAAACAATATAAAAAAAAAGTGCAGACTTTGTATTCATAGCAAACACTAATATAATAAAATTTTAGATACGGAGCAGTTGTTATATTAATCGTATTTTAAACATAGTATAGTATATATATGTGTGTGTATATATATATATATATATATATATATATATATATATATATATATATATATATATATATATATATATATATATTGCAAACTAATAATGTTCAAAAGGGTGGGCCCCATACTAAACAACACTAAGCAATATAAAAAAATAAAAAAAGAAGAAACTATATAAAGCATGGGTTTAGACCCATGCTTCGTCGTCCGTCGTCCCTTAAAAAAAAGGGGGTGGGCCCCATACTAAATAACACCGAGCAATAAAAAAAAAAAAAAAAAAGTGGAACTCACCATCTCCAAACTCATGGGAAAAAAAAGTGGATCTCATATTATCAAAATCAAGCAATATAAAAAAAAAAAACTGAACCCCATATTAAAAAAAATATAATGTTAAAAAAAAAGTGCAGACTTTGTATTCGTAGCAAACACTAATATAATAAAATTTTAAATACGGAGCACAAACTACAATGTTATATTAAACGTGTTTTGAACATAGTATATGTATATATATTATATGCATAAAAATAGTACAAACTAATGTTATATTAATCGTGTTTTGAACATAGTATGTTATATATATATATATATATATATATATATATATATATATATATATATATATATATATATATATATATATATATATATATATATATATATATGCATAAAAATAATGCAAATTAATAATGTCAAAAAAAAAAAGTGCACTCCATATTAAAAAATCAAACAATTTCATTGCTACGTGCATATCAATCCATTAGTGGGAGCAAATGAAATTATTTTTTTTTCAAAAGATTAAGTAGCCAAACCATAATTTTTTTTTTTATATTAGCCTGAGATCTAATCTAGGTAATAAACTGTTGTATCTGCTATTCCGCCATGTCATTTATTTGTTATGTTTACTAAAATAAATATACTTAAAATATTTATATTTTAAAATAAGATAGAATTTAATTATTTTTTTATTTTTATTCTTACTCTAATAAATGTGAAAAGACATTAATGTTTTAAAAAAAATATATCAAATGGAGATCAAATAATGAATAAGGTAGATTAGTCAAATTATAATTCTAATCGACGTTTTCTTAAAAAACCATACAAAAGACAACATAACAAGTAAAATGAGCTAAACCAAGAATATTTACCAAAAATTTAAAAACTACATACACATAGATGCACTATAATCTAAAGTGTTGAGCCCGTACGCAGCAATGTTTTGGATTATAGTGTATATTTTAAACAACTACAAATATATTTTTTTAAAAATGTGGGCCCCATATTAAACACCATGCCCCATATTAAACGCCAACCAGTAATAAATAAAAAAAAAAAAGAAAAAAAGTAGAACCCACCACATCCAAACTCACGGGAAAAAAAAGTTGATCCTATATTAATAAAATCAAGCAATATTAAAAAAAAAAAAGTAAATCCCATATTTAAAAAAAAATGCTTAGAAAATCAAATAATTAAATCAATAGTGATGGATTCATTGCCACATGCGTATCAACCCATTAGAGGGAGCAGCAACATGCTCAATATTTTACTTAAAATACAGAAGTGCTTAGAAAATCAAATAATTAAATCAATAATGATGGATTTATTGCCACATGTGTATCAATTCATTAGTGGGAGCAAATGAAATTATTGTACAGCAACATATTTAAAATATTTATATATTAAATCCGTTTTCCATTTTTTTTTTTTAAATAAATTGTGGGCCCATATAGCCTGATGGATTCATTGCCACATGCGTACCCTATATTAAACACCAACCAGTAATTTAAAAAAAAAAAAAGTGGAACCCAGCACATCCAAGCTTACGGGAAAAAAAAAGTGCATCCCATATTAACAAAATGAAGCAATATTAAAAAAAAAAGTGAATCTCATATTAAAAAAACAAACAATGTTATAAAAAAAGTGCTTCAAAAATCAAACAATTAAAAAATAATTACATACACATAAATGCATTATAATCTAAAATATTGGGTCCGTGCGCACATAGGTCGTTATATATATAAAAGAGTATTACTCACAATTCGCTACTACACCTTTGTGTTTCCGTTTACAGGCGACGACCTGCCCACTTCGGCTTCTACCCGAACTGACCGACGTTGAAGTTTCCGATCAAGGGACAATGAAGCTCTCGTTTTCCCTCTCTTCAAAACCCTCTTCCAACCTCAGAAACCAGCAACCTTCTTCTTCTAGAGCATTCTCCGCCAACAATCCCCAAAATTCCTCAAACCCTATCGAAAAAGAATACGTCACCGAATTCGACCCTTCAAAAGCCCCTTCATCTTCCACTAAACAAACACTCATAATCCCTCCAAAACAAAACGAATGGCGCCCCATCAAACGGATGAAAAATCTCGACTTACCAGATTCAACGGCCACAGATCAACCACTCCAATTCGAAATTGACAACGGCGGCGCTACTGCCGAACCAACTGTAGATGGTATCTCTTACGGCCTCAATGTTCGCCAATCCGAAAACCCTAACCCTAACCCGAATGCGAATTCGAAGCAGTTGATTGATCCGATGTTGCGTCAATTTAAGGAGGATTTGAAGAGGTTACCTGATCATAATGGGATTGATGAGTATACTGATATGCCTGTTGAGGGATACGGTGCTGCTTTGTTGAAGGGTTATGGGTGGGTTGAAGGTAGAGGGATTGGTAGGAACGCCAAAGAGGATGTTAAAGTTGTTGAGTATAAAAAATGGTCAGCTAAAGAAGGGATTGGTTTCGTACCTGAAGTACCGAAAATAAAGGGTGAAAAATGTAGTGTTAAAGTAGATAATGTTGAGAAGAAAGATCGAGAAGATGGAACGAAAGGGTTATATGTAGGGAAAGAAGTGAGGGTAGTGAGAGGAAAAGAAATGGGGTTGAAAGGGGTTGTTTTGGAGGTGAAAAGTGGCGGGGATCTGGTGGTTTTGAAGGTTGCGAAACGAGATGGTGAGATGAAAGTTAAGGTACGGGATGTGGCGGATTTGGGTTCGGTGGAGGAGGAGAGGTGTTTGAAGAAGTTGAAAGAATTGAAGATTAGAGAAGAAAAGAGTAATCTTGATGAAAGGAGAAGTAGATACGAAGGGACGATAGAGAGGAAAAAGGAAAGTAAAAGAAGTAGTGATGATGAGGTGTCTTGGCTTGCTAGTCATATTAGAGTTAGGATTATAAGTAAGGATTTAAAAAGGGGAAGATTGTATTTAAAGAAAGGGGAAATTATGGATGTGGTTGGGCCGACTTGTTGTGATTTATGTATGGATGAAACTAGGGAGTTGATACAAGGTGTGGATCAGGATTTGCTCGAGACGGCTCTTCCAAAGCGTGGTGGTCCCGTTCTTGTTCTGTATGGTAGGCACAAAGGTGTGTATGGTCACTTGGTTGAGAAGGATAGTGAGAATGAGACTGGAATTGTCCGAGATGGTGATACCAAGGAGTTACTCAAAGTGCGACTTGAACAAATTGCTGAGTATCTTGGGGATCCGAGCTATATTGGTTATTGATCCTAGTCTTTGTGAGTAGGAATTTGGCATTGACAGGATGAGGAATTACTACACAAATCAAAGGTATGGAAGTTTATACTTCCTTGGCCTCTCATGCTATACAAAAACACACATTATCTTTTCTTCTTTAATGATGTAAGTGCTTTGGAGGTTGTCTTTGTGATTTTGATGCATTTTAAGTATTGTTGCTAATGGTTTTTCTTTTAAGCACTTTTAGTTATTAATTCAGTTATTTCATTTTTCCTCCTCTATAATGCTATAACAATCTTCTCTGTTTGTTCTAATCTATTGCCTTAATTTTAATAAACTTTGATTATAGCAACGATTTAATGAACTTTGATTATAGCAACTCTTCTTGCATGAAACTAGCTTCCGCCAAGTTCCTTTGGTGCACAAGTTTGCTCAAAACTCTATTCACCAGTTTGACACTTAAAACAATCCACAGAAACAGAGTTGGAGTTGATAGTGGTAGCATTTTGGATCTCCTTGCCGTTTCTCTATCCTTCATCTTGTATGGAGTCACTGACTGCAGCAATGGTAATTTATCCCCAAATTTCACACCAAAATTGTATAAAACCAAGTGGACTGGAAAAAAGGTATCTCCTATACTAGAATCTTCGTAGGAGTGCATTGCGGAACTGCGGATTCCAAAAATGTATCCTAGTCAAATCAAATAGAGGCGTCAGTAAATATGGCTTCAGCACTGCCCTAGTGCTATCAACACCAATGTTACCAATTTCAAAATAAAAATAAAAATAGAGGTGTCAGTACATTTTACCTTTGCTGCAACGTGTTTCAATTCTAGCAAACCACAGAAAGATCTGTACAAGTCTTAAATTTGCAAGGGACTTTCTTAGGTGATGTGCCTATATTTGTGACGTATGCTTGAATATCAAATGTAGCTGATTAATTAAGTGAACTCTCCCCAGCACACTTCAGTGATTTATTTTTCCATCCTTTGGTTATGCTAATGATATGCTCAACTAGTTTGTGCAGGCTTAGTTTCAGCTTTCTAGAAATAGAAAGACCCTAGGTATTTTGATGGTAGTTAACCATTAGCAGACCAACCGAGTCCATAAACTAGAATTAGCTAATCTACTGATGCATGTGTTAATGTACAGATGCATATTCTGTTAATATAATGATGCAAATTATATTATTAGTTTATTATGGATATGAATTTATTTAGTAACACTTACCTCTTCTACGTGATAATTGATTCTACACTTTTTTAATCGGAAGAGGCGAATAGCGTAATAATAAGTTTTAACGAGTAAGGTAACCGAAAGGACTTAATAAAAAGAGCATGTTTCAGTTCAAACACATATTTCTGGTTCTTTAATATTATTATTTTGACGATTAAATTGTATAACCGATAGGAGTACATTTAATTGTTCGACTTTAGTTTGTGCAGGCTTAGTTTCAGCTTGCTAGAAATAGAGAGACCCTTGGTACTTTGATGGTAGTTACCATTAGCAGACCAACCGATCCAACCAAGTCTTCCTCCTCCCTCATTTGATATTCCTGATAGATGAACACATTCTCTTGCAAGCATCAGCAGAACCTTAAAATTCTTGAAAATCATGCGGCAGGCCTTGATGGACGTAAATGTGACTGCTCAGTGGCTCTAATATTGCAAAATCTGTGTGAATATATGTTGTAATTTTCACTCTTGACATCTCCAATAAAAATCAGAAGTATGAGCACGAAAACTTATGTTGAAACTGGTCTGTGAACACGTCCATTCCAGTAGCAGAAGGCTGGAAAAACATGCGCCTCCCCACCCCAACACCCACAACCAAAGCCCGCAACCACTGCCAAATAGCCCACTGGAACACCACCTCACACTGAGAATCTTGCAGTAGCTAAGCGAGTATCAATGCAATTGACAAAGAGTGGAAAAAATTCAATAGGATTCACTGAAGAAAAGCAAGAGAGAACCTGATTACTTACCATTCTTGTAACTAACATGGTTAGGTGATACAGTCTGCCTAAAATTTCATAGGAAAGATGCTGAACAGATTAGTATATTTGAAGCTGACATCTTGGGGCTCTTGTGTAGCCATACTTACGGGTCAGAGTAAAACAAGTTATACTTCTAAGAGAGGTGGAGCAAGCGCACTATGCTATACCATTGTTGGGTGAGCGAAGTGGTACACTTACTCTTCAGCCAAAAATTGGTGCTAGAATATTCAATGCAATGTGATGAACCATTTGGTTGTTTTTCCTGTTTACAGCTACTCTTGAAATTTGTTTGGAGCATTCAATTGCTGAATTGGTTAATTCTGGCATATTTTGGACTTGCATCACTCCACATAGCTGTATCAATAGTGTCAATGTGGAGTCTGTGTGCTATTTCTTTTTTAGATTAATAATGCTGTGTGGCTGTGATGTCTTCCATGAAAAGACTGCTTCTATCAGGTTTACGGTTAGTAGCACCGTATAATGATAGAAGCAACAAAGTACTAGGGGTTTCTATGAATATTTTCTTTTTTGATAAGGTATGATTAAATTAGTTCTATCAACATACTAAATTTTCTTCCTTTTATCTTTTACCCTACCTGTATTGACAAGTTTAGCAATGTTAGATGTACAATTGCAATCCTGATCCTTCTATGCTTAGGTTCATATCTTTTTGTTCTTGGCACTTAGTACCTTAACTGTTTGTGGCTTCTAAGGTAAGCTCTTGGTAACATATGCAAGTGGAGATCTTAATTTGGTTACTGGACTTGCCATATGTGCACTGATGTCGTTGATTCTTGATTGACTATCCTGTGTTGTGGTTTAGAGACAATGCTCCGAGAAGCTCTGCATTATTAGCTCAGAAGAAAAGTATCACATTACCACTTAATAAAGCATCTGAGAAAAGTGAAAGTAGTTTGAAGCCCTAGCAATTGTAATGCACATCTGGAATACATTTCCATTTATATTTGAGGTTCTTGAGTTTGTTTGTATATGCCTGATATATAGGTATTGAGTGAGTATGGAAAAAAATGTTGTCCATACTTTGGGCTTGGGTTAGAATTGATTTACTAGTTAGCAAAGTGAGGATGTACTAAGGAGAGTAACATGATTATATCTCTCATATCTTGTCTTCTCACTACGACGTATATAACGTGCAGCAAAGTTGGTTTACGTTGGTATTTCTAAAGGGGGATGTTGCCTCAAGTTGATCCAAACACATTGAGCTTTGACTTAGCTGATAGTATTGTACGGTCATAATTATGCTCTTTGCCAACCAAACTACACTTGCATTTGAAATTGCTCTACTGTAGTTTGCTCTTCTGAAAGCCCTAGGATTAAGCCTCTTGGATGTTTTGTTCACGTACGCTTACGAAGCTTGTGATGGAATATGCAGGAAACACTGGTCTGAAAACAGTGGTTCATGTATTAATGAAGGTGCTGAGCAGGAAGTCACATTTGCTGAAGAAGACTCATGTTGCTTATACATGTATTTTAGCTCATCTGGATTGTACATTTCGTAACTGCTTGAATTTCTTCGATGTATGAGGGTTCTAATTCGTATAGGCAATTTGGTGATTTTTTTAATTAATAGACCACCGATGGAGATTGTAATTTGGTTTCTCGTAGGTTAGGCAAAAAATCAAATCAGTAAAATTTAATTTTGTGAGTTAGTGTTGCATACTGTGTTTGCTATCATCAACACCAAGCAAGTATTGATAGCGTGTAAATGTGCTGTGGAAATTTTGAACTGCTAAAGTTGTATTTACCAGCTAATTGTTTCCTAGCAGGACTCTTTTTAACTTTTTCACAGAAGATTGGGGATATAGTCGACTACTTGTACGAATCATTGAGAAATTGTAGCACATCAGTGGACAGCAGGAATATTTTTTTGAAAAACTGACGGTATGAAATTTTTTGAAAAATTGCGGATGAATTTAGGAGGCTCTTTTCAACCTCTATAAATACAATAAGCTACATAGATGATTTATTAATGTGGAACTCCTAATTAAAGCCCTTCTTTTAGCTGTTCCAAACCAACGATTGCAACGATCATCACTGAGAAGCCCTTCATTTAGCTGCATACAATGATTTATGCAGCTACATGAGAATTCAGAAGTCCAAACTTCCACACTGCTTGCTTTGTAAACTCTGTGTTCCATTCGCTTGTTCCATATTCGGGTTACGTTCGCTATTGATCCCCCTCGACTTCGCCCGATCCCTAATTTTGGTAAACCACGATTGAGGCCCTCAAGCAAGACACATGCTTTGCACCATTTCTGCATAATTAAACAAGGAATGGACAAGGCAGGATCCAGTCAGTTAAATGCAAGCATTAGCAAATAGCCTATTCTGTACAAGAATAAGTTAGTAAGAAACATCATTTATAACATCCCTGCAAGATGGAATAGTAGATTTAATAAACATAAAAGACAAGAAAAATAACTCATTACAGATGGGGAAAAAAGATCTTTGCAAGCCGGTAAGTTAAAGGCCGTTGATGACAAAAAGGTCTCTGTCACATAAGCAGTGACAGTAATCCATCTATCTCAACACGGACTAACAATACTTCAGAAGAAAATTTTAACCAGTCAAGTTTTGCTCATGCACAGGAGACAGATGGATCACAGTCCAATGACAGCAATAATGTCTCGAGGAAGCAATAACCATTAAAGGGGAAGCATACTGATCGATCCACTAAACAAATTAAACTTCCAAGATTCTAGAACTCTCGAGTATCGCAGAATGTTAGGCAGTAGAAGAATCATCTTTACCTGGCTGGATATATAACCACATCTTTCACAAGTTCCTTGTTTTGGCATTTTTGTAGAGGTGGAGATCCGAAAGTCTTCACCTGATTTGATAATGTCGAGAATGGCTCTTGGTCTGTCATTATGATTACTTAGTTATTTGTCAAGAACAAAAGCATTTTGCATCCATAGAAAGACTACTTTATACAACATAATCTTTTGACAAAATTTTCTATTATTAAAAGAATTCAACTGGGAACTACCTCATTCTTTCTAAATCTTGAATGAACTCACGAGCAAAGCCACGGTAAGCATTAGGGGAATAAATGCCTGCATTTTCATACAACTAACTTTTTAGGATGAAGCACAAGGATATGACACAAAGCCAAACAAATTAGTGAGATAATATCAGTATTGGATCATATGGCCACAACAAAAGAAACAAGCACTTGGACTGCCACTTGCTCCAGACAATTATATTGAAAATCTGTTTGACACGTGCAGCAGAGAGGAAGCCCTAAGGATGTTGAGTGCTCAGACCTTCACAATATATATACGTAAAGAAGTGTCCAATAACCAGAAATGAAAGTAAAATCCTAATAAAAAGATGGCTGGCATCTGCAAGAATTTCAAATATTTAAATATAGACATTATATGTCAGTTATACTTTACTTATCTAAAAGAAGGCAGCATATTTAAATATAGACATTATATGTAAGTTATACTTTACTTATCTAAAAGAAGGCATCATATGTATGTCATACACAAAACTATATTTTGAGAAAAAGCAACAAAAAAGAACTATTACTAGTAGATGATATGTAATCTTGTTAAGTGCAAGAAGAATGTATAATGAGGTAGTTGCAGATTCAAAAACATCCAAATTACTACTTTTTCCATCCCATTCTAATTGATTAGGTCAACTCTCACAAAGCTTAAGAGTAAAATTTGGTGGATATAGTATTATACTGAATTTGATAAAAAAGAACTTCAAATAATAGTTTGAAGTGAAACAGTAGGTCGGAAAATATCATATCAATTATGGGACAATACAAGGTAGCCTAGGTCTTTATTGTTGGATCTTTGGGAGACAATGTTTACCATGGTTAAGCTAAAAGTAGCTTTGATCAAAATAGGATGGAGGGAGTACTTCAGTCCAAATGCTGCTATTTCATATAATTCTAGACAAAATATATTTGAGGTGTATTTTGCAATGTAGATAGTATCTGGTATAAGACAATCATTATGTTCAGTAAAGGGAAATAGAATGATCAGATGTTTAGCCATAAGTCAGCAAGAACTCTTTGCTTTTGGGGATTATTCCCCTGAAAAAGTATACTCAGATCAAGATGGTGCATGAAGCAGCCAATTTAGTTTCTCTCTCATCCTTGATCTATTTTCTGACGCATAAAAGTAGAAACAGATTCAAGGTTCTTAATGTACTCCATATAACTCCTCTACCCAGCCTTCTAAAATGAATTAAAACATTATTTCCTTTCAGATATTGAGAGAATTTTTTTTAATAACATGCCCACATTATCTCATACCCCACTTCTTCCACAACACCTGATGCGGACAGACATGACCACAACACACATTCTTCAACAAAATGAACGGAAATACTAACAGCAAATAAAGAAGACCAGAAGTCCTAGTACTAGAACTGAAAGTTGAAGGAAAGAGAATACACTTACATTCTGTAGAGAAGTAGTCCAGCTTTTTAAAGTATGCATACGTAACAGCAAGTTAAGGCAACACAGTCATAAGTTATCACAATCAGAAAACTATGATTTTAACAAGGAAGATGCAGCCGCTTGGGGTATCTACTATATAGTAAGGGGTAGCCCAATAAAATCCTATAAAATAAAAGGATACATGACAATTTCCTTCTCATATGTGTATTTGAAGGGCTTGCATCTGGGTATTGGCCCATCTTCTCCGGTAATTATCGATGTGCATCTACTCAACCTGGTTTATTAGAGGTAAAAGCCAGTCAATAATTTGGGAAGAACAGAAGGAAGAGAATCATAAAAAACTAAATTACAATTATTTTTACCTTGCAATATCACCTCGTAAAATATTTAAAAGGACTGTTTCAGCAATATCATCTGCATTATGTCCGGTAATGAGCTTGTCTACCTTTAGCAATGCAGCACCTCGATCAAGGGCCTTACAAATGAAAACTAATCACTATGATATCTATATTACCAGTTTCAACGAAGAAGTAGCAAGAAACTGCAACTGCTAGTGGAAAAGAAAGTATTCCGAACATATTTACTACAAAAAGAATGCAAAGAAAGCCGCTTCAGAAGACTGAACTAAGCTTGGTCATTCTCATATTGAGAAACAGAAAATTATGTTAGCTACAAGGTAGAGTTCCACATATTTCAAAAGCTGTTTGGCACTCTTGCGTATAACTTATGTGCAATGAATTGTGTGAATTGTGTGCTGAATGTTGGAGAAATTTATGCAAAATATAATAGTCAAACCCAAAGGCAAGTGTGTGGAATTACCTGCCGACGGAAAACACCACAAAATGTGCAGCTGCTCTTCAAGCCTATCAATTTCACTATTTCGTCCATTGTCCACCCATACAATTTGCTGTAGGAAACTACTTTTAAAGGAAGTCCATACTGAAAAGAGAAGATTGCAATAACACGGTCACAATAAGTAGAGAAAATATAGAGGTTAAAATTTGTAAGTTAAAAAAATTGAACTCATCTAGCGTAGAAACTGTAGATGCTGCAAAGCCACAGTAAGACTCAGAAAATGACAACTACAGATGCTGATGTGAAAATGCCATAGTAACTATTCATTAAAATTACAAAGGAAGAAAGCCATCATGAGAGGAGAATAAAACTATAGTCAAAGAACCAAGAGATATTGGTGGAAGATGAGAGCTCCTCAATTTAGAACAAACAGCAACTACGCCCCATTTCCAAGTTAGTTGGCGTCGACTATATGAATACTCACTATCATTCGCTCCATTTGATGTTTCACTCCTATATTCAATAATTTATGTTCTCTAGTATTAGAAGCTCCCAACATTTTCTAATGACACAGAAATCTCTAACAAGATTAAGAAAACTCCAAGCACACGCTGGACTTAAAGCAAGCCTACCAAACTTGACTAAGCCATAATCCCAACTAGTTCGTTTCCTCAACGTCACTTACAGGCAGAAGAAGAAGAAAAGAGAGAAGAAAACATCAGGGAAATTATGTTTTCAATTTTCACTGAGTATTGCTTAACGCTATGTCCTGGAAAAGGATACGAAATATCAGCACTTCTAAAAAATTTGTGCACCAGCCAATGCGAATATATGAATCTCCCGTGACTCTAGTAAAGAAAGGGATTATGAAATAATAATATCTGGACAAGTTATGGAGTCCAGATATTTAGTTGTGATCATAAAACATATAATTCCATAAGCCAGAGAATGTTTGCGAATAGCAAGTTCCTATTGAACATTACTGAATCTGGAAGTACAAAAGAGTTGTGATCATCTTCTTTTGCATTGTCTTTTTGACATGAAAGTGCAGATGAGATCGTCTGTGACCATGCAAGACACCATTCTTGCCCTTGCTGATGGTTCAAACTCAGATGCTGGTAAAGGAGGAGAGGTAAAATTTGGAATTTCTCTGATGTTTGACAATACTATAGGAAATATGGTTTTAATATAAATGCCTAAGCAAAAAAAAAAAAAAAAAGGGCAAAACGCCTTACAGCTGGTATATGCAAATAGAACTTGGCCAAGAAAAGAAGCGTTGATGATTCAGCTGCACTATTAATATTCGGAGTTCGTTCGGACTAGTTTAGGCACTATGATTTATGAAGGACAGGGTTCCATTCCTCTTCTCCACCAAAGGATTGTAGCATCTAGCACAAGATGGCTAAACAAGCTATGTCCCAAGATATACACAGACTATATTAAACAAGTTCAAAAGAAGAAGAAAAACAAGTGACATAAGTTGGCCTTCGCCCAGTTTTACTCTCATAATTAGCAACAAAGCCAAAGATAAAGATGAAACATAGGCAGATCACAAAGTTAATAGTTGTTTAACTAGACCTAGGAATTCAAACTAACAGCTTAACAAGATTATTTTCCTTGCCTGTATTTCATTTCTTTTGACTGTTTCGAGAGAGTCGTCCCTGTAACCAGTTATTCCTTCATCCACTGACAGTAAGAAGAGATCCAATCCATAGTTGTGTCTACGGTTCAACTCTGACATTACATATGCAAGCACTGTTGAATCTGTAAACAAACCCCATTACCATCACACCTGAGATTAATTCCATCACGGAGGAAAGAAGGCATGCTTAAAATGAAACACCATTTATCACATATGAAAAACATCCTGTGCAAACTCAATTCCAGTTAACAGAGCAGCTCTCCACTATAGGACCTTTTACAACAGCAGCACATTAACCAAGGTGACGACATACTAATTTTGACAAGTTTAATGGGGTTTGCAATATACCGTACAAATCAATGTTCATTACAGCTCGTTTGGTTGGTTGCTACCTATTGTATTGTATCATATTGTTACTTTAAACACAATGTTTTGATTGTTATTTGACTTTTATAGCAGTGTATCATTAAATCCATCTTTATATAAAAACAACAAGTCACATCTTATGCTCCGTCCGTTCCATAATAAGTGGTGTTTTTAGCTTATGCACACCTCTTAAGAAATTGCTCGCTCCTAGAAAATTAGGAATATTTTTGCTAACTTACCGCTAATTCTAAAGAAAGCTACTTTATGATTCTTGATTACGTAAATAAGGGTAATTTGGAAGAATAAGATCAAATTCTTTGTGAAATCCTAAAGCACCGCTTACTTTAAAACATAATGAAAAGCTTAAAACAACATTTATTTCAACTTTATTGTCCATTTCAAAATGTATGGCATAATAAATTTAAAGTCTCAGGTCAAAGATATCTACTACAAATTATGTGAAATAAGTAGTCGGTATAAAAACACTGTATAAAAACACTCCCTGCATATCTTTTCATAGAAAGAATACAACTTTAGCTGCTACTTTTTTAAATATGAGAAGCAAAATACAAAAGCAGTGATTACTTGTTCAAGGGTTTTAGGCCGTTTTAAGGCGGCGCGTTTTTCATTACACAGTTTGCCCTTCGCCTTTTCCATATTTTTAGCAGTCTGATCTGAGGGCTGTCACCGGTGAAAGCATATATTTTCAGATGTCTTGTTATCTCTATGGTTCTTTATGCATTCTAAAATTAAAGACACCCTTTCTTTCAAGTTGGGGTCAAATTTGACCATGTATCGTCCGAATGGTGTATTGTATCGTGCTCTTAGTTTAAATCCTTTTGATTGTTACTTTAATTTTATTATATCATTTCGTTAAGTTCATAAATGTCTCATTTTATGTAATGATTGATTTGATTTTTTTCCGTCATTATCTTATTTATTTTTTCTCATTTTATCTTTACTTATTATCTAGTAATCATATTTTATCATTTATTACGCTTTTTTGTGATAGCTCTACTGCTTTGAAAAAGGGTCAAAAATACCTCACTGCTTTGAAAAAAAAAAGGCTAAAAATATACTTCAAACTTATTTTGAATCAGAAATATACTCCTGTCTTGACTGAAATTATCCCTTAAAATAATCCGAAATTATTTTTAAACCGCTCTATCATTTAAACCCGATCCAATTAACATACCGGGACAATAAGGAGATCTTATGAGTTATTATTTAGTTGGATCGAATTTAAATGATGGAGCGGGTTTAAAAATGGATTTTGAGTATTTTGGGGGATAATTTCTATCAAGACAGAGGTATATTTGAAAACTTTAATGATGAGAGGGGTATTTTTGACCCAGAATAAGTTCAGAGGATATTTTTAGCCTTTTTTCTAAAGTAGAGGGGTATTTTGACCCTTTTCCCTTCTTAAATTGCAACAAAAGACATCCTTTTTTCAAGTTTAGGGGTCAAATTGTATTGTGTATAGTCCGAAATTGAGTAACTTTAATTTTTTATTAAGCTTTTGATCCAATGTTATTTAATTTGGAAAAAAAGTTCTGTTTTTGCCCTTATAGTTATACCTCTAATAAAAATTTTAATTTTAAGTAATTTTAAATCATCATTAAAAGTAAAGGGTAAATTTGAACCTTTTTCTTTAAAATTTGGTAACCAAATTCTATCTATTTCATGCTCGAGTTCCATAATTTTAAGAGCCTACTCCCGAGTTTCAAATTTTACTTTTCATGTTTCAGAGTTAAACTATATGGAATTTGACCAATATTTTGAAATATTTTTTTTTCATCTTATAAATATGAGAAGAACTGCAACTCATAGTATTTTTCGTGTAATTTTTGAACATCTAAATTTTAATTCTAAAATATTAAATTAATATATTTCTATTTAGCTCTGAAAATTAATCAAATTAACTCTTGAAAAGCGAAACTGACAAGTAAAAGTATACTGAGGGAGTATTTGCAAATGACAATGGCGTGAATGAATGAAAAGTATAATGAAAGATGAATTTGAGCAATTTCCTACAACACAGTCAAATTTGAATACAAAAAAGGTTCAAATTTGCCCTTGAACTTTGTGAAAAGGTTCAAATTCACCCGTGGTAATAACACATTAGACTTTTTTCCCATGGAAAACAATCTCATTTGGCCACCAAATGCTTTTGCAAAATTGTGCAAATTTCATCTTTCTTAAGTATTATCCACGATTGCTCAATCAACACCATAGCAATTGATCCTCTCGACTTTCAAAAAGCACCATTTGAAGACCAACGCTACTCCCACCACCGCACCCCAGCGACACCCACAGAAAAAACACACATAGAGACTATACAAAATCAACACTTTCAAACACCTTAATCTTTACCACTTTCTCTTTTACCTTTGCCATATGATCACCTATCCTCAACCACCATAATTCCACTTTGACTGCATGATACTGCTCTAAGAGCCTGTTTGGATGGGCTTATGCCTATAAGCTGTTTTCAGCTTATAAGCTACTTTAGATAAGCTAAGTCAAATGGGCCCAATTATTTTTTTTTGAGCTTATTTTAAGCACAAAATGACTTTAAGCTGGCCAGCCAAACACTCAAAAAAGCTGAAAACAACTTATAAGCAACTTAATAAGCCAATCCAAACGGGCTCTAAATAATTTAGAAGCTAAATAGTCTATACCCAAAGCCGGCTCAAGAAGGAGGCCAAAACGGATTGAATTTTTATGTGAAGTTGAATTGGTTTGCTTTTAGTAAAGAACACCTTATTTGCCTACGTTTGAATTCACCTTGAGCAAGAGAAAGTAGTCTCAGATCAACTACTATCCAAATAAGCCCACTTCAAGGAAAATTGGGTGATTTACAAGAATGGCCTCGGAGGTGGGTGGCCATGAACTTTTGATCTCACTTGTCCCATGGAACAAAACTTCAAGTTTAACAAGTTTTTAACTTTTGACCTTGAAGGTTTGCCCATGAGGCACGTAGGGTTCAAAAAGTTCAAGAACGCCCATTTTGAAGGTCATTGGGTGCAATTTCTTGTGGAAAATTTGATTCACCATTTGATATAGATATTACGCACAAATACTATCATTAGATTTCTCAAAAAAGATAACAAAAATGATACTAGAAGAATTTTAGTAGCCTTCCTAATGCGTTGTTGTATCTTCATGCTTCATCTTCACTACTTTCAAGGACAACAAGAGCTTTCTTGGTTTTCAACTTCTTAACAGCATTGCCTTTGGTCTCTTTGCTTCCATCTGCATCTTTTTGGGGATCTGACTCATAACTAGCAATCTCTTCAAGAATTCTGCTTCCGTATTTTTGAGTCTTCAACTTGCCAATCAACTTCTCCAACTGCATAAAGGAAGAGAGTAATTTTTGGATGATTGCATCACATGAGTAGCTGTAAGGCTGTGCTATCAATGCAATTGTGTAAACTATAGCAGTCTCAGTTCTTAGCTAGAGGGATCTTTACATTTCCATAACCAAAGAAACATTGCATCTCCAGTTAAGAGGCCATAAATGAGCATGAGTTGGAATAACTGTGTGGCGTGCACACGAAGCATACAGTAAGTACATTTGCTATGCAAAGTCCTCAGACCTTAGATTATACCATTAAAAAATCTGAACTTTTTATGTCGACTTACCTGTCCTACTTCTCTTCTTCAGCCATACCCAAAAACTATCCATTTCCCCCAAAAAGTAAACTTTTTCCTATTTAACACTAAATCGTATTACCAGATGCTCAACTTGGGACTCACTTTTTATATTACTAAAATGTCTACTTGATTTGGCACTATTACTACAGTAAGAGTTAAAATGTGAACATAAGCGAGGAAAACTGTGGAAGCCATTGCTTACTTTTCTTGAATTTTCAGAATCAAATAGAAGAAAACATTTCATGAGAGAAGTAAAAGCGGGGTCCAGAAATTTAGCGGATAACAGTGCCAGTCACTAGATTTTCCTTTTAGCAAAAGTAGATATTACTTTGACATGGACGGAAAGGAATATTGGAGGGAAAAAGTTCAAATTCCTCTTTCCTGAAGATTTTAGTGAACTTAATAGATAACAAGTAATGAAACACCAAAAGTCAGAAATTAAAACATCAACTCTATAAGCAAAGCAGTAGGAATGCACCTCTTCAGTTGATTTTGGTTTCTGTGCACTCAAGGTACCGATTTGTTGCGTAGATAATACAGAATGAGGGAATATTCCCCCATGGATGGATGTGAGTTCCTTTCGTAGCTCATCAAGCTTATCATCCAATCCTGATGATCTTTCTCGTTTGGATGATTTCATACTGCTTGAGGTCCTTGACTGTCTAGTCGACAATTCAACCTCTGTGTCTAAGCGTCTTTGCTTATTTAGAAAAATCCATGTTCATGATTTTATTTTTGTGTGTTCTGATAATGAATGCTTAAAGCATGAGTATGATTCTACTTTGGTTAAGTTAATTTATTTTTCTTCTGCTACCTGTCATACTTAAATCTTCTTGAAATCCTATTTCTTGTTCCTTTCATTTATCACGTGGATAAGCATAAATGTTGTCATGACTTAGAATATTTATTTTTGATAGGTTGTTCTTATTCATCCTTTTAATCACATGTATGAAGGTTTAATGAAAATGTTACTGTCTTGGTTCATATTTCTATGTGTTACTGTCTCGATTTATATTTTCATATGGTAGAAGTATGACCTTAGGTCTCTGTTCAAAGCTTTAGTTATTAAGTCATGATACTTTCCTTATGAACTTGAATGGACATTATTATACTAGTAGTAATGGTTAATCTTTTAATCAACACAAAAAATGATCCATGACCTCCTTGCTCGTGTAATTCATACTGTCTTGATGCATTATGTCCTGAGTCTCGGTGTTGACACTAAAGTTGTATTCTGATATTCTTGGTGGATCCCGGTTAGTCACCAAACTTCCAGCATCACTTCTAAACGATAACCCTCGGTTGTTCGATGGACGCTCGGTTCTTCTATCTCCTCTGCTGGAGAATTGACCGGGGCCTGACCTCGGCTTTTCCGGTCTGAAGCTTGTTTTCTCTGATTGAGAATATGGCCGGTATCTTTCCCTTGATGACCGTGTCTCCGGGTCGTAATTTTTTCTAATCCTCTCAGATCCTTTACTTAGGTTGACCGGACCCGGAGGAAGTTCGAGCTGATCATCCTCCACCCGAATCTTAGACTCGTATCTGTTGTGTACGTCAGCCCAGGTCACGGACTCGTATTCCAGTAAATTTTCCTTTAGTTTGAATGAGGCTGTCGAACTCCGGGGATTAAGCCCTTTGGTGAATGCCTGTGCAGCCCATTCTTCTGGAACCGGTGGGAGTTCCATCCGTTCCCTTTGGAAACGATTGACGAATTCCCGCAGTAACTCGTCGTCCCTTTGGGCTATCCGGAAAATATCCGTCTTCCGGGCCTAGACCTTTTTGGCTCCGGCATTTCCCCGAATTTTTTCAGCAAAAGGGACTCAATCTCGTCTTCTTCAACATCATTGCCCTTTATGGCACAGGTGTATGAGGTCACGTGTTCCTGAGGATTGGTTGTGCCATCATATTTCTGGATATCGGGCATCTTGAACCTCTTTGAGATTAACTTCGGAGCCGCACTTGGAGGAAAGGGCCTCTGAATATACCTCTTCGAATCTGGACCCTTTAGAATGGGAGGAGCCCCCGGAATCTGGTCCACCCGAGAGTTATAGGTATCGACCCTTTTCTCAGTTGAGTCTACCCGTTTTGCCAACGTCTCTAGCATCCTTAATACCTCGGTAGACGAACCAGCTCCGGACCCATTGCTTTCGACCATTTGAGCCTCTTCTCTCCGTGGTTCGGCAACACTCTTATTCTTCTCCGGTGCCGCCTGATCCTTCTTGCTCTGTAATTGGGCTATCGCAACCCCCTGTTCAGCAATTGCTGCCCTTTGTTCCTGCAACATTTCAAAAATGAGACGCAAGTTAATATCCTCCGGGACATCCCGCACTCTTTGGACATGTGCCCGGTTCAAAGTGACAGAATTAAAAGTATTTAAAGGATCAGTGGCCGGGTGAACGGCGTTCTCCTGGTTCACGGTATTTTGTCGATTGAGGCCTTCCCTCGAATCGATAGAATTCGGGCCATGGGATTCACTGGTACCCCCTGTAGCCCGATGTTATCATTTTCGGCCACAATCTCGTTGTTGATGTGACCAGATTCTCCACTGTTTGCCATTTTGTCCGTTTTGCAGAGACGAACAATAGAGATGAAACCCTTAACGAATGAGTTGCAACCGAAATCAAACACCACTATTATCCAATGCCCCACGGTGGGCGCCAAACTGTTTACCCCCGAAATCGGATAACAAGTTAAATTTGTAAATGAGGTATAGGATATGTGGTTCTTTAATTTATTTCTCGGTGAATGAAGATATACGTAAATGTTTGTGCTACGAAATAACTTTGATATGAATTGGTGAGCTACCGACTAGGTAAAGATAACAGGAATTATATGTTTAAGTTAAGGTTTTATATATAATCCGTGCAATATTTAAATGAAGAGATTCAATGAGCTTTTTAAACTGTAAACCGGACCAAAGTATGAAGAAACCAAAGCGAGAGAGAATTTTTATATATATTCAAAGTACAAAGCTTCTTGGATCTGAAAAGCCAACCCCAAAATTTAGGGAATGCCCCCTATTTATAGTTTTCATCTATGGACCTTCTATACATCATGGGCCCCTTTTAGGATAAAAAAAACCTAATATGGATAAGGTTAGGTAGCACGATCTGACACCCGTACGACTGTCAGAAGCAGGCGGCAGATTCTCACACGTGGCGGATGAATAACCGATTTTTCGGACCAACGGTCACGATCAAAATGGTCACGAAGAAACCAGGCTAACGGCCATGACTGGTTCCGCTATATTCAAACTGGGCGAACGGCCATAATTAACTAGGCCATATAAAGACCGGACACCGGTCCAACCGTGATAAGAAGTTATCTCCGGATACATCGAATTCATGCAGAGAATCTTCAGATCAGACACTACCGTTTATTCCCTTCCTTTTACCGATCTCGAGTTGCACCGGATAAGCTTTACCCGATTTTTATCGTATACAGGAAGAGTCATTGGCCAAAGCACAAATACCAACTATATGAAGAATATTAAAATCCAATTAGCACGACATATCCATACATACCTTTGTCGTACACCAATAACATATCCTGCAAAAATCAAGAAACAGGACCTCTGAAATTTAAGAATTTGATGAACTCCTAAACACATGACTAATGAACTGAAATTTAGGAATTTGAAAAAATTATTTCAAATGAAGGAAAATTCAGGGCATGTAAGACCGAACGGAGAAGAAAACCAGCGGTGGAAAGTTGGCTCTTCAATTGAAGGGGAAGAGGAAGGTGGCCGTAGGAGTAAAAGCCACGTAACTAATTATTAATGCTCCACTAAGACAAAATGACTATATTACCCTTGATTTGAAATTTGTTGCCACTTAAGCTGACATGTTGAAACTCCCTTTTATATAATATATATATATATATATATATATATATATAAAAGAGTATTACTCACAATTCGATACTACCCCTTGTGTGTTTCCGCGCACAGCAGACGACCTTCGCACTTGGGCTTCTACCCGATATCGACAAAATTGGCAGACGTTGAAGTTTCCGATTACAGGGACAATGAAGCTCTCGTTTTCCTTCTCTTCAAAACCATCTTCCAACCTCAGAAACCACCAACCCTATCGAAAAAGAATACGCCACCGAATTCGACCCTTCAAAAGCCCATTCATCTTCCACTAAACAAACACTCATAATCCCTCCAAAACAAAACGAATGACGCCCCATCAAACGGATGAAAAATCTCGACTTACCAGATTCAACGGCCACAGATCAACCACTCCAATTCGAAATCGACAACGGCGGCGCCACTGCCGAACCAACTGTAGATGGTATCTCTTACGGTCTCAATGTTCGCCAATCCGAAAACCCTAACCCGAATGCTAATTCGAAGTAGTTGATTGATCCGATGTTGCGTCAATTTAAGGAGGATTTGAAGAGGTTGCCTGATCATAATGGGATTGATGAGTATACTGATATGTCTGCTGAGGGATATGGTTGTTACACCCCATAATTTCATATATTGAAATTCGAGCTTATCTGTATTTAACTTATGGTTATGAGGATTTAAGTTTATATATTAAGCTATGAAATGATTAAAGGACAAGCGAACCGACAAAAAAAAATTAAGTTTGTTGGATGTTGGGGAAAATGTGAGAAGCTATTTTGGTCCAAGTTGGGGGATGAAAACCTCTTAGCATATGAATCATTTTAAGGTGAAGCAAGAGCCTAAAATGAAGTTCCACGAGTCTAGTTTCCAATGCAATAAACCGCTCTTCAATTGGATATCGGGGTAAGGAGATATGGACATTAAAATGTGGATGGGAAAGCCAGGAAAATGGCCTACGCGAACGCGCCCGAGAGTGGCGCGAACGCGCAGAAGGCCAAACGGCCGATACAGAGCGAACGCGGGCCCACGTGGTGCGAACGCGCAGAATAAAAATTTAAGAATCAAGTTCGGAATGAAGTTTGTGTTATAAGAAGGTAATAATAACATATACATGGCATTTGGAGACCTTATGGGATGAACTGGTTCATATGGCGCTCAATCAGAAATTCTCGTTACTGGATGCCTAGTGGGGCCCACACATCAGAGTTTCATAAAGAACATTCGAAGGTACATATGAGTAGTATATGGAAAGTTGAGCAAGTCCCAAGAAGAACCCTTAAGCCAAATATGGGCATAGGCCCTCCAAAAGGACGATTTAAGGAAACATTTTGGGATGATCTGACTTGGAGGGGAAATAACGGTATCATACGTTTGGAATTTGGAAAAGAATGAAGAAATATAAGTTGTTGATAATTGAATTAGCTTTCCAACCATAGGTTGTGGGCCCTCACACGATATCAGGATAAAAAGTTATGACTGTTTAACTGAACGAAGGTCCAGTTAGAAAAACTGGACCAGGGCGAACGCGCCCAAAGCAGGCGCGATCGCGCTGAAGGTTTTCTGGACGATTCTGGACATAACCCAGAACGTTATAAAAAGGGGTAAACCCCCATTTCTTCAGCCAAAGACCCTAAAAAACATCCCAAAAATTCTGGAAAATTCCCCAACCATTCCACAAACACTTTTTAGCGAAAACCAAGTATAATTTTCAAATTTCAGTCTGTATAGCGTATAGTTTTCGGTGCAGAATCATATAACGACGTGTGGTGATCTAAAATTAGCGTGGAAAAGTGAATATAAGGCAATATTAAGGAGAGAAAGGTATGAATCTCTTTCTATTTGTATGAATATTGGTTTATTTACGAAGAAGACGCGATTAAATAATTGTATACTGAGTTAATTAGTTATAAAAGTTGGAAAACAGCGTGTGGGCTGTTTTATGAGATATTTTGGAGTTGGAAACATTATAATTAATGTTGGTATTGTTGTTGTTGTTGTTGGTTGCTGAATTAAGAATTCGGGCTAGGCATATAAGCAGGGGAGGTGCTGCCCGATTTTCGGCAGGATATAAAATAGTATAATTTGGAATATGGTACGAATGTGCGATAAAGAGGCTAATGTTTGTGTAAATTCTCTTAAATGTAGATTTACGGGCTTGAACGAATAAGCGTAGCCAGTAGGAGATTGAACAGGTATGTTAAGGCTCGTCTCTTTTCTTCCAAAGGCATGATCCCCACGTTATAATGTCTTAAAGGTTTTTATCTACATCTTCTTTGCTTTCAGAAGCTAGAAATCTATGACTCCAAGGTATAATTCTTTTCCTAATAGTTTATAATTTTTTTTTTTTAAAATGTCCATATTTTCCAAAAATCAAGTTTTAAGAGATTGAAAGCTTTTATGACTAAAACGACGAATATGATTTTATAATGACTACGACGACACCAAATATGAGAAAATGTTTATGACGAATATGTTGGGGATATGTTCCTACCATGAATAAGACAATATGAAAATGTTAAGCTATTTCTTGATTTCTCTACTCTATTTATGGGCTTCTACCCCAATTCGCTAGTACCCCTTGTGTGTTTCCGCGCACAGCAGACGACCTTCGCACTTGGGCTTCTACCCGATATCGGCAAAATTGGCCGACGTTGAAATTTTTTATTACAGGGACAATGAAGCTCTCGTTTTCCGTCTCTTCAAAACCATCTTCCAACCTCAGAAACCACCAACACCATAGTAAAGTCGGGGTGTGACAAAGTGGTATCAGAGCAGGTCGGTCTAGGGGATGTCTCCTGTTTATGGGTGTGAAGCCGGCCACATTTATAAACAGGAGGCTGCGGGGCATCTAGGGATTGTTGACCTTCTTTCTGTCTTAGATCGTGTGAGAGAGCCAAGTCATAGGAAAAAGAAATTCCTTGTATAAGCCTCACGTATGACTGTAGAAGTGAGGAAAGGGAATACTGCGAACAAGTAAAACGTGAGACGTGTTGTTTCGGAAAGGTTATGGATTTGGTATGGCGACGAAGGTGTGATCACTACCCTCGGGAACTCGGAAATCCAGGATGAGAGATAATTATGTACAGGAGTGAAAAGTGAACACTGGAAACTGAAAAAGGGCGAAATGGTAATTGCAAAAAAAATGAGTAATATATTTTGACGGACAAAGCGGTACTGGGTTAAGAATAGGTTTCCTTGTGCGAGGAATAAGGGATTAATTACAAAACGGAGTAAGTATGAGCATGGAAAGAAAAGGACAAGGGGAACCCTCCCGAAGTATTATAAGACCCCATGAGATCAGTTGAACATTCGAGGACGAATGTTCTAAAGGGGGGAAGGATGTTACACCCCGTAATTTCATATATTGAAATTCGAGCTTATCTGTGTTTAACTTATGGTTATGAGGATTTAAGTTCATATATTAAGCTATGAAATGATTGAAGGACAAGCGAACCGACAAAAAAATTAAGTTTGTTGGATGTTCGGGAAAATGTGAGAAGCTATTTTGGTCCAAGTTGGGGGATGAATACCTCTTAGCATATGAATCATTTTAAGGTGAAACAAGAGCCTAAAATGAAGTTCCACGAGTCTAGTTTCCAACGCAATAAACCGCTCTTCAATTGGATATCGGGGTAAGGAGATATGGACATTAAAATGTGGATGGGAAAGCCAGGAAAATGGCCTACGCGAACGCGCCCGAGAGTGGCGCGAACGCGCAGAAGGCCAAACGGCCGATACAGAGCGAAAGCGGGCCCACGTGGTGCGAACGCGCTGAACAAAAATTTAAGAATCAAGTTCGGAATGAAGTTTGTGTTATAAGAAGGTAATAATAACATATACATGGCATTTGGAGACCTTATGGGATGAACTGGTTCATATGGCGCTCAATCAGAAATTCTCGTTACTGGATGCCTAGTTGGGCCCACACGTCAGAGTTTCATAAAGAACATTCGAAGGTACATATGAGTAGTAAATGGAAAGTTGAGCAAGTCCCAAGAAGAACCCTTAAGCCAAATATGGGAATAGGCCCTCCAAAAGGACGATTTAAGGAAACATTTTGGGATGATCTGACTTGGAGGGGAAATAACCGTATCATACGTTTGGAATTTGGAAAAGAATGAAGAAATAGAAGTTGTTGATAATTGAATTAGCTTTCCAACCATAGGTTGTGGGCCCTCACACGATATCAGGATAAAAAGTTATGACTGTTTAAATGAACGAAGGTCCAGTCAGAAAAACTGGACCAGGGCGAACGCGCCCAAAGCAGGCGCGATCGCGCTGAAGGTTTTCTGGACGATTCTGGACATAACCCAGAACGTTATAAAAAGGGGTAAACCCCCATTTCTTCAGCCAAAGACCCTAAAAAACATCCCAAAAATTCTGGAAAATTCCCCAACCATTCCACAAACACTTTTTAGCGAAAACCAAGTATAATTTTCAAATTTCAGTCCGTATAGCGTATAGTTTTCGGTGCAGAATCATATAACGACGTGTGGTGATCTAAAATTAGCGTGGAAAATTGAATATAAGGCAATATTAAGGAGAGAAAGGTATGAATCTCTTTCTATTTGTATGAATATTGGTTTATTTACGAAGAAGACGCGATTAAATAATTGTATACTGAGTTAATTAGTTATAAAAGTTGGAAAACAGCGTGTGGGCTGTTTTATGAGATATTTTGGAGTTGGAAACATTATAATTAATGTTGGTATTGTTGTTGTTGTTGTTGGTTGCTGAATTAAGAATTCGGGCTAGGCATATAAACAGGGGAGGTGCTGCTCGATTTTCGGCACGATATAAAATAGTATAATTTGGAATATGGTACGAATGTGCGATAAAGAGGCTAATGTTTGTGTAAATCCTCTTAAATGTAGATTTACGGGCTTGAACGAATAAGCGTAGCCAATAGGAGATTGAACAGGTATGTTAAGGCTCGTCTCTTTTCTTCCAAAGACATGATCCCCACGTTATAATGTCTTAAAGGTTTTTATCTACATCTTCTTTGCTTGCAAAAGCTAGAAATCTATGACTAGTCTATGACTCCAAGGTATAATTCTTTTCCTAATAGTTTATAATTTTTTTTTAAAAATGTCCATATTTTCCAAAAATCAAGTTTTAAGAGATTGAAAGCTGTTATGACTAAAACGACGAATATGATTTTATAATGACTACGACGACACCAAATGTGAGAAAATGTTTATGACGAATACGTTGGGGATATGTTCCTACCATGAATAAGACAATATGAAAATGTTAAGCTATTTCTTGATTTCTCTACTCTATTTATGGGCTTCTACCCCAATTCGCTACTACCCCTTGTGTGTTTCCGCGCACAGCAGACGAACTTCGCACTTGGGCTTCTACCCGATATCGGCAAAATTGGCCGACGTTGAAATTTTTTATTACAGGGACAATGAAGCTCTCTTTTTCCGTCTCTTCAAAACCATCTTCCAACCTTAGAAACCACCAACACCATAGTAAAGTCGGGGTGTGACAAAGTGGTATCAGAGCAGGTCGGTCTAGGGGATGTCTCCTGTTTATGGGTGTGAAGCCGGCCACATTTATAAACAGGAGGTTGCGGGGCATCTAGGGATTGTTGACCTTCTTTCTGTCTTAGATCGTGCGAGAGAGCCAAGTCATAGGAAAAAGAAATTCCTTGTATAAGCCTCACGTATGACTGTAGAAGCGAGGAAAGGGAATACTGCGAACAAGTAAAACGTGAGACGTGTTGTTTCGGAAAGGTTATGGATTTGGTATGGCGACGAAGGTGTGATCACTACCCTCGGGAACGCGGAAATCCAGGATGAGAGATAATTATGTACAGGAGTGAAAAGTGAACACTGGAAACTGAAAAATGGCGAAATGGTAATTGCAAAAAAAATGAAGTAATATATTTTGACGGACAAAGCGGTACTGGGTTAAGAATAGGTTTCCTTGTGCGAGGAATAAGGGATTAATTACAAAACGGAGTAAGTATGAGCATGGAAAGAAAAGGACAAGGGGAACCCTCCCGAAGTATTATAAGACCCCATGAGATCAGTTGAACATTCGAGGACGAATGTTCTAAAGGGGGGAAGGATGTTACACCCCGTAATTTCATATATTGAAATTCGAGCTTATCTGTGTTTAACTTATGGTTATGAGGATTTAAGTTCATATATTAAGCTATGAAATGATTGAAGGACAAGCGAACCGACAAAAAAATTAAGTTTGTTGGATGTTCGGGAAAATGTGAGAAGCTATTTTGTTCCAAGTTGGGGGATGAATACCTCTTAGCATATGAATCATTTTAAGGTGAAACAAGAGCCTAAAATGAAGTTCCACGAGTCTAGTTTCCAACGCAATAAACCGTTCTTCAATTGGATATCGGGGTAAGGAGATATGGACATTAAAATGTGGATGGGAAAGCTAGGAAAATGGCCTACGCGAACGCGCAGAAGGCCAAACGGCCGATACAGAGCGAAAGCGGGCCCACGTGGTGCGAACGCGCTGAACAAAAATTTAAGAATCAAGTTCGGAATGAAGTTTGTGTTATAAGAATGTAATAATAACATATACATGGCATTTGGAGACCTTATGGGATGAACTGGTTCATATGGCGCTCAATCAGAAATTCTCGTTACTGGATGCCTAGTGGGGCCCACACGTCAGAGTTTCATAAAGAACATTCGAAGGTATATATGAGTAGTATATGGAAAGTTGAGAAAGTCCCAAGAAGAACCCTTAAGCCAAATATGGGCATAGGCCCTCCAAAAGGACGATTTAAGGAAACATTTTGGGATGATCTGACTTGGAGGGGAAATAACGGTATCATACATTTGGAATTTGGAAAAGAATAAAGTAATATAAGTTGTAGATAATTGAATTAGCTTTCCAACCATAGGTTGTGGGCCCTCACACAATATCAGGATAAAAAGTTATGACTGTTTAACTGAACGAAGGTCCAGTCAGAAAAACTGGACCAGGGCGAACGCGCCCAAAGCAGGCGCGATCGCGCTGAAGGTTTTCTGGACGATTCTGGACATAACCCAGAACGTTATAAAAAGGGGTAAACCCCCATTTCTTCAGCCAAAGACCCTAAAAAACATCCCAAAAATTCTGGAAAATTCCCCAACCATTCCACAAACACTTTTTAGCGAAAACCAAGTATAATTTTCAAATTTCAGTCCGTATAGCGTATAGTTTTCGGTGCAGAATCATATAACGACGTGTGGTGATCTAAAATTAGCGTGGAAAAGTGAATATATGGCAATATTAAGGAGAGAAAGGTATGAATCTCTTTCTATTTGTATGAATATTGGTTTATTTACGAAGAAGAAGCGATTAAATAATTGTATACTGAGTTAATTAGTTATAAAAGTTGGAAAACAGCGTGTGGGCTATTTTATGAGATATTTTGGAGTTGGAAACATTATAATTAATGTTGGTATTGTTGTTGTTGTTGTTGGTTGCTGAATTAAGAATTCGGGCTAGGCATATAAACAGGGGAGGTGCTGCCCGATTTTCGGCAGGATATAAAATAGTATAATTTGGAATATGGTACGAATGTGCGATAAAGAGGCTAATGTTTGTGTAAATCCTCTTAAATGTAGATTTACGGGCTTGAACGAATAAGCGTAGCCAGTAGGAGATTGAACAGGTATGTTAAGGCTCGTCTCTTTTCTTCCAAAGGCATGATCCCCACGTTATAATGTCTTAAAGGTTTTTATCTACATCTTCTTTGCTTTCAAAAGCTAGAAATCTATGACTAGTCTATGACTCCAAGGTATAATTCTTTTCCTAATAGTTTATAATTTTTTTTTTTAAAATGTCCATATTTTCCAAAAATCAAGTTTTAAGAGATTGAAAGCTTTTATGACTAAAACGACGAATATGATTTTATAATGACTACGACGACACCAAATACGAGAAAATGTTTATGACGAATATGTTGGGGATATGTTCCTACCATGAATAAGACAATATGAAAATGTTAAGCTATTTCTTGATTTCTCTACTCTATTTATGGGCTTCTACCCCAATTCGCTACTACCCCTTGTGTGTTTCCGCGCACAGCAGACGGCCTTCGCACTTGGGCTTCTACCCGATATCGGCAAAATTGGCCGACGTTGAAATTTTTGATTACAGGGACAATGAAGCTCTCGTTTTCCGTCTCTTCAAAACCATCTTCCAAACTCAGAAACCACCAACACCATAGTAAAGTCGGGGTGTGACAAAGTGGTATCAGAGCAGGTCGGTCTAGGGGATGTCTCCTGTTTATGGGTGTGAAGCCGGCCACATTTATAAACAGGAGGCTGCGGGGCATCAAGGGATTGTTGACCTTCTTTCTGTCTTAGATCGTGCGAGAGAGCCAAGTCATAGGAAAAAGAAATTCCTTGTATAAGCCTCACGTATGACTGTAGAAGCGAGGAATGGGAATACTGCGAACAAGTAAAACGTGAGACGTGTTGTTTCGGAAAGGTTATGGATTTGGTATGGCGACGAAGGTGTGATCAGTACCCTCGGGAACTCGGAAATCCAGGATGAGAGATAATTATGTACAGGAGTGAAAAGTGAACACTGGAAACTGAAAAAGGGCGAAATGGTAATTGCAAAAAAAATGAAGTAATATATTTTGACGGACAAAGCGGTACAGGGTTAAGAATAGGTTTCCTTGTGCGAGGAATAAGGGATTAATTACAAAACGGAGTAAGTATGAGCATGGAAAGAAAAGGACAAGGGGAACCCTCCCGAAGTATTATAACACCCCATGAGGTCAGTTGAACATTCGAGGACGAATGTTCTAAAGGGGGGAAGGATGTTACACCCCGTAATTTCATATATTGAAATTCGAGCTTATCTGTGTTTAACTTATGGTTATGAGGATTTAAGTTCATACATTAAGCTATGAAATGATTGAAGGACAAGCGAACCGACAAAAAAAATAAGTTTGTTGGATGTTCGGGAAAATGTGAGAAGCTATTTTGGTCCAAGTTGGGGGATGAATACCTCTTAGCATATGAATCATTTTAAGGTGAAACAGGAGCCTAAAATGAAGTTCCACGAGTCTAGTTTCCAACGCAATAAACCGCTCTTCAATTGGATATCGGGGTAAGGAGATATGGACATTAAAATGTGGATGGGAAAGCCAGGAAAATGGCCTACGCGAACGCGCCCGAGAGTGGCGCGAACGCGCAGAAGGCCAAACGGCCGATACAGAGCGAACGCGGGCCCACGTGGTGCGAACGCGCAGAATAAAAATTTAAGAATCAAGTTCGGAATGAAGTTTGTGTTATAAGTAGGTAATAATAACATATACATGGCATTTGGAGACCTTATGGGATGAACTGGTTCATATGGCGCTCAATCAGAAATTCTCGTTACTGGATGCCTAGTGGGGCCCACACGTCAGAGTTTCATAAAGAACATTCGAAGGTACATATGAGTAGTATATGGAAAGTTGAGCAAGTCCCAAGAAGAACCCTTAAGCCAAATATGGGCATAGGCCCTCCAAAAGGACGATTTAAGGAAACATTTTGGGATGATCTGACTTGGAGGGGAAATAACGGTATCATACGTTTGGAATTTGGAAAAGAATGAAGAAATATAAGTTGTTGATAATTGAATTAGCTTTCCAACCATAGGTTGTGGGCCCTCACACGATATCAGGATAAAAAGTTATGACTGTTTAAATGAACGAAGGTCCAGTCAGAAAAACTGGACCAGGGCGAACGCGCCCAAAGCAGGCGCATCGCGCTGAAGGTTTTCTGGACGATTCTCGACAGAACCCAGAACGTTATAAAAAGGGGTAAACCCCCATTTCTTCAGCCAAAGACCCTAAAAAACATCCCAAAAATTCTGGAAAATTCCCCAACCATTCCACAAACACTTTTTAGCCAAAACCAAGTATAATTTTCAAATTTCAGTCCGTATAGCGTATAGTTTTCGGTGCAGAATCATATAACGACGTGTGGTGATCTAAAATTAGCGTGGAAAAGTGAATATAAGGCAATATTAAGGAGAGAAAGGTATGAATCTCTTTCTATTTGTATGAATATTGGTTTATTTACGAAGAAGACGCGATTAAATAATTGTATACTGAGTTAATTAGTTATAAAAGTTGAAAAACAGCGTGTGGGCTGTTTTATGAGATATTTTGGAGTTGGAAACATTATAATTAATGTTGGTATTGTTGTTGTTGTTGTTGGTTGCTGAATTAAGAATTCGGGCTAGGCATATAAACAGGGGAGGTGCTACCCGATTTTCGGCAGGATATAAAATAGTATAATTTGGAATATGGTACGAATGTGCGATAAAGAGGCTAATGTTTGTGTAAATCCTCTAAAATGTAAATTTACGGGCTTGAACGAATAAGCGTAGCCAGTAGGAGATTGAACAGGTATGTTAAGGCTCGTCTCGTTTCTTCCAAAGGCATGATCCCCACGTTATAATGTCTTAAAGGTTTTTATCTACATCTTCTTTGCTTTCAAAAGCTAGAAATCTATGACTAGTCTATGACTCCAAGGTATAATTCTTTTCCTAATAGTTTATAATTTTTTTTTTTTTAAATGTCCATATTTTCCAAAAATCAAGTTTTAAGAGATTGAAAGCTTTTATGACTAAAACGACGAATATGATTTTATAATGACTACGACGACACCAAATACGAGAAAATGTTTATGACGAATATGTTGGGGATATGTTCCTACCATGAATAAGACAATATGAAAATGTTAAGCTATTTCTTGATTTCTCTACTATATTTATGAGCTTCTACCCCAATTCGCTACTACCCCTTGTGTGTTTCCGCGCACAGCAGACGAACTTCGCACTTGGGCTTCTACCCGATATCGGCAAAATTGGCCGACGTTGAAATTTTTGATTACAGGGACAATGAAGCTCTCGTTTTCCCTCTCTTCAAAACCATCTTCCAACCTCAGAAACCACCAACACCCTAGTAAAGTCGGGGTGTGACAAAGTGGTATCAGAGCAGGTCGGTCTAGGGGATGTCTACAAAGTCGTGTCCGGTAGAGTCTTGTTTATGGGTATGAAGCCGGCCACATTTATAAATAGGAGGTTGCGGGGTATCTAGGGATTGTTGACCTTCTTTCTGTCTTAGATCGTGCGAGAGAGCCAAGTCATAGGAAAAAGAAATTCCTTGTATAAGCCTCACGTATGACTGTAGAAGCGAGGAAAGGGAATACTGCGAACAAGTAAAACGTGAGACGTGTTGTTTCGGAAAGGTTATGGATTTGGTATGGCGACGAAGGTGTGATCACTACCCTCGGGAACTCGAAAATCCAGGATAAGAGATAATTATGTACAGGAGTGAAAAGTGAACACTGGAAACTGAAAAAGGGCGAAATGGTAATTGCAAAAAAAATGAAGTAACATATTTTGACGGACAAAGCGGTACAGGGTTAAGAATAGGTTTCCTTGTGCGAGGAATAAGGGATTAATTACAAAACGGAGTAAGTATGAGCATGGAAAGAAAAGGACAAGGGAAACCCTCCCGAAGTATTATAACACCCAATGAGATCGGTTGAACATTCGAGGACGAATGTTCTAAAGGGGGGAAGGATGTTACACCCCGTAATTTCATATATTGAAATTGGAGCATATCTGTGTTTAACTTATGGTTATGAGGATTTAAGTTCATATATTAAGTTATGAAATGATTGAAGGACAAGCGAACCGACAAAAAAATTAAGTTTGTTGGATGTTCGGGAAAATGTGAGAAGCTATTTTGGTCCAAGTTGGGGGATGTATACCTCTTAGCATATGAATCATTTTAAGGTGAAACAAGAGCCTAAAATGAAGTTCCACGAGTCTAGTTTCCAACGCAATAAACCGCTCTTCAATTGGATATCGGGGTAAGGAGATATGGACATTAAAATGTGGATGGGAAAGCCAGGAAAATGGCCTACGCGTACGCGCCCGAGAGTGGCGCGAACGCGCAGAAGGCCAAACGACCGATACAGAGCGAAAGCGGGCCCACGTGGTGCGAACGCGCTGAACAAAAATTTAAGAATCAAGTTCGGAATGAAGTTTGTGTTATAAGAAGGTAATAATAACATATACATGGCATTTGGAGACCTTATGGGATGAACTGGTTCATATGGCGCTTAATCAGAAATTCTCATTATTGGATGCCTAGAGGGGCCCACACGTCAGAGTTTCATAAAGAACATTCGAAGGTACATATGAATAGTATATGGAAAGTTGAGCAAGTCCCAAGAAGAACCCTTAAGCCAAATATGGGCATAGGCCCTCCAAAAGGACGATTTAAGGAAACATTTTGGGATGATCTGACTTGGAGGGGAAATAACGGTATCATACGTTTGGAATTTGGAAAAGAATAAAGCAATAGAAGTTGTAGATAATTGAATTAGCTTTCCAACCATAGGTTGTGGGCCCTCACACGATATCAGGATAAAAAGTTATGACTGTTTAACTGAACGAAGGTCCAGTCAGAAAAACTGGACCAGGGCGAACGCGCCCAAAGCAGGCGCGATCGCGCTGAAGGTTTTCTGGACGATTCTCGACAGAACCCAGAACGTTATAAAAAGGGGTAAACCCCCATTTCTTCAGCCAAAGACCCTAAAAAACATCCCAAAAATTCTGGAAAATTCCCCAACCATTCCACAAACACTTTTTAGCCAAAACCAAGTATAATTTTCAAATTTCAGTCCGTATAGCGTATAGTTTTCGGTGCAGAATCATATAACGACGTATGGTGATCTAAAATTAGCGTGGAAAAGTGAATATAAGGCAATATTAAGGAGAGAAAGGTATGAATCTCTTTCTATTTGTATGAATATTGGTTTATTTACGAAGAAGACGCGATTAAATAATTTTATACTGAGTTAATTAGTTATAAAAGTTGAAAAACAGCGTGTGGCCTGTTTTATGAGATATTTTGGAGTTGGAAACATTATAATTAATGTTGGTATTGTTGTTGTTGTTGTTGGTTGCTGAATTAAGAAATCGGGCTAGGCATATAAGCAGGGGAGGTGCTGCCCGATTTTCGGCAGGATATAAAATAGTATAATTTGGAATATGGTACGAATGTGCGATAAAGAGGCTAATGTTTGTGTAAATCCTCTTAAATGTAGATTTACGGGCTTGAACGAATAAGCGTAGCCAATAGGAGATTGAACAGGTATGTTAAGGCTCGTCTCTTTTCTTCCAAAGGCATGATCCCCACGTTATAATGTCTTAAAGGTTTTTATATACATCTTCTTTGCTTGCAAAAGCTAGAAATCTATGACTAGTCTATGATTCCAAGGTATAATCCTTTTCCTAATAGTTTATAATTGTTTTTTTTTAAATGTCCATATTTTCCAAAAATCAAGTTTTAAGAGATTGAAAGCTTTTATGACTAAAACGACGAATATGATTTTATAATGACTACGACGACACCAAATATGAGAAAATGTTTATGACGAATATGTTGGGGATATGTTCCTACCATGAATAAGACAATATGAAAATGTTAAGCTATTTCTTGATTTCTCTACTCTATTTATGGGCTTCTACCCCAATTCGCTACTACCCCTTGTGTGTTTCCGCGCACAGCAGACGACCTTCGCACTTGGGCATCTACCCGATATCGGCAAAATTGGCCGACGTTGAAATTTTTGATTACAGGGACAATGAAGCTCTCGTTTTCCCTCTCTTCTAAACCATCTTCCAACCTCAGAAACCACCAACCCTCTTCTTTTAGAACATTCTCCGCCAACAATCCCCAAAATTCCTCAAACCCTATCGAAAAAGAATACGTCACCGAATTCGACCCTTCAAAAGCCCCTTCATCTTCCACTAAACAAACACTCATAATCCCTCCAAAACAAAACGAATGACGCCCCATCAAACGGATGAAAAATCTCGACTTACCAGATTCAACGGCCACAGATCAACCACTCCAATTCGAAATCGACAACGGCGGCGCCACTGTCGAACCAACTGTAGATGGTATCTCTTACGGTCTCAATGTTCGCCAATCCGAAAACCCTAACCCGAATGCTAATTCGAAACAGTTGATTGATCCGATGTTGCGTCAATTTAAGGAGGATTTGAAGAGGTTGCCTGATCATAATGGGATTGATGAGTATACTGATATGCCTGTTGAGGGATATGGTTGTTACACCCCATAATTTCATATATTGAAATTCGAGCTTATCTGTGTTTAACTTATGGTTATGAGGATTTAAGTTCATATATTAAGCTATGAAATGATTGAAGGACAAGCGATCCGACAAAAAAATTAAGTTTGTTGGATGTTGGGGAAAATGTGAGAAGCTATTTTGGTCCATGTTGGGGGATGAATACCTCTTAGCATATGAATCATTTTAAGGTGAAGCAAGAGCCTAAAATGAAGTTCCATGAGTCTAGTTTCCAACGCAATAAACCGCTCTTCAATTAGATATCGGGGTAAGGAGATATGGACATTACAATGTGGATGGGAAAGCCAGGAAAATGGCCTACGCGAACGCGCCCGAGAGTGGCGCGAACGCGCAGAAGGCCAAACGGCCGATACAGCGCGAAAGCGGGCCCACGTGGCGCGAACGCGCTGAACAAAAATTTAAGAATCAAGTTCGGAATGAAGTTTGTGTTATAAAAAGGTAACAATAACATATACATGGCATTTGGAGACCTTATGGGATGAACTGGTTCATATGGCGCTCAATCAGAAATTTTCGTTACTGGATGCCTAGTGGGTCCCACACGTCAGAGTTTCATAAAGAACATACGAAGGTACATATGAGTGGTATATGGAATGTTGAGCAAGTCCCAAGAAGAACCCTTAAGCCAAATATGGGCATTAGCCGCCCTCCAAAAGGACGATTTAAGGAAACATTTTGGGATTATCTGACTTGGAGGGGCAATAACGGTATCATATGTTTGGAATTTGGAAACGAATAAAGCAATAGAAGTTGTAGATAATTGAATTATCTTTCCAACCATAGGTCGTGGGCCCTCACACGAGATCAGGATCAAAAGTTATGACTGTTTAACTGAACGAAGGTCCAGTCAGAAAAACTGGACCAGCGCGAACAAGCCCAAAGCAGGAGCGATCGCGCTGAAGGTTTTCTGGACGATTCTGGACAGAACCCAGAACGTTATAAAAAGGGGTAAACCCCCATTTCTTCAGCCAAAGACCCTCAAAAACATCCCAAAAATTCTGGAAAATTCCCCAACCATTCCACAACCACTTTTTAGCCAAAACCAGGTATAATTTTCAAATTTCAGTCCAGATAGCGTATAGTTTTCGTTGCAGAATCATATAACGACGTGTGGTGATCTAAACTTAGCGTGAAAAAGTGAAGATAAGGAAATATTAAGGGGAGAAAGGTATGAATCTCTTTGTATTTGTATGAATATTGGTTTATTTACGAAGAAGACGCGATTAAATAATTTTATACTGAGTTAATTAGTTATAAAAGTTGAAAAACAGCGTGTGGCCTGTTTTATGAGATATTTTGGAGTTGGAAACATTATAATTAATGTTGGTATTGTTGTTGTTGTTGTTGGTTGCTGAATTAAGAAATCGGGCTAGGCATATAAGCAGGGGAGGTGCTGCCCGATTTTCGGCAGGATATAAAATAGTATAATTTGGAATATGGTACGAATGTGCGATAAAGAGGCTAATGTTTGTGTAAATCCTCTTAAATGTAGATTTACGGGCTTGAACGAATAAGCGTAGCCAATAGGAGATTGAACAGGTATGTTAAGGCTCGTCTCTTTTCTTCCAAAGGCATGATCCCCACGTTATAATGTCTTAAAGGTTTTTATATACATCTTCTTTGCTTGCAAAAGCTAGAAATCTATGACTAGTCTATGACTCCAAGGTATAATCCTTTTCCTAATAGTTTATAATTGTTTTTTTTTAAATGTCCATATTTTCCAAAAATCAAGTTTTAAGAGATTGAAAGCTTTTATGACTAAAACGACGAATATGATTTTATAATGACTACGACGACACCAAATATGAGAAAATGTTTATGACGAATATGTTGGGGATATGTTCCTACCATGAATAAGACAATATGAAAATGTTAAGCTATTTCTTGATTTCTCTACAATATGAATAAGACAATATGAAAATTTATATAGGCAGAATGGAAGAATACCATAAGGTATCACAAACTTACAAATTAAAATATGGGGGTTATGGGCATGAAAAATTAAAGTATGAGAGTTAGGGATATTACTAAGAGTAATTAAAGAGGTGTGAGTTATGAGTAGTTACTCCTTGTAAAAATATTAAATACAAAAGAGAAAAATACTTAAAGTAATAGGTGATATTCTCATTTTATAATTACAATAAGGCCAAGAGAAATAAATAAAAAATAATTTTGTTAATTGAACGCGAGATTTGAGACAATTTTTGGACATGACAGAAAGGTGATCAACTCTTTAAATAACCAAAAAAAAAAAATCAAAGAAACTTAGGAGTTATGAATCTCAGACGTGGGCAGAGGATGAGTTTTTTGCTTTTTACTAACATTTAGTATACATTAATTGGAGGAGAAAGAGAAAAGATTTAAAAATACATTTAGAGACTAAAAAATCTCAAAAAAAGGAGAAAAAAGATAAATAGTTTTCTAGGCCATAGAGAGGTGTCACATTTGTCACGATCCAGCCCCGTGGGCCGCGACTGGTGCCCTATTTGGACACCCAAACTGACTTACATACCAGATCGACATATCAAAGATTTATCCCGACTTAACGTACGTTATTTCAAACAGATATTAAGAACAACTTAAGCGGTTGCTCGTACAGAAATATCATATCAAATCTGGTAGGCTGGCGGAATACACATCGCCCAGACCTACAAACATATACAAACATATGGGCCGTTTTGGCCATAACAGCAACGGGGACCGCTTATGTCACAACCCAACCCCGTGGGCCGCGACTGGTACCCTAGCTGGGTACCCGTACATACCTACCTGACCGAATTTCGTATCGAACAGATTTTTTTTTTCAAACGGATATTACAGAAGTAGGCCGATACAGATACGGCACGCGCGCAAACATATATATATACCTGAACATGCAGACATTTACAGATAAGCCGATAAGGCTAACATACAGACGAAACTCGTAACCCACACATCTATCTACAGGCCTCTACAGACATACAGAATCAGATGACGGGACAGGGCCCCGCCGTACCCAGAATTTCCATACATACAGAACATACGGAAAACAGAAGATATATACCAAAAGTGTACGCTCCGGATCAAAGGAGCTCTTCGAACAGCAGAGTCAGAAACCTACGCTGGCGGCGTATCACCTGGTGCGTCTGTACCTGCGGGCATGTAGCGCAGCCCCCGAAGAACGGGGGTCAGTACGAAAAATGTACCGAGTATGTAAAGCAGAAACATAACAGATACAATCATAGTCCGAACCGGAGTCACAGAAATATAACGGACAGAACCATACATCAGACAGACGGGCAGAGTCATGATCCAGACAGACATACAAAATCGTGGTCCATACAGATAAACAGAATCATGGTTCGGACAGACCGACAGAATCATAATCCGGACAGACGAGCAGAATCAGAATCCATACGGACATACAGAATCATAATCCATACGGACATACAGACATAGTCGTAGTTCAGACGGACAGACAGAAGTATACCAGACAGAATTATGCATGCAGAGTAGTGCAGAGTCATACTGAATCATACAGAATCATACAGAGGCATGTGCTTATATACATACTGATGGCACATGCATACAGACATACAGATCCCGGCCCTGTCTGGGGGCGCGGTAAACAGAACCCGGCCCTCTTAGTACGGGACGCGGTGGACAGACAGAATCAGATCAGATCAGATCAGATCATATCAGATGCCATCCTGGCCGCCATCCCCATACACAGATCAATATATCATAATCATACAGATATAACAGATCCCGGCCCGCACACCGAGGGACGCGGTGAACAATGCAGAGGAATATGCACGATAACAGAACCTGGCCCGGGACGCAGTGAAGGAATGCATTGAGACAGCCACGAACAGATCCATGGGAAACCACATACATACAAACTCACATACAGACTCAATCAGACTGAAGGGTGCCAAACGACGAGCCAAAATCAGAGTATACGGATAGTATGCATAGTACGCGCCTATATCCTACTTGGGAAGGCACGACAGATTATTATCAGAATCGGATTCTCAGATGTTCAGAAGCCATTTTATAAGAATTTCATAAAAATAGTGGTATCATAATCAAAATAATAGTTCAGATGTTTTCTGAGAAAATCGGACAAAATGGGAGTATTTAAAGTATTACAAAAGATACCGGGCCTTGTGGGCCCGCCTCGGACCAACTCGAGGCAACATGTGTAGATTATCGCTAATAGACCTTATGAGGTCATCCATAATCGTTTGGAAGTGTTCCGACTCCGTTTAGGGAAGTTTTGCACAAAACTCACTTCAAAGGCAATTGCAAGAAAATAGCTTCAATTGGATTGAAGGAATTGGAGCGGTTTTCCGTCTCGAATTCCGGGGAACAGAGTCGTACTTAAGGCTCGCGGCCGAGCCTATCACATCCAGAACATGCCTAGGAACAAAGGGAAATGCTTCACATACCTCGATAGCGCCTTACGCTCGCTTGACGTCGACTTCAATTTCGTCCAAAATCTAGAAATGGTCAAGTTTACCATTTGTTAGTTTCAAACTTTTCAATAATTCAACTTAACACATACTTGCCTACCGAAATTTCGGCAGCATTTCCTCTGTATATAAGACATCCCCGAGACTTAGCTCGGCTCAATTCATCAACACAACAACCCAGAGACAACATCAAAACAATAACAGACATTAAAACATACACTATGGCATCACTAGCCATCTTTCGACATAACGAAACATCTTTCGTTTCCAACTTACATTTCCAAACCAAACTTGTTATTTTCATATTCATTATCCATCAAAATCATTACAACATACATCGGAGGCATCCATACCATTTTCACACAATATTCATAAGATATGCAAATATTCAAACTTTCCATTAAGCCACTACTTTTCCAATTTTTCCTAACCTTCAACATACAAGTTCATTATATATTTCCATCTTCCAAATTCATCAGCAATAATCATGATTTGCCTCTTGATACTTTCATTTCCATTTTTACATAAATCATAACAAAGTTGCATGTTTTCCTACAACAACTTGATAACCATTTTTCCATGACAATAAAGATTGTTATTTTTTCCATTCACTTCACCATAACACACTTAGCATACAAACAAGATCAAATTCATACTCCATCACCATATAACAATACCACACGGCCACCTCCTATATTTTCCAATTTTCACTAATTCATTCCACTTTCATTTCTAATACAATTTCCACCATACTACAACTAAATTACAACATGAATTCAAGCCATACTTGAACCTACAATTCATGCACACATTCGGCCAACCCACTCTCATTCCAACATACAAAGTTTTCATGCTTTTCATTCATTCACACATACTACAACATACATACATATATTTCATGGCATAGGAATGGTAAAATTCTTACCTTTTCTTCAAGTTTTTCACTTGTCACCAAGGTCACCTTTGGCCTCAATATTTATACCACTTTGTAGAGGGCTTTGTGCTTAGTAAGAATTCAAGAAAATTATAGATTTTTGCATCAAGATTTGAAGCTTGGAATTTTTTTCTTTCCTTTTCTTTTCTCTTCTCTTAAACCCGAAATGCCCTCTCTCTCTCTCTTTGTTTTTTTTTTGTTTGTTCTTGATTCCTTTTTCTTGAAGCTTCTTGACACTTATCCATGTATAAATAATTAACCTCTTAATTAATTTATGATGGGCTTGGCACTTACTTATGGCCGGTTGGGCCTCTCCCCAAATGGGCCTCATTTTCTCTTATTTTCTTTTGAGTCCACTTGGCTAATTTTGTAATTTATGGAGCAAGTTTCCAAAATTCCAATTTTGCCCTTGGCCACCTTTCGTAATTCCACACCATTGTATTCACAACCTACACATTCATATCAAGTAAGGTCCAATTGTGGCCTTATTCATTACAAGTCAAATTATTTCGAATTTTCGAATAAGCAAAAATGTCGGATGTAACAGCTTAAGGCACAGATCATAAACAGAAACGAACAAACATGACCTATGACCCACTTATATGACTACAGGCCTCTACAAAACATAACAGAAACATATGATGGGACAGGGCCCCGCCGTACCCAAATAGCCATACATACACAGAACGTATATACAGAAGATATGTATCAAAAGTATGAGCTCCGGATCAAAAGGAGTACTCCAAGTGACAGAACATGTATCCTATACCGGAGGATCACCAAAACAAACGTCTGTATCTGCGGGCATGAAACCCAGCCCCCGAAGAAAGGGGGTCAGTACGAAATATGTACTGAGTATGTAAAGCATGAAGTACAGAAATCCGAATCATAACTGAAGTGAGGAGTACAGAAAATGGATACAGAATTAGTATGTCAAAACCTATACTGAAAATATATAATGCAAATAAAATCATGCATAGGGCTCAAGAACGTGGTCGCCACTCCGACGCTGGCGCCACGACACATCATCTCTAGAAGGTTTCAAATCTCCGTACAATTCCCGAACATACCATATCATCAAACATATCACATCATCAGAACACATCATATGCCATATCACATCATAACTCCGTATATAAGCGGAACCCGGCCCTATGGCGAGGTCTCGGGAACCGTAACACATCATACTGCCGAATATAACATAATGCGCACGATCACAAAACCGGCCCGGGAACCGGCGAACGATGTCATAGTAGTAGGCACGAGCGGAGTAGTGCGGAAACCATATGCATATCAATAAATAAATTCCAGGACTCGATGAATAATTACATATATACATACTGATATCAGAAGGCTCAAAGTAAGTATCGAGTCAATCAGAATTAGTATACAAAAGTTGCGAGCTTTTGAATTACAAAACCTTCAAAAGAAAACATTTCATAGGTCATAATTTAGGTGTCATTCGTATTAAGAATCTTTCAAATAACATTGTGGAGCAAATCAAACGGAGCCTTAGAATCATATTCACATATCCGAAATATACATATTCAAAACTTTAGTCATATCAAATATTTTTCGGACATCATTATGGATCACATATTCATACTAGGAAACTCGCGGATAACATTATGGATCAAATCAAATGGAGACTTTAAGACCATATTTTCATATCGAAATATTCATCAAAGGCTTTAGTCTTCTCTTTTTTCTTTCGAACCACATTCGGAACATAACAAATAGAATCTTTGAATATCATAAAATATGTATCCAGCCATATGGTATGGAGGTCAAAGATGTTAGCCAACCTAGTGGCTCTAAGAATAGGATTTTCTTTATAAGCATACATATACATTTTGTTTCTTCCAAAAAGGATCATGCCAAAAAGAAGGAACGATAGGCTTTACATACCTCAATCGCTCGCTAACAAATCCCGATCGCTCGCTAGAAAAATCCTGACTCAAGTCTCGGGTTCTCCAATATCTATAATAATATTATCAATTACCAAATATTAGCTACAAGTACTTAGAGATTCAATTCTAATTAGTACTTGTCTACAGAAATTTCGGCAGCATCTCCCCTGTAATTCAACATCCCCGAGAATACAACTCGGCCAAATTCATCAACAACCATACCAACAATACCAACAACCATAGCAATAACATCAATAATCAATTCAAAACACATTCTAACATTAGTAACCTTCTTTTCAACATAATTCACCATTATTCAATTCAACTACGAAATTTCAAGTCGCTTCCAATGTTCACATATTCATTATTAATTCAAGATCGACCAAATACCATTCAAGCATTTCATACAATTCTACAAAATATTCCATAATCCCACTATCACCATATTCCATTCGAAATCTCCACAAATGTGACAAAGTCGCAACGTCGCATTTTCTTCTTCCAATTCCATCAACAACAACAACAATTTGCATCTTACAACTCCGTTCCCATAATTACATAAACTATAATAAAGTCACATACTTTCCGACGACAACTTAACAACAAATTTTTCATGCCAACTATAACCATTAATTTTCCATTTACATCACAATGCCACAACAACATAATTAACATACTAAACAAATTCAATTCATCTTCCTTTACAAAAGACACCACACGGCCACAACACACACACGGCTCACACACCACACACAACATCTCCATATTTTTCATTATATTCTACTCACTATAACAATAGAAATTTTCCATAAGAAAAGATACAATTTTTTTACCTTTTTTCCAATTTTTCCACTTGATAAAAAAAGTACTTTCTTGCCTCGAAATTTATATCCCGGTAAAGAGGGTCTTGAGCTTAGTAGGAATACTAGAAATTTATGATTTTTGGATCAAAGTTGATGGACAAAAATTTTACTTTCTTTCTCCACTATGGCCAAACCCCCCCCCCCCCCCCCTTTTTTTTTTCTTTATTGCTCTCAATTTCTTTCTCTCTCTCTTGAATGTTCTTGAATGTTGAATGATAAAAGATGATGGGTCCTCACTTATATTTGCTAATTTTTAATCTCCACATGGGCCTTGGGCCATACCCATGGCCGGCCACCACACCAATATTGAGCCTCAATTTCTTTCATTTTTTTCCTAGCTCATTTACTTTGGTTAGTATTTGTAATTTATAAAACTAATTTTTCGAAATTTCTAATTTTGCCCTTGGCCTTCCTCCATATTTCCACATCAACACTTCATGAACAACACATATATGTTGAATAAAAATCAAATATGACCTTATTTTTTACAAGTCAAAATTATTTCGAATTTTCCGAATGTGCAAAATTACGGGATATAACAACATGACCTTGTCTATGCCTAGCTTTATATTATATATAGATTGATGCAAGTAATACATTGTTTATTACTCAACTATATATCAGTGGAGCAGTTTCTAGCTGGATTGATAATTAATCAACTCAAAATTGGTCTTTTAAGATGTGAGTTTTGCTGACTGCAATGCTATCTTAAGTGGAGTCATATCTTTTAAGGGTTTGATGTATGTTCAAACATAGTAAGAAGATTTATAGAAGAGGTTTCTATGCAATAAAAAAAATTTGATTAATATCAACTAGTTGGAGTATGTTTTAATACTTTGGTTTGATGCCTTTGTTGGAGTCTTTTGCCTTTGAAGGTCTATTTATGTATCATCCAATAATGAATCCTGAACTTCTATTATTATTATTTTTACCATTATGTACTCAAAATCTTCACTAATCATATTTTTTCCCTATAAACTCATCTCGTGCCATTATTATATCAAGTTTACTTAAAGCAAAAAAAAAACTCAAGTATTGAATAAATAAAATTTAATAAATGCACTCCTCAGCAATATAATTAAAACACGAGGAGATTTCTTCACATATGTTTTAGCTTTAGTGAGCAAAATTACCCGATATTTATTACTGGTGGAAGGTGTCACGTATCACTTCGAATACTCGAAATGCATGTAAGCTGGCTCAGATACCACGATTATAAGAAAAAATAAACTAAATATTCTTTACCAAAAGCTATAACCAAACACAAATTTAACTACAAAAATTCCAAATTAAAATAAAAATTATTTTAGCCAAAAAAAAAAAAAATACAGAAAAAAGTGAATTGCCTAATTATTATAACCATATTTCCTATCATCATCTTCACAAAACCTTATCAAAAAATACACCACCGGAGATGGCTGCGATTGCGGCGGCGACATCCGCTTTCACTTCCTTCAACCTCACGCGCGCAACTCCATACACGCGCCGCCACATTCGTACATTCATTGCATCATCTTCTTCCTCAAATGAATTCAACATCACTTTTGCTCCACCAAAACCCAAACCCAAACCCGAACCCGCAAATCCAATAAACCCTAATTTAGATAATACTGAACTTGGTGGCCAATTGTATATACCTTGGATTGTACGTGATGAAAAAGGTCATATCAGTCCTTCTATCTTGCTATTTCCCTGTTTTATTATTGGCTTAATGCATAGGTAGGTAGCCCCTTAAACAAACTTGTCAGGATATTTCATTTAATCACTCGAACTAAGGTTTGTTCCAATTGAACACGTCAACTACTCCTAATAAAGTATTCCGATTAGATACTTTCGGTTCAAATTTTGGAAAACTTTTTGTGTGTGTTTTCATTCGTCTGTTAGGTAGTTAAGTTAACCACATTGAAATATATCTATCTCCTTTAATTATACGCATTCACCTCTATAAGCCGTAAAACCCCAGGCATTTTTCTACTTAAGGTTCATGTGTATAATTAAAGGAAGTGGGTATTTTATGTGATTAACTTAACTACCTAATAGCTGAATGAAAATACAAGCTAATTTTTTTTTCTTCCAAAATTGGAACAGAAAATGTCTGATGGAAACACTTTATTAAGAGTTGAGGTGTTCAATTGAAGCAGGGCTTAGTTCGAGTGTCTAAATGGAGTATCCTGACAAATTTAAGGGGCTTACAGTACTGTGTCGGATGCATTTCTTTTGAGCCGAGGGTCTATTGGAAACAACCTCTCTACCCCACAAAGGTAGGGGTAAGGTCTGCGTAGACCCCACTTGTGGAATTACACTAAATTTGATGTTCTTGTTGTTTTGGAAAAGGTAACCTCACTCTCCAATCTACACCTCCGGCTCGTCTACTCCACGAGATGGCTAATGCTAGCACAAGCAAGAAAAAGAAAAAGGGAAAAGAGATTGGTTCTAAAGCCGCGGCAAGGGTGGGTCCGACAGCTGAGCCTAAGCATTCTAAGGCGGCTCGCCGGTTTTATAATGAGAACTTCAGAGACCCTCCTCAACGCCTCGCTAAAGTCCTTGCTGCTTCCGGAGGTAACTTTTGCATCTCTAATGGTACTCTTTTCTGAATTTTCAGATACCCTTTTCACCATTGTGCTAAATTTAAGGACAATGACAACGACTAAGGGTGTGTTTGGTATGGAGTAAAATATTTTCCAATTTTCCCATGTTTGGTTGGCCAAAATATTTTGGAACAAGTTCCTTAAAAATGAGGAAAATGATTTCCTAATGGAAGTAGTGAAAACAAGTTCCATAAGTGACATTGCAAGTTCACTCCCTGCCCACCCAACACCCCCAACCCCCACCCCATACCAGTCTCGTAGTGTTTAGCTAGATTACTTATAAATGCTCTTAGTATAATATTTTCTTGCTTATTTGTCAAACACTAAAAAATAAGTAAGAAACTCGTTTTCCAAGGAAACATTTTCCTTCATGCCAAACACACTCTAAGCCTCAATCTGGAATCAAGTTGGGTTGGCAATAAGAATCTGTTATATGTATTCCCCAACATTGGGGCCCGTATCATTCCAATACTCCAGACTAGAAATATTGAGGGACTAACCACTGCATAATTGGGTCTATTCCAAACTAGTTGGGGTCGGGGTATATGAATCTTTCGATATATTCCGCTCCATTTGAGCCCATTTCAGTTCAGTACTCATTAAATGAGACGAGATTACAAAAATTGAGAGAAGAGACTAAAAGGATTTGTGTTTTGCTAATTCTTGACGCCATAGATTGTGTTATGCCATATCTTAAAGAGTATTGTAATTGCATTATCAATATCTTATGTTGTATCAACAGATAGTTGCTGATACAATGTTACCTTCTCAAAAAAAAAAAAATTGTTGCTGATGTCGTAGTTTGTGTTGAAGGGCGGACCCCATTATCCACCGAGTTTTGACCGTGAGCTATTGGCCCTCAGTGATTTCTCGGTTATCAAAAGGAAAAAAGTTTTGTGGTGGCAATAATATTTAGAACTCATTTGGATGTTACTGGTGCTAGAAAATAGTTTTTTTTGTTTACAGGGCTTGCTCTTTTGTACATGTATGTGATACTTATGAGATATTAAAACCTTATCAAAAAAACTTATGAGATGTTAAAATAATGAGAGTCAACGTATTAAGAACAATGACAATGCTAGTAGATTATTTGAAATTGAGGATTTGTTTTATAGTGGCATCCAGACGGAGCAGTGAAGAGCTGATTTTTCAAGGTCGGGTTACTGTGAACGGTTCTGTTTGTAAGACTCCACAGGTCAAGTTCAGAAATGCTCCTTATATTGCAAAAGTTGTTAGGTTTTGAATCCAGTGCATGTTTTTCTTTTTTGTTTGGATAGATTGTTGATATCTATTCTCCTTGTTGGCAGACTAAAGTTGATCCAGCTAGGGACATAATTTATGTCAACGGAAATCGTCTTCCTAAGAAGTTGCCTTCAAAGGTCTATCTTGCACTAAACAAGCCAAAAGGGTGTGTCTATCCTTCTCTTTTTATTAATGATAGTGGAGGAGTTTGGACTTTTGTTTGTTATGTCTGTTAGTCGAGTTGATTCAGGTTTGACAAAATTACAGGTACATATGCTCATCCGGAGAGAAAGAAACTAAGTCAGTCATGGCCCTTTTTGACGATTTTATAAAGAGTTGGGTACGTTGTCTTCTGCTTGTGTGGGTCTTCTTCAAATGTTTGTTCTTGTGGAAAACTGTGTCCTGCGAATAATGAGTTGTTTTGTAGAGCTAATTTATAGGAATTATGTTATGTACACAGATAGCTCTAAAAGTTGTGTCCAAAAGAGAAGCTGTTGCTTTCGAATGGCATTGCTTGTACTATACTCTTGACTTTTTATATCTGCTGTGTCTTCTTTTTAAAGGATAAAAGGCATCCTGGACAACCAAAACCTCGGCTCTATACAGTTGGCAGACTTGATGTTGCCACGACTGGCTTGATTATTGTGACTAATGATGGTATAGATGTCATTTTCTTTTATAATTCCACAGAACATGTTATTTGTGACCTCACCGAGATCTTATAAGAAAAGATAAACTCCATAGTAATCTGGTTTTTGTTGTTTCAGGGGAGTTCGCCCACCAGATTTCACATCCTTCGTCTAATTTGTCAAAGGAGTATGGTCTTATGATGATTTTCCTTTTTATGGTTTATATGCCTTGCTTTCTATTTTGGGTCACATACACAATCATCTGTACACTGTGATGATATTTTTGTGACATTTAGGGTGTGTTTAGTGGGGAGGAAAACATTTTCTGGAAGATATATTCCAATTTTCCTATGTTTGGTTGGTCAAAATGCTTTGAAAAATATTTTCTCTGGGGAAATAAGTTCCTTAAAAATGAGGAAAATGAGTTCCCTAATAGAAGTGGAGAAAACAAGTTCCATAAGTGACATTTCAAATTCATTGTCACCTCCCCACCCACCCAACCCCCCAGCCCTTGACCATCCCAACCCTGCCAGGCTGCCACCCCCGAACCTCCACTCCCCACCCCGTCTCATCCCCATAATGCTCTTGATAAAATATTCTTTTGCTAACTTAAACACTAGAAAATAAGTAAGAAACCCACTTGTTTTCCAAGAAAACATTTTCCTTCATACCTAACACAACCTTACTGTACTTGTCTTCTGCTATTAGCTGTTCTTTCCATCTTCTTCTTCTTCTTCTTCGAAACATGTGTATAGTTGAAAGTTTAAGCATTCAACCAATCTTTCTTATATGATCACCACTAACCAGATGATTCTTTTTCTAGATACATCGCAACTATCGATGGTGAAGTTCATAAGCGACACTTGATAGCCATTAGTGAGGGAACAGTTATTGATGGTGTCCATTGCACCCCACATAATGTGGAACTACTACCAGGGCAGCCTGACAAACCAAGACCTCGTCTGCGTATTGTGGTACTGTTCAGTCACTTATCTTTGTTTGTCTATTAGAAGAGACACCTAGCTCTGTATTGTTTTCTTAAAATCCTGAACTAGTTGATATAGGCTATGCTGTCAAAAAAATTACTTTTTTTTTATAGGCCCCCACCAAAATAATAGCCGCTAAATGTATATTTTTTTATATGATATGTAATATACATAATTTGTGTATATTGTTTTTGTATATTTGTTTAGCGGTGGGCCAAATGTGTTAAAAGCCCTTTTTTGCTACACATTTTTTGTTTGAGTAGGATCCTAAAGCAAATGAGCAGAAGATAAGAAGCTTCATTATGCTTATTTTAGCGGCGATACTGGTCAAACAAATTTGACAATCTCATTCTTTTTACCCAGTACTGTTTGTCATTGTGCTATATAGTTGGGAATATAACTTAGTTTTCCTTGAATAATATTCCTGTTAATGCACTTGTAGCTAGTTCACTTCATTTGTCTAGTGCAAGTATGTTTAGGGCTTGAGCAGAAGTTGGGCCATACCGGTCTAGGATAGACTAGAGTATCAGGCTACAAAATTTATGGAAGGATAGATAAAGTAGCGCATTCTATTTTTCTCACTACAGTCTATGAGTTTATTATGTGATCTCTGATTTTAGTTGCTTTTAAGTGGGTTCTACTGAACTGTTAGATTAACTGGCATTCACTTTCTTTCGTAATAAACAATCTTCTACATATCAAGTTCCACAAGATAGGCCAGTCTAGCTGGCCCTGGGGGTTAGTTCAATTGGCAAAGGTTGAGGGACTTTTGTCCAAGGTCACAAGTTCGAGCCCCACGACAAGCGAACTAACTAACGTAAGTGGAGAATGGTAGGGGGTGGGCCCCTCATCCCCGAGTTTCGAAGGCTGCGGTTGCTCCAAAGGTTCTGCTCCAGACGAATTTCTCGGTCACCAAAAAAAAATAAAAAAAAAATAGGCCAGTCTAGACTGGGCTGATGCAAATAAACCTTTTTCTTGTATATCATAGTTCCTTCAATCTGCTGTATACTATTAGTAATGCTGTTGATTTCTTTATTCGCGTGAGAAATTGACTCAGTGGACCTAAATTTCTTCTTTTCCTAACGATATAGGTTCATGAAGGACGGAATCATGAAGTTCGTGAACTTGTGAAAAATGCTGGACTTCAGGTATTTTGGTTCTAACGAGTTTTTTTCTGGCCAACATACCTGTTCTTACATAATGGATCATATCTTCGTGAGAGCTAAAGAAATTGATGTATTTGTGCGAAGATAAGATAGAGTTCATATCATTATACTGTGGTGTAGCTATTAGACATGTTCAACTTGTGATTGTCAGAAGCTTACATGCTCACTTGTTTTAGTTTCACTTCCGAAAAGATCCCTGGATTTGTTATTATGGTTTGCCTTTCACTGGTGTAAGTTTCAATTTTTGTTCTTAAATTTGTGATGTTACTTGTGTTGACCTCAACTCTGTTATTTTTTTTTATTTTTTTTTTTGTATTTCAGTTGCGTGCACTGAAGCGTATACGTATAGGTGGTTTCAGGCTTCCTGCAGATCTTGCGTAAGTTTGCCGTTTTCCTTTCTGGACTTTTTTTGGTGAAGCAGTAATATGATTAGGAAGGTCATGTTATAATGTATACATCTTCAATCTGTATAAAAGCTGATTTGTGCAGTCTTAGATAACACACATTTAAAGCTCTGTAATTGTGAAATATGTCACGCCTAAAACACAGACAAAGAACTGACTTTGCACTTCTTTATAGGGAAAATAAGGGTTTTAGTCTGGTGGGTGGCGGGTTGGGTTTACATTGGGGTTTGTTCGAAATGGGTAATTTCTATTGAAATTGGACAATTTTGGCCAGATTGGAGGTTAATTTGGGGTTATGTTTAATAAGTTTCGTAACGACAAGGGTAAAATTGGCCAGATAGTATAATGGAGGATAAAGTTGAACAATTTAATAAAGTAGAGGGGTATATTAGGCCCTTTTCCCTATTTAAATGTTCACTTTTCCTGTCTCCTATTATGCTATTTAGGCCAAAAACTTACCAGTTCCGCATTTTAACATGGGCCTGGTCGTTAGAATGGCTACATGATACATATATAGGCCTAGTGGTTGGGAATTTGTACTATTTACTTGTTTCCATTGGTTCCTTCGATTTTCTGCGTGTTTCTCAGCGTTCCTTTCTTGCAATAGTATCCCAACAGTGTTAATTCTAAAAATGTGCAGGCTTGGCAAGCATGTTGAATTAAATCAAGCTCAACTGAAGGCATTGGGTTGGAAGAGTTAAGTTGGATGAGATCAGAACACAGCTTCCCAAGAAGAACATGCATCAAACCAGCATAAAAATCGAGGATTATGCAGAAAAATTAGGCAGTGACTGCTTGGTAGCATTCACTTTCTGCATTTATCGAACCTTCCAAATTTTGCAGATCTGATAAGGTATAAGGTCTTAGTCATTGCAAGATGAGTGCACCATATGTCGGCTGTCATCAGTGAATATTCCTGAAATTGGGTGCTTAGTACCTTCATTGAATAGCATCTCTCTGCCTATATGCCAACTAACAAGCAACAGGCCTGTAAGATTGTACATAGCATAATTATGTTGTTGATGAATGTACAATGTATTCGACGACTCTTAATCCTGTCAGAGATTTTATATGCCAACACAATAGAAAATATGGAGAACTTGTACTTTTTTATTTTATTTTACATATAATATTCTTTTTTACTTTATTTTACATATAATGTTCGATTGAGTTGAGTTGAGCCGAATGGTGAGCCGAATGGAACAATATGGACAGTGGGAACTCGTCTTTTCGGCCAATTTGAACTTGTTTGGATTTGAGGCTTAGTTGTTTTTGTTGAATGAATTTACAATGATTGAAGTAAAATGATTCAGGTTATGGTTCTTGCCAGCAATTTACGAGTCATGTTCTGTAGTTCAATCCCTGGATTTGGTTTTGTACACTGATTTTTTTTTATTTTTTATTTTGGTGTCCCACCCGACATCTGGTGTATGGTACCCACCTGGGCCCCCACTAGTTTGGATTTATGTTGAGAAATTTCACTTTGGAGGATAAATACTTCCCAAAAGGGAGAGGCAAGGTCCTACTCTTCACAGACTCTACTTAGTGGAGTTACACTTTTTTTTTTTTTTTGGTTGGTTGTTGTTGTTGTTGTTGTGTTGTAGTAGGATAAAATACTACCTTACCATTTGGGGCTTGATTAATTTGAATTTATGTCAGAAAATTACGTTATAGGATAAAACCCTTCCTATCAAAAATACTCTATTTTCAGGACTCGGACTCGAGATTTCTAGTTAAAGACAGGATTATTTACATTGATAATCCAAGTGATGTTGCTCGTGTTGCAAAAATATGGTTGACTAGAACATGGAAGAGGGAATTTCCTAACTAAGAAACCACGTGCACACCCGATGGGGCATTCTTTAATATTGCCGACAGATATGGAACATAAAGATCCAGTGTAGTTCAAAAAAAGTTTAATTAAATTAAATTAAAAAAATCAATAAAGCATAAATAGAACCTTCTTGGATCTGACTATTTATTCTCTCGTCTCCTTTTTGTGTCGTCTACCGGACGGCTGGTTAAGGCTGCTAAGTCTCAGAGTTTAAGTTATATAATTTCCATTGAGTTTAAGCTGTGTATATAGTTGTCATAAACAATTTCTTACACTATCAAATTACTTAAATGATATTCACGGTAAATTTCTTTGAAATGTCTTGAAAATAAGATAAGTTTCCTACTATTTTATATAAATGTGGGTTGACTGTGTAAAAGTTTTTTACACTACGTATATACCTTAAACTTGACTAGAGGAATCAGCCTTCAGGTAATAAATGTGTAGCCAAGGACTAGTTACTTTCTTGCGGAAAAAAAATATTCACGTCTAGTATTTATTATTTTAATTTATCATGACTGAACGACCAAAGTAATAATGCATAGTATTAATTGATCGTAGAGTATATACAATTTATAAAAATAATTGTTTCAACGTTTCACGTAATTAAATGTCAAAAAATAGAATACGTCATATGCTATTTTTCTTCTAACCTCCAGCCCACCCACTTAACTTCTCTCAAAGCAATGGGAAACATATTTAACCTTCTACTTTTTTTTTTAATTGAATAAAAAAAAGTCGAACAAGCCTAAAACAAATGGGGAGAACATTTGAATTATTGCAGAAAATAGCAAGGACGTGGTCAATGTCATATTGATAGTGACACAGAGATATATTTGTAGAGCTAGCTAGTACAAGCTGGCTTAGGCCGGCAACCCATGTTAAAGTTCACATGTTTTCTACATAAATTATTATAGGTGTTAAAAGTGCCAAAAATATTGGTGAATTATGCAACACTTCAAAGTTCAAACTGTTTCAACGATTACTTCTACTATTACGAAAGCTGGATTAAATTTCTAATTTTGATTCTTAAATCAAAAGTAATCCCTACACTTTCTTGGTAATTAATGCATGGTAGTTAAAAAGTGGTCATGCAAAGTTTGTAATAATTGTTTTGCTTTCAGAAGGCTCTTTAAGTTCACAATAATTCGTGATCAATCATTAGAAAAAGGATAGTAGTGATTTCATCATAAAGGTGTTCTTTTTTCCTTTTCCAACTATAAAGATAAAAAAAAGGGTGTTCCTTTTACTTTTCTTCCCCCCTTCTTCTTTGTAGTAAGTTTTGTTTTTTTGATTGTATAGCTATATAGTAAGAAACTATAATACATGAATCAATACACACACAGAAATATACTTGATCAAGACGCTAGTCAAGAAAAGTCATCACTCAGAGTAATTGAGTAACCTTGATTATTGGCATTAAGGGTAATTTTCTTTTGGGTTGTACTTTCAGTTTTCACTAATTTGTTATCCTTGACGGTCAGATTGAACAAGGGGAAGGTCATGTATTACAATGAAGAAACTCCACTCACTTAAAATCTTGATAAAAACATTAAAGTAAAATCTTGATAAAAACATTAATTAAATACACTCTTACTTTGTAGTAACTTTCTCCTTTCCGCAGATTCATCTAACATATTCTTTTTTCACTTTGTTCTCTTCGAAGTTGGTACAGTATGCTTCGTTGGTGTTATAAATGATTAATGTCACAAGAAAAATATGTTGTCTGGTACCAAACAAGCCATAATGTATGCTACTTTTGATCATTGTGTATAAAGATATTATGCATTTTAAGTATATAATTAAAATTGTCATGCTAGTGTATCTACTCCCTCCTTTCACTTTTACTTATCCACTATGAACTTTGCACACCTCTTGAGAAATAATAAATAAAGTGCATAATTTACATGATATTCATAGTAATTGGTGCATAACTTTAATCAACTTGAAAAATAATCTAAAATGAGTAATTTAAAAACGAAAAAGAAAAATTACTTTTCTCTTGATATGTTAAATTTAGACAAATAAAAGTGAAATATATTTTTAAAATAGTGGATAAGTAAAATGAAATTAGAGAGTAGCAGTCCACAAAATGAGTGAAAATCCCAAGAAGGACAAAAAAAATTGTGAGATGATTATAATTTTTTTGCGCGGATTGCCCTTCTTTTGGGGTGGTCTTTAAATTTTGCCCCTCATATTTGTAGTCTTTAAATTATGCCCCTCATATTACTGGTCTTTAATTTTTGCCCTTCGCGTTGCAACCCTGAGCGTTCACGCAGAAATCATGAGGTTCTGGGTTAGAACCCCCGCTCAAGCATAAATTAAAAAAAAAATTGCATGGCAAGGTTTGGGTCCCGTGTATGCCGGTCCCGGCATACACTTGTTAAGGAATTACCAAAGTTATATGTCAGACCCGGCATACTCATGCCTTATGGGCAGACTTGGCATAAGTATGCGGGTCTGGCATAACTTTGGTAATTCCCTAACAAGTGTATGCCGGCCGGGTCCGGCATACTTATGAGTAAATTTGTAATGGACAAACTTTTAGTTAAGCCTTAACTAAAAGTTTTTTCCTAGTTATGCCTTATGGGGCAAACTTTTAGTTAAGGTACAACTAAAAATATGCCCCATAAGGCACAACTAAAGTATGCCCCATAAGGTGAAACTTTTCTTTAAGGCATAACTAAAATTTGTCTTATAAGACAAAGTCTATGTCTTAAGGAAAAGTTATGCCTTATGGGGCATACTTTTAGTTATGCCTTAACTAAAAGTCTGTCCCATAAGGCATAACTAGGAAAACACTTTTGGTTAAGACTTAACTAAAAGTTTGCCCATTAAAAGTTTGCTCGTAAGTATGCCGGACCCGACATAAACTTGTGAAGGAATTATCAAAGTTATACCGGATCCGGCATACTTATGCCAAGTCTGCCCATAAGGCATAAGTATGTCGGGTCCGGCATAACTTTGGTAATTCCTTAACAAGTATATGTCGGTGGGGGCATAGGGAAATTTAAATTCTGTCTTGCGAATTTTTTTAAAATTTTTTGACTGAGTGGGAATTCGAACCTGAAACCCATAAATTTTAGACGAAGGACAAAATTGAAAGATCTCAAATATGAGGGACAAAATTTAAAGAGCACCCAAAAGAAGGGCAATTCGCAACGATGATTATTGCCCATCTAATGGTCAAGGCCTCAAAGGGTACTAGCTGACAAAATATTAGCAAAACCCCTTTTCTTTTCCAAATTTTAAAATAATGACATCAACTCTAAAGATTTTCACCTAACTCTAATCCTCTAGAAATAGAGTAGATTATACATAGACCAAAATGGAAAAAATCATTTAACCTGCATTTAATTAAGGGTACCCACAACCCCATAATAAGAAAGAGAAAAAAAAAAAAAAAAAAAAAAACCCAAACAAATAGAAGTGAGTAACTCAAGGCGGGAATTCAAGTAAAGGAATTTTTTTTTTTTTTTTTTTAATAAAAGGTCTTACTTATATCAATCAAAACAAAAAAAGTACGTGCCGGCCTCTTCTGAATAGAGAAAATACAAGTATAATAAACGTGAATCCCTCTTGTCTCTATATTCTCTTAATCATTTTCTTCTTCTCCTAAATCATTTTTTGTTTTCTTGGTTTTGAAAAAAATGGCGACTTCTAGTGGTAGACCATCATCTTCACACAGGAATGAAAGGCTACCTCCTCATTCTTCTTCTACTACTAATAATAATAATAATGCTTCTGCAAGAAATTCTAGTGCCAATGGCCAACTACAGCAGCAAAATATGCGTACTAAAATGGGATCAGCTAATAATACAAGACGTTCTGTTACGCCCACTTCAAGAACTCGCTCTCCTCCTCAGGATAATAATGACCCAGGTTTCATTTCTTTTTTAATTTAATGGTTACATTTGTTGTGTTTCTAATTTTTGAATTTTGTTCTTATTATTATTACTCCATCCTTCCCAAAAATATAAAAATGTGTCAATCTTTTTGGGACAAACTAATAAGGAAAGTACGACAATTTTTGAGACGTCGTTAGTATTTTATTATCGAAAACAGTCTCTCTACTCCACATCACCTCTATGGGTACATCCTACTAGTGGGATTACACTAGTTATGTTCTTATTGTTGTTTCTTATGGAATAATTGAAAAGTGACCCAGGTTTTTTTTTTTTTTTTTTTGGTTTCTTATGGAAAAATTGAACATTCTTGTTTTTCTAGAACTTGGTGGTTTTTGTTTGTGTTTTAATGATTGAGTTGTATTCCTTCCATCCTAATTTTTGTGAAGCTGTTACTGTTTGGGGAGGTAAATATGTAAATGGTGACTTGTAGTAATTTTGCATGTAGTTCACAATTCAAATTGAAGAATTCATACCCAATTTATCGTCAAAATTAAGTATTTTGAACCTCGTTCACATAAATAGGGACAGAGGGAGTAATACTCTTGAATATTCAGACTTGAAGTTGGTACTCAGTGGCGGAGCCAGGATTTTCACCTGGGGGTTCAATAATTTTAATCTTGTATATACACTGTAATTTTTCGCCGAGGGGATGAACCCCCTGGAGCCTACCTAGCTTTGCCCCTGTGGGTACTGTGGCAGTTGTATCACGTTCTCTTTCAGGAAGACGGGTCTTTTCATGTCTGAAAAAGAAAAATGGAAATGGAAGAAGCTAAGTTGAATTCCATGTTAGATTTGAAGTGTTTGAAGATAGCTGTTCTCAAGCTAGATTAGAGTGATGATGTGTTTTTTGATTAAAAAATGTTTGAAAATTTTGTAAAGTGGAAACCCTTTAAGTTAGTTGTGATGAGCTAGTCATTTGACGCCTTATAATTCTGCTCGGTTTATTGGTGCAAGTAATTGTGCTGAAAAAGTTAGGGATCAACTAATCAACTACACCTCTGTACCTCAATCTCAAACTAATTGAGATGAATACTCTTTATTTATTCCTCTCTATTGAGGTCCGTTGATACTATTGTCCATTTAACGTTACACCCACATGCCGCAAATCCAGGAAAAAAGCAATATGGAGACTATTTAATGTATAATTTTACAAGTGAAAGGGGATAGGAGAATGCCAGTTTTCCAGTAAAGTTCTAGGCTTCTAGAAAATTATCAAAAGAAAGATCATTTGTTGTGTATGGATTCCAAACAAGACCACGCTTTGCTTGGGAATGTACTTGTTAGCTGCGTAATTTCTTTTCCTGCAGACAATATTAATTTGATTATCTTCTGCTTGTATGCTTACCCCTGTGCCCAAATTAATAAAGGAATTTCATGAATTGATTGGTGGGAAAACAATGGAATGGTCTACAAGCTCAAGCAAAGTGCAGAAGAAAATCATCTTTTGCACGAACCGACCAGTGAACACACATTATAATATCTAGTATTATCTACTATACAACCCGTTTTTATACCATATCACATTTCTACTTAGAGTTGTTATATGCAATGATGATCACATCCAAAGTCTTTTGCGGGGATTGTGATAAGTATGCAATTGTCAGATATTATGTACATGGGCCTGTTTGAACATGTTGTATATTACCTTATGCCATCATTAAAATCTGGTCATTTGTCAAAATCATGCAACATACTAAGCAAATCTAATGAAATTTCCTAGAACCTGGAAGAGTTAGAGTAGCCATCAGAGTTCGCCCAAGAAATGCCCAGGAACTTTCAGATGCTGATTATGCGGATTGCGTTGAAGTGCAGCCTGAGGTGATTAACCTCTGTAGCGAATTTCCATGTTTGTCTGTCTTTCCGTGTATCTTTGTAATTCGTAATAACTTACTAAATCAACAAACTACTTCCTTAATCATGCAGCTCAAGAAGTTAAAGTTGAGAAAAAACAATTGGAATTCTGAGTTTTACAAGTTTGATGAAATTTTTGCTGAAAGTGCATCACAAAAGCGCATTTATGAGACAGTTGCAAAGCCTGTAGTTGAGGTAAGTGGTACAATGACAACTATAATGGGTTGAACTATATATAGAAGTGTATTATGCTATCACAGAATGTATCAAGTTTCAGGAATTTGTTTGCATTAACGTCCATATAATTTCTTGGTAATAATTTAGTAATGAAAGCTAGTAGCTTTTGGTTATGAGTGGCGATAGATTTTTATTGGAACATTGATTTTATTTGGTTTTGTTGATGATGAGTAGTAAGTGATCGGCTATGAGGAGTAGTTACGCATACAATTCACTTAACTTGGCAAGACATAGTTTGCTCTTGTATTCAATAATTAGGGCATTGAATTTCGCCACGATGGGATATTATCTATTGTTATAGCTTCCAGTTTTTAATCGGAGCTGTAAATTTCTGCTACCAATGCCCCACTTGCTAACTAGGCATTAGGAAAAACCACTTCAAAAAAAAAAAAAAAAAAAAAAAAAAAAGAGCAAGGTGTACCTTCATGCACCACGAACTTGAATCATCACTTGGCCGTTAAAGCATGCTAAGCTTCACTTAGCCCTGGAATGCATTTTATTGAAACCTACCAAGTCGTAGTCATTCCTGACCTTTTTGAGATTCCTTCTTCTTTCTAATACAAAAAAAAGATTGACACGGGTCCAAAAGGCCCCAAAGAACAGCAACAGAATTCCAGGAAGCATTTAGCTTATAATAGTGCACTTGCTTTCCCTGCCTTTCCATGAAGCACACCTCTTCCCAAAGACTGACATCAATATCATGTTTGTGTTCTGTAAAGAAATGCTATTGCTACTTTCTTTGTTCTTTTTATTTACTATAATTTTGTTACTAGTATTTACTTATGTAGACTATATTTCAAATTACTTGAGGTTGATTGATATAGTCAGAGTTGCATGGTATCATGTTCAGCTAGAAAGAATGTGGATAAATTTTAAAGATTGTTCAGTTTAGTTGATTGTTAAAGTGACGTGCATCTGTTCAAGTTTATGTCATACTAATACAAGTTAAACTGATTAATTAAAGGTGTATCCGAGATTAATGTTGTGAACTAATGTTGGTGAAAAATATGGTACATTCCTCGATCTCAGTATTCAAGGAGCAGTGAAACTTTTTCGAGTCTTAACAACATGAAAGCTATTATTAGTAGGGTCTATGTGGCTCCCTATTTGAATAAAACCTACAGAACCTTTATTTTATGCTATACAACTATGGATCTCTTCCTTTTTTTTCTTGACTTACTTTTTTAGGAAACAAAACCGTGGTTGGATATTGTGTCTAACTATTTTTATTTCTTGTTTAATCTGCATAAATTAAATTTGATTGATTTTTGCAGAGCGTGTTGAATGGGTATAATGGCACAGTTATGGCCTATGGTCAAACAGGTACTGGCAAGACTTATACGCTTGGTAGATTGGGTAAAGATGATGTATCAGAGCGTGGCATCATGGTTAGAGCTTTGGAGGACATTATTGTCAATACAACCCCCACATCTGATAGTGTGGAAATGTCTTTTTTGCAGGTATTCATATTGGTTACCATGATTAAATCTGTTTGTATGAGTATCCAATTTGCTTCATATGTAGTAAAGCTATTTATACTTATGAGAGCAAAGCTAAGCAAAATGCAAGAATGTGGATCTCTAATGCTGTTTGCAGGTTTGTTTGGCAGTTTGCATTTAGAAAATTTAAAACCCAATGGTTGTTCATTTAGTATAAAGTTTGTTGACTAAGTTGAAGTTTTAATTGTTAATCTCATACATTCAATATTGTTGGTGTATTAGTGATAACCAGCATCAGCTGTTTCTATTGGCTATTCAATATCTGATTGAATGGTCACTATAACTTTCATGTTGATCTTTAGGTTGTAAACTCTACATTCAGGATCTATTTATTTGAAGGTATAATTAAGTATAGAGAGATGTCCAGTACCTATTATAAACTACATTAAACTCATGAAGATTTGAGATACCAGTCCTGTTGTGATGATTAAGAACCTTTGAAGATGGAGATACTGTCGCATGATCGGACTTTTCAATTAGAAACATATCAAAGCAACTTTTCAACATTATTGTACCTTATTGGCCGCCTAGGATATTTCCATCCACTTACTCTTTTAATTCTTTTAAAAATCATTAAAATATCAGATTTTTTTTTTATACCAATAGAGGTGTAAATTTGTCCATACATATATTTCTTCGAAATAGTAACATTTATTTGTTAGTTGTTATGGAGCCTGTTATATCTTTGAGTTTCACTGCTAGTAACATTTGTAATTTATGCAACAGTTGTACATGGAGTCTATCCAAGATTTGCTTGCTCCTGAAAAGATAAATATTCCAATTGTCGAAGATGCTAAGACTGGAGAAGTATCCGTCCCTGGTGCTACAGTGGTTAAGATTCAGGATCTTGACCATTTCTTGCAACTATTGCAAATTGGAGAAGCCAACCGTCTTGCAGCGAATACCAAGTTAAACACCGAATCATCACGTAGCCACGCAATTCTTATGGTATATGTTAAAATTGTCCTCAGCTATACTCTTATTGCAAACAGTTAAGGAATGAAGATACACAACTTTATTTTTTGATCTTTAAGAGTTAAGAATCTTTCATAATAAAAAGTTCCGCGGAAAGAATATGAAGGATAATTTCAGTACATCTTTCACCAGGGAGACGCTACCAAGTTTCAATGAGGGCATTAGCTCTAGAAAACAATTGATCCATCAGTTTATGAAGCAGTCTATCACGGCTTCTTATTAGTTCTCTAAATTCTAATGTATTCCACAATCTATTTTCACCCTAGTTTCATGACTTATTCATATAACATCAATAAGTTGATCAATTTACTTTTCCTTGTAAGTATTGCAACTGGGTCTCATGGTGCTAACTTTGCTCTACACTGTGTGTTAGTGTCCCCACATGATGAGTGAATGGATTGTTATCTCCTTACATGGGGCAATTCTCACCTCATAAGGTAGCTTTTAGGGTTGAGTTAGGCTCAATTTTCATATTTTTTTACTTGATATCAGAGCTAGATCTACTCCTATTTTTTAGTCTATGCAATGTTGGACTCCCATGTTATTTTTTCCACACTCCAGTCTTGTCCTGGTGTCTCGGAGGGTGTTAAAAGTGTCCCATAATGGTGGGCGAATGTGCTTGGCATAGCTTACTGAACTGTAGCATGCTTTTTAAAAAATTAAATCTTATTACAAGGCAGGTAACTTGTCTATTAATTTGTTCATATTTCTCCTTTTACAGGTTAACATCCGTAAATCTGTTAAAAATGATGAAAAAACAGGCTCAGCCTTTCAAGAGAAAGACAGCAAAACTGATAAACATGGCAATCAGATACCTATTGTTCGTAAAAGCAAGCTGCTAATAGTTGATCTAGCAGGATCAGAACGAATAGACAAATCTGGTTTGTTATTCTTACATTCACACTTACCAGCTCCTTTTGATTTCATATCTGAAATCTTTACACATAGGCTGTTTCTGGGAGGTAGGGTATTGTGGTAATGTGGTGGTGGAATTTTGAAGAAGTGGAAGCGTGCAATACATGTTCATATATCTCTTATTTTTATTTGGTCCATTCTCCAGATTAATAAACAAACATATTCACTATCTTGCAGGAAGTGAAGGTCGCTTGTTGGAAGAGGCTAAGTTTATTAATCTGTCTCTTACTTCTCTGGGAAAATGTATAAATGCACTGGCTGAGAACAGCCCTCATATACCTACAAGAGATTCTAAACTAACACGACTTCTTCGTGATTCATTTGGAGGTTATTGAAAGTTTCTCTCACTTAATTTAACTATTTTAAATTATTTTGTCTATCGCCAAGTATAGGTTATTTGAGAGTTAGTGTGCTTTTATGCCCTGAATTTTCACTGTTAAGTGTCATTGTTTAGAAGTAAGTGTGCACTTATGCCCAGTTCATTCACTGTAATGTGTGAATATTTGTACTCGAACTAGTTGTCCTCTCGGTCCATGGAGTTAGTTATTTCTAGCTTTTCACTACTATAAGCATATTTAAACTCTTAATTGACTTTTGTCATTTGCTACATGCAGTTAGATATTAGTGAGAAGTATCCTGGCCCAACTATTCTGGTCTGAACAGTCTATTCAAAACTCTATTATTTAGCCTCCCAAACAAATTTCTTTTACTATGACCTCAAATAATTATCATACATCCACCCTTGGAGACCCAGTTCAATTCGCAACAAAGTGAAAATAAACAGCTAATTAACTTATAGAGTTACCCAGTACCTGAGCTAGTTGGAGGTAGACATGGCCTTTATTTATTAAAAAAAAAAAAAAAAAAAAAAAAAAAAAAAAAAACTAAATCCACCACTACCTGTCCCTTTTCACAGCAATATATGGTCCTTGTGAAGTCATAAAGATGATAACAAAGTAGATTCAAGCTAAAGCTCAGTAAAATGAATATCTATGTGGGCTTGCATATGAGAAAGAATGAATTTTCTACGTTGAAAGAAATTTGTTGTGGTGGCTATGGAATGGAAAAGTTTGTTTAGAGAGACAGGTTATGGGATTTTCAGTTTGTATGTTGTATGGGAAAAGATTCTGGTAGCTATTGCAGATAAGCTGTGATTAACTTCTGTTCCTTCCATTCCTGAAAGCTAAAATAATCTCTATCTATTTCTCTAGACACATACCTAATTATGAGTGTGGTACGCGGACTAAATTATCCCGGGATTATAATCCCAGGATTATAGTCCTGGGACTAATTTATCCCATCTAGGAGATGGGATAAAATAATCCCAAGCTTAGTGGGATAAGGTGGGATATCCCACCCTTAGGATTATGCTTCATTTTATACTCAGTTTGGTGGAAGGAACAAATTTATCCCAGGATAAATTTATCCCTTCTACCAAACATGGTACAAAAAATTAGTGTTGGGATATCCCAGCTTATACCATGCACTAAACGACCCCAATAATTGAGTTTGTCATTACCGGATGGACTGTACACTTCTGTATACATTACAATTTGCGCCTAGGCTGGAAGTGTGTATTATGTGAATGCAAATCTTGACTTTATTGGTATTCTCTTATTTGAAAAATAATATAAGCTAATGAAACAGGTTCTGCACGAACTTCACTTATAATAACCATTGGACCATCTTCTCGGCATTATCCAGAGACCACAAGCACAATAATGTTTGGACAACGGGTGAGATTTGTATTCGATAATTACGTGTGTCACTTTTTTATAGTCCTTTAGCCTCTCAACCCTCTTCAGTTTTCCTACTGAATTCAACTTGCACAATCTGTCATCTTATTTTTAATCTGGTTCCACAAAGACTCATGCATTAGACTTCCTTTTGTTCTTTTCCATCTAATAGCAGTTTCGATAATCAGTTTATCTCATATCTAAGGAGTGGTCACCATTTGGTCTAACTTGTTTTTTAAAATCAGAAAAGGATATCTAGTACTTCTGGTGGTGGATAAAAATTCTTATCCCAATACAAGAGATTCAGCCAACTTGATTCTTGTCTCTGTTTTGAATGCCTAAGCTCTCTTTTATCGATAACATCCGGCATATATCCTATGCTTTCATCCAATGCACTATGCAGCATATCCTTTTTCTGCTTATCATATGAACTGATCTACAGAGAGCCTTCCTATAAGAAGCTAAGCACTTACGAAAGCAAAATATAAACTTTTAATAGCTTTTCCTGCCGAAAGATTATCATTGGCTGCTTTTATGTTCCTTGCTAATCATGACATGACAGACTGCATTTCTGCCAATTTATGACCCAAAAAAGTTTTGTGCTTCTGCTGGTATATTATACACTAGAAAGCTTTCATGCCACATGAGCTAGCATTAACTGTTTTATACAGGCCATGAAAATAGTTAACACAGTAAAGTTGAGAGAAGAATTTGATTACGAGAACTTATGCCGGAAGCTAGAGACTCAAGTGGAGCACCTCACTGTGGAGGTTGATAGGCAGCAAAAGTTTAGGGCAACTGACCAAATGGCCATGGAAAAAAAACTAAGGGAGTGTCAAAAGTCATTTACTGAAGCAGAGAGAAGTACGGTTGCCAGGTCCAAGGTAACTTTGTGGCCTCTTTTTCTATCTTTTGGGACAGGATTCCTATCGTCTTCGTTCTCTGAGCTTGAGCTTGTTAAAAAAAGGAATCCTTATAGCATCTTTGTCCCTTCCATATTTCTTCTCATTTTAGAGGCAGTGAACTAATATTTTTTACTTCCATGCTTTATTTCATCTACAGTTTCTGGAGAAAGAAAATAGTCGCCTGGTTTCAGATATTGAAAATATGTTGGAGGAGTTGAATTGCCAGAAGCAACACAGCAATTCGATGAAGAATGAGATTTTGAAGCTAGAATCAGATTTGAAGAATAGCAAGGTATGTGTACAGAATGATTTTTTTTTAAAAACGCTTTACTAACAATGAGCATCTAGGCCTCTACAAATTTTGAACTTTCTCAAACCATTGGGGACTTAAGATCCTAAATATGTCTCATCTAATTTCAGCTTTTGGAGAAGGAGAACGGTCATTTGAAATTGGAGTTGGAAAACGTACTGAAAGATTTCAACCGAGAGAAAAGTCATTATAAGTATTTGCAGGATGAGGTTGCACGTCTAGAAATGAGTTTAAAGCATAGCAAGGTATCTGGGTTTGACCAACTATGTTGTTTGAACATATTTCTGAAAATAGATTTATCTTTTCAGATGCATTTATGCTAGAAATGCTAAATCTTGTGTAGACTCATCTCCATAAAGCTGAACTGAGATTGTCTTGGTGATTTTCTGATGTCCGGAAGTCTAGCTTCTTCAGAAGTTTGAATATGTACTTTGACCTGTATTGGTAGAATATTTCAACATGGCATTATACCCTTTGGTTCCTTTGTGTTTGCTCTTATCCCACTGAAAGAGAATAGCCCTGTCATACAGCTACTAAAGTTATATAGAGCTATTTCTTTATCCTTTTATGTATTCTCATTTCCCTATTCCTCTGATAAATTGTGGACTTAGCAATTAAATTACATATGTACCTACATAATAGTATATGTATTAGTGTTCCACATTGGATAAATGTATTGTTTACATTGTACAGAATGACTATAAAAAGCTGTAAGAAAATTCCTGCAAGAAAAAAGAAATTGTTCTTGCATTTCCCCAGTCCCACTTTCTTATTTTTCCTCACGCCCTCTTTATATTTTCTTTCATTTATTTCTTTTACAACGAATATCAAGCCCTTCAAACTTCTCTGATACTGCCTGTACTCTTCATGTACTTGCTGAACTCGAGTTGAAATGTGCTAGTGGAAATTTTAAGTGCTACTTGATATGATGTTTTGAAGTAGTTGGCAATTTGGAGACTTGTAACTATAATTTGCTTCATGGTTATGATTTTAAGCTTATTTAGTAGCTCCGCATCTAGTTTTCTGTCATAAATTGGACATATTTTCATTGGGTTGCTTGAGGCACTAATCTTGTTGTTTTGGTGTTAGTAGCAACAACAATTAGAGAATTCATCATATCAGAAAGTACTTGCTGAGAACACGCAAATGTATGAGAAGAAGATAACTGATCTGATGAAGCAACTACAAGATGAGCGTGCTCGCTCTGAAAGTGCTGAACAACAATTAGAACTGATGAAGGAGCAATTAACTGGCCTTCAGGAATTATTGCAGGTTGACCATTTATACCGGACTGCTCCATTTTCTGTATAAGACATCAACTTGCAAGTGTCATTTCTGAATCTATAGCTCCTACAATGTTTATTTTACAGGCTTTCTTAGCCAAAAAGTACAACTCACACGTACTGAGTTGTTAAAAGCGTATAATTAACCTGTGGAATGAAGTTAATCTAATTTTCATTTTTTGTCATGCTTAAACTAACCAGGAACCCGTTTTAGTTTCTATGTGTCCTAGGTAGGAATGAAAAAGTATCTAACTATGTTTTTTTTTCTGTCCGTAAAAGCTCCATCAGAAGGAAACATCTACATATCAGAAGGAAATTTCAGACACTACTCTGATGTATGAGGAGAAAATAGCACAATTAGAGCAACAGCTAAAAGATGAGCATGCTCGTGTTGATAATATGAAGGAAAAACTGCATGCAATTGAAGAACAATATACAGATCATGAAACCTCAATGAAGGTAAAGCTGAATAACCATTTAACCTCTGTACTATCTGGATTATCTATAGGATGCTATCCTAAGAATCTTCATGATTTGCATTTGCACTCTTATCCAATTGATGAAGTTAACTAAGCCCCGTTTGGTTTTAAAGATTAAGATGTCTGCATCTGAATACACATCTAAATATTAAGATATGGTATTTAGATATTGAACGCTGAATAATTAAGACAGTTTGATCTCGGCATCAAAATGTATAAATAAATATCTCTTCTCACCTATCTAACCAGAGTTCTGCGGTTTTTTTTCTTCAAAAGTACCAGAATAATGTGTAAACAAAAAAGCAAACATAAGTACCTATAGCGCATGAATTTCGTGCGTTACATAGGAATGGGTTGACGTCCCCTACAAAATCAGTTACCCGTGTTTTTTTAAAGAAAAATGCATAACACATGTTTTACATGCACTATGTGAACTTGTTGACGTGAGTTATATGCCCCAGTAGGTAGACCTAAAATCATATGGAAGGAAGTTATCTCGAAACTTGAAAAAACCTATGGAGGTATAGTTTGACTAGGCATGGAGTTTAAAAAAGAAAGGAAGACTTATGAAACTTGTGGTCTAAAATAAGCCATAAATATTTGTGTGGTTGTAAATCATTTCATTAAGGGTAAAAAGGAAAGTTTAAAGTTAAATTATTTCTAAATATAGAAATGTATCATTCTTTTTTGGGAGAGACTAAAAAGGAAAATGTATCACATAAATTGGGACACAAGGAGTATAATCTGTTGGAATCAATGCAGACTTAGCTAAGGATAGGCACGAATATTTATATGCAATATCAATCAGTTGGGACTTGGGAGGATATGTTAGTCATGTTAATGCGTTTACGGTAGGTCCTATGTTCTCTAGGAGTTTTTAAGCCCTATTAGAGACTCTTATGCCAGTGGGATATATAGGAGAACTTCTAGTACTTCCATTTATATTTTTATTTTATATATTGTGGGCCTGAGATGAATTTAAATGGGGAGCAAGACCAGTGAGAATTCATATAGCCGATACTGAGTAGTAGTTGTAACAGTTTTGGCTTTAATCTTCTAGGTTAAAGCTCTTTTCAGCCTTAATTGTTATTGCTTTTCCTGATTGTAGATTCAGAGGGAAAAAGAGATTGATGCACTTGGATCCAGATTAGAAGAAATGCATCAGCTGTATGAGCCTACTCAGAAGGAACTTCAGACATTAAAAACAGAATATCAGGTTCTACTATCAGAAAAGGTATGTTAAGGACTTTAACATTTGTCCCCTCAAGGTTCTCATTAAAGTTCAATTCACTTAAACTATCTTACCATGTCCACCTTCCCTCCTAACCCTTCTGCAAAAGAAAAAGGAAACAGCAAGAACAGGAAAAAAAATCCCATTCTGCTCACAAGCGAAAAAAACATAAATTCTGTTAGTGAAAAATTTACTGATAATAATCTTTGCTTCCTCAACATGGTCCTTAGAGAGAATTACATGACGAACTTCACAATGTGAGGCAAACACTTTTAATTGAGGAAAAGCAGAGGAAAGCTGCTGAAAATGAGCTGTTTAATTTGAAAAAGCTTGTGCCTGAAAGTGAAGATAGCTTTGAGGTAAGTGCTACCATGGTTTTTTTTTCTTGTCTTCTATAACCCGGATTAGAGTTAACATCTGATATTTACAGGAGAAGAAGTCATATATGAAGCAATATACACCCAGTAGATCATTCAATATGCATAGATCAACTGAATCAAGGGAAAGGATTTTTGCCCATCAGAACACCATGTCAAAGATAATTGAAGAAGGTAAAATTCATTGAATGTTAAAGTCAGGTCTCTGTCTTGTTATATAATAGCATAATCATGTCTATTTCTTTCTATTTATCTTTTGGATTCTTTAAATTAACTAGGCTTAATGACTTTGCAATTCAGTTGGTGTCCAGAAGATAATCTCTTTGTTGTCATCAGTCGATTTGCACGTCCAAATTCATGCTGTGAAAGTGGTAGCCAATCTTGCAGCTGAAGGTCTGTATAACTAACTATTGAGTTATATTCAAGTGTCAAAACAATGGTGTGTTTGTCGATAGCAATAAACATTAGCTTGATAGAAATCTTTATTGGAATGGTAACTGAAAATGATGCTTCTTCGGCTGGGTAGATAAATTGAATTACCTCTTCGGACTTCGCAAAAAGCCATGAAAGAAGAGTTAAAGGCATGCGTGAAAGATTTTTTTTTGCCTACCATTGTATCGCTACATAATCTTCCATTCCTACTAGGTCCATAATCTGATTCAAATCATTCAACTCCACAAGAATGACATGAACAAGTTATTATCATTTTCGCTAATGAAAAAAGAAATCAACAGATAATACGCCGAAGCAAAACCTGAGTCTTTCTTTTTGTACTTCAGACAGCAATCAGGAAAAGATTGTGCAGGAAGGTGGTTTAGATGCACTTCTCATGCTGCTACAATCATCACAAAATGCAACTATACTCAGAGTGGCTTCTGGAGCTATTGCCAATTTGGCAATGAATGGTACTTGTGAATCTTTTCTTCTTTACATTCTCAGCTGTTCTAAGAATTTCCTTTGTGTGGATTTTGTCATTCACTGGGACCTTCTTAACCATGTCTCTGTGTCTGTTGAGATGTCGATGAGGTAAGTTAGCATAGTCTTCCTTGCGCTGGCCATAGGAAGAAGGATTTTAGACACAATGATAAGTATGAATATGCTAGTTATGCTCAGTCATTTAAATTTCAAATTTCTATTCATGATCATACAAAGGGGAGCAGTCTGAGAAAGCTCCCTATCTTCCGAGATAGGGGTAAGGTCTGCGTACACTTTACCCTCCCTAGACCCCACATTGTGGGATTTCACTGGGTATGTTGTTGTTGATGATCATACAAAGGGGCAGAATAGGGTATATCAACCTCCCCCCCCCCCCCCCCCCCCCCCAAACAAAACGAAAACCTACACCCAACAACAACTATTTATGATCGGGCAGTATGGAAAACTAAATCTATTAGAACTAGTTAATTGGACCTAGGAGTGTTGACTGATTTATTTAGAAAGACAGGGACAATTGAAAAGGTGGCAAGAAAAAACAGAAAGCTAACAATAAGAACAAACAAAAGAAAAAACAGAAAGCTAACAATAAGAACAAACAAAAGGAGGCTGCCAGGTCCAGAACCGTTCAGGATACAAACACTCCTTTGTTTACTTCCCCTGCTTCGACTTTCAAAAACCACAGGAATTTCCCTTATACTATAATCATATATTGTAGAACGTTCAAGTGACAGAAATCTTGTCCATCAATCTGATTATAATTTTTCAGTTTGAGGGCATAAACATCCGAATATAATTGCATCTGCGATGTAAGCTCACTATGATATTCTGGAGTAAAGCAACGTTTGACTATTATTGAGTCAGTTTGATGTTTTAACCCTCTGAAAGCTCTTTCTCATTTCACATGAATCTGTTGTAAATGGCTGATCGAACAAATTTCACTTGCGTTGTACTGAAAATTTACAAATTTTAATCTGTTCAGAAGTGAATCAAGCACTAATATCAAGTAAAGGAGGTGCTCAACTTTTAGCCAATACAGCTGTCAAAACTGATGACGCCCAAACTCTTCGAATGGTAGCAGGAGCAATTGCAAATTTGTGTGGAAATGGTAAGTTTAGGTCATTATCTACTGTAGTTTGTGTCCAAATTTCTACTTTCATGTGCATTCTTGGAATGACTAGTAGAAGTTGTTTGCAAAGCATTATCTTCCTCAACTTCATGTTGTCCTTGCCTTTTGTATTTTACAAAATTGAAGCAACATTCTGTTTTTTTTTTGTTTTTTTTATTTTATTTATTTATTATTTATTAACATTCTGTTTCATTGATCCTCTGAGGCTGGATGATTTATTCATTTATGTTGAACATCTGAACATTGATAAGGTTCAATCTCATGACAGAAAAGTTACATGTAAAATTGAGGGAAGATGGAGCTGTCAAAGCATTGTTAGAAATGGCTAGATCTGGAAATATTGAAGTCATTGCGCAAGTTGCCAGAGGATTGGCTAACTTTGCAAAGTGTGAATCGCGAGGAACAATTCAAGGTTTGCGTGATTTAGATATGGATGTAATTACTGATTTTTCCTGTTAGCATGCACTTGACTGGTATTACTTTTCCAGGACATAGGAAAGGCCGTTCTACTCTTATGGAAGATGGCGTTCTAAGATGGTTGATAACCAACTCTAACAGTGCTTCTTCTTCGACAAGGCGCCACATAGAACTTGCTCTATGCCATTTGGCACAAAATGGTTAGCTACTTGTCCAAACTTATTTCTTGTTATAGTTGCTTTTATGATTCAGGAAGTGCACATGTATATACAGTTATTAAGATATAGTAGCTAAAAACAGCTAAACCTTCTGGCCTAGTGGTATACCCTCGTTCCTTGGCAAGTGCTAGTCTGGGGATCTAATGCCTCTGCCTCAAAATTCCATATATGAAGTTTTTCACAATACTGAAAAAGTAAAGATATCTGTTTTTTTACTAGTAATGACATGTTCTTACGGCTATGACAGAGGGTAACGCTAGAGATATCGTGTCAAGTGGAGCGTTGGATGAAATTATACGAATATCAAACGAATCTTCACGAGAGGATATTCGAAATTTGGCTAAGAAGACACTGAAGTTGAGCCCTACATTTCAAGCTCAGATAAGAGCACAGTGAAGGCAACTGTTTACCAATATTAAGGAAATTCCAGTTTTTTGAGTCTACAGAAGTAAAAAGCATTATGAAGTAGCCCCTTTTACTAACATGTATTTACAACAGTCATGTAAGTAGCCCAACAAAATGTAACTAAGATGCTTTATGACATGTTTTTTGTAAATTATATACCATTCTTATACATATGCACTATCATCTATCAACATTCCAATTTGACGAGTGTGTCAATAGGAAAAAAGATTAAGGGAAAAAAGAAACATTCGTTGTATGTAGTTCATATATAGGCGGATTTAAGATTTGAACATTATGGGCTAGAGTTTCGAATCTTACCACATTCCATTTGATTTATTGGATTGGTAATGTTAGTTAGTAATTTTTAAGTATATATACAGGATCCGAGCTTAAGCTATTGGTTTTGGATGAACCAATAAGATATGATCTACATCCCACCTTTGATACATACTGCACTGTAATTGTTGACTAGATCTTCACTGAATCAATAAAATTAGGTTGGTATCCTTTGTGCCCTTGCATTTTCCATACTCTTGCCATTGGCCAAAAAAAAAAAAATTGTAAATTCCAAGTCTGATTTTAAAATGATTTTAAAATATCATAACCATTTTTTTTGCATTGGAATTTCCATTGTTTGACTTGCAAACACTACACCTCAGTCATGAACAAATTGAAATAATCAACATGAATCTTGTGTGTTCATTCCACTCTACCACCCACTTTCTACGGACAAAAATAAACTAAAATAAAGATCGTCCTTCTTGTTGCTGGATTACACCATGAAGAAAGCTCACAAGCCAATGTTGCTCCAACTTTTTTAAGATGTCATTGGTGCGTAAGCTCAATCTGATGTTGCTCCTCTTTAAAAATGTCATTGGTGTACAAGAACCGTCCATAAGTAGGGCATTTTTAAAGGATCCGATATGAGTGTAACATCATTTTTGGAGAGGCCGAGCTATAGAGCTCACGACTACTGGTTTGTACATTTTTCAACAAACCAAAATGCATGTAAGGAAAAACCAAACTTATCATATCAGATTGTTTACAATCTATCACAGCTCCAAGTGTTGATTCAGAAATAGTTTTCTTTTCAACTTGCATAATTCACTTTACATACAAAGAGGGAGCCAATGAAGCTAGATACTAGAACTAAAAATATTATTGGAAGCTCTTACCAAAAGAATTGACCTCAAACTGAATCATTAAAGATAAAGGTCAGAAAACACCTCTTGTTCCAAAAAATGGGAACAAATCTCTTGCTCGAGACATGAGATAGGAAGGCATATCCCTTACGTACTTTTTCTTAGAGAGTGGGTTGATGATCCACTTACATTCAGCGTTTGAAGCGAAATCTTTTATTACTCAATACAGAATTTTACAGACATGATTCATTTCATCCAAACTAAAGAAAAGCCCTTCATATGAACAAGAAGAAAATCAAAGCTTGGCCAAAAATGATGTAGGACACTAAAGAATATGACTACAAAAAGAATAATAACAACATTAAGTCTAACAGCCCTGACCAAAACATTCTGGTTAAGCTTCTATCCATGCATTTACTTCCAGTTCATGTTTAGCCAACCATCTATACATATGCCTATACTTCACAAAGCTCTGCAACATAAAACGAATCAATCTGCAAACACTCCTGTCCAGCAAATTCCAATAAAGGCAGTGCTCTGCACTTCAGTTTGAATTAGCGGGGCAAAACTTCAACTACACGATCTAGTGCATCAACTGGAATTTCCCTACCCGGGACCTGAACCTTTAGAAGATCAGAGTACCTGAAGAGAAGACATTGAATGTTTTGTTTTCATTACCCCTTGTAGCCCAATTGTCACATCTATTAACTGCACTAACATCAAAATACTTACTCCGCAAATGAAAACAGGTTCTCATGTTCCGCGATAAATGCAAGTAGGGCCTGCGAAAAAGAGCTCAAAAGTTACACACATGTTGCAACTACGAATCAGAAGCATGACATCAGAAAATTAAACGACATGAACTTGCAGACTTAATTACCTCAAATGGCATGTTCAACAGCTCATAGTACGTTCTAACACGATCTAATCTCAACTGCACAGCTTCACCGTCAATTGAGGGGATAGCAGCCAAAGCCTAAACAACTTGGAAGGAAACTATTAGCTATGCTGTGTGAGAAAATAAAAACGCAAGCATCGAAGCTAGAAAGAAAAATGAAAATTACATCGAATCAATGAGTAGGCAGATTGGTTCCGTTGAGGTGTTAATTTAGAGATCAAATTAATTGAATTGCATTTAGCTCACTAAATGGAAACACCATAAGGAAATCCTTTCAAGGAAAGAGAAACCACCTGTTCCAGTGCAATGGAATTACGGCATATTTGCTGAACTCCAAACAGGTTGATAGATTTCAAATCAGCCAAAGCCTAGGAAGAAATAAAGAGAAGAATAAGATGGGAGGTGGTCGAAAATTCAATTGAATATCAGAATTTAATCAACAGAACCGCTCTATCCAGACCTTGATTGATGCATTTGAAGCAACACTACATATACCGCCGAATATATAGTTCCGCCTTGATCCTGTAATGAAGGGTGCCATTTCCTCATCCCGGCGTGTTATCTGGATTACAGAAACCAGAGAAAACATAGAAAGAATTGGTTCTGTAACTTTGATTCCAATAGAATGAGCAACTAAATCGAAATGGACAATAATCTTCAATCGGTTAATAACAAACCCAAAAAGAAGCAATTAGAAGAAAGCAAACCAAAGGATGAATTCTGAACGACTACTATGCTAAAGAAAAAAATGAAAGCTTAGTCATCTGACTTCAATGGTTTCTCAAGTCTACTGGAAGAAGCTACACAACAAAACATTGTGAGATGATTTTCCTCCTCTGTACTCCATGCCATTCACCTCTCTGAACGACTTTTACTTCTTATTTATTTTAAAGACCACATGAGGCCATTGCAGAAGGAAAGTTATTAGTCAATTGGCCAAATGGCAGTACCATTTTTATATACTCATGTTCTAAACTCACCATATAAGCTGGTCCCCGAAGCCTAAGTTACTCTTCAAGTGTTTAGAATTTTTGGCACTGGATAAAACTTTATCTTCTAAGTGAATTTTCTAATATTTCTTTAGAATTAATATCACATATGGGGCACTGAGGAGGTATGAGACCCTGTAACGAAGTCGGGATATAAAAACAAAAACAGACGAAACACGATATCGTCATACTACCCTCCCAAGAGAACAGTCAGCATTCAAGTTTAGCTCATCCACAAAGTGAGAATTCGAATCTCAAAGGAGAAGATAGAGATCATGTGGTAGATAACAACATCCACACATCGTTACTACTATAAGGAGAGTTTGTAAGGGTAAGGAAAGAGATTATTACCAGAAAAAGATAGGAAAAGTTGTTATACACTAAAGACTGAAGAGAACTTTACCAGGGAAGTTAATGAAATTATATAATCATCCGGCTCCTCTGCATCTTGATCATCCAGGTATTCCTTACTCGTCATTTCCTGTAAAATAGTTGCTCACACTGTTGGTTGTAAATACTACCTCTTCCAGAACAAAGTTAATGGAATCACCACACATGCCACAAACCTGCAGATGGAAAATAGTCTCCAATTGCATCTCGACACGAAGAACCTTGAGGCAATCAATTGCAAGTTTCTTATATTCTGCAGCAAAAGATGCCAAATCCTTTGGAGGCGAACTGCTTGTTCTAGAATGCTTTGGAGCTTTCTTCCCCCCATTTTCTTCAACCTGATTTGATGTGCTATTGCAGATCTTCCCAAGCCTGTAATTTGCATCAGAAAAAAGTTGACAAGCCATAAAAAGGTATTCAAAGTTCAAACAGTACTCAGTTGTACCAAAAATTTCATTATATTCAAACAATAATCAATGTCAAAGCTTCCCCTAATAAGAAATGATGCATTTAGCCAACCACCGCAGGGAGGAGAAAGAGCTTGTGAGGGGGAGAGAAGACAGATGAAGAAATTTTATGGGTACCAATGTCCAGGTGTGTGTGTTTTCAAGACAACTTTTCCTTCTTTTCTCTAGAAAACCTTTTTCTTCCTTTCAGTAAGACAACTGCTTTCTTTTGTTTCCAATAGAAGACATGTGGTCAAAGTAAATTTAGAACGTTCTAAGTATTGAGATGAGATGTCTACTAGGAGTATCAAAGGAAGACACCCAACAGTTGTTACTGCTGATTGGTAATGACGAATGATAGGTAAATATGCGGCATCTATTGTGCTCTCTCTAACTATGTGAGAACCCATGAAAAACTCTGTACTCCCGACTAAAGCAAACATTCAAAATGAAGGACAAAAATGCAAAAAGACTTGAGAACTTGCCTTTCAATTGAATCAGCAACATATTCTAATGAATCACTTAAAGATGCCAGTAAAATTAGCTTGTTATCATCACGAATCAAGTGATCCTGCAAAAATGAATTGAAACTAGCTTATCAACATACAAAAAAAAAAAAAAAAAAATGACACTGCACAGAGTACATTATCTCAAACTGTTTCACTTGCCAAGTTTGCTGAATCAATGTCAGCTCTATGCTATCATATATCACTCCATTATTTTCAGATTCATCTCACTTATGGGGTAATGCACCATGTAATAACTCCACTTCTTTTCACATTAGTATTCATCTTCCTCTTCTACTTCATTTTCAATTAGAATTAACATTGTATTTCTAATAGGTCTGTTACTGATCATCCTGACAAAAACATAAACCCTCTTTAGCTATTGTCTATGTAGCCACAGATACCTGTCTGATTGGCCGCAAATTCAATAATGCATCACTGATTTCCATTTCAACCTCTGAACTTTCACCATTGGCAGCACCATTTTCTGTGTTAAGCTCACCAATTGAACAGGGTAAACATGCACTGGCTGGATCACGTCGCATCAGATTTTCAATGTCATGTCTGCCAATGAGCATATAACTTTGCTTCTCAAGAACTGCCTGAATAAATAAGATATAGGATTGTCAAGTGAATAAAGTTGGAAAGAGAAATTGAGGCAACCTAATAATATTCTACTTCGGTACTCTACTCCATTTTTGAACTATGCCCCACAAAGTGAAAGTTTCCCCTTTTATGAGGAAAAAGATAATAAAACATGAAGATATAAGAATTAGGGGGACTCTCATAAGGCAACTCTCTGATTTGTTTGTTGTTTGGAAACTTTTCATTTAGACATTAGCTGTAAAGATCTTCTTGTATATTGAAAAGACATCTTTTCCCATCTTCTGAATATATGGAGTCATTCTGAGTAAAGAACAATAAAGAACTGATGCTTCCATTCCATAGACAATCCTCCAGATAACAAGAAATGTTGATTAGCACCCCAGCTACCTATACTCGAACAACCATCAAAGGAGAAGGAATTGTTCAAACCTCCATGTATGAAGTGCGACATCTTTCATATGTTCTTTCAAGAAAAGTTTGAACATAGTTCACAAGAGCAACAGCAAACTTTGGCATTGCTTGTGCCCATCCAAGCACCTGTGTGAATGTAAATATTTAAATGCTGGAGACTGATCAAGTAAGAGAACTGGAAAAATATTAACCAGGCATGCAGCCCAATGAGAGAAAAGACGGAGACCAAATGAAATCGAAACACTGAAGGTATCATAAGAGGACAAAAATAACGATGTCTTCACTTGTATACAACAATTTATGAGGTTAACATCGCTCATACTTACTAGCAGCATAGAACAGATAGGCACTTGACTGCTTGAAAACAACGAAATGACAAATATACAGGATTTATCAGAAAAAGTATTGAACATATAGTACCTCTTTTGCTAAGAAATCTATTGCCAAAAGTCCTTGCAAGATTGGTCGACCTTTCTCAACCAATGGGGTATAAGATGTGACAGCATGCGCGCGTGGACGAAATGCCGCTGGGCCTATAAGAGAACTTTAAGTATTACAACTTCATAGCATAGTAGAATAATTCAACAATGCAAGCAGATTTTATATTTTAGTACATTTGAGGAAAATTGGAATATTAAGCATCACCTTAAACTCCATCTCTAAATATGGTCTAGCTGATTTTTTTTATAACGGAGAAATCCCTAGGGACCAGTCGCACACGATTCAAAACTTAGTGTACAGTGGTCTTCTGCCTCTCTACCTTTCTCCACTTAAACACCAGGCTTTTGTCAGTGGCACGGTTTGAATTTGTGACATGTGCTTAACCCACATATCACATGTTGCGCTCTTACCACCAAACCAAGCCTATGCTCTAGCAGATTATTAGAGGTACTTAATATGTTCTAATATAAATGTAACTCCATTTAAATTTACTAAAGCCAAACTTCAAATGGTGATTAATAAGTAAGACTATCAAGTAACTGTCATTCATTGCACTTCTCACGGTACGTCGAATAAAGGTTGAAGACCCCAATACACTGGCCAAGAGCTAGTATTGTTGATGCCTATTCTTTTATGCATATTATTTAGTAACACCACTTGTTCATATGTTATACATGGACAGATAGATGCAGAACTCCACGACTGAGAACTAAGCAGCACCAGACAAGAAAGGTTATTGATGCTAAGGAAATATGTCACTAGTTGCAATTTGTGGATGTGGCCAGGGAACTTTTGAGATCAGACTCAAAGATCCGCATCAATTAACTTTGCAACAAATAGCAATCAAAGGTGCTCTTTGAAGGTATTTGGCTGGATATTTAAAAACAATGACAGCTTTATGGATTAGGACTTGTCTCATCAATATGTACCACATCTTCAAATCTCATGCAAGGAAGGTTATTGATGCTAAGGAAATATGTCACTAGTTGCAATTTGAGGATGTGGCCAGGGAACTCAATTAACTTTGCAACAAGTAGCAATCAAAGGTGCTCTTTGAAGGTATTTGGCTGGATATTTTAAAAACAATGACAGCTTTCTGGATTAGGACTTGTCTCATCAATATGTACCACATCTTCAAATCTCATGCAATATTCTTTTTGATAACAACATGCAATTCAATATTCACTTTTGCTTATTTTCCCATTTAACATAAGCATGCTTTCTTCTTCTTGTTTACCATTAAAATCCCTATGTTGTGTTTTTACCAACAGACGATTGTACATTGCAACTTTAATAACTCTAATTAGCTAGCAGAGAATGTAGCCTTTAAAGAGACTTGCTTGATATTGCCTGCTGTACAGCTTTCCGATAATCAACAAACATTGCCGGTAAGAAGTGATCCTTCACAAAGTTCTCCACAAATGCCAGAAGTCCATCATTCCTACAATAATTATAAGTCAAAGTGCAGGAAGAGTGTCAGATTATCATGAAACATGGATCTGCAATATTGCTGATGCAACCTCTATTGGGAGCAAATAACATGGTTGCAAGTGCATTTAATGTTCCTAAACGAAACGTAGAAGATGTGATACCACTAGCATTAACCTAACAACTAAAACCTGTTACAAACACATTAGCAGCAGCTTCTTCTCAGGCATGTGCTGCAAAAATACCATACAACTTTAAAATCTGAGAGGTGCTAGCGACTGTTAGCAACTGATGTTGGTATAGGGGCAATTCAACAGTTTATGTAGAAGGAAATGGAGATCTTTTGTTTGAGTGTACAGCTTAACGATGAAGCCTTCAGGTTTGTATTCTAGAGTATCTCATTGGTAATAATCTGTTTGTGTGTAACAGCTAAATGGTGAACCCTTTCTGGTTTGTATTCCAGTGTGTACCATTGGTAATCATTTGTGTTAGCAAACATGAATGCAAAAGGTTTAAGAGCATGCCTGTATCATCAGCATCACCGTGAGCAAGAGACTAGGATAAATCTCTCTATCCTATAGGAGGAACTAGTGAGATATGAATACCTGGTATAAAGTAGTTATTGTACAAGTCATGAGAAAGACAGCCTATATTATTCCTAAAAGTCCTTCTATTAAATTATTTTCCCTTCTATCATCTCTTTGCAGCTAGCTTTAACCACTAACCAGGTTTTAATACTTCGTCTTCACAGTATTAGAATTCATTTCAAAGCTTAAGTGATTATAGTCCAGATTACAAATTATGCAGCAAATAGCTCACTGCTTATACATTGGCGGGATCAATGTGAAAAGAAGGTTACTTATTATCTATGACCATTACATTCACATAAGAATTAAGAACACGATCCCATCAAACAAAGATAAGGTACAATAAAATCGAGCTTACCCAAGTTGTGAGTACTTCTGTGGCAGCATGGAAGCGACTTTATCTGTGAACTGTTGATAGAATGTTGGAGTAAAATTAGTAAAGAACTTTCCAGTACTCTTGGACTGATTATAGCTTTATGATTAGATCAAACCTGAAGAACAGGTCGGTATATCGAGGCTGCTAAATAAATTCCCTGCTCAGGTAAAATAGTTGATGTACCATAACCTTCTTGGAGTACATTGGAGCCTCTCTTACCCCATCCTTGCCTAATGAGGTCAACCCCTGGGTGAAAATTGTTATAGAGTCAAATCATTAAACTAACCAAAACAAGAGATGAAGGTGCAATAAGAATCTTTCTCGCCAGTCATTAGTTTAGTAGCAAGATCAGTAGGAAAATAGACATGTAATAAAGCCCCCCCCCCCCCCCCCCCCCAAAAAAAAAAAAAAACGAATCTAAAACTCAATATACTTTGTTGTTTTGGTAAACCTCCTGACATACCTTGATTTGAAATGGATACAGTAGCATCTGTGAAACGAAATGCAAATGTTAGCCCATCTTCTGACCCATCCCTGTAATCAATACGAATCAAAGATGGTCCATTATTAACTAGAGAGAAAGTTGAGATACAATGGCTAACAGAACAAAAGTAGTGCCTTTCCCATAAAAGAAGAAATATTTGAACACTATGTGATGGCATAAAATATCCAACTTCTACAACAGTCCACTACTCTAGAAAAAGTAATACAGTCAGACCTTTCTATAACAGCACCTCTCTATAACAGTCAAATTTTTTCGGCACCGATTTTATGTTTTTTTTTTCCTTTGATGACATGGGAACCCGTAGCCGCTACCCTTTGGGTGCGCATATGGTAAACCCAGCTTCTGTGCAATAGCTCGCAAACCACACAGGAGAGATAACCTGCACTAGGCAAGCCCGGTGCGACGAGCTCGACCCAAAAAAGGATTTTGAAAAATAAATTTATTGTTTTTTTAATTTTATGTTATATTTTACTTCTCTATAACAACATTTCACCTATAACAGCAACAGCCAACTTTATAACAGTACGTTCTTTGTAAAATTACACCCCATATAACAGCTCTCTTCTTTTTTTGGTAATATAATAATTAACCATCTTTATAAAAATAGAATATCTATGATTACCAATAATAAGCGCAGAGAGATTTTGACCAAATATTTGATCATTTAATACACTATTTATGACAAAAATATATCATATGAATATATATATATATATATATATATATATATATATATTCAAAATCAAACAATTTTCCTTCATTATACAAAGTGTGATTAAGTATAGAATTGGCAATTAAAAATGAAAATTAGATTTTATGTATGCATCTTTTTTGCCTATAATAGCGAAGTATTATTTAAATGTCAATGCTGTTATAGGTATATAACAACCATTGTTAGCCGAAAAATTTCGTACCCAAAGATGTTATAGAGGGGTTTGACTGTACTTTATGTTTCTCCTTTACCTAATGTTGTCACTGTCACCAACTAAAATTGGATGTATTTCCAAGAGCCAAAGTGAAATATGAATTTCCACAGGAGAACTACAAAATGCCCAAAGTGAAGCATCTGTTCAGCAATTGGATGCCATTTAAACAACTCTTAGGCCCAAAATTCAGATGGCTTGTGGGCGTTATTTTGGAGTACTTGGCCTTGCTGCGCGGCCCAGTACACAGTAGTATCATCATAAACTGTTGACTCATCTGTTCTCGCATCTCAGACAATGAAAAATCGAACATCTCGGACCATGGAGAATCAATGAGGAGGAAATCGTTTTAGAGGATCTCGATTTTAGTTACAATAGTAAGCATGAACACACTCGTGAAGTATGCGACTCATTGCATGAATGACCGCCCAAAAATACTAATATTGCTAGGACCGATAGGCAGGTAACTAGGGGTTTTCTTTAACGGAAGGGAAATATAATGAGCGCCTTCGGTATAAGTAAGCAGACGTCTCCACAGTAGCCTCTGTTGCTCGACACTTTTGTTGCTAGTAATCTTGTTGCTTGTGTTTCACAGTAACACTCCTGTACCATGGGCTACGGACTCAAGCGCTTCTGCTCATATTTCTAGTAATAAATCACTTTTGTCTCATATGGTTTACTCGCAATCTCTTCCAACGTTTACTTTAGCCAATGTATTCCAAACAAAAGCAAAACGAGTTGGACAAAGCTTATTCCCTAGCCAGTCACTCTAAATTTTGTTCTTTATGTCCCTGATTGTCCTCTTAATCTTGCATTTGTTAGTCGTTTGACTCATACCCCAGAGTTGTGCCATAATATTCTTACATGATTTTGTTGTTATGCAGGACCGCAGAACGGGACAGACGATTGGAACAGAGCATGAATCACAAGGCCTTTACTACCTTAACTCTCCCAATTCCTCCACAACATGTCCACTTACCGATTCACCAGACTAAATTCACAGACGTTTGGGACATCTAGTTTATCCATTACAGAAGATTATGCCTAGTTTGTCTACATTAGATTGTGAATCGTGCAGCTTGGGAAACATACCTGAGCCACCTTCCCACGTAGTGCTGAGAGTTGTGCAAAGTATGATCTTTTCTTTAGTTCATTCTGATATATGGGATCCTAGTAGAGACAGTTCAACCTTCGAATTTTGCTAGTTTCATTGATGATTATTCAAATGTACTTGAATTTTATCAAAGAAAGATGTGCTCCAATTGTTTTCTATATTCCAAAGATTTTGTACTGAAATAGAAAATCAATTTGGTGTTTCTATTCGCACTTTTCGCAATGATAATGCCTTAGAATACTTTTTTTTAATCAAGTAAAGGTATTTTCATTCATAAACATGGCCAAACTAGCCGTATACAAGGTATATACCAAAAGATAAAGCATCTACAGATATGATTCTCTACAAACTCCGCCCAATCATCTACACTACAAGGAACTTTTTGTTTACACCAAAAGAAAATAAGAGAGCGAAGATGACTCCTCAACGGAGAGAAACTCGACTCTATTCCATCAAATGCTCTCTTATTTCTCTCTCTCCAAACAACCCATATCAACGCAAGCAGAACCACGTTCCAAGCCCTTCGTCTTCTCCTCTCTCCCGCTCTTTGCCTCTTCCAACTGACCATCAACTCTTTCACACTTCTTGGCATTGCCCAAGAAGTTTGAAACCACTTTAACATATCCCACCATAATCTCATGGTAAAACCGCAATGTAGAAGAAGATGATCCACGTTCTCGCCCGCCTCCTTGCACATGTAACACCAATTGACACGAACAACCTTCCGCTTTCTAAGATTTTCCGCTATCAAAATCACCCCTCTAGTGGCTAGCCAGGTGAAGAAACACACCTTCCTCAGCACACTTGGAACCCATATTGCATTACATGGGAAATCAACCTCCTCCCTAACCAAAAGTTTCTCATAAAAAGACTTCACAAAGAACACTCCATTATTTTCTAGGGCCCACCACCACACATCAGGATTATCCACCAAATTGACTTGCCTATAAAGCAATTCTATCAATCTTTGAAACTCACTCACTTCCCAATCTTGAAAACCCCTTCTAAATCTCAAATCCAAAAAGTCGCTCCATCACGTGTCCCCCTATTTGTTGAATCCTTAGAATATTTATCCTCTCAGTTTCACCATTTTATGACTTCTTAAGGCATTATTCCACATTTCTTGGGAATCATCAATAGACCTAAACTCCTTTAGTTCTTTTATTTCACATTTCTTGGGAACTAGTGCAATGTATGAAGCATTTAAGCTCTTCTGTTAACATTCCAAGTGATGAAAGTAACTTACATCCTTCAGCAAATCCTTTTATTCGGATAAAGAGCCTTCAGCAAATCATCCTTAATTGTGAAGCCATCTCAGTTTTTCACCACTTCTAGGGCTTTTCCCCCGTGAATGGCCATTTCAGTTACTTTCTCCAGTAGATATTTTGGGAATTGTGTCCATATATAAGTATGCCTCCATCCCTCAGTCTCATGATACAGCTAGTTATAAGAGTTCAGAATCTCTTCTGACGAAATCTGGGTCTTTAGTTATCTCCCCTACTCGGCCTTTAAATGTGATTCCATCTTTCATGACATTTGCCATTCTGCGAATAAACTGTTGTCTTTCACTTTGATTCAGCCATAAGCACCTGACTTCTGTCTCCAAGATCTCCTTCCAGCTTGGCTACCTCTTCTAGCTTCAGAATGTTATCACTGCTCTGTCAATTATCTCTTCCATAATAATCAAACGCCTTTGGTTTATCCATCTTGTAATCCTAACTAACTAATAATTTGCAACATATAAAAAAGGATGACTGATTCAAGTTTATGAGCGGTTGCCACCTTCCAGATACTCTAACCCACTAAGAGAATTGGGCTACATCAGTCAGCACTTAGGTCAATCCAGTTTGGTTAGAAGTATCAAGAGATACGTCAAAACGGGACTTGACTAGTTGTCTGAATTAATGCACATGAATTCAACCAATTCCTCCCCTCAACATAGTAAACACCCCAAATGAAAGAACCAGAAGAGGACAACCAATAAAACAAAGAAAACGGGAAATAGGAGCAAAAGCAAACAGATTTTCAATATAAAGATAAATTAAGTTAAATTAAAAGAGAAGAAGACAGGAAAATAAAATAACATAAAACATAGAGATCACAAGCTTTAGGACAACAGTGATAAGCAGTCCACTAACTTGCCTCTTATCCTTTGAAGGGGCCTTGCTTGCAAGTCTTGCTGTTTGGACAGCAGCATCTGCAGATGCAGCTTCTGGAGTAGCTCGCAGGATCTCACATATGAGTTGTTGGCATTCACTCTGTTTGCACAATAGCATTAGTGAATATCTGTATCATCCATAATCGAATGAGCACTGCTTTGTTACTACACCATATATCTATACTCCAACCAACTAGAGGGATCTTGGGCATCAGAATGCAAATGATTGACATGGAAGAAACTGACCTGTAAGACAGTCAATGAAAAGCCAATACTATAGCCTCCAGTGGCATGAGATCCATCTGAATCAGGGTTCCAACTAATGTCTGTAGGAATGGACTTAGGCGTGTTCAAGTCAACTTGTTGTGCGCACTTTGACTCAAGAAGTTCTCCAACAATAACATGGTTCTCTGGAAATTGTTCAGTTGCAATCACAAACCAAAAGTAAAAGATTGTGGAACTGAATGCAGACTACTAGAAGCAAAATCAATAAGGGAAAAAATAAAAGAAAAAAAAGGATGAAGAAATTTGCAAGACCATATCACTTACCAAATACATGAACAACAGTATCAAGAATTGAATCAAGGAGTTCCTTTGCAGCAGCCTGTGCTGTTCCTGTAGGAGCCATGACAGGTGAAACGGGGCTGACAGCTAGTAGCACTGCGAGATATATCCCATTTTGATGCTTCTGTTTTGATGACTGAAAACTCTCCAACTGCCCTTTGAGATAGTGAAGACCTGTAATGGCTGCTTGAGCAGCCTGGCCAATGCGAGGTCGTGAAGCATTTTCTGCATGAGCTTTGATCTTTGTTGTGATTATCTCATGAATAGTAGGTCGTAACCTTTGGCTGTTGAAACAAATACAATTAAAAAAGAGTAATTAGAGACTACATATTCAAATACCACAAATGAAACATGAAGAAGATAACCCTATACCGAAAGATAGAAACAAATATAAGACTCAACCAATTCAATCATGAAAAGTAAACAAGTGAAATCATCATAATTTAGAGCAAAGATCAAATCAAAGTTCTGGTAATCGTCATTAGCATTGTATTCAAGCATTAACAGAAATTTGTTTATTTGCCTTAAGACCTTGAGTGGCATCCTTTAATTGACATGGTTTGCCGTACTGAAAAATTGGATCTTAGCCAGTTCGTGTACTAGTTTTAAAAGAGCTCCTCTGTCTCCACTGTCCAGCAGAGATTTACGACCTTCCTTTGATCATTTCTCTGTGGTTGGCAAAATCACCTCTCCCACGACAGGTAATCCTTTTGGTTAGCACCTATTTGCAACCCCCAGGCTACGAGGTCATTCTAAAACATATCTCTGCCTGAACAAGATGAGTATGCAGGTAATCAAATTCAGAGCTTTGCTTCCAATTGGCCCAAAAGAGTGAACATGGGAACTAACCATATTATGGCTCCTGCTGCTGCAACTTTCCCAAGCATGCAAAGACACTCAACCATGGTCTGCAAGTACTTCACATGCAATGGAGCATCAGTTTTCCTGATTGCTTCCTACATTTGAAATTGGGAGCATTAGAACTCTTATAAATATATAAGAATTTTGATATTTACAAGCATGCAGAAGGCAACTTTATATCAGTCAATCAACTACGCCACAACCCCAAAACTAGCTGGGTTTGGCATCTTTCTTACAACAAATTCATCTGGTGTAGAATCTGAAAGCCATGTCGGAACGTGATGAGAGACAATTTTTACATCCTTCGAAGCACCTTCAGTGCCATTAATCCTTAAAGAGGTAGGATAGCCATCTGACACAGTATCTTCGCCATCCTCATCATGACCTTCTACTTGGGAGCTGCAAATAAGGCAGAAGAAAGGAACTCAGCTGCTACCATTTGCACCAGGAAGAGGAATAAATGGAGAAATCTACCAAAAGACTGATAAAGTTAAACTATCAGAAGAGGAATAAATGCAGAAATCTACCAAAAGAATGATAAAGTTAAATTGTCACTTAAAGGTGTTTATGGAGGATGCTATCGAGTTTCACTTAAAGATGAAACCAATGAAGAGGTAGATCTAGATTGACATGTGGTCATCTGCAACAATATTGAGGATGATATTATCAACAGAACAACATCACTTAAAATTTTCTTTTTGTCTTACCTGCCATCAATAGAGCTAGTTCTGTGAGATCCATCACCAGCTCCAAATGAACCAAACTGATTGTCACCTTTTAGCAACCTAGTTCTTCGAGAGAGAGGCTGTGAGTTGTTCATGGACAATGGTACAGCTACAGTAGTGGGTACTTCATCATCCCTTTCACTGATACTGAAGAGAGTAGAACTGCAAAGGTAAGGTCAATGTTAAGCAAATATAAAGCAACATCTGAAATTAAAATCTAAATAAAAAACATGTGGCTAATCTCAACAGAAAGTTGAGGATAACAAAGTACAAGAAGAATCACCTCCAAAATTGTGCTTCGTTAGTTCCAAGCACAAACAAATTAGTTAATCACCCAATTATGTATCTCAACATACAGAATATCGAGTTGCATTGCTAGAGGTCACAAACAATGAAATACTTGACATGAATACAACCTCAAACAGCAAGAAGGTTTATATAGACCAAGGGTAAATGATATGTACCTGTATTCACCCTTATTATAAAGATGGGCATGCAGATCCTCCAAGACTTTATAGAAGAGAACTCCTCGTAGCTTTGTCAACTCAGATCTGACATCTTGTAAAGCACCAACCTGTATGATGCCAACAATATACAGTAAGTACACCAAGCCATCCTTTCAGCACTGAGTAAGAACTGCCACAAAAAAATGTTACAACTCTACAAGAGATTAGTGCTAAAAACTTGTTTATCAACTTGAAATGTGACGACCACATTAGAAGCAGCATTTGTAATAGCAATGGCACTATAGAACAAAAAGCTGCCTCTTTTAACAAAATCGGTTTTAACGCAGATTGCAAACTAGGTATCATGAACATGGTAGAGAAATTTGATCCATGTGACCAAGAAAAACTCAGTATGCTGAAAGTTTGTCCACGGTCTCTTTCAAGCAGCCACAGGGAAAGTGTGAATGTAGAACCAGTATGAAGTTTTTATTGACCCACCGTTTGAAGGCCTTCCCGTTCAAGCATAAGAGCTGATTGAACATGCAACTGCACGGCAGCATAGAATTGCTTTTCATTAATCAGCTTTTCAATACGAGCAGGAACCTGTGGCAGAAAAGACAAGGTAATGCATCAACAAGAATGAAGATGGATAATGATGATAAAATAAAAGGCTGAAAGAACTCTGAGAATCTGCATAGCATCATCAACACGTGAAGCCTCTTCTTGATTAAAATTGCTTGTACAGGATGTCTCTGGGGGGACCGCAACATCCAAAACATTTGAGAGGCCAAGAACATAATATAAATATAAGGCAAGTCCAAGATGAAAAACGCATACCACAACTGGGGAAGAACAAGTGCTCAGATGAAGTTTAATAAAAGTTGAAGTAACGTCATAGACTTGAAAAAAGTCACAGAGCGTTTTCATTATTGAGAGCTGAGACCCAAGGGTGTGGCCTAGTGGTCAATGAAGTGGGTTGAGCACCATGAGGTCTCAGGTTCAAATCCCAGCTGAGACAAAACACTAGGTGATTTATTCCCATCTATTCTAGCCTTGGTGGACAGAGTTACCTGGTACCTATTGCTAGTGGGAGGTGGCAGGTATCCCGTGGAATTAGTCGAGGTGCGCGCAAGTTGGCCCGGACACACGGTTATCAAAACAAAGAGTTATTGAGAGCTAAGAACAAACTTGAGCTCCCCACAAGGATGGGTTTAACAGTTTATCGTCAAGCTAGCCTCTCCCACCCTAATACTCTTAATAGAGAATTCTTTCAGCTCTGTGAGCCTTAATGACAATAGAGAATACAGTAAAACCGTAGAGCAGACGACCACCCGCATATTTTCCTGTCAAGCTCACCTATACCAATCAACAATGCCTCATCTTTTTACTGAACTTACCCACCAGGCAATACTAGAGCTAGCCTTTCCTTTTATCTGATTAGGAGGAGAATATAATTCTAGTCAAGCATCTTCTCACATGTGTAAGAAGCATCAGGTCATTACGTTACTCTAATGCAGAAGAAGAGAGAGAAAGGCATAAAAAGGAAAGGGAGAAATTTCGTTGAAATATTCACATGTCAAACAGAGGATAGATTGTATCACGACTTCCAACTGCGATGAGCTACTTATCATAATTGAATCCTGAGAACTGACCTCTATGTATTTAATTTTTTCCTTTTTTGGGATAAGTTTATATGATTGATGTAATTTAGACACATGCGCGACTGTTTCTATTGGATTAATCACTTAAACACAGCCAGTAAAACACATGGCGATTTAACAAGATGCGCTAAAGGTCCTTCTATAGCTTCACATTCATAGCACAGAGCGGCAGAGCGGCAGAGCCACAGATCAAGCTATCTGATAGTGTACTATATCGACAAACTAAAACTATGTTTACTCTTTATGGGATATTGCAATTCTATGTTTTGAATCCTTCAATTGCTTAGAAGTAGAATCCAACTTCAGATGTCTATGATTTTTGGTTTTTTGGAGCGACTTTCAAGATGTAAAGGATGACGACAGTGTGCTAGATTACATCATTCAGCACAGGATTAGGTTTTTTTGTACAGATGGGCAACCTTCTTTTTGCTCTGTATAAGCAGATCCCAGACCATGTCATCACGAGCACTGTCTTAGTGCTTGGCTGTTATTTATAAAATTCTTTCAAAAACCATTTATAATTTTCTGCTTCTGAGTCCACTCACAGATATAAAAGGCTCTAATTATCTTCCAAACAGAGCAGTTTAGACATTTCTTGGTAACTAGTAGTTTAGACATTTATTTTAATGCTAGTATCCATGTATCCATTCTTAACATAGACAGAATGCGGCAATTAATTAGAAATATAGAAGGGACTGGAGCAAGAATAATAGCAACACCAGTAGAACTATAAAGGAAGACAACTGACCTTAGCTATGCCTTCTATTTGATCTAACAAGGAGATAATATGTCGCAATGTAACAGACCGATACCACAACTGATGTAACTGCTTGTTACGGGCACCAAGAAGCTTCTTTGCCTCTGCCAGGTCACCTTTTAAAACACCAATACTTTGGGTGGATTCACTGAATAACCGCAAAATCTGAAGGTAAAAGTAGACTAAAAGAATAAGATGAATAATATTTGATATATAAGAATAAGAAGAATATTAAAAAAGGCAAAAGAAAAGCACAAAACTAGACTTCAGTACTGGCATAATACTAATTACATACATAAACAACATGCCATGTTTCAAGTTGTGCTGAGAGAAGTCCGCTTCTGTGCTTACTCCAGAAGCAGCATCAACTTCACCAGATATAGGAGGATGTTTGGCTAAGCTTATAAGCTGGTCAAACTGACTTATTAACCTTTCCGCTTATCCATGCGTTTGGTAGACAAAGTGCTTAAGTCAAGTGCTTATAAGCCAAAATCAGCCTAAAGTCATAACCTGGTCATCCCAACTCATGGATTTTCAGCTTATAAGCACTTTGGTTTGACTTACTATCTTCTCTTTAATATTTCTTTTAATTCCCAAAATACCTTTCCCAAAATAAAACCCCTAACTTCCTCTCTACTCCATATCACTGCTCCTCCATTTTCTTTATAAAGATACTTTCCAATTTATAATTTTTTGTGGAAATGTAAGGGTATTTTAGCCAAGTTAACAAATTACAGCTTCTCAACACTTTTTATCAAACGCAAACAGCTGCTTATTATCAGTTTCAACATGTTTATCCAAACACGTAACTTTTTATTTATAAAATCATTTTCAACACTTGAAACTTATCAGTTATTTACAATCAGCTAACTCAAACAGGCTCTACGTCATTTTTTATTTCACATAACAACTATAGAGAACAACTGTAATAAGACCTTTTTTTGTTTTTGTTTTTTTGATCAGGTAATGTTTTCCATTAATAATAACAAGGCCAACATGGCCGTATACAAGTTTGTTTTTTTTTTTTTTTTTTGATGAAGAGAAGGACCAGGTATAAGATCAGGGGATTGAACCCGACGTGAATTGAATGCGCAACCTTCTGATCTGGAGTCAGACGCGGTCATGGCCGTATACAAGTGGTATACCAAAAAAAAGGAGAAACCTACAAATTATGGTTCTCTCCAAAAGACATCCAATCTTCTATACAAACAGGAACTACATGGGTGCACCAAAAGAAAATAAGGGCTCGGACACTACTCCTTAATTGAGCAAAGCTCATCTCCACCCCTTCAAAAGCTTTCCTATTTCTTTCTTTCCAAATGACCCATATCAAACCAAGAGGAGTGACATTCCAAGCCTTGTGCCTTCTTCTCCGAGCTCCACTCTTCCAACCGGACATCAACTCCTTCACAGATCTAGGCATTACCCAAGAGACGCCAAACCACCTAAAGATGTCCTCCTATAACCCTGAGGCTAATTTGCAAAGTAGTCATAGAATATGGTCCACATCCTCTCCCGTCTCCTTACAAAGGAAGCACCAGCTCGTGCAAATAACCTTTCGTTTCCTAAGGTTCTCCGCCGTCAAGATCACCCCTCTAGTAGCTAGCCATGCAAAGAAGCACACCTTCCTCGGCACCTTAGGGATCCAGACAGAGGCATGTGGGAAACTAACCTCTGTCCTAACTAAGAGCTTCTCATGGAATAATAAGACCAAAATGTTCCTCTTTCACAAAGACCAAAAATTTAAATTCAATTGATTTCAGACATTATGAACTTAACAGCAACATGTTTAGGTTGGTTTAACTTTTGTATTTTCCTTTAGCAAAACAAAAGATTCACCAAATTAATTAACAAATAGAAGAGACAATATCTATCACCAAGCACCTGATTTTTGGTCCAGAATCAAACAGAGACCTCTCCAGCTAGCTTCATTAGGTTGTTAAATGAGTTGAAAGTGCAACTCTATGCCAAAAGAAAACATATCGATAAAAGGTATATGAATTACAAAAAGAGGTTACTGTTTTATATAGCCTAACAGCTAAATCAGAGCACCAGGAATTTTTCTGATCAAGAAAAGAGTAATTCACTATACATTAGAGAATCGGAGCTCAAGGCTCTTCAAAGTAAATCTCAAAATAATCAACTTCAAAGGATGGTCGATGAATAAAACTAATTACATTCCGATATAACCGTATTCTGGGGCCAAGTAGTCTTGTGTCTTACAACTAGCTTAAGTAGATAAAAAGCTACATCACCTATTGCATTTTTAACCATAGTGGCAAACCGGAGAACAATTCCCTGAGAATGTGATAAACCATAAAAAGGTACGTTGACAATCAAAGCCTGATAACTAACCTTATAAAGTAATTAAGAGCATCCTTATACCTACATTCTCCAAGAATAGTGCCATTCAAAATATATACCACTCTCACTACCGTGAGGGAAAGAATGAATAAGCTGTAATGAATTGTTCTAGCATATGTTTCTATGTGTTCAGTAAAACATTTTCTTTTTCTCTTTTCGTTTTTTAAGGAACAGAAACTTCTCGTTCCAAGCTCAAAAGTATGTTGGCAGCCAGCATTGGTTAGAGATGAGAATAGCAAAACAATGAGTTTTACTTTTTGATAGACATATTGACCTCATAAGTAATGGATATATGGTTAATATTTTTGGAATTCTTTTGCTTTGATGTCCAGCTTCTTGTAAAAACTTCATAATTAGATAAGAGAATATAGTTATTTAGTTGATTGAAAGTGAAGATAGTTATTCGTTAATATTGTGAATTCAATCAATTATAACTTTTTTGGTTATAATTTTTCGGAGACACTCCAGGATTCTACACTTTTTGTATACTTCTCTTGTATACACAAGTATCTTTAATTTTTGTATACCAATAAATTACTACCTTACCACAGAAAACAAGTTTTTTGGTTATAGGATTCTTTAATTTTCTTTCCTTTTTCCAGAAAGGAAGGGCTAATATCAAACTCATTGCTTCAACATTTTTCTTCATTAAGATTTTTTCTAGAAACAAGAGTAACTTCTATTGACAAAAAGATAAAGATAAAAGAAACCCCGTATGCAAGATTCATGCACTGGGTAGGAATCCTGTTCAACAAAATTAATTCCACCATCTGTACATGTCATTGAGTGCACCATAAATATGAGGAAAGTAAAGATGACAGGATCTTATGTATCTGCACTGGTGAGCTTTCTTTCTGTTTATATCTTTTTCAATTTCGCAATGTATATCAAATCCATGAAAAGATACCAAAGCAAAGTTCAGAACGACTGTGAGTATCTCTGTCTAGGACAGTTCAGTTAAATAAACATTTGCTTGAAACTAGAAATTTGCATATCTAGGAAATTCGCTACTAAACAAAATTCAACAAATAAGGGACGATGTAAAAAGACACCTGAGAATAATTTTGAATAGCTTTATTGAAGCCACCGTGGTAGGCATGCACTACTTCATCCACAACTTCCTCAATAATTTCACTCTGCTCCTTTAAGACATGGACATCACCTTCACGGTCTTTCGAGGTTAATATACGAACAACATGAGGCAGTGAATCAAACCGAGCAGCAGCCCAGTTTTCATCTACCCTAGCAAGTTCCTCCCTTAAGTACTGCAATTACCACAAAGCATATCATCAAACAAATGCTACAGAAATAATCCAAAATTTTAATAAGAGATAAAACCCAATTACTATTTATTTCATTACAAAATTACGAATAGGAAGATCATAAGCTACTTACCACAGAGCGTGTGATTGAAAAAAAAAAAAAAGCTATAGAAATAACCCAAGATTCAAATAACATATAAACCACAATTACTATAAAATTCATTAAAAGCTACCAAAAGAGGAAGCATTTACCACCGGTGTTGTCAAAGACACGCTTAAAGCAAGCTTAAGCCCTAAAGCGTGGCTCAAAACATGTTGAACGCTTCGCCTTGCTTTAATGTGCGCTTTAGTGTCATCATCAAGGCTCTAAGATAAAATTTTGCTTGCGAATGAGTGTTTCCTAAAGAGGCTACACTAAACAATTGATATTTCACTTTATCTTAAAAAAAAAAAAAAAAAAACGATTTCGTTATCCATATATTTGTTATTCGTGCTTATAATTATTAGTCATAGACTAAACATATATATATTTGTACTTTTTTCTCCATTTGCGCCTTTTTTTCATTAAAGCCCATGCTTTATTTGCGGTTTTACACTTAAAGCTCCAACAGACCTTAGAGCTTTTTTCCGCTTTTCGCTTTTGATAACACTGTTTACTACAGTCCACATAGCATATGATCAAAGAAATGCTACCGAAAGTCCGAAACAACCCAATATTCAAATAAAAGAAAAGAAAAACCCTATATAAAGTTATTATTTTAGAGCAAATAATCACATACATGCTACAAAAATAACTCAATATTCAAACAAAAAAATAAAATGCAATGAGCTCTAACTTTCATTACAAGTTACCAAAATAGAAAGATTCTAAGCTAATTAAGTAAAGGAAAAAAAACCCATACAAGGTAATTACTATAGAGCAAATGATCACAGAAATGCTACAAAAATAACTCAAATATTCAATAAAAGATAAAATCCAATGTGCTCTAACTTTCACTACAAGTTACCAAAAATAGAAAGATTATAAGCTAATTAAGGAAACAAACAAAAAAAAAAAGGTAAATAAGCAGGTCATAAAGAGTAAAAATTATCTAGTGAAATTCATCAAAATCTCAAACCCAGAAATAAACAATAAATAGGAGTAGTAAATTTTCCAATTGCAGTAAACATTTAAGATTAAACTCACCGATTTATCTTTAGGAATGGGTAATAGATCAAATTTCCCCATCTTAATATACTCAACTGTACCAAATCACAAAATCAAAGGATTAGAAAAGACAATTTAGAAACCTCAAAATATAAATCTAAATTTGTATTTACCGGGAAAGGATTTAATTTGGATCTAAGAAACAGTACGACAAGTAAACTGATTAAATAACAGTGAAACGACTGCGTTCCGGGTGGGGTGGGTGGGGTGGAGTGGTGGGGTGTGGGGGTGGGGGGTAGGGAAGCTCCAAAGGGAGCAGAGCTGAAGAATTGAAATGGGGATGGAGATTGTGATGGAAATGATGATGTCAAAATTTTAATAATTAATTAAGGTATGCTTTATTAATATATTTTTATAAGAGAAATACTTTTCTGGCATAGACTATTCTTTTTTGGTTCTACATTGGCCTTCTCAAGTGAACGGTGTCATTAAGGAAAGAAAGCTTTTGTATCAAAATAGGCTTTGAAGTAAATACTACTCCCTCCTTCCGTCCCAATTTATTTGATTTATTTGATGTAGTTTGATTGGGCGCGATATTTAAGAAAGAAAAAAGATCTAAATATGCAATCGACCTATCAGAAAAGGCTCGTTCATATCACTGGTTAATAGTTGGGCTAAAAAATGTCATTGTCGTTACCATTTTGGGTCGTATATGAAATTACTCACTAACAGAATTCTACTACAACCAGATTTTGTCACGTGACATTATCTAAACCCTTCGTCTTACGAGTGGCATATATGAGTCATTTCGTAGTTCAGTGACATATTTAAACTTTTTCTCAGTTCCTATATAAGTCTCTATCTTTTCTAATTTTATGTAACAAGTTCATCCTTTATACTAATAACATTATTATTTTACATGGAAAAACTATGTACTCTCTTATTTAGTTATATTATGAATTTAATCTTATTCTACAATTTTCACCTACTTTATGACTCTTTAAAAAGATCTGGAAAAAAATTGTTTAAGAAAAACAGAAACGGGTTTAAAAGAGAGTACACTAATGAGATGTAGATGGGTATGGAGAGTTACATTATTTGCGAAATTTGGGATGTTAATAGTGGTTGGGAGAAGGCTCAGATTTGTCATGCTCATATGTATTTTTCATACACATCTCACCTCATTAATGATTTATATAGGAATTGGGAAAAGGCTCAAATATGCTATTGAACTACGAAATGACTCATATATGCCACTCGTAAAATGAAGGGTTTAAATAATGTCACGTGGCAAAATCTGGTAGTAGTAAAGTTATGTTAGTGAGTAATGGCATATATGACCCAAAATGGTAACGGCGGTGGCATTTTTTAGCCTAGCTATTAACGAGCGGCATGAATGAGCCTTATCTGATAGTTCGACGATATATTTGAGCCTTTTTCCTTTAAGAAATAAAGAAAAACTTTTGAATCTTGTGGTTTAAAACAAGTCAAATATATTTGAGTGGTTATAGATCGTTAAGTGTAAAAGGTAAAATTTAAAGTTAAATTGTTATCAACTACAGAAACGTGTCATTCTTTTTTGCATTGATTAAAAAAGAAATTGTGTCATATAAATTGGAACTGAAAAAATATTCACTCGGAGTTATTTTTAAATTAGTATATTATATTATTATTTGACATTGACCTTCTCAAGTGACGGTGTTAAGGAAAGAAAAGGTTTGTTACATACTTCTTGGAATTCTTATGCTCCGTATTTAGGGTGGGGCCTAATTGGTCAAGCATTCAAATTATGTTTTATGTTATTTTAGAAGATGTTTTATCAACTTACGGATGAAAATTCAATAAGAGGATGATTCGAAGGGTTTATGCCTATAAGCTGTTTGCAGCTAATAAGTTAAAAAAATAAGTTGGGATAATCTAACTTGTTTTTTTTTTTGGCTTATAAGCTGTTTTCAGCTTATAAGCTGCTTTAGATAAGCTAAGTTAAATGAGCCCAATTATTTTTTTGAGCTTATTTTAAGCATAAAATGACTTTAAGCTGGCCAGTCAAACACTCAAAAAAGCTGAAAACAGCTTATCAGCAACTTATAAGCCAATCCAAACGGACTCTAAGTCATTCCATAAGAGCCTAGGCTGAGTCAATTATTTATCACTAATCAGGTGTGGTTAGTCTCATTTGTGTAAGAATTTGAAATTTCTCTTTATGCTTGTCCAAAATGAACGTTATGACCAGGAACAAAAAGAAAATTAAAGGAGAAATGTGTCCAATAATAACAAAGGCTGCCTCCAAAGAGACACAATGTTGATGGGTGTTGTTATGACCAAGAACAAAAAAAACTAAAGGAGAAATGTGTCCAATAATTACAAAGGGTGCCTCCACGAATAGACACAATATTAATGAGCGTTATGACCAAGAACAAAAAGAAAACTAAAGGAGTGTTATAAAATATATATATATGAATGTCCATATAGCTTAGGTTTTCCACATGTCCTAAATAAGAATAGGTACATGTACATTTAGTGGCATGTATGAAATGAAGAAAATGAAGCAACACAAGTTTGATTTTAACTCTTGGTGTTGTCATTGATGACTTCATCAAGAGATTTACCATCTCTATAAATAGATGGTTAAGTTCTCAATTTGAGTGAAGATATCAACAAGAAGTGAAATACAATCTCTCCCCCATTTCTACAAAGTTATTAGTTTGCTTCTCTTGTTTATTTCCAAGTATATAGTTTTATAACACATTATCAGCACGAGTCTCTAATCTTTTATTTGAGTTTAGCGCATATCGGTACTACCGTCTTTGTGTCATCCATGCCTTACTGAAAATCAAGGTATTATCCTACACATCTAAAATAATATACTTATGCAGAAGTTTTTGTTATTTAAGGGGTTGCAATTATAAATCATCCGGGAAACGGTTCACGACGGTGTATGTAATCAAGTATTGTTTGCAATTCTTCATGAAGTTTAGGTATCTAGTAAGTTATACTAGCATCTTATAATGAAAACAGTTTCCATCACAGGTAAAGTGATTTGAGCCTTTTTGCTTATTATTGTTGGTTTAATATTTTTAATTCCCTTCTAATGTTACATGCTATGTTTATATATGCGTATGTCGTGATTAATTTGGTACTTATTTTTAGAATGATCCCAGAAGTGACATTCATACTTCACAAGTCTAAAGTATCACTAAATTTATTTATATTTATGGATCATGATCACTGGAAGTGATGATTCATATATAGGCCTCCATATTGTGATTTATATTGAAAATATGTTAGAGAAAAATCTCTACATTGTATGCATATCTCGATTTGCTCCTGAAGTAGCAATATCTTAAAAGAAATTTTAAGCTATCACAATTTGATATGCTTAAGGCATGCACGTTCAGATGATTGTGTTCCATTTTTTAAGAATGAGAACTTTTGATATAAGCTACAAATATAGATCCATTCCCTGAAGTGAATGTGATAATATGTAGTAAAGCCTATAAATATAAACGTGCATTTGATTGTGAAAATATCATGATCCATCTCCAGAAGAGGTAGAATAATTGAAAAGAAATATTATGAATATTATATGTTTTTCTCCCGAAGTACTAAACTCATAATTTTGCTCCACGAGTAGCAAACTTTGAATTCTACTCCAGAAGTAGTAAGCCTATGTATTTTACTCCTGAAGTAGTAAGGTTTTTAATTCTACTCCTAAAATAGTACAACTCTGAAATCTACTCCCGAAGTAGTAGAATTCAGAAATTTACTCCTGAATTAGTCAACCTTTAAACATTACTCCCGAAGTGGTAAAACTTGAAACTTTACTCCCGAAGCAGTAAAACTCTGAAACTTTACTCCTGAAGCAGAAAGAATTACCAAAATATCTGAAAAATACTTTGAAGCAATGTCTTCTTGTGTTTGAGCAAAATAACGAGCTATTGATGAGCGTCGTATTTCAAGCACATTTAAATAATCAGGTTTCATTCCCCGAAGTGAATGAACAAATACCACAACTTATCTCCTGGAGGGATAAAATACAAGGAATGTAGATGTTATATTTTTGTGGTATGAAATTCATACATTGCTACACGTACCTGTCGTACGTCGAAACATATTAAAGCATCATTCTAAGGGAAAAGGAAGCAGAGTAGAATGTTTTCTCCTATAACCACATTAATACATTATGGTTAGTTGTTATTGATTTCCTTGAAGGAAATAACAATTATTGTATCTCTTTATGAAGGATTTGATTATTATGTATTTGAGTTTAGATACAAAATACTCAGTTAATGATGAATCTCCCTGAAGGAGATGTTTGAAATATTGAAGTTTAGAATTCAATGTTTATTTCGTGACACCAGTAGTGTCGAAATTTGCTTTCATGGTACCAGAAGTATTTAAGAAATATTTGGTAATAGAAATTAATGATCAAAGGCTCCAGAAGAGATAATTATTTATTTACAAGTATCATGACACTAGCAATGTCCAAATAATATCTGATTATGATAAATAAATTGAAATATCTTGAAGATGTTATATATGATAATACCATTCATCGTAGATCGTAATTGGTACGATCAGAACACTGTAGTAGACCTGAAGTTTACTAACAATAAAAATGGTTATCATATTGAGACTACAAATGATCGGAATATTAAATATCTTCAAGTTACTATGGGTAAGAAATACACAAGTGAAATGTTACCCGAGCATGATGAGATCATATACCACGATAAACCAGAAGTTTATTGATATACAATTTCATGCAATAGTAAACCAGAAGTTTATTAAAAGAAATAGCACTCGTCATAGTAAACTTGAAGTTTACAGGTACAAATAATTTTATCAGTTGACAAGACCATTTTGATCGTCCTGATTTAAACCTGATGTGCTAATTGAGTATTAAAAACATATTGAAGAACTAGAAGATTCTTCAAGAATTTGTTTGTGTTGCTAGTTCTCATGATAAGTTGATTACACCAGCTAATGTTGGGACTGAATCCCCAAAATTCTGAAAAATATAAAAGGTGAATGTGGGCCCCTTCACCTGCAATGTGATGTCTTAAATAGATGCATCTATGAGACGGTCACATGTATGTTTATTGTCAACTGGCAGTTTGACATTTACGAAGTTGCTTGCTCAAAATGATTGAGTTGGAAGCACAATTTTCAGAATATGTAATCAAGACAATTATCTTGATAATGCTGGTTTATATCTAAGTTGGTTTGGCATTAGATGCCTCCATAATACAGCCAAACCATTGCTTATGAGAACAGAGTTTCAGATGTTGGTCTGAGATATGATATATTGCATACAACAGCACTTGTGTGCTTCAGATCAATAAATTTTGATAAATTCTCCCCTCATATTTGGTTCAAGGTTAGAAACTAGATATTTCCATCTTTTAACATTTGATGTGTGGTACATGATTAATGGATATACCATGATGCACACAGATGGATTTTCCCAAAGAAAATGGGGACATATGTCACTAAAATAAAGGGGAGAGAATAAGCAGCTAAGAAATATGTTGTGAATTATCATCAGTATGATCCTCAAATAATTCAAGTCAAATGCTGGAAGCATTTGCTGACCCAACTATTTCATATTTCATCTGCAAAATGCTCCTAATGTCCCTGAAGGACAAAGTCTACAACATGCATGGAGCATGGTAGATCAATCGGTTCCAAATATAATAATCCTTGAAAAAAGGGAGGAGCAAATGATCATAATAAGGAGGCAAAGTGCTCTTGAAGAGCCGACGACATAACACTTCATGAAACCTTATGCGAGGTTCAGGTACCTGAAAATAATGAAGTGATGAGATCTCAGTAAGTTATGTCGAATTGCGAACCGATACAACATGATATCTTGTCGACAATATTTTGATACAATATAGCGCGCAATATTGTATAAGGTTGTGAGGATTTAATTTATACGTCTCTTAAAGCATGTTGATGTGGAAATAATTACCAAGTAAAATGATGCATCTTGGTAAACGTAATGTTTATTGGGCCAGCAGTCCAAACATCAGAAAATGTCACATTATTTATAATGATGGAAGTTGTCACGGCCTATATGGCTTACTTGACAAAATTTATATGAAAATTTCTGAAGGATTCAAAATGCCTGAAGCATATACAAATTCTTGGGAAACTTGTTTAAAATCCTTAAATGGATTAAATGAATCAAGGCTGATGTACTGAAATCGCCTTAATGAATATTTATTGACGAAGGGTACAAATAAGATCATGTTTACCCTTGTCTCTATATGATAATCAGAACCTTTCAAATTATTATGCAAGTTGATGACTTGTATATTATTGGAGCTCTTGAAGAGTTTCCAAAAGCACTTGATTATATCTGCTGAAATGAGAAAATTGAAATGGTCCTGAAATACCATATATTTGTGCAGTTGATGCATTTATATATCTTGCTATAACTACAGGCATGATATAATTTACTCCAACATGGAGTTATTGAAATAGATCAACTGCATATTGCAAATGAAAGCCCTGACATGAATGTATTTGTCCTAACCAATACTGTCAAGTGTTTTGGACATACAGGGCATTCATCTGATCGACATAAGAATTCAATCCAGATGTGTTATCTATTTCCATGAAGGATTATTGTCATGACAGTCAAATCATAGAAAGACAACAACAGATTATGAAGCAAGTCATGATGTACTTGTCCTGATTGCAACAATATTATACGGCAATGATGCAACTCTATCTGAGAAAGGAAGATGCAGATCATCAACCAGTTCGTCAAATGATAATTTAACAGATCTGATAAAAGCTCTGTCAATCTCAAGATATGATAAGTTGATATACAAGATTTGTTACATCATCGTCAAGAATTATGTGATGCTTTAATCAGGGGGAGCAAATACGCACTGTACTCTTTTTTCCCTTGACCAAGGTTTTGTCCCATTTGGGTTTTCCTAGCAAGGATTTTAATGAGGCAGCTCTCAAAGCGTATTACTAGATATGTGTAATCTTTTTCCTTCATTAGGACTTTTTTCCCACGGGGTTTTTTTCCTAATAAGGTTTTAACGAGGCACGTCATCTATTAATGTTTTAAAGCAATCTGGGCGCATGTGGTATAACCGCCTTAGTGAATATTTGTTAAAGGAAGGCTATACAAATGATGCAATTTGCCCATGTGTTTTTATAGAGAAAGTAATATCCGAGTTTGTTGTACTTGCTGTATATGTTGACGACATAAACCTTATTGGAACTCCTGCAGAGCTCAAAAAGGCAATTGATTATTTAAAGAAGGAATTTGAGATGAAAGATCTTGGAAAGACAAAATTATGCCTTGGTTTGCAAATTGAACATTTGACAAATGACATTTTTGTCCATCAATCTGCCTATACAGAGAAAGTGTTGAAACAATTTTATATGGATGAAGCACATCCATTAAGTACTCCGATGGTTGTTCGATCACTTGATGCGAATAAAGATCCGTTTCGACCTCAAGAAAAGAATGAGGAAATTCTTGGTCCAGAAGTACTATATCTTAGTGCAATTGGTGCACTAATGTATCTTGCCAATACCACAAGGCCTGACATAGCATTTTCAGTTAATGTGTTAGCGAGACATAGTTGTGCTCCTACAAGGAGACACTGGAACAGAATTAAACACATATTGAGGTATCTAAAGGAGACTATAGATTTGGGCTTATTTTATTCTAGCAATTGCAGTCCCGATCTTGTTGGTTATACCGATGTAGGGTATTTATCTGACCCACACAAAGCTAGATCTCAAACATGCTATGTATTCATTTGTGGGGGCGCTGCCTTATCTTAGCGATCTACAAAGTAGTCTATTGTGGTTACCTCATCAAATCATGCTGAGATAATAGCTATTCATGAAGCGAGCCGTGAAGTTGTGTAATGATACATCTCATTCGAGAAAAGTGTGGTTTGAAATGTGATAAAATACCCACAATCTTATATGAAGATAATGCAGTATGTATTTCCCAATTGAAAGGAGGATTCATAAAAGGAGATAGGACAAAGCACATTTCACCAAAGTTGTTCTTCACACACGAGCTCCAAAAGAATAGTGATATCAACGTGCAACAGATTCGTTCAAGTGATAATATGGCTGATTTGTTCACCAAGTCTCTACCAACCGCAACTTTCGAGAAGATGGTGCACAAGATTGGAATGCGAAGACTCAAATACTTGGACTGAAGTTCTCATCAGGGGGAGCTAATACATGTTGTACTCTTTTTTCCATACAAGGTTTTGTCCCACTGGGTTTTTCTTGTTAAGGTTTTTAATGAGGCAACCAAAATGTATATTATTAGAAATATGTACTCTTTTTCCTTCACTAGAATTTTTCCCACTGGTTTTTTTTTTCTAGTAAGGTTTTAACGAGGCATATTATATATATATGAATATCCATATAGCTTAGGTTTTCCACATGTCCTAAATAAGAATAGGTACATGTACATTTAGTGGCATGTATGAAATGAAGAAAATGAAGCAACACAAGTTTGATTTTAACTCTTGGTGTTGTCATTGATGACTTCATCAAGAGATTTACCATCTCTATAAATAGATGGTTAAGTTCTCAATTTGAGTGAAGATATCAACAAGAAGTGAAATACAATCTCTCCCCCATTTCTACAAAGTTATTAGTTTGCTTCTCTTGTTTATTTCCAAGTATATAGTTTTATAACAAGGAGATATTTTTCCAATAATAATATAGGTGTCCCCACATATTGACGTGATCTAGTTATAAGCTTTATATAGAACCATTTGATATCAATGGGCGTTGTGACCAAGAAATAGACAAAAACTAGAGGAAAAATTTGTCTAATAACAACAAAAGGTGCCTCTACAAATTGACATGATCTAGTTATATGTTTTAGGCTGAGTACATATGTCGCCCCTTAAATTTGTCTAAATTTTTCATTTAGACACTCATGCTAAGAGTTTTTCCCATTGAACGCCTTAACTCAAGTCAATGTGCCTATTCAGCCTCTAACAGAAAATCTATCAACAAAATAAAATGTGTGATTTTCACACGTTGTGACATGACAAACATGATAAATCGATACGCGGCACCAGATGAAATTTTAAAAAAGAAAATCTCTCTTTTGCTATTTTTTTTTTCAGAATCCTTCGCTGTCTTTTCTATTCTTGGTCGTCGTCTATCCCTCACTCGTCACCGCCGTCTCAAAGTATGACTCCAGCTCTTGTCAAAGCCTCAAAATAGAATTTATCATGCGTTGTCAGCTGCAGGGCAGAACCTGGATTAAATGGTGAAAAGCGACGAAATCGAGGACTTTTATCTAGCAATAGAGACTCACCGCACCGCGCTAGATCTGGAAGACGATCCTATAGCGCCGCTCTGATTGAAATTGTTATTATTACTAGAATTCTTAGGATTAAGCTTTTCCATAAAATCTTTCGCATTTCTGAGGTTATCCTCAGTTGTAGGGGAGAAATTAGTTACAGTCATGAGGGAGCAAAACAGCCTCGCCGCCATATCGGAGGCCCGAGCAGCTTTCAGAGATGTATCAAAAATCCCGAGCCATACACATGTCTTCTGGCCAGGATCTTTGATCTCAGCTGCGTAACTCCCCTGTGGCCTCTTCCTCACAACTCTATAATGCACTTCATCTGGAAAAATTGCCACGGTCATCGCCGCATCGCTACTTTGCTTCTGCGCCATCTGAAAGAGGGAAGGATTTGTGTGATTTATAAATACCAAACTAAATTCCTTCCACTTTTTAGATAACGCAGAAGGAAAGAGGCGACGCAACTGTGACGGTGGCGATTCGCCCAAATGAGGTGCATTATAGGAGGTGTGAGGAAGAGCCCATGGGGGAGGTACGCGACTGAGATCAAAGATCTTGGCCAGAGGATACGTGTCTGGCTCGGGACTTTTGATACATACATGGAAGCTGCTTGAGCCTACGATACGACGGCGAGGTTGCTTCGCGGCCATAGGGCCGTAACTTATTTCCCCTACAACTGAGAATAACCTCACAAATGCGAAAGGTTTTATTTATAAACATTTGATATTAATGGGCGTTATGACCAAGAGCGAGAAGAAAACTAAAAGAGAAATTTGTCCAATAATAATAAAGGTGTCTCCACATATTGACATGATATGGTTTAGAACCATTTGATATTAATGGACGTTATGATCAAGAACGAGAAGAAAGCAGTCCAATAATAACTAACGGTGCCTCCACATATTGACATGATCCAGTTACAAATTTTATTTAGAACCATTTGATATTAATAGGCGTTACGACCAACAATAAAAAGAAAACTAAAAGAAAAAATTATCAAATTTTAACAAATGGTGCTTTCACATATTGACAGTTTAACATGATTCAGTTACAAGTTTAATTTAGAACCGTTTGATATTAATGGGCATTATGACCAAGACTAAGAAGAGAACTAAAGGAGAAAACCGGTCAAATAATAACAAACGGTGCCTCCAAAGATTGACGCGATCCAGTTATAGAGTTTATTTAACACCATTTAATATTAACATGTGTTATGATGAAGAACGAAAAGAAAACTAAAGGAGAAATTCGTCCAATAATAACATAGGTGCCTCCACAAATTAACATGATCTAGTTATAAGTTCTATTTAGAATCATTTGATATTAATGGGCGCTATGACCAAAAATGAGAAGAATATTAAAGAAGTAATTTTTCCAATACTAACATAGGTGCCTCTACAATATTAATGGGTGTTATGACAAAAAAAAAAATATGAAAACTAAAGAAGAAATTTATCCAGTAATAACAAAGGGTGCCTCCACAGATTGACACGATATAGTTATGAGTTTATTTGGAATCACTTGATATTAATGGCGTTATGACCAAGAAGAACAAGAAAACTAAAAGAGAAATTTATCCAATAATAATAAAAGTGCCTCCACAAATTGACAGAGTATAATTTTATTTAGAACCATTTTATATTAGATCACCTACTCAAAACCAAAGCTCTTTTTCTTCATCATCCCCTCTTCTCAGTACTGTAACAGTTGCAAAAAAAAAAGTGAGAAAACATTCATGGATCCTTCAGATAATAATAATCCTCAATCTTTACCTTATATTACTAGTAACAATCCTCTTCAATTCACCATTCACTTGCCCAATTCAAACCCTGATTCTACTCCCAATTTCACTTCAATTCCAAACCCTAACCCGAATTCTGATTCAATATCAGACCAGCCCTAAATATATTTGTAATTTTTTGATTTGGTTATTTTATCGACAATTATAATTCAACCGAGAGAATTGCTGGATCTAAATATCCATAAGATTCATCTTTATCAATTAGAGATGTCTATTTGGTTATTGTCTTACTGACATACTTAATTACTAAGTTTTGTTGACAACTTTTAAGTACTTTCTTTCATTTTCATTAAATAAACAAGAGTGGATCAAGGCACACTTATTAAATAATTAAAGTGTCTCAGATATTTATACTATTGTCCGAGACACATAATAAAATTCCACATCAACGAGTACAAAGAACATTCAAATAATTCAACGACGGTTGAAATTTGCGATCATGTTTTTACACTTCTATTTCCGTTCAATTTTTAAAATTTGGGACAATACATTTGGTATGTTACATTTATTGTAGTTGCGGCATACTCTTGTTCTTCTATTCTTTTCTTAAGAGGTCGTGATGTGAAATGTTATGATACCCAAGATATGATTGCCCACTTAATAAAATGACATTAGGCAATATTTTGTCCCTCAAAAGTACAACTTGAAAATCATTTAGATCTAGCATTTAGTAGTAAAGTATCCCTAATGGTAAGTATTAAGTAATAACCAACACATTTTGACTAAAAAAGCTAATATGATACGAGAGTACTTTATGATTCGAAATCCAAATAAGCAAAGAGCTCAATGTAAATTATGTAAGAATTTATGATAATTTTTTTGAAAGGTGACCAAACTCAAAATTAGGCATTAAACATAAAAGGATTATTCTTGAAGAAAATTCTTATTTCGTTCGTGTAAAAGGTACTCCTAATCCTAAAACGAGACATTTATCGAACTGACAAAATTCATTGTTGTTGATGCCACTACCGTTTGCTTTATGTTCAAATAGTTGTTTTGACCGAATATATTATTTACATTTTGATAAAATTTACTCGTGTTTACATCAAATCATTAATAAAAGTTAAGTGTTTGTTCATACACATATTTATTACTTAACCATGATTAAGTGATATATACTCAACTTAAATTTTAACTGAAAAGATTAAATTGTTTAATTTCAAACAAATACCAAGTGCGGGTAAGTATTTACGCATTATGCCTAGATCTATATTATAAATAATATTGCTAGACAAAATTAAAAATAGGGAATCTTATATGCCAAGTCACTCTAATATCGAGCATGATTCACACAAAAACATATTTAGGCACTTTGCGTGTGTATGTTGTCATTAGATAAAAGATAATCAAATTATACAAAAAAAATATGTTTAGAATTTTTATGGTACTGCAAACGACGAGTATATAATGATTAAAACGTCAAAAGATACAAGATTTCAAAACGAACTGATGCTAAAACTTGTACCGTAATAGAAAAAAATCAATCTAAAAACTGAATAACTAAAATTTCAAGTGTTGCCTTATGCAAATAGTAAATGTGATCATCAAATCATGCATGCTAGGGTATTAGTCCCTCAAAATTCTGATGGTGGTTTTAATCTCACAAGTCTTTTGATTCTGTCTTTCTCTGTATTTTCAAGCAATCCCTTCAAAGTACAAAAGGAAACATATTAAATGGTAAACATTAGCACATAATAAATGGAATAATACGTTCCACGGTCTTTTATGCTTTCCACTTTCCAGAATAGGTAGTCTTGTTATTGTCTATTGGAGTGAGGAAATATATAATTGAAGAGTTAGCAGTATCATGGAATAAAGTTTTGTACAAGATTTATCATGATTTTTTTTTTCGTTTTCTGTGTAAACTTGAGTTTAGAGATATGTCAATATAATAAAGAAATTAACCAATATCTACATATTTCGTGCTATATTATTTCACAGTATATATGATTATGTGAAAATTTACCTTCGAAACAATTTCATCTAAACACAAGCAAATTTTTCCATACTTGTCTAGGAAAAGACGTTCGCTTGGAGGCTTTCCACAGGCATCCCTCACAATTGAAGTAATAGCACATATTACTTCTGTTACTTCAAAAGAAACCACAATATTAATTGATAATCACGTCAACATTTCATTAATACAACAAATTATTAGTACAAAGCACACTATATAGACCAGAAAATACATCGAAAAACCCGTAAATTTTATTTAGACAACCAAACTACGGCATCTTCGATTGAACATCTGAACACGTGTTAAAGTGTTTTTATTAGACCCTTCCGACTCAATTTTTTTTTTTTTAAAAAAATTGCATTGGTTCTGAAGCGCCCATTACATAGATGAGTTAACCACTTAAAATAGATCATCTCATTTAATTATACACATTAGCCTCAAAATGTGGTAAAATCTCAGGTCGTTCCAATTGAGAATGATGTATTATAATCCAAGGAGGTGATATGTTTTATATGGTTAACTTATCTACGTAATATGCTCTTGGATATATGAGCAAAAAGATTACAAAATTTGAATTGAAAGTGTCTAATGAACGCTTTATCATGTGTTCAGGTGCTCAATTAGAACATAACGCAGTCCGAGTGTCTATTTAATGAAATTTACTGAAAGGTTTTAAGGAAATATGTATTCCGCCTATACAGACTTACAAACAAGTTCATCGTATTCTTCTTTGCCAACCACATAAATGCTGACACCTCCTAATATTGTGTATACCACATAAACTGATCTGGAGAAGAAGTAAAATATTAAAACATAAGTTATGTAAAATTAAAGGGCGGAAACATAAGAATGTTTGTTGCAAATCTTCCTAATTTTTTTACTAGGCGTCCGATATTCACTTTGAAATACCGACTAATCCGGATTTTGTGTTGCATAAGATTCGTCAAAGAAAGAAGTGCTTTATGTCAGGATTTTTTCATGCTCAAACCTGAAACCTGAGATCTCTAGTTAAGGATGGAAGAATGTTCCCAAATATCCTTACCTTATTATATTGCTAGAATATTGATATTGTTAAAAACATATTAAATAGCATCTAGTGTACAAGCAAATCAATACGCCAACAATCTATTAAATCACATCATAAACTTAGGCAGAAATGAAAACTATTCAAAATATACATACTTGTGACAAGCTACAAGGAGCTCCTCATTTTTTACTCCTCTGAGATTTTCTGCTCCCAACCTAACTAAGAAAGATCGCCATTGTAGACTTTCCTCGGTTGGGACTCCATTGAAACTGCAAGGCAAAAAAGGATATGAAGTTGGGACTTAATGTTGGATCCACCAATTTTGAGAATTTTTTTTTGTGAAACAAAAAGAAGGCTGACGCAATTATTGTTAATTGCGTGAGAACACGTAATAAAGTTTTTCCCTGTATTCACAAGGGAGAAAAAGAGAGCATGGATAGGTCTAGCACAAAAATAATTACCGTTCTACAAGTATATTGCCCTCAGAATTGGCGATCAATACAGCAAGCAACATGGTTTTTCTTGTGATAATCACTCACGTCTTATTGTCTCTAGAGAATCATTAGTGACATAATCAAGTGAAAAAATGTGAAGCCCTTGGTATTGTCGTGTAACTTTTTATTCAATCTTTTATTTCGGATCAGTAGCTTTTAAATTAAAAGAATTAGACCAAGTCATCAGCAAAAGAGTAGGAAAGAATGTATTGCCTTGGTGAGGGACTCCCGATAAAATACATTTACATGCTATGAGTATATAAAATGCATGTTTTTGTTTATATATATATTTGTCAGTTAACTATGGTTAAATGCTATATTTTGAGCTTTTTCAAATGTGCCACAATAGTTACAAACGATGACAAATATCTACACTCCAAAAAAAAAAGAACAATTATTCTGCAATATGTCAAAACCACTCCCAAAAATCATATACTACTTCATTAAGCACTGGCACCTAATTGGACTTAGCTTCATATAAGATCGAATCTAGGACACCAAAAAAATATATGCTCGATTGTTTGAAACTTAAAACCACATATACCATAAATGTTGTCATCCATGCACCACGTTGAATTCTTTTAGCAAACGCATTTTAATAGGTAGCGCATTAATCAGATATATTTTCAGAAAGTACTTTAGTATTATCACGTCCCAGAATACCCGCTAGACGTGATTGGCACCCAGCAAACACCACCCGCCAGGCGAATCATATATCATATTCTTAATCATTTACAAAAGCACTAAAAGAAAATAAGTGCAGGTCTAACAACGTTATTAATGTAAAAATGCGAAATAGTCGCCAACCAAATCCATAATCGATTTATGAAAACCAACCAATGCTAAGATAAAAAGAATCTCTAGCCCACATCCCACGCTAAGACCATGGAGCATCTAACAGAGTTACATGAGTTTGAGTGTCGGGCATGTAAACCCAAAATAAAAGAAATAACTAGAAATAAACTAGATAAAGCTGAAATGACTGCCTCCACGAACAATGCGGTGGCTCATCTCAGCAACAGAATCCACTCACGAAGTCTTCAATTACCAGCCTCGTTCTCAACGACGGTATCTGCATGGACATGCAGGTAAGGAGTGAGTTATACATAAATATAACCCAGTAAGATCCTCGACCCACCACTTCAAATACCCCTGGAACAAGTGTTAGAAAATACAAACACACAACAAGCACAAAAATATTATGCACATGAATATATCATTATATAATAGCAACCAAGGTCCAAACCACTGTTTATCAGATATATTATATATCTCAACACAATTTACATTACGAACCGTCATAAGTGGCAGTTAAAGAATTAGTCAACACTATGAATCCACGGCAACATACACAATGTGTCAAATATGTCTGGAAGCATACACAATGCTAAGGGAAGCATACACAATGCCCCAATATCATCAAGAAGCATACACAATGCTAAGGGAAGCATACACAATGCCCCAATATAATTAAGAAGCATACACAATTCTAAGGGAAGCATACACAATGGCCCAATATCATGGCTCACAGCTATATCACATCACAAAATAATTTATAAAGAGAGTTTTGGATTATTTGAAAATAAAGTATATGCGGTTGGCCTTAAGGACCACCGATTCTGCCAAGCACACGCTCGCCCCAACACATGGACCAGGCAGACAAAACATATTTTTAAAACGGGTTTTGAAAAGCAAGTACCCAAAGCTTAAAGTCTCACTTATCTCAAATTCACAATTCAAGCACACTTCCCAATAAATCAAAACTGCGTCCTCGAGTCTCCGGATTGCCTCAAACTACACAAAAACAGATTTAGAATGGTTAAAACCCTTAGGGTAAACCAGTTCTATATTTTTAGAGGCTTAAACGGTTAAAGTCAAATTTTAAAGGACGAAAACGCCCTCTGGTCAATGTGTTCAAAACCCGACAAGACTTATGTTTTCGGAAAGGCCTTAACGAGAGGATTCCAACGATATATAGAAGTCTAAAATCCGACACTATTTGCCCTTTCAAATCAATGATTTTGGTTGAAGAACCCTAAAGCTAAACTTTCTCAATTCCTCAAAATATCCCCATGTTTTCACCATAAAGATTCACCCATAATTATGTAATAAACTTAAATAAAAGATTAGAGTCATTACCTTGATGATTTGAGATGAAAGTTCTTGTTTTTATGCTCTCTTTTCCTTTCTTTTTCTTTGTCCCACTGATTTTTTTTTCTCCTTCTGTTGGCACGTTTCCCCTTTTTTTTTTTTCTTTCAGCAATTTAGTGATTCACGTCTGATGGCTTAGCCATCAGAATTTTAAAGCCCCCCCCCCCCCCCCCCCCCTTTTCTTTTTCTTTTTTTTCCTTTTCCTTTAACTAAATTGCTTCTTTTCCCTTTCTCTTTTCTTTTAAATTTCTTTTAGCTAAAATTACCAACTAAACCCTTATTTAAAAATTGGGTTATTACAAGTATTTTTTTTTTATTTTTATAATCTGTAGCCCATTCCAAAAAGCTTTAAGGTACCAATGACAATCTTGATTGGGCTTGATCTCTTGAATTGTTTTTTCATCCCAAGCATTTTTCGATATAATACTTGATTTTACCATCAACTTAAAAAAAAAAAAAAAACGTCAATCTAGGATAAAAACTTATTAGATTGTAATGTTTACATCAAATCAATAAATGCAAGATATGCGTCTTTCATACACGTACTTATCACCTGGCCATATATATATATATATATATATATATATATATATATATATATATATTCATATTCTCACTTTATAGTTTATGCTAATTTAACTGCAAAAATTAATTTGCATGATTTAATATAAATATCTGGTGCAACTAAATATTTACCAAGTTCTAAGATTCAAAACAATAATCAAGAATGATATAAGTGTGGAGTGGATGGACATCAAACAGGCCAAATAAAGCATTAAGAATTTGCAAGTTCCATTTATGATTTCAAAGATTCATTAGATTTTACACACTTGCAATTGTACGATTTTTACATTATGCAGTATATGAGAAAAAAGTAATCAGTTTGATCATCATGAATCATCCCATACATGGACAAATATTTCATTAATAATTTCAAAAGAAGGTCATTCCTAAGTAAGTTTCATCCCCATAAGATGCTTCTCCAATACCGGGACGATATTTGTGACATTTTGTTGACATAATGAAACATTTAGGAAGTATTCATTTTTTTGGCAGTTGGCAGACAAGCAATGGTACTCTGTCAACTGAACTTGTCTTGTTGTGATAAGGTGCTCCCTTTCACTTTCACGAAGGAACCGTAACTTTACTTAAATTGTGCTTAGTTTGTTTGGGTTATAATACATCATGTCGATTAATTTGCTAACAAAATCATATTAAAACCCCTTAGATCACGAAAATTAATGTCAATATAGATTTAGACTTACACTATTTATCCCATATTCGTTCAAAGTATATTGCGCTCTGCTTTTTTGATGTTCTCACTAAGATTGCCTATTTAAGCATGTAATATTTATAAAAAAATATATCAGGTACTTGAAATACGATAAATCATATCATGGATAAAAGCTAAAATTGATTTCAAGAGAATTTCTCTCCTAGCTAATAATTAATACTCATAAACTTCCATTTCAGCATCTAATTGCTCCACTTTGTTCTCGATAAAACGTAACATATTCTTCTCTTTGTTCGATATATAACAATAGGTAATCATAAAAAGCTTCCTTAATTACATGTGCTAAATTACACTAAACAAAATACCAATTCATCGTTTTATATTCTTGACTATTATAACTAAAAAACATAAACCTCATTAAAATTAAAATTAGAGCATCTTGCATAGGTCTCCAAAATCCTTTTATTTCACTAGCGTTTTTGTGTAAAACATTTGCAAACATTAAAGGAGTTACAAGTTGACTGGTTTGTGCTAACCTTGGTCCACATCAAATTTTCATCGTCTTTGAAATTTTTTAGTAGAGCTAATAATTTATTTGCACAAATAAAAATGAATGTGGCAAAAGTAAATCTCCCTACCAATTCCCTTGATCGCTTTACAGTCCCAACTATTTTTTCCATTTTTGTTGAACGAAAAAAAGGAAACTCATTTTAATTAGAATATCCAATCAACGAAGGTACCATTGAAACCTATTTTTTTCATGATGCGATATACATGTATTCATTCAACTCTATCATACGGGTTTCTCATATCTAAATGAATAATTTTGATGTGCTATCGCTATCTTATGTATTGGTGAGCAAAGATTTTTAATGAATTTTTGTACTTAACATAGACAAGTTCAGCAACAGGATTTGGGTTGACCCTCCGTTCTTTCGGATCGAAGACAGAAATTTGATAGTGATTATTCAGTGACGGCATGTTCATAGAGCAGAAAACCTCCCCGAAAGAAGGCTTGGATGGAGTCTCGTTTATTGAGAAACAGTGTACGCTAACTCTCTACGACTAATATATAGCTGATTGAAGCTAATTTAATATTTTCCTAATCAGTCAGTATTTATCACTAATCAGGTGTGCTTAGTCTCATTTGTGTAAGGATTTGGAATTTCTCTTTTGACTTGTCCAAAATGAGCATTATGACCAAGAACAAAAGAAAACTAAAAGAGAAATGTACCCAATAATAATAAAGGGTGCCTCCAAAGAGACACAATATTGATGGGTGTTATGATCAAGAACAAAAAGAAAATTAAAGGAGAAATGTGTCCAATAATAACAAAGGGTGCCTCCATGAATAGACACAATATTAATGAGCATTCTGACCAAGAACAAGAAGAAACTAGAGGAGAAACTTGTCCAATAATAACAAAATGTGTGATTTTCACACGCGGTGACATGTCAAATATGACAAATCGATACGTGAAACCAGCTGGAATTTTTAAAAAATCTCTCTTTTGCTATTTTTTTTTTCCAGAATCCTCCGCTGTCTTTTCTATTTTTGGTCGCCTTCTATGCCCCGCTCGTCGTTGCCGTCCCGAAGTATCACTCCAGCTCTCGTCAAAGCCTCAAACTAGAATTTATAACTCGTTGTCTGCGGCGGGACAGAACCTAGATTAAACGTTAGAAAACGACGAAACCGAGGATTCTTATCTGGCAATGGAGACCTCACCGCACTGCCGCCAGATCTGGAAGACGATCCTATAGCGCTGATCTTAATGGAATTGTTATTACTACTAGATATTAGGATTAAGCTTATCCAGAAAATCTTTCGCATTTCTGAGGTTATCCTCAGTTGTAGGGAAGAAATTAGTTACCGTCCTGTGGCCGCGAAACAACCTTGACGCTATATCATAGGCTCGAGCAGCTTTTACAGGTGTATCAAAAGCCCCGAGCCAGACACGTGTCCTTTGGCCAGGACCTCATATCTCAAACATGTACCTCCCCCATGGCTTCTTCCTCACACCCTTATAATGCACCTCAACTGCGCGAATTGTCACTGCCACTTTCCTTCTGTGCCATCTGAAAAAGCAAAGGATTTGTGTGGTTTATAAATACTAAGCTAAATTCCTTCCCTTTTTCAGATGGCGCAGATGGAAAGTGGCAACGCAATGGTGACAGTGACGATTCGCCCAGATGAGGTGCATTATAGGGGTGTGAGGAAAAGGCCATGGGGAGGTACGCGCCTGAAATCAGAGATCCTGGCCAGATGATACGTGCCTGGCTCGGGACTTTTGATACACCTTTAGAAGTTGTGCGAGCCTACGATACGGCGGCGAGGTTGCTTCGCGGCCACAGGGCCGTAACTTATTTCCCCCTACAACTGAGGATAACCTCAGATGCGAAAGATTTTATATAGAAACATTTGACATTAATGGACGTTATGACTAAGAGCGAGAAGAAAACTAAAAGAAACATTTGTCCAATATTAACAAAGGCGTCTCCACATGTTGACATGATCCTGTTTTAGAACCATTTGATATTAATGGGCGTTATGACCAAGAATGAGAAAAAAATTAAAGAAGAAAGCGGTCCTATAATAACAAGCGGTGCCTTCACATATTGACATGCTCCAGTTATAAATTTGTTTAGAACCATTTGATATTAATGGACGTTGTAACCAAGAATAAAAGGAAAACTAAAAGAAAAAATTATCAAATTATAACAAATGGTGCCTTCACATATTGACATGATTCAGTTTTATTTAGAACCATTTTATATTAGTGGGCGTTATGACCAAGACTAAGAAAAACATTAAAGGAGAATTCTATCAAACAATAACAAACGGTGCCTGCATAAATTGTCACGATCCAGTTATAGATTTTATTTAGCACCATTTAATATTAACATGCGTTATCATCACAAAATGGATAATTTGCGGAGGATGAAAGTTGCAATTCGCGGAGGTTTTAACCTCCGCTATTTGCTAAAGGAGGCTAAAACCTCCGCGAATTGCAACTTTCATCCTCCGCAAATTACCTATTTTTTGTAGCGTATGATGAAGAAGAAGAGAAAACTAAAAGAGAAATTGTCCAATAATAACAAAAGGTGTCTCCACAGATTGACATGATCTAGTTATTAGTTCTATTTAGAATCATTTGATATTAATGAGCGTTATGACCCAGAATGAGAAGAAAATTAAAGAAGTAATTTGTCCAATAATAACGTCAGTGCCTCTACATTATCAACGGGTGTTATGACCAAGAACAAGATAAAAATTAAAGGGGAAATTTACCCAATAATAACAAAAGGTGCCTCCACAGATTGACACGATCTAGTTATGAGTTTCATTTGATATTAATGGGCATTATGACCAAGAACAAAAATAAAACTAAGCTCCCGTTTGGCCATAAAATTTTGATAAATTTTGAAAATAAATCTTCAAATCTCAAATTCTGGCTCAAACATGTTTTTTGGCCAAGATCTATGTTTTGGCCTTTTCAGAACTTTTAAAAACTGCCCCAAACTTTTGTATTTTATAAAAAGCCCCATCTATTTATGACCCAATTAATTCCATATACCATGTTCCCCGGTCATCTAATCGGAATGCATGCTCGTCGTGATGAGAATGCTCCTACAATGTGGGAAGAATATATTAAAGAGTAGCTAGTTACTACAGTTGTTCTTTTTTTCTTGCACGAATGGATCTGTGCATTGCAATTTGAATTGTAATAGCTAGTAGATATGTTATTAGCAGTTATTAAAATATCAAATTCTGCATAATTTGGGGTTAATAAGTATGTATATTTTGTATGATTGGGTATTCTTGATAGTTTTTAGAACTTATGAGTATCAGTAATTTTCATGTCTTCCAAAATAAAATATTGAAATATGTTTTGAAAAATTATGACCAAACACATTTTCAAAACTTAAAAAACTTCGCCCAAATCAAATTTATCATTTTTTTTTTTTTTTGAGAATCTATGGCCAAACCTATAGCTAAAAGAGAAATTTATCCAGTAATAATAAAAATGCCTAGAATATAATTTTATTTAGAACCATTTTATATTAGATCCACCTGCTCAAAACGAAAGCTGTTTTTCATCAACCTTTTTCTCAGTACTATATAACAGTTGCTAAAAAAAGTAAAAAACATCCATGGATCCTTCAGAAAATAATAATCCTCAATCTTTACCTTATATTACCAGTAACAATCCTCTTCAATTCACCATTCACTTGCCCAATTCAAACCCTAGTTCTACTCCCAATTTCACTTCAATTCCAAACCCTAACCCTAACCCTAACCCGAATTCTGATTCAATATCAGATCAGCTTCTTTCGTTATCAATTCCAAGCAAAAGGAGAAGAGGTAGGCCTCGAATTACGACGTCGTCTTTGGACCAGGTATATCACAATTTCCCTATTTCCTAAAATGTTTTATATCCTGTTTGGCCAAGCTTTTTAGAGGCCAAAAGTGCTTATTTTTGCAAAAAGTTGCTTATTCTTAAAAAGTGAGATTGTTGGCCAAGTTTTTGGGAGAAAATAGTCGTAGAAGCTGTTTTTTTTTTTTTTTACTCCTTTCGACCCAAAATAAGTGTCGCTTTAACAAACAAAATTTGCCCCAAAATAACTGTGGCTTTAGGAATTCAAGACAAAAAGAGTATTCCATACGTCCATCTTACTATATCACCCCTAATTATTACTAAATCATCTAACGGTTGAAATCAATCAAACAATACTTTAAAAGTTGTGTACCATTAACAATTCCTTGAAGTTTCCAACCCAATAATTAATAGTCAGGGTAAAACATATATGAAATGGTGAATTATCTCTTGATTTTCCAAACCGGACAAGTAAGAATGAACATCTATTTTTAGTGCAGAGGACAAGCAAAGTTGGACGGAGGGAGTAATTGTTTCCAACTATACCCTTATATTAAAGAACTACTTCTTAAAAGTGCTCAGTTCTCAAGAAACATTGGCAAACTATACAACTACAGTATAGCTCAAGAAACATCTAATAAATAGGGGTAACTTGGTAAACTATACAACAACAGTATAGCCCGTGTAATCCCACAAGTGGGATCTGAGGAGGGTTGTATGTACATAGACCTTACCCCTAGCTTGGGAAACTATACATTATATTTATTATTTTTCTAAATGGGCTTGAAGTGAACTAAAGCGACACTTATTTTGGGGTAGAGGGAGTAGAAGCAAAAAGAGAAAAGTACCTTTCCCCAAAAAATACTGTTTTTGAAAAGCATTTTTGAGAATACACTTGGAAGCACTTTTTGAAAGCTAGGCTAAACACTAATTGCGCCTAAAAGTGCTTTTTAAATTGATTAACACAAAATGCTTCTCGCCGAAAGTACTTTTTACTTTTGAAAAAAAAGCACTTAACTTTTCTGACACCTCTAGCTTCGAATTCCGAAGGTCTAAAGGATCGTTAGGCCACTATTTCATTCAAAAAAAGTTCTGATTTTAGAAGCTTGGCCAAACAGGCTATTAATCAGTTATAACTGTAATGACAATATACAATACCCATCTTCATTATCAGTTCCTTCTTCTGTCCAGTTTAGCAAAACCCTTGTGGACAATTCGAATCTTGTGCGTAATTTGACTGCTAGAACAGTTACTGCTTCTGATGAGATTATTGTAATTAACAAAGAGGCAACGACTGAGGCGTTAATTGCTTTAACTGCTGGGTTTCCGGCTGACTCTTTGACTGACGAGGAAATCGAGGCTGGGGTTGTTTCTGTAGTGGGTGGTATCGAGCAGGTTAATTACATTCTAATTAGAAACCATATAATTACCAAATGGCGCGAAAATGTATCGACTTGGATAACGAAAGAGATGTTTGTTGACGTTATACCTAAGCATTGTAGTGCTCTGCTGGATTCTGCTTATAACTATGTGTTATCACGTGGGTATATTAATTTTGGAGTTGCTCCGGCCATTAAGGATAAGATTCCAGCTGAGCGGAGTAAGCCTAGTGTGATCATTATTGGGGCAGGACTTGCGGGGTTGGCTGCGGCGAGGCAGTTGATGTTGTTTGGGTTTAAGGTTACAGTTTTGGAGGGAAGAAAGCGTGCGGGTGGAAGAGTGTACACTAAAAAGATGGAAGGTGGGAATAAGGTGGCTGCTGCTGATCTAGGAGGGAGTGTGTTGACGGGTACGCTTGGGAACCCGCTAGGTCTTTTGGCACGGCAGCTCTCTTACATACTTCACAAGGTCAGAGACAAATGCCCTCTTTATCGTGTCGATGGGAAGCCAGTTGATCAAGATTTAGATCACAAGGTGGAGGTAGCTTATAACCTACTTTTGGAGAAGGCAAGCAAGCTCAGGCAGTTAATGGGAGAAGTTTCTCAGGATGTTTCTCTTGGAGCAGCATTGGAGACTTTCCGTCAGGATTATGAGGATTCCGTGAATGAAGAGGAGATGGGTTTGTTTAATTGGCATCTCGCAAATCTGGAATATGCAAATGCAGGTCTGATTTCTAAGCTTTCCTTAGCATTTTGGGACCAAGATGACCCTTTTGACATGGGAGGGGATCATTGCTTCCTGCCTGGAGGAAATGGAAAAATAGTTCAGGCATTAGCCGAAAATGTACCTATTCTTTATGAAAAAATTGTGCATACCATTCGTTATGGTAGTGATGGAGTACAGGTTGCCGCTGGGGGCCAAGTATTTGAAGGAGATATGGCACTGTGCACTGTTCCGCTTGGAGTTTTAAAAGGTGGTTCTATGAAGTTCATTCCAGAGTTGCCTCAGCGGAAGCTTGACGGAATAAAAAGATTGGGATTTGGATTGTTAAATAAAGTTGCAATGCTTTTCCCGTATGTCTTCTGGGGCGCTGATCTCGATACCTTTGGACATCTTACTGATAATTCTAGTAGCAGGGGTGAATTCTTTCTGTTTTATAGCTATGCAACTGTTGCTGGTGGTCCCTTATTGTTAGCTCTAGTTGCTGGAGAAGCTGCGCACAAGTTTGAGACCATGCCCCCGACTGATGCAGTGACAAAAGTTCTTCAAATTCTAAAAGGTAAAATGCAGTTTTTGTTGCAACTGACTTCTATAATTTTGAAATTTAATTTCTCATTCTGTTGTATAAGATATCATTCAGCATAGTAAAAAGAAGAAAAAACAATAATTTGGTGAGCAGAAAAATTAAATTTTCTCAAGGAGATAATGGCATTTTCTCTTGGTTGTCTTGGTTAGAAGAGATAGAACGAGTAACAGTGACATGACTTTTTTATGATCAATGCTCTCAGTTTTGAATCATTTATCTCACTAGGTTGATACTTTAGAAAAGGTGGACTATGAATCAGTGCCGAATAATCCTTTAGTTTTTTACCCGCAAGGGTGGCCGAGTTGGTTGAGCAAGTAATCTCCCAAATGGGGGGTCTCAGGTTTGAACCCCCTGCATGCTTTCTCGGTCGAGCTTGTCGCACAGGCTTGGCTAGTGCGGTTTACCTCTCTTGTGTGGTTTGCAAACCACACAGGCTATTACACTGGAGCAGGGTTTACCTTGTGCACACCCGAAGAGTAGTGGGTGCGGGTTCCTTTGTGAAACACATGTATTCTAAAACTAGTAATTATATAAATGTATGGCAGGGGAGATGTCTCTCTTTGAGGGAGACAAACTTGAAGAGAAAGTAGGAATATAGGGTTTTCTTCAGTACATATCAACTTCTTATGTTCATCCAACCAACCCAGAAGAAGGCTAGTGTTTATTTTTTCCTTGTAATTATTGTTAGTAGACATGCCTTATAGTAACGTTTATAATGAAAAAAAGTTGGGCCACATCCCTCTTTCCCAAAAGAAGGCATCCCTCTTTCCCAAAAGAAGGAATTATTTTGATGTGAAAAAGGAAAACGTGGGGGCGAGGAGGGTGAAAAGCTTACTCTTTTTCCTTCTTCATCTTGACTCTACTATCTGCTTTAGTTAATCTATCTTCAGTATTTTGCATTTGATAGAAATATGTGGTTGTGTATCTCTGTATATCAGTAAAGATAAAATACTCTTGTTACATGGAGCTTGGGGTTCTTGATTCTGATATAGTAATGAGAATTGCGACATTGGTATCAGGTATATATGAACCACAAGGAATTGAAGTGCCAGAGCCCATCCAAACTGTCTGTACAAGATGGGGAAGTGATCCTTTCAGCTTGGGTTCTTACTCTAATGTTGCAGTCGGGGCATCAGGAGATGACTATGATATTTTAGCAGAAAGTGTGGGCGATGGCAGACTTTTCTTTGCTGGTGAGGCCACAAATAGGCGATATCCAGCCACTATGCACGGAGCTTTTCTTAGTGGGCTTAGAGAAGCTGCGAACATTGCTCACCATGCTAAGGTTAGAACCATGAGTTTGAAGGTTGAGAAAAAACCATCAAAGAGCGCTTATTCTTATGCTTGTGTTCTGGACGACTTATTTAGGGAGCCAGACGTGGAATTTGGTAGTTTTTCTATAATTTTTTCTAAAAAAAGTTCTGATCTCGAGTCACCAGCTATTTTGAGGGTAACTTTCAGTGGGCCCCAAGCACGGAATCATGATGGGATAAGGCCTGATCGACATCTTTCTAATAAATTACTCTTTCAGCAGCTTCAGTCCCATTTTAATAACCAGCATGAGCTTCATGTTTATGCCTTGCTAACCAAGCAACAAGCCCTTGACCTCAGGGAGGTCAGAGGCGGTGACGAGATGAGGCTGAATTTCCTTTCTGAGAAGCTTGGGGTGAAACTGATTGGAAGAAAAGGCTTGGGTCCAAATATTGATTCTATAATTGCTTCAATTAAGGCTGATAGGGGAAAGCGCAAACCTGGGTCCAGATCTCTTACGCTTAAATCTGGTATGTCATCCTTTCGCTTTCTACACATACATACTGATATATATATATATATTTCTATTTCGATCTTCCTATTGAGAGAGGAAAGTGCAAGTAGCTTCATTTATTCCTTTTTAGAAACCGTGGCCTGTATTAGTTTAAGTCTAAAGAATTTTCCTTCTTAAACAGGTGTCACGAAGTCAAAAGGCACCACTCTCAAGCGAAAAATAGTTAGGTATGAGCGCCCACCCTCTTTCCCTTTCCCCTTCATCTCTTTGTCTCTCGAGCTAGTTCTTTTTTTTTTTGTTTGTTTGTTTGTTGGGAGTGAATCTCAGCCTTTTCTTGTTCCTTGTTATGATTTTTTTTCAGAAAGGCTAAAGTTGTAAGCGGAGGCAATCGAACCACCTCTTCCCCTGCTGCTATCAGCAGGATTAAAGCAGTTGGCAGCACCAGTACCGCGAACTCTCCAACAAATGTAGATTTGGAGCCTAAACCAGTTTGCACTATTGGATCTGTAGCTTCTCCAAGTTTGAATATTGGTGTAAATGACAACATGGGATCAAAATCAGTGGCCAGTAGTTCTGTGTATGTACTTCCCAATGCAAGCATTGGTGATAAGTTTGAGGGTAATAGTGGTAGTTCTACCCCTCCAATTTTGGATGCTGGAGGAAACACAGGAAGCAATGGTAATGCGCCTAGTTATCCCAGGAGTATATATGATGATAGCACGAATACATGTGCTCCGCCTTCTAGTGGAAATTCAGCTAGTTAGAATACATCGTGTATATTATGGTAGCTGACACTTTGCTTTGCTCGCCCGTTATGAGGTAATTTATCTTTATGCCATTTCCCCATTATGCTCCTTAGATTCTGTTTGGATGCATTTTTCTATAAAAACTTCTGTTATGGCATTTTATGTTCTGTTGTTGTCTTCTCCTTGTTACAGCAAACTAGCAAATGTAGAATGTACTACTGAACTATCAAGAACTACTTAAATTTCTTTAAGGTTCCTGTAAAAGTAGTTGTCGTGTTGACGAAACTGCAATTTAACATGTATCTTATTATTGACCTTTATGTGGTGGCTTTGCAGGTGTTAGGGATTTGGAAACCGTGATGCAACTGGCAATTAGTTCCCCAATTTGCCGTTCTAGTTGCCAATTTCTTGGAGCAATTCTATGTTATTATCTCAAAGAGGGGAATATATTGTTTTTATATGTAGGAGCAGTAGTACTTTACTATAGAAAGAAAGCACTAGTGTAAAGAAAGTAGTTAGCTTTTGAATCAGCCCAGATAATGGCTGTCTTACAGGTACAAGTCGTGTTACTGACTTTATTGTCGCATAAGTTTCTTCTCGCGATATCTCAAATTGTTTATAAGGCGTGTGGATAATATTTAGTTGAAGTTGAAATAAAAAAAATTTAGTTAGATAATTGAAATAGAGTATTTGGAAGTTGAAGTTGTGTTTGTACACTAATTCACTTTTAAAAAAAAATTAATGTTTTGTGAGTGAAAATCATTATTTCACTTGAAATACTTTTCAAATCAGTTTTTCAAACAAAAAATTAGTTGTGACCGAGAAAATTGAAACAAAAATCTAGAAGTCGAAAAGAACATTTATTATATTTCTAATGTCACCATAAAAGAAAAGAAAAAATAAGTTTTGTATTAATCTAAAAGATCTGAAAATGGTATTTACGACCTTTTTAATGCGATCATAAAACAAGATAATGAGCTTTTTGGTCCATGAAAAAGTTTTATACTTTTTTAACCTGCTAACTCGAAAATTGAAATGAAAAATTCAAAAACTTAAAAAGATGATTTATTGCACTCCTAATTAGTGGGCGTTTGACCATAAAAATTATTCACTTTTTTTCCGGAGTTGTATTTCAAAATACCAAAAACAAGAAAAACTTATTTTTCAAATTTTTTTCACTTTTTTATACTACATTTCATCAAAAAATTACAATTTCAAAAATTATGGCCAAACACAATTCCAACTCCAACTTAAATTTTTTTAAAGAAAGTGAAAAAGTTTTTGATATTTATGGCCAAACGGTACCTTAATGTCATCATGCAAAGAAATATGGAACTTCCTTTATTAATAATTTAAAAAAAGGCTAACTAATGATTACAAGGGAATAGTGAAGTTTTAAAACAATAATTTTAACTTTTTGACAAAGATGATAGTTTCCTGTAAGTGAAAAACGTATGTCAGATAACAAAAATTAATTGTAACTAGAGATATATTGAAATAAGAAATTGAAAGGAAATTTATTTCATCTCTAATATTCTCTTATATAAGAAGCAACAGTGAGGAGCTCCACGTCTCTGTTTCATGGTCTTTCAAAGTAAATTGACCGTTTTGCGCTTCATATTTAAATTTATCTCATTGGTTCTCTTTGTATAATTTGGTAAATATTTCAAACTTTTGTGGCCTTTATATACCCTCGGGGATAAGAAGTTGTTCATGCTTGCCAAGATGAGAGAGAGGAAGACACGTGACCTGGATCAAGTAAAGTGCATCAAGGACGAGGATGGCAAAGTGTTGGTGGAGAAAGCTCTCATTAGACGGAGATGACAGTCATACTTCCATAAACTCTTGAACGAAGAAGGGGACAGAGACATTTTGTTGGGAGATTTAGAGTACTCTGAGAGGCATCGCGATTGTGGTTATTGTAGGAGTATAAGGGTTGACGAGGTTAAGGGTGTTGTTCATAGGATGTGCAGGGGAAGAGCGACCGGACCCGACGAGATTCCTGGGGAATTTTGGAAGAGTGCAGGCAGGGCAGGCTTGGAGTGGCTGACTGGGTTGTTTAATGTCATTTTTAAGACGGCGAAGATGCCCGAAGAATGGAGGTGGAGTACAATGATTTCTTTGTACAAGAACAAGGGCGACATTCAAAGCTCCAACAACTATAGAGGTATCAAGCTGCTAAGCCACACTATGAAAGTGTGGGAAAGAGTGGTAGAGATGAAGGTGAGAAGAGGCGTGTCTATTTCTAAGAACCAGTTCGGATTCATGTCGGGGCATTCTACTACTGAAGCCATTCATATTATTAGGAGATTGGTGGAGCAGTATAGAGAGCGGAATAGGGACTTACACATGGTATTCATCGACCTAGAGAAAGCTTACGATAAAGTGCCGAGAGATGTTCTGTGGAGATGCTTGGAGGCTAAAGGTGTACCTGTGGCATACATTAGAGCGATCAAGGGCATGTATGATGGAGCCAAGACCAGGGTAAGAACTATAAGAGGAGACTGGGAACACTTTCCAGTTCTGATGGGTTTGCATCAGGGATCAGCTCTTAGCCCATTTTTATTTGCCTTTGGTGATAGATGGATAGACGCGACAAATTCAAGGTGAGGTGCCATGGTGTATGTTGTTCGCAGATGACACAGTCTTGATTGACGAGACTCGTAGCGGAGTTAACTCTAAGCTAGAGGATTGAAGATAAACGTTAAAGTCTAAAGGTTTCAAGTTGAGTAGGACCAAGACGGAGTACTTAGAGTGCAGGTTCAGTGGCGTACCTCAGGAGGCTGACGTGGAAGTGAAGCTTGGTACCCAGGTCATCCAAAAGAAAGGAAGTTTCAAGTATCTTGGGTCTATTTTACAAGGAAATGGGGATATTGATGATGATGTCACACATCGTATTGGTGCAGAATGGTTGAAATGGAGGCTCGCTTCCGAAGTGCTGTGTGACAAGAAAGTGCCACCAAAACTTAAGGGCAAATTCTATAAAGTGGTGGTTAGACCGACTCTGTTGTACGGGGTAGAGTGTTGGCCAGTCAAGAACTCTCACGTGCAGAAGATAAAAGTAGCGGAAATGAGAATGCTGTGGTGGATGTGTGGGCACACTAGGAGAGATAGGATCAGGAATGAGGACATCTAGGATAAGGTGGGAGTGGCATCGGTGGAGGACAAGATGCCGGAAGCGAGACTGAGATGGTTTGGGCATGTGAAGAAGAGAGACATAGATGCCCCAGTGCGGAGGTGTGAGAGGTTGGCTATGGACGGTTTTAGGAGAGGTAGAGGAAGGCCAAAGAAATATTGAGGAGAGGCGATTAGGCAGGACATGTCGCAGTTTCAGATTACCGAGGACATGACCTTAGATAGGAAGGTTGTGGAGGACTCAGATTAGGATAAAAGGCTAATAGATAGTCTCACTTTTCTTTAGCACTAGTAGGCGTAGTTTTGCTCTACTGTTTATTGCCCTTTGATTCATGCTTTTATGTGTTGGGTCTTGTCTTTCCATGCTGTTTTATCATGACTTCTTTGCTCTTGTTATTTTTCATTTGCGCATTGCTTTGATTTGCTTGTCTTTATTTACTCTTTTCCCTTGTTTTCTCTTGTTTTCTGTTGAGCCGAGGGTCTTTCGGAAACAGCCTCCCTATTTTCCAAGGTGGGGGTAAGGTCTGCGTACACTTAACCCTCCCCAGATCCCACATTGTGAGATTCAACTGGGTATGTTGGGGCCTTTATACACCCTCAAAAGATGATGTCAGCTATACGTTTTTCTATTTTACTCTACCTTGTCAAGCTGTGGGTCCCACCAAAGTTACGACCACTTAGACTGCTGAACTTGGCACTTTTTCCTTTAAGCTGCCAAGTGACAAAACTTAAGCACAAAATCTATGGTCCCCATGCATATGTTAAATTGCTTCTGTAGTCCTTTTGCTTCCTGAAATTCTAATTATAGCCCTTATTTGTGTAATTTGCTGAGATATACATATTAAAGTATTAATTTGTAAAAAGTATGGTACCCTATTCAATTAAGTAACTACTCCAACTTGAAGGAACGAAGGTAAAAACATCCTAATCCCTTTATTTATGTTGCATAGCAACACAAAGAAATATTTCTAATATTTTAATATTTAATATTCAGCTAAAAATACTTAGATTAGTTTTAAAATTTCACAGAAATTGATGCATTAATTTTTTAATTAAGATTATCATAGTAAAATTATAAATTAAGGATAGAATGATTATTTTGTACTACATCGATCTATCCCATTATATATGGCACGGTTGCCATAAGGAGAATTTACCAACAATTTCATTATGAATTTTAAATTTATTTTATTAATTTTCATCAGAAAAGTTATGGAATTTGAAGTTGAAATTTACAATAAAAATTAAATAGCTTGACCCAATGAGAGGTGATCGCACTTTAATAACTTAATGTTGAATTTAATTATTTCCCACAACTGAACATAAGAAATAAAATTCTAAACAAATATATGGCTAGCGACAAAATACATTTTTGAGCGGGAAAGATAAGTTTAACCGTTACAAAATGGTGCAACTATACCTCGCCGTTATAAAAAAGGTGGTGCAAATGTACCCTTTTCACTGACGGAATTTAAAAAAAATAATCATTTAGGTTATTTTTTAATTAAAAAAATGCCACATGACTTTAAAAAAAATTTCTACCCATTTTTTTTAGTAGACATATTTTTCTAAAACTGTATAGTAATTTTTTTCTGATGGGCCGAGTTTGATTCGTTTTAAAAAATGGGTAGACTTATTGGGCCCCGACTCTAATTTGCCCGGAGCTATCGTCACTAGTCATTGTAGATAAACAGTTATGTATTAATTAAAAGGTAAAAAAATGAATACAAGGGAATAATAAAGTTGTAAAGGATCAATTGTAATTACAACATAAGATGCACTTACAAATCTTGTAGGAGCATGTTATAAAATATACCTCAATTGTGTAGTAATTACTTTTTGTATTTCATGTAGTATATAATTAAAAAAAAATTGTTACCAATAAGCAACTAGTTTTTAGGATCCGATCTTATAAGCAAGACTCGAATGTTTAATATTCACAAGTGCAAATAACCATAAATGTTGCTCATTATTTAGGAATCATTTCTCATATCAAATCAAATCAAATAGTATGAGGTGGTTGTAAATTGATCAATGATCAATTAACAATGCCTCAATTCAAAATTAGTGGGAATCAAATATACAAATCTGTTGTATCTATTTGGTTCTATTCAAAGCGAATACTTATGTAAACACTTTATAAGTCGTTCAACATTAAAAAGATTCATCATAATTTATGTAAAACTTTTACGCTAAATGTCAATCTGCCACAACGTTCCTCTTTTATTTGGACTTGTGATCGGCGATACTTTGCAAAGGTTACGTATGCAGAGGCTAAATTCATGGGTAGAGTCTACAAAATGTCATAAGCTGTGCCTAGATTTTTAGGGGTCGTTTGGTTGATGGTTTGTAATTATTAATATCAACATTGAATCTCGCACAAGAAGCTAATGTTAATCGTTTGATTGACGGTATTAATTAACACATGCATTAACTCAGTTATGCAGGAACCAAAGTAGAACGAGGAATAAGAATATGTGTATTAGCAATGCGGGGTTTCAACTATTTAAAGACAAAATAGCCCTTTTAGAAGCAATCACGTACAACAATCTCCTCAGTATTAATCACCGCATAAAAAGATTGTCAAACTACAAAGTTAGAAATAAAGGAAAGACTTTTGAAATGTGTGGTTTGTGTGGCTAAAATTAAATTGTTTCTAAATATAGAAAGGTGCCAATCTTTTTGGGACAGACTAAAAAGAAAGGAAGACAATCTTTTTGGGACGGAGGGAGTATATGAACCAAACGACCCCGCATTGGTTCCTAGTTGAACCATGAAACTGAGCATTCAGAACACACCATAGAAATCAGCTAAAGCAGTTCACAAACAATACATTCCTCAATGTACAGACACAACTATAATGGTCATAAATTCAGGACTCTTTTCTTTTCTTTCCAAACTACTATGAACTCTCTCTTTTACATTTATTCATCAAGTATAATAAAGTATATGAATCATGATACAAGAGAAGAGTCGTCGTTCATAAGAAAAGTATCGTCGAGCTTCAGAGTTTAATCGAGCTAAAGGACATCATCATTCCTTATTTTCCTAACCACTCTTCTAATTTCGCTTCTTTATCAGCTCTAAATTCTTCGAAATTTTCAGACAAAGACATCAGTTGATCATGGGACATGCTTTTGTATACCTGTTCTTGTTGTACCTCATCATCAATAGTTTGACCTGACATTCTTAAATCTTCACTATTGGCCCGTCCGAGTGACGAAGAAGAGCTCGCATCTGCAGCCAATAGTGCGTCATTAGTACGGGAGACGGATGGCTCATCCTTGTCCGACGAAGATGGTTCACTCTTGGCTGGTCGAGATTCTCCGGACTCTAAAGGAGCCCACGTGAAGTTACTTGCCTTTTGTTTTGCTGACCTGAAAATAGGTGTGTTAAATGAGTTAGTTGGGCTGAATTTGGACGGATTAAAATGAGCTGAGTTAATAAACTTGGGCTGAAAGGGGTTGGGCTAAAATGAGCTAAAAAGCGGGTCATAACCCAACCCACCCAATTTTTACTAAGTTTTAATTTCCTTGTTTGTTGTTTTTATTCCTCCCGTTTCAATTTGTTTCTCAGGTTTTGACTTGGCATAGAACTTAAGAAAGTAAAGAAAACTTTTGAATTTTATAGTCTTAAACTAAAGATCGGTAGAATGCACCAAAATGTCCTTTAATCTTGTATCTTAAATATGTCATGTGAAAAATTGAAATAAAAGAATTACCAAAAAAGGAAAGAAGCATTCTTTTTGAAACGCACGAAAAGGAAAGTAAGACAAATAAATTGAAACTGAAGTAGTATAATTTTTAGTATCTACTAAAACTATTTTTTTTCTTTATAATGGCTAATATCAAATGAAAAAAATCTTTTCGAAAATATTTTGACAAGATTTTTATGGCCCAATTTGGGCTACACATCAGGCCAATTTTTAGATAAGTTGAAATGGTTGGGGCCTAAAATGGGCTGAGCTAGTGAATGACCCGCCCAAACTTGAACGGGTTGGGCGGGTCATGCTTTCATGGGCTAATTTTGCCACCCCTACCTGAAAACATTCGAGAGATAACCAGAAGCCCTATCATCGTCCTCTTCTGAACCTGTACTGCGACCCCACGTGGCAGGACTCCAAGAGGTAGTTATACCGACGGGGAAACTTGAACGGGGTCCGCTAATCAATCCTTTTTGTGGTTGCTTCTTTGAAATGACAACTAGACTACGTCTGAGATCTTTAATCATCTCGTTAGCAATTGGAATGCCACACTCTTTCATCGACCCGATCACGGTGATGGAATCTTCCAAGTCTTCTGTGTGGAGAGACAATTCACGGGATTTCTCCTCAATATTGTTTTTGAGATTTACAAGGTTGGGAGCTGCTTTTTGTGTATGCTGTTGAATGTAGAAAAGCCCCACGGAGGGCTCATTTGCAATGAACTTTATCATGTCCGCCAAGGATTCAGTTATCTCTACAAAGCCGTCCACTGTGGAAAATGCATGCATTTTTTTGAAGGCCAACGGTTCATCATCACTGGTGGGGCAAGAAAATAATGAGAAAGCTTGCTCTTAATTAATAATTCAGCACTCAGAAAGAAATTCCTTTTTACATTAATCAGGCGGCCCTGAATTTGTTGTTAATCAGGGTTAGACATAGTAAATCAAATACCAATTACAAGTATATGTTCCTTAGCTGGAAAGTTCTTAGTAGCACGTGCTTCCTAGGAAATTCCTACACAATTTTAAGAAATAACAAAAAGGGGTCGTTTATTTCCGCACCTTCTAATTTTTTACTTTTTCAAAAAGTTTTTTTGTTCACTTAATTTTTATCAAACTGATGTGTATCTTAATGACAAGGCTTCCGTTATACTATAAGTGTATGTAACCACTTTTTCATCCTTTCAAGCAACCCTATGGAAGGTGTTAGTGGGTTGAATTACAAGCTGTCAAGTGTCGTAAGTTCTTTCCTACTAACTTTCTATTTGCTGCACTTTTATGTCTCCTTCGATAGACATGGTTTGGGTTATATCAGCTAATTTAGTACCTTGAGATGGGTTTTTCATTTTCCACTTTAGCAGACAAAGTACTATGATACATTCTAGAAAGGCACTTCCAAGAGGAAATTGATAATGAAAGGGCAGCCCGGTGCACTAAGCTCCCGCTATGTGCGGGGCCCCGGAAAGGGCCGGACCACAGGGGCCAATCTCCAAGAGGAAATTGATAATAAGACGTGAAAATAGACTGAGACGGAAACCAGAAGGACAATGAACCAAAATCAACTTATCAAAGATATAAAAGAAAACAGAAACTACAGTGAAGCCCAACATTACCCTCACCCCAACTACCATATAGAAGAAACATATATCCTTGAAATCATCAGTCTACGACAACATATAAAGGATTTCAGGTTTCAATCGATCAAAAGCATTAGGCTCTGTGAAAGGCCTGATCAAGTATGGCCTCAAATCAGACCCAAGCAGTTGTCTTATCTTAGCTCGAAGGGAATAAGTTTACAGTATATTTTGGAAAATCAAAGTGGATAGAGAAAATTCAGAAACAACAAAGTGCTTGCCCACATCTTCTTGAAGTGAGCTGCACACATTGGAAATACCGATGAGTCACCAAAAAGGGGAAGTGTAGATAAAAACTGTTTAGCCGGTTAACTCATAGAGTATATTTGATTTGACTATAGCAATTTGACTTGATTCCATTTGTTATAACTCCACTTTTCTTTAGATATTCATAAATTTGATTTGCAGCTTCGTTTATTTTCTTATCTTGTAAGAACATATTGTTCTTGGCACAACAACTAGCAATAACGAGTAACCAATAACACACAACTTATGTTCTGAGATAGAATCAGTTTAATAAAATATTTTCCTAACAAAAAAGGAACATAATTATCTTTTTTTGATGACCAAAAAAAAAAAAAAAACATAATTATCTTTTCTATAAATACTTACTTGAACATAGGTCATGTCCACTGATAAGCCAATTTTGAAGTTGATAGACACTACGACTTATGCAACCTGTAGAATGTAGTAGGTAACCAATCAATTAACATGCATAATTCTTACTCCATTTTGTAAAATTTGCAATTATGATGCAGATAAAAGATACTGCAGGCGTCATGTAATAAGGTAACTGATTCAACAAAGCTAATTCTATTGTTCCAGTTTTTCGAAATTCACATGGCTATAAGTAGATGCAGATCCAAAATTTAAGCTTCCTGGTTTCAAACTTTAAAGTTCCTGGCATTGAACACTCATTGTATTTTTAAAGTTATTGGTTCATCCCACTATTTGTTGCAATTTTAGTTGATTTTCACACAAAATTTACGCTTCACATAAAAAGTACTGTATTCAGATGAACCCGGAACTTGCACTCTGCATCCGCCTCTGGCTATAAGCTACTACACATGAATATAAAATAGGAATATACAAAGCATTGTTCTCGATTTCGAGAACTTGCTACGGATAAAGTAACCTAAAAAGAGGCTTTCTAGTTTGTTTACATCTTAAATACAAGGTTTTCTCCTTTCTCACAATAGTCCCTATACTTTGCCTAATTAAACAAAAAAGACATTCCAAGTTCAAAAAATCCCTACTGTTTCTAAATTGGTTGTACCTTTTTAGCTTACATTCTTGATTTTTTCCCCCTATCAATGCAAATCTATAGCCTGTAAAACTGAAAGAAGAACCAAAAAAAAAAAAAAAAAGATTTTATTTGACGTCGAGAAAACCTAGATTACCCCAAAAACAAGTACTTAGACACCTTAATCAATCAACAAATATCACTTAGATATAACAAAAACCCACTTCTCAAAAAGCAATTTTTAGCTCAAAATCTCTATCAATTAGCCAATTAACAAACACCCCACAAGAAAATTAAGCAATTTTAAGCTCAAATGTCTAAAATTAGCCAATTAACAAGCACAAAACAAGAAAATTAAGCAATTTGAACTCAAATCTATATCAATTAGCCAATTAACAAACACCCCACAAGAAAATTAAGCAATTTTGAGCTCAAATATCTATCAATTAGCCAATTAACAAGCACAAAACAAGAAAATTAAGCAATTTGAACTCAAATCTATATCAATTGCCCAATTAAAAAACACCCCACAACAACAACAACAAAAAAAAAATCTTCTTTTTCTTTAAACTCCCATAAAGGGTACAATATAATAAAAAACAAGTGCAAAATCATATAAACTTACAGATCAAACTAGATAATTTTGAAGCTTCCGTTGATGTGTTTGGACAACAATTGTATAAGGTTGTTTAATGTAGCACAATTATAATAGGTAAGAGAATTAGGTATTTGTCTGTACTATTATTAGATATTGAAACTTATAACCAAGATAGGCCCTTTTTGGTAGTTACTGTTCTAAATTGGGACTAGGATTTAGATTCAACGGCTTTTTTGTGATGTGTATAATCTGTACCGTTGATTTGTTGTCATAGTTGAGATAGGAGTTAAAAGTAGGTACAACCCAAAAAGCTTAGGTTGACTATTTGTTGAAAGTCAAAAATGGCTCATGAGCTTTGATGTATTAACCAAATTTCTTACTTTTTTTTTCTTTTTTCTTTTGGGGGTTGTCCAACCGAGTGTCGTGTGTCTGGATCTTGTATTGAGGCACAACTGAATTCGAATTCGTGCTAAGAAGTCTCACATTGAGGAATAACGCGCTCTCTAACAAAGGCTACTCTGTACCCAATAAGGATACTCGATTTTCTTACTAAACACGAGCTAATGTAATGGGTTTCCTCCCTCTCTTGTTCTTTTATAAGCGGAAATGAATGAAAAATGTAGTAGGTGAGTACATATTGGGATTCGAACCCTAGGTAATGTACTATTGTACCATGAATGTGTTGGTGGAATAATAAAAATACCCTTTTAGTTAACCAACATCCCGAGTTTTAGCTTAGGAATGGAGTTTCCTTTAGCGTACAATAATTTACTTATTTACGTTGGATCAATAGGACAAATGAGCTTTTGATACCTAATGTCTAATGGGAAAAAAGGAGAGGAAAAAAAAAGTACAATGGTGTATTATGTGAAGTTTAGTACTTGCAATTTTGAAGTGATATTCATCTTAGAAAAGAGTATAGATTGTATGGCATACAATCTACAAAACGTATAGAGCTATTTTGTTTGCTTTAAACAAACATTTCGTGCAATCTCAATATTAAAAATAATTCAAAATTTTCAATTATTTAACAGTCTAGCACTTTTTTTATAGGTACTATGTAATTTTAATTTGAACTTATTAGAACATTGTACCTTAGTGAAAACAAGGAGTCTTTAATTAGACGAACACCTGTTTACTTCCCCTACACTAGTCTCTTTTGTTAGTTTCACACGCTTACATATCTTTGTCTTGTCGTAAACTTATAAGATTCCCCCACTCTATTTTAAGACTCCAAACTTGATGCAAAAAGGAATAATAATTGCACAACCTTCTTACTAGTGACACATAATTCACATCAACAATAGAGCGTTTAGAATAAACATTAATATGGATACGTGATATCATAAGTAATTCGACGATGTAGGTATCCGGTAGGTGATGAAAAGAACAGACATGTTAACATGAGCCTTTTTCTTCTCTTATTCTGATTTCTGCTGTCTTTTAACATTCCTTCTTTGTATCCTTTGTAATAAAGTGTTGGTTTCAAATTTGCTGCTAGTTTCATTCTTATGCAACACCACCAAAATTGCCGTGAAATGATACATACTCCATCCTTAACCGCATAAAAAGATTCAAGCCTTGAGAATAAAAGGCCTTTAATAAGAAGCGCATTACCCCCGAAGTGCGACTTCCCTGTGCAAGTCCTGATTATTCGGGCCCGAAGCGTGTACCGGACACAAGGAGGGAAACAAAAACGTTCGTTATCCGCAAATGCAAGTTTCAGGAACTTTCTCGCTTCAGTAGAATAAATCAATATCATCTATCTTGCCTCAAAATGACATTATCTGTACTCCTTTCAGACTGGACAAAAATCAAGCTAGACGAGGTAAATAGCACATCAAACTTCTATGAAGTTGGCAACATCTTCAGTGCTTAAAAAACTTTGCATTTGCCTTTTGGTAATTATGATATTACAGGCAACATTCTGCATAGTTTCATCCTCAAATAAAGAGCTATCTAACTAACTTGTCAAGCAGTTAATCCACAAGAGTAACAGGAGTGCCCAATGGCTTGTATTGACATGCTCGGAGTACCTGAACATGTTGCTGAGTGACAGTATAGCTCTCTATTTCAATGAAGAAAACTTTGAAGCGATTCTGAAAACTTAACAGGGACCTTAAAATCTTCGCGAGCTCCAAGCCCCTGATCCAAAATGATGAACGAACAAGGGAGACAAGAATGACAACAAACATGTTGCAATCTCGTGAATAAAGGTTTCTGTGCTGCTCCAAAACCAAATGATCCAAATCCTTCACCACAAACCTCGGGTACTCTAGCTATTGGTTAAAGCTAATATTTTCCATGTTACCTTCTCTTTTACTGGCAAAAAGTGAAACAAGCAACTTAATAAGAAAAGCCACTAGCATCCAGATATAGATGTTGATGATGAATAGATCCTCATCATCCAGCTGAATGGCAATGGACTAAGCATGTAAAACAAAGCACCAAGAGTGAATAAAATGACGCATGTTAAGGTCATGTATTTGCAAAGAGGATGAGGGGAGAATTCTGGAAGGAGCATTGAAATAAGACATACACTGCTGCAGAATCAGAGCTGTTAGATTAACGTAACACCTGGTTATAAATGCAAGAGAGCAACCGCATTCTGCAAAACTTATTTTTTGTAAGACTGGTGTCACGGGGCACGTTCTGTATGCTAGAAAGTGCAAGCTGCGCAAAACAGTCTTAAATGGAATTACTTTCAACCTACTCCTCTTGTTGGATTGCTATTATGTGAAAATGGTAAAAATGTAAGTTGATTCAAATACGTCACTTTAGAGCATAAGTGGGTGTACAGAAAATGAATTGCCACTGCTTGTAGTTATAACATTACCAAGCTGTAGAACAAGCAACTATTCTGCGAAGCTATGAATACTCATGTGAACTCTCCGAATGTTGGGTTTGAATGGATATAGAGGATTCATATACCTAAACATGTCAACTTAGGAATTGAGGTGCAATTGTTAGTATTGTTGATCGTGGTTCCTTTTCTATCTTTATCTTGCCCCCTCTCCCCACTATCTAACAAAGAAAAACCGAAGACGACTTACGTCGGAATGTCACATGCGTGCCAATATTCGCGAGGTTAGGAACCCCACTATGACACGATGGCCGAAAAGGAGGCCACCCTGATTACTATTTCCAAGAATAACTCACTCGCTATTAGGAGGAAAACATAGCTTATAATCTATACTTTTCAAAACAGCATATGAGTACTTCGATAATGCTACCATAATTTAGTTAAACCTACAAATAACATAATTCCAACTAGCTGGAGCAGGAATCTCAGTACTTAGGAGCAATTCAAACTCCAATGGAAGAGAAAGAAAAATAAAAGAACCACAATCATAGATATCCAACAACATATATCAATTTAATAATGAAATCAAATAACACTCAACAATTACCAAGACACTAGAAAAGGTGGGAATGCAAACTTTTCAATACCTTCAATTAACATCACTGAAAATCGTTCCTCAACTTCAGAAACAAGGTAAAAGCTCCCATTTTTCAACTTAAACTAAATAAGTTCTACATTTCTATATACATACAACTACTATCTAGTTCCTCCCTTGTGGTCCGGCCCTTCCCCGGACCCTGCGCATAGCGGGAGCTTAGTGCATCAGGCTGCCCTGCCCGTTTACTATCTAGTTCCACAATCATAGATACGATGCAGCACCATGTTGGTATTTACCAATGAAATCAATTAACACTTGACAATAAAAGGAGGGAATGAAAACTTTTCAATTAACACCATTGAAAACCACTCCTCAAAACCTTCAGAAACAAGCTAAAGGCTCCCATTTTTCCTCATCTAATTCCACCATAAAAAAATCAATCCTCCTCATCACTCTCATCACTAAAATAACCTTTTCTCTTCTCCCCCCTTTTCTCCTTCTTGAATTCCTCATTATCTCCTTTCAATAACCTCTCCTCTGCTCCCCTATCCACCACCGACGCCCAATTATCATCATCAAAACTCGCTGCCACATCATCATCCCCCTCCTCCTCCTCATCCTCCAACTCACCACCCCCCTTTCCACCACCACCACCACTGTTGCTCCCATAATTCTTTATCCCTACACAACAAAATACAATATTAAGCACAATCAATATAAATTATACTCATACGACGATAAAAATACTACCCCCTCAGTCCCAATTTATGTGATACACTTTCCTTTTTAGTCTTTCCCAAAAAGAATGATACATTTCCATATTTAGAAATAATTTAACTTGAAACTTCCCCTTCTATCCTTAATGAAATGATTTATAACCACACAAATATCTATGACTTATTTTAGACCACAACAACAACACCAACATACCCAGTGTACTCCCACAAGTGGGGTCTGGGAAGGGTAGAATGTATGCAGACCTTACCCCTACCTTAGTATCCGATAGACAAAATCTATCTTACGTTCTTGAATTCTATGCCTAGTCGAACTATATCACATAAATTGAGACACACAGGGAGTAAAACTTGCATCAAATAATGACTAAATATATGCATTTTACCTCTCCGCCCTTTCTTCGAGGGCTCGGGTCTTTCTCTAGGACCAAGTTTATTTTTCGGACACTCATAAGATAAATGTCCTTGTTCACCACACTCATAACACCTACTCTTATCCTTATAAACTTTCTTCCTTATAAACTCAGCTGCCCTTCCATTATCCGAAGCAATTGACGCCGTTAAAGTCCGTCCATTAAGGACTTTTTTGTCAATTCCTTTAACAGCTTTAACCGCATCATCTCTACAAACAAAGAGAATAAAAGCTACACCACGGCTCTTTCGGGTAACCCGATCTTTAACTACAGTTACTTTTGCTACTTTACCGAAGGTTGAGAAGATTGTGTGGAGATCGGAATTTGTAAGGGTATAATCGAGATTACCTACGTATACTGTTGATTTTGATGGAGCTAGGGTTTTGCTGACGTGTGAGGGTTTTGTTAGGGTTTTGGATGTGGCGGCGGAGGATGGCGGCGCCGGTGATGGTGCGGAGGAGTAACGGTAGTAGAAGGTGTCGTCTTCGTCGGAGTCTGAGCTGTGCTTTTTCTTCTTCGACATTTTTACGATTTTGTCCCCACTAAGGAATGAAGTTAACTGAGGTGCCTTAAGTTTATTTATTTTAAAGGGAAAAGATTTTTTGGACTAATGTGGCTGAGTTGATTTAGCGAGTGGTTTTTTCATCCGGAAGATATGCAATTGATTTCACTCGTAAATAATTTTTTTATTCTAAGTTCGTTGCATTGGGCTTGCTTAGTACAGTTTACATTTTGAGAAAAGACATCTTTTCACCCCTAAGCTTGATCGCATAACTCATTTTTGACTAAACTTAACTTGTAATTATATATCCCTTAGCTAGTATGAAGTGAAATAAATACCGCATTGAAATTATAATATCACTCTCACAATGGAAGGTGCATTACACACGCGTCACATCACTGTCATGTCACTTCATACTAGATAAGGGGGTTTATAATTACAAGTTCAGTTTAGTTGCTACGGTGAATTCTGCAGTCAAGTTTAGGGGTGAAAAGATGTTAAATGTGATTTGCAGACTATTGCATTAGGAGTAGCAGGCTGCATAGTGTTAAAAAAAAAAAAATGATTTAGTTAATTATATTTAAACCTTAGGAAAGTTAAATGTTTTTTTTGATAATAAATAAAAAAATTGTCCGTTCTAATAAATAAAAATAATTTAGTTAAATTTTCCTTTTAATTACTATTTTCCTAAGAACATGACTATTAAAATGGACTGTAGATTGCGACAAAAATGTTCATAACAGATAAAATGAAGGAATGTGGTTGGATGCCATTTTTTATTCATCCTGCGAAGACTCCATATGTACTAGCCTACGAATTCGACAAATTTGACAATTGAATGTCGGGAAAAGGATCAAATTTACCCTCCAAATATAATTTATAGATTAAATTTATCCACCGTCAAAGTTTAAGGTTAAATTTGTTCATTCCGTCAGCATATGTAGGACTCCTCATCCGTCCACATATACGCCATGTGTAAATAAATTTGTTTTTTCTTTAAATCATGTGTTTTAGTGTAAAAACATAAATGGGTCTAGTTATACCAGATTGTGCTGGCCGCCGTGAGACTACCAAATCTCGTCGAAAATTATCACCATGCCGACCATGGACAAATCGAAGCAATGAAAGTGTGTACAGAAGGAAACTGTAGTAGTAACATCGAAAGCGAGAACAATATTACTAGTATTAGTGGTGGTGATGGAGAATTGGGTGAAAGGGTAGTGGCTGTGGTGGGAGTGAAGAGTTGCTGACATGGGCTTTGGTTAAGGTTGCTCAGCCTGAAGATCATGACATGTTCTTGATCCATGTTCTGGTAAAAATTATACCAAAAGTTGAATAATCTGATATAAGAATTAAGAAGATCCATTTATGTTTTTACACTAACACTAACATGATTTAAAGATAAAATAAATTTATTTACACACATGGCGCTTATGTGGACGGATGAGGAGTTCTAGTCACACTTTCATCCATAATAAGGGTAATTTTAACAAGTAAGCTGACGGAAAGGGCAAATTTGACCCCAAATTTTGACGGAAGACAAATTCAAACTATAAACCATACTTGGAGGGTAAATTTGACTCTTTTTCCTCCAATGTCTTACAAAAGAAACGAAATATGTTTAAAATCTCATGAAAAGACATTATTTTGAAAGATTTACAATTTCTCGACATTAATTCAACCTAAGCTAAGAATGGAGAAACTTTCTTTGTCACAATTACGTATGTTTTATGGAATAGTGTCAGACACACCATTCTGCGGGACTTAAAATTTAGAACACCATTGAATGTGATAAATTTGAATCGAACAGAATGAGTATAGATCATTCAATCCAACTTAATTTGGATTCTAACATAGTTGATTGATTGATTTACAACACTAGTTCAACAGCTATACAAGGAATGAGAATGCTAAGCCATAAGCTATTAAAAATCTAAGCATAGTGGCTTTATTATCTCGGTGAGTTGAAATGTCCAAGGCGGGGGAGAAGTCAATGACACATTCTAAACTAAGCTTCCCAGTTTCTTGTCCTTCCCCATTTCTGAGCAACTATTTTCATAGTTCTTACATTCAAGAGACCTATCTGCCTATACAAGATGATAGATTGTGCCTAGCTTGAGAAGCATCACACTTAATAGCATAAACTGTCTATCTTCTTGGTATATCCAACAATAATATATGCATATCTATCTGGACAACCTTGGTGGCGCAGAATTACATGTTACATGTACTAGTGGGAGGCAACAGGTATGCCATGAAATTAATCGAGGTACGAGCAACCTGACTCAGAAACCACTGTTATAAAAAGAAAACGACAATAATATATGCAAATTTTTCTAAATGCCTTGGTCTTCAAATCTTTATCATGCCTCAATGCGATTCAGAAAGTTTTATAGTGATACAGTTCTGGAAGGCCTGTGCTTTGTTCAAACATACAGTGGTAAAGAAAGTTTGGACAAAGGCCACCAATCCTTAGCCAAAGAGGCCACCTAACATCAGGATAGAGTAATATTTACAGATATCTGAAACCATGAAAAGCGTAATCAGAAATCATATTGAAGCGACCAAGTTTTCGGTCTCAGTCGTCTGCTGAGAAAGGGTGCCTCTAGTCCACCTCTTCAGCATCTCTAAGGCAGCTTTAGGCTGATCCATTGGAACCATGTGCCCGGCATCATGAACCTATTACACATTTAGCCACGAGACACCACAACAGTTAGCTCAAACACTAATCATGATAAATTGAACAACAACATCTAGATAGATGCAGTGTCGATTAATAAAGGCACCTTCAGGAAACTCAGAGGCCCATGGCTTTTCAACAATCCTGCTTCAGAACCATTAACTTCAAAAGGGACATCGGGAGATGCTACAAACTCTTTCTGACCATTCCATTCCATGGCCTGAACCCATCTTGAGTTACCTGGTAAAAGGAACAATGTTTGACATGAGTATTTACGTGGTAAACATCTATAATCAAGCTTAATGATAATACAAAGCTTACCTAGCCAGTTGCAAATAAGATCATATTCACCAGCATACACAAGCAACTTTATTCCATCCTCAAGCAAGGTTGGAATTCCTACTTCAAGGTTCCTCATCCAGTCAACTAGCATGGCCTGGTACACAGTGGTACTACACGAGACAAACTCTATATCCTCAACGCCAAGAGCCTGCTTAACAGAGCGCAGATTCAGCATTTTCTCCATGTCTGAGAAGTCATAGCAGAGTGGTCCCACACATTTCTTTCTGATGTCGTAGTGCTGCAGGTGAAAGGTGGTTAACCAGAAACATTTATCAGAAACATGGTTAACCAGTCATTTATCGGAACCAGCCTCTCTACTTCCACAGGGTAGGGGTAAGGCTGCATACACACCACCCTCCCCAGACCCCACTTGTGGGATTACACTGGGTATGTCGTTGTATGGTTAACCAGTTATTTGTTCGCAACTTTGGAATGTATGCTGCAGGATACTGTGACCATCTGAGTAATTTAAAAGATTAACTTGAAGTGAAGAATGACAACCGCGCCATTATCCCAAACAAGTTAAGCTTGGCTGTATGAATACTGACCATGGTTCTCCATTTAAACTCTTTGGCCAACATTACACTAGAAGTTCTCTATATATCTCTTGGCATAAAAATCTCTCGCAACAATTTATAAACGATAAATTTCTAGGATCATTTCTACTCTTTCTGAGGCTGCTGACACCTATTTCTCTACAAATACAGGTAACAGGCACTACAATTGGTAGAAAATGAAAAGACAGACTGAAATGGGTGACAACTTACATTGATGTCCACCCCAGCACGTGCACGGACAGCAGTGAATATAGAATTGCAAATAAAATAAGCCGCCAAGCAAGAGATTTTCCCATCAGTGCCTAAAAGGAGAAAAACAAAACATGCAGAAACTGAGAAGCAACACAGAGTACAGAGAATTGATTTGTTGCGAGTCCAGGAACATCCATTCCCATTAGGATGACCCCCACCCTTTTTTTCTCCCAGGGAAAGCCCGAATAAGTCAAAATGATATGGAAGAAAGAAAGAAAGTAAACAGGATGTACCGCAAAGGTTTATCGCGACATTACAAACTGGAAGTAGTTTGTTGATACGATCATGATCAGACTTCGAAATTAATCCCATGTCCAATGCATAGTCAGTGTATGCAGGGTATTGTATTTTGGGATCTGTAAGCCCGTTGCCGATGGCAAATCCCTGTTCAAATAGATCCAATGAAGTAAAGACATGTGATTAAGGAAATAACAGCACAACAGCTGGTGAAATGTCGTACCTTTAAGTTTATATGTATTCCTTCTTTACCCTTATTTCCTTTGTGTACTCTAGCAGCAAAAGCAGGAACATAGTGCCCAGCATATGATTCTCCGGTTATGTAGAAGTCATTCTTTACAAGCTCTGGATGCTCCTCAAAGAAAGCCTAAACCATTAATGATCATATCAACACAAAAAAGTCAGGATTATTATCGTGTCTGTTGCACATCAAGTTAGAAAAATGTACTGCCTCCACCAAAAAGGAAGAAACTAAAATAAACAATGTGCCACAAATACTCGAGAGAATTTATAATCAAACCACAACCATCCTTATATCTTGAAGAAACAGACAAGTAGAGGAAAAACACTACAAGCTATATATCCGTGTTGTCAACTAATAATGCGATGAAAAAATTCGACACGGAATTCAGCTTATGTAGTTCATCTGAATGATACAATGGTAAGAACCCGATTAGCTTATTGTGTAGTGTCTAAAGGTGGTTAGGCCAAGTTCTGCTAAATCTTCTGGGTTAAAAGCTGTTATACATGCTAACCAAAAGCATGCGGGAGGGAAATAATTAACCAAACAAGTCATCTAACCGAAAATTCAGCAATCAGCTGCAAGTTCCATTAAAAAACAAGGCAAACATCCCACAAAGAAGGTCAAAAAGGTTGAGGGAGAGGATGTGCTGGCTTTGTGACCACATTTTTGCCATTAATGCATTTGGAAGAAAAAAGAACCCCAAATATGTTAATGCCACCTTTTTTGCTGAGACCAGATCACATGCATCAAGCATCTGTAAGGCTCACTAATCAGCACAATATAAGGCTAGTGTCCTAGTGTGTGACATCTCTTCTATCATCTATACAAGTAAAAGATCATGAGTTCTTTAAGGTTCGAGTTCGAGTGTTCATAAACTGAGCCTTTTGAGCTCTTTGTAGGCGTGTAACCCTTTTTTGCATCTCACACGTAGACTGGTGATCAACACACAGACAAGAGAACCGACAAGCATAGCACACTCCAAGAGTCCAAGCAACTACTTTAAAGGGATCCCAAACACATCAATAAAACATTTACTGTCACCAACAATACTTTAATTTGTCACCAGATGCCAATTCTAGACAGGTCAGCAGCGAGATAGAGGCATCTTACATCACCATAGAGATCCACCCACAAGAGTGGATGGTATCAGCAAACCCTACTATGTGGTAATAAATATATCGTCGTTCAAGAATTCTCCTCCTGATTTCAGTCTTTCTCTAAACGTTTCCCATTGTTGCTCATAATAAGCTTCATTACTCATGTCTATTGTCAATATCACAACTTCAGTGAGAGAAAAAGTTTCATGAGCGAATTCTTGAAAGGAGATTACAGGTGTTTAGAAACTGTTTATCATTATGCACACTATCTAAGACAACAATTTTATTAACAAAATAAGGAAGGTCATAAATGATTTTGTATCCCTGAGGATGTTTATGATTTCACCCCCAAGAACAGTTTCTCCTAAAGAAAAGTTTATCACCCTTTTTTGATGGGTGGAATGTTTGTGGTGGAATATTTATCGTCCTTTAGAAGCAGTAAATTAACCAATGTAGCAAACCCTATGAATAACATACATGAAACCAGGAATTGATAGGTAAGAAAACATTCGGAAGCCAGTGTCATCATAAGACTGAGATTTGAATAGATGAATTCAGCAGGAGAGTGTGTGTGTTTGTGTGTATATATATAAAAGGCTCCAAGTTGCTTTAGGGGTTTATTTTCAAACCTGCATAAAATCATACAAGTCGTCGCCAACGCATGCTTCAGTGTGACAGAGGTCACGTCTGTCAGAACTGTAACTGAAGCCAGTACCTGTAGGTTGGTCTACATAGATAAGGTTTGATACCTGCATAATTTACATGCAGACGTCATTTCTTCAGATTGGAAAATCAATGAAGGTAATTTAGTGCTCTTGAAGGACACAAAAGAAAATTGACTAATGAAAATGAAACAAGTACTTTAATCTAAGAAACAAATGTTGAACGCAGAGAAGACTTCATCCTGTAAGACTCGGCAATCAAATTCCAAGTTTCAATCAAAACTCAAACCACCAGAACCAAAACTGAAGTTCCCGTGGAACCTGAAATATTTTCCTATCTGCAGTCTTGAATTGCCATCAGGGGCGATTTTAGGTGCTAAAATTGGGGCACCTGAACACATGGTCTCTCCTTAAAACTAGGTATTCTATGTATATATTTTCTAAAATTAGTGGAACCCATCCTACAAAAAAGCTAAATGGTGCACTTGGTTGAAGGTTGAGTTACTTACCTAGAGGTCTAGGGATCAAGTCCACTTAATACATTTTTTCCTTCTTTTTTTTATATGGTGAACTCATGTTCCAAAAATCCTAGATTCGCCTCTGATTGCCATGCAGTAATTTAATTTCAATGAGTAAAAGGCAGAAAGCAGACAGAAGTATGTGGTCAGGGAAGTGTAATATTAGAGGTCTAATAAAAAAGAATGGCCAAAACCTGTCATATGCAAAGCAATAAGATTCCAGTAAAAACAGACCCTTTCTGACTGAAACTTTGTGACCATCTCAAATTCTGAGAAGGCCATTTCTCATAACAGATGTACTATGTGCAAGCAAAGTAACGGGCCACACTGATTTTTCTTCACATTGATGACAAGTATAATTTAAGTCTGTGAATTGACATTATACTCATTTTAGGTGGCTACTGGTATACTCTCGGAGAAGGAGTATGCAGAAGCTTGGATTATCGAAGCTTCGGCATGCGGAATCAAGAACTCATGTCTTTGTATTGATGATTCGTGTGTTTATGCAATGTTGAACCAGATATGGACATGTTATTAACTGTTTTGTTTAGCATATTCTTAGTTGCCATTTTCTTTTTTTGATAAAGGAAAAAACAGAAAATAGAAATTAACAATATGTTGTCCCGAAACAGTTTCTTAATTGCCTTTTCCAATTATTCCTTTTTAAATTAAAATGATAATGTCACACAGGAAGTTCCACAATGAACAAGCTATTAAACTAACTGGTATTCTGCCAATAAAAGTAGCATGCTTCTACAAAAGTACTTATTGTGGTCTGTGGAAACAACAAGCTGGATAAAGCACATGCATAAAATGTTGACAATGCAAAACCCATCCGTCCCATGTGCCATTTATGTACCACTCTTAACTTTCATATATCACAGAGTAGAGAAAAGAGAAAGTCTTAGCAATCAAGCTGACCATCTAGTAAAGAACAAGAAGGTAAACTGCTACTATTGCTGAAGCACAAGCTTTTTTGTTTACGCACCACAAGATATAGTTGTTAACTAACAAGAAACTACTAAACTGGAAAGTCAATTTCAAAGATAGTGAAAATACCTTGTCCCACCCATATTCATTCGGCACAAGTGACAAATTTTTTGAAACAGCAAAAGGCCCATTTTCATAGAAAAGGGCCAGCTCACTACTGCAACCAGGCCCTCCACTCAACCAGATGACAACAGGGTCGTCCTTACTACCGCGTGATTCAAAGAAGAAATAGAACAACCTACAAAATGGAAGGTGACCCAATTCAATAAATAAGAAACCACACAAGAAGAAGAAGTAGCTGGTTGATAAGTTAGACCAGAACATGATCTACAAAGCAGGATTTCTCAGGGGAATTATATTTTAATAATTAGTTGCGGAGGACAAATATTTCAATGAAACAAGCTGATATATATCTCTAAGCAAACGGAAAGTCTTAAAAGATAATTGACTTAATAAAATAAGTGGTCATTATTTAACCATCTAACAGTAAACACACTTCTCCATGAAAGCAACTAATAGTGATACTTGAAGATGAATAAATGAACCAGACAGAAAATTTCTATGTTAATCAACTAATCGACTACATCTTAATCCAAAACTAATTAGAATTGGCTGTATGCTTCCGCTATACCATTCCACTCTACTGTTGCATTCGAGTTTCCAAAATGGAAAGTGAATGAGTAGGTAGATAAAGAAGCTCATGCAAGGGTGTGGGGTAAAAGATTACAGAAAACCTGCTGCAGTCCAAAGAAGTCAAAACGTAATCCAATATAAGCCAATGCACGCAGTAGCAGAGTCAGGATTTCGAAAATATCAAGAAGTAAACACACAAAGAAACTAAGGAGATTCAATATTTGTTATATATACACAAAAATTAATTTTGACAATTTTCTGGCGAAGGGGATTCGGATAAAATTTACCCCTTGAGCCCCCCAGGTCCTCCCTTGGATGCAGGGCCTGGGAGAGAGTAACCCCGCCTCCCCCTAACAGCAAAATAAAACCCCGAAACTAAGACAAATTTCACCATAAATCAGGAGATAAATTAAGCGTTCTCAAATTTCACCATAAATCTGGAGATAAATTAAGCGTTCTCCATTCGTTCCAGCTTCTGTGACAATTTTCAATTTGAATGTCTGAAAATGTAAAAAAGGCAGCCCGGTGCACTAAGCCCCGTTATGTGCGGGCCGGACCACAAGAGTCTATTGTAGGCAGCCTTACCCTGAATTTCTACGAGAGACTGTTTCCACGGCTCGTAAGTGTCAGAATTATCAACATAATCAAATTCAACTATCTATTCATAATTAGGTTTTGATGTGATGTTTTATTTATCAAATTAGGGTAAGTTGTCTATATCCGCCCTTTCCTTGGACCACGTGCCCTTTACCATTATCACATTACTAATATAAATATAAGTCAAATTACCATCTTAAATCAAACACATCCAATAGAATTAGGATATAGAGTTTAAAAAGGTGTGTATATATACCTAGCAGCATGAGAATGCTTAATCTTATAATAACCAGCATGATGTCCCAAATCCTCAAATGAAACACTAGAATTAGCCAAATTAGGAAATGAGAATCGCTTCTCGACGATTCTAGAACCTTCCGTAGGAAATGGATCTCGATCGACGATGTTATCAGATTCTTTAGGGAATAAATTGAGCTCTCGAATCAACTTTTCGCCTTGCTTCGATGCAAATCTCGAAGGTAGTGGAACCTTCGCGAATGAAGGAGAAAGAAAAACGAGATGAAGAAGAAAGGAGAGAAAAAGGGAAAGTTTCATTTTCATTTGCAGTTGCGCCATGTTTGGGTGTTGAAGGAAAATGTGGTGCGTGAGGAAATTAATATAGGAAATGGTTTTGCGTGCGAGAGGAGAGAGGAGAGTGAGGTGATGGGATGGTCCACGTAGAGTGTAGTGCACTTTCCAAGAAACTGCTTAACTATTTTCCGATATTTGGAAATATTAGCAAAAGGGAAAAAAAGTTGTGGACAAAAGTAAAAGAAAACAAAAGGAAATTACTACCATTTTTCTTTTCTCGGTTTCCGGCCTATTATTATTTATATTGGAATTCGATTAAATTTGAATTCGCGCTTTAGTAACACCTAATTAACTTAAAAGCAACCACTAAAGTATGTGATGCAGCGGATGGGGCGGCTCCTCCCTTACCCAGAGGTTTCGGGTTAGAGTCCTGAGTTTGGAAAAATCCTTGGTAGAGAGTACTTCCTTTCGAATGTAGTCTTACGCGACGCAAATTCGGATATAGTCAGACTCTAATGCCGGTATCATACACCGAGTGGGAACCCAAAAAAATTAACTTAAAAGCATTCAAGAATGTGACCTAATGGTCAATGAAGTTGTTGAGAATTATTAAGCACCGTGTAGTCATGAGAATTATTCACTTTTAAAAAAAAAAAATTTCCCCACTTTTTTCACTTTACAGAGTTGCTATATTTTTTGTGTACCCCAGTAAATCTCTCCATTGCAGCCTTTTGATGAAAAGAAACCATCAGTTTTGAGCACTCCATAAACTGATCTCGAGTATAGTAACTATATTTTTTACACTGATTATGTTTATTAATTGCTTTGGTGATTTTGTTAGTTTTAGAAATACGGGGTTATAAATTTTATTTCATGTTTTTTAGAAGAAGTACATTCAACAACCAAATATTATTTTCAAAAACTATGGCCAAACACAATTTCAATTTAAAAAATTCCAAAAAAGGTGAAATTGTTTTTTATTTCTATGGCCAAACGCCTACTAAGTCTCAAGTTTAAAACGAATGAAGACAAAAATACTAAATGATTCCTTCTCATCTGTCAAGCTTTAGTTACATAGCTAGCGGTCCTTGTGCTAGTAAAAGTAGCATTAATTGATGAATCGTAACAAATACTGCTTCCGTCTCATATTACTTAGTCACTTTTTCTTTTGCACGTCCCTTAACAAATCATAAATAAAAGATGTATTTTATAATCTTACCCCTATCTCTCTCCAATAAATATATTCTAATTAATATTGACTATTTTTAAGAAAATTTAATACTGAGGGTAGAAAGATTTAATTAATTTTATCTTATTTTGTAAATAAATAAGTAATTTGGGATATATATTTTTTAGTAATGTAGCTAAATAATATAAAAAGGAGAGAGTATTCCACAAAATTAGTCGAAGTATGCGCACCTTGATCCGGACACCACAGTTAACAAAAAAAAATCTACATATAGTGTATTCACTTTATGCGGTGATGAGAAGCGTGAAGACGACCGCAAAAGAAAATAGCAAAGTGACATTGTAATAGGTTCATGATTTAGGCGTGCCACAACGTAACTGAAACTGGGCCTTCAGTTACAAGTTTACTATTTTTGGATATATCACTGCTTTGGTTTCTGCTATGAGCGAAAAACATGAGTAAGGACTTGTTTGGAATTGGGCCTAAAGATGTTTATATTTTGGAACTTCTAATTGTTTATCTACAGCTATTACTCTTTTGGCCTAAAATTATTTATCGTGATACTCTTTTACACACCTCTTAAGAATTTTTTCTCTATTCCAAATTGATTCTCATATTTTCATTTTGCACGACTCTTAAAAAATTATAAATAAAAGTGCATTTTTACCTTATCCTTATATTTCCCTCTAATAAATAGCACTTTAATCAATATTGATTACTTTAAAACACAATTAATATTAAGGAGAAAATAGAAAAAAAAAGTTAATTTATTCTAATTTTGTAAATTGACAAGTATTTTGGGACGAATATTTTTAGTAATGTGAACAACTAATATGACATAGACGGATTATTAATTTTTTTTGTTTCTCACCCGGTGATCCATATTGGAACCAGACTGAATCTGAATTCGTGCCGTGTAGGACCCAATCGGAAGAAGTGCCCTACCAAAGGATTTTTCATACACAGAGCTCAAACCCGAGACTTTTGATTAAAAGAAGACCAGCCTCATCCGTTGCACTATTCATTGTGGTGGAGGGAAGATTAATAATCAGGAGTTTAACTACTATAGCCTTCCTGTTGTTTGAACAATCATAATATCACCCCATAATTGAGACGTTTGAAGATTTAAAATTTGTTATTTTATGTTTTTCCCTCCGAATCCCCCCCCCCCCCCCCACCCCCTGCCCAAAACCACCTAACCCCCTAAATTAATATTTCCCTCCAAACTCTTGGATAGGCAAAGGCTTTCATCACTATTGTTGCAACATTTTAGCACTTTTTGTAATTTTTGCCTCCAAATTGAAAATTGCTTATCTATGGATATATTGCCTCCTACTTGTATGTTAAATTGTTGTGGTGTGCTCTAGTTGGTAGATGAAATAAGTAAACATAAATCATTTTGGAGTATTTCAAGTATTACCATTTGATTATTAACTGCCTTCTAGGCGTTTGACCTTTTTTTTTTTTCATTTAAATTTACTCATATTGACTCTCACAATATGTCTGCTCATAGGATTTTTTTTTTTTTTTGTTACACATGTCAGGGCAGGGAAAAGTTTTCTATTTATCTGACTTGGTTATAGTTTAACGAGTTGTAAGATTAATCTTGCTTTTCATTTAATAAAAGACATCTCCTTGCAATCCACCCCCCTTCTTGTCCTACATGAATGATGTGAGACATTGATTTGAAGCTTCATTTTTTGTAGTTATGTATAGGGGTATCAAATGGGCGTGTTGTCTGAAATTGGGCGGGTCAAAATATGCTGAGTTAATAAATAGATGGGTTTTGTAGTTATGTATAGGGGTATCAAATAGGCAGGTTTAGCTGAATTTGGGCGGGTTAAAATGGGCTGAGTTAACCCACTCAAAAGTTACTTGGGCTGAAATGACTAAAAAGCGGCTCATACCCAACCCGCCTAAATTATATACAAATGCTTTTAGGATACTAATTTTTTTTGCTTACGTACCGAACACAAGAAAATAAGTAAGAATACCACCTATTTCCTAGAAAACATTTTCCTTCATACTGAACACACCCATAACTTGCAGAAGAGCTAGCAAAGAAACCGACGTCCATAGTAGATGTTGGATGTGGCAAAGGAGACAGTTCTAGGTACCTTGCAAAGATATATGGTGTTACAGCTAAAGGTATAAATGGTGTTACAGCTAAATGTATCACTTTAAGTCCTGTACAAGCACAGAGGACCCAAGTTCTCGCTGCAGCTCAAGGATTAGGCGATAAGGTATGTGCTTTTGAGCTAGATTTATCTTAGATATCTATGTATGAGAAGCTTTCTTAAATGAAGTTAACATTCACTTCAACTTTTCATGAATAAGTTAGCAACAAATGCTGGACTGGATCATAGAGCTGATGCTAGTGTATATGTGATGTAATGAGCGTCTTCTTAAAGTTATGTCCATACTCAATTGTGCAAAAGTTGTGCGTTGGTGAGTTGTTATAACATATTTATCAGAAGATTCTGAACTGCAACATAAAGTCACATGATAACCTTTACATGGTATGATGATTGTATATTGCAGCTTCCACCTGGAAATGTTACCCACCAAGAGTCATTGCCATCTCTCTCAGGCGAAATCAAGTTTTAGGTACCAGAATCCTAAGCCCCTTTTCTCCGATGATATCACCTGGTAATATTTTTAACAGTAAACTGGATTGTAAAATTTTTGCCTCCACGAAAGCTTCAATTCGAACATTTTGCTGAGACAATGACTGAACGTGTCAAAGTAAGCACCTTTATACATGCTATTCGCGCCCATACAAGATGTTTTCACTGTGAACCCAAATTTCGTTTGGGTTTTGGTTCCTTGGCCTCATCAGTTAGAGCCAGTGTTGGAATTTTCTGGGATTTGGATAACAAACCACCTAAGTCATTTCCATCATTTGAGGCTGCCACCAAGCTAAAGAAGGCAGCAGGGGAATTTGGAGTCGTGAGATATACAGTAGCTTATGCTAATCGACATGCCTTTATGTTCCTCCTTTAGTTATGCAGCAAAGGAAAGAGCGGAAAACATTGAATTCATTGGAAAGCAATGGGGTTGTAAAGGTAGAGGACCCTTATACATGTAGAGTGTGTGGGAGGAGATTCTATATCAATGAGAAGCTTGTAAATCATTTTAAGCAAATTCACGAACGTGAGCACACAAAGGTTGAATCAGATAGAGTCTGCTAGAGGGAAAATGAGGGTGAAGTTGGTGGCTAAGTATGCAATGAAGATGGATAAGTATAAGTATGGCGTTAGGGATGTTTTGACTCCAAAAGTCGGGTATGGTTTGACAGATGAATTAAAACGAGCAGGTTTTTGGGTTTGGACTGTCTCGGATAAGCCACAAGCTGATGGTATCGCACTGAGGAATCATTTAGTTGATGTAATGGATAAGAAAATGGTGGGTTATGTGGTTCTTGTGTCTGATGATTCAGATTTTTTGCAAGTCTTGAAGGAGGCAAGGTTGAGATGTTTGAAGACAGTGGTTGTTGGTGATAGCAGTGACGGTGCTCTTAAGAGAACAGCGGATGCTGTTTTCTCGTGGCAAGAGATCATGATGGGAAAGGCCAAGAAAGAAGCTGTCTCTGTTATTGGCCGGTGGAAGGACCGAGATGTTCTGAAAATGTTGGAGTGGACATATGATCCAGAGATAGAGAAAAAACTGTATTACTCTGAAGTTGAGAGTGATGATTCTAATGGATTCTTTGATAAAGAGGATGTTGGTGCTTCTATTTTGAAGGAAGATGCTGGTGCATGGTGGGAGCTGGAATCTCATTCTGGTACTCTTTGATTTATTGGAACATTTTTATGCAAAGTTTATTCTCTGAGAATGGAGTTCTCCTTTTTGAACGTCTGAGCAATCATTTTGTGTTGTACTTTATTATGCAGCAACTGATTATTGTCTTAAGATTCATTATATTAAAAAGGAGATATGAACTGGTGATTCCAATGCATATAGTATTTATTTATTTAATGCTCATACGATCCAAAATATGGCTTCAATTTGTATTCCAAAAACAACCCATTCCTCCGAACCAAAATTCTTGTTGGGGTTCTCGAGTTCATTGCTTAGAACCTTAAAGCAATTTTGATAATGTTGTTTTAAATTTTGATAGTGTTGTTTTAGGCTACCACCAATTCCTTTCTTGGCCTTCCTTTTCATGAGGAGGATCCTACATCCTTTCTGGTTATTTATTTTTCTATTTTTTGAGGGAGGCAACACCGATGCATCACATTGTTTGAATCTTCATTGAGCTATACTTTCTTTTCCAATAGCCATGATTACCATCTGTTTTAAAGGAGAACTCAGACAGATTAGTCAATAAAATTGGGCTTTTTGTAAGAAGTATATACCAGTTCTCCGTAATTTCTTTGTCAGTTCATTTCTCCTTAATTTATTCGCCAGTTCACTTCTCCTTTTAACATTTTTGAACAAGATGCTGTATAAAGAGTGAAGACAACTACCATCGAGTTTCAGAACCAATATATGAATGCCTTCTATTTGGTAAGCCTTTATCTAGGACCTGTTACCCCATAAAAGAAAATTGCCCGGTCTAATCATCTTACAAATGCTTGGTTTATTACTCAGACGTTGGTGATTACACTTTATTCACTGAGCTTCGAAATTTGGTAAATTAACTATTTTTTATCTATTATTTAACCATATAATTTCTTTTGTTTGATCAATAACAAACTTCTCTTATTGTATACTATGTAGATAACATGATTGAAAAGCTCGATATAGATGGAGATTAGAGGTCCAGAAATACAAGGAGTATGGGACTGCAATGGCTGACCTCAGGGTAAGATTGTCTCTTTTTTTGAATTAGTTAAACATGATTAGTCTAAGCTTTTGTCGACGTGTTAAACTTTGAAGTCATTTTCTTGGGGTCATGGTTTATGACTTTGATTATGGTGACTACATAGGTGTTATATTTCTTCTCTGTGTTCTCATTACTCTCTTCACACCTTCTCCTGGACAGTTTTGTGCAGGGAAGTTTATCTTATGAGCTTTTAAAGCCTGACCCTAATTTGAGGAATCATTTGCATAGCTGGCTGTACAGTTTGCCTACTTCAAAATATTTCAGAAAGAATATTAGACACAATGTTTCTTTGTATGAGAATATTGGGGAAATGTGTGTGTGTTTTGATCGAAACAAATATTCTCAGATACCAATAAAGTCCATTTAAGCTAATCTTCTTGTCTTTCTTTAGACTCTTAGTTACTCCCTCTGTCCCAATTTATGTGATACTTTTCGCTTCCCGAGATTCAAACTGCATGAACTTTAACAAGCATTTTAAGATGTATTTTTCACCAAATTGATATCAGAAGGCAGCTTCCTCCATGGAAATGTTTGACCTTTCATAAAGATAGTAGATCTAGATACTTGTTTCCGTCTTTCAAATTTTATGGTTTAAACTTATATCTAAGTGTCAAGATTCAGGTTTTTTTTTTTTCCTTTTCTGATGTGCTTAATAGTTGGTGTTTTCTTTTTGATGAAATAAGAATTCTTAATAGTTAGTGTTCTGTTGTTTACATCTATACTTGATAGCTTTTTTCAGTTTAGTGAATAGACTTGGAATTTGTTTGTGGTATATAGTATGATTACCAGAAGGAATTAAAAAATGTATAGACTATAACGGAAGGTGTCAGTTCTTGAAGATTACTTCATATTACTTTAACGTAGTGACCCACAAAATTATGTTGATTTACCTGAATTTTTGATTTACTTAATGACAAAAACCTCATTAGTAAAAAGGAAAAGAAACAGTTGCATTCTTAATCCTTCGGAATATTTTAGAGTTGGTTCTTTGTTAGCCTTCATTCAAAGCTATTTGTTTGCATTTTCTACATTTATGCAACATGGAGAAAGTATTGTAATTTGTTGAGGTGAAAAATCATGAAAATTTTGGGAATTTTTTATTGTTTTTTCAGTCTTCTATATTACTGAGTTTTGTTCCCAAGTGAAGAGAATAAATATTTCTATCATTTTGGACTAGATGATAGGAGGTGTTTGTATTGACTGTCAAATGATACTTTTATGGGCTAATTGTGGATTTTAAAAGCTAACATTTCTTCTAAGCAGTAAACTTGCACTTCCACATTTGAGGCAAGGACTGTCTCACTGGATGTGACATTCAATGAGTCTGCCTCGCTGGACAGTCAGAGGGAGAAGATAATAGCAAAAACAGATTGTGGTGCCAGTGACAGCATAGAGCTAGAAATTAAATCCCCACTAGCCCAGTCCAGTAGTTCAGAAGTAGAGGAAGTGGATGAGGTGTAAAACCTTGATCATGATGAGGAGATGAACATATGTCTCGTGTTCCATATTCAAGTGCTATTGGTAGCATTATATATGCTATGGTTTGCACTAAGCCCTGACATTTCACATATTGTTAGTGTTGTGAGTAGATACATGACATATCCTGGTAAAGAACATTGGCATGCAGTGAAGTGGTTCATGAGATACTTAAAGGGTACTACAAATGTGGACGACTTTTTGCAAAGACAAATTGAGCGAATCAGTAGTAGGCTATGTTGATTCAGATTATGCAGGGACTTGGATAAGCTCTCTGACATGTTATGTTTTTACTATTTCTTGTAGTGTCATCAGTTGGAAGGCGATTGTGCAGTTTGTTGCTTTGTCTACCACAGTGGCTGATTATATGGCAATTACGGAAGCAGTGAAAGAGGCTATTTAGCTACAAGGCTTGGTAAGTAATCTTGGACTAGCTCAGAAGAAGGCTTCAGTGGTTTGTGACTGTTAGAATGTCATTCATCTTATCAAGAGTCAGATGTTCCATGAGCGGACGAAGCATGTTGAAGTCAGACATCATTTTATCTGAGACCAGGGGCGGAGCTACACTAGTGGAAGGGTGTTCAGCCGAACACCCTTCGCCGGAAAATTACATTGTATATATAGTTAATATATTGTATATATCGGATAAATGCAAACTCTTGAACACCCTTGACAATACCAACAGTGATGGCTCAACGGTCAAGGATGTTCAAATTTACCCCAGGGCGCGAGTTCGATTCCTTTCGTCTCGCCTTCGATTTTACATTTTTCCAAAACGAAGTAGTGTTCTGCTAGCTGGGCTGCTTGGGCTGCATACTAAGGCCCGTCTTTGACATCAACAATTTAATTTCAAATGGAGCATCTTATTTTTATTGTTTACTAATTTTATCTTTTGAAATATTCTCTCCTCCTTTATATTGTTTATTTATTTTAACAACATGATTCCCTCGTATAATATAATTCTTGTAAGGGCTCTTTCTATTATTATTGGAAGAGCACTAAAATTTTGATGAGAATAATAATTTGTTATTATTTAAAGAAGAGAATTAATTTGTTGTCTTTGCACTAAAATTTCGTTTGTTGACTTTTACGTTAGTTTTGATTTGTACTATTGTTAATTTTATAACAAGTACTTTTATGAGTTGGCTTAATATTATATAGAGTTTGACTTAAATTTCTCGGTGCACTCGGTGCACCCATCGGTAGATTTTTTTTATATGTATATACCTCTTGGAAGTTTGAACACCCTTACCGAAAACTCTGGCTCTGCCACTGTCTGAGACGTTATATCAAAATGGGTTGTTGATGTGAAGAAGTTTCTGCATATGATAATCTGTCTGACGTGATGACCAAGACAGTCCCGGCCAACAAGTTTAGGCATTGCTTAGACTTGATTGGTATGTGATAGAGCCCTTTCGAAGGCTGAGGGCAAGGTAGAGAGACTTGTTCTTGTTGATAAAGAGAATTCAAGCCAAGGGGAAGATATGTTGATTATGTCTTGAATTTTTCCCTTGTATATTTAGGAAACCTATGTTCTAATATATTTGAGAAAAGAAAACATATTGTCCTTGTAGGATTGGGAAAACCTCTTCTTATAGGTCTGGGACTTGGGATCTATATATAGGGGTTGCAGTTGGGGATCCATTATATTGTACACTTCTTCTTTTTCATAGTGAAAACCTCTCTGCTTCTGCCCCAAGGATTAGGTTTAGCCGAACCTCGTTGAAACCTTGTGTTGTTTTTCTCTCTATTCACAAAATTATTTGTAGTTGTTGTGGTGTGATATCTGTTATTCTATTCTTCCTTCTCGTGCTTTTCCTCTGTTAGTAGTAGTGTAAATTAAGAAGAGGACAAGGATTTGAACAAGTAATTTGTCAGTTATAATTTATGTGACACTTTTTTTTTTAGTCAGTCTCAAAAAATGATATCTTTCTATTTGTAAAAAAAATAACTTTAAACTTCCAGTTTTATCCTTAACGAAAAGATTTATGCCACAATTTTTTTTATGATTTGAAAGATCACAAGTTTCAGAACTCTTCCGTCTTCTTTTAAATTCTGCGTCTAATCAAACACCTTCACATAAGTTAGTACCGCAAGAGTACGTACCAAATAAAAGTATTGAGTATTATCATTCCACAACTTGGATAATATTCACTTATTCAAACAAGAAGTTGAAACTCAACAAAGCATCATTCCATATTTTTTGCCAAATGATCAGTGATATATATTACTTCATTCAACAAACATAGCAGAAGCATGAGTAACCCAAATAATAATCATCATAACGACATTCTCCACGAAGAGTATGCTCCAAATTTGTGCACTTGTCTTCACACTCTCCCTCTCGGCCTAAACAAGACCCTCGAAATGTACCACTCCACCTTTGGCAGTCATTATTGTCAGTTGCTTCCACAACTGTCATCTCTGGACAACACAAATCATTAGGATTGACTAATTAAGTTGTTGGTAATTAATCATTCTAAGTATGTATCGGTTAGGGTGTTTTGTTGTGAAGATTAAGACACGGATTATTCCGTCACGGTATGTTTTGGTAAACTTTGTAACACGTTGTATATATAGTGTAATTTTTCGTCGAAAGAGGTTCCGATGAACCCCCTTCCCCCTTACTGGCTCCGCCCCTAATGTCTATGATATATTTGACATATGTTTTTTAAGATAAGAAAGAATTGAAATCTTAAATCAGAATACTATGTATGAATAGTACGATTAAATTGCCTTATTCTTCTTTGAAGAACTTAGGCTAATTATTGCTTCGCCACCACCTTATTTTTCGTCTTTTTTCTCCCAATTTTGAAAGTAATTATTTGTTCTATTAGAATTTTTATTTTAAAACTTTGAGATTGCAAGATTTAACCAGGTCTTACTGGTACTAAAGACCAAAAGTCACCATTACACCACAAAACCTTAAAAACATTGTTGTATTACAACTTGTGCTAATGTTTTAAAAAAATTCTAATAAAACCCACTTCATGGAGATGATTGAAGTTCAGGTATAAATATTCAAAATTCAATCATACATGTCAGCTTCAGACATATTTGGCAAGCCAAACTTCGTATGTGGAACTTTGTTGAAGTTTATATTGAATTTAAACGGTTTTACTTGTATAGTATATGTATATTTTATTATAACTATACACACCTATACATATTTTGTAAACTAGTTGGTCGAAGTGTTTAGGGCCGTAATTTTCCCTATTTTAATTTACTGATAATTCTAATTTGTGATATAAAATGACTTTCTCTTTATGGGTAATTAGTATAAACGTATTACGAATTAATACTAATTAATCTTTAAAAAAATTTACGTTAGTTTTCTTACGCTTGATATTCTTATTATTGTTGAATCAATGAAGTATTTACTCATTTGAAAAAAAAAAAAAGACGGCCACTCTCACTGAAAAAACCCTCAAATTAGTTATGAATGTCGTTGCTAATCCATCGCCAAATAAAATTAGCGACGAATTTTGTTGTTTAGCTACAAAAAATTTGTCTGTGGCTGGCACACCCCGACCTCACTAGGGTGTGATGGGCACCCGACCCTTATTTAGGGCCGAGCGAACCCTCAGACTCTTGTTGCACATAAAATCATGTCATATTTTTTTTCTTTAAATCAAATAGTAAAGTACATAGCAAAACTTTTCTTTCAGAAATATTCCTTCTCGTGGCTTTCAAGCCGAACAAATCTGTAATCATACCAATTCATTACATACACAAACCGACGACCAGTACCCACAACACTGTCTGCAAAGTCTCTAACAAGATCCCAAACGCATAACATACAGATTCTGACTTGGCAGCACTCCGGGAACAAATGGAGCTTGCCATCTGCACTGGAACATCCTCCACCTGTCCTCAACTCAACTGGGAGTACCTGCGCGGCATGAAACGCAGCACCCGAAGAACAGGGGGTCAGTACGGAAATGTACCGAGTATGTAAAGCGAAAATATAGCAATATAATCAAAATCCGAACCAGTAGTACAGGAATACAGCAGGTAGAATCGGACCCGAATCCGAAATAGAAATACAGAGTGTATGGGCAGAACCACAACATACACCATAAGCACGGGGTATAGCCGACAGAGTCGTAATATGAATTAGAGGCACCGAGCTCAGCTGTCAGGATCATCGTGCGGACCAGGGGAACGGAGTGCGACTGACATAATCGCAACCGGAGCTAGTGGTGCAGAAATATAACGGACTGAATCATAGTCCGGCTCAGTCGTACAGGAGCAACACAGACAAAATCCTTCTCCGAGTCAGGTGTCCAGGAGTGTAACAGGCAGAACCATGCATGCAAAATCATAAGCTTACACAGGCACAGATAGTGTATATTTATCTCCGATCTCGGCCCTTTAGTGAGGGGCGCGGTAGTCAGTGCAATGAGATGTGCACGAATAACCAGAATGCCACAAGGTCACCTCTGACGTACAAGTCATACACGAGAGGTTCCGGCAGGTAATTACGGCAATTAGAATGCCAAAATGCTTTGCTCTCTTTTGAAAAACATTTTTGTTTCATACACATAAGAGAATCAAACACGCAAGCACCGCGGCCACAAGTCCGGCGGTCACTATCACACATACCGCGGCCAAGTACCCAGCGGTCATTATCACACAAACCGCGGCCAAGTGCCCAGCAGTCACTATCCTAAACCCGACATACCGCGGTTAGGGGTCCAGCGGTCAGGGTCGCAAGTCCGGCATACCGCGGTCAGGGGTCCAGCGGTCAACATCGGACACGCTGCGGTCAAGGGTCCAGCGGCCAATATCACATATGCGCATAATAATATAACCTGCCCGGGACTCGGCAAAAGAGAAAATAACATAATGCCAGATTATCACTTTCCAAGCATAAATCACACATGCCAGGATCATGTATCACACAAGATTCAGGTATGCCAAAGTCGTATATCAGAAAATACAGGAGATAAGTAGTTTATCCAAAATATCAGGGTAAGATTTTCAAAATGTTTTAGATGTCAAAAATATTTTATAAGGCTCATAAAGGTGGTCATAGCACCTATCGTACAGTAAACATCATAATAACCAGGAGCTACCTGCGAGCTCCGGACAAGAGTACATTGGCTAAAGCCATACAAAATATATATCAGGGTTTCTGTCCCCACAATTGTTTCAATAATCATTAAAATCAGTCTCAGGATAGCTAGAATAACTTCCGTCTAGTAGTCGGAACGATAGCCATAAGTTCCCTGGACTTATCGCACAAAAATGAGACAAGCAGAACCATAGGAGGGGCGCCGGGGGTAACGGGCCCACCTCGGGTCAAGTCGGGGTGGCGGACATGAATCACGCCCATTAGACTCTACGGAGTCATCCAGGAAGGTTTCGGAGTGATCGGATTACGTTTGTGAAAGTTATGGAGGTTTAACCACTTTTCTAGCAAAATGCACCTTTTGTAGTTCAATTGAATTGAATGAATAGTACCAAAAATCAATCTCGGTTTCCGATGAGCAGAATTGTCCCCGAGGTTCCGACCTCAACCTAGTATATCTAGGACATGCCAAAGAACAAAGGGGAAGGCTTTACATACCTCAGTTGCGCCTTACGCTCGCTTAGCTTCACTTCCAATTTCGTCCAGAATCTACAAATGGTCATGTTTACCAATTGTCAATTTCAAGCTTTTCAAGAATCTAAGCTTAATCACATAGTTGTCTACCGAAATTTCGGCAGCATTTCCCCTATATATATGACATCCCCGAGACTTAGCTCGGCTTAATATATCAACACAGCAACCCAACAACAACATCAATAACAACAACAAGCATTACAAAGCACATAATATGACATAACTAGCCATCTTTCATTCCGACCTTACACTTCCAAACCAATCTTACCATTTACATGTTCATCACTTATCAAGATCACTACAACATGATTCGGAGGCATATTATATCGTTTTCACCAATTATACATAAGGTATACACAATATACAAGTTTCCTACCCAAGGCATAATTCACCCACAACTTCCAATCTTTTAGTAAACATGTTCATGACATATTTCTATCTTCCAACTTCATCAATGATAATCATCATTTGCCTCTTACTACCTTCATTTCCATATTTACATAACTATAACAAGATTACAAATTTCCCTACAACAACTTAGCAACAAACTTTCTATAACAACAAGAACCATTATTCTTCCATTCACTTCACAACGACACAATTAACATACTAAACAACATTAATTCATTTCCATTTCAATTTTCAAACATCACACGGCCAACATATAAATTTCCAACTTCAACCAAATTCATTCCACTTTCATTTCCAATATAATTTCCATCATAACCACAACTAGATTACAACATAAAATTCAATTCATATTGCCTATACATCAAGGCGCACACACGGCCACACATGCATATATATAAATGCCATGCAAACTTCCATATTTTCATAGTTTCCACTCATTCCTACATCCCACAACATAAACAAAGCTTCCATAATTACACAAGAACATGAAATCCTTACCTATTCTTCAATTCTCCACTTGCCAACACAAACACCTTCTTGCCTTGAAAATTATACCATGTTGAAGAGCATCCGTGAGTGAGTAATATTGCTAGAGAATCATGATTTTTGGATCATGACTCATAGACTTAGGATTTTTTTCTTTTTCCTTAGGAGGGGCCGAAACCCCTCCCCTTCATTGTTCTTGCTCTTCTTTCTTATGATTCAAGAAAATTCTAATGGATAACAATAATACATATTTGGTCCCTTATATAAATTGCCACATGGAAAATTAATTAAAACCCATGGGTTGGGCCTTGTACATGGCCGGCCACCCTTCATCAATTGGGCCTTAGTTTTCATTTTTTTTTTAGCCCAATTACTTGAAATTCTCGTTTTGTAATTCCCGAAACTAATTTCCGAAGTTCCAATTTTTCCCTTGGCCTTCCTCCGAGTTTCCACGCCAATATTTCTCATGAACTACACACACATGTGTGAATTCAAATCAACATGTAGTCTCATTCCTCACAAATCAAAATTATTTCGAATTCTCCCGAACACTCGAAAGTACGGGATATAACAGTGGCTAAGTTTTGTTTTTTTAGTAGAGTAATTTGTAGCAATTCAATTTCTTGTGTTGAGGACTAAGTAAAAAATCAAGTTGTGGGATGACAATAAATATGTCTTTCTTTTTATACATACTAGTATAGTACCTACGCGATGTGCGGAAAGTGTCAAAGAAAAATATTCTAAAAAATTATTATCTCATTTGCTTGATCGTACTTATATTGATATTTTTGGTGAATATTATAATATTCACCAAAATTTATATTATAATCAATGATCGTGGATCAAATGATTTAAAATTTTACAATTTATAAAATAAGAAAAGTTAACTATTTTTAAACTGAATTTTATACGCGTACACAGACTTAAGTCTTATTCCTCGTATTTCTCCGCTAATGTTTTTAATTTTTAAACTTTTGTTTCTTGTTTATTGTTATTGTATTATATTCATTACTTCGTATCGTTACATTGTCAAATAATTATTTATTAGCTTGTAACCTGACTTATATCATCCTTCCCTTTTCATAATATATAGATAGAAATATATGATTTTTCTTACTCCTGATTTTTTTTTTTTGTACACTTTTTTTATTTCTCGGTATTATATTTAATTTTATCAATAATAATTTTGAGTATTTCTACTTTGTTTTATCATTTAAAATACATCAAACTATAAATATACTCACAGTTTCTTTAATCCTATTTATACGTTATTTTTTTAATAAAATTGATGTTTTCCCTATTTAGTATAAAGTGAAAAGATCTTTGTTATTTCATATATTTTTTACGATATTTTAATCGTCATATGTTAATGTTGGTTAAGTGGTTGACACAATTAGTAATGTCTGAAAACGAAATGTATACCAGTACAACATTTTTTTTTTTAAAGAAGCTCCATAATGCTTCTCTCTTATTCTTTTTAGTTTTAAATTTTAATAGTAATTTTCAAAGGATTGATTCTTAAATAATCGAATAAAATTGTTTTGCTATTTTATGAGTGACTTCAAAGAGAAGCTATGTTAGGAGGTTCTCCAATACTTAAAATCGTGACAAAAAATATATCAATTTCACTGGATATGATTGCTTTGAAAGAAAAGAACCCAAAAAGAGTAGCGAATATTAATTTTGCAGAAGAGGCTTCATGCTTTAGAAAAGACTCTCGTCATGGCATAACGAAAAAAATCAAGGGATCAAAATATCTTCTCCAACTAACAGTACCGGCAACAACATAATCTCTGCGACGTATAGCAAAAAGATTTCAAGATAAACCTATAAGGTCAAGCAAGGAAGAACAAAATAATGCATCTTAGAACAAATAAAAAAACAACTAAAAAAAATTCGTAACACCATAAAAAAGTTGTCACTTAAATGGAGAAGAGAAATAAACTTTACAATATGATAGACTTCTCTCAGAAATTCGTGTTAAAAGTGAGGCAAGTGAGTAGTGTAGCAAATTATAAAGTATGAAATAACAGAAAAGAGACCTATAGAAAAGTTTTCAAATAAAAGATACTTAAAGAAGTTACCTATATTTAAATCATGATAATAAAATATATTAATTCCAGCGGATACTCTAAAATAAAAAGAACCCCAAAAGATTAGCAAATATACCATACTTTTGAATGTACTCTCATCATGGCATAACGATAATATCAAGTGATCAAGATATCGCCTCCAACGAATGATAATATAATCTCTGTAACCTACAACATAAGCATAAGGATAAGTGAACAATTAGATACTACGATGAAAAAATGAGAAATCTCTCAAACACGTGTGAAAATAGAAGCGAATGCAGAAGAAATAAAAAACAATAGTATAATTTTCATCATTAATTACATGCTTAAAAGACATTTATTAGTCTCCAATGATTAGTTAGATTGTTAGAACATGTGAAATAATTTGTTGTTTTCCAAAAAAGAAATATTGTTGTCTCCATTTTTAGAAAGATTATTACTTTATAATATAAATAGTTTCTTTTGTGAAACTGAAATAAGATATTTCATAGATTCAGAAACCAAGTCAATTACAACTGCAAAATTAAAACAAACCCAATAATCCAAATGTAAAACTTAAACACCAAATCCATAAAGAGACCTGCTTTGTCTGTTCAAAGCAAAAGCAATATCCATAGCAGTAAAAAAAAATCTAAAAAGAGAAGTATAATAAACACGAAGGAGCAAATTAAGTCAATTACTATATGATTAGGTGCCATGCTTTGTAATCCCACAGATGCTTTTCACTCCGCCTCTTCTCGCCAACCTCCTAAGGCAGGCTTTTGATGCAGTGAATGTTGTCACGAAGCACCTTACGGTGTCATTTTGCACCGCCCTTCCTAATCCTTTGCCTTCCTTCCAAGCATGACTTGGGAAATTGGGTTGCGAGATAAAAGAAAATATCTAGAGTTTTGATTGAGAGTGATTTGTAGTTGAATTAAACTATCGATGGACCATGAGTACGTAGAAGATAGAGGCAGTTGTCCTCCGCTTTCCAATTTCAGATTAAGTACACCTGGAGCAACGAAAGATCAACTCAAGAATTCAACAAAAAATAGCGGTAACTAAAGATTAACGACGACATGACGAGATCCCCATTTCTAAACCATCTCAAGTCTTTCACCATCCTCATCACTATAGATTTTAATATTATTCCTAAAAAATAAAATACTTATTGAAATCATCAAAAGGAAATGAAACTAACATAAGTAGCGAATGACGATAAAATTTAAATAGCAAGTAAATTGTTTCTTTTTCTTCAGCATTTTGCAATCAAATTATGAACTGAATTAAAAAATAAGTAACTGAGCAAAAAATGAAAAATGATCTGTAGAAGCGAAAGAAAAAGATACATAAATGTGGATTAGAGGCTACAGTTAAATTTTGAATTTAATTTGGAAAATAACCGTGCACGTGTGTTTGTAAGTTAGTGGGGGTAATGGGGCGTGGGGCGTGTAGGTTAGTTTTATTTTAGTTTTTTTTTCCTTTCTTTTTGGTCTTTTTTATTTGTTTCAGAATTTTTGGGACGTGCAGGTTAGTTTTATTTAGTTTCTTTTTGTCTTTTTTATTTTACATATTTGTTTCAGTTTTTTTTTTTTTTTAATATTTTCAAACTCCAAATCTTTTGGAGCTTTATCCTAAAAAGTGCCACTTGCCTTTTTGTGGTTATGCCACTTGGCTTAATGTGGTGCTTCTTCCTGTACTTTTAATAATATATAGAAGATAGATTAATTTCGATAAAGTGGAGAATTTGTAATCATCTCCAAAATTGTAAGTATTAAATTCAGATTTTAAACATTTATGTTTCATTTTTTTAATATTGGTGTTTGATTAGAACATAACTCTTTCCTAAAAAGTGTCTTTGAATTTGAAAACGAATTTTTTGAGATAATTTTTTTTTCTTTTTCTTTTCTTGGTAATTAATTTGGATAGCTTTCAATTTAAATAAAAACACGAAATGAGATTTGTTGAAAGTTGGTTCCGAATATTGTTGATTTATGTTAGATTTGCTTTTATGTTAGTTTAATAATTCAAAATTTTAAATCAATTCTTTGTACTTGAATAATTAATATATCACTTTTGATCAAAAGTTTAAAAGTAATGTAAAAATCTGTTAAGTTTTTTTCTCCTAATTTTTACAATTTTCTCGTCAAAAATTATCAAGTGGCTTATTCTTATGCTGCTACTTGGCTTAATTAGTTATATTAGTTAATAGTTAATTAGTTACTAATTACATGTGGCTTTTTTCTAGACTGTCACTTGACTTAATGTGATGCTTTTTTCCTTGACTTTTAATAATATATTGATATAGATACAGATATAGATAACCATATTATATATGTAGTACTGAGTTTACTTTTTACAAGTCCTCTTTTTTTCTCTGTCTTTTTCTTTTTTCACTCTCTCCCTCTCTCTTCACGTAACGAAAAGACAGAAAAATATATGAAGAGAAAGATGCATCAGAGATATCAACCTTGTTGGTGTCCTTTTAGTTCCGAAATATATAATTATGTCGGTAAAAAATAATCTCAACATAACTCATTCATGCATTATTAATAATTACTAATTAATACATCTATTCAGTACTACTCTTATTAAATGAAATAACTATAGCGGGTTATTAAAATCCAACCTTCTGTTTTAGTAGGCGTTTAGCCATAGAAATCAAAAAAAAAAAACATTTTTTTTGGAATTTTAAAGTTGGAGTTGTGTTTGATCATAGTTTTTGTAACTAATATTTTGTAGTTGACGTGTACCTTTTCAATAAGGTTTTGGTTGTGAAAAAAAAAAATTCAAATACAACCTCAAGTTGTATTTGAAATTTTCATAGTCAAACAATAATTTTTAAAAAAAGTGAAAAAAAAAATTAAAAAAAAAAAGAATAATTCTTGTGGCCAAACGGGTCCTTAGTTTCTCACATTCCTTTTTCCCCTTTTCCGATCCACGTAAACAAATTATGACGATGGATAGACTTATCGTCGCTGCCATCTATTTTACATAAATTATTATGGTTTAAAACAAAGAAACTTAATAACTTCACACAAGCCACATACACATGGCTTTCTTTACATCTTTAAGAGACTGTTTTTAAACAGACAAGTTTGATAAATATTTGACAAAAACTAAAAATATTGACTTTGAGCTCCTGCTTCTTTTTTCTGTGTGACCTATTTTTTTTTTAACCGATGGTCTATCGAAAACAGTCTTTTTATCTCTCAAGGTAGGGGTAAAATCTGCATACACTACTCTATTTTCTCCAGACTCCACTTATAAAATTCCAGCGGGTATGTTATTATTGTTGTATTCACTTTTGACAAACTTGAAGGACCAAAATCATTCGGTGCATAGTTTAGGAAACATTTTTGTACCTATTTTCAAAGATTGTCATTTTCTCTAAAAACATATATCATGTATTTATTGAATTAATAAAAACATCAAAGGTACATATATTTTGCATACAACTTGAGTACTTATTCTACTAAAAAGCCCAAATGTAACAAAGTGACAGTAATCTTTATTTTTACGAGAGGTTGAACTGCTACAAATCAAGTACGTAGCAGTCTTTATTTTTTGCCAAATTAACGAGTAAATATATAATTACTAGTCATTCATTCAACAATCAAAGCAATAGCAAGCATAACCCAAATCACCCAAATCATTACGACAATCACCCTGAAGAGTATACTCCCAATTTACGCACTTGTCTACACACTCTGCCTCCCTGCCGCCTTCACAACTTCCAGAAAACGTCTCACTCTTCCTTAAGCAGGGATCACTAGCAGATACTTTGACATTTATCATCTCTACACAAAATTAAAATTATCAATATTATAACAAGATGATAATAATAATAATAATAATCAATATAAATGGTACTAAAAACTACGTAAAAATTTCAAATGAAAAAATTGATTCTGGTTCGTAATAGGCTCATATATATACTACTCCGTACTAATTTTTTTATGAGTCATATATACTCATTCCGTCTCAAATTATTTGTCCTCGGGGTTTTTTTTTTTTTTTTTTTGCTTTTAGACACCCCTTAAGAATTATAATTAGACGGGGTATTGGAATACTTTACCCGTATTTATGTCTAAACTTATAATTTCTCTTAATTAAATGTTTATTCTATTTGTGTGTCATCTTCATTAATGACAAAATTCTACTAAAGGTAAAATAGTGAAAAATAATTAATTGTGTCTTTAACTTCTAAAACAACAAATAATTTAAGATAACTATTTTTAACAATCACGACAGATAATTTGAGAAGAAAAGAGTATTGATTATCCACTAAGAGAAAATCCTCTATAAATGCTTAAAAACATCATCTGTTTTGTAAAATCAATTAATACTGGTTACATCATATTTAAATGATTACTACTTTTTGTTTCAATAGTTTCTTAGCTTTTACTTAGCATGTTTAGAAAAACTTATAAAATATGCTTATTTTTAAAAGTGACTTTTATAAAAAGTGCTTTTGCAAAAAGTATTTTTGAAAAGTCGAAATCTGTGTTTAGCTAATTAATTACAAAAGAGAAATATTTTGTGCTTGATCAAAGTTCTAAAATTACTTTTAGAGAAAGACTATTTTTTTAACTTCTAAAAAATAACTTCCTAGTCAAAAGCACTTATTTTGTTCCGAAAAGCTTGGACAAATATCTCAATTCTCTAAAATAAAACATTTTTGTATGAAAATAAAAACGCTTTTAACTTCTCAAAAACTTAATCAAACATGCTCTATAATACTCTTCGAAATAATTAGTTTTCAATAGTGTAACCCGGAAAAGGAAAATAATTTTACCTCGTACTGGTAAATTGAAATTCTTTGGACGCCTTAGAAACTACTCAACTATACTGAGGATTTAAAATACGTACATATGCTATCCTATTTTCTTTAATTTTAAAGATAAGAAAAGTAACAATAACGATGACAACAATATAATAATAAGCTTCATAATGCTAATGATAATGGTAATGATGAAAGATCGAGATTGCTAGATCACTAAAGAGGAATTGACTAGTTAAGCAATCGCTCACCCAACCGGGAAAACTAAAATTAGTCGAAGAATTATAATTTATATATTCATACATACTTATTAGCAAAATAAATAGTGAATTTAACTGGCTATTTGTATAAGACTCTCAAAGATAAAAGAAGGTTATTACGCACCCTTTGATGCGAGGAGGAGGAAGCAGAAAAGCAATGAGAAGAAAACTTGAGATTTGGCCATGTCAAATTTATCAATTAGGATAGAGAGTAATTGTGAGATTTGCATGCAATCTATTGCTTGCACATTTATAGGGGGATAACAATTAATAGCTGTTAATTAATATCTCTCGCTCCTTTTTTTTTCTTTGGCTAAGGATCCTAAATGCTAACGACTGATAGATCGAAGACTACGAAGGGAAATTGAACTCCCAAGATTGATGCATGTACATACACTATTTATTACAAAGAATAAAACTAGTGAAAGCACTCTTAGTACGTAACGACTAATCAATAATCAATATATATAATAAAGCTACGAATAGGAGAGGTGATGTGGGATGCCTCTAAAGTCAAGAATGACATTTTTCTTAATTTTTCCTATTTATATGATATATTAGAAAATCTAAAAATTATTTCTTAATTACTTTTGCTTAATTACCCATTACTTTTTCAGTTTAGAAAGCCATTAAGTCATTGTCATTAATTTAGTGATCAATTTATAATGCAATAAAACAACATAAATTTAGTAACAGTCATCGGTTTACACATTTTTTCCTTGCATGGGTCAACAATCACTTTAATCTTTAATTAAATTGAGCAATTAATACATTTTTTTTTTTTTGGTAAATAAACATTTCATTCATTACCAAAGGGACTGTTTACAGCTCAACGAAAAGAAAACTACACTTCAAGGCAGCCAACTGGACAAAACCCAGTTGTATGCTCGCATTACTACTATGCACCTGCACCTGAACTACATTAACTTCAGCCTAAAGAGGATAAAAATTCAACCGGCTCACATATCTTGCCAGCTTAGGGACCAGACTCAACCTAAGTAGTACCTCTTGGATAACCTGTTTGATAATAATATGGGGAGGCTGGTTTTTCCTTGGAATATCACCGCATTTCGTTCGTTCCAAATTTGGTATATGACTGCAGCCAATGTCACACGATATACTGATGTGCCTTTACTTTGGCCACCACAGTACTTCATAGCCCAAATGACTTCTTCATTCCATCCTTTAACCCCCCTAGATATTCCTTGCCAAGCCAGCATCTTACTCCATATCCCAGCAGTGTATGGACATTGGAAGAATAGAGTTTCGTGAGACTGCTTGCATAAGACACAATCAGGATCTATTTGTATGCCCCATTTAGCCAGTCTTTCTTTAGTTGCCAACCTGCCCAATATAGCCAACCTAAGTATAAAGACCCATTTGGGGCTTCCTTTGTTGTTACAAATTATCTTCCTCCATTGCACCTTTGAGAATTCCCCTTGAAGCCGCTTGTATACTGTTTTAATGGAAAATCTCTCCATTTGTATGACCTCCTGCTCACAGTATCCAGCCCCTTCCATATAATGCTTTGCCTTAAACACTTTCTGAATCACCCAAGAGGCAAATTCAGGTGACACTCTCCAAGCTGTTTGGCCTTTTATGTAATAAGCATGAACCCACTGCACCCATAGCTTCATTTTATTCTTACATAGGTACCAAAGCAGTTTGCAAACTGCTTCTTTGTTCCATAACCCTATATTTATCAAATTTAATCCACCAGCAACCAGAGGACAACATAATTTTTCCCACGCAATGAGAGCTTTCCTGGAAAACTCAGTTGATCCTGTCCAGAGGAATCTCCGGCATATAGAATCAATGAATTCAATGATTTTCTTCGGCAGAATGAACACTTGCGCCCAAAAGTTTGTATGGCAAACAGTACACTTTTAAGTAATTCAGTTCTGCCTGCATATGATAAAAACCTCGCAGTCCAAGATGTGATTCTCCCTAGCATGTTCTCAATCAAAGGTTCACATTGGAGTATTGTTAATCTCTTTGTGCTCAAAGGCACACCAAGATATCTAAATGGCAATTCTCCCTTGGAAAACCCAAGAGCATCCAAGATCTTTTGTTGGGTGGACAGTGGCACCCCTCCAAAGTACACCGAACTTTTCTATTTATTAGCAGTAAGTCCAGATGCAGCAGAGAATAGTGAGAACCTATCATATAGAGTCTCGGCCGACTACACATCCCCCCTGCAAAATAGTAACAAATCGTCAGCAAAGCCTAGATGTACTAAGTTGACTTTGGCACACCTAGGGTGATATTTGAAGTCCTTCACTTGCTTCAAAAGTTTGAGGAGCCTGCTTAGGTACTCCATGGCCAGAGCAAACAAGAAAGGGGAGATTGGATCTCCTTGTCGTAGTCCCTTCTTTGTAGCAAAGGGAACAGTTGCCTTCTCATTTATCACCACAGAATAAGAGACAGTGGTCATGCTCTCCATTATCCATGCAGTGAATATCTCAGGAAAACCCAGTAGTCTCAAGATTTGTTCAATAAATGGCCATTCCACTGAATCATATGCCTTCTGCATATCCACATTCACCATACACCTTAGAGATATTGACTTCCTTCCATAACCCTTTATTAGTTCATGGCTTATAAGTATATTGTCTGATATCAAACTTCCTGGCACAAAGGCAGTCTGACAATTATCTACTAAATGGCCCATCATTGGTTGCAATCTACTTGTTAAAATCTTGGAAATGATTTTGTAGAGGATGGTACAACATGATATAGGCCTAAACTCCTTGAAGGATGAAGGATTTTTTACCTTTGGGATCAGTGTTATTGCTGCACAATTAATAGGTTTGCACATAGTTGTTGTTTGAAAGAACTCCAAAACTGCATCTTCCACATCTTTCCCTATCACAGGCCAAGCTTTCTTGAAAAATACTGCATTAAACCCATCTCTACCAGGAGCTTTGTTATCGTTAATGCTCTGTAGTGCTGCTCTCATTTCGTCTCTATCAACAGGTTTAACCAATCCAAGTTGCTGCTGTTTGTTAAGTGTTGGCCCATTTAACATGATCTCAGGTATCACAGCAGGAATTCGTGGTGCTGCCGTGCCCAGCAGGCCTTTATAGAACCCCACTACTTCTTGTTCCACTTCAGCCTCTGATTGTAACAGCACTCCATCACTATTGACTAATTTCTTGATCTGATTCTGAGCTTGCCTATTTTTCAAACACGCATGGAGATAGGCTGTATTAGTATCCCCCAGTTTAAGCCATTGCACTCATGATTTTTGTCGTGCAATGCTTTCCTTAATCATGAGCCATTTTTCCAACTGTTGTTTTGCTATTTTCTCTTCTTGTACCAGTTCATTGAATCTTGTATGATCTCTGAGTTGGACTTGAACAGCCTTTAGAATATTTCTTGCCTCGTCTACTCTTTTGTCCACCCCAGAATAGTGTTGTTGGGCTAGCCCTTTTATCCCTTCTTATACTTGTTTCAGTTGTTTTCATACTCTCATCATGGTTGTTGTTCCCTGCTGATGCTTCTGCCAATAGGTATTAACTACCAGTAGGAAGTCTTGATGGTCAACTAGGTAATTATAGAATTTAAATGACCCCTGCCTCTTCATAGGTGCATTGTCAAAGTACACACTCAATGGGTTATGGTCTGAGAATTGAGCTTCAAGAATAGTCCCTTCCATATGAGGCCATTGTTGTAGCCATGCTGCATTTGTAAAAATTCTATCAATCTTACTGAGAATGTGATTATTGGACCAGGTGAAATACTTGCCCACAGTTTTCATCTCTATCAGTCCGGAGTCTTCGATGAATTCTCCAAAATCCCTTACTTCACTATCTAGTACTGGATTGCTATACATTCTATCTTCAACAGTTAAGATAGTATTAAAGTCCCCCATAACAAGTCCAGATCCCCTCAAATTGTTGAGTATGCCACTGAGATCACTCCACAGGGATTTTCTATCCAGTATGGTATGCATCCCATATACTATACTAAGGTCAAACACCACCTGAGAGTGCAAGACAATAACTTGTCCATGTATAAATTGCTGGTGTGTATGTGTAGTGTTAAACTCCACATGATTTTGGTTCCATAATATCTATATCCTCCCCCCTGGAGCTTCAGAGTAGTTTGCAGTCCAGTGCCATGTGCCAGCTATTTTCTCTATAATATTTGGTGCATTATTCTCTTTCACTCTATTTTCTATAACTGCTATCAAAACTACTTTATTTGTATTGCAAAACTTCCTTAACTCCTTGTACTTATACACTTTATTCATGCCCCTTACATTCCATGCAACTAAATTCATGTCTTATTTGGAGGGGGGGAACCACTACTATTACTCCCTACTACACCTGGCTTCATCGGCTCTCCTATAGATTGGGAAGCAGATACCTGAAACCCATTTGTATCCTACACTAAGGCAATGCATGCATTACTGAGCATTGTATCCTGTGCTTGGGATATCTTCCCTGGAGAATTAACCCCGGACTTATTAGTGACAGTCTGCCACTGTTCCTCTTCCATGTACTTAGGAGATAATGTTGTGGGTTCAGTACATAGCATATCCAACTGTCTTCCTTGCGCATCAATCGGATCCATCTTTAGGTCTAAGTTCCTCTTGAATGCCACATTTGTTTTTGTTTCCCTTCCTGCACCTCCTGTTTTTGCTAATTCGCTTCCTGTATTTTTTGTTTCACCACCTGCTCTACTTCGCTCTTCCTTTGGACTGCTGGGCAAGAATGTCCAATTTGGCAACAGACTGGAAAATATGTTGGTTTCCAGTCGTATAAGACCGTCTGCTGGATAGTTTTCCCATTTGGATCACAAATTTTGACACTGCTAGGTAGAGTTCTAGTGACATCCATTTCCACCGGTATTCTAGCATAGGATGGTATATCAGTATTTGTAGTACAATTATCGGCATACAGTGGTCTCCCAAGTGCACTCAATTTGACTCAATGCATCTTTGCTCCAAGTGTTTAATGCCAAATTAGGGAGCTTCACCCATAGATGGATAGTTCTCAGAACTTCCTCATTGAAATTGAACTCCGAGGTTGATGCTTTGGTTATGATAGGCCTGCTATTGATGGTGTAAGGTCCGGAGAACAGGACCGCAGCCCTCTCTTCAATGCTATTCATTTTGACAATAAAATACCCATCATTGTGATACAGGACTTTAGGCTTAGAGACAAAGTTCCATTGGCTAGCTATGAATCGCTCAATTGCGCCAATGGAAAGGGCAATCCCTACCACATACATGATAAGTGCACGATTCCACTTTTAAGTCTCAGCTTCAAAATCTTCTTTAAGCAGGTGCACCACAATTTCCCCATTTTCAATGATAGGGGGTATTTATGCCAGATTCATCCCCTTCGCAGCAAACTTGTTTTTCTCAAATATACCAGCCCATTTCCTCCCAGTATCTGTTTGATTCTCCTTAATAGGATCCTTTTCAACCACTGTATCCACCATTTCATCTATAGGCTGTGTACTAGCAGGGGTAGGGGTACTTACCGGAGGTGGGTTAGTTAAACCTTGGAACCCTAGTCGAGGAATTCGACTCACAGATTGAGGTCCCGATGTATGGTCACTTATGGATGAAGACCCAGTAATTTTGGGGATTCTGCTTGCTTATCCTTCTTGTTACTCTCTAGTGTCGTAGGAGACTTCGATTTTGCTCGAACTCCCGTTAGATCCGGCCATTGGTTTTCATCTCCTTCTGCCACAGTTGCGTTGAAACCCTTACCTTGACCTTTCCCTTTCGCCTGTTTTATACCTTGTTCGGGGCCCTGTAAAACCGGCGCCGCCATCGCAGTAGTTTGATTTTGAGAATCCTTCCTCGGTCGTCCCCTCGCCATGGGGGAAATGCGCAGGTTAGCAGAAGCACCTAACGTGCGCCGAGAGAGAAAAGGAAGAGAGTTCAATTCAATTGCAATTAATACATTCAATGTCTATTCTCCTTTATATTCATTCGTATTCGTTTTTTAACTTTATATTGTCAATTCATGGGCGATTGTATCGCTTCATTTATGCAGTTATCAAGTTATGCCCAGGGTCTAACTTTTCACAAAATTTTCTCCGTATATTATGTATGGTAAGTATATGTAGTTGTTTAATATATTATTTTCATTTTTTGCAATTGTTTTATGCTAGATTGGGATAGGATTATGTATTTATCCGATAGAGAACCCAAAGGGATAATTCTGATCTTAACTCTCCATAGTCGCTATATTTTATTTTTTACTTTGTATAGTTAAAATTTGTCTTGTAATATTCCCTTGTTAAAGAACATTCTACTTTGGTTGAAATTATTTGAACGTGTCATCTTCCTAGCATATTCAAATAGACTTCATTTCTCTACCGACAAAAGCATACCGTCGTTTTAGTTTAAAACATCTTTTGAATTCCATTACTCAGTTTTAGCTAATTTTTTATATTTTGTGCTTTGTCATCTACATTGAGGAGCCTGGTACACTTGGTAGTATTTACCACAATTTTAAATATATTTATTCTAAGGTGATTATATTCTCTCTAAAGTCATAAACTCTTTTTTATACTTCTTAATTTGTTTAATTTCCCTCACAAATTAAAAGATGTTTTTTTTTTTTCAATTATATGTGTTAGGGTTACTATTAGATCTGTTTAAAAATTGATACTACAATTTTGGGAACTATTTTGAAGTTCAATAATTTGTAAATAGAGGTCAAATCTAACTTCTTAACAATAATTGATCTTGAACGATTTATTTTCATTGTTTCACCCAACAATTATCAACCAAACATAAGTCACAATATACATAGCAATTAAAAGGAACATGAGCATATATATAGTAAAGAGAAATTTGGAAAATAAGGAAGCGGCTAATCCGGATTAATATTGGGATTTAAGAAATTGTCAAATCAAATATTTTGTTATAAGAAAATATTAAAATAGTTTATCACATTTGTTGGTTCTTTATGTATTCCTAATGATTTTTTCTCCAATTAAATTATTTATTAGCTCTTAACTATATTGATTATTTTTGTATTCTCCATAGATTGAATATATTGTGAATAATATCTATAGTTCTTTGTATTCTATAATATTTTTATACACCATTTATTTAATATCTTGTTTTGTCATTCATATTAATACTTGAAAATGTTATTTTTAGGTTATTTATCTTTTACTATCAGGGAGTTAAAGGCGAAGAATAAGAGATTTAAAAAGAAAATGAACAATTGTGTAGGGATGTAGAAATAAAAATAAAAAAAAAAAAGGTTAAAAAGGAAAAAATAAGACAAAAATTACAAAAGGATTCATGCAATTATATATATATATATATATATATATATATATATATATATATATATATATATATATATATATATATATATATATATATATAATGTACAAGGAAATAACTGTATTTTAAAATTTATATACACAGAAAACGATAAAAAATTCTTGAAATTATTTTCTTTCTTTTAAGAAAAATATTTTTTCTTTGTTTCGCTTATATGTAGACCGCACAAGTATCTATAGAAGATTAAAAACTCGATAAAAATTTCTTGAAATTATTTTCTTTCTTTTAAGAAAAATATTTTTTCTTTGTTTCGCTTGTACGTGACCGCACAAGTATCTATAGAAGATTAAAAACTCTCAATTGATGAAAAATCATAGGAGAATATATAAATTAAGCGTTAAAAATAATTGGTGAAAATTTGAAATATTCAACTTTGAAAACTTAAAAAAAAACATTGAGAAATTTAATATTTAAAGGATAAATTCACTAGTCATGATGTAAAGCCCCAATTTTGATAGGTATTTTGGTCAAAAAGATGAAGTAAGGCAAAAAATATACGTAAAAATTTCACGAGGTGGCTTGTGTGACGTCATCACTTTTTTGTATCCACTTTATAAATTTACGAGATATCTTTTTGAGAATTGAATTGAGCAGTATTAAAAAAAAAAGTACTTCTTTAATGTTAAGGGTATAGTTGAGACTCATGCGACGCCGGCGCCAATGAGGAATACACAAAGCCCTAGAGGTATAATTGAGAACAATTGCCAACTTTAAACTTGAATTTTAAGGTGACAATGTTTTTGAGCTAAAGCGAAAGTTAAAATGAGACGGAGAAAGTATGTTTGTACTCATCAATTTTATTATTATTGTTATCGTTGTTATCTTTTCTTATCGTTAATAATGTTGTTGTTGTTGTTGTTATTGTTATTTTATTGATTTGATTTTGCGTGGATATGACAAAAGTGGAAGCAGGTCGTGTTAGTAAGTGTTGCGTAAAGTAGAGTCAAACATTTTCAGGGCCTTGTTGGGGTTACCGAGTGCTGGAGTGTGAAGATAAGTACACAAACTTGGAACATGCTAATCGTGGAGAATGTCATCTTGATTGGTGGCATTACGCTTGCCATTCTTATTATTGTTGAAATGAATGAAGTCATTATATATTTACTCTCTTGGCAAAAAATAAAGACAACATAAAAAAGCTTAAATTAGCTATGAACGTCGTCGCTAAATAGAATTAACAATGAATTTTGCTGTTTAGCTACAGAATTTGTCCGAGGCTATTTTTTTTCTTTCCAGTAGTGTAATTTGTTGCAATTCAATCTCTTGTCGAGGAATAAGTAAAAAAAAAAAAAGTTGTTGAATTACAGTAAATAAGTATGTCTTTCTTTTTAAACATATAACCAGATTATAGTACTCGATTTACTTTTATAAGTCCTCTTTTTTTTTTTTCCACGTTATCTCTTTATGTAACGAAAAGACAGAAAAATATATGAAGAGAAAGAATAGATAAGAGATATTAACCTTGTTGGTGTCCTTTTAGTTCCGAAATATATAGAGTATTTTCTTGATCAAGTCAAACGCTAAACAGATGGAAAAAAAAGGGAACAGGGAATAAATAAGTTAATTGTATTATAGTTAAGAGTCGAGAATTGGTGATGACATTTGAGTAAAGTAAAAAAGAAATGACTCAACAAATGTTCTCTACAAATCCCATTCAACCTTTATAATTGATGTTTTTAAATTTTCTTTTATAATAGGTGTGCTAGAATCTTAAGGCAATAAAATATTCCAACTCCTAAGAAGAACAAAAGTACCCTTAACTAAAGCAGGTTCTCAGTCACGTACATTCCACTATTACGAACAAGGTCATATATGACGATAGTACTGAATTACAATATATATATATATATATATATATATATGGTAGTTTAGAAATTAGAAGAAATTAACCGACGTTTAAACATTTGACATACGAAATCTAAGTTTGCAATGGAGAAAATGAATAAGTTGTCACATAAAATAACTTAAATATTACTAGGGAAATTAATTGCAGCAAGTCGCAACGAACTCGAAAACATGTACTAGTATTTAAATGAAACAACCACATGCTTGTGTCTTATGGACGGTCTGGTGAAACATATAGGAGGTACAAGCCGACTTTATGTATGTGTGTATGCTTAACTAGGTAATACGCGGTAATGAGAACATTATAAATTTATTAACTAACTTTTTAATGTTTATTAAAAAAGCATGTAAACGAAGGAAAGATTCATGAAATCTTCCTCACTTCACGTGCATACACATACAATTTCAAAATACTTTTATTACTTTGTAAATTCATTACTATGTGTATATAAGTATTAATTTTTCCCTTTCATTAGAAAATAATGGTGATTATTTTCATAATTTTCTCATTTTTAAGATCTAAATAAGACTACAAAATAAGGAAGAATCAAAATAAAGAAGCGTAGAATCAAATTGTACTAAATCCTCAGCATCAAATTGTATGTATCTTTTTATATATATATATATATATATATATAATTATCGCCTTTATATTTTCATTTCTTTTCCCTTGTTTACCCTTAATCATTTTCTTCTTTTTTCCGTGCTTACTACCTGTTCATTTTTCTAAAAGAAAAAGAAATGTCGATCTTCCTTTTCTTTTGTCTTTCTCTATCTTCTTATCATCGTCCCTAATATTCGCCCTTTCATTCTAAAATGATTTATTTTCATCCTCAAAATCATATAATTACACTAAAATTGTTCAAAATGTCAAATATATTAAATTCATTTGGAAGCTTATCCTATAAATTCTACACACACAAAATTACAAAGAGAATCCATAAGACTTGAGTTGAAAAATCTATCAAGCTTCAGTCTATTTGAGAAACATCTTTCCGTTGATTCACGAACATGTTATCACATTAGAATCATCAAATAAGAAATAAGAATAACAAAATCAAGAAAAAGGTGTAATAACGAAAAAGAAAATAAAAAAGAGAGAAATGAAAAGAAAAGAAGCTAGGTGAGAAAGATTAGCTTTTTTCACACTAAATTATATTTATCCAAGAGATGGACACTTTAGACGTCACCTCTAATCCTTTTTCCATTTAAAAAGAAAACTATCATAAAATTGAAGATTAGAGTATAAACTAATAAAAATACAATAAAAAGAAGTGTACTCGTCTGCCTTGTTTTTGGTGGATTGATATGAATTTTATTGTCTTCATGTTGTCAACCTTCGCTGAAATTAATCACTTCATGCAAATTTCAGACGATAAAAACAACATCATTATGTGAGACCTCAAACAATCTGATATATAGATAAAGCAGTTTAATACTTATTTTGAACAGACTTGCATAATGACAATAGAACATGACATTAGAAAAGGTAACATATGAATAAGTTGTATTACAACTGGCAATGCCTGATTGTAGGAGTAAAATCTCCTATGAGACCAAGGGAAATGGCATTCCTCTACCATAAGTGTGGCTATAAATAACTTGCAAGCTTACAAAGTAAATATTACATATATAAATTTAAGACGCAGGAAGTAGTTGGACATGTTTACCAAGCAAGATTACTTCAAAATATAAACTTATCACCAAATGACACTCTTTATGAAAAACAACAACACGAGTATAATATTTCGAACGACATTCCACGTGAAATGATGAAAACGTGGACAAACAAAATCACATCAAGAATAAAACTAATTATTTTATCACAAAATGTACGTTAAGCTTAATTGATGTAACTAAACAATATAACCTCACTACAAGAAAAAATATATGTGTCAATAATTTTTTTTTTTTTTGTCATAAATTGATTATTATTGTAAAAAGTACTTTTGGCAACAAAAAAAAAAAATTGTTGCATGAACTTTTCCCAACGGCTGTTATTGCAACAACGTGCAACAATTTTTTTTTTGTTGCCAAAAGTACTTTTTGCAACAATAATCAATACTATGGCAACAAAATTAAATTATTTGTCAACAAAAAAATCATTTGCCAATAATAAAACTAAGTTATTGCCAAATATAAAAAATTTTGTTGCGATATCTAGACTTTCTTGTAGTCCTGAGAACTGCAGCAATACTCTAGCTAGCTATTAGCATATTTAGCACCATAATTGTGAAGCCATTTGGACGCCATAACAGGTCCTCAAGAAATGGGGATCTGGAACATGTGTATAAAAGCGTATATATATGGGGTAAAGGAAAAAATAAGGAAGATGAAAACGGCTAATTTGTAACTGACCTAAAATTGTAACTCCGTCTAATTGGTGACTCAATCAATAGGATAAATTTAATTCATATTTAAGTGAGTTATTAAGAGGTGTCATTTGATTTTCTTAATAAAGCACGTAAATGGAAGAAATAGGAAGGAAAATTAAAAAAATTAAGAAAAATAATTAATGGATTTCTTGGCTTCAGAGTGTGTCAAACTCAAGAGACTCAAAGACATTATTGTGTAGATTTTACTGTTAGTTTAAGATTATAATGAAGGATTTGTAACTGAAAATTCATGAAAAATTAATATTTAAACATTTTTATTTAGAGGAATAAGGAAGAAAAATACCAAAAAGAGGAGAAAAAAGATAAATGAGAATGGAGGTCATAGAGATGTGTCACATCACCTTATCTATGTTTAACTTTATAATATATATAGATTGATTGTGTATGCATGATATATCATGTAGTATGTGAAATGGTTTTGTGCACTTGTATTAATTTATGTATTCATTTTTAGAAAGATCGACTTGTCCCAGTTATAGTCTGTTTGGTCAAGCTTCTAAAAACAACTTATTTTAAAAAGACTTTTCAAAAAAGTACTTTTGGTTAAAAATTGTTTGTGTTTGGCCGATTAATTTAAAAAGTACTTTTGAGCAGCAATTAGTGTTTGGCCAAACTTTTAAAAAGTGCTTCTATATGTATTTTTCTCAAAAGTACTTTTGGGCAAAAACTATTTTTTTTAGCTTCTAAAAAACTTATGTTACTCCCCCAAAGCATTTATTTTCTCCCAAAAGCTTGGCCAAACACCTCACTTTTTTAAAAATAAGCACTTATTGAAAAAATAAGTATTTTTGGAAAAAAAATAAGCTTGGCCAAACAGGCTATTAATCAAGGACGTTCATTGATATTTTCTAGGTCCTTGTGGTTCATCAATCCACTTAAATGTAGGTATTGTCACTGTCACCGTGATAGATTAATTCTTTATCTTTGATATTCCTACAAATTTTGCTGAGGCGAATCGTCCATTTTTATCTTTAAAAGCAAACATAAGAGGAGCTGGATGGTAGAGAAAATATTAGTATCAAAATACTTCATCTTGACTCCTTTGACTAGCAAACTTGCAACACTGTTCTACTCCCTCCATGTAGCTCTGTCTCCTAGTCTTGTCATCAAGTACATGTAGTTTAAGAAATTAAGTTGCTGCTAAATTGCTCTATGTATACAAACTTTTGAATAGTCACTCGTTATGGCTCGAGATTTGTGTTTGAACTTTAAATAACCCTTTCTACTAATTTTTAATCGCAAAGGTACAACCAATAATAATAACTTTAAGACATAGCATTAGTACGTACTCCCTTATCCAAAAATATAGTATATGTTCCATAATCCAAGACTGTTAGTAGAGTTGTTTACTAAATCATGCTACACGAACTTTTGAACTTTCATCGGATATTCTATTATTTCACCTGGTATTTTTCTTTCGTTGAGGTAAAGAATTTAAGACGCAGAAAACAAATACTAGCTAGCACATAGTTTAATTAATTTACCATGGTAGTTAGTCATAAAATTGAAGTGACAAACTGATGATATATACATATTGCTTAACTACAGTCGAGTCATACAACAATTGATGTAAAAGCATATATCATGTGTTTATTGATCAATTAGTATAAACACCAAAGGTACATATTTTGCATACAATCATTCCACACAACAAACTGGCAATCCTTAATTATATTTTTGCTTGAACAAGGAAAGGGAAGCTAAAATTATGGAACCAATTTTAATAATAGTCAATTCCTATTATTAAGGGATTTGTTTACCCATGTAGGTGTATAGTTACTGATATAGCTATGGATGATAAATTAGAAAAGTAAATTACTTACTAAATATAAATAACTAAAAGGGTAATTATTATCAATAAATAAGTCTTATAAGAAGTTACATCAAGTAATTATTCCAAATTATATTTTTGCCTGAACAAAAGGTTGAACTGCCACAAATTAAGTAGCAATCTTTATTTCTTGCCAAACCAGTAAATATATAATTACTTAATTCAACAAACATAGCAAAAGCAAGCATAACCCAAACCACCCAAATCATGATGACATTCTCCACGAAGAGTATGCTCCAAGTTTGTGCATTTGTCTTCACACTCTGCCTCTCTGTCGTCGCAACGTCCATGAAATGTCTGACTGTACCTTAAGCAGGGATTACCAGTGACATTTGTCATCTCTACTACACAAAATCAAATTTATATTATAACAACAACAACAATAATAATCATCAATATAAAAGGAATAAAAAAAATCACGTAAAAAAATTGGTAGTAGTTCGTAGTACTAGATATTCATAAAGAGAGTCATCTATAAATGCTTATATTAAAAATTAAAATAACCAGTAAATTAAAATATGTAATAGAAGACTTATGATTAGTTTTGATGTGAGCCATGTAGATGCTATAATTGTAATGTTCAATTGATGTATTCATCTCAAGTAATAAAAAAGATCATCTGTTTTAATTTGTAAAATGATTACTGGTTACGGCATATCTAAATGACTACTACTTCTTGTATCAATAGCTTCTTAGTTTGTTTGATCAAACCTTTAAATTTTGCTTATTTTAAAAAGTGGTTTTTATCAGAAAATGATTTAAAAAACATATTTTTAAAGAGCTACAATTTGTATTTGGCTAATATATTACAAAAGAAAAATATTTTGTGCTTGATCAAGGTTTTAAAAGTGCTTTTGGAGAAAGATTATTTTATTTTTTAACTTCTAAAAAATAGCTCCTGCTACTATTCAAAAATACTTATTTTGTCTTAAAGCTTGGGTAAACACCCAATTCTCTGAAGTAAGGTTTTTTTTTTTAAAAAAATATTAATAAACTCTGCGACTTCTCAAAAACTTGATCAAACATGCGATAATACGTTTCGAAATAATTAGTTTCAATAGTGTAACCGGGAAAAGGAAAATAATTTCTTCTCATACTCGTGAATTGAAATTCTCCCGGACGTCTTAGAAACTGTTAACTATACTGAGGATTTAAAATACATCCTGACCCTACTTGTTTTAAAGTTAAGAAAAGTAACATTAACAATGACAACAATAATATTTTGATAATAATAATGATAGTGATTATGAAAATGATAAAAAAAAAATCAAGATAGAAAGGTCGATAACGAGGAATTAACTTAAGCTCCCGTTTGGCCCTAGATTTTGGAGGCATATTTTGAAGATTTGTTTTCAAATATTTGTTTGGCCATAAAATTTTGACAGATTTTGAAAACAAATCTTCAAATTCCCAAATTTTGGCTCAAACCTATTTTTGGGCCAAGATCTATGTTATGGCCTTTTCAAAACTTTTAATAACTATCCCAAACTTTTAAAAACTATCCCAAACTTTTGTATGTTACAAAAAAAAACCTATCTATTTATGACCCAACTAATTTTATCTACCACATTCCTCCATTAAAATCGTATCTATCATGTTTCCACAATTAAAGCAGTATCTTCTATAAAGTGAAGATTGTTCGTACAATGTGAGAAGATTATATTAAAGAATAGCTAGTTACTGCCGTTGTTTTTTTTCTTGCACGGATGAATCTTTGTATTGTAATTTGAATTGTAGTAGCTAGTAAGTGTGTTATTAGCAATTGTTGTTAAAATATCATGTTATGCTTAATTTGGGATTAACAAGTATGCATGTTTTGTATGGTTGAGTATTCTTGATAATTTTTAGAACTTAATGGGTATAAGTAATGTTTCATGTTTTCCAAAACAAAAAGTGAAATATGTTTTGAAAAAACTATGGCCAAACACATTTTCAAAAAATTGAAAAACTTCAGCTAAATCAAGTTTTCAATTTTTTTTTGGAAATCTATGGCCAAACGCTAGCTAAATGTTTGCCGCAACGGCTTAAACAAAAAATAACTGGAGAATGTATAATCTACGTATAATATGTATATAACAATGTATAATTTACATATAATGGCTAGGAAAATAAACAGTGATTTAACTGGCTATCTATATAAGACTCTCAAAGATAAAAGAGGACTATTACACACCCTTTGATGCGAGGAGGAGAAAGCAAAAAAGCAAGGAGAAGAGAACTTGAGATTTAGCCATGTCAAATTTACCAATTAATAGAGAGTAATTGTGAGATTCTGAGATTTGTGGTGTCATTGCTTGCACATTTATAGGGGGATAACAATAGCTGTTAATTAATCTCTCTTTTTTCTACAATTTTTTTTTGTTGCTAGGAATCCTAAATGCTAACGACCAATATCTTGAAGACTACGAAGGGAAATTGGACTCCCTGGATAATGTAATTGTCCTTGGTCGAGATGAGCGGCACAAAGTATCAACCACAACACAAATTATATTGATTCATATACATACACTATTTATTAGAAAGAACAAAACTAGTGAAACAGGAGCACTCTTAGTACGTAGTAACGTAACGACTAATCGATACATTTTTTTTTGCACGGATTGTCCTTCAAAAACGATGGTCTTTAATTTTTGTCCCTCAAATTGCTGGTCTTTAAATTTTGCCTTCGCTTAAAAAATTGACCGAAAATATTTCGGGGTTTTGGGTTCAACCTCCGCTCAGTAAAAAAAAAAAAATCGCAAGGCAAGACTTCGCGAAAGTTCTGCCCTTAAGGCAAAAGTTTGCCTTAAGACAGAATTTGCTTTAAGGAAAAAGTTTGCCTTGCGAAATTTTGCAAGGCAGATTTTTTTTTTTTACTCTGCTAGAATTCTACAAGGCTTAACTTTTGCCTGAATAGGCCTAATTTTGCTACGCAATTCTGCCTTGCAATTTTTTTTTATTGAGCCAGGGTTCGAACCCAGAACCTCCGGGTATTTTAGGCGACGGGAAAAAATTAAAGACCGGCAATTTGAGGGGCAAAAATTAAAGACCACCCCCGATATTTTTATACAATTTATTATTATTATTATTATTATTATTATTATTATTATTATATTGATTAATTTGATTTTGTGTAGAGATGACAAATGTGGAAGCACGTTTTGTATGTAAGGATTGTGTAAAGTACAGTCTGACATTTTCAGGACATTGTTGGGGTTATCGGGTGGTGGAGTTTGAAGATAAGTGCACAAATTTGGAACATGCTAATCGTGGAGAATGTCATCTTGATTTGTCTTTGCCTTAAAGAAAAAGTTTGCAAGACATTTTTTTTTTTACTCTATTGGAATTTTACAGGCCTAACTTTTGTTCGAATAGGCTTAATTTTGCTACGAAATTATATCTTGCGATTTTTATTTTTTTTACTAAGTTGGGGTTCGAATTCAAAACCTCAGAGTATTTTAGCCAAAGGACAAAAATTAAAGACCGACAATTTGAGAGGCAAAAATTAAAGACCACCCCCGAATAAGGGCAATCGTGCAAATTGCCCTAATCGATAACCATGATGTAAAGCCCAATTATTTGTAAAGAGATGGATCTTGGGCCTAACTCAGCCCCAAAAGTTAATTTATGAGGAAGGATTGTCCAAGTCCATATAAGGAGTCTGTCCATCTCTTAAACCACCGATGTGGGATATTTTAACAATATTTAATAGATATTTTGGTAAAAAATATGAACTAAGGCAAAAATATATGTAAAAATATCACGAAGCAGCTTGTATGATGTCGTCACTTAATTTGTATCTGCTTTTTAAATCTTTTTGCACGTGTTCACTCCTGTGTCTGAAGTTAGGCTTGACAAAATTAATATGTATGGCTGAAATTCAAATAAGTATGGCTGAAGTAAGACAAAATGATTGAGAGCAAGAAATGATAGAAGTTCGGCAAAAATGACTAAGCTTCAATCATATGTGCTTGAAGTTACGCAAAAATAACTGAACTCCAGCTATATATATATCTGAAATTCAACCATATATATGAAACTTTATTGTGTTTGAAGCTAGATTTTGTCAAGACTAAATTCAAACAACATATGTCTGAAATTGTCCGTAGTGGATATATGTACAATTTTTTTGAAAAGGGGGCACAAGTTAAATGACGACGTCAAAATCAGAGATATTTGAAGTAAAGAGTATTTTACCGGACATGTGACAGTCGTAGAGAGGACTATAGTAAATTGTTGAATCAGTCAATGCCAGTCGGACCAAAGATGCGTTAAATTATGCGAGAATTAAATCTCAGAGCCACTTTATTCGCACCGAATAGTAGAAGCCAAGAAAGATTCGGCCATTTGAGAAGGATTAAAGTTTCAGGGCAAGAGATAACTCAAACAACAACCAAATTACAAGATCTTCAGGATTTCATTTAATCTTATTTAGTGCTCGCAATCTCAGCCATGTAACGGCTGAAACGGGCGAGGATCATGAAAACAGTCAATTATCATTAGCTATCCTAAATTTCCCACTTCCCCACTATTGTAACCATATGATTTTATCTTATCACACACGATTTTACTTTATTTGCTATTGACTTTGTAGTTAATCAATGATCTTCAAAGATTTCCATCATTTGACCAAGGAGAATCGAAAAAATTTCTCTCTTATTTTCTAAATTGTTTTTTTGTTTGTTTGTTTTTTTAAAACAAACAAACCAAAGGTCTAAAAGTCTTAGCTGGAAGGCAAAAACTAAAACGCCTAAGGAAACAAAAGAAAGAGAACAAATAGAGATAGTCCTTGACAGTGACATAGACGAAGCTCCCAATTTGTGATCTTCTTCGTGTGCCCTATTTTCGTGATCTCTGAGGTAAGTCAATGATTGCTCTATCTTGATTCGATTGTACGCTTTGCTATTCCTATTACGTCACTTTCGTCATATCCAAATTATCAAATTATTACACAATTTGAATTACTTATGTTGCTTGTGACCTCATTATTAATAATTTAACTGATCTACCTAGCTAATAGACGAATTTTAAGCTAAACACTTCTGAAGTGGTAATATTTAACCCTCTAATTCTTTGAACTTTGTCCATAGACTCACTTTTGCCTATGATCTTTACCACCTTGATTCATTTTCACTCCCAAATCCTTTTTCTTAAGACAAACAATAGCTTACATTTTTAAGCATGTTGATTTGCAAATTTCAGTTCAGTATGCTTCCACAGAGTCGGCTCAACAAGATGAGGGGCCTAAAGTCAAACTTCACAGAAAGATCCTTACTTTTTTTAAAAGAAAGGAAAAATTGTCATACATATTTTTATTTAAAGTTTATTTGTCTAGAGTTTTTTAGATGTGAAGATATTAACTACTGTTTTATAATCCATTTGTTCTAACAAATCTTTTTCAATTGATAATATAGCTATCAGGGCTCCTTTTTGGAATTTAATTAAGGGAAAAGGTGTAAATATACCTTTCAACTTTGCGATTTAGAGCAGATATACCCCCCATTATAAAAGTGGTGTAAATATACCCCTGCCGTTACAAAATGGTACAAATATACCCTTTTTGCTGACGGTTTTTTTTTTTTAAATCATTGTTTATTTTTAATTAAGAAAATACCGCGTGGCTTTAAATAAAAGTCTACCCATTTTTTTTCAGTAGTCATATTTTTCTAAAGCCACATGATAATTTTTTTTTTCTGGTGGCTCGGGTCTGGTGCTTTTAAAGAAATGGGTAGACTTATTTTTTTTAAAGCCACGAAAATATTTTTTTAAACGGATCAGACCCGACCCACCAGAAAAAAATTTACCATGTGACGTTAGAAAAATAAGTCTACTAAAAAAAATGGGTAGACTTTTTTTTAAAGCCATATCGCATTTTTTTTTAATTAAAAAACAAGCCAAAAGATTTTTTTTAAATCCCGTTAGCGAAAAGGGTATATTTGCACTATTTGTGTAAGGGCAGGGGTATATTTGCATCATTTTATAACGGCTAGAGTATATATACATCACTTTTTTAATGGGGGTATATCTGCTCTAAATCGCAAAGTTGAGGGGTATATTTGCACTTTTCCCTTTAATTAATTCTTCAAAAAAAATTATTCTTTTTGGAATTAGAATATTTACAACCACATACCGAGCATAATCCCATAAAAGAGTTTGAGGAGGATAATGTGTACGCAGATCTTACCCCTACCTTGGGAGGTAAAGAGGTTATTTTTCATAGACTCTCGGCGCAAGGAAAAACATATTAAAACAGTATGGAACTAAAATATTTAATAATAAAAATAGCAAAAGCGGGAAATTAGAATTTAATAATACATACACACTTTATAGAAAAAATGAGACCCTCCAAAAGTTGAGGCCCCAAGCCATTGCTTTACTGGCTTATGGTCGAGGCGGCCATGTGCTTCCAACACCTTCCATTAGTTTTTTCACCGAATAAATGAACAAGTTTTTCTCTTCTTCCAAGTATGTCGTCACGTTTTTGCTAAATTGTTCACATTTTGTACGAAAATCATTCTAGTTATTCACAGTCTCTATTTTTAAAATAATACTTATAATTAAACTAATTACTTTCAAAATTGAAAAAAGACGACAAAATATAAGTCGGTACACAGAGAGCAATAACCTAGCTCTTCAAAGGAAAAACAAGAAGGCAGTGCATATCATTCATACATAATGTTTTGGTCTAACACTTCAATTCTTACGTGTTTTAACGATACATATTCCTCGAGTTCAGCTTCAACATATGCCAGAAATAAGTGTTTTAAAAATATATCACATATATCTAAGTCACGTTTACCAATAAAGGGTGTGGTATGGAATGAATAAGATTCTCCACCCTTAATCAGATGTTTTGAGTTCGATTCCTACGTATATAAATCTTTTTGTTAGGAAGTGATTACACCGGCCAAATTTGAATTAGTCGGGGCTCCAATACAATTATCGAACACCAGATGGGAAACCAAATGAGAAACTCGCGTTTTAAAAATTCCATCTTGTGCAATACGCCCTCCTAGACCAAGGACAATTGCATATATCCAATTTCCCTTCGTAGTCTTCAATTTATCAGTCCTTTAGCACTTTGGATTCTTAGCACCAAACGAATGCACAGTTAACAGCTACTCTTAATTGGGCCCTATAAATATGAAAGCTAGCAATGATATTACCATATATCTCAGATTTACTCTAATATAATCGAAAAATTTCAGATGGCTAAAGTTCAAGTTTGCTTCTTGCTGCTTTTCTGCTTTCTCCTCCTTACACTAAAGGGTGTGTAAAGGATCACCCCTTTACCCCTTATTATTGTCCTCATTGTGTTCATTTTCTTGTATAATCATATGTTATTGGATACTTACTGTCCCCGACTAATTTAGGTTTGCATTGAGTAAGGCCAATTAAAGGAGAAAGTGCTTCCTACTAGCTCTTTTTAGTCTATTTTCTAGCTCTTACACTATAAAGAGAGTGAGGTCACTCTCCATGCTACTTGGCACTGCAGGGGTGGGTGGGGTTAGAAAGAAAATGTTATAGTTCAGGGGTAACAACACCACCCCATAGTTTAGGTATTAAACTAACAAGACGTGAATACGTTAAGGGAACGTTTTAAGTAATAACTTTTTTATAATATGGAGTTGAGATGAGATTAAATGCACCGACATAATTAATGAGGATCCATATAGCAAATACGAACTTGTTAATTTGGGATTGAAACAAGTCATTAAGTTACCATTGTATCAAATTATAATATCAATCCATCAACTACATCTTAATCCAAGAATCAATTAACTAATTACAAACTTATAATTATTTTGCATAGTTTATCCAACATTCTTGAGACATCATATATTAATGTTTATGTGTGTGTGTATCTTGATTTGTGAAGATATAAGTGTGGAAGCTAATATTTGCAAAAGGTAGAGTCATAAATTTCGAGGGCCTTGCTACGGCAGGGAGGGCCGAGGGGGAGTGTGAAGACAAGTGCACAAACGTGGAGCATACTCTTCGCGGAGAATGTCATTATGATTTGTTGGGTTAGGCTTGCTTTTGTTATGAAAATTGTTGAATGAAGTAATTTAATTACTATATACTCATTTGGCCAAACAAAATAAAGGCTGCCACTTTATGTAGCAGTTCAACCTCTTGACGAGGAATAAGTGAAAAATCAAGTTGTGGAATGATAATAAATAATTTTATGTGTTTGCTTTTCACTTTTCTATGTCCTTTCTTTACACATAATCAGATACTCCTTTCGTCCCAAAATACTTGTAATGTTTTGCTTCTCAAAAGTCAATTTAACTATTCTTTAAACTTAGAATGAATCCGATTAATACAATATTTTAAAATTAAAATTTACATATTCAAACAGTATACGATAAATACTTTATATTATAATTCTTCTCATGTTAATATAGTCTCATCAATAAAAAAAAAAAGGATAGAGATGAGAATAACTAGACAAGCAATTGGGGGCAAGTAGCCTCAAGAGTTAAACAAAAAGTTGCGACTACTAACCTCATTATATCATTTTACTAACATGAAAAGTCATAAGAAATTATAATGTTCTCTTTATTCCATTTCGTGTAACATTTTTTTCTTTTTTTTTATTTGTTCAAAAAAAGAATGACATATTTTTATGTTTAGAAATAAATTAATTTAATTTCTCATTTCACAATTAATAACATAATATAATTTTTATGGTGACTTTGGCCTTTATTATGAGCAAGACCAATTAAAAATTCCAATTTTAATTTTAAAAAACAAAATTTATAGTAGAATAAAAAATTACTTCCAAAAATTGCAAAGAAAATGCAAAATAAAATTGGTGCTAGGCATGTCATCTGGCCAACTCGATATAAGACAAGTACATATATCCAATTTCCCTTAGCAGTCTTCAATTTATTAGTCGTTTAGTATTTTGGAACTTACCACCAAATTAACAAATGCACCAACTGACAACTATTCTTAGTTCCCTATAAATGTGCAAAGCAATGATACAATTATCACACAACTATTCTATTTGATAAAATTTTAGATGGCTAAATCTCAAATTTTCTCCCTGCTGTTTTTCTGTTTCCTCCTCTTTGCATCAAAGGGTATGTAAAAAATCATCCTTTTAACCCTCATTATCATCTTTATTCGTATCATTATTTTTATTATTTGTATTATCTTAGCTGAAATAGAATATGAAGCATTTCGATTCTAATTGAGGGTGTTAAGCGTATTTATCCATTCACTAACGAGATAGTTAGGGTTGAGCCCTAGGATTTGATGAAGGACTAAAAAGGCCATCTGCATGCACTTTACACTCAATTGCATCTTCGAACAAAATGTGAGAAAAACATTTTTTGGTTATCGTCTAAAGAGTACTTATAGCAAAACAACGAGTTTTTCAGTTGATGAATCTATAATTACCAATTTTTATTAATTGTATCATATTATAGTATCAATCAATCAAGTACGTCTTACTCCCTGCATATGGTATCAACTGAGCTATTAAATTTAAATTGGCATAGTTTATTGAAAATTCTGAGACATATTTTGTGTCTTTTTCTTATTTGGGTAGTTTTACGCGGTTGTCAAGCTACCATAATCCTACTTCATATTTAGACTCTGAATCAGAGACATCTATGATTTGAAGTTTATGGATTCCTATAACATCATCAAGTTAATATACAATAATAATTGAGTTCACAATCACAAAAAACATCATAAGAACATTGAATAAACTACGCAACCAATTTTAAATATGTATCACATTCATAAACTCATATGTTACACTATAAACCCTTCTAAACCGGTAATTTGAACAAGCTCACACAAATATATAAATAAAATACTGAATAAAACAACTTATTGAATATGTGGATCTTGATTTTGGTGCAGAGATAACAAGTGTGGAAGGTCAAGCCTGCAAAAGGTACAGTGGTACATTTGGAGGGGCTTGCTTTATGGTCAGGTTTGGTGAGTGTCAAGACAAGTGCACCAAATTAGAGGGAGCTCTACGGGGTGAATGTGAGAGCTATAAGTGTTATTGCATCTTTTGCTGAATTAAGTAATATATATTTACTCGTTTGGCCAAAAAAATAATTACTATGTACCACTTTGTATGTGAAAGAAATAAAAAGTTGTGAAATGATAGTTCATCAAACAAGTATATAAGCTACTTGTTTTCTATCTCTTTCTTCATACATTAACACATCATAGTATTATTTTACCAATCATCTTGTATTTGAAATTAAAATAATATTCCTTTACATATACCGTGTACGAAACCGATATTGTAATTCAACAATGAGTTAATGACGACAAAGGTTACCATCTCCCATAAGAGTCTGTAAAATTAGGGCCGGTTTTATAAATACTACAAATTGAAGGTCAAATTGTATATTATGGATAAAATAACAAATATGGTCTTTTATGTTTGGGGATAGTTGAAAGTAATCCTTTATATATACTCCTGAGCAACTTTTAATCCTTTAAATTTAGTAAAAGTGATCACTTTTGATATCCATCAATTGACACCCAATTCTAATAGAATCACTATTGCGGTATAATATCTTGATATTATTTGCTAGCATATTTGTAGGAAGATAATTACCATATATTAGTTAGTTTCCTTGTTTCACTAATTACCATATATTGGTTAGTTTCCTTGTTTCACTAGGATCTTAGTTTCCTTGTTTTACTAGGGTTCAAGATTGTATCATATATATATTCTCTCTTGGTGAATGAATGGACAAGTCAAAATTGTATAGTTTCTACAATCACTTTTGTTATCCGTCAATTGACACCCAATTCTAATAGACAGTCAAGTATAATATAAGTATGAGAAGAACACATGTTATACTCACAAGATAAATGATTTCTTAATTACTAGAAACAACAGATGTTTGATCTTGTTGAAATCCTTTCAATTCCTAAATAAGTGTTCTTCCAAGAGAGGTGAACAAAAAGAAGAAAATAGATTATGTTATTGAATATTTACTATCTCACAAATATAGATTCACTTCGCGTAAGACCCATTAAAAAAGAAGCGCTCCCTACAAGCTCTTTATGGCCTATTTTCTAGCGACCACTCTTCATGTCGGGGGGGGGGGGGGGGGTGCAGAGAGGGGGTTTAGATAGAAAGTGTTTTAGTTCAGGAGGTAAAAACAACACCCATAATTTAGGTATTAACTGCATGACAAAACGTGGATATAGTTTAGGTTTTTTATAGGTGTTAACTCTTTTATAATATTGACTTGAGATGAGAATAAATGGATCGACATAATCGATGAAGATTCATATAGCGAATATGAACTTGTTTGAGATTGAAACAAATCATTAAGTTATCGTTGTATCATATTATAATATCAATCAATCAATTGCATCTTAATCCCAATAGAACCAATTTTTCAATCTGGCTATCACGTTTTACGTGTTTTTCATTTTAACACCTCCACTTTTCTTTCTATATATTTATATAAGAAATCCTTCTGATTGGTCAAAGCTAGAAGACGGCTGAATGAACTGCTATTCTACATAGAGATAGTAAGATAGGTTAGGTGTTTTTATTCTAACTCGTGAAGACTGGTGATTGTTGTTTGCTTAGCAACAAGATATTCCACAAGAAAAGGGATTGGCCTTTATTGATTTCCAGATCGTATGTGACTCAGTATTTTTTTTTATTCCCATAAATTCCTTCCAATTTTTAGATTATCGCAAGTCCATTTCCTGGCCACTAGGTTGGTACTTCCATACTATTTGGTAATCAATTTTTATTTTTATTTTTTAAAAAAGAGATTTTTTTTTTTTTAAATTATGATTAAAGCGCTCACGCGCTCAAATTCAAGTGAAACGCAAGTGATTCGTGGCAGCATAAAGTGTGCCCGAGATACAATTATGATAATATGAAGTGTTTATCTGGTCACATGAATAGTTAGTATATACGGTCAAACCTCTCTATAATGGTAGCGTTTATTCGAAAAATTTATGACTGCTATAATGAGGTGTTGTTATATATGTATACTGACATTTGATGTTTAGATCTCATTTATACGCAAATAATTATTTTTCTGTACTTTTTATGTTACATATAAACGAAAACAATATACTATACTTGTTAATTTTAAAATCTCAATTGGTTTTCACATCTCATTAATTAAAATTTGAAAAGACTAATAATTACTTTTAAATTCATAACTAGTTGTACCATACCGATAAAGAATTAAAATCTAAGGAACATATACGTTTAAATTAATTGAAAATTTAAAATTTCAAGTTTGATGTAAGAATTCTACAATTTGTATGAGTTGGCGGTAGTACGTAATTGTTCCATTATCAGACTGTTTTGTCATTCTTTATTTAGTATTTTGCATTGGCTACTTTACTTCCATTATTTCTTTTTCCGGACTGATTTGGTTTGCCTCTCTTTCTTTTAGCCGAGGGTCTATCAGAAACAACCTCTCTACGTCTCATGGTAGGGGTAAGGTTTGCGTACACTCTACCCTTCCCAAACCCCACTTTGTGGGATTATACTAGGTATGTTGTTGTTGTGATAATACAACACTTGAATTGACGAAGAATTTTGTCCAAACTTTCAGCAAAAGGGAATTTAATAGCTTTCTCTTGATGGTTGTCTAAGATCTTAATAATTGACTCTTCTATTTCACCCCAAGTAACAATTGACTCTTAACAATAGCTTTTTATTTTTATACATAATATATTTCTTACAAATATCATTACACAATATTTGAATATGGTTGTTATAGAGAGGTAATTTTACAAAGTATACTGCTATAATGAACGCCACTGCTGTTAATTATAGGGAGAATACCGTTATAGAGAAGTAAAATATAACATGAAAAATTGGTTCCGAAAAAAATCAGGTCATTATAATGAAATGTTGTTATAACGAATGAAAATTATAGAGAAATTTTATTGTATATGAATGCTGGTGTAAACTTTGATGGTCTGTTTGTGTAGTTGACCTTTTACATAAGATGAAATACAGAAAGTATCAAATTGCTCAAAAACATGCAACACTAGTCCCCTATATATGTATTACTAGAGTTTATTTTACTTCATCTTTTAGCTTGTGGGGTAATGACAAGATTGGCCTTTAGTGAGCATTTAACGATCCGTTTGGTCGTTATAGTTTGTTCGGTACTTTTGACCCTTTCGCGAGCTTGTTTAGCTCACATTTGATCCGAGGGGACCGTTGACACGCTTCTCAGGGTCTTTGATATGGTTTGGGTGACTTTTTGGGAAATTTGTGCTTAAAGTGAAAAAGAGTTGACTCAAAGCTGACTTTTGGGTAAACGGACTTTTTCGGGAATCCGTCGATTTCGAGAGGTCCGAATAGTCTTTTAGAACCTGTGTGTATATTCAATTTGGTTTCCAATACACTCGAGTGCACACTGGGACTTGGGTTGGGAAGATGGTTTTGAGGTATAGGTGGTTGACTCGGTCAACGAGACCTCCGTTGGGAATTCTGAGGCCACGAGTGCGTTTGTAGCGTGTTTTTATATATGTCTGCATATATGATATGTGAGCAGATGGCCTTTGGTGATAGTATTTCGAGTTGAGATTGTGAAACTTGGGGGGATTCTGGTGCCCGCTATAGCGGCAGCGGTACCGCTCGGTAGCCCTGCCGTTGTAGCGGCCATGTGGAATTGGGCAGGACTTCCGAAGCGGTCACTGGACTGCAGAAGCGGTAATTTGGGCGTTGAAGCGGGTGACGGGCAATTAGATTCATTAAATGAGTGTTAAAAGCTCTAAGTCCCTCATTCATTACCATTCCGAAAATAGAGCTATTGGGAGCATTTCAAGGCATTTCTTGGGGGAAAATCATTGAGGTAAGTCCTTTCATCTTCATTGCTATTCCATATTCCATTAATCACCTTAGGTATCCATTTATCATGCTAGTTTCGTTAAGAGCTTGAGGATTAAAAGAGGATTCAATGGGTTCTTTATTCCAGGCTATTAAATCTTGTTTTATTGATTGGGTTAGCTTCATTAAGCATGGAATTGATGATTAGAATCTATAATTGCATGATTCCTTCCTAAGTAGTGGCTAATTTATGAAATTGGAAGTTAGGGTTCATATCCAAATTTGGGGGTTTTGCCTAGAATCCGAATATAAATGATTTGTTGGTTCTTCTAGCTTATAATTGATGGGAATTGATCACCTAGAGCATTAATTTCATGTTGAGACCTATAGATTCCTTATTCCATCTTTCTAGTTCATAAACCCCATTCCATAGGTTGAGATTTGGGTCTTAAATAGAAGTTAGGTTTGAATGATAAATCTTCTTAATTCTAATTTCATGATTCGGATATGTTTAGACTTCCATTATCTCGAGGCTCAAAGGAAGGGAAAGACTAAGGTTTGATTATTGGAGACTTTGTTGTTCGACTCTCCAGGTAGGTTACAGTTTACCTTATGGTGAGACTTCGATTAGCGAAGCGTATGTTTAGATGATATTGTCGAAGAGTGCAGTGTAAACCTTCGGGTATAAAGTTGGGTTGGACACTGTCTTAGGTTGGGCCTTGTTGTATGATTTTGGGGCTAGACACCCCATTGTGTTGTTGACTTATCTTGATCTATTTACTTATTGGCTCGTTGTCACGTTGAGACATTAGGTATCTGTGACTAGTGATATATCATGATTATGATATTGCGGTACTCTATTTGATTGATATTGAGATGAGAATTGTGATTCTAGTGTGGCTTATTTTGTAGCCTTATTATTGATATCACTTGTGTGCCCTGTGTGGTACTGTTTGGGATTGAATTGGTTGTTGATATTATATTGCATTGTGTTCATACTCATTTCCATGATACATTGATATTGCATGGTTATGGCACTGATGATGATAAGCGAGAGGGTGTAGCCTCCGAGGTCTTTGCCGAAGAGCGTAAAAGAAAGATGAGAGTCCGTGATCCGAGGTCATTTATTGAAGCGGACTGAGTGGACGTTGCCCGAGGTTTCTTGCCGAAAACGAATGAGTTTATGATGCTCGAGGTTTTCTTGCCGAGATCGAGAGAGGGCTCGTGAACCGAGGTCATTTTTCGGAGCGAGTAGTACAAAGATTTTGCGAGTCCCCCATAGGTTGTGCTGCTGAGATGTGATGTTCCATTGTCTGAGTACATGTGTACGGTGCATATGCATTGCATCCATCCTACATACATTATTGCATTGCATTGTACCTTTCGGTTTCCTGTGATATGATTGTGATGTACCGATTCGGATCGATTATACTGAGACTTGACACAGTTGGGTTTAGATGCTATAACATAGGTGATGACTTGAACCGTGGATATGGATTTGTATTGACTTGTACTTTGTTGGTTTACGTGATTATCTTGCTTTGTTGTCTTTATATACGTTAGCTAGTCTTAGTCAGCCTATAATACCTACCAGTACTTATTGTTTGTACTGACCTGCACTTGTTGCATTCTTTTATGAATGCAGAGTACCAGGTTGGATCCACTTCTACTCCTCGTGGCTGATATTCAAGGATTATTGATTCGAGTCTCTTCAGGGTGAGCACGAGGACGTTCGCTGCCCGAAGACTCTTCTATTTATTGTGTCTTGCTTTCCTTTCTAAGACATAATTTTGAGACTATTGATGTATTATTATTATTATTATTATTATTATTATTATTATTATTATTATTATTATTATTATTATTATTATTATTATTATTATTATTATTATTATTATTCAGACTTATAGTATTTAGTTAGATGCCCTTGTATGACCAGATATTGGGATGGATTTCATTTACTTCCGCACTTATTATATTATATTGTGAGACTTACATTATTTTACTTCTTCCGCTATTTTCTATTAATGTATGAATGTTGGGTTAAGGGTTCGCCTATCGAGGTGGGAAAGGTAGGTGTCTGCACGACTTAGTGAAATTGGATCGTGACAAAGCAAGACCAATTAAAAACTCCAATTTCAATTTTAAAAACTAAATTTTTAGTAGATCACAAATTACTTCCAAAAATTGCAAAGAAAATACAAAATAAATTGTCATCCGGCCAACTCGACCAAAGGCAAATTCGTATATCCAATTTTCCTTAGTAGTCTTCAATTTATTAGTCGTTTAATATTTTGGAACTTACCACATAATTAACAATGGACCAATTGACAAATATACTTAGTTCCCTATAAATACTGTGCAAGGAATGATACCATCAATCACACAACTACTGAAATAGAGAAATTTTCAGATGGCTAAATCTCAAATTTTCTCCCTGATGTTTTTTTGTTTCCTCCTCCTTGCATCTAATGGTTTGTAAAAACTATCCTTTTACCCCTAATTATCATCTTCATTATTATTTATTTATTTGTATTATTATAGAGGGGATTTTAGAATATGAAGCGTGTAGATTCTAATGGAGGGTGTTAAATGTAATTATACGAGAAAGTGTCAATCTGCGAGCAAGATGAGAAAATAATTTGGGAAATCTACATGGTGTAGCTAATATTAGACCTTATTTTTATCTAGTAGCTATACTTTAATTAATTTACACCTCATAGCTAAAAGGTGTATATCAATTACACTCCATAACTAAAACATACAAAATAGGTTAAAATAAAAAAACAACCCTTGTATCCACATTTTTCTCTCTCCTCCCTCCCTTCTGCTCTCTCTTCCATGAAAAATGTTCAATGTTCTTCAAGTCCACTATTTCTCACCGGTTTCTCCTTAGCCCATAATTTTTCTTTTCTTTCTCTGCCCAACATCCCAAAATTCTTTTTCTTCTTTATTTTTTTATTTTTTATTTTTTATAGTGCAATGTTCATTTGTTCAATGGTTCATTCTTTTGACTTTTCACCTATGAATTTTTCTTCTTTTTAGGTGAAATTATATTTTTTTCGTGGAGTTTGGATCTAATTTGAATAAAGGGCTACTGGGGATTTTAATTCTTGCACAGTAAACATATAATTCGATACAAAAATTGTATAAACTGTGTTTTCTGATCTGGGTTTATTTCAGATTGACATAAAATTTGTGAATTTTTTATTCTTGGTTGGAAAAGGAAAAAAGAAAAGAAAAAAGATGGTGACAGTGAATGTTGGAATGCTGCATTATATATTGGACCATGTATATGGTGCCTTTGTTCACAGAACAAAATTAAGCCCACCATTTTTTTCAAGAGGATGGGGAGGTACAAAGCTGTTGCTAGGACAAAAAATTCTGAAGATGTTGTGTTGTTGTTATTGTTCGCCGGTGTTGATGACGATGGCGGTGACGGCAGACGTTGGATTGCATATCCACTGTTGATGACGATGACGGCGGTGAGATCTGTATATTCATCAGATTTGGCCGCCAGTGGCTTTTCCGGTCAGATTCCGATGCCGGATTTGAAAAATCGTGCAACGACGTAGATACAAAAATCAACGAACACACAGATCTGAGCTTTTTATTTTTTTTTAATTTCAAATTGGAGTGTATACATATAGTGTATACAGTGTTTTATCGCATGCATTTCGAAGGAGATCTTTTTATATACAAAATGAATACAGTAAATTTGAAGTGTATACAACTGAATACAGTGAATTTTATTTTTTGTATTCAGTGTTTGAGTGTATTCGTTAGTTTTTTTGGGAAAATTCAACTCAATTGTGCAAGCTGAATACAATTTTTTTTGTATTTATGTTGTTTGAATACCACTAATTTTCAAATACAATAAAGTGAATACAATGTAAAAGTAGCTATAAATGAATACAACTGAGTTGAATACATATGACTTGAATACAGTGAAAAGAATTTTTGAAAAAATTTATTCGCTGTATTCATGAATACAGCTAGGTCGTTTTATGAATACAGCGAGCCATTTTTTGAATACAACGAGGAAACTGTAGCTACGCAATGTAAATATTGAAACTGTAGCTATGACAAATTTTAAACCCCAAATTGTAGTCATTTATGTAAAATTTCCAAATAATTTTGAGTTATGGTCTAGAAAGTAAAGCAAAACAATGATTGTTTTCGGTTGATGAATCTATAGTTGCCATATTTTTTAGTATTAATTACTATTTCATATTATATACCAAACAATCAAGTCGTCTTAATCCCTGACTATGCAATCTACTGAATTAATACAAATTTTAAAATTGTTTGCATAATATCCAGCATTCTTGATACATTTTTTTATGTTTCCTTTTTTTTTTTTCCAACTTGGTTTCAAGTTATCATGGGACCAAAATTTCTAACCAAGTTATTGAGCTTAGCAACATACCGTAAGAGTCTCAACCCCCCTGCTTAGCAACAAGACATTTTAATTACCGGCCAGGCGCGTGTTGAGATGGATAGAATCACTACATTCTCAATTAAAAGTTTTGAGTTTAAACCCTAGAAAACAAATTCCTACCAGAGAGCTCTTCCTAGCTCCATAAGCGTTATGCTGCCCGAATCTAAATTAACCGGGTCAATGAGTGTTGGATACAGAAAGATTATACCAAAAAAAGACATCTGAATTAACATATATAAATTAATTACTATATTATTTACTATGAATTGGTCGGTTTTATGTTGGTTTACTTTACTGCAACTCTCCTTTATGTGAGTCGTAGCCTGCAGCGCGAACCTTACAAAAAACATACATAGAATGATTAAAAAGGACTTAGTGACCGTTTGGGCATGCATAGTTTTCACTTGTTTTTTGAAATTTTATTTCGAAAAGTTGTTTGGACATAGAATTGTTACAATTATCCGGAAATAAATTTGACATTGAATTTAGGATTTTTCCGGAATTCGAAAAACTCCAAAAAACTGTTTTCACGCTTTTCACTCCAAATCTCACAAATTTTTTAAAACAACTCTAATTTGTATTCATGTGTAAACACAATTTCAATTTTCAGATATCATTTACAACTTGAAAATAAGTACTCCGTAGTACCTTTTTTTTCAGATCTAATAATTTTTATGTGCAGAGTAAGCCCGTCAACCGGTTACCGTTAACCGGTAACCGGACCGGTAAAAGCGGTGGAACCGGTTATCCGGTTCCGGTCAAGCGTTTAATAAATACTGGTCTGGTTTCGTTTTTTTTTTTTGAACCGGAACCGGTTAAACCGGTCGAATTAAAAAAAAATTAAAATGTAGCCGTTGGGCTGTGGGTTGGACCGTTGGCTAACGGTCCATTTGCAAAAATGGTCGTTGCCAAACGGTTCTAAACCCCCATTTTGGCCCCCCTAACCCCCCAAACATTTTTTTTAACACTTTAACCCATCCCCACCCCTATATAAATCCCTCTCCATTTTCATTTTAATCCACACCAATTCACTCTTCTCTTTCTCTCAATCTCTCAATTATAGTTATTTTGTAACAATTAGCCACTTTAAATTTCTCTCAATCAAATATTATAAAGTCTTATTATAGTTTCAATTATTAATTTTGCAATTATAATATTGTTGGTGGAGTTGGTGATTTTGCAACAATCTGAAGTAGCTTTGGTGGATTTGCAATTCTAGCCGCCTTCACTTTGTTGGAAATTAGTCCGGCAATTTGGTACCTTCGTTCCAACTCTATCTTTATTTTTCGCAATTTAATTCTAGCAATTTAATTTGTTGCAATTTGTTTTCTTGTGATTTATTTGAGTGTGATTTAAATTAATTCTATTTAATAATGGCGAAGAGATTTAGACGTGGTGCCGGTAGTAGTGGTATTGTTAGGGGTGGGTTTAATGAGGAAACATTTGTGGAAGAAACACCTAATTTAGGTATTGATGTTGGTGGAAATAATCCACTTTTAGATCATGAGGCAATGCAACAACATTATACCGACACTTTTAATGAAATTGATGATGATGATGATGATGATGAAACACAAGCCCACGAAAATCTCATAGGAGATACATGTCCTGCACAATCACATACATAAGACAAACCGCCTAGAACTCGTAAGTCAACCGCTAAAATTTGAAATTTTATGACTAAGGATAAGGAAAGTCAAACAGCTAAATGTAACATATGTAGACAAGTATTTGCTTTTAGGCAAGAAACTAGTAAGGATGGTGGAACGGGTACACTAAATAGTCATATGAGAAAGAAACATATGGATGTTTGGGGAGAGCAAACGGGTTCAAATGTGGGGGGTATTCAAATGACGATAGACCCACGAACCGGTAAAAGTTTTAAGTATGACAAGAAAAAAGAGTGTGTAGAAATAGCTAAAATGGTAGCTTATGATTGTTTACCATTTTCCTTTCCTTCGGGTTTGGGGTTTGTTACTTACATTCAACGTTGTTATAATCCGTTATTTGAGGGTATTCCTAGAAGTACTTGTAGAGCGGATGTTATAGATTTGTATAAAAAATATAGATTTTATTGGCGCCATGTATTTAATTCTTTAAATTGTAATGTTTCTCTTACCGCTGATTTGAGTCTTAGTCTTAACAAGTTAGATTTTTTTGCTATTACATGTCATTGGATTGATGATAATTGGGTTATGCAAAAAAGAATTATAGCTTTTTTATATGATGAAGGGAAAGGTCGTCACGATGGAAAATTTTTAGCGGATTCAATGTCTACTATTATGAGATTTTTTAACATTTATAGAAAAACACTTTGTATTGCTTTAGATAATGCTTCTAATAATACAAAGGTGGTTGGTCTTTTAAAAAGGGAATTAAACCCTCTGCTAAAAAATATTTTTCATGTGAGATGTAGTTGTCACATTTTAAACTTAATTTTTAAAGATGGTCTTGTGTGTTTTGAAGATTCCATTCAAAAAGTTAGAGATGCGGTTGCGTTTCTTTTTTGTAATGCTAATAGGGGAAGACTTAGAGATTTTAAGAATTCTTGTGTGGAAAATAATCTTAGACCTAGGAAATTCAATTAGAAATTGAGACTAGGTGGAACTACACTTACATTATGCTACAACAAGCATATGAGTATAGGATTCCCACACAACAAGTTCACAACAAATATAATATTAATAATGATGATTGGTTAAATTTTACGGATTGGGAAGATGTTAAGGAATGTGTTGAACTCTTAGAATTTTTTTATAATGCAACTATTGCTTTTTCTAAACAATTCTATCCCACGGTAACCGGAATTTTAGCCTACTTAGCGGAAATAGCTAGAGTTTTACAAGAGTATAAAAATAAATCCGGTTATCAAGCGGCTATTTTTAATATGATAACAAAATTTAAGAAGTATTTTTTTTCCCATCCCAACTTTATTTATATTGGGTTCTCTTTTAAAACCTTGTTTAAAAATGTCTTATACTAGAGCATTCGTTGGTCAAATTTATACCTTTTTAGAAATTGAAAAGGAAGTTGAACCATCTTTAGCTGACGCTGAGCTCGCGATTGATGTCGAGTTTGGAAAAGTTTTTAGTCATTATTCTAATTTGGAAGAAAATGCTACACCCGTTGCTCCACGCCCTACTACTTCCCAAAGTAGCAAAAAGGGCTTGTCGGGATTGTCGCATTTAAAAGTTTTACATTCACATCCAACTCCTTCTCATAATGCAAACTTTGATGAATATCGCTTTTATTTGATGCAGCCAAATGTGGATATCAAGGAACTAGATGATTTGGACGTCTTAGCATGGTAGAAGAAATACAAGGCAAGTTATCCGATACTTTCAAGAATAGCTCGAGATATCCTTACGGTTCAAATATCAACCGTGGCTTCGGAGAGTGCATTTAGCCAAGGAAGACAACAAATTGGAGACTATAGACACTCATTATCCGGATTTAGCTTGCAAGTACTAGTGTGCATTCGCGATTGGATTAGATCGGAGCGACACAACCAAAACTTAGAAGCGGTGGAAGGCGAAGAGGAAGAGATTGAAGATTTGATAGCAAGTGGAGCAGACCAAAGGGAAGACTTTGAAGATATCTCCATGGCCGAATATGATATGGTGGAAATTAACCAAATGATTGACAATTGGTGATTTTATTATTCTACTATTTCTTTGCAACTCATGTATTATTTGCAAGTTAAAAAAAACTACAACTTGCAAATAAATGTTATCTAAGAATAAATAAAATATATGTTTTACTTGTGTTCATATTTTTACTTATATTAAGTTAGGAATATACCTAAAATATACTAAGAATATACTTATAATATACATCTACTTAAATTAAAAACTAGAAAGTTATATATTTGAAAAATAACTAAAATATACTAAGAATATACTTATAATATAAATATACTTAATTTATAAAATACGAATTTATAAACTTAGAAAAAAATTAAGCTATAAATAACTTAAGTTATAATATATAAGTTATAAGTATACATATAACTTAAACATATATATATATATATATAACCTAAGTATATTGATATATATATAAGTATATTCTTAGTATATTTTAGGTATATGTAGTATAACTTAAGCATATAACTTAATATATATATGCTGTATTGCTGTTAGTCAGTAAATATATAAACTTTACTTATAAACTTATATAACATATGTAAATAAATACTATAATATATATATATACACACACAAAAAAAAGAGGTTTTGGATATGTTCAATTTTTTAACCCGGAAACCGGCCGGTTTGTTAACCGGTTACCGGTCCGGTCCGGTTCGAACCGGTTAACAGGTTTAGACCGCAGAGGTAATTACAAGTGTGGAAGCTCAATCCTGCAATAGGTTAAGTGGTACAGTTATTGGGGCCTGCCTTTTGTTCAGGATTGGTGAGCCTCGAGCGTCAAGAAAATTGCACTAAATTCGAGGGAGCTCTAGATAGTTATTGTGATGACTACAAGTGTTATTGCGTCTTTTGTTGAATTAAGTAATGATATATTTACTCGTTTGGCTAAAAAATAAATACTAGGAGCGTGCACCAATTTGTATGTGAAAGAAATAAAAAGTTGTGAAATGATAGTAGATTAAATAAGTTTATGAGCTGCTTGTTTTCTATGTCCTCCTTTATACATTACTACGTCATAGTATTTTTTTTTCCTGAAGATTAATAGTCGTTCATCCTACTGTTTAAATTAGAATAGTCGATGAATGTATAATATATGTATAATACATCTATAATATGTGTGTAACCGTGTATAATTAATGTATAATCTACGTATGCCGACTAAAAAAAATAATTCCAGCTGATTATTTATGTAAAAATTCCTTTTTCCCTTACTAATTATGTCGTACTGGAAACCAATTGATGCGATTAATCTAAATTCACTCTTTAACTAGAAAGTACATACTTAAATATTGAATTCCTTAATAACTACTATGACAAAAAATGTTAAAATAGGTAGTGACGTGCTTAGTGGACGTGGAGCATATACGTGCAAACCTACTTAAAATTTTCACCATTAAAAAGAATTTACGCGGTAATGTATATCAAATTAATAAATGTATTGAGTCTAGCGCACCTGTTGGAGTTCTCAATGTCTAATGCCTAATCCCTCCGACTACAAAATAAAAAAATAAAAAATAAAAAATAAAAATAAAAAAGAAGTCAAAAAGCCTTCGCCTTGTCAAATATCAACTTAAGATGCATATATGAAACCTTTTCATAACCTGATGAGAATAAAATTAAAAATAATATTACTCTATGTATACCGTGAATGAAACCACTATTGTAACTCAGCAATGAGTCAATGACTACAAAGTTACCTATCTCCCGCAAAATTGAAGTGTCAATTTGTATATTATGGAGAAAATAATAAATATGGTCTTTCATGTTTGGAGGTAGGTTTAAAGTAGTCTCTTAATTATATACTCATGAGCAACTTTTAAAGCTATAAATTTATTAAAGGGGAACATTTTTATATGCGTCAATTGACGCCCAATTTTTATAGTCATTCAAGTATTATCTAATTATGAGAAGAACACATGTTGTCCTCACAAAGATAAGTGATATTTTAATTACGAGAAACAACAGATATTTGACCTTGTTGAAATTCTTTCAATCCCTAAACAAATATCATGAGCGGTGAAACCAAAAGAGAGAGAGAGAGACCAGACAAGTAGTTGGGTAAGTAGCCTCAAGAATTAAGCAAAAATAATGACTACAAAGTCCTAACTTCATTATAATATTTAGGTCGTTTGATTGGAAGGATAAAGTAGGTTATTGATATAAAATTTGGGATTAAATTTATCATGTGTTTGATTAATGGGTGTATACGGTGAAAACCGGATGAGGGCCAATCCGGGGTAACCGTGGCTCGGAGGAGGAAAAGGAGGGAAAGTTCGTGTATAAGCATCGGGTTTCCGGATAAGCATTCGGATCAAAGCCGAGCGGAAGCATCATCGGTCCCGGTTTTTAAGCCACCGAAGGTTCGGATCTCTTTCCGGGGGGTTACCGCCGGAAGTCCGGTACCCGTGAGTCCGTTGGTCCGTTATGACCGTTATTGGGGCGCAGCAGTGGTGTCACATCATGGTCGGCTACAAACTATGCGTGTGTCAGACGGCGCCGTCAGTCAGATCCCATCACATCCATACAGGGGCTGTCCTTTTATTATTATTTTATTAATTCATATTGAGGAAGACCCATGGGTTCATCACTATAAATAGGGCATTCCCTCCTCCCTTTGGGGGTTGGTTGATCTTTATTCAAAAGAACACTTGTAACACAATACATATATATATACAGTTCTTGCAATCTCAATATTGATATTTTCCATTGTAAGTTTGTCATCTATATCATATTTCTTCAATCAAATTGGCCATACGCGGAGTCATCTGTCACTTGCGCTCCTTGCACGATTATCAATAAGCATTCTCATCCACGGTTTGTAATAAACATTGGGACTCAAGCACATATCCTATACTCACACACAAATTCAATTGATTACCGAATCCGGGGTAAACAGTTTGGCGCCCACCGTGGGGCAAGGATAATAGTTCTTGGTCCTGATTCTTGTCGTTCTCACCTCCAAACCGTAACACTTCCGCCCCGTTTGTCTCGACAAAAACTGACTCATGGCTGATGTTGAGCAGTCCGGCCATGTCAATAATACCGAGATTGTGGCAGAAAACGAGGAAAGCGAATTACGGGGACTACCGAACCCCGCTGACCCGAACCGCGTCGACTCGAGGGAGGGCCTCAACCGACAAAACACGGTGGATCAAATTAACGCCGCCCTACCGGCAACTGATCCCCTAAGAACTCGCAACTCCGTCACATTGTCTCGGACCCAAAGCCAGAAGGAGCCGGAGGCACCAAATGACGGCATTAATTTGCGTTTGATTTTCGAAATGTTGCAGGAACAAAGAGCGGCAATCGCCGAGCAAGGGATGGCGATTGCCCGGTTACAGAGCGGGCAGGGGGAGCCTGGGCCGGAAAAGGCCAAGGGAACAGCGGAAATCGAGAGAAGCAGGCCGCGGACAGTCGAGAACAATGATTCCGGAGCCGGTTCTTCCACCGAGGTACTAAAGATGCTTGAAACCTTGGCGAAACGAGTGGACTCTACCGAAAAAAGGGTACAGACTTACAATTCTCGGGTAGATCAGATACCGGGGGCTCCCCCTTTGCTGAAGGGGGCTAACTCGAAAAAATATATTCAAAGGCCTTTTCCCTCGAGTGCTGCACCCAAGTTGATCCCGAAGAGATTCAAGATGCCGAACATTCAGAAATACGACGGCACCACGGACCCGCATGAGCACGTGACCTCGTACACCTGTGCTATCAAGGGTAATGATATGGAAGAAGATGAGATAGAGTCAGTACTGTTGAAAAAATTCGGGGAGACTCTGTCAAAGGGGGCGTTGACGTGGTACAACCATCTGCCCGAGCATTCGATCACTTCTTTTGAGATGCTCGCCGATGCCTTTGTGAAAGCCCACGCCGGTGCAATAAAGGTGCAGGCCCGTAAGGCTGACATTTTCCGGATAACCCAAAGGGACGGCGAGTTATTACGGGAATTCGTCACCCGGTTCCAGAGGGAACGAATGGAGCTACCCCCGGTGCCGGAAGAGTGGGCCGCACAGGCCTTCACAAAGGGCCTCAACATGCTAAGTTCGGTGGCCTCGGCAAAATTGAAAGAGAGCTTGCTGGAATACGAGGCCGTAACATGGGCCGACGTCCACAATCGGTATGAGTCAAAGATTCGGGTGGAGGATGATCAATTCGAGTTCTCTCCGGTAAGGACCAAAATAAGGAGAGGTTTCGAGGCCATGTCTGAATCATCGAAAGAAAGGTTTCGGCCATATCCCTATCCGGATAAGCAAAGTTTCAGGTCGGAAAAGGCAATAGAGAGCCCGAGCCATTTCTCAGGACGGGGCAGCAAACGAGTGGAGCGGCCATCGAACAGTCGGGGACTCTCATTTAGGAGCGATGCCGGAAGTTCCGCCGGCAATAAAGTTCCTCCAAAAATTTCAGAATACAACTTCAACGTTAGTACTTCAGGACTTGTCTCGGCTATTGGACGTGTCCCCGATGTAAGGTGGCCTAAACCATTGAGGTCGGATCCGGGTCAGCGAGATCCGGGTCAGCGAGATCCGGGTGTAGTGTGCGAGTATCACGGGACCCACGGGCATCGAACCGAAGATTGCCGTCAATTGAGAGACGAGGTAGCCCGGTTATTGAAAAATGGTCACCTCCGAGATCTGCTGAGCGACCGGGCCAAAAATCACTATAAGGAAAGGGAATCTTTTCAAAGGTCCGAGCCTGTCGAACCCCAGCATACGATCAACATGATAGTGGGCGGGACAGACGCCCCTCGAGGGCCGGTAATGAAACGGACGAAGATCTCTATTGTTCGTGAAAAGCGCACCTGAGGCCATTCGGCCGAGGGATCCATCTTCTTTAATGACGAAGACGCAGAGGACATCGTTCAACCCCACAATGACGCATTGGTAATCTCTATACTAGTCTTTAAAACTAAGGTTAAACGTATTCTGATTGACCCAGGTAGCTCGGCCAACATCATCCGATGGAGGGTGGTTGAACAGCTAGGACTGCTCGGCCAGATCGCACCAGTGGCCCGGGTGCTAAGCGGGTTCAATATGGCGAGCGAAACCACAAAGGGGGAAATCTCATTGCCTGTAAATGTGGGTGGCACCATTCAGCAAACAATGTTCTATGTGATCGAGGGGGACATGAAATATAATGCATTATTGGGCAGACCTTGGATACATAGCATGAGGGCGGTGCCCTCAACACTACATCAGCTATTGAAATTCCCCACGCCGGAAGGAGTGAAAACCGTCCGGGGCGAGCAGCCCGCTGCAAGGGAAATGTTTGCAGTAGAAGAAGCGGCACCTCGGCCCGAGGGGCCGGAATGGAAAAGTGCAACCGGAGGAGAGATTCCCAAATACCAATCAAAGTGCGCCGGGTTGAACCCGGTACATAAGGAGGAAGATTACGAGGTACCCAGATCGTTCGTCATGCCAGATGACTCGGATGCAACTCAGTCAACTGTGGAGGAATTGGAGCAGATCATCCTGTTCGAATATCTCCCGGACAGAAAGGTATACCTGGGCACGGGGCTCACCCCGGAGCTCAGGCGTCGATTAATTGAATTTCTTCGTGCTAACGCCGATTGCTTTGCATGGTCGCATATAGATATGACAGGTATATCACCAGAAATAGCAACTCACAAGCTCAGCCTGGATGGGAAGTTTACTCCGGTGAAACAGAAAAGGAGACCCATGGCGGAGGCTAAACACGCATTTGTGAAGGACGAGGTAACAAAACTTTTGAAGATAGGATCTATCCGAGAGGTAAAGTACCCGGACTGGCTGGCCAACGTTGTGGTAGTACCCAAAAAAGGTAACAAACTTCGAATGTGTGTCGACTTCAAAGATTTAAACAAGGCATGCCCGAATGACTCGTTTCCGTTGCCTCATATCGACAGAATGATCGATGCGACGGCCGGGCATGAGATGTTGAGTTTTCTCGACGCTTACTCCGGGTATAACCAGATCCGGATGTACCCGGAGGATCAAGAGAAAACATCCTTCATCACCCGGTACGGGACCTACTGTTATAACGTCATGCCTTTCGGACTAAAAAATGCCGGTGCAACTTACCAACGCCTAGTTAATGAAATGTTCGAAGAACAGATAGGGAAAACAATGGAGGTTTACGTTGACGATATGGTTGTTAAGTCCCTGGAAACAGAGGACCATTTAAAGCATTTGCAGGAAACCTTCAATCTGCTTCGCAAATACAACATGAAGCTTAACCCGGAGAAGTGTGCATTCGGTGTGAGATCTGGCAGATTCCTAGGTTTCATGGTGTCAAACCGAGGGATCGAAATCAACCCGGACAAGATCAAAGCCATCAAAGATATCGAGGTAGTGAACAACATAAAGGGGGTTCAGAAACTGACCGGGAGAATCGCAGCACTAAGTCGCTTCATATCGAGATCCTCGGACAGGAGTCACCGGTTCTTCTCCTTGCTCAGAAAGAAGAATGATTTTATCTGGACACCGGAGTGCCAAGAAGCTCTGCAGGATCTGAAGAAGTACTTGTCTAACCCCCCTCTACTGCACACGCCGAAGGCAGGTGAGACACTATTTCTGTACCTAGCGGTCTCCAAAGTTGCGGTAAGCGGCGTTTTGGTCCGAGAAGAATCAGGTACGCAATTCCCTATCTATTACGTGTGTAGAACATTGGGGGATGCGGAGACCCGTTACCCCCATCTGGAAAAGTTGGCGTTGGCACTAGTAAGCGCCTCCAGAAAGCTTAAACCTTACTTTCAAAGCCATCTCATATGTGTAGTAACTACTTATCCTTTGAAAAACATCATGCATAAACCCGAGTTGTCGGGTAGGCTAACGAAGTGGGCTGTAGAGGTCAGCGGCTACGACCTCGAATACAGACCCCGAACGACCATCAAATCCCAAATCTTAGCTGATTTCATAGCAGACTTCGCCCCAGCCATGGTCCCCGAGGTCGAAAAAGAGTTCCTGCTGACCTCGGGAAAGGCCACGGGCATTTGGTCTCTGTATACGGACGGGGCTTCGAACCTTAGAGGTTCCGGGCTTGGTATTGTCCTTAGGGCTCCGGCCGGTGATGTCATTCGACATTCCATCAAAACTATCAAGCTAACTAAAAATGAAGCCGAGTATGAGGCTATGATTGCAGGATTAGAATTGGCCCGGAGTATGGGGGCAGAAACTATCGAGGCAAAGTGCGACTCGCTTTTGGTCGCAAACCAGGTGAATGGCACGTTTGAAGTCAAGGATGAACGGATGCAGAGGTATCTCGAGAAAACCAGAGTGATACTTCACCGATTTAAAAAATGGACCCTGCAGCATATACCGAGAGAACAGAACTGTGAGGCCGATGCATTGGCAAATTTGGGATCTGCGGTCGAAGGGGTCGAAATCAACTCCGGAGAAACGGTGCTACTAACAAGAACGGCCATAGAAAGCGGACACGCTGAAATATACTCGACAGGTCTGACTTGGGATTGGCGCAACAAATACATTGACTACTTGCGTGATGATAGGCTTCCAAGCGACCCGAAGGAGTCGCGTTCGTTACGAACGAAGGCAGCCCGATTTTGCTTAGTGGACGGCCAATTATACCGACGCTCCTTCCACGGACCCTTGGCTAAATGTTTGGGCCCCGGGGAAACGGAGTATGTGATGAGGGAAGTACATGAAGGGACCTGTGGCAATCACTCTGGTGCGGAAGCTCTGGTCCGGAAGCTGATCAGGGCCGGGTATTACTGGAATCAGATGGATGAAGACACGAGAAACTTCGTCCGAAAATGTGACGGGTGTCAGAGGCATGCCCCGATGGTTCACCGGCCCGGGGAGTCGTTGCATTCAGTGGTCTCACCATGGCCGTTCATGAAATGGGGAATGGACATCGTGGGTCCGTTACCCCGGGCACCAGGTAAGGCACGCTTTATTATATTTATGACTGACTACTTTTCTAAATGGGTCGAAGCGCAGGCCTTTGAAAAAATCAGAGAAAAAGAGGTTATCGACTTCGTTTGGGACCACATCGTCTGCCGTTTCGGCATTCCAGCCGAAATAACTTATGATAACGGTCCTCAGTTCATGGGTAGTAAGGTCAACAGTTTCCTCGAGGGGTTGAAGATCAAGAAGATTGTGTCGACCCCATATCACCCGTGTGCAAACGGACAGGCGGAATCCACTAACAAGACAATAATCCAAAGTCTAAGGAAGCGGCTGGAAGCATCGAAGCACCGTTGGAGAGAAGTGTTGCCCGAGGTACTATGGGCTTACCGAACCACGGCCAAGTCCAGCACGGGCGAGACCCCTTTCTCGTTGGTATACGGGACCGAAGCCCTTATCCCCGTCGAGGTTGGCGAGCCGACTCTCCGTTTCAGGTATGCAACCGAGGAGTTAAACGGGGAGGCCATGGTCGTAAGGCTCGACCTGGCAGATGAGATGCGCGAAAGAACATTGGTCCGAATTGCGGCTCAAAAGCAGAGGGTGGAAAGGTACTACAATCGGAGAGCCAACTTTCGGCATTTCCGGGTTGGGGACTTGGTACTTCGAAAAGTCACTTTGCATACAAAAAACCCAAACGAGGGAAAGCTAGGACCAAACTGGGAAGGGCCGTACAATGTGACCGGTGTAACAGGCAAAGGATCGTACCAGCTGGAGTCCATGGATGGACAATGCCTACGCAACAACTGGAACATAGCCCATCTGAAAAGATATTACTGCTAAGGTATGATCCTCTCATATACCTTCTGTTAACCGTATTGTCTTTTTGCAGGAAATCGAACACGACACAAAAATAGAAACTTAGGACTGAAAGCACGTGTTGCACTCTTTTCCTTAAGAGCGGTTTTGTCCCAAAATGGGTTTTCCGCCGAGGTTTTTAATGAGGCAACGAGTGCAACGTGCTACGCAATAAAGGCCAAGGGCCAGAACTCGGACACCCGAGGTTGCATCTTCCGAGTGAGGGCTTGGTAACACTCACCCGACCTCGAAGCTCGGATCAGTGTTAAGGGGCCACAGTACCCACATCGAGGCATGGCACGATAAAGAGAAACAAGGGAAGAAATTCAGCATTTGCCACGGCAAAAGCATAGGCCGGCCACCGGCCTCCGACTTCGATGTAAGGACCAAACGATCATAATGAATCGTGTCCCATTCAACATTTGCCACGGCAAAAGCATAGGCCGGCCACCGGCCTCCGACTTCGATGTAAGGACCAAACGATCATAATGAATCGTGTCCCATTTAGTGTTTACTATGGCAAAGGTACAAGGAATGAAAATTCTCCTATATGTACGAACACTTGTAATACAAAAGTCATTACAATAACCAATATTTTGGCAGTGCTCAAGTTGTACGCCCAAAAAACTGGGCGAAGTGAGGTCATCTCAAATCGGCCTTAAAGATAAGTCCCACGGGCAGAATTAATCAACGACCACGGATCATCTTGTCCGAAATTCGGACCAATAGTTCAAGGCAGAATAAAAAAAAGCAATCAAACGAAGACACAAGAGAAGTGTAACTTTCGTATACGCAAAGGATACTTTTATAAAGAGTACATTTACATCAAAAATAAAAAAGATCCTATGCTACTCAGCACAGCTAGAGTCAGAATAATCGGACTCGGTTCGTTCGGAGTCATCCGAGTCGGACCTAAGGGCACGGTTGGCCTCCTCCTCCATCTCCTTGGCCTGGGTAATCAGGGCCGGAAGATCGGATAATCCGCGATCGGCCTCTTCAAGGGTGAGCCGCCGAGACTTCCACTTCTCATACTCGGCAACAATGGCAGTATGGGCCTCGGCCGTCTCCACGCCTTTCCAGGCGTCTTCCAAGTCGGCCTCAACCTTAGCCAACTTAGCCTCTAGCTCAGCTCGGCCTGCCACAGCGATAGTCCTCATGTGGACAGCAGCTTCTAGCTCGGCCTTAAGAACGTCGTTGGCACTCACCGCCTCCTCCAGCTCGGCTTTTAAGCCCTCACTCATCCGAGACCGCTCCTCGGCCTTCTCTTCGAAAACTTTCATGTGTTTTTCGTACAGGGCGGTATCAGATTCCAGTTGCCGATTCCTCTCGGCCAAGATAGTCACATCGGCTTTCACCAAGTCAAGTTCCCCTCGGAGTTGAGAGACAGTGGTCTCCAACTCGTCCAGCCTTGACGAAAACTGAGCTTTGTCTCGGCTGAGGCAAATCTTATCAGCCTCGAGGCTTCGGTTATAATCAGTCATGGCGGCCAACTCATTTTTTAAACGACAACTTTCGTCCTTAGCCGCATCGAGTTCGGGACGAAGGTTGGCGAGAACGGCGGCCTGGCTCAACTCTTCCTCTTTCTCTCGGAGGAGGTGCTTGTATTTCTCCGTTTCTCGGCCCTGGGCGTCTAGTTGGCCTCGGAGATCATCCATCTCGTGTTGGGCATGGATGAAGGCTTCGTTCACCAGTACTACACTCTACAAGGAAAGCAAACATAAGGAATCAAAACCAAAATGAGCGCAAAATCTGATTGATATGCAAAGATGGCTGTAAGTTCTACCCGGTTGCCCGCGTGCATGCCTTCGTTCATGAGGCATTGCCAAGTGACCCCGGTCATTTTGCGCTTATCCGAGTCGGAAACAAGAGGACGCAAATAACTTGCCACTCCTACCGGACGTGATAGAAAGCCACAATACTCGGGGACGGTGACTACGGCCGATCTGGTCCTTCTCGGCTCAACGCTCGGGGCTGGGAAGATGGTCACCAGGTTATCCCTAGAGCCAGATTCTGACTGTCGGTTGGCCGACCTCGTGACCCGAGGAATTGGAAGATGACCAAAACCCGCAGCTTCACCGGTAGCCGGAGGAGTGGCTGAAAACATATCTTCGAAGTCTGCAACCCTCGGGGCAGGGGTAGACGAACTCGGTATAGACTCAATATTCCTGGCGAGGGCCGGGGGCTCGGAAGTAGAAACCGGTTCGTGGCCGGGCGATGGACGAGCCTGAGTGGGGGCTTCGGTCTCCGGAACTGGAACGGTCCCTTGATCGGTTGCAGCAACAGCCGTTTCCCCGGCTCCTTTTCTCCTTTGCAGGGGAGTATCTTCCGAAGAAGTTTCACCTGAAATGTCGACGAAGTCAACCGACCGAAGAGGGGCCGGGGAAAGGATTTCTTCCGCGCTTGAAAGAAGAGCGGGAATTAAGATACCTTCATTCATAGAAGGCAAGGGCGGTTCGGAGGCAGTCTCCTCGGGTACTGGGGCCGCTAACGGTGCCGGGTCTACCCTCCGAACAATGAAGTCGGACTCCACCTCCTCCCTCGGTGGCCGGGCAACACTCCTTGCTTTCTTTCGTTTGGACGGTTGGCCCTTTTCGGGGGGTCGTTTCCTTTTGGCGGCTTCGGCGAGAACGCGAGCGAAACCCGCCATGTCGAACGCGGACGCCGGTGCAGGGGAAGCAGCCCCCGACTCCGATCTAGATGCCACCAAACCCTTCGGCAAGCCTGAATGACAAAAGCATAGGCAGGTTAAGGAAATTGACGGCCTCGAATGGCTAAAGAGGCAACGAGATCAAAGGGAAGCCAAATATTACCATGATTTTGAGCGATCCATCGACCGCGTGATAAGTGGGCCCAAGTCCGGTCCTCATAGGGAAGCTGGTTGAGGAGCGGCGTGACCCACTCAGTCAGATCTCGAATAACCGGGGGAACAAATCCATTTGCTGTAAAGTAGCGAAAGGGTGGTGAGAAAACAATACCGTAAGCAACTAAACATATGATGACGATTACTCAAAGGATCGAACTTACGTTTGTCGTTCCATTTCTCCGGAAAAGGTTGATAGGAGGCCGGGATTATGTCCTCGGATTTTACCCGGACGTAGCGTTCCAACCACCCCCTGTCCCGGTCTTCGTCCATCTTCGAGAAGAGCGGGTTCCGGCTGCGCTTGGTTAATCTTATGACACCACCCCGGAATATCTTCGGGGAATACAAACGTATTAGGTTTCCCAATGAGAATTCCTTCTCAGCCCTGACGGCCAGCAACCGGAGGCAGGCAACGAACCTCCAAACAGTTGGGCCGATCTGAGCCAAAGTTACGCCATAAGTCCGGCACATATCCAGTATGACCGGATCAACCGGGGGGTCGAGCTTAAGGGTGAAGGGGTAAGTGTACACGTACAAAAACCCCTCCCGGTGGTCGTTTATGGATTCATCTGGCCCGGGTGCGAAAACCCTTACCGGGCGTGTGTCCCACCCACAGTCTGTCCGGACTGTGTCGAGCCTGTCCTCGGTTATAGAGGAAGGTTATCGCCTCACGTCGTATCCCCGGTCTGAAACGACGGAGGGTTTTTCTACCTCCAGGTCTTTGTTGAAGTTAAATTTTGCCGGTATAATATCCGAGGCCGCAGTTTCGGGGTTACCCATTTGTTTGACCGGGGATACGGCCTCGGCCCTCGGGGACGAGATTGAAGGAACGTCTGTAGAAGTGGTTTCAGACATGATTGAAAGAAAAGGAGAAAAGTAGGGAATGGCGTAAAGGAAACGAAGGAAGTGACGATTTGAAGAAGCAAAGAAGCAATTGACGAGAGTAGTGACAAAGCTAATTCCCTTTCCTTTTTTTTTTTTTTTTGTATTGGTAAGAGAAGGTTTGGCAACGAATTTGTGAACGGAAAGGATGGTTGTTGACGCACAGAAGGAAGAAGAAAAGGGAGAGCAAACCAGAAAAGTGAAAAATGAGGAAAGGAGGGGGCTTTATATAGGCGTAAGGGAGGAACGGTTATCGAGGGCGGCCAATCGAGGATCGCCACGTGTTGCGACATTAATGCGAACCGACGTGTAAAAGGCGGTTGACAGGAACGAACAAACCAGAATTGGACACGTGGGCGACAAAAAGGAAGACGAGACGCTGCCGTTCCCGCCAAAATAAAGTGATAAGAATTGGCCGACCGGGTGGCCGGATGTACGATTCATTCACTTCCCATCACTCCGATAGATCGTTGGTCCGGGAAGCGTGGGGCTATCTGTATACGGTGAAAACCGGATGAGGGCCAATCCGGGGTAACCGTGGCTCGGAGGAGGAAAAGGAGGGAAAGTTCGTGTATAAGCATCGGGTTTCCGGATAAGCATTCGGATCAAAGCCGAGCGGAAGCATCATCGGTCCCGGTTTTTAAGCCACCGAAGGTTCGGATCTCTTTCCGGGGGGTTACCGCCGGAAGTCCGGTACCCGTGAGTCCGTTGGTCCGTTATGACCGTTATTGGGGCGCAGCAGTGGTGTCACATCATGGTCGGCTACCAACTATGCGTGTGTCAGACGGCGCCGTCAGTCAGATCCCATCACATCCATACAGGGGCTGTCCTTTTATTATTATTTTATTAATTCATATTGAGGAAGGCCCATCGGTTCATCACTATAAATAGGGCATTTCCTCCTCCCTTTGGGGGTTGGTTGATCTTTTATTCAAAAGAACACTTGTAACACAATACATATATATATATATACAGTTCTTGCAATCTCAATATTGATATTTTACATTGTAAGTTTGTCATCTATATCATATTTCTTCAATCAAATTGGCCATACGCGGAGTCATCTGTCACTTGCGCTCCTTGCACGCTTATCAATAAGCATTCTCATCCACGGTTTGTAATAAACATTGGGACTCAAGCACATATCCTATACTCACACACAAATTCAATTGATTACCGAATTCGGGGTAAACAATGGGATTCTTAGAGTAATTGATAAAGTTGTTGCCATGCGATCAGTAGATCACGGGTTTGAGCCGTGGATACTTCCTCTTGCAGAAATATACGGTAAGACTGCGTACAATAGACCCTTGTGTTCCGGCTCTTCTCCGAATTCCGCGCATAGCGGGAGCTTAGTGCACTATAAAGTTTACTGAGATATTAGCATAAATTCTTATATGATAAATATGAAATTATCTATCAAATAGAAGATCGGAAAGATAATCTTGATTATAATTCAGGATAACCTTATTTAAGCCAAATGATCCCGTATTGTACTAGTTAGTGTCTTGAAAAGTCATTCGATTTTATAATGCTCTCTTAATTTCATTTTATGTAACATCTATTATTTAGTCTGTTCCAAGAAGAATGATATATTATAATATTTAGAAAAAGTTTGACCTTAAATTTCTCATTTAACCCGTCAAATAATTATCGTGATATATTTAAGATTACAAGTCCGAAAATCTTTTTTTTTTTCTTAAATTCAATATTCAGTCAAACATATTGCCCCATAAAATGAAATTGTGAAAAGATAAAATATAAGAATAATTGCTCAAAATCTCCGATACTAGTCATATATTTTAGTACTACTTTTACTTCATCTGTTAGCTTATGGTATAATAGTGACAATAATGGCCTTTATCAAGCAAGACCAATTAAAATCTCTAAAGTTTTAAAAGAACAAAGTTGCTTCCATCGTGGTTCATTCGCACGAATGTATTTCGCAGTGGTCTTTAATTTTTGTCCCTTGAATTAGTGGTCTTTAATTTTTCCCTTCAATACTTTTCTCGTGGCATAAGTTCAGATTTCGCTAGGCAAATGTATTATAATATCCCACAAGTTATGTTAGACACGGTACAATTTTCAACACCCAATATAATCTGGAAAAAAAAAAACTACACAACTTATGCCGCATAACTTAATTTCTATAAAACTTGTGTCGAGCAAGACAAAAGTTTAATTTCCGAAAATAAATTTTACAGAACTTATGTCAAACGAAGCATATTTGGATATTTTCATTAGATGAGCAGCAGAGACAAAAATTAAAGACCGGTGCATTTTAAGAACAATCCGTGCAAAAACCACTCCAAAAATTGCAATGAGAATGCAAAATAAATTGTCATCCGGCCAATTAGACCAAAGACAAGTGCATATATCCAATTTCCCTTAGTAGTCTTCAGTTTATTAGTTGTTTACAGTAATATTTTGGAATTTACCACCAAATTAACAAATGGGCCAATAGACAGCTATTCTTAGTACCCTATAAATAAGAAAAATAAGTATTCCATAATATACACAACTACTATACTTGACAAATTTACAGATGGCTAAATCTCAAATTCCCCCCCCCCCCCCCCCCCCCCCCGGTGTTTTTCTGCTTCCTCCTTGCATCAAATGTTGTGTAAAAATAAGAAAAATTTACAGCCCATAACTACCTCTAAAACTTATTTACGGGCAATTCCGCGAATTGCCCTTCTTTTGGGGTGGTCTTTAAATTTTGCTCCTCATATTTGAAATCTTTAAATTTTGCCCTTCGGCTAAACCCCATGGGTTCCAAGTTCAAACCCCCACACAGTCAAAATTTAAAAAAAAAAATCGCAAGGCAGAGTTAAAATTTCGCTATGCCCCCATCGGCATACACTTGTGAAGGAATTACCAAAGTTATGCCGGACCCGACATACTTATGCCTTATGGGCAGACTTGGCATAAGTATGTCGGGTCCGACATAACTTTGGTAATTCCTTCACAAGTTTATGTCGGGTTCGGCATAAAAGTTTGCCCATTAAAAGTATGCCCCCACCGGCATAAACTTGTTAAGGAATTACCAAACTTATGCCGGACCCGGCATACTTATGCCTTATGGGCAGACTTGGCATAAGTATGCCGGGTCCGGCATAATTTTGGTAATTCCTTCACAAGTTTATGCCGGTGGGGGCATACTTTTAATGGGCAAACTTTTATAGTATGCCACATAAGGCGGAATTTTTCCTTAAGGCATAACTGAAAAAGTTCTGCCTTATGGGGCATACTTTTGGTTATGCCTCAATTAAAAGTCTGCCCCATAAGGCATAGTTCCTTAAGGAAAAGTTTTGCCCCATATGACATAACTAAACTATGCCTTGAGGAAAAGTTATGCCCCCTCCGGCATAACTTTAGTTTTTACTTAAGAACTTTATGCCGGATCCGGCATACACTCCCCCCAGCCCTGCCTTGCGAAATTATTTTTTGTTTTATGCCTGAGCGGGGGTTCGAACCCAGAACCTCAGGTATCCAAGCGAAGGGCAAAATTTAAAGACCACAAATATGAGGGGCAAAATTTAAAGACCAACCCAAAAGAAGGGCAATCCGTGCAAAAAAAATGCTTATTTATTAGTAATAGCTACCTTTTTAAAAAAATTATTTTGGCTAGCTCAATTATTAATCAAATTATCATCTATAACTTGTGATGTGCCGCGGATTTGTGGCACACTCGACGCCTTTTTACTATGGATTTTGGTTGTTCTCAAGTAAGTTTGGTTCATTTTATTGTGTTTTTGTTGTGTTTTAGGAAGGCGATGGCCCAAAAGCAAAAACAAAGAAAAAAGAAAAAATTGCCCAGAAATGAAGATTCGACGGTCCGTCGATTGATCGACGGACCGTCCTTTGAAGCATCGATAAGTTCAATTTTCCAGTGATGGCCTAAGTTGAAGAGGACGGAGCCATCGACGAAGCGTCGACCTGATCGATGTTTCGTCGTTTGTATCGTCAAACAGAATTGTCTACCAGAAGAGAGAAAGACGGAAGAATCAACGGAGGGTCGAACTAGTCGACGGCACCATCGAATGGACCATAGAACTGAAGAACTAAAAGATGAAGGCATCGACGGTCCGTCGATCACGCTACCAGGGGCAGTTTTGCCAACTGCTGATGTACGTTTTTGGAACCTATTTAAAGAACATTTTAGGTTTTTGTACACATTAGATTTTTCTCCAACATTTGAAAAAAATTCCATTGGTGGATGAGCATTGAATACACCACTTTTGGAGCTTAATGAAGACAAAAAGATTCTATTCCCACCATTTTTATTACACTTTGTAAGCTTTATGTCTCCATTATTGCTTACTACTTTTGTGACCAATATGTGTGAATAGTTTCTTTAATCAAAGTTGTGGACCCAAATGATGGGTGTTATGTAATGGGTGTCTAACATTGTGTGTGTATATATATATATATATATATATATATATATATAATGGGTTGTGATGTGTTTTATTATTTCTCATATTTATTGTTAGTTAGTGGTTGCAAACACTTACTTATGCACAAACCCTAGTTTTATTTGGAAAGATGAACTAGGGTTTGAGTTGAAATAATATAACAAGGACTCGGGGCGCTAACCCTCGTTTGATGAACTCACTTAGGGATAAGATGAGTTCTACTTGGCATATTTAATCGGTTGTACTTACAACTTTTCTATATTTGGGTAAATCATGAAAAGAGATACTTTCTAACTATTGAAAAATATTAGGAAGTGCATTAGAGATTAAGTGCATACAAAACCACCACCCATTAGAAATATATCATATTGATACTCGTAGCATAACATCTAATCACAGCGGGGACACAACTTTGGTTCTTTTAATCCAAACAATTTCCAAATACTTCAATGAAGAATTCATTAATGAAGCTGATTATGCTTCTGCTGTGGTCCCTCCTAGGACTGGAAATGCTACTTTCAAAATCGATAGCTCTATCTATCAGTTGCTAAAACTTGAAGGTTATTTCCAAAATTCTTCGGAGGATTATCCACTCCGACATTTGAAGAACTTCCTGCACGTGTGTGCTCAACAATCCCAATGTGTTGTTTTTGCTGATGCACTTCGGTTACAAGTCTTCAAATATTACTTGGCTGGCCAAGCAAGGGAATGGTATGAAAAGCTTCCCAGCAATTCTATTCACACCTGGAGCGAGCTAGCCAATACATTTTTGAAGAAGTGGTTTTCACCGAGCAAAAAGGCTGAACTTTGAGATAAGATCTTTGAGTTCAAACATCTCCCGGGGGAACAATTATATTCGGCGTGGGAGCAGTTCAAGTACTAACTATCCCAATATCCAACTCACGGGTTTCCGGATGCTATTCTCACCGAGAAGTTCTACAAGGGGTTAGATACAATGAATCAGATTGCTATCAATACTGTCGCTGGTGGATGTTTCATGGATAAGTCATTCGTTAACATCACCCGGTTGCTCGATAAACTCACTACCCACAATCAAGCTTGGTACTCCAATGATAGTGAAGATGTTTCATATGGTAGTCCTTCTGTTGCCGCGGTGGCCAAAGAGAATCATGAGTGAGATCATGGTTTTGCTCAATTGCAAACTACCGTGGATTTGTTGTCAAAGAGGCTTGCAGAGAAAGAAGCTAAGGGTGTAAATGTTGTTGAAGAAATGCCATCTCATGCTCCCGGAATGTATCAAGTCTCAGAGAAGACTTATCTAGAGGGGCAACAACAACGTGAGGATGCTAGTTATATCAATAACTCTCAAAGGGGTTATCAAAAGCAATGGAGACTCCAACAACAAAGCAATCAATATGGCCAAAAATGAATATGGTGGTTCGAATATGAGGGATTACAACAACAACAATTATGGTAATCGGAATTCTAATGCCTATGTTCCACTGAAAGGTCGTTCTTCCAACTCTCAAAATTGGCAAGAGGGTCCTTGCAATTATCAAGGGACCTCTCAAATGGAATCTATGCTTGAGAAGATCTTGGACAACCAAAACAAGAGTGACAAGAAGATGGAAAATTTGACCGAAGTGGTAGGCTCTCACACTGCTTCGATTCAAAAACTTGAGTCACAAATGCGAGATCTTTCTCGTGAGCAACATCCTCCACAAAAAGGAGGACTTCCTAGCAACACAATTCCGAACCCAAGGGGTAGTGGAGGTAATCACAGTGCCACATGCAAAGCTATTTCTTCTAGAAGTGAGAAGATCCTTAATGCGGTGGATTAGAGAGAGGTTGAACCTATTATTGTCGAGAAGTTGTTGATGAGTTTATTGAAGGAGAAGTTGAAGAAGAACTTTAGGCACCAATTGAAGTGCCTATTATTGTTGAGAAGGACAAGGTGGCACACCCTATTGTTTTTTAGGGTGATGAGATGCCAAGTGTTGAAAAAGCTACCGAGGGTAGCACTCAAAAGAGCAAGGTCACGGGGGCAATTAAACCCTTGACTCAAACATATAAATCTTCTCCCCCGTTCCCACAAAGATTGATGAAAAGAACGGATGATACCAAGTGCCAACGCTTTTATGACCAATTGAAAGATTGTCAATAAATATCCCATTTCTTGATACATTCCAAGAAATGCCGGGATTTGCTAAATACTTGAAGGACTTGTTGACGAAGAAAAGACCAATCAAGCATGATACAGTGGGAGTCACCCACCGTGTCAGCTCTATTATTTCGTCCTCAAAGGTTGAGAAGAAGGGAGATCTCGGGGCTTTTTCACTATTCCTTGCACCATCGGTCACCATGATTTTGCCCGTGCGTTGTGTGGTAATGGGGCTAGTATTTATTTGATGCAACTAGCCATCTATAAACAATCCAGTTTGGGGACACCTAGACCAACGAGCATGCGTCTCCAAATGGCCAATAGAACCATCAAGAGACCGGTAGGGGTTGTTGATGACGTCCTTGTTAGAGTGAGGGAATTCTTATTACCGGCGAATTTTGTCATCCTTGATTGTGCGGTTGACAAAGAAGTCCTAATTATCTTGGGAAGGTCGTTTCTTGCCACCGGAAGAGCTTTAATGGACTCGGAAAAGAATGAAATAAAATTCCGGATAAATGATGAAGAGGTAGCCTTCCAAGCTAGCAAGGGATTAACATTGCCAAGTGCTTATGAGAGCATTTCGGTAATTGATTCTTTCGATATGGTAGACGAAGCGGTGGAGCATAAATTAGAGGAGGAACACTTAGATGAAGCACTTTCGGCAATTTTGATGAATTTTGAGGCGGATGAAATGGAGGGGTAAGTTGAAACGGTGAATTCACTTATTGGCTGGGGTTCATATTCTTATGAGCCAAAGAAATTATCTCTTGATCTTGACAAAAGAACTACTCCTCCGGCTACGCCTTCGATTATTGAGCCACCAAAACTTGAGCTCAAGCTACTTCCCTCTCATTTGAAGTATGCTTTTCTTGGCCCGGATAATACTCTACCGGTTATTCTCTCATCTTTGTTAAATGCGGAACAAACTCAAAAAGTGCTTGAAGTGTTACGGGCTTATCGAAGATCTATTGGGTGGACTATTGCGAATATTAGGGGGATTCCCTCCGGTATTTGTGAACATAAAATCGAGCTTGAGGAAGATAGTTCACCGAGTGTAGAGCATCAAAGAAGGCTAAACCCACTTATGCAAGAAGTGGTCAAGAAGGAGACAATCAAATGGTTAGATGCGGGTGTTGTATACCCAATTACAAATAGTCCATGAATGAGTCCGGTGCAATGTGTACCAAAGAAGGGGGCGTCATCGTTGTTCCTAATTCCAAGAATGAATTGATTCCAACAAGAACGGTCACTGGATGACGAGTGTGTATGGACTATCGAAAGCTCAACACCGCAACTTGTAAAGACCACTTCCCTATGCCTTTTATTGATCAAATGCTTGACCAGCTAACCGGAAGAACTTATTATTGCTTTTTGAATGGCTATTCGTGGTATAACCAAATTAACATTGCCTTAGAGGATTAATATAAAACTACTTTCACTTGTCCTTATCGCACCTTTTTTTTAACTGAATGCCTTTTGGCTTATGCAATGCCTCGGCTACATTCTAACAGTGTATGATGTCTATTTTCTCGGATATGGTTGAAGATTGCTTAGAAGTCTTTATGGATGACTTTTCGATCGTTGGTGAGTCCTTTGGCGAATGTCTTGCCAATCTCGGTAAGGTATTGAAGTGGTGTGAAGAAACCAACCTTGTACTTAATTGGGAGAAATGTCATTTCATGGTGAAGGAGGTATTGTCCTTGGCCATAAGATTTCCGAGAAGGGTATTGAGGTAGACCAAGCAAATATTGACGTTATTACCAAGCTTCCTCCACCTATCTCTGTCAAAGGAGTTCGTAGCTTCTTGGGACATGCCGGTTTCTATCGGCGCTTTATCAAGGATTTTTCAAAAATTACAAATCCTATGTGTAAGCTCTTTGAAAAGGAGGCTAAGTTTGTGTTTGATGAAAAGTGCCTTAAGGCATTTAATGAATTAAAGGAAAAGCTCACTTCTACTCCAATTATTGTCTCTCCGGATTGGTCATTGCCATTTGAGCTCATGTGTGAAGCGAGCGGATTTGCTATTGGTGTTGTGCTTGGGCAAAGGCACAAAAAAATCATGCACCCAATTTATTATGCTAGCGAAACCCTCAATGGTGCTCAAATGAATTATACCGTTACCGAGCAAGAACTTCTAGCCATTGTATATGCTTTTGAGAAGTTACAGGCCTATCTTTTAGGATCCAAAGTAGTTGTTCACACGGATCACGCGGCATTGAGATATTTGATGACAAAGAAAGATGCAAAGCCGCGGTTGATTCGTTGGGTTTTATTGTTGCAAAAGTTTGACTTTGAAGTCAAACATCGAAAAGGTTGTGAAAATCAAGTTGCAGATCATCTATCTAGGCTTGAGAAAGCTAGGAGACCGAGTGGGGATCTTGAACTAAATGATGCTTTTCCCGATGAAATACTTTTGGCCGTGTCTTGTGAAGATGCTCCTTGGAATCCGGATATCTCCAACTTCTTGGTGACGGGTCTTATCCCCGACGACATCAAAGCTGATCAAAAGAAGAAATTTTTTAGAGATAGTCGTCAATACTATTGGGATGAGCCCTATTTGTTCCGCACTTGTGCCGACAACATCATTCGACGATGTGTGGCCGAATCCGAGGCCGTGGAAATCTTGAAAGCTTGCCATGACTCTCCCATGGGGGGTCATCATAGTAGGAACCGCACCGTAGCAAAAGTGCTTGAATGTGGCTATTGTTGGCCCACCCTTTTTCATGATGCAAATTTGATGGTGAAATCTTGTGACCAATGGCAACGCCAAGGGTCAATTAGGAGGAAGCACAAAATGCTAATGAATTTTGTCATGAAGGTTTAACTCTTTGATGTGTGGGGCATCGACTTTATGAGCCCATTTGTGAGTTCTCGTGGTATGCAGTACATCTTTATTGTGGTTGACTATGTGTCCAAGTGGGTCGAAGTTGTTGCATTGCCTAACAATGACGGCAAGAATGTCACAAATATCCTAAAAAAGAATATATTCACAAGGTTTGACAATCCTAGGGCAATCATTAGTGATGGTGGCACTCACTTTTGCAACAAGAAATTCACTAATCTCGTAAAGAAATATGGAGTGAAGCATAGGGTGGAAACTCCTTACCACCCCCAAACTAGTGGGCAAGTCGAAGTCTCCAATCAGGAGATAAAGAGTATCTTATAGCTAAGACGGTTAATGCAAATAGAACCGATTCGTCATTAAAGCTTGATGATGCTCTTTGGGCTTATAGAACGACATTCAAGACGCCCATTGGTACTTCTCCTTATCGGTTGGTGTTTGGTAAATCTTGTCATCTACCGGTTGAACTTGAACACAAAGCTTTGTGGGCATTAAAAAAATTGAACATTGATTGGGACAAAGCAGCCAAGTTGCGGTTGTTTCAAATGAATAAAATGGATGAGTTTCGGTATCACGCCCATGAGAGTGCGGCTTTTTATAAAGAAAAGATAAAGCATTATCATGATGTCAAACTTTTGAAGAAAGATTTTCAACCGGGTGATTCGGTGTTGCTATTCAACTCAAGGTTGAAGCTCTTTCCGGTCAAATTGAAATCCAAGTGATCCGGTCCTTTTACTTTGGTGAGTGTTTCACCCAATGGTTCGATGGAATTGAAGTCCGAAAATGGGACTCGTACTTTCAGAGTGAATGGCCATTGGGTAAAGCACTACCATTGGATAGTTGATGGAGACAAGATTATCGATGCTCACCGATTGAAACATGGCACTGGACCTTGACACCAAAAGTGGTATCACGTCGTGCCACGACATTAAATTGTGCGCTTCTTGGGAGGCAACCCGTGTTATTTTTGCATTATGTTTTTTGTTTTGTTGGTTTTTGTTTTTATATTGTTTTGATGTTTGTTGACGTGTCTAGGAACTGAAGTATTGAATGAAGAAATTACCAGGGAAGCAGATGAACGGTGCGCATTCGACTAACCGTCGATCAGTTCGACGAACCATAGAATGCGCCGTCGAAATGGACCACCTGAAAGATTCATCACTGGAAATGATGACCTTTCAACGACAGGTTTGACGCTCCGTCAAATTGAACGACGGTCAATTCGACGGGCGCTTTTCTCCCTTGCATATAATAAAAAAAATGAATGACGTTGCACTCGACGGAACGTCGAACCATTCAACGCTACGTCCTTTTAACGCGTCGGTTAGGGTAATTCCCTTAATATAACCCGACGTCTCTCTCTCACTCTCTCTCCCTCTCTCTCTCCCTCTCTCTCTCTCTCCCCATTCATTCTTTTCAAAATTTCACTCCTTCTCCAACTCTCCCTCTCCCATAACCGTTACCCGCTTCCCCCTCTCTTAAATATACCCATCAACCACCATTCCTCTCATTCACCATTATTCTCTCCCTCGTTTACTCTCTCCTTCTGTTGTGTGTAACCCTAGTAGTGGCTACTTATGTGTTCATCATTCCTTAAGTGCTAAAATCAAGTATTCTTTCAATTTTAAGGTATGTAGATCATGTATTGCTTGTTCACTTGTTCATAATAGTTGTTTGCTCGTCTTCCCTGTGTTGTTATTGTTAGTTTATTTTGGCTAAGTGGTTTGTTTGACTGTGTGATTCATTGGGTATAATTGCTTGCTGACAATTGAGACTTGTGGAGCGAGTGCATCATATTCTACCGAGTCGGAGGGCATTACAACAAACGTTACCTCTTTAATGAGATTATTGTTGTTTTGCACACCACCTGTATGATGAAATGCCCAAGTGTAGTGTTGTGTGAAACTTTGGCTTGGAGGGCATTACGACCAAGGCGTTGTTTTTCCTGCTAATCGTTTTCCCTACTCTAACCTAAGCCAACGTGGAGTGAAGCCTGAGTGACCCCAAATTACGTGAAGGTTTGTACCACGACCCGAGGATCGTATTAAATATGTAGGCAAAGCCTGCCGATCATTCGACGCTAAGTTCGACGGTCCGTTGATTCATTCGACGGACCGTCTTTCTTAACGTCGAATGATTCCTCTCAGAAAATTGAAGCAAAACAAACTCGACGGTGGACTCGACGGCCCGTCGAATTAATCGACGGGGCGTCCTTTCCACCGTCTTTCATTTGAAATTTTGATTGACCAAATAAGGATCGACGATGTGATTGACGGCTCGTCGATCGGTTCGACGAACCCTTCAACGCTCCGTCGATCTGTTTGACGTTCTTTCGAGCAATTCGACGGACCACTGGCAGCTTTACAATTCTCCATATTTTGTATCTTTTTCTTGTTTTGCTATATTTTTATGGTTGTCTCAACGACGAAGGGTGTTGTTATTGCAGATATGCCTCCAAAGAATCCAGTCAAACGGGGTGGTGGTCCTAAAAAAGGCCGAGGTTGGGGACAAACGAACCTTGCTCTTAGAGATGAACCCTAAAACTCTGAACGTCAAGAGGTGGTAACAACGACTAGAAAGAGAGCACGGACCACCACTCCTCGTGCAGCATCACCTGCCCCAAACTCCTCCCAGTCTGTAGAGGGGGAGTCATCCTCCATACCGGTTAGTGCTAGCAAGGCCACAATAGAGCAACAAGCCGCTCCTGAACGGAATTCAGATGAGGAACAAGAGCGGATGCGGCTGCAGAAGAGGGAGATAGCTGCAATTTGATTCCCTTATGATAGGTGCAGAAAGTACTACATAAAGGGGGCAACTACAATCACCGTGGGTAACCCAAGGAGGAATATTCAAGAAGAGGAACAAATTAGTATGAGCGGATTAAAGAGATACCCTTGGATTACTGATCTCATCCAGCACTCTCATCTAGAGGCATTCACACAGCCTTCAGGGGATTATTGCCCGACCATGGTTCGGAAATTCTATGCTATCTACAGAGTGCTGCTAGAGAAGCAGCACAAGAACAAGAGAGCTTTGAAAGCCGCCCCTTTTAGATACTGTCACGACCCAACCCCGTAGGCCGTGACTAGTGCCCTACTTGGGCACCCTGACATACCTATCCATATCTGATCACATCCAAATAGCATATGCGGCCATAAATACTATATGCCGTCTCAAACCATATCAAACTGTATCAGACACATTACAACGCAACCATGTGCGGACATATATATATATATCAAAAAGCCGGCAAGGCTGTCAAATGTATCAAAAGCCGACAAGGCTATCAAATGGCACAACGGCCCAAAACGCATATACAAAATGCACGCCGACGAGGCTGCCATAACGAGTAGAATCATATAAACACAACTGTACAGAAGTAGGCCCACACACCCACAAATACGTCTACAGACCAAACGAATCATATGGCGGGACAGGGCCCCGCCGTACCCCTGAACGAATATATACATACATAGCGAACAAAAGTATATACCAAAAGATATGCTCTGAAAGGAGAAGAGCACTCCAACAGCAAAAAGGGGGGTGTCCTAAACCGGTGGATCACCAAACTGTGCGTCTGTACCTGCGGGCATGAAACGCAGCCCCCGAAGAAAGGGGGTTAGTACGAAATATGTACTGAGTATGCAAAGCAGAATATACATAAAGCAAATTTGAGACATAAACGAAAGGGACTTACCAAACATAAGTGCAAATCCAACATATCAAAATGTTTAGTCCAAAAATGTAAGTCATGCATAGGGTACAGAAGAATATGGTCGCCCGCCTGTCAATGGCGCCAATACACAGCATAACACCAGAAAGTTTCAATTCTCCGTATCCCCGTCACATATCATAACACAGCATAACGCCATACGCGGCATAACACCAAATATAAGTGGAACCCGACCCTCTTTAGCGAGTAGCTCGGTGAACCATAAACACAGCATAACTCCAGAGTATATCAAAGTGCGCACGATAACAGAACCGGCCCGGGACTCGGCGAAGGAATAACAGAATGCACGAGTAGAGTCGTGATATATGCATAAAATCATTATCATAAACTCAAACATAACTAAAATGATCATACTTGAAAATCGAAATAATAGTCATAACAAATTCTTTCAAAAGTTCTCCGAATTACACAAAGGAAAGTCGCGGGACCCACGGACGGGCATTCACCCGAGTCGGGCCCGTCTATGGAAAACATACATATCATATGTCATATAGACTTCTACAAAAATATTGAGGTAATACGAGCATTTATGTGCAAGATATGGCATTCAAGAATTACGAAATTCTTTAAAGCGAAACCTTTCTATACAAAGTTCGGAAGGCGGCTATTTCAAAGACGTAATGGTTCATACTTTTATCAAATCAAACATAAGAGTGCCAAGGAATATATATAGATCATATCATGCTCGGATTTCGAATCATAGGATTTTCCTAAAGGCTCGTAATCTAGCCTATCTAAAACTAAGGCATGCCAAAAGAAAGAAGGTTGGAGCTTTACATACCTCGTATGCACTCCAAGCTAGCCGAGCTAAAGTTAACCCCAATCTACACCTCGGGCTCCCCAAGGTCTACAAATATGCCAACGAATATCCAACTTCAAATCCCGGAATGGTCTTGGCTTAAATTATCATAGTTAATCCGGGTTGTCCCAATATATATAAAAACAAAATACGGGACGTAACATCCTCACCCCCTTAAGAACATACTTCCTCGAATGTTGGATTAATGCTACGGATCTTACTACAAATTCGGGGAAGATTCTTTTATAGCCATCACATACAAATCATTTTTAAATCAACATAGTCAAACATAGAAATTGGATTACCTGAAGGTACTGGAAATAGGTGAGGATACGTTTCCTTCATCTGCTCCTCAGCCTCCCAGGTCATTTCCTCGCGATTATTATTCCGCCACAGCACTTTAACAGAAGCCACATCCTTATTCCGCAATTTCTCACCTGACGATCCAATATGGCTATAGGCTGCTCTTCGTAAGATAGCTCCTCGGTGACCTGTAGATCAACTGAAGGGAAGATTCTGGAAGGGTCACTAATACATTTACGAAGCATAGAAACATGGAATACCGGGTGTACCGCTCCCAAATCAGCTGGCAAATCCAATTCGTAGGCCACCTTGCCTATTTTAGGAATAATCAGATAAGGCCCAATACATCTCGGACTGAGCTTTCCTTTCTTACCAAATCGCATAACACCTTTCATAGGTGACACTTTCAGGAACACCCAATCGCCAATCTGAAACTCTAACGGTCGACGTCGTTTATCAGAATAAGATTTCTGTCGACTCTGGGCCGCTAATAGTCGCTCTCGAATCAGTTTCACTTTATCGACTGCCTGCTGGACTACATCTGGACCAATTAATTGAGTATCACCCACGTCAAACCATCCGATCGGAGATCTGCATTTCCTGCCATACAAAGCCTCATAGGGCGCCATCTAAATACTGGAGTGATAGCTGTTATTATAAGAAAATTCAACAAGCGGTAAGTGATCCTCCCAGCTACCTCTGAAATCAATGACACGAGCACGCAACATATCTTCCAATGTCTGAATAGTGCGCTCGGCCTGTCCGTCAGACTGAGGATGAAATGCTGTACTCAGACTCACCTGGGTCCCCAATCCCTCCTGAAATGATCTCCAGAAATTAGCTGTGAACTGGGCACCTCTATCAGAAATAACAGACACAGGAACTCCGTGCAGTCTCACAATCTCCTTAATATATAGCCTGGCATAATCTTCAGCTGAGTATGTAGTCCGTACTGGCAGAAAATGGGCTGATTTTGTCAGCCGATCAACAATCACCCATATGGAGTCATACCCCCATGGAGTGCGAGGCAAACCTGAAATAAAATCCATATTAATTATTTCCCACTTCCACGTTGGTATCTCCATCTCCTGCAATAACCCACCGGGCTTCTGGTGCTCAATCTTCACCTGCTGACAATTTGGGCATTGGGCAACGAACTCTGCTATATCCTTTTTCATACCATCCCACCAATACAGACATCTCAGATCATGATACATTTTCGTCGACCCTGGATGAACAGAATATCTGGCATAATGTGCCTCACCCATAACCTGTCGCCGCAGTCCCGCAACGTCAGGTACACATAATCTGCCCCTGAATAATAGTACTCCATCGGATGAAATGTCAAACGGGGTCTTCTCCTTTTCACGGACTGCGTCTCTATACTGAATCAAAACAGGATCCTCATACTGACGCTGTTTTATCTCACCCAGAATAGAGGACTCGGCCATTCCTCGAACAGAAATCTTAGTATCTCCAGAATCGGCTAAGCGGACTCCAAGACTGGCTAACTAATGAATATCACGAACCATTTCTTTCTTATCCGACTGTACATCAATCAAATTGCCCATAGACTTACGGCTGAGTGCATCTGCTACGACATTAGCTTTCCCTGGATGGTATAGAATATCAACATCATAATCTTTCAGCAACTCTAACCACCGCCTCTGCCGCAAATTTAATTCTTTCTGTCTGAAAATATACTGGAGGCTCTTATGGTCCGTATAAATATCAACATGGACCCCATATAAGTAATGCCGCCAAATCTTCAAAGCATGAATCACCGCAGCTAACTCCAAATCATGAGTGGGGTAATTCTTCTCGTGCGGTCTGAGCTGCCGGGAAGCATAGGCTATAACTCGACCGTGCTGCATCAACACACAACCCAAACCCATACCAGAGGCATCACAATAAACCACATACCCGTCTAATCCTTCTGGAAGAGCTAAAACTGGAGCTGTAATCAATTTTTCCTTCAACTTCTGAAAGTCGCGCTCACAGGCATCAGTCCACTGAAATTTCGTTGCCTTCTGAGTAAACTTTGTTAATGGTGCCGCAATAGAAGAAAAATTCTCTACAAATCTTCTGTAATAACCGGCTAACCCCAGAAAGTTGCGTACCTCTGTAGGTGTAGTAGGCCTGGGCCAATTCTGTACGGCTTCAATTTTCTGCTTATCAACCTGAATACCATCTGCTCCGACTATATGCCCCAAGAATGCCACAGAAGTTAACCAGAATTCACATTTAGCATATAATTATTGCTGCCGAAGAGTGCCAAGCACTGTTCTCAGATGATCAGAATGCTCCTCTGCTGATCGTGAATAAACCAAAATATCGTCGATAAACACAATCACGAACCTATCAAGGAAAGTACGAAATACCCGATTCATCAAATCCATGAATACCGCTGGAGCATTAGTCAGCCCGAAAGACATAACTCTGAATTCATAATGCTCATACCAGGTCCTGAATGCAGTCTTCGGAATATCTAACTCTCGTACCCGTACCTGGTGATAACCCGAACGCAGATCTATCTTCGAGAAATATTTGGCACCCTGCAACTGATCAAACAAATCATCAATCCGGGGAAGAGGATATTTATTCTTTATAGTCACCTTATTCAATTGCCTGTAGTCAATACACATCCGCAGTGACCCATCTTTCTTTCTGACAAATAATACCGGTGCTCCCCAGGGTGATGTACTGGGTCTGATGAAGCCTTTGTCTAACAAATCTTTCAACTGCTCCTTCAATTCTTTTAGTTCCGCCGGTGCCATTCTGTACGGGGGGGGGGGGGGGGGGGGGGGGTAGATATGGGCTGCGTATCTGGCAACAAATCAATAGCAAAGTCTATCTCTCGCTCAGGCGGAAGACCCGGAAGCTCATCTGGGAATACATCCGAAAATTCATTGACAACCGAAACTAACTGCAAAGTAGGTGCCTCGGCTGTAGTATCGTGTACACGGACCAGGTGATAAATATAACCCTTCTGAATCATCTTCTTAGCCTTGAGGTATGAAATAAACTTACCCCTCGGCGACACTGTACTCCCGGACCACTCTATAACTGGTTCATCTGGGAATTGGAAACGAACTACCTTCTTCTGGCAGTCAACATTAGCATAACAGGACGCTAACCAGTCCATGCCCATAATAACATCAAATTCAAGCATATCTAACTCTATCAAGTCAACCTTAGTGCAAGGACCAGATATAATAACAGAACAATCTCGATAAACCAGTCTGGCTATAACAGAATCCCCTACAGGTGTAGCTACCTCAAAAGGCTCTATTGGCTCAGATTCTATCCCAATCTCATTAGCAACAAGTGGAGCAATATATGATAAAGTCGAACCAGGGTCAATCAATGCATACACAGATCGGGAGAGAACCAGTAAAGTACCTGTAACCACATTTGGCGAAGCCTCCTGATCCTGGCGGCTACCCAATGCATATATGCGGTTCGAAGGACCGCTGGAACCTGGAACACCGCCACGGCCTCGACCGCGACCTGCCTGTACCCGCATACCTCGCCCCGCAGGGCGTACAACTGAGGGAGTAGAAGATGAACCTGCGGCTGATCCCGTCGGCTGAACTGTACTGCCAGACCCACTCGACATCGGAAAATCGCGCATAATGTGGCCCTGACGGCCGCAAGAAAAACAGGCTCTTGTAGCTCGATAGCACTCCCCTGGGTGCGATTTCTCGCAATAAGTACAACGGGGCCTGGGTGGTCTGGACTGGCTAGAACCTCTGGCTGTCTGTGAACCTGATGCTCTGGAACTCTGACCGGCCCCAGATGGACCTGCATTGTCAAATCGTCTGCCGGCTGACTGTGCACCCCGGCCTGACGGAGGAAAATACCTGCCTGACGGCTGCTGCTGAGGCTGTCCGCCTCGAGAATCTCCAGAATACCCCGCAGACCTGGCCCTCTTGGGCGGCCTCCTGTCTCGATCCCTACCAGCATAATCGGCCCTGTGTCGGTCCTCCATACCTTGAGCGTGGGCCTGTAACCGGGCGATAACCATATCTGTCTGCGACGCCATCGCCATGCAACTGTCAACCAAGTAGCGGTCCAATCCCATCACATACCGATGCATACGGTCAGCCATATCCGCTACTATAGCAGGGGCATATCGAGCCAAAGAATCAAACTCCAAATTATACTCGCGAACACTCCGGCCTCTCTGCTGCAACTGTAAAAATCTGTCAACCCGTGCCCGCCGTAACTCCGGGGGCAAAAAGTGGCGGGTAAAAGCAGCCACGAACTCATCCCAAGTAGCTGGGGAAGCACTCTCACCCCTGGATAGCTCCCAAGACTCATAGCAGGTGGCAGCAACATCTCGTAATCTGTGCGAAGAAAACTCAACGGACTCGGTCTCTGAAGACCTGACCAGATCTAATGAACGCCGAATCCCCCGAATAAAGTCGTGGGGGTCCTCTTCGGGCCTAGACCCAAAAAAACTCTGGGGGACGGCATGTCAAAAAACCACGAACCCTCAGGCTATCACGCCTGTCATCATCATCATCATCTCTCAGCAAACGTCTGCGAACTTGTACCGCTACCAAGGTAGTCAATAGCTGTACTGCCTCCCTCAATGTCCTATCCTCCGCCCCTGGCTGAAGAGCTGGAGGCGCGGCCGCTGGAGCCTCTGGAGCTAGTGGTGAAGCCGCCCCCTGATCCATAGAGGCAGCGGCTGGTGCTCCAGACTCCTCTGATGATGAAGACGTAGCAGAGTCTGTTGGCCGGGGCGCAATATCACGCATCATCTGAGCAAGGGTCCGAGTACCCTTCCGAGCCCGGCTAGTCTCTCCGGCCGCTGATGACTTGCCCCTCTGGGCAGCTGCCGCCTTTTTCGGAGGCATCACTGAAAGAAAAACACAACAACTGATCAGAACAGAGTCATCCTAATAGCACAGCTCTATCGCACGATCTAAGATTCAAAGAAAGGAAACACCCTAAGTGTCCTGTAGCTTCCTGTCTATCGATGTGGTGCACAACACACCGATAAACAAGACTCTACCAAACACGGCTTGTAGACATTCTGAGGACAATCCGCTCTGATACTACTTCTGTCACGACCCAACCCTGTAGGCCGTGACTAGTGCCCTACTTGGGCACCCTTACATACCTATCCATATCTGATCACATCCAAATAGCATATGCGGCCATAAATACTATATGCCGTCTCAAACCATATCAAACTGTATCAGACACATTACAACGCAACCATGTGCGGACATATATATATATATCAAAAAGCCGTCAAGGCTGTCAAATGTATCAAAAGCCGACAAGGCTATCAAATGGCACAACGGCCCAAAACGCATATACAAAATGCACGCCGACGAGGCTGCCATAACGAGTAGAATCATATAAACACAACTGTACAGAAGTAGGCCCACACACCCACAAATACGTCTACAGACCAAACGAATCATATGGCGGGACAGGGCCCCGCCGTACCCCTGAACGAATATATACATACATAGCGAACAAAAGTATATACCAAAAGATATGCTCTGAAAGGAGAAGAGCACTCCAACAGCAAAAAGGGGGGTGTCCTAAACCGGTGGATCACCAAACTGTGCGTCTGTACCTGCGGGCATGAAACGCAGCCCCCGAAGAAAGGGGGTTAGTACGAAATATGTACTGAGTATGCAAAGCAGAATATACATAAAGCAAATTTGAGACATAAACGAAAGGGACTTACCAAACATAAGTGCAAATCCAACATATCAAAATGTTTAGTCCAAAAATGTAAGTCATGCATAGGGTACAGAAGAATATGGTCGCCCGCCTGTCAATGGCGCCAATACACAGCATAACACCAGAAAGTTTCAATTCTCCGTATCCCCGTCACATATCATAACACAGCATAACGCTATACGCGGCATAACACCAAATATAAGTGGAACCCGACCCTCTTTAGCGAGTAGCTCGGTGAACCATAAACACAGCATAACTCCAGAGTATATCAAAGTGCGCACGATAACAGAACCGGCCCGGGACTCGGCGAAGGAATAACAGAATGCACGAGTAGAGTCGTGATATATGCATAAAATCATTATCATAAACTCAAACATAACTAAAATGATCATACTTGAAAATCGAAATAATAGTCATAACAAATTCTTTCAAAAGTTCTCCGAATTACACAAAGGAAAGTCGCGGGACCCACGGACGGGCATTCACCCGAGTCGGGGCCGCCTATGGAAAACATACATATCATATGTCATATAGACTTCTACAAAAATATTGAGGTAATCCGAGCATTTATGTGCAAGATATGGCATTCAAGAATTACGAAATTCTTTAAAGCGAAACCTTTCTATACAAAGTTCGGAAGGCGGCTATTTCAAAGACGTAATGGTTCATACTTTTATCAAATCAAACATAAGAGTGCCAAGGAATATATATAGATCATATCATGCTCGGATTTCGAATCATAGGATTTTCCAAAAGGCTCGTAATCTAGCCTATCTAAAACTAAGGCATGCCAAAAGAAAGAAGGTTGGAGCTTTACATACCTCGTATGCACTCCAAGCTAGCCGAGCTAAAGTTAACCCCAATCTACACCTCGGGCTCCCCAAGGTCTACAAATATGCCAACGAATATCCAATATTAGCTAAGGGCACTTAAGCCATTTATTCCAAACTAACATTAAATTCTACAAAAAATTCGGCAGCATTTCCCCTGTAAATAGGCCAACCCGAGAATTTAACTCGCTCAAAATCAACAACAACAACCACAATAACCAACCTAGCAACATCGATAATCAATTCGAAAGGCAAAAATAACATTAATAGCTCTCTTTTACACCATTCGACAACTTTCCAAATATTCAATTCAACGGCTTACCTTCAAGCCAACATCAACGCTTATACATTCAAGAACATTCTAAACAATTCACATAACATTTCCAACAATCCAACAATTTGCTCCAAAAGTGGCCCAAAACAGCCCCCTAAACCGCGAGCAGCCCCCTTTTCACATTCCTTATTTTCAAGTCATGTTTTGTATCACAATCCACAATATATCGATGTCATTTTCACAAATATACGACTTACATCAAACGCACAATAAGTCTCAAATCAGCCCACAAAATCTCAACATCAATCTTGAGTTATTAATTTCTCATTTCCAACTAGAATTCATAACGACGACAATTAAAATGCTAAGCGATATTAATTCATTCTTTGCTACAATTTGGAGGCTATATACACGGCTACACTACACACATACATATATCGATGATTTTTATTCTCTTCTCCACTCTACGACAATCAAATATGCTACAAACAATTAATTTATCAACCCAATACCACACAACACACACACACTTCTCACGGCCAACATACCAAACACACTACCCAACTTCAACACACCATATTTCATGATTTTTATCCATTTTAGCATACTACAACATGCATACAACGTTTATAACCCATAAAACAAGATCGAAACTTACCTTTCTTCTTCACTCCACCAATAGGCTAGGGTTTGCAATTGGGCACAATGAGTAGTTGGATGACCCAAACAATCCTTCCACGCTACTTAGGGACCTTAAATTAGTTGATTTGTACCAAAGAAATAATTTTTGGGTGGCTTGAATTTGATTTGGTTTTCTTGGTTTCTTGGCCGAGAATGGTGGTGATGGGGCTCTTCAATATTCTTGATATTTTGCTAAGTGTAAAGTGAAGGAAGATGACTTGAAAGTCATCTTTTTAAGTTCCACAAAAATTGCTCCATGTGTCCTTGGGCCCACACATGTGTTGGACCAATTAAAATTGGCCACAACAATGTGTGGGACCACTCCCATCCACACGGCCACAATGCCTCATTTGGCAAGATTTTCAATTCCAATTGTATCACTTTTGGTCCCAAATTTTCCTAAGTGTTCAATGCCAACAATTTCATATATAACTTATGTCTCAAAATAAAATCAAAGGTCAAAAGTCCCGACTTCAAATCCCGGAATGGTCTTGGCCTTAAATTATCATAGTTAATCCGGGTTGTCCCAATGTATATAAAAAAACAATACGGGACGTAACAGATATAGTGTATGTTCGGGGTGTACATATTGATATCTCAGCCCGCACAATCAACAGGGTTTATTTTGGGGATGATTTCGTTGAGCCAACCACAGTGGAATATGATGATAAGCTTGAAAGAAGAGTGGAGCAATTTGTGAGAGAATGGGTTGCGATAATGATGGCTCGAGGTCGCGGACAAAGCACCATGGGTGAGTAACTTGGCCACCAAGATACATAAGGTTGATATCAGCTTGGAAGCTAAATTCTAGTGGAATTTCATCATATATGGCATTCTGCCTATGGGAGCGGATAACATAGTCACACCGGATAGAGCAGTGGTTGTGGCTGCAATGCTATCCAGGTACCTGATGAACTTGGGGTAGTTGATCAGTAGAGCCATTCGGGCACGCGTACCACAGGAGGCGACAGCTTTGATATTCCCGTGCCTTATCACACAGTTCTGCAAGATGGCCCAGGTGAGACACATTGATACATTCGCAGCCACTCTCCCAGCAACGAAGGTGTGTGACATCACACGGAGTAGGGATGATACACTCCGTACATCTCAGACTACCAGTACTTTACTGCTAGATTTCTCATATGAGGATATAGATTCAGTGCCACAGGGCACAGTTGATCTAGGCACTGAGGGCCCTTCCACAGCAGCTGCCTCCACACCATCTATAGCTGATGCTACCACTTCTTCAGAGGCACCACCTCGACCAACCGTCCCATCTTCAGCTCCTATTCCTCCTTCAGCCGTAGCATCAGCCTCTGAGGATATCTTTGCCATCAAGGCTGAGCGAGTTGACCAGCAGGTGACCCAGATATAACAGCAGTTGGGTAGGTTTGTTCGCAAAGAGATTGCACCAGAGTTGGAGCCTCTTCAGGAGGCTATGGAGAGGCATCACACTAGGGTGAATACGTGATTTGATAGTTTAGAGATGCGGATACTCACTATTGAGAAGAAGAGTGAGAGGTACTTCTGGGAGTGGGAAGACCGAGCTTGCTCAACTCAGGGCTGAGGTCAAGGCCCTTCGTACGCGAGAGCAGGTTATTGTGGATGACCCGACACCACCTGTGCCAGTCGCCAGCATTTCAGATTTGATCAAAGTAGTTGACTTGGTGACTGAGGAAGAGACTAGGGAAAGTCTCAAGAGAAAGAGGATTGAGACATTGGCTGATGATGATGATGAGGATGAGGACCCCGAGTTTCGGGAGAGTATTCGTCAGCCGCGCCTAAACATGAGGTTCACCGGAGCATCTTCTAGCACCAGTGCTATCCCAACACCAGTCAGGCCGATTACGATAGCTTCTCGGGACCTAAAGCCACAGGGCCAGTCAGCCCTACCTCCTGGGTCCACTGAGCCAGCAGTAGAGAGAGTTTCCATCCGCACTGATGCGGAGGAGACACTTCAGCAGTAGCAGCGGGATTAGAGCATCTCAAGCCGGCCCCTACACCATGGGGTGATGGTATGATTTTGATGCATTGGGAACAATGCATCCTCTTTTTGCTGGGGGTGGGGTAACCTGATGTATCTTGTAGTGTATATATATGTTAAATCTTGCTTAGAGTAATTGTGACTTTAGTGGTTGTTGCATTTCGAATTTATGGCATGAATTTTGAGAACAAATTGGAATGAAAAGGATGTTTTTGAACTTGGAAATGAATTGATTTGAAATTGACCCCACCGAAATTTTATGGCCTGTCATAAGTTGTAATGAATTGACATGTATGGTTCTTTTTGTGACATCATAGATATTAGAGTATGTATGGGTTGAGTGTTCAAATCCTTATGCCATGGTGCGTGTGAGAACTTCTTGTGTTCATTGTTGGCATTTGTGGATCTAGAACTTTCCTGGTAAGTTGTGTTGTATTGCTTAGGATAGTTGGTTGTGAAATGATCATAGGTTTTCCCTGTAAATAGTCACTTCAGCCTTAAAAAGCCCAAAACCCGTTCTATATGAATATCATTAGTTCCCCCTTTTGAGCCTTTGACCCATTTTTCTTGATTAGCCGTAACAAACCTTTGTCCCTCTTCATGAATTAATTCCATCTTTGCACCCGTTCCCTCTTTGACGCTATGAAAGAAAAGAGGTAAATCACCTAAGTTGGGGGTGGCATATGTGTGAAGTAGATGCTAAGAGCCTAAAGCTGGGGGTGTATGAGTTAAATAGTCGAGAACTAGATGTGAAAAAAAAATATATATATATATATATAATATTTTTAATAATTGTCTCATAGAAAGATTGTAAATTCGAGAAGGAATCAAATCACATCATAGTCATAAGTTGAAGGATTAATCATGAATAGAATCGGCGTGCAAAAAGTGAGAATGTATAGTATCGAGGAGGATGAGTTACTGATTCCCAAATAAGTATCCTACCCGTCCCCGAGCCTACATTACAACCCAAGAACAAGTCCTATAGTGATCACAACTGAACCATCTGAAAGTGTTAGGCATAGAAATTAAGGGCAAGCATATAGTATCTGCACTTGTATATCATGAACTTATTTGTAAGCGTGAGTGCTTTCTATTCTCATTTATCCTTGTCCGGTTCTTATCTTAAAATTGTGTGGGGGACATTCTCTGATCTAAGTGAGGGCATAATGGTGAATACTAGCACACATAAATGCTTCTGATAATGTGATGTCATTGATTGAAGTGTCATAGTCAATTCTAATAAGTTATGATGAAAAAACTTTGTTTTGAAATGAGGAAAGAGGGAGTTGATGTGAAAACGCACACGCCGGTAGTGATGAACAAACACCATTGTAGTTACTTTTACTTTATTTTTAGTTTAGTTGTAGTTTTTATTTTATAGTTGTTTTGTCTGACTTGCTTGAGGACAAGCAAACACCCTAAGTTGGGGGTGTTGATGTGCCGCGGATTTGTGGCACATACGACGCCTTTTTACTATGGATTTTGGTTGTTCTCAAGTAAGTCTGGTTCATTTTAATGTATTTTTGTTGTGTTTTAGGAAGGTGATAGATCAAAAGCAAAGACAAAGAAAAAAGGAAATTGCCCAGAAATGAAGATTCGACGGTCCGTCGATTGATCGACGGACCGTCCTTTGAAGCACCGATAAGTTCAATTTTCCAGTGATGGCCTAAGTTGAAGAGGACGGAGCCATCGACGAAGCGTCGACCTGATCGATGTTTCGTCGTTTGTATCGTCAAACAGAATTGTCTACTAGAAGAGAGAAAGACGGAAGAATCAACGGAGGGTCAAACTGGTCGATGGCACCGTCGAATGGACCATAGAACTGAAGAACCAAAAGATGCAGGCATCGATAGTCCGTCGATCATGCTACTAGAGGCAGTTTTGCCAATTGCTGATGTGCGTTTTTTGAGCCTATTTAAAGAATATTTTAGGTTTTTGTACACATCAGATTTTTCTCCAACATTTTAACACTTTTTCCATTGGTGGATGAGCATTGAATACACCACTTTTGGAGCTTAGTGAAGACAAAAAGATTCTATTCCCACTATTTTTATTACACTTTGTAAGCTTTATGTCTCAATTATTGCTTACTACTTTTGTGACCAATATGTGTGAGTAGCTTCTTTAATCAAAGTTGTGGACCCAAATGATGGGTGTTATATAATGGGTGTCTAACATTGTGTGTGTGTGTGTGTGTATATATATATATTGGGTTGTGATGTGTTTTATTATTTCTCATAGTCATTGTTAGTTAGTGGTTGCAAACACTTACTTATGCACAAACCCTAGTTTTATTTGGAAAGATGAACTAGAGTTTGAGTTGAAATAATATAACAAGGACTCAGGGCGCTGACCCTCGTTTAATGAACTCACTTAGGGATAAGATGAGTTCCACTTGGCATATTTAATCGGTTGTACTTGCAACTTTTCTATATTTGGGAAAATCATGAAAAGAGATACTTTCTAACTATTGAAAAATATTAGGAAGTGCATTAGAGATTAAGTGCATACAAAACCACCACCCATTAGAAATATATCATATTGATACCCATAGCATAACATCTAATCACAGCGGGGACACAAATTTGGTTCTTTTAATCCAAACAATTTCTAAATACTTCAAAATAGCGAATACAAACCAAAACCCTTTTTCTACACTAGTCGGAATAGAACTAAAGTCTTTAGAGATTAGTAACATATATAATTAGTACTTATTTCACACTTTATTCCCTGTGGGATTCGACCCCAACCTAGTTGGGTTACTATATTTGACGCCGACCGCCTTACGCCACAATTTAGGCGTAATTTGAGCGTATCAACTTGTTTTTGTAACTGCAGTGTATTTCCCTAAAAATAAGGTATCTCTCTCCCACTTACCCACAATCTCTTCTTTTTTTTCAAATATTTTTCTCTCACATCTTCAATTCACAATATTTTACTCCCATTATTCTTCACCATAATTAGCATGATTTCTTCTTCTTCCTTATCAGTTATCCAATCTCTACAGGTAACTAATTTTCGTTATGTTATTTGTTGTATTTCTCTTCAATTGTTCATAAATTTCATCGTCTTTACCTTCACTTTTCACTCAATTTTTTATTTTTATTTTCAGTCATTGTTAAAGTATCTTCAACAAGCTCTAGCTCTCCATTTTAATGGCGGATATTGATACTCCAATCAAAAATACACCAGTGGCAACAAGAAAAGCAGTGGAGGATCTCCAACCAATGGTCGAAGCTCAGCCATAACAATTTGTTTGCTAAATCTCCATGGATAGGCCGAAATATGAGGAAACTGTTTCTTTTGTTTGCTAATCATGTGGTGTTGTTTATCTTATGAGTGATGAAAAATATTATTGATTATAGCAATATGATATTGTAGCATCATCTAGGAGCAAGAGAATAGGTTGTTATAGAAACACCATTGATGAGAGTTGTGGAGCTTCATGCCCACCAAGTGTTTGATAAAATGTTTTAGTATATTTCAGCGTATTTCTGTGTATCAACAAATAATATATCTAATTTTTCAATATATTTCAGTGTATTCATTCGTTGTATTTAAATGTATTTATCTTTTTTTTTGGGGGGGGAGTAGAGCCTATTTTTACTCCACTTTGTATTCACGATTTTTATATTTCGCTGTATTTCTGCATTTTGTATTTCTAATTTATGAAATAGTTTCTGATATATTTCATTGTATTCCACTGTATATACGCATACTACAACTTTATATTTCTTAAACAATCAACCATATTTCATTGTATTCCAGCATATATTTTTCTATATTTGGAAGTTTTAAGATCTTTAGTGGTTTTTGAATTCAAAAAGTTTTGATTGTGATAAAAGTTGAGAGAGATTCGTGAGCTGTTATGGAATGTATGAAATATGGTTGATTTAATTTAACTTACCGTTTAAAAAGAAAAGGAAGAATTTGTTCCAAAAGTATAGTCAATTTTCACTTAACCCAATTTTGTACTTTCGTGCATTTCCGTATATTTCACTGTATTTCAAAAAAATTGTTCCATAAATAGCTCCTGATTTCACTGGAGCGTGCTTACTGTTCACTGTATTTCTCTATATTTCAAAAAAAGAGAAATACACGCGTTTTTAAAAAAAAGTAGCTACGCTTGTTAATTTTGCATTTTATAGTTATATCTAGTTAGAAGCCAATAAAATGTAGCTATTTTTGTAAGTACCATTATTTCTCTTACCATCTTTATTATTGTTGTTAATTGTATTACTTTGCGTCCCATTTTAATTGTCATGTTTTCCTTTAATACGGTCCTTTAAAAATTATAAATGAAAAGTGATTTCTTACTAAATTTACCCATATCTCTCTACAATAGATGTGCAATCTATTGAAAACTTGACGAAATGTTAAATGAACAAGATAAAATTAATCTTTTTGGTAATTGAACAATCATAATATCAACCAATAATCACTTATCTAAACTCTTCAAATTTATACTAATTTTTATGATATATAATCATATTGTTTATTTTCAAGAACAACTAATGGTAAAAGCAAAATGGGGGAAAATAATTAATTCTATCTTGATTTGTAAAATGACAAGCATTTTTGGACAAATATTTTTAGTAAGTATGGGAAAAATGAGTTTTCCGGTTGATGAATCTATAGTTACCGTGCTTTTTTGTTAATTACACATATTATTAAATCAATCAATCAGTTACATCTTAAATCCTCGACTACAGAATCAACTAAATTGGTACTAATTTGCAATTGTTTATAAAACATTCTAGAGACGTTTTGTGATGTTTTTCTTCTTCGGATAGTTTTACGTTGGTAACCTATCACAACCTTATTTCTTTATTCGAATTTAAAACCGTCAATGTGAGCAAAGCTCATATAGGCACATACATAAAATGACTAAAACAATATATTATTGGATCTTGATTTATGCAGAGATAACAAGTGTGGAAGCTCATCCTTGCAAAAGGCCCAGAGGTACATTTGGAGGGCCTTGCATTATGTTCAGACTGGGCCAGTGTGAAGACAAGTGCACTAAATTAGAGGGAGCTGTAAGTGGAGATTGTGAATGGTATAAGTGCTATTGCTACTAGTATTATTGCTGAATATATTGTAATTAAATATTTACTCGTTTGGCCAAGAATAAAGACTACATACCACTTTGTCAGTCTAGTACATGTTTTCTGTATCCTTTTTATACATAGCCACGTTATAATACTCAATTTGCTATTACACGTCCTCTTCTCTTTCTATCCATGGAGGCGCTCCGATAAGGATAGTATGAAAGACTGACAGATTTCTAAACTGACAAACTTTTAAAGAAATTTTTTTATGACACTTCAGACAAATCTCATGTCAGGAAGAGAGGAAAATTTTAAGTTTTGTATAAGGGAAGATATAAGTTCACATGGTATGTGCGTCGTTGGACTCGATGATGGTATAGTTCAAGGAATAAATCCATGAAATTTGTTGGGTCTAAGCGAGAATTCTTTAAGACGTTCTCTTATAACAACCTCAATTGTTGCCTAATTAAAGAATCAAATTCGACTAAGTTTGACCAATGGGACTGGGAACAAAAAAAAAAAAGCCACAGTAGCCGTACTCACAAATTGCTTGAGTATATAATTGTGCCCCATTTTATCCAATAACCATATCTGTACATGAAGTATTACCAGAACAGCAAAATTACTTTATAAACCAGGCCCAAATAATTGAAACAAAAGCTACTTTGGGATCATTAAGAATCTGCTTGAAAGATTCAGTACTTATACATAACAATGTTTTGATACAACATGATTCAGAGGACTCTCCGATCTACAAACGGTACAACATAAAATGGAAGGTCCTATAAAGATCAATGACTAGAAGAATTTGCTAAAAGAAGTTGAATGTCAAGCTAAATATCTTACGGGTCAAAGATTGTCGAAGATGCACAAGAATTTTCCAATGTCTGCACAATAATCTGCACGAGATACATAGGTGAAGTCGCCTTCACAATTATCTAGTCGAAAAGCCCCTCATCATACCAAATATCGACTAAAAAGTCTACCATCTCCTGTGAAATCCAGAAACTAATCCAATTAATAATAGCATTAGACAAATGACCATCATTTCTGATAGAATAATATATGTAAAATGAAGCGATGTACAATATCCAGATTGCTTACAGTTAAAGGAATTGGCTCGGAGAAAGGCTCAGTTGTAGAGAGCAAATCTTCATAGGTTGTTGACCAACTGCATGAGAAATTCATGGAGCTTCAGTCCATTGGTAAGAAATAAGAACATTAATGAAAGGTTTGATCCAAGTCAAAGAGAGAACACGTTCACTTCACTTATTTGCATACAATAAACCCAATGTGTCCGACCCTTCCCTGGAACCCGCCCATAGTGGGAGCTTAGTGCACCGCCGGACTCCCCCTTTTTTTCCTTTTTGATAATTGAGATATCTGTCTGGGCCCAACCCTTAGGACCAACCGTAGCATTCACAACTCGGTGATAATGAGCCCGCCTTCTAGCCTTTGTTGCCACAATATGGGAACGGGACCACCAGGGATAATGGGACCACCCCTCTAGCCTTTATTGCAACTATATGGGACCACCAGGGATACCTGGACCACTGGGCTCCCCTTTATCGCCACAATATGCTTATATCATGTACTTGGAACACAATTAAACAAATCCAAATGTTTAGTGAAATTATACTCTAACTAAACTTTGTATTTACCCTCATCCATTCTCAGTCACCCTCTATCCAAACTCCAGCATCAAAGGCTCTAGCACTATACACTCAAGTTCCCCATCCTCGGATCATCCCTGTATAATATTTTCTTTAGCTCGTGGAAGACACTACGGACTAGCTTTTGATCACCGATCATGATAAACTAGTTCAAGGTACAAGGATTCCTTTCTGTTAATAGCACGCATATTTGCACTCGCATACTATATCGAAATATATGTTATGCCTTGTATGTGGATGCAATAGAATACATGCATTTCAAGATGGCCATGCACAGTGGGAAAAGTGCAAAAGCTCACCACTTGTTCACTCTAGAATAAAATAGAGTATGTTCTGTTGGCCATTTGAGATGGAAAAATGCGTGCATTGCAATATCCATTTCATGCCCTGCACGGGAACTTACTTCCTCTAGAAAAAATAGAGGAAATCAGTTGATATTGAGAAATATCTACTGCATCAAATCATACAGAAGCTATGCAACATTGAATACACTAAATATCCACCTGCGGACCTCTCCTGATGCATTACAGGCCCGTATTAGACTAAACAAAGGATTAACTTTTGCTAAAAAAGGTAAAAAGTAAAATGCTCACTTGGCGTTGAAAACTATAGTTTCTTCTCATATATTTCCTTAACTCTTTCCCATTGTGGGCCAGCTATTTATATGTTCTCTTACTGTTCTCTAAGTGCATAGCCACTGAAGCACCACTATATGAAATTGCCGACTGTTAACTGAACACCGTAGTGAAGCAGGTAACTTGACATTCTTCTGGTATTTTTGGGTGTATATGATAAATCATCTTTCTCTGTGCAGTAAAGATCAAGACTTCCATTCATCAACTTATCTCTGACAATCAAGGATTTCTCTGAGGCATTACCAAGAGTACGGAGAACCTCAGCTCTCATCTGGAGCATGAAAAATAAATGGGAACTCTTCTGAAGTAGATTCTGTATACTGTGGATGCAAAAGCATTACCTTATAATTGGATCCTTCAGCATCCTATCTGACCTACTTGATACATCTCCAACCCATCTTCGTCTGTTCTCATGCCATGCAATAGCAGCTGCACCGTAAACAACTATACCATATTAGTAACACAAGAAGAATCACAATGTCTAGACTCATACAGTTTGGATCATCCTTTTTCCTTGAGCCACCAACAACAGAAAGTCCATTTTTATGATGCTTTAGCCAATTCAGGTTCCTCATTTTTATTGAGTGCACTATGGTACAAATCAAATAAGTGAAACTCCTTGACTAAAACAAAACATTTGCTCAATCACTTGAAGAGATTTGTTTCTAAATTCTCAAAAAGGTTAAAGAACAAACCGTGATTGACAAATACAGGAGGGCTTTTGTTATTTTCTGGAGGCGACTTCTTTGTTTCTCTTGTAGATGTTGTATATCTTTCTACAGGCAGCTTCTCAATAAAACACGAATTTCCAGTATCTACTTCCATGGCCCTCGGGACTGAAAAATCATTCCCTTCCCGAAGACGAAAAAGTAATTGCTGACCCTGCGCATTTATGAAAAGGTCTCTTTGAGATCGCGTCAGAAGGTACTAGATATGAATTGCTAATGAGTCATGCACAAAATCATGTTCTGAATAAATCATACTTTAAATACCAAAAAAAAATGTTGCGGAAGAGAAATATAGAATATACATAAGAAAAGCTGAAATTCTTAAGTAATTCCCAACAGCTGTTGAGATGTAGTAGCATTTTCATTGGTGCTAATTTACCTCCTATATCTTGATTAAAGAGTATCAATGCTCGTTGCAATTGGTCATTCAAATTCTCCAATGTCAACAAGCATCAAAAAAGCTTTTATTCTACATCCAAGAGAATAGATGGAGGAAAAGGGAGAACGAAACTATTAACTTAAATTTACTAGTAATGTTTAAATAAAACAAACGATAAACTTTTATATGCAGAGAGAACACCTGTCTTAATCATCCAGTGTTCATAATTAAATAAAACATCTTAATAATCGTATGTTCAAATTCAGACATCTTAGTCTTGAAAAAAGAAGTAGGAGAACAATTGGATGACAAAGATTGTTACTACACCATATGGTATAAGCTTGTGGAGGTCCATCAGAGTTTTATGGGATGAATTCAAGCTTGAAACTAAAATTAAAGTGTGCAATGGGGAGAAGACTGACTTCTGGAAAGATGATTGGCATGAAGCAGGCAACATGAGAGTACTCTTTCTAGACATTCATAATCTAGTCCTACATCAGCAGAGGACTATAGCAGAACTTTGGACACCTCAAGGATGGAATTTTATTTTCAGAAGACAACTAAATGATTGGGAAATTCCAAGGGTGGCTGAATTTTTTAGCACAATAGAACAATTTAGTGGGTTGGAAGCAGGTCAAGATGTGTTATGGTGGTAGAATAGTATCAGCGGATCTTTCAAGGTGAGTTTAGCCTACAGAAGAATGAATCAGTCCAATCTACAGCTAAACAATTGGCCCTGGAAACAAATCTGGAAAACAAAAATCCCACACAAAGTTGCTTGCTTTGTATGGTTGCTGGCTAAGGAAGCAGTACTGACACAAGACAATCTGATGAGAAGAGGGATGCCTTTATGTTCCAGATGTTTCTTTTGTGGTGAAGATTCAGAGACAGTTAATCATCTATTTCTACACTGCAAGATTACAGGACAACTTTGGAGACTATCCTTAAATCTCAAAGGCATTTCATGGACTATGCCTGGAAAGATTACAGAAGCACTTCAGAGTTGGGAGGAAGCAGGTTTGCAAGCAAAGAACAGAGGTAGATGGAGAATTGTCCCAGCAAGTACATGGTGGACTATTTGGAAGGAGAGGAATTCTAGATGTTTTGAGAATGTAGAGAATAGTATGCAAAAGATCAGTTGAACTGTCTTTTGATCTCATGCTTTTGGTGTAATCAGGTGTAATGAAACTGCTTCCATCATTGATGTTTTGGATTCAATATAGGAACAGGACAGTAGAGTAATGGAGTTCTTATGTAAATATGGTTTCGGTACAACCCATGTACTGTTTTGGTCAGATGAAATATAGACATAGTTACCAGTTTCAAAAAAAGCTCTGTCAAAAACAGCAAGATCTTGTATATTATCTTTTCCAACATTAAAAAGAAGTTATAACTAGACTGTGGTGACGGTAGCTTCAACGTTCCATAGACTAATCACGAGTTATAGAACGGTAACATTGACATCCTTAAATGATTTACCATTGTTGCCTTTTCGATATAGAACAGTAACATTGATATCCTTAAATGATTAACAATTGTTACCTTTTCGATACAGAACGGAACTTCGCAAATTGCCCTAGGTCAACAACTCCGCCGCACTGCAAAAGGCTTTCATCTAAACCAAATAAGTGAGCAAACTTTTAATTCTGTGCATACATAATAAAAACATTAAATTTCCCCTTACCTACTAGCTATACTATGCTGCATTTCAAGTCAACCCAAAACCAAAAGGCCAAATTATATCAATCTTCACAAAAATTATACACCTAAAGGCTAAAACACAATTCGGGGTCTTCGTAGCTCAGTTGGTTGGCTACCTGAACTTTCATCTTGTTGGTGAGGGTTCGATTCTCCACCTTGTAATCCTCTGCCCCATTTCCCTTCCCCTACCCCTATGTAATAAAAAAATTACTTGAACCAAAAAAACAAAAAACTTCCCATTTCAGCTGCCAAAAACTGAAATTTTCTTCTTAGCTTCGAAATCTTGATAGACAAGCAAAGCCCTGATGATCTCAGCAATTTAATGTGTACCCAATTCATCATACATTGAAGTTATAAAACTTAAACAATTCAGAAAAGTTACAACATATTCAATCAAAACACAAAAAACAAGTTAAACCCACAACTCTTTAAGTGTGTTACCAACATTTAAAACTCTCAATAGATCAATGCAACATACCAAGTGCATGCAAGAATCACCAAACATAACAGAAAAAACATATAAAACAAAAAAGAAAAAAGAAAACATAAAAAACAATAACTAAATAAAACAAGAAAGAAAAAAGGAAATAAATAAAGAGAATGAATAAGTACCTTTGTTTTACTGTGAAGACACCCGAGAGAGAGAAGGGAGGAAAGAAAGAAATAAATGAAGGGGCTAAGTGGCTATTTATAGATGAAGTTCTTTAAAGGGTCCACTAGGGAATTAAAATATTATTTTCTTGACTTTTACAACTTTTTGGGGATAGTTCAACAATTTATGTCTAGATTATGTATACATGTTGAAAATCTAGCAGTATATATTTACAAATATTTAATTGTGAATCTAATTTTGAATTTCTTTATCTGCTTTTCTATCGGTATATATTTATAAATATTTAGTTGTGAATCTAATTAATAATTTATTTATTTTATTTTATTTGTCTGATTTTAATTTGGCACAGAATTTAAGAAAGTAATTGAATTCTGTGGTCTTAAATTAAAGATATATTATAATGTATCAAAATATCATTTAATCTTGTGGTCTTAAAAATGTTATGTGAAAAGTTGAAATTAAAAAAGATATATCTTTAAACGCTAACAAGGAAAGTAAGATAAACAAATTGAAATGAAAAGAATAGTATCTAAAATAGTACTGATCTGAGGTTGTTGTAGAACTTATAAACTTTTAATCCTGAATTCATCTCTGGCTAAATGTCATCCGTTCTTACTCAGAAGTTTCGAATCGAGCCTTAAGAATGATCTTCTTTAATAAAAAGCACTTTACCGTTAAGACGAAATTTTTTTATATGAATTCAGATTAATTGAGCTAAAAAACGAGTATAATATAAACAAAAAAATACTGTATTATTTTTCTCTCTCTCTCTTTTTTTTTTTTTTTTTTTTTTTTTTTTTTTGTGTCTTGATTTGGTAGCACATGTTTTTCAGCTGTCCACAGTTTGGTTTCTCAGATCCATTGGGTCATTTTCTATATGCCGTGGCTTTTGTCTTTGTGAGCGGATAAAGCTATGTATAGTGTCAATTTACTGAAAACGCCCTGCACCAACTTTGTTGACAAGGGTGTTTTTGTCTTCTAATTTTCGTTGTGAATTTGGTTGAGAATTTAGTAGAATCTAATTGGATCTATGGTGGGGCCATGGGAAAATAATATTTGGTTTTTATTGATTATTGAGTCATGTCAACAAAAAGTGTACACTTGAAAAAACCAAAATTATTAATGTTATTTAACAAAAACAATTTAAATAAGATGATATAGATATTGTCATCTTGAACCAAGAGTCTATCGGAAAACAGACCCCACACCTGATTGATTATACTGAATATGTTGTTGTTGATATAGATAGTGTCAATCAAGGATTCTGATTAACTTGAAATTGAGGCATAATACATCTGTTGATCTTTTTTATTTGTTGTTTTAACCGACAAATTTGGCCCAAAGTACTGCTCTTTGAGAAATCAAAAAAAGTATTAATTTTTTGTTAAAACTCATACCTAATACTTCAAGAAGGCATATCGTTAATTTATTCATGGGGATAAGAATAATTTAGTTAATATTCTTTATAGTCGATGCTAAATGATTTTCTTAATGATGAGTCAAAATCTTAAGCCCCTTATAAGCACTTTTAATATTTATCAAATACGTTAATAACTCAAAAATTATTATTTATAAACTAATTTAATCAGCTTATAAGCTTAAGCAAACATTCTCATTTACAAATCTTATGTTACTCATCACGATTAGTAGGAGATCCTGTAAAAGTTATAAAGTGGATAATGATGACAAAATGGACAAGATTATTTAATAAAAAAGGGTAAAATAAACACGAAACTATCTTGTTACCAAAAATATTGAATGGATAACTTCGAAATCTGGAAGTCTCCACTTTGTTAAGTAGTTTGGTAAAAATTGTCAGCTAGCTGAATAGCATAGATTTGTTTGGTCAGTCAATTAATATTAGTAGTGTTTCAACCACCAATAGTTAATGGTTGGGGGTTGATACCAGATAACAGTATCAATTTATTGTGTGATATTTTATGAGAAATGATTTTTTTTAAAAAAAAATTCACCCGGTAATCAGTATCCGCATTAGGGCTTAATTAATTTGGATTTGCACCGCATATATCTCATTTAATAGGAAAATGTTTCCTAACCAAAAAAAAAATCATACTCAAGACTCGAACTCGAGATCTTTATTCATTCTATCACAACCTTTTATTGGTATGAGAAACAATATTTACTCATAGATTGTCGAAGCTACCATGGATAATCTCCGACTTACGAAAAAATAAGTATAATTAATTTAACTCTTTATGATCCATTAAAAAAGTTATTGTTTCCAGTACTTAATTAAATGACTCTTTTTTCTAGTAGCTTGAATCACGCAATCAATAAACTAAACAATTTGTGGTCTCTTTTAATATTTTGGAAAGATCATCTTCTATGTATCTTTTCTTGAAGCACAATCTCTTTTTGTTGTTAATCAGGCTTCTTTCGTGGTGCATTATTCGAGCCACAACAAATGCTTTCTCTTTTTTCTTTTTGTTTTTTCTATTGTATATTACTGGTAGTTGGAAGGTCGAATTGACAGGGGTAGAGCTATAATATTATGTACGGTTCATATGAATCTAATAGTTTTTTCTTAAAACATTTATTCGTATTAGAAAATTCATTAAATATATATAAATGTCTAACTGCTAACCCAGTAATTACTAAAACATGCTAAGCGGTATTTTAAAAATTCATAAACTTCAAACCGCTGCCTCTAATTCTCGTGCTCCCCCGTCGTAGACATGATTTATAAATAACTCAATATTTGCTTGTCCAACGGAATGTAATTTGATCACACTTTGAACAGTTGAAATGTTTTCCATCAAATCACTAAAAAATCAGGAGAAAACAAAAGACTTTTTTTGGGTCCTAATTATCGGTTTTATCGAAATAACACTAGTAATTAGCACTATAAGTTGCTCTCTCTCTCTAATTATATTAAGAAACTTGTCGAATGTGAAGAAATTAGGGGAACACTGTAATCAAAAGGTCATTCGCCCAAATACCCCTATTTCAGGGTGGTCTTTAATTTTCGTCCTTAAAATTGTGATCTTTAATTTTCACCCTTCAGCACCTTTGATGCGGCATACTTTAAATTTTCCTTGGCAAAATTTACATTTTGCTCGGGATATTTATCATAACATTCCATAAGTTATGCCAGACACAACAAAATTTTCAACACTTAATATAATTTGAAATATACTATACAACTTATGCCGTATAACTTAATTCTTACAAACCTTATGCCGAGTGAGGTAAAAATTCAGCTTCCGAAGATAAATGTTACAGATCTTATTCCTAGCTAGGCAAGTCGAAATATTTACTAATGCGGTTGAAGGACTATACGTGCGAAAACGTCTTAATCAACATTCAAAAGATATTTCAGCCCATAATTTTTCATCTACGGGCCGTGGCCCAACCAGCACACATTCTCTTTGAACTGTTAATGGGCCGTAACCCATCCATTGAGCATCTAAGACTAATTAAGAATTTTTACTCATTGTTGCTTCTTTTAAGACCTAATTATTAATATTAACTATCCTTTATTTAATTATATTTAGTAGCTAATTAACTTTTTTTAATTACAAATGGTAGTTATATCAAAAATATATACCCAAGCACATATATCTTTCTTTTTTTCTAATCACTATCCATTTCAGATTTTTCATTTATCAAAATCCTAAAAAATCTCTCTCCCATTCTCTCAACCACCACCACCATGGTCGCGCCGCCCCTCTATCTCTTCTCCCTCTCTCTCTGTGCTCACCCCTCTCTCTCTCTTCGCTGCCCCTCTCTCTCTTCTCCCTCTCCCTCTATGCTCACCCTCTCTCTCTCTCTGCTTTCACTCTATCCGGTGAGGCGATGACACAGATCTGGCCGTGTGTATTGTTGGTGGTGGCGGCGATGGCGCTGATTTTGAGATAGCGGCTGAGAAGATGACGTAGAGGTGGAAAGATTAGGGTTTTGTTAGTGGTGGAAAGATTAGAGTTTTTTTGTGGTGGTGGTGCCTCAGATTTGGGTGTTTGGTGGTGGTGATGTCTCAGATTAGGATTTTGGTGGTGGTGGAGAGATTAGGGTTTTTGGTGGTGGAGAGATTAGGGTTTTTGGTGGTGGTAGTGTCTCAGATCTGGCCCTGTGTATTTGTTAAAAGCTAAATGCAAATACATTAAAAAATCTACATCTCACAGATACACTGTTTTTGAATGTATTTGTCTTTGTATCTTTTGAGTGTATTTTGTTAATAGCCAAACACACAGTTTTTGAATGTATTTGTCATGTATTTGAATTTTTTTGTCTTTGTATCTGAATGTATTTGTTGAAATCCATTCAAATACACGAAAATTTGAATATATTTTGGCTTCATATGTAGTTGGAATATACATAATGTATTTGAAATAGATCAAAGAATTACATCAAAAAAAATCCAATGAAATACATAAAAAAAAATCACTAAAATACATAAAAAAGACACGAAAATACATTATAGCAAAAAAAAAAAAAAATCACTGAAATACATCAAAGCAAAAAAAAAAAAAATCACTAAAATACATCAAAAAAATATATTAATATCTAATTTAATAGCTCCACCATTAAAGGCTAAAATCAAGGATCCTGTTTTTTTTTACCGTGTTCTCATGTATTTGTTGGCAACAAATACACGCGAAAATATTCACTATTTTGCCAAAATGTAACTACAAATCGTAATATTTAAAAGAGTAGCTACAAATGATAAGAAGCTACAATAAGGTAGTCATTTGATTAAGTTTACCAACTAATTATTCCCAGCAGTTTGGAATGGATATAATGTGCATATACAGAAAGGAGATGCAGAAGGGAGAATAGCCTATATATACACAAGAACATGACATATTTACAAGATGTGGCGATATTTTTCAGTTTACAAAACATACCAATAGTTTTCTTACAAAACATATACAAAAAAATTCGCTCAAAATTTTGTGTATGAAAATTGTATAAAATGTGTATACCTCGCTCAAAGCTTAAAATTTTTGCTCAGAATTTTGTATATGAAAACTGTATAAAATGTGTATATCTCATCACGGCTTAAAATTTTCGCTGAAATTTTCATGTATGAAAAGTGAAATAGGTATAAAATATGTATATCTCGCTCAAGGATTAGAATTTCGCTCATATTTTTGCGCATAATACTCATGTTAGGTTTCTTGAAATTTAAAACAACTACAACAACATTATATACAACTTTCATACAAATTTAATACAACAACAACATAGAAAACTTAAAAAACAAATTTCTGAAACATAAGTCATGATTCTACCATCATTCATACAGTTTTATGCTTTTACATAATTCACGATTCTAACATTATCATGCAATTCATTACCCAGTCTCCTAAGAACTAAATTATTAACAACAATAATAATTAGAAAATTCCAGAAACTAATTCAAATCCTTAATCATGTAAAACTTAAAAACATAAACACAGATTAATTATTTAATCAGATTCGTGAATTATCCCCCAACTCTCACAACAAAACTAAATCCCTAGATCCACTACACTATCTTGAGTAAGGTTCCCAGGTTTTCCGTCACAGAGCCATACAACAGCCGATATCGCTGGTGGAAGATGAGGAAGTCATCAGAATCCTTGCTGGCGAGAAGGCAAGCTTTTTCTTGAGGACTTCCTTGTCTTCCTAGAAGACGTCATCGGAGTCGCTATCGGAGAAATCTTCATCGTCATCGAATACCACTAGGAATTCTGGATTCACTTAAGTTAGTGTTTTTTGAAGCCCTCAATTATCGAAGGAGAACAAGAGGCGAAAGGAATTTTTGGGTGTAGAGGGATTGAAATTTCCGCCCATAATATAGGGAGAAGGGTGGCCTTTTAATTTTTCAAATTTGGTATGTTTTGTAATTAAGTTGGTATATTTTATAAATAAGGGAAAGTATCCTTATTTTTTATAATATAGGATCTTAACAAGTATTAATATGTCATTTAGAATTATCGAATTGAAATCGAAAATTTTGGTATATATGGAATTATCAGATTGATTTTTTTTTAAAAGAAGAAATATTATAAATTTCGGTATTCAATATAATATTTAGTTTAAGTCTCAAAAAATTTATTATTCGATAAGGTATCCGATATTTACAATTACAAAAATACTGAGAGTACTACTCCATCATTCTCAAACTATTTGTCGCTTTTTTTGTTATACACTCCTCTTAAGAAATATTAATTAGGAGGGGCATTTGACCTATTTTACCCTTATTAATTACAATCTCTCTATTAAATGTTTACTTTATTTTTGTGTCATGCATTAATGACAAAATTCTACTAAGGGTAAAATGGATAAAAATAATTAATTATGCCTTGAACTTGTATGACGACAAATATTTTGAGACAACTATTTTAGTATCACGACAAATAATTTGAGACGGAGGGAGTAACACAATACCAAAATACGTGCTAAGATTTGATTCTTTTATATGTGATATTTCCTCATTTTACAGATATAGTTGTTTACCCCGGATTCGGGAAACCAATTGAATTTGTACGCGGGTATGCGATATGTGCTTGGATCTTGATGTATATTTGATAGTGGAAAATAAGTGTATGAGTATGTAGTAATAAAACGGATAATAACGATAATTTGCTTAGTTTGCTATGGACATGGACATTTAGAAGCTATGTTGAATACTTGATGGAAGAAACACAATATAAATGGAAACAAGTGGCCTTGGCCGAATCAGATATTGAGAGAGAGATTGTATATATGAGCTTCTCTATTACAAGTGTTCTTGGAAAGTAAAGGAGCCAACCCTTACAAAGGAGGGGGATGTGCCCTATTTATGGTGTCACTCCCATGGTTCTCATACAATATGAATTAATAAAATAATAGTAACAAGGGCAGCTCTACACGGATTTGGTGGGATTAGACTGACGGCGCCGTCTGACACACACATGGTGGGTAGTTGACTATGACTGGACGTTACTGGCGCGTGGCTCGCCTGCAACGGCCACACGGACCAACGGCCACTCGGACTAACGGCCACGAATGCCCGAGTCCCCGAGCTTGGCCGTTTCAACGATGCAGAAGGCAGATCAGTCGGTGCCTTTACTCAGCTTCGGCCCAGGCATTGTTCCAGTCAAGGGCGAATAGTATCCGGCGCATTCCTATCCCTTCCTCCGGTTCCTCGTTCCACCGGTTTGACTTACGTCCGGTTTTTACCGTATACACTATGGGCTTCATACAACATGAACAATAAAATAATGATGAAAAAGCTCTGAGTTAGATTAGGTTGGGTTAGGTTGGCCGTACGGTCTGACACCCGTACGATTGGCAGTTGAGCATGACAGGACGCTATCGACGCGTGGCAACCGCGTAACGGATCTCCCGGATCGACGGTCATGACCAAAACGGACTAACGGCCACAATCAAACGGACCAGCGGCCACGATCAATTTGGACCAACGGCCCCGGTCAAACGGACCAACGGCCACGATCAGTTCGGTTATGGAGAAATCGGACCAGATGATGATCTTCCTTCTTTTCCTTCAATCTCTGGTCTTACCGGTTCTAACATATGTCCGATTTTTATCGTATACAGATAGCCCCCACACTTTCCGGACCGTAGTTTTATCGGAGTAACGGGAAGTGGATGAATCACGCCTTCATTTCATTCTTCCTCCATTTTATTTTCTTCACTTCACTTTTGTTCTCTCTTCATTTCGTCACCTCTAATCATCTTCCATCTCAAGTTTGTTGCTGATTTAACCGTTTATCCCCTTTGGTTCATCGCTTGTATTATGAACGGTGGAAGTCTCGGAGGATCACCCTTGAGCAAGCCGGGCATGGTTTTGCGGATATTCCGGCCCTGATACTTGAAGCTAAGAGGGTCGAGAAAGAAGCTAAGAGAGCCCTCGAGACTGACTCCCACAACTCCGAGCGGACAATGTCCGAACACTCCGGATCCAGCCATACCGGATAGACCAGGGGCTGCACTTAGCCTTTTGTTTTTTGCTTGAATATCTGTTATGACCTTTGCCCGAGTTGTCGGTCCGATTTAAGGACAAGCAGACTCGGAGTCATTATTCCGCGCTGTGCCTGAATATCGGCTTTTCTCTTCATCCGGTATGTTTTCTCCGGGAATTTGATGGATTTTTTGCCCGTGGGACTTATCTTATGCTTTGTGAATTCAGACGTCTCTGAATCACGATGGGCATTTTTAGGGCCGGTATTTTTCGGACACCTGAATCTCAGCCTTAGTTAAATTTCGATGTAACAGTCCTTGTTTGAGGGGTTAAGGATTTTTGCTCGGTTCACTATGACCTTGTTGCCTTTGTCGAATTTCGACCGTAGTGCCCGGAATAGAGTATACGAATGAAGTAATGTTGAAATACGGCGATAATCATTGGGGTAGAATATTTTAACAAGAAGACATCCGAGATATTGTTATTCGAACTTTCGATGATTTTTGTATTGCAAGTATTTGTACAAGATATGAGAATTTTGTTTCCTTCTGCTTCTGCCGTAGCTAATACTGTTTGGACACGATTCATTCTGATCGTTTGGTCCTTTCATCGACATCGAATGCAGAAGGTCCGATTTTGGTTTTGCCGTAGCAAATACTGAGTGGACACGATTCATTCTGATCGTTTGGTCCTTACACCGAAACCTAATGCAGAAGGTCCGGTCTTGATTTTGCCGTAGCAAATATTGAGGGGACACGATTCATTTTGATAGTTTGGTCCTTACATCGGGACCTGACATTTTTGGTCCGGTTTTGTTGGTTAGGGGCGGCCTCCGGTTTTGGCTAACCGGGGCAAACTCCGGAGTGGGTGTGATAGTCCCCGTTCGTTGGGTGCGACCCCGAGAATCCGGACGTTTGTCCTTTATCTTTGTCAAGTAACACGTTGTACTTGTTGCCTCATTAAAAACCTTGTCGGAAAACCCATTTTGGGACAAAACCGCACTAAGGAAAAGAGTGCAACACATGTTTTCAGAATCAGGTTCTTTTCTTTGCCCGGTACTCGGACTCCTGCAAAAAAGAAAGGTCAAAAATAGAAAAGCATGGGGGGTTCATACCTCAACAGTAGTATCTTTTCAAATGAGCCACATTCCAATTATTGCGCAACCGTTGCCCGTCCATGGACTCCAGCTGGTATGACCCTTCACCCGTTACCTCGGTTATCTTGTACAGTCCTTCCCAGTTCGGACCTAATTTTCCTTCGTTGGGATTCTTGGTGTTCAAGGTAACTTTCCGAAACACCAAGTCCCCAACTTAGAAATGTCAAAAATTGGCTCTCCGATTGTAGTACCTTTCCATTCTCTGCTTCTAGGCTACAATACGGACCAACGCGTTTTCGCGAAGTTCATCCGTGAGATCGAGTTTCACATCCATGGCCTCCTCGTTTGACTCCTCGGTGGTATACCTGAACCGGGGACTCGGCCCGTTTATCATTCCCTCCCAGAGAAATGACTCGGGCCATCCCTTGATTTTTCCGACCTGAAGCTTGGTTTTCGAGAGTATGGCCGATACCTTTCCCTCGATGGTCCGGCCTCCGGTTCGTAATTCTTTCGTGATCTCTCCGAGCTTTTGTTCATTTTTACGGGCCCCGAGGGAAGCTCGAGTTGGTCATCCTCTATCCGAATTTTTGACTCGTATCGGTTATGGACATCCGCCCATGTCACAGCCTCGTATTCCAGCAAGCTTTCCTTTAATTTGAACGAAGCCGTCGAGCTCCGAACACTGAGCCCCTTCGTGAAAGCTTGTGCGGCCCATTCCTTCGGAACCGGGGGGAGCTCCATTCGTTCCCTTTGGAACCGATTGACAAATTCACGCAATAACTCCTCGTCTCTTTGGGCTATACGGAAAATATCCGCCTTTCGAGCCTGCACCTTTTTGGCTCCGGCGTGTGATTTTATGAAGGCATCGGCGAGCATTTCGAAAGAAGTGATTGAATGCTCGGGCAGATGATCGTACCAAGCCAATGCTCCTTTGACAAAGTTTCCCCGAACTTTTTCAGCAACACGGATTCGATTTCATCCTGCTCCATATCATTACCTTTTATAGCACAGGCGTATGAGGTCACGTGTTCGTGAGGGTCCGTTGTGCCGTCATATTTTTGGATATTCGGCATTTTGAACCTCTTCGGGATCAATTTCGGAGCCGCACTCGGAGAAAAAGGCCTTTGGATGTACCTCTTTGAATCCGGCCCTTTCATAATAGGCGGAGCCCCCGGGATTTGATCCACTCGAGAGTTATATGTCTCCACCCTTTTTTCGGTCGAGTCTACCCGCTTCGCCAACGTTTCGAGCTTTCTCAGAACCTCGGTGGATGAACCAGCCCCGGAGCCATTGCTTTCAACCATCCGTGCCTCATCTCTTCTGGGTTCAGCAACACCCTTCGCCTTTTCCGAGGTCGTTTTATCTCTTCCGTTTTGTAACTAGGCTATTTCGATTCCCTGTTCGGCAATCGCCGCTCTCTGTTCCTGCAACATTTCAAAAATTAAACGCAAGTCAATATTATCATTCGGGGTATCCGGTTCTTTCCGGACTTGTGTTCCGGACAAAGTAATTGAATTGTTAGTATTTAAAGGGTCAGTGGCCGGCTGGGCGGCATTCTCCTGGTCCACGGTGTTTTGTCGGTTGAGGCCCTCCCTCGAATTAACGGGGTTACGATCAGCGGGGTTTGGCAATCCTCGTGGCCCGCTGCCTTCATTTTCGGCCACGATCTCGTTGTTGTTGACGTGACCAGATTGCCCACTGTTAGCCATTTGGTCCGTTTTTTCAGAGACGAACAGTAGATGTTTTTTATTTTGATGGGTAAGATAGAGATCAAGATCAAAGACCACTATTATCCTTGCCCCACGGTGGGCGCCAAACTGTTTACCCCGGATTCGGGAAACCAATTGAATTTGTACGCGGATATGGGATATATGCTTGGATCTTGATGTATATTTGATAGTGAAAAATAAGTGTATGAGTATGTAGTAATAAAACAGATAATAACGATAATTTGCTTAGTTTGCTATGGACATGGACATTTAGAAGCTATGTTGAATACTTGATGGAAGAAACACAATATAAATGGAAACAAGTGGCCTTGGCCAAATCAGATATTGAGAGAGAGATTGTATATATGAGCTTCTCTATTACAAGTGTTCTTGGAAAGTAAAGGAGCCAACCTTTACAAAGGAGGGGGATGTGCCCTATTTATGGTGTCACTCCCATGGTTCTCATACAATATGAATTAATAAAATAAATAGTAACAAGGACAGCTCTGCACGGATTTGGTGGGATTAGACTGACGGCGCCGTCTGACACACGCATGGTGGGTAGTTGACCATGACTGGACGTTACTGGCGCGTGGCTCGCCTGCAACGGCCACATGGACCAACGGCCACTCGGACTAACGGCCACGAATGCCCGAGTCCCTGGGCTTGGCCGCTTCAACGATGCAGAAGGCAGATCAGCCGGTGCCTTTACTCAGCTTCGACCCAGGCATTGTTCCGGTCAAGGGCGAATAGTATCCGGCGCATTCCTATCCCTTCCTCCGGTTCCTCATTCCACCGGTTTGACTTACGTCCGGTTTTTACCGTATACACTATGGGCTTCATACAACATGAAAAATAAAATAATGATGAAAAAGCTCTAAGTTAAATTAGGTTGGGTTAGGTTGGCCGTACGGTCTGACACCCGTATGATTGGCAGTTGAGCATGACAGGACGCTATCGACGCGTGGCAACCGCGTAACGGATCTCCCGGATCGACGGCCATGACCAAAACGGACTAACGGCCAAGGTCTCCCGGACTAACGGCCACGATCTCCCGGACTAACGGCCACGATCAAACGGACTAATGACCACGATCAAACGGACCAGCGGCCACGATCAATTCGGACCAACGGCCCCGGTCAAACGAACCAACGGCCACGATCAGTTCGGTTATGGAGAAATCGGACCAGATGATGATCTTCCCTCTTTTCCTTCAATCTCTGGTCTTACCGGTTCTAACATATGTCCGATTTTTACCATATACAATAGTAAGTTAATTTGTGCACTTGATCATGAAGTGTATGTTCTTACTTCTTAGGTCGAAATAATGACATAACGGTATTTGCAGTTCATACATACATATTCATGGTTACCTTTCCTTTCACGCACTCTCCGAGTTCCAATTCTAGGCGACATAAAAGAAGGATCATACCAAATTTAATTAGTTATAATATTATAATATTAAAATACTAATAAAAAAGAAATCATACAGAATTTAATTAGGTATATAGCATTTTAGAAACATAAATATCGAAATAATGAAGCATATGGAAATATTACTGCTTGCTGGAAGCCTGCAGGAACATGCCTTCAAAATTATATAGCAGACTCCTCGAGCACTAGAAGTAGAAACTTAGAACCGTATTTGATCGTACACCTCTATAAGTATGTAGTTAAGAAAATAAAAATATGGAGAAGTTCGAGTTTTATAGCTTATAACGTGACTTCATAATGAAGTAATTTTGAAGAGAAATTAAAAACCAGCTCATTTGAAGGGTAGAAATTAAAGACCAGCACAAAATAGGGAAAAAGGTGCAAATGACCCACTCACAATGGGCAATAGAAGAAACTATTTTACCTTTTAACCTTTTATATGCATCACGCCACGGATGATTGGATGAACATAATCAAACTAGGCATCAAATAGTCTTCACTAAAGAGTTTAAATTTTATACCCTATCAGTGTAAATAATTTTTTACTTTTTACAAATGATATCCGGTAAGCCTATGAAATTTAAAATCTTGAAAATAAGCGTGTATATTACTTAGATCATAAAGCATAAACCAATAACTCAGACAAGATTACACGACACTTTTACAACATTAATCAATGAAAACCACATGATAGAATCCATAGTTGTATTGGCCAAGTTACTTTCAAGTCTAAAAGAGAAGAAAAGGCTTTATACACCTGCACCTAAGCTCAAACACTTGAAAGATGAAAAGTTTAAGAAGTGAACTTAACTTCACTAGTCACTACAAATTATTTTAACTTACAAGAGTATAGAGCAGAGCTACTTATTCATTTCTTAGGAGGTTTGGGTCATAACAGCAGAAACCATTGTGTTCATTCCACACATGCCATGTCCTCTACAAAGCTTGTAGTATCCATGTTCTCCCCATCGCTTTCCCCACGAGTTCTTTATAATCCAATATGGCTGGTTGCTCAATCTCAGAATCGAGAATCCCTTCGAGCCATAACCAACTAGCAAAACACCATGGTTAATCCACCTCTTTCCACATATTAACGGGCACGATACACCTCCGATGTACGTTTGCATAAACACAGCGTTCAACCCAACTACACAAAAACAGAAAGAAGAGAAATTGACATAAACAACTGCCCACCAGAATAATAGCCAACCAATGCATATTTTTTGTATATATATATATATATATATATATAATAAACATTTTGTATCCATAATAACGTATATTTTTTTGGATATTTGGCTAGCGAATGTAATTATTTTTGTCTGACTGGCCAAATGTGTAACTTGCCCAAGAAAAAAAATCAAGTACACTTTAGTCTAGAGGTGATCTTTGTGCACACATCATATCAACGAATAGTTGCAATGAGAGAGTGCTTACCTGCGAGAGGTCCATTATTGACTAAATAAGCAGCGATTTGTTGCTCGTCGATGGGAATATTGGTGAAGTTGGACACTTTTATAGCGACTGTGTCTGGTCTAAACTTGCATTCGCCACGTTTACCAGTGTATGGGTAAGAATCTTCATCTTGTATTCCTCCGGCCTCGATTAAGTACTTGTATGCATTTGTCATTAGGCCTCCCGAGCATCCAGAATCACAAGCTTTTATATCCTTTTTATCACACTTAATTTGGAAGAGAAAAAAAAAATGTCATCAGTCATGAATGTATTGAGTACTAAGTACTAAACAAAGGCACAAATAAAGCAGGATATTTAAGAATACAAATCTGAAAAGAGCTAACCGTGTGATCACAATCTACAAGCTGTTGTTCACTAAGATTTAGAAGCTTGCCGGTGGCAATGAAGTTGGCTCCTTCAATGGATCCTGTGGTACTAAACGCCCAGCATGATCCGCAAGTCCCCTGCATTCATTGGCAGGGATGAGAATCACTAAGCTATAACACTTTCATACTTTTTCCCTTTGAAGGGATAGGAATTTGCAATGAGAATAGATACGACTCGTAGGCTCGTAGCTATAGTTGAGGAACAAATTGATTTATCTAGTGGGACTAGCCGACTAGATATGGTTTGATCTGACGCAAAAGCGTTACTCATTTCGTTAGGATATTGAAGTATCATATGGTAGGCAGTCTTTATAACATTTTGGGAAGTCGTAATTCCATATATATTTAGGGCTTTACCCAGAAGGGAAGCCCCTCCAAATATTCTCAACAGCCAAGGCAAAACCAAGGCCGAAGTTTGGAAATAGTTTTCAACCAGCAACAGGAACGCCTCAGTTAGAACCTCGCTAGCTGTGTCATTGCCCCAAGCACAAAGATAGTAATAATTTCATATAGTAGTAGTTAATAGATTGTCATTTCTCATGATCAAAGCTAAATAGCATTGACTAAAATATTCTCATTATATTCTGAAATGAAAAGAATAAGCACTCCCTAAATTGTACTCCTACACGTCCTTTCGATTAAAGGACAAATTTTACATACTCGCAAACTACATTAATTGAAATTACTCCAAGCCACAATAATCAATTATTCAAAAATGTTTAAGAAAATACAGAAAAAACCACTTCCGTCTCTCCAAATAGTAACATCGCCACATAAAATGGAACTTAGTGAGTAATGCTATTCTACAAATTAAATTATTATTCCAATTTGATCTAAAAAGTTGTGGTAATAGTAATTTTTTTTTATAACTGTGTTGTTCGGGGCCACGGATATTTGTTATTGTGGATGAAATCCAAACCTAAAACCTCACAGTTCTAAACTCATTTGCTGAAAAGCAAAAGGAGGCATTACATTGATGCAACGCTGAAACTTTTTTTAAGTTTACTCATTTAAACTGAGTGAAACAACACTGAAATAGGCTTTATGTTTTGATTTGCAATTTTTTTTACAAACTATATTTCATCTCTGTTCATGTTTTGTTAATATAGGGATCAACTTATAATACATAAATTAAACCAAACATAGCTTTTCCCATACTGATACTATACTATACAACTCACCTGCATCTTCACTTCAGTAACAGCACCTTTCTCTCGCCAATCAAAACTCTCAGGCAAGCCTTTCACTTCCATAGGAGGTGCGCGGTGGGAACCAACCTGTCCCAACAAGGATGTCCGATCACCACCTTTAACGCCCATATACATCCTCTCAAACTCCTCTGACGTTAAATCCGAAAACTCCGTAACGCCGTGAACAGCCGTAGGATCCAAAGCCTGGTGCTCAGCTGCCCTCAGGAGATTCTTAGCGAAAACTCCTAGTCGGTGTATGTACTCCTCGCGTGTACTGTACTCTTTGCTGTATTCCTGTACAGTATGGGCGTTAAAAACATCCAAATCGAAAAACCGAGCCAAACAGGTTATATAAAATTCATAGTTGTTTGGGTTTGGTTTGGTTCTAAATTTCAAAAAATAAACTAATATTTGGTTTGATTTGATTTTATTAAAAACAACTACTCCATCTGTCCTAATTTATGTGAGCCGGTCCCAAAAAAAGTCACATTTCTATATTTAGAAACAATTTAACAATTTAACTTATGATATGATTTGCATCCATACCGATATCTAGGGCTTAACTTTTTTTCTAAAACTGTTAAAATAAATATATAAGGCTGATTTTGAAGCACAAGCTTCAGAAGTATTCCTATTCCATTTTTCTTAAGCGGTGACAAATAAATGGTGCCCAATAAATTGGGACGGAGAGAGTATGAAATTTACCTTACAAAAATTATACTTCCTGTAAACTTTATTCACTTGATTAAAGTTTCTAAGCTTAGATAGATCTTAAGACATTTTCTCCTTCATTCAAGAAAATTATAGCTCCCGCAATAAAAGGTAATAACGAATTATAAGTTTGAAAATTAATGAAAAAACCTTTTTTTAAGTAGGCGTTTGGCCATAAGAATTATTCACCGGATTTTTTTCTCGGTTCGACCCATTGATATGTTTCCACAAATAATTGAAATTCAATTTCTTGATCTGTATCTTCAATTTTTGGAAACTTAGAAAGTTCTTCCGTCAAACCTTGATCAATGAACCTACAAAATCCTTCAAGGCGATAAGAATTCCGAATACAACTTGAAGTCGTATTCGGAAATACCAAAAACTCCAAAAACTCGTTTTTCAAAAAGACTCACTTTTTTCACTTTGTTACAACTACATTTCACCAAAAACTATAATTTCAAGAACTATGGCCAAACACAACTCCAACTCCAACTCTAAAATTCCAAAAAAAGTGATTTTTTTTTTTAAAAAGCTAACAATTATCATTAGGTTAAACCAAACTGACAACAACCAAACAATGAATATGTAGTATTTTTAGTTTTTGGTTTTAATAATTAAAAAAGGGGCTAAAGTGTATTTGGCCAAAACCGACTCAAACCGACTCATAAACACGCCTACCTGTATGAATGACTTGAATCGGTGCTCGGCGGCGGTGCTGAGGAGGTGGTGGTGGTGGTTTCCGCCGTGCGCGGTGGTGACTTGCCGGATTATGGAATCTTCTGGAATTGCTGATGTTGTATGGTGGAAGGAAAGTAGAGAAAGCGTGCATGTTAGAATGGTAACGCTTAAAGCATATGTTAGACCCCTTCCTTTTTCCATTTTTTTTTTCTGGTGCTTTTGCTGATTGTTTGATTTTTTGCTCTGCTCCAAGTTGCTTTGCCTCTTCAAGTAATAGAGTGAAGAAGAAAAGAGGAAAATTGAAGGGTCAATCTAGGGAATAGAAAGTAAAAGGCGTCACTGTTCAATCTTCAAAGCTGCATGCAGATTATTCACTTGGTTATAAAACACGTAGAAGGGGTTTGAAACGGCAAGCTTCTGACTGTTCTCCACGTGCACAACTACTTCGCCCACCACTTTTTGTTACAAAATTGCCCCCCTCTCTTTGTTCATTTACACATTACTCCCCTGCCAACTACTTAAACCATCCGTCTCAACTAATACTACTTCCGTCTAGGTGTTTTGCTTCTTTTTCGGTCTGTCTCAAAAATTAAATTAAAAATTCAAACATTTTACATGACAAGTTTATAATCATAAGATTTAATTGACATTTTAGTACATTATATACATCTTTAAATTAGGATCTCATAATTCATAAATCTCTCTTTATTTCTTAAACTTCGCATTTAGTCAAACTGGGAGGGATTACATTCTTTTGAAAATTTTCAAAATTAATATAAACGTATTTCGCAAAAAACATATTAGATATTATTTATTCAAAAAATAGAACTGGCAAAAACTAACCGCTGGCGGAGTAACTGGATATACAAAACGTTGCCGGGGAGCACAAATTTAAAAATTGATACTCTTGAGTTTTGGCGGTCTGCAATTCCTTCGATAGATGATTGTATCGTTTCAGCCAATATTGGGCAGTAAGCACGATCAGGGGCAGATCCAACGTGTTGGGTGGGGGGACACGTGCCCCCCTAACTTCGAAAAAAACCCTATATATATACTCCCTATGTTTCAATTTATGTGAACCTATTTCCCTTTTAGTGTATGCTAAAATGAATGACCTCTTTCCTAATTTGAAAACAAATTCACTTTATGAAATGATTTACAGCCACACAAATATTCAAGACTTATTTTGAACCACAAATTTCAAAAGTCTTCACTCTTTCTTAAATGTCGTGCCCAGTCAAATGGGTTCACATAAATTGAAATGAAGGGAGTATATATTTATATACCTTGAAAAGCTATGATATATTTTAAAAGGATCCCTCAAACATAATTGCAAAAAATAGTTCAGTTGGTAGGAGTGCCCCTGAGTGCTCACTGGTCACCACCCGAGATCAAATCTCAGCTCCAACACAATTTTTTTCACCTATATACTTGTATTTTCGTCACTGCTACACTATTAATGACCGGTCCGACACGGTATTATCCCTCAGTCATCATTTAAAATTTTGTTCCCGTGTATGTTAAGATAATGGTGCCCCCGCCGTCTTAAAATCCTAGGTCCGCCTCTGAGCACGATAGGATTCTTCCACAAAGTTTATGATCACCTGTGGTACTCTTTTCTTGTAGTACATTTCAGCCTTGCGAATAAATCTCCATCCTCTTCAATAAGCTTGATCACACACTCAATCTTCCCTTGCATATCTAACACCACATCTTTATGTATAAATGGAGTTATTGGTTTTCATACTCAATTACAAACAAAAAAACACTGGAAAGCAAGAGAAAAGTTGCAGGAGATTGCAATAGAGATGATATATAGAAAGAGAATAGCACATTTGATTAACAGCGCCACCATTGACCGCTTTGAGCTTATATCGTTCGGATTCTTTGAAAATGTCAACAGGTGCATGTGGACATTTTTGGAGGATCTGACACGAGGGCTTCAAGATTTTTAGAGAGTACTGTTATTATCTGTAAAGCTCAACAGTGATTAGTATATGAACTCAGTTTACTTATAGCACAAGCTATATCAGGTCGTGTACAATTCATTATGTACATCAAACTTCCTAACACTTGAGCATAATCCAATTGAGACTTGTTTTGACCTTTATTCTTTACAAAGGAATGGTTCAGATCAATTGGAGTTCTCGCGACTCTGAAATTCAAATATTTGAATTTTTCAAGTACCATTTTAATATAATGAGATTGAGACAATGCTAAACCTTGAGGAGTTCTTTGAATTTTAATTCCTAGAATTATTGAATTTTAATTCCTAGAATTAAATCAGCAACTCCTAGGTCTTTCATATCAAATTTGCTAGCAAGCATGTGTTTTGTAGCATTTATTTCGGCAATGTCTTTACTCATTATCAACATATCATCTACATATAAACAAACAATGACTATATGATTTGGAGTGTTCTTAATATACACACATTTATCACACTCGTTAATCTTGAACCTGTTTGCCAACATTGTTTGGTCAAATTTTGCATGCCATTGCTTGGGTGCTTGTTTTAGTCCATAAAGAGACTTAACAAGTCGGCACACCTTCTTTTCTTTTCCTGGAACAACAAACCCTTCAGGTTGTTCCATATAGATTTCTTCCTCCAAATCTCCATTTAAGAAGGCTGTTTTAACATCTATTTGATGGATTTGAAGATTGTACACGGCGGCTAGCGCTATTAGCACCCGAATGGATGTAATTCGTGTTACCGGTGAGTACGTATCAAAATAATCAAGACCTTCTCGTTGTCTAAATCCTTTGACAACAAGTCTTGCCCTATATTTGTTAATAGTGCCATCGTCCTTTATTTTCCGTTTGAAGATCCATTTGGAACCTAAGGGTTTATTTCCTGGAGGAAGATCAACCAATTCCCAAGTATGATTGTTTAATATGGATTCTATTTCACTATTGATTGCCTCTTAACAATATTGTGCTTCTAAGGAAAACATAGCTTCTTTAAAAGTTCGAGGTTCATTTTCCAACAAAAATGTTAGAAAATCTAGTCCAAAGGATGTAGATGTCCTTTGACGTTTGCTCCGTCTTGGATTTTCCTCACCATGAATATTGTCATTTACTTCTTCGCGAGGTTGTTTAGATCTTATGCTAGACGTCTCACATTCAATTTTATGCGGATATATATTTTCAAAAAATTCAGCGTTGCCTGATTCAATTACAGTGTTCACTTGAATCTCGGGATTTTCTGATTTATGAACCAGAAATCGATATGCTTTACTGTTCGTTGCATATCCAATAAAAACACGTATCAACTTGGTCCTATTTTTACCCTCTTAGGTTTAGGAACTTGCACTTTCGCCAAACACCCCCACACTTTGAAATATTTCATGTTAGGATTTCTTCCTTTCCATTTTTCATATGGGATGGATTGTGTTTTGCTATGGGGAACTCGATTAAGTATTCTATTGGCAGTAAGAATAGCTTTCCCCCACAAGTTCTGTGGTAAACCAGAACTTATCAATAATGCATTCATCATTTCTTTTAAGGTTCTATTTTTCCTTTCTGCAATCCCATTGGATTGAGGCGAATATGGAGCAGTTGTTTGATAAATAATGCCATATTCCAAACAAGTCTCTTCAAAAGGAGATTCATATTCACCACCTCTATCACTTCTGATCATTTTAATCTTTTTATTTAGTTGTGTCTCTACTTTATTTTTATATTGCTTGAATGCATTAATTGCTTCATTTTTACTATTAAGTAAATAAACATAGCAATATCTTGTGCTATCATCACTAAAAGTTATAAAGTACTTTTTTTCACCGCGAGATGGTGTTGACTTCATGTCGCAAATGTCAGTGTGAATTAAGTCTAAAGGACCTGAATTCCTTTGAATTGACTTAAAAGGATGTTTAACATACTTTGATTCCACACATATTTGACACTTGTTTTTATTACATTCAAACTTAGGCAATATTTCTAAATTAATCATTTTCCGCAACGTTTTGAAGTTGGCGTGACCCAAACGTGAATGCCATAAAGAATTTGACTAAAGCAAGTAAGAAGAAACAACATTCTTATTCATTTCAATCGCTATTACATTGAGTTTGAAAAGGCCCTCATTCAGATAACCTTTTCCTAAGTACAAATCATTCTTGCTAAGTACAATTTTTTCAGAAACAAAAACGCACGTAAACCCGTTTTTAACGAGAAGTGCAACAGAAACTAAATTCTTCCTAATATCTGGAACATGGAGAACTTTATTTAGCGTCACCACTTTTCCTGACGTCATCTTCAAGCAAATCTTTCTAATTCCTTCAACCTTGGCAGTCGACGAGTTTCCTATAAAGATAGTCTCGTCTGGACCTGCGGGAGCATAGGATGAAAATAATCCTTTGTTAGAACACATGTGGCGAGAATCCCCAGAGTCAATCCACCATTCTTTAGAGTTTCCTACCAAATTACATTCGGAGAGCATGGCACATAGGTTCTCCACTTCATCGTTTGTTTCAATCATATTTGCTTGACGCTTTTTGTTTTCTTTCTTCGGAGCTCTGCATTCCGCAGCCTTGTGTCCTATTTTTCCGCAATTGTGGCAACTGCCTTTGAATTTCGTCTTTGGCGAAAAATTCTTAGGTCCAGACGAACTCTTTCTCTTGTTTTTTTTTTTTTGGTGCCTCTTCAACAACATTTGCCCCCGCAATTGTTGAACTTGCTCATGACTTCTTTTCCGAAGCCTTATTGTCTTCTTCTATTCTTAGGCGCACAATCAGATCTTCAAGGGTCATCTCTTTTCATTTGTGTTTCAAGTAATTTTTGAAGTCTCTCCACAGCGGAGGCAACTTCTCAATAACTGGCGCTACTTGAAACGAGTCGTTTATGACCATACCTTCAATTAATAAATTAACATTAGTAACATAATCAATATATTTAATACAAATATTAATTCGGATTACACCTTCCGCTAGAAGATCATGGATTATGATTTGCAGTTCCTGAACTTGTGACATAACGGACTTGCTGTCCACCAATTTGAAATCCAAGAACTTTGCAGCCACGAATTTCTTCAATCTCGCGTCTTCTGTTTTGTACTTCTTCTCAAGTGCGTTCCACAATTCTTTAGACATTTTACACACAATGAAGACATTATACAAGCCATCCTCTAAGCCATTGAGAATGTAGTTTTTGCACATAAAATCATAATGTTTTCATGCCTCAAGTACCATAAATTTCTCATTATCAGGAGTGTCCTCAGGCAAAGACGGGAATGTCCTCATTGATAAATCTTTGTAGGCTAAGGGTGGTCAGTTAAAAGAACATTTTCTGTTGCCACCTTTTGAAGTCGATACCGGTAAATTTTTCTGGCTTTTCTGCCTTGGCCAATGCTGGTGCCGGTGTAGTGCGACTCAACGACGCAGTAGCCGTTGCCGATGTGGCGGTACCATTCACAGACTTAGTTTGTTGTTCTGTTCCAGTAGTCATTTTCTGAAAAGAAATTGACACACAAATGATATTAGTAAATCAGTGAAGTTTTTAATCTTCAAACTGAATATAAACTCGATGAAGAATTTATATCTTCAAATCGAGGACAAAAGACTAAATTAACTCGATGAAGAGTTTATATCTTCAAATCGATCACAAATGACTAAATGCATATTGTTCCTTAAGCTTGTTATTATCCGTAAAGCACAGCAATGATTAGTATATCAGTTTGTGTTCGTTAATCAAAACCAGAAACAGAAAAATAGTGAACACAACAATGTAGAAGAAGTAGAAAAATCTTCCGAGCCCACAAGTTGCTTGTGTGAGCTTAAGGAATTATAACCCCCTCACTGTTGCCAAAGGATCTGGGTTACTTCCTTCCAGGATAGAACGGAAGAACGTTTCTGTAGTCGCGGCAATGCAAACCACAGAACTCCGATGAACTCAAATTAACGGAGCAAATCACAGGACACTTACAGTTAGTAGTTGTTAAAACAATGCACTGAATATAAAGAGATGAAGTTGAGAAATTTTAATTGCAGAAAGTTCAGAATTTCGTTGTGTGTCAAAATGAGGCGAAGCCTCTGAAATTTATATGGGGGAAGAAACCGTTCCGAACAGGCAAGGTGACCATTCGGGAAGGACTTGCCTTTTAAAAAAAATGGCTGTTGGGAATTCCGCGAAATGAAACATTAAATGAAATTTTGCGCGGAAATGATATTAGATAATATCCGAAATGGAAATTAAATTATGACTTTGAAAAAATAAATTTGGTCCATTCGAAGCCGAAGCCGAGCCAAGCGATGACGACGGCGCGAGGGGAGTCCCTCTTCTCAACCCTTTATGAGCTAGAGGATGTGTTTTGATATATAAACACACAACTCTCTCTTTCCACTACCAATGTGGTACAAAGTGCTCTTTCTAAAAGGAACTTTGCTCAAATTTTCAATTTTCCCTCCATTTCTCTTCCCTCCATTTCTATTCACACCAACTAAGCTTGAGCTTAAAATCCTAACAAGTACTAGCAACATAGTTTTGAAACTAACCTCCTTCATTGATGAGATCCAATATTAGCAATGGAATGGTGCTACTGTGACTAACTAAGCTAATGTGATTAAATTTACTTTATAGGTTCTTTCTTTCTTTATTGTTCAATCTAAAGATACATCGTAACCACTAGAGTATATTAGAGAATCCCAGTGTTAGATAATCTAAGTATGGACTATTAAAATACAGTATAGCGGGCTCAAACAAAGTATTTATGATATTTTAGAACTCATATAATCGATCCCAAAAGCCTGGGATTGAAACGTAATACGTAGTTGTTGTAATAAGATTGTGCAATCTGAAAGATATTTAGAACGTTTGATAATATTTTTCTGCCTGGTTTTAAATTGAACAAAAATGGAGGGATAAAAGCACTACAATGAAAACAAAAAAGGCAATTAAGAGGAGAGAGAGTCTTGAATTGTCCTTTAAGTATTCACTTACACTTTTGATCCCTTAAGTTTGCCAAAAGTTAACACTTTCAATCTCCACAAATATTTAATTACGTTGGTTAGATTTGACGGAAACAAAGGATTTTTTTTTAACCATAAACAACTAAAAAGTCCCGTCAAATCCTAAAATATGCAACACAAAGCTGCACTAGACACAAAAAAAAAAACATAAATTACACCTCAAAAAACTGCCCTAGGCTTTTGAAATAAATCAAAAATAGCAGAAATTAAAAAAAGTATACCTCTAAACATGAATTCCTGCTAATTTCCCCCTTTTCATAGTTCTCATCAAATTTATCAAATAAAGTTCTATAAATATTTGCCGGAGGCTAAAAGAGCTAACATTTGGCTAACTTAAACGGCCAAAACTGTTCACTACATACTTAAGGGACTATTTCGAACTACCCTCAAACATAAGAGACCATTTTAGTCATTTTCTCTGGAAAAAATATATAAGGAATTAGGTGTAACACCCCGTAAACTTGAACTAGGTGTGAATATATAAAAATCTAGTGTTAAGATGATATTTTATCTATATGAATCCATTCTTGATGAATTCGGGTAGAGGATGGTCGTTTTGAAGTCAAACCAACTAGTGAAGTTCTTAAGGGCTCTTAAATTCGCCTAAGTTTCAGTAGGTCTGTCTTTTGGGAGATTTTCATGAAAATGTGTCGCGAATTTGGAAAAACTTCCTTGATGAAAGTTGTATATCTTTGAAATAGCTTTTCAACGGTAGGTCGCCCAGCCCAAACAAAGCTTCGTACGAAAAGTTATGCCCGTTTTACTAAAGTCTGTCTTCACTGAAAATTTCATGACTTCGATGGAGTAGATCGACGCTCCGTCCTTTGAACCGTCGATTGTGAGGAAAAGAAAGATTGCTCACTGGAAATTTGATGAATTCGACGGAGCAAATCGACGCTCCGTCGTTCTGATCGATGCTTCGTCCTTTGAACCGTCGTTTGTGCCTGCCGGGCTGAAAATTTATAAGTTGCAAAATTTTAGTTTTTCTTCCATTCTTTTCACTCTCAAAAACCCTAAGGACGAAAATATCTCTCTAGGGCTCCAACACTAAGGTACGAACATCTTAATCATTGATTATCAATCCTAACAATAAACCCATGATTCTTGTGACCAAAACCTAGGGTTGCAACATAATTCTTCCCAAAGTGATTCAAGCTAGGGTTTGGGTGTTCTTCATTAGAAAAGTGATTTGTTAGACCTTGTTTAACAAATTAAGGTATGTCTCTCTTTTAAAAACTTATTTTGAATGAAAATCACCTTTTGAAACTATTGTTGGAAGTATAAATTTTATTCAAGATTCTTTAATGAATGAAAGGAAAAACAATATTTTCATGTTTCCTTGAACCCTAGTTCATGTCTAAATGGTGGTTAATGTGTGTGAGGGGACAAACCCACATTAAACCTAGATTGTAACAAACCCTATATATGTATAAGCTATTATGAATGTTTTCCTCTGTGAGAGATACTTAGTAATGCTAGTTAAGAGTTGGTAATGACATCCTCATTGGTGAATTGGGACATGGAAATCTTTGTAAAGAAGTTGTACGTTTTCAAAACATTGATTGGAATGACTTATTCTTTCGATATGCATAATGAACGTTAATGTTATTGATGGTGTGACAACTTTGAGACAATTTGTGAATCGGCTTCTATGCTATGAACTTTATTGCTGTGTTTGGCCTAGCTGCTCGGGAGGAAGGCTAGCCACTATGGATCCTAGTGTGTCATTGCCTAGCCATTCGGGAGGAAGAGTGGCCACCGCTGGGTTCGCTACCCGGGGTGTGATTTATGCCTAGCTATTCGGGAGGAAGGATAGCCACCGCGTACTACATAGTCCGGTGTGATTTATGCCTAGCTATTCGGGAGGAAGGATAGCCACCGAGAATTATATGTTCCGGTGTGGTGCGCTATGCGCGATATGCTTGATTCTTGGACCTGTATTGGCATGTGTGACATTCTTATTCTCTTATGGAATTGTTGATGACTATCTTAATTGATTAAAAAGGCATATTTAAAGTTGTAACTTGACAAGAGGCTTTATAAATGGGTTTTGATACTTACTATTGAGATACATAGATTGAATAACGGTTCTTACGTTAGTTTCATATGATTCTCAAGACTGATTTCTTCATGTATTATTTTACTTTATTTTCGTATTATTCATTGTCCCCGAGGCACTCACTGAGTATGAAGTACTCAGGCATACCATTGTTGTTTTTGATGGTATGTTAGGTAACGGAGAAAAGTAGGTTCTTGATACTCCCGGTGCTTAGGAAGGACTTGCTGTTGCGGCTAATTTGGTGAGCCCACACATTCATTCGTGGGACACCCTATTGATTTGCTTATTTATTACATTAGTTGTCCGGGCTGCGTCCCGATGAGTCAGACTATTATTCCTTTATCTTAGAAGCTCCCTAGTATACATTTGTGGGTAGTTATTGAGTTATTGATTAACTCTTGGGCACGCTGTTATGTTTGACAAGTATAGATAATTAAAGACTTCCGCTGATTTAATTCTTATGTGCATGATTTGTCTACCTTTATTTCATAAACTGTTGGAAGCGAATGTTGAACCTGGCGGGTTCAAGTATTGTTATTGTATTGTTTAGGTTCTTCCGATGTTGTTCATGACGTCGGTTGCCGGTCACGTCTAGGGTGAATTTTGGGGCGTGACATTAGGGAAAGGGAACCGCAGTTGAAGCTGTAAACATAAATTTAATAGAAGCAACGAGTAGCAACATAAGGAGAAATCAAGCGAATTCAAGGTATTTTTTTTAACCATAAACACCTAAAAAGTCCCGTCAAATCCTAAAATATGCAACACAAAGCTGCACTAGACATAAAAAAAAAGAAAAAAAAGAAAAAAGAAGCATAAATTACACCTCAAAAAACTGCCATAGGCTTTTGAAATAAATCAAAAATAGCAGAAAATTACAAAAATTATACCTCTAAAAATGAATTCCTGCTAATTTCCCCCTTTTCATAATTCTCATCAAATTTATCAAATAAAGTTCTATAAATATTTGTCGGAGGCTAAAAGAACTAACATTTGGCTAACTTAAATGGCCAAAACTGTTCACTACATACTTAAGGGACTATTTCGAACTACCCTCAAACATAAGAGACCATTTTAGTCATTTTCTCTGAAAAAAATATATAAGGAATTAGGGAAGGGGAACCGCAGCTGAAGTTGTAAACATAAATTTAATAGAAACAAAGAAGCAACGACTAGCAACATACGGAGAAATCAAGCGAATTCAAGGTATTTTTTTTTTTTTAAAAAAATTTAATTGACATCTGTATACACATATTATCATTGGTTGAGTTAAATAGTTGTAATATTAACAACTTGGATTGGATATATGAGTTTCAATTGAATTTCATATGAGAATAGCCCTAAATAAGATTAGTACTTTTATTCTACATAAGCCTAAATTTTGAATTAGTAAAACAAAATCAGATTTATATTCCCAGATTAATTTCAGTATTGTAGTCATCTCATGGCGAAATACTGTTTAGTGCACTAGCAAAGAATGTGTGTACCGCAAAAATTATAACTCAATTAATTGAGAGTTAAACGTGAAACCTTAGGATTGGGTATTTTAATTTAGTTATGAATTAGCCTAAATAGAGGAATTAACACGAGATTGAAGGAAACTTAAATGATACAAGTTATAACAGCGTAGCTAGGGTTTTATGTACGGATACTCTTCTCTCTTCTCCTTCAGGCATCAGTTTCAGGTACGCATACTTCTCTCTTTTTCTCCTTCTTCTTCTTCTTCTTCTTCTCTCTTACTCCTCTGTTTTCGACTTCTGCTTCTTCTTCTCTTTTTATCCTCTGTTTTTTTTGTCTCTCTTCTGCAGTGACTGTTTTCCTCTTTTTTCTGTTCAATAATTGTTAACTTTTGTTATAAACAGTAGGTTATGAATTAGTATTGCACTATTGCTTGAATTTTAGTATTGCTTGTCTTATCACTTATGAGTCATTCAAGTTCTACACTTTTAGTATCAACTATCTACTTTTAATTTTTGAATTGAAATATTTGCTAATATGTTATTGCTAGTGACATTTTGATTATTTATATATGCAATTAAATATTTTTATTTTTTGGTATTTATTGGCGCCGCGCGCCGTCCAAAACACTGGCCTTGAGCTCTCCCACCTTAATAGCTAGCTTTTGGGGGGTGTGAGTTAGGTCCAAGATTGTTAACGAGTTTGGTATTTCAATACGAGTAGTGTGATTAGTGTTTCCATAGCTTGCATGATTTACACATGATTTTTAAAGTGGATGTATTACTGAATGCTTTGAATTTGCATGTGCGATAAGTCCGATACTGAACCATATGTGATTTTACAAGCTAATATACATTATTATTCTGCTGCCTTTTTTCTACCTTTCGCTTTGAATAACACTATTGCATATGCTAATTTTGCCTCCAACTGTTATTTGTGAATGTAGTTGATCCAGATGGCTCTAAGAGGTGTTTGGCAGCTAAAGAAGCTGGTAGTCAGCTATTGCAATTGGGGCGGCAGTAGCAGGGGAATAAGGTAAAGGTTAACTTTGAAGCCTTTTGTCTTTTAGATTGGCCTTTTACATTTATCGGAATTATAATGAGACTGTTTCTACCGGGGATTGTGGTGTTCCGTGTTAAACAAAGTGAGAAAGGAAATATGTAACAACTTAAACTTTTATAAAATTGATGCTTTAATTCTACTGGACACGAATTAGGGTAGAGGATTTGTTTAGTAATTGAGTGTTGTCTTACTTATCCTTGCATACTGGTAGTCGTAGTATTACGAGTAGGTCCTTGTCTTTGATAGTATTTTGCCATGCCTTGCTATACTGCTGTGGATTGCTTGTTCTTATCTCTTTATCTCTAGCACTCTATCTGTTTGTTTTTTTAGTACGTCGTCCTATTATCTTGTGCTGTAACGGCTTATTATTAGTGTTTATTATTACTGATGCTTTTTCATCTCTCCTTGAGCCAGGGGTCTATCGGAAACGGCCTCCCTACCCGTCAAAATGTAGGGGTAAGGTCTGCGTACATCCGTACACTCTACCCTCCCCAGACCCCACCCGGTGGGATTATATTGGGCATGTTGTTGGTGCTTTAATTCTACTGTTCTATTAAATATGTCAATTGAAAATCTTGTAGTTGCAATTTTGAAGCAAAAACTGACAGTTACTTCTGGTAAAAACTAAAGAGGAAAAGGAAAGGTTTATATTTTATATTATTTCAGCCTTGACAATATATCTTTATGGATAATTATCCACTCTCACAAAACTTAACAGTGTTATGTACTTATCTTTATGCATCTCAACTCTTCCAAACTTTGTTTCTTACTATTATTTTTGGTGCTGGTGAAATTTGGTCAACTGAAATGGAGATGAATGGAGCATTGTTATTTCTTTAGTAAGGTGGGATTCATTGAGTATTATAATGTTATTAGTCTGACATTTTATTGAAATTCTTTTTCAAACCTAATCAGAATGTTATCATCAATCTAGGTATAATAAGTTTTTTTTTTTTTTTTGCATGTTGCAACCGTCAGTTAAGAAGTAGTATTCTCACTGCATATATTGTGATTTTGTGGTGATTGTCACCTGTCTAGAAAAGTTGGTACATTGCTGATGTGCCATAGTGCAATTTTACATATGTAAGTGATCAGTCCTATTTGGAGTTTAAAATGTAGTTGTTAGAGGAAAAGATTGTGACTTTTGGTTTGTAAAACAAAATGGAATAACAATTATTATTCAGACTTTAGCAGAAAAAAGAGGAAATAGGATGGGCTGCTAGGTTCTGGATGACTGAGGTAGATGTAACAAAATAGCTACGTGGCAGATGTTAAGGTATGTATCTACTATTGCAGGGCATTCATGGAGTCTGAATTGCCAGCATTCAAGGAGAAAAATCCGCAACTTGAGGTGGTCACTGAACTCAATCGTGGTCAGCATCCTTTCTTGAAGGGATTATACAGTAAGTCTTTCTCTAAGTTTCCCTTCAATTCTATGCCGTAAAAAAGTATTCATTCTGCGCCTGAGGAGATGCATATGAAGAGAAAAAGTAGCTAGGTTACTTTCAGTTGACTGCGACCAGAGACTTATTATGTTACTGCAATCTTTGAAATAGGCATGTGTCTGTGGTTATTAGGTTTGATTGGTTCAGCTGTATATTATCAGTTAGAATCACTCAATGGGTTATAAACATCAGTCAGGATTTTCTAGTCGGTTTGTAACATCCAGCCCAAAGCTTGCTGCCTCTGAACCCTCCTTAATTCTGTGAAGACCGCCTCTCACCATCGTTAAGGGAGCTGCTTATGCCCTTCCTAGAGTAATCTTCCCCTGCCCCAGATAGTCCCTACTCTTCATGTCCCCTATCCAATTTGGTTTCCACCTCTTGGACCTCAGATGTTATTTTATTGACCGTAACATGGCTTTCCCTGCTACTGAATCTATGCATTCGTTCCTTAATGGTGCACTCAAGCCAATTTGAACCCCCTCTTAGGCTCTGCTCGATTATTTACAATAGCTCGTGCTCTACTTTGCCCGAGCGCCTTTAAAATGTTTAAACTTGGGATCAGCTTATCAAAGATATCATAGGACAGCATAACCAGTTTTTTTTTTTTTTTTTGGTGATAAGATAAGTAAATATTATTAAGGCAAGACCAAGATGGTACTGCAAAATACAGAATAGAGGTCACCATATAGCAGTTAAACACACTCATCTGAAAGAATCTAAAAAGTCTAAAAACTCTGATAAGTGCTCTGCTGTCCTCTCCTTACACCAATGAAACAGATATTCTAAAAAATTATACTTCACAGCCTCCTATTCCTCTCCAACCATATACTCCATATCAGATTAGTTCTCAACAGGATTGTGGAGGTCTAGGTCCTTAGGAAGGACAGATCACTATAATGTGCATAACAAAGGCTGCAACAATCAGGGATTAAACAATGGAGTAACAAAAGCATAAGATAGTGTGTGTTTATTTTGAGATGGATCATTTGTCCTTTTTTTGCAGTATTTAGGAACAGTATGCCAAAGTATAACATGCTAAGACACAGGGGCCGGATCAGGTAGTTGAGAGAGAACCACATAAGTAGCAAAAACTAAAATAGAGACTTGCACTCCTGAGCCATCAGTGGACGTACCTGGTTTTTGCTTCTCTCTACCCCAGCACCAACTTCGTCATATTAACAGGCCTCAAGTCTTTTTTCCCCACTTTGGGCTACAACCGAGCAGACAGGTTGTGTTATTGACAGCTAAAGGTAGTGTGAAATGTAATGTGTCATATTGAATGCATTTGCCACCTCACAACCCGAGTCCAAAAGTAGACAAAAACCTGTACATGTACTGTACAAAAATGTGTGTTGTGAAGATGATATTCCTATTTATGCCTCGTATATATGTTGTATCAGTTTATTCAGAAACCAGTTGTTTTTGCTGTAATCTCTTTTCACGAGTGTGTACTGATTTGCTTTTCAATTAGAGAACAAGAATGAGCGTGTTGTATGTGTGAAAAACTTGAATCAAGACGAAGTACTTGAAGCTGCGACCAAGTTAAGAAATTCACTTGGCAGAAAGGTGGTGAAGCTGAAGACTCGGCATGTCACGAAACAACCAAGCGTTCAAGGTACATGGTCAACAGCATTGGAGTTATAAACACCAAAAGAAAAAGGTCTATGCGGGTGTTTTCTGACATCCTTGGTTTTATGATATGGATCTGTAAGTCATAGGTGTAGTTTTTTGGACAAACAAGTAATGGATAATGTGGTCTACATGTATGAGAAGCGGACTTTTCCAATTGGTAATGCACTCGATTAGTCGATGATGGAATAACTTACGCGCCCTGATAATTTTTAAGGGGGATGCTAGGTTTAAGATGCTATGGATGGAATGGTAATTGCATGTGTTTGTTGTGGCATTTTGTAACTGAGTTCTTGGTTTGGGAAATTGGTCAATGATAAGATGCAATGGCCTATGCCAACCTATGTTGCCTGGACTCTTAAAAAATGACGATAGTTGGGATTGTGAACAATTTAATCTAAAGTTTTGACACAACTCGTACTAGAGTCCTGGCGATCTGTTAGGACTTGTCGCAAGGCAAGTTTGCGCATTCATAAGAACTTGTGACGTTCCGTCAGGACATGCCACCAAGTTCTAACCCCCCTAACTTCGAATTCTGACCGGTAAACTAGTTCTGCAAAACTTATTAAAAGTGTCAAAACTTAAATAGTGGCACAGAATCTACCCATTTGTGTACGGAGTAATTTGGGCTCAACAAATAATCGAATAGATAAGAGGCTCAAGTTATATCAACTATCTATATTTATTTAGCTTGTTTTATGTTAGAATTCACAACAACGTACCTAGTGAAATTTCACAACGTGAGTCCTGACAGGTTAGAGTATACGTAGATATTACCCCTACTTTGAAAGGTAAAAGAGAATACCCTCGGCATAAGGACTATGTTGGAATTCACATAGAAGATAATTTCCATCTTAATCTTAACCCGTTTTTGTTAAAAATCACGTCTTTCAACGGAGAGTAATACCAACAAAATTGAACTTAGACCAATCAACACATTATTGGTGTGGGAATAGGGAAAAAAGAAAAGAAATATTCGTTTTTTCTTTCATTTGATTAGCGTGCACGCCTTATTCACATGCCAAAACAGAAACTTCAAACTGTTGAACAAAAAAATTTCTATCAACCTCATCGAACTGTCTCAATTGTGTGGTCCGAAAACAAAGCCACCCCACGTGGTTCCTCCTCCATGGTCGTTATATGTTCTCTTCTTGTAATAGACCCCACTCTCCCTCCATTACCTCTACACTCTGTTTGGATGGTTGTTACATATAATTTCATAATGTATCTGTCATATTATATATTGTTTTGATGAATATAACCCTTGGATAGATTGTCTTTTTATTTGTCGCTACGTAATATCACACTTTAGCAATTTAAAGGATAAAAGTAAGATATGAGGTGAATCCACTATACAAAGGTACGGTAAAATAAGATTATCAGATAATAAATAAAGACAAAATGAAGTAAGAAAAAAAGATGACACGCAATCAGGGGCGGAGCTAACTCGTCTTCGGCCGACCGTTGTAATGGTTCAAACCTTATATTTGTATTAAAAAATTCAATTGCACATGTATAAATTATTAATTTAAAATTTAGTAACTTACAAAAACTAAAATCCCGAACTCATAAACGACAAATGTAGCTCCGTCTCTGCATACAATTAAACTAAATATTTAACAATAAATATAACAAAAATTGAATAACAATCAAAATAAACATTGCATTTATTTAAACAAACAATACATACAATATCTAACAACCATCCAAACAAAGCTTTAGAAGATCCTTTGGAATCTTCTTCTCTTTCTTCACCTCATCATCTTCTTCCCTACCAACTAAAATCTATTTCTCTCCATATTTCAAACAAGCCCATTACACAAGATCTTGTACAGTATTTATATTACAAAGAATTAGAACAAAAAAAGAAGAAGAATAAGAAACACATTGTACATATAGAAATGAGTGCTTTGAATTCCACCTTTATCTTGATAGATCTTCAAACCTCATGGTACTCAGCTAAACAAATACCCAATTCCACCTTTTGTTATTTAAACAACTCTCAATCTCAATCCACTTCTTCAACTTTCTCAGCGGCATTTCGTCGAACACGTAACAGGCGCAGTAAAATCTCATCAATTCAGTCCCCGGAAATCAGGAGGCCGAAAGAACATTCAATTTCCGGAAATGGGTTGTCGTTGTTTTCCCCGAATTCGCCTTCCATTTCGAGTTCTGGAGATGAAGAAGTGGTATCAGACTTGGACTTGTTCTTGGAAATTGTTCCACTTAGGATGAAAAATGAGCTATTTATGCATCAGGAAATTGGGAAGTTGATTGAGGTTGTTATGGATTTGGGTAGGAAGCCTCTCGCGCGATTTCCTTCCGGTGATTGGATCATTTCAGAGCAGCCTGTTAAGCTTGAGGATCTTCGCCACGCCATTTCAAAGGTTGTTTAAGTAAATAACACTCGCTCTGGTTTAATTTGTTTGTCTTACTTTCCTTTTTAGTCTGTTTAAAAAAAAAATGAGTTTTGCCTAGTTTGACAAGATTAAAGGGCATTTTGGTGTATTATGCATATGTTTTAGATAAAGATCATAAGATTTACAAGTGTTCTTTACTTTACTTAAACTATGTGTCTAGTCAAATTAAGACAAACAAATTGTAAGAGAGTATTGCAAGTATGATATGTCTAATTTAACTGAAATGGTAGGATTGACTTTATTGTGTAGTAGTAATATAATAGGTAACAATCTTGTCATGTAGCAGGATTTAAAATTGTGGATCTGATTGTGAGATCACCTTTATAAAACAGAATTTAAAAATTAAAGCTTGTGCTTTACGTTTATTTTATTTGATGAGTGGGAGTCAAAGCTCATTGATCCGAATGCGACTAATAGTAATTAAATAGATAGAAACTAAACTCTTTTGTCTGTGTGTGTATGTGCATAAGAATTGATACTAATGCAGGTAATATAGTATGAATAAATAAGAGCACTTTATTTTTTGCCTGTGAGTGCATATTTTTTGATTAAGCACCGGGTGTCCGGGTCTCTTTGAGCCCCGATTAATCCCGGGGGTGCACAGGCCCTCGGCAAGGAGTTTCCCGCAAGTGCACCACGGGTAATTCAGGGTTTTACCCCAGTCCGATGGCCCTCAGAAATTGTTTGCACCCAGTGGGTTTCAAACTTGAGACCTTGAAAGGGAGCACCCCAAGGCTCAAGCCAATTACCACCAGGCCAACCCCTGAGGGTTTTTGCCTGTGAGTGCATATGTGAAAACTAATATAAAAGGTTGTGAAGTTTGTTGCTTAAAGTTTGATGAATTTGCTTCATTATATAGGTGGGGGATTTCTCAGATGACAACCGTTCTGGTATTGACAGTTCCCTACATCGTATAAGTGCAATTAGAAACCGTAAAATGCAAATCATTGGACTTACCTGCCGGGTAGGTCGAGCTGTATCTGGAAGTGCTGAGATTATACGTGACTTGATTGAAGGAGGTGGCTCCATATTGGTGATAGGTCCTCCGGGTGTTGGTAAAACTACTTTAATCAGGTATTAAATTATTGTTTGCTTTGTATTAACCTCCCAAAACTGATTGACTGATTGTTTGTTATTGGTTACTGCTACTTGTCGAGATAATGACATAAATGGTGCCTTCTGTTTGAGGGTACATTCAAAATAGTCCCTTAAGTATGCACTGAACAGTTTTGGTCTTTTAGTCTCCGTCAAATATTTACCGGACTTTGTCTGATAGATTTGACGGGAATTATTGAAAAAAAAAAAAAAAGAAGGGAAATTAGCAGAAACTCACATTTATAGGTACAACTTTTGTAGTTTCTGCTATTTTTGATTCATTCCAGAGTTTGGTGCAACTTTTTGAGATGTAATTTCTACTATTTATTTTTTATCTTTTAATGTCCCAGTGCAGTTCATGTGTTGCATATTTTAGAATTTGATGGGACTTTCTTGATGTTTATGATAAAATCTTTTTTCCCACTGTACAATGAAGACTGGTTGGTACCCATCAATGAGTGTGAAGCTCTATGTGTGCAGAGAAATTGCCAGAATGCTGGCAGATGACCAGAAGAGACGAGTCGTTATTGTTGATACATCAAATGAGATTGGGGGTGATGGAGATGTTCCTCATTCAGGTATTGGTTGTGCAAGAAGGATGCAAGTCCCAAATGTTAACCTTCAGCATAATGTGAGTAGTAGGATAAAATTTGTTTAGGTTTTCTTCATTTCGGATAACTTCTGAACCGCAATCTAATTTCCCCCTCTTCTCTTGAGCAGGTAATGATCGAAGCAGTGGAAAACCATATGCCCCAAACCATCATAATAGATGAAATAGGGACAGAGCTTGAAGCGTTGGCTGCTAGTACAATTGCCCAGAGAGGAGTACAGCTTGTTGGGACTGCTCATGGAAGTACTATCGAGAGTATAATAAAAAACCCATCCTTACAGATGCTTGTTGGTGGCATAGAGGTAATAATGTTCAGTCAGATTTTCATATGGAACATTTTTCTAGAAGCCCTAATAAAATGTATGTTTTTTCACTTTGACCAGAGTGTTACCCTTGGTGATGAGGAAGCAAGGAAAAGGAAAGTACAGAAAACAATTCTTGAGAGGAAAGGCCCTCCAACTTTTACATGTGCTGTTGAGATGATATCAAGAACTGAATGTCGTGTTCACCATAGACTAGATTTAACAGTAGATGCTATATTAGCAGGTACATTAGAGTTTGCTTTCCTAGCCTTTCAGAATTTTCTGACATTGTGATTTCTCTGCACAACGCTCATCAGCTGATTTTAGGTTCTGTGTTTACCCTTTTTTGTGGATGCAGGAAAATCTCCTTTGTTTGAGATACGGAGATTGGAGAGCGAAGCTGAAAACTCGATCGAGTCTTCTCTCTTCGCTCAAGAGGACCAAGTTAATGACTTTGAGCTAACTGATAAAGTGGAAAAGAAAGATAGAATGGAGTATGTAAAAAAGAAAGATGAAGTAGAGTCTGATAGGGAGTATGTAAAAAAGAAAGATAAAGTAGAGTATGTAAATTATAATCTGCAATCCAATAACAAAGACAAAATAGAGTATGTAAATTATAATATGCAATCCAATAACAAAGACAAAAAGGTAAAATTTGAGTCAGATGAGGAAGATGATGATCATCCTAATTCCACGAAATTGGGAACCAGTGGATATGCCAGCAAAAGGACCACCCCTGTGCATGTTTATACTTATAAGGTAAGTTCTTGATTCCTTTTAGGTTATCAACAACTTGGACAACACATTATCAGTCAACGAAAATAAACTAAAAGATGTGTTTATTATGCAAGCCAATATGAATTTTCATGAAATTATGATGCATTGTTGGGACTCATGGATGCACAAAACTCTCTCATACTAAACTACTGTGTATACTTGATGTTGATGTGTAAAATCAAACCAAATCTATTTCTGGCTTATTGTAGATTCAAGAAGCTGATCTATTGCAAGTTGCAACCGTAATGGGGCTAGAGGAAGAAATTGAGGTAACAGATGATATTGGTATTGCAGATGCTATTCTAGCATCTAGTGTTGAAATGAAGCAGAATCCTTGGATTCGTAGCGTTGCCAAATTTCATCAAGTGCCTGTCTTTGTTGTAAAGGTATCCTTAATGCCCTTTACTTGCATATTTTGTTTGTTTTGGGTCAATCACATGACCTTCTAGATTGTTGTGAATCAAAAGAACTCCATTTTTATCTCTTTGGCTGGGGAAAGATGCTCGAGTTTTAGTTTTTTATCTTACTCCACGATTTAGCTGCAATTTTGAAATACCATTTTTTGCTTATTATGCAGTCAAGTACCATGGCTCAAATGGTGAAAGCTATCCGTATGATTCTTGGGATGGATTCTCTTCACTCAAAACAACCATTAAAAGATTCATTCGATATTGCAATTCAAGATGATGCACCAAAAAGGAGACCTACATTGGAGGAGATCGACGCCTTAGAGGTTTGCCTTTTTAACTTCCCAGGATTTATGTTTGTTAGTGAATCAGTAGCGGGGAAGATATTATCCCATTTATTTTAGATTTATCTCTGGCTTCTGTGACAATTGTGAATTAAATAATCTATCCTGAATGCAATAAGCAAAAAAGGTAGTGGCCCAGAATGCGCAAAGTTAAAATCCCTGGATCCACCTCTGATCAGATGTGGATATTTCTAGGGATCCATTTACTTTTTTAGAATACCTAATTAGAAACTCCATTGATGGAATGTACATTTCTATGTCTTGTGATAGGAAGTTCGCCTTGCAATCGAGTACATCGTCATACCTGGTGGCGAGGCTGTTGAACTACTCCCAAGGCGCTCTGAGATAGTTGCCCAACAACTCAAGCTGGTTGAAAGTTATCAGTTGGCTGCAGAAAATTCAGGTACCGAGTCAAACCCAAGGTTGCAAATCCTTCCTCAGAAACTATATAGGAAGACTTCTGTAAAGCCCTCGAGATCCAGTTCAAGTGGGAATAATACAGGTTCTGACTCATGGATTGGTAAGAATGGAGGCACTAGTGTTGCTCAACTGCCTTTCTTGCCTGAATGATTCAGATAAGTTCCTTTGCAGCCGATTCAACCTTGGTTGAACATGTTAAAGGCACATGTACAGTGTTGTATATCTGTATCGAAACCCCTGTAGATTCCATTGTTTGGTTCTTTGCATTTCAGTATTATCAGCTCATTAATTCCTTGCTTGAATTGCTTCTAATACGCTGTACAGTGATGTAAATCCTCCAAAGGAATGAAATTTAGTAACACTCGTTCCATAATTATGATAAAACAACATTGGAAGCAAAATATAGGAGTCTCATTCTACTGTATTGTCAATTGAAGCATGCGCACTTGTTTTTTCATCATGTTATGAAAATGGATCTTGAGCCGCTAAATTCTCAAATATATAGCTCATGAGATGAGAATTATCCGAGACCTTATAAAAGAGACAACAACTCAAACCCTCAAACAATGTGGGATTTTGGTTGGAAGCTCTCGCGGGATCAGTAATGAATTTGTAATTAGTTAATATGTGTATCTCTTAGCATATGCAGAGAAAATTTGCAAGAAAATCTGATGTGTTCTCAATTTACTTGTATCTATACCACTCAACTGTTAATGCAAATACAATCAAATCTGTCTGTAACATCCTCGTTTGTCTGATTATTTTATTGTCTTTTATATCGATCGGCTTGTTATACACTTATGAGAGTATAACACATTTGATTTTTAGATCTTGATTGTTATAGATTAAAAAAGAATACGTGAAGCTCCCTTTTTCTATTGTTTATATCACAACAGATGTAAAATTGTTTAATGTTAAAATATCAAACGCTATCCATATCTCCACCACGACGACGACGACAACAGTGTAATCCATATTTCATTACTTAATTTTTTAAAAAGCTAATACAATATTAATAAAGTTGAATGAATGAGATAATACAAAAGTTCCCAACTTCATCTTTTCTCTTTATCCAAGTTAACAGTAAAAGGGGTGGCCTACTGTTTAATAAAGTGAGTTGAGAATCATAAGGTCACATGCTTATATCCCAGCGAATGCAGATATACTAGGTGATTTTGTGAAATTATTCGTAGAAGTGTGTGCAAATCAGTCCGAACACCACGATTATAAAAAAGAATGTTATAGAGAGGTCATTTGTTATAAGAATTATACCTTTGACAACAATGGATATTACTCTTATCGTTAAGAGGTTGTTATGTAGAGGTAAAATATAATATAAAAAATCAGTTTTAATAAAAATTTGCCTGTTATAGTGAAATTATATGATTATATTAAGATCCGACTCTATATAAAAATATACTAAAAGACGAACGCATAGTTGAATCTCTTTTTTTTCAGTCTTATTACATAGGGTGTAGGAGAACGAGAAATGGGGGAGGGGATTTGAACCCTCACTAACAAGATGAAAGTTCGGGTAGCCAACCAACAGAGCTACTAAGTCCCTGTAATAGTTGAATCTCTCATTTGGGATAGACACAAACTTTTTTCCTCAATTTTAGTTGCATCATCGAAAAGGAAAATCGATAATTGAAACACATCAAATTGACATGCTAATTTTCTCATCGTTCCAATTTTATCGTTGACACGTACATCTTTATTTTCATCCTATGAATTTGATAGCAGCCCTTAATAAATTTTCACGTAAATAAGAGTTAAGAGTTCTACTCATTTTATAATCGGTAAAGGGACAAATATACCCCTGTACTATGAGAAAAGGGCCAAATATACCCTTGTTATACTTTGGGGCTAAATATACCTTTGCCGTTATATTTTGGGGCCAAATATACCTCTCATCCATTAAAATTGTCCAAGGTGGACATTCCATCCTATGTGGCTTTTGATGAGATAGATGCAACGTGGCATGCCACCTCAACGTCTGTAACTCATTTTACCCCTCCCCTCTATTGGTTCTCCGCCACTAAATTCCTTCCCCTCCACCACCATTGACCCAAAGTATAGTGACTTTTAGGTAAATTTTATCACTTCTTATTGTTTGTTCTTTTCTTCAATATTTGTTGAATACTCAATAGTAAATTATCCCTAACGTAACATCCTTATAAAAAAGGAAAGATATTATTATATCTATAGTAATTTAGGGACATGAATTTTCTTACAATCTTTTTTTTTTCAACTGGTTACAAATATTAATTTGATATCATATCCACTAGATTATCACAATCTTTGACTCATTTTCAGGATTATAACAATCTTTGACTTCTTTATATCCTAATAATCTATATTCTAATGCTGATACTATATCTATTAATTCATGTAGTCTTTTTTTATTTTCTTTAGTACTACTTAGTCTTGATACATTTTGGGTACTATCTTTCTAACTCTTGTTTTACCTCTAAATAGTTATCTTGCATTACCCTAATGGGATAAACTTTACTTTCTGTTTTACATGTCTAATACGATCTTCAGCTCTGAATATCTTGTTGTTGGTGAAATATATTTCCTAATTAAGATTATTTCTTAAATTTAATATGGTTATATTATCATGTAAGTCTTGGCGATGAACTATGTCTATATATCTACTATATTCAGTTAAAAACTTTCTTGTTTTTCTAAGATTTATAAGTCTTTTTCAAATTAAATATATCATACGATAATTATAACTTATATATTTAGTAAAACTATGTTGTCTCATATAATATTGTCTATAAACAGGTATAAGAGTTTGTCTTTTTTGTCTTGCAGAAAATGGTCTTCTCATAAAATATAGTCTAAAATATAGTTTTAAAATATAGGTTTAAGCCCGGAAATCTTTTCACTCTGATACCAAAATTAGAGGGGGATTATATTTTTTGTTTCAATATAAAACTTAGTAGAAATATAGAGTGGTTTTTAGCAAATATTTTAAACAATCTCACTTTTTTTTTTTTTAATAATCTGGACTCTGTCCAGTTATGAATCTTATTACACTGTTCATCTCTTTATCTTAATCTTTGTTCTTAATATCCTTCTTCTTTAACAACACCCTGGTTACCACGGCCAACATCGTCCTTTATCATTTGGACATTAAAATGGCCTTTCAAACACCTAGGAATTTAAAGGTAAATTCATCGAGTACATTAAGAAAATTAAGAGAATAACCATATACTAAGAGTGACAGATTCGTAATAACAAGTAAGTAATTACTTAAACATAGTATTCATATAAACATAGAATAATTTACATAGTAGGGAGAGTATTACAGAAACATAGAAAAAAACTGACAAGACTTGAAGATGGAGGGAGGTTTCCCTTTCGGGGAACCCCAAAAACTACTTCACGCTAGGGGATAGTTATCGAAAACTTAATACTATTTTACAACAGAAATTTATTTTACAAAGGTTTTGGACTGGGAAAGGGATTGCGGCATTTGAAAGAGAAGGGGAATATGGAGTTTTTCTTGAGAGATCTAGCTGATGCTCTTCTTCGTGATTTCCTTTAGTGATGTTTTTGCTTCTTCACAAATGCTGCTATTTATATGTGTCTGGCGAACTTCAACTCCGGATTTCAAAATCGTAAAGAATCTTTTGAGTTCAGCCGGGTGCTCTTTGGGCCTCATCGTCATGTGAAACTTTTCAAAAGAAACTTTATGTTTTTGTCCGTTGGCTGAGCTGTCTCATTACTTTATTAAAAGCTACTACTTTATTAAAGTTACTTTAATAAAGTCTTCTTTTTCTGAAATGTCTTCAGCCTTTTCTTTTGATTTTGTCTTGTGCTATCATTATTTTCTCCACTAATCTGTCTATGTGTCAAAATTGTGTAGAGCAATAGAATCGAAACTTATTCCTGAGTCTACATCATTTGGATCTTGAGAGTCTTGAAATGCACTGTCTTGGAAATTAATAGCATCTCCTTCAAAATCTGAACTATGGACTGGTGACATCCCTTGACTTGGATATAATTCTGGACTAGGATTTTTAACTATTTGCTTATCTTGTTCCTTTGTCTGAAAAAACCTTTCTAATGTCTCTTTTACTATATTTTCTATTTTTTCGTTCTTTTTCTTTTTAGCAAGTATGCTTTTCTTCGTAGAAGTTGCTCCTTGCGTAAGTGTCTTTGGTAGTCTTCGTCTTGTCTGTAGAGATGAACATCCCTCATCTTCACTTTTTGGTAAAGTGACAGCCAACAACGGGTTTGATGAGTCTTTACCGGCTATCGTTCGAACCGGACTAGCTGTATCTCTACCCGATACAGTGGGTCTAGCTGCATTCATTGGGGAATGCACACCCGTCTCATCCATTTTTGCCTGAGATGGAAAACTCTGAGATTGTGGTAACTCAAAATTGACTGCTTGTAGTCTTTTTTCTAATATCTTTACTTGGTCCAAGAGTTTCGTTTTTTCTTGAACTAACGTCCTTTTCTGCTGGTTTAGTCTCTTGACAACATCAGTCATAGTAGAACAGTGATCACAAAAAATCACCTCGTCTGTGTCTTTTTTTATGTTGTACTGAGGGATTTTGTCTGGGTTTTGTTTAAGAGTTGGAGAAATATAGTAATTTGGACCCAACATTCCCCTAGCATAGTCTAATGCTTCAGTAAAATCATTAAATCCTTTAAAAAGAGGTTTTTTCTTATGTCTTTGATAGAGTCTAAAACTTCTATCCAAGTTTGAAAAACACCATTAGTTTTACCATGAACTACAACATAAAATTTAATTTTTTTGTTTAGATTTCTGTTTGTGAAATACTGACAAAGAGAATTTATAGTAGCTACAAAGTGTTTAGAATCCTTTTTATTACGCGAAATCCATAAGTTGTCTACCAAACATCTCTGTTGTCTGTCTATTACATATTCTGGTAATACTTTAAAAGTCCAGTTTGATGGCGGAAAAGCTACTAAGTTATTAACTCCGAATTGTATTCTTTTTAGAGTATTTCTCTCTAATGAAGATGTAGGTATAAAATGAAGGTTACCTAATATTGTCTGTCTGTAAGTGTCTTGGGTTGAGGCTATGCCTTTCCCTTGTCTGCTGTCTGAGAACTGGAAGGTCTCATGTTGTTCAAATAGAAAATCAGTTAGCAGTAATCTTTAGTCTACTTAATTGGTCTGCTAAATTATTATTTTTTCCTTTTATATGTTCAAATTTTAGGTTATAAATTGAAATGGTATCTAAAAAATTTAACCATCTCCGTCTACTACTATTTTTATCATTTATCTTTTGATAAAATTTAACTATAGATTCGCAGTCTGTTCTAACTAATATTTCTGGTTTGTTCAAGATATATAGTCTAAAGCTATTTAATCCATATATTACAGCTAAAATTTCTGCATCTATACTACTCATATTTCCTTTTTCTCTGTACCTACCACTTTGATACGCACATATCTTTTATTCACTTTTATTACTATATTTATTTGGTCTTGTTTTTAATACTGCTCCCCATCCTTCAAAACTACCGTCTATTTCTATAATTCAATAGTCTGTTTCTAGAGGCATATTTGAAATCAGGAATATTTTTTATTTTTTCTTTATTTTTTTGTACTAATTTAATGTCTTCGGTATTAAAGTGTTTTTGACCATTAGATTCAGTCTTTGAATACAATGGTCCTGCTATTTTTCCTAAGTCTTTTATAAAATTTCTAGCATAATTTACTATTCCTAAGAATTTTTGTAATTCTTTAACATTGTCTAACTTATCTGGCATTTCTAAAGCTTTCTTAGCTATATGAGGTTGTAACTTTATTTTACCCTCTCCTAGTACTACTCCTAAGAAGTTTATATAATTTTTACATAATTCCATCTTTTTCTTACTAATTATTATTCCATTTTCTCCAAATAGTCTAAATATCGTTTGTAAGTGTCCTAAATGTTCTTTAATATCTCTACTAAATACTAGTATATCGTCGACATATACGAATACAAATCTTTTGTATTCTCCAAATATACTATCCATTTTTCTTTGAAAAATTGGTGGAACTGTCTTTAGTCCAAATGACATTACTAACCATTCAAAATGTCCTTCAGGACAGGTAAATGCAGTCCATTCTATACTTTCTTCATGCATTCGTACCTGCCAATATCCTTATTTACAATCAAATTTTCTAAATATTTTATTTCCTTGTATTCTATTTATTAATTCTGTCTTATCTGGTAACTTATATCCATATGTCCTAGTATTATCATTAAGTCTTTTATAATTTATTACCATTCTAGCTTTTCCTCTTACTATTTCGCTATGATTTCTTATCATAAATGTTGCAGATCTATGTTTAGAAGTAGATCTTCTTATTACTCCTAAATCTAATAGCTCTTTTATTTGTACTTTAAAATCTTCTACATCTTGATTTGGTGCTTCAATTGAAGTTGTTTTAATTATATATTCTGGATTTATTATATCTAATTTTCGTACAATCCTATTATTTTTCCAATGTTTTAACGGTTTTTCTCCTAATATTTCTATTTCATCTATTATTTTTATTATATTATCTAGATCTTTTCGATTTTTCATTACTCCTATTCTTTCTATTCCTATTTTAAAATTATATAATTCTGTTTCTATATCTATTAAAGTATAACTTTTTTCTAACAAATCTTCGTCTTCTAGAATTTTTTCTTTTTCTAGAATTAAATTTTTTGTTCCTGTCTTGTTTGTACAACATGTATTATTTTCTTGACAGTCTTTACAACAACTATCTTTTTTCTTTGCAGGTTTATTCGGTCTGTAGTAGGGATCTTCTTATGTCGGATTCTAGTTTCAGTCTTAAGAACTTGTATTGGTGTATGAGTAATATTTTTTAAGAAAATTACTCTATCTCTTGTAATCATGCAACTGCCATTATTATGTAACATAAAGTCTAATCCTATGACAAAATCTACCTTTATATTAAGGTCTCTTACCCATCTTATCCATTTTATAGCTAAGTTTGTAAAATTCTGAACATAATGTATGCCCTAGGAACATAATGTCTATATATGTTATGAATTCCATCCATTTACATGGCTGCAACTGGCTTTTCTAGGGTTTTTATTAAATTAGGTGGAACTATTCTTTTATTTATTATACACTTCGTACATCCCGAATAGTCATGGTGTATGAGTAATATTTTTTAATAAAATTACTCTATCTCTTGTAATCATGCAACTGCCATTATTATGTAACATAAAGTCTAATCCTATGACAAAATCTACATTTATATTAAGGTCTCTTACCCATATCTTATCCATTTTATAGCTAGGTTTGTAAAATTCTGAACATGTATTTATAAAGCTAATGTATGCCCTATGAACATAATGTCTATATATGTTATGAGTTTCATCCATTTGCATGACTGCAACAGGCTTTTCTAGGGTTTTTATTAAATTAGGTGGAGCTATTCATTTATTTATTATACACTTCGTACATCCCGAATACATACCGTCTTCTAGACACTTACAAATGATATAACAACAACAACAACAACCCAGTGAAATCCCACATCGTGGGGTCTGGGGAGGGTAGAGTGTACGCAGACCTGACTCCTACCAAGGTAGGACGGCTATTTCCGAAAGACCCTCGGCTCAATAAAAGCATAAAAAGAAGTCAGATAAGGTTAAGAGATTCAGATAAGAGATTTAAAGCGATATGGAAATGAAATAATGCAAGCGACACAGATAACACAGGATAATCAGAGCACAGGAAATAACAGATAATAGCAGAAATCGGAACAGATGACACAGGATAACCAAAGCACAGGAAATAACAGATAATAACAGATAATAGCAGAAATCGGAGCACAAGAAATTATATTGCAATAATGTGACTACTAATAAGAACGGATAACGAGACTATCTACTAGCCTTCTACCCTAATTTGGGTCCTCCAAACCCTCCTATCTAAGGTCATGTCCTCGGTAAGCTGTAATTGCGCTACACTTACAAATGATATTTAGACTATTTATTATACACTGGATGTACGAAGTGTATGATAAATAAAAGAATAGTTCCACCTAATTTAATAAAAACCCTAGAAAAGCCAGTTGCAGCCATGCAAATGGATGGAACTCATAACATATATAGACATTATGTTCATAAGGCATACATTAGCTTTATAAATACATGTTCAGAATTTTACAAACCTAGCTATAAAATGGATAAGATATGGGTAAGAGACCTTAATATAAATGTAGATTTTGTCATAGGATTAGACTTTATGTTACATAATAATGGCAGTTGCATGATTACAAGAGATGGAGTAATTTTATTAAAAAATATTACTCATACACCAGTACAAGTTCTTAAGACTGAAACTAGAATCCGACATAAGAAGATCCCTACCACAGACCAAATAAACCTGCAAAAGAAAAATGATAGTTGTTGTAAAGACTGTCAAGAAAATAATACATGTTGTACAAACAAGACAGGAACAAAGAATTTAATACTAGAAGAAGAAGAAATTGTAGAAGACAAAGATTTGTTAGAAAAAAGTTATAATTTAATAGATATAGAAATAGAATTATATAATTTTAAAATAGGAATAGAAAGAATAGGAGTAATAAAAAATCCAAAAGATCTAGATAATATATTAAAAATAATAGATGAAATAGAAATATTAGGAGAAAAACAGTTAAAACATTGGAAAAATAATAGGATTGTATGCAAATTAGATATAATAAATTCAGAATATATAATTAAAACAACTTCAATTGAAGCACCAAATCAAGATGTAGAAGATTTTAAAGTACAAATAAAAGAGCTATTAGATTTAGGAGTAATAAGAAGATCTACTTCTAAACATAGATCTGCAGCATTTATGGTAAAAATCATAGCGAAATAGTAAGAGGAAAAGCTAGAATGGTAATAAATTATAAGAGACTTAATGATAATACTAGGACAGATGGATATAAGTTACCAGATAAAACAGAATTAATAAATAGAATACAAGGAAAGAAAATATTTAGTAAATTTGATTGTAAATCAGGATATTGGCAGGTACAAATGCATGAAGAAAGTATAGAATGGACTGCATTTACCTGTCCTGAAGGACATTTTGAATGGTTAGTAATGTCATTTGGACTAAAGACAGTTCCACCAATTTTTCAAAGAAAAATGGATAGTATATTTGGAGAATACAAAAGATTTGTATTCGTATATGTCGACGATATACTAGTATTTAGTAGAGATATTAAAGAACATTTAGGACACTTACAAACGATATTTAGACTATTTGGAGAAAATGGAATAATAATTAGTAAGAAAAAGATGGAATTATGTAAAAATTATATAAACTTCTTAGGAGTAGTACTAGGAGAGGGTAAAATAAAGTTACAACCTCATATAGCTAAGAAAGCTTTAGAAATGCCAGATAATTTAGACAATGTTAAAGAATTACAAAAATTCTTAGGAATAGTAAATTATGCTAGAAATTTTATAAAAGACTTAGGAAAAATAGCAGGACCATTGTATTCAAAGACTGGATCTAATGGTCAAAAACACTTTAATACTGAAGACATTAAATTAGTACAAAAAATTAAAGAAAAAATAAAAAATATTCCTGATTTGAAATATGCCTCTAGAAACAGACGATTGAATTATAGAAATAGATGGTAGTTTTGAAGGATGGGGAGCAGTATTAAAAACAAGACCAAATAAATATAGTACTAAAAGTGAATAAAAGATAGGTGCGTATCAAAGTGGTAGGTACAGAGAAAAATGAAATATGAGTAGTATAGATGCAGAAATTTTAGCTGTAATATATGGATTAAATAGCTTTAGACTATATATCTTGAACAAACCAGAAATATTAGTTAGAACAGACTGCAAAGCTATAGTTAAATTTTATCAAAAGATAAATGATAAAAATAGTAGTAGACGGAGATGGTTAAATTTTTTAGATACCATTTCAATTTATAACCTAAAATTTGAACATATAAAAGAAAAAAATAATAATTTAGCAGACCAATTAAGTAAACTAAAGATTATTGCTAACTGATTTTCTATTTGAACAACATGAGACCTTCCAGTTCTCAGACAGCAGACAAGGGAAAAGGCATAGCCTCAACCCAAGACACTTACAGACAAACAGTATTAGGTAACCTTCATTTATACCTACATCTTCATTAGAGAGAAATACTCTAGAAAGAATACAATTCGGAGTTAATAACTTAGTAGCTTTTCCGCCATGAAACTAGACTTTTAAAGTATTACCAGAATATGTAATAGACAAACAACAGAGATGTTTGGTAGACAACTTATGGATTTCGCGTAATAAAAAGGATTCTAAACACTTTGTAGCTACTATAAATTCTCTTTGTCAGTATTTCACAAACAGAAATCTAAACAAAAAATTTAAATTTTATGTTGTAGTTCATGGTAAAACTAATAGTGTTTTTCAAACTTGGATAGAAGTTTTAGACTCTATCAAAGACATAAGAAAATCTCTTTTTAAAGGATTTAATGATTTTACTGAAGCATTAGACTATGCTAGGGGAATGTTGGGTCCAAATTACTATATTTCTCCAACTCTTAAACAAAACTCAGACAAAATCCCTCAGTACAACATACAAAAAGACACAGACGAGGTGATTTTTTGTGATCACTGTTCTACTATGACTGATGTTGTCAAGAGACTAAACCAGCAGAAAGAGACGTTAGTTCAAGAAAAAACGAAACTCTTGGACCAAGTAAAGATATTAGAACAAAGACTACAAGCAGTCAATTTTGAGTTACCACAATCTCAGAGTTTTCCATCTCAGGCAAAAATGGATGAGACGGGTGTGCATTCCCCAATGAATGCAGCTAGACCCACTGTATCGGGTAAAGATACAGCTAGTCTGGTTCGAACGGTAGCCGGTAAAGACTCATCAAACCCGTTGATGGCTGTCACTTTACCAAAAAGTGAAGATGAGGGATGTTCATCTCTACAGACAAGACGAAGACTACCAAAGACACTTACGCAAGGAGCAACTTCTACGAAGAAAATCATACTTGCTAAAAAGAAAAAGAACGAAAAAATAAAAAATATAGTAAAAGAGACATTAGAAAGGTTTTTTCAGACAAAGGAACAAGATAAGCAAATAGTTAAAATCCTAGTCCAGAATTATCTCCAAGTCAAGGGATGTCACCAGTCCATAGTTCAGATTTTGAAGGAGATGCTATTAATTTCCAAGACAGTGCATTTCAAGACTCTCAAGATCCAAATGATGTAGACTCAAGAATGAGTTTCGATTCTATTGCTCTACACAATTTTGACACATAGACAGATTAGTGGAGAAAATAATGATAGCACAAGACAAAATCAAAAGAAAAGGCTGAAGACATTTCAGAAAAAGAAGACTTTATTAAAGTAACTTTAATAAAGTAGTAGCTTTTAATAAAGTAATGAGACAGCTCAGCTAACGGACAAAAACATAAAGTTTCTTTTGAAAAGTTTCACATGACGATGGGGCCCAAATAGCACCCGGCTGAACTCAAAAGATTCTTTACGATTTTGAAATCCGGAGTTGAAGTTCACCAGACACCTATAAATAGCAGCATTTGTGAAGAAGCAAAGACATCACTAAAGGAAATCACGAAGAAGAGCATCAGCTAGATCTCTCAAGAAAAACTCCATATTCCCCTTCTCTTTCAAATGCCTCAATCCCTTTCCCAGTCCAAAACCTTTGTAAAATAAATTTCTGTTGTAAAATAGTATTAAGTTTTTGATTATTATCCCTAGCGTGAAGTAGTTTTTGGGGTTCCCCGAAAGGGAAACCTCCCTCCATCTTCAAGTATGGGAAACTCAATTAAGTATTATATTAGCCGTAAGAATAGCTTTCCCCACAAGTTCTGGGGTAAACCAGAACTTAACAGTAAGGCATTCATCATCTCCTTTAATGTTCTACTTTTTTCTTTCTGCAATCCCATTGGATTGTGGAGAGTACGGGCAGTTGTTTGATTCGGGCGATTTTTTGTGAAATTTGGGCTTAAAGCGAAAAAAGAGGTGACTCAGTTTTATATACATCATGGGAAAGGAAAATCGATAATTGAACCGTATCAAATTGACATGCCAATTTTCTCATAGTTCCGATTTTATCGGTGACACGTACATCTTTTGTAACAACTTGGATTTCTCAATACAAACACATGTATATAATAATCATTGAATGGAATTACACTAAAATGTAGGGTTCTAACGTAATTAAGAACAACAATTAACTGGAATTAAGAGAACAATGAAAGGATAATTAGTAGGAGATGAGAAAGCAGACAATTGGTGAGGAGAAGCACAGTCCTTTCTTAAGCATAATCACAAATCCCATAAATCGTTCTTCTCAACTCTAACCCTTTTAACCAGTTATTAATTGGGCTTGGGTACCAAATCAACTTTGCGAACGGCCTTCCAGTTTTATTGTTTCTTCTCGGCCCATTTAGAGGTTGTGTGACATTGGGTCGGGGCTGGGGCTGGATCATAACATCTTTATTTCTGCCTATGAATTTGATAGAAGCCCTAAACAAATTTTCATGTAAATAAGAGTTAGTGATCTACCCATTATATCCCATATAGTGACTTTTCTTTAAATTCTATTACTTCGTATTGTTCGCTCTCTTATTTTGTTGAATAGTCAATAGTAAATTATCCCTAACATCATTATAAAAAGGAAAGATATTAATTTCATTAGTAGTTATGCCTATCTCATAAAATGATATAATATATACACTAGATTATCACAATTTTTTTACTCAATTTTATGATTATAACAATCTTGGACTCCTTTATTTATATACATCCATCCATCTATCTATATATATATATATATATTGCAATATGGCAAAGCATTCATAACTCTCTCTCAAAAACACAAGCATAATTAATCAAATATATACATGGCAAAAATTTCAGTAAATTGTTGTGTTCTCATTGTCATCATGTATCTTTCTGGTTAGCGCATTTATCCCCTCTCGTTTTATTTTAAAATTATTTTTTGTTTACGGTTTATCTATTTTATTATTAATGTAATTTCCTTTGAACGTTAAGTACTATCTTTTTCTTCAATCATGAATGCTTTAAACATGAATTTTAATACATAAACGATTTGCGTATATATTTTTTTTCTTGAATTGGATTCTTCGTTAATAGATTTGTTATCACATCATTGTTTTTTCTTTAATTTCGAGCGGAGGGTTTATCAGAATCAGTCTCCCTGCCCCATAAAGATAGGGGTACGGTCTGCATATATCTTACCCTCTCCAGACTCCACTTGTGAGACCACACTAGCCATGTTGTTGTTGTTGTTGTTTGTTAATTGAATTTAACAATAGATTTTTTTTGTTATTATTATTGTTGTAGTCCTAGACCCGACGATCGCCCAGAAGGAATGCACCAGTGAAGTTCCCAGTGTACAGTGCCAAGTGAACGATAATTGCATGCCTACCTGCGAGGATATATATGGAGATAAATTATTTTGGGCATCTTGTATGCAGAAATCACCTCCTCCTTCTCCTGTTTGTGTTTGTCATTATTATTGTTAAAGATTTCTTTGAAGTAGCGACACTATAAATGTCTCTCTTTAGATTTCATCTAAATATTAAACTTGTCATGTATTTGATCGAGTTGTAAGATTGATTTCTTTTTTTGGTGCAATATAAGATTGATGTCATATGGTTAAAATGAATTCATTACTTACAATATTTTCTTTTTCCTAAAAGAAGCGTTGAAATTAAAGCATGAATATAAGAGTTATTGGCCGATCTAATAGATGCAATTCATAAGTAGTCTTGCTTAAAAGAAAGTGAACAAATTAATACAACTGGTTCATTTAAAAAGACATATCATTCGCTTTAGCTAATCCACATGAGCCCCGGATACTCCCATAGCTAGTATGATAGATGTGGCGTATGGGAGGGTGATCCAAGTTGATAAGGAGCGCTTTCCCTCAATGGGGTCCTACGCGACGTAAATTCGGATATAGTTGGGCTTCAATACCAATACCAGTACCAAATACTGTGTGAAAACAAAAAAATAATAATAGGAACTTGACAAGGTTATGTTATTGTCATCTTCTTATCGAAGAATGGATAGCATGCATGCTCATGGAAGACATATTTGCCCACATCTAATGTATGCATTAATTATTATGGTCAATTAATATATAATATTATATTATAATCTATTATTTTTTAAAGTAAATTAGTATATTTTGATGCATACGTAAACATGAACTTTATGCATAGACGTTCATGTAATCACATAAATCAAACATATACCTAAAATTTTGGACATAATAGTGTTGTATTGAAGCATTGTAGGAAGCATATCTGATGCAGAGAAAATAAGATCTCTTAGCCGCCTCTTACAATTTCAGTAAAAGAAAATGTTTTTTTCAGATCTCTTATGTGTTTTTTTGAGATATCTTATGTGTAAAAAATGAAGATCTCTTGTAAAAAGGTCATAAAGCTAAAAAAAGTTTGTAAAGGACAAAAAATCCATTTCTCCCTCTGATGCAGAAGATGTTATAGGTGTATAGCGATAAAAAGAAACAATAAAACTTTTAGTTGATTTATTAATTTCTCTCTGCCCTGCTTTATCTTTCTTAATGGGAAATTTATTAGGCCAAAAAAAAAACTTAAATTTAATTAATTCATTTTTCTCTTTATAAAGAGTTTTCCTTTCATCCAACAATTGACTCCAGGCTTTTTCATTGGTTTTGTTGCAAAATACTGAATTTCTATCGACGCCATTCCAATTCAAAGAATTAAAAAAACTTCGAATGCTCAATTCTCTACGACTTCTAGATCATAAAATATTTTCAAGAACAAGCAAATCAAACTGCGCCTTTTGTATCGGAGAAAATGTGTAGAGGCAGTACCCTAATGGGCAGGGAGAGATCAATTTATAGTAATAATGACTTAATCCGGTTCATTAAATAACCAGTCTACGAAAGAGATTTGCTCTTTATTATTAATTATGATTTTTACGTTAATCGGGCCGCATGTAAAATAATAAAAACTTCAAACAGCATAAACTAAATCCACGATGGGAAAGGAGGAAAGAGTGACAAAGGCGAAAAGTAATGAAGGAGACCAAATAGGAGGAAAGGGCACTACTAGAAAAGTGCTAATTACCTAGGGATCTTAATGGGGTTTATACAGGAAAATTCCCAAGTAAATAATTCCTGCCAATTTTCCTGCAAATAATAATCCGAAGGCAAAATGCTAGTGGGTAATTATTATCTGTGAATTTAAAAATTCCCGAAAATTTTCTTGGGGAGTTTAATTATGCAGGTAAGTTACTTGAGGGTTTTTTTTTTGCAGAAAATCGTGAAATATGAAAATTTCTTACTGAATTTTCCGCAAGTAAATCCAAAAGAAAAAATCCATTAAATCTGTGAGGAATTTCCTAGCAAAAATTTATGGAAAAAAGAAAGATTTATCATTTTAAATTCATCTATATTATTGTAATTTCTGTTTTGACTACACAACACCCATGTATCTGGACCACCCTGCGCCCACACAAGACCACTATAAACCTGAGCACACCCCATTTACTTTTACAATTGCACTCACGCCCCAATCCACTGTGCTGGCGATATCATCGCACTGTAGCTATTATAAATGCCAAAATCTCTTTGTTGGGTGCGGGATAGGGATAAGACATGAATTAACTTACATCACATTCTCTCTCATTTTTATTTATTACTATTATATATAAGGGAGAACAAAAGGACTTTTGTAGTCCTCACAAAACTTTCCCAAAAAATATTAAACTTTTCAATTAATTACTTTTAGGTTCTAACTTTATTTTTTAAATGTCGAACATTCTGTCTTATTTACCTGCTTTCTATCAGGTATCTGATACCCATTGGAGCTCGCCTAATCTAGATTCGTGTAGCATAGGGCCCAATCGGGGGAGCGCTCCCTATCAAAAAAAAATTCATACCCAGACACAACCCCGAAACCCCTGGTTAAGAGAGGAACAACCCCATCTGCTGCACTTTATTTTCCCTGTTGTTTTCTTCTATTGATCTTATCTATTAACTTAAAAAATAGTCATTTCTTCGCTAGATATTTTTGCTTCTTGTTGCTCTTTGTTTTTTTCGTTTTCATTTGTTGCTTATTATAGATTTTTACATGTAAGCATTTCTTTTACTTTATATTTATACTTTAATGAGCTCATATGTGTTTACCGAGATTAGTAAAAAAATGATTTTCAGATAGTTTTGAAAATTATTAAATGATGCCATATAATGTTAAAATAAAGATAATATTATCAGTTAAGATCGGGTTATCTTTAAAATCTCTTATTCGGTTAATTAAAATTAATCTTTTAAACACAAAATGAGTTTGAAGTAGGGTAGAGTGTCAACTACCGATTTGATCAGATTCGGTAGCACTTTGGTCCAAATTCTGTATTTATCTTAAAAGTTCATTAAATATGTACAAATTATTAATTTAGAACTAAATAACTTAAAAAATTAGGATTCGAAACTCATATATTTCAAATTATGGCTCCGCATTAATTTGAAGTAAATAATTGCATCAAAATGAAAGTTAAGATATTAAAGGAGTGAAATGAAAGTTTTACTTTTATATATTGAAAATATACTTATTTGAAGTTTAATTATTACCAACATAAATTATATTTCCTTAACTAAAATATTACTTTTTATATTTGGAGTTGAGCCCGGGTTTAGTACGAACCCGGTGAAACCTAGTACTATATACAAGCAAGGATCCTAATCTTTTGTCGTCCACACAGCCGGCCCATAGGGACCCACGGTAGTACTATATAAAGTTGCATAGTTGGCTTCTTGTTGCTTTGTCCCTTTGCAATTTTCACTTTGCAAATTCCTTTGCATACTTGGCCTTTGTAATTGGTTTATATTGATATTATATTAACTTTTTGTGAATTTCTTTTTTTCTCCTTATTAAATTATTTTTTACTCCTTCGTCTCAAAGTATTTGTCGTGTTACATTTCTCGAGGACCAATTACATAATTTAAATAATATTTATTTAAAAAAATCACTTTATTGATAAAAGCATTGCAATTTATAGCATTATTCATATAATTTTGTAATATCTAAATTTTAAATTTTAAACTTTTGGATTAATCTAATCTAATATAGCTCCGAAGATTAGTTAAATTGCCTTTAAAAACAAAATATGACAAATATTTTGGGATGGTGGAAATATGTTATTTGTTCTTATACGTTCTGGTTAAATTTAGGCAATTTGGAGCCAAATTTTCTTTTACTGCTAGAGCATTTATTAGGTTTTACTATATCTTTTATTAAACCTCCAATATTTTGTTTCTTTAGTGAGCTCATATGCGTTTATAAATATATGTCCTAAAATCATGTTTAGGCATAGTTTTAAAATCTTTTACTTTAGTAATGCAAGTTAATTATTATTTATTAATATTTTTGTAAGATCATTAGGTTTATTCGTGTGAAGACTCGAAACTAAGGTTATAAATATTGCAGTATAAATTTGGAGTCTTGAAAGAATTTGTTGTATCAGATGATTCTAGAAGATGAAAACATGAGTTTGTCTAATATGAGTGAAAATAATATACATTATAATTTTTTTAACTGAGTTCACGGTAAACACAAAATGAGTTTGAAGCAGGGTTGAGTTAGAGTGTAGGCTACGAGTTTGGTCGGATTCGGTAGCGCTTTGATTCAAATTTATAAACTTTCTTGCTCCGTGTCTAATTTGAAGTAAATAATTTCATCAAAATGAAAGTTAAAGATGTTCAAATAATTTCATCAAAACGAAAGTTAAAGATGTTAAAAGGAGTGAAATGCAAGTTTTGCTTTTATATATTGGAAATATATTTATTTTAGATTTTATTATTATACAGTAAAATAGTGTAACACTAATTATATCCTTAATTAAAATATCTACTCTTATATTTTGAATTTGAGCCCGGGTTTAGCACGGGCCTCATGAAACTAGTATTAAGATAAATAAAATAAAAAAGATGTAAAATGTTTATTTCTTTTATTCTTTTTGGGTTAAATACACTAGATACCCTTGTAATATAACTCAGTTTCAGATATATCTTTTGTATCTTAAAATTAAATATTTGCACTTTATATATTATGAAAATCCTATGCTTACATCCTCTATGAGGTATTTCATAACTAAGTATATTAAAATAGATAAATTTGGTAAAATATTTATTTTCATATTTCAAACCTTATTTTGGTTTCCCACCCGGTATCCAATATTAGTATTGGACCTCGACTAAATTTGATTCGCGCCGAGAAGTCTCACACTGGAAAAACTGCTCCCTAACAAAGGCAACTTGTACTCGAGGGGACTTGAATCTGAGACTTAAATATAATGATGTTTTTTTTTTTTGATTGAATAATATAATGATGTTATTCCTATGTTTCTAAAAATATTTAAACCTCTTGTATAATAAAAAATCCTTCGCAAATGAAGCTTCGTCTACAATTGAATTTTTCTTCAATTATTACTAAGTGGATCAAAGTACGACTTCTTTAATGATTAATTGATCGTTTATATAATGTGAAAAAGAACATAAACACAATTTTTGAAATTCTTAGATAAGAAATAAAATGATAATAAGATATTTACAAACCTTCAATAACACATTAAAGTGTGTATATAATAATTGCTCTAAACAAGAAAAAATAATACATGGTTAAGCAACTAGTAAAATTATTTCAGCAATTCCAACCACAAACACAAGATTCAGCTACTTCAATAATATTAAAAATTAATTAAGAAGATGTTCTGAAATAAAATTAGAAAATCACTCACCAAATTAATATATTTATGTAACATACTGTAATTAAATTACATCATCCTTAATACATGGAAAAATAAAAATAATACGAGATTAAGATATAGAGGTAAAAATTTAACTTTTTTGCTTAATATAAATCTATCTATTGACGGAGAAAAATAAACTTTACGTTAATATAAATGTTAACTAAATATTTCTCTACTTAAAAATTATACCTAAAGTATTTAATATTGCACAATTTTGTACATTTTATAATGGTATTAGCCAATATTAATTAGATTTATAAAATTATCTATTATTGAATTAGTAACTAAATATACCATTCTTAATATTTGTAATATTCAATCCAAAAAAGATCACATCCTTAACATTTTACGTGGGATTAAATTTTTACATTATTAATTTTAAAAAATTGATAAATATGCAGGACATTGCTATCAATAAATTCTATATATTATTGAACGGGCTCTATGCATATTATAATTTTGTTACTTGGACTTAATAAATTTTTTAATTCTAATATAATCTCAGTAAAATCACATTAATAAATTCTCAAGTAACTCCCTGTATAATAAAATTTAAGTTAAATATTTAAGAAAAATCTCCGGCTAGAATCCTAAAAAGAATTGTGTGAGGTAATTCTTCAAGTTCCCAAGTAAAGTAAATCCTTAAGGAATATCCTTAAGATAAAATTGTAAAAAAATAATCAAATTTTGTAGGTATTTGCGTAGGTAAATTCTCATGAAATAATCCTATCTAACATCACAATAACAAATTCTATAACTAATCCCCTAGCTAATATATTCCCTAGGTAAATTCCCATCTAAAACAGTAGCCATAATTTCCCCAGCTAAACCCTAGTCCCTAGCTAAGTAAATCTCAGGTAATTCCCAAGAAATAATCCCCAGCTAACTTCGTGGCAACAAAATCCCCAAGTAATTTCCTATCTAAGAAAAATCCCGAGGTAAATTTCCAAGAAATAATCCCTAACTAAATTCACAGCAATAAAATCCTCAAGTAATTCCCCAGCTAATATCATTCCCAGGTAAATCTCCAAGTCCCATTACCTAGAAATTTTCCCATGAGTTCACACAGGAAATATTTTCTTTATATATATTTGATTGTTTAGTTGCGAAATTACCTACAAAAATGATACTTGAGAATGATTTTTCTAAATAAATCCCCAGGGAAAAATTTGGCGCTAAAGTTACTTGTGAATTTACTTGGGGAAATCGTATTTGCAGGTAAATATTTTAGAAATTACAAATCTTTGAATTTTCGCATGAAAATCCGTAGAAATTACATGCGGAAAAAATCCTCAGGTAAAATATCCATGTAATTCGAGTTTTTCTAGTAGTGAGGAAAAAAGAAATAAAAGAAAAGAGAAAAAGGTTCTAAAAAATGGGGAAAAAAAGGTGTTATAGTACAGTTAAATTTTAATACAATTAATTAAGTATAATAAGATGTAATTAGAAAAAGATCAAATTAAAAACTAACACGAGTACAATTTTCATCATTTCCTTTGATTTTTTTCCTATTCACATGCATATGTTAAAGATGAAAACACCCTTTTGTCATGTCACCTTTAAAGGTTCAGAGACGGATCTAAAAATTAAATTACGTGGGTTCAGCCTTTTAAGATTTTTAACATTAAACATGTTATAATTTTAAAATTATGGATTCATGTCTATTAGTTATTGCAGTATTAGTAAATTTGTATACATAAATTTATACTCGGCATAAAAAATTCACTACAAGAAAGTAAAGAAATGGCAACAACTCTTTGACAGCAAAAATAATATTGTTAGCAAAATTCAATATTTGATAACAACTTAGTTTTATTGCTGACATATATGATGAAACTTTTAAAATGAACTTCTTTTTGTTGCCAAACAATTTAATTTTTTTGTCAAAGTATTGACTATTATTGCAAAAAGTACTTTGTGCAATAATAAAAAAGTTGTTGCACGTCGTGGCAAACAGCCGATGGGAAAAGTTTATGCAACAACAAAAAAAATGTTGTTGCTAAAAATACTTTTTGCAAAATACCATGACAACCAAAAAATAATGTTGGCAAATGGCTGTTTTTTTGTAGTGACTATGGGTTCAATTGAACCCGTACCATTCTAGTTATATTTCTAACGAAAATAAGAGAGTCATTGTATGCCTATAAAGTTTAAAGTAAGCAAATGATTTTTATGAGCAAGTTTAGGTAAAAAAAAATCTTTCACTATAGGCGAAAATTTGATTCAACAAAAGTGTGATGTGGAAGAATACAAATTTGAATAATTAAAGAAATGTATAGCGTGTTAGAAGGAGATTATTTACTACACCTCTCTATAACGACACTCGCATATAACAACACCTCTCTATAGCAACCAACTTTCTTCGGAACCGATTTTTTATGTTGTATTTTACTTCTCTATAACAACATTTCACCTATAACAGCAATAGCCAACTTTATAACAATACGCTCTTTGTAAAATTACCCCCCATATAATAGCTATCTTCTTTTTTTGATAGTATAATAATTACCATCTTTGAAAAAAATAGAATATCTATGATTGCCAATAATAAGTGTAGAGATTTTGACAAAATATTTGATCATTTCATACACTATTACAACAAAAAAATATTATATGAATATATATATTTTCACCATTAAATGATTTTCCTTCGTTATACGAAGTGTGATTAAGTTTAAAATTTGGCAATTAAAAATGAAAATTAGATTTTATGCATATTTTTTGCCTATAACAATTAAATATTATTTAAGTGACAATACTGTTATAGGTATATAACAGCTAAAAATTTTTATAGCTAACGATGCTGTTATAGAGAGGTTTGACTGTATTACTATCATTTACTTTTACTATTACACTTTGCTATTGTCAATAAGAGGGAATTCGAGAGGAGTTTCCCGTTAACGTGTTTTGACGGAAAAGCCCCCGAATCCGCACATTATCTGATTTTCTCTAATACACATTGATGTAATATATAGACGTGGAGCCCAAGTTTTTACAAGCTCTATTTATTTATGGAGGAAAAGGTTTGTAACTTGTTACGGCTTCGACAAAACTATTTTTGATGCTTTGTGTTGTTTTTAATTGAAAATTTCTCATGTAAATAATATTACACTAATTTGACTAATTGTTATAACTTATAATAGGAAACAGGACAAGCAGGATAAGCTCCATGTATAAATAATTCGTCTTCTCTTTCTCAGGTGAATTCTTTTTTTCTCGGAACAAGCAAATATAAAGTACTACTAACATATTTACAAAGTACTACTCACTGTTTCTCTTAAAATTTCAATTTTCATTGTCAGTACTTTGCTCAGTTTAAGAGAAGTTGGATGTACATTTAAAAATATTGATCAAGTTCTGATATGCTATAGAAGATGAAGAGGGAAACAGTGTTAACAAAAGTAGGAAAGAAGTAGCTGGAAAAAAAGTGTAACCATAAGGCTAGGAAAAGTAATGAGGAAAAAATTGGAGTTCTGTTTAGAAATTAATGACGTTACCTAATTACTTGCGTTGTTTTAGACTCACTTTTAGGTAGAGCTTTCTGGCTGCATTAAACAGGACACCATTGAAGGAATATATGACAATCTCACGGCCTTCTCTCTATTTTCCCTGTTTTTAGCTTCTTCTTCTTCTTCTTCTTTCTTTTTTTTTTTTTTTTTTTTTTCTGTTTTTACCTGTGTTTAATTTCACATTTTAGGCTTCAGTTTCTACAATTTTTTAGCTGTTTTTTTTTTTTTTTTGCATTTTAAACTGCAAATTCTTCAGTTTTTAGCTGTTGTGCACAATCATCTAGATATTCAAAGTAGAAAAAAAAACTTTTGGTCTCATACATATTGTCACTATAAATTTATCTATAATGTAATAATAAAATAATATAACTTTGTTCATGTTGGGCTGGGCGAAAGCCCAGGCTATAGCCACTAGTTACGTAATAAGGCATAATTTGGGGAGAAATGATTTTTTAGTCATTTATAAACTTTTTTTTTTCGTTTTATGACCTTATCACTAGAGAAGTTAATTTTTGGGAAAACATCACTAATTGTCCCCCCCCCCCCCCCCCAACCCAAACTAATCACCCTACGTGCCCCTCCTTGCCCTAAACCCCTTTCTCCATAATATCATCGTAGTATATTTATATATCATGATGGTATCATGGAGGACTAAGAGAAGGACTGAAGCAGTCCTCCATGATACCGTCTCAGTATATTTATATACCACGATGGTACCATGGTCCTGAGAAGTGTCTCATTGAAGGATTGAAGCAGTCCACCATGATACCATCATAGTATATGTATATAAGACGATGGTATATACATATACTATCATGATGGTATCATGATCATTCATAATACCGTCTCAGTATATTTATATATCATGATAGTATCATGGAGGACTAAGAGAAGAACTGAAGCATCTTCCATGATACCATCTCAGTATATATATATATACCATGTTCGTAATATAATTGGGGGGCATCTCAGGTAAATACTTTTGATTTTTTTCTGGGGGTACGAAAGTAATGAGGGTATGGGCGGGTAATCATTTACGTTTGAGGGAGCATGCGTGATCTTTTCCCTTAATTTTTTACACTAAGAGATCTGAAGAAAAAAACATAAGAGATATGAAAAGGTCATATCTCATTTGCTCCATAATTTTAGTGACTTTTCATGGAAATTCTATTAAATATTATTTTGTAGGTCTTTACAACAAAAATAAATAAATAGTTTTATGTCCTTTTTACCAGAAATCTTTATAATGACACATAACAAATATTCATTTTACATATCAGAGATCCGAAAATGTCATTTTCTTCTATTCAATTTGTAAGTGGCCATAAGAGATCATTATATGTGTTTTGCTCGTAGTTAATTTATTTACAAACTTATAGATCCGTATTAGTTAAATGTTTATTGTTAGTTCTTTTCTTCATATTTTGTTCAATGATCAGTAATCAAATAATTCTTATATCATTATAATTTGAAAAAAAAGATATTATAATATTTATAATATTTTGGGGTCACGAAATGTTTTACTAATATTTGATTACTTGTAAGCGTGAATGTAAAAATTAATTTGGGGAGTGGGGGGACCCTGGGTTTGAAGACGTCGGGGGCATCACCAAAGACAAATGCAGATTAGTCGAAGAGATGTCACGTAACACCGCCTTGTCTGAAAATCTTATTAATACCCATAGAACTAATGTGCTATCATATAAATATAAATTAAATGGCATGACTGGATGAAGCGCGCTCCGCTAACTGGTGATTTGAGCATCACTTTTCCTACAATAGGTTGTTTGTTCAAACTCGGCCACCAACACGTTGTTATGCATTTTTTTTGTCAACGAAAACGAATATGTTGCAGCCAAGATACGAACTCTGGTTGCATGCTTATGCTCAAGGGGGGCTAAGAGGCACCCTAACCAACTGACCTAGTTCACGAATATGATTGAGGGGTCCTTTTAAATATATCGTAGATATTCAAGATATATACACATATATATACAAAGTTTTTCCAAAGTTAATGAGTGTACGTGCACTTTCTCCTAATAGGGTAGGTCCATCCGGGGATTTTCACCTTCTAGATTAGTTGAAAGGTCCGAGATTTAAAGATTATTAAGTGTTATATTTCATTAGACACTATCTACGTAAACTGCTTGCGCAATAAAAGAAAAGTTTTAGTGATGGTCGTCTAGTAAAAGCTTTTAACACAAAATTTATTTTGTACATAAAATCTAGGTAACTAAAACCTAAATCTAATCTTAAAACACATATTTTGACCCAGAAAATAATAATTAATGTAGCTTTTCTAAACATATAATTATTAATAGGCTTAAGAAAATGGATTAAATGTGATAACTCTGTATTAAACACCCAATTTATTAGAAACTATCTAAATACTTTCTTGCACAATTGAAGTTTGTTGAAGGACCCTTATTTCGTAAAATAATGTAATATTCACTGGATTATCACAATCTTTGACTTATCTTTCATTGGACTGTAACAACCTTTGCCTCCTATTTATATTCATTACAACATTGCTAGACAATTCATAACGTTTCTCTCAAAATCACAGGCACAATAATCAAGTATAAATGGCAAAGGTTTCAGTCTACTACTGTCTTCTTCTTATCATGACATTTTTGACGGGTTTGTGCATTAAACCTCTCCTTTTAAAATTTTTTTATATCATTTTCTGTTTACATTTTATTATTTTATTATAAATATTAATTTAGTTGGGAAGTTAGTACTATATTTTTCTTGAATCATGAATGCTTCTAACAAGCATTTTGATACATAAAGGTTTTGTTAAATCATATTTGTAACAGTATTACTTATGTAGTTCCTAATTACAATTTAATTTCTTGTATAGACAGATCAATAGACATAGGCAATCAATTAATAGTTGTATGATTGTTATCTTCTTGATTAGTACTATCTTTTTCTTCAACCAAAATTAATGCTTCTAACAAGCATTTTAATGCATAATATTTTTGATAAATAATATTTTAACAGTACTACTTATGTAGTTCTTAATCACAATTTAATATTTGTATAGACTGATGAATAGACTTAAGCAATCAATTAACAGCTGTATGATTGTTATATTCTTGAATTGGATTATTTAAGTGATTTTATTAATATTTAATTTTGTTTTTGCTATAGTTCTCAACCCGACGATTGCCCAAAATCACCAGGTTAATGGTTTGGAATGCGCTGCTCCAATTTTTGATTTAAAATGTAAGGTGAAAGATGAGTGTATGCCTAGCTGTAAGGAGAAATATCAGGATAAGTTTTTTGGTGCAGCTTGTATGCTAACTCCGGATGATCCTGATCTTATCTGTGTTTGTGCGTACTATTGTTAAAGGTTTCTTAAAAGTGATAGTGCTAAACTCTCTTGTTAAATTTCATCAAAATGTCAGATGTATTATTTGTTTGATCAAGTTATAATGCTGATGTTCTATGGTCGAAATGAATCCATTATACTTTATTTGCAATAAGTCATTTATCGCAAGATTAATATATATATATATATATACACACGCGCACACACACTAGTGTTCATGAGGCCCGGGCTCAAACTCAAAATATAAAAGTAGATATTTTAAACAAAGAAATGTAGTTTATGTTATTTTTATTGTATAATAATTAAAATTTCAAATAAGTATATTTTCAGTATATAAAAGCAAAACTTTAATTTCACTTGTTTAGCATCGTAACTTTCATTTTTGATGAAATTATTTATTTCAAATAAAATGCAGAGCCAGAATTTGAAGTTTATGGATTCTGAATCCTAATCTTTTTAGATTATTTATTTCTAAATTAATAATATGTACATACTCAATGAATTTTTGAGACAAATAAAGAGTTAGAACCAAACGCTACCGAATCTGACTAAACACATAGCCGACACTCTAACTCCGCGATGCTTCAAGCTCATTTTATGTTTATCTGGAGTTCATTTAAGATTTTAATAATGTATTTCATTTTCACTCCTATTAGACAATCTCGTGTTTTCATCTTCTAGAATCATCTAACACAACAAATTTTTTCAGTTACTCCAAATCTGTACTACAATTTTTGGGGAAAATACATTAACCCCCCCCCCCCCCCCAACGTATAACCAGATTAATTATGACGCATCCAACCTTTGCGGGCGACCTATTACCCCCCTCCCCCTCCCCCCAGTCTTAATTTTTCAGTATTTTAGTGTCCTTTTTTGACTGACGTGGCAAAAAAAAAAAATTGAAGCCCAATTGCATAGTGGAGAGTATTGCACACTCTCCGCCACATTGGTGCAACGCTGCTGCCACGTCACTGCCACTTTTCCTTTTTTTCATTTGATTTTTCTTTTATTAATTATAATTATTAATTATTAATTACAATTATTAATTATTAATTATATTTACCACTGTTGCTGCGGTGTGGCGGCGGCGGCGGTGATTGAGGAGAAAGAAGAAGAAAGAGAAAAATAAATTGCATTTAACAATTGCAATGTGAAAGAGAGGGAGGGTGGAGGTGGGTGAGAGGATAAAATATAAATAAATTTTAAAAAATTATTTTTTATTAAAATATCTCGTTTGGACCATTTTCACTCGCCATAATTTTTTTTTTGCCACGTCAGTCGAAAATGGTACTAAAGTACTGAAAAATTAAGCCGGGGGGGGGGGGGGGGAATAGGTCGCCCGCAAAGGTTGGGTGCGTCATAATTAATCTGGCTATACGTTGGGGGGTTTTAATGTATTTTCCCACAATTTTTATAATCTTAGTTTTTAATTTTTTACACAGATTAACCTAATGATCTTACAAAAATCAATAAATAATAATTAAAGTACATTAATAAAGTAAAGATTTTAAAGTTATACCTAAAATTAATTTTAGGACGGATCTTTATAAGCACATATGAGCCACTAAAAAAATAAAATATTGGAGGTTTAATAAAAGATTTAGTAAGATCTAATAAATGCTCCAATTGTAAAAGACAGTTTGGCACCAAAGTTGCCTAAAATTTTAGCAGGTATAAAGATAAATAATATATCCCCTCCATCTCAGAATATTTGTCACGTTTCTTTTTTCGAGCAATTTGACTAATCTTTGGTGCTAAATTGGATTAGATTAACTCAATATTTTAAAATTAAAATTTGAATATTAAAAAATTATATGAAAAATACTATAAATTGGAATATTAAAAAATTATATGAAAAATACTATAAATTGCTATTCTCCTATTAATATAGTAGATTTTTTTTTTGAAAAATATTGTTCAATATTTGTATAATTTGATGCTCGAGAATTGAAACTTACTGTTGTGGGTCTTAAGAAAGAGAAACGTACAGGGGAAAAGCAACAGCAAGGCATCAACAGAGAAATTTAGTGTTGTGGGTCCCCATAGGGATGTGAGGACCACAAAAGTTTTAGATCCTTGCTTATATAAAGTACTACTAGACGGCTTATGCCCGTGCGAAATACTTTAGATTATAGAACATTTATGTATATACTATGTTCAAAACACGATTAATATAACATTGTAGTTTGTTCTCCGTATCTAAAACTTCATTATATTAGTGTTTGGTACGAATAGAAAGTCTTCACTTTTTCTTAACATTATATTTTTTTTAATATGGGGTTCACTTTTTTTTATATTGCTTGATTTTGATAATATGGGATCCACTTTTTTTTCCCCATGAGTTTGGAGATGGTGAGTTCCATTTTTTTTTTTTTTTTTTATTGCTCGGTGTTATTTAGTATGGGGCCCACCCCCATTTTTTTTAATGGATAACGGACGACGAAGCATGGGTCTAAACCCATGCTTTATATAATTTTTTTTTTATATTGCTTGGTGTTGTTTAGTATGGGGCCCACCCTTTTGGACATTATTAGTTTGCACTATTTTTATGCATATTATATATATATATATATATATATATATATATATATATAGAGAAAAGACATGTTTTAACTCCTGAACTTGGCACGAAAACTCACTTTAGCAACTAAACTTAACTTCTATTTATTTACCCCCCTTAACAACTTACGTTTCAATTATTTTTCACCCTAAAAAAATAATACCACTCTCACAATGGGAGGTGTATTACACTCGCGCGCACATCATTGCCACGTCGTTGCCATGTCAAAATTACCAACACATCATTTTTTGTTTTTCTTTTATTATTTTTTTTCTTTCTCTTTCTTCTTCTTTCTCCTCATCCTCACCCTACTTTTATCAACCACCATGCCGCTGCTACCGCTACCGCCGCCGCCGCCACCGCCGCAAAAAATTAGACGAACTGCCCTTAAAAAAAAAAAATCATCACCATCATCTTTAACCCACACCCAGACAAGTGAGGGATGGCTCAGTGGTTAAGCACCTCCACCCACGACCGGTAGGTCCTGGGTTCGAGTCACACTGGAGGGGAAGTGTGGAAACACTATAAATCCTCCTAAAATGGGAGGGAAAAAAAAAAAAAAAAAAAAAAAAAAACCACACCCACCACCATCACCATTATCTCCCCACCAAATTTCATCAAATTCCTTAAAAGAAAAAATATTACCACCACCATCTTTAACCCACATCCACAACCACCACTATTTCTAGCAAACCTATTTCTTCCACCACCATTATTAGCAAACCCATTTCTTCCATAACTTTATTTTTGAAAGAAAATCAAAATACCCACATCCACAACCACCACCATTTCTAGCAAACCCATTTCTTCCACCACCATTATTAACAAACACATTTCTTCCATAACTTTATTTTTGAAAGAAAATCAAAATACCCACATCCACAACCACCACCATTTCTACCAAACCCATTTCTTCCACCACCATTATTAGCAAACCCATTTCTTCCATAACTTTATTTTTGAAAGAAAATCAAAATCAAAATCAAGAAATCAAAAAATGGTGAAAATGAAAAGAAGAAGAAGCAGCTGGGGGGGGGGGGGGGGGGGGGCTGGTGGAGGGGGCAGAAGTAGCTGGGGGGGGGGGGCTGTTGAGGTCTAATTTTGAACTCCACCATTGATGAAATCTTTGAAGCAAATGAATTTGTTTCACATCTGAAAATGATTAAATCATATTTAGTGAATATTATTAAATCTTGTTAAAATTAGATAACTGATGCTAAATCCAGAGCTTGAAAATGATGGAACAGATTTGGTAAGCTTTGATTAAAGATTTACAGTTGTAAGCAATGACGGGAGGAATTGGGTGTAACAACATATTTCTTGTGTATATTATGTATTTCCGTTATATATCTGTGTATGTATTGATAACGTCCAAATCCACCCTATTAATTAGAATGGGCACGGTCGTATGCAAATATATTTTACCCAACTATGAGTCGGGGTCGATCCCACAGGGAATACAATGAAGAAATATACTCGATAAGTGTAACACCCGACTATCAGTCTATATTTCAAGAGGAAAGGAAATATAATAAAAGTTTGATTGTTGTTTGTTCATAACTGAGAATGGTTATGGGATGTAAACAATAGGTAAATGGGACTAAGGTTGTGGTTCCAATGGAGAGTAATGCGTTTGGGTATCAATTCAACTTATTTATATGCCTAGGTGCATTAAGCCAAGGGTCACGTGATTCTTGCCAAAAGTTTTCCAACCAAATTAGCAAATTTCATCCTAAGCTTTTCCAAGCCCTAGGATGTTTTTATAAGAAAGCACCCATGAAGCCTCAACTAGCTTTCCTATTCCTAGCTCAAGCTATTAGATGGATTTAATGACCCACATTGTTGCTATTAACTCTTTTCCTAACCTCTACTTTCTTTTCCAAGCAAAGTAATGGTATTAAGGCACAAGTAATGTTGTACACCATCACAAGACATTGATGCTTGAAGAGTTAATAGAAAACGCCATTAGCATATAAATATAGTATGAATATGAAACCCAATCACATAACTAACACATTGGATCCCACAACCTTAGCTGAAAGATTAACTACTAATATTCATTAAAAGTAAATCAATCAAGTAAAATGTATTCATAAAGCTTACAAAAGTGTTGGATGAAGAAGATGACAAAGCTAAAAGAAATCTCTTAAATGCTTCAACAACCAACAGTAAATGACTCCACAAGAGTTTATGCCAAAAACTGCAGGATAATCTGAACCAAAACCCTAGCAAATCTATTTATAGCATGTCCAAAACGGGAACAATTTCCAGACAAAAATGCCCCTGTGCATCATGTGCGAATCGCACTTAGTATCGCAAGTGCAACATGCGAGTCGCATGTTGCACAAAATCATCGCATGTGTGACATCTTATTCATCAGTTGAGCAGAATGTGCGACACCAGATGCGAGTCGCATGTGCAACATGCGACTCGCATGTGGCGTCGCATGTGGTGTCACACATGGTTTCTTATTTAGCCTTCTCTGTCAGCAGATGTTGCGTCAGATGCGATTCGCATGTAGTACATGCGACTCGCATATGCTGCCTTTGTTCAGTTCAGCTGACTTTTTGCTTCATTTTCCTTCATTTTGCTTCCAGCTACTTCCGGCACATGTTTTTTCTACAAATTGTCCCAAAAACACGAGAAACGACATCAAAAGTACTTGGGGATGTACAAAAGACTAAGTAGTTGGCGTCGAATATGCCGTAATTTCACGACTCATCAACACCCCCAAACTTATACTTTTGCTTGTCCTCAAGCATTTAAAACAGAACTACAACATATGCCAATTGCTAGGTACTACAATGATGATCGTGATCAGTCAAAACATAGTTATTCAAAAGACGAGTTCCCCTCCCTCTTGTTGCGAGACCTGGTGCCTTTCCTCAAAGGGTGGGAATTAACCAACTGCTGCACTTGATGACACAAGGTTACTCTATCTTTTAAAAGAAACGGCTTCAAATGAAGCGTCAAGAAGTAATTCTTTCGTTGAGCTTAGTAATCCACATGCCCTCACAAAAAGACCAAAGAAAGTTCCACACACACATATTCACGAATAGCAACTGGGACAAAAGACGAATAAGGAGAGAACCACTCACACTCAGAAAAAAACATGTACAAGTACAAAAAATGTGGTGCCATAAGCTTGCCCTTCAAGTATTTCTCCACTAATGTAAACACACTTGTTCAAAATCAATTAGGACTTGCGGGTCATAACTAAGGTTCGGGGTTAAGGTGGGGTGAAATTTGGGTAGGAGTGACTTGACGTCTCCCTAAGCATTTTCGAGCACGCTCCCTTCACCCAATCCGTACCTTCTTTATCATTCAAGCATTATCCGCCAATTTGTGACTCCTTTTGCCATTATCGTTATTGCTTCTCTACTTTCCCACTTATTCCTTACATCACAACCATTATTCACACCCTTGCGTTCACTGCTAAACCTACGATTTATGTGTACATATACACACCTTTCTTTACACAAATATCTACATATATCTTTTTTTTTTTTGTTAGCTACCACCCCCAAACTTATGCGTTTTAGCCTATTGTAGCGTATTCGATTTGCTTAGGGAGATAGGGTGCTAAAAGGTGGATAAACAAGGGTAAAAGGAATGGGGCCTGTCACATGGTTGTAATGAAAGAAAAGAAAAACAAAGTTACGGCTCAAAAATGGGTTAACTAGGATATCAATGCAATGGGTAGGAGTTTTTAGGTTTAGTGGCGGTCCAAAGAGAGCCTAATATCCTTTTTCAAACAAGTGTAGTTTAGTATTTCGCCTTGAGATACTTTCCGGGCAAGTTCTAGATCACAATTATGCACAAGACTTGGAACAATGACCTTTCACGCACATGGCACATGGATTACTTTGCTAACTTCTAACTACTTCTCAACCCATCATTCTAGACTTGCAAAACATTTGTGTGTCACCAAATGAGTCATGTTAGTGTTATTCCCCCTCTCTGAGTACATATGCAAGAATTTTGGGAGGGGTGTTATCAAAATATGATGGAAAAGCGAAACAAGAAAAATTTATAAACTGATCAACCATCACTATTATACTTGGCAATGACAAAGTACAAGTGTACAAACTTAAACATGAGCTATCCTAAAACAATAAAAACAAACATATGCTACGTGAGTTGTCCTACCCCCAACAAAAGGAATATGCAGTGTCCCCAATGCATCAAATGTAGTACAAGGGATGAGTAACTCACGATGGACGCCTGGCGTCCGATGGTGTCTGATCAGCAGGGAGGACCTCCAACGGAGGTATTATCAATGGGAGCGTCGCAACATCACCCTCCCTCCCGGGTGTCAATATGTCAGGCCCCACAGACGGAGAAGCGGTGGATGAACTGGCCTCACCCACTTTCGGAGGTCGAGAGGCCCCTCTGGATTTTCTGCTCGCCTCAAGGGACTGCTGCATGGCCACATATGTGTCTATCTCGTCTTCCGCGATACCAGCAGCTCGGGCGGAAGTACGTGCCTCCTCAACAGCTGGGTCAACCTCCAGCTCCTCATCAAACTCTTCCTCGCTTTCTTCCCCCTCTTCTTCCTCTTCTTTCTCAGTTTCTTCGTCCTCCCCAGCTGACTCCTCCACCCCTTTTTCCGAAGGCATGGCAGGGGCTGTGGGTCCAGTGGAGAATAAGGAGGCACCGGATGGTAGAATGGGTGCACTGAGCTCAATGTCATGGGATTTCAATACCCGAATGTCCTTCTTGACTTTAGCTAGGTCCGCCCGAATGGCAGGAAGGCCGCCTGCACTGCCCCCCTCAATCTGCTCCAACCGACGATCAATGTGGCGAACGTGCTCCTTAATTATGTCCTGCTCCTTTCTAATATCTGTGATCGCCTGAATGTAGGGTGACATTGCTGCCTCAATCGCCTCCTTCACAAAATTGGGGAGCCGCTCAACCAACCAATTAACTTTAGCATCTGCTGCCTGGAGCACTCGCATACCCTCGGCAGACACTCCACGAGCTGTTGTGGTGGATGGCGGGACCGTATCAGTAGGAACTGTAGTGGAAGAACTCGAAGGGTCAGACCTCGGTGCTCGAGGGGCTGTGCTAGGAGTGGTCTCCTCATCATCAGTAGCCAAATCTTCGGGCTCAAGTATATGAGCATCAAGTGGTGGCCCCGAAGCTCTTGGCTCTGTGCTCACCCGCTTTCGCTTCATAGTTCCCGGTTCCAATTTGGTGTAATCAATCATTTGATCAGCCGGTACATTTCTGTCCACCCGAGGAATATCACGAACCTCTGTCCGGCGGCATAATTCAGTGATCAAACAGGGAAAAAGGAGCGATGTGCCCTTTTGAGTGGACGAATTCTTGATATGGTCTCGAATAATTTCCCCCACATTGACAAGATTCCCCGACATGAGCGAAGCAATGAGAATACACTTTGCAATAGGTATGTTGGTGTTGTTCTTAGAAGGAATCACTCGCGATGATACGAGAGATAGCCAAAACTTGGCTTCGCGGTTGAAAGTGTTCTTCTCAATTGTGACCGATGGATCTAGCCATGGTGGAGTCCCCGAGGCAATCACTGAAGCAGCCCATTCTCGATGCTCCTCCGGGTTCTCCATCTTCAACTCATATTCCGAACTCACCGGAGGCCAACCTTCAACAGGGTCTGTTTCGCTGCGTTGCTCATATAGGATCGATGTTATGGTATCGGCAGCACAATCAACCTCTTTTCCCCGAACCGGAACCCAACACAAATGTGCCAAGTTTTTCTTTGGTTGGCGGCGCGATATCTTCGCATTCAATGTGGCTGCATAAGCTGCGTAAAATTCCATTACCAGGGCCGGGCAATATACAGCGGGCTGCATGAAATAATTCCATCTCAAAGTTTCAAGCTTGCGAATGATGCCCGGACATTGGTCGTGCAGCCCCTGGAGAGTGACTCTCTTTTCAACGATGAAGCCCCGAACTGGATTACCATCGGGCTTAATTGTATTCCAGGTCTTATATAGTTCCCTAGATCCAGGCACGATGAACCGTTGCTCCATTGCTTCCCTCCGTTGACCTCTTGTGACAGCTTCCTCGGGCTCAGGAGAGGAAGCCCCATGTGTCCCCTCTTCAGACTGGGGGACGGGATCAGCAGGTGCCTTGTCTTTTCGTCTTCGTGTTGCTCGTTTTCCTCCACCTTGAGGTTGGTTTGATCGAGCCATTCTGCACAACATACAAAAATATACCCATTATTTATGGTGTTCCTTTAGCAATGACGACGAGGTATATAAAAAGAAACCAAGCATTGAAGGAGTGGCACCACATGCGAAGCACAACATGCGAGTCGCATGTGTGACATGCGAGTCACATATGATGTCGCATATGATGACAGTGAGATCACTACTTGTGAGTCTCACTGTCACCACATGCTGCAGCATATGCGATTCGCATGTGCAACATGCGCATCACATATGATGCTCGCATGTGAGTCTCTACGCAGTTTTTTTTTTTTTTAGCGCATTGTCCCCCATCTATCATTGGAAAAATCTATTTAATTACTCACACACACCTATGTTAGATGATTGTTCTTCACAACAGACAAGGACAAAAGCATCATGGGTCCTATTTCACAGGTAATGTGCCATGGGTACTCAAGAATTCCCCATTTTGGCGAATGGTCATGTTTCCTCAGCATCCAAACATTCAAAGGGTCATTTAGGCATTTAATCAAATGAGTTGCAAGCGAGCCTGAACTAACAATTCTTACAACAAATGGGTACTCAAGAATTCCCCATTTTTCATCAATTTCCATAAACCCACAAAATCACATAAGATAGATCTACCCAACTAACTAAATACAGCGAGTGATACAGTACTACGGTATGATAATGACATGGGATTGAGCAAGTAGTGAATACCATCTAATGTAGGGAGGAGAAAATTCGACATACCTTGAAAATTAATGAAAGTAGGAAACCTTGAAATCCTTTGTTTTCAGGGAAAAAAAAGTAAATACCAGTTAGGATTTAGGGAAGTGATTAAAGATGATTATAGTGAAATGGAATTATGGGGTGATATAGGAGGAAAGAAGGAGAATGAGGAGAGGGAATCGTGATTATTGTAACTGAAAAACAACCGTTACCTTTTTATTTAAAACAAAATCGATTCCCGCCGGGTCGGGTCGACCCGCGATTTTTTTGACTTACCTGCACAACATGCGACTCGCACATGATGTCGCATGTGTAACATGCGAGTCGCATGTTGTGACACCCCGTTGCATATGCTGACAGAAAGTTTGGTTCTCATTGCTTGAATTTTGGCATGAGATGCGAGACGCATATGCCATAGCAGACACCACATGCGACTCGCATGTGGTGTCGCATGTCATGTCAGTTGGCATTTTTCCACTTCTTCTTTCTTTTTGCACACTTTATTCTTACACACTTGGACACACATCATAAAAGTAATAACAATAAACACATGAAAATGAAACTTGGGTTGCCTCCCAAAAAGCGCTTGATTTTACGTCGCAGCACGACGTTGATACCTGTTTAACCCTTTTAAGGCTCGTTGAGGATGAAGACTTCGATATTTTTGCTTCATTCTGAGATCCCCAGTAATGTTTCACCCTTTGCCCATTCACTTTGATTTTATTACCACTTAGGCAAACAAGTTCAATTGCTCCAAATGGGAAGACTTGTGTGATTTCAAACGGGCCGGACCATTTGGACTTCAACTTTCCGGGAAACAACCGGAGCCTGGAGTTGAACAACAATACCCGATCTCCGATGCTGAACTCTCTTTTCAAGATCTTCTTGTCATGGAAGTGTTTCATGCGGGCCTTGTAGAGTGAAGAACTCGTATATGCCTTAAGTCGAAATTCATCAAGTTCGTTAATCTGCTCCAGCCTTAAGTTTGAGGCATCACCCCATTCTAGATTCAACTTTTTTCAAGGCCCACAATGCCTTATGTTCGAGTTCCACCGGAAGATGACAAGCTTTTCCAAATACCAGTTGATATGGAGACATGCCAATTGGTGTCTTGTAGGCTGTTCGGTATGCCCATAGAGCATCTTCCAATTTCCTTGACCAATCAGTCCGGTTAGCATTCACTGTTTTGGAAAGGATGCTCTTAATTTCTCTATTTGAGACCTCAACTTGGCCACTTGTTTGGGGATGATACGGGGTGGCAACTTTATGCTTAACCCCATACTTCTCAAGAAGAGTCTTGAATAATCGATTGCAGAAATGAGAACCCCCATCACTAATGATTGCTCTTGGAGTTCCGAACCTTGAAAAGATAACCCTTTTAAAAAATGCAGTGACATTTCTTCCTTCATTGTTGGGGAGCGCGACGGCTTCCACCCATTTGGATACGTAGTCTACTGCCACAAGAATGTACTTATTGCTGTAGGAGCTTACAAATGGACCCATAAAATCAATGCCCCATACGTCGAACAATTCAACTTCGAGAATCGGTGTCATTGGTAGCTCGTGTCGTCTTGATATGCCCCCATGCCTTTGACATTGATTACAAGCTTTCACAAAGTCATGAGCATCTTGATGGATTGTCGGCCAATAAAAACCGCTCTGAAAAACCTTAGCCGCCGTTCTTGAGCTACTATGATGACCACCCACCGGTGATGAGTGACAAGCTTCGATGATGGGCATCATTTCTACTTCAGGTATGCACTTCCTTATGATGTTGTCGGCGCAAACCCTGAATAGATATGGCTCGTCCCAATAGAATTTCCGGGCATCACTCAAAAACTTCTTCTTTTGGTGGAAGTTCAAATCCACCGGCATGATGTCACTTGCATGGAAGTTAGCAAAATCGGCATACCAAGGGATCATGTCATGCGACCCCGCCATTACCTGCTCATCCGGGAATGACTCATTGATTTCTAGGCCATCCAATGAACGCCCACCCTCTTCAAGACGAGACAAGTGGTCCGCCACTTGATTTTCACACCCTTTTCTATCTTTGACTTCAAAGTCAAACTCTTGCAAGAGGAGGACCCAACGTATCAACCTCGGTTTTGCATCTTTTTTTGTCATGAGGTAACGTAGGGCTGCATGATCGGTGTGAACAATCACATGAGTGCCCAAAAGATAAGCCCGGAACTTCTCGAAAGCAAATACAATAGCCATCAACTCTTGTTCTGTGACAGTGTAATTCATTTGGGCACTGTTCAGAGTCTTGCTTGCATAGTAAATTGGGTGGAATAGCTTATCACGCTTTTGGCCAAGAACAGCCCCCATGGCAAATCCACTTGCATCACACATCAACTCAAAGGGTTGAGACCAATCCGGGGCAATGATGATAGGAGCCGATGTGAGTCTCTCTTTCAAAACCTCAAATGCCTTTAAACAAGCATCATCAAATACAAACTTCGACTCCTTCTCCAACAATTTGCATAGAGGATTGGCTATTTTCGATAAATCCTTGACAAATCTTCTATAAAACCCAGCATGCCCAAGGAAGCTACGAACACCTTTAACGGAAATTGGAGGAGGAAGCTTATCAATAACCTCAATTTTAACCTGATCGACTTCAAGCCCCTTTTCCGAAATCTTGTGCCCCAAGACGATGCCTTCTCTAACCATGAAGAGGCACTTCTCCCAATTCAGAACCAAGTTTGTCTCCTCACATCGTTTCAATACTTGGGCAAGATTCTGCAAGCATTCATCAAAGGAATCTCCAACCACGGAAAAGTCATCCATGAAGATTTCAATGGATTCCTCAACCATATCGGAGAAAATAGACATCATGCAACGTTGAAATGTTGCGGGTGCATTACATAACCCAAAAGGCATTCTTTTGAAAGCAAAGGTCCCATAAGGACAAGTGAAGGTCGTTTTCTCTTGGTCCTCGGGTGCGATGGTGATTTGGTTGTACCCGGAATACCCATCAAGGAAGCAATAATAATCTCTGCCCGCAAGCCTATCAAGCATTTGATCCATGAATGGCATTGGAAAGTGGTCCTTTTTGGTCCACTTATTCAGCTTCCGATAATCCATACAAACACGCCATCCGGTAACCTTGCGAGTGGGAATCAACTCATTTTTGTCATTCGCAACCACGGTGATTCCACCCTTTTTTGGCACGCATTGAACCGGACTCACCCATGAGCTATCCGAAATGGGGTACACAACCCCGGCGTCTAACCACTTGATTATCTCAACCTTTACAACCTCTTGCATGGGAGGATTTAACCTCCTTTGATGTTCAACGCTTGGCTCACAGTCTTCATCAAGCTGAATTTTATGCATACAAATACCGGGTGGAATCCCTTGAATATCCGCAATACTCCATCCGATTGCTTTTTTGTATCTTCTCAAGATCACCATCACCCTCTCTCTTTGCTCATCAGTCAAACGGGCCGATATAATCACAGGCAATGTGTTGTTGAGTCCAAGAAACTCATACCTCAAATGTGAAGGAAGAGGTTTGAGTTCCAAAGTAGGAGGCTCAATAATTGAAGGTTTTGCAGGAGGAGTTGCTCGGTTTTCCAAGTCAAGATCGAGTCTCTTTGGATTGAGATGGTAAGACCCCATTCCAATCAGTGCATTGACCATCTCCTCAAATTCTTTTTCATCATCCCATTCATAATTCATTATCACCGCAGCCAACATATCACCTATATGCTCATGTTCTATAGTTGTCTCCATTGCTTCATCAATTGTGTCAATAACCGACACAACACTCATATCCGCCGGTTGTTTCATTGACTTGCAAATATGGAAGGTGATCTCTTCATCATTCATTCTAAATTTCAGATCACCTCTTTCCACATCCACGAGGGCACGCCCTGTGGCTAAGAATGGTCTTCCCAAGATTATGGGAACTTCAAAGTCAACTTCACAATCCAAGATCACAAAATCGGCCGAAAAAATAAATTTATCCACTCTTACAAGCACATCATAAAGAATACCGATGGGCCTCTTTACGGTTCTATCCGCCATAAGTAATCTCATCGTTGTAGGACGGGGGGTGCCCAATCCTAACTTGTTGAATATTGAAAGCGGCATCAAATTGATGCTTGCTCCAAGATCACATAAAGCTTTAGCAAACTTGTATTCACCGATGGTGCATGGAATTGTGAATGCTCCGGGGTATTCTTTTTTGTGCACCAAAGCTTTGGTGACAATTGCACTACAATGATGAGTGCCCCCCAATGTTTCGATGCCCGGACTCCTTCTTTTGGTAACTAGATCTTTCATGAACTTCGCATAACCGGGAATTTGTTCAAGTGCCTCAACCAATGGGATATTTATTGAGAGATCCTTTAATCGTTCGATGAACTTGAGGAACTTTCCATCTTCCGCTTTCTTTGCCAATCGTTGGGGAAAAGAAGGGGGAGGCCTCATAACGGGCGGTGAAGCCCTTGGCACCTCCTCCGCCGCTTCCTTGCTTTCCGAGGCATCATTCATTTCCGAAAGGTCCTTGTTAACGATGGGCTCTTCAATACCAGCCCGCATGTTCTTTGGGTTTGCTTCTTCTTCAATAACCATGGGTTCTTCAACCATTTTCTCTTCATTACCCAACACATTTTCGTTCGCCAACTCCTTTTCCCCAATTGTTTTGCCACTCCTAGTAGTAATTGCATTGCATTTATGTTCACCATCGTTCCTTGGATTAGCAACTGTGTCACTAGGGAGTGATCCTTTCTGCCTTTGGTTTAGGATTGCCGAGATTTGTCCAAGTTGAGACTCCAACTGTTTAATGGAGGTGGAGTGTGAACTTACAACTTGACCCATGGATTTGACCTCATCTCTAGTTTCCTTGCAAAAGGTGTCGGTGGACTCCACTTTCCTCAGTACCTTTGACAACATATCTTCAATTTTTGAATTAGAGGAGTCGCTATTTGGCGGTTGACCAGAGCTTGGTTGATTTCCCTTCGGAGGGACATACGGATTTGTGCTCCGATGATTGTTGTAATTGCTATTGTACCCCCCTTGATTGTTGTCACGATTATCTCTCCAATTAGAGTGACCTTGTTCTTTGTTCCAACCTTGATTCCCTTGACCTTGCCGCCAAGATCCTTGATTTGGACCTTGGTAGTTCGGACGGGAACCCTCCCTCAGATTGTTGACATAACTCGCCTCCTCATCATACATTTGGAAACAATGCTCATCCGGAGAACCCCCTTCGAAGGATTCTACCGCATTCACCTTTTTGCTTCCGCCACCCATGACATGTTTTGTTAGAAGGTCCATTTGGGTGACAAGTTTGGCCATGGACTCATCTCTCTCTTCCTCCTTCTTAATCATCTCACGAGTGAGCACATGTTTGGAGGAATTTCCTCCACCCACTTCCGAATCCCTAGTGTGCCATGCTTCATTAGTCTCGGTCAATTTATCCAACAATTCACAAACGGTGGCATAAGAGTTATCCATAAGAGACCCCTCTGCAATGTTGTTCGCCACTGACCGAATCCTAAGGTGCCTATTCGGGTCATCTTTGGGTAGACCCCCGAACATGCCCTTAGTGTTGAGCAGGTGCAGCATGGTGTTGGTTATATGGAAACTGGAATTTCCAATCAAAGGTGGGGGCTGAATTGCAGCTGCATAGCCTGCCCCCACAGCTTCTTCACCAACCGCTATTGGTGGGTTTTGGACTTGGATACCTTCCTCCTCCATATTGCCTGCACAACACACAACAACAAAAAGGAAATAAGAACTGAAATAAAGACTAAGAGTAACGTTTTACACTAGTTAGTAAATTTCTAGACCGTACTCCCCGGCAACGGCGCCATTTTTGATAACGTCCAAATCCACCCTATTAATTAGAATGGGCACGGTCGTATGCAAATATATTTTACCCAACTATGAGTCGGGGTCGATCCCACAGGGAATACAATGAAGAAATATACTCGATAAGTGTAACACCCGACTATTAGTCTATATTTCAAGAGGAAAGGAAATATAATAAAAGTTTGATTGTTGTTTGTTCATTAAAAACTGAGAATGGTTATGGGATGTAAACAATAGGTAAATGGGACTAAGGTTGTGGTTCCAATAGAGAGTAATGCGTTTGGGTATCAATTCAACTTATTTATATGCCTAGGTGCATTAAGCCAAGGGTCACGTGATTCTTGCCAAAAGTTTTCCAACCAAATCAGCAAATTTCATCCTAAGCTTTTCCAAACCCTAGGATGTTTTTATAAGAAAGCACCCATGAAGCCTCAACTAGCTTTCCTATTCCTAGCTCAAGCTATTAGATGGATTTATTGACCCACATTGTTGCTATTAACTCTTTTCCTAACCTCTACTTTCTTTTCCAAGCAAAGTAATGGTATTACGGCACAAGTAATGTTGTACACCATCACAAGACATTGATGCTTGAAGAGTTAATAGAAAACGTCATTAGCATATAAATATAGTATGAATATGAAACCCAATCATATAACTAACACATTGGATCCCACAACCTTAGCTGAAAGATTAGCTACTAATATTCATTAAAAGTAAATCAATCAAGTAAAATGTATTCATAAAGCTTACAAAAGTGTTGGATGAAGAAGATGATAAAGCTAAAAGAAATCTCTTAAATGCTTCAACAACCAACAGTAAATGACTCCACAAGAGTTTATGCCAAAAACTGCAGGATAATCTGAACCAAAACCCTAGCAAATCTATTTATAGCATGTCCAAAACGGGAACAATTTCCAGACAAAAATGCCCCTGTGCATCATGTGCGAATCGCACTTAGTATCGCAAGTGCAACATGCGAGTCGCATGTTGCACAAAATCATCGCATGTGTGACATCTTATTCATCAGTTGAGTAGAATGTGCGACACCAGATGCGAGTCGCATGTGCAACATGCGACTCGCATGTGGCGTCGCATGTGGTGTCACACATGGTTTCTTATTTAGCCTTCTCTGTCAGCAGATGCTGCGTCAGATGCGATTCGCATGTAGTACATGCGACTCGCATATGCTGCCTTTGTTCAGTTCAGCTGACTTTTTGCTTCATTTTCCTTCATTTTGCTTCCAGCACATGTTTTTTCTACAAATTGTCCCAAAAACACGAGAAACGACATCAAAAGTACTTGGGGATGTACAAAAGACTAAGTAGTTGGTGTCGAATATGCCGTAATTTCACGACTCATCATGTATGCCATGCATATATCCTAATACAATTAAAAAATAAAATAATATGAGTGGGTCCAACTTTTTTATTTTTCACTCTCTTAATTATTATTTTTTTATTTATTTTTTGCCACGTCAGCATTTGGGGTGAAAAATAATTGAAACGTAAGTTGTTAAGGGGGGTAAATAAATAGAAGTTAAGTTTAGTTGCTAAAGTGAGTTTTCGTGCAAGTTCAGGGTTTAAAACATGTCTTTTCTCATATATATATATATATATATATATATTGTTCAAAACACGATTAATATAACATTATAGTTTGTGCTCCGTATCTAAAACTTTATTATATTAGTGTTTGCTATGAATACAAAGTCTGCACTTTTTTTTTTGACATTGTTTGTTTTTTTCTTATGGGATTCACTTTTTTTTTATATTGCTTGATTTTGTCAATATGAGATACTATGTTCAAAACACGATTAATATAACATTGTAGTTTGTGTTCCGTATCTAAAACTTTATTATATTAGTGTTTTCTACGAATAGAAAGTCTGCACTCTTTTTTCTTTTTTACATTGTTTGTTTTTTAATATGGGATTCATCTTTTTTTTATATATATATATATTGCTTGATTTTGTTAATACGGAGTCCACCTTTTTTTTCCGTGAGTTTGGAGATGGTGAGTTCGACTTTATTATTTTTTTTTTTAAATATTGGTTGGTTCTTTTTTTTTTTTTTTAATATTGGTTGATGTTTAATATGAGGACCACACTTTTTTTTAAATGCTTAATTGGTTGGTGTTTTTTTTTGAATTTTTTAATATTAGTTGGTGTTTAATATGGGGACCATAATATTAGTTGGTGTTTAATATGGTGACCATACTTTTTTTTTTAAATGGTTAACGGACGACGAAGCATGGGAACATTTTACTTGTCATGTTATTTTTTACACGATTTTTTAAGATATTGTCAATTAGAATTATAATTTCACTAATTTACCTTATTAATTATTTGATCTCCATTTAATATTATTTTTTATTTTATGACATTAATCTCTTTTCACATTTATTAAAGTAAGAAAAAAATGAAAAAGTAATTAAATTTTATCTTATTTTAATATATAAATATTTTAAGTATATTGCTGTACAATAATTGCATTTGCTCCCACTAATGGGTTGATACGCATGTGGCAATAAATCCATCATTATTGATTTAATTGTTTGATTTTCTAAGCACTTTTGTATTTTAAGTATGTTGATGTACAATAATTTCATTTGCTCCTTCTAATGGGTTGATACGCATGTGGCAATGAATCCATCATTATTGATTTAATTGTTTGGTTTCTTAAGCACTTTTTTTTAACATTATTTGTTTTTTTAATATGGGATTTACGTTTTTTTTTTAAATATTGCTTGATTTTGTTAATATGGAATTCACTTTTTTTATTTTTTTTAATTACTGATTGGTATTTAATATGGGGCTCACTAAATTTTGTCAAATGAAAAAGGAAGACTGTGTAGCCCTTGCTTAAAGTAAATGAGCAGTTAAAAGAGGAAGCACCAAAATGATATAAAACAAAACAAAGTAGTAATTTATTTGAACTGTAATTCGTATATTTCAGTTCTCAGCTTTAGAAAATAGCTAAAACTGTCAATTGTAATTGCAAAGTAGAGTGGAGCCCACATGACCAAAAAGCATTTGTCAAATGGTAGTAAAGAAATCAAGTGGGCCTACATTTTTAAAAGGAATAGTACTTAAGCGTGTGAGGTGAAAAAATCAAGTGGGACCATACTTTTAAAAGGAATAGTACCTTACCCATACATTTGAACTTATTTACGTAAATGCCATTACGGACAACGAAAAGGGACTAACCGGTGCTTCTAATATAGTACTAGACGGCTTATACTCGTGCTGCGCACGGGCCCAACACTTTAGATTATAGTGCATCTATGTGTATGTGTGTATATATATATATATATATATATATATATATATATATATAGAGAGAGAGAGAGAGAGAGAGAGAGAGAGAGTATATGTTATGTTTAAAACATGATTAATATATCATTTTAGTTTGTGCTCCGTATCTAAAATTTTACTATATTAGTGTTTGCTACGAATACAAAATCGGCAATTTTATTAATATTTTTTAAAAGAGAAGACTTGTTGTAGAAATTGATTTTCTATCTAAACGAAGAAATACTATTTTTTAATTGTTCTCGGTTTAGCTCATTTTACTTGTCATGTTGTCTTTTGTATTAAATCCTATCTTATTTTAAAATATAAATATTTTAAGTATATTTAGTGAACATAATAACTTGATTTTGTTAATATGGGATAATATGTTCAAAACACGATTAATATAACATTGTAGTTTGTGCTTCGTATTTAAAACTTTATTATATTAGTGTTGGCTACGAATACGCATTGTGTTTAATATGGGACCCACATTTTTTTTTAACATTTTTTGTTTTTTAAGTATGGGATTCACTTTTTTTTTTCAATATTGCTTGATTTTGTTAATATGGGGTCCACTTTTTTTTCCCGTGAGTTTGGATGTGGTGGGTTCCACTTTTTTATTTAATACATGATGATGTTTAATACGGGGCCCATAATGTGGGATTCATTATTTTTTTATATATTGCTTGATTTTGTCAATGTGGGATACTATGTTCAAAACACGATTAATATAACATTATAATTTGTGCTATGTATTTAAAACTTTATTATATTAGTGTTTGCTACGAATACGCACGGTGTTTAATATGGGGCCCACATTTTTTAAAAAAAATATTGCTTGATTTTGTTAATATGGGGTTCACTTTTTTTTTCCCGTGAGTTTGGATGTGGTGGGTTCCAATTTTTTTTTTTAATAGTGGATGGTGTTTAATATGGGGCCCGCATTTTTTTTAATATTAGTTATTGTTTAATATATATAGGGCCCACAATTTTTTTAATGGGCCTGTTTAGTATGGGGCCCATTTTTTTTTTTTTATATACTATGTTCAAAACACGATTGATATAACATTGTAATTTGTGCTCCGTATCTAAAACTTTATTATATTAGTGTTTGCTAAAAATACAAAGTCTGCACTTTTTTTTTTTGACATTATTTATTTTTTTAATATGGGATTCATTTTTTTTTATATATATATTGCTTGATTTTGTCAATATGGGATACTATGTTCAAAACACGATTAATATAACATTGTAGTTTGTGTTGCGTATTTAAAACTTTATTATATTAGTGTTTGCTACGAATACGCACGGTATTTAATATGGGGCCCACAATTTTTTTAACATTGTTTGTTTTTTTAATATGGGATTCACTTTTTTTTTAATACTACTTGATTTTGTTAATATGGGGTTCACTTTGTTTTTTCCCGTGAGTTTGGATGTGGTGGGTTTCACCTTTTTTTTAATACTGGATGTGTTTAATATGGGGCCCACATTTTTTAAAATATTAGTTGTTATTTAATATATATGGGGCCCACAATTTTTTTTATGGGCCTGTTTAATATGGGGCCCAAATTTTTTTTATATGTACTATGTTCAAAACACGATTGATATAACATTGTAATTTGTGCTCCGTATCTAAAACTCTAATACATTAGTGTTTGCTACGAATAAGCATGGTGTTTAATATGGGGCCCACCTTTTGTTTTAACATTGTTTGTTTTTTAAATATGAGATTCACTTTTTTTTTATAATACTGGTTGGTATTTAATATGGGGCCCACAATTTTTTTTAAATATTAGTTGTTGTTTAATATATATGGGATTCACAATTTTTTTTTTACAATTTTTTTTTAGGGACTGTTTAATATAGGGCCCAAAAGTGTTTGTTTTTTAATGGGGCCCATCAACGGACGACGAAGAGGGAGGACCAAACTCCCTCTTCTAAGTAGTAGTAAAGTAATATATATATATATATATATATATATATATAATACAAAAGATTTTATCATGATCAATTAATATGTAATTAATGCTACATTACAATTTATCATTTTAGTATAATAAATTAGTATTTATTGATGTATAAACTAGATCCAAGTAGATTTTTCTCTACATTTTAAAGACAATACAGTGATGTGTATATATATATATATATATAATACAAGAGATTTTATCATGATCAATTAATTTGTAATTAATGCTACATTACAATTTATCATTTTAGTATAATAAATTAGTATTCAGATCCAAGTAGATTTTTCTCAACATTTTAAAGGCAATACAGTGATGTGTGTGTGTATGTATGTATCTAAACCCATGTACATTTCTTTGTTTGGTATAATTCTTCGCATTTCAGTGTTTAGCTCATTTATTCCTCGCTAAAATTGCTTCTAATACATTGTACAATGATGTAAATCCTCCAAAGGAATGAAAATTTAGTACTAACACTGCATAAAAATAAAACAACATTGGAAGTAAAATATTGGAGTCCCATTCTACTATATCGTTCCATTGTATATAGTAGAGATATTGTTTCATTGTATAAAATGTTTATTATTGAAAACATATCTTTATTGAAGGTAATAAAATTATCTCATCTTGATAGTCACAGGAAATATCATGTGTTCATCCTAAAAACTCATGAGGTACTTACTGATTTAGTATTTAGAAAATATTAGCACTTTCTTATAATAATTTCATGACTATTAAAAATATACCGTGCACGCAAACAAAAAGATGATATTGAAAGATGCATGCCTATATATTCATGTCATGAAAATGGACATTGAACCATTAAATCTCACGAGATGAATATTATTCAAGACCATATAAAGAGATTATAATTCAAACTATGTGGGATTTACCGATCTCGCACTTGAAAATTTATAGTTACGTTATTGCATTATATTTTGATGGTGAAGCTGGTGACATTTCAGCAGAATAGTCCTACAATTTTGCTTGTAATTCCTTCTCTGAAAACTCTCATGTGTTGTATTAAATTTGTGTAGTAGTTAGATTATTCTTATGTTCAATTTGCTCAATAAATTTGGACCATTACGCTGTATATCCTGGTTGGAAGCTCTGGTGGGATCTGTAATGGTTTCGTAATTAGCATATATGTGTACCTTTTAGTATATGCAGATAAAATTTGCAAGGAAATTTAAAGTGTTCTAAATTTAATTGTATCTATACCACTTACCTGTTAATGAACTACAATCAAATTTCTTCACGATCCAAATCTAAGGATCGTGAATGGCACTTAGCGAGCAACTATTTATGCCAAGCGAATCGATATCATCTTAGTCAAGTACCAAATAACAATTTTGACGGTCTTTCTTTAACATAAGTGCCACTCCCCAAAATCCACCCTAGACGTGACCGGCATTCGACGTCATGAACAACATCGAAAGAACCTTATTAATCAATAACGTCAAACCCTTTTTCGATAATCTTTCATTTATTTTATTAAACAAGTGATAAACAACTAAATAAAATTTAAGATCACAATTATGAAACAAAATCAGCAGAAGTCAAATCAAATACTTAGTTAATAAACGTGGCACAAATGCCCCAACGAGTCATATGAAACTTCGACACACTACCCACAATCTGATAACTATCTAAGGAGCTTCGAAGATAATGAGTATGTCTAAATCATCAGGACGCAGCCCGAAACTAAAATACGAAAGTAAAAATAGAATGGTGCCCCACGAACAATCATGTGGGCTCACCGAATAGTCTCGAAAGCAGCAAGTTCTCTTAAGTCGTAAGCGTATCACGAACCTGCTCCTCAATGATACCTAACATACCATCAAAAACAATAATGGTATGCCTGAGTACTGGGTACTCAGTGAGTGTCTAAGGGGCCATAGTTAACAAAACAAGATATAATGAATAAAATCAATAAAATGATGTCAATGAAAATAACAGTTCAAACCCAGGAATAAAGTGAGTCAGCAATATTAAAGAGTCATCAAAGAATTCAACAATGATAGATACATTAACTTAACTCCTTACCATTTACCAGGCAAAGTATTTCATTGACGAATTCACTATCACCACAAGCCACTCACAGGCAACAAGATACGAAACAAGCCACTCACAGGCTAATCAAAGTACGAAACAAGCCACTCATAGGAACATCAATCAATCGATACTCTGGGTTAGGAAACCAAGGAGGCTAATCGTCCTCTGTACTAGCACAACAATAGATACTCCGGGCTAGGAAGCAACGGAGGCTAATCGTCCTCTGGACTAGCACAGCCATAGATACTCCAGTCTAGGAAGATACAGAGGCTAATTGTCCTCTGGACTAGCACAACAATAGATACTCCGGGCTAGGAAGCAGCGGAGGTCAATCGTCCTCTGGACTAACACAGCAATACTCGTATCGATACGTTAGGATCCATAACGGCTAATCATCATCTGGACTAGCACAACTTTCCCATACAGGCCCAAACACAAACAAAATACAAATCATGGCATATTACCGAATCATCAATTATGGCTTAGAGCCGAATCTCACTTCTCAAGTCATCATCTCAAAATAGAGGCATTTCAAGTCATAACCGATTTAGAATCTTATTCAAATCTCTTATTCAATTTCAAGAAACCCATTCAACAACAAAACAAGTTTAAGGTCCAACCTTTAGAAAAATAAGTTCAATCATCGAATAATGGGAAAAGCGAGTTTCACAAAGTAGTATAGTTCATATAAGGTTCAATGCAGGCTTGACCCTACACACGCATGAACTTGTCTATAAGAAATCATCTGTAATTTCAAAAGAACTTCCACCAAACAAGATTTATAACTTATACAAACAATCAAGGAAGGATTCTCAAATACAAATCATGCTTTCACAATATAAACGTACTTTAAAAGTAGACAACTTGAAAAAAATGATTTTTGAAATATAGACATACTTCAAGGAAGATTTTGGAAATCTAAACATACTTCAAGAAAGATTTTAGGAAATCTAGACATACCTCAAATCCCGCTAAAAAGCACTTCCCAAGATTCAATAATCACACTACAATGGTTTTAGATGAAAAAGATTAGAGCTTTAATCTAACTCTACTCATATACCCCTTTAAAAAAAAAAAACTAGGGTTTTTATGTCTAGAACGTGTTCTTGAACACTTCATGAATCATTCATGGATTCTAATCCATATAAAAACCTACATTAGTCTAAACCCTTCCAATAACATTATAAAAATCAAGGATCATACCTTTTTGAAGGAATCTCAACGTCTCCAAACGTCCCTTTCTTCTTCTTCTTCTTCTTCTTCTTCTTCTTCTTCTTCTTCTTCTTCTTCTTCTTCTTCTTCTTCTTCTTCTTCTTCTTCTTCTTCTCTTTCTTGGGTTTCAAGAATCTAGGGTTCTTGAAAGATGAACTAGTGTTAATTTGATGCTAGATTGATGAAATAATGATAGGAATCGATCAAGAACTTACCTTATATGTTTTGGGGAAACCCTAGGGTTGTTTCCTCTCAAAAAGTCGGCCAAAATGAAGTGGGAATGAATATAACGAAGTTAGGCTTTTATAAATTTCGAAAAAAATCGCTTCAGGCATAAAATGGCCTGGTGCGTCGCCCAGGGCGGCGCACACAGTGTATCCATTTCGACGACATCAAAATTTTGAGTTTGCTAAAAATTTGGTCAGGGGCGCCGCGCACGCCTAATTTTTACATTGCACAGACGATGTTCATAAAATGGGCATAACTCCTAGCACAGATCTCCGTTGGAGCTGGTTAACCTACCGTTGGAAAGGTATTTTGAAGACCTACAACTTTTGTTGAGGAAGATTTCCCAAATTTCCAAGCTATTTTCACGAAAGTGGCTTAGAAGTTAGACCTACTGAAATTTAGACGAGTTTGAGAACTCTTACGAACTTCACTATTTGGGTTGACTTCAAAATGACTACTTATCGTCCAAATTCATCCCGAATGGATTAATATAGCCAAAACATCATCTTATTACTAGTTTTATACTTTCACACATAACCCAAATTTACGGGGTGTTACAATAAGCATCCCAATAACCCTTATAGTCCACCAAAAAACAATCCACCCAATACAGAATATCCACAACTATCAACAATAACAAGAAAATATCTCAAAGCTCAAAAATCTCAAAAATGTCCAAGTATCGAAATTTGTCTCCCACGGACTAGTCAAGGAGCTTTTAAATCACTTTAACTAAACACAACAATTGCCTCGAACCAGATTAGAGAGAACCCGTTGGGACACTAAATCTAGGATCTTCACAAAACAGAAAAAACAACAAGGGTGAGCATAAAACCAGCAATATCATCAACCCATCCTGCCATCATTCCCCGTAGAGCAAGTTTTAAAAATATAATGCACTAAATTAGCAATAGGATATACCTATATATCTATTCAATATTGTAATAAAGTAGCAGGTAAGACATGTAGCACATAGGTATAACTCAATCACAACATGAGCTCATATCATGAGCTCTCCAGTATCAAGTCCACTAGACGGATCACTATACACTATGTACTCTTATGGATTTCAAGTGATCCATTAGACTGATCTGCATAGGCCCTACGAATACTCGGAACTCGTTTAGACAAAAAATCCATGGGGCCTTATGGATACTGGGAATCCGTTATATCAAATAGTCTTATATTGATATCAACTCAATAAATTAGCATGTACAATACATGGTACGAGTAATCATGCGATCAGATATTGTCATAAAAGACCTGCCAGGCAATGCATATAAAAATGCCAACTATCCTTAGCATGATACTGTTATATATAAGTGTTCAAAGCTGTAAATTACTCAAACTTTTTTTTTTAAAGTTGAAGACAGAAATTAGATGAAATAGAAATTTTCGAGCCCACAAGTTTCTTGTGTGTCCTTAAGAAACCTAATCCGCTCACAGTTGCCAAGGTTAATGGATTAATTCTTCCCAGGATAGAATGGAAAACTATTCTGCAATAGAGGCAATGCAAATTGCAGAACTTTAGCGAATTCAAATGGTGATAGCAAATCACACTGGACACTTACGCTTTTGGTTTGGAAAATATGTAGAATGCAGAACAGAGAGGGGAGTAAAAACGAAATTGCTATTTTTAGAAAATTTCTAGTAAAGAAAAATGAAGCAGAGCCTCGGAATTTATAGCCACAGGTGTGGGAAGACATAAAAATAAATTCCGTGAATTTTTAATTTAAATTATCACGGAAAATATCAGAATTACGGAAAATAAATAATGGCATTTAAAAAATAAATTTGGTCCAAAAAGATTATCAATCAATCAGACCGAAGCCAAAAGCCAAGCGACGACGACAGCGCGAGGGGAGGTCCTCTTCTTAACCCTTTATGAGCTAGAGGATGTGCTTCTAAATATAAGCACACACATATCACTTTCCACCATCAATGTGGGAGAATGATCACTTGGAAAAGTTATATTTCCAAAATTTCACTTCCCTCCAATTTTGTTTCCCTCAATTTCCCAATTCACACTTGATCTTTAAAGCTCACTACTTGGTGACTTTACTAAATCCCAACTGATACATTTAAATCTCTAAGACATCATGCTTAGTTTATTAGAAAACAATAGTCATGTTTAGTCTCAATAAAGTTGTGTCTCGGTAATAAGAGTGTATTGTTTACCCCGAATTTGGGAAATCAATTGAATTTGTATTCGGGTATAGGATATGTGCTTGGATCTTGATATATGTTTGATAGTGGAAAATAAGTGTGTGAGTATTTAGTAATAAAACGGCTAATAACGATAATTTGCTCGATTTGCTATGGACATGAACATTTAGAAGCTATGTTCAATACCTAATGGAAGAAGCACAACATAAATGGAAACAAATGGCCTTGGCCGGATCAGATATTGAGGGAGAGAGATTGTGTATATGAGCTCTTTTATTATAAATGTTCTTGGAAAGTAAAGGAGTCAACCCTTACAAAGGCGGGGGATGTGCTCTATTTATAGTGGTGCCTCTATGGGCCTCTTCCCATACAAATGATTAGAATAATAATAAAAAGGACAGCTCTGAGCAGATTTGGTGGGATTAGGTTGGCCGTACGATCTAACGCACGCATGGTTGGTGGTTGACCATGGCAGGACGCTATCGATGCGTGGCAACCGCGTAACGGATCTCCCGGATCAACGACCATGACCAAAACGGACTAACGGCCAGGATCTCCCAAACTAACGGCCACGATTTCCCGGACTAACGGTCACGATTTCCCGGACTAACGGCCACGATCAAATGGACTAACGGCTATGATCAAACGGACCAGCGGCCACGACCAATTCGGACCAACGACCCCGGTTAAACGGACCAACGGCCACGATCAATTCGGACCAACGGTCACGAATGATCGGGTCACCGGGCTTGGTCATTCCAATGACGAAGAAGGCAGATCAGTCGGTCCCCTCGCTCCACCGGTTTGCCTCGCATCCGGTTTTTACCGTATACAGATAGCCCCACACTTCCCGGATCTCCGATCTATCGGAGTAACGGGGAGTGGATAACTTTCGAAACCGGTGGCCCTGTCAGCTCGTCGTTACCTTCTTATTTCTTCGTTTTGAATGTTTGCCATTATTTTTGTCATGATCGTTGGTCCGTTTTAGGACAGGTTGACTCATAGTCGTTAATTCACCGTGCCCATGGGACTTATTCGATGCTTCATAAGTTCAGATGTCTCCGAATTACGATAGGCATTTTCTTTAGGGTCGGTATTTTTTCAACCTTGGCAAAGTTTTTGATGTAGCAGTCCCCGTTTTGGGGGAATTTGCCGAGCTTTGGCTTGGGTCATTGTGACCTTGTCGCCTTTGTCGAATTTCAGGCACAATCCTCGATATAGAGTATGTGAGTGGGGCAGTGCCGGAATACGGTGGTTACCATCGGGGCGAAGTCCTTTTAATAGAAAGACACCCAAGATTTTGTTATACCAGCTTTTGATAACTTAGAGTTTGCAATTGTTTGTATATATGAGAATTTTAATTCCTTCTGCCTTTGTTGTAGCAAATATACAACAGGACACGATTCGTTACGATCGTTTGGTCCTTACATCGAAGGCTATGGCCGGTGACCGGGCCTTAGTTTTGCCGTAGCAAATGCTAAATGGGACACGATTCATTATGATCGTTTGGTCCTTACATCGAAGGCTATGGCCGGTGACCGGGCCTTAGTTTTGCCGTAGCAAATGCTAAATGGGACACGATTCATTATGATCGTTTGGTCCTTACACCGAAACCTAATGCAGAAGGTCCGGTCTTGATTTTGCCGTAGGAAATATTGGGGGGACACGATTCATTTTGATCGTTTGGTCCTTACACCGAAACCTAATGTAGAAGGTCCGGTCTTGATTTGTTGAGCTCCTCCGTTTTCCACTAACCGGGGTAAACCTCGATGTGGGTATAAGTCCCCTAGTGTTTATCCGAGCTGCAAGATCAGGCGAGCGCTATCAAGTCCCCACTCGTAGGCCGTGATCCCGAGTTCCCGGCCGTTTGTCCTTATTTTTGTTAAGTAACACGTTGTACTTGTTGCTTCATTAAAAACCTTGTCGAAAAACCCATTTTGGGACAAAACCGTACTAAGGAAAAGAGTGCAACACGCGTTTTCAGACCTAGATCCTAACTTTATCCGGTACTTGACTTCCTGCAAAAAGAAAAAGGTTAAACATGAGGTGTCCATACCTTAGCAGTAATATCCCTTCAAATGAGCCACGTTCCGGTTGTTGCACAATCGCTGCCCGTCCACAGATTCCAGCTGATACGATCCTTTGCCCGTTACCTCGGTTATCTTGTACGGTCTTTCCCAGTTCGGACCCAGTTTTCCTCCGTTGCGATTCTTGGTGCTCAAGGTATCTTTCCGAAGCACCAAGTCCCCAACTTAGAAATGTCAAAAATTGGCTCTCCGATTGTAGTACCTTTCCATTCTCTGCTTCTGGGTTGCAATACGGACCAACGCATTTTCGCGAAGTTCATCCGTGAGATCGAGTTTCACAGCCGTGGCCTCCTCGTTTGACTCCTCAGTGGTATACCTGAACCGGGGACTCGGCCCGTTTATCACCCCCACCAGGAGAAATGACTCGGGCCATCCCTTGATTTTTCCGACCTGAAGCTTGGTTTTCGAGAGTATGGCCGATACTTTTCCCTCAATGGTCCGGCCTCCGGTTCGTAACTCTTTCGTGATCTCTCTGAGCTTTTGTTCATTTTTACGGGCCCCGGGGGAAGCTCGAGTTGGTCATCCTCTATCTGAATTTTTGACTCGTATCGGTTATGGACATCCGCCCAGGTCACAGCCTCGTATTCCAGCAAGCTTTCCTTTAATTTGAACGAAGCCGTCGAGCTCTGAACATTGAGCCCCTTTGTGAAAGCTTGTGAGGCCCATTCCTCCGGAACCCGGGGGAGCTCCATTCGTTCCCTTTGGAACCGGTTGACAAATTCACGCAATAGCTCCTCGTCTCTTTGGGCTACACGGAAAATATCCGCCTTTCGAGCCTGCACCTTTTTGGCCCCGGCGTGTGCTTTTATGAAGGCATCGGCGAGCATTTCGAAAGAAGTGATTGAATGCTCGGGCAGATGATCGTACCAAGTCAATGCTCCTTTTGACAGAGTTTCCCCGAACTTTTTCAGCAACACGGATTCGATTTCATCATCTTCCATATCATTGCCTTTTATAGCACAGGCGTATGAGGTCACGTGTTCGTGAGGGTCCGTTGTGCCGTCATATTTTTGGATATCCGGCATTTTGAACCTCTTCGGGATCAATTTCGGAGCTGCACTCGGAGGAAAAGGCCTTTGGATGTACCTCTTTGAATTCGGCCCTTTCAAGATAGGCGGAGCCCCCGGGATTTGATCCACCCGAGAGTTGTATGTCTCCACCCTTTTTTCGGTCGAGTCCACCCGCTTCGCCAATGTTTCGAGCATTCTCAGAACCTCGGTGGATGGACCAGCTCCGGAGCCATTGCTTTCAACCATCCGTGCCTCATCTCTTCTGGGTTCAGCAACACTCTTCGCCTTTTCCGGGGTCGTTTTATCTCCTCCATTCTGCAGCTGGGCTATTGCGATTCCCTGTTCGGCAATCGCCGCTCTCTGTTCCTGCAACATTTCAAAAATTAAACACAAGTCAATATTATCATTCGGGGTATCCGGTTCTTTCTGGACTTGTGTCCCGGACAAAGTAATTGAATTATTAGTATTTAAAGGGTCAGTGGGGTTTGGCAATCCTCGTGGCCCACTGCCTTCATTTTCGGCCACGATCTCGTTGTTGTTGACGTGACCAGATTGCCCACTGTTAGCCATTTGGTCCGTTTTTTCAGAGACGGACAGCAGATGTTTCTGATTTTGATGGGTAAGATAGAGATCAAGATCAAAGACCACTATTATCCTAGCCCCACGGTGGGCGCCAAACTGTTTACCCCGAATTTGGGAAATCAATTGAATTTGTTTGCGGGTATAGGATATGTGCTTGGATCTTGATATATGTTTGATAGTGGAAAATAAGCGTGTGAGTATTTAGTAATAAAACGGCTAATAACGATAATTTGCTCGATTTGCTATGGACATGAACATTTAGAAGCTATGTTCAATACTTAATGGAAGAAGCACAACATAAATGGAAACAAATGGCCTTGGCCGGATCAGATATTGAGGGAGAGAGATTGTGTATATGAGCTCTTTTATTATAAATGTTTTTGGAAAGTAAAGGAGTCAATCCTTACAAAGGAGGGGGATGTTCTCTATTTATAGTGGTGCCTCTATGGGTCTCTTCCCATACAAATGATTAGAATAATAATAAAAAGGACAGCTCTGAGCAGATTTGGTAGGATTAGGTTGGCCGTACGATCTGACGCACGCATGGTTGGTGGTTGACCATGGCAGGACGCTATCGATGCGTGACAACCGCATAACGGATCTCCCGGATCAACGGTCATGACCAAAACGGACTAACGGCCAGGATCTCCCAGACTAACGGCCACGATTTCCCGGACTAACGGCCACGATCAAACGGACTAACGGCTATGATCAAACGGACCAGCGGCCACGACCAATTCGGACCAACGGCCCGGTCAAACGGACCAACGGCCACGATCAATTCGGACCAACGGTCACGAATGCTCGGGTCACCGGGCTTGGTCGTTCCAATGACGAAGAAGGCAGATCAGTCGGTCCCCTCGCTCCACCGGTTTGCCTCGCATCCGATTTTTACCGTATACATGTATAATTAACGGCGATAGCCCAAATTAGCAAATGTAACCTAGCATGCACTTCCCTCACAACACACTAAAAGTATTTGAGAGCCAAATAATGTAAGTATCAAATCATGACGCTGAAAAAGAAAGTTTCAAGAAGTTAAAGTCTCACTTCCAAAATCTTTTTTAAAATGGCAAATCGCTTCAAAAGATAACCTTCAATATTCTCAATATATTCAAAAACATACTCCCTCCGTTCACTTTTACTTCTCCACAATGGACTTTATACGTCTCTTAAGGAATAATAAATGAAGTGTTTAATTTACCATGATACCCATATTAATTAATGCATATTTTAGTGAATTTGAAAGATGATTTGAAATGAGCAATTTACTATGGATAAAACAGGAAAAAAGAAATTATAAGTGACAAGTAAAAGTGAAAATTTGTTTTTAGAATACTGGACAAGTAAAAGTGAACGGAGGGAGTAAATAATGACCTAAATTAGTCTAGGAAAACTAACGTCATAGAACACCTCGGGGTCGAAGTTAACTCTTGGTCAACTCAAACATGCCCGAAATTTGAAATTGATTACATGCACACGTTACCCATAAACCATAGAGTCTAAATCTATAATCAAATTCCAATATTAATAACATTTGATGTTTCAAATCTCAATTGTTTTTCAAAGTCCAATAATCTCCATGCTATTTAGTCGGCGAATCCCTTAATCACTCACATATTCAAAAACTCATTTGGCTTAAAATGTTACTAGGCACAATATGGTAGAGTTTCTGTTTCATTAATATATATATATATATATATATATATATATATATATATATATATATATATATATATATATGGTCTTGCTAACTTACAACATGAAGATTGTAAGATAACAATGTACCCATTTTTTAATTTACCAAAACATCCTTATTTTTATTTTTTTACCGTCGCATTAAAATTATGGGCCTTTTCATCATTTCATCAAAACCCCCCAATTCATTTCCCTTTCTCCACCCAAAACTCCAGCCCTCGATTACATTTCTCTCTCCCGTGAAAAGTTTGAGCAGCATTCAAGCAATCGCAACTTTTAATCATTTTAAGAGTAGCAACCACATAAATCATTCTTCTGTCTTCATTTTCAGTTACACACGCGTTTGTTTTTATTTCAAAGATTACATTTAACAATAAATGCTGAAAAATGTACAGAGCAAAATATTGAAGAGTTTCCACTACTAGTCCGAAATTGAAGTCGGTAGTGGTGGTTATAATGGAGTTCCATCAAAGGACCCCAGTTTTGCAAATTCTAGAACTCAGTGGCGGAGCCACTCATGGCCAAGGGTGGTCACCTGCACACCCTTGGCTAGAAAATGATATTAGTATATGAATTAGATATTATAGTTAACTGGATATAAATTAAATTTTGAACACTCTTAAAATTATTGAGATAGATAGCTTAGAGGTGAAGGGCGTTCAATTTTACCTAAAAGTCACGGTTTAAAGCTTGCGTCAAACGTTGGTCATCTTCTTTCTTTAAAAGAAAACATACAAACAATGTCTAAAGCTACTTGGTTGATTTGTATTTGCACTTATTTTCTTCCATGTTCCGACTAAACCTATTTGTATTTGAGTTATGATTTGCATTTGGTTTATTCCTATATTGGTTTGGAGTTACGTTAGACTCATTTGTTGAAGCTTCTTTAGACTTTCTTCTTTCCTTCTTATTTCCTAGAAAAGAAGAAGACGTATTGTTAAAAAGAAGACAATGAGATCTAATAGCAAGTTAGCTACCACTTATTATTATTTTTTTAAAATTGTTCCTGTGAACATTTTAATTATTCAACTTTGTTCTCTTTTTTTCTTTTTTTTTTCAAAGAAAATTAATTAGTCGTTATCTTTCGCTTTGTAATATTCTCGGAATGCTCCTTGTTGTTCTCCACTTGTGGGATTACGTACACTGGGTATGTTGTTGTTTGTTGTTGCTGTCATTTGATACTGTAATCACCTTAAAAGTTTTCTAGCAATGAAATTTATCAAGAATAGCTTGCAAAATCAAATGGACCATAAATTTTTAGGCGGGTGTGCAGTGATGGTGTTAAAAAAATTTCGTTGTACTCATTCATCGAAAAAAAATTATATACTCGTCAACATTTGAACAACCTTACCAAAATTTCTGGCTCCGCCACTGCTAGAACTACATATCTAATGGTAAAATTATACCCAAAGAAAAAGGGGAAGAAAAAGAAATAGCAGATGAAAAAGAGATGGGTTGGTTCGTCAAAAAACAAGTGAAGAAGAAAGTTTTGAAAGAGATTGATGAGAAGGTTTCGCGGGATAATGAAATTGAGGGGAATTGGGAAAGAGAAAAAAATAGAGAGAGAAACGAGAAAGACATGACTAAATTCTTATACTCCCTCTGTCTCAATTTATGTGGCATCTTTTGCTTCAAGTATACCAAATTGGTGTGTATATTGTTCTACAATACATATACATAATTCATACATGGATGAATAGAACAGATACATTATTTATACAATGTATATATAATGTTCAAGTACAATAGTGTATATAATGATAGAGAAAAGTTTAATTTTTTCCCTCCACGTGATGTATATTTATGTATAATAGTGTATATAAGATTTTAAATAGTGTGAAAAAAAAAATAGAAGCATTTAAATGCATGGGGAATATGTCTCCAAACTCGAAAAATGCAAACACAAAACTGTTATTGATAGGAGGGAAGTATAGAGAGTGCCTGGTTGGAAGGACAATATTTAATAGGGATTTGATTTTCTTAAAGCTTGATGTCAAAGAAAGATCTTGATATACGTTCTGCATTATTGTACTATTTCACCGTTTAAATTGTCAATTGATATAAATGCTTCTTCTTATACCAATTGTTATATATATATATATATATATATATATATATATATATATATATATATATATATATATATCATTCTTTTTAAAGCCTTTCTCACTTCTTGGAAATAAATTTACAATTCATACTATGCATATGGAGCTTAAGTCAGCTGGTCAAATCTTCATTTTTGTTTTCAGGGTCTGTGCAGCCCGACCCTGCTGATAGGACAACTCAACATCTCTTTTTTAGAACTATTATTCCCATTCTTTTGAGTCACAGGAACATGTCTCGATTGAATATTTTATTTCGTGTCATAGAGATTCTGTAGACAAAATAGTATTGTTTTGAGTTATATTTCTATTGTCATTCATGTGGTATGCATAATGATTGGACATTCTCTTTTAAATGAAAAGTGATTGGTTAAAAGATTGTATTTTTATTTTGGTTTTAAATTGCTCAAATGATGGTATTTTGTTTTGAAAACACGTATGTATACATCAAGCATATAGATAGACTTTTTTTGTACGAGTTGATCCGCTCGTATCGGGTAGAGCTATAGGTGCCGGTTGCATGAATTGAGGGTGTGACACTGTGTTAGGTAACTTGGTGTTAAGATCTCATAATCGCATACCTAGGTAAAATTCTTTAATTTAAAATAAGCTTGATTTTTACTCATTGTAGCTTCTTTTAAGAACTCATTATTAATATTAACTACCTTTTTATTTAATTATATTTAGTAGTTAATTAACTTTTCTAAATTACAAATGGAAGCTATATTAAAAATACATATCCAAACACATATATCTTTTTTTTCCAATCACTATCCATTTCAGATTTTTCATTTATCAAAATCCTAAAAAAATCTCTCTCCCCTTCTCTCAACCACCACCACCATGGCCGCGCCGCCCCTCTCTCTCTTTTCCCTCTCCCTCTGTGCTCACCCCTCTCTTTCTCTTTTCACTCTATCCGGTGAGGCGATGGCACAGATCTGGCCGTGTGTATTGTTGATGGTGGCGGCGATGGCACTGATTTTGAGATGGCGGCGGAGAAGATGACGTGAAGGTGGAGAGATTAGGATTTTGTTAGTGGTGGAAAGATTAGGTTTTTTTTTTTTTTTTTATGGTGGTGGTGTCTCAGATTTGGGTTTTTAGTGGTGGTGGTGGTGTCTCAATTTAGAATTTTGATGGTGGTGGAAAGATTAGGGTGTTTGGTGGTGGTTGTGTCTCAGATCTACATCTCACAAATATACAATTTTTGAATGTATTTGTCTTTGTATTTTTTGAGTGTATTTTGTTAATAGCCAAACACACTGTTTTTGAATGTATTTGAATTTTTTTGTCTTGTATCTGAATGTATTTGTTGAAATCCATTCAAATACAAGAAAATTTGAATATATTTGGCTTCATATGTAGTTAGAATGTATACAATGTATTTGAAATACATCAAAGAAATACATTAAAAACAAAAAAAAAAAATCAGTAAAATACATAAAAAAAAATCACTGAAATATATAAAAAATAAAAAAAAGACACGGAAATACATTATAGCAAAAAAAAAAATCACTGAAATACATCAAAAAAAAATCACTGAAATACATAAAAAAAAATCATTGAAATACATTAAAAAAAATATATTAATATCTAATTTAATAGCTCCACCGTTAAAGGCTAAAATCAAGGATCCTATTTTTTTTTACCGTGTTCTCATGTATTTATTGGCAGCAAATACACACGAAAACATACACTATTTTGTCAAAATGTAGCTATAAATGATAATATTTAAAAGGATAGCTACAAATGGTAGGAAACTACAATAAGGTAATTATTTAAGTAAGTTATTTTTTATTCAACACTACCCAAGTAGGAGATTGAGTTGGGCTGTCTTCTTGGGCCAAATTCATTTTGACAGGGGTCATTTGCACTTTTGTCCCTATTTTGTGTTGGTCTTTAATTTTTATCCATCAAAACAAATATCTTTTTCGTCGGGTATAAATTTATATTTTTGTATCATAATACCCCACAAGCTATACCCAACACCTTAAAAAACTTGTGTCCCGTCAGACATAAGTTCGATTGATAGAGGCCAAAAATTGAACACCAGCCCATTTGAAGGTCAAATGATGCAATTTCTTCTTCTGACAGCTCTACCACTGAAAATGTATCAAAAACTAAGGACCATATTTGTTATTCTTTAAAACTACGAGGACATATTAGTACAACATATATAAGCACAAAATTAGAAGTACAGTGTCAAAAAAAAACCAAGAATAGGGTTTTGTATAGAACTCCATAGCGAAAAAAATCAAGGTATATGTCACTATGCTTAATTGAAGTTTTATTTTACTTTAAATTTAACTCAAATTGATTTATGGGTTTGTTTTTTTGGTGTTATAAATTGGTAATTTTTTTTTTTTGAATTACAGAAAATGTCAGGAAAGGATCAAGATTATCGTATATTTGTGGGAGGGTTAGCATGGGATGTTACTGAACGTCAACTTGAGGGGGCTTTTGGTCGTTTTGGTAAAATTATTGATTGTCAGGTTTGTAAAAAAAAAATTCATGATTTTTCAGTTTTTGTTGTAATTTATGTGAAAATTTTGTCATTTTAAGGGATTTAGTGTATGTATGTGAAAATTTTGTCATTTGGATCTGGTTATGCCAGTTAATGGTTTTGGGATGCCTTAGATGGAATTGTATGAGGAAGGTTTTTTGTTCATTGGAATGTGAAGTTGCTGGACATAAATAATTGATTCTTTCAGCAGCTTGATTTTGAGGTTCACTTGTTAGACTATCCAAAAAAGCTTAGATCGGCTGCATATTAACAATGGGAAACACTATCAGTTTCAGTTGCAGCAGTAACTTGTTCAGAGATGAGTATCTATGCTGATTCACAATTCTGCTCTGGTGCTTTGAACTGGTTCAGCCATTAGCTAATTGTATGGTTTAGTAAATTTCAAGGGGCATTTATATTTTGGACTTTGGACTTCATGGAAGACGATTGGAATATGTGGACTGAGTGCGTCAATAGATGGTCTGTTTTGGTGGAATCACCAGTAATTTTAAGACTTTTTCCTGAACCGAAGTTAAATTATAAAGGCATAGCAGTCAAGTGGCAGTTACTGTCCCATAAATATGTTTAGTTTCGTGAAACATGTCAAATGTGGGAATAGAGGAGGTAAGTTAGCTCTTGATGTAAGTTGCAAGCAATCGTGGAATTCCGGGAAATAAGAAAAAAGGTTCAACCAAGAGATGGACTTTGAACCAATTTCAAAAGGGGGCTAAAAAAAAAGAGAAGGATTTTGAATATGCAGTTTAGCTCAGAGTCTAGTTCCACATTTCTTCAAGTCAGTTTGGTTGACAGTTTCTGTGAACGGCAGCCTGTTGATCTTGAAAGCTAGCAGGACCAATCTGACTGAAGGCTGTCTTTCCTTTTACTAGAATTTGAGTGTCATATTGTTATTGTGAACAGACACCAGATATATGAGTCTCTAAGTGCCTTTGCATGGTAGCAGCACTTTCTCTTTTTAGTCGATCTGCCAACTACGGTTTGCTACGTTGATTCTAATTCGTGATCTGTGATGTCCTTGTATTTGTAACAGTGTGAAGTTCTTTTGAATGGTCAGTGGATGATCCTGGGTGGTGGAACTTATGAGAGAAACATAACAACTTTCTTGCGTTTGCTTTAAATTTTATGGGGATGCTAAAATATTTACTTTCCCATTTATAACTACGACGGATCTATATTAGACGACATTCGGCGATACCTGTTCTTTGTTCTAAAGAAGCTACAGGGAAAAAGGTCGAGAGCTATGTGGTAATTAGCTGATCTCCTGCCTCTACACGAGCCACTTTCAAGATTGAACTTGATTCTTGATTTCCTGACCTTTTGAAGCCCTCTAGAAGCTGTTCTGTGCAGAGTCTGGATGCATTTCTCTCTCATTCTCTTTCTTGATCCCTCATTCTGTTTCACTTGGTGGTTTGCCACTGTCAAGATTGAACGTGATTCTTGATTTCTTGGCCTTCTTGAAGCCCTTTAGAAGCTGTTGCATGCAGAGTCTGAATGCACTTCTGTCTGATTCTCCTTCTATATAGATCATTCTGTTTTACTTGGTGGTTGAATGATCGTTTCGCTGTCGTGAGATGTTCTTCTCTTGAGCAATTGCATTGTCTTCCATATCGTGGACCACCAGATGATGACATGCTTTTGAAGACTCAGGAGTAGCGTTGCTTCAGCCAAGTTAGCACCTTCAGAATGGATTATCGCTATAGATTAGTTTATTAACAATTTGCTCTGTTCCCTCTGAATTGCATTTTGAAGGCTCAAAGTGGATTAGCTCTTTTGAGTTAGCTTTATCTGCTTTGATGCCTTGCTAGCAGATAGTGTAAGTGGGAAGGTTGAAAATTTTCTAGCTGGGGATTGCCTTAATGAGGATTAGCTGGGCTTGTGCTGGAAAAGATAGTGGAATGAAGATCAGTATTTTGAACAGTTACTGAACAAAAAGTCAAATGATGTTTGTGAGAAGTTTTACCAAGGAAATTTACCGGGAAAATGTCATACCACAGTATGCTTTGTCAGTATGGTGAACCCTTGCAGCCGTAAGCTTTGTTTGTATGGTTAACCACCTGTTCTTAGACACACCTCCTGCAATACTTTTGCTTGTCACTCATTAGTCTGGTTGAAGTAAATGAAGGAAGTTTATGGGTCCATCAAAAGTTCCAATGGGCATGGATAAGATTTATTCAAGAGGTTAGGAAGCCTTCTTGTTTGGTTTTATTGTTTTAGTTGTTAATGGTATTGATTACACTGGATACATGTGGTCTGAGTCAACCTAATGGGTCTGAGGATGATAATCTGCAGACCTGCAGATTTCTGCTGCCCAAGTAAGACTTCCTTCGCCAAAGTAAACTTTATATTCGTAGATCTTGCTTACTAATATGCTTTGGTTTCTTCCTTTTTATACTAATGAAGTGATTAAGAAAACTTACAGCATTCTAGGTTTACTACTTTTTATTTACTTACCTATGTTTTGCGTAGTTGTATGCGTAGTTATAGAATTGGAATTCAACTTGAGAATTGAAGTATATATTGAGTAAAGTAAAAAATTCAAAGTTGAATGCCAAGTGCAGAAGCAACCAAGAACTGAAGTGTTGCCTGATGACGTCACTCTAGCCACTAAGTGGGCAGAATGGTGCATTAATAAGATGTGGGTGTTCCGTATAAAAAATAGATGTGTGGTGTTTTATATTTTTAACCAAAAAAGAATGTCATGATATTGTGATGAAATGTTGAAGTCATCACATGAAATCTACCTCTATATGATGTATTTATCATGTAGCAATGATGAGAGTTGTTTACGTCGAACTTCTAGCATACCTTGTCTCGCTTAACCAAAACCAACTACTTTTTCCATTCACACTTCACTGCAATAAATGAATGTCATCAAGTATCAATCAAGATGAAAGTGAAGGGGTTTAAGAGAGAGTCCTAGAAATGGTCTGAAGCATTAAGGAAAGGAATGTACTTTCCATTTAGTTTTCAGAATTAACTTTTGATACTGATATGAGGAGCTCCAGATTGAACCTTTCTATGAACTTTGGAGTTTGTGCGTGTGTTCTTTGCGTATTTTGGACTTAAATTTTGAGTTGAACTGTTGGCTACTCAGTGTAAACTGTTGCTGTTGCAAGTTTAGACCATGTGTTGGTATGTTTTTCTAAGATGGATCACATCTGAGCAATTTGAATGGGCGGTGACCAGGTTATTGCATGACTCTGTTGAATCGGGGTGATGGTTCACCTTGAGATTGAGTGCTATTATATTTGCTGGGGATGGAACATGTAATTCGGTGTTCCATTATTGCTTCAAATAATCTTCCTACAGAAGACATTGTCAAAGAATGTTACGTTGCTTTGCTGTCATTTTGCTAATTGAGATATTATCAATTTTTTGGAGATATCATCAATAATTCTAGGCATGTAATTTTCACTGCTTAATTCTTCAGAATTTCCTTGTGAGAGTGAAGGTAAAAGGAACTCTCCTGTATTGTGCTCTATATCTGAAGTTCTAATCCTGACTTTATTCCTGATAAATATCAATTTTAATGTCATGTGCTTGAATATTATTACAGGCTTCTAAGAAGGTAGATTTTAGCTTGATGTGTTTTGTCTGGTGCTAGTTTCTAAATTGTTAGCACTGTAGGTTATGCTGGAAAGAGATACAGGCCGTCCTCGTGGATTTGGGTTTTTAACATTTGCAGACCGTGACGCCATGGAAGATGCAATCAGAGAAATGGATGGTAGGGAGATTGGTGATAAAGCGATCTCTGTGAACAAGGCCAAACCAAAGATGGGTGGTGAGGATTCTGACCATGGCTATGCTGGCAGTTACTTATCACGTGGCAGGGGTAGCTACGGAGGCGGTGACAGGGGTAGTTATGGTGGCGGTGACAGGGGCGGCGACCGGGGTAGTTATGGTGGCGGCGATAGGGGTGGCGACAGGGGTAGTTATGGTGGTGGCGACAGGGGCGGTGACAGGTCAGCAGGGCAAGACAATTGCTTCAGGTGTGGCCGCCCAGGCCATTGGGCTAGAGACTGTCAACTAGAAGGTGGTGGCCGTAGTGAACGTGCAGTATCCCCCCCTCCTCGATCAAGGTATGGTGGAGGTAGTGCACGTGGGGACCGTTATGGTAGTGACAATCGGTACACGGATGATCAATACGATAGAGGCCATTATGCTGATAGGGAGCGCTATGTTAGCAGAGATGATAGATATGGAAGCCGTGATCGGTTTGCCAATGACAGGTGTTATGGCTTAATCTTTTCCTCTTCTTGCTTGGTGTTTACGGATCTAATTTTTTTCCCTGTCTAACCAAAAATGACATCTTATGATATTTAGGCACCCTCCTGGTGGTGGTGATCGTTTTGCGGGCAACAGGTATGGGGTTTCTGACCGGTACGCGCAGAATGGTTCTGGCAAAGAGAGGGGTTTCGACAGGGATGTAGGCCCACGAGGTGGCGACAGGTACGCGGGTGGAGGACCAGCACGTTACGAGGGAAGAAGTGTCAGAGACAGAGCGGGACCATATGATCGCCCTCCTAGGGGAGGAGGACGTCCACCCGCCTTTGATCGTTATTGAAGGGCTAAATCTGTGATGTGTTCATCTATCCATGTTTGGATTTTAGCTGTCTTTTGTTATCTTGCACTTGTATGGAGAATTAGGATTTGATTAAATGTTTCACCAAAAAAATTAGGATCGATAAATGGCAGTTGCTTTGTCTTTCTTTCCAAGTAGCTAGCAAGTTAATATCTGTGATGCATCATGGCTATCATACAGGGTTGGCCTCATCTTGTTTTTTTGGCCGATTCTTCCTGTTTGTTGCTCTAGTAGAGGTTATGAACTCTGGTTTAATAATCTGTTATGATGTAAAGATGTTGAATTGTATTAACTGCGGTAGGGAAACATAAATCTTCGTTTTATTGCTAGAAAAAACTTCTGATTTTATATTCCTGTCAACAAATAGCTCCTTCCGATTTATTATATGTGTCTTTTAGTTTGACTAGACACAGTTTAAAAAGTACATGAGATTTTTGAATCTTGTGATTTTGTTATTTACAAAAAAAGGTGCACCAAAATGCACTTGGATCTTTTAGTTTTAACTTTTAAACTTTACATTTGAGAAGTTTACATATGGATACTTAACAGCGGGGACGATACCACATTTAAGCAAATTTATAAGAATCACAATTTTTATGCATAGAATTACTCTATATCTGAGTTGGCGAGACGGCATTATTGGAGTGTATCGGGCGAATTGGACGGATAATTACGCTTAATAGTTCGGCTTAATGGTTATCGGCTTTTAAAAGTATTCATCCGCTACCCAATTGATAAGATATCAGTTGGTCCGGTATTGGGTTTGCAATTATCGAACGGTGTATCGGTTAAATTACGTAACTACTATCTTTTTTGCCTTGAAACACAAACGTCTTACTCATAATTCAACAACTAGGAAGCCAATTAAGCCCCATAGCCGCATGCCAAGACTTAACAGTTAAGAATCCACAAGTTTAATCTCAACTCTTTCGATGGTGATCACTTCGTCACCTTTCTTTGGAACCACCTTTACTGCAATAGTAACTTCCAACAAAAAAAAATAAAAATATGGTTAATGGAAGAGTTTACTGAAGATAGTTACTGAAGGTTCAGACTTTTCACTTTAGTGCTTTAACTTTAGATTTTAGTGTTTTAGGTTTACAATACATATTTTATATGTTTAGGGTTAAAAATATAAATATAATAAAATCTTAACGGGTTAACAGTTTATCTAATAAGAAAATTGTGTAATTCGCTCCCGCATCGATTTGGCGTTAACTATAAAATTTTAATCCATTTGCCGGCGCTAATCCGATAACCCACTATCAATAGGCTAATTTTACGGTTAAAGTTATCGGTGGCGGTTCGGTTTTGAACAACCCTTACACACATGCTAATTTGGAGACGATTGTTATAAAAATATAAAAAGAATAATCATTCTGTTCTTCCATTTCTTCGTTACTTGCTAATTGTTCATTTTTACCCTCATTAGTTAAGGGAAGAGTGCGCTTTGACTTTTGCGAATATAGAAACTAAATTGGCAATAAACATAAAGCCAAACCTAAAAATACAAAGTGTGTTAACGACCATATTTTCACATCAGATCTGTTAGAAATATGCTTTAGTACTACGGTAATTTTTATTTTACTGTCTTTAGTTATTTTGAATAGTCTAAGTCAATAATCTTTTCTATTTGTATGCGGGTCTTACAAAAATAATTAGATTATTTCAGGAAAATATATTCAACCAACCCCAACCATAAAATTTATTAGTTTTAGATCTTATAGGGATTAGGATTGTCATGAGTCATGACTGTTATATTTAGCATATTAGTCTACTTTAGTTATTTAAGTTATTTACTTTTCTCAGCTATCTAAATGCAAATCAGCATATCAATAAAAAATATTCTCTAATGCATTAAAGTCTTACACTTCAATTTTTCTTCCTCTATTGTTTTCTTGTATTTTTTTTCTTTCAAAAACCAACAATTGACATCTTGAGCAATTTTATTGAGAGACATTTTCAATCAATAGTGAAATTAGAGCTTTATTGATCTTACGGGATCCGTGATTTCATCTAAGTACTCGTTTTCAAAAATCATTTTTAACAAATATCAATGTTTACTCTATTTTCAATCAAGGCAAGCATCAGTCTCTCTTTGAATGCCCCAAAATTTTCACTGGTGAAAATTATCAAATTTGTTCAGTGAAAATGAAATCATATCTTGAAACCTATGATCAATGAGATGTTGTAATGGAAGATAGACCCTTATAACTGCTGCCTGAAAATTCTATCCTTGCCCAAATTAAATTTCATTCAAAAGAGAAAATCAAAAAATTCAAAGCAAAAATTGTAATTCAAAATTCAGTGGTAGTTTCGATTTTTTCTAAAATCATTGCTTGTGGGATAGCAAAAGAACCATGGGAAAAACTAAAAAAAGAGTCCAAGGATGTGATCGAGTCAGGCAAATGCAAATTTTGAATTTGAAAAAGGATTTTGAATCTCTTAGGATGCAAGAGGATGAGACTATTATTAAGTATTTTGAAAAGATCTCTTTGATTGTTAATAGAATCAGGTTGCTTGGCGATTTCAAAAATGACAGAATAGTAAAAATAAAATAAAATTGTGACAATTCCAGAGAGCTTTGAGTCTAAATTTCATCTCTGGAAGAGTTTAAAAATCTCTCTACCATCTGTGTTGAAGAACTAATAAGTGATTTTTGAGCACAAGAGCAAAGAAGAGCCTTCGGACAAGACAATGTTATTAAGAGTGCCTTTTACTTTCCAAACAGAAAAGAAAAAGTTAACTATCTTGTTTGCAAATATTGCAAAAAGAAAACACACTAGGAAATTTTTTGTTGGCGGAGACGTGATGCAATATGTGAAAATTGCAAACAAACAGGACATGTTACGAATGTGTGCAAATATAAAAACAAAATCCTCAAGCACAAACAACAAAAGCTAAAATTGAGGAGCAACTTTTGTAAATGGCAGTTCCTAAAGCAAGGAGGAATGTTAGAAATATGTTTTAGTGCTGCAATAACTTTTATTTTACTGCCTTTAGTTATTTTGAATAAGTCCGAGTCAATAATCTTTTCTATTAGTTAGGAATTTGTTAGTTAGTTTTAGATCTTTTAAGGATTAGGATTGTGATGACTGCTACATTTTAGGAGATTTTTCTACTTCAGTTACTTACTTTCTCAACTATTTAATGTAAACTAGTAGATCAATAAAAAATATTTTCTAACTGCATTAAAGTCTTACGCTTCAATTTTTCTTCCTCTATTAATCTAGAGCAATTTTTACTGACAAACATTTTCAATTAATAGTTTTAATCTTTTTATTTCACCATCTTTTAAAAAACCAACAGGATCTTTGGCAAATTTATTGAAAAAGTAAGGCTCAATACATTCACAACCCCTTAAATTTACTAGTAAATTTTCTTTACACACTTGAATTAGGGCTTGTTATGATTGAACATTTGAACATGCGATAAAGTGTTGCTATTTGACACTTCTCACTCAAAATTTTGCAAAAGCTTATGTGCATGTTCTCAACCGCTCATTATGTAGATAAGTTAACCACTTAGAATGTGTCACCTCCTTAATTTAATTAAACACATTAACCGTAAAACTTCATGTTTGTTCCAATTGACGATGACGTGTATTACCACCAAAGAGTGTGGTGGGGTGGTTAGTACTCTTCAGTCATAATTAGAGATTTCAGGTTTGAGCCTTGAGAGGGGAACCGATTTTGCTATGAAGTACTTTATGCTCCGAAGTGATACTTTTAGGCATTGAATCCGGAACCGCCTTTAGTATGAAGTACTTTACTCTCCAAACTGAGATGTTTGGGCGTGAATATTGATCGAACCGCAAAACGAATGTGTGACATAGAATGAGAAAGGAAAAAATGTTTCATATTGAAGGGGAAAAAAAAGATGTGATGTGATGTCATGCACATGCATACTTAATAATCTAAATACATGTGTATTAAAGTGTGAACTAGTCACTCTCAAAGTATGAACATCTTGACAAGTCTGTAAAGAACAAATATATGCAGTACTTGACTTACTTCAATCGCGTGTGTATATAATATGATGTAAGTAGGCAATATATACACGCTCTTACTTTGAAGATTCCTAACATATATTATAGCCGTCAATATGGGCTAAGGCCCGAGGCCAACCCAACCCTGGTCGTGATTGGACAGAGTTGGGTTTGAATTTTTGAAGCCCATTTAAGAACGAGGCTTTTTAGCCAGGCCCAAGTAAGCCTGTTGGCTCCAGTGGCGGAGCCAAGATTCATATTAAGGGGTATCAAAAAATGTAGAAATGTCGTGACCTAGGTTTAAACCTGTGATTTTAGAGACTTTTTGCAACCCCTTAACCGCTACGCTAAGCCTTCAACTTGTGTTAAGGGGTGTCAACACTAGTATACATACCTATAAAACCAAAATTTCACTTATATATACAATGTAATTTTTCGGCGAAGGGGTGTCGCTTGACACCCCTCAAGCCAAGGTGGCTCCGCCCCTGGTTGGCCCGGGGCTTGAGCGTGCGTGGGTTGGGTCGGTCCATGAGCCTAATAAAATATTTAATTAAAAAAAATAGAAAGAAGTGAAGATGTTAAGACAATCTTGTCAGAAGCAGATTCAGATGTGCTTGATGAAGATAATGTGCTGGTGTTGGATACGTCATAAGTGTCATGGAAATTTCTTTAAGAAGTTTATTTTTACTTTAAATGGATGGAATATTGTCATTTCTTTTGCGTTTTATTGAGATCTACTGGAACAAAGCTAAGTTAATATTCCTATTTAGCTAGTTGTATTGGTACTCATTAACTGTTTAGTTTGCTATTAATATCTCTATTTGGTTCGAGTGATATTAATTATTAATACATTAGTGTTAACAATGTGAAAAGTTATTTCACAGAAGGTTTGGTCCTATATGATCGTTTTCTTGTTCAGTTACCCAAAATATTTGCGTAGAATGGTAGAGATTTAATACTGAAGCCATACAAGCCATACTTAATAAGCATTATTAGAATCATTTTATTTGTGGTTTTGAGACTTGGTTAGCAAGCAGTAATGTACTATTGTCTTGTAAATATTTATGTTAGCATTTTTAAATTGAAATATAAATTAAAGAATTTTGAAAAATATTTTTTTTAAAAGGTGAGCTGGCCCGGTCCGTAGCCCACGTAGTGATGGGTGGGCTTGCTATTTTAAAACCCAACAAAATGGTGGGCCAGCCCGATCTGGCCCGTCAAATTCAAAAGCCCGAATGGGCTGAGGCAGCCCGTTTTGACAACTCTACGTGTATATATATTTTCTTTGCTTTTGATTTTTATAGAAGCTTGTATTCTTATCCCTTCGAAATTTCAAATCCAAAAAGGATATCACTACTGTCACATTTTCTAGGAGGGTATGATTTTCCCTCTCAAAAAGGGAAATATTTTCTACTGTTGCTGCAAAAGTGTCAATGTGCACTTTTCCAAGTTCCTTTTATGTATACGAAATAGTAGTAGAAATTGTTGCATTATAATTTGTCAACTTGTAGACTTATAAGCACTTCCAATTATATGGTTTGACTCAACTTAGTTGCTTCCTTTCTTTTCTGTCTTTTTAAATAAAATAAAATAAAAAGGCCTTTTTGTTTTTATTTAATTGTTTTTATTGCTTAAGCCCGTTAATTTTCTATGGCAAATGATCTTATCTTGAAAGAAAGAAAAAAAGTCAAGAGGCAAGTTATCATTATTATAACTATCTTGAAAGAAAGAAAAAAAAATCAAGAGGCAAGTTATCATCATTATAACTCTACTTGTAGATTTGACTTTTTTTTTTTTTTATATATGATGATGACACGAGTTAAACTTAAACGAGGAAACCTAGTCAGTTAGTTACCTTAATTTATTTGGAACTAAAGCATAATTATTGTTATTGTTGTCAAGAGGCTAATTGAACACAGTGAAAGTATGAAACGTATAACAAATAATTAATTAAATAATATATGAGAGCTTATGTGATGATATCGTAATTTTTAAGGAAAATTTAGATATACATTTCTTCTCCTTTTGTCCCTTCAGAATTTACATCATTTTTTGGTTTGTTATTTTATTTCCCTGGACTACAAATTGCGTAACTACTAGGGCATTGACCATATGCAGAAGAAAAACTAAAGCATTATTTGTTAGAGATTCTAACTTACTCAAAGAAGCAAATTCAAGAAAGTAATTAAATATTTGGATTCCTTGCGACTAATAGTCTATATATCTGCCATAGAGGAATTTAGAATATGTGGCTGCAAATTTATTAAACATAACGATACTACTCAAAGGTTTGAACAGATGGCAACCTAATCCACAACTATATTCATTAAAGTAATTACAGATCAATTATGCAACTAAAAAAACTACTCTATTATTTGACTAATTGTAGTCACATGTGAGAATAGATAAGATCAATTTGATCCAACAATAAACAACTAGATTAGGAAAAGTAATTAACTTCTCTAGGAGAAATTAATTGAATGCATTTTAAAATAGAAAATTACTAGTTAATTGATTTACTTGACCTTCGGATGAGATTCAGCTTACATGTATACACCTGCGGAAGCTGAATGACAAATTGACAACTGTTCAGCAACTTGAATCTAAATACTAACAAAATGGATTTTTTTAATAAAAAATTGATAGAGATTATTTTTCTTTTATATTCTCTTTCTTCTCTTCTTTCATTCTTGTTTAATATGTACACTATAAACTTATTAGCTTGTTCGGAGTGATAAAACATAAAACCAATGCAGACTACCTTAATCGTTTCTTCTCTTCTCTTCTTTCGTTTCTACATTTATTCATGAGTTATTTACTTGTCGTAGTGGAATAAACATTTGAATCAGACCATTTAGAATTGTTGGAATTGGCAGTAGAAGGTTGAATATTAAATTTGGAGTTAAATTAGACCACTTTGAATCAATTTTGAAGCAAAAACGTATTGGTGAAATTTCTTAGTAACACTTCGTGATCCGTCAGGCATTGTGAACTACACCGTTCCAGGCTTACAATACAATTTGTACTAAAATTCCTAACGATCCACCAGGACTCATGGCAAGCCCATCCATCAGAAGCTCCTACGGATTCGCTATAATTTGTGAACAATTTGTTCCAAAGTTAAGACACAACTAAAGTCATGATGATACGTCAGGACTCGAGGCAAGCCCATCCATCAGAAGCTCCTTCTAAGCCGCTAAAATTTGTGAACAGTTTATTCCAAAATTACAATACAATTTGTACCATACTCTTGGTGATCTCGTCAGTACTTGTGGCAAGCCCATCAGTTAGACACTCCTGGTGATCTGCCATGAGTTCTGGCAAGGCAAGTTTTCTGGCGATCTACTAGGAATTGAACTCCAACTTATGAACCCAAATTTATTTATGCACAAATTATTTAAACGTGATCAATAGTTAAACAACAACATAGAAATAACCTATTTGGGTAAATCTCCCATTATCAGTTGAGAGGAGCTCAATACATCACAAAAAAAGAGAAGAAAAATAGTGAAGGTGCTTAATAATATTCAATTCCTTGAAAGCCTGTGAATACTAGAGCAGGTGAAACGATACACCCGTTTTTCCTTCCCTTGCTCCTGCTTTCTTGACCACTAATAGGAATATCCAATCCGCTCTTTTTTTAACTTTTAAAAAAGGCAATGTTCTCTATCATATAAACAGGGCCGGCTCCAACATAAGGTTATATGGCTTGGGGCCCCAACTTTTTGAGGGCCCCATTTTTTCTAAAAGAATATAAAAGATTGTCATCTGTATTATTAGTTATTTTTGTATGTATTTTTAAATTCTAATTCTCCACTTTTACTATTCTTATTATCTTATTATTAAATATTCTAATTCCAAAATAAGAAGAAAAAATAGAAAATTTGAAGAATTAATTAAATCCCAAAATGCAACCCCTGATAGCTATATTATCAATTGAAAAGGGTTTGTTAGAACAAATCAATTATAAAACAGTAATTAATGACTTCGCATCTAAAAAAGTTAGCAAAGAGGTCTTTAAATAAAAATATATATAACAATTTTTTCTTTTAAAGGAAAAACCAGGGCCTCTCTGTGAGGTTTGACTTTTGCCCTACAATCTTGTTAAGTCGGTCCTGCTTATACATTCTTTTTTGGAACTTCTTTTACTGTGTGTTTGAAACATGCACTTTCAAGTTTCAAGCCTCTTTCTTGCAACTTCTTAACAAAAAATGACAAGCAACAAGCTGTACAATATAATTATGGTATGAATCCAGCCTAGTTTAATTCTGAAGGTGCATTGTCATCATGCTAGATGAACGTCAGTAGTCACAATTAAGACAAAATTAAATTTATAAAATAATCATATGCTAATCAAGTTAATTAATTAGGTGTGGTGATGCTAAGCACATACAAAAGAGAAAAACTAATCTTTATCTCAGTGCCGTATCCTAGATTTTTTGCGATGCCTATTAGAATCATCCAATTCAAAATGCAGGCATATAATTGCGTGAAGAAAATCATAGATTAGTTGTTAAGTGTTTGTTTTGTGATAAAACATCACATCGAAAGTTGAATTAGACAAATAAAATAAACCTGAACTTTTGAAATACAGTATGTGAAAGCTGCAAGAATAGCATGGTTCACAATTTTTTACTCCCTCCGTTTCAATTTATGTGATATAATTTGACTAGACACGAAGTTTAAGAAATAAAGAAAGATTTTTGAATCTTGTGGCCTAAAATAAGTCAAAGATATTTGTGTGATTATCAATTATCTCGTTAAACGTAAAAGGTAAGATTTAAAATTAAATTGTTGCCAAATAAAGAAATGTATCATTCTTTTTGGGACAAACTAAAAAACAATATATCACATAAATTAGGATAGTTAATATGTTTATCAATTTTTTCGAATGGATCTATTATCTAGGGTGCTTTTAGTCAAAATATTTCGTAATCATTGATTATTTTATAATTTACCCCACATTGTGGGATTCATTAGGTATGTTGTTGTTGCTGCAATGCTGCTGTTGCTATCAGAGGGACCAACTCAGAAGCACGTGTGTTGATCATAAACTTAGTGTTTACTTAGTAAAATATTTTATTATGAATTATATACTGACAAATAATCTACACTAAAGAATATATAAGTAATGATGGGTATCGAAAAGGAGTTTTACTTGTCAATTGAAGTTTAGAGAAGGACAATGTCGATGGCGTGCTTCATTTGGTTGCTATAAGTTAAAAGACTTCACATGTAATGAAATTAACTATAAATTTCACCGCTAATTTATCGTTAAATAGCTAGTAACTAATATAAATTTTTGATAATTTATCACAAATCTGTCGTCGCTAAGTAAGATTAGCAATGAATTTTAATGTTAAGTTACAAAATTTATTTGTCGCTAATTTTTTAATATTAGTAGTAGTTATACGATCCATTAAAAATATTCTTCATCGGAGATCATTATATTAAGGCGTAGAATACCAATAATATGAAATACAAAAAATATTTATCGGGTCATTACCCTCTATTCAAATTGTACCTACGAGTTATTTTTTTACCATTTTCTTCAAGTTGGAAGTGCGCGGGGCGGGGGAGGGGGAGGGGGGATGACTAAGCTGTCTATAACTGGACATTAGCTGCCGACCAATTGTCTGCACCGTGATTTTTATGAGAAGTGATTTTTGGAAAAAATACTTTTGGAGAATAGGTATTTGTATTTGGCTAATCAATTTGAACAACATCTTTTTTGACAAGATTAGAGTGGCATTGTACTTCGTCAAGCTCTCGAAAAGTACTTCTGAGGAAAATTACTTTAACTTCTGCTACTATTCAAAATTATATTTTTCTTCTTCTAAACTCCAGGTAAAAAATCAACTCACTGAGATAAACATATTTTATAAAAACAAAAATCTTTTTTTATTTCAAAAAAACTTGGCTGAACAGACTATAGATTGATACTTTGATCTCAAGTTGTTATAATCGAACAAAGATTCTTGAGTCGACATTTGTTTTCTTTTCGAATTATTTCTAACTATTATTAGTTTTAGGGTATATTATTGACAAATGAAATGGACATTTGATGTAACTCAAGCCCAAAAGCTAGCTCATAAAGAAGGATTGTTCAAGTTCATATAAAGAGATCACCATCTCATTAACCACGATGTGTGATTTTTTCATTCCTCAATACCCACCTCACGCCAGGGTTGGACATCTGGTGCGTGAGCAATTTAATATGGGGTCCAACATTAGGTGAGATGGGTCTTGCTCTAATATCATGTGAAGAATAGTTCTTGGGTCTAACTCAATCTTAAAAGCTAGCTCATAGTCAAAGGGTGACGATTGTGTAAGTCCATATAGGAGACCAATTATCCAACCCATATTCAATGTGGACTCTTAACACTCCCCCGCACACCCAGGCCTCACTAACTGGAGCATGGACAAATAATATAGAGGGCCCAACATCAGTGAACAAAGAATTAGGATGAGCATGACTCTAATACCATGATAAATGAAATGGACCTTAGGCCTAACTTAAACTCAAATCTAGCTCATAAGGGGAGGACTGTTGAGTCTCACATCGGCTCAAGATGGGTAATTTGGACTCCTTATGTGGTCTTGAGCAATCCTTCCATCACGAGCTAACTTTTGGAGTTGAATTAGGCTCAAGATTTATTTTTTTATCATGGTATCCAAGTCAGGCCCATCCAATTCTTTGTTCACGATGTTGGCCCCTATATTATTTGTCCACGCTCCAGTTAACGAGGGTTGGGCGTGCGGGGGAGTGTTAAGAGTCCCACATCGGGTATGGAATGAGTAATTGTGGGCAATTTGCAGGATTGCCCTTCACTGGGGGTGGTCTTTAATTTTTGGCCCTTAAATTGGTGGTCTTTAACTTTGGCCTTAAGGCAGAATTTGCATGGGTAGAATTAAAATTCTGTCTTGCGAATCCAAACATCTGTCTTGCGATTTTATTTTATTTTTTACTGAGCTGGTGTTCCAACCTACAACCTCGGGGTATTAGGCGAAGGGCAAGACCACCAATTTGAAGGGCAAAAATTAAAGACCACCCCAAATGAAGGGTAATCCGCGCAAAAAAAATGATTGGACTCTTATATGGACTTGGACAAACGTCATCCTATGAGCATGGACTTGGACAAACGTCATCGTATGAGCTAACTTTTGGAGTTGAGTTAGACCAAAGATTCATTTCTTAACAATTACTTTCTTATATATAATTATTTTTTTATTCGATCAATTCAAAATTAGATATTATTAGTTATTTTTAATCAACTAGCCAAACGAACTTATGATCTATGTCGACCCAAAAAGAAAAATTAAAGTCATTTAATCTTAGTCTCTGTTATCATCTTTCTGTGCATTTGTGAAAAACATGCCCTAGAAATGGGTTACTAATTAGTCGTTGTCTTCACATCTATTAGAGGTAAGTTTTCGACATTTTTTCAATGATGTACTCATAGCTAGTTGGTTGACCCTTACAGATTTTTGTCGTTAATTATAGCCACATGATTGATCAATATTAGTGGAGAATATTATACCATAAAATTTGTATATAACAGTTAAAATTAAATTGAAAGGAAATCAATCTTTTGAAGAAAATATATTCCACGTTGTAAATTTGCTTTAAAAATTCATAAAATACCCCTCATAAAAAGCAAAAGTGTTGTGCCGACTTGAGTACAAGATTTATATGTCGATAGATACCATAGTTAAATCCCCTTCGTAAGTCTCTTCTAATATGTTCTATTCAAGCTTCATTGTGTGCATTCGGGTATGGTTTCAAGATCTCGATTTCAGTTCGAAAGTGTGTATATAGCTTCGATGGGCGGCGGAGAATTTGGTATAGCAGCTCAGGTTCAACTTTTCGTCTCCCTCTAGTAAAAGATTACTTATTTGACATTTACTTTATGAGGGTAAATTATAGATTTAGATCTTATTGCTCTTCATTTTTCGATACTTTCCTTTCAGAAAATAAATAAGGGAAGTGAAAGGCAAATAATTAAAACAACAAATTAATCAGAAAACAACTTATTTAATCTTACCTGTTAAAATCAAATTTTATAATAATGAAACTAGAACTAGAAGTTGAGCTTGGAGGGCATAGTATTCATTGGTTGATGAGTATAATTTACCCCATCATATTTTAAATGTCCCCTGTCTGTCTCATCCAAATAAAAATAAAATTGAAATGATTTAGTATCAACTTATTATTTCAATACCAGAAAGTAACTCTATAAAAATCTCATATATATTATTTGTTATTAATCTTTTATATATGAAAAAGATCTTATATAACTAAAATAATGTTTATAGTGGATTACAAAATCAAATATCCCATATAAAATGTATTTCTTCAATCATCGATTTTCAAGACTGACCAATAAAATGATACTACTATTTTAGTCTTCCATTTGACAGATTTTTTCCAAACTATCTTTCTTTGTCCACCCTTCTTTCCAAGAAACTTGCTCAAGTCAACTGTAATAGTCTACTTTTAGGCTAACCCCCTACGTGCCACCCTTCTTTTAAGCTAGTGGGGTGCATGCCTAGTGGGGGAGGGGTGTTAGAACGAGATCAGCTATATAAACATGCACATTTCATCTATATATATGTGGCCGATTTTAAGACCTTATAGTATATCACTCTAACAACTTGCCAAACTCGATCAATTCGATCAACACACTCACCTCATTATATCACATTCTGTTCCGCGAGATTTTTAGAAAACCACCAAACATGGTGTCAGCCAGAATTGGCGACACTGGTCTGGCCAACATGACGAACCTACCTGTACGGGTCCTCATGAGCCGATGGTTTATGGTGTTTGGCACCATCTTGATTCTGTCGGCGGCCGGTGCCACCTACATGTTTAGCCTATATTCCGGTGACATAAAATCATCTCTTGGCTATGACCAAACCACCCTCAATATACTAAGTTTCTTCAAAGACTTAGGATCCAATGTTGGTGTCTTATCAGGTCTAATTAATGAAATTTCACCACCATGGGTAGTCCTTTCAATTGGGGCCGTTCTTAATTTCTTTGGCTATTTCATGATATGGATGGCCGTGACCAAAAAAACGTCCACACCTAAAGTTTGGCTAATGTGTTTGTACATGTGTATTGGTGGAAATTCACAATCTTTTGCTAATACTGGAGCACTTGTGACATGTGTCAAGAATTTTCCAGAGTCTCGTGGTGCTATTCTTGGACTTCTCAAGGGTTTTGTTGGTCTAAGTGGTGCAATTTTGACTCAAATTTATCATGCAATTTATGGTAATGATTCTAAGTCTTTAATCTTGCTTATTGGTTGGCTTCCTGCTGTTATTTCCTTTGTTTTCTTACGTACAATTAGGATCATGAAAGTGGTTAGAATTGCACATGAGCTCAAAGTGTTCTATAGATTTTTGTATTTGTCACTTGGCCTGGCTGGATATCTCATGGTGATTATCATACTTCAAAAGAAATTGGATTTTACAAGGGTCGAGTATGTTTTGAGTGCAGTGCTTGTTCTTTTCTTGCTTTTCTTACCACTTGGTTTAGTAATAAAGGAAGAAATTGATTCATGGAAAGTTAAGAAACAAGCCTTGGATAGTATTTCCGAAGTGAAAGTAGTCACTGAGAAACCAAAATATGAGGCTCCTCAGCTACCACCATTATCAGCTGCCACCACTGCTGTTTTCGAGAAACAAGCCTTGGATAGTGTTCCCGAGGTGCAAGTAGAAACCGAGAAGTCAAAAGGTGATCAGGCTACTCAGCTACCATTATCGTCAGCTGTCACCAGTACTGTTGTTGACTCGAAAGATCCTGAAGTTTCTTGCTGGAAGACAGTTTTTCGGCCACCGGACCGAGGCGAAGACTTCACTATACTTCAAGCCCTCTTCAGTCTTGACATGTTAATCCTTTTTCTTGCTACAATTTGTGGAATTGGAGGGACTTTAACAGCTATTGACAACTTGGGACAAATTGGAACATCACTTGGCTACCCAAAAAAGAGTATTAGCACATTTGTGTCCCTAGTGAGCATATGGAATTATTTAGGAAGAGTTGTGGCCGGTTTCCTATCTGAACATTTCTTGAAAAAATACAAATTTCCAAGAACCTTAGCCCTAACCATAACACTAATAATTTCTTGCATAGGCCACATTCTCATTGCATTTAATGTTCCTGGTGGACTCTATGTTGCATCCATAATTATTGGATTTTGCTTTGGGGCTCAATGGCCACTACTTTTTGCAATAATTTCTGAACTTTTTGGACTAAAGTACTACTCAACTTTGTACAATTTTGGGTCAGTGGCAAGTCCAATTGGTTCATATTTGCTTAATGTGAGAGTGGCTGGTCATTTATATGATAAAGAAGCAGAGAAACAATTGAAGGCATTGGGAAGGGAGAGAATGAAAGGGGAAGACTTGAATTGTGATGGAGTTGAGTGTTTTAAATTGGCTTTTATTATTATTACAGCAGTTACTATTTTTGGAGCTTTTGTTTCTATTATTTTGGTGATTAGGACAAGGAAGTTTTATAAGAGTGATATTTATAAGAAATTCAGAGAACAAGCTAAGGCTGCTGAGATGGAAATGGCAGTAGCACAAGATGGTACTAAGGGATAGATTGGAATGAAGTAGATTGGAATGAAGCAAGAAGACAAAATATTGAAGAGAGAAAACAGTGGAGAAAAGTCAAAGAGAAAAGAAAAGATTAGATACTTTTTGGCATCTTTGAAATATACTACGTGTAGTGTATAAACTTGGTACCATATATAGCTCAAGTGTCATGGATAAATTTGATGACCGTGAAATATAGTTTGGATATTTTCTCTTACATGTATTTTCCTTTTATTTCTTTTAAAATATTTTGTCGCATTGATGGAAATACTTAAAGCCGTCTTTTGGGTACGTAATGGTGTCTTCATGTTGAAAGTTATTTCGAATAGTATTCTTTACATTTTTCTACGAAGAAAGAAGAAAGATTGACAATTCAGGCTTTGATACCTCACACAAAAAAAAAAAAATGAGCTATGAAATTTGCGCTAAATAGGCTGTAGCTAATAAGATTTTTTTTAATTCATCATTAGTCCGTCGTTTAACAAGATTAGCGATGAATTTTTATTGTTCAACGTTATAAGTTGTTAGTCGCTATTTTCAATTATTCTTTCTGTACGGACGTGAGGGAAAATGAAGAAATTAAAAGGGATATATGTAGGTTGGCATAAATTAAATGATAGGAATATCCAAGCACCTTGAATATTTGGGCGATTTTCAAATTTTGAAAAAATTTAGAATTATGATTATCTTACCAATGAAATTATTTACTAACATTTAACATTGTTATCCTTTTTAAGATGTAGTTATTTGACGTAATTTTTTTCAGGTAATTAATCTAAGAAATATGTAAGAATGACATGAAAATTAAAAATAAAAAAAAAAACAAAAAAAAACTCACAATAGTGGCTAGTTAAAACTGACTTCTTATAATTGCAACTACAATAAAATATCTTGAATTAAAAACCAAGTGATTAAATTTTAAGCTCTAAATAAAAAAATGAGGCTATGGAATTCAAATTAAAGGAAGTTTCCATAAAATGTTAATCCATAATAATTGAGGTATATTCTGACTATTTGAAATTTCCAGGGGAGAGGAAGCTGCTTTGTTCGACTTAAATATGTGATGTTGAATACTCTAAAATAGTGTAGGTACTAGGTAATCAAGTTCTTTTTAAGCAATTTGTTTGATTTGCTAATGGAGATGTTGTTTGAATATAGGAATGTACAGCTGTAATTAAAAATTTAATAGAAGAAAATGTTGAGAATTCAATAATAATGGAGATTTGTGCACCACATATGATATATTGATTTTTACGGAGGGAGCGGGGATAGCAGAAATAGATATATACAGTAAGGGGAATCTTGCATCAGCAAAGACGTTATGTGAATGTATGCATTCCTCCATCCTTAATCATAGATCTCAAATTCGAAGTTTGAAAATAGAATCATATTTGATAGGAGCATTTTATCTTCAAAGTGAGATTCTTTATCGCGAATTTCGATAATCCAGCCCAGAATACCGAGTGGGGAAGAAAAGAATCTTGCATTCCGTAATTTTGTTTGGCATAATATGTTGAAACATATATAGTTGATAAATTTTAATAATTGGCCTAATCTCATTTCCACATTTAGAGATCCTTTGCATTTTGCACATCTAATGTGTGCAACCTATTTTTACTTGGCAATCCTATATCTTACTCTTTATTATTTAAATCATAAAATAGTTTATTTTGAAAAGGATAAAAGAGAAATTATATGTATTGAAATAAAAGAGGGGTTGGAAGTGAGGAGACCCGTCTCAAGTTGTGTGGCAATAAGAATGCAACTCAACAAATTGACCTAATATATCAATATTGATATTTAATTTCATCATATATTTTTTGGGGGGCTTTCACTTTCATGTACAGACAAGTTATCAAGGTGCTATAAACTTTTATAGTATGACATTTGATTTTGAGGTTAGTAATACCGTAATTATTTTTAATACTTGAATTGTGATGGAGTTGCGTGTTTAAATTGGCTTTTATTATTATCACAGCAATCACTATATAGTTTTTTGGTGTCTTTGTAATATACCAAATGGTATGGAATTTTTATACCAGAGGTAGCTTTCTAGATGTGAATATGTGATACATAAATTTGATGGCCATGAAATTATATATTTGTGATATTAACTCTGGTATGTGCTTTCCTTTTCTTTCTTTTAACGTATTTTGTTGCGTTAATGAATACACTTTAAAGTTGCTTTTTATGTATATATGTTGGGGAGTCTTCACTTCATGTTGAAAACTATCTCAATAGTATCCTTTACACTTTTTTCAAAGAAAGAGGAAAGGTTGACAATTCAGGCTTTAAATGGAATAATTTGATATTGTTAGCCAGGGAAATGATGAAGAAAAGAGAAATTTGTAGGTAGGCTGAGTAAAATCCAAGAATTTAGAGTTGGAAAATATTCAGTACCTATATTTGAATAGATAAGAGTACCCCTTCAATTAAATTTTTGTAAATTTTTGTGTTATTTTCAAATTTCGAAACAATTTAGAATTATGATTATTTTACCGGTGATATTTTTTACTAACATTTAACATTGTTACTCGTTTATATATCTAGCTATTTGACTTAATTTTTTCAGGCAATTAATATAAGAAATATATAAAAATTACAAGTAAATTAGAAAGAAAAAAAAAGGGGACAATAGTGGCTAGTTAAGTTAAATTCTTATAATTGCAACTAAATATAAAATGAACATTAAATTTTGAAGCTCTAAGGGTGTGTTTGGTATGGAGGAAAACATTTCCAAAAAATGTTTTTCAATTTTCTCATATTCGTTTGGTCAAAATTTTTGAAAAACATTTGCTTTTGGAAAACATTTTCCTCAAAATTGGAGAAAATGACTTCCCTAATAAAAGTAGGGAAAACAAGTTCACAAGTTCATTCCACCAACCACCCTACCACCACCCAACCCAACCCCAACCACCAAACCCCCCACCCCCACCCCCACCCCCCGCCCAAAAATAATTTTTTTTGGAAAAAAAGTTGACATTATTTTTGTTTTTTTGCACCCCGCACCCTACCCCCCCCCCCCTGCAAAAAAATTATTTTAAAAAAAAAGTTTTTTTTTTGGTTTTTTGCACCTCCCAACCCCCACCCCACTCCGCACCCTCCCTCCCCCCCCCCCCCCCCCCCCCAAAAAAAAATTTTTTTTTTTTGAAAAAAAGTTTTGACATTTTGTTTTGAAAAAAAAGTTTTGACATGGGTTACGGGAGTGGTTGGGGGTGGGGGTGCAAAAAACAAAAAAGAATATGGAGGGGGGTGGGGGCGTAGGGGTGGGTGAGTGGGAGTGGGGTGTGGGTGAGGGGTATGGGGTTGGGTTGGATTTGGTGAGGGTTGGGGTGGGGATGCAAAAAACAAAAACAAAAAAAATCAAAAGAATTTTTTTTTTGAGGGGGGGTGGGGGCGTAGGTGGGTGGGTGGGTGGGTGGGAGTGGGGTGTGGGTGGGTTGGGGGTATGGGGTTGGGTTGGAGTTGGTGAGGCTTGGATGAGTATTTTTCGAAAAACGTTTTCTATCAACCAAACGAACATGAGAAAATAAGTAAGAAATTCACTTATTTTCCATTACCCAAACGAACATGAGAAAGTAAGTGGAAATTCACTTATTTTCTAGGAAAACATTTTCCTTGAAAAACATTTCCCTCCATACCAAACACACCCTAAGTAAAAAAAAATAAAAAATGAAGCTGTGAAATTCAAAGGAGAGTCTTCATAAAATTCGCTATAACAAAGTAAAAATTAGCGACGAATAAGTTCTGACATTAAACAATATAATCTCGTATCCATTTAGCAATTGTTTATCAACTTTTTTTGTTATTAATGAGTTATTCATTGATAAATTAACGATGAATTTCATATCTAATTTCTGATACATTTTATAGTAATTTTGTAGCTAAATCTTAAAGGAGAACTTGTTAATCCACAATGATTGAGGTAGTATACTTTGACTTGTTGAAATATTTGGGAGGGAGGAAGCTGCTTTGTTGGACTTAAATATGTGGTGCCTTTTTTTTTTCTTTTTGCTCCTGAAATATTTGGTGTTGAATACTCTAAAATAGTAGGTAGTCATGTTTTTAAGCAATACGATTTGTTTGATTTTGCCAATAGAGATGCGGTTTGAGTATAGAAATATACAGTTGTAACATATAATTTAAAAAGTGTTGAGGAATCCAATAATAATGGAGATCAAATATGCCCCACATTTTACTACTATATATAAGTGAGGATATCAAATTTTTGTAGTCTCATATCATTCTTTGAGCAATGAGATTGCTACATTTGTTTGTTGCTTTTTGCTTACCTATTTTCATTTTTCTCATTCATTTTCTAATGATCATTCCCACTTGGAACTTTGTAATTGAATTAAATTGACACCATATATAGTATTTTTTTGTGGATATCTTCTTGTACCTTATTAGATTACTCCTTTCATTTCTTGTTGCTTGTTCCTTATACTAAAAATAATTATTTTTATTTGTCTATTTTAACAAATCAGGAAAAATTTATTAATTTGTCCTATACTACTCTTATCATTAATTTATAAGAATTATTTCCTCTGTCTAAAGTTATATGTTGTGATTAATAAAAATAGTTATCTCAAATTATTTGTCGTTTTAGAAGTTCAAGGTACAATTAATTATTTTCCCTCATTTTACCCTTAGTAGAATTTTGTCATTAATGAAGACGGAATATAAAAATAGATAAACGTTTAATGGAAAGAGATTATAACTTAAACATAAATAAGGGTAAAGTAGTCAAATACACCTCCGAATTATAATTTCTTAAGGGACTTGTAAAACAAAAAAGCGACAGATGATTTCAGGAGGAGGGAGTATATAACTTAGACATAACTAAGGGTAAAGTAGTCAAATACCTCTCTTAATTATAATTTCTTAAAGAGCTTGTAAAACAAAAAAGCGACAAATAATTTGAGACGTAGGAAGTAATAGTCAAACTTAACCCATAACTTATCTGAATAGTTGAGGCAAAAAAAATGAAATAATTGATAGTTGACGTGTGTTTTGTTAAATAGTTGGTGATAGTTCATGTAGGAAACTTACACACCTAATAGTTCATGTAGGAAACTCACGAAAAAGTAATAATACAGGTGTATTTTTGGCCATTATGTCGTATTATTATTATCATACATTTTGATAAAATTCATCTAAATTTGGAATCACAATTTTATTTTCAATTAAAACATTTGCTAGGTCCTACTAATTAGTACTTCATATTCTTTTAGATGTGTTCGGTATGAAGAAAATATTTTTCACGAAAATTATTGTTTTAAAAAAAAATTCTAGGAAAACAAGTGTGTTGCTTACTTAATTTCTCATCTTTGGCGTAAGCAAAAATATTATGCCAAAATCATTTGTCTATAACTTAGACAAGTACTATGAGAGGTGGGGGTGGGGATGTGCAGTGGTGGTTGATGGGGATGGGAGCTACAATGGTGGGAGTGAAAAGGTGTATTGGAATTAAACCCGTCAACCGGTCCGGTTTTACCGGTTCAAACCGGCAACCGGACCAGTAAAATCGGAACCGGTTCCGGTTAACCGTTTATTTTATATCGGTCTAGTTTCAATTTTTTTGAAACCGGAAGCGTACCGGTTTAACCGGTAGAATTTAAAAAAAAAAATTAATTGTAGTAGCCGTTGGCAGCCCAATGGACCGTTGGGCAACGGTCCCCAACCCAATTTTTGCCCCCCCCCCCCCCCCCCCCCCCCCCCAAACCCCCCAATTTTTTTTTAACACTTTAAGCCATCCCCCACCCCTATATAAACCCCTCTCAATTTCCATTTTAATCCACTCCAATTCACTCTTCGCTTTCTCTCAAATCTCAATCTCTCAATTATAGTTACTTTGCAACAATTAGACACTTTAAATTTCTCTCAAATAAATATTATAAAGTCTTATTATAGTTTCAATTATTAATTTTGCAATTATAATATTGTTGGTAGAGTTGGTGATTTTGCAACAATCCGAAGTAGCTTTGGTGGATTTGCAATTCTAGTCGCCTTTACTTTGTTGGAAATTAGTCCGGCAATTTGATACCTTCGTTCCAACTCTATCTTTATTTTTTGCAATTTAATTTACGCAATTTAATTTGTTGCAATTCATTTTCTTGTGATTTATTTGAGTGTGATTAAATTAATTCTATCTAATAATGGCGAAGAGATTTAGACGTGGTGCCGGTAGTAGTGGTATTGTTAGGTGTGAGCTTAATGAGGAAACATTTGTGGAAGAAACACTTAATTTAGGTATTGATATTGGTGGAAATAATTCACTTTTAGGTCATGAGGCAATGCAACAACATTATACCGACACTTTTAATGAAATTGATGATGATGATGATGATGAAACACAATCCCCCGAAAATCCCATAGGAGATACATGTCCTGCACAATTACATACACAAGACAAACTGCCTAGAACTCGTAAGCCAACCGCTAAAATTTGAAAATTTATGATCAAGGATAGGGAAAGCCAAACAGCTAAATGTACCATACAAGTATTTACTTTTAAGCAAGAAACTAGTAAGGATGGTGGAACGGGTACACTAAATGCTCATATGAGAAAGAAACATATGGATGTTTGGGGAGAGAAAACGGGTTCAAATGTGGGGGGTATTCAAATGACGATAGACCCACGAACCGGTAAAAATTTTAAGTATGACAAGAAAAAAGAGCGTGTAGAAATAGCTAAAATGGTAGCTTATGATTGTTTACCATTTTCCTTTCCTTCGGGTTTGGAGTTTGTTACTTACATTCAACGTTGTTATAATCCGTTATTTGAGGGTATTCCTAGAAGTACTTGTAGAGCGGATGTTATAGATTTGTATAAAAAATATAGATTTTATTTGCGCCATGTATTTAATTCTTTAAATTGTAATGTTTCTCTTACCGCTGATTTGGGTCTTAGTCTTAACAAGTTAGATTTTTTTGCTATTACATGTCATTGGATTGATGACAATTGGGTTATGCAAAAAAGAATTATAGCTTTTTTATATGATGAAGGAAAAGGTCGTCACGATGGAAAATTTTTAGCGGCTTCAATATCTACTATTATGAGATTTTTTAACATTTATAGAAAAGCACTTTGTATTGCTTTAGATAATGCTTCTAATAATACAAAGGCGATTGGTCTTTTAAAAAGAGAACTAAACCCTCCGCTAAGAAATATTTTTCATGTAAGATGTTATCACATTTTAAACTTAATTGTTAAAGATGGTCTTGTGCGTTTTGACGATTCTATTCAAAAAGTTAGAGATGCGGTTGCGTTTCTTTTTTGTAATGCTAATAGGGGAAGAATTAGAGATTTTAAGAATACTTATGTAAAAAATAACCTTAGACCTAGAAATATTCAAGTAGAAATTGAGACTAGGTGGAACTACACTTACATTATGCTACAACAAGCATATGAGTATAGGATTCTCATACAACAAGTTCACAACAAATATAATATTAATAGTGATGATTGGTTAAATTTTACAGATTGGAAAGATGTTAAGGAATGCGTTGAACTCTTAGAATTTTTTTATAATGCAACTCTTGCTTTTTCTAAACAATTCTATCGCACGGTAACCGAAATTTTAGCCTACTTAGCGGAAATAGCTAGAGTTTTACAAGAGTATAAATATAAACCCGATTATCAAGCGGCTATTTTTTATGTGACAACAAAATTTAAGAAGTATTTTTTTTCCCATCCCAACTTTATTTATATTGGGTTCTCTTTTAAATCCTTGTTTAAAAGTGTCTTATACTAATGCAAACTTTGATGAATATCACTTTTATTTGATGCAGCCAAATGCGGATATCAAGGAACTAGATGAGTTGGACGTCTTAGCATGGTGGAAGAAATACAAGGCAAGTCATCCGATACTCTCAAGAATGGCTCGAGATATCCTTACAGTTCAAATATGAACCATGGCTTCGGAGAGTGCATTTAGCCATGGAAGACAACAAATTGGAGACCATAGACACTCATTATCCGGCTTTAGCTTGCAAGTACTAGTGTGCATTCGCGATTGGATTAGATCGGAGCGACGCAACCAAAACTTAGAAGCGGAGGAAGGCGAAGAGGAAGAGATTGCAGATTTGATAGCAAGTGGACCGGACCAAAAGGGAAGACTTTGAAGATATCTCCATGGCCGAATATGATATGGAGGAAATTAACCAAATGATTGAGAATTGGTTATTTTATTATTCTACCATTTCTTTGCAACTCATATATTATTTGCAAGTTAAAAAAAAAACTACATCTTGCAAATAAATGTTATCCAAGACTGAATAAAATATATGACTCATTGAGCTTTCTTCTATTTACTTGTGTTCATATTTTTACTTATATTAAGTTAGGAATATACCTAAAATATACTAAGAATATACTTATAACATACATCTACTTAAATTAAAAACTAGAAAGTTATATACTTGAAAAATAACTAAAATATACTAAGAATATACTTATAATATAAATATACTTAATTTATAAAATACGAATTTATAAACATAGAAAAAAATTAAGCTATAAATAACTTAAGTTATAATATATAAGTATATATATATATATATATATATATATAAGTTATATAACCTAAGTATATTGATATATATAAGTATATTCTTAGTATATTTTAGGTATATGTAGTATAACTTAAGCATATAACTTAATATATATATATATATATATATATATATATATACGTATATGCTGCCTGTATTGCTGTTAGTCAGTAAACCTTACTTATAAATAAATATAACATATGTAAATATACCTACAATATACTAATAAATACTATAATATATACATATAATATACAAAAAAAAAAAAAATGTTTTTCCACTTTTGAACCGAACCGGTCCGGTTTCGGTTATTTAACCGGTAAGCCGGAACCGGTGGCCGGTACCGGTTTTTGAACCGGAAACCAGCCGGTTACCGGTCCGGTCCGATTCAAACCGGTTAACGGGATTAATTGGAATGTGGGGAGGACACAATGAATGTGAAAGCCACTTTGTCGAACTTGATTTCCCTACTTCTATTATGAAAGTCATTTTCCTCATTTTAAGGAATTTGTTTTTCTAAAGAAAATATTTTTCAAAAATTTTAACCAACCAAACATGAAAAATTGAAAAACATTTCCCTTCATACCGAACACACCCTTTATTTGTTTTAAATCACCAAAAATCTGCTTCTTTAGTGAATATCGAATCTTGTGTCCCTTTGTATTTGTTAATTGTCCTTCCAAACTTCCTTCCTCATATATAATTTATTCTTTAAAAATTATGCTATTATGTGACTAAAAAACTTTAATAATTATGAAGACTTACCAACAAGACATGATTAACGTGTTGCTAGATTAAATTAATTATGCAATCGAAAAATGACATAAATTATAGTATTTTTAAATAAAATTTACTATGTTTGTATCATGATTTAAGTCCGGGCCACATGCAACTAGTATGATATATAGATCTCTATAGAGGGAGCAGGGATATCAAAAGCAGAAATAGCTATAATCTTCTTTACATGTAAGAGATTCTTACGATATCAAAGATTATGATAGTGGTGATAAATATTTTTTCAATCTTAACTAAAGGTTTCGGGTTCGAATCATCGGTGAATCTATCTTGTAACTTATGAATTCACGTGAATTCAATAGTTTCTTTTCAAGCTTTGTATATTTATTATAAGAAATTAGTAAACATTATAATCAATAATTGACCGTAAATGCAGTTTTATTGTATATTAACTTGAGGTTATTCTAGGAACCCGTAAACTTCATACTGTGGATCCGTTTATGGTTCGAGCGCTGGAATTAATGAAGTCGTCTTTGGTACTAGAGAGCGTTTTATACCTAAAGTGAGATCTCCTAGCGCGAATACGGATTAGTCAGGTCCAAAATAGGTAGCGGAAGCGAATAATAGCCTGTTTGACCAAGCTGCTAAAATCAACTTATTTTAATAAATGCTTTTCAAAAAAGTACTTTTGGCAAAAAACAGTTTCTATTTGGCGAATTAATTCAAAAAACACTTTTGAGCAGCAATTAGTATTTGGCCAAGTTTTTCAAAAGTAATTCTAAGTATATTTTTCTCAAAAGTGTTTTTCAAAAAAGTACTTTTGCGCAAAAGCTATTTTTTTAGTTTCTGAAAAACTGTTTTTGCTTACTCCCCAAAAGCACTTATTTTCTTCTAAAAGCTTGGCGAAACACCTCACTTTGTTTTTTAAAATAAGCACTTTTGGGAAAAATAAATTTGGCCAAATAGGCTATAAGAAACTAAAGGTTTCTGCAAAAAATTGCATAATATGTGGAAACATAGTTGATAAACTCTAATAATTGGCCTGCTCTCATTTCCAAATTTAGAGATCTTTTGCATTTTGCACATAATGCGTGAAACCTATTTTTACTTTGCAATCCTAAGTCTTACTTTTTACGATTTACCATTTAAATTACAAAATAGTTTATTTTGAAAAGGATATAAAAGAGAGAGTATGTATTGAAATAAAAGAGGGATTGGAAGTGAGGAGAATGAACTGATCAAGTTATGTGGCAAAGAATGCAAGTCAACTAATTGAACTGATATTTCAGTATTGATATTTAATTTCACCATATATTTTTTGGGGCTTTCCCTTTCATGTGTAGACAAGTTATTTTAGGTGCTGTAAACTTTTATAGTATGATATTTGATTTTGAGGTTAATAGTACCGTATCTTTTTTAATGCAAACATTAACCCAACAGACAGTTATTTCCTAACAAAATTCATCAATCAAATAGAAGAAATGACATATATGAACTAGCTGGCTTTTGGGTCTTTGTCATTGTTATAGCTTTTAGACTTGCCAGCCTTCAGGTTCTTGTTTTCTCTCTTTTTGGTCAATTAATGTGCACCTTCAACTTCAAGTGAGTGGTAAATATTTTTTATCCGTCATAAAAAAATTCGGGTTTGAATCTTAAAAATGAAATTGTCTTTACCAAGGCGCGCTTTGTTTTCCTAAAGAGAGACCTCCCGGTTCAAACTTTTCTTACCCGCCTTTATTGAAGGGTGGAGGCGATCAGAAAGACTTTTTAGGAACATTGCCCCCTCTCTCTAAAATGGAAGCGCAAATCTTTGTTTTTTTAGTTGGTTAATAGTCGTTTAGTCAATCATTTTCACTCTTTGAAAGATATCTTTCGATTGTCAACCTCATCCGATGAACAACTTTAGGTCTTTATTTTTGTCCTACCTTTTTTTTAATTCCCGACTGAATTAGCCATGCCAAAGTGGTTTCCAATATCGGGTGAAAAAACAAAAACAAAAAATATGACCCATGAATTGTAACAGAATGCATGCTAGCTCCATTTTGCATTTATGCAATAAAATCAAAGTTAATTCTTTAAGGTGGCGTACGTTGAACTTTATGTAAGTAGTATCAATTTATAGTACAATTCAACTTATACACGGGTTTGGTTATGAGTAGGGCGTAAAAGAAAATCAACAAACCGCACCAAACCGAAAATTTGAGTCAAATCGAGGAAAAAATCGACTAGTGGTTTGATTTGGTGAGAAAAAAAACCCGAATATAATTGGTCTAGTTTGGTTTTAACCAAAAAAAGTCAAACCGAACCAAACCAACCCGACATAACATGTATACAACTTTTAGAAATATTTTATACATAAAAATATTTTTTTAACATAATTTATAAATATTTCTTAATTTTTTTTTTATAATTTTTGTCTTTTAACATAATATTTCAGGCTTTAATTAGAATTTTGAACAGTTCAATAAGTTTTATAGCCAATGATGTTAGTAACAAAAATAAAGTCCAAATCATTACTAATGCTAACAAAAGAAATTCAATTCTAACATTAGGAATGACAATTATGTTAGATATTTATTTCTTTAGTTTTGCATTGGTTTAGCTAGTGAAAATACATAACTTAATTTTATTTCTTTCTTTGTCATGTAATTAATACTTATTAGCCGTATTTATTTTAGCATGACTTAGTAGTTTTAGATTATGATCATTTTCATTATGCTTATTAATTAGTAATATTTATTTTATGTGATTTCATTATCCTTTTTGTTGAATAATTACAATGTCATCGCTCATCTCACATTTTGTTTTATTTTCTTAAGAAACACCTCAATTATATAGTTGTATCTTACTAGGACTAAAGAAATATTTGAAGTAAAAGTTATATGTTTTGTATGAAGACTTTTCCCAAAACAATCCGAAACCCCGAGAAAATCGAGGTTGAAAATCCCAACTTTCATTAATTTGATTTGGTTTATAAATTTAAAAACCAGACACAATTGGTTTGGATTTGTTGTTTGAAAAATCTGAATCAACCCGAGCCATATACACCCTTAGTTATGAGGATGTGGGGGTTGTAGCATTATATTCCACTTTCTATGCTACTTAGAACTTAAATGTGATAGTTCATAATTTAGTTAAGTTTTCAATTTCTCTATTACTTGGGATTCTGTCTTCTCAAGTTATGTTGTAAATGTTGCAGCAATATTCTTTGACCATTTGAATCCGAGCATGGAGTCCAACGCCTAAATGACACATTTTTGGACCAAAATTTTCAAAAGGGGTGTAGGGTTACACGATAAATCAAAACGGGTTTATCATGTAGCCCTACACGATTTATCAAAAATTCTAATGGCTCCCGTCTGTTTTCGTCTTCAACGATTTTTTTTTAAAAAATAAAAATTATAAGGCAAATCTTGTACCCCACACGATTTGCAAAAATCAATTTTGGCAAATCGTCTACCATGTGCCACTCAATAAGGCAAATCGTCTACCCGATTTAACTTATTGGAACCTTAACTAATTAAGCCCACGATTTCACTTATTGGAACCTTAACTAATTAAGCCGTAGACATTGTCACTTTCCTAACCATGTTCATCAGGGTCCGAAACTTTTTTAACCAAAAAAAAAAAAAAAAATTGGAACCAAACTAACCCATTAAAAAAACAGAACCAAAGTAGGCTTCACCCACAGAATCTGTGCGTGAAAGGGCCAAAGTGTACATTTACACTTTGGTCCTTTCACACTCAGATTCTATGCGTGAAGCCTCTTTCCCCCCGACCCCAACAATTATTATTTGGAAATTAAGCTTTTTTCGTACTTTGACCGAAGATTAGTCACGTTTCAAAACACCGGAATATAAATATTTTATATAGAACTTAATATTTATTTTAGTGTACAATAATATCGGCTCATTACATCAAGTATACATATATATTTGGATTATCGTTTTAGGGGTTGTAAAGTGCTCCGAAGTACGTTTGAAAACTTGTTATATTTAGGTTTAAGTGTCATATTTTAGAGGATTTTGATTAATCTCTTTTGTTTTACTCCCAAAGCTATGAAAGTACTTTTTTGGTCCAAGAATGATAGAAAAGAAAAAATTACTCTGCTTTGTATTAGGTTTTTTTCTTTTTCTTTTATGTCTTTTTTATTTTGTTATTGTATTGTGTAATCCGCACCTTTTGAATGTGCAAAAATAAATATAATATTTAAAAATAATTCATCCAATACGAGAGGTTCATAATAATTGAAAAATATTTCATTCCATTAGCAACAAAATACATTATTAAATTACAATAGACTTAAAAAAAAAAACAAGTTCTAGACACTCTTCTACTTCCAGATGTGCTGCCACCACGCGAGTTTTGCCCACATGAACGCTTATCATGCCCAAATTACTTACATGTCGAGCACTTGCAAGAGTAAGTCTTTTCGCTAACATCCATTTGATTGTGATAACGGGTTAACTTGTTTTTTCCCAATTTACGAATATGCTTCTTGTTCGTAACCATAGAAAACGGCGCGGCTGACCAATAAGCTTGATCACCAAGGGGATGGAAGTGGCCGGAATATGCTTTAAGGTAATTTACGACCTTATATTCCTCCGCCACATAATCAGTTACATTTCTGGTCATTCTCTCAAAGCACTTGACTGCATGAGAACATGGCATGTGGTACGTTTTCCACTTACCACAAGTGCATGATTTTGTACGCTCAGTAACGATATGTTTGTTTCCTCCTTTACCGTCGTAATAACCCGTTCTAACTTCATACACTCATTGAACGACGTCATAGTCGGTCATTTGGTGACCCTCTGCCTTTCTTCTATGGTGCTCCATCTTTTTGTAGGGCTTTGGCATCCATGTTCTGTCCTCGGCTAATATGTCTCTGGCCTGTCTTGTCCTATCCTCAAATCGCTCCACGACCTGCCTGAAAGTTAGTCTTACCATTGCAGTGGCAGGTAGTCCTCGAGTAGATTTGAGGAGTCCATTGAAAGACTCCGAGCTAGGGCTGGGCATAAATACCGAAAACCGAAAAACCGAACCGAACCGAATTAGTTTGGTTCGGTGTTTGGTGTCCACCGTAAAAAAACCGAAACCGAAATAGCCGAACCGAAGTTTGATAAAACCGAACCGAAAAACCGAACGCGCACCGAAATTTAATACATTACCCAAAAAAATTAAAATAGTCCAGGCCCATTAAGTTTAAAGCAAAAAAAAACCCAATTGTAATAAGTCCTATTTTGCATTTGTATCCCTAATTTTCCACTTCAATTGAGAAAATCAAATATCCTTAACAAAGAAAGGTAACTAGGATGTGTCTTTAGGATTAATGTATGTCCTATATGTGTTTTCTTAATTATTCTTACGGTATATATATAACACCTAGTAATCTTATATCATGATTATACTTTTCTGTTCTTGTGTATCCTATTTGTTTGATTTTGATTTCAATTTATCAGTTTTATATTTTTTTTTTGCTTTTGAGAATATGAATAGTGTCAATGGAATCGCTTCTAATATTATATCAAAAAACCGAATTGAAAAAACTGAAACCGAACCGAACCGAACTTTAAAAAATCGAAACCGAAAGAACCGAACCGAACTAGTTTGGTTCAGTGTCCACCTTCAAAAAACCGAACCCGAAATATCCAAACCGAAGGTTGATAAAACCGAACCGAAAAAACCGAACGCCCACCCCTACTCCGAGCTGTTCGTTGTGAGCATGCCCAATCTCCTTCCTCCATCAGCATAAAGCGTCCATTTTTCAACTTCTAATTTCATCAACCAAACATATGCTTCTTCACTCACTTCCCTTAGGAGTTCCATTTTTGCAGCCCATTTTCTTTGTTGATGCTGCATCGCAGCCCCTCACATCAATTTGTTTACAGTGCCATTTTCAAACTTTCTTTGCAAATTAGCCTTTAAGTGCCTTAAACAATATTGATGGTAAGCATGTGGAAGCTGCCACCCTTCCAGAGTACGCATATTGTGCAATATGCCTTTATGACAATCCGATAGGACACATATGCCCTGACGACCCTTAATAACATGAGTTTTTAGATGAGTCAAGAGCATCCCCCATGCCTCGTTGCTCTCGTTGGCGGTAATTGCGAAAGCAAGAGGGAATATTGACCCAATGACATCCATACCTACTGCAATTAGGAGCTTAATGTCATATCGTCCATATACATGCGTCCCATCTATCGATATCACATTCCGGCAGTGAGCAAAACCATCAATACTTGGTTTGAATGACCAAAAGACGAATTTAAAAATTCTGCCCTCTAAAAGCTGCCACTGTACAATAGTGCCAGGATTAGCATGTTGTAGAGCCGCCATATACCCCGGTAACGCCCAAAAAGAGGATTCTCAAGTTCCAAAGATCATCTCAAAAGCATGTCTACGCCGGAGAAATCCCTTTCTCTTGCTTATGATTTTACCATATTTGGAGTGGACCATGCTAATACAAGTTTTGATAGGCATCCTGCATAAGTTTAAACAAACAACATTTAGCAATGATATTTTAATTGCTATAAGATATATAATGTAAACGGTCAGATAAGTTACCTTGGAGTTTCCTAAATGTGTTTAAGTAACACATGAGCAATCATATTTATATCTAAATTAAAATGATCTGCTCAACTTTGTCCCATATCACAAGTGTGCTTTAGGTGGAATTTTGTGATTTTCCACACACCATCAGGCTTAACAATTCCCCGAAGCAACCACCGACAGCTTTGAGTATGTCGCTTACAAACCAGCCTCCATACCGATTTGTTTGAGTCATCAACGTTAAACTCCCTCATATACTTTATACAATACATTCTGACAGCCCGTTGCAACATCTTTTTTGATGTGAACTACATTCCCTTTGCAAGGACGCATTCATCAGTCATGGGATTTTTTGGTTCAATCCACGTTTTTTGGCGACTTTGATCATCATCTCTTGTGAAGACAAATGCATCTTCACGGCCTTGTAGACTGTCAAGATATGGAATATGGTCAGAATGCCACTGCATTGAGTTGTCAGGAATTGGGCTTTCCGCCATTGGAGGTGGTACGTGCTGGTGAGTTGGTTCTGGGGACTAAAATGTGTATCTTCTCCATCCCTTTCACTATCTTCATCATCGATTACCTCTGCATTATTAGTTGGTTCATCGCCATCACTCTCTGATGTATCCACATAACTTGAACAATCAGCGCTATCTAAGAAAGGCCTCCTCTTACACGATAAAAAGCATATGTTAAATTCCAAATTCAAATATATATATATATATATATATATATATATATATATGTGTGTGTGTGTGTGTGTGTGTATGTGTGTGTGTGTGTGTGTGTGTGTGTGTGTGTGTGTGTGTGTTAATTATTTAACATCAAGGTGATGAACCTACACATAATGAGAATGAGCATGGTGTGGAGAATGATCAACTCTACCAAACTGAGAGAACTGCCTTTCATCCACAGTTGGTACCACTAGCGAGTTTTGATAATATTTAGCTGCACCGAACTGAGAATTATTATAATAATCAGCTCCACTGTACTGAAAATTATTATAATAATCAGCTCCATTGAACTGAGAGTTTTGATAATAATGAGCTGCTCCACTAAATTGAGATGAATACCCAATATTACTTGTATCAGGTCTATAACCCCTACAAAGATTTAAAAATGGTTATTTACCAATACATATAATAAACACGTGCTACTGCACAAAATAATAATATAAGAATGCATATTTACCAAGTTGATTAAATTGTTGGGTAAGATTTTCCAGCGGCACCTCACCACTGATGTGCCGCGAAATTACGGGATATTCGATGCTAATTCCTTAAGCTTTTGTGACTCTTCAAGCATTTTTGTTGTTACTTTTTGTGTATTTATGTTGTTTTGTAGGATAAGATGCTCAGAGAGCATAACGAAGCAAAACGGAGCAAAATAGAGCAAAAATAGAACAAGAAGCACTTTCTGGCAGCACATGCTAGTAGCACTTGCGTGAACCCGCCAGGTTCAACATTCGCGTCCAACAGATTATAAATTAAATGTAACAAATCATGAATACATGAATTAAATCAGCGGAAGTCTTTCTAATTTAAATGATTCACCCAAAACATGATAGTGTGCCCGAAAGAGTTAAACGATAACTCTTCTTCTACCCACATTCGAATGTATACTAAGGAGCTTCTACGAATAAGGAGTAAATGTCTAACCCATCGAGACGCAGCCCATAAACTAAAATAAATAAATGGAATTAAATAAATAGAGTGTCCCACGAATGAATGTGTGGGCTCACCAAATCAACAGCAACAACAAGTCCTTCCTAAACGCCTGGAGTATCAAGAACCTGCTCTTCTCCGTTACCTAACATACCATAAAAAACAACAATGGTATGCCTGAGTACTTCGTACTTAATGAGTGCCTCGGGGACAATGAGTAATAAGAAAATAGAGTACATAATACATAAAGAAATTAGTCTTGCCAGTCAGGTGAGAGCGATGTAAGAATAATTATTCAGTTTATGTATCTCAATAAGAATTATCAAAACTGATTACAAAGCGTTTTGTCAATTTATAACTTTCAATTATGCCTTCAAATTGATCATGATTGTCAACAACAGTTCCATGAGAGAATGAGAATATCACACATGCCAATACAGGCCCAAGAATCAATCATATCGCGCATAGTGCACCACACTGGAACATATAATTCTCGGTGGCTATCCTTCCTCCTGAATAGCTAGGCATAAATCACACCAGACTATGTAGTACGCGGTGACTATCCTTCCTCCCGAATAGCTAGGCATAAATCACACCCCGGGTAGCGAACCCGGTAGTGGCCACTCATCCTCCCGAATGGCTAGGTAATTACCACACTAGGATCCATAGTGACTACCCTTCCTCCCGAGTAGCTAGGCATAAATACACCTGAATATGAAATCCTCGGTGACCACTCATCCTCCCGAATGGCTAGGCAAAATCACATCAACAGAGTTCATAGCTTAAAAGCCGAATTACAATTCATCTTAAAACAGTCACATCACCATTTACCATTAAAGTTCGTTATGCCATATCGTAAAGATAAATCATTTCAAATAATGTCTTGAAAACGTTTCACTTCTTTAAACAAGTTTCAATTTCCACAATTCGTGATAGCATACTTTTATGAGTCAACAACCTTTCAAGTAACTAGTTAAATCATCCATCAAGAGAATTCCACTATCATTACCAATCGTTATCCTACATTATTAAGCATCTCTTATAGAGGAAAACATTCATAATATCATATACATATATAGGGTTTGTTACAATCTAGGTTTAATGTGGGTTTGTCCCCTCACACACATTAATCACCATTTAGACATGAATTGGTGTTCAAGAACCATGAAAAGAATTACTTTTCCTTTCATTCATTAAAGAATCTTGAATAAAATCAATACTTCCAACAATAGTTTCAAAAGTGATTTTCATTCAAAATAAGTTTTCAAAAGAGAGACATACAAATCACTTTCATAGTCAAAAAGGATTTTCAAAAGAGACTGATGAGTCGTGAAATTATGGCATATTCCACACCAACTACTTAGTCTTTTGCACATCCCCAAGTACTTTTGATGTCGTTTCTCGTGTTTTTGTGACAATTTGTAGAATAACATGTGCCGGAAGTAACTTAAAGCAAAATGAAGGAAAATGAAGCAAAAAGCCAACTGAACTGAACAAGGGCATCACATGCGAGTCGCATGTGCTACATGCGAATCGCATGTGATGCAGCATCTGCTGACAGAAAGAGGCTAAAGAAGAAACTATGTGTGACACCACATGCGACACCACATGCGAGTCGCATGTTGCACATGCGAATCGCATATGGTGTCGCATATGCTGCTCAACAGACGACTGAAGATGTCACACATGCGATAATTTGGTGCAACATGCGACTCGCATGTTTCACTTGCGACACCAAGTGCGAGACGCACCTGATGCACAGGGGCATTTTTGTATGGAAATTGTTCCCGTTTTGGACATGCTATAAATAGATTTTCTAGGGTTTTGGATTATTTATTCTGCAGTTTTTAGCATAAACTATTGTGGAGTTCATTTATTGTTAGTTGGTGAAGTATTTAAGAGATTCTTTTGGCTTTTGTTATCTTCTCCATCCAACACCTCTGTAAGATTTATGAATACATTGTACTTGATTGTTTTATCTTTAATGAATATTAGTAGCTAATCCTCTAACTAAGGTTGTGGGATCAAATGTGTTAGTTATGTGACAGAGTTTCATATTCATACTACATTTATATGCTAGTGGTGTTTTCTATTAACTCTTCAAGCATTAATGTCTTGTGATGGTGTACAACATTACTTGTGCCTTAATACCATTACTGTCACGACCCAAATCATGGATCATGCAGGCACCCACACTAACCCTCCCTGGTGGGCGAACCCTTCAGATAACTATTTTAATTTGATACAACATGCGGAATAAATACTTTTATTATAAGAAATTCCCAAAACTTGGTCTAGACTCGTACAAGAGCCTCTAAGAAGTTTACAATTTGAAGTAGATAACAGACTCAACTGGATACGACTTCTGTTTAAGGATAGAGAACAACAGAAATCTAAGGAGAGACTCTGGGTTGCAAGATCTCAAATAGCTCACCCAAACGCCTTTGACGAATGCCTCGAAACGGTCGTGAGACTCCGAACATCACCTGAAAATAACTCTACACTCCACAAGGAGTGTAGCAAGAGTAGTATGAGCACAACACAAGGCTCGTAGGTATCATAGGCCGACAATGGCTAGTTCACGCATATAAACAAGAAGCAACTAACAGGTAAGTAGATAAGTAATCAAACACAGTCACAACTATAGCACATATGAAAGTCTTGCAGTAACGATAGTCACAAGGGATTTCAATATCTCGGGTTATAAGCCTAGGAAGAAATCTATAAACCTCGAGTCCATCAAGCCTCTAAAATAAATACTCACAACAACAATTCAATAATTCATAAGTCAAGAATCAATCAGAGAATGTGCCATGCAATGACATGAATGGCAATTCAAATGGAGTGCTATGCAATGCAATGCCGTGCTATGTAAATGTTATGCAATGCAGTAGTCACCTCTCACGCTCCACTCTCGTACACACATGCTATGGCAATGCCTCATTGTCATGACCCATGGGGGACCCGCGAAGTTCATGTACCACTCGTGCTCTCCGGCAGTAACCTCGGAGGCTATCAATTACTCTCAATCTCCGGCAAAAACCTCGGAGTCTCTCAATCATATTCAATCTCCGGCAAAGACCTCGGAGTCTCTCTGTCACTCTCAATCTCCGGCAAAGACCTCGGAGTCTCTCAATCACTCTCCTCACCATCAGGACAACATAAAAGTAATATGGAAGCATGCCATGCATGATATCAGTCTCAACTATATCATCAATATGCAATAAACAAGTACAAGTCATATTATTGTCCATGGCTCAATAATCAATATTACCCTTCCCTTTCATAAGGTGAGTGAGCTAGTATGTGATAAAGATACAACTGGGTGATAATTACATCAAATAGCACATAGAATATGGGATGCATGCCTCACATGAAATCAACCTCAATAATCACCGCAGTCATAGGTTCCATAGATTCATACTAGGAAGTGCAATTCAATATTCAATTTCTCAGTAATAACCTTCCTCTTCCATATGACCAGTGAGATAACAAGAGAGAGGAAATTATATCAAGTATATGAAATCACAATACAGTGACAAGCTCACATAACAATATCGCAATAATGGCGACGAGCCCACATAATAGTATCATAATAATGGCGACAAGCCCACGTAACAGCTAACAATATCAACCTAGATGGAATTTACCTCCACACCATGCCTGAAGACCTATCATGATTTCCCCGTCAATCACTACTATCTACATACGTTTTGCTAACCGGAGTCTAGACATAAAGTAAACCGTAACCTACCTCAATGCCGAACAGGTGTCACGAACTTTCACGCCAAATCATTTTCCTTCTGAAGTGCTTCCGAACGGACAAAGTCTTATATGCCAAGAGATACTCTTCTTCCACCTTACTCCACTTTGAAGAAATCTTTGGTTTGCTATAAACTGGAGAACAATCGATATTAAAATTACTTAATCGATGTGGACATAACCTATACGTCATCCTCTGTAGCTCTGCTTCAATCACGAAATGAACATCTCTTCTTGAGAAAAATGTTAAACCGTCTTCTTCAAGTATGAAAACATTGCTAGAAATATAATTCCGTTGGTGTGAACAAACTTGTTGATGCATAAATCTGCCTTTATGAAATAAATTACTATCTAACAATCGTGACTTAATGATGCTGCCTATTCCATATTTTGAGTGCGTTAGTAGTTTTCCAAGGTGTAAAGTTGTTGCATATATATAAAGTTCAAGAGATGTATTCTACCTAGAAATAAATTACATGACTTAGTGGAGTTGTAGGGTCCACCTGACTAATACCTTTGCCCATTATAATGTGCCACCTTTAACCATATTAAGCCTTAGTCATCCTTTTTATTTTCAACTACGTGGAGCATGTCCACCAGCATGTTTATCCATATATTGTTGTTCAATATATTAATCTCCCACTAAAATAATCATATATTTAACGAATTATTCACATAATTAATTTTTTTGATCTCAATTCACTTAAATATTGATCACTTCATATATACTCATCATCATAAATCATGAAATATGTCATAAGTAAATTGTGTAAGAACTATTAGGTAAGAACTATTCTCAATCACAATTTGCGGGTTTTGTCCAATCACGTTGCTACTGTAACCTCTATAAAAACCAAAACTAGCTAAAATGGAAAATGGGATCTGAATGGGCTGTCTATGATTTATTAAGGGACAAGACTAATTAAGTGAGATCTAGAGTTGAAATCCCTTTTGTGAACCGTGAGCCCCACCCCACTAGCAATTACTTTCCAAAAGAAACATTTCTATACTAGCTGTAGGTGTCATTACAAGATTCATACACACACACACACACACACATATATATATATATATATATATATATTAGTCACTTGCTGCTGAAATTCCAAGGATCCAAGTGGATTGTGCTTACATAGTATCTTCCCATATAAAATCCTTGATTAAATATTAGTAAATGAAAAATATCTCGTAATGATTTCATAAATATTGAGATATATAGAAATTATATTTTATCAAATTCTAATTTTCTCTTATATCAAGAGGATAAATTTTTGTACTATTAATTTTCACAACGAAAGAAAATAACTCTTTTTATGAATAAACTATTCACACACATTAAATACATATATTCTAAAATTTACTCGTCAATTAAATAACCGAATCACCCATTATCGTAAGCTATAGGCACCAAAATTAGACCACGAAAAGGGTGTTTTAGGGATATTAGGCCTAAAAGTGCTAAACGACCAAATGGGTCGTTACATCAGATACCAATTAAACAATCGCTCGTCCTCGAGCGACAAGAGAGAATGAACGCTGACGGTAACTAAAGAATCTTTAATAGGACAATGCGGGAAACCTCTACGGAATGCATCATAAACATATCTCTCTCGCCTTACTAGCCGGAACTCCCTCTAACTTAGATAAAAGACCTAATTTTCATATTTCCAAATTCAAATTTTCCCCCATCCTCGGTTTCCGAATATAAGCACTGCTTTTGTCAAAATGTTCTAATCCTGTATAACCAAACCTATGAACGTTATCGATAGGCCCCACAATTTCCCTTAGAACCACACCAACCTTAGACTAAGACACAAACCTTGCCCACTCTGAACTGGTAAAGTATTCTGATTCCACTAACCCTTCTTTCATGGATAAACCCCAATTACATATGTTTTGAAATATGTATAGGTATCTATATATAAATACCAACGTGCAGCACCCATGTTTTTCCTAGAAGTAGAAAGAAAAGAAATGAATTCTTGAAAAAGAGAAAGAGCAGGGACGTTAGTTGCTGCTATGGGAAATTGGCTTGGCAGGTCATATTAATTCTTTCCCTATAGATAGAAATATATCATTCAACCATTTTTTTTTTGCTGCTCTCCTTTACCTTAGTAGAAAGTGGTCCCCATTTGTGGAACTTTGTTCCATTAAAATGAAGACAAAACATTGCTGCATATTCCTTTCATAAGTAAATGACCTTTCTTTTATAAATATGAATCCTAGTGGACCTTGGGGTCCACTTCCATAATTTACTTCATTAATAACCCTCTCATCTAAATATGTCACCTACATGAGTATGACACATATGCCACTAGTTGATGCCACCAGCTTCGTACATATATATGAGTCATTTGTCATCCTACTACAATTATTAAATAATTCCTTGTTCATAATCTCTGAAATTATGATCACTTAAGGCTGCCAACAAAACACAACAAGTTGTGGCTTTTTTTTTTTTTTTTTTTTAAATACAAGCTGGCCACTTTTCCTCTCATTATGCCTAAAAACGTGGAAATAAAGATAACGATGGAATCCACTTTACATTTGGCTTTATTTGGCCCATGTCCACCACTTAGTCAATTACTCAATCAAAATGGTAAATTAGAACACTTATTTTATGTCATTCATAGAAATATTAAAGTTGACCTGTAGCACATGACGTAATTACAAAATGAAAAATTCTGCCAAGGCTTAATACTATATTAATGGTTATATGAAAAGATAAATGGACAAGAAAAGGGAGTTATCCGCTTTGCCAAGAAAAGCTATGAACAGATGCTGCAATTCTCTATATTCATAAAAAGCAAATTGAACCCACAATCACTACTAATATCATCTTTGACATGAACACTATAACCTAACCACTAAGCACGTGGAGGATTAATTATATTACACCAAGAATCAATAATTGGAAGAAATCCTTACTTGCACAGTTGAGTTTCCTAGAATTCTTGTTGGAACGTTTCTGCTCTAAAAAAAAAAAGAATTATTCCAAAGCTAAAGATGTTGCTACCAACGTATTGCTTTTCAATTTCATTCTCAAAGTTAAAGTTGCTGCCAACATTTCTACTCCTCTTAAAATAAATAACTCCCATTTGTTAGATAAAGAATTGGACTCCATATAATGGACCGTGAGGTGTACATCGTAGCCATTACCTTACTATACTCTATTCCTATCCTAATGATGCCTACTTGTATATATTTACATAATGACTTGTAATCACTGCCACCACACCACTATAAGTACATAGTCCCACTTTGTTGGCCATTTCCTATAATTTCACGTGTAGGTGTGGTTGACAACAAGTCACCATTTAATATACTTGTCCTCCAAGAACTACTCCTCCCTTCACACGTTGAGAAGGGAGTATATATATATATGTGTGTATGTATATATATAAAACATGGCTGCTTACTCAATTAAAGCTACTGCCCAACTTCTTATAATGTTTCATCCACTAATTGTTGTCCAACAATTTAGAATTAATTTGTTTGTTAAATGACCACTCCACTACATCTATACCTTATTCCCACCTTTTCATAATTACGTTCCACTGCCACCAACCTTTAGAAAGGAAAATTCATAGCACTAATCCATTAATCAAATTATTTTTATCCTTTATCCCCACTACAATCCAACATTAATAACAAAAATGCCCAGCTGTTCCGTCTCGTTTCTCGTGCCAACTGATCCCAAAAATCGCTTTTGATGCTTCAACGGATTCCTAGTGAAATTTCACTTAAGATAGGCTTTTGAATCACTCAATTTGACCTTATAATGAATGAGATATGGTGGTTTCAAGTTTTGGAAAGAATGCAGATTTTTAATACGAATTTCAGTAGCCATTTCGCAACTTTTAAGCAAAGTTACACCAGAAAAGAAAAAGAAAAAAAAACCAGCAATGAATTCTTTTAGTAAGATTGTCATATCTCCCTCATATGATGGCGAAACGCGAGGAGACTTGCTGCTACAGCTCCGAAATTACGATACGGATCTAACGGTTCAGTCGAAACACGTTTCCCCAAAATAAATAATTTATCCAAATAATTGAATTTCAAAATTTTCATAGTGAAACCTTCTCCCAAAGTGAATCAAATGATATCCGTTAGACTTCAAATTTTGCAAGCAGGTCAAAATAAATACTACGGAGCTTCTAGAATGGACAATACGCCAAAAAGAGAATCGATTTTCAAAACGACCGATCGCTGCTCAAACCTGTTAATATTCTCATATTCTTTCGTCGAAGTACCCTTGCCAAAAATTCTTAATGGATTTTTTTTTTTTTTTTTTTTATAAATTCACTAACGTGATCACCGATATCCAAAAGTCTTTCACCATTAGTACTAGTCACACCATCATCATTTTGTTACCGTAAATAATTCCATTGACCCATGCCTTATTCGATAGTCCTCAAAAAGGTGCTCACATATGAAATACCAACCCTTACTTAACTACACCGAACCATACACATCTAACTAACCGTGTATTTTTTTTTCCGCCTTTTTCTCGTCATCATAATAACACTCTTACCAAAATACCATAAAAACTCTTACTTTGCTATACGCTTCCCAAAACCGATCATATCATCGAACAAATCGCTCTTATTAAGCCATAAATGCACTCTTGCCCCTTCCGAGAAAACCCAATACTATAAATATGGAGATCCTATGACCCTATGAATCGCCTCTCCCATCTCTTCAACCAACCTCACAATAACGAGCCTAATCACGACTCCACACAGCTGAAACCTCAAGTCATAGCTAGAAACCGAACTTAGTTACGCATCTAAATTAGGACAACACAGCTCGTACCGTACCACAACATGTCGTAAACAACCGTTCGCGCAAGAATTTAAGGACGAGCTCCCATCATCCGGGAGAAGGTAAAACAGAGAAGTTCAGATACCAATTGGGATCAACTAGATACCAATTTGAATGAAGTAGCACGAAATAATGAAAGAATCTGAAGTTTCCTAGATGTCCCATAGCCTCCCAATTATAAGTGTGACACACAACACACCCATAAGTAGGACTCTACTAGACATTGCTCTTGTACTTATAGACCGTGTAACCTAGGCTCTGATACCAACTTGTCACGACACAAATCATGGATCATGCGGGCACCCACACTAACCCTCCCTGGTGGGCGAACCCTTCAGATAACTACCTTAATTTGATACAACATGCGGAATAAATACTTTTATTATAAGAAATTTCCAAAACCTGGTCTAGACTCATACAAGAGCCTCTAAGAAGTTTACAATTTGAAGTAGATAACAGACTCAACTGGATACGACTTCTGTTTAAGGATAGAGAACAACAGAAATCTAAGGAGAGACTCTGGGTTGCAAGATCTCAAATAGCTCACCCAAACGCCTTTGATGAATGCCTCGAAACGGTCGTGAGACTCCGAACATCACCTGAAAATAACTCTACACTCCACAAGGAGTGTAGCAAGAGTAGTATGAGCACAACACAAGGCTCGTAGGTATCATAGGCCGACAATGGTTAGTTCACGCATATAAAAAAGAAGCAACTAACAGGTAAGCAGATAAGTAATCAAACACAGTCACAACTATAGCACATATGAAAGTCTTGCAGTAACGATAGTCACAAGGGATTTCAATATCTCGGGTTATAAGCCTAGGAAGAAATCTATAAACCTCGAGTCCATCAAGCCTCTAAAATAAATACTCACAACAACAATTCAATAATTCACAAGTCAAGAATCAATCAGAGAATGTGTCATGCAATGACATGAATGGCAATTCAAATGGAGTGCTATGCAATGCAATGCCGTGCTATGTAAATGTTATGCAATGCAGTAGTCACCTCTCACGCTCCACTCTCGTACACACATGCTATGGCAATGCCTCATTGTCATGACCCATGGGGGACCCGCGAAGTTCATGTACCACTCGTGCTCTCCGGCAGTAACCTCGGAGGCTATCAATTACTCTCAATCTCCGGCAAAAACCTCGGAGTCTCTCAATCATATTCAATCTCCGGCAAAGACCTCGGAGTCTCTCTGTCACTCTCAATCTCCGGCAAAGACCTCGGAGTCTCTCAATCACTCTCCTCACCATTAGGACAACATAAAAGTAATATGGAAGCATGTCATGCATGATATCAGTCTCAACTATATCATCAATATGCAATAAACAAGTACAAGTCATATTATTGTCCATGGCTCAATAATCAATATTACCCTTCCCTTTCATAAGGTAAGTGAGCTAGTATGTGATAAAGATACAACTGGGTGATAATTACATCAAATAGCACCTAGAATATGGGATGCATGCCTCGCATGAAATCAACCTCAATAATCACCGCAGTCATAGGTTCCATAGATTCATACTAGGAAGTGCAATTCAATATTCAATTTCTCAGTAATAACCTTCCTCTTCCATATGACCAGTGAGATAACAAGAGAGAGGAAATTATATCAAGTATATGAAATCACAATACAGTGACAAGCTCACATAACAATATCGCAATAATGGCGATGAGCCCACACAATAGTATCACAATAATGGCGACAAGCCCACGTAACAGCTGACAATATCAACCTAGATGGAATTTACCTCCATACCATGCCTGAAGACCTATCATGCTTTCCCCGTCAATCACTACTATCTACATACGTTTTGCTAACCGGAGTCTAGACATAAAGTAAACCGTAACCTACCTCAATGCCGAACAGGTGTCACGAACTTTCACGCCAAAGCTTTTTCCTTCTGAAGTGCTTCCGAACGGACAAAGTCTTATATGCCAAGAGATACTCTTCTTCCACCTTACTCCACTTTGAAGAAATCTTTGGTTTGCTATAAACTGGAGAACAATCGATATTAAAATTACGTAATCGATGTGGACATAATCTATACGTCATCCTCTGTAGCTCTGCTTCAATCACGAAATGAACATCTCTTCTTGAGAAAAATATTAAACCGTCTTCTTCAAGTATGAAATCGTTGCTAGAAATATAATTTCGTTGGTGTGAACAAACTTGTTGATGCATAAATCTGCCTTTATGAAATAAATTACTATCTAACAATCGTGACTTAATGATGCTGCCTATTCCATATTTTGAGTGCGTTAGTAGTTTTCCAAGGTGTAAAGTTGTTGTTGCATATATATAAAGGTCAAGAGATGTATTCTACCTGGAAATAAATTACATGACTTAGTGGAGTTGTAGGGTCCACCTGACTAATACCTTTGCCCATTATAATGTGCCACCTTTAACCATATTAAGCCTTAGTCATCCTTTTTATTTTCAACTACGTGGAGCATGTCCAGCAGCATGTTTATCCATATATTGCTATTCAATATATTAATCTCCCACTAAAATAATCAAATATTTAACGAATTATTCACATAATTAATTTTTTTGATCTCAATTCACTTAAATATTGATCACTTCATATACTCATCATCATAAATCATGAAATATGCCATAAGTAATGTAACACCTCGTAACGTCGGACGAAAGTTTGACTCATAAGATGATAATATAATGGAACCAATATGAGGGTTATAGGAAGTTTTTTGAAAACCAATTAAGTCATAAGAAATGTCTTTGGGCAAAGAAAAGTTGGAAGCCACTCTACGGGGCATGTTTGCAAGTGAGTTTATGGAAGGTCTTACTTCCAACGGCCATAACCCCTCAATTAATTTGGATTTTGGGAAAACTTCCTTGATGAATGTTGTATCCCCTTGAAATAGCTTTCCAACGGTATATTATGGGCCTCAAACGGACATCTGTGCAAAGAGTTATGCCCATTATACGACAGACTTTCCGAGCAGAAGAATTTTGACGGACCATTTGACGGTCCGTAGAACATTTTGACGGTCCGTAAAACATTTATACGGTCCGTCAAATGGTCACAGAGAATCATATTTTGTTGGTCAGTTTTACGGTTCATTTTGACGGTCCGTAAAACAATTATACGGTCCGTCAAATTGACTCAAGCCTGCGTAAAATGGTCACAGAAACTCAATTTTTGCTGGGTAGTTTTACGGACCATTTTGACGGTCCGTCAAACAGTTTGACGGTCCGTAAAAATGGGCGTAGAATGTCCCGATGGGTCAGATTTTAAGATATTAATAAGAGACCCAAACTCATTTTTTTCATTCCCATTTCTCCTACACGACTCAAGGGTTCTCTAAAGCCATCCAAACACTTCATATGCAAGAATCCAAGTGAAACTAAAGATCCACTTCATCAATCCACAAAACTAAGTGTGAGAAACACATCAAACCCATTCAAGTCAAGAAATTCCATGGAAGGTGGAACTAGAGTTTTGTTCAAGTGAAGCATTTCAACTCAAGGCTTATTCCTACAATAACTAAGGTAAGTTTTATGATGTTTCATGATGATTAAAGTGTTGATAAGTTCTTGGGAGAATAGTAACTGGGTTTGATAAAGAGAATTATATGAACTATGCTAGGGTTTTTGGATTGTTGACTTGGGATTGTTGTATTCATATGGGTGATGGAGAATGATGTTAATTACATCTAATTAAGATTGTAGAATCACCTAGGAGTAATAGAATGGGAATTGGGTGAAGAAATCACCATTAATGGAGACTGTGGAGCTTCATGCCCACTAAGTGTTTGATAAAATGCTTAGATGACCAAAGCATGAATATTATTGCTAATATAGAATCCCTTTGACTTGTATTGATATAGATCAAAGTTGAAAGGGTTGACGAACATTGTATTACGCTCAAAAGCTGGAGTTAAGGTATGTGAGGTTAACTATCTACGCTAGGGAATATTCATGATTCTCCCTACGCCTCATTCTTCATACTTGTCCGCAATTTGACTCGAATATAGTTTAGCCCTAGTTTCATGATATGATATAGAACTGTTATCTTCTAGGGTTGCAGTTACAGAATTCGTTCATGGTTGTCACTTTGAACATCATGAACTCAGCACGTAATCATTATAGACTTATGCATTGTTATCACATGAGTCTCAGTCAGTGTATCACCAGTTATTTGCATAAGTCCTATAATCAGAAACAATTATCATGCTATCAGCTATAGCCAGTCTCAGTCTTGGAAATTGTTAATGTTGAACACCTGTATCTGTATTTTTGGGCCCTAGGCCATAGTTTATGCATACGTATTGCTTGGGCCAGAGGCCACAGTTTTTGTGCACATTATTTGGGCCCCAGGCCACAGTTATATTTACAGTTTTACAGGTGATTCTTCATCCAGAATAGGGAGTACTTCAGCTTCTTGCTTTCCTGTTTAGTTCAGTTTCAGTTTCAGTTCCAGTATTTTATTGCTTTAGTTGCTTTATATACCAGTACAATTCAAATGTACTGATGTCCCTTTTTATTGCTTGGGGGCCTGCATCTCGCGATGCAGGTAACGATACACAGGTTGACGACTCAGCTAATTAGGAGTGCACGTATCAACTACTGGTGAGCCCCACATTCCTTCGGGGCGTTGTCAGCTATCCGGTTATTTCAGTTTATAGACAGCTCTATTATTCAGTACTCTTAGAGGCTTCATAGACACAGTTCAGACAGTCAGGCATTTATTATGTTAACCTTGTTGGCAGTTGTTCAATCGTTTTGGTTTAGCCGTGTTGGCTACAGTCAGATATATTTCAGATTGTCTAAGTATTTCCGCATTATGATTTTAGCCAGACCTTTAGTATATCATCATGTGTTTAGTTGTTTCCATATTCAGTCATGTTTTGATATCACATGTTGATTCAGTCAGCCAGTTGGTTCGCTCGGTCACAGGCAGTCAGGCACCGGGTGCCGTGTTACGTCTAGGCCCAGGTTCGGGGCGTGACAAAGCTTGGTATCAGAGCCCCAGGTTTAAGTGTCTTAGGGATTCTATGAAGCCATGTCCAGTGGGGTCTCTTTTATATGTGTGAGGGCCCCACACATATAAACAGTTGACCACCAAGACATTCAGGATTTGTTTCACTTCTTTCATACTCTAGTTCGTGCAGATAGAGTAATGCTTTTAGGAATTCTTTTAACTCGTGCGAATTACGTATTTCAGAAATGACTCTAAAAAGGAAGTACAACAAGAAAAATACGGCTACTAGCCAGAGGGCTACCGCTGACGCAGCAACAGAAGGGGGCACTCAGGCCCAGGCATCCGCCACAGCTAATGTCGCTGCTACGCCTCCCAATACTTCTAATGCAGATGTTAGAGGAGCTATTCAGCTACTCACTCAAATTTTGGCAAATCAGGCCCAGCGACAGGAAACGGCCCCTAGCTCAGGCGCTAGTAGTGGGTCAAACAGTTCTAGGACTCAGGAGTTTATGCGGATGAAGCCTCCAGTGTTCACAGGGTTAAAGAAGGAGGAAGACCCCCAGAATTTCATTGATGGACTCCAGAAAATATTTCGTGTGATGCATGCTACTGATATAGAGGCAGCAGAATTCGGGGCTTTCCAGCTGCAAGATGTGGCCCATATTTGGTATGAGACATGGGAACAGTCCCGAGGGGAGGATGCACCTTCTGCTACTTGGGACGAATTTGCAGACGCTTTTATTGAACATTTCATGCCAATTGAGGTTAGAGAAGCCAAGGCTATAGAGTTTGATAATCTAAGGCAAAAGGACATGACTGTTCAGGACTATTACCTCAAGTTCGTGTCATTGTCCAGACATACTCCTCACATGGTTCCTGATATGAGAGCCGTGGTTAGGAGATTTGTACTTGGGATTAAACTCGAGTTGCACAGGGATGCCAACACAACTGCTCAGAATGACAAGATGACTATTTCCAAGATACTGGCATTCGTGCAAGGTAACGAGACAAGAATGAAGGAAGAAGAAGCCCTACAGAAGCAAAAAGATAGAGTGTTTAGTAAGAGGGCTAAGTCTACTGGTAATTTCAGTCATGGGGGATCTCAAGGTGATGGCAACCGTCAGTTTTTTAAGAATAGGTCATCAAGACCTACTCCCTCAACAGCTAGTGCTCCATTTCAAAGGTCCAAGTTTAACCAGAAAGACCGGAACTTCGGAACGACAGGCTCACATTCACAGGCCAGCATGACCAACCGTGGTTTTCAACACCCTACATGCAACACTTGTGGTAAGAAACATTCAGAAGTATGCCGTTTGGGCATGGATGGTTGTTTTGGGTGTGGTCAGCCGGGTTATTTTCTGCGGGATTGTCCGTCCGCAAGACAGAATACCGGAGGTAACAATAATGTAGCTCAGTCCACAGATTCAGCAGCTCCCCGAAATTTCCAAGCCCAGCAGGGGCGCGGAGCAGCAAAGCTCGGTAATACGGGCGGTGGTCAGAATCGTCTGTATGCACTGTCAGGTCGCCAGGATACAGAGGCTCGTGGAGAAGTTGTCACAGGTATGCTAACAGTCTTCACCTTCGATGTATTCGCTCTTATGGACCCAGGATCCACTCTATCTTATGTAACCCCGTATATTGCTAAGAAATTTAGGATAGAACCCGAAAAGTTGCAAGAACCTTTCGAAGTATCCACACCGGTTGGGGAATCAGTTATAGCTAGGTATATCTATAGAGGTTGTCCAGTGTTAATCTACCATCGCAGCACCATAGCAGACTTAATAGAATTAGAGATGGTAGATTTTGACGTGATTATGGGTATGGATTGGTTAGAGTCCTGTTATGCCTCTGTGGGTTGTAGAACCAAAACTGTGACATTTGATTTTCCCGATGAACTTATAGAATGGAAAGGTAATTCAGTAGCACCTAAGGGTAGATTTATTTCCTACCTTAGAGCCAGAAAGATGATCTCCAAGGGGTATATTTATCACTTAGTTCGAGTCAGGGATGCAGATGCCCAGACTCCAGCTCTTCAGTCAGTGCCAGTTGTCAGTGAATTTCCAGAAGTCTTTCCAGATGACCTACCCGGAGTCCCTCCCGATAGGGAAATTGATTTTGGAATTGACCTACTTCCCGGCACTAAGCAGATATCTATTCCACCGTATAGGATGGCCCCAGCAGAGTTAAAGGAGTTAAAAGTTCAGTTGAAGGATCTTCTTGATAAGGGATTTATAAGGCCAAGTGTCTCACCTTAGGGCGCACCGGTCTTGTTTGTCCGAAAGAAGGATGGATTCTTGCGTATGTGTATAGACTACCGCTAGTTGAACAAGGTCACCATTAAAAATAAGTATCCTCTTCCCAGAATAGACGACCTATTTGATCAACTTCAGGGTGCTCAGTGTTATTCCAAGATTGACCTCAGATCAGGCTACCATCAGTTAAAGGTTAAGGAAGTTGACATTCCGAAGACCGCTTTCAGAACCCGTTATGGTCATTTTGAATTTCTTGTCATGTCGTTTGGGTTGACGAATGCACCAGCAGCTTTCATGGATCTTATGAACAGAGTATTAAAGCCTTATCTTGATTTATTCGTCATTGTGTTTATTGATGACATATTGGTGTATTCCTGTAGTGAGACAGATCATGCAGAGCATCTCAGAATAGTGTTGCAGACTCTCAAGGATCGTGAGCTTTATGCAAAATTCTCAAAGTGCGAGTTTTGGCTCAAATCAGTGGCCTTTCTAGGCCATGTAATATCAGGTGAAGGTGTTAAGGTGGACCTTCAGAAAATTGATGCTGTCAAGAATTGGCCTAGACCCACCTCAGCATCAGACATCAGAAGTTTCTTGGGTCTGGCAGGTTATTATAGGCGTTTTGTTGAGGGATTTTCCTCTATCTCAGCTCCGCTGACTAAGCTGACTCAGAAGAAAGTCAAATTCCAATGGTCAGAGGTATGTGAGCAGAGTTTCGAAGAGTTGAAGAAGAGATTAACTTCTGCTCCAGTTTTGATGCTGCCGGAGGGAACTGAAGGGTTCGTGGTTTATTGCGATGCTTCAGGAGTTGGTCTCGGATGTGTTTTAATAGAGCATGGTAAGGTTGTTGCTTATGCGTCCAGACAGCTTAAGACTCATGAGAAGAATTATCCAACCCATGACTTAGAGTTAGCAGCTGTGGTTTTTGCACTCAAGATATGGCGGCACTACTTATATGGAGTGCATGTGGATATTTTCACCGATCATAAAAGCCTGCAATATATTTTCAAGCAAAGAGAGTTGAATCTTAGGCAAAGGAGATGGCTTGAATTGCTTAAGGATTATGATGTGGATATTCTCTATCATCCGGGGAAAGCGAATGTTGTAGCTGATGCTCTTAGTCGGCTTTCCATGGGAAGTTTAGCCCACGTGGACGTAGGTAAGAGAGTTTTGATAAAGGAAGTACACCGTTTGGCCAATCTTGGAGTTCGACTGTTGGACTCCGAGGATGGGGGTGTAGTTGTCCAGAATAGAGTTCTTTCCTCTTTAGTCGTGGAAGTCAAGGAGAAACAGTTTAATGATCCCTACTTGTTGCATCTAAAAGAGAGAATCCACAAGCATAAGACAACGGCTTTCGAACAAGGGGGAGATGATGGTACCTTGAGGTACCGAGGTAGATTGTGTGTTCCAGATGTAGATGGGCTCAGAGAGCGAATCATGTCAGAAGCTCACAATTCCAGGTATTACATTCACCCAGGTTCCACTAAGATGTATCATGATCTTAAGGAGATTTACTGGTGGAACGATATGAAGAAGAATGTGGCAGATTTTGTAGCTAAGTGCCCGAATTGTCAGCAAGTGAAAGCCGAACACCAGAGGCCTGGTGGCTTAGCTCAGAACATTGATATTCCTGTCTGGAAATGGGAAATGATCAATATGGATTTTGTGTCAGGTTTACCTCGTTCAGCTAGGAGACATGACTCTATTTGGGTGATCGTTGACAGGCTTACTAAGTCAGCGCACTTTCTGCCAGTCAAGACCACAGATTCAGCAGAAGATTATGCCGAGCTATATGTTAACGAGATTGTCAGATTGCATGGGACACCAGTGTCCATTATTTCAGATCGTGGTGCTCAGTTTACAGCGAACTTCTGGAAATCCTTTCAAAAATGATTGGGTACCAAGGTGAACCTCAGCACAGCTTTCCATCCACAAACAGATGGTCAGGCAGAGCGCACTATTCAGACCCTTGAGGACATGTTGAGAGCATGTGTCCTAGATTTCAAGGGTAATTGGGATGACCATTTACCTCTCATCGAGTTTTCCTATAATAACAGTTATCATGCTAGCATTGGAATGGCACCGTTTGAAGCTCTATTTGGGCGAAGGTGCAGATCACCAATTGGTTGGTTCGAAGTAGGTGAAGCAGAGTTGTTAGGACCAGACTTGGTTTACCAGGCTATGGAGAAAGTCAAGTTAATACAGGAGCGTTTGAAAACTGCTCAGAGTCGCCAGAAGTCTTATACAGATGTGAGACGAAGGGACTTAGAATTTTCAGTTGACGATTGGGTGTTCCTTAAAGTTTCACCTATGAAGGGTGTTATGCGATTTGGCAAGAAAGGGAAGCTCAGTCCCAGATATATTGGACCTTACATAATTTTACGAAAGGTCGGTCTAGTAGCTTATGAACTTGAGTTGCCACAAGAGTTAGCTGCTGTTCATCCAGTGTTTCATGTATCCATGTTGAAGAAGTGTGTGGGAGACCCTTCGTTGGTTGTTCCTGCTGATGCTATAACAGTTAAAGATGGCCTTACCTATGAGGAGATCCCTGTAGCCATTCTTGATCGTCAAGTTCGCAAGTTGAGAACTAAGGAAGTAGCCTCAGTGAAAGTCCTGTGGAGGAGTCATAAAGTTGAGGAAGCTACATGGGAAGCCGAGGAGGATATGAAATCTAGGTACCCGCACTTGTTTCAGCCTGCAGAAGAGATTTATGATGAAGCACCAAGATTTTGAGGTATGTAAGCTTTATTTTCATGCTATTGGTCGTGTGTGGCCAATTTATAATGCTATTGTGATGTAGCCCTGTGAGGCAATGATATTATGGGTTGTTGTGACAGGTTGGTAGTGCCTTATTACAGGGGAAACTCTGGCGAAATTTTTGTAGAATCCCGAATGGTTATCATTCGAGGACGAATGATCCCAAGGGGGAGATATTTTAACACCTCGTAACGTCGGACGAAAGTTTGACTCATAAGATGATAATATAATGGAACCAATATGAGGGTTATAGGAAGTGTTTTGAAAACCAATTAAGTCATAAGAAATGTCTTTGGGCAAAGAAAAGTTGGAAGCCACTCTACGGGGCATGTTTGCAAGTGAGTTTATGGAAGGTCTTACTTCCAACGGCCATAACCCCTCAATTAATTTGGATTTTGGGAAAACTTCCTTGATGAATGTTGTATCCCCTTGAAATAGCTTTCCAACGGTATATTATGGGCCTCAAACGGACATCTGTGCAAAGAGTTATGCCCATTATACGACAGACTTTCCGAGCAGAAGAATTTTGACGGACCATTTGACGGTCCGTAGAACATTTTGACGGTCCGTAAAACATTTATACGGTCCGTCAAATGGTCACAGAGAATCATATTTTGTTGGTCAGTTTTACGGTTCATTTTGACGGTCCGTAAAACAATTATACGGTCCGTCAAATTGACTCAAGCCTGCGTAAAATGGTCACAGAAACTCAATTTTTGCTGGGTAGTTTTACGGACCATTTTGACGGTCCGTCAAACAGTTTGACGGTCCGTAAAAATGGGCGTAGAATGTCCCGATGGGTCAGATTTTAAGATATTAATAAGAGACCCAAACTCATTTTTTTCATTCCCATTTCTCCTACACGACTCAAGGGTTCTCTAAAGCCATCCAAACACTTCATATGCAAGAATCCAAGTGAAACTAAAGATCCACTTCATCAATCCACAAAACTAAGTGTGAGAAACACATCAAACCCATTCAAGTCAAGAAATTCCATGGAAGGTGGAACTAGAGTTTTGTTCAAGTGAAGCATTTCAACTCAAGGCTTATTCCTACAATAACTAAGGTAAGTTTTATGATGTTTCATGATGATTAAAGTGTTGATAAGTTCTTGGGAGAATAGTAACTGGGTTTGATAAAGAGAATTATATGAACTATGCTAGGGTTTTTGGATTGTTGACTTGGGATTGTTGTATTCATATGGGTGATGGAGAATGATGTTAATTACATCTAATTAAGATTGTAGAATCACCTAGGAGTAATAGAATGGGAATTGGGTGAAGAAATCACCATTAATGGAGACTGTGGAGCTTCATGCCCACTAAGTGTTTGATAAAATGCTTAGATGACCAAAGCATGAATATTATTGCTAATATAGAATCCCTTTGACTTGTATTGATATAGATCAAAGTTGAAAGGGTTGACGAACATTGTATTACGCTCAAAAGCTGGAGTTAAGGTATGTGAGGTTAACTATCTACGCTAGGGAATATTCATGATTCTCCCTACGCCTCATTCTTCATACTTGTCCGCAATTTGACTCGAATATAGTTTAGCCCTAGTTTCATGATATGATATAGAACTGTTATCTTCTAGGGTTGCAGTTACAGAATTCGTTCATGGTTGTCACTTTGAACATCATGAACTCAGCACGTAATCATTATAGACTTATGCATTGTTATCACATGAGTCTCAGTCAGTGTATCACCAGTTATTTGCATAAGTCCTATAATCAGAAACAATTATCATGCTATCAGCTATAGCCAGTCTCAGTCTTGGAAATTGTTAATGTTGAACACCTGTATCTGTATTTTTGGGCCCTAGGCCATAGTTTATGCATACGTATTGCTTGGGCCAGAGGCCACAGTTTTTGTGCACATTATTTGGGCCCCAGGCCACAGTTATATTTACAGTTTTACAGGTGATTCTTCATCCAGAATAGGGAGTACTTCAGCTTCTTGCTTTCCTGTTTAGTTCAGTTTCAGTTTCAGTTCCAGTATTTTATTGCTTTAGTTGCTTTATATACCAGTACAATTCAAATGTACTGATGTCCCTTTTTATTGCTTGGGGGCCTGCATCTCGCGATGCAGGTAACGATACACAGGTTGACGACTCAGCTAATTAGGAGTGCACGTATCAACTACTGGTGAGCCCCACATTCCTTCGGGGCGTTGTCAGCTATCCGGTTATTTCAGTTTATAGACAGCTCTATTATTCAGTACTCTTAGAGGCTTCATAGACACAGTTCAGACAGTCAGGCATTTATTATGTTAACCTTGTTGGCAGTTGTTCAATCGTTTTGGTTTAGCCGTGTTGGCTACAGTCAGATATATTTCAGATTGTCTAAGTATTTCCGCATTATGATTTTAGCCAGACCTTTAGTATATCATCATGTGTTTAGTTGTTTCCATATTCAGTCATGTTTTGATATCACATGTTGATTCAGTCAGCCAGTTGGTTCGCTCGGTCACAGGCAGTCAGGCACCGGGTGCCGTGTTACGTCTAGGCCCAGGTTCGGGGCGTGACAAAGCTTGGTATCAGAGCCCCAGGTTTAAGTGTCTTAGGGATTCTATGAAGCCATGTCCAGTGGGGTCTCTTTTATATGTGTGAGGGCCCCACACATATAAACAGTTGACCACCAAGACATTCAGGATTTGTTTCACTTCTTTCATACTCTAGTTCGTGCAGATAGAGTAATGCTTTTAGGAATTCTTTTAACTCGTGCGAATTACGTATTTCAGAAATGACTCTAAAAAGGAAGTACAACAAGAAAAATACGGCTACTAGCCAGAGGGCTACCGCTGACGCAGCAACAGAAGGGGGCACTCAGGCCCAGGCATCCGCCACAGCTAATGTCGCTGCTACGCCTCCCAATACTTCTAATGCAGATGTTAGAGGAGCTATTCAGCTACTCACTCAAATTTTGGCAAATCAGGCCCAGCGACAGGAAACGGCCCCTAGCTCAGGCGCTAGTAGTGGGTCAAACAGTTCTAGGACTCAGGAGTTTATGCGGATGAAGCCTCCAGTGTTCACAGGGTTAAAGAAGGAGGAAGACCCCCAGAATTTCATTGATGGACTCCAGAAAATATTTCGTGTGATGCATGCTACTGATATAGAGGCAGCAGAATTCGGGGCTTTCCAGCTGCAAGATGTGGCCCATATTTGGTATGAGACATGGGAACAGTCCCGAGGGGAGGATGCACCTTCTGCTACTTGGGACGAATTTGCAGACGCTTTTATTGAACATTTCATGCCAATTGAGGTTAGAGAAGCCAAGGCTATAGAGTTTGATAATCTAAGGCAAAAGGACATGACTGTTCAGGACTATTACCTCAAGTTCGTGTCATTGTCCAGACATACTCCTCACATGGTTCCTGATATGAGAGCCGTGGTTAGGAGATTTGTACTTGGGATTAAACTCGAGTTGCACAGGGATGCCAACACAACTGCTCAGAATGACAAGATGACTATTTCCAAGATACTGGCATTCGTGCAAGGTAACGAGACAAGAATGAAGGAAGAAGAAGCCCTACAGAAGCAAAAAGATAGAGTGTTTAGTAAGAGGGCTAAGTCTACTGGTAATTTCAGTCATGGGGGATCTCAAGGTGATGGCAACCGTCAGTTTTTTAAGAATAGGTCATCAAGACCTACTCCCTCAACAGCTAGTGCTCCATTTCAAAGGTCCAAGTTTAACCAGAAAGACCGGAACTTCGGAACGACAGGCTCACATTCACAGGCCAGCATGACCAACCGTGGTTTTCAACACCCTACATGCAACACTTGTGGTAAGAAACATTCAGAAGTATGTCGTTTGGGCATGGATGGTTGTTTTGGGTGTGGTCAGCCGGGTTATTTTCTGCGGGATTGTCCGTCCGCAAGACAGAATACCGGAGGTAACAATAATGTAGCTCAGTCCACAGATTCAGCAGCTCCCCGAAATTTCCAAGCCCAGCAGGGGCGCGGAGCAGCAAAGCTCGGTAATACGGGCGGTGGTCAGAATCGTCTGTATGCACTGTCAGGTCGCCAGGATACAGAGGCTCGTGGAGAAGTTGTCACAGGTATGCTAATAGTCTTCACCTTCGATGTATTCGCTCTTATGGACCCAGGATCCACTCTATCTTATGTAACCCCGTATATTGCTAAGAAATTTAGGATAGAACCCGAAAAGTTGCAAGAACCTTTCGAAGTATCCACACCGGTTGGGGAATCAGTTATAGCTAGGTATATCTATAGAGGTTGTCCAGTGTTAATCTACCATCGCAGCACCATAGCAGACTTAATAGAATTAGAGATGGTAGATTTTGACGTGATTATGGGTATGGATTGGTTAGAGTCCTGTTATGCCTCTGTGGGTTGTAGAACCAAAACTGTGACATTTGATTTTCCCGATGAACTTATAGAATGGAAAGGTAATTCAGTAGCACCTAAGGGTAGATTTATTTCCTACCTTAGAGCCAGAAAGATGATCTCCAAGGGGTATATTTATCACTTAGTTCGAGTCAGGGATGCAGATGCCCAGACTCCAGCTCTTCAGTCAGTGCCAGTTGTCAGTGAATTTCCAGAAGTCTTTCCAGATGACCTACCCGGAGTCCCTCCCGATAGGGAAATTGATTTTGGAATTGACCTACTTCCCGGCACTAAGCAGATATCTATTCCACCGTATAGGATGGCCCCAGCAGAGTTAAAGGAGTTAAAAGTTCAGTTGAAGGATCTTCTTGATAAGGGATTTATAAGGCCAAGTGTCTCACCTTAGGGCGCACCGGTCTTGTTTGTCCGAAAGAAGGATGGATTCTTGCGTATGTGTATAGACTACCGCTAGTTGAACAAGGTCACCATTAAAAATAAGTATCCTCTTCCCAGAATAGACGACCTATTTGATCAACTTCAGGGTGCTCAGTGTTATTCCAAGATTGACCTCAGATCAGGCTACCATCAGTTAAAGGTTAAGGAAGTTGACATTCCGAAGACCGCTTTCAGAACCCGTTATGGTCATTTTGAATTTCTTGTCATGTCGTTTGGGTTGACGAATGCACCAGCAGCTTTCATGGATCTTATGAACAGAGTATTAAAGCCTTATCTTGATTTATTCGTCATTGTGTTTATTGATGACATATTGGTGTATTCCTGTAGTGAGACAGATCATGCAGAGCATCTCAGAATAGTGTTGCAGACTCTCAAGGATCGTGAGCTTTATGCAAAATTCTCAAAGTGCGAGTTTTGGCTCAAATCAGTGGCCTTTCTAGGCCATGTAATATCAGGTGAAGGTGTTAAGGTGGACCTTCAGAAAATTGATGCTGTCAAGAATTGGCCTAGACCCACCTCAGCATCAGACATCAGAAGTTTCTTGGGTCTGGCAGGTTATTATAGGCGTTTTGTTGAGGGATTTTCCTCTATCTCAGCTCCGCTGACTAAGCTGACTCAGAAGAAAGTCAAATTCCAATGGTCAGAGGTATGTGAGCAGAGTTTCGAAGAGTTGAAGAAGAGATTAACTTCTGCTCCAGTTTTGATGCTGCCGGAGGGAACTGAAGGGTTCGTGGTTTATTGCGATGCTTCAGGAGTTGGTCTCGGATGTGTTTTAATAGAGCATGGTAAGGTTGTTGCTTATGCGTCCAGACAGCTTAAGACTCATGAGAAGAATTATCCAACCCATGACTTAGAGTTAGCAGCTGTGGTTTTTGCACTCAAGATATGGCGGCACTACTTATATGGAGTGCATGTGGATATTTTCACCGATCATAAAAGCCTGCAATATATTTTCAAGCAAAGAGAGTTGAATCTTAGGCAAAGGAGATGGCTTGAATTGCTTAAGGATTATGATGTGGATATTCTCTATCATCCGGGGAAAGCGAATGTTGTAGCTGATGCTCTTAGTCGGCTTTCCATGGGAAGTTTAGCCCACGTGGACGTAGGTAAGAGAGTTTTGATAAAGGAAGTACACCGTTTGGCCAATCTTGGAGTTCGACTGTTGGACTCCGAGGATGGGGGTGTAGTTGTCCAGAATAGAGTTCTTTCCTCTTTAGTCGTGGAAGTCAAGGAGAAACAGTTTAATGATCCCTACTTGTTGCATCTAAAAGAGAGAATCCACAAGCATAAGACAACGGCTTTCGAACAAGGGGGAGATGATGGTACCTTGAGGTACCGAGGTAGATTGTGTGTTCCAGATGTAGATGGGCTCAGAGAGCGAATCATGTCAGAAGCTCACAATTCCAGGTATTACATTCACCCAGGTTCCACTAAGATGTATCATGATCTTAAGGAGATTTACTGGTGGAACGATATGAAGAAGAATGTGGCAGATTTTGTAGCTAAGTGCCCGAATTGTCAGCAAGTGAAAGCCGAACACCAGAGGCCTGGTGGCTTAGCTCAGAACATTGATATTCCTGTCTGGAAATGGGAAATGATCAATATGGATTTTGTGTCAGGTTTACCTCGTTCAGCTAGGAGACATGACTCTATTTGGGTGATCGTTGACAGGCTTACTAAGTCAGCGCACTTTCTGCCAGTCAAGACCACAGATTCAGCAGAAGATTATGCCGAGCTATATGTTAACGAGATTGTCAGATTGCATGGGACACCAGTGTCCATTATTTCAGATCGTGGTGCTCAGTTTACAGCGAACTTCTGGAAATCCTTTCAAAAATGATTGGGTACCAAGGTGAACCTCAGCACAGCTTTCCATCCACAAACAGATGGTCAGGCAGAGCGCACTATTCAGACCCTTGAGGACATGTTGAGAGCATGTGTCCTAGATTTCAAGGGTAATTGGGATGACCATTTACCTCTCATCGAGTTTTCCTATAATAACAGTTATCATGCTAGCATTGGAATGGCACCGTTTGAAGCTCTATTTGGGCGAAGGTGCAGATCACCAATTGGTTGGTTCGAAGTAGGTGAAGCAGAGTTGTTAGGACCAGACTTGGTTTACCAGGCTATGGAGAAAGTCAAGTTAATACAGGAGCGTTTGAAAACTGCTCAGAGTCGCCAGAAGTCTTATACAGATGTGAGACGAAGGGACTTAGAATTTTCAGTTGACGATTGGGTGTTCCTTAAAGTTTCACCTATGAAGGGTGTTATGCGATTTGGCAAGAAAGGGAAGCTCAGTCCCAGATATATTGGACCTTACATAATTTTACGAAAGGTCGGTCTAGTAGCTTATGAACTTGAGTTGCCACAAGAGTTAGCTGCTGTTCATCCAGTGTTTCATGTATCCATGTTGAAGAAGTGTGTGGGAGACCCTTCGTTGGTTGTTCCTGCTGATGCTATAACAGTTAAAGATGGCCTTACCTATGAGGAGATCCCTGTAGCCATTCTTGATCGTCAAGTTCGCAAGTTGAGAACTAAGGAAGTAGCCTCAGTGAAAGTCCTGTGGAGGAGTCATAAAGTTGAGGAAGCTACATGGGAAGCCGAGGAGGATATGAAATCTAGGTACCCGCACTTGTTTCAGCCTGCAGAAGAGATTTATGATGAAGCACCAAGATTTTGAGGTATGTAAGCTTTATTTTCATGCTATTGGTCGTGTGTGGCCAATTTATAATGCTATTGTGATGTAGCCCTGTGAGGCAATGATATTATGGGTTGTTGTGACAGGTTGGTAGTGCCTTATTACAGGGGAAACTCTGGCGAAATTTTTGTAGAATCCCGAATGGTTATCATTCGAGGACGAATGATCCCAAGGGGGAGATATTTTAACACCTCGTAACGTCGGACGAAAGTTTGACTCATAAGATGATAATATAATGGAACCAATATGAGGGTTATAGGAAGTGTTTTGAAAACCAATTAAGTCATAAGAAATGTCTTTGGGCAAAGAAAAGTTGGAAGCCACTCTACGGGGCATGTTTGCAAGTGAGTTTATGGAAGGTCTTACTTCCAACGGCCATAACCCCTCAATTAATTTGGATTTTGGGAAAACTTCCTTGATGAATGTTGTATCCCCTTGAAATAGCTTTCCAACGGTATATTATGGGCCTCAAACGGACATCTGTGCAAAGAGTTATGCCCATTATACGACAGACTTTCCGAGCAGAAGAATTTTGACGGACCATTTGACGGTCCGTAGAACATTTTGACGGTCCGTAAAACATTTATACGGTCCGTCAAATGGTCACAGAGAATCATATTTTGTTGGTCAGTTTTACGGTTCATTTTGACGGTCCGTAAAACAATTATACGGTCCGTCAAATTGACTCAAGCCTGCGTAAAATGGTCACAGAAACTCAATTTTTGCTGGGTAGTTTTACGGACCATTTTGACGGTCCGTCAAACAGTTTGACGGTCCGTAAAAATGGGCGTAGAATGTCCCGATGGGTCAGATTTTAAGATATTAATAAGAGACCCAAACTCATTTTTTTCATTCCCATTTCTCCTACACGACTCAAGGGTTCTCTAAAGCCATCCAAACACTTCATATGCAAGAATCCAAGTGAAACTAAAGATCCACTTCATCAATCCACAAAACTAAGTGTGAGAAACACATCAAACCCATTCAAGTCAAGAAATTTCATGGAAGGTGGAACTAGAGTTTTGTTCAAGTGAAGCATTTCAACTCAAGGCTTATTCCTACAATAACTAAGGTAAGTTTTATGATGTTTCATGATGATTAAAGTGTTGATAAGTTCTTGGGAGAATAGTAACTGGGTTTGATAAAGAGAATTATATGAACTATGCTAGGGTTTTTGGATTGTTGACTTGGGATTGTTGTATTCATATGGGTGATGGAGAATGATGTTAATTACATCTAATTAAGATTGTAGAATCACCTAGGAGTAATAGAATGGGAATTGGGTGAAGAAATCACCATTAATGGAGACTGTGGAGCTTCATGCCCACTAAGTGTTTGATAAAATGCTTAGATGACCAAAGCATGAATATTATTGCTAATATAGAATCCCTTTGACTTGTATTGATATAGATCAAAGTTGAAAGGGTTGACGAACATTGTATTACGCTCAAAAGCTGGAGTTAAGGTATGTGAGGTTAACTATCTACGCTAGGGAATATTCATGATTCTCCCTACGCCTCATTCTTCATACTTGTCCGCAATTTGACTCGAATATAGTTTAGCCCTAGTTTCATGATATGATATAGAACTGTTATCTTCTAGGGTTGCAGTTACAGAATTCGTTCATGGTTGTCACTTTGAACATCATGAACTCAGCACGTAATCATTATAGACTTATGCATTGTTATCACATGAGTCTCAGTCAGTGTATCACCAGTTATTTGCATAAGTCCTATAATCAGAAACAATTATCATGCTATCAGCTATAGCCAGTCTCAGTCTTGGAAATTGTTAATGTTGAACACCTGTATCTGTATTTTTGGGCCCTAGGCCATAGTTTATGCATACGTATTGCTTGGGCCAGAGGCCACAGTTTTTGTGCACATTATTTGGGCCCCAGGCCACAGTTATATTTACAGTTTTACAGGTGATTCTTCATCCAGAATAGGGAGTACTTCAGCTTCTTGCTTTCCTGTTTAGTTCAGTTTCAGTTTCAGTTCCAGTATTTTATTGCTTTAGTTGCTTTATATACCAGTACAATTCAAATGTACTGATGTCCCTTTTTATTGCTTGGGGGCCTGCATCTCGCGATGCAGGTAACGATACACAGGTTGACGACTCAGCTAATTAGGAGTGCACGTATCAGCTACTGGTGAGCCCCACATTCCTTCGGGGCGTTGTCAGCTATCCGGTTATTTCAGTTTATAGACAGCTCTATTATTCAGTACTCTTAGAGGCTTCATAGACACAGTTCAGACAGTCAGACATTTATTATGTTAACCTTGTTGGCAGTTGTTCAATCGTTTTGGTTTAGCCGTGTTGGCTACAGTCAGATATATTTCAGATTGTCTAAGTATTTCCGCATTATGATTTCAGCCAGACCTTTAGTATATCATCATGTGTTTAGTTGTTTCCATATTCAGTCATGTTTTGATATCACATGTTGATTCAGTCAGCCAGTTGGTTCGCTCGGTCACAGGCAGTCAGGCACCGGGTGCCGTGTTACGTCTAGGCCCAGGTTCGGGGCGTGACAAAGCTTGGTATCAGAGCCCCAGGTTTAAGTGTCTTAGGGATTCTATGAAGCCATGTCCAGTGGGGTCTCTTTTATATGTGTGAGGGCCCCACACATATAAACAGTTGACCACCAAGACATTCAGGATTTGTTTCACTTCTTTCATACTCTAGTTCGTGCAGATAGAGTAATGCTTTTAGGAATTCTTTTAACTCGTGCGAATTACGTATTTCAGAAATGACTCTAAAAAGGAAGTACAACAAGAAAAATACGGCTACTAGCCAGAGGGCTACCGCTGACGCAGCAACAGAAGGGGGCACTCAGGCCCAGGCATCCGCCACAGCTAATGTCGCTGCTACGCCTCCCAATACTTCTAATGCAGATGTTAGAGGAGCTATTCAGCTACTCACTCAAATTTTGGCAAATCAGGCCCAGCGACAGGAAACGGCCCCTAGCTCAGGCGCTAGTAGTGGGTCAAACAGTTCTAGGACTCAGGAGTTTATGCGGATGAAGCCTCCAGTGTTCACAGGGTTAAAGAAGGAGGAAGACCCCCAGAATTTCATTGATGGACTCCAGAAAATATTTCGTGTGATGCATGCTACTGATATAGAGGCAGCAGAATTCGGGGCTTTCCAGCTGCAAGATGTGGCCCATATTTGGTATGAGACATGGGAACAGTCCCGAGGGGAGGATGCACCTTCTGCTACTTGGGACGAATTTGCAGACGCTTTTATTGAACATTTCATGCCAATTGAGGTTAGAGAAGCCAAGGCTATAGAGTTTGATAATCTAAGGCAAAAGGACATGACTGTTCAGGACTATTACCTCAAGTTCGTGTCATTGTCCAGACATACTCCTCACATGGTTCCTGATATGAGAGCCGTGGTTAGGAGATTTGTACTTGGGATTAAACTCGAGTTGCACAGGGATGCCAACACAACTGCTCAGAATGACAAGATGACTATTTCCAAGATACTGGCATTCGTGCAAGGTAACGAGACAAGAATGAAGGAAGAAGAAGCCCTACAGAAGCAAAAAGATAGAGTGTTTAGTAAGAGGGCTAAGTCTACTGGTAATTTCAGTCATGGGGGATCTCAAGGTGATGGCAACCGTCAGTTTTTTAAGAATAGGTCATCAAGACCTACTCCCTCAACAGCTAGTGCTCCATTTCAAAGGTCCAAGTTTAACCAGAAAGACCGGAACTTCGGAACGACAGGCTCACATTCACAGGCCAGCATGACCAACCGTGGTTTTCAACACCCTACATGCAACACTTGTGGTAAGAAACATTCAGAAGTATGTCGTTTGGGCATGGATGGTTGTTTTGGGTGTGGTCAGCCGGGTTATTTTCTGCGGGATTGTCCGTCCGCAAGACAGAATACCGGAGGTAACAATAATGTAGCTCAGTCCACAGATTCAGCAGCTCCCCGAAATTTCCAAGCCCAGCAGGGGCGCGGAGCAGCAAAGCTCGGTAATACGGGCGGTGGTCAGAATCGTCTGTATGCACTGTCAGGTCGCCAGGATACAGAGGCTCGTGGAGAAGTTGTCACAAGTATGCTAACAGTCTTCACCTTCGATGTATTCGCTCTTATGGACCCAGGATCCACTCTATCTTATGTAACCCCGTATATTGCTAAGAAATTTAGGATAGAACCCGAAAAGTTGCAAGAACCTTTCGAAGTATCCACACCGGTTGGGGAATCAGTTATAGCTAGGTATATCTATAGAGGTTGTCCAGTGTTAATCTACCATCGCAGCACCATAGCAGACTTAATAGAATTAGAGATGGTAGATTTTGACGTGATTATGGGTATGGATTGGTTAGAGTCCTGTTATGCCTCTGTGGGTTGTAGAACCAAAACTGTGACATTTGATTTTCCCGATGAACTTATAGAATGGAAAGGTAATTCAGTAGCACCTAAGGGTAGATTTATTTCCTACCTTAGAGCCAGAAAGATGATCTCCAAGGGGTATATTTATCACTTAGTTCGAGTCAGGGATGCAGATGCCCAGACTCCAGCTCTTCAGTCAGTGCCAGTTGTCAGTGAATTTCCAGAAGTCTTTCCAGATGACCTACCCGGAGTCCCTCCCGATAGGGAAATTGATTTTGGAATTGACATACTTCCCGGCACTAAGCCGATATCTATTCCACCGTATAGGATGGCCCCAGCAGAGTTAAAGGAGTTAAAAGTTCAGTTGAAGGATCTTCTTGATAAGGGATTTATAAGGCCAAGTGTCTCACCTTAGGGCGCACCGGTCTTGTTTGTCCGAAAGAAGGATGGATTCTTGCGTATGTGTATAGACTACCGCTAGTTGAACAAGGTCACCATTAAAAATAAGTATCCTCTTCCCAGAATAGACGACCTATTTGATCAACTTCAGGGTGCTCAGTGTTATTCCAAGATTGACCTCAGATCAGGCTACCATCAGTTAAAGGTTAAGGAAGTTGACATTCCGAAGACCGCTTTCAGAACCCGTTATGGTCATTTTGAATTTCTTGTCATGTCGTTTGGGTTGACGAATGCACCAGCAGCTTTCATGGATCTTATGAACAGAGTATTAAAGCCTTATCTTGATTTATTCGTCATTGTGTTTATTGATGACATATTGGTGTATTCCTGTAGTGAGACAGATCATGCAGAGCATCTCAAAATAGTGTTGCAGACTCTCAAGGATCGTGAGCTTTATGCAAAATTCTCAAAGTGCGAGTTTTGGCTCAAATCAGTGGCCTTTCTAGGCCATGTAATATCAGGTGAAGGTGTTAAGGTGGACCTTCAGAAAATTGATGCTGTCAAGAATTGGCCTAGACCCACCTCAGCATCAGACATCAGAAGTTTCTTGGGTCTGGCAGGTTATTATAGGCGTTTTGTTGAGGGATTTTCCTCTATCTCAGCTCCGCTGACTAAGCTGACTCAGAAGAAAGTCAAATTCCAATGGTCAGAGGTATGTGAGCAGAGTTTCGAAGAGTTGAAGAAGAGATTAACTTCTGCTCCAGTTTTGATGCTGCCGGAGGGAACTGAAGGGTTCGTGGTTTATTGCGATGCTTCAGGAGTTGGTCTCGGATGTGTTTTAATAGAGCATGGTAAGGTTGTTGCTTATGCGTCCAGACAGCTTAAGACTCATGAGAAGAATTATCCAACCCATGACTTAGAGTTAGCAGCTGTGGTTTTTGCACTCAAGATATGGCGGCACTACTTATATGGAGTGCATGTGGATATTTTCACCGATCATAAAAGCCTGCAATATATTTTCAAGCAAAGAGAGTTGAATCTTAGGCAAAGGAGATGGCTTGAATTGCTTAAGGATTATGATGTGGATATTCTCTATCATCCGGGGAAAGCGAATGTTGTAGCTGATGCTCTTAGTCGGCTTTCCATGGGAAGTTTAGCCCACGTGGACGTAGGTAAGAGAGTTTTGATAAAGGAAGTACACCGTTTGGCCAATCTTGGAGTTCGACTGTTGGACTCCGAGGATGGGGGTGTAGTTGTCCAGAATAGAGTTCTTTCCTCTTTAGTCGTGGAAGTCAAGGAGAAACAGTTTAATGATCCCTACTTGTTGCATCTAAAAGAGAGAATCCACAAGCATAAGACAACGGCTTTCGAACAAGGGGGAGATGATGGTACCTTGAGGTACCGAGGTAGATTGTGTGTTCCAGATGTAGATGGGCTCAGAGAGCGAATCATGTCAGAAGCTCACAATTCCAGGTATTACATTCACCCAGGTTCCACTAAGATGTATCATGATCTTAAGGAGATTTACTGGTGGAACGATATGAAGAAGAATGTGGCAGATTTTGTAGCTAAGTGCCCGAATTGTCAGCAAGTGAAAGCCGAACACCAGAGGCCTGGTGGCTTAGCTCAGAACATTGATATTCCTGTCTGGAAATGGGAAATGATCAATATGGATTTTGTGTCAGGTTTACCTCGTTCAGCTAGGAGACATGACTCTATTTGGGTGATCGTTGACAGGCTTACTAAGTCAGCGCACTTTCTGCCAGTCAAGACCACAGATTCAGCAGAAGATTATGCCGAGCTATATGTTAACGAGATTGTCAGATTGCATGGGACACCAGTGTCCATTATTTCAGATCGTGGTGCTCAGTTTACAGCGAACTTCTGGAAATCCTTTCAAAAATGATTGGGTACCAAGGTGAACCTCAGCACAGCTTTCCATCCACAAACAGATGGTCAGGCAGAGCGCACTATTCAGACCCTTGAGGACATGTTGAGAGCATGTGTCCTAGATTTCAAGGGTAATTGGGATGACCATTTACCTCTCATCGAGTTTTCCTATAATAACAGTTATCATGCTAGCATTGGAATGGCACCGTTTGAAGCTCTATTTGGGCGAAGGTGCAGATCACCAATTGGTTGGTTCGAAGTAGGTGAAGCAGAGTTGTTAGGACCAGACTTGGTTTACCAGGCTATGGAGAAAGTCAAGTTAATACAGGAGCGTTTGAAAACTGCTCAGAGTCGCCAGAAGTCTTATACAGATGTGAGACGAAGGGACTTAGAATTTTCAGTTGACGATTGGGTGTTCCTTAAAGTTTCACCTATGAAGGGTGTTATGCGATTTGGCAAGAAAGGGAAGCTCAGTCCCAGATATATTGGACCTTACATAATTTTACGAAAGGTCGGTCTAGTAGCTTATGAACTTGAGTTGCCACAAGAGTTAGCTGCTGTTCATCCAGTGTTTCATGTATCCATGTTGAAGAAGTGTGTGGGAGACCCTTCGTTGGTTGTTCCTGCTGATGCTATAACAGTTAAAGATGGCCTTACCTATGAGGAGATCCCTGTAGCCATTCTTGATCGTCAAGTTCGCAAGTTGAGAACTAAGGAAGTAGCCTCAGTGAAAGTCCTGTGGAGGAGTCATAAAGTTGAGGAAGCTACATGGGAAGCCGAGGAGGATATGAAATCTAGGTACCCGCACTTGTTTCAGCCTGCAGAAGAGATTTATGATGAAGCACCAAGATTTTGAGGTATGTAAGCTTTATTTTCATGCTATTGGTCGTGTGTGGCCAATTTATAATGCTATTGTGATGTAGCCCTGTGAGGCAATGATATTATGGGTTGTTGTGACAGGTTGGTAGTGCCTTATTACAGGGGAAACTCTGGCGAAATTTTTGTAGAATCCCGAATGGTTATCATTCGAGGACGAATGATCCCAAGGGGGAGATATTTTAACACCTCGTAACGTCGGACGAAAGTTTGACTCATAAGATGATAATATAATGGAACCAATATGAGGGTTATAGGAAGTGTTTTGAAAACCAATTAAGTCATAAGAAATGTCTTTGGGCAAAGAAAAGTTGGAAGCCACTCTACGGGGCATGTTTGCAAGTGAGTTTATGGAAGGTCTTACTTCCAACGGCCATAACCCCTCAATTAATTTGGATTTTGGGAAAACTTCCTTGATGAATGTTGTATCCCCTTGAAATAGCTTTCCAACGGTATATTATGGGCCTCAAACGGACATCTGTGCAAAGAGTTATGCCCATTATACGACAGACTTTCCGAGCAGAAGAATTTTGACGGACCATTTGACGGTCCGTAGAACATTTTGACGGTCCGTAAAACATTTATACGGTCCGTCAAATGGTCACAGAGAATCATATTTTGTTGGTCAGTTTTACGGTTCATTTTGACGGTCCGTAAAACAATTATACGGTCCGTCAAATTGACTCAAGCCTGCGTAAAATGGTCACAGAAACTCAATTTTTGCTGGGTAGTTTTACGGACCATTTTGACGGTCCGTCAAACAGTTTGACGGTCCGTAAAAATGGGCGTAGAATGTCCCGATGGGTCAGATTTTAAGATATTAATAAGAGACCCAAACTCATTTTTTTCATTCCCATTTCTCCTACACGACTCAAGGGTTCTCTAAAGCCATCCAAACACTTCATATGCAAGAATCCAAGTGAAACTAAAGATCCACTTCATCAATCCACAAAACTAAGTGTGAGAAACACATCAAACCCATTCAAGTCAAGAAATTCCATGGAAGGTGGAACTAGAGTTTTGTTCAAGTGAAGCATTTCAACTCAAGGCTTATTCCTACAATAACTAAGGTAAGTTTTATGATGTTTCATGATGATTAAAGTGTTGATAAGTTCTTGGGAGAATAGTAACTGGGTTTGATAAAGAGAATTATATGAACTATGCTAGGGTTTTTGGATTGTTGACTTGGGATTGTTGTATTCATATGGGTGATGGAGAATGATGTTAATTACATCTAATTAAGATTGTAGAATCACCTAGGAGTAATAGAATGGGAATTGGGTGAAGAAATCACCATTAATGGAGACTGTGGAGCTTCATGCCCACTAAGTGTTTGATAAAATGCTTAGATGACCAAAGCATGAATATTATTGCTAATATAGAATCCCTTTGACTTGTATTGATATAGATCAAAGTTGAAAGGGTTGACGAACATTGTATTACGCTCAAAAGCTGGAGTTAAGGTATGTGAGGTTAACTATCTACGCTAGGGAATATTCATGATTCTCCCTACGCCTCATTCTTCATACTTGTCCGCAATTTGACTCGAATATAGTTTAGCCCTAGTTTCATGATATGATATAGAACTGTTATCTTCTAGGGTTGCAGTTACAGAATTCGTTCATGGTTGTCACTTTGAACATCATGAACTCAGCACGTAATCATTATAGACTTATGCATTGTTATCACATGAGTCTCAGTCAGTGTATCACCAGTTATTTGCATAAGTCCTATAATCAGAAACAATTATCATGCTATCAGCTATAGCCAGTCTCAGTCTTGGAAATTGTTAATGTTGAACACCTGTATCTGTATTTTTGGGCCCTAGGCCATAGTTTATGCATACGTATTGCTTGGGCCAGAGGCCACAGTTTTTGTGCACATTATTTGGGCCCCAGGCCACAGTTATATTTACAGTTTTACAGGTGATTCTTCATCCAGAATAGGGAGTACTTCAGCTTCTTGCTTTCCTGTTTAGTTCAGTTTCAGTTTCAGTTCCAGTATTTTATTGCTTTAGTTGCTTTATATACCAGTACAATTCAAATGTACTGATGTCCCTTTTTATTGCTTGGGGGCCTGCATCTCGCGATGCAGGTAACGATACACAGGTTGACGACTCAGCTAATTAGGAGTGCACGTATCAGCTACTGGTGAGCCCCACATTCCTTCGGGGCGTTGTCAGCTATCCGGTTATTTCAGTTTATAGACAGCTCTATTATTCAGTACTCTTAGAGGCTTCATAGACACAGTTCAGACAGTCAGACATTTATTATGTTAACCTTGTTGGCAGTTGTTCAATCGTTTTGGTTTAGCCGTGTTGGCTACAGTCAGATATATTTCAGATTGTCTAAGTATTTCCGCATTATGATTTCAGCCAGACCTTTAGTATATCATCATGTGTTTAGTTGTTTCCATATTCAGTCATGTTTTGATATCACATGTTGATTCAGTCAGCCAGTTGGTTCGCTCGGTCACATGCAGTCAGGCACCGGGTGCCGTGTTACGTCCAGGCCCAGGTTCGGGGCGTGACAAGTAAATTGTGTAAGAACTATTAGGTAAGAACTATTCTCAATCACAATTTGCGGGTTTTGTCCAATCACGTTGCTATTGTAACCTCTATAAAAACCAAAACTAGCTAAAATGGAAAATGGGATCTGAATGGGTTGTCTATGATTTATTAAGGGACAAGACTAATTAAGTGAGATCTAGAGTTGAAATCCCTTTTGTGAACCGTGGGCCCCACCCCACTAGCAATTACTTTCCAAAAGAAACATTTCTATACTAGCTGTAGGTGTCATTACAAGATATATATATATATATATATATATATATATATATTAGTCACTTGTTGCTGAAATTCCAAGGATCCAAGTGGATTGTGCTTACATAGTATCTTCCCATATAAAATCCTTGATTAAATATTAGTAAATGAAAAATATCTCATAATGATTTCATAAATATTGAGATATGTAGAAATTATATTTTATCAAATTCTAATTTTCTCTTATATCAAGAGGATAAATTTTTGTACTATTAATTTTCACAACGAAAGAAAATAACTCTTTTTATGAATAAACTATTCACACACATTAAATACATATATTCTAAAATTTACTCGTCAATTAAATAACCGAATCACCCATTATCGCAAGCTATAGACACCAAAATTAGACCACGAAAAAGGTGTTTTAGGGATATTAGGCAAAAAAAGTGCTAAACGACCAAATGGGTCGTTACAATTACTTTGCTTGGAAAAGAAAGTAGAGGTTAGGAAAAGAGTTAATAGCAACAATTTGGGTCATTAAATTAATCTAATAGCTTGAGCTACGAATAGGAAAGCTAGTTGAGGCTACATGGGAGTTCTCTTAAAGGAAACATTCTAGGGCTTGGAAAAGCCTAGGATGAAATTTGCTGATTTGGTTGAAAAACTTTTGGCAAGAATCACGTAACCTTTGGCTTAACGCACCTAGGCATATAAATAAGTTGAATTGATACCCAATCGTATTACTTTCCATTTGAACCACAACCTTAGTCCCATTTACCAATTGTTTACATTCTATAATCATTCTCAGTTTTTAATGAACAAACTACACTCAAACTTTTATTATATTTCCCTTCCCCTGAAAATATAGACTAACAGTCGGGTGTCACACTTATTACGTATTCTTCTTCATCGTATTCTCTGTGGGATTCGACCCCAAGCTTGTTGGGTTCTATATTTGACAACGACCGCTTACTCCTGATATTAAAGGTGTAATTTGGGTGTATCAGAGACATACCTTAATTCGTTAAACAAGGTTTAACAAATCACTTTTCTAATAAAGAACACCCAAACCCTAGCATGAATCACTTTGGGAAGAATTATGTTTCAAACCCTAAGTTTTGGTCACAAAAATCATGTTAAGAATCATGGGCTTGATGTTAGAATGAATTAGTAATGCTAAGGATGCCCTTACCTTTGATTTGAAGACTTGGGGGAATGATTTTAGTCCTTAGGGTTGTTTAGGAAGTGGAGGAATAAACAAAACAAGTGTCCTATTTATATTTTTCTGGTGAAAACGGGCCAAAGGACGCCCCCGAAGGACGGACCGTCCTTTAGTTAAAATTTCCAGAGAGTTACGGTATTTTTTGACACGTTACGGTGCCATGTTACGGTCTGTAACACGTGTTACGGTACGTAACGTCTCACCGTAACACAGGACAAATTTCCAGCGAAGACAGGCTTCAATAAAACGGGCATAACTTTTTGTACGTAACTTTTCTTGGGCTGGGCGACCTACCGTTGGAAGCTATTTCAAAGAGATACAACTTTCATGAAGGAAGTTTTTCCAAATTCGCAACACATTTTCATGAAAATCGCCCAGAAGACAGACCAACCAAAACTTAAGCGAATTTAAGAGGCCTTAAGAACTTCACCAGCTGGTTTGAGTTCAAAACGACCATCTTCCACTCGAATTCATCAAGAATGGATTCATATAGATATAATATCATCTTAATACTAGATTTTTACAAATTCACACCTAGTTCAAGTTTACAGGGTGTTACACCTTGTCTTTATTGTGGAGGACCACACTCATGGCAAAATTGTTTGAATTCTCCCGAGGGCGGATTGTGCTCACAATCCCAAACCTATGAGTGGAGTATTTGTGATAGGTGTGGTGGTCAAAATGGTCATTGGGATAATTGTGCTTATTTGTCCTTCCCTTCCCCGAACCCCCACTATGACTATTCTAGTTTTGATTTTGATGATAGTAGAGATATGGAAGTGGAAGAAGCCTCAAATGCTCAAAATGAGAGGATAATGTTCATGTTGGAGACCATCCTTGAAAAAGTGGAAAAACATAACTTAGCGGTTAAGGACTTGAGGCAACCACTTGATGACTTGAGGCAAGCAATTAATTGCAATGACAAAGTTATTCACACCTTGGAGGATCAAATGAGATTATTGGTTCAGACTCATAATGCTCAACAACTTGAAGGTGTTGAAAGTAGACAAGAAAGTGGCAAAACGTGAATTTCTCCAAGGGTGGATTTTTACAAGCTTTGAATGACTCTCAACTTGAAGAAGGCCTTGACAAAGTGGAAATTGTGAGCCAAGATTGGCTTACTCAACAACTTTCAGCCTATGGGGATCATCGTGAAGGCATTTCAAGGATGATGGAAGAATTTTTAAAAATCTATGTTGAGCAAAGTCAAGAGTTGAAGAAACTTGAAATTTCTATCCGTGACTTGAAAGCCGAATTGAATGCAAAAGTTGAGGTATGCAATACTCAACATCAAATAGTCATGGATAGTAGTTTTAAGTTGGGTTCCAATGAAAAAGTGGTCAAGATTGATTTTCAAGAGCTAATGATGAATTGCCAACCGACCAACCCAAAAATAATGCAAGATGCCGAAGTTGAAGAAATGATACTAGAGTTGAATAAAAAGATTCACAAAATAATTTTTGAGGACTCTAGTTCATTTGTGGGTGAGGATGTCAAAAATGGAGCGAATTTGAAAATGGAGTGCCTTAGACCACATTCCAACCATTTTTCAACATTATGCTTGGTTAGTGAAATGGAAGTTGAACTAACCGAGCCTATGGAGAATTTTAGAGATGAAGAAGAAAGCGTTTTCATTTTGAAGTTTGCTATGCCAAGAAGACAAAATGGCATGCCTCACTTACGGGCCAAGAAGTGTAAAATGCGACACCCGAGAGTTGGCCTCTTTGCTTTTCTACCACCGCCCCATGAGCGTCATCATAATCTTGATTCAAAGTTGGGGCAAAAATTCATATCCTCCAAGTGGAGGGAAAAGTGGTAAAGGTAACCGTCGTGCCGCGACGTTAACTTAAGAGCTTGGTGGGAGGCAACCCATCGTTTTCAAAATTTTAAGTCGTTTTTTTAATATATATTTTTTAGAATAGCTTAGTAGATTATTTTTGACTAATCCACAAAGTTTTAGAATTTTTGGAGTTGTTTTGAGCAGGTCGGGTTTTTAGAGCAGCCCCAAACCAGTAGATGCTGCTAAAAAAGGTTTTCAGGTGACATCACCTGCAATTCACAGGTCATGCCTGCGTTTCGTAAGTGCTGACAGTAAAAAAGAAAATTAGGTGACATCACCTGCGAACCGCAGGTCATGCCTGCGAGTCGCAGGTGCTGAAAAAAAAATTATTTGCCCTCAAACTATTTTATGTTTTGTTTTGATTATGTGTTGTGAGGACACTGCAATGTTTGTAGTTGGGGGTGGCATGTGGTAGCACATTATATTTTGGTTATGCATAAATTGTGCCTTTGCCGGGCTTTTGTCTTATATATGGATATTGTGTGCCCTTGTCGGGTTTGTTTTGTGACTGTTGGTGTGGCTGTGGATAGACGTTGTTGCAAATGGAACTTGCTCAAATTTTTGAAGATTTTGTTTTGTTGACGTGTTGTGGATTAGTTACTTTTATTATTTTATTTTCTTTCTTAGCTTCTTTAATTAGTCTTGTAGTTTAGGTGTAGGTGATCCTTTGAGGAAAAATTGTGGAAACTCTTGACTTGTTTGGTACTAATAGAGTTAGTCTCTTGCATGTGAAGCGTTTAATTGAACATACCCCTCCAAGTGGAATTTTAAGTGAAAAGAGAAGCAAGATGCATAGAAGGAATGATCTTTGTGACAACTTTTTGGCTCATTTTGTGACTCTTTACCTACTAGATGAGTTTTACTTGGGATGATGAGATATTGCTCTATTTGTTCTTGCTTAAGAAGTAAAATTGATCCATCTTGACTAGTTCATATGCCATGCGTGGTGAGTGTTTGTTGAATAATTCTTGTGTGTACTTTTATCATCTAGAACTTGCCCGGTTAGTCTTTCAATGCTAATTTTGATTATGTTGGTTGGAGAGATGACCTTGGGCTATCTTTGTGATTTTTGAAAAAGTCTCTTTAGCCTTTCTAGCCTATCATTGCATAAATAATATCACTAATAATCCCATTTGAGCCTATGACCTTTTCTTTGATTGGCACATTACAAGTCTTTACCCTTTTTGATGAAAAGTCTCTCTTTTGAACCTTTCCCTCCTTGAACATGAAATTGTGAATTTGAGGCCAAAAGCCTAAGTTGGGGGTGTTAGTGTTGCTTGAGAAGTGGTGAAGTTTGGTGTAGTGGAAAAGTCAAAAGAAAGGAAGAAAGTTTGAAAAATACAAAAAGGTTGCAAACTTTTTGTGCCAAAAAAAATAATAATTTAGAAATCAAGAAAATGGTTGCACAAAAAGAAGTTGGAATAATTGGGTAAATTAGTATGCAAAGGAAGGAGTGATGTTTTGAAATGAAGAGGAAAGTGGACAAAAGGTATTGTGTGGTGTTCAAGGAGGGCGTAGTCACTTGTATCCCAAATACTTATCTTACCCTTCCCTAAGCCTACATTACAAGCTTAAAAAGTACCTATGTGATCTCCAACCAAATGTTCTTGAGTTAGTGATGATTGAAAATAAGGGCAAGCTTATGGTGTGACATTTGTTAGCACTAGAATTTCTTTGTTGAGTGCGAGTGACTTTATGTATATGTCCCTTGTGTTGTTGTTGTTGTGAATATAGTGATTTTGGGACTTTCTTTCTTGTGAGGGCATATGGATTACGATAGATTGGTGATGTTCAAAAATTCCAAGTTGAGTTAAATGAGCATATCTAGTAAGCTAGTGGTTTTGAGTCACTTATTGAGACTTGAGTGTTGTCGCTTGATTGTTTTGAAACTCCATTGCATTCTTGAAATTGTATTTTGAAATGAGGGAGTTATATGGTTGAAGTTTCACATGCTTGTAGCTTAATTATTTGTACCAATCAAAGTCATGTTTTTGTGCTTAAAGTGGATCCTCATTGAGATTTTGGTTTTGATTTTCTTGAGGACAAGCAAATACTTTAAGTTGGGGGTGTTGATGTGCCGCGAAATTACGGGATATTCGATGCTAATTCCTTAAGCTTTTGTGACTCTTCAATCACTTTTGTTGTTACTTTTTGTGTAGTTATGTTGTTTTGTAGGATAAGATGCCCGGAGAGCATAACGGAGCAAAACGGAGCAAAATATAACAAGAAGCACTTTCTGGCAGCACATGCTAGTAGCACTTCCTACAGCATGTTGTGCATGCGAGCAACATCTTGTGCATGTGAGCAGCACTTGCTGCAGCATGTGCTGACAGAGATATTTACAACATGCTACGGTTTGGCACAACATGCGACTGGCATGTTGCACATGCGACCCAAGATGCGAGTAGCATGTTGTGCACGCAGGGCATTTTTGTCCAGATTTTGTTCCCGTTTTGGCACTTCTATAAATAGAATGCTAGGGTTTGTAAAACTCATCTTTGGCAGTTTTTTACAAGTTTTGGAGACTAGGTTCCTATACCACACTTTGGGGTTGAAGATTTGAAGATTTGGTTCAGCATTTCTTAAACCTTTACTTCCTTTCTTCAATTCCTTGCTTTGTATTGTATATCTAAGTGTGTAGAATTTTATTCCATAACTTTAATCTTGTTTATGAAAATATTCATTTGCAAAGTTGGATGAAACCTCTTGTTATGCTTATGTATTGAATGATTGTTATTTCTAATGAAGTGGGTTTATTGTTTCTCTATTTAACTCTTCAAGCTTTAATGTCATTTAATGGTGTACAACATTATTTGTGCCTAAATACCCATACTTTGCTTGGAAAAGAAAGTAGAGGTTAGGAAAAGAGTTAATAGCAAGAATTTGGGTCATTAAACCCATCTAATAATTTAAGCTCGGAAGAGGATAGTTACTTGAGGTTAAATTGATTGTGCCTAATATCACACTCTAAGGCTTGGAAAAGCTTAGAGTGAAATTCATTGATTTGGTTGGAAGCCTTTCAATGAGATTTTAGAAATTATTATCTATTAACATAAACCCGTTCTTAGTTGTAAAATCGTGAAATACATTGGATCGTTACTTGAGTGTAATTTCCTTTGTATCCAAACTTGTGGCCATTGATCATTTTACTCGCTTTCTAGGTTAGTTTTATCTTTGTTAGTTTTTTAATCAAAAACCAAATATTGAAAAAGTGTTTGGCTTAGCTTAGTTGGTGATAATTCCTTACTTGTTTAAATCGCCTGGTATATTGTTCCCTGTGGGATCGACCCCGACTCATAGTTGGGTAAATTATATTGCATACGACCGTGTACACTTTCTCTTTGAGGAGTGAATTTGGACGTTATCAGCCACTCAAAATGTCCCTGTAAGAACTAATATCTCCATACGTGTTAACTTGACTAGGTTGTTCTTGCGGGACCTCTCGGGGTATCTTGTCAACATACATCTCAAGAACATTAAGTACGACTAAATATTTTAATTCTTCTGGCGCATTCAAATAATCCCTCAAAGAATAATCATCATTGATATAATGCCTACCATAAAGCACTATACCATGGGAAACTAATTGTGGATATCTGCCTGTTATAGAGATTTTCACACTTATCTGGACTAACCTTCATTTTTTCATATATGTAAGTGACTAGTGATTCATAAGACATTTCAAGTGGATATTTAACATGAACATTTGGTCTTTTATTGTAACGAACTGTACTATTGTCATCAAGGATAATACCATCCCAATGTATTGAAACCTTAACTGGTGGAATATCTTAAGCCATTTTTTGTAGGAAGTTTGATTTTTTTTTTTTTGAATGACTTAAGAGAGGTTTTTTTTGAATGACTTAAGAGACTTAAACTTATGAAATGGATGAGTTTTTACCTCGTCCAACATTCTTCTTAAATAGATTCATATTGACCCCTATTGCGCATTGAAATGTTGCGTAATATGAATTTAATTCAAATAAACAGTCAAAAAATGCAGCATTGTATTGTCAAATCGATCCTTTATGTGTCATAAAAAAAGCTGAAATTGAAATGCATGATGTGTTGTCAAATCATGTTCTATTGCGCATTGAAATGTTGCGTAATATGAATTAAATTCAAATAAACGGTCAAAAAATGCAGCATTGTAGTGTCAAATCGGTCCTTTATGCGTCATAAAAAAGCTGAAATTGGCATGCATGATGTGTTGTCAAATCATGTTCTATTGCGCATTGAAATGTTGTGTAATATGAATTAAATTCAAATAAACAGTCAAAAAATGCAACATTGTATTGTCAAATCGGTCCTTTATGTGTCATAAAAAGGCTGAAATTAGCATGCATGATGTGTTGTCAAATCATATTCTATTGCGCATTGAAATGTTGGGTAATATGAATTAAATTCAAATAAACGGTCAAAAAATGCAGCATTGTATTGTCAAATCGGTCCTTTATGTGTCATAAAAAAGCTGAAATTGGCATGCATGATGTGTTGTCAAATCATATTCTATTGCGCATTGAAATGTTGTGTAATATGAATTAAATTCAAATAAACGGTCAAAAAATGCAGTACTATATATAACATGATTGACAAGCAACTAGTATTCACTTTAAAACGAGTTATCATGACATTCTACACCCAATTTGGTAATCTTGATTCTATTGCATGTTTTACCCCAGCAAACATATTTGAAGCAATGGGTAGGACATGGGAACTAGATGATGATGATTTTCATTACTCAAATAACCCTAATAAAGATTCAGTAGAGAATACAATAAATCAATGAGAGAGGAGTGAAATTGGCTTATTATGGAGGCTGAAGCACTGGAGCAAAAGTTAGTTTCGGTAGGGCTTAAACGCCCAAAATAACGTGTTATGTCAATGCCTCGTGGAACTCCACAAGAGTTTAATTTTGCTCTTAATCGTTTTCGCGAAGAGAACAATCAGATGCAAATACATTACCATAAGGTAGAATATGGTATACATGGTAGCACAAGATTTAGATCCAAGTGGGATTCGGACTATGAAATGTCCGATGAAGATTAATATTTTTCTTATAATAAGATAAGTAGGTAGGGTCATAAAGACCCCCCCCCCCCTCCCCGATGGTACTTGGGGGTTTGCAACTATATAAGTAGACTTTTTTTTGTTATTAGACTACAACGTATTCAATGTCGAGTAGTAGAAACTCAGCTTGGTCTTTACTCCTTCCAAAAGAACCAAATAGCAGTGATGATGAGAGTTCAAATCATAGCAATTTTTCGAGTGTACCAATGATTTCAAACTAGACGAGCTAAATCCCCACCTTCTTATAGAGCGTAATGATGATTTCTGCAGTGTGAAATATTCAGATCTGCGAGAATATTATTGCGGTTTACGCCGAGAATGGTCACATCGGATTGCCGAATCAGAACGTCTTGTTCGTGACTTGGAAAATCTCAATGCTCCAATCCTAACAAGGTACTCAATAATCATACCTCAAGTAGGTCCAGAAACTTTGCCGTACAAAGGATTAGAAAAGAAAACAACAGAATGCTGGCAAGACGTTGCAGATTTTACATGCTAAAGTTGGCCAAAGAACAAGCATCATCAACCGGTAAAGAACTAACATCTCCTGAAAAAAGATGTGTGTTAAGAGACCGCCAATATCGTTCTGAGGACGATATTGAGGACTTCTATTCTAATGACGATTAGGGTCTATTTAGGCTCATTGTCTTAGATTATGGGTCATTTAAGTTTCGGACTAAGGCTGTTAATTTGTATTTTTATTTTATGATGAAATCATCAATTTGAATTAGTTTGGCATATTTTTAATTTTCTTTTATTGTTAAAGTCTATTATTAATTGACAATTTAACAAAGAAACACAAATAAATTAGTACATAAAGGGTGCGGATTACATTATAGGAGAATAGGTACAACTAGTAAAAAACATAATCCATAGAAATATTAAATTTAATAAACAAAATACATATAAATAATGAACAACAACAAGATAGCACAAATAATCTTCCACAATTTAAGTTTTTCTTTCAAAGATATTTTCTCGTGTTGAGCGTCTCTAAGTTTAGCCTTTAGCAAAATTCGTTTTTTTTGGGAACCGGTGAGCAAGACCTCCAAAAGTTCAATTTTTTCTTCAGCTTCCACAAGCTTAAATTGCGAGTCCAACTTAGCGGTATCTCTAGAGATATGTGAAGTCGCGGTATCTCTATCAAAAAGTGAATTTTTAAACTTCGCCGCCACCGTTTTATCCACGTGAATGCTATCTTCCCACCGAAAGTGTTTGCAACCGCCCATATCCTATAAACATTATAAGAAAATCGTTTTTTAAAGTAAAATATGTGGATAACGTGAAAAAAAAAATACTAAAAAATGTAAAAACACTTACTTCAGGCACTTTACAACGCCAAAAACGACGACCCGGATTATCTTGGGTCTTTGATGTTTTTAGTTTACTGTAATAACCGCATTCACAAATATCGGGTTATATAGCAAACTTTGAAGTTTCAAAACTTTGAGACATGTTTTTGGGAGTGCAAAAGTGTGTTGAAAGGGTGAAAATAGAGGAAATGAAAGAGAAGAGTATGCTGGAAATGGGAGGGGTTTTTTTTAGGGGTTTCACGCACAGAATTTGTGCGTGAAAGGACCAAAGTGTAAATGTACACTTTGGCCCTTTCACACAGATTCTGTGCGTGAAGCCTACTTTGTTTTTTTTTTTTTTTAACGAGTTAGTTTGGTTCCATTTTTTTTTTTTTGGGGTTACAAAAGTGCCGGGCTCTAAAAAACATTGTTTACTTTGCATTATATTTTCCACAACGCTAACATATTGTATATGTATATATTATTTCCACATATGTGTCTCACTTTTCCCTTTTAAAATTCGCTTAAAATACCTTTCTAAGAGGGGTAAAATAAAAAAAATAGTCCCAAAGGATCACCAATAACTTTCCATATCATCAAGTAACCTCTATTCCATCTATTTGATCCTTTTTTTAAAGTCAGGTATATCGGAACGTACTGATAAGACTAATTCAGATTCGCATCGCGCAAAGGCGATAAAAAATGAAGCATTTTATACCAGAGGTTTTTCCTTTCTTAAAACTCGAATCCGAAATCTCTACTTAAAGATGGTGGGATCACATCTATCCCACTACACTCCTGGATAGTGATCCTTCCACTTCAAGGATCTTATGTTTGAATTTCCAATACAAATAATATAATATGAATCTTCTAAATTATTGTGGTCATTATCAACTAATAACTCTAGCAAGCCTACGGCGGGACAGGTTTGTGTCCGATGTTTGATTATGAAAAGTATGTTAAATAGTAATTAATTTTGATTATGCCATAGCTTGATTTTAGAGAAATAAGTTATATGCCAAAAAAAAATTGTGAGAGAATGATGATTTTATTAAATGCTCTTGTTAGTAAGGTATGTAATAAAATTATAATGTAGAATAATAAGTTTCTAAACAAAATGGTCTTTTAAGTTGCAGGGTTTGTTTATCTTCATTCTAATGTTTAAAATTTGGAAAAACTACGTGTATATATATATGTTAAGAAAAAATATTTACGAAACGTGACGATAGTTTTCCTTATTTACAAAACATAATAATATTTTACAAAACATGACGGATTTTCATATATTTTTCATTTTTTAATTTTATTTTCATAAAATAATTTTTTTTTTTTTAAAAAATATATTTAAAAAAACAATTTAATCTTTAAAAAATATATATATTTTTTAAAAAATATTTTTTTTGCTCAAAGGCTTAAAAAATTACCTCAATTTTTTGTGTATGAAAACTGTATGAAATATGTATGTGTAAGCGAAAATTTTAATATAGTTTTTCATACACAAAATGTGAATGAAATTCTAAGTCTTGAGCGAGATATACACATTTCATACCATTCTCATATATAAAATTTTGAGTGTAATGTTTAAGCCTTGATCGAGATATACACATTTCATACACAAAATTTGAGCGAATTTTTTAACCCTTGAGCAAGATATACACATTTTATACACAAAAATTTAAGCGATTATTTTAAATCTTGAATATTGTATCAAAGTTGTATACAATGTTGTTGTAGTTGTATTAATTGTAGAGAAATCTAACATGAACTTTATACACGAAAATGTGAGCGAAATTCTAAGCCTTGAGCGAGATACAAATTTCATACCGTTTTCATACATACAATTTTAAGGTGATTTTTTAAGTCTTGAACGAGATATACACGTTTCATACAGTTTTCATACACTAAATTTTGAGCGAACTTTTTAAGCTTTGAGCGAAATATACACATTTCATACATAAAATTTTGAGCAAACAAAAATTTAAAATATTTTTTTAAAATAAAAAATATATATATATATATATATATATTTTTAAAAAGTATGTTTGTTATAGAATTTGTAATGTTATGTTTTGTAAATAGAAAACTATCGTCACGTTTCGTAAATATTTCTTCTTAATATGTATATATACGTAATTCACTCTTAAAATTTAGCATACTAAATTTATAATTTTGGTCCAAGTTTGTGACTGAGACAAACGGAATTTCCCAAACTTAATTACACGTTGCCAACCAAATAGTGTATAAAATATATAAATCAGATTACTTACAAAATAGTTACCGCTAAAATCTGTATGAATATTAGTAGTACTTGACAATAACCTGATAAACTATAACTAACCAGTTGTTGCATAAGTGCTGAACTACACCAATAGTATTTGCTGTGTATATAACTTAAATACTTAAATCCGATGTTGATTATGTATTTATGGGATTTTTTTTTTATTATTAATAATCTGCTGGACACTTCTAATTCCTTCATGGTAGTAAATTTGTCGAACATTGAAATTCCTAATTTAAAGGATACTGATAGTCTAAAAGCGATCTGTTTTTTTATTTTATTTTTTCTTGAGCATCGTTTACTCTTCTTTAAAAGTAGAGTCTCCTATTACTTAGTAGCAGCATATCAAATACATTAAACTTCTAGATGAAAAAGGAATTATACTCCATGAATAACTAGTGCTTCTAAGAAGTCTCTGCTATGTAGTGTAGGACATCACACATAAAATAGATAAGTACTCATTTGCACCCTATTTAAATACCAAGATATTAATTTTAGTATTTAAAAATTAAAGTGAAAATGCGTATTATTTAATCATAATTAAGTAGTAAATATTTATATGAAATACACATATTTTGCATTATTCGCTTGGTATAAATATCGTCCCAAATTAAGTTTTTACTTCATGAATAGATTTGATACTTATCGACATCCAATGTTTACACCAGTTGCATATTTCTGTGGACATAAACTTCTATAATTTAACTATGGCTAATTATTATATATCTTGATCACTTCCTTAAATCATTTAACAGTGCTGAATTAATATGGTTCGATGTAAATATTGGATGAGCAATGTAAGTGTAAGTATTTAAGTATTCATCGAATAAACTAAATGCTCCTAAAATTCATTAAATTGATATATTCTATATCTATATCTATATCTATATATTATTAAAAAGAAGATAGTTTGTCCTAGGATTTTGACAAATGTCTGCGTAGGATCATGACACGTGGTAGTTTTAGTACAACAAATAGTTAATTAGTTAATAATTAGTTATTAGACATTGTTTTTGAATTTAAAAGTAATTAAGACAATGTTAAAATAATTTTAAAAAGGAAAACAGTTATTGAATATTTAGGTAACAATAAAATTTGATTAATAAAATCAGTTGTTTTGTTGTTAAGAGTTCCGTAAAATTTGCACCATTTTGTCCCCTATTCGTAGAGTTGTCCGATCTTTAAGCAGAGGCGGATCCAGGATTTGAAGTTTCCGGGTGCCATGCGTCATTCAATCAATTTGAGCTTCGGGTCGGATTATTCGTCTTTTCGAACTTTGATTCGGGTTATTCGTCTTTTCCGATGAAACATTTATTTATAGCAATATACAAGAAAAATTACAACTTTTATACATAAATGTACAAAACCCACAATCAAGATTACAACTTTTATACGTAAATGTACAAAACCCACAAGCAAAATGACAACTTTTATACATAAATGTACAAAATTCACAAGCAAGATTACAATTTTAACACAAAAAAGCATTTTTGTAAGAAAAAAAAAACTCAAAAGAAATCAAGAAAGAAAGACGAAAAGATCCTTACAATGGGTCAATGGAGGAAGCAGCCGAATGGGATTTTGGCTTTGGAGCAATGAAGAGGGTTTGTTTAGTTGATGAGAATTGAGAAGAGAGGGTTTGTTTCTTTGATGAGAATTGAGAAGAGAGAGGGTTGTGTCTTTTTTTAAATAAGAAGGAAGAGAGGGAAAGTTCTATTCTTAACTTTAAGAAATAAAAAAGTCAAAGATTAATAAATTAAATTAAGTCAACAAAGATTGCTACTGCTCATTGTTGTATGTTGAGCAGCAAGGGTTAAAAAAAAAGAATTTTGTGCAGCCGCTGGGGCTTGATCCCGCGATCAGAGAGCAGGAATCAAAGCCTCTGTCCACTGGCACCAGCAGGTTACTTTGTAGTGAGGGTGCCACTTTAAATATTTGTACATAGCTTCTGTATATATACATATATATACACAGGGTTTCGGGTGAGGCTTGCGGGTGGCGTGGCACCCCCCGACCCTTAATAGATCCGCCCCTGTCTTTAAGGTTTTAAATTTTTAAAAATTCTATAAAACATGCTTTTTTGGCTCCTTCTTTTTAGCAAAGGTATTTCCAGAAAAATATAGACAACAGATAACACGTTATGTGGCTCCTTCTTTGTAGCAACTAAAACCCAAGTTTTTGTTTTTTCTTTTCTTTTTACTTTATCTTTTAAATAATATGTACTAATCCAAATCAACTCAAAGCAGTTTAGTTTTTTGAATTTGAATTAATTACACCTGTTCTGAAAATTTATAATTATAAAGATATGACCTCAAATTTAGGGACGGGGTCTTCCTCCCATTTTTAACAATATAAAGAGTTTTGTAGTACTTAGTTATATTGTAACTATTTGGTTGGCTTGCCAACTAAAATTACTTGATCTTCCAAATATATGCCCTTGTATTTGTTATTTATGACTTCAATATCAAAGTATGTCTCCAATAACTCAATATATTTTAAACCCTTTTTGGTAATTCATGACCTCTTAACCAACTTTTTGGATATGAAGTGTGTACCATGACTATTTCTATGTCTTATTTTGCCCCTACTTTATTTCTTTTTTACGTAGGTTGACACATCCAACTTAGTAAATATAATAAACTTGGAGTCCTTTGAAAATGTTTGAAAAGTTGTTGATGGGGTTGATATCATCTAATAGAAATAGTTATGCACAAAGATAATTTAAAATGGTGATTTTGGAGAACTCATTTGGTACTGGCAGAGTACTCCGTTGAGCATATTTTCTTAGTAATTCTAAAATTACAATTAAATTCTCCTGATCTAATTTTTAATAAAAAATTTATTTTGAATATATTAATAGGTTTAATGATCTAACATAATTATACAGTAGAAAATAGATTTTAAAATGGATCCTTCGAATAAATATTAGTAAGAAGGACCAAAATTATTAGATACATCGTTGCACTGAGATATAATTTAATTATTTAAATTTAGCTAATTCTAATTTGCTTAGGCTGTAGCATAGTTATTATACCATAAATTTAAAAAATATTCCACTTGGATTAAGAAAAATGAAAGAAAATATCATTTCACATTTTTTGAAAGGAGAAAAAAATAATTAATTTTTCATATATCTTTTAAGTATTTTGAATTGTCAAGTATTGAGATTTATAGTACTTTTTATATAGTTTTTAAATATGTAAATTTTATTCCCAAAAAACTTATTAAAAATCTATGCCTAAGTTCACGATCAAAATTAAACTGTTTGACTTTGGAAATTCAAATCTTGTTACATAAATTGGTACTAAGAGAGTACTTTGTTACCTAGATCTTGAGCCCGGGCTCAGCACGGACTTCTTGAGACTAGTATATATATATATATATATATATATATATATTAAACCTATTTTATTTTTATTTTTATTTTAACTTCTTAATGGAAAAAAATAATGGGACAGTTTTAAAATCAGCAAATTGAAAGATAAATGCAGAGAAACCTACTGATAATGGGTCATGCTCGTTCTATTTGATAGAGTAGTTACAGTTTGAGTTTATCCCTTTTTTAATCTATTTAAATTTGAAAGGAGATATAAAAAAAAATTAAACAAAGAAAACTTAGAAACCATTTTCAATAACCTACACGTCTGGAGCAACAGTGGTGGTTGCATTATTGTTGCACCACGTCCCCATTTCCCTTTGCACGATCACACACACATCATTCTCTACACAAACACACACACATATGAGCAACACGCATGCACAACACACAAATGCAATTTTTTTTTTCTTTTTCATTTGTTGCCTTTTTTCCTTCCGATCTTTTTACTTAACCTATGTTTAAAAGCCAAGCTTTTATAGAGTTGTTTACTATTCAAAAATCTCCAATTTATTGTTGATTTATGTTGTAGAAATTGAAGAAGACTTCTTCAAAAGGCCGGTTTGTCAACGTAGCTATAGAAATGGAGAAATAAGATCATGATGGAAGAAGGAGATGTGCAAGATTAGAGCAGAAAATTGATCGAACGGGGTAAGCCAACAACACCTACACATGAAAGCAACAAGTTTTTAAATCATTTACTCTAATTTCTACTATCAAAATTGACCTTTTCTTTCTTTTTTACTGGAAAGTTTATAGATTTCTTGCCACCTTTGAAGGTGCTTTTGGTTTTGGAGGAACAATGAAACATGCAAGCCTGATCAGTGCGTGAGTGAGTTTTTTATTTCTCTATGTGAAGAAGCCAAATATAACTGCTTAACTTCTAACTTTTTGTACATACGGTATTTTTGCAATATTATTAATTTTTCAAAGTCTTTGGATATATGAAATATTTGCAACATCAAAATTTCCCGTCTTAGATCATGACATTTTTTCCATTGCAATGAGTTCTTACGCATTACTTCAAGTCTTTAATCCAATATCTTGATACGAGATTTACATGACAAGTTGGATTACCTATATCTTAACCTATTAAATTGACAATCATAAGGCTAAGATTGTTTTTAAAAATTAATGAAATCTTACAAGATAAGAGTATATTTTGTAAATACTAAAGAATTACACGCAGGGGCGGAGCCAAGTGTAACCGAGGGGGTTCCGAACCCCCTCGGCAGAAAATTACAGTGTATATTGAAGGTTAAAATTATTTTTGTATGTATATATGGTAGGTGTTGAACCCCCTTGGCTTCTTCGTATGTTTACCTCTTCATATTTTTGAACCCCTTACTGAAAATCCTGGTTCCGCCACTGATTACACGATATGATATTTAAAAATAAATAACTCAAAATAACTTAAGATGTGTGTTAATATATGGTTTAAAAACATAGCTATAAAAATGGAGAAATAAGATTTATTATGGAAGAATGAAATGTGAAAGATTAGAGCAAGAACTTGAACAGGGTAAGCCTACAACACCTACACATGAAAGCAACAAGTTTTTAAATTATTTACTCTGATTTTTACTATTACAACTGACTTAGGTGCTTTACGTTTTAGAGCAAGAATGAAATATGCAAGCCTGATCAGTGCGTGAATGATTTTTTTTATCTCTCTATGTGAAGAAGCCAAGTAAATCAGGTTAACTTCTAACTTTTAGTACATACGGTCTTTTTGCAATATTATTGGTTTTCCGAAGTCTTTGAATATATGAAATATTTGCGACATCAAAATTTCCCATCTTAGATCATGACGTTTTTTTCATTGCAATGAGTTTTTACGCATTACTTCAAGTCTTTCATTCAATATCTTGATACGATATTAACATGAGAAGTTGGATTACCTATATCTTAGCCTATTAAATTGATTATCATAAGGCTAAGAATTTTTTTGTAAAAATAAATGAAATCTTACAAGATAAGAGTATATTTTTTAAATACTAAAGAATTACACGATATGATATTTAAAAATAAATAACTTAAGATGTGTGTTAATATATGGTTTAAAAACAAATAAAATCAATTATGATGTGTACAAAAAGAACTTAAAGGTAGGTCTGTGTTACATACTTAATACTTTAAAACATAAATAATTTTAAGCATAGAACAGATTTCTCAAAAAAGCAAGTAAACTATATATGTGGTTACACTTAAAAAGTTGTTAACCATTGTAGATTAAATAAATGGGATTTAAATGTTGATTTTTGTTGTTCACTTTGTCAAATGCAGGATGAATACATGAAACAATTATTTGTTCAATGTGAATTTACAAAGAGGGTATGGCTAAACTGGTGGTATTGCTTCACAAACAAAATGTATGAGCTGCAAATTGGGAGCAGTATTTGCAATGTTCCATCAGTTGTGTTTGGATTGAGAAAAACTTTAGAATTTTGAAAAAAAAAAAGAGTAGACATTGGGAATGTATAGCAAAAGAGATAGTTTATGTTTGAGCCTCACCAAGTATAAGAACCCAAATGCAAAGACTTAGGTTCTAGGTGAGAAGTTACGATATGAGGTTTTCTAATCTTTCGTTGGTGCTCTATTTTAGATAGTTGGCTTTGATGGCCTTGCTATGGATTTGTAACTAATCCAATGGTGATTATACAACATGTTATATATATATATTATTAAAAGGGGAATAATACGCAAGAATGTTAAGTTCCATGATAAGCTAACAATAATCTGTCCATATTTATGTTATCTATATAAAGTTAGCTATAGTTAAAATGCACTTTCAAAAATCAAATTACTTATTTCTTTTTTTCATTTTTTGCTTTTTTCAGACCAAAAAATGTGATAAGCTAATAAAAACTCACACGTTAATGTAACAAAACTACATAATGAATAATGCAATAACCATGAATTTTGAACAAAATGATGAAACAATAAAAAAAAAAAATCAGGGTAATAATATAAAAAGATAAAGAAATTTGAATTTGAGATAAAAGAGAAAGAAAAATAAATACTAATTATACGGAATACTAATAATAATAATTATTAAATCAAAATAACGGTACATTTTATAACAATCACTTCACCAATTATTATTAGTATAATTGAACACCAAAAACTTATTAAGTTTACACAACTAAAAAGATAAATATAAATGTTTTTCATAATTTAATTTGAGTGATTATTAAACATATATTCTCTTAATTATAATGTATTTTTATTTGTTTTGAATCATGTTCTATATATGTTCGAGTTATTTGTATGAAAAAATATATATGCTCAGATTTACATGTGAACAGAATTAGAAAGAACTTGGACAATATATTTTTGGGATTTCTATTATCACTCTCCACTCTTTTTTTTTTTTTAAAACATCCGCGCAATGCGCGGGTACGTATACTAATTTGGTAAAATGTAGATAATTAGCATTCATGCCTATCATTAATTACGATATTTTATCCAAATTAAATATCTTTTTCCAAGACTCCTTAAACTCAAAAACTACTTCAACTTTATCCTTTATCCAATAACCGAATCATAACGCTTATAAGTATTTTATTCTTAGTAGAACTACATCCTATACAAAATCCCCATAAATAAATCCTCGATATCACTCAGATCACCATACTTTTAACACTTGATCAAATTTTTTTCTCCTAGCAAATATGGCTGATTTTGAACCATGCAATTTCATTTTGCAATTCCTTCGTGGACGTTGGTTCATGATGTTTGCTTCATTCTTGATCATGGCTGGTGCAGGTGCAACATATTTATTTGGTGTATATTCCAAAACTATAAAATCAACCCTTGGATATGACCAATCTACCCTCAATCTTCTTGGTACTTGCAAAGATTTGGGTGCTAATGTTGGTGTCCTTTCTGGTCTTTTAGCCGAGGTAACGCCAACTTGGTTCGTCCTTTTAGTTGGGTCAGTGATGAATTTTGCTGGGTATTTTCTTATTTGGCTAGCCGTGACAAAAAAAATTGCAACACCTAAAGTATGGCAAATGTGCATTTACATATGTATTGGTGCCAATTCACAGAATTTTGCTAATACTGGTTCACTTGTTACATGTGTTAAAAATTTCCCAGAAAGTAGAGGGATGATGTTGGGGTTGATGAAGGGTTTTGTAGGGTTAAGTGGTGCAATTTTCACACAACTTTATTTGGCTATTTATGGCAATGATTCTAAGTCTTTAATTCTTCTTATTGCTTGGCTCCCTGCATTGCTATCAATTCTTTTCATCTTTAACATTAGGGAGATGAAATGTTCTAGGCATCCTAATGAGATTAAAGTCTTTTATGAGAATCTTGTTATATCAATTACATTGGCTTTGTTGTTGATGGGGATAACAATTGCACAAAAGTACCTTCACTTCTCACACAATGCTTATGTTGCATGTGCCACTATAGTTTGTGTGGTGTTATTTTTGCCATGCTTAGTTGCAATAAGGGAGGAGTATTCATGTTATAAGTTGAAACAGAGAGAATTTTTGAAAAGCCCTTCTAAGGTTATTGTTGAAGAACCCCCTTTTCCGGAATCAAAGCCATCGGCCGGTCAACCGGTGTCGGAAATCGTGGAGTTGCCGGAATATTCTTCCATGGCAAAAACACAAGAAAAGAAGGAAGTTGGATGCTTTAGCGATATATTCAAGAAGCCAAAAAGGGGTGAGGATTATACCATACTACAAGCCCTATTGAGTATAGACATGTTGATTCTTTTTGTGGCAACTTTTTGTGGGCTAGGGTGCAGCTTAACAGCAATAGACAATTTGGGACAAATTGGTGAGTCCTTAGGGTATCCAGAACACACCATTAGCACGTTTGTGTCACTAGTGAGCATATGGAACTATTTCGGTAGAGTTTTCTCAGGGTTCGTCTCTGAAAAACTTCTCTTGAAGTGGAAAGTCCCTCGCACACTGATGATGACCTTTGCTCTCATCTTGCCAGCCATTGGCGATCTCCTCATTGCATTCCCATTCCCCTATTCAGTTTATGTGGCATCGTTGCTAATAGGCTTCTCGTTTGGCATTCAATTGACGCTTCTTTTCATCATAATATCAGAGCTCTTTGGACTGAAGTATTACTCAACATTATTCAATTGTGGACAGTTGGCTAGTCCTATTGGATCATACATTTTGAACGTGAAAATTGTGGGAAAACTTTATGATAATGAGGCATTGAAGCAACTAGCAAGCAAAGGGTTGACAAGATCAATGGTGAAAGAATTGATTTGCATTGGGAAGCAATGTTATAGGAGTTCTTTTATCATACTTGCTTGTGTGAATGCATTTGGAGCTCTTGTTTCTTTGATTTTGGTAATGAGGACTAAGGATTACTACAAGTGTGACATTTATAAAAGGTTTAGGGATGATATGGAAGCAAACGAGAAGGAGATGAAGATGGTTGCTGAAAGATGAGTAGGGGTTGTCTTGTGAAATTCAAGAATGATTTATAGCTTGGAAATTTCTCAAAAATTAGTTTTTTCTTTGTTCTTGTCAAATTAATTTTTAATTTGCTTTTGTTTGATTTCTAATGGTAGAATTATATATATATATATATGCTACAGTATCAAAGTTCTTGAATCCCACTGCATCCTCTAAATTTGTTTCTCTAACGTTTCTTCTTTGCAATTTTATTTAGGAGTATATAAAGAAAAAGTTACAATATTTGTAAATAATGTTTTTTTTAAGAAAAACACGAGAATGCAACAATATTTGATAACTGATGTACCATATCGGGCATTCACTGCCAGTCACTCCTAAATCTATTTGGTATGGACTGCTAAATCGATTCCTCTTGGCTTGAAACAAAAATCCTCTCAGAAGCCCGTGTATATTAGTCAAAGATGTGACTTTCACAGGGCCGATTTTTCGAGTTTTACGAGTTCTGATTTTATAAATTCTTATTATATAGTTATCTACTTTAATTTATATTGAGAGTCATCAGTACAATTGGCAAAACGAGGAGGATCAAGTTCAAGTTATTAATTAACACAAATTATTAAGTTTGCAGTACTTCATATATATGTAAACATGTCGGAAAAATTCAAGAGTTTAAGTTATATACACTAATTAATTTATGATTTTTTTTATACCGTTAGGTTATTTTTCACATATTTTAAGAAAATTTACGTGTAGATATCCTTTGGGTGATTGATAGTGTAAAAATTCTTACACAATGTGCATATAACTTAAACTCTTGAGAGAATTGATATTTCAATTTATAAAAATCTAAAATTGTGTTAATTTGTACTGAATAAACTGTTGTTTGGTGGTTTCCTTTTTCTGGAAATAATAACCAAGATAGCTGCTGCCTCGGTGTCTCTATCACAACATGAATTGTCAATGCATTACTTAATAGTTCAATATTGTTGGACTAGTACAAAGACGCAGCAATTTACCAATGAAACTATGAAATTACTCTATTTGGATTCTCCTCAGATGTATACATTTTTTACCTTTGAAGTATCGCTATCAATGTTTTCAACCTGGTTTCAGTAATTTGTGAAGTTTTTATCAATTATTCCATTAATGGACAGTTGAAATTCGACATGGTGTCAAATAATATATGATAAAAAATTATCCGCACTTAGCTTGGTGTTTACCTCAAATTAATGAATGTGTTTGTTTTGCATACATACTCATCACTTATTCATTTAAAATGTTAAAATTAAATTTATTGTATGTAAACACTCAATGAGGATATTATAGGATTTAACGCTTAGAATTACCGAAATTACCCAACCTCATTGTTTCAACTTTCAACCATTCAATGTACCGGCAAAAGGATTAAATTCACAAATGGCCTCATAAGGGGTTTTTTCAGGCAAAACTTTTGTTGCCCAACGGGCATAAGTTATGGACATAAATTAATTTTGTCTGTAAGGCAAATGTACAGGATATTTTAAAACAATGAACCTGTTTAATTGACCACAAGTTTTGCCTTTGAGTCAAAAGCTAGAACTTATGGCTGATGGGTAACAGAGGCAAAGCTTTTGTTGCCCATCAGGCATACGTTTTAACTTTTGCCTATAAGGCAGAAGTTAAGAATATTTCAAGTCAGTAAACCTGGTTAACCGACCTCAAGTTCTGTCTTAGAGACAAGAACTAGAATTTATGCTTGTTGCCTGCTGGGTAACTTAAGTTCTTCCCAGTTGAAATGTTTTCAAGTTAAAATCATTTTTTAAAATTTTTTATTAAGCGGAGCAAAAATTCAAGACCAAACATTTTAGGGGCATCACGCGTCATTTCCTGAAAATAAAATATCACCAACCAAACAACCCCTCATAGGCTATTTTAACTTTTTCCTCCCCTGCTGGCCCCAATTAAAAGTGCTGGGGAGTATCGAAACGTCTCATTTCAGTGATTTCGTCCTCCACTCTCTTCTCATACACTCTCTCTCTCATGCTGTGGAAGCAAAAGATGGGTAAAAAAGAGATTATGATTGACAAAATTATAATATAAGAATAAAATAACAATAGGATTATAATATGCGAATTAAATAAGAACGAAATTATTTAGTGGATATATTTTTATGATTCATTAAATTAAAAAAATGGACAGGAGATATAGCATAAAATACATCTTTGGTTTAAACGAAATAAATTGGAGTAAAACTCTTATTTCAAATGTTAACAGTATCTTTCTTAATTTTTTTTAAAGAAGGGCAAATATAGTATACAAATTTGTGATATAAATAATTTCAAATTAAATAAAATTATACACCAAATATAAATAAAATAAGGGCAAAAGTGTAAATATACCCCTTAACTTTATGGCTTAGAGCAGATATACCCCTCGTTAAAAAAATGGCGCATATATACCGATGCCGTTACACAAATGGTGTAAATATACCACTGTCGTTACACAACTGCCGAAAAATCATTTAGCTTATCTTTTAATTAAGAAAATACCACGTGCCTTTAAGAAAATAATAAGAAAATGTCACGTGGATTTAAGAAAAATAATAAGAAAATGTCACGTGACTTTAAGAAAATAAGTCTACCCATTTCTTTTAGTAGACTAATTTTTCAAAGGCGCGACACAATTTCTTTTTTTTTTAGTGGGTTATCTCATTCGTTTAAATAGAATATCTCCTTGGCTTTAAAAAATAAGTTTATCCATTTTTTAAGTGAACCAGACCCAAGCCACTCAGAAGAAAAATTAGCACGTTACTTTAAAAAAATAAGTCTATTAAAAAAATAGTTAGACTTATTTTTTTAAAGCCACATGACATTTTTTAATTAAAAAATAAGCTAAATGATTTGAAAAAAAAATTCTATCAATGAAAAGAATATTGTTGCATCATTTGTATAATGGCAGGAGAGAACGTATGCACTACTTTTTTAACCAAAGATATAATTGCTCTAACTCACAAAATTAATGGGTATATTTGCACATTTTCCCATAAAATAATTCTCAAATTATCTCATCTCACCAGCCAAACAAACCTTACGGGCTAAGCCCCAAATAAAAAGGTGTTGGGGGAATATCAAACGTGTCATTTTCATCGATACACTCACACTCTCTCTGTGACATGCTGTAGAGAACCAACAATGGGTAGAAAATCGGTGTTACCAAAAGGTAAAGATAAAGTTACCGACGGTAAATCCTCGTCGTCGGCAGGTAAAAGAAAACGTAACGACGATTACGATGAGGATAAAACCGGTGGTCGCAAAAGAAAAGATCGTAGCGTACTTCAGTTCGTTGATGACGTGGCTTACGATGTCGACGACGATGATGACGACGACGACGATTTCAACTTTAGCGACGACTCTGATTTCTTCGATGAAGGTATAAATAAATGCGTTACAGCTGTCACTCACTCAGTTTCCTTTAATTTTTGTTTGAAATTTTGAATGTTGACTGAGAAATTAGGGTATACGGACCTGCATTGTTGTAGATTGTTTTGACTATTTATTTGCATGTTTGAGAAATAGAGTTTTTTTTTTTTTTTGTTGAAGGATTAACCGTAAATTTTGAATTTCTACCGAAATTAGGGTTTGTATAATGAGCTATACAGGTCTGCATTGTTGTAGATTTTTCGATTACTTATTTGCATGTTTGAGATTTAAATAAAGGTTTTTAAGAATCGAGGTTTTTGAAGGATTAGCCGTAAAAAGTTGTTTGAAGGTATATGAGAATCCTTTTAGTTTTGTTTCAAATTTTGAATTTCTACCGAAATTGACTGAGAAATTAGGGTTAGTGTAATAACCTATACATTGTTGTAGATTATTTGACTACTTATTTGCATTTTTGAGGTTTAAATATCGAGGTTTATGAATGATTAGCCATAAACCTAATTCGGTTTTGCTTTGTTCTATATATTTGCGTTTCGGATAATTCAGAAAATTGACTGAGAAAAATTAGGGTTTTTGGGGTGTGTAATAGTCTATACCGGTCTGCATTGTTGTAGATTTTTTGACTACTTATTTGCATATTTGCATAGCCGTAAAACGTTGTTTGAAAAGTTATAGCTAATTCCTTTGTGCTTTGTTCTATATATTTGTGATTCGGATAAATGCGAAAATTGACCGAGAAATTAGGGTTTTTGGTAAATCTGTTTGTGTAATAGGCTATACCGGTCTGCATTGTCGTATAGTTTTTGACTACTTATTTGCATGTTTGAGAATCGAGGTTTTTGAAGGATTAACCGTAAAAAGTTGTTTGAAGGTGTACGAGACAGCGGTCACCTAAATTCCTTTTTGCTCTGTTCTATATATTCGGTTTGACTGAGAAATTATGGTTTTTGGTGAATCTGTTTCTGTAATAAGCTATTCTGGTCTGCATTGTTGTATTATTTTTGACTACTTATTTGCATTTTTGAGGTTTAAACAATAATGGTCTTAGGAATTGAGGCTTTTGAAGGATTAGCCGTAAAAAGTAGTTTGAAAAGGTATACGAGATAGCAGTCACGTGAATTCCTTTTTTGCTTTGTTCTATATTTTCGCGTTTTGGATAATTCGTTGTTGTTGAGAAATTAGGGTTTTTGGTTAGTCTGTTTGTGGTCGTTTGGTACGCAGACAAAATTATCCCAGGATTATAATCCTGGGACTAATTTATCCCATCTCTTGGCACTAATTTATCCCATCTAGGAGATGGGATAAAATAATCCCAGGATTAATGGGATAAGATGGGATATCCCATCTTTATGTTTGGGATGCACTTTATACTTTGTTTGGTACAAGGTATAAATTTATACCTTCTACCAAACATGGTACAAATTTAATCCCACAGTTAGTGCTGGGATATCCCAGCTAATACCGTGCACCAAATGACCCCTTTGTGTATTAGGCTAAGCCGGTATTTATTTTCACGGAAATGTGGTTTTCTTGCATATTTGAGGATTATATAAACTTTTTGAGAACTCAGGCTTTTAAAGCTAAAATTAGCTGCTGAAAAGTTGTTCTGAAATTGCAGCCATTGGTGTAATATTTTTGTTTGTGTAATAAGCTATACCGGTCTGCATTGTTGTAGATTTTTCGAGTACTTATTTGCATGTTTGAGGTTTAAATAAAGGTTTTAGTATCGAGGCTTTTGAAGGATTAGCCGTAAAATGTTGTTTGAAAAGGTATACGAGACAGCAGTCACCTAAATTCCATTTTGTTTTGTTCTATATATTTGCGATTTGGACAGTTCTGAAAATTGACGGAGAAATTAGGGGTTTTGGTGAATCTGTTTGTGTCATAGGCTATGCAGGTATTCATTTTCACATAAATGTGGTTTTCTTTTGCATGTTTAAGGTTTATATAATCTTTTTGAGTACTCAGGCTTTAAATTAAAATTTGTGTAATTTTTTGTTTTTGTTTTGCCAATTGGCTTAGCATGGGAGGTTTTGTATAAAATTTTCTTATTTTTTTTTACCTAATAGCAAATGAACAAAGAAGAAAGAATATATGTGGGGTTTCATTATGCAAACTTGGAAGTTATTTATTTTAACGGGATTCACTTTTCTGTAATAAATTTGGGTTTTAAAAGCTGAGGTTAAGCAAAACCAAAGTAGTACTGATTCTGGTTTGTATCCCTTTTAATTTGTACCTTTTTGATTGCAAGTCATTTTATGTTTCTCAGTGACTGTTGTATAGACGTTACCCTACATTTAATGGAAAAACTATACTTTGACGAATCTATTTGTATTTTACATTCCTTGAAAATGTTTGGTCTAAGGCGTGGTGAATCTGATTTCTTCTTGTCCTGCTGCTGCAACTCCTACCTTCCTTCTAGATTAAACAAACTACAAGCTGCTTATCTTATCAGAAAAAAGAAAAAAAAAAAAACTACAAGCAGTTTAAGCCTAATACATAGCAAATAAAAACATGTTTAACTCTGGTGCCGTGTTTATCTTACTGCTCTCGTAGTTGTGATTGCCTAAAAATGCAAGTTATGTGCTCCTATGTATATGCGTTTATATATGTATATATTATTTCAAGGCGGGATCGCGGAAAGGGAAAGGGGTTAGTGAGAATTGAATACATACGTATGTGTGGTAGACCCCCACTGATGTCACCAGACTATAAGCCTTTAGTGGTAGATATTCTGTATAATATTTACTATCCCAGAGTTATTTTATTTAATTATCTATTTTCCTGATAAGTACACTATGCCAGAGTTACTTTGACTTTGGATTATCTAATCATTGTGGTTCCTTTGGTGCAAAACAGATTTGCTTGAAGAGGAATTTGGAAGTAATGTTGAAATCAAGAATGAACCTGCGAGAACACCCCAACTCCCAGTGGTCAAAGAGGAGGAAATGGATGGAGAAGAGCTAGAGCAAATGTTAAGGGAGCGTTATAGACCAGGTTCTAGTTTTGTTTCCTATGCAGAAGATAATGATGAGAGGAAGAGACAATTTGAGCAGGACACAATTGTGCCTACTCTGAAGGATCCAACTATATGGAAAGTTAAATGCACGGTAAACAAATTGACAACAAAATGAAAAGTCATGGATGCATATATGTCAGATTGTTGTCATTAAATTCTTTCCTGCTGCCTTTCCAGTTTTACGGCTTATGTTTTCTTTTTTTTATTTGCATTGTGCTATAGGTTGGAAGAGAAAAGCACTCAGCTTTCTGTCTTATGCAGAAGTACATAGACTTGCTTGCTCTAGGAACAAAGCTGCAAATAATTTCCGCTTTTGCACTTGATCATGTGAAGGGAGCTATTTATATTGAGGCTGACAAACAATTTGATGTCTACGAGGTTCTACTTCCTTTTTTGTTGTTTTATTATGACATTCTTAGGTCTTGAACTTGCCTTGATGCTTCTGTGGAAGTCTGAGCATTCTTTGATGACATTTTCTTTTTGATGAAAGCATTCTTTAATGACTTCTTACACTCACTAAGCCAAACTCCTTGTATAGGCATGTAAAGGACTTTGTAGTATATATTCAAGTAGAGTGGCACCCGTTCCCATGAATGAAGTCGCTCATTTGATTGCCGTCCGGAAAAAGTCTAGTGGGATTTCTGAGGGCATGTGGGCACGTGTCAAAAGTGGAATATATAAGGGCGATCTGGCACAGGTGCTTTTTATTCCATCAGCTGGCTGCTATTAAATCTCTATTATCATACGTGTCAATGCAGTATAAATATTTCTGCTGGTTAATGCTGCTTATTGGCCTCGCTTTACTTGTCTAAGAAAGTAAACAACAATAGTAAATCGCCTTCTTTTTAGTGCTTGCTAACTGTTTCAACATGGTCATGTAGGTTGTGGCAGTGAATGATGCACGGAAGAAAGTTACGGTGAAGCTGATTCCAAGAATAGACTTACAAGCCATTGCCGACAAATTTGTAATAATTTATATTCGATTTTCAGAATTGTTTTGTGTTTTTGTTAAGGTGAATAACTCTGTAAATATGAAGATATGAAGCATAACACCCTACTCACTTCTTCTTTTCACTTCCCCATCGTGAAAAAAGAAAAAAAAAACACCGAAGTAAAAGGAAGAGCAAAAACCTATGTCAGGGAGAGAGGGAGGGAGGGACGGTGCTGCCTATGATTTCTGGATCATTGTGCTTTGGGTTATTTTGACCTCAAATTTATTAGAGTAAGAAATCCACATCTGTTTAGAGTTGTTAGTCTTGTGCATTTGTACGTAATTGGTGGTTGTGATTTAGTATTTCCTGCACTGCACGATGTAGGTTCTTTTAGTTGTTTATCTAATATTACAATTTAGATCAAAGCACTGTACTTTCTCCTCTTTGTTTTAAATTTTTGCTCCTATGCTCTATCAGTAGTTATGCTTGATTTTTGGCTAATATGCACTTAGCAATCCATGTTTAACATCTTATTAATCTACTTTCATCTAATTTAGGCTTATATACTTCTGCAGTCCACTGCAGAAATGCTGGTTATCATCCTCGCTGATAAAAAATGCGGGTTATAAACCTCAATACAACTGTAATATGACTAGTCTTCTTAGAATGCATTTTTTCAAGGGCTATGGATTTCCTCTTTGCAAGAGCTCAACATCTTTTTGATGTAGTAACATATTTCATTACTGGCATCAAGGAGATGCAAAATTACAGAAGTAGCAGATGTTAGCTCCAATACAATGCATTTCTATTCAGGCCAGGGAGCTAAACAAAAAAACAAAAATTATGGGGTTAAGCTAAAGTAAGTAAACTGATAACGTCATAAGGTTGGGGACAACATTATGTACAGGGGTGAGATCTCTCCAACTAGAGAGACACAGTAGGATTTTAGCTTTCAGAAAGTGGGTAGGAGCTGAAATGCCATCAAAACATTGTTATTCCTCTCTTGCCAAAGACACCAAAAAATGCATGCAGGGCTCACCTTCCAGACTTTCTTGATGGCTTGTCAACTTTCCACTTGCTCCATCCTTCAACTGCTTCCTTGGGTGCGCACTGGGTAAACCCTGCTTTTGTGCAACAGCTCGCAAACCACACAGGAGAGATAACCCGCACTAGGCAAGCTCCGTGCGACGAGCTCGACTCATAAGGCAAATCCCCTGCTGTTGTAGGCAAGGGGTTTCGAACCTGAGACCCTCATTATGGAAGCCCCAGGTGAGTCCAGCCTATTCCCAGAATAGGTAGAAACATAGATCTCATAGTCATGCCAGCAGCTACTGGGCAGTGAAGGAATAGGTGGTTGATAGACTCAGCTTTGCTGACACATATAACATCTCTACTAGCTGGAAATTCCTCTTAGAAAAGTTGTCTTGAGTTAGCTCTTCTGATAGCATGTGAAGGTCTCAAACGTCAGAGTGCAAAAATGCAGGGATATTATAGGGTTGATATCAGCGTCGTCTGCTCTAGCGGGGAATTGTTGTAATCACATTTCACCTGGGTTTATGGTTTTTATTTGACGAGGGGAGATTTCAATTCCTAATTTTTAGTCACGGTTTAAGTTTATCCTAAAACAACTCTATACTTGAGTATTCATAGACTTCTAAAGTTGTACAGTCATTTGTTTGAGACCTTTCAAAGAATATTGAACTGACTATTCGCATGCTGATCTATCCATACCTTTCCATTTTTTTTTCCCTTACAACTTACTCAGATAGCTGAATTTTAAAATCACTTGTAGGGTGGAGGAGTTGCTGCCAAGAAGGGAGTTATTCCAGCACCAAGACTAATTAGCTCTACAGAGCTTGAGTAATATGTTTACTCCATTTGTTACGATTCTTATATAATAGGTTACAAGTACGTGATTTTCTTCCTTTAATTAAACTGCAGAGACTTTCGGCCTCTCATCCAATACCGGAAGGATCGGGATACGAACCTAATGTTTGAAATTCTTGACGGAAAGATGCTGAAGGATGGTTATTTATACAAAAAAGTGGGGACTGATTCATTGAGCTATTGGGGTGTAGTGCCTACTGAAGCTGAACTCCTAAAGTTTGAACCTTCTAGTAATGATGAACCCCAGGATGTAGAGTGGCTTACCCAGCTTTACGGTAATCGGAAGAAAAAGAAAATCACAAATGATTTCAAGGTTGGTCAGAAAGGAGGTGAGAAAGGAGAGTGTTCTTCAAGCTCTAGCATGGAAAACAATTTTGAAGTGGATGATCTTGTATTTTTTGGGTAGGTTTGTCTCTTACTGTTTACCAATGTGGAATTTGCACCCTGTATTTGTCATTCTTGCTTAATCGTTCTTATATGCTATTACAGTAGGAATGATTTTGGCATTATTATTGGCAAGGAGAAAGATGATAGCTTTAAGGTATATGCGTTTCTATTGGCTTTGTTTTGCTTTGGGTGAATGATATCTTATATAAAGTGATTATTTCTCAGATCATGAAATATGGTTCAGATAGACCTGTGGTAGTGAGCATTCAACTGCGTGAGTTGAAGCGTGCATCTTTTGATAAGAAGCTATTCACTGTGAAAGATCAGCTAACTAATGCCATTTCAATCGGTGATGTGGTTAAAGTTTTGGATGGTTCCTTGAAGGTTTGACTGTTTTTCATCTTTTGTTTTTATCTTTTGATGATTATGGTAGTGTCTGGGTCAGCTTTTGTGTACCTTAACTAATTCACAGCTTACTTGCTATCTCCCCAACTGCCCACTAAATGTTAGGTAGATAAGAATAATTCACTAGTGCTACTACAGGCATTCGAAACCTTGGGTCCAAGGCTGTTACTAGGTTACCCCTTGGAAAGGTTACCCCTTTGTTATTAGTCTTCTGAAATGATGCAATGGAGGGTTAATAAATGCAGGATAGACAAGGAACTGTGAAGCAGATCTACAAAGGTGTCGTCTTTCTATATGACCAAAGTGAACAGGATAATAATGGTTATCTCTGTGTCAAAGGTCAGATTTGTGAAAGAATTACAGGAAGTGGTGGTGTATTGAATGAAAAGGTTTGTACATTTGGGGCTTATTCGAGCTAATCGTATTTATATGTTACCCATATTTGTTCCCTAACTTTTTTGTGCATATTTTATTTAATCAGGGAAGTGAGCCTGGTTCCTCAGGTTTTGCAGATTTCTCATCATCCCCTAAATCCCCTCTTTCGCCTGAGAAATCTTGGAGAGTGAAGGATGATAACAACAGCTGTATGTTTTTTATGAGTCTGCTCTTTTTCTATTTGATGCCTCGAATCAACGGACTGGCTCCCAATTAAAATATTGATTCCTTTAACTTCTTTTTTTTTTCTCTCAACAGTCAAGCGCGAGGATACAAATGAAATGTTTTCAGTTGGGCAGGCACTGAGAATCCGAGTGGGGCCTCTGAAGGGATATCTTTGTCGTGTAATAGCCATACGACGTTCTGATGTTACAGTAAAGCTTGATTCCCAGCAAAAAATTCTTACAGGTTTATACATTTCCTTACTTCTACTTCTAATATTATATGGGAAAATGTCGCTAAACTTTCTGTCTTTGTAGTCAAATCCGAACATCTTGCTGAAGTTCAAGGAAATAGATCTGTCATGTCTCTTGGGTACAATTTCTTTACCTGAACAAATTCGAGGAGAAACTTTTCATTTACTTTTTGACACTTTGATTTCTTTTTACACTCTCTTTACTTTCTACAATAGGGGCGATGGTGATGCGGCAAAACCTTTTGACCTGCTTGGAACACAGGATGGTTCTCAAGGTAGGAAGCATTTTGCTCCTTTTCTTGGATGAGTAAAAGTGCTTTTTTATTCCAGATAAAAAGCACCAAATAGGTGCAGCTACATATAAAAAAGGCTCTATCAAAGAGTTGAACATCATACATCTGTCATCTTATACCAAAAGCCAAAAGATATAAGCATGAGTATCTAAGTTTGTGTATAGAGTTAACTAAGCCTTCAAAGTATCTTTATTCCTTTTCCACCCAACTGGTCCAAAAAATGCATGCTGGGATGGTCATCCATGTTCTCCTATTCTGTTCTGCAATTCTCTTTCTTCGTGCAAGCAGATCCTCCACTGTCTTTGGCATTGCCCATTTTAGATTGTATAAGCTGAGAAACATGCACTACAGATTTGTGGCTGTCTGCCAGTGTACAAAGAGGTGATTCACTTCTTCCTCATTTTCCTCACACTTGAGCTTCTGCTACACAACGGTATTCCCATCCCTTGTAACTTTGATTTTGTCAAACACGCTTCATTTGCAGTTATCCAACAAAAACTAGCAACCTTAACTGGTGCTTTGGCTTCCAGCTTATCTTCCAAGGCCACTGTGTGATAGTAATCTTCATGTTGCACAAAGTTCTGTACCCAGACTTAACAGTGTATTTCTTATTCTTTTGATGTTCTGGCCCCTTCTAATTATCCAGAAGATTAGTGACTCCCCTAATTTCCCGGTCTTCACAGTTTCTCCTAAAAGATAATTCCCGGTATCTTTGTGATGTTGTGCTGCTGTTGCTTTAGATTTACTTCCAAATTATATTGGGGGGATATCTCCTGCCAAAATATGTCCGCATGTTACCCATTGAGAAGTGTGTGGTTTTTTATATAATCATCTCTGAGTTTTCAGATGTTCTTCAACATGCCCACGTCATGACGTACTGTGACGGTTTTACAGGACCAACTGTCCCGCCCATGTCTGGCAATTATAACCTGTTTCTGCGTGCGGAATTTATTACTGCCTTTGAACATATCTTTCTACATGGATGTATCTGACTGCAGAGCCTTCTTTTGTTTGTTTATTTGTATTTTTGCCGTTTATTTTTCTTTCTTAGCTTTTGGTTGTCTTGTCTCGTTATTTGATGTCAAATTTTCTATATATCCGTACTTCTCCTTTGATAAGTATAGTCTGTACTTTTATCCTTTTTCTTTCTTTTCTTCGTTGCAGTTACTCTTTACTTAAAAGACAGTACTAGCTAACAAATTTATCAAGGTTTCTAACTTATCGTGTATGTATTTGCTGGTTCTTTCTTTTATCTTTTTGGCAGATTGGATGGTTCAAGGGGCCACAGCCACTGAGGGTAGCACCGGAAATGCAGGAGCATCATCCTCTGCTGAAAGGTTAAATTTTTTTGCTAATATTTATTGTTTGTTACCTGTTCATACATCTCAAAGTAGTATCTATGTGGACAGGTATTTTTATTTCTTTCTTATGTAAACGTTGATTCATGTATCTGCTGGTCATATGTGGAAAGGTTTTTTTATTTCTTGCTTATATAAAAGTTGATTCATGTATCTGCTAGTCACTATGTGGTAAAGGGCCTGCAGATGGAGATGCTTGCATCTGCTTTCCATACTTGAAACAAAAAAGGAGCTCAAATAATGCCTTTTTTTTTTTTTTGAGGAAGAGTTAATTGTCTAAGTATTTTTCTTGATATGATAAAAGAGTTGTTATGAAAAGATCTAGTTCAAAGTTTAAAAGTCGTTGCTAATGTTTACTGTCTGTAATGAAAGGTTTAAAGTTTTTGCTAACATTTACTTTTTGTTTTCTTGCTCATACATCTCTCGGTAGTATCTATGTAGAATGGTATATCTATTTCTTGCATTTCTAAATCTTGATTCATGTTGTTCACCCCTGGGTAAAGTGTGTAAAGATTGAAATGCTTGCATCTGTTTTCCATACTTGTAATAAAATTAAAAGAAGCTAAAATCATGTGTGATTTTGAGAAGGAATTATTTGCTGCCGCTTCTTCTTCTTACGCTAAAAGAGTTGTTATGAAGAGATTGACTTTAAATCTTCTCTAGTTTCTGTCCAATGAAATTCTTAAACTATCTTTTGTCTACTTATGTTCAAAGTTTGGAAGTTGGAACTGACCTGCTAAGGAGCTGATGTTTTCTCTCACTTTGTAAAACTTTTGCAAACTCATATTTATCAGTTCACATACTTTTGAACATACTCACAGGACAGGGCTTGATAGGTTTCGGATTTCTTTGCTTTGGGGGAGGGGAGGGATTGAGGTTAGGAAGGAATGGGGGAAGAGATATAAGACTAACTAAGAAATAGGCATAAGAGGCTTGAGTATGAGTGAAGGCACTAATATCAAAGGATGAAATTACACAGTTACTTGGATATCCAAATTTACAATACTAGTTTTAAACTTGCCTCTGCGATTTTTGGTTAAAACTGTATGTCTTCTGTTCAACTATCTCCATTCGGCTTCTTAAGAAAAGTTTTAATTCATGCGGTTTTACATATTATGCAACTAATCTTCAGACTTTTACACGACATTCGCGGTATGAATTTTAGTGATTCGTTGTTGCTTTTAAGGCACTATAGATTTTACTTAATTTGATTTCATTTGACACTGAGAAGATGGAGCTTTTCCCTTTTTTCCCTCTACATTATTATTCGCGGTATGAATTTTGTTGATTCGTTGTTGTTTTTAAGGTACTATAGATTTTACTTGGTTTGATTTCATTTGACACTGAGAAGATGGAGCTTTTCCTTTTTTTCCCTCTGCATTATTATTGAAAATCAATGATATTTAATATGAACTGATAAAGGCAGAGCCTTTGTGCAGGAGTTCTTGGCCTGCCTTTCCTTCTTCAAGCTTATCGGTCAGTATGCAATCTCTTCTTGAAAATGCCCAAGTCTGGACCTCGGTCTTATGACTGTTGTTATGTCCCATTTTTCTGCCATGAGCTCACATCAGAATCTACTGGATTATTGCAGGTTCAGCTGGATTCTGCTGATGATTCAAAAACTGGTATGATAATTGTGTCATATTGTGAAGGTTACGAGCCAGGCAAATGCTGCCTTAGCCCTTGTCTTCTGGATTTTCTTTTACTAATAATGAGGAGCAGTCTCAGCTTTAGTATATGCTGACAAGCTGGTTGTACTTTTTGTCAGTCTCCCTGCAATAGCCCTTGTCTTCTGGCTTTGGTTGGACTATAACCAGGAGCCATCTCAGCTGTGGTATATGCTGACCAGTTGGTCTTCTAAGAAGTTGGCTTGTTTAGTATTCTAGTATTGAAGGACAAACCCTTTCTCTTTGCTATAGGACTCCTCTTTTCACAGAGTCACTGCACGTTCATGAGCTCATGACTTCCTGGTGATTCATATAAGTTAATTCAGGCCTGCAATATTTCTCTCTTTTGACTTTTTAAACAGAACTACAAAATTCGACGAAATCAAAATAGATTTTCCTGAAATGGCAGATAGTAGGTTAGAAGTGCATCTTATGCATCAGTCTGTAAAAAGTCTAGAAAGCTATGGAAGTAAGTGGTCAAGAATTGTATTAGCTTGAGGATTTGTAGTTTTCCCGTCGGTTGGTAGTTTTTTCTTTGGACAGTCATAATTGAATCCAGTTGCCTTTTACTTGTTTATTTTGGACCTTACTTTGACTTACTTCAGGTTATCCAGAGAAGTGGATGCTTTTCTTTGTTTTTTGAGCTTAAAGTGAAGCTCTGTCATGCAATAGTGAACTGCCAACTGAAATTACTTTTCCTGTGTGCATTATGTTTTCTTTCAAATTAATGCTTCTCATACCATATATGTAGGTAATTCGATATGGGAGACTAAAGCAACTCAAACTCAGAATACATCATGGGGTGCATCTGGAGTCAGTGAAGGAACTGTTGCTGGCTCTGGGCAAGATGATGGTTGGGCGAAAGCTACTTCTACTGCTGGTGCCACTAGTGGTGCGTCCGATGGCTGGGGCAAAAAGGTTGAATCACATCAAGAGAGCACCAAGAAGGTTATGGATAATTCCTGGGGCAGATCTGTGCAAAAACAAGGGAATAATGATGATTCTGGCAAAACCTCATGGGGCAAGCAGGATGGTGGATCTTCTTGGGGTAAGCAGTCTGATGCTAATACAGAATCTGACTGGAAAAAACAAGATGGTGGATCGGACAAGACAGATAAAACCTCGTGGAGCCAGCAGGGTGCCGGATCTTCTTGGAATAAAAGTGATGGTAGATCGTCTTGGAGTAAGCAAGCGGGTGGATCTTCTTGGGGTAAGCAATCTGATGCAAATGCAGAAACTGGATGGAAAAAGCAAGACGGTGGATCAAATAAGACAGAGAGCAAAACCTCTTGGAGTCAGCAGGATGGTGGATCTTCTTGGAAGAAGAGTGAAGGTGAAGGTGGATCCTCCTGGGGTAAGCAATCTGATGCAAAGGCAGAGAATAGCTGGAAAAAGCAAGATGGTGGATCTAGCTGGAGTAAGCCAGACAACAAAACCTCTTCTAGCCAGCAGGACTCTGGATCCTCTTGGAATAAAAACAATGGTGGATCTTCTTGGGGTAAGCAATCTGATGCAAATGCGGAGACTGACGGGAAAAAACAAGATGGTGGATCTAGTTGGAGCAAGCCTGACGACAGCAAAACCTCTTGGAGCAAGCAGGATGATGGTTCTTCTTGGAACAAAAAGGAGGATGTATCATTCACCAAGCAAGCTGGAGGTACTTCATGGGACAAGGGAAGTGGTGGATCTGCTTGGATCAAGAAGGAAGCCGAATCTGGTGGGGGCAAAAAGGATGGTGGGTCTTCTTGGGGTAAACAAGCTGCAGGGGGATCGTCTTGGAAAAGAGGTCATGATAAAAATCTTGATGAAGACACCGGTGTTCCAGTTAATCAGTCTTCTGATTCTCAGAGCGGTGGTGGTTGGAATGCTTCCAAACGGTCAAATGATGGATGGTCTTCTAGTTGGAATAAAAATTCTGCCACAAAGGAGGTAGGAGGTTCTAGTGGAAATCAGTCTGATTGGGACAAAAAATCTGGTCAAGTGGGTGGAGCCGCTGGTTGGGACAACAAGATCACTCATAAAGAGTCAGAAGGAAACTCCTCTGCATGGAATAGCAAATCTGCAGTCGAACAAGATGGAAATGGAAAAAATCAAAATGATCCATGGAGTGCCAAAAAGACTTCTGATGGAGGTTCATCTACAGGATGGGGTCAAAGTAATTCGTGGAAGAGTGGAACGAATGATGCAGTTGGACAAGATTCTTGGAGCAGCAAAAGTAACTGGAATTCTGGAAGTGACTTTGGTGGCAACAACCAGCAGTCTGATTCTTACAGTGACAGGGGAAGAGGTGGTGGTTGGAGGGGAGGCCGTGGTGGATCAGATAGGGGTGAATATGGAGGTGGGGGTGGTTCAGATCGTGGTGGCTTTGGAGGCAGGGGAGGTTTTCGAGGTAGAGGGGACAGAGGAGGTTCTAGAGGTAGAGGATCAGAAGGAGGAGGCAGCAGCTGTTTCAAGTGTGGCGAGTCTGGACACTTTGCTAGGGACTGTGACCAGGGTGGAAGCGGCGGTGGTGGTGGCGGTAGATATTCTGGTGGTGGAGGTGGCGGCGGCGGTTGCTACAAGTGTGGGGAGGACGGTCACTTTGCCCGTGAATGCCCCAGCAGTGGTGGAGGAGGTGGTGGCGGTGGCGGCAGCGGCGGCGGTTGCTACAAGTGTGGGGAGAACGGTCACTTTGCCCGTGAATGCCCCAGCGGTGGCGGAGGCAGTAAGTTTTCTGCTGGTGGAGGTGGCGGCGGCGGTTGCTACAAGTGTGGGGAGGATGGTCACTTTGCCCGTGAATGCCCCAGCGGTGGCGGAGGCGGTAAGTCTTCTGGTGGTGGAGGTGGCGGCGGCGGTTGCTACAAGTGTGGGGAGGACGGTCACTTTGCCCGTGAATGCCCCAGCGGTGGCGGAGGCGGTAAGTATTCTGGTGGTGGAGGTGGCGGCGGCAGCAGTTGCTACAAGTGTGGGGAGGCGGGTCACTTTGCCCGTGAATGCCCCAGCAGTGGCATGGGAACTGGTTCAGGAAACGCAAGCACAGCTTGGACTGCAAACAAATTCAACACTGAGGATTGGAACAAATCAAAAGAAACAAGTGACGGACCGAGTGATACGTGGGGTAAAACATCCAGCTCTTGGGGCAAAGGAAATAGTTCTGGCAGCCAGGGAGGCACAGCTTGGACTGCAAACAAATCCAACACTCAGGATTGGAACAAATCAAAAGAAACAAGTGACGGACCGAGTGATGCGTGGGGTAAAACAACCAGCTCTTGGGGCAAAGGAAACAGTTCTGGCAGCCAGGGAGGTACAGCTTGGACTGCAAACAAATCCAACACTGAGGATGTGAACAAATCAAAAGAAACAAGTGACGGACCGAGTGATGCGTGGGGTAAAACAACCAGCTCTTGGGGCAATGGAAACAGTTCTAGCAGCCAGGGAGGCTGGTGACAGCTTTGAATGGTAATTATATGTACATAAACTTGGTTGATTTTTATATCCTGCTCATCTAGGTCTTTATACTCTAGAAATTTGCGCTATACGATGCACAGATTCTACTTGCAAATATCTGGGATGACAGTCTCAATATTTTATTCAAGATGAACTATTTGAAACTTCATAAATTATTACATGCTTAGTTGATTTTGTTATGTTATACATTTTGCTTTTCTGTTTATCTTTACTTTTTCTTTGGATTCTGAACCAGCTCCTGTGCAAATTGATCTGTTTAATTTGAAACAGGCAAATTTTTTAAATGTATAGGTCATTTTGTTGCATACTTGCTGCTCCCATTTCCACCAACTTTTCTTGTTGAACATTGTAGTAATAGTTTTGTCCTAAATATCTGCAGGTTATTTTGCTATGGAAGGTCGATTGAGCTATCCGTCTAATTATCTGGTTTTTAGTTTGTAAAAAGAACAAAGGACAGACTTTCTTGGGGAGCATGAATTGGGACTTTAGATGCTAAGATTTGTCGTAAGTTATTACTCTTGAATTGCAGAACATAAACTATTTGAATGTTGGATATTTGTGCTTGCTTTATTTTCACTTCGGAGACTGATATTTGTGTGGTGCTTGCTTTTGTAATGACTTTAACATGTGGCTTTGGCATATAGATTAGTGCTAACCAAGGATAAAGCTGAAAATAATTTTATTCAAGGATAGACGTATAACCTAGGCACGTCGGTTATCAGGTTGTGTTTTAGTCAACTGCTTATCTTGTCCAGTTGTGTTTACATTTTGTTTATACATATTTTGTGGTGTCTTCATAATAAAATTACCTTTATGTAAGTGCATGAATGCTTAGAGCCTAATCTGCAGAGAGCAAAAACATGTTATGAATTGGACCTGAAAGTAGCAATCTTCATTTACTTGAACTTTTAGGAAGTCAACCTTCAGTAACTGGGGTGTTTTAGCAATAGAGGATTATGTTTTCACGGACTTGCAAACTTTGTTTGTTTTTGAAAATATAAGGATTCTTAATAAATATTGAAAATGTAATGCTCTGGCATAATTAAGTTTTAACCCCAGCTAGCTCTTATAGTGCTTATATGGATTTTCTCTTTATTCAGGTCTTTTTTCCAATTTCTGTGATCCACTTTTGTTCTAAGAAAACTCATCTCTTTATATTTAAAATAGTTTAACTTTAAAATTGTGTTTCTCTTAATGAGATGATTTATAGGCTAGGTACATGAATATTGAAGGTTTGTTTTATATTACAAGTTCCAGAAAATTTTCTTTTAAATGGTGCCAAATAAATTGACACGAAGCTTATAACTGCATACATATTCTAGTAATTATGTATGAGTAGAGTAGAGATTAGAGATAGCAAAGTCTCATACAATTTTTAACTGTGAGAGGAGGAAATGTATGTAAACTTTTGACAACTTGAGGTGAATTGGTTCTCTTAAAGGACTATTCTTGCCCATCTCGCGATTCACAAAAGCCTACCAAAAGTCTACCTTCAAACCCTCAAGTCAAAAGTAACTTATCAAAATTTAAACACAAACACGTGACCTTGTATTCTCAAGTTTGGGTACATCTAACTGTACGAAGAAAGCTAGATTTATGAAGAAATACACACTTCTAATGTAATATATATTCATGGAGAATTCTGAGTAATGATGGCTGCATAATCAAAGTTGGAGGCTTTAGATTAGACGTTATGTTGATATTTGATGGGGCTACTTGGAAGTGACGCCTCTTGTAATCTTTGTCTCTTCATTAGGTAATATATTTGGCATGTGACCAACACTTAGTTTAATGCCCCCAACAATTGAAATGATAGAAGATGTGGATGTCTTTGAAAGTAATTAGAAAGCCTATTACTGAGGTGGAGGGTTCAAAACTCATTAGCGGCGTATTGTTCTTTTTCAAATTTCCACCCCGTCTCTTGATGATTTTTTTTTTTTTTTTTTAAATATGAAATGACTAAACATGTAAAGGAAAATTTCACAAGTAGCCACTTCTCAGCTCCTATAGATGAAAAATAGCACTCTCTTGGAATTTTAAAATTCACAAAGAAAACTCCAGCATAATAATGTGGAGCCTAATTTGTGCAATTTGAAGCTTTAGGACAATGACTTCTTTTAAAGACTGGTCTGAAATATTGGCCATAAGTATTATTTTTACGTTTTTTTTTTCCTATGGGACGTCTGGTTATGACTCTTTTTTACTGATTGCTTTCTCCTATTCATCAATGTCACTTTTTCTTAATTTGTTGATCGCGAAACCAAACCCCAAAATTCATGGTGGAGCAACAAGTAAAATGTATCTTGCATTATTAACTTGAAATTTTGAATTATAGTGAAAGAGAGCTTTAAAATTTCCTCAAATCACTCGCACATGGAGATCAATTCTCTTGAAATAGAGTAGACGATCCCATTTTAGTGATGCAATTATTAGGCCTAGAAAACAAAGAACATATCGTATCAAAGCGTTTGTTGAATGGGAAAAGGCTAAAAAGTCACATAGGCTCCGAAATTGATGTATGATCCAAAACATGAAACCATGGCCAACCATACCCTATCTTTTTAGAGATTTAATAGATTTTCCACACTTTAATTCATCATCATCGAACACAAAAAGTCAAAATATCACACAGACGCCAATTCCAAGTCATATTCAAGAACCCCACGAGACGAAAAAATAAGTGAAAAACAAAGTGCTGACGCAATTGTTAACAACTCATAATTCCTCTTAGACATTCCTATCAATGAATTATGTATTCCCTCCATCTCAATTTATATGGCATTATTTGATTGAACATAAATTCTTTTAAAACGGATTTTCTTGAAATTTATATTTAAAACAAGTTTTAGATATTTGCCTAAATTTCTCGTGGAGTACATCCTGCATCCAATCAAATCTTTGACCAAGGAATGAGGGAATTCCTACTATTGCTGGCAGGCTAGCCTGGCTGTGAGCGCGATGGGAACATACTTCCCAAGAAGCTTGCTGTTCTTCAGTAGATCCCTCTTAGTTCTGTTTAGTCCCCCTTCATTTCGAAAGCAGCTTCTATTCCTACGTCTCTTTCTTCTTCACTTTCCATTGTTTCTTCTGTTTTGGAGCTTCTTTTAATTTCTTAGTAAGAATGGGTGAGAATATTCTGCCTAAATCTTGTCATTAAGTTAGAATTGAAATTTAAAAAATTAAGTTATTTTTAAATATAAAAAAAACATACTCTTTTTAGAACAAATTAAAAAAGGAAAATAAGCTACATAAATTGTACAAAATAAAATAATAAATAAGTGAAAACAAAGTGCTGACACAATATTTAACAGCCAATAAATACCTCTTTGACATTCCTATCAATCAATTATGTACAAAGAAAAATTGGGACCCTTGTGATTGAACTTTGTCAAATTGCAAATTTTTCTTATACTTTTGATTTCTTTCTTGAATAAATATAACAATATTCTTCTCTCTTAAAAAAATAATGCTATAGTAAGAGTAATAATAATTGCAATGAAAATTGCCCACCATGGTTGGTGGTAATGTACAAAACAAAAATAATTAAAAGAGACAATAACATAGTAGTGGTTGGTGATAATTTCGGTGATGCGCCGTTCCCAAATATCATTCCAAAGAAGTCACTATCATCTCTGCCGCCACCGCCTCCGCTCCCGCTACCTCCGGTGGTGGTCCCTCCTCCATATGATATGCTGATACCATTATCCCTGTTTTTTTTTTTTTTAAATTTATTTTTTTATATAATGAAATACATAATAAGACGCGGATGTAGTATTAATAATGAGTTCAATTGAATCTAATACTTTGGACATGGAAAATATACATATACAACAACAATAACATGCCCAGAATATTCCAACACATGGAGAGAAAATAGACAGATAGACGTGAAGAAATCACTAAAATTTTGACATATATATAAAGAGATGGATTTAAGATTTGAAATTTATGGCATTTGGATTTTAGTTCTTTTGAGTTATTGAGTTCTAAATTAATAATTTGTACATATTAAAGAAGTTTGTGACGACAAATATAGGATTTGGCCTAAAGTCATTGGTTTCTGACCTACATGTACCTTCTACTCTACCTCTGCCTCTATATGTGTATGTGTGTGTGTTGTGTTTGTTAAAATCTGTCTATAGCCAACCCTTAGGACCAAACAGCGCCATAGACATTCAGGAATAATAAGTATGTCACTGTATCTTTCTCCTCTTAAATATAGGTTTAGTATGCATAACGCAAAGACTCATAATAATGACTTACGCCACAAGTCCCTCAATCAGTCACATGAACTAAAACTCACCAATTTAACAAATACTAAACTTAAATATTGAACCCATATTTCATGCCATTCAGTAATTTCATTCTTTAAATAAAGGGACTAAGAGAGACGGATACCTAAAATAATGGCTTTTTATTTTGTAATAGAAAATATAATAGTTTCTTGGAGTCTTGGAGAAAATGCCTGTGGGCAAATAGTGGATCTTTACAAACAGCTTTAACTTTACTTCCATTACAAAAGCTTTCTGAAAGACTTTCAAACACGTTAATAAGCTGTTCATATCACAGACGAGTCAGCATGATAAAAGGCCCATAATGGATCTCATTTTTCTTGGATAATGACAAGATCAAAATTATTTCATGAAACAGTGAGAGGGTGAGATTTTTCTAATACTGTAGTAATTAATCGATTCTAATAGGTTAAAGAATTGGATAGGTCTTTTTGACCTGACATTTTCTAGGAGTGTTTTATGTCCAAAAAAAAAAAAAAAGGAAATTTGTTCATTTAAACAAGGAATTATATTATCTATATTTTTGCCTATTACAAGTATAAAAATGAATTATATGCCTACATTGAACAATAGACCTTTCACATTTATGTGTAAAATGATTAATGTATAAATTGACAAATCTAACTTATGCAATCACAAGAAGAGTAAGTCTAATATGTACTAGTACTTGCATTTTTTCTATTACTTCAACACTATGCTACTCCTACTACGGAAAAAAAGAAACTTAGGATAGGAATATGGGCCCGTTCTACTACCTTTCTTCACTTAAATATAAATTTTTCTAGTGTAATAAGATTTAAGCTCATAATGTGGGCCTAACACCCATATTTTATGTTGTGTTCTTATCACTAAACTAAATCCTCGGAGCTTAAATGGTGGACCCACCTTGTACCTCTCATATTTAAATTTTTATTAAGTGTTTCGCATGATCAAACTTTAGTACGGTGACCCCTTACCAATTCTTCTTATTCTTTTCACTTACACCTACCAACTAAATATCTAGTCCAAAATCAAGTTGCTCACTCTTGGGGGTGAAGATTTACGTGATAGAATATCCATTCATGAAGACCTCATGTGATGTGAGGGTGGAAATGGTAATGGCTAATAAATACAAATAAGAGAGAGAAGGGATGTATGGACAAAAAATATTAAAGTCATACACATTGTCGGTGTAAAGAACTTTTTATACTATCAGGTTTTTAAAAAATATGTATACGTAAAAAAATTTTAAATGTGAGATTTATAATTTTGAAAATGAGACAGATTAACTGTCATAATAAATTAAAGTGGCTCGATGGTCTAAAAAGATCATTATATTAACAATATATATAATATAACTTAGACTCATTACAAAAAAGATTTAACTTACAGAAAATGCATTTGGGCAAATAGTGGATCTTTACAAAGAGCTTTAACTTTAGTTCCATTACATACGCTTTCTGGAAGACTTTCGAACACGTTAATAAGCTGTTCATATCACAGACGAGTCAGCAGAAAAAAAGGCCCATAATGGGTCTCATTTTTCTCCGATAATAACAAGATCAAAATTATTTAATGAAACAGTGAGTGGGTGAGATATTTTTAGAAAAAATAATGAATTAATTAACCGATTCTGATAGGTAATAGGTCTTTTTGACATGACATTTTCTAGAAGTCTAAGAACCCGTTTGATCATAAAAATTATTCACTTTTTTCCGGAGTATTTTTTCACTTTTAAAACTTTAGTACTGTGACCCATTACCAGTTCTTCTCATTCTTTTCACTTACACCTACCAACTATAAATCTAGTCCAAAATCAAGTTGCTCACTCTTGGGGGTGAACATTTACGTGATAGAATATCCATATCTCATGAAGACTTCATGTGAGAGTGGAAATGGTATTGGTTAATAAGTACAAATAAGAGAGAGAAGGGATGTATGGACAAAAAATATTAAAGTTATATATTTGTTGGTGTAAAGAACTTTTTACACTATCAGGTTTTTAAAAAGTATGTATAGATAAAAAAATTTAAAAATGTGAGATTTGTAATTTTGAAAATGAGACAGGTTAACTGTCATAATAAATAAAAGTGGCTCTATGGTGTAAAAAAATCATTATACTAACATTATATATAACTTAAAGATTCATTAAAAAAAAGATTTAACTTACATATAAATTTGGCAGTGTACATAATTTTACACATTCGGTGCGTTTTAAGCAATTTGTAGCTAATAACCTATCCTATTTATTTGGTTAACAATTTCACTTTTTGGGAATGGTTACATAAAAATTCTTTTACACATTCAATGTATAAAGCATTATTAAGTCTAACTAAAATCTCACTTAACTTCAGTTTTTGAGATGAAACACATAATAAAGTTGATCGGTCAGTTACTACTTACTCCTCGTCCTATATTACTTGTCTATTTTGCCATTTACACGCCCTTTAAGAATTTATTAATAAAAATGTATTTTTACTACATTACCCTTATCTCTCTCTAATTAATTGCACTCTAATCAATATTGGTTACTTAAAAAAATAATTAATGTTAAGGACAAAGTAAAAAAAAAAAAAAAATTCTATTTTGATTTTATAAATAGATAAATATTTTGAAATGAATATTTATAGTAATTTGGACAATTAATATGAGACGGAGAGAGTACTAAACATGGAGGCTGCAACCCATAGATTTACCTAATAGGGAAAATCTTGAATACCAAATTGAGCAGCTAGGCCATATGGGCCCTACCTTTGTCTTAAGTAAAAGTAGCCCAAAACCCAGTTAAATATCAGAAGTGGGGTCCAAAATCTTTAAAGCATTTTGGGCCCCATGTTTTTCATGGGCTGGAAAGCATGAACAAGAGAATCTAAACTTCACATCTCACACGCTCTCACATTAAATAAACGGAAGAGGGCCAGCTATGCCACTGTACTGTTAAAAAATGGCTAAATATACCCTATGTTATGCTTTGGGTTCAAATATATCCTTATTGTTATATTTTGAATTCAAATATAACCTCCTCCGTTAAAATTGTCCAAGGTCTATTCCAAATCTGACGTGACACTAATAACTCAGTGAGGTGGATACTACGTAGCATGCCACCTCACCACCCAACTCATTTACCCTTCTCTTCTCCTTCTTTCACCTGCCACTACCATCTCCTCTCCCTTCACAATCACTGCCGCCGTTAGCACCACCACATCAGCGTCTCCGCCTACAACGATGCGAAAAAGCTTTGCAACCATTTTGAAACTGTGGAATATTAGAATAACTCTGTTTTCCATTTTCTAATCAGTACCAAAATCGAAAGCATCCATTTGAAGAGCAATGAAAATAAGCTCTATTGAAGGCTGATTTTTCTGGGAAAATTCAAAAAGGAAATATATGTAGAGGAAGCAGTGACTATTTGGCTTATTAGTGAGAGGAGAAAAGCACTGAGGAATTTGGATTTAATGCAGCAATTGAACCGGTGTGGTGGTGCTAACGGCGGCAGTGGTTGTGAAGGGAGAGGAGGTGACAGTGGTTGTGAAGGGAGAGGAGATGGTATTGGTTGGTGAAGAAGGGGAAGAATGAGTTGGGTGGTAAGGTAACATGGCACGTGGTGTCTATCTCACTGAATTGTTAGTGTCACGTTAGATTTGGTGTCCACCTTGAACAATTTTAACGGAAGAGGGTATATTTAAACCCAAAGTATAACAATAGGGGTATATTTGGACCTAAAGTATAACGAAGGGTATATTTAGCCCTTTTTCAATAGTACAGGGGTATATTTGGCCGTTTTCCGTTAAATAAACACCTCACATGACCTAATATTCCCTTTTTGCCCTTCCCTACAATTAATTAATTGTTACGAATAAATTATATAAAGATAAAATACAAAAATTCTAGACGAGTTAATTAATTATGTAAATTGGATAACAATAAAATAAAAAGATTCTAGCCGCATCCAACTTATTAGTTACAAAGTTATTCACCGTCAAGAACTCATGACCCATACTTAGAACGGAAAAGGGTCAAAATTACCCCTGAACTTTGGATTGGGTCCGTATCACTTTGACTGGAAAAAAAAATCAGGTCGGTTTGGATTATTTTAGTGGGTAAAAAATTATTTGAGGGGAAAATAATTTTGAAGGGCTGGAATGATGTCACGTGGCAGCTGTTAGACATAAGGGTATAATTGACCCCATAGTATAACGGTAAGTGTATAATTGACCCTAAAGTATAACGAAAGATATGAATGAACTATTTCCTAAAGTTCGGGGGTAATTTTGGCCCTTTTTCGTACTTAGAACAATTCCACTCCAAGGACAATCAACCCTATGGATTAATTATGATTACTTATATTTTATTTTCGCTCAAATTTATCGATTCTTAAGATTAATTATTATTAATGAAATATAAATATTAGATGCGAGTAAGTATTAATCAACGTAACTGTCACCAAGGAGATTAGCTATATAAACTCGCTGCATAAAGTATATTACTAAAAAGTGACTTTAATTAAATCTATGAGCACTCAACTAGAGAAAGATAACGCAAAGCCTACACAAGGCTCTATTTTGCGGTTGCGCTTAGCTTTTAGGTGCTCAATGTCCGTATGATCACATGGATCTATGTATGATGTATCATAGCGTTGTACTTATTCTACCCTTTCTACTAAAGTACACATTCTTTAGTCTTTAACAAATCCACCCTACCTTCTATTATTCTTTAGGCAATAGAAAGAACAAAGAGAAGCAAGTGGGTTCGATAGAAAGATGAATAAGAAGTTTAAAGATGATAAAAGCCCTCGTGATTCTTTTTCTTTAGAGACAAATAGTGGTATTCGATCCAATCTCAATTATTTTGTCGATGTGAAAATTGCATAAAATGTCACATACACACACCCTCCCCCTTTAGAAACTCAATGTTCTTGCTGAGGTTCAATGATGTGAGATTTCGCCTAAAATTAATTAATTGAACCTAAGTTAGTCCTACTGCGGCCGATGTGATACTCGAAGCAGCTTTAGTACCACCTATAACAACCCAATACCCTAATAATATATTTCACTTTGTGTTTAGCTCTGCACGACTTCAAAATACACCATTAGGGTCGTATCTATGCTTTGTTTCCTTATACACTCAACATCCCTTTCATATTTCGTCGATGAGGGATTTTTCCTAGGGTATCATAGTATAGATGTCAGATAACCTTGCCATCTAAAACATAAGCAAATGAGAAAAAATCACCTGACATTTTTTATGTTCACTAATCTCCTATTTTCACCTATTTAGACCACTTGGTCACTTAATTTGTTTCATTAGTACTCTACTTGTACATACACTTGTCTCAATCTTTTTTATTTCAATATTTTCGACAGAAAAAAAAAAGGTTCAATTGATTTTTCTTTTCTTTTCGTGTAATGTTTAATCATCAAAGTGTTGAGCATCTTAAAATTATGAAAATATCTAGACAATGTGGGATTAAAAAGTGACAATATATGAGAAATGTCAGGGGGTGTGCACCTTGGGGCACCAAAAACACCAGCATTAAGAGTAAGTTGGTCAATAATAACAGCGGATTTGGGCTCCACGCTCGAGGCTTTCGCGTATTGGCTGCTCAATCCTTGACCTGATGGCACAAAAAATGCTCCATTTACCATTACATCCCCATCTGTTCTCCAGTTCCACCCACTCCACTCACCCTCGTCTGTATCCACGCGCTTTGTTACCTATTAAATAGACAAACAAATTTCACCAATATTAGTATTTGAAGATGTCAATGTTATAATCAAGTATCCTAATTATGGATAATTTTGCATTCTGACAACAGTATTGTAAGCTAATACACAACCAAGTATTAAGGGCGTGACCTTCAATCAAATGAATCATTTAGCCTTCTTATAGTATGCGTTCCATCAGATAAAATTATACACAATTTAAAAAATACATACATAAAATACCTAATTTTACAAAGTGATCATGGATTCACGTGCTCCAAAATTAGTACACAAATTTGCCCATGACTACAGGGACACTCAAATATGAATGTGACACTGAAGCTTTGTATAATTAGTCATGTATTTAGTCTTTTCTTTACTATAGCAATGTATGGGTCAATTTGTGCGCATCTTGATTAATTTTACGGAGTACAAGCACCGACTAACTCTTTACGAAGTAAAAAAAATTACCTAATATTTTTACCTTCACTGAAATTTAAAACGACTTCCTTTTTTATTTGTTACCAAAAAATGATAATATTTTCTATTTAAAAATTTATTCTTAATAAAAATGTTCATTGACAAGGAAAATGGAAAGACATCTTCACATCAAACATTATTGGAAAGGCATCCAGCTGACAAATTAAAACCAGTAGAACTGGCAGGGCGTCTCACCCACGAGCAGCTGTCGCGTGATTCTATCAAGTCAAATTTCGGGGGACATTGGTCCAATAAGTTTACTAGATTCGTAAAGAAGAAGCTCCAACATCATTAACCCAATGATTTTCCATGTTTACCAAAATAACACAAAAAATAAACTAAACATAATATCCCACTAATTCTAAACCATCTTGATTTGTTTGGGGGGGTGGGGGGGGGGGTGGGGGGGAGGAGTCTATCTGCCAGATACTCAAATTAATCAAACTAGTAAATTGTGAATATCAAATGTCTAAAGCTTTCAATGAAAGAAAAGAAATTTGAGTCTTCTGAAAATTAACCTTTTAATAGGGAGCGTTCTACCTGCTTAGTGAATCTTTTTGATGGATATTCAAATTAATTGAATGAATGTCAAATATCTAAAGTTAAAAAGAGAGTGAGAGAAATACCTCTTTTGCATTTGCATCAACTGGCGCAGTATAGCGATTGCCTTGACTGTTAATAGTAGGATTAGCACTTCCTCCAATTGCATACATTTGCCATTCTGTAAAATCATTGTTCACTACATGTATGTAACCTCTTCTACACCTTGGCATTCTCTGTACTAACCCTACTCCAAAATGATTGAATGCTATTGTCACCTATTTTTTCCACAAATTACAAATCAAACCCCCAAAACTTTAATATTCCTCAAAATGAGCGAAATAGTACAGTAAAAGAAAAATTCTTTTTCTACCATACAAAGTCCTCTGTTTATCCGAAAAAGTCATATTTTAATATTTAAATATAATTTAACGTTAAATTCTCATTTTACCCTTAATTAGAAAAAAAAAATTGTAACCACAGGAATGTTCCCGACTTGTTTAGCCAATAATTTCCAAAAGTATTTATTTCTTTCTTAAATTCCGACCTTTCAAACACTGCCATACAAATTGGAACTGAGGGAGTCTATATACTTTATCCCCTATTATATTTTTGACTCATTCATATCATGAACTAGTTGAAGTATAAAGAATGGTTTTGTCGGAGCATATTGACGCCTGAACTTTATTAGGGTCAGGAATAAATACGAGACGATTTGCTAACAATGATCCCAAAATAAAGGAGAGGATAAATTAAGATATTTCGTTGAAAATATGAACATTGTCTAACCTGCATTCCGGTGTCAGGCGTGTATTTATCATCATGTCCCAAGAGCATAACTTCATCATGATGAGTAAAATAACTATTCGAAATAGTAATAGCCGTAGATCCCATTATAGCATCAATTAAGCCATCAGTACAGTGAGACAAAGCACAATGATCAATCCATATATTCCTTGAATCAAATATCGATATCCCATCACCGTCCGATATTCCTCTATGTCCAACATGTGTTGGACTAGACCGTATCTCAGTATTCCCCGAAGGCTTACAATCGTATATATGAATATTATGTATGATCACGTTACTAATAGACTGCAACGTTATACAACCGTTACCAGTAATATGAACTTTTGCTCCACGACCATCAATTGTTTTGTAACTATTTACTATAAGTTCGTGTTTTAATGTAATGGACATGTCTGCTGCAAATATGATCCAAAGTGGTTCTTCTTGGATAACAGCGTGTCTGAGGGTGCCTGGAGTGGGGTCCACAGTGTCTCGGTCCGAGGAATCCGTTACGACGTAGTACTTTCCATTTTTACCCCCGATTGCGCCCTGGCCAAAGCCTATGGCGCAATCTGCTAGGCTCTGTCGATTTTTTGACCAATTTGGGTCGCAGCGCCAGCAATCGTCTATCGGGTTGCCTGTTTGACATTGTGCATTTGTGGTGGTGTCTAAGAGTTCTCTTCTTGAAATCGATTCGTTCACCTTCCTGCAAACATACAAAGCAGAATTGGTTATATGAATATCACTAGCTGCATAATTTAGGACGGAATCGTACCAGCACTAACGTATCGAATTCTATCATAACTTTAAATGAAGCGTGTTTGGACACAGAGTCCTAGAATGGATTAATGTGACAGTTTTTAAGTATTATGGTGAGTTGATTTATCAAATGATTACTCAACTAAATAGTTATTATCTCAGAAAACCACTTTTGTTCTTGATTTTAATTTTTTGGAGAGTATACTAGGATGGATATGAGTATGTGACAGTTTTAACTATTTTGAGCTGTAACCTGACAAATTCGGAGCTTAATTGGAAAAAATTAAGATTGTGATGGTGACTTTTGTGGTGAAATCTAACTGTTTCAAGACATTGTAATTGTAGCAGGAAGGAATTAAATTAGAAGGAGAAAATACAGAACTAAATCAAAAAGCTTGTTGTGATAAGCTATTGATAGAAGGGATTGTGAAGCATTTTGTCAAAAAAAAAAATGTACAAACAGAAAAGTGCCAATTCAAGAACGGTCCAAATTTGATATGAGCTTAACCCAGATGAGGTTACCACGTAAGTACTCTTTCATTCTTAATCATAAATCTCGAGTTCGAGCCCTCATTATTGAGTCGCCTTTGGTAGATAGTTTTACCGCCAATGTAGGACTTCCTAGTGTGAAGTCGAATTAGTCGAGCCCAAAAACGGATAAAAAACATCTGGACAGAAACAAAAAAACAAAAAAAACAAATGGGGTTTATGGATTTCTTTGGAAAACAGAGGAACCCAGATGAGCATATGTAATAATGAGTTAAGCCCAGATGGGGTTTTGTGGATTTTCTTGCAAAAACAGATATTACCAATATGAGCAAAATAAGAATATGAGGTAATGTTATGCATAAAGTTAGAATTACCTTTGTACTTCTTGAACCACAGCTTCAGGGTAAGGATGTTGATGAGGAAGTGTGAGATTAAGGGTAGCTGTAATTAGTGGGGAAATAGTGATTAAGAGACAAACTAAGAGAATGCTGATGACAGAAAGCATCTTTGTAAGTGTAACAAAAATTGTTGAATGAGTTATATTCCTTGTAGTTATTGTTCTGTTTCTTGGCTAAAAGGAACTCTCTCAAGGGAGGGAAGAGATTTCTTGTTCTTGAAATATTTTGGAAAATATAATGTTCGTTATATAATACTTGAACACTAGTATCAAGAATGAATATAATAATTCGTAAAAAAAGACTATTGAATTGGGTTTGTATAAGGTTTTTGGACTTTGTGAAGAGGTTTTGTACTAGGCTAATTTTTGTTTGAAGAAGAAGGAAGAAATTTTTTGTGGATGGTGGCTACGATGTTGATATGAGCCAAAAACCAATTCTCACATGAGGAAACTTTAGGTTTGAGAGAGAAAGAGGCTCTTGTTATTTTTCTCTCCTTTCGTAGCCTTTTTCAGCCACTTACATTCCTGGCTTGGTTCTTAATTATATTCTATATATAAAATTGATGTCTTCAATATATATATTAAATTATATGGCAGTCGGGTGCATAAAGCGTCCTGCTTAGCAGAGTCTGAGCAAGGTTAGTACCCTATGGGTGTGATGTAGATAGTTTATCCTAATGCAAGCATTAGTGACGGCTTTGACAGCTCAAACTCGTGACTTATAGATCACATGAAGACAATTTTACCGTTACTCTAAAGCTCCCGTTCTTAAATATATATTAAATTGAAAACAAAAAATCGAAATTTCAAGTGGCTTATCTAAAATATATCAGCAACTTCCTAGTGGTAGTGGGGACAGGGGAGGTGGGATTTTTCTATTTTATGCAGCTGGAGATTCTTTTTCTTTTCTTTGTTTTCCATCCATCTTATATGCTAGTTCATTATGGTATAATATTCGGCGTAATGTTTACTTTCTTGATCTGGGCAAGGGGTGGAACCTTTTCTAATACACTTTTCATATAATGGTTAAAAAAGGATGTGATTTGTGAATGTTAAGATTTTATACTAAACTAGTTAAATTAGCTATATAGCCTTTTGAAGTCCATAATTGGAATAATAAGATGGTAAGTCAGAGCCATTTTCCCCCCATTTTTTATTATATTACATCAAAATTTCTATTCCTCTGTCCCATAATAAGTGTCATCTTACCCAAAAACACACATATTAAGAAACCAGTGATGAAGTGTGAAGTTTACCAAATTACCCTTATGCGAGAAAAAATATATTTTCCTCTTGATGATTAGAGCATGCACAAGTAATTCATCTTTTGACATTGGGAATTCAACTATCATCATTTAGAGTACTACTACTTCTTTTGCCTCTTACTAATCCTATCTTCCATAGGCCAGAACTTTTATTTTCATGTAAAAACCAAAATTTGATATTGTGAAATCAACTTTTAGCCTTGAATAAAAAAACTTGTCATTTTTTGATCAAGGCTGGAGATGGAAAAAACTAGTCAATATATGCATTGGTATCCTAAGGTGACACTTATTATGGGATAAATTTTTGTGACTAAAGTGACACTTATTATAGGACGGAGGGAGTAGTAAACTATGAGAAAAGGTGATTAGTAATTTGTTTTACTCTCTTCTTACGTCTCGGAAATTGTGAGAGAATTTGGAAAGACCTAGTCCTTTGAGTTTCCTTGAATATTCAGGTTGTGTACATGACATTGTAAATTTAAGGTTGCTTGTCATTGCCTTTTATGGGTAATATTTTCACACTACTTGTATATAGAATTTAAGGGGCCATTTGATTGCCGGTTAAAGTTATGTAAGTATTAATAATGTAGGGATTAATATTAATTATTTCATTTTTGATCTTGCATAAAATAATACGTAGATTCCTTCATAATTGATAAATGTATCAGTCATGTGAAAAAGAAAAACATGAACCAACATTATACTAGCATTGTAAGTTTTATGCGGAAAGAAAAAAAGCCAACCAGGCATTGTATAACTTATGCTAGACTCTGTGTAGGTATTAATTTTCTTCTTATTTTTGTAACCAAACAACGACAAAATTATGGTAGTTTTAATACATGAATAACTCCGCTCTAACCAACAACAGCAACAACAATAACAAGCTCAGTGTGATCCCACAAGTGGGGTTTGGGGAGGGTAGAATCTACACAGACCTCACCCTTATCTTTGTGAGGTAGAAAGACTGTTTCCGGTAGATCCTCAGCTCAAAAGAAAAATATGTAACGCAAAATTGTAAGAAAAGAGACAGCAATATAGCAGAGACAAAACAAATGGTGCACATATATTAATCAACAACCAAACGACCCCTAAATTCATTTTTTTCCCCTTGTTTTATCTATACTTGGGCAAAGTTAAAGCGAGGCAGGCGAGCTTAACTGAATTCCATTCACCGAAAAATTGTGCTACCAAAAATAGGACAAATAACTTTTTTAGATTATATATAACTTATTGAATTCCCGACACAAGGATATATTCTAGTAAAATGATAATAGGAGATATGTGAACATATAAAATTCAAATTCCATCAAGTGAAAACAACAGGCCTGATAAAGGCTTATTTATGCAAATGACGATTTGTAGGTCATTTTTTAGTTTTTTTCCATATTTCTTAAAGTTGTATAGATATAGGCTTTAGAAAATTATCCTTTAGGACAATATTAGACTCGGGATTTAATGTTTCCGCATTCAAAGAGGCAAACAAAGTCGCACATGAGCTAGGTGACCAGGGAAAAAGGCTGCAAACCGAAATTTGGGAGAATATGTATTTTAGAATACCCCCTTATCCTTTTTACACCAGCTCTTGAATAATGACTCTGATAGTTTCAAGTGCACTCATGTTTTAATGATTGTCAAACTGATTCAGAACCAAATAAAGACCTGGTCTGTGATTTGCTCTCTGTGCATCATGCACGGCAAGCAGAGACAGCTGTAAAGCCAAGATACTCACTGCACATAAGTACAACAGCTGAGTTGGCCCATGCTTTAGGTCAAATATTGAATGAAGTGGTCTCTATTCACCCCACATGCTTCCACTATATATACAACATGATGGCAATATATTTGGTAGACTTGAAAACCTAATCTAAGTCGTGCAAAGCTGTCGACACAAGTTCTCAAGAACAAAGTTACTTTTAACCTGAAGAATCAGATCTTGATATGAGTTTACTCTATGTTCTTTAGGTTGTTATAAATCTTTGTTCATTTGTGCTTAAACTGAAAACCTACTCTTCTTGTTTGGAAGCTGTTTGTGGGTACCTTATATTCTCAAAGTGTGCTTGTTGGAAGTGTGTTTCCTCAAGCTGTTGAGTGGTACATTAGGCTAGGATTAGTCTGAGTGTATTAGTGGTCCTTGGCTAGAGTTAGTCAAGTGGAGGTGCTTGTAATCGGAGTATTGCAAGGGTGGAGGGACTACAGGGGTTAGTTCCTAAGTTACATAAGCGTCCTTGTAAGGGTAAGGGATTACGGGAGTTAGTTCCTAGCTTACGATAGAGTTGTAACCTAAAGTTTCTCGGTGTAGTGGAGTTGAAATCCTACTGGGGTAAATCGTGGCTTTTAATCCCTTGGGTAAGGAATTTTGATGTGCCGTGAATTTCGACACATTTTATGCCTTTGTAACTAGAAGTGTTGCTTGTTTTTAAGTGTTTTTACATTGTTTCTTATGTTATTTTTGTGTTTTATAGGGTTGGTTAACTAAGGATCGGAAATGAGATGAAATGCTGAAAAACGGACAAATTGGAGCTAAATGACGGTCCGTAAAGTTACGGACCGTAACTGGATCCGTAACTCATGTTACGGTCCGTAACGCATGTTACGGTCCGTAACGCATGTTACGGTCCGTAACATGGAACCGTAACACAGGTTACGGTCCGTCGCATGGTGGTCGTAACAACAAGTGGACAAATGACGAAATGAAGGACGGACCGTAACTTGAGTTACAGTCCGTAACGATGCGGCGTAAGGGCATTTTTGTCCAGAAACTTGGCGCGATTTTTGGCTCTATAAATACTTAATGTAGGGTTTTAATTCAGCAACCAGATATATTTTTTAGAGCATAAACTCTAGGTTTTTCATATTAGAAGTTTTTGGAGCATTTAAGGCAACTACTTCACTTCCATTCCACCTTGTAATTGCATTGTAAGTATATTATGTCAACTTTTAAGCTTTCTTTGCTAGTCAAGATTATGAGTAGCTAATTTCAAAGCTAAGGTTGTGAGTCCCATGATGGATATTATGTAAATGGGTTTCTATTATTGATATATGCATAATGGTTGTTGGTATTCATTCAGTTTTTGTGATTTAGCGTTGGGTGATGATTGCAAGCATCATCCTAAGCCATTATATTAACTTTTCTTGGGAAAGAAAGTTAGTATTGGTAAGATTGAATGACAATGACTCGAGGCGTTAACCCTCGTTTAATAGACTAACTTAGGGATGAGAACAAGTCTAAATTGGCATTTTTGGTCATTCTTCGATTGCAACTCTTTTACATTCGGAAGAATCATAAAGAGGAAATACGCCTTAACTGTTGGAAAACATTAAGAAGTTCTTAAGAGACCAAGTGCATATTCACAGAACAACCATTAGAAATATATTACATTGAAACCTGAAGCATAATATCTAATCAAATTGGGGAACACAGCCTTAGTCTCTATTTCGCATTAAATACAATTTCATTCAAAATACTTAATTACATTATTCAACAACTATTTCAAACTATCAGGAATAGGATTAAAGCCTTTAAAGACTAGTATTGCATACGATTAGTACTATTTTCTCTCCATATTCCCTGTGGGATTCGACCCCAACCTTGTTGGGTTACTATATTTGACAACGTCCGCTTTACATCATTAATAGGTGTAATTTGAGCGTATCAAATTTTCCACGGTAATGTCTTGCCTTCTGTACTTATTGGATTATATAAGGGAATTGGTACTTAACCAGGTCCCTCATATATTGTGTTCGGAGGACCACAGCCTGCATCAATTAGTATCAGGCCAGGTTCTTTCTAAAAGGTTAACACCTAGAAAGGATCCTCTTCATGGCTAGCTTATCAAACCAAACAAAAGGTGAGTGTATCTCAAAACCACCAAGATTCAGTGCAGAACACTATGACTGGTGGAAGGCTAAAATGGAAGAATTCATCATCGCTGAACACCCAGAGCTATGAGACATTATCTCAGATGGCCTTCTTACTCCTGCACAAGATAGATATACCCTGCACAAGGATTAAAAAAGCTAAAAGGATTCTTCTTCAAAGCATTGGATCAGGTCAATACAACTTAGTTGCATTTTATAAGACAGCAAAGGATATCTGGGAGGCTCTCAAAAGTATACACAATGGATTTGACGAGTTCAGTACAAAGTTCAAACTTCTCAAGATAAAAAATGACGAAACCGTACAAGATCTAGAAAGGAGAAAGTTGAAAGTAGAAGAGAGTTTGAACCACAAGGCAGCTGCTGAAATTAAATCAAGTCAGGAGGAGTTTGACCCGGACTGTTATATCAAGGACGCAAAAAGACAGCTCAAAGGAATAGTCAGTCTCGAAAAGAAAACTTAGAAAAATCAAGAGAACAAAGCTACTGTTTCAAGTGTGGGAAACCTGGCCATGTTATTAGAACTTGTCCTTCTCACGAGCAGAGTGCCTGGAAGTATATCTTCAGCAGATCTAAAGATGGGAACGTCCAGAGCAAAGCGCTAATGATATATGACAATGAGGCTTCTGAAAATGAATCAACGTGTGCACTCATGACCAGATCTGACTCGGACAGTGAAGATGAAGATGTTGAGGTAAATTTCTTTGAAGTTCAGAAGAACTTAAAAAATTACTCTCAAATAAAGTTGATATCCTTGGAAATTGCTCTAATCGATGCCTTTCATAGTCTTGTTAAAGAAAAGAGCTTTCTCTATGAGGAAATCAATGAGTTGGATCTTGAAAGAGACGATATGGGAGCATCCATTACAGATCTCAAAAATCAAATTGCTGAAGCAACAAGAGAAAACTCTCTATTAAAGAATCAGAAGAAGCAATGGATAAATACTCCAAAAGAAAAGGAAGAAGCCTGTGAGGATCAACCTAAATTGGAAAATGAGCTTCATAAATTTAAAGTGAAGTTCACCTCTGAGCTAGAAAAGAACAGATAACTACTTGAGGATCTAAAAGGGATTAGTATTTCTTTGGAAAAATCTCTTAATTGGTTCTGGTCAATGAATGAGCTTTCTCCCACAGTCATGATTGAGTGTGAAGTCAAGAAGAAAATTTATGTTCAGGACGATAAAACTCCTAACAATCCTGTTAAAAAAATTGATGCTAAGAGTGGAAATCGTCTGAATACACACAATGCTTGGAGAAATTGCCGCAAGGATGCCTTCAGAATTAGACATCAGTATCTTCAGGAAAAAAGAATACCATCAAATGGAAACTCAAAATTGAGGGACCTGGTCTTTGGGCAAAGAAGAAGGTGCTGCTTGCATGGATATAAAAGAATCTGATTCATCCATTTTATCATGATAAAGGACACAGATTAGTTTGGGTTCCTAAGTCTGATAAATAATTCTGCCGAAAGGCTTGAGTGAGAGGAGGTAGTCAAAAGGGATACTCAGTGTGGCTTAAACATTAGACTGCGCCGAACAAAAATAAATCAAGTTCTTGTTCTCACTCAAGACCTACCAAATGAGAGTGTATCCTTTGGATTGTGGCAAAACTGGCTCTACACTCTCCCATATATAAGAAACTTGTTGTGCTCCCCCAAAGGTTCTTCTACATGATTGGCGATGACAAGAGTAAAGGTATACACACAGGGAAAAACTAGGATGATTGAAGTATTGAAGAATTTGCTTTTTGTGGAGTTCATACTGGTTCTCATTTGTCGAAGAACCTGGTTTCCTACACTCAGGTTAGTAGTTCTTCAGTACTGATATGTCTTTAAATTGCAAAAGGGTGACATGTCATTAATAGCCTGTTTGACCAAGCTTCTAAAAACATCTTATTTTTTAAAAAAACTTTTTCAAAAGTACTTGTGGCTAAAATCAGTTTGTGTTTGGTCAATTAATTTACAAAGTACTTTTGAGCAGCAATTAGTGTTTGGCCAAGCTTTTAAAAAGTGTTTCTATGTGTATTTTTTTCTAAAGTACTTTTGGGCAAAAACTATTTTTTTTAGTTTCTGAAAAATTGTTTCTGCTACTCCCCAAAAGCACTTATTTTCTCCCAAAATCTTGGCCAAGCACCTCACTTTTTTAAAATAAGCACTTATTGAAAAAATAAGTACTTTTGGGGGAAAAATAAGTTTGGCCAAACAGGCTATAAACTTTTTTCTTATATCAAACCTGCTGATCCAAAACACCTCATCTATCTGAACTAACCCAGTTGATAAAGAAAAGTTCTCCCAACCAATCAAAATTGGTTCGTCGCTAACTTTCCTTTACTAAAAGGCTCTTTTCCCAACTCTCTCTTGAACTCTCCAACTATTCTCTCTCGGTTCGACCATGCCTGAAATAAAGATTGCTCTCTCACCCTCTAAAAGCTTAATCTTATCAGACCCAGAACCTCAATCCTGTCCCCCAAAAATCCATATTTCGTCAAATCAAGATGCTTCTATCACTCCCTCGAATCCCAAAATTCCGGACTCCTCCAGGACTCGCAAGAGTCAGATTCCCAAAAAAATTGGATCCTTTTCTAGAAAATCTCCTTCCAAACCTACTGAGACTGTCGTGGAAGCTCTTCAATACATTGAGGACTTCGAAGAAAATGCAGAAAATGTTGAGGACACATAGGATCAAGTCAGTGCAAAGGAACATGTCTCTGCTGATGGAAATGAAATCTCTGAGGAAAACTTAAAGACACGTGGAATGGCGGAGAAGGGAGTAGTGAGTGGGATGTGGTGTGATGACGTTGTTCAATTGGTGGAAAAAGGCAACGGTGGAAGTCAGAAAGAAAAATTGTCAAGAGGAAAGTTTGTAGAGGAATCTGGTCCCTGTACTCAAGAGAAGTCAAAGAATTCTGGAGGGAAAAAGAGAACAATGCTGTTGAGAAAAAGGCTCATCGATGAGGAAATTGATCTACCGGATAATATCGTAATTTCCAAAGTCGAGAGAGAGAAAGAGAAAAATCCTACTCAAGAGAAAAGAAATTCCAAGGAAAAAAATGAAAAGGAGAAAGCATCTGAGGAGAGGGATGCACATTCCAAAGAAAAGGGGAGATTCTCATCTTCTAGCAAAAGAAAAGTCAGTTCAAAAAGATTACATGATTACTCTGTAAAAAGACGAAGGCTCAGAAAATCAAAATTGCCGAGACAAGAGAATTTGAGGAAGCAAAAAAGTGCTACTTGGGATAGTGTTTGATGAAAAGATCACTGAGTACAATGGAATGAATGAATTAGTTGATATCGTCGAGTTTTAACAGTGGAGTCATCTTTTTGTTGCTGCGGGACCAAGAGTTTTTGGCAGAGAAGTAAAGGAATTTTATGCAAAATTCTGTTGTTCTGATAACTACACCACCTTGATCTCTTATGTGAATGGATCAGAGATTAAATTGGATGAAGTAAGGCTGAGCAATATCCTTGAATAAAGTCTGTGGAGAGAAAAGCCATTCAAGCCTTCAAGGCTTGATTGTCAAGCTCGCAGGCACAGCCACCGGAGAATGACTCTTCAAAAACCAACTCAAACCTGAATATCAGCTTTTGTTCGAGCTTGTTAACAAAGTGTTGCTGCCAAGAACTGCGGGGAGAAGCAAAGTTTTTATCACCGACCTATATCTCCTTGAAGCTCTAGCAAATTATCAATTCGTTAGCCTGCCGTCTCTAATGATCAAGCACATGATTAAGTTTGTACATACCAACAAGGGTAGACATGGTCTTCCTTATGGTTTCTTCTTAACAAAGATCTTTGAACACTTTAGAGTGACAACTGGCAAGGCTACAAAAGGAACCCAGAAATGGATGGTCACAATAACCACATCCGAGGAGTGTGAGTGTATACACAAGAGGGGTGGGGTTGGACTTACTTCGAATATTTCAAGTCTAATTGATGCTTAAGAAAAAATAACTGCTGAAATTGATAGGCTATGAGCTGAAAATGTTCTCTTGAAGACTCAGTTGCTTGAGGAACCCGGGGAAATTGATAGTTTCAAGTGCATTTGTATTTTGATGATTGTCCAATTGATTTAGAACCAGATAGAGACCCGGTCTGTGGTCTGCTCTCTATGCATCTTGCACAGCAAGCAGAAACAGCTGTAAAGCTGAGCTACTCACTGCACATAAGTACAACAGTTGAGCTGGCCCATGCTTTAGGTCAAATATTGAATGAAGTGGTCTTTATTCACCCCATATGCTCCCACTATATATACAACATGATGACAACATATTTGGTAGACTTGAAAACCTAATCCAAATCGTGCAAAGCTGCCGACACAAGTTCTCAAGAACATAGTTACTTTTAAGCTGAAGAACCAAATCCTGATATGAGTTTAGTCTATCTTCTTTAGGTTCTTGTAAATCTTTGTTCATTTGTGCTTAAACTGAAAACCTAGTCTTCTTCTTTAGAAGCTATTTGTGGGTATTTTAAATTCTCAAAGTGTGCTTGTTGGAAGTGTGTTTCCTCAAGCTGTTAAGTGGTATATTAGGCTAGGATCAACCTGTTGAGTGGCATATTAGGCTAGGATTAATCTAAGTGTATTAGTGGTCCTTGGCTAGAGTTAGTCAAGTGGAGGTGCTTGCAATCGAAGTATTGCAAGGGTGGAGGGACTACGGGGGTTAGTTCCTAGGTTACATAAGCGTAAGGGGTAGGTCGTGGTTTTTATTCCCTTAAGCAAGAAATTTTAATATCTTACCTTCTGTTATTACTGCACTACTTAAGAGAACTGGTACTTAACCAGGTCCCTCATATATTGTGTTTGGAGGATGCACAACCTGCATTAGACTCTTTAGGAACAGCATCATCTAGATTTATTCCATGTAATTAATGCACGCACTTCTTTAGGGATAGAATCGTGCAGATCTATCTCAAGTACTTTCTTTCAGTTATTTCCTTTCAAGTATTGAAATTTCCTTTCTTAAACAAAAAAAAAATAGACTGTTATCTAACAGTTGCAATAGCTTACAAAGTTTTATACTGTTATTTTTCTCATAAGATTTTTGGTTTTACTCAAAAAAGGTCTTTAAATCATGTCTAAAATATCTATAAATTGCAAAAAAAAAAAAAAAAACAACCATGCTAAAAAGAATCATTTACTAAATAACTATCGGTGACAAACAACCAAAATTTCACTTGATAAAGTCTCTCTTAGCAACCGGCTTGTTAGAAAACTAGACGGCCTATGCCCGTGCTGCCCACGGGCCCAACACTTTATATTATAGTGCATCTATATGTATGTAGTTGTATTTGAATAGTGATTATATATATATATATATATATATATATATATATATATATATATATATATATATATATATATATATATATATATATATATATATATATATATTATGTTCAAAACACGATTAATATAACATTGTAGTTTGTGCTCCGTATCTAAAACTTTATTATATTAATGTTTGCTATGAATACAAAATCGGCAAATTTATTAATATTTTTTAAAAGAGAAGACTTGTTTAAAAGGAAATTATTTTTCTCTCTTTGAGATAAAACAATAGCAATATTTAAGCATCAGTTGATACTTTCAATTTTAATTCGGTTAATTTAAAGGTGTAAAATATTTATTATTTTTTATCAAATTTTAATTTAGATAATTCTAATTCAAATTATTAAATTAATTTTACATGTTTAAAACGAAACAAAGTAGAAATTGATTTTCTATTTAAACGAAGAAATACTATTTTTTAATTTTTGGTAGATATTCTCGGTTTAGCTCATTTTACTTGTCATGTTGTCTTTTGCATGGTTTTTAAGAAAACGTCGATTAGAATTATAATTTGACTAATTTACCTTATTCGTTATTTGATCTCAATTTGATATATTTTTTTGTACGACATTAATTTCTTTTCATATTTATTAGAGTAAGAATAGAAATAAAAAAGTAATTAAATTCTATCTTATTTTAAAATATAAATATTTTAAGTATATTTATTTTAGTAAACATAACAAATAAATGACATGACGGAATAGCAAATACAACAGTTTAATATCTAGATTAGATCTCAGGCTAATATAAAAAAAAAATTGTATGATTTGACTACTTAACCTTTTGAAGAAAAGCAATTTCATTTGCTCCCACTAATGGATTGATACGCACGCGGCAATGAATCCATCATTATTGACTTAATGAGATACTTTGGAAATTACATGAATATTGTTTGATTTTTTAATATGGGGTGCACTTTTTTTTTGACATTATTAATTTGCACTATTTTTATGTATATATACATATATATATATATATATATATATATATATATATATATACTATGTTCAAAACACGATTAATATAACATTGTAGTTTGTACTCCGTATCTAAAACTTTATTATATTAGTGTTTACTACGAATACAAAGTCTGTACTTTTTTTTTTTTGTCATTAGTTTTTTAATATGGGGTTCACTTTTTTTTTATATTGCTTGATTTTGTTAATATGAGGTCCACTTTTTTTTACCGTGAGTTTGGAGATGGTGGGTTCCACTTTTTTTTTTTTTATATTGCTTGATGTTGTTTAGTATGGGGTCCACCCTTTATGGGGTGCATTTTTTTTTTTGACATTATTAGTTTGCACTATTTTTATGCATATAATATATATACATATACTATGTTCAAAACATGATTAATATAATATTGTAGTTTGTGCTTCGTATCTAAAACTTTATTATATTAGTGTTTGTTACGAATACAAAGATGCACTTTTTTTTAACATTATATTTTTTTTTAATATGGGTTCACTTTTTTTTTTTTTTTGATATTGCTTGATTTTATTAATATGGGGTCCACTTTTTTTTCCCCATGAGTTTGGAGATGGTGAGTTTCACTTTTTTTTCTTCCTTTTTTTTTTATTGCTCCGTGTTATTTAGTATGGGCCCCTCCCCCCTTTTTTTTAAGGGACAACGGACTACAAAGCATGGGTCTAAACCCATGCTTTATATAATTATTATTTTTTTATATTGCTTGGTGTTGTTTAGTATGGGGCCCACCCTTTTGGACATTATTAGTTTACACTATTTTTATGCATAATATATATATATATACTATGTTCAAAACACGAGTAATATAACATTGTAGTTTGTGCTCCGTATCTAAAACTTTATTATATTAGTGTTTGCTACGAATACAAAGTATGCACTTTATTTTTGACATTTTTTTTTTTTAATATGGGATTCACTTTTTTTTATATATATATTGCTTGATTTTGTCAATATGGGATACTATGTTCAAAACACGATTAATATAACATTGTAATTTGTGCTCCATATCTAAAAATTTATTATATTAGTGTTTGCTATGAATACAAAGTCTGCCCTTTTTTTTTTTTGACATTGTTTGTTTTTTTAATATGGGATTCACTTTTTTTTATATTGTTTGATTTTATTAATATGGGGTCCACTTTTTTTTCCCGTGAGTTTGGAGATGGTGGGTTCCACTTTTTTTACTTTTTTTTTTTTTTAAATATTGGTTGGTGTTTTTTTTTTTTTTTAATATTGGGATGCACTTTTTTTTGACATTGTTTGTTTTTTTAATACGGGATTCATTTTTTTTTATATTGCTTGATTTTGTTTTTACATGTTTAAAATGAAATAAAGTAGAAATTTGATTTTCTATTTAAATGAAGAACTACTATTTTTTAATTTTTGGTAAATATTTTTGGTTTAACTCATTTTACTTATCATGTTTTCTTTTGCACGGCTTTTTAAGGAAACGTCAATTATAATTATAATTTAACTAATTTACCTTATTAATTATTTGATCTCCATTTAATATTATTTTTTCTTTTATGACATTAATCTCTTTTCACATTTATTAGAGTAAGAAAAAAATGAAAAAGTAATTAAATTCTATCTTATTTTAATATATAAGTATTTTAAGTATGTTGTTGTACAATAATTTCATTTGCTCCCACTAATGGATTGATACGCATGTGGCAATGAATCCATCATTAATGATTTAATGAGATACTTTGAAAATTACATAAATATTGTTTGATTTTTTAATATGGGATGCACTTTTTTTTTTAACATTGTTTGTTTTTTTAATATGGGATTCATTTTTTTTTATATTGCTTGATTTTGTTAATATGGAGTCCACTTTTTTTTCTTGAGTTTGAAAATGGTGGGTTCTACTTTTTTTTTTTTTTTTTTTTTAATATTGGTCGGTGTTTAGTTGAGGCCCACACATTTTTTTAAAATATTGGTTGATGTTTAATTGGGGCCCACACCTTTTTTTTTTTAGTGGAAAACGGACGATGAAGAACTCATGCTTCTATATGGTTTAAATTTAAATACCTCAGGCTCATAGAGTTGAAAAAACGGTCCTGCAACTACAAAATGTTGCCTTCTATAGAAAAACCATTAAAATGAACAGCTGGAAAACATGAATAATGATTTAAAAATTTGCACTAATATGTCAACAAACACTACAATTATCACTGTTTCCATTGTCGACTAAGCAAGCATGTCAATTCCAAGACCAAGCAAACATCATGGAATTAAAAACCTTTGCATGCTTAACTCTTATGAATACTTTCATTGCATATGACGTTATCGAATTAGAAATATATAGTTAACTAAAAAGTTTTATTTCGCGAAAATATAGATATATCCCAAAACATCTCCCCCATCCTTCCATCTCTTTGCAATCCATTAGTTGACAGAATAATATGTAGCAAGATTTCCATGATATAATTAGCTCAAGCATATAAATATTTTTTGTTGGGCTAAATCAACCTAGCAAATACTTTTAAAATAGTATGATATTGATCATTTGGGTTGTACTCGTACGATTTTTTTCAAATGACCTCACATCATTAAGAGTGGATGAAAAGCGACAACTGGCCACTTTTCGAACCTGACTTTGAAAAATAGCCATTGTCATATAGTTTTAAATTATACTACTATTAAAACTCCATGACAACGTTATGGAGTTTCACATGTAGAATTTGAAACTCCATGGAAATGACTACTTTTTCAAGTACAAGGGCTGAAAAGTGATTATTTGTCAATTTACCCTTAAGAGTGTCCCATACCATATATTTAGTTTTCTTTTCATTTGAACTATTTATGCAAGAGTTTAGGGATATTCATGGTCCGGTTTGACTCGGTTTATGGTTAAAACCAAACCAAACCAAACCAATTAAGTCGGTTTTTTCTAATATTCAAACCAAACCATTAAAGTATAAATTCTATCGGTTTCGGTTTTGTCGGTTTTATCGATTTGGTTCTGTTTTTGCGGGTTTTTTCGGATTTTAAGAATGTATTAATACAAAGAACATTTGAATCAAATGGTAACTAAATACGGCTTTGACAGTGATCCATTCAAATCTAAGAATCTTCTTAATTAATTCATTAACTTTATTTAGATATAGTCCTATAGCTATGGGTATAAGAATTATAGAAGCATAACATTTACTTTTCATAATTATAGTTACCTGCTTATATATAGCCTTTTGATATTATGCAGCTTTTCGAAATTTTTGTTATCTAGATTCATCGTGTTTATGACGCATTGAGAAGAAAGCACAACAGTTAAAACAAAAAATGATAAATAGAAAGATAAAGTTATCTGCCAAATCTTTTTAAATTCCAATTGTGCCGTTTTCTTCCCTTTAATTTGTTACGGATAAAATGCTAGCTTATTAGTAGTAATTTAGATGCCATGTAAATGAGGGAACCGTAAAACTGAATAAGGGGGGAATTCTATTTTACCTTTAGTAATTTCTTTTTATTTTACCTTAAACTTAAATGGGCTACATTTTTCGTACTAATTATTTAATTGGACTTTATATATATATATATATATATATCGGTTTGGTTCGGAGTTTTTTGATTTAACATCAAACCAAACCAAATGTTACCGGTTGTTTAAAATTTAAACGATTTTCGGTTTATCAAGTCGGTTTGACTTTGTTTACCGGTTCGGATCGGTTTTTCAGTCTCATTTGAACACCCCTATGCAAGACTTTGTTCGACACCCATCAACTTTTGCCTCGAACTAATTTCCACATGGCTCATTATCAAGATTTTATGGGATTATGTAGAGATTAATTGTGGGCCACAACATTCGAATATTTAGGGAAAACAACACAAAATATCTATAAAACACAAGCTATTTACCCAATCCTGCCCGCACATAATTTAATAGCAATTGCTGCCCATAAGAAACAAAGTTTTTACCCGGTATACCTCCTTGAATTGTGGCAGTAGTTTTGCAGTACATCCGTTCCCAATTCCCTTTTTTTTTTTTTTTTTTTTCTCTCTCTCTCTCCCTCTCACGTTCCCAGATACTTTTTCGTTGATTGTTTCCTAATCCCCATTTAAATGCTAGTTGGCCTCGTGTTTTGTTTGTTTGTTTTCTCTTAATTTTGTTAGTTTATTTTCTGTTGTAAAATTAAATTAAAAGAATAACAATATAAAGGATGAAAATAATAGAAATAGAGAGACAAGAGAAAAAAACATTTCTTATTTCTTTCAAGTGCCTAGTATTGTTCCAGTCTACAACCATTACATTCAATCCTCCTATTTATATGAATACATTGACAACACCAAAGGTTGTGTCATAAACATGGGTAATAACATTTGAGAGTTATAGAAATAAAGTGCGGGAGTAGTGGTCATGAAGTAGTGAGAGTTACTTCTACAAGAGTTATGAACATGGAGGAGGTGGGACATAATGGTGAAGAGTAGTGGGGGAACTACATGGACATCCACATTAATATATTTCTTAACATTTTCTTCTTTTTTGGTTCTTTCTTTATTTTTGTCTTGTATCTTCATTTTTTAAAGATAATATTAAAATACAAAAATAAAAATATTAACTAAATACTTTTAGATTAATAAAATATAGAAAACTTAAATAAGTAGACTATAATAAGAAATATATAAGAAACATACTAAAGTCACTAGCTTATTTATTAAAATTTTAATTAATTAAAAACAAACATTATATTTTTTTTTCTCTTTTGCAAATGAAAACAAAAGTTATCTGTATCTAAAATATGACTCTATTTTTGTAATTTTTTTAAAAAACTTGCTAAAATTGATATAAAAATTAAAAATATCAAAATTAAACTTTAGCTTTTTTAGTTGAATGTTTTTTATAATTTATTTTTATTTTGAAGGAATGAACTTGTCCTTTATGATACTTTGCCAGTATATGATATATACCACGTGAGTATCATAAAGGGCTGAGAAGTTTTTTTTTTTTTTTAAAGGAATGAATCAAACTTCAGCTTTTTTTGAAGGAATGAATCAAACTTTATGATACCCTGTTAGTAAATGATATATATACCATGCGAGTATCATGAAAGACTGAAAAGCTTTTTTTGAAGGAATGAATCAAACCTTTATGATACCCTGTCAATATATGATAATAACATATAGTTTAAGGAATGAACCAATCTCTATGATACCCTATCAGTATATGATATATACCACGTGGGTATCATAGATGACTAAGATCTTTTTTGAAGGAATGAATCAATCCTCTATGATATCTTATCGGCAGATGATATATCATGTAAGGTCAATCATTCATGACACATTGTTAGTATATGATATCTACCATGTGGGTATCATAAGGATTGAGTTGTGTTTTTCTTGAAGGAAAGAACCAACCCTCTATGATACGTTGTCAATATATGTTATATTCCATGTAGGTATCATGGAGGATTGAGTTGTTTTCTTGAAAGGATAAACCAATCCTCTATGATATCCTGTCAGTATATGATATATACCACGCGGGTATCATAGATGACTAAGCTATTTTTTGAAGGAATGAATCAACCCTCTATGATATCTTATCGGCATATGATATATCATGTAAGGTCAATCATTCATGACACACTGTTAGTATATGATATATACCATATAGGTATAATAAAGGATTGAGTTGTGTTTTTCTTGAAAGAATAAACCTGCCCTCTATGATGCCTTGTTAGTATATCTTATATACCATGTGGGTATCATGGAGGATTGAGTTGTGTTTTCTTGAATGGATAAACCAATCTTGTATGATACCCTGTCAGTATATGATATATACAATGTGGGTGTCATATAGGATTGAAGAGTGCTTTTCTTAAAGAATGAGCCAGACCTCTATAATATTCTATCAATATATGATATATACAATCTGGGCATCATAAAGGACAGAGTAATGTTGGAGTGAATCTGCTCTTTATGATACTTTGTCAGTATATGATACCACGCGGGCATCATACAGGATTGAGTAAGGAATGAATATGTCATCTATTATACCATGTCAATATATAATACATATAAATTTGATATCAAGAGGACTGAGTGTTTTTTATTGAAGGAATGAATGGCCAGTCTTCTATGATACCCTCTCAGTATATGATATATATCATGTGGGTATCATAGAGGTTATAAGTGTTTTTGAAGAAATAATCTGCCACCTATGATACCCTATTAGTATTTGTATACCATGTGAGTATCATAGTATATTGCAACAATTTACTTCTACTATTTAGTATGCTATATGTTAGAATAAGTTGTTCATTTTCTGGCTATTAATTTGGTGGGCAGCTAACAACACAAAATAGGGACATACGTTATAATATACAAAAGAAAGCCTTTTGTATATAATTCTGTATATTTTTTGTATATTGGCTAACAACTATAATTATTTTTGGCCGAACAATCAATGAGTTAACGCCCTTAAGAATATTGTACCTTATATATAGCTTCTTTTTCTTTTCAGCAATGTAAGACTTTATTCGCACACCAAATAGTTTATTCGCACACCAAATAGTTTTGTTTTCTTATATATAAACAAAATGCTGTTTGGTAGGACTTCGTATGACATTTTCACAAGATTAGTTGAATGAATGAGGTGGATACAATGATTCATAATGTTTGGAAATCAAATTTTAAAAATCAAGCAATAACGCGTTATCTAAAACTCTCTTCATCATGAATTAAAGAAATATAATATATAATTCATCCCACCAATCTAATTATTGAGCAAAATATAATAGATCGAAGTGATTAATTATTATTTTAATTATATAATAGATCGAAGTGATTAATTATTATGTTAATTATAATTAACATTAGTGAATTTCATGTCATTTATCAGTACTTGGATCTGGACATCATACAAAAAATCAAAAAACATCAAGTTGCATAAGCTCCAAATAATACTATATAGGTTAATAGTTGGTTGCTAGCTGATGAAAGCACAGAAAAAGAAGAAAAGTATTCTATGGAAACTAAGATTTAAGTTTATGTAATATGAAAAGATGCTACAAGAGAAAAGATATTTAAGATATTAAACCTTTTTTGTGTGTGTGTGTGTGAGAGAGAGAGAGAGAGAAACCATATTTCTAAATATAGCATAATGACAATAAACATTGTACAGCATAATAAACACTACATCATCAAAGAAACATATGATAATGAAGCTAGTTTAGTACTGTTGTTCAAGAACAACCAAAAGCCAGTTTATATCAGCTGTGAAGAACCTTTTAGCCCTTTTACTAGGCTAGTAGTAGTATATTTTGTTTGATTGATTTGAAGAAGAAGGAAGAGATTTTTGTATATGGTGGCTTGTGATTTTTTTTTTTTTTTGCGGTTTCCTATTCGATATTCGGTACATGAGCTAGGGTTCAATTAAATTCAAATTTATGCCGAGAATTGAAGTTTCACGTTGGGCCATGAGGGTTTAATTCCTTATTTTTTCTCTTCTCGATTGTGAGACACGTTAATTTGAATCCAAGTCCCCAAAGAAAACAAAAAAATTAGCGGGGCCGGGGTCAAACTTCTTGATTAAAAAGAATACTTGGAATCATTCCGAACAGAATATGTGTTCCGGGAACTGCACAAATAAAATCTAGTTATATATCATAATTGCAAATATATGATGTTATTAATTTAGAATAATATACTTAATTTTAAAAAATTTATTTACCAAAAATAAATATATCCTCAAATATCCAATTATGTTTGTTTTCTCATGTATAATCAAAAGCTATTTGGATAGGATTCCTATGACAATTTTCACAAGATTAGTTGAATGAATGAGCTATGTGTAGGGTCTTCATAGCTCAGTTGGTTGGCTATCTGAACTTTCACTTTGTTGGTGAAGGTTCGAATCCTCACATTGTAATCCCCTCCCCATTTCCCCTTCCCCTTCCCCTACCCTCTATGTAATAAAAACAATTTCATAAAAATAAAATAAAAAAATGAGGTAGGTACAATGATATATTATTTGGGTATCAGATTTTAAAAATCAATCAATAATACGTGATCGAGAACTCTCCTCATCAATCAAGAGGAAGTATAATATATAATTCATCCCACCAATCAAATTATTGAGCAAAATATAATAGATTGAAGTGGTTGTTATGTTAATTAATTATCATAGAGTGAATTTCATGCCATTTGTTTAGCCATTCCAAAATGGTTTCTGTCATATTAATACTTAGATTCTGGACATCACAGAAAAAATCAAAAAACATCAAGCGCATAAGCTTCAAATAATATTAGTTAGTTGCTAGCTGAGGAAAGCATACCCAAAAAAAATATATTTTATAAAAATAAGCTATATAATTTAAAAAGATGCTATTAGAGAAAAAGAAATGAAAATTTAGTTTTTGTATGTGTGAGAGAGAGACCATATTTCTATATATAGAATTGTGACAATGAACATTATACAGCATAACGTACCTTACATCATCAAATTTAATAAACATATAAGAATGATTAATGTGGCAATTTCAGCGTTGTTTTAAGAACAACCAAAAAAAAAAAAAAAAAAAGGAAAAGAACAATTAGGAAAAAGGATTAAGAATTTGTAAATGAAGTTCAAATAAAGCAAAGGAAATACTATATAATTGCTAGATTTGAGAGTGGGGTAATAGGAAAATGACTACATTAATTCTCCATGGACTTTAGGTCAGTGGTATATATCATTGCATTTTGAAATTAAACAGGTTTCAGGCTTAAATATTTTAATGCAAAATTTTAATATTTATCTTAATTTTTAAATTATTGGTTCAACGGTATTCTATTAGCGAAAAAGAAATACTGAACATATCGTATAGGCTTATATTAAAAAAATTCATCAATTTCTTCCCTAAATTTTCTCGCGTTCTATGAATAGCCGCTACATTGAGGAATATTCAGAAGGCGACTCACAGTTAAAAAGTTCCTAGAAATAATTGTAGGCCATTAAGGTGTACGTACAAAAATAAACTTTTATTTTTATTGAGAAAACAGAGAATGCAAACATTGGTGAATTTCGGAATCAAATGCTTGTGGCGGATATAATCATACAAACATGGGATTGAGTAAATCTAATGATGCTTTCTTGATAAATAAGTTAAGAAAAACTATAAACTATTTTATATATAGTTAACGGAAATGTTGCCAAAAGGAAAGACTTGGGGTTTGGCCATGAAAACTAAAATTATTCACTTTATTTAAAATTTTGAAGTTGCAATTCAAGATGGAGTTGTGTTTGGTTATAGTTTTGCAAAGAATATTTGGTTGTTTGAATGTAATTAAAGTGGAAAAAAATAAAAATATTTTTTTTGGTGTTTTTCAAATTTATATTTGAAATTTTCATTGCAAAATGCTGATCTTCAAATAAAGTGAAAAAAAAGTGCGAAAATCTCGTGGCCAAACGGGCCTTAATAAATATAGTCAAAAACACATCAATGTCATGACGTTGAAACAAGATCTAAGGATAACATTAATGATGAGTCAGCATTATGTAATTCTCCACCGCCCTATTTTTGTTTCTATTGGTGTTATTGCTTTTTTCAAAAGCAGCAAAATGATTTCACAACATGATATTGCATTCAAAACTTTAGAATAAACTTGGATAAAATTAAGGTTATTTACTCCTATCTTTTAATATTTATTAAAATTTTAGTGATTTTTCAGTTAAACTTGTTAATTGAAGCTATATTTGCCTGTATTAATATGGATATTTTCTACTCGAGCTTCTATGAATCGCTTAACTGAGACAAGAACCCTATGTGTACATGACAAGAGCTAAATGGATATTTGGTTAAGCTTATAAGTTGGTCAAATCAGCTTCCAATCATTTTTGACTTTATATGTCACATGTTTATAAATTAAATCAATTAAAAGCCATAAATTTGTCACCTCCATCTTATAACTTTATAACTTTTTATAGACACTTTTGATTTGACCAAATCTTTTAATTTTATCCGACATTATCTTTTGTTATCTTCAAAATACTCTTTCTAAAACATAATTATTAATTTCTCTTTGTTTTATTTCCGTTATTTGTTCTTTTCTGATGTAAATGGTTTTAAAATTTATATTTTTATAAATATCTTTAAGGATTTATATTCATTTAAACATAGATTAAATATTATTAGTTTCAACACTTTTATCTAATCATATAACTATTTATTTATAATTTACAGCACCTGAAAACTCGTCAACTACTTTGAATTAGCTAATCCAAACAGACCCTTAATTGTCCTAGTCTAAAAAGGAGTAATTAATTGGACCTATCTGTTATCAATCTGTATTACCAAAAAAAAAAAAAACGTTGAACTAGTAACAAATAATTTCTGGAAAGAAATAACAGAAACTGGACAGAAACTGGAAAATAAGAACAGTGTCTGAAAATTGTGTAAGAACAAAAACCGAGCCCACTGAATGCACAGTGTGTCCTTAAGGAAATTATTCCCCTCAATGTACCCGAGGTGTTGGAATCTTTCCTCCCAGGATAGAACGATTTACTCACCAAAATAGCGGTACAGCAAATTAAGGTGACTGCGAACCACTCGAAGGCAGTATGTCACACGAGAATTTTAAGAAGTGCAGAAAAGAAGATGAATATCAGAGATTTTCGTAAGGAACAATTCTGAGGATCAACAGAAATATATAGCCTGTTTGGGAAACGATTTGCAACTTTTCAGAAAAGATTTGCAACTTTTCAGAAAAGGTTGCAACCTTTCAGAAAATTCCGTTGGGAAAAACGGAGGGAAATGTTTTAAATTAATCCGGGAAAGAAAGAAACGGGTCGCGGGTCAGACAAGCGGATCCGCAATCAATCAGATCATTTGACCAAAGCCAAAGCCAAAGCCGAGCGACGACGACGGCGCGAGGGGGTCCTTTCCCCCTCAACCCTTTTAGCACCTAGAGTAGGTGTAATGTAATATATACATCTCTCTTTTCCTCTCTCTTTCCTATGTGGGACAAATGCTTTAACCAAAGCAAAAGGGACCTTTTACATTCCCTTCACTTTCCATCCCATCATTTCACATTGGCTAATATCAAAACCCAACACTATCAAGAAAATGAACAACATGTGTAGTGTTGGATTCTGAAAATTGAATTGTTATAAAAGAGACTTTGAAGATGACGTGGTGATTCAAACTATAAAATGAGACCACTCTCCCAATTTTTGGCATTACACTTTAAATGCATGAAAAAAAAATCCAAAGGACAAGTGCTTTTCATGATTTGCATGGAATTGTCACTAGGACTTTTTGTGAAAGAATATAGGAAAAGTATAATTTTGCTTTCAAACAAGTTGATTAATCTTTCATTATCTTATTATTATTATGCTCGATGGGGGCTTTGACTCTTCTGCTTCATTTTTCTTTTTTCCTTTTCTTGATTTTGTGTTTCGCATACATAATTAATAGCTTAATTAATTTTTCTTTTTGGTTTTGGAGTGTTTTCGCTAAGTGGCAAGGATACTCTTTTATAAGTGCGTCATTTGGCTTCAAAGACAATTTGAAGTTTATGAGTTTTTATAGCGCCTTCAAATTAATGTTATAATAATTACTGGATTTATGTAGGAAATAAATCAAGAGTACGAAACCTAAGTTGTTTAGGATTTTGTTTATTTAATTCATGTCTAGTTAGGATTTATTTATCAAATCCATATTGGAATAGGTTTTTCTAGTCCTAGTCTATTTTGGTTTATAGTATTATAAATAGGGATGCTATGTCACATATTTTAATTGTAGTGAGACTCAAAAGTTTTGAGTTATTAAGTAAAGCTTCCTACCTTCTCTTTTTAGTTTGATAAAATTCTTCTATATAGCCATTGTTGAGTCTTTCACGTGTACTTATATTATTCCTTTGAGTATTTTTATTTCCTTCAAATTGGTACCAGAGTCTGTGTGAGATTCGACCAAAGCCTCGTGTGAGATTCGACACATATAAAAGAATATGGATATTCCCTATTTACCAAATTGTCCCGTTTTTGTGTTTGATGGCAAAAATAATTTTGAGAGTTGGTATCAACAGATGAAGAATTTTTTCAATGTTGTTGGACTATGGTTCATTATTGATACAGGGTTCGTGGAAACCCCAGAAGGCACAACATTAACTGGGGAAGCAGCTAAAGATTTGGAGAAAAATAGACAATTGGATTATATGGCATGTTTCTACCTAAACAGCAAGGTCGAATTGCATATGTACAATAAATTTTTACATGCAAAGTCGGCAAAGGAGGCTTGGAAAATTTCGGTGAATTCACATCGAGGTTCCGCAGACGTAAGAAAAGTCAAATTGCAAGAGCTTAGAAGACAGTACGAGTTGGCCCAAATGAAATCTGCAGAGTCTATCAAAGAATTCTTTACAAGTGTTATTGATATTGTCAACAATATGACGACTAATGGAGAAGCATTAAACCAAGTTAAAGTTGCTGAAAAAATGTTGCGGTCCTTGAGTATAAAATTTCACACTGGGAAGACGATTCTTGAGGCAACCAAAGATCTTAGCACTTTGACACTTGATGATTTAGAATGTGAACTGGTGACATATGAGATGTCCCTGAATCAATAAACAACTGAAACAGTTGACGAGGTATTGCAAGCAAATGTGAATCAACCTAAAGAAAAAGAAGAAACATCAAATCTGGCTGAAACAAATCAACGAGGTCACAATTTCAGATGTAGAGGACAAGGTGGTATAGGTGATTATCGAGGTTGTGGTAGAGATAATTTTTCCTATCAACAGAGAAATGATAATAATTTCAGGAGGGAACAACAGAGAAATCAAAATTTTTAAAGACGTGATAAATCAAATGTTCAGTGTTATAATTGTGAAAAATATGGACATTATCAAGTGTTGGTACAATGAATCTGAAAATAGGGAAGAACATGCAAAGATGGCTGATAGTTATAGAGATAAACAAGAGACATTATTGTTTTCTAGCTCCGCGACTGAAGAAAATAAAGGGAATGAATGGTTTATTGATTCTGGTTGTAGCAATCATATGTCTGGAAATAAGGAATTATTTGTTGATCTGGATGAATCATTTAAAGCTACAGTAAGACTTGGCAATAATGCAAAAGTGCCTGCTGTTGGAAGGGGAAAAATTCCAATTACTTCGAAAAATGGATCTTCTCATTTTATATCTGAGGTATATTATGTTCCAAGTCTCCATCATAATTTATTGAGTTTGGGGCAATTAGCAGAAAAAGGTTATGATTTGCGTTTTAAGTACGGAATGGGAACTATCAGTGATGATAAAATAGGACTAATTGCAAGAATAAAGATGAATAATAGTCATTTATGGCCTCTTTATCTCAATCGTGGTGATTTACCTTGCTTTAGTTCTATGAATTGTGATGATACTTGGTTGTGGCATCTATGCTTTGGGCATCTGAATTTTGGGAGTTTGAATTTTCTTACAAGAAAGAATTTGGTTGATGGTTTGCCTTCTATTGATTTTCCTGACAGAAGGTGTGGGTCTTGTATTTTGGGAAAGAAGTACAAAGAACCTTTTCAAAAAGGCAAAGCTTGGAGGGTGAATGCACCATTGGAGTTAATCCACTCAGACTTGTGCTCAGTTGAAGTTCCTTCTAATGGAGGTAGTGAGTATTTTATTACTTTCATCGATGATTTCAGCCGAAAGACTTGGGTATATTTTCTGAAAAATAAATCTGATGCATGTGAAGTTTTTAAGAGCTTCAAGGCTTATGTAGAGAAGCAAAGTGGATATTTTATTAAGAGATTGAGAAGTGATAGAGGAACTGAGTTTCTTGTGTGTGATAATTATTTGAAGAAGTATGGAGAAGTATGGTATTAACCATCAATTGACAGCTAGATATACTTCTCAACAAAATGGTGTGGCTGAAAGGAAAAATAGAACAGTGATGGATATGGTGAGATCTATAATGCATTCCAAAAATATTCCTAAAGATTTTTGGGCAGAAGCTGTTTCCTGTGCAATTTATGTTCTAAATAGGTGTCCTAGTCGATCTGATTTTGAAAAAACTCCACAAGAAATTTGGACAGGTAAGAAATCAAGTATTTCTCATCTAAAAGTATTTGGTTGTCTTGCTTATGCTCATGTTCCTGATGTTTTGAGAAAGAAATTGGATGATAAGGCAAAAAAGTGTATTTTTATTGGCTACAGTCATGAGACAAAGGGTTACAAATTATTTAATCCAGATACAGGAAAAATAATTATTAACAGAGATGTTACCTTTGATGAGCAGAGTGCCTGGGATTGGTCAAAGAAGGATCCTAAACCTTCCACGTCTCAACCAATAATTCCAGTCATGGAGGAAGAAAGTTCTAGCAGACATCAAGAGAAACAAATAACGCAACCTGTTCAAACAGAGACATCCAATCGCCCGCAAAGACATCACCATTTACCAGCCCGTTTGCAAGACTATGTTGTTGGTAATGATAATGACTTATCCGACGAAGATATTGTGAATTTTGCTCTATTTGCAAACTGTGATCCAGTTACTTTTGAGGAAGCTGCAAAAGATGATTGTTGTATAAATGCAATGAATGAAGAAATTCATGCTATTGAGAAAAATAACACATGGGAATTGACTATTTTACCACCTTCGAAAAGGCCAATTGGAGTCAAGTGGGTATACAAGACCAAATACAAATCAACAGGAGAAGGTGATCGCTTTAAGGCAAGATTAGTTGTTAAAGGATACAAGTAGAAAGCACGTATTGATTATTTTGAGGTATTTGCACCTACGGCAAGACTTGATACAATTTGTATGATTATTTCTCTTGCTGCCAATAATTGTTGGAAAATTTATCAAATGGATGTGAAATCTACTTTCTTGAATGGTGTTCTTGAGGAAGAAGTGTATGTTGAGCAGCCTGCAGGGTATGTCAAAAAGGGTCAAGAAATTAAAGTTTACAAGTTGAAGAAGGCGTTATATGGGTTGAAACAAGCTCCCAGAGCTTGGTATACTCGTATTGATTCTTATTTTATTGGACATGGTTTTCATAGATGTCCCTATGAGCATACACTATACATCAAATTCAATTCTGGTGGAGACATTCTCATCGTGTGTTTATATGTGGATGACTTAATATTTTACTGGCAATAATTCCAAACTAATTTCTGAATTTAGGGAGGTCATGATTAGACAGTTTGAGATTACTGATTTGGGACTAATGTCTTATTTTCTCGGCATTGAAGTTTCTCAATTGGAAAGTGGAATTTTTATCTCTCAGAAAAAATATGCTGGTGATATTTTGAAAAGATTTAATATGGACAAAGCCAAGCCAATTCTGGCCCCTGTTGAAGAAAAATTGAAGTTGACTAAAAATGAAACTGGTGATTTTGTTGATGCTACATATTTTAGAAAATTGGTAGGGAGTCTAAGGTACTTGTGTCACGCCCCAAAACCCACCCTAGACGTGACCGGCATCCGACGTCATGAACAACATCGGAAGAACCTAAACAATGCTATAATAACACTTGAACCCGCCAGGTTCAACATTCACCTCCAGCAGTTTATAAAATAAATGTAACATCAAGTTTCTTTTTAATAATCAATCCTTATTAAATTAAACAAAGTCATAAATAACTGCATATATCAGGATCATAATTATGAAATAAGATCAGCGGAAGTCTAATATAAGTAATAGTCATAAACGTGGCAACCACCCAGTAAGTCGTACGAGACTTTGACAATCTACCCACAATTCTGACCACTACCTATGGAGCTTCTAAGAGACACAGCAATCATCTAACTTCGGGACGCAGCCCGGAAATCTAGAATAGTAAATGAAACAGGAAGTGTCTCACGAACAAGGATGTGGGCTCACCAAATCAACAGCTGCAGCAAGTTCTCCTAAGCGTCGAGAGTATCACGAACCTGCTCTTCTCCGTTACCTAACATACCATAAAAAACAACAATGATATGCCTGAGTACTTTCGTACTCAGTGAGTGCCTCGGGGACAACAAGTATTATAAAAATAAAATATAATAATACATAAATAAATCAGTTCTGAAAGGATAGTATAAAAAAACAGTCATTCCACTTTGAGATTCTTAATATCATTTGTTAAACAGTTTACAAAGCCATTAATCGATATAAAAACAGGTATTCAGCATATGTATCTCAATAAGAATTATCAAAACCGATTACAAAGCCTTTTGTCAATTTATAACTTTCAATTATGCCTTTCAAATTGATCATGATTGTCAACAACAGTTCCATGAGAGAATAAGAATATCACACATGTCAATACAGGCCCAAGAATCAATCATATCGCGCATAGCGCACCACACCGGAACATATAATTCTCGGTGGCTATCCTTCCTCCCGAATAGCTAGGCATACATCACACCCCAGGTAGCGAACCCAGCGGTGGCTATCCTTCCCCCCGAATATCTAGGCTTGAATCACACCCCGGGTAGCGAACCCGGTAGTGGCCATTCCTCCTCCCGAATGGCTAGGCAATTACCACACTAGGATCCATAGTGACTACCCTTCTTCCCGAGTAGCTAGGCACATATACACCGGAATATGAAGTCCTCGGTGACCACTCATCCTCCCGAATGGCTAGGCATATATACACCGGAATATGAAATCCTCGGTGACCACTCATCCTCCCGAATGGCTAGGCATATATACACCGGAATAGGAAATCCTCGGTGACCACTCATCCTCCCGAATAGCTAGGCAAAATCACATCAACAGAGTTCATAGCATAAAAACCGAATTACAATTCATCTCAAGGTAGTCACATCACCATTTACCATTAAGGTTCATCATGCCATATCATAAAGATAAATCATTTCAACGAATGTTTTGAAAACGTATAACTTCTTTACGAAAGATTCCATGTCCTAATTCATCAATGAGAATATCATTACCAACTCTTAACCATCATTATTAAGCATCTCCTATAGAGGAAAACATTCATAATATCACATACATATATAGGGTTTGTTACAATCTAGGTTTAATGTGGGTTTGTCCCCTCTCACACATTAACCATTAATCAAAACATGTAATAGATTTCAAGAGTTTAAAACCAATTTATCATATCATTCAAAACATGCTTTTATAAAGAATCAATCTTTCAAGAGAGTTTGCAAAAGAGACATATAAATTACCTTTATATTCAAAAAGGATTTTATTTTTAAAGAGACATACATCCAAAATAATTTTTTTTAAAAGGGAGACATACAAATCACCTTCATAGTCAAAAGGATTTTCAAAAGAGACATACAAATCACCTTTATTGTCAACAATGATTTTGAAAGAGACATACATTAGGGTTTTGTATGAGAAGTTCACCCTTTTTATTCAATAAAGAACTTTCGAGAAAAAGACATATATCCATAATAAGGTTTTTAAAAGAGAGACATACCTTAATTTGTTAAACAAGGTTTAACAAATCACTTTTCTAATGAAGAACACCCAAACCCTAGCTTGAATCACTTTGGGAAGAATTATATTGCAAACCCTAGGTTTTGGTCACAAAAATCATATTAAGAATCATGGGTTTGATGTTAGAATGAATTAGTAATGTTAAGGATGCCCTTACCTTTGATTTGAAGACTTGGGGGAATGATTTTCGTCCTTAGGGTTGTTTAGGAAGTGGAGGAATAAACAAAACAAGTGTCCTATTTATATTTTTTTGGTGAAAACGGGCCAAAGGACGCCTCTGAAGGACGGACCGTTCTTTGGACCGTCCCTTAGTGGAAATTTCCAGAGAGTTTCTGGAAATTTTTGAGACGTTACGGTTCATGTTACGTTCCGTAATACGTGTTACGGTCCGTAACGTCTCACCGTAACACAGGCAAAATTTCCAGCGAAGACAGGCTTCAGTAAAACGGGAATAACTTTTTGTACGCATCTTTTCTTGGGCTGGGCGACCTACCGTTGGAAATCTATTTCAAATATTTACAACTTTCATCAAGGAAGTTTTTTCAAATTCGCAACACATTTTCATGAAAATCGCCCAGAAGACAAACCTACCAAAACTTAGGCGAATTTAAGAGCCCTTAAGAACTTCACTAGTTGGTTTGACTTCAAAACGACCATCCTCCACCCGAATTCATCAAGAATGGATTCATATAGATAAAATATCATCTTAACACTAGATTTTTACATATTCACACCTAGTTCAAGTTTACGGGGTGTTACAACTTGACTTCTACAAGACCTGACATTACTTATGGAGATGGATTAATTAGCAGACTTATGGAGTGGCCTCGTCAATCACACTTGCAACCAGCTACGAGAATTTTGAGATATATTCAAGGTACGCAATCTGATGGCATATTTTATTCAAAGACTAATGATAGTAGTCTCGTTGGATTTACAGACAGTGATTGGGCTAGTGATATGATGCAAAGAAAAAGTACTTCTGGATATGCATTTTATTTGGGGTCTGGTGTATTTTCTTGGTCTTCAAAAAAGCAACAAGTTGTTGCTTTGTCAACAGCTGAAGCAGAGTACATGGCTGCAACAAGTAGTGCTACACAAGTATTATGGTTGAGAAGGATGCTTGGGTTTCTTCAACACAAGCAAGATAGTCCTACAAAAATATTTTGTGCTAGCAAGTCTGCGATTGAGTTAACAAAGAATCCAGTTTTTCATGGCCGTAGCAAACGCATTGACATTAGATATCACTTCATTCGTGATTTGGTTCAAGATAAGGAGATAGTTGTTGATTATTGCAAGATTAAAGAACAAGTTGCTGATGTTTTCACAAAGCCACTAAAATTGGAGTTGTTCATAAAGTTGAAGATGATGCTAGGCATGGTCAAGTTTGAAGATCTTGGTTTAAGGGAGGCTAGCTTTACTTAATAACTCAAAACTCTTGAGTCTCACTACAATTAAAATATGTGACATAGCATCCCTATTTATAATACTAGAAACCAAAATAGACTAGGACTAGAAAAACTTATTCCAATAGGGATTTGATAAATAAATCCTAACTAGACATGAATTAAATAAACTAAATGCTAAACAACTTAGGTTTCCTACTCTTGGTTTATTTCCTACAATTTAAAATTAAATATTTAAGAAACTTCGTAATATAATAATGTATATAGAGTCTGGCAAAAGTTACAACTAAGAACCTTTAACTAGACCTCTGGATCTGCCCTTAAATGACACAACTTCATGAAGAAATAAAGAATAATGTTATACATTAAAAAATTAAAAGGATGACATATTTGAAATACAAAGCAAATATCAATCTGGGTCAAGAAGTAACGACTTAGACTTTTGTAACTCTCACACTCACGACAACAATAACATACCCAGTGAAATCTCATAAAGTGGAGTCTGGAAAGGAAAGAGGGAGGTAGACAGGTTGTTCCCGATATTGCTTGCGCAAAATCTTCCATGCACAACTAATCTCACTTGCGGATCTATAACGTGTTTTTCTTTTCCTTTTTATCTTATTGTTTTGACTCTCTTGTTTTATTGACACACTATTCTAATCACAGTTGCAATTTTCTTTTGAGCTTTTACATTGCTTTGCTTTGTAAATCAAACTTTTTGTTGTTTTACAGCCAACTAAGGGTATGGGATTCATGTCAGCAAGTATGGAAATTTTTCCTTCAAAGACAAACATATATACATATTACCACATGACTAAAAGGATAAAGTAAAATGTTGATTTTTGCAGCTTTTTATATAAAGGAAGTACTATTCAAGAAAATGCTTCGTAAGTCTTAAAAGTTCATATTCGGTTTTCATATTTATCCTCAAAACAACTGATATGTACATGCTAAGGTGAAAATGCATGTGCTTAAAAAAGTGAAGCCTCTCTAACTTTTAGGATATATTGTGTGGTTATCAGGAATAAGAAAATTATTCTGGTATAAATTTAGTATAAACGCGTTTGGCTGGCATTTTATTTTCAAAATAAGCAATATCAATGTAATTTTATACTGCAATTGTGATGTGAAATTAGTTCTAATGAAAGTAATATCCATTAATAAAAAGGAGAGTACTTTTTGAATTATATATTTTAATATACTTACTTACGCATATACCTCCTATGGGGTGTAAGTGTAGAATTTCTAAAGGTGTAAGTGGTTAGTTTTAAAATATAGGGGATTCATACGAAACTGAATTATATTACAAGAGTGTTTAATATAATTAATCCTAAATTAAATGACGTCGGAGCACAATATAATTTTCGCTGCCAGGCCCTGTTAATTTACTATTTTCGTTACTTACCTGGTCCCCTAGGATACAGATACTGACAACTAAAGTCTCAAAAACATATTCAATTTTACTACTTAAGTTTTATACACTGTTTATTATATCAATTTAGTGTTAAGAAACCGGCCAAAGTATGGTGTGGATATATGTTATTTTTAAGCTATGGTTCGGTATGAAGAAAAAATTGTCAGTAAAACGATCTGCACATGCAGTGCAGGAAGCTAAAGTATGTTATAGTAGTACGAAGTAGTATTTGTTTTTTATTGAAATTTCAGATTTTTGCAAAATATAATAGAGATCCTTTTTATCATTGAGTTCCTTATTGGTCAAGGTTTGCAAATGATCCAGGGCCATCCTTTTTGTCTGCCCAACTTGTTTTTTATTCGTTCATTTTATTGATTTAATAATCCTTTTTGCATTTCTTTGGAAAAAAGGGCTGGTTCTTTTTTAAAAAATAAAATGTTCACTCGTCTTTTGGGGTGACGGTGGGGGTTGGGGTGAATAGTGAATTGATAAATACTTATCCACTTTTGGTGTCTATATCAATTAATTCAACCAATTATAGTTAAGTAATTTTAAGTGAAAGTATACGATTAGTTTCATGCTTAAGTGATGTCAACGTTTGTTTAAACACATATCATTTATCTATTGATTTGGTCTAAACATATCGAATTCGCATAAGGCTCATGTGCTTCTTACCAAGGGCTTTTTACTTTATTTTTAGGATTCGAAGTCGAGAGCTTTGAACACCATATTCCCAATACATCCCTAAGCAATTGGTCCATAATTTCCGGATATGACGTGTTTAGCATATATATAATGTATAGACCTATAGTATTAGCTAGTTTCACCCTGCAATTTAACTTACATGTATAATCTATTAGCACACTGCATATATAATGCTTTAACTAATTAAATTATATAAGATATTTAACAAGAGTGGTTGAATGAAACGGTAGATACAAATATTCATATTCTTGGGGATCGAATTTAAATACCAGCGGAAATATTTGATTGAGAACTCTTGTCATAGAGAATCTAGGAGGAAACGTAGTGTCTTATTGTAACCAATTTAATTATTGAGAAACTTCAATATTATGGTATTAGGCAATTCTCATTAACTGTATTTCATACAATTCATTTAGTTGCACCTAATTGGTTTATATTGTATTAAAATGAATTAGAGGTTGTAAAGAATAGAGCTCCTGACGTAAATTGGGATTAAAAACTAAATAAGCAACGAGCTAGAGCTCCTTCCATTATAACTAAATTGAATTGAAAAGGATTTATTTTGGAATAACAAATTACTCCTCTTATGTTATTTGCATCTTCTTGGCATGCTAGCTTGCTAGAGTTGTTCTTTTCAACTTTTCGTACGTACCGAATACCAACGGCCGAAAATCATTTATTTATTTGTTTACTTCTTGAAATGTTGATACTGTTTATGAAGTATCTTGTATTCATGATAATTAAAACTCTCCAAACATAATCCGCTGTCATATGGGTCAAAATATAATGAGCGGCTCGTTCCTCTACTCTTCTCCGCTTAAATATCAGACCTTTAGCCGTGACATGATTTGAACTGGTGATATGCGCTTAACTCACACGTCATGCAAAATGATGGGAGCCCCAACACGACTATATTGTTGAAAGTCCCTTTTGTTAAGTGGAATGCGAAGACCCGATGACAAAAGGTAGATAATATTGTCAATAAAAAGACTAAATTCGAGTGTTTGGGAAAAAGAATAAAAGATGAAGGATAATGGTAGAGGGTCTTTTGAACTTTAATTTAACGGAAAAGAAGCTATTGTGGGTCAACATTTAAAAAGATGGCTAGAATTTAAATTCCCTGCCAAGCCATGCCATTTCTACATCCAAAATATATGGGCCTGAATTGAGCGAAATGAACAAATAACCATTAATACAACCCTGTTGTAAAATGAAGCTAAAAGAGTCACAATATTAATGGATGAAAACCATAGAAATAGAATGACAAAAGAGGAGAGATTTTTACTATTCTTCCAAAATGTTTTTACAAGTGTATCTCATATGAAAATTTATGCCTCTATTTATAGTGATACATATGTATTTAATATATGAAATGGTGGAAGAAAATGGGAGAGCCATTAACATGGTGGAAGAAAAAGGAAGAACCATTAACATGGTGGAAGGAGCATTATATTTGAGAAATGGACATTCATAATTTCATAACACTCCCCCTTGGATGTCCATAGATGATGTGCATCGTTAAAAACCTTATTGGGAAAAACCCTGTGGGAAAAAGCCTCAATGAAGGAAATAGAGTACACATATCTAGTAATACGCTTTGAGAGTTGCCTCATTAAAAACCTTACCAAGAAAACTCAATGGGACAAAACTTGATTAAGGGAAAAAGAGTACAACGCGTATTTTCACTCCCCCTGACGAAGACCAAGATTCAGATGTCGGAGTCTTCGCATTCCAATCTTAAATATCATCTTCTCAAGAGTTGAAGTTGGCAAAGATTTGGTGAACAAATATGCGGGATTGTCACTTGAACGAATCTGTTGTACATCAATATCACCATTCTTCTGGAGATCATGTGTGAAAAATAACTTTGGTGAAATGTGCTTCGTTCTATCTCCTTTTATAAATCCTCCCTTTAATTGAGCTATGCATGCAGCATTATCTTCATATAATACTGTGGGTATTTTTGTATCATACTTCAAGCCACATCTTTCTCTGATGAAATGTATCACTGATCTCAACCACACACATTCTCTACTTGCTTCATGAATAGCTATTATCTCAGCATGATTCGAAGAAGTAGCAACAATGGACTGCTTTGTGGATCGCCATGATATAGCAGTACCTCCGCATGTAAACAAATAGCCTATTTGAGATCGAGCTTTATGTGGATCAGATAAATAACCTGCATCTGCATAACCAACAAGATCTGTACTACCTTTGTTAGTATAAAACAGACCCATATCGCTAGTTCCCTTCAGCTATCGCAATATATGCTTAACTCCGTTCCAATGTCTTCGTGTAGGAGAAGAGCTATATCTTGCTAGCAAATTAACAGAGAACGCTATGTCAGGTCTTGTAGCGTTAGCAAGATACATAAGTGCACCAATTGCACTAAGATATGGTACTTCAGGACCAAGAAGCTCTTCATTTTCTTCTTGAGGTCGGAACGGATCTTTGCTCACTTCAAGTGATCGAACAACCATTGGAGTACTTAAAGGATGCGCATTGTCCATGTAAAATCGTTTTAAAACCTTTTCGGTATAAGCAGATTGATGGATAAGGATCCCATCTGTCAAATGTTCAATCTGCAAACCAAGACAAAGTTTTGCTTTTCCCAGATCTTTCATCTCAAATTCTTTCTTTAAATATTCAATCGCCTTTTGGAGCTCTTCTGGAGTTCCAATTAGGTTTATGTCATCAACATAAACAGCGATTATAACGAACTCTGATTTTGCTTTCTTAATAAAAACACATGGACAAATGACATCTTTTATATAACCTTCTTTTACCAAGTACTCACTGAGGCGATTGTACCACATGCGCCCTGATTGTTTTAGACCATACAATGATCTTTGTAATCTAATTGAATACATCTCCTGAGACTTTGATTTAATTGCTTCAGGCATTTTAAATCCTTCAGGAATTTTCATATAGACTTCATTATCAAGTGATCCATAAAGGTAAGCTGTAACCACATCCATCAGATGTATTTCAAGGTTTTCATGTACAGCTAAACTGATGAGATATCGAAATGTTATGCCACTCATAATGGGTGAATATGTTTCTTCATAGTCGATACCGGGTCGTTGAGAGAATCCTTGTGCAACAAGGCGTGCCTTGTATCTCACAATTTCATTTCTCTCATTCCTTTTTCGCACAAAAACCCATTTATGGCCAATTGGTTTTACACCATTAGGCGTTTGGACTACAGGTCCAAAAACCTCACGTTTCGCAAGTGAATTCAATTCTGATTGAACTGCCTCTTGCCATTTTGGCCAATCATATATTCGTCGGCATTCTTCGACAGATTGGGGTTCCTAATCGTCAATGTCTTTCATAATATTTAGTGCAACATTATATGCAAAAACATTATCCACCATAATCTTCGATCGATTCAAATTTATCCCATCACTAGAAGAACTCAATGATAGTTCTTTATTTACTTGAGTCTCGGGTTCCCTAATATCTTCAGGAGTATCGGGATTAGTCAGATCTTGAATATCTTCATGATATTCTTTCGTAGTGTCATTTTGATCATTTTCGTGTTTCTTTTTCTAGGATTTTTATCCTTAGAGCCCAATGGCCTACCACGCTTCAGGCGCGTATGAGATTCAGAGGCTATGACACTAGTAGATTGTCCCTTTGGGACATCAATTCGGATAGACACATTCTCTGTAGGGATATGTGACTTAGTTATCCTTTTCAAATCAGTAAATGCGTCTGACATTTGATTTGCTATTTTTTGCAAGTGAATGATCTTCTGGATCTCCTGTTCACATATGGGGACACGTGGATCAAAATGAGATAGTGATGGAACTTTCCACGCAATTTCTCTTTTAATTTCTTTTTTCTCTCCCCCTAATTGTGGGAAATTTGTTTCATCAAATCGACAATCTGCAAATCGGGCAGTAAATAAATCTCCCGTCAATGGCTCAAGATAGCGAATAATAGAGGGTGATTCAAACCCAACATATATACCTAACCTTCTTTGGGGGCCCATCTTAGTACGATGTGGTGGTGCTACAGGCACATATACAGCACAACCAAAGATTCGGAGATGAGCAATATTTGGTTCATGACCAAATACTAATTGTGATGGGGAGTATTTATTATAATGAGTCGGTCTGAGACGAATAAGAGATGTTGCATGTAAGATAGCATGTCCCCAGACGGTAGTGGGCAACCTTGTTTTCATAAGCAGTGGTCTTGCTATCAATTGTAGTCTTTTAATAAATGACTCGGCAAGGCCATTTTGGGTATGAACATGTGCTAGAGGATGTTCAACTTTTATCGCAACTGATAAACAATAATCATCAAAAGATTGAGATGTAAATTCTCCGGCATTATCGAGGCGTATAGACTTAATGGGATGGTCTGGACACTGTGCCCTTAAGCGTATTATCTGTGCTAATAATTTCGCAAACGCCAGGTTGCGAGAAGATAGGAGGCACACATGAGACCATCTTGAAGATGCGTCTATTAGGACCATAAAATATCTAAATGACCCACAAGGTGGATGAATAGGTCCACATATATCCCCATGTATACGTTCTAGAAAAGCAAGAGATTCAATGTCAACTTTCATTTGTGATGGCTTAGCTATCAATTTACCCTGATAACAAGCAGCACATGAAAATTCACCACTTTCAAGAATCTTCAGGTTCTTAAGTGGATGCCCATTTGAATTTTCAATAATTCGTCTCATCATTATTGATCCAGGGTGACCTATTCGGTCATGCCAAAGCAAAAAAGTACTTGAATTATTAAACTTCTGGTTTACGATCGAGTGTGCTTCAATTGTACTAATTTTTGCATAATACAGTCCAGAAGACAAAGTTGGAAATTTCTCCAAAACATATTTCTGGCCGGAGACATTCTTTGTAATAGTAATATATTCATCATTTATTTCGTTTAATGTCTCAGCGTGATACCCATTACGGCGGATATCTTTGAAACTTAACAAGTTTCTTGGGGATTTAGAAGAGAATAATGCATCTTCTATAACAAGTTTCGTCCCCTTAGGCAGAAATATAGTAGCTCTTCCTGAGCCTTCAATCAATTTCGAATTGCCGGAAATTGTATTAATATTTCCCCTTTTTCTACGCAAGTTAGAAAAGTATTTCTCATCTTTGAATATGGCATGCGTTGTTCCACTATCAGTCATAGAAATATCTTCATGATTGGTCATTGATCCAAATAAAATTTGAGGAATTTCCATAGATTCTTCAAAAATGAAATAATAAATAAAGTGAACATCGAAGTAGATATTATGATTACACAAAGTATTACACACATTTTATTATATAAATATGAAAACATAACCACATACAAATGACACTTATAAAATATCTAAGTTTTCACAGATCCATCACCGATCAAATGATCTATTTTCCCTTCAGGGAGTTCAAAGAAATCTGCCACATCTAGATGCATGGGCTCAATATTATCTTCAGAAATAAAATTTGCTTCAGCATCTTTTTCTGCCTTTTTGAGAGAGGCTTGATACAGATCAACTAGGTGCTTTGGCGTACGACAGGTACGTGACCAGTGCCCCTTTCCTCCACATCGATAGCATTTATTTTCTGAGTTTTTCTTTTGCACAGCTTTATGCTTTTCATCTTTCTTTTTACACTGCTGGTGGTGAAAGATATTATTTGGTGCAAAACGAGAATCATGATTAAAATTTCTTCCTCGACCACGACCACGACCATGACCACGACTGGGGCCACAATATCTTCCACGCCTAGAATGGCGAAAATTTGCCTCATTCACTTCAGGGAATGGGGCAGTACCAGTGGGTCGGCTTTCATGATTTTTCATTAATAATTCATTATGTTGTTCAGCCACTAGAAGATGTGCGATTAGATCAGAATATTTCTTGAACTTCATTTCTCGGTATTGCTGCTGCAGGAGCATACTCGAGGCAGGAAAAGTTGTGAATGTTTTCTCCAGCATATCATGATCAGTGATATTTTCACTACATAATTTCAACTGAGAAATAATTTTAAACATGGCAGAATTATATGCTTTAATAGATTTAAAATCTTGTAGCCTTAAATGGAGCCAATCAAAACGTGCTTGTGGAAGTATGACCATCTTCAGGTGGTCATATCTATCTTTTAAATTATTCCACAGAGTAAGAGGATCTTTAACAGTGAGATATTCCATTTTCAAGTCCTCATCAAGGTGATGGCGAAGGAATATCATTGCCTTGGCACGGTCTTGATTTGATGCCTCATTTTTATCTTTGATGGTGTCTGCTAGACCCATCACATTAAGGTGAATTTCAGCGTCAAAAATCCAAGACATATAGGTATTGCCGGATATATCTAAAGCTACAAATTCACGTTTGGTAAGATTTGCCATTAGTAAAGAAAAATAGAAAATCAATACCTTCGAGGCTTTAAAGTATTTTCTCGGAACGACAGAGTCTCGTGCTGATAACGTGTTGTAAAATGAAGCTAAAAGAGTCACAATATTAATGGATGAAAACCATAGAAATAGAATGACAAAAGAGGAGAGATTTTTACTATTCTTCCAAAATGTTTTTTACAAGTGTATCTCATATGAAAATTTATGCCTCTATTTATAGTGATACATATGTATTTAATATATGAAATGGTGGAAGAAAATGGGAGAGCCATTAACATGGTGGAAGAAAAAGGAAGAACCATTAACATGGTGGAAGGAGCATTATATTTGAGAAATGGACATTCATAATTTCATAACAAACCCATATTTAAAGAATAAACGAGATCTAACTTCTTTTTTTTCTTGAAAACATTTAGCGGGCTCATAATCATACTTAAGACTCACGAAATTGAAGTTGAAGATCACGAATCCAAAATTTTAAACTTGATACGGATATGAAGTTCGGTTCTACAACCACAGGTCTGAATTTGAACTTTTGCTTTTCAAATTTCAAACTTCGGGTATGAAATCAGGTTTTGGCAAACCCCAACTTCAAAGCCGAAGCTAAACAACAAGAAGTTCGGTATGAAGTTTATCAAAACTGACCAAACTTTAAACAACTTTAAAAACTAACTATATATTAAATTTGTTGCATTTTCAACACCTGAATTGGATTTTAAAAAGTAGAATTCCATAGGTTATTTGCTCTGTTCCCATATTTTGTGCCGGTCCTAAATTTTTATGTCACGACCCAAATCTGACACTCAGGCGGTAACAGGGCACCTGACGAGATTCTACCCATAAGGCGAATCCTCTAAGCTGATCATGCGAAAATTAGCGAATAAAATGTATAAAACTACATGTCACTTAATATAAAGAAACGTGCGGAAGAGAACTACCAATACAGAGTCTGCCATTAAACCCCTAAAATGTCTAAGTCATGGAACTACTAATCTGAACACAAAAGTACGAGACATAGCTTGGAATGCTACTAAGTCAACTAAAGAAGAAGAGGCCGCCATGATCTAATGGTGGCTCACCTCAACTGAACTAGACTGAAGAAAGCTGGAATGATCAAGAATCGGCTGTCTGGTCGGCGTTAACCATACCTCCACTCATACAAACATTAACAAGCGTGAGTCTAAAAGATCCATCAAGATCATCGATACTCTCAGCTTACCCTTGGGGCAAGTCTTTGAAATCCATGATAATGCACAAAATCACTTAAACAGTACAAGTATATTAAATATATACAAACACTGAAGCTGAGGCTGAAATCATGAAGCATAAACAAGCAAGACATGAAATACACTTAATCTGAATCTATGCTTACGGAACACGGGACATATTTGTCCATGTCTTACCCCGTCTTCCGGAGTGGGTATTATTTACCCACATCTTACCCGGGTCACTTATAATTCTAGCATCTACCTCGAAATACACTGAATCTAAATCTATGCTCACGGGACACGGTACGTATTTGTCCATGTCTTACCCCGGAGTGGGCATTATTTACCCACATCTTACCTGGGTCACTTATAATTCTGGCATCTACCTCCAACCGAACCCAATAGGGCCTATTGGAGTATGCCCCTCTGAAGATATCATAAAGTGGAACAAACATCCAATCAATACCAATTCAAAACTCTACATATCTAGCAAGTATTTATTTAAGCGAAATTACGCTAAAGGACTCATACGGTCATTACTTTAAACACTTGAAAATAATCCAATTTAGATCATGCTTGCCCACCCACACGAACTAAATGGTTTAAATGCATACATACAACACAAATCATATGTTTTTTTATGAAAAGCAAGTAAACTAAGAGTTTAAGCCTCACTTGCCTTATAACCGGTACGTAAACCTCTCTTGAAACGCCAATACCTCTTCAACGATATTCAATAGCCTCAATCTATTCAAAATTGATTAGATAAGACACATTACCCATATGTCATGGATACTAAATCTATAATAAAAGTTTCACTCTTGATGATGTCAATTGATGGGTTCTCATAATTCCTAAATTATTGGGTTTAAAACTAAATCTCTAACATTCAGTACCAAAATTTCATAATTTCTTTAAATGAAAGAACTGTATCCTAACTTTAATAACCAACTATATAAATATGTTTTAGTACCAAAATACTAATAATAATAGTGTGTAACTAAATAAAGACAGAAAACAAAAACAAATATTAAAATGAAAACGACACGGTTGGTGATTTGAAACAAAGAAGAGTTAATTTGCCACTTTGGACTGACCAACAAAAAACAATAAAAAAATATTGCCACTTTGAATACCTATTTTGTCTTATTCGAAACCCTATCCCAGCCAATTCTACAACTAGAGGGCAGTTGCCCGTGCTATGTTGTTATGCACGGGCCCAATGTTGCATTCTATATTTCTATGTATATTTTTCTTGTAAATTTTTTAAATTATTCCCTTGAAGCTAAAATTTAACACAAACTTTTTCAAAAATACCTCAGTAGCAAGACATAAGAGCATTAACAAATTCTATAGTATAAAAAGCGAATGCTGCTTTGAATAGTTTAAAAAATTGTTAAGCAGAAAAATGTTGAAGTTCTAGGAAATATAAAGTATCATGATTTTATGGAAGAAATGCCAAGTGTTGTGTGTTAGCATTGTATGATATTCCCTCCGTTCACTTTTACTTGTTCAGTATTCTAAAATAGATTTTCAATTTTACTTGTCATTTTTAGCATATCAAGACAAAACATTTCTTTTTTCCCATTTACCCATAGTATTAATAACTCACTTCAAATCATTTTTCGAATCCAATAAAAATATACACTAATTAATATGGGTAGATTAGTAAATTATGCATTTCATTTATTATTTCTTAAGAGGTGTGCAAAGTCAAAAGTAGACAGGTAAAAGTGAACAGAGAGAGTACTTGTAAAACACCACTTAATATGAAATTGAGGGAGTATTGTATAAATATTTCTAATGTTGTATGATTATTTATATTGCAAAACACTTAACTATAAATTAATTTGATTATGTCCAATAGAATTTCCATATAATATGTACGGTAACTATTAATGTCACTTGTGGTTCTTTTGGAAAAAAACTCTATTGGAAGAAAAAATTCAATTAATATTACGGCTAAAAATTGAACGGAAAAGGGCCAAAATTACCCTAGAACTTTGAGAAATAGTTCATCCATACCCTTCGTTATACTTTAGGGTCAATCATACCCTTACCGTTATACTATAGGGTCAATTATATCCTTATGGCTAACGGTTGCCACGTGGCATCATCTCAAGCCTTTAAAATTATTTTTCCCTCAAATAATTTTTTACCCACTAAAATAACCAACCCGACCTGAATTTATTATTTTCAGCCAAACTAATACGACCCATATTAATTAGTCCGTTTTTGGTTGCAGCACTTGTTTGAGATCAACATTTTGCTGATCTTGAAGATGTACAACTTTTAGGGCTGAGAACTCGTTCTTTTTCATGTACCCTGTGAGAGCTCTATATTAGTCCTGCTTTGAAATTGCCCTGAGATTAACAATAAGTTGGGAAGTGGATCAAGAGAAAAGAGACACTTCATTTGACTTCTGGTATCATGGAATCATTGCCTATAATCATTTGCGGCATAGAAGGAACTTGCACTGAAATGTACAAGGACTAAGAATCAAGTGGTGAAGTCCGGCTTGTTTCAATTTGAAGAGGACCTGTAACATGTGTTTTCCCGAGTTCTCTGTAGACTGAAGGAATCTTTGTGTTGTCTAGCATCAGTGAGTTTATGGAGAAGTCGGCTATGGAAGTTGAAGACGATGGAGAGAGTGAGAGAGTGGGAGTTATGAGAGGGAAATAGTTTTTTAGGGTAAATGGGTTGGGTCGTATTAGTTTGGCTGAAAATAATAAGTTCGGGTCGGGTTGGTTATTGTAGTGGGTAAGTATTAGTTGGGTTGAAAATAATAAATTCAGGTCGGGTTGGTTATTTTAGTGGGTAAAAAATTATTTGAGGGAAAAATAATTTTAAAGGCTTGAGATGATGTCACGTGACAACCGTTAGCCATAAGAGTATAATTGACCCTATAGTATAACGGTAAGAATATAATTGACCCTAAAATATAACAAAGGGTATAAATAAATTATTTCTCAAAGTTCAGGAGTAATTTTGACCTTTTTCCGTTCAATTTTTAGCCCCATAAGATAATTTATTACAAAACAAAATGTACTAAAAGCTAAAGATTGGTCATTGCGCAACAGTAAGAGAAAAGAATTGCATGTCTGGCTGGGACGTGGCCCACGTGGGGTATAAAATTGTGTGGGGAAGCGTGTGCTAAGAGACAATTACATAAGCAAAGGATATTTTAGGCAAAGCACTCAAAAATGTACAGAAGCTACAATAAAGTTCTTGTAGGCCCAATCACACTGCTCGATTTTGACTGAAAGGACCGAAATACGAATATACTTAAATAAATAAGTACATCTCAACAGCAGTACTATATATGACTAAAGGTAATAAAATAGGAAAAATCTATTTGGCAAAATCACTTTTGATAAAAACAATAAAAAATGAGGGTATATTAATTATTTTATAGGGAATTTTTACTTTTTATTATTTTATTGTCATGTGCTTTTATATCATTGCTCTTCCTGATAGATAATATGAGACTCTCTCTCACCTAGGCTAATCATTATTTATGTTCCCAATATATATTTTCTATTTTTTTAATGTGGCTATTTTTTATTATTATTTTTACATTAGCTGTATTGTGTATATATACGGTAGGTCTAGGGTGTATTTCCTTTTTTCTCCTTTTTCTTTTTGTTTTGGTATTTGAAACTTATTAGATATGCATACGGTGGGCCTAGGGTGTATTTCCTTTTTCTTCTTTTTCTTTTTGTTTTGATATCTGAAAGTTTTTTTTTAATTGTAAATAAAGTGTTATATATTGGCTATATACATACGGTATTTATCCTAGAGTGTATTTTTTTTCTTTTTGTTCTAGTATCTGAAAGTCTTTTTATTTTTCTTGTAAATAAGGTGTTATAAATTGGCTATATGCATATGGTATTTGGCCTTCAAATGAGAGTGCAACAAACCTATATTTTGTGTTGAATTTTCTATTAAATATTGAAAAGTCATTTATTTTACCATTTTGCTCTATCAAAAAAGGCAGCTAAATAAATATCCGTTCCAAGAAATGACGAATACTATTATAGCAAAATTGGTCAAGGTCCGCATTTAGAAGTCTTAGGTCCCACATTCGAGTCTAGGTGCGCGCATATAGTGAAAAGTTTCTTTTTTTCATTTTTTCTTTCACTTTGATATTGGGCTGCATTTCTCTTCTTCTGCTGAATATGTGAGTTGTGGTTGTTTGAACCCAACTTCTTTGAGCAGTCCAATGCCCATGCATCTTTATGTTCACAACAAACAACCCACAAAATAAAATTTGTCCATCTTTGTGTTCACAACAAACAACCCACAAAATTAAATTTGTCCACTGAAATATAATACTCCAATTTATACCATATAAATATGTGATAAACAATATACAAAGCCCCATTCCATTGGTATTTTTACAACGTAATTCTTTCGATATATCGAAAAAATTGATAAAATAAATGAATTTTCAATATTTAATAGGAAATTCAATGCAAAATACTGGATCGTTTCAATCAACGTGAACCATAGTGTTGACTTTTTGTTAAATCCACTATTTTACACAAAATGAATTTAATGGAATCAAGACATGTTAAATTAGCAAGTCTAAATCTATTTCTTTTAGTTAAGTACTATCTTTTGAACGGAGCAAAATGGTAAAAGAAATGACTTTTCAACATTCAATAGGAAATTCAATGCAAAATATTGTTACCATAGTTACATTCACATATTTATATAATAATAATATGGTCAAATTGAATCAACACTTAGCAGATTTTTTTACTAAATCTTAGCTAATACTTAGCTAAACTGATTGAGTTACATCTAAACTTACTAACTGTTAATCAATTCTATTTACTTCTTAAGTAATTGAAGCAATTCATGTTGAATTCACTATTTTCGTTTATATTGATTGAATTAGATCTAAACTTACTAATTGCTTCTCAATTCTATCTAATTTGTAATTACTTTGCTAAACTGAGACAATTCAATGTCTCATTAAAGTCACGATAGAGTTGACTAGCTTTAATTCACTATTTTCGTATAAATTGATTGAATTAGATTTAAACTTACTAATTGCTACTAAATTCTATCTAATTACATAGTTAAATTGAGACAATTCGATGTTAAAAACACAAACAAAGCATGAATATCATGAACTGATGCCAATTTGATTTTGAGAATGCAACAAACCTATAGTTTTGCTATTTGATTGAGAAAACACGAGGACTTAGAACGAAATGTCATATCACATACTCATTTGTCTAAAGATAACACGTCAATGTAAATGTCATACCGCATACTCATTTGTTTGAAGATAACACATCAACGTATCCAATACTTTGGATGCAGTGTCAACCCATTATTTAGACTTAGAACGAAATGTCATGTCACATACTCATTTGTCTGAAGATAACACATCAACGTTTCTAATACTTTGGATGTAGTGTCAACCCATTATTTCTTAACATAATGAATCAAGTCACTTTTGGTGTTGAAGTATCTATGAACTAAAATGAGTTATAACGTTATTATTAATGAGCTCACAATTACCGATCGTAGTGTGCACAAGTTCATAATGTAAAAAATCCAACAAACACTGCCAATTTGATTATGAGAATAATTTGCATTGAATTTCCTATTAAATTTTGAAAAGCCATTTAATTAACCATTTTGCTCTATTCAAAGGGTAAGCTAAAAAAAAATCTGTTCCAAGGAATACCGAATGTTGTTGTAGCGAAATTAATTATAGTCTTCCTTTAGAACCTTAGGTACCGAGTTCGAGTCTGGGTGCGCGCGTTTGTTTAAAAATCTTTTTTTTTCCACTTAGATGATCAAAATATCGGTTAAAAGCATTTCCGTTTTATGAAATGTTTTGCTATTGCAGCACAATTGGTCAATGTCCGTGTTTAGAACCCTTATGTCACGGGTTCGAGTCCAGATGCGCGCATTTTGGCTAAAACAATTTTTTTCATTTTTTCGTTCACTTAGATGATAGTCAAACTTACACAAATCAAGTACCAATGTACTTCTATCCTTTTGAATACAAATAATTACCACCAATAAATGCATACCCCTCGAATAGATACAACATGAAAATAAAATGTAATTACGAAATTACAAAACATTACAATAAACATAATACAAATTTTATTATATTAAAATGGCACGTTACACATTTGCTAATAATATCTCCTCTTCAAAACCCACTGGCAGTCCAAGCTTGAATGTTTCGACATCTACCAAACAATTCTCACAGGTAATGTCAAGTTTGTTAAAATCAAGTACAACATTTATGTCCCGGTGTGACCAGTGACCCTATATTACTCCACCCTTGTATAGTCTGGTCCTGCTCACCTTCCAAAAATTAGCCTTGCCAAGCACGAATCTCATTGCAGAACGAAACATTATCATATGACCTCTTCCTCCCGGCTCATGTCATATTCTGCGAAAATTTGTTAGTGCATCCTCGGCCCTTTCCAGCCTTAACAAGGCAATACCATGTATATATATTGCCCCATTAACACCTGCTTCAGCAGCCTGTCTCAGGAGTGCTTCACCACTTTGGAGATTTACGTGGAAAAATTTATAAAATCCCAGACATAGCGTAGCCTTGGCAAAACCTCTTTGATGCAACCACTGTAAAAATTCAACAGTACGCATATCTTGAACTTGTGACAATTTTAAACGGAGATAAAGCAAACCTAGGCTCTTTTCGAAGACTGGGGAAAATATCATCTCCCTGAAGGACTTGCACCTGCAGTTAGTTTATTTTATACATTATAAAATTAATATATGAAATATAAATGCATAATTTCGTATGTCAGACTTACACTAGAGAAATAGATGATACATCCCTTCTTGATTCACCTTCACCCCCGACCTTAAGAAGTATGATTTCTACAAGTTCCTCTGAAAGAGTTGAGAAATAATTTCTCTCCATGGTGTGGTGATTTATGTTGCTTTTTTTCCTATGCAACAAACAGTGTGTTTGCTTTATTTTATTGGAAAAATGGGAAAGTTGAATTAGTTGTGTATTTAATGCTCATATATTGAAGGATCACCTCGTTATAGCCATTTAAATTAAAGTTCACACTAGTGGATGATTACACACTAGCCATATAATGTTACACACTAATTCAGTGTTTCTTAACATAACACAGTAATTATTTAAGCCATAAGAATTTTTTTAACGAACATTAACATTTGATGTGATAAAAACCAGCACAAATCATGAAAATATTGAATATCATGAATTAATTCCAATTTGATTATGAGAATGCAACAAACCAATAGTTGGCGTTGAATTTCCTATTAAATTTTGAAAAGTCATTTATTTAACCATTTTGCTCTATTCAAAGGGTAACATAAAAGGATTTTTGTTCCAAAAAATACCGAATGCTATTGTAGCGAAATTGGTTAGAGTCTTCCTTTAGAACCTTAGGTACCGAGTTCGAATGTGGGTGCTCGTGTTTGTTTATTTTTTTTTTCTTTTCCCACTTAGATGATCAAAATATCGGTCAAAAGCATTTCCGTTCCATAAAATGTCGAATGCTATTGCAGCACAATTGGTCAAGGTCCGCATTTAGAACCCTTAGGTCCCGAGTTCAAGTCCAGGTGTGAACATTTAGGCTGAAAACATTTTTTTCTAATTTTGTCTTTCACTTAAATGATCGCCAAACTAAAACAAACCAAGTACCAAATTAATTTAAATCTTTTGAACAACAAAACTCACCTAGTTTTGCTATTTGATTGAGAAAACACTCAGACTTAGAACGAAATGTTACATTAGATCTAAACTTGCTAAATGTTACTCAATTCTATTTAATACTTAACTAATTAAAGCAATTCATGTTAAAATCACTATTTTCGTTTAAATTGATTGAATTAAATCTAAACTTACTAATTGCCACTCAATTCTATTCAATTAATTAGCTAAATTGAGACAATTCAATGTCTAATTTAAAGTCAATCACAGTGTGGACTACTTATTTATGTAGCGTTGCATTTGGATTTGAGGATTTAGCTTCGAATGTAGTTAGTGAGAAGCTAAGTTCGGTTTTTGCAAGTTTGTGACTGTTTGAACAGACCAGTCTAATCGACGATGAATGTCGAATTACTTAGCAATTATTAAAGTTATACTTATCATATAAAAATATATTTATTATAGATTTGTTATATTTTATTATTAATTATGCTTTGAAAATCTAAACTTAAATAGTAGTTTTTCTTGTCAAAATTAAGGGGTTATGAAATAACTTGACACGTCTATTGAGAAGCCAAAAAAAAAATGCAAAAGAAGTGACAGCTACTAAATGTAAGGGGAAACAACGATTTTAGTCGTTGAGTTATAGCTATATTTCATTTTTGGTCCCTGTATAATTCTACTGAGCATAATTGACCTTCAATTAATATAAACATGTGATTTTGATCCCCCAAACCAATAAAAGTTAAAAACTTAGCGAGATTGGTATTTTTATTATTTTGAAAGTTCAAAAACAAAACAAAAGAGAAAGTTAGCTATTGCAAAGGCTAGCCCGCCATTGACATTGAATAAAAGGTCATCACTGTCAACTCCCTTTTCGAAGGATAATCAATCATATACTCAAATTGCTCTAGAAAATTTTCTTCCCCACCCTCTTTCTATTCATTTCCTTCTGTTATGATTTTCTAATTTATTATACTATCTTGATAGGTTAGACGCACGAAAGAAAAGTAGAAAACACATTAGAATAATTTTAATATGCAAGGATTAAGTAGTCTTTCAATGCTTTTTGACTATTTCAATTAGACAGAGACCTCATCGCCTGAAAATTCCTACTAAGATTGAAGATAGCATAGACTTACTTATTAAACTTCTCCTCATTTTTATTTTTGTTCTCTTTCTTATTTAATTGTTCTTAAATGCCGATTCCGTTAAGTTATTAATTTCGGTTAGTTTGAGGGCTGAAAATCACACGTTTATATTAATTGAAAGTTAAATCTGTTCAGTTAAATTACACAGGGACCAAAAGCTGGATATAGCTATAACTCAGGGACTAAAATCGTCATTTCCACTAAATGTAATCACAAATACTTTACTTTATATTTATAACATTATTTAAAAGTGGCATCAAAACTTATTTTATGTCAAACTTAGCTCTAATACCAGTTTTATTCTCATTTTACTTGCGTATTTTAGCAAATTAAAAAGTTTTATTGTTTCCCTCTAATATAAAAACGACATATAAGGCAAAATTTTCTAGGTACGAGCGTTTGGTTAAAAAACATTTTCTTTTTCACTTAAATGATCACCGAACTTAAACAAATCTAATACCGAATGTCATTTATTTCTTTTGAACTTATCCCATCAAAGCTGAGATTATTTTATCTCAACTTCCAAATGGGATAAATTAGTCCCATGATTATAATTTTATAATTATAATACTTACTAGGATAATTTAGTCCGCGTACCAAACTACCTATTACAAATGATAAAATTTGGTAAATTCCGTTGGTTATCAATAAAGCAAAGAAAAAACTGAAAAGACACCAACACAGTTCAAAAGTCACTATACGTTTTGAGCCTTTGAAGTTCCAAACTGTTCTAGAAGCAACACCTATCCCTCTCCATTAGCCAATCTATATTCAAGTTCTAAAACAGAAATATAATTTCCTACGTATTTAGCTATAAACAAAGGGTCAAAAGATATAATGTTGTTTACTTCGGAAAGATCTTTATAAAAGTCTTCTTGGAAAAATGTTTTCTCATCATCATTAAAATTTTGAAAAAACCACTTTCTAAATTGTTCCCATCTGGGTTTGAAAATTCTTCACTAATCTTTTTTTTTTTTGCGTGTGATCCCCAACTAAAATCAATTGTGTGGTCTTGATCCATTAAATAGTTGGAAAATCCATGTCTGACTTGGTCAATTCTGTGTCTTGAATACCATTGACAATATTATCTTGATCAATTTTAAGACTACTGACTCTATTATTATCAGTTTCTCTAATTTGAGAAGTAGAAGTTCTGGATGGAGACTGGACAATATAATCAACAGGTGAAATATAAGAATGACATGAAGAATTTGATCTATTGATAACGCTATGACTTTCAGCTTAATTTATCTAATAAAGATGGTGGTTCAAAAAATCTTAATTTAATAGTCCCATTTGGGGTTTGCTCAATTTCTGAAATATCAGTATTAATATTATTTTGAGGAGGAGCTGCTCCCTCTATGACCCATTCTTTGGGGAAATAAATTTCATCCCATTTGATAGGTCTTCGAGTAACAATTTTGGATTTGCCAAAATTAGTGTCTATCAAAATAGTTTCATTTTTGAAATTCATGATTTTACACATAGGATTCATAGTATATAATGATTTAAAATATATTCTATAACAAATACATATTACTTCAGCACCGGGCATATAATCATAGCCATGTAATTTAACACTTAATAGTAAAGCGTTTAGAGGGCTATGATACCTGCAAATTAGGATAAGCATTAAAAAATACAGGACCATATGCTAAACTGGTTTGAAACGTCCCTATGAGGGATTTTTTTTCAATTTTAGTTCCTACCATTTCTTGAAGATGCTATAAAGGTTCCGGTAAACCTCTTAATGTAAGTGGCTTGAATGCAACATGTACTAACCCAATATGCATAAATCTACAGGTTTTATAAAGGGCTAAATCACTTTTAGATAATAATCTAAAAGTGGTATGGTCGCTATTAACTGCAATTGTTTCTTCAGTGATTTTTACCACTTGCTTGAGACCTAATTTCTCAAAAGTACCCATTTGATAAATTAATCTGGGCTGAGTTTTAGGAATAGTCCACTTATTAAGCATATCAAATTGCTGAGGTATATCATATTCCTCTTTTTTTACTATTTTTAATAGTACTTTTATTTCTAATGATATTGTTACATCCCGTATTTTCGTACGTCGGAAAGCGTGCGAGTTAAATGATATTAGTAACGGACACGAGGTTATCCCCCAAGCTTATAGGTGGTTAAAGTGATGGTACACATGTACCGTAAGGATTTGAAGTTAAACATATCTAAGAAAATAAGTTTCGTTGAGGTTCAAAATTTATTTGACGAAATACGGTCCAAGTTATAATATCCCGTATTTTTTTTATTTTTTTTTGGACCAGAAAAATTTAATCGTCCAATATGAGAAAAATTTATCCGAGTCCGGAGAATTTAGTTATATTCAAGCATAAAGATTAAGAACTCGATGTATACGAGGAATGAAGTCCCGAAATGATTGAGGACTTAAAAGTATGATAACGGTGATTAGAAATAAAATCTCGCGCGTGCTAAAAGAGGCTATGGACTAGTGTTATACCACAAGATGATAATAATGAGTATATGATATATGGTAGAAATAACTAGTATTTAAGTGGATTGAGAACAAGAAATTAATTACCAATAAGAGTGGGACATATCGTGATTCAATTAGAAAATTAAGGGGACAAGTGAGCGCATTTGCATGTCCATGTGGGACTATGATAAGCAAGAGTCATATGACTAATACTAAGTTGATATTCTGGTAGGTGACACGTTTTTGGACATCAATTATGGGTAAGAAATAAAATAGATATTTGGGGGGCAGACCCCACATTCCACCAAAAGAAATATATTTGATGTCCTTATTTAGTAGCTCCAAAAAATTGAAAGAGTAAGGGATGTTTGTTGGACTGTTTTGTGGGTTATATAAACATTGTCATGGATGGAAATTATGTTATACGACATGATTAGAATAATGAGTATACGAAGTGTATTAAAAAATAATTGTTATTAAAGTGAATTGGATCAAGAATTTAATTATGCGTCTAATTGGTTAAAAATTGAATTTTTAGTGGGAAAGCAAGGAATTAATAATGGTATTAATTATCAGTTCAAGGCTAGGTGTCAAAAGATGGACACTCCCACGTATACAAGGATAAGGGGAGAGGAACATGGTATTATTCCTTGTCTACCTTATTTGGGACAACATTTTTATGCTATATATATTTAATTGATCCATAGGAAAGGAAAAAAAAATATGATAAATATGGAATCATCAACTCATGCCACATGAGAGGGGCACGTGTGGGGGCTTGAGAGTCTCACATATTAGTCATCAAATGATTCACTAAGTATCATTCATGATGGATGAACAAGAACAAAAAAAAAAAAAAGCTCGGCCATGGAGCAATGTTTACCGAGGTGGAGATTGGAGAAAGGAAAATTTGAGGTGTGAAATTGTTATAACATTCAAGTGATTAGCAAGGTTAAGAAGCCAAGTTGATTAAGGTAATGTTTGATTTCTTTTTATACCCATTTTGGAGAGCAATTGGAAATTTTGGATAGGTGAATATATAGGGGAAGTGCTACCGGATTTTCGCTAAATTTTAGATAATAGAAAAATCTTAAACGAGAATATGTATAAGCTGGAATATAGGTTCGATAAGAAATAGGCTATGAATTTGTAAACTAGATAATATAGTTACTAACAATAACGTTACTCTTATATAAATAGGCTAAAAGAGCGACGAGACGAACGGGTTACGAATAGCCGCTAACAGGTATGTAAGGCAACTTCCTTTCTTTTTGGCATGTCTTAGTTTTCATAGGCTAAATTAGAGCCTTAAGGAAATTCCAAATCCGACATCCGAGCATGTTATGATCCGTATATGTTCCTTGACACTCTTATGTATGATTTGATGAAATATGAACCTTTATGTATTTGAAATAATCGCTTTCCGAACTTTGCGCAAAAAGGTTTCGCTTTAAAGAACTTCGAAATTTCTGAATGCCATACCTTTCACATAAATGCTCGGATTGCTCCAATATTTTTATAAAAGTTTGCATTATGAATAATGAGTACGTTTTCCATGAGCGGGCCCGACTTGGGTAAATTCCCGTCCGCGGGTCCCGCGACTTTTCTTTATGTAATTCGGGAACTTTTGAAAGAATTTGTTAAGACTATTATTTCGATTTTCAAATGTGATCATTTTACTTATGTTTGAATTTATGATAATGATTTTATGCATATGACTACTCACGACTCTATTCGTGCACTTTGTTATTTCCTTCGCCGAGTCCCGGGCCGGTTCTGTTATCGTGCGCGCTTTGATATACTCCGGAGTTATGCTGTGTTTATGGTTCTCCGAGCTACTCGCTAATGAGGGTCGGGTTCCACATATATTTGGTGTTATGCTGTGTATGGCGTTATGTTGTGACGTGATATGTGACGGGGATACGGAAATTTGAAACATTCTGGTGTTATGCTGTGTTATGGCGCCATCGACGGGCGGGCGACCATATTCTTCTGTACCCTACGCATGACTTACATATTTTTGAAAGTAAATAAATTTTGATATGTTGGATTTATACTTATGTTCTGTACTACTATTTCGTTTATGCCTCAGATTTGTTTCTGTATTTTCTGCTTTGCATACTCAGTACATATTTCGTACTGACCCCCTTTCTTCGGGGGGCTGCGTTTCATGCCCGCAGGTACAGACGCACAGTTTGGTGATCCACCAGTTTAGGACATCCTCTTCTGCTGTTTGGAGTGCTCCTCTTATTCCGGAGCCTACATTTTGGTATATATACTTGTTTGATGCATATGTATATATTTGTTCAGGGGTACGACGGGGCCCTGTTCCGCCATATGATCTGTTTGGTCTGTTTAGAGGTCTGTAGACGTATTTGTGGGTGTGTGTGCCTACTTCTGTACAAATGTGTTTGTATGACCCTGTTCGTTATGGCAGCCTTGTCGGCGTGCACTTTGTATATGTTTTGGGCCGTTGCGCCATCTGTTAGCCTTGTCGGCTTTTGATACATTTGATAGCCTTGCCGGCTTTTCGATATAAGTATATGTATATGTTTGCGCTGAAATGTGTCCGATACAGTTTGACATAGTTTGAGACGGCATATAGTGTTTATGGCCGTATATGCTATTTGGATGTGATCTGATATGGATAGGTATGTCAGGGTGCCCAAGTAGGGCGCCAGTCACGGCCTACGGGGTTGGGTCGTGACAGATATTCATTAGGAAATGTGTGTTGAACGTATATCACTTGTTACTAGTCTTGTACTATGGCTCTGATACCATTAATCGGCACGGATTGCACAGTGAGACGGTACTGCTGAAGAACTTTTATTAGGTTAATAACCCTGATAAGGAGGTTGTCCAACTCAGAACAAGTCCAAAAACATCCCTAATGCCACCTCGGCTCAGCAGGCACACAAACAGGACCCCCGCCTGAATTTGAACAGTCCGCCTAGGTTATTCTCTGCCTGACCTCAATACCATCTTTGACGAATCCTGACTCATTAAAGCATTTTCACCATAATACCTAGTAGTCTAGTGTGATATAGTTCAACACAAGGGTTTTAGCATGACATTTAGGCTAAATATAAATATTAAAATTAAAATTAAAATCAAAATAAAATAAAAGAAAAATTACCTAATATATGAAGGTTGTGCTCAGCAGAGATGGAGATAATAACCAGCAAATTTTTTATTTAAAGAGAGTATTTTTTACAAGTAGAGAGAAGGGGGCCTGTGAAAACCTACCTCCTTTCTAAACTAAGTGGTCCTTTTATAACGGATCATTACGAATACTTATAAAATAAAATGGCCGACAAGTGGTCAGTAAGATAAAAAGCAAAAGCTTTCATCTTTGAAAAAGAAAATAAACGTGACTAAAGACTAAAGTCTAAAGGAAAAAGCAAAGTTGGAAAAAGAAGAAAAAGAAGATTACAATAATATATATAAAACAAAAGACTTTATTTAGAGTCTCTTCTTTATAAAAGAAAATATCTTTTTCACTTATTGTGGGGCCTTCACCTGCATCACTTCATCTTTGTTTTTCCCTTGTCGTTTGCGGAGGTGGAAGATGCTTCCTGTTGACTTTAGAATTGAGCCATGAATTGTATAAAATTCTCATTATTATAAGGATCTTGAGATTTGTCTGCTAGACATGTCAGTGCTTCATTTACATCATTGTCTGCATCATTATTTTCACTATCTGTGATATTACCAACTGATGCCATAGAAATATCAGAAGGGATATCAATTTCCAAATTTTTTATTAAATCTTTCTTAAATTCCTCCATGTAGGCTGCTATCATTTCATCTTTGGATATAACTCCTTTTTTCACCTGGATCCTTCTGGCGATGTGCTGGAAGGGACTGAAATTTCCCTTTGTCTGGAATTAATTGAGTCTCTATAACTGGTTATAGTCGTCTCAATTTGGTCTATTAACTCTTGTCCAGGAATAGCTCCATCAGCAAATTTCTGTGTTAACTTCTTTCAGAATTTTGTATAAAAAATCCTGTTAAGACAAGGTATATTTTATGGGTATTACCCACTTCCACAGACCATTTCATGATCCAATGATAGAAAATTTAATGAAGAAATACATATTGGCAATTCCTTCAAAGAACGTAGTATTTGTTTACAAATCTATAATTTTTGGAGAAACTTCAACCCATTCAGTATATAAACTTTTAAAGGGTTCTGGTAATTTTTTTACAATTGGATCATAATGGATTCAGCAACACAGTTCAAACGTCACTATACGTTTTGAGCCTTTGAGGTTCCAAACCGTTCTAGAAGCAGCACCTACCCCTATATAATCTCTCTATTTGTTTGTATGTCCTAAATCACAAACACTCCAACTCAAAAGAAAGAAAAGAAATTAGAGTGAAAAAAAAAATGTTTTTAACCAAACGCTCGTACCTAAGAAATTTTTCTTTATATGTCATTTTTGTATTAGAGGGAAACAATAAAACTTTTTAATTTGCTAAAATACGCAAGTAATATGAGAATAAAAGTGGTATCAGAGCTAAGTTTAACATAAAATAAGTTTGATACCACTTTTAAATAATGTTATAAATATAAAGTAAAATTTTTGTGATTACTTTTAATAGTTGTCACTTCTTTTGCATTCTATTTTTGGCTTCTCAATAGATGTGTCAAGTTATTACATAACCCATTAATTTTGACAAGAAAAACTACTATTTAAATTTAAATTTTCAAAGCATAATTAATAATAAAATATAACAAATCCATAATAAATATATTCTTATGATAAGTATAACTTTAACAATCGCTAACTAATTCGACATTCATCGTCGATTAGACTGGTCTGTTCAGACAGTCACAGACTTACAAAAACCAAACTTAGCTTCTCACTAACTACATTCGAAGCTGAATCCTCAAATTCAAATGCAACGCCACATATATAAGTAGTCCACGCTCTGATTGACTTTAAATTAAACATTGAATTGTCTCAATTTAGCTAATTAATTGGATAAAATTAAGTGGCAATTAGTAAGTTTAGATTTAATTCAATCAATTTAAATGAAAATAGTGAGTTTAACATGAATTGCTTCAATTAGTTATATAGCACCCACTTTTTGAGAGTATGCCACTTGCGAAACAAAAACAAATTTCATACTTTAACGTTTAGAAGAAATTTGTTTAATATGATATTCACAATAATTTAGTACTGGAAATAGACCCATGTGAACAAATTTCAAAAGTGCATACCTAAGTGTATCACATGGATCGCGTACAAGTCCCCAAACGTATGCAAAATGAACATGCTCATGCAAATCTGATCTTCATCTAAGCTTCCAAATGGTCTACCTCAATTGGCCATCCTTAAGTTTCCCTCGGAACATCACCTACGATAGTAACAACTATATGTCACGACCCAATTCACTAGTCGTGGTGGCACCTATGCTACGCCCCCGAGTAGGCAAATCACATTTCCAATAACAAGTTAAATAAGCGAAAAATTAAATACTTATCATAACTAGAAATGTCATGACATCCCCAAAATCTGGTCAAAGGGTACAAGAGCGCCAAACATAGTCTGGAATAAAAGTCTGAAAATACCCGAAGGCTACATATTGTCTGTCAAATAGAAAACAGAAATAAATAAAGAGGGTCCTTTAGGGGCTAGGGATGACCAAGTAGCTCACCCTGAATGACAGAAAGATGTCACTCTCGCGTATCAACCACGGGACGTAGAACTGGAGCCTGGATCGTACTCTGCACTCAACAAAAAATGCAGCAAGAGTGTATTAGTACAACACTAGTACTGGTAAGCATTATAGGCCGACAATGATTAGATAACGCATGAAGAAGTGGAAACTAACAAGTAGCACATAGAGCAAACAGGTATGGTCACGTATCATATACAAGTAAAGTGTAAATGAATCATAAAATCAACCAAGATAGATATAGTTCACCAAATGATTAGTCAAATATATGAGTGGATAAATGCAATGCAATGCAATAGTCACCTCTCTCACTCCACTCTCGTACACACATGCTAAGGGCAGTGCCTCAAGGCCATGACCCATGGGGGACCCGCGAAGTCTATGTACCACTCATGCTCTCCGGCAGAAACCTCGGAGGCTATCAATCACTCTCAATCTCCGATAAAAACCTCGAAGTCTCTCTGACACTCCCAATCTCCGGCAAAGATCTCGGAGTCTCTCAGTCACTCACCTCACCAATCACCACAACAATAATATGGAAAGCATGTCATGTATGATATCAATCTCAACAATATCACTAATATAAAATCAACAAGTACAAGTCATATTACTGTCTATTGTTCGATTATCAATATTACCATTCCTTTTCATGTGATGAGTGAGCTAGTGTGTGACGGAGATACAAACAGGTGATAATCACAGAAAATAACACATTTGGCGACAAACCCACATAACAGCTGACATAACCAACCTAATTAGAATTCACCTCCACTCTATGCTTGAAGGCCTATCATGCTATCTCCGTCACTTTCTACAACTACATACGATTCTCTAATTAGAGTCTAACTAAAGTAGACCGTAACCTACCTTGAAGGCCGAGCGGGTGCCACGAACGGTCAAACCAACTCCTTCCCTTTGTGGAGAGCCTCTGAACGATCAAAGTCTATCAAATATGCGATTTACATTAGAATACGAATCTAAGGACACCCATATTGCCATACTTATATTCGAAACCCAAAAACGACCTTAAAAAGTGACCATGGGCCCACAAGGGCAAAACTGAAATTGTATTAGAAAATCATATCACCCATAACTCATATATCCAGAAAATTAGTCCATTTCATCCATAAATGGACACTCAGATCATTAATTTCTCATTTCTTAAGACTTGGACTAGAAACCTTCAATTTCCCCAAAATCTTAATCGCCATGAATTTGAAGGCGTACATATAATTTAATACATCTAATATTCGACTTCATATACCCAATATATCAAAACTATAGTCAAAACATCTAAGTCATAAAAGAATTTTGAAACATGAAGAAATGGAAGGACCAGTAGCTTGGAATAAGCATTACACATGAATTCATTAGAATTAGAAAACCTGTAGCTTGGCAACATATCCTCATTATTACCCACAAATATTCATAATTATTACCCAATCAAAATGGTAAATTAGAACACTTATTTTATGTCATTCATGGAAATATTGAAGTTGCCCTACAACACATGACGTAATTACAAAATGGAAAATTCTACCAAGGCTTAATACTATATTAATGATTATATGAAAATATAAATGGACAAGAAAAGGGAGTTACCCAATTTGCCAAGAAAAGCTACAAACAGATGCTAGAATTCTCCATATTCACAAATTAAACCCACAATCATTACTAATATCGTCTCTGACATGAACACTATAACCTAACCACTAAACACATAGAGGATTAATTATATTACACTAAGAATCAATAATTCAAATGAGACTTACTTGATGCCATTAAAAAGTATGCACGAAAATCCCTTCAGTTATTGCGTTCTCCCGTTCTTTTCTTTTCCTTGCCAAAGGTAAATATATTATTTTTAAACCCTAGGATTTTAAGATATATCGGTTATAAGAAGTGGGTTAAGCGCCATAACTTAGCCCAATAATTTCTACAATTTACTTACTCACTTAACCATTGTAATAAATATAGTCATCCCGTCAAATACTTTATTTACCAACTTGTACCTTATATGTGTGAAACTCATATTCCTATAAATAAACTATTCACACACATTAAATAAAATGTATTTCAAAAAGTACCCGCTAATTAAATCACCGTGCCACCAATTCCCGCAAGTCAAGTGTCACGACCCGGCTAGGGGCCGCGACGGGTACCCGAGGCTAACCACCGAGCACCGCTCGTGCTATCATTTACCTAACCCATTTAACAATCATTCATCTATTTTCGGTTAACTTTAAAAAGAGGATTTGCTTTTCATTACAAAAATATAACGCGTTAATACAAAAACATATTTCAATATACTTATACACATGTGTACTACCCACGTTGTGGAACCACACAACCCACATCGAGCATCTATGAGCCTCTATTGAGTGGCATACAAATATATACACAAAAGGAACAACCAATTAGCACCTCCGGAAGATGGAGTGCTCTTCAACTCGGCTAGTGACTCCTATCAGTTTGGACCGCTTTCCCGTCTACCTGTGGGCATGAACACAACACCCAAAGAAAAGGATGTAAGTACGAGCATTGTACTGAGTATGTAAGGCATACATCAAGAAATAAAGTAAGAATAAGAAAGTAAAGTAAGTACAAGGAGATAATCGATAACTGCTTGCCTCTTAAGGCGGATCCATGCATGCATACTCATAAAGCATCATATAGTAAATTGCTGCGGAACGCGCAGCCCGATCCATATGTCATCATATGTTAGTGCCGAGGAACGTACGGCCCGATCCATAACCCATATATCGCGCGTCCGGGCATCCCGCGTCCGGGATGAAATCATGATATGCCAGCTGACCAGGTGGCTATGCGTCTATAGCGCCTCACCTTCCCCATATCCCCTGAATACATATACATATCATATACTTATACCATATACTTAGCATGCTTGAGAGCCCAATGAAAAGCTGTAAGTACGTCGGAGTGACGTAAGGTCGAAAGCCTCCGATTATGTTATGGAGTAATCATTGTCGCTTTGTCTCACCTTGAAGGAACAATTATTATAAGGTGAGACTATCAATGAAGAATAACATTAAAAGAAAGCATAGAATAAAATCATGAACTTCATAAGGCATCCATTCATATACTTTGGAAGATTTAGAAATAAAGTCACCATCCATGAATAAATTGAGAAATCAGTAAATAGCTCGACGTTCTCATATAGTCCTTGAAATCGTAAACTTGAAACTTTTAAACATAAGATTTGCTCTCATCATGGTTAGCGTAATAATATTCTCATTTTTGACATCATCATTGTTATTGAAAACAATATCTACGGTCGTTATCATAAACGCTCACATAATCACAACCTTTGGTTTTGGAAAATGGGAGTACTTTGGAAAACATTTATGGAATATCAAGAAGGAAATCGTGCTTCGGAATCTTAGACTATTTAACCTTTGGTAGCAAGGAAAAGATGGGAGCATTTATGAAATAGTAAGCTAGGGATCATGCCTTTGAAAGAAAGGGAATAGCCTCACATACCTTCGACGTTTACAATTCTTATTGCCTGCTCGTTCTCCCTTAATGCACTCGTATATACCTTCAAGAGAATTCATGTCGTCGTTAGCTAAGTAATTATAAGAACGGACTACTATTTCTAAGGAAAATTGGATAGCACTTCCTTCATTTCTAATACTTTTCCCATGTTTCATTTCAACTCTCATACATTCGTAACGACACTCACAATATTACTTTCAACAATCATCACTTATACACTTTTGAGAAAAATCTACCATTTTCCTCCAATTTCTCCACATCCATGGTTATAGCTCGTTATCACGTTTTCTCGTATATAATACTTATTTCATGGTCTAGACGTTATTTATAACATATTCACAACTGTAGCTTATCAAGATTCATGACTCCATTCAACTACTATTCAATTGTGCCACTATTCACCCATGCAAGACCCATTTTCTATGTTCTTATACATTTCAAGTATCTAAGCCTTCCAATACCTTGAACCATATGGTATAGTCATGAAACATACCTTGGATGATGGTGGAACAAGCCTTGAGCAACAATACTCTTTTTATACCAAAACCCTATTTCAACCCTTTTGAGATTTCTTGAAGAAGATGACTTCCAATAGAGTCTCATGCACTTGCTTTCATGAATTAGATGTTGATGATCTTGGTTTCCCTTTGATTTCTTGAATTTTGTGGATGAATATTGGGAGAGCTTCTAGAGTGTTCTTGAAGGTTGTATGGATGAAAAATGAAATAAAATGAGGCTTTGGTCCCTTTTAATAACTCAAAGTTTGATCTTTAATGAATTCCAGTCGGGGTGAACAGTGGTCGTAAACCGCAGTTTACGAGCCGTCCTCCCTGGTCGTATTTAAGCATGTCCAAAACAGAGAAGTTGGCTGAAGAATATTACAGTTTACGATCGAGGTTTACGGTCCGTAAACCAGTTTACGGGCCGTATTTCAAGTTGTATTTAAGCATTCCCACACTTTAACCGAAAGTTGGAATTTGAAAGGCTGGAGGACGATGGTGGTTTACGGGCCGTAAATCACTATACGACCACTGGGCTGCATGAAATTCTACAACTTTTCCATTTCCAAAAATTCACGAATCATCACCCCTTGCTTAGTAAAACACCCCACACTCATACCCTTGTCGTTCTATTCCTTGTACATGTGCGGGGACTTTTCCGAGGTGTAACATCAAGAATACCTTTTAAAACTACGGAAAGGGTGTTTTTGCGAAAATAAGTTCAAAAGTGTTAAACGACCAAATGGGTCGTTACACTATCGTTAAGCATAAAGCTTAGTGGCACGTGAAATTTCATATCAAATAGAGAAGCAAGCTATGTAAGGAGTGCAAGAATAAATTCAAGCAATAAGCTAGTCAAAATCATCATCAAGTACTAACAAAGGTACAATGGTTTCAAGGAAATGAAATATCAAACAAGGACTAAATGCAGGTACAATCCTTTTGAGAAAGTAAATATCATTTATTAAAATAGTTCAAGATATCAAAATTTAAAATCTCAAATATCAAGAAGCTTTCCAAAGCAAATCCAAGAATTTCACCACGTGGTTAATTTAATCGTGAGCTATGAATCAAATATAAGTGCAAGAAGTTAGTTCAAGACATAAGCTTATCCGTTTTACAACCAAGTACTTAATCAAAGAATCACCAAACCATAAACTAGTTCAAGATACTAATATTTCGAATACCAAGTGTCAAGAAAGCCTTCTAAGCTTCAAATACCAAGTGTCAAGAAAGCTTTCGAAACTTCAAATACCAAGTGTCAAGAAAGCCTTCGAAGCTAATTCATGAAACGTCATTCAGTTAGTTAATTTCGCCCAACACATACGTCATGCCATCACATCAAGCACTATGAAATATCAAGAAGGATCGAAGCCCCAATCAAGAAGGACCGAAGCCCATATCAAGAAGGGTCGCCACCCAATAATCAAGAGAATCATGAGCCATGTTGAAAGTGGCTTTCCACTAATACTCGAGAATGGACAGAAACCCATCATCAAGACGAAATGCAAATCCAAAGTCAAGATAGGCAAGATCCGAAATCAAGAAGGGTCGTCACCCTATAATCAAGAATGCAATAAAGCTCAAGCAATCCGTATATGTGGGCGAATTAACTCGTCTTACAAAAATGCTTCACATAACACCAATATGATTTTAGCATACTTATAACTCAATTACAAAATTATACTCTCAATGATCATGTTATCATATTGGTGTGTCTCAAGATATTCTTCTCAACCCACAAAACAAGTGAGCTATCAAAGTAGCAACAAAGCCAATATGCCAACAATTTAAAGTAGGCATATTTCACCAAGATTCAAGCTTCTCACAATATCTCAACCAAGACAAATTGAAAGAAAATTTCAAGTTTAGGTGCAAACCTTGGAGCTTTAGTGCTTCTAAAGCTCAAACAAACATCAAGAAGTTATAAATCTCCAAAGCGACGATCAAATATCTAATAAGTTCAATAGTTTCAGCACATCTAAACTAATCACAATATCAGTGAAAATCACCCTAAACTAGCAAAACAGAAATTCTAAACAGTACCACTATCTTGTATTGTGGCTCAATTTCAAAGGGGTAAACGGCAAAAATGGACTGTGTGGTCTTAATGAAAGGATATGTTTTGGGGTTCTAGAAAAATTTAAATCACCCCATATCACTTTCGTACAAGAATACATGACCAAAATACTAACAGTAGTACATGGAGGGTTTGTAAAACAAAATCTGGGCAGCACTTTCCCTATACTTCATCACCCCTTTTCGAATAAATACAAGCCAAACTGATTTTTAGAGCCTGAACAAAAGTTGTAGATCTATGAAATATCTTTCTAGAACATCTTGGACCACTTAAAACTAAATTTTATACAAGGAATTATGTTGAAAACACTAACAACTATCCAGTTCAAAAACGAGTTTTGCAACTTACCTCAATCGTGTTGGATAGTTTGTGGCTTAACCAAAACAAGTCTTGATGATTGATTTAGTGGATGAATATTACGAGAGAAGAGAAGCTTTGGGGTTTTATTTGGTGGAAAAAATGAAATATCAAGAGGAGGTGGAGAAAATCTTAGCCAACAAACAAGGTATATAAAACATTTGGATAACCACAAACTTTTTTTTTCTTTTTTTCAAGTGGTATCAGAGCTAAGTTTAACATATAAGTTTGATACCACTTTTAAATAATGTTATAAATATAAAGTAAAATATATGTGATTAATTTTAATAGCTGTCACTTCTTTTGCATTCTATTTTCGGAAAAGGGCCAAAATTACCCCTGAACTTTGAAAAATAGTTTATCCATGCCCTTCGTTATACTTTAGGGCCAATTATACCATTACCGTTATACTTTGGGCCAAATATGCCCTTGAGTATAACGGAGTGCCACGTGTTGGTATCTTAGTGGCCAACTTATTTCCCCTCTTATTTTTTCATCCGGATCAAACAAATACAGATCCAACCCATTCAATTTAGTACCCGACCCCTCAATAACGTATCATACCCAAATAAACCTAAACCTAACCCATCGATAACACATCTAAGGCTCTCTCTCTCTCTCACACCTCTCTCTATCGTCTTCAACCTCCATTTCATCATCAAATATTGTACATATATGCGTTTATCTGCTGCTGTTGTTATTCATAAGGTTCTTATTGGAAGAAGGTTAGTCATAAACTCCATAATCTTCGTTTATCTGCTACTGCTACTGTTGTATTTTCAGTTTTTTAAAGGCTTGTTGCGGATTGTTAAGTCTGAACATTAATGGATGTTGATTTTTTTTTTTTGAAATCTGGGGTTTTGCCCAACGTTAATGTTTGTTGAAATCTGGGATTTTGCCCAACAGTTACTCTAACCCCACCTTCAACCTTTTCGCGATTTTCAGTGAATTTAAGTCTTACAATGTCCGGTATCTGTTGGATTTTTGTATCTTTAATTTTTTGTTTGATTTAAAGTTTGAGTTTTTACGGTTCTTTTGTTTTTTATGGTCTTGTGGGTTTTGATGGTTTTGCTTTTCTTTTATGTGGGTTGGTTTTGATTCTTGATTTAACTAATTGAAAAAGAGCATCCAACCAAAAAAAAAATGGAAAATGAGCGATCTATTGTTTCTTCTTTTACTTTTGTGGGTTTTTGAGTATTATTGAATTGGAAAAAGAGCATTCTAAGGTAAGTGCTATTATTGAATTGGAAAAAGAGCATCCTAAGGTAAGTGCTATTATTGAATTATTTGTCCAGAGTCTTATTTTTGTTATTTCATTAAAGTGTTGATCATTTTTTCGTATTTTATTGGTTTAGAAAGGCTGAAAATTGTGTTTTTTTGGAAGTGGCAAGATAATTTTCTAGACAATGCTTTTGATGAGTCGTGAAATTATGCGATATTCGACGCTAATTCCTTAAGCTTTTGTGACTCCTTAAGCACTTTTGTTGTTACTTTTTGTGTTTTTATGTTGTTTTGTAGGAAAAGATGCCCGAAGAGCATAAAAGAGCAAAATGGATCAAAATGGACCAAAATGGAACAAAATAGAGCAAAACAAGCCAAGTAGCTGAAATGAGTGATCGGAAGAAACCAAGTGAAAAGAAAGTCAAAAAGAGGTCAAACTGGACATTTTTGCAAAACTGGACAGTTTTGCAAAAACGGGACAGATTTGCAAAACTGTCAAAAGTGGACAGTTTTGCAAAAACGGGCAGAATTGCAAAAACAGAAATATGGGGGCAGATTTTGACATTTTTTGGACTTGGAAAAATTGGGGGGAGCTACAAAAGAGAGGCTAGGGCAAAACATTTTCCATCTTTGGTCATTTTGCAAGTTTTGGAGGCTAGGGTTTTCACCTACACCATTGGAGGAGAAGATTGTAGCACTTTAATGAGATAATTCTTAAACCTTTCTTCAATTCCTTGTTTTGTATTGAATATTTTAGTGTGTAGTATTTCATTTCTAGACTTGAATCTTGTTTATGAAAATATTCTTGATTAAAGTTTGGATTGAAACTCTTGTTTTGCTTATGTATTGAATGATTCTTATTGCTATTGAAGTGGGTCTTTGTTGATTTAATTAATCTCGTTCTTGAATGCTTCCAAAGGGATTAGCTAACCCTAGGACTCACCCATTTACTTAGATTGAGCTTGGGAAAGGAAATCTAGGTTGGGAAAGATTAATTAACAAGAATTTGGGTCATTAAACTCATCTAATAACTTGAGCTCGGAAGAGGATAGTTACTTGAGGTTAAATTGATTGTGCCTAATATCACACTCTAAGGCTTGGAAAAGCTTAGAGTGAAATTCATTGATTTGGTTGGAAGACTTTCAATGAGATTTTAGAAATCATTATCTATTGACATAAACCCGTTCTTAGTTGTAAAATCGTGAAATACATTGGATCGTTACTTGAGTGTAATCTCCTATTGTCCATGCTTGTGGCCATTGATCATTTTACTCGCTTTCTAGGTAATTTTACATTTCCGCATTAGTCATAATTTTCTCAAAAACCCAAAATATTATCCATCGTTTGGCTTTAGCTTAGTTGGTGAAAGTTCCTTCTTTCTTAATCGCCTAGCATATTGTTCCTTGTGGGATCGACCCCGACTCATAGTTGGGTAAATATATTGCATACGACCGTGTACACTTTCTCTTTGAGGAGTGTATTTGGACGTTATCAGCTTTATTGGAAATAAGTGATTTGAAGGATAAATTGGAAGTGGCTACGGTGAAGATGGACAATTTAAGAGAGTCGTTGAATGCGGTTAAGCTCGAAAGAGACAACTTGAAGAAAAAGGTGCATAACTTGGAGGCTATAAATAACTCTCAAGTGAACAAATCAAGGGAATTGGAAGAGAAGATGTCGAAGTTGAAGATGTTGTTTATGATTTCATTGGCCGTATTAGTTGAATTTTTTTGTCGCTAATTTGGGATGAATTATGCTTGGTCTAGTAATAGAAGTGCACTAAGCTTTAGAGGTGACCACAATGGTGTTAGTGAGGCAACCAATCTTCCAGTCTCATTAACAAGCTTAACTTGGCAAGGGAATGATGCAGTTACTACCAGCCAGTTGGAGGCTAAAGCTCAAGAGAGGATTGGGAAATTGAATCCAAGAACGGGACCTAACAATTGATTTAGCTTTATGAAATGTTTTTTTTTTTTTGTGAATTATGGTGATGTATTTACTGCTTAAGACAGTACTCTTAATTTGATAATTATGTAATGGTCAAACTAAATGGATGCCACATTATGACTTGGGGTGTATTAGTTTTTGGGGTTATAGTGTGGCAAAACTGTGATGAAATGTGGCAAAACTGTGTTGAAATGTGCAAAACTGTGATGGTTATGTGCAAAAACTGTGTTGAAATGTGCAGAAACTGTGTTGGTTATGTGCAAAAACTGTCATTGTTAGCAAAATAAGCAAAATAAGTTCAATGAGGCAATGATGATTTTTCATTCTTTACTCATCAGATGGTTGAGAATCAGGTTTGTATTAAATGAAAGATATATAATGAAAATTTATCTTGTATTTCGTGTAGTTCCACTATATTTGACAGACTAATACCTATGCATCTAACACCTAGTTATGAACATGGCCAGGTTTTAATTATGCCATTCAAAGAAATGACAACAGGGCACTTAATGTCTGGAACTATGCAGTTAGAATTTCTTGTGCACCATGCTAAGGAGGTTGCAAGGTTTTAGTTATGCCATTCAGAGAAATGGCAACAGAGCACGTAATACATTAATGTTTTCATAAGACTTTGAATTTCAATCATATACAAGGCAAAGTTTTGCTAAGTGGAATAATTACATGGAATTCAACCATAATCGGGCAGGTATGCAGCAGCAAACAATGATGCCATTCCAATCACACAAAATAGCCATGACCATATTGTAGGTCCATCCAAACTCCTCCTTTTTCTTTCTTGCCAATACGCGATGGTTGCAGCAAAACAAAAAGACACCATTTAGCTCCCATATGATATCATTTATAGGAGCAGTTACAGGCACTTCATTCAAGTATTGGAAACAAAAGATCATAGCTTTAGAGAATCATAGACACAAAAAGCTCCCAAAAAGCAAATTTACCCATAATATTAGCAACACTAAATTAGCAAGTTTACACATACAATAACAACAACAAACTAGCTTACATACCAAGACTTCAACTCCTAAACAAATACTTCTACTCCTAAACATCGTCATCTACCAAAACAAGCCTTTCACTTCTATTACTAGACCAAGCATAATTCATCCCAAATTAGTGACAAAAAAATCCAACTAATACGGCCAATGAAATCATAAACAACATCTTCAACTTCAACATCTTCTCTTCCAATTCCCTTGATTTGTTCACTTGAGAGTTATTTATAGCCTCTATGCACCTTTTTCTTCAAGTTGTCTCTTTCGAGCTTAACCGCATTCAACGACTCTCTTAAATTGTCCATCTTCACCGTAGCCACTTTCAATTTACCCTTCAAATCACTTATTTTCAATAAAGCATTGTCTAGAAAATTATCTTGCCACTCCCAAAAACCACAATTTTCAGCCTGTCCAAACCAATAAAATACGAAAAAATGATCAACACTTTAATGAAACAACAAAAATAAGACTCTGGACAAATAATTCAATAATAGCACTTACCTTAGGATGCTCTTTTTCCAATTCAATAATAACACTTACCTTAGGATGCTCTTTTTCCAATTCAATAATACTCAAAACCCACAAAAGTAAAAGAAGAAACAATAGATCGCTCCTTTTCCAATTTTTTTTTTGGTTGGATGCTCTTTTTCAATCAGTTAAATCAAGAATCAAAACCAACCCACATAAAATAAAAGCAAAACCATCAAAACCCACAAGACCATAAAAAACAAAAAGAACCGTAAAAACTCAAACTTTAAATCAAACAAAAAATTAAAGATACAAAAATCCAACAGATACCGGACATTGTAAGACTTAAATTCACTGAAAATCGCGAAAAGGTTGAAGGTGGGGTTAGAGTAACTGTTGGGCAAAACCCCAGATTTCAAAAAAAAAAAAAATCAACATCCATTAATGTTCAGACTTAACAATCCGCAACAAGCCTTTAAAAAACTGAAAATACAACAGTAGCAGTAGCAGATAAACGAAGATTATGGAGTTTATGAAGAACCTTCTTCCAATAAGAACCTTATCAATAACAACAGCAGCAGATAAACGCATATATGTACAATATTTGATGATGAAATGGAGGTTGAAGACGATAGAGAGAGGTGAGAGAGAGAGAGAGAGAGAGAGAGCAGCCTTAGATGTGTTATTGATGGGTTAGGTTTAGGTTTATTTGGGTATGATATGTTATTGACAGGTCGGGTACTAAATTGATTGGGTCGGATCTGTATTTGTTTGATCCGGATGAAAATAAGAGGGGAAATAAGTTGGCCACTGAGAGACCGACACGTGGCACTTCGTTATACTCAAGGGCATATTTGGCCCAAAGTATAACGGTAAGGGTATAATTGGCCCTAAAGTATAACGAAGGGCATGGATGAACTATTTTTCAAAGTTCAGGTGTAATTTTGGCCCTTTTCCGTTCTATTTTTGGCTTCTGATTAGACGTGTCAAGTTATTACATAACCCATTAACTTTGACAAGAAAAACTACTATTTGAATTTATTAAAGTGGTATCAGAGCTAAGTTTAACATAAAATAAGTTTGATACCACTTTTAAATAATGTTATAAATATAAAGTAAAATATTTGTGATTAATTTTAATAGTTGTCACTACTTTTGCATTTTATTTTTGGCTTCTGATTAGACGTGTCAATTTATTACATAACCCATTAACTTTGACAAGAAAAACTACTATTTGAATTTAGATTTCGAAAGCATAATTAATAATAAGATATAACAAATCCATAATAAAAATATATTCTTACGATAAGTATAACTTTAATAATTGCTAAGCAATTCGACATTCATCGTCGATTAGAATGGTCTGTTCAGACAGTCACAAACTTGCAGAAACCAAACTTAGCTTCTCACTAACTACATTCGAAACTAAATCCTCAAATCCAAATGCAACGCTACATATATTGGTAGTCCACACTGTGGTTGACTTTAAATTAGACATTGAATTGTCTCATAGAATTGAGTGGCAATTAGTAAGTTTAGAATTAATTCAATCAATTTAAACGAAAATAGTGCTTTTAACATGAATTGCTTCAATTAGTTAAGTATTAAATAGAATTGAGTAACATTTAGCAAGTTTAGATCTAATGTAGCATTTCGTTCTAAGTCTGAGTGTTTTCTCAATCAAATAGCAAAACTAGGTGACTTTTGGTGTTCAAAAGATTTAAATTAATTTGATACTTGATTTGTTTAAGTTTGGTGATCAGCTAAGTGAAAAAAAAAATGAAAAAAAAGCTTTTCACGTGTATGCGCGCACCTAGAGTTGAGCTCGGGACCTAAGGGTTCTAAACGCGGACCTTGACCAATTTTGCTGCAATAGCTTTAGTCATTTCCTGGAATGAAAATTTATTTAACTGCCTTTTTTAATAGAGCAAAAGGGTAAAATAAATCACCTTTTCAATGTTTAATAGTAAATTCAATGCAAAATATAGGTTTATTGCGCTCTCATAAAATTAGTTATAGGCTAGCAAATAGAATTTGGACAAAGTTTTTATAGGATTAAATATTATTCTTTTTATTTCTGAGTATAGCAATGCAAATTTGTTCACTTTTGACTTTTCACGTTCTTTGAGAATTAATAAATAATATACATATTTTATCATAATATCCATATTTATTGGTATATAGTCTCAATAGCCTCAGAAAATGATTTGAAAATGAATAATTAATGTGAAGGGTAAAATAATAAGAAGAATTTTTTCTCCCCTTGATATGTTAACATCGACAAGTAAAAGTAAAGGGAGGGAGTGACTTTTATCCCCATTTTCCTTCATTGTCAATACTTTACTTATTTGCTCTCCTTTGCAGTCTCTGATTATTGTTTCTTTACATTTGTAAAATGTATTACTTTATATTTTCATTTTAGAATTAAAATTTGGTGATTAATGACATAATATATATCTTTCTAATTTTGATTTCTTTATAACAATTTGTTTTATCTATAATTGTTAATATAAAAAATTATAATATATTTTTTAATTAATTTAGTAAAAATATTTTATTAGTTTTTCTTTTAAAAAATCTAATATATACAACAATAGTTCTTATGTTTGGATCTGAACAGTTACTTAATTGAAATGGATATCAACCTGTCGGTATACATATAAAATATTAAAGAATTTAAAAGAAAAAATTTAGAATCAAATATTAATTTTCCCTCATATTCTTACTAATTTTCTTGTACATCGATGAATAACTTTTATTGTCATGATAATGAGAAAAAAGTCAGACTCTTTCCATCTCAAAGACTTAATTCCATCAACTCCGTTTTTTAATTATAACTAAAGTGATGGTACATAAAATACATTTTATATATATTGCTATATATAACAACAATTAAAATGTTTTTAAAAGTTATTTTCCAAATACAAACCTTAAAGACTGGCTAATTAAAGTGAATAGACATATTCGGCTCGTGCATCGCACGGGCATGTATTGCTAGTTTGTTATAAAATGTGATATATTTGGTACTTTTAAAAAGACATGTTATATAATTTTTACTAACTGGTTTGGTGGGTAAATATCTCTAAAAAGAAAAAAAAAAAAAGGAAAAAGAATTAAGGCTTTGTATATTGTTTAGGTTGGCCCACCGTATAATGAAAGAAAATAATAATTAAGGCTTTGTATATTGTTTAGGTTGGCCTACCGTATAATGAAAGAAAAAAAAAGCTGAGTATATTATTTAGGTTGGCCCACCGTGTAATTATGTAGAATATATAGGTATATGTATCTCATTTAAATATTGACAATACTGTTTCAACGTGCCCTACTTTAATCATTACACTACATTGGAGGGAAAATATGGAGAAAAGTTGGCTATTTTGGATACTTGTGGGATAGGGGTATTCTGGTCATTTTACATTGGCCTATCCCCAGTCTTTACAGTTTTGACAAAATGGGTTTTTCCAAATAGCAGCACGCAATAAATATGCACCTGATTGTTTGTTCGGAAAAGGCTCAAATATGCCATCGAACTATCGGAAATGACTCATTTATGCCATTCGTCAATAGTTTGGCTCATTTTTGCCATCGAACTATCAGAAATGGCTCATCCATGCCATTTTTCATTAACGCAGGTTTTACAATACCAGATATGACACTTGGCCTCCAATTAGAGGTCCACGTCGTTTAATTAAACTAGCAAAGATTTGTGGGTCGGGTTTTAGTTTAATTTAGGATTTAATTTCTGCTGATTTAATTAAACGACGTGGACCTCTAATTGGAGGCCAAGTGTCATATCTGGTATTGTAAAACCTGTGTTAATGAAAAATGGCATGGATGAGCCATTTCTGATAGTTCGATGGCATAAACGAGGCAAACTATTGACGAATGACATAAATGAGTCATTTCTGATAGTTCGATAGCATATTTGAGCCTTTTCCGTGGTTTGTTTGTAACCCAAAGGGAAATCTTCTCGGTACTGGGTCTTGAACGCTGATAAAGAACTGCTCTACGTTGTTCTTCTCTTTTCTGTCCTTTTTTTGGGTTGGGGAGGGGGAATAAATAAAATGAAATTCAGTCTTCCCTTTCACCTAAATACGTGACCAGTAGCTGAAGTAGTGGACCTAGCCCACTAATTCACTCTTAACTATTCAAAATCTCATATATTAAATCATTTAAATAATATTTTCAACAGTAAATATATACATACCACGGATATAATCAATACCCCCTTGATATGAAACTCGTTAAAATTAGTAAGTTATAATTGAGGAAATAACTCTAAAGTTCACTTGGAAAAAATCGGGTTGTTACATTTTACCTCTCATAACAAATTTTTTTTTTGCCAAGCATAAGTTTATATTTTCGCATCATAATATTTCACCACTTATGTATTGGGCAAAAATTGACCCGCGGTCACATGCGAGACCGGACCGGGAACCCTCACAGTTGTTCCCCACTCCCACCAACTCCAGTCACATCCATGATTCTAGATCAGAGAGCCAATGACTGTGTTAACGTTGGGAGCACCCTCACATCACATCTATTGAAAGGCAAGAACATGCACGTAGCAGTAGTAGTGAGGATCAACTAAAAGTTAGTTGGATGGAGGGAAAACAGTTAGTTAGTTAGAGTTGGATGGAGGGAAATTTAGTTAGTTAGTTAGAGAGGAAGTAGAGGCTCAAGTACAGCTGTATACGGCTGTATACACTTGAGCGGAATTAGCATCATTTGTATATAAGGATCTACTAGATCACATGTTTGGTATGATGAAATAAAAACTCCTCCATTATTGCTTCTGCTCGATCACTGTTCTTCACCAATGATCAACATGAGTTCATCATGATACAACACACATAAACCTATATCGATCACAAGTGTTTATGTATATAATTCACTACTTTTCATGGTATCAGAGCAGCGAGATTGGGACGATTAGCATTGAAGATTCCGCCATTATCATGCTGATCGAAGAAGCTGAAAATCATCATTAACAGGTGAAATTGAAGAATCAATAGATAGATCAAGTTAAAATGTAAATTCAACTGTGTAATGGCACCACAAACAGTTGAAGGTACACCAGAAGTGATTACAAAAGTAGCACCAAAAACAGTTGCAGAACTCGAACACAATCATCCTCTATATATGCAAGCCTCGGATACACCAGGTGTGGCATTGATAGGATTTAAACTCACAGGACCAGAAAATTATGCACTCTGGAGTAGGTCAATGAAGCTAGCCTTGTTGGTAAAAAATAAATTTGGCTTTGTAGATGGAACATGTGTAAAAAGTGCTTACAAAGGTGAATTAGCAGATCAATGGGAGAGATGCAATGTTGTAGTATTGTCATGGATAAGCAGCACTGTTGATCCACGATTAGTTACAACTATTGTCTATGCATCAAATGCCAAACGTGTTTGGGAAAATTTCAAGGAGAGGTTTGATAAGTCTAACCTTACTAGAATATATCAATTGTGGACAGAAGTGGCCACTCTTAGACAAGGAACAGATTCAGTGACAGATTATTTCTCAAAGATGTGTGATCTATGGGATGAGTTAGATGTCTTGGTGGTCTCACCACTATGTGAGTGTGAGGAATCTAAGGCCTATGTTGAGCACCTACAACAGCAGAGACTACTGATGTTCTTAATGGGGTTGAATGAAACTTTTGCTCATGTGAGAAGTGACATCTTACTTAAAACATGTACACCAACTGTGAATCAAGCATACTCTATAGTGGTTCAAGAGGAATGTCAAAGGAAATTGGGAGTAGTTGATCTGAACAATTGGGGATTAACTTTGTTGGCTAGTAGAGGACAGCAATACAAAGGAGGACATAACTTTAAAGGAAGAAAAAAAGGACAGCCTAACCAAACAGGTCCATCTTGTGAGGAATGTGGTTGCAAGGGACATCTGACAAAAGACTGCTATAGGCTCATTGGATATCCAGTTGACTTCAAGAGTAAAAGGAAGACAATCCAGACAGGCTCAAACATGTACAATCAAGGAGGAGGAAGCAGTTTCAAACCATACTTCAATAATCAGAACCACCACTCAGGAGGGGGAAGCAACTTCAGGTCATATGCAAATAGTGTAGCTACAGGTTGTCATGGACATAGAAACTACCTTACAGATGAGGAACATGCTCAGGTGAAGCAACTGCTGCACAACTCAAAGGGAGGAAATGAGTGCATGGCAAACCTGGCAGGTAGTATGTCATCAGGTAGTATGTCATTACTATCTAAAGCTGATGATTATGAGTGGATAGTAGACTCAGGAGCTACACATCATATAACCTCTTGCAAGGAGTTGTTGCATGACCTAAAAGGTTTAAAGAATCAAATTAACAGCACAGTACAATTGCCAACTGGAAAAATGACACATATAGCAAATACAGGAAACTGTTTGCTAATGGGAACTCATCAAGTGACAAATGTACTTCATGTACCTGATTTCAAATTTAACTTGCTGTCAGTATACAAGCTAACCAGGGAACTACTATGCAGCATTAGTTTTTTCCCTGATTACTTTGTGATGCAGGGTCTTTACAATGGCAAGGTGATGGGGATTGGTAGAGCAGCCAATGGTCTATACCTGTTGAAGGATGCAGTTCGAGTAACTGTAGGTGCAGCCATAAAGAATGTAGATTCTGTTGACCTGTGGCGTCTAAGACTTGGTCATCCATCAGAGACGGCAATGCAACATATTCACTCACTAAGGAATCATGTAAATTTTGGTACTCCACATTACTGTCAAATATGCCCTTTAGCTAAGCAAACTAGACTGCAGTTCCCCAGTAGCATAACTACATCAGATCATGCTTTCCAATTGCTCCATTTAGATGTTTGGGGTCCATATAGGACACAGACTTATGATAAGAAACAGTATTTTGTTACAATTGTGGATGACTATAGCAGATACACTTGGATCAGTTTGATTCAATATAAAACAGAAGTGTTGGTTGTGCTGAAAAATTTCCTTGTTATGATTCACACACAGTTTAATGCCAAGGTTCAAACCACGAGAACTGATAATGGAACAGAATTACTTAACTCTCAATGCAAGGAATTATTCACTTCTCTTGGTATTATTCATCAGAGAAGCTGTGCATACACACCCCAACAGAATGGGGTGGTAGAAAGGAAACATAGACACATTCTAGAGGTAGCTAGGGCTTTGAGGTTTCAGGCATCCATACCTATTAGATTTTGGGGAGAGTGTGTTAGGACTGCTGTTTATCTCATCAACAAACTACCAACTGCTGTCTTGAAAGGTAAATCACCATATGAACTACTCTATAACAAAGTAGCAAAGATGGATCGTTTAAGAGTTTTTGGATGCTTGGTATTTGCATCAGAGTTACCTAGATCAGACAAATTTGCCCCAAGAGCTAGGCAAGCTGTTTTAATGGGATATTCAGAGACACAAAAGGGTTATAGGTTCTACCACTTGGGAGGTAGTGCCTCTACCACCAGGTAAGAAGGCAATAGGTTCCAAATGGGTATATAAGATTAAATACAAGGCCAATGGTGATGTTGAGAGGTATAAGGCAAGGTTGGTTGCCAAAGGATACAACCAACAAGAAGGCCTTGACTACAATGACACCTTTTCCCCAGTGGCCAAGATGGTCACTGTCAAGACTGTTATTGCAGTGGCTGCCTCTCATTCTTGGCCCTTGTTTCAGATGAATGTCAATAATGCCTTTCTCCAAGGAGATTTGGATGAAAAGGTTTATATGGAATTGCCTCAGGGTTTCCAGAGGTAGGTGGAGTATGTCTGCAAGCTAACCAAGTCCCTCTATGGTTTGAAACAAGCATCAAGGCAATGGAACCTTAAACTCACAGAGGCACTACTTCATGCTAGCATCATTTGTATATAAGGATCTACTAGATCACATGTTTGGTATGATGAAATAAAAACTCCTCCATTATTGCTTCTGCTCGATCACTGTTCTTCAATGATCAACATGAGTTCATCATGATACAACACACATAAACCTATATCAATCACAAGTGTTTATGTATATAATTCACTACTTTTCAACATCACCCGTATTTTAGGGGTAGAAAAGTCTCGTTTTGGTTTACATATAGATACCTTATCATGTAAGCAAGGGCATATCCATCTTATCTCTTGCAACATATCCCTTCCTTTTTTTCTCTCAAGAACGGTATATCCGGGCACATTGATGACTCTTGTGAACTTATTTATTTAGCTTGATTTCTTATTCTTTATGTTTGGCTCTTTCAATCGAACTGTTGTAATCACAAAACCTACCCGAAAGGTAAATTTTCGGGATTGGATACGACTCACTTTTCTTCAAACCCTTAAAATACAAATCTCTAACTGATTATCGGTTTTCGCTGAAAATTAACTTATGCTCCACTCTCTAATATAAGTTTGATTTTAAAGTAAAAAAATTAAAGACGAGCCCATTTGACTAGTAAAGGGCTAACCGTCCAATTTGTTCGATTTGGACCCAATAAACTACTCAGGTTACAAATAAGGACCCAAAATCCGACTGACATTTGGCCCCAATTTCAAATTTGCATTTCGGCGCTGTAACTTCCGGCGAAATCGAATTGTAAGCTTCCTCATTTCCGATGAATTAAATCTTTCGATTTATTCAAGCAACCAAATTCCATTGATTTATAGTCGTTCTAATTATTTGATTATCTTAGTGGGCATTTGGACATAAAAATTGTGAAATTTGGAAGGAAAAAAAAAAAAAGAAAGAGTAGTACTGTATTTGTTTTCAAGTTGAAAATGGTATTTGGACATGAATACAAATTGGAGTTTTTCGATTTCCGGGAATATTACTATCCATGGCCAAAGGGGTGCTTAATTGTTAGATAGTCTGTTGTTAAAGAGTGGAACTAAAGGAGAATTTGTTTCTTGAAAGGGAAATCGGTGAATGAAGTTAAAATAGGGAAAGCAATGGAGGTTAATTCCAAGAAAAAAGCTTGCTGTTGTCATACATTTTGATGTTACTTACCAAATCATTCAATCGTGTTGATTTATAATCATTCTAATTATTGATTTAATTTTAATTTTTAGATTGTCCGTTGCTAAAGATTTGAGTAAAAAAAACTAAAGAAAAATTTGTTTTTTTTCGAAGAAACTAGGGAGTGAAGTTGAAATCGGTGAATGAAGCAAAAATAGGGAAAGCAATGGAGGTTAATTCTCCAAGGAAAAAGCTTGCTGATATCAGCAATTTGCCGGTGCGAAAGAGATTCTCTAGCCAAGATAAGAAGCCAGAAACTGTTTCCAAAGAGTCTATAGAAAGGATCCAGAAGGTATACTTTTGTGTTTGTTTTGTGTTAAATATATGGAATTAGCTTAATTTGAAATTTTTGATCCAGGAAAATTTGGCGTTGACAAGGATGTTAGCAGAAAGAAAGTATCCTTTAATTGCAGATGAATGACATTGCTTTGCTTACATTTTTTTTTTTGTGAAATAGTTTTGGGTTAATTTTGTGCTTTATAATGAATGGTACTCATGCCTTTTTTACTTGTGATTTGTTGTCTTGTTCCTTGATTCTTTCTCCGTAGCAAAATTATTGAAATAACTGGACTAGAGGTAGAGAAACTGAGAATTAATATGCGGAAAATGCAACAACAAAATCAGCAGCTCGCTCAAGCAAACAGTAAAATGCTTGCGGTTTGTTCGCCCTTCAATGTTTCCAAGCTTGTCAAAGTTTTGTTTCGTTAACTGAACATTTGATTATCTTTTGTGGTGCTTAAACTATTTGATTTTCTTTTCTTTCAGGAACTAAATACAGATAAAGATAGGGTAAGCAATCAGATTCTTTCACCTGATATTGTTGTAAGGTTATAATTTCTCCATAAGCTGATATAAGTGGTATTTGGCTGATATCAGGTAAAAACATTACGACATGAGCTTGGATGCATAAAGGGCTTACTTAATGCTCGAAAGTCTGAAGCAGAGGTGAGTACAATTTAGAGCTATTCAAATTATTTCGTAGATATAGTTCATTTCTTTCCTTTTCACTAAGGAAGTTTTCTCTGCTAATCAGGAGCAACCAAGAATAGAAATGTGCCAGAATCTGAATGATGAGGTACATAAACAGCTTTTTGTAATCTACTATGTCGAAGAGTTGGTGTTAATATGCTCTTTGTTTTCACTATTTGAAGGCGAAACCCATGAAGTGTGAGGAGGCAAGAGATCTATCATTAGGAAATGGAGACGATGAGAAAGACAAAAATCTCAAAAGGATACGTCAGTCAAAGAGTGAGTGTAACCTTTGGGTGTGATGTGATATTTGTTGTCAGTAAGTACTTAGGAACTATTGTTTTTATATTATTTCTCTATCTCTGATACATAGGCGTGGGATCTTCTGAGCAAGTTCAATCTGAGGATAAGATGGAAAATAAAAGGTTAGGCTGTGCATGTTAACTTGAAGAATATAGCGGTGGTTTCTCTAAAGTTCAGATCTAAACATTGTTAAGAGAATTTTGCTAGCAAATTTGTTGTCTTTACAGATCCTGTGTAAGGAGGCAGTCTGCTCGGTTTAAACCTGAGGCACTAAAACCCAATGAAGATTCTTTGGAGGTACAAGACAAATATGCTCTGGACCCACCAACAAGTGATCCAGTGCAAGAAAATAGTTCGACATCAATTTGCATATCATCCAATGGTCTAGACTGCAATCCTTCATCGAGGTTTGAACCTATACAGTTCGGAAGATCATCTCTGAGTAGGCCATCAAGGGAGGCAGCTAAGAAGGTCCAGTCATACAAGGAAATTCCTGTGAACATAAAAATGCGAAGACCACAATGAAGAATCTGCTCTTTATATCAACCTCTTTGATATCGGAGCAAGTGCTGAAATGCTGAATGGTTAGATTCTCTGTTTTGTCAGTTTGAATGTTACAATTTTTTGTTGAAACTTGTATGTCTAATTCCATATCAGTTTTCAAAGTTCTATCGCTCCTCCAAAAGTGTCATGGCCCTTGTGTTTCCTGAATAAATGTTCTTAATAGAAATTCTGCCTGCTGTATAATCTTGATGAGATGCTTCTTTCATGGTGAGTGATGATCTAATGCTTTGGACCTATGTCTGCATTCGGCAAACTTGCCACAGAAATCTAATGGTATTTATACAATCAATATCTTGGCTTAGTAGAGGGATTTGCTCTTCATTTTATTTACTCCTAGAGTACAGAAGATTAAGAATTCAACCCAGAAAGGAAGTTGGAAGTTTATTTGGTAATAGGTGATGGTTTTGTTAAAGTTAAAGGCATATAGAGGTGTGTTAACCAGGTCTGCTATATAGTTAAGGGATCGATTAGATTTAATCATGAAAGATGACCTAAGTAAATGGATGGTAGATGCATGCATGAGATGGGGGATGAGTTTGCAGATGTAAATGCAAATAAAATCAAGCAGACATATATTATTTGAACTATTATATCACGTTGGTTTTTTGTTTGGGTGAATGGATACTTAAATTAAGACTAATTTAATGTCATTACTTATTCTTCACCTTTCTGGATTATCCAGACCCCATGAAGTCATTGATAGAAGTAGAAACAACAAAAGAAGGTGGTACATGATATAGCATCAAGTTCTCATAAAAAAATTCCTCCTGCGCAAGGCCATCTGCCACTCCATTTGCTTCTCGCATGCTTTAGTGAAGGATATCCCAGTTTACGTACTCTCATTGAATGAGAGTAGCAATTGCTTCCATGCTGCAGCATGTTATTCAGTTCTTTTGAATCTGTTCTATTGTAAGTGGACGAGTTTGTGTTATAAAGCCTGATTCAATCCAACGTGAAGCTCTCTTAGTTCAACAAGTATATTGGTGATAAGAAGGGTTGATTGATTATATCTGATAATCCAGTTACCATTGTCTCTAAAAAGTCCTCCAATGCCCCTTTCCCCGGATTTCCCAGTTATGTGCCTTCTTTATTTAATTTGAAAAGCTTTTTGTCTGAGGGTTCCCATTTATGTATCTAATTGAATCTTTACCGTAGCCATTCTGAAAGTTGTTCTTATATTTGTATTGACGCAGAATCCCAGATATCTCTAGTACGTTCAGTCTTAATCCATTGGTGTGGGATCGGAGTTTACCTCGTGGTCCAGGAGGACATGGGTAGTAGTTACTTTTACCTTTCCTCAGTATTCTTTGGTAGACTAACACTGCGTTAGAATGTGCAGAATCGATGCTTCCCCCATATTACATATTTTTTTCGCAAACATTATCACAAAAAAAATATTCGTTTGAAGAGAACTAGAGAAGGGAGCTGATATGTAATCTAGCTATTATCACATTGGTTTGATAAGTTGATCTCTCTCTTTTTTTTTTTTTTCCTTTTTCTGAAATTAGTACTAAAAATTAAGGAAAAGCATAATAATTTTGTCCACCGCGACCACCCTCTGATGGTGGTGGTGGAATCGATAGAATCCCTCCACCCTTAATAAAGTCTCGGTTTCGAGGCTTGAGAATGGAAAAAATCATGGCAAAGACTGCTTATCTCTTTAACGTACGTTATGCAACGCAAATCCAGATTAGTGTGGTTCCAAAGTGAGTTCCGGATACTGGAAGAAAACTTTGTCCACCTATCATGTTGAGCGTTTAATGTTTCTTCACCTGTGTATAAGAATGTCTCAACTTTTACTAGTTGGTTATGTGATAATACTATTAGCACTGGGCAACAGGGTGAAAATTAGTTTCTCAATTCAATTCTTGGTCTGAAATACAAATCAAAGAAGTTAACTAGAATCAAAGCCAATGATGCCAAGCTACGATAACGCGCCAAACATGATATCCAAGGAGTTGGGTCATGGAACACAAATCATGGCAAATTCCTCAACGTTGAGGTAAAACTTGGGATATTGGGCAAGTGGCGTTTGGGCCATTTTCTTAAAACGATCTTTGGAGAAATTTTATCAAGACAATGTTTTTGGATAGTTTTTAAAGTTACTATGATTATATTTTGTCTATTAGGAAATTATAATCTACCAAATTGCGAAAAACTTTTTTCTCGTATTTTTATTATTTATGCGGTGAGTGTTGTGACGCTATAGATCACAGCTTCAAGTTGGGGAATCAGTTACTTATGTTTGCGTCAGAGTGTTCAGATCACACCCTTTCGAAATGAGGATGCAACTCTTTCTTGAACTTGATTAACACAGGATGCTTCGAGCATCGAATTGTCTCTTTTTTATGCCATGAGTGTTGCAACACTAGATTAACTACACATCAATCTTCAATGAAACGAATAGGGAGGTTCTACCAAAATTGGAATCAAATGAAGAGGAGGGAAAGTTTTATTTAAAACCAATATCAATAAACGAATCAGGACGAGTTTGATTCACACAACAAAATAATGCAAATCAAGACCCTTTCATTTTCAAAATCTTTAGGTGTCTCATTCCTCCTCTTGCTGACTTAAATAAATAAAAGTATTTTTCATTTAATAATTTAAATTTTTAAATAGATGATTCTTGCGGACATAAATAAATAAAAATATTTTTCTTTAATAATTTAAACTTTTAAATCGATGATTCATGCTATGTGTGTTATCAATATCTCTACGTGTGATTCGGTGAGACCTAAAATTTCTCCAAATTCTTTTCTTTCTAGAAACAAGGGTAAAAAGATTTGATTGAATATATATATATATATATTTATTTATTTATTATTTATTATTTTTTATTCAGCATCTAAGTTGATGAACTAAACCAGATAGTTATATGAGTGAAAGAAAACGACTTCTAAATTTGCAGTAAAAAGGTTGAGTCTCATTTCCTATGTACAAGAATCAAATGGTGAAAAAAGTAAACATAAGCAATAGAGATTGTTTACCCCAAGATTGGTGAATTGTCATGATAGCTTGAAGCGGGTTCAAAAGATCAACTATATGGAGTTTTTACTGTCTATTACCATAGATGGATTTTCACAGCGGGAGGTTGAAAGCAAAAACGAGTGGATGGTTAGGAAGACCAAGATACACAAAGGATTAGTAATTGAGATTCTGTAAGTTATCCAAGAGGATACTTCTGTACATAAAAGGAATTCGAATTGGGGCTTTACGTTCATAGAAATGATCAAGAAGTACTCCCTATGATTCTGATCCAGAGTATGTTCCTATCCACTGAGTAAGTAAATAACTATCAAGAACGAGTATGTTCCTATCCACTGAGTAAGTAAATAACTATCAAGAACGAATTAATCTTTTACTTTGGCTAAAGGACCTTTTTCTGAGAAAGGAGAATAGGAATGAAATAAAATAAATCGAAATAGAAAGAAAAGAATCTAATTGCAAAAGCCAAAAGGAGGGACGTCTTTTTTTTTTTTTTTTTTTGTAATTCTTTCTTTCCTATAATTCAATTTTGATTTCTATTTAGAGAGAGAAATTTTTTGTCATGATTCGTGAACTAATGGACTGTCTAATTTTTTTTCATAATTGAAAATTCGAGGTTGAAATGTATTTGTGATATTGTTGTAAAGCACATTTTATTTAATGATAAGGTTATTAATCAACAAAGAAAAATTAAAATTCAGAAAAGATTAGATCAATTCAGAAGCATTTATTTATTAGTTTTAAATATAGCAGATAGAATTCCATTGGTCTAATTTGGGACCTTAGGATAGATTTTGACTCTAACTGACAAACATATAAAGATAAAGAATAGGAAATTAAAGGGCCCTTAGATTTATTTGTGGCCTCTGAGGAGCCGCATGAGGTGAAAATCTCACATACGGTTCTGTAATAGCGATGAGCACAGTGATGTTATCATCGACTATGATTATCTAACAATTCAAGTACAGTTGATATAGTGGAAGCGTAGTCAAAATATGGTTTTTGGGGCTGGAATTTGTGGCATCAACCCATCGGGTTTATCATTTTTATAATTTCTTCTCTAGCCAAGTGCGAAAGATTATCTTTTGATTTACCAGAAGCAGAAGAAGAATTAGTAGCAGGATATCAAACTGAATATTCAGGTATCAAATTTGGTTTATTTTACATTGCTTCATAGATGAATCTACTAGTTTCTTCATTATTTGTAACAGTTCTTTAATTGGGAGGTTGGAATCTTTCTATTCTGTACATATTTGTTCCTAAGCTATTTGGCATAAATAATAGGGGTAAAGTCTTTGGAACACTAATTGGTATCTTTATCACATTAGCCAAAACTTATTTGTTTTTGTTCATTCCTATTGGAGCAAGATGGACTTTACCGAGGCTGAGAATGGACCAATTATTAAATCTTGGGTGGAAATTTCTTTTACCTATTTCTCTAGGTAATCTATTATTGACAACTTCGTCCCAACTTCTTTCACTGTAAAAGACCACAATATTCTTGATTCACGACTTGTCTCAAACAAGAGGAAAAAACAAGCATAATTTTTTTTATAGATATTCTAAATATGCTCCCTATGATAACTGATTCATAAATTATGGTCAACAAATAATACGGGCCGCCAGATACATCGGCCAAGGTTTCATGATTACCCTATCCCACGAAAATCATTTACATTATTCAATAACCCTACGAAAAATTGATCACATCGGAACGTTTTCGAGGCCGAATACACTTTGAATTTGATAAATGCATTGCTTGTGAAGTATGTGAGCGTGTATGTCCTATAGATTTACCCGTTGTTGATTGGAAGTTGGAAACTGATATTCGAAAGAAACGATTGCTTAATTACAATATTGATTTTGGAATATGTATATTTTGTGGTAATTGCATTGAGTATTTCCCATCAAATTGTTTATCGATGACCGAAGAATATGAACTTTCTACTTATGATCGTCACGAATTGAATTATAATCAAATCGCTTTGGTTCGCTTACCAATGTCAGTAATTGATGATTACACAATTCGAACAATTTCGAATTTACCTCAAATAAAAAATGAATAAACCCTTAATTCGATTCTAAAAAATTTTTGAATTACGAAGGCTTAGTTCGGATCTAGAAGAATGAGATTTTTGGTTGGTCAATTCAAACTAGTGGTTGATTAACGAGACTCCTAGCTTAATTTAGATTGAAAACAAAACCGATTTCTATATTATAGTTATAATAATAGTAATGGTTTCAAAGTAGATAAATGATATAAAGAATAGATAGGTTTAAACTACTCTTTCGACGAATAAAGAATTGATAGTGGTCTAATAAAATAAAAGCATCTACGTCAACTCATACCCATTACAATTTCATTCAATTAATAAGAAGTATCATAAAAAATAGAAAAACTTCTTTTTTCCTGGTCAGGTCAATAAAGTCATGAAATTCTTCATTTTTGATTTTTTTTTTTATAAATAATGGATTTGTCTGAACCAATACATGATTTTCTTTTAGTCTTTCTAGGATCGGGTCTTATATTAGGGGGTCTAGGGGTGGTATTACTTCCCAATCCAATCTATTCTGCCTTTTCCTTGGGATTGGTTCTTGTTTGTACATCGTTATTCTATATTCTATCTAACTCTTATTTTGGAGTTGCTGCGCAGCTACTTATTTATGTAGGAGCTATAAATGTTTTAATCATTTTTGCTGTAATTTTCATGAATGGTTCAGAATATTACAAAGATTTTCATCTTTGGACCGTAGGAGATGGAATTACTTCGATGGTTTGTATAAGTCTTTTTATTTCACTAATTAATACTATTTCAGATACGTCATGGTACGAGATTATTTAGACTACAAGATCAAACCAGATTATAGTGTAAGATTTTCTAAGTAATAGTCAACAAATTGGAATTCATTTATCAACAAATTTTTTTCTTCCATTTGAATTGATTTCAATAATTCCTTTTGTTGCTTTAATAGGTGCAATTGTTGTAGCTTGTCAATAAAAAATTTCTAGTAAAACTTGGAATTCAAATAGAATTGAAGGAAAATGAACGTGATAAGACATAACAAAATTCTATTTGAATTCCAGCTCTCTAAATAGAAAGACTTTAGGTCAATCTAGTATTAATATATTTTTTTGTTCCACACTTGTTATCTACTAGTCAATTAAATTGGTTGAATTGTTGTTCATATTGAAAGGAGTCGAGATTAATGATAACGTCCAAATACACTCCTCAAAGAGAAAGTGTACACGGTCGTATGCAATATATTTACCCAACTATGAGTCGGGGTCGATCCCACAGGGAACAATGTGCTAGGCGGTTAAGAAAGTAAGGAATTTTTACTAACTAAGCTCTGTCAAACGATAAATGATATTTTGGGTTTTTGAGAAATTTATGACTAATGCGAAAATATATAAACTAACCTAGAAAGCAAGTAAATTGATCAATGGCCACAAGCATGGATACAAAGGAAATTACACTCAAGTAACGATCCAATATATTTTATGATATTACAACTAAGAGCGGGTCTATGTTAATAGATAATGATTTCTAAAATCTCATTGAAAGTTTCTCAACCAAATCAATGAATTTCACTCTAAGCTTTCTCAAGCCTTAGAGTGTGATGTTAAACACAATCAATTCAACCTCAAGTTAACTATCCTATCTCTAGCTCAAGTTATTAGATGGGTTTAATGACCCAAATCCTTGCTATCAAACTCTTTTCCTAACTTTCACTTTCTTTCTCAAGCAAAGTAAAAGTGCTTAGGCACAAATAATGTTTGCAACCATTAGGAGATATTTAAGCATGAAGAGTTAATAGAAAAACAATAAACCCACTTCATTAGAAATAAAAATCATTCAATACATAAGCATAACAAGAGATTCAATCCAAACTTTAATCAAGAATATTTTCATAAACAAGATTCAAGTATTGAAATGAAATACTACACACTTAGATATACAATACAAAACAAGAGATTGAAGAAATGAATTAAAGGTTTAAGAAATGCTCAACCAAATCTTCAAATCTTCAACCCCAAAGTGTGGTGTAGATGAACCCTAGCCTCCAAGCTTGCAAAATGGCAAAAGATGAATAAAATTGCTCCCTTCTCTTTCTTTTGTAATTACCTCATTTTTTCAAGTTCCAAAAATGACAAAATATGCCCCAAATTTCAGTTTTTGCAGTTCTGCCCGTTTTTTGCAGTTCTGTCCCGTTTTTGCAAAACTGTCCACTTTTGACAGTTTTGCAAAACTGTGCAGTTTTTGTCCAATTTGGCCTCTTTTTGACTTGGTTTCTTCCGATCACTTCTAAATCACATAAACCTATAAAATGGAAGTAAACGACATTAAATGCACTATTTTTTTCAATCAAAACATAGCAACAATCTAAGATTAAAGAAGAAATAAGTTGGTAAAATACCAACTTATCAAACCCCCAAACTTAAACTATTGCTTGTCCTCAAGCAAATCAAATTATAATTTCCTTCAAAGGACTCCATTCAAAAGTGCACCAACATCATACCAAGTCAAAAAGGTCTACTTTAAGCACAAACACATGACTTTGATTGGTACCAACAATTAATCCAAAACATATGAATCACCAACTTCTTCTCAAAAACTAAATTTTCATTTCAAGTGCTCAAACACCAAGTTAATCAACCCCCAATACCATTTTTACTCCTAAACTACCTAACTAAGAATGAAAATAAATTAAGTAAAGTGACTAATCCACAACATGCCAAAAGAACGACATTTTCAGAAATTTGAGCAAGTTCCATTTGTAACAACGTCTATCCACAGCCACAACGACAGTCACAAAACAAGCCCGACAAGGTTACAAATAAAGCATAACCAAAATATAATGTGCTAGCTATCACATGTCACCCCCAACTACAAACAATGTAGTGTCCTCACTGCACATAATCAGACAAAACATAAAACAGTAAGGAAAGAGAAATTTTTTTTTTTTTTTTTTTTTTTTTTTTTTTTGCTCACTGGCACGACCTGCGACCCGTCCTGCGATTTCGCAGGTATGACCTGCGAAAGATTTTTTTTTTTTTTTTTTTTTTTTTTTTTCTCTGTCACACTATGCGACCAGACCTGCGATTTCGCAGGTATGACCTGCGTTTCGCAGGTATTACCTACGTTTCGCAGGTTATGCCACCAGATTTTTTTTTTTTTTTTTTTTTTTTTTAACTGATTTTAGGGGCTGTCCGGATATCCAACATGCTCAAAACAACTCCAAAAATTCTGAAACTTTGTAGATTAGTCAAAAACCATAAACTAAACTATTCTAAAAAATAAAATTTCAAAAACGATTTAAAACTTTTAAAACGATGGGTTACCTCCCACCAAGCGCTTGATTTAACGTCGCGGCACGACGGTTACCTTTACCACTTTTCCTTCCATTTGGAAGATATGAATTTGCGCCCCAACTTTGAATCAAGATCATGATGGCGCTCATGGGGCGGTGGCAGAAAAACGAGGCCAACTTTCGGGTATCGCATTTTGCACTTCTTGGCCCTTAAGTGAGGCATGCCATTTTGTCTTCTTGGCATAGCAAACTTCAAAATGAAAACGCTTTCTTCTTCATTTTCACAATTCTCCATAGGCTCGGTTAGTTCAACTTCCATATCATCAACCAAGCACAATGTTGAAAAATGGTTGGAATGTGGTCTAAGGCGCTCCATTTTCAAATTCACTTCATTTTTGACATCCTCACCCAAAAATGAACTAGAGTCTTCAAAAACCATTATATGAACTTTTTTATGCAACTCTAGTATCATTTCTTCAATTTCGGCATCTTGCATTATATTTGGATTGGTCGGTTGGCAATTTATCATTAGCTCTTGAAAATCAATGTTGACCACTTTTTCATTGGAAACTAACTTAAAACTACTATCCATGACTATTTGATGTTGAGTATTGCATACCTCAACTTTTGCATTCAATTCGGCTTTCAAGTCACGGATAGCAATTTCAAGTTCCTTCAACTCTTGCCTTTGCTCAACATGGATTTTTACAAATTCTTCCACCATCCTCGAAATGTCTTCTCGATGATCCCCATAGGCTCTAAGTTGTTGAGCTTGAGACATAAGCCAATCTTGGCTCACTATTTCCACTTTGTCAAGGCTTTCTTCAAGTTGAGAGTCATTCAAAGCTTGTAGAAATTCACTCTTGGAGACATTCATGTTTTGGTCACTTTCTTGCCTACTTTCAACATCCTCAAGTTGTTGAGCATTATGAATCTGAACCAATAATTTCATTTGATCCTCCAAGATGTGAATAGCTTTGTCATTGCAATTAATTGCTTGCCTCAAGTCATCAAGTGGTTGCCTCAAGTCCTTAACCGCTAAGTCCTGTTTTTCAACTTTTTCAAGGATGGTCTCTAACATGAGCATTATCCTCTCATTTTGAGCATTTGAGGCTTCTTCCATTTCCTTATCCCTACTATCATCAAAATCACAACTAGAATAGTCATAGTGGGGGTTCGGGGAAGGGAAGGACAAATAATCACAATTATCCCAATGACCATTTTGACCACCACATCTATCACATATACTCCACTCATAGGTTTGGGATTGTGCGCACAACCCGCCCCCGGAAGAATTCAAACAATTTTGCCATGAGTGTGGTCCTCCGCAATAAAGACAAGGGTCATCAAAGTATGCATAACTACCATCCGACCAATTATCATTATATGATGCCATTTTTTTTTTAAACTGAACAGTTTTTGCAAAAAATAAAAAACTGGACAGTTTTTCAGAACTGGACAGTTTCTGCAGAAGCAAAAACTGGACAGTTTTTCAGAACTGGACAGTTTTGCAATTCTGCAAAACTGGTCAGTTTTTCAGAACTGGACAGTTTTGCAATTCTGCAAAACTGGTCAGTTTTTTTTTTTTTTTTTTTTTTTTTAAAAGCAATGAAAGTTTGAACCAAAGCAAGTTAGCTTAAATCCCAAACTAACTCAAATACGCCAAATTGTTCCCCGGCAACGGCGCCATTTTTGATAACGTCCAAATACACTCCTCAAAGAGAAAGTGTACACGGTCGTATGCAATATATTTACCCAACTATGAGTCGGGGTCGATCCCACAGGGAACAATGTGCTAGGCGGTTAAGAAAGTAAGGAATTTTTACTAACTAAGCTCTGCCAAACGATAAATGATATTTTGGGTTTTTGAGAAATTTATGACTAATGCGAAAATATATAAACTAACCTAGAAAGCAAGTAAATTGATCAATGGCCACAAGCATGGATACAAAGGAAATTACACTCAAGTAACGATCCAATATATTTTATGATATTACAACTAAGAGCGGGTCTATGTTAATAGATAATGATTTCTAAAATCTCATTGAAAGTTTCTCAACCAAATCAATGAATTTCACTCTAAGCTTTCTCAAGCCTTAGAGTGTGATGTTAAACACAATCAATTCAACCTCAAGTTAACTATCCTATCTCTAGCTCAAGTTATTAGATGGGTTTAATGACCCAAATCCTTGCTATCAAACTCTTTTCCTAACTTTCACTTTCTTTCTCAAGCAAAGTAAAAGTGCTTAGGCACAAATAATGTTTGCAACCATTAGGAGATATTTAAGCATGAAGAGTTAATAGAAAAACAATAAACCCACTTCATTAGAAATAAAAATCATTCAATACATAAGCATAACAAGAGATTCAATCCAAACTTTAATCAAGAATATTTTCATAAACAAGATTCAAGTATTGAAATGAAATACTACACACTTAGATATACAATACAAAACAAGAGATTGAAGAAATGAATTAAAGGTTTAAGAAATGCTCAACCAAATCTTCAAATCTTCAACCCCAAAGTGTGGTGTAGATGAACCCTAGCCTCCAAGCTTGCAAAATGGCAAAAGATGAATAAAATTGCTCCCTTCTCTTTCTTTTGTAATTACCTCATTTTTTCAAGTTCCAAAAATGACAAAATATGCCCCAAATTTCAGTTTTTGCAGTTCTGCCCGTTTTTTGCAGTTCTGTCCCGTTTTTGCAAAACTGTCCACTTTTGACAGTTTTGCAAAACTGTGCAGTTTTTGTCCAATTTGGCCTCTTTTTGACTTGGTTTCTTCCGATCACTTCTAAATCACATAAACCTATAAAATGGAAGTAAACGACATTAAATGCACTATTTTTTTCAATCAAAACATAGCAACAATCTAAGATTAAAGAAGAAATAAGTTGGTAAAATACCAACTTATCAAACCCCCAAACTTAAACTATTGCTTGTCCTCAAGCAAATCAAATTATAATTTCCTTCAAAGGACTCCATTCAAAAGTGCACCAACATCATACCAAGTCAAAAAGGTCTACTTTAAGCACAAACACATGACTTTGATTGGTACCAACAATTAATCCAAAACATATGAATCACCAACTTCTTCTCAAAAACTAAATTTTCATTTCAAGTGCTCAAACACCAAGTTAATCAAAGTAGCAATCACGTCATGACACTAAAGCTTCAAAATTTGCCTCATTATCACAAAACAATTTTCTTTTGTTCATTCATCTTAATTGGAAAATGGAACAAATTCACAACATAAATTCTCATGTGCCCTCACAATCAAGAGAGAATCCCAAACTCACAAAAAAAATGCAATTTGAAACACAAATGGGATATCAAATGGAAAGAATTAACTCTCTTCTCTCACAAAGATGTTCAATTGCACAAGTAGTACCATAAACTTGCCCTTCATGTATTTCTCCGCTAATATAGACACACTTGGTTCAAAATCAATTAGGACTTAAAGGGTTGTAATGTAGGCTTTTGGTTAAGGTAGGGATATAATTTGGAAATGGTGACTCAAAAACCTCCCTAAGCACTACAATTTTCAACAATCAAAGTACACTTCCTTTGAAATTTTTCCACCCTTTTTTTTTTTTTTTTTTTTTTTTTCATTTTTCATTGCACCACTTAGTCTTCCCATTATTCACAACTCTTTATTCTTTCTTCAATTCCTTTTTTTTTTTTTTTTTTTTTTTTTTTTTTTTTTTTTTTTTTTTTTTACCTCTTCGCCTTAAAAGTAACTCCCACATAACAACTTTTTTCAACCATCACCCCCAAACTTAGGCTTTTAGCCTATATTTGCACTTTCAACGCACTTAAGGAGGTAGGGTACCAAAAGATGGATCAATGAAGAACAAAAGGTTAAAGTTTGTAACATGGTTGCCAAAGAAAAGGTTAAAGGCTCAAAAGGGGTTGACTAGGGAGAATATGCAAGGGTAGGATATTTAAGGCACAAAAGCGGTTCAATGAAGGCCTAACATCATTTTTCAAACCAAGTGTAGTCTAGGATTTCACCTTGAAACTCATTCCGGGCAAGTTCTAGACCACAAATAATGCAACAGAACTCACAAATAAACCTCATCACACATGGCACATGAAAACTCAAGTAGAATATGTATCCAAGAACAAATTGAAACAAATGAACTCAAAAAGTCACTCATAGCCAAAAGAGACTAATTAGTGAAAGTAAGAGCCAAAAATTGAATCTAAAAGTCACAACAAGAACCCTTACTTCAATCATTTTTTTCTTTTTCAAAAATCAAGAATTCATATGCCAAGATTTAAATATGTTGGTACCAAGTAAGCCAAAAGTTAGTCAAGAGGCAAAAAAAATCACATCCCAATACCATTTTTACTCCTAAACTACCTAACTAAGAATGAAAATAAATTAAGTAAAGTGACTAATCCACAACATGCCAAAAGAACGACATTTTCAGAAATTTGAGCAAGTTCCATTTGTAACAACGTCTATCCACAGCCACAACGACAGTCACAAAACAAGCCCGACAAGGTTACAAATAAAGCATAACCAAAATATAATGTGCTAGCTATCACATGTCACCCCCAACTACAAACAATGTAGTGTCCTCACTGCACATAATCAGACAAAACATAAAACAGTAAGGAAAGAGAAATTTTTTTTTTTTTTTTTTTTTTTTTTTTTTTTGCTCACTGGCACGACCTGCGACCCGTCCTGCGATTTCGCAGGTATGACCTGCGAAAGATTTTTTTTTTTTTTTTTTTTTTTTTTTTTCTCTGTCACACTATGCGACCAGACCTGCGATTTCGCAGGTATGACCTGCGTTTCGCAGGTATTACCTACGTTTCGCAGGTTATGCCACCAGATTTTTTTTTTTTTTTTTTTTTTTTTTAACTGATTTTAGGGGCTGTCCGGATATCCAACATGCTCAAAACAACTCCAAAAATTCTGAAACTTTGTAGATTAGTCAAAAACCATAAACTAAACTATTCTAAAAAATAAAATTTCAAAAACGATTTAAAACTTTTAAAACGATGGGTTACCTCCCACCAAGCGCTTGATTTAACGTCGCGGCACGACGGTTACCTTTACCACTTTTCCTTCCATTTGGAAGATATGAATTTGCGCCCCAACTTTGAATCAAGATCATGATGGCGCTCATGGGGCGGTGGCAGAAAAACGAGGCCAACTTTCGGGTATCGCATTTTGCACTTCTTGGCCCTTAAGTGAGGCATGCCATTTTGTCTTCTTGGCATAGCAAACTTCAAAATGAAAACGCTTTCTTCTTCATTTTCACAATTCTCCATAGGCTCGGTTAGTTCAACTTCCATATCATCAACCAAGCACAATGTTGAAAAATGGTTGGAATGTGGTCTAAGGCGCTCCATTTTCAAATTCACTTCATTTTTGACATCCTCACCCAAAAATGAACTAGAGTCTTCAAAAACCATTATATGAACTTTTTTATGCAACTCTAGTATCATTTCTTCAATTTCGGCATCTTGCATTATATTTGGATTGGTCGGTTGGCAATTTATCATTAGCTCTTGAAAATCAATGTTGACCACTTTTTCATTGGAAACTAACTTAAAACTACTATCCATGACTATTTGATGTTGAGTATTGCATACCTCAACTTTTGCATTCAATTCGGCTTTCAAGTCACGGATAGCAATTTCAAGTTCCTTCAACTCTTGCCTTTGCTCAACATGGATTTTTACAAATTCTTCCACCATCCTCGAAATGTCTTCTCGATGATCCCCATAGGCTCTAAGTTGTTGAGCTTGAGACATAAGCCAATCTTGGCTCACTATTTCCACTTTGTCAAGGCTTTCTTCAAGTTGAGAGTCATTCAAAGCTTGTAGAAATTCACTCTTGGAGACATTCATGTTTTGGTCACTTTCTTGCCTACTTTCAACATCCTCAAGTTGTTGAGCATTATGAATCTGAACCAATAATTTCATTTGATCCTCCAAGATGTGAATAGCTTTGTCATTGCAATTAATTGCTTGCCTCAAGTCATCAAGTGGTTGCCTCAAGTCCTTAACCGCTAAGTCCTGTTTTTCAACTTTTTCAAGGATGGTCTCTAACATGAGCATTATCCTCTCATTTTGAGCATTTGAGGCTTCTTCCATTTCCTTATCCCTACTATCATCAAAATCACAACTAGAATAGTCATAGTGGGGGTTCGGGGAAGGGAAGGACAAATAATCACAATTATCCCAATGACCATTTTGACCACCACATCTATCACATATACTCCACTCATAGGTTTGGGATTGTGCGCACAACCCGCCCCCGGAAGAATTCAAACAATTTTGCCATGAGTGTGGTCCTCCGCAATAAAGACAAGGGTCATCAAAGTATGCATAACTACCATCCGACCAATTATCATTATATGATGCCATTTTTTTTTTAAACTGAACAGTTTTTGCAAAAAATAAAAAACTGGACAGTTTTTCAGAACTGGACAGTTTCTGCAGAAGCAAAAACTGGACAGTTTTTCAGAACTGGACAGTTTTGCAATTCTGCAAAACTGGTCAGTTTTTCAGAACTGGACAGTTTTGCAATTCTGCAAAACTGGTCAGTTTTTTTTTTTTTTTTTTTTTTTTTAAAAGCAATGAAAGTTTGAACCAAAGCAAGTTAGCTTAAATCCCAAACTAACTCAAATACGCCAAATTGTTCCCCGGCAACGGCGCCATTTTTGATAACGTCCAAATACACTCCTCAAAGAGAAAGTGTACACGGTCGTATGCAATATATTTACCCAACTATGAGTCGGGGTCGATCCCACAGGGAACAATGTGCTAGGCGGTTAAGAAAGTAAGGAATTTTTACTAACTAAGCTCTGCCAAACGATAAATGATATTTTGGGTTTTTGAGAAATTTATGACTAATGCGAAAATATATAAACTAACCTAGAAAGCAAGTAAATTGATCAATGGCCACAAGCATGGATACAAAGGAAATTACACTCAAGTAACGATCCAATATATTTTATGATATTACAACTAAGAGCGGGTCTATGTTAATAGATAATGATTTCTAAAATCTCATTGAAAGTTTCTCAACCAAATCAATGAATTTCACTCTAAGCTTTCTCAAGCCTTAGAGTGTGATGTTAAACACAATCAATTCAACCTCAAGTTAACTATCCTATCTCTAGCTCAAGTTATTAGATGGGTTTAATGACCCAAATCCTTGCTATCAAACTCTTTTCCTAACTTTCACTTTCTTTCTCAAGCAAAGTAAAAGTGCTTAGGCACAAATAATGTTTGCAACCATTAGGAGATATTTAAGCATGAAGAGTTAATAGAAAAACAATAAACCCACTTCATTAGAAATAAAAATCATTCAATACATAAGCATAACAAGAGATTCAATCCAAACTTTAATCAAGAATATTTTCATAAACAAGATTCAAGTATTGAAATGAAATACTACACACTTAGATATACAATACAAAACAAGAGATTGAAGAAATGAATTAAAGGTTTAAGAAATGCTCAACCAAATCTTCAAATCTTCAACCCCAAAGTGTGGTGTAGATGAACCCTAGCCTCCAAGCTTGCAAAATGGCAAAAGATGAATAAAATTGCTCCCTTCTCTTTCTTTTGTAATTACCTCATTTTTTCAAGTTCCAAAAATGACAAAATATGCCCCAAATTTCAGTTTTTGCAGTTCTGCCCGTTTTTTGCAGTTCTGTCCCGTTTTTGCAAAACTGTCCACTTTTGACAGTTTTGCAAAACTGTGCAGTTTTTGTCCAATTTGGCCTCTTTTTGACTTGGTTTCTTCCGATCACTTCTAAATCACATAAACCTATAAAATGGAAGTAAACGACATTAAATGCACTATTTTTTTCAATCAAAACATAGCAACAATCTAAGATTAAAGAAGAAATAAGTTGGTAAAATACCAACTTATCAATTAATAAGGAGTTGTTTAATGATTCTCGAACATGTACTTGTTTTGAGTGCCTATTTATTTTCTATCGGTATCTATGGATTGATCACAAGTCGAAATATGGTTAGAGCCCTTATGTGTCTTGAACTTATATTGAATGCGGTTAATATAAATTTTGTAGCATTTTCTGATTTTTTTATAATCGTCAATTAAAAGGAGACATTTTCTCAATTGGACTGGCTATTGTTTCATCAATTTACCGTAACAGAAAATCAACTCGTATCAATCAATCAAATTTGTTGAATAATTAGTATTAATCATCTAGATTCTAATATTGATAAATCAATTTTCATTAGCATGTTTGCTACATAAGGTATGATCTTGTTTGCAAAACATAAGAAATCAAAGTATCTTGGCCTCTCTCATATCTCATTAACCAATCCACAAGGGGGTTGATTAGAAAATTATGATAACTCATTGATTCATCTGGTATCTAAGTATATGATTTGTTTCTAAGTTTACTAGATCGAAAATTTAGAACATTCAAAAACGTATAGACCCAATGTCACATTCAGTAAAGATTTATGATATGGGTATAGGATGTACTCAATGTGTCCGAGCCTGCCCCACCGATGTATTAGAAATGATACCTTGGGACGATTGTAAGGCTAAACAAATTGCTTCTGCTCCACGAACAGAGGACTGTGTTGGTTGTAAGAGATGTGAATCCGCCTATCCAATAGATTTCTTGAGTGTCCGAGTTTATTTATGGCATGAAACAACTCGCAGTATAGGTCTAGCTTATTGATACGTTCGAAAAAACTCTACTTGAATTCGTTTAATTTTTTTTTACCGACAAACCTGTGCTCGAAAATCAAAATATTTTGAGCAAAAGTTTTTTTGGTCCAATTGTATCTTGTCTTTACTACGAATTATTTTCTTGGTTAACAATAATTGTCGTTTTTTCAATAGTTGCGAGGTCCTTAATTTTCTTTCTTCCCCATAAAGGAAATAGGGTAATTCGGTGGTATACTGTATGTATATGTATTTTAGAACTTCTTCTAACGACTTATGCATTTTGTTATCATTTCCAATCGGATGATCCATTAATCTAACTAGTGGAGGATAATAAATGGATCAATTTTTTTTTATTTCCATTGAAGATTAGGAATAGATGGACTTTCTACAAGACCCACTTTATTAACAGGATTTATCACTACTTTAGCGACTTTAGCGGATTGGCCAGTTACTCGAGATTCTCGATTATTCCATTTTCTCATGTTAGCAATGTACAGTGGTCATTGTTACTCTAGATGGCCTATTTCTGAATATGGTCCGATACTGAATAAACAAGGATCTCCGATAGATGGAATAAGATTCTCTTTCAAAAGTAGTTTTGTCCCATGCTCGAGCTTGAAGAATTCCTAAAGGGCCAGCATATTCAAGTCTGATACGTTGTTGTATTCCTGCAATATTTCTCTTTCTAACCAAACAATTACTAGTACACCTATTGTGATTCCTAACACAAGAGTCAAAATAGGGACAAACATCCACATGATCCCTTAGACTTCTTTTAAGGATTTCAATTTGGAAAAAGAATTGATAGTCTCTATTTCTGTTGTATCAATTATCATTTCAACGATCAACTTCTCCCATAATGATATCTATGCTACCTAGTATTGTCATAATATCAGCCAATTTCATTCTTTTAACTAACTGAGAAAGAATTTGTAAATTGATAAAACCTGGTGGGCGAATTTTCCATCTCCAAGGAAAAATGCTCTGATCTCCTATGAGAAAAATTCCCAATTCTCCTTTTGGGGCTTCAACTCTCACATAAAGTTCTTGTTTCGACAATTCAAAAGTTGGAGAAGGTTTTTTTACTAATAAACAAATATTCAAAATCATTCCATTCAGGATCTTTTAATCTGTCAAAACGTTGGATTTCTAAATTTTCGTAAGGCCCTCCTGGAATTCCTTCCAGAGCCTGTTGAATAATCTTTATGGATTCTGTCATTTCACCAATTTGTACTAAATAATGAGCTAATGAATCTCCTTCTCATTGCCATTGAACCTGCCAATCAAATTCATCGTAAGACTTATAATGATCAACTTTACGATGATCTCATTCTATTCCGAAAGCTCGTAGCATTAGTCCTGATAAAATCCAATTTAATGCTTTGTCTCCCCCAATAATGTCTACGCCTTCAACTCGTTCTAAAAAAATAGGATTCCGTGTAATAAGTTTTTGATACTCAGCGACCCCTATTAAAAAATAATCGCAAAAATCCATACATTTATCTATCCAGCCATAGGGTGGATCGGCAGCCACTCCTCCGATACGAAAATAACTATGCATCATTCGCATACAGGTGGCAGCTTCGAAGAGGTCATATATCAATTCTCTTTCTAGAAAAATATAGAAGAAATGGGTTTGCGCACCAATATCCGCCATAAAAGGACCGAGCCATAACAAATGAGAAGCTATCCAACTCAACTCCAACATAATGACTCTGATATAGCCCTTTTAGGTACTTGAATATTGCCTAATTGTTCGGGGCCATTTATGGTTATTGCTTTTGTGAACATAGTAACTAAATAATCCCAACATGTTACATAAGGCAAATATTGTATAATTGTTCGATTTTCCTCAATTTTCTCCATCCCTCTATGTAAATAACCTATATTGGTTCGCAGTCGACAAAATCTTCACCATCTAGAGTAACAATAGGCTAATTTAAATTCCGTTGGCCAAGAGATGTTGAAGCTGCATAGATTATTTTTATTGTACCTATTATCATCAACCAAGGAGAAAATATAGAATGGGCGTGAGGTAATCATTCCATATTGATTTGAATTAATCCATACGCTCCCATTTTTAATAAGATCAGGCTAGAAGCATAGAAGTACTGTAGTGTGCTTCTCCATGGGTATCTGGTAACCATGTATGTAGAGGGATAATGGGTGATTTGACAGCAAAAGCAATAAAAAATCCAATATAGAAGATTATTTCTAAAACCACAGGATATGACTGATTAACTAATGTTTCAAAATTTAATGTTAGTTTATTAGAACCATATAAAGCAACACCCAAAACTCCCATTAAGAGAAAAACAGAACCCCCCGCCATGTACAAAATAATTTTTGTAGCTGAGTACAGGCGTTTCTTTCCTCCCCACATGGCTGGAAGTAGATAAACAAGAGTTAATTTTAACTCCCACATGATGAAAAAAAGTAAAAGGCCCCGAGATGACAATGATCCAATTTAATTTGACCACTGTACATTGCTAACATGAGAAAATGGAATAATCGAGAATCTCGAGTAACTGGCCATGCCGCTAAAGTTGCTAAAGTAGTGATAAATCCTGTTAATAAAATGGGTCCTGTAGAAAGTCCATCTATCCCTAATCTTCAATGGAAATAAAAAAAATCGATCCATTTATAATCCTTCACTAGTTGGATTAGTGGATCATCCGATTGGAAATGATAACAAAATGCATAAGTCGTTAGAAGAAGTTCTAAAACACATATACATATGGTATACCACCGAATTACCCTATTTCCTTTATGGGGAAGAAAGAAAATTAAGGAACCCGCAAATATCGGAAAAACGACAATTATTGTTAACCAAGGAAAATAATTCGTAGTAAAGCAAGATACACTTGGACCAAAAAAAACCCGTGCTCAAAATATTTTGATTTTCGAGCATAGATTTGTCGGTAAAAAAAATTTAAATGAATTCAAGTAGAGTTTTTTCGAATGTATCAATAAGCTAGACCCATACTGCGAGTTGTTTCATGCCATAAATAAACTCGGGCACTCAAGAAATTTATTGGACAGGTGAATTCACATCTTTTACAACCAACACAATTTCGTGGAGCAGAAGCAATTTATTTAGCCTTACAACCGTCCCAAGGTATCATTTCTAATAAATCGGTGGGGCAGGCCCCGACACATTCATCATGTTATCAAAGAGGGAGTACTGTTCTTTGTAGGTTTGAGTCTCGCTGTTTTTCATCCGTAAATATACTTAGATATGATTAGTTCAAGAAAAAGAATTAGAATTAGTTCAAGAAAAAGAATTAGACTCACATGTTAAATGAAATTTTAATTTAACTAAATAAATAATTGTTTTATATTTTTAATACTCTAGGTTTTTAGATGAGATGATTTACATTATTCAACACTCTTTTCCAATTAATTAATATCACCAGTATTTCATCTACATGAGTTGACAGCGACAATTTGAAAAAGAAATGAAAAATTAGAAAATTAATTAGAAGTCACGGTCAGATAAAGACCACTAATTATGGCCATGGGAGTATTTAAAAACGGTGATATAGAACCTTTGAAAAATTTAAAGAGATTACAAATCATAAGACAAAATTGACACACAAAGAAGAAAAAAAACAAAAAATCTTCTAGTATTATAGGAAAATTAACAAAATTTCACATGCAACTCATAAAATGTGTAGTTGAAAAGGTGGAAGAAGACATAATTTTTTTCCATACCTGCATCATCCATCATTTTCTAATACAGTACGCAAACCGTGTTTTTGCACGAACTTAAAAGTATTAGCAAAAAGGAAGACTTTTTATTTTCTTCCCTTTTGTTGAATAAAAAATGAAGATAAAATCTTTGCTAGCTGCCTTGTGAAAAAACATTATCCAAAAACGGTGCATGGATTTCTTAATTTAAGTAACGTGAAAATAGACTGGATTGCACTATGGAAAAAATCGTAGTGGATTTTGGACCAAAGCACACGTTAAAGCTTGACAAAACAAAGAAATAGAACAAATATGGAATTCAAATATTTTAAACGAAATAATTGTGGTCATCTTCAGAGGTGGATATAGTGCATAAATTACAGATTTGTCCGAATTTAGTAACTTTATCTCGAAACCTATACAAGATTGATAGTAAGAAATTCACGAAATAAGTATAAAACAATATATTTCAAATTGCGTAAATCGAATGAATTGTGGTAAAATTTCAAACCCGAACCATGATATATGGTGAAGGATTGTTTCCTTCCCAGAATTGCTAGTGGGAGTTCATATTATTCTCTCCACCGGTATTAACGCAAGACTAAGCATTAAATAATGACGTTTGAGTTTAACACTTTAACTTCTATACACCAACATTAATTTTTTATTAATTATATTGTCCATGAATATAAGTTAAATTCATAATATTATTAGTGCAATACAATCTATTGTCATTGATAGCTACCGTAATTATTTTCTTACACTATGAAGTTACTTAAACGATATCCACAGGTGACTATGTATGATAAGTGAAATTAAAATTTGAGAAATGAAGCAAGTAGTTATAAATAAAATCTCAAATTACACTGATAAATTAAAAGTTATACATTATGTCCGTGAATATAAGCCAAAACACTTCAAATTTTTATGGGTGAACTTGAGAATTTTTGCATTGGATGATATATAGCAGTTATATTATGGATAGTAATACTGGTACCTTGTCAAGTGCAAGATTACGGATTCGATTAATCTTTTCCTGAAAGCCTAAGTAGGCTGACGATTCGAATTAAATATGAAAATTTCAGTTTGGATCTTCGATTTTCTGATTCAAGAAATCATAATCTAAATTCAGTCCAAATAAATTCAGGTTGGATTGACTTTTTAAGTTCGATTTTCAAATTAATCGGTTTGATTATTTTGGAGATCGCTTGAAAGTCATTTCAAGGCAGTATTCGTGAAAGTTGTTTACTGTATCTTAATTCCCGTGCAGTATCAATATTGCAAGTATTTTTCTAACAAGATCATGTCTAAATATAAATTATTCTGACAATCAGTTAAAGATTTTGTATTTTTGGATGAGGTTTCAAATCTGCAATCCAAAATTTTAAAACTTTATTCGACATCCTTTTCTTAATTCAAAAATTTTAAACCAATAATATAATAATTTCAATTTTTAATTCGAATTTCAGTTTTGTCCAAACTACAGGGCCCCCCTAATTTTAATTAGTAAAAAAGTTGTGGATGAATCACCTTCCCGCCATTAGAAGTTAGAACCTGAAAATGAACAATATAGTGAGTTTTGTGGTGTCTTATCACGAATGATATCTTTAAAATATCTCAAATAGGATAATAAATCAACTTTTAATTTTTGTCGAATATTTAATACACAAAATTTGAATTTCTAATATACAGTAGTAGATACACATGTGAACTTAATTCTAAATTCTATACTTTAATTTTTATTAGAAAAATCCCTACAATATGCCATATTGTCGGTGCATAGCAATAGAGTGGTCGCCAAACTACCCACACAATGACAGGAGCTAATTAGCCTAATCTCACATTTCATAAGCCAGTGAAGCTCATGAGTAATAGCTGAAGCATGAAAAATAAATAGAGGAAAAGTGTTTACTTGTATTGTGACAGTAACAATAATAACTATGTCTCAATTTTAAATAAGTTGGATCAGTTATATAACTTTGCCTATGTGAGCTTGCTTACATTGTCGATTTTAAACCCGGATAAAAGAGGATGGTTGTGGAAAGTTGACAGCCAGTGTAAAACTTACCAATTCATGATAAATGTTCATCAAAATTTAGCCGGAATACATCAACACTCCCTTCAATTTACCAGTAAATTCATTTAGACACTCAAACTACGACTTGTGCTAATTAAGCATCTGAACACATGATAAAATGTTGCTATTAGACACTTATGTTCAAATATTGGAAAACCAAGAGCCTATTGCGTAGATAAGTTAACCACATAAAATATGTCATCTCCTTTAATTGTAGGCAATTAGTCTCAATAAGCAGTAAAAATTCATGCATGTTCCAATTGAGGCTGATACAGTAGCGGATCCGGAATTTTCACTGAGGGGGTTCGAAAAATAAAAATGTGGTGCCTGAAATTTGAACTTGGAACTTCAAGTTGAATTTTAAACCCCCTATACCATTGAACCAATCTCTTCTCTTGTTTTCATGGTATTCAAAATTTATATATGTACATATAAAATTAACAAATACCTTATATATACAATGTAATTTTTTGCCGAGAGTGTTCGGGCGAACACCCTTCCCCGGCCCTGGATCTGCCTGTGTATAATTAAAGGATGTGACATAAATTATGTGGTTAACTTAGCTACGTAATAGACACTACAAAACACGACACAAAAACTTTTTAAAATTTTGAGCTAAAAGTGTCTAATAGGAACACTTTATACCATGTGTTCAAGTGATCAATTGAAACAGACAGTAATTCGAGTGTCTAGTAGTGTGAGATTTCTTTTATCTCACAAGTTAGTAGACCCAAAAATATAAGATCTGAATCTACCAACTTATGAGACAAAAAAAAAAAAAAAAAAAAAAAAAAAAAAAAAAAAAAAAAAATCACACAACTAATATCAATTGTGTAGACACAAAATAAAGTTTGTCACCTTCGACCTTTCTTCCTCTGAGTTGCTCGCTCTTAAGCATTTTTTTTACCCATTTGATATCTAAAGGAGAATATACTGACGGATAACAAGCATATATGCGGCGGAAGCAAACAACCAAGATCAAACTCTTACATGCAAAATAGACAAACATAATCAAACATGAGATTGGACTACTAACCTTTTGAAGCTGTTACACAAATCTTCAATGGCAGCCGTGCTTTCCAGGTCTGTGATCTTCTGCTGTGTATCCTGAATTTCTATGAACTAAATACTTGGGTGGCAAGTATTACGGCTGGAGAATGTATATCCTCTAGGGCTGAATGGCCTTGTTTATATATACACGACTGGAGAATGTATATTCCCTAACCAAAAACGTGTGGCACTTTCCTTGTTCTACAATATTCAGGCACAGTAGGGACCAGAGATTTAATAATGAGGCTATCTATTGCGGTATTAATTCGGAATATGAGTGAATTAATTCTACCACAATAAATTACAATTTATTCCACTAAAAAACTGTAATTGCTCTCCTCAGTTCAATTTGAAATCTTTCATTAAAACTTATTTAACTCTCCATGTTAAGATTACAGATACCAAACAAATAAATTAAATTACTGACAATTTAATTCATTAACTAATTTAACTTCCGCTTAACTTATTTCATGTGATGAATACAAAATTCACCTGCAGGGTTTTCATATGAAAACTTATAAGAATCCATAAAGGGGTATCATCAATCTCAAGGTCTAGACATGGATTATATCAACTAATTGTTATTTCGCAAATGCATTTTGCCATTATCCAATTTATCAGGAATACATGGACTCGCAATTGAGTCGTACCTTTTAATAAATCAAAATAATGAACAAAGCACATTGATCATAGCAATCATATCAAGATTAAGAGTATAAGTACATTTAATGAGCTAGAGAGGTTGTTTTATGTATTCAGTATAAAAACACTTATCTCTACTTGATTCGTTCAATACATACAAAATGTATTAGCGCAAGAAATTGGAATAAGACCATTCCCATAATCTAGATTATATTTTGATCTTATGCTACAATCATCAAGATACTTTGCACAGTTTCATTTTTTATTGTGAACACTAACTTTATAACTTGTAAGAACCAACAATTTAATCTTTTGCCCACGAGCTAAAACTCCATACACTAAATCGGCTACTTTTAAGTAAAGGGCACACATATGAATAAATGATCTATTTAAAATAAGACTTTATTGAATTGAATAATAAGTAAACAATTTTTCCATAAAGAGTAAAACATAATACTATAATCAAACCGCATGGTTAATAGTATATCCTAACATAGACTCCCCATCAGAATTGAGAAGTTTCTTTATTTCTAGAGTACTTGAAATCCGAAATATTGTTATTTTGCTATTCTTGTGATTTTCCTTTGGCTGAAGCATGGAGTTAGCATATAAATTAAAGTATGAATTTGGCAAAATCTAGTAAATTTGGTCTAAATCTTATATATATATTAAAAAATTTACTCAATATGTAAACATAATGAGCTTTAGAACTCATAAACTTCACATTTTAGATCTGCCTCTAACTTTGGCTAGATAAAATCGAGTCCCACAGGCTTAAATACCAAAATTTACAGAAAGGAAAAAGAAACTAGTAATTATTAAAAGGAGTAGAAAACTTGAATATATAGACATTTAATTAAAAAATAAAATAGATAGACATATTCATTATGACCCAACTGAATGGCCGTTGGTGGTTAGAACAGGCCATTGAAGTATCAACATTTTAAGGTTGTCACACTTGTGTAATGGATTAGTTCTCATAATCCTACTTGCAATTTTAACATCATACGTTTGTAATTATTCTGTCTCTCCCACTTGTTTTTATCCCATCAACTAATCCATTTGTTTACTAGAAATTAATTCTACTATGGATAAAACGGTTTACAAAAAATAATTTATATCAAGTGGAGTTAGTTATATGGTTAGTGGAAGGCAAAAAATTGTTAATTATATGATTAGGTTTAAGTATTACAGCATGATTCTCCCTCCATTACATTGGTTGAATGTTTTAGTCATTTGTCTCATGTTATGTAAATATTCATTATTATAATTATGGTCTGAGCCAATAGGAAGTCGAAACGTGTGAGGCTTTAATGCATAATACCAATTATGGTGCGTGAGAGTTAATGTTGTATAAGTGTGATACAATTGATGAAAAGGAGAAACTGAAAAAATAATGTTGGCTTAATGTGGAACTTCACCTTCATGTGTCTTTGGATATTTGTAGTTTCTCTTCTGTAGATTGAGATATAATGAGTGAGATTGACTTTCAAGACACTCCAAAGTTATGTATTATAACGTTTCGATTGAAAATTGCATGCCATTTATAGATTAAATGTGTATCTCGAGTACAGTAAATATTTACATATATTTATGAGAATAATTCTTTATTTACATATATTCATGAGAATAATTCTTTCTTTTTTCATAATTCCTGTTAAATCTAATGGCTAGAATTTATTGGATATTTAGCAAAAATCAAAAGTGCACACTTTTGACAAATTAAAAGACCAAAGCTATTCAAATATATATATATATACACTAGATACGTATTTATAATTTTATTTTTATGCAATTATAAAAAGAATTGATATATTCTATAACATTTCTTGAAAGTCACGTATGTAAAGATAGAAATTTTGGGAGCACGGGTTCAATAATTTGTGTCATGATGTTATTTCTTTGTTTCAGTTTATATGACTTTATTTAAGAAAAAGGCTAATAGACACTTTTTAAACTACACGTTAATCAAATTTGAACCAGAATTTCAAAACTTATTGAATTTTTAACTACTTCTAAATACGGAAACGTCATTTGAACTACCATTCCCCTAGGCTAAAACGTGAAACTTTTTATACATATGGTGAATATGTATATTGTGTCATATAACATGGGCATAGATGCGGTATAAGATTTCTATCCTTTTTTTTTTTTACTTAACCTATCATAAGTATGTACTAATAAATTATTTTGGCTATTATGGTGCTCCGTATATAATTAGAAACTTCAGACATTGGAAAATGCCTTTTGAGAATGTAATACCCATCTTAGTTTTTTTTTTAGGATATTAAACAGTATTGCAATAAACATCTGAGTAATTTATTTTATCAGTTGTAACAATATTCAATTAATTTGATTATAGAATTACAGTTGGTGAGGTAAGATATCACCCATGGAACTACAAAATGTAATCAGTTGTAATAGTAACTTTTAAAAAATGAAGCTTGATGATAATATATTCAGAACTACTTTTGAAAAATTAATCCTTACCTGTACTTTCTTAGTCTATTGAATATTAGTATTACAGAAGTACTAAAAAAGCTATGGAGATTGGAGGGAGAGATAAGTAAGAGATTGCCACATTAAAATTTTAATGGGGGCAACTTTTTTTGGACAGTCATTCAAAAATGCTGCAAATACAGCCCATGGTATAGAGATCCAACTGAATGAATCCACCATTATTGACTTAACGGGGGATGCTTTGGAAATTACATGAATATTGCTTGATTTTTTAATATGGGTTTCACGTTTTTTTTTATATTAATTGATTTTTTAATATGAGGTCCACATTTTTTTTTATATTGTTTGATTTTTTAATATGGGTTCACTTTTTTTTTTTTTTTACATGAATTGGAGGTGGACGACCAAACCACTTCCAAACTCATGCTTCTAATATAGTACAAATATTGAAGGGGCTATTTTAAACCTAATCACAAACATTGGAAACCAAGTTTGTATTTGCTCTAAATGTGTTACTATCTTGTTCTGAGTGCTGTGGAGGTCTATTTTTGTAGTGTGCAGCATATTTCGCATAATATCCTGCTACAATATTATGGAGCATTAAATAAGGTCTCAAATTAACAAAAGAAAGGGGCTATCAAGACTTAGAAGTGGGGACGAAATGCTTACTTGCTGTTAAACTTATTGAAGAGGAGGATATATAATATCATCCTCTTAGGTCCGTTATTGAAGATTGTCGATATTTGCTGGGAGTGAACAATATCACTATCACACACTTTTAGAGGGAGGCAAACAAAGGTGCAGATTTTCCGGCGACCGAAGGCCAAAAACATGCATGCAATAGATTTACTAATCTAGGAAGACGCGCTCAAAGATATGAAGTTTATTCTCCTAGAGACTTAAGCCATGTACCTTATGAACGGTATTAAGAAATTTATTTAGTTTTCCTATGTACAAAAGAAAAATGTCTTACTATAAATTAAAATTACGCCCTAATCTCAGTCTAGTTAAATAACATCTTTTTCACCTATATTCAGATTTTGAAAATACATACTTTCTTATATAAGTCAAGTGAGTGTGTAATTTAAAATGCTGTATTTTTACACAAAAATTGGTTTGGGTTGAACAGATAATGCAGCTGGAGCCTGGAAGTCATAAGTTTTCTTTTTTAAGCCAGGTGACTGCTCCTGACTGCTAATGTCTATTATTTCCAAAACTGCTGCTTTCTTTTTCCACACGAGGGGTATATAATCCATGCAATTCGTAATAATATATCTTTTTATTTTTTAAGGGAAAAATTGAATTGTAAAGAACCAATATAAATGGAAAGAAAAATAGAAAAAGAAAATAGTTTGTTGCAAATTGAATGAAAGTTACACAAATCCTTATTATTCCCCTTATTCATGTATTGACATCCTCCCTTCATTTTTATTAAGAAATGTTGTCTTATGGTTAAAAAAAAAAAAAAGAGAAAAAGAAAGAAATTGAAGAAACATCATGTACTCTCTAGAAATGTGCCATTACATTTTTGTAATGCGTTCTTAAGAATTCTACACGTTTATTTCGAAATATGAATTCTCATCAATAGTCAATTAGAAGGAAAATAAAGTTATAAAACATAGTAAATATTTATAATACAAATCATGTTAATAAATATGTAAAGGTGCAGAAAGACACTTAAATCGTAACGATTACAATACTTAGAAGTATCTTGTAAAGATGATTTCAACAAACTAATATAACGGACATAAACATTAGTAAAAGGAATATGTGCATATTCCCTTTTTCAGAATCTAAATAATCTTTGTTTTTTCGATTATTATTATTATTTCTAAAGTTCCACTTCTCCTTTTCCTAACATTTCCTATGTTTACTTCATCTTTTTCGGGTTTTGGCAAGGAAGATTAGAAGTTTCAATAAAGGTTGTGGTAAGGTGCTATAAGCACTTTTTCGTTCTTAATTAGATGTTTTGGGTTCGAATCCTGGATATTGAAGTCGTTTTTTTATTACGAAATACCTTGCTCTTTAGTATGAGAGTTTTCAGCTTAAATCATATTTAGTCACATTCTAACACAGATATCGAATACTGAGTTAAAAATTCAAAAAAACTTGGAAATGAAAAGGTGTCAAGGTTTTTTTTATTAAAATAGAAACGAAAAAAGGGTTAGAAATGCACGAAGCGTGTTAAAAATGACAAAATTTACCTCGTTCCACCTATTGGACTGTCCTTAACGTTAACTTTTGGATTAAAATGCTTCTCCTTCCATCTATTGAACCCCAATTGTCCATTACGATTGAAAATGTCCATCTTTTTAATAAAATTATGAGATGATATATATGGGTTATTTTCAACGGTAAAGGACAATAGTGGTCTAATGTGGCTGGAAGACATTTTTAACCTGCAAAACTAACATCAATTTATGATCTAATAAGTGAAAGTCGAAAGGAGAGCAAATTTAAGTCATTTTCAATATGTTAAGGCATTTTTATCTTTTCAAAAAACAAAATCCTACTTAAATTAAAAATAAAACAAAATTGTAGAACACAAGGGCCCACTCAGCATATATAGGTAAGATGAGCCAATAAGAATACACATGAATGGGTCCCAAAAGGATGGACCCACACGCCAACGCGTGATGGAACATAGCCCAAGAAAACAAATAGTGAAGGAAGTTGGTCAAAACAGAAGCCGTTATTCTTTTTACTCCAAACACCCTCTCTACTTTGTTCTCTTAAAGGTTTTCATGTTGTCCCTACCATTATCCCTCCTCCCCTATAAAACATTATCTTCCCTCCAATCCTCATCCTAAAAATTTACTTATATCAATTCAAATATATCACCAAAAAATGCGGTGTAGCAGATGAGACAGTTCCTTCCTTAATCATCGGTCTGGAGTTCGAGTTTTGGGTATAAATTCTTGATAGGGAGCGCTTCTCCTCGAATGGCTCCTACGTGGCGTCAATCTGGATATAGTCGGGCTTCAATGCGGGTACCGGACACCGGATGAGAAACAAAAAAAAGTATTAATTCAAATATTATATCCTTCCGTTTCAATCTATGTGAACTCATTTAATTGAACACGAAATTTTAGAAAGAAGAGAAGCTTTTTAAACTTGTTATGTTAAATGAGTAACATATATTTTGTGTGACTATAAATCATTTCATAAAGATAAATTATTTTCAAATATATAAAGGGATCATTCCTTTTGGCACGGGCTAATAAAAAAAATAGGTTCATATAAATTGAAACGGATGGAGATATTAATTAATTATGATTAAATCGTGTTGGGATCGAAATAATCAGGGCGTCATGCGGAAGCTAATAATTTGCAAACCTTGAATGACGATAAATCGGACAACAAAGAAAATATACTAAAAAACATAATATTATAATATGGTTTGGTCAAGTGACCTACATATTAAAAAATCTAATTTAAAAGAAAGCATTAAAAACTATGAAGAGAATAATCTCCCTATAAACAAGACTCTTTAGTGACCATATTGTGTTTTTTGTGTGAAGAAAGAATTCTTAATTTATAGAAATATAAAACTTTTCCTCCAAGTAAGTATTAGTCAAAGAGATCTTTTCCACCTAAAAAACCTTTTCCACCAAGAAATAAATTCTAATTATGGTAGAAAGTCTGGGCAAAACCCTAACAAATAGTTTAAGTATATATAAAGGATCTTGTTATATATTTATGAAAAAGAGTTAAATTTATGCTTGTACTATTTATATTGAGCAGCTTTGTCATCAATTAAATTTTGAATTTAATATTACCCCTATCGTTAGGAAAAAGTCTCATTTTACTTTTGAGCTCTAATAGAGCTCTTATGTGAGGGTAATTTTAAACCAAAATCAAAAGTTAGAGGAGTAGATGTGAACCTTTTTTCAAAGAATTTGGGGATTTGGAGTCCATATTCATTTCATGCTAGAGCTCCGTTAATGCTAAGGGCAAATACAATACGATTTGCTAACTACAAGGGTATAAATAAATAAAAAGCTCAACAAAAGGCTAAGAGGAGCACTTTATAGTACATTGACAAATTTGAACCTTCTTTCTATATTTATTAAATTAGTGCAAACTGTTTGGCCAAATGGTCAAAAGCTACTCTTAACATGATGTGATATTGTCCGCTACCAATTTGGTACTTTGTTCGCACACCCAACAATCTCCTCCTCGAACTAAGTTCCACATGGCTCATTACCATAACTCACATATCAGAGATTCAACATGTCTGTGTGCCACCCACATCGTCAAAGTATTTATGGTCACCGAAGCCCACAGGCTGTGTATGCGTCTTCAAAACTATGGGTAAAGGTCGTAAACCGGCCCATAGAGGGGAAAAAGCACTAAGCAGGGCCTCATGCCACACTCCGTCATCTTCATACTTGTCCCGCCAAACCATTGGCTCTGATACCAGTTGCTGGGCTAAACGGTCCAAAGCTACTCTTAACATGATGTGATATTGTCCGCTTTGGGCCAAGCCTGCACGATTTTCCCCAAAAGGCCTCACACCATTAAGAGTGTCCAACACCTTATAAGTAACGATTTTTTCTTTTCAGCTACCAATGTGGTACTTTGTTCGCACATCCAACACAAACATCAAATGCGAGTAAGTCTCACTCCATATTTCGCCAAGAAAAAGAATATAAAAGGCTTACCAATCTCTCTCTCTCTTGCTGAATGGATTAAAAAATGAAAAATAAAAATTTTCAATTACTTGAGGAAATTAAGATCTTCCTAAGTTAATTTGGGGATAATGTTTTTAAGTAAGCGAAATCTTTCAAATTAAAAGTTAAAACCGTACAAATAGTGTGTTGCTTGAGACAATTCAATGATAACTTTTCACGAAAATTGATACACATTTTCTCGAAAACTCATTTAAAAAACTAATCCAAACACAAAGTTTAATTTTGAAAGAAAAATCCAAATTAATTCTAAAAATCTAAACCAAATACAAATCCAAGGCATCACCTTTTAAGTGTTTTGGTTGACAAGTCACAATGAAAAGAGAAATATGAGGTCGCTTTCACAGTGCGGCAAAAATGAAAAAGAAGAAAAAAATAATAATTCAATTAATTAGATATAACATATGATTCCTAGTCCATGCTATTTTATCTTTATTAGAGTCAAAAAGGGTAACCATAAGCATATACTATCAAAGGAAAAAAAATCCTAGATCGAATGTGGCTGTCATTCCTATCATTACTCACCTTTATCTTTTATTCTGACCAAACAGTTTATTACATTAACTATTCCACTACTCTCATTCAACCTTTTCTCAATTCATATTGGGTATCAGTAGTAAGTTCCCATTAAATTTAAAGTCGCATAGAAAGTCCTATATTGAAAATAACGCATTCTCTAACAAAGATGTTTTTGTACCCAGAGTTCAATTACTCAAGACCTTTTAATTAAGGGTAAAGGAATACATACTACTCGACCACAACTGTTATTGGTAGCTCTCATTCATCTCCATAGACACACATGCTCCATTAAATTATAAAGGCCTTATTAATTTATTTATTTTTCACTTACTTATTTTGTCTAAATCCACTGTTCCACATGCACAAGTCCAATAGCCCTTATTTATCAACCCCTTAAAATCTTATAAAAGTGTGAACCTAGGAAAAAAATGTATTGTGGCTAAATGAATGAGAAATTCAACATTTTCAGACTTAGCCTTCTTGAATCCATTTATTCGGCTTGTTTGGTACATGAGTCCAAAGCAAATCTTTAGTTCAAGATTTGCAAGCTAAACCCAACATTTCTTTAATTTGTTAAGGGACTTTGTTGCTTTATTTCATTCTTCTCAATTTAAATTATACTAATTATATGTATTTATTACAAAATTGTCATGGAACAAGTCTTCATTATGCAAATGGTGCAATCTTAAATTGCCATACTGGTCTTGTGAATGAGGTACATTTCTAGATGATCTTGATCATGATCTTGCCATGTTTTAAGTTGAAATGAATATTTATTAATGGTGCAAAGTTAGCTTGTGTATGGTAGTCACTCCTCTCAAAAATTTATTTATACAAAACATAAAGAAAATAGAATTGTACAGTATTTCAAACATTCCGGAAAATTCACTAAAAAATGATTTTTACTACAGTATGTATAAATAAAGCCCCAAATTTATTTTACTAATATATATAAATAAAGTTCCACATTCAATTGAAACACTATCAGAAAATTGTTAATGTTTCACAAAACTTGGCTTGTCGGTAACAATTCCGACGGATTTTTATGGTCGGAAATCCCTTACCACGAGCCAAATTCCGATGGAACATTCATAAAAAAGTAATGATTTTTTAGTAGTGAAAATTAAGGTGAGTCTTTAGATAAAAATATGTACTTAAAACACAAAATTGCCAATTTTTTCTTAATCAAACCTATGCAAAAAGACAAAAAAAGAACTGTTGAATGCCCATAAGCTAGACAAAAAAGTTTGTCAAAAATGTGATACTGCTTTTAATTAATGTGTTCACTCATGTATGTGTGTGTGTGTTTTTTTTTAATTTTCTTTTTTCGTTTTTGCATAGGAGATTCATTGCAGCCCCCATTAGGCCCCAAGTTGGATCCATTAGTTCACATTCCCTCCTTGCTTTTAAAAACAGTAAAAAATAAAATAAAAAAATGGCCCTATTCTAAGAATCTTGTACTAGCAAGTATAAATAGTACTCACTACTCACCTATACAGATTATATTTGTGATTTGATTTATATCCACTAGACCACAATACCCCTTTTCCCTCCTCTTTTTCTTTTTTGGCCTTTTGTGTTTTCTCCCCCTACCATTTTGCCTCTCTTAAGAGTGAGATAATAAAGCAAAAGCAGCAATAGTGCTAGTAATACTACTATAGTAGCATCATAAAAAAAGCATACTAAACTAGTTTATAAGTAAGTCTCAAGAACCCTCATTTCTTTTTTATGTACCCTCTTTCATTTTAGCTCTTTCAAACCAAACACTCACACAAGAAAAAAAAAAGAACATGGAAGATCAATGCAGCCCTCTTAGCTGGCCTTATAACTACTTCCTAGAAGAGGTAAATTTTAACTAACAGTCTCGTTTCTTGTTTTTCTAACTAACATTCTTGTTTTTGTTCAAGATCCTTTTTTTACACATCCCCTAAAGCCTATGTTGCTCAGTCTTTCCAAAATGTCGCCGCACCCTTCTTGAATCCTTCAAAATTGTACTGCTTTTAGAGAATCTAACATGCACTTGTCGGCATTTTTTAAAAGCCTGAGCAGCATATCCTAAAACCCCACTGTCTTTTTTGTTGTAATTTTTGTTGTTGTTGTGAGTAATGTGGATTTGGAATTTGACAGGGGATAGAGGAATTGAAGCATTCTTTGGTGTACACAACATTGGAGTTGGAAAACACTGTTATCTCTGCCCATGAGGAACTTGCAAGAAAAGATGAGGAGATTTTGCAACTCAAGGATCTTTTGACAAGAATTATGAAAGAAAGAGATGAAGCACAAGGCAAATGCCAAAGGCTTCGAATGGAGAAAGTCTTACTCCAACAACAACAACAACAACAAATGCAATTACAATTCCAATTTCAGAAGCAGAACCAAAATGTTGTTATAGAAAGTGCACCTATTTCTAGTGGCACAACAATTAGTCAGGATAATCAAGAACATGACCAAATTTTAAAAGGAGTAGTTGACTCTAACAACAACATAGGAGTACTTTCTAATTCTTCAGATTGTGATGAAAACAATGTTGTTTCCCCTCCACTATTAGTCCAAGATTTAATGGAAAAAGTTGTTGTCAAGAAGCCATTGCCAGAGAAAGGGAAATTCTTGCAAGCTGTGATAGAAGCAGGGCCACTACTTCAAACACTTTTATTAGCAGGGCCACTTCCTCAGTGGCAACATCCACCACCACAACTCAACTCAATCGACATTCCTCCGGTCACTATTACCTCGCCTACTCCGCGGTTGCTCAACCAGGACTCCGCCCTGAGTAGTAGCACCGCGGCTGGCCCTGGTGCCGGGCCATGTTTTGGGAAGAAAAGGGATTTTGATACTACTACTTCCCCACAGTCTATTTCAAAGTATCAAAAAGTTGTTCACCAGCCATCATTGACCAACATGTAGTGCTTTTCTTTATTTTCCCACCTCTATAATTAGCTCACTTTAGCTAGTCTTTTTTTAACCATTTCTCGTCTGAAATTTACTAGCCTGACTAATTTGGATTCGCACCACTTAGGGCCGGAAAGGTGCTTTCTAAAGGCAGAGGAATTTCATCCATCCCGCCACGGCCTTGTTGGTTCATTTTAGCTAGTAGCATATGCATTAACCATCCTTTTCATACCGTTTAAGAAAGGTATGGAAAAAGGAGGTAAAAATTACTATCAGCATGAAAATGGAGGCTATCATGCACATGTCATTTTCCATCCAATTAGGATCTTTGTAAAATTAGTTGGTTTGCCTTAGAAACTAAGCAATCTTCATAATTATTAGCTAACCAAGATTTAGAGGATTTTGAAAAAAGGCCTAATTATGAATGGCCTTTTACTTAGTTGGGGTTTTTGAAAGATCAATGTCTCACTATAAAGGTGTTGGATTCTTGATCATGACTTGGTGCTTTGTTTTTAAGCCCTTTGATTTGGATGGAGAGAGGAGTTTGATCTTTATGTTTATAACCTTTTGATTTTAATTATTTCCCCCTGTAATATTAGTTGGGGTGGCTTTTATAATTCTCCAAATGTTGGGGAATTTTTCTAATATGTATACTTTGCTATCTTTTTTCTCTTAGTCTTTTGCATAAAAATATTGTGCAAGGTGTATCTTGAGAGATTATGATGTTGTAGACTTGTTTGTCATCATTGAGAAGATGATTTAGTTTAATGAAGGCTTTGTTTTCTTTTTTGCTTTTGTGTCACTTTCATTTCCAAGTTCTTTAGATTAATATTATGATATAAGATATGACTTGAAGAAGCAACAAGTAATCTAATTTAAAAGATTCCAAATGATCCCACTTTCCATGAGGTGTACCTACCATACATGGTTTATGTCTGCCATTACAATGGCATCTCTAGTTGAAGTTACTTTAGTTTCACTTTCATGCAAATATAATATAAAGGAAGTTGAATTACTTTTATCCCATTGGCAAATTAAAAAGATCCTTTGGAAAAATATAAGAAATATCCATTTTACTTTCCCCCTTTTCTTAGAGGCGGAGCCAGAATTCTAAGTTTGTGGGTTCGAGGTTCTAATTCTTTAAAGTTACTGGATTTTTAATTAATAATTTGTACATATTTGACAAAAAATTTAATACAAATATATAGTTCGGATAAAAGCTACTGGGTTCGACCGAACCCACACCCAAAGGGCCGGCTCCGCCCCTGCCTTTTCCCCATTCATTAGGAGGGAAAGTAACAAATAATTTTGTGAATGGACTAAAAGTACAGTTAGTTGAACTAGTTTGTGAATATGGTAACAAAACATTGAATTTTTATTATTGTGATGGTTACACAAATGGCATGCTCATTGTTTGATTATGTAAACCACCCATGAAGTGAAATAAGTCAATGGAAAATCAAAATAAAATTAGGATGTTGCTTTCATTTAAGCTGTTCATTTTCATGCTTAGCACGTGATAATCTTTAATCCGATTGGAGATTGGGAAGATTTTTCTCCCCTTCTGTTTTTCTTGCTGTCGTTTTAGGGTAGGGTGAAAGAAGAAAACACCTACTCTGCCAGAAGCGGATCCAGAACTTTAAGCCTGTGGGTTCCTAATAAAATGAACAAATATGCAACGGGTAATTTACAGAATTGCCCTTCGCTAGGGGTGGTCTTTAATTTTTGCCCTTCGCAAAAAATCCCTTGATTTCTGCTTCGAACCCCCGCTCAGTCAATTATTAAAAAAAAATCGCGACGCATAGTTTCGATTCGCAGGTTAGGGTTTTGCATGCTTCTGACAGAGTTTCAAACTCTACCTTAAGGTAGAGTTTTGTGTTTTGGGCAAAACTCTGACTTGAATAATTAGCAATTTACTCTTTTGGCCCTTCAGTCCTTGTTTTTCAATTGTTCCTTTGTCTTGGGCCTTATGATTTATGGGCTTCCTTCTGTTTTGGGCCTTCAAATCTAATACGAAGTACATACACCTAGTAGACTTCATATACCACCACCAAGTAGCATATTGAAGGTTTCTTTTGTACATAATAATAATATTTATAAAAATGAAAAAGAAGAAGGAAGAAAGCTATATATAGCTTATATACGCAGGGATTTAGTAGCTTAGTTGGTTTGCTACCTGAACTTTCACCTTGTTAGTGAGGGTTCGAATCCCCACTTTGTAATCCCCTCTCTTATTTCCCATTCCCCTACCCACTATGTAATAAAAAAATAAAAAAAAACTTCTATACTTTCGGATAATATTTTCCTAAAAAATATTTTTGTATAAAATAAGTTATTTTCTTACTTATTTTTTTTAGTATTTGATAGCTAAACATTGAAGCATTATTTTAACTACTAAAATAAAAACATGAAAAAACATTTCAAACACAACAAAATATACTTTTTCGCGCCAAAAGTAAAAAGGGTAAAAACTTATCCGCATCTCAAAATGAAATCAAATTTATCTCATCTTTAGTTTGAGTCGAATACTTGTGTAATTTAATACTCCCCTTGTCCCCAATTTATGTGATGTTTTTTTGTTTTTAATCAGTTTAAAAAAGAATGACACATTTTTATATTTAATATTGACAATTTAACTTTAAATTTTTCATTTTACTATTAATGGGATGATTTATAGCCACACAAATAACTTCTATGTGCTATAATGCTGAGCCAAGGACGCTCCGCCTTCTCTATAGAAGCAGTCAACTGAGTTCTGAACGAATTAGCTCCGATACTATTATTGATGTAAGGATTGAATACGGTATGACGTATGAGTAAATATTTGTGTGTGTTTTCTATTGCTTTTGTTACTTGTTACGTATTATGTTACATTTGGAAGGAAAATATGAGAAAGGGAAAATTAAAAAAAAAAAAAAATCTAATTAATAATACTGATCTTTTTCAAGTAAAACAGAATCCTTTCATTAATACAATTACATTCCTTATCATTCTAGACAAACATGCATGAATTACTCCTATGTGATTTAAGATCCACTTTTCATTCCTTAATTTTCTCCATACTACAAAAAATTTCTTAATCTCCATAATTACCTTGAATTTGGCTCCTCTCCATTACACTTTCTCTTCATTTCCTCAAGTGCACATAGGGTTGGGCATTCGGTCGGTTCAGTTCGGTTTCAAAAATTCGGTTCGGTTTCACAAATTCGGTTCGGTTTTTCTGTTTGTAAGAAATGGGAACCGAAACCGAACTGAAATAACTTCGGTTCAATTCGGTTTTTGCAATTTCGGTTCGGTTTCTTCGGTTTAGATATGGATGACATAGTTAAGCATCAAGCCGATACTTCATCATTCCATAAAATCCTAAAGCAGCTCGATGTGAGACAGTAGAAGTGTTGACTGCATAATAATCACTTCATCAGCCAAAATACAAATTAATGTAGTGACAGAAATTTCCCCACATTTCACTTAAGTCCTCTATTACTAGTATTTCTTGTTTATCAGTCAACATCTTCTCTACAATCCAAGAGATATAACAGAGGGAATGGAGATTATAAGTAGTTCCTACTTGTCAAACTTTGTTGTATCACATCTTCCTACCACTAACCAAGAAGAGTTCTTTCAATGTTTAATATTACTAAGATTACAGCCATTGTCACAAGAAAATATGCTAATGGGTGTTCTAAGATACATTGTTGAGGAAATTTATTAAAAATCTACAAGGAATTGTACAAGGAATATATAATATACGTTTCAAGAAAAAAGTGGCTTGTTAAAATTTGATTTTTCGGTTTAACCGAATTAAATTTTGCATAAACCGAAAACCGAATCGAATTGTTGAAATCTTATAAATTTAAACCGAATCGGAACGAATAAACCGAAAAACTGAAATCGAAATTAACTTCGGTTCAGTTCGATTCGGTCGGTTTTTTCGGTTTGAACCATATTATGTCCAGCCCTAAGTGCACATTTAGATGAGTGACATGTGTTTTATTAAATTTTTAAAGGTCTAAGTTATATCATATTAACAAGCATCTTAATCATAGTTAAGTGAATCCAGCTTTGGTAAGAAAAGATATTCCCCACGAATTTTAACTGGATCATTAATTCCATTTTATATTTAAACCTGACAACGTGTTTTGCCAATAAATAGTAGTCTCCAAAAACGTTTTGAATTTACAACATTTTTTTAATTTCAAGTAAAAAAGAAGATAAAATATATTTTAAATAACCAGATATCTCTCTTTTTTTCTTTTTGGCTTCAAAACACAGCAGTCAATTTACGTTTTAATTTGACCTATACAGGAGTCCCACAATTTTTTTTAGGGCTTTGGTGATATTGTGAAAAAGAATAACCCAAACCTCTTAGCTTAATGTTATGCAGTTTTAACAAGTAATTTAAATATTAAAATATAAGATGAAATTAATGATATTAATTGGTATCAAAATTTGTGCGGAATATCTTTTTTCTTATCAAATTTGGAGGATATTTTTCAAAAATCATTCATTTAACTATGGTTAAAATACTTGTTAGTGTGATGTAATATGAACCTTTAAAATTTAAATAGAACACATGTCACTCATCTAAATGTGCACTTGACGAAATAGAGAAAAAGTGTAATGAAGAGTAACAGGATCCAATTACCTTCATTCAACATTTCCCCCCTCCCCTATTTCCTCATCTACAGTACCAATAACTTAATCATCTTCCCCCTCCCAATAAATTTACACTCTCATACTAATCATTATTAATCTTACAGTATGTTGTGTGTTTTTTCATTGATTTTGTTACATATTATGTTGCATTTGAAGGAAAATATCAGAAAGGGAATTTTTTTTTAAAAAAAAAAAAACCTAAACTACAATTAATGATAATGATCTTTTTTCAAGTAAAACAGAATCCTTTCAATTCAATTACATTCCTTTTCATTCTAAACAACCGATACCTTAACTATTAATCCTATCTCTTGTTACTCTAAGATCCACTTTTCATTCCTTAATTTTCTCAACACAACAAATATTCCCTTAATCTCCATAACTACCTTCATTCAACATTTCCCAAATCAACTCAAAACATTTTTTTTCCTCCAATACAACACCAATGTCCAACTCAACCACCACCCCCATCCCCACTCCCACCCCCCTCACCACCACCACCGCCACCACCTCGGACCAAGAATCATCAGACACATCATCAACCACACCAAACAAACCACACATAACATGGTCAGATTCCTACACAAAAGCACATGCAGCAATCCAATCCTTAACTTCAATCCTCCCAAACATCCCTTCATCTCTTTCTTCATCCGAAACACCTGCCTCTTGTCTCCTTCATGACAACTCAACCGCAAAACAAATCTCAACACTCCTTCGTGGTCCTAACTCTGGTGCTGGTGATGACAACCTTTGTCGTTGGCTTTACGACACGTTTCATTCCTCTGAACCTGAACTACACCTCGTTGTCCTCAAATTTTTACCTATCATTGCTGGTGTTTATCTTAACAGGGTTAATTTGCATAAACCTTTAGCGGGGTTTGAAGCTGTTTTATTAGCATTATATGCATATGAAACTTCTTCAAGAAATGGTCAAGCAGTTACGGTTAATATTCCAGATCTTTCACACTCAAGTATTTATCATGAAACAAACAAAGCAGCTAAAAACTCTGCAACGGAGTTAAACCTAGCTGTTATTTCCCCTAGCTTAGAGCATTATGGCACAGTGAGATCAACCAAAAGGGCACGTATAGTTGGTGTTGCATTAGAATTATATTACAGCAAAATCCCACATATACCAGTTGAGTCAAAGCTTGATTTTTGTGAATTTTGTAAGATCTGGTCGTCAGGTCAATTGGCTGTTAGTGAAAATGTTGAAAATGGTGATGTGAAAAGGAGGATTAATTTACCATGGGAGTTGTTACGGCCAATGTTGAGGATATTGGGACATTGTTTGATGGGACATAAAAAAGATGAGAAATTGTATGAAAGTGCTATTGGTGCGGTTGGGTGTTTGTATGAAAGAGCTTTACATGATTTAAATACGAAGGCTATGTTAGCTACGGGTAGTCTTCTTCAGCTTGTGAAATTGGCAAGGGAAGGTGATGAGGTTGATTATACAGAGATTGCAGAGTCCAATACCATTACGCTTTAGAGGTGGTGTTCTGTTTATTCTGTCCATGCAGCCAATGTGTGTGCCTATTTTTTTTTTTTTTTTAATTTTTAAATTGTCTTTTTATTATTCTCTTTCAGGAAAAAGTCCAAATTTATTGTGTACAATTTGGAGTTAATTGTTTGTTCATTAATTTTTTACTGTATGATAGCAAATTATCTTTTAAGAGTTGTTTTTGTCACAGCTTCAATACGAAAAGGGCAGCCCAGTGCTCGCAGAGCATGGGGAAGTGCCTCACGGACACAAATACCTAGATGAACCTTTAAACTTGGCATGTTTTGTAAGATAGGCATATAAACTTATAAGGTGACCAGATAGACACTTAAACTTACTCAAAGTGTATTTTTCAAGTTTTTCAGTTGTTTTGAAAACAAAAACTATATTTTTCAAACACTCACAATTTTCATGGCCAAACAAGCCCTAAATATATCACAAAATATTTTTTTTAAAATGCAAAAATAAGGCAAACGCATATACATGAGACTATAAATGTGCACTTAAACCAATAAATACTCGCTAATCGCAATTTTGCAGCTTTCAATTAACTCGGATTTTTTTTTTACACTTGAATAATTAAAAAACAATAACTTTAACCAATAAAAATTCTTAAAAAAAGAAATTTCAAATTAAGAAATTTCTAAGTTCAGTATTTCAAGTGTAAAAGAAATTTCAAATTAAGAAAACTGTAAAGCCGAGAAGAAAATCCTTAAAAAAAAAAATTCTTAATTTGAAATTTCTTTTTTTAAGGATTTTTATTGGTTAAAGTTATTGTTTTTTAATTATTCAAGTGTAAAAAAAAAAATCGAGTTAATTGAAAGCTGCAAAATTGCGATTAGCAAGTATTTATTGGTTTAAGTGCACATTTATAGTCTCATGTATATGCGTTTGCCTTATTTTTGCATTTTAAAAAAAAAAATTGTGATATATTTAGGGCTTGTTTGGCCATGAAAATTATGAGTGTTTGAAAAATATAGTTTTTGTTTTCAAAACAACTGAAAAACTTGAAAAATACACTTTGAGTAAGTTTAAGTGTCTATCTGGTCACCTTATAAGTTTATATGCCTATCTTACAAAACATGCCAAATTTAAGGGTCCATCTGGGTATTAAGCCTTTTTCTTTTAAAAAAGAAGGGTTGTTGTAACTTATTCATTGTTGATGGGGAGAAATTAACTATACTTGCTAACTTTGGGATTATGAGGTTGTGTATATGCACATTGTTGGGAGTATGATTATGACACAACCACTCGAAGTTGTAACGTGTTGCAATGTTTCCTATGTGCAAGGGCGGAGCCTAGTGGTGGTCAGATTGTTCACCCGAACCCTCTTTGGCGAAAAATTAACATGTATACATTAGGATAAAATTATTTTTTATATATAAATAGTAGATATTGAATTAAATAATAGATGTTGAATTTCCTTGGCTTCTACGTTTCTTACTCTTTTGTATTTTTAAATTCCCTTAGTAAAAATTCTGGCTCCGCCACTGACTATGTGCAGAATAACACAACTGCGTATCAAAGGAATGTGTATCAAAAGGCGAAATAAAGGGTGAAAAATTGACGCAAAAGTCTATAACCCACCAAATATGCATCAAAAGGAGAAAAAAAAAGTGGTCTATCGCAATATTAAAATGTCATTCCAGTCACTGTTATCTAAGTGGTCAAAATTGACCCTAAAGTCTATGATCCCCCAATTTCCCCCAGAATTTAATGGGTTGGGCAAGGTATATTATATATTTTAAAGAAATTGCACGTTTTGTCCTTCAAACAGAAGTTAGCAATTGAACTTATGCCTGTTACACACAAGTTCTTCAAAAGCAAAAGTCACTTAGGCAGAACTTGTAGGATATTATGATGCTAAAATATAAACTTATGTTTCACGAAAAAGTTATTTATTATGGGAGGTAAATTTAAAGATCGACACAAAATAGGGGCATAGATGCAAATGACCCTATATTTTATTAGTGAGATATGGTTTTGCGCAAAATAACTCGTCGAAAATCAATAGCCCAAATTAATTTGTGAAGATTCCCGAATGGATATAAAAGTGGCACCTGCTAGAAGATCAAAGTTTAGTCGCTGTTTCAAATATAGTTAAGAAAATAATTATATTCTAATGTGAGAACAAAATTTATATAAAAATATTTGTAAGTAAAACACAAAAAAACTCCAGCACACTAAACTTTTATAAGTGAAACTTAAGGATAAAATCCTTGAGTTCTCACTTACGGAATCACAAACTCCATGACTTTACGTTAAATTAACAATAGAGTTTGTTAAACATTTAACTTAGACCAAAATTTCTTATTTTTGACAAATTTAAGGGACCAAAATTATTCAGGAGTATATGATTAAGGAACTATCTTAAACCTACTCCAAACATAAATGTTTATTTTTGTCGTTTTCTCATATCAAAATAGACTAGTTGCATGAGGGCCGTGCTAAGCCCGGGCCTAAACTCATGATACAAAAGTAATAAATTTACTTAAAAAAATATAACTTAGATCACATATTTTATAATTAATTTAAATAAACATTCTAAACATGTCTTATTGGTAAGTCTTCATAATTATTAAAAAACAATTGTTACATGATTAAATAATTTTTAAAGAACAAATTATTTATGAGGAAGGAAGTTTGGAAGGAGAATTAGCAAATACAAAGGGACACAAGATTCAACATTCACACAATACTTTGGAGTTAAAACAAATAAGGGGTGTGTTTGATATGGAGGAAAACATTTTTCAAAAAATGATTTTCAATTTTCTCATGTTTAGTTGGTTAAAATTTTTGGAAAACATTTTCTTTAGGAAAATAAGTTCCTTCAAAATGAGGAAAATGACTTCCTTAGTGAAAGTAAGAAAATCAAGTTCCACGAGTGTCATTCCACATTCATTGTGTCCTTTTCACCCATCAATACACTTCATCTGCACCTCCACCCTCACAGCCCTCATCCCCACCATCCCACACCCACACTCCCATCCCCATCTCCCATTGTACTTGTCTAGATTATATAATTTTTTTTTAGAATAATAGTGTTTGCTTAAGTATCGAACACAAAAAAATAAGTAAGGAGCAGACTTATTTTCTTGAAAAATATTTTCCTTCATACCGAACACATCCAAAGAGAAGAATATGAGGTCCTAATTAGTAATACCTAATAAATTCTCTATGGGAAATGAAACCTTAACTTTAAAGTTACAAAAATTTACCAAAATGTATAATAACATATAATGTACTCCCTCGTTTTATTTTACTTTGCCTCTGTTGATTTGCCTTAAGAAGCTATATATTAGGGGTTTATTTTACTAAATTTTCCTTAAGAAGCTATTTATTAGAGGTTTATTTTACTAAATTATTCTTATTAATTATGCTTTGAAAATATAAGTTTGTTACTATTACTTTATATAGTTACTTAATGATAATGACAATACTAAAAGAAAACAATAAGGGCTCGTTTGGTTGGAAACAACTTATCCCGGGATAAATAATCCCGGGAAAAGTTATGCCGGGATTAGTTATTCCACCCTCAATGTGGGATAAGATAAGGCTACAATCCCGGGATAACTAATCCCGGGATTAGTTATTCTGGATTTTTATTCCAACCAAATATGGGATAAGGAGGCACTAAAATTTTATCCCGGAACTATTTTTGCTTATCCTTCACACCAAACGACCCCTAAATCTCTCATAATTTGTTAAAAGGGACCAGTAAAAAGGAAAATTTTATATTGTATAAGGGGCGAGTAAAATGAAACGAAGGGAGTAAAAGGTACTTCCTCGATTCCTTCTTACTTGTCTTTTATTTACTTGGCACTTTCCTTAAGAAATTATTTATTAGGAGTAAAACATACTAAATTATCCTTATTAATTATGCTTTGAAAATATAAATTTGACTATTAATATTTTGTGTAGTTACTTAATGATAAAAGCAATAAACAAAAAAAAAATTCTAGACAAAAAAGATTATTTTTAATATACGAAAAGGAATAATCTGATTAGGGCCATATAGGGTCAATATAGTCCAAAACAAAGGCCCAAGTGAGAATTAAATGAGGGCAAAAGAAAAATATGTAAAAGCAACAGCCACGTGGAGAGGCCTCATTGCATCAAAGTATACTGTGAGGACGACAAAATGTGGGATTCTCGTTTATATAAAGTACTAGATGACAGCACGGGCCCAACACTTTAGATTATAATGCATCTATGTATATGTAGTTGTCTTTGAATAGTAATTAAATATATATATATATATACTATGTTCAAAACACAATTAATATAACATTGTAGTTTATGCTTCGTATCTAAAACTTTATTATATTAGTGTTTGCTACGAATACAAAGTTTGTACGTTTTTTTTTTTTTGACATTGTTTGTTTTTTTAATATGGGATTCACTTTTTTTTATATTGCTTGATTTTGTTAATATGGGGTCCACTTTTTTCTCCCCGTGAGTTTGGAGATGGTGGGTTCCACTTTTTTTATTTTTTTTTAATATTGGTTGGTTTGTGTTTAATATGGGGACCACACTTTTTTTTTTTTAATATTGGTTGATTTGTGTTTAATATGTGGGCCTACAATTAACATTATAGTTTGTGCTCCGTATTTAAAACTTTATTATATTAGTGTTTACTACGAATACAAAATCTGCACGGTTTGTTTTTTGACATTGTTTGTTTTTTTTAATATGCGATTCACTTTTTTTTTATATTGCTTGATTTTATTAATATGGGGTCTACTTTTTTTTTCTCCGTGAGTTTGGAGATGGTGGGTTCTACTTTTTTTACCTTTTTTTTTTTAAAAAAAATATTGGTTGGTTTGTGTTTAATATGTGGGCCCACAATTTTTTTTTTGGGCCCACAAACGGACAACGAAAAAGTGCCCTACTATGTTCAAAACACGATTAATATAACATTGTAGTTTGTGTTCCGTATCTAAAACTTTATTATATTAATGTATGCTACGAATACAAAGTCTGCACGTTTTTTTTTTTTTGACATTATTTGTTTTTTTAATATGGGATTCACTTTTTTTTATATTGCCTGATTTTGTTAATATGGGATCCACTTTTTTTTTCCCCGTGAGTTTGGAGATAGTAGGTTCCACTTTTTTTACTTTTTTTTAATATTCAAAACACGATTAATATAAAATTGTAGTTTATACTTCGTATATAAAACTTTATTATATTAGTGTTTGTTACGAATACAAAGTCTGCACGGTTTTTTTTTTTTGACATTGTTTTTTTTTTAATATGGAATTCACTTTTTTTTATATTGCTTGATTTTGTTAATATGGGGTCCACTTTTTTCTCCCCGTGAGTTTGGAGATGGTGGGTTTCACTTTTTTTTTTTTTAATATTGGTTGGTTTGTGTTTAATATGTGGGCCCACAATTAACATTATAGTTTGTGCTCCGTATTTAAAACTTTATTATATTAGTGTTTGCTACGAATACAAAATCTGCACGGTTTTTTTTTTTGACATTGTTTGTTTTTTTAATATGGGATTCACTTTTTTTTTATATTGCTTGATTTTATTAATATGGGGTCTACTTTTTTTTTCTCCGTGAGTTTGGAGATGCTGGGTTCTACTTTTTTTACCTCTTTTGTTTTTTAAAAAAAATATTGGTTGGTTTGTGTTTAATATGTGGGCCCACAATTTTTTTTTTGGGCCCACAAACGGACAACGAAAAAGTGCCCTACTATGTTCAAAACACGATTAATATAACATTGTAGTTTGTGTTCCGTATCTAAAACTTTATTATATTAGTGTATGCTACGAATACAAAGTCTGCACGTTTTTTTTTTTGACATTATTTGTTTTTTTAATATGGGATTCACTTTTTTTTTATATTGCCTGATTTTGTTAATATGGGATCCACTTTTTTTTTCCCCGTGAGTTTGGAGATAGTAGGTTCCACTTTTTTTACTTTTTTTTTAATATTCAAAACACGATTAATATAAAATTGTAGTTTATGCTTCGTATATAAAACTTTATTATATTAGTGTTTGTTACGAATACAAAGTCTGCACGGTTTTTTTTTTTGACATTATTTTTTTTTTAATATGGGATTCACTTTTTTTTATATTGCTTGATTTTGTTAATATGGGGTCCACTTTTTTTTCCCTTGAGTTTGGAGATGGTGGGTTCCACTTATTCTACTTTTTTTAATATTGGTTGGTTTGTGTTTAATATGGGGACCACACTTTTTTTTTAAAATATTGGTTGGTTTGTGTTTAATATGTGGGCCCACAATTAACATTGTAGTTTGTGCTCCGTATCTAAAACTTTATTATATTAGTGTTTGCTACGAATACAAAGTCTGCACGTTTTTTTTTTGACATTGTTTGTTTTTTAATATGGGATTCACTTTTTTTTTTATGTTGCTTGATTTTGTTAATATGGAGCTCATTTTTTTTTCCCCATGAGTTTGGAGATGGCGGGTTCCACCTTTTTCTACTTTTTTTTTTTAATGTTCAAAACACGATTAATATAACACTATAGTTTGTGCTCCGTATCTAGAACTTTATTATATTAGTGTTTGCTACGAATACAAAGTTTGCACGTTTTTTTTACATTGTTTGTTTTTTTTAATATGGGATTCACTTTTTTTTATATTGCTTGATTTTGTTAATATGGGTCCACTTTTTTTTTCTCCGTGAATTTGGAGATGGTGGGTTCCACTTTTTTTACTTTTTTTTTATATTGGTTGGTTTGTGTTTAATATGGGGACCACACTTTTTTTTTTAAAATATTGGATGGTTTGTGTTTAATATGTGAGCCCACAATTAACATTGTCGTTTGTGCTTCGTATCTAAAACTTTATTATATTAGTGTTTTCTACGAATACAAAGTCTGCACGTTTTTTTTTACATTGCTTATTTTTTTAATATGAGATTCACCTTTTTTTTTATGTTGCTTGATTTTGTTAATATGGGGCCCACTTTGTTTTCCCCGTGAGTTTGGAGATGGCGGGTTCCACCTTTTTGTACTTTTTTTTAATGTTCAAAACATGATTAATATAACATTATAGTTTGTGCTCCGTATATAAAACTTTATTATATTAGTGTTTGCTACGAATACAAAGTCTGCACGTTTTTTTTTTTGACATTGTTTGTTTTTTTAATATGGGATTCACTTTTTTTATATTGCTTGATTTTGTTAATATGGGGTCCACTTTTTTTTTTCTCCTTGAGTTTAGAGATGGTGGGTTCCACTTATTCTACTTTTTTTTTTTAATATTGGTTGGTTTGTGTTTAATATGGGGACCACACTTTTTTTTTTAATATTGGTTGGTTTGTGTTTAATATGTGGGCCCACAATTTTTTTGAGCCCACAAACGGACGACGAAAAGTGCACCATCCGGTGCTTCTAATATAGTAGAAATACTGGATGGCGTATGCCCGTGCGCAACACTTTGAATTATATAGTGTATCTACGTGTATGTAGTTGCGTACAATTGTAAAGATTTATGTATTGGGTAGTGATAGTATATATATTTTATATTGTTAATAAACATACATAAGTTTGCATTGTCTATGCATATATATAGATGAACATTAATACATATATACACAAAGCCCGTGTTAGCACGGGCTCAACACAAAAAATAGTACCACACTTTTCTTTTTAGTCAGTCTAAAAAAGAATGATATATTTTTACGTTTAGAAATCATGTAACTTGAAACTTTCTCTTTTACCTTTAATAAAATGATTTAAATCTACACAAATATCTATGACTTGTTTTAGATCACAAGTTTCAAAGATTTTTATTTCTTTTTTAAACTTCGTGCCTAGTCAAACTATGTCACATAAATTGGGACAGAGAGAGTACCTTTTAGTAATATAATTATGGAATTTTTATTTTAGAAAGTATTATAAATCAATTAATTGAAAATATCAATAAATTATTTTACTTAGTCCGCTTCTTCCATATATGACTTTCCTGGTTTGGTTCTCCAATTGAAAGATTTGAAATACACCTTCTCCTACCGAGTTTCATGCCATCATCTCTTTCTACTCAACAACACTGAAAAACACTTTCATGCGTTAGCATCTGTTGTAGTTTTAAATTTTTAAGTATAGACTAACTTTATCATTTTAAGAAAATATGTGTATACGTTTCTTGACCGTTTATATTTCGTCTTATTGGTGTTATTCCTCATTATTTGTGTGAGACGTATGTGTCTAAAATTAGTTAATTTTTATCCTTACCCAAAGGTATAAGTTTTAAATCCTTTGGTTTTATGACTTCTTTAGCGGTTTTTGTGTTCAATTTAAATCGTTATTTTTTTCTCCTGAATTTCTCTTCTTTAAATTTTCTCTAAGCGTACCTTTACCATTTTCTAAACTTATTATCATTAATACACCTTCTCCTACCAAGTTTCATAGCATCATCTCTTTCTACTCAACAACACTGAAAAACGCTTTCAGGTGTTAGCATCTGTTGCAGTCTTAAATTTTTAAGTATAGACCAATTTTATCAGTTTAAGAAAATATGTGTATACGTTTCTTGACCGATTATATTTCGTCTTCTTGATGTTATTCCTCATTATTTGTGTGAGACGTATGTGTTTAAAATTAGTGCATTTTTTTCCTTACCCAAAGGTATAAGTTTTAAATCTTTTAGTTTTATGACTTCTTTAGCGTTTTTTGTGTTCAATTTAAATCGTTATTTTTTTTCCTGAATTTTTCTTCTTTAAATTTTCTCTAAGCGTACCTTTACCATTTTCTGAATTTATTATCATTATTTAAATGTCTTTTTTTTTTTGGCAATTGTCTCCTACTTCTTCACGTGGACCCCACCTTAATATTTTTTTTTCCAATTGTGTCCTAATTCTTCACGTGGATCTCACCTTATTATTATTATTATTATTATTATTATTATTCTAATTATTTTAATTAACTATATTAGAAGAGTGGGTGGTTAACGACCAAACCCACTCTTCTAATTCTAATAAAAAATAATATAGTTAAATATTTCAATAATATACAATCCAGCATAAAATATTACAGCCACATAGTTATATTTTAAATTTATATCTGTATAGCTAATTTTTTTTACAATAGTGTTTATACGCACGATATATAACATTATACTCTTACTGTAAATAATTTGTCGATCTTATATAAAAGTGTATAATAATGTATAAAAAGGTCATTTTGGGTAATACTAAAAATATGAGTCATTTCGGGTAAATATTTTTTCACCCACAGAGCACATGTGGATCCCCACCTTAATTGTTTTTTTCACATGAGTAGGATTTTTTTTTTAATGAGTAGGAGGTGGACCCGCCTTTTTTTATTTTTACTAGTTTAAGCGTGACTAAAGCGCGTACCTCATATGATAATAAACAATACAGAAAAAGTTGGACTTTGAGATAAATTTCATCGTTAATCGGTCGCTAAATTGCTCGTAGCTAACAAAACTTTTTGATAATTCGTTGCTAAATCATCGGTAAATAGGATTAGCACAGAATTTTATTGTTTAACTTCCCATCGTTAATTAATTTTTATTTAATAGTGAAATAGCATAATATATCAAAGAATATTATAGTTTTCGTCTGTTAGATTAAGTGTAACAACAATAATAATGACAGTTTGTTTAGAATTGTTTTTCCTACTATTTCATCTTGTTATTTTAAATTTGCATTTTAAATTTATACTATAATAATTTTTTTGTTATTTCTAATTTTTTTTTTTGTTATTTAGTAAATTTATATACTTAAGAATTTTGTCAATTGAAAAAATAAATTTACTAATGTGAGGAATTTCAAAAAGAACAAAATTGTATTCTTTCAGTTAGTTAAATATTTTAATTATTTTCTTGCAACATCAAGGGAAATAATTTATTTTTATTAACTCAAATTCTTAATATTAGCTCACCCCAAATTTTATTTAACTGCAATTATAATTTATTCCATTAGAATTCTGTATGAACTTTCTTAATTTGACTCTTTTGAATTTTTCCATTTTTAGATTTTTTTTTAAGCCACTAAATATTTTCTATTTGGACTTCGTGCTTTTTATATGTATATTAATTTAATGAGATCAACGTACTCTTTATTGGATCAGATATTTGCTGGTAAATGGTGAAATAGGCAAACTAACATAATGATGTTATCCCTATTTTTCTTAAGCTTTTAAACCTGTTACATAATAGAAATACTCTACAAATAAAACTTCATTTAACTGAATAAATTTAAGATAATTTTAAGGGAGAATAAATAAACAAACTAAAATAAAATGATAACTTTTTAGAATAAAATATTATAACTATAATTAAGTAAAAATATAAATAACTTACATAAAGTGCAAGAGAATTTTACAAATAGTCGGTATATCTTACTAAGTAATTTGTATTCATTTTCTATTCCTGAGTTTAGAAAGATATACTACCGAAAAAGTTGGACTTTGTGATAAATTTCATCGTTAATCCGTCGCTAAATTGCTCGTAGCTAAAAAAACTTTTTGATAATTCATCGGTAAATAGTATTAGCACAGAATTTTATTGTTTAACTTCCCATCGTTAATTAATATTTATTTAATAGTGAAATAACATAATATATCAAAGAATATCAATAGTTTCCACCTGTTAGATTAAGTGTAACAACAATAATAATGACATTTTGTATAGAATTTTTTTTCCTACTATTTCATCTTGTTATTTAAAATATGCATTTTAACTTTATACTATAATCAATTTTTCATTATTTCTAATTATTTTTGTTATTTAGTAAATTTATATACTTAAGAATTTTGTCAATTTGAAAATAAATTTCCTAATGTGAGGAATTTCAAAAAGAACAAAATGGTATTCTTTTGCTAATCAGTTAGTGTCACGACCCAAATCTGACACTCAGGCCGTGACCGGGCACCTGACGAGCTTCTACCCATAAGGCGAACCCTCTAAGCAAATCATACGAAAACTATCGCATAAAATGAATAATACGCAAAGTCTCATAATATAATGAAAAGTGCGGAAGCGAAATAAAAATACTGAGTCTTGCCCATAAACCCCATAAAAATGTCTAAGTCATGGAACTGCTAGTCTGAATACAAAAGTACGAGACGTAGCTCGGAATAGTACTAAGTCAACTAAAGAAGAAGAGGCCGCCATGATCTAATAGTGGCTCACCTCTACTGAACTGGACTGAACAAAGCTGGAATGAATCAAGTATCGACTACCTGGTCACCGTTAACCACACCTGCACACATACAACATTAACAAGTGAGAGTCTAAAAAACCCCGCAAGATCATCGACACTCTCAGCTTACCCCTGGGGCAAGTCTTTGAAATCCCTGATAATGCATAAAAGCAATTACACAGTACAAGTATATTAAATATATACAAACACTGAAGCTAAAGCTAAAATCATGATGCACAACCAAGCAGAACATGAAATACTCTAAATCTGAATATATGCTCACCGTACATAGTACGTATTTATCTATGTCTTACCTCGTTTTTCGGAGAGGGCATTATTTACCCCCATCTTACCCGGACGAGCAATACATGAAATACACTGAATCTGAATGTATGCTCACGGGACATAGTACGTATTTGTCTATGTCTTACCCCGTCTTCCGGAGAGGGCATTATTTACCCCCATCTTACCCGGGTTATTTAAAATTCTAGCATCTATCTCTCACCGAACATCAATGGGACCTGTGGAAGTATGCCCCTCTGAAGATATGATAAGTGGAACATACATCCATTCAATACCACTTCTAAACTTTACATTTATATAAATAGTATCTATTTAAGCGAAATTACGCTAAAGAACTCATACGGTCACTACTTTAGAAACTTGGAAATTATCCAATTTAGATCATGCTTGTCCACTCACACAAACTAAATGGTTTAAATGCATACATACAACACAAACCATATGCTTTTTATGAAAAGCAAGTAAACTAAGAGTTTAAGCCTCACTTGCCTTATAACCGGAACGCAACCTCTCCGAAAGTGCCAAATTTCCTTCAAACAAACTTCAATAGCCTCAATCTATTCAATACCATAAATAAATAGTCCAAATTAGCCTAGAAAAACTAATCCTATAATTTTTAGGTTTAAAACTAAATCTTAACATTTTATACCTTGATTCCATGATTCTTTTAAAAAGTGAAAATTGTATCTCTATACCATTAATAAACAATTTTGTAAATATATATACATGTTGTAGTCTCAAAATAAATATAGTGATTGTAACGTGGAACTTCAGGCTTGAAAACTTTTGTTTTCCTTCACATTATTTTACATGCTGAAGAAAACAAAAAAAAACATTTAAACATTCTTACTGATCTTTGAAGTTTACCATAGTTTAAGTAAAATATATAGTTTCTTTATGAAAGGATAACACAGGGATTGCCAAAGACAATTACATTGAAAATTTAATATTAAAGAATAGAAAGAAAGAAAGTAAGAAATAAAGAAACCAACAAAAAAATTTGCACTAACAAAGCACAGTGCACGTGATGTGCAGAAAAAGCAAATTTTCTTTGACCCTTTTGAAATCAATTTTGTAGTCAAATTCTACAATTCTTCATCCTTGCAATGTGGTCCCCTCTAGATATTAGGTAGTCACTAGTCCCCAATGAAATCTTGCCACCATTAACATAATAGTATAATATCCAGCAACAAAATTCTTAAATACTAAAGTTGAAGTAATGTACCTGATTTTCTCCTAATTGTGGAAATTTCAAGATATGCTAGCAACTGCTAAATGCTCTGCTCGTTCTCCCTTTTTTGTGTTTTTTTTTGTTTTTCCCCTCTCTAGGTTAGAGGCAAGTTAATACTTTCCTTCTATTTCCCTCTTCCCCTTAGGAAATATAACGTGGCTAGAATTAGAGTAATAAGGCCTAACCCACTTATTCACTTAACTGCCTTTTCATAAAATATATCCTATAAATTATATATACAACTAAATGTATCTACATACATATTATATGAATATATTTCATAATTATATGCTTTGGTATAAGACCGCTAAAATTAATAAACTATGAATAAGGAAGTAATTCAAGACACTTGGAAAAATACCGGGTTGTTACAGTTAGTTAAATTCTTTAATTATTTTATTGCAATATCGAGGGAAATAATTTATTTTTATTAACTCAAATTCTTAATATTAACTGACCCCATATTTTATTTAACTGCAATTATAATTTATTCCATTAGAATTCTGTATGAACTATCTTAATTTGACTCTTTTGATTTCACCCTTTTTAGATTTTTTTAAACCACTCAACATTTTCTATTTGGACTTTGTGCTTTTTATATGTATATTAATTTAATGAGATCAACGTACTTTTTATTGGATCAGAGATTTGCTGGTAAATGGTGAAATAGGCAACCTAACACAATGATGTTATCCCTATTTTTCTTAAGCTTTTAAACCTGTTGCATAATAGAAATACTCTACAGATAAAACTTCATTTAACTGAATAAATTTAAGATAATTTTAAGGGAGAATAAATAAACAAACTAAAATAAAATGGTAACTTTTTAGTTAGAATAAAATATTTTAACTATAATTAAGTAAAAATATAAATAACTTATATAAAGTGCAAGAGAATTTTACAAATAGTCGGTATATCTTACTAAGTAATTTGTATTCATTTTCTATTCATTAGTTTAGAAAGATATATGTTACAAAAAAATCATTATTCTCTTTTTAAATCATAGACATGAATAAAAAATTGAAGCAAAAATATTTAACTTCTTTTCTAAATTTCAGGAAAATAAATACTTAAAAACTTTTCTTTATAATGTTATTTTGATAAATTTAGTTATTCATATTTCTCATAAAGAGTAAGTGTCGAACTTCCTTAGTATGAGGAATGTAATTTGATTTAAAATTATAGAAGATATATTAAAAACTAAGTCGTATATATCATAGGGATCTCATTTACTTACTGTATATTTTTAGCTATATATTATAGATTTTAGGATGTTTTATTTTCTTTTTAAATGTAGATCTTTATCCTTCCTAAGCACATTTAAATAATTACACTCAGACAATATATTTATAGTTAAAATACTTTGAAGACAATTTTGTTCTTTTTTGAAAAGTAAATTATCTTTTGTAATACGTCTAAGATATTTTTTTTTCTAAGAAATTATTTTGATATGCTGACAAAAGAGACGAAATAGTATTAACGCATTTCAAAGGAACTAGACGGCCTAGGCCCGTGCGCCCAACACTTTAGATTATAGTGCATCTATATGTATGTAGTTATCTTTGAATAGTGAATATATATATATATATATATATTATGTTCAAAACACGATTAATATAACATTGTAGTTTGTGCTCCTTATCTAAAATTTTATTATATTAATGTCTGCTACGAATACAAAATCAGCAAATTTATTAATATTTTTTAAAAGAGAAGACTTGTTTAAAAGGAAATTATTTTCCTCTCTTTGAGATAAAACAATAACAATATTTAAGCATCAGTTGATACTTTCAATTTTAATTCGATTAATTTAAAGGTGTAAAATACTTATTATTTTTTTATCAAATTTTGATTTGGATAATTCTAATTCAAATTATTAAATTAATTTTACATGTTTAAAACGAAACAAAGTAGAAATTGATTTTATATTTAAACGATGAAATACTATTTTTTAATTTTTGGTAAATATTCTCGGTTTAGCTCATTTTACTTGTCATGTTGTCTTTTGCATGATTTTTTAAGAAAACGTCGATTAGAGTTATAATTTGACTAATTTACCTTATTCATTATTTGATCTCTATTTGACATATTTTTTTTACGAGATTAATCTTTTTTCACATTATTCTATCTTATTTTAAAATATAAATATTTTAAGTATATTTATTTTAGTGAACATAATAAATAAATGACATGGCGGAATAGCAAATACAACAGTTTAATATCTAGATTAGATCTCAAGCTAATATTAAAAAAAAAAAAAACTGTATGGTTTGACTACTTTAACTTTTTGAAGAAAAACAGTTTCATTTGCTCCCACTAATGGATTGATACGCACGTGGCAATGAATCCATCATTATTGACTTAATGAGATACTTTGGAAATTAGTGTTTACTACGAATACAAAATCTGTTTTTTTTTTTACATTATTTTTTTTAATATGGGGTGCACTTTTTTTTTATATTGCTTGATTTTGTTAATCTGGGGTCCATTTTTTATATTGCTTGGTGTTGTATAGTATGAGGTCCACCCTTTTGGACATTATTAGTTTGCACTTTTTTTTTTTACATTGTTTGTTTTTTTAATATGAGATTCACTTTTTTTTTTATATTGCTTGATTTTGTTAATATGGGGTCCACTTTTTTTTTTCCCGTGAGTTTGGAGATAGTGGGTTCCACTTTTTTTACTTTTTTTTTAATGTTCAAAACACGATTAATATAACATTGTATTTGTGCTCCGTATCTAAAACTTTATTATATTAGTGTTTGCTACGAATACAAAGTCTACACGTTTTTTTTGACATTGTTTGTTTTTTTAATATGGGGTTCACTTTTTTTTTATATTGCTTGATTTTGTTAATATAGGGTCCACTTTTTTTTTTCCCCGTGAGTTTGGAGATGGTGGGTTCCACTTCTTTTACTTTTTTTTTTTTAAAATTGGTTGGTTTGTGATTAATATGGGGACCACACTTTTATTTTTATTTTTAATATTGGTTGGTTTGTGTTTAATATGTGGGCCCACAATTAACATTGTAGTTTGCGCTCCGTATCTAAAACTTTATTATATTAGTGTTTGTTACGAATACAAAGTCTGCACGTTTTTTTTGACATTGTTTGTTTTTTCAATATGAGATTCACTTTTTTTTATATTGCTTCATTTTGTTAATATGGGGCCCACTTTTTTTTTCCCGTGAGTTTGGAGATGGCGGGTTCCACTTTTTTTATTTTTTTATTTTAATATTCAAAACACGATTAATATAACATTGTAGTTTGTGTTCCGTATCTAAAACTTTATTATATTAGTGTTTGCTACGAATACAAACTCTCCACGTTTTTTTTTTTTTTTTTTTAATATTGGTTGATTTGGCCCACAATTTTTTTTTATTAAGAAACGGACGACGAAAGAAGGACGACCAAAGTGCCCCAAACTCCCTCTTCTAAATAGTACTAGACGGCCTAAGCCCGTGCTGCGCACGGGCCCAACACTTTACATTATAATGCATTTATGTGTATGTAGTTGTCTTTAAATATATATATATATATATATTATGGTAGTTTATGCTCCGTATCTAAAAATTTATTATATTAATGTTTGTTATGAATACAAAATCGACAAATTTATTAATATTTTTTAAAAGAGAAGACTTGTTTAAAAGGAAACTATTTTTCTCTCTTTGAGATAAAACAATAGCAATATTTAAGCATCAGTTGATACTTTCAATTTTAATTCGATTAATTTAAAGGTGTAAAATACTTATTATTTTTTATCTCATTTTATTTGTCATGTTGTCTTTTGCATGATTTTTTAAGAAAACGTCGATTAGAATTATAATTTGAGTAATTTACCTTAGTCATTATTTGATCTCCATTTGATATATTTTTTTACGACATTAATCTCTTTTCACATTTATTAGAGTAGGAATAAAAATAAAAAAGTAATTAAATTCTATGTTATTGTATAAATATTTTAAGTATATTTATTTTACCGAACATAACAAATAAATGACATAACGGAATAACAAATATAACAGTTTAATATCTAGATTAGATCTCAGGCTAATATAAAAAATAAAAATAAAACTGTATGGTTTGACTACTTAACTTTTTGAAGAAAAATAATTTTATTTGCTCCCACTAATGGATTGATACGCACGTGACAATGAATCCGCCATTATTGACTTAATGAGATGCTTTGGAAATTACATGAATATTGTTTGATTTTTTAATATGGAGTGCGCTTTTTTTTTTGACATTATTGATTTGCACTATTTTTATGCATATATATATATATATATATATATATATATATATATATATATATATATATATATATACACACACACACTATGTTCAAAACACGATTAATATAACATTGTAGTTTGTACTCCGTATCTAAAACTTTAGTATATTAGTGTTAACTACGAATACAAAGTTTGCACTTTTTTTTCACATTATTTTTTTTTAATATGGTGTTCACTTTTTTTTTTTTTGATATTGTTTGCTTTTATTAATATGGCGTCCACCTTTTTTTTTACAGTGAGTTTGGAGATGGTGGGTCCCAATTTTTTTTTTTATATTGTTTGATGTTGTTTAGTATGAGTTCCAACCTTTATGGGATGCACTTTTTTTTTGGGACATTATTAGTTTGTACTATTTTATGCATATAATATATATACATATACTATGTTCAAAATACGATTAATATAACATTGTAGTTTGTGCTCCGTATCTAAAACTTTATTATATTAGTGTTTGCTATGAATACAAAGCCAACACTTTTTTTTAACATTATATTTTTTTAATATGGGGTTCACTTTTTTTTTTATATTGCTTGATTTTGATAATATAGGGTCCACTTTTTTTCCCATGAGTTTGGAGATGGTGAGTTCCACTTTTTTCTTCCTTTTTTTTATTGCTCGGTGTTATTTAGTATGGAGCCCACTCCTTTTTTTTAAGGACAACGGACGACGAAGCATGGGTCTAAACCCATGCTTTATATAGTTTTTTTTTTAATTTTATTTTTTATAGGTCTTTGACATATATATACATCTTAAGGAGAAATATTTACGAAACGTGAAGATAGTTTTATATTTACAAAACATAACATTACAAATCCTATACAAAACATGCTTTATTTTTTTTAATTTTTTTATTTTTAAAAAAATTATTTAAAAAAAATTATTTTTTAAATATTTTTTAAATATTTTTTATTTTTTAAAAAAAAATTAATATTTTTTTTCGCTCACAAACTTATGTATGAAAGTTGTATGAAATGTGTATATCTCGCTCAAGACTTAAAAAGTTTGCTAAAAATTTAGTGTATAAAAACGGTATGAAATGTGTATAGCTCGTTCAAAGCTTAAAAAATTCGCTCAAAATTGTGTGTATAAAAATAATATGAAATTTGTATCTTGCTCATGTCTTAAAATTTCGCTCACATTACCGTATATAAAATTCATGTTAGATTTCTGTAAAATTAATACGACTACAATAACATTGTATACAACTTTGATACAATATTCAAGACTTAAAATAATCGCTCAAATTTTTATTTATGAAATGTGTATATCTTGCTTAAGGCTTAAAAAGTTCCCTCAAATTTTATGTATGAAGAACGTATGAAATGTGTATATCTTGATCAAGGCTTAAACATTACGCTCAAAATTTTATGCATGACAATAGTATGAAATGTGTATATCTCCCTCAAGACTTAGAATTTCATTCACATTTTTTGTATATAAAAGTTCATATTAGGTTTCTGGAAAATTAATATAACTACAATAACATTGTAACAATTTTCATACAATATTCAAGGCTTAAAGTTTTCGCTCAAAATTTTGTATATGAAAATTATATTAAAAATTTCGCCCACACATACATATTTCATACATTTCTCATACAACTTTCATACACAGAAATTTGAGGTAATTTTTTAAGCCTTTGAGAAAAAAAAAATTAAAAAATATATATGTCATGTTTCGTAATATATCGTTATGTTTTGTAAATAAGGAAAACTATCGTTACGTTTCGTAAATATTTCTCCTTAACATGTATATATACGTAGTTTTTCCTTTTTTATATTGCTTGGTGTTGTTTAGTATATATATATATATACACATGGAATACTATATTCAAAACACGATTAATATAACATTGTAGTTTATGCTCCGTATATTATTGTTTGTTACGAAAACGCACGTGGCAATGAATCTATCATTATTGACTTAATGAGATACTTTGAAAATTACATAAATATTGTTTGATTTTTTAATTTGGAGGCAATTTTTTTTTAATATTATTAATTTGTACTATTTTTTTAATATTAATTATTGTTTAATACATGTGGGGCTCATAACTTTTTTTGAAAAAAAAAATTGGAACGGATATATATACACCTTAAAATTATGTGGTCCACATTTTTTTTTTATATTAGTTGTTTTGTTTAATAATAGTTGTTTTGTTTAATATATATGACTGGGGAATTAAACATGAGTGGGGCCTACAATTTAATATAAAAAAACAGACGACGAAAGTGCCATAAACCGGCTCTTCTAAAGAGTACTAAAGTAAAGTAAAGTAAAGTAATAATATCAACAATAAAATTTTGTCAAAGAATCCTTTGTCAAAAAGGAAGAGCAGACTCAGGATATTGTTCAAAGGTTACTTGTTTCCTTTTCGAAAAAATTCTCACGGCAAAAGTAGATACAATTTCCTTCTTACACATGTTCAAGGAATTATAGTTGAATTTAAATTCCTAAATATTAGTTTATTAGATCTAAATGTTGGAGTTTTCCGTAAAAAGATATAGAAAAGTCAAAGTGGTTTATTTATAGTAAATTTCAAAGTCCTAAGTATTAGGACTTCTTATATAGTCCAAATAAGAAAAAATTTAATAACTAAATTTTTTGATGATTTTAAAATCCTAATTATAAGGAAAATATTTAAATTACGATTTTGTCTATTGTAAAGTCTTTTAATGAAGGGCAAAAAATTCAATCAATATTTTAAAGAACCATAATGCTAGAGTACGCATATACCTATATCAATGAGTACATGCTAAGAATTCAAACGAATATTATTAAGGGCCTGTTTGGAAAGCCACCCATGTAATTGGAATTGGGTGTAATTACACAGTTTGGCCTGTTTGTTTGACCAGGTAATTACACAGTTAGGTGGGAATTGGGTGTAATTGACAGGGTGTAATTACACCCTCCAATTCTCAAGGGGGGGGGGGGGGGGGGGGGGGGCTGAGAATTGGGTGTAATTACACCCTGTAATTACAGAGTTATTTTTTAGTTTATTTCTTTTTTATTTTATTTTATTTATTTTCTTTTTTCTTTTATTTTAATTTCTTTGCTTTTCTAATTTATTTTTTTATTTCTATTAATTAATTTATTTTTTATTTTTACTTTTTAATTATTTTTATTTTTTAAAATATATTTTTATTTTTATATTATTTATATTTCATTTCCTTTCTTCTCATTTCCAACCTTTACTTCTTGTGGTTCCATGTAATTGCTCGTATTTTTTATTTTATTTTATTTTATTCATTTCGCATAACAGTATTATTATTCTAATTTTTGAAACTACATCTCTTAATATTAGAAAGAATGAGTCATCAACAAACTTGGCATATAATGAGTGACGTTATTAAAGTATAATTTCGTTGTGAATGTGGTTATAGACTTATATTTTCCATTTCTTTTGAATTATAGGAGTATTTACTTATGTTACGTTGTAACTTACTTATGTAATGTTGGAATTTGACATAAGAGTATTATGTTAAAAAAAATTCTTTTGGATTTTGAATTTAGGTTATATTTTTTACTTTAATTTATTTGTTTTAATACTATTGACTTGTTACTTCACATTACTTGTTGTTTATTTTTCACTTATAATTGATAGAATTTTTGTTAAACATTTGAATAATATTGTAGCATTATATTTATAAATATTCTTTTTTTTTCTCAAACATCAAATCCCATGATGTTCTCACAAAAAAAGTATTTATAATCAATTAAAATAAAAATATTATTAATTTGAAATTATATATCAACTATTTTTTACAATATTACTTACAAATATATGATTATTAATTAACATATTTTCAAGAAATAATGTGTTATTAAATAGTTAATTTAACATCATGTATAAAGGCACATATTTTTTAAATATTAATTTTAAATTTTTATAGTGAAGTTTTATTTTAAAATTAAATTAACTGTGTAATTACACTTGTGCAACCAAACAACACGCTTGTAATTACACTGTAATTACATTATGACAAACAAACAGGTCATTGTAATTACAATACTGTGTAATTACTAGGCTGTGTAATTACTAGGGTAGTAATTACACCAATTCCAATTACCAGGTGGCTTTCCAAACAGACCCTAAATAATGTGTTTGAGTTATAAATAAAACCGATATGAGTCCTGTCAAATAAATATCCTGATGTATAATGCAAACACTAATAAGATAAAATTCTAAAATAAATTGTTGAGAAACACATACATTTAACCTGATTTTGATCAACCCATAGCTTCTTCCTTGGTGTTCAAAACAAGGTCGTAATCAACGTGTAATCAAAACCTACAATTAGTAATGAGTACCTCTACTTAAGAGGCCAGGCCGTTGAAAATAAATTAATCCTAACCAAATAGATGACTAATAACCAGTAATGTGATCATATTCAAATATTGTCTCACTGTTATCACATTACCTCCTTATGAAACGCGGAATTGAAAGCGACATGGTGCAACCAAATATTGACTTTAACGTGTTCAACACCTGGGTTCTCCGCTCTTGTCCTGATCCTTCTCAATACATTATGTGGGATGGTGTTCATCTCACTAAAGCCATGGACGGCTAACTTATTTCTTCATAGGCCATCTTGTCATATCAACTTCCATTTAATTATCTGCTAAAAGAAAAGCAGTAATTCACTACAAACTAAAATTTAAATATTTGTACAATTAATACAAGATAATTGATAATGTCCAAATCCACTCCTCAAAGAGAAAGTGTACACGGTCGTATGCAATATAATTTACCCAACTATGAGTCGGGGTCGATCCTACATGAAACAATATACTAGGCGATTAAGAAAGTAAGGAACTTTTACTAACCAAGCTAAGCCAAACGATAGATAATATTTTGGTTTTTAAGAAAATTATAACTAATGCGGAAATGTAAACTAACCTAGAAAGCAAGTAAAATGATCAATGACCACAAGCATGGATACAAGAAACTCTCAAGTAACGATCCAATGTATTTTATGATTTTACAACTAAGAGCCGATTTGTGTTGATAGATAATGATTTCTAAAATTTCATTGAAAGTCTTCCAACCAAATCAATGAATTTCACTCTAAGCTTTTCCAAGACTTAGAGTGTGATATTAGGCATAATCAATTTAACCTTAAGTAACTATCCTCTTCCGAGCTCAAGTTATTAGATGGGTTTAATGACCCAAATTCTTGTTAATTAATATTTCCCAACCTAGATTTCCTTTTCTGAGCTCAATCAAAGTAAATGGACGAGTCTTAGGGTTAGCTAATCCCTTAAGAAACAATAAAGAACAAGATTAATTAAAACAACAAAGACCCACTTTAATAGCAATAAAGATCATTCAATACATAAGCATAACAAGAGGTTTCATCCAACTTTGCAATTGAATATTTTCATAAACAAGATTAAAGTTATGGAATAAAATTCTACACACTTAGCTATACAATACAAAACAAGGAATTGAAGAAATGAGTGAAGGGTTAAGAAATTTCTTATCGAAATTTCAAATCTTCAATCCCCAAGTGTGATGTAGGAACCATAGTCTCCAAAACTTGTGTTGAATGACCAAAGATAATGTTTTACAAACCTTAAAAGAGTATTTATAACATTCCAAAACGGGAACAAATTGTGGACAAAAATGCCTTGCATGCAGCATATGCTGCAGCAAGTGCTACTCGCAGGCACAACATGCTGCTGCAAGTGCTACTCACAGATGCTGCATGCACAACATGCTGCAGCAAGTGCTGCTAGCATGTGCTGCCAGAAAGTGCTGATTGTTCTATTTTGCTCCGTTTTGCTCCGTTATGCTCTCCGGGCATCTTATCCTACAAAACGACATAAATACACAAAAAGTAACAACAAAAGTACTTGAAGAGTCACAAAAGCTTAAGGAATTAGCACCGAATATCCCGTAATTTCGCGGCACATCAACACCCCAACTTAAAGTCTTTGCTTGTCCTCAAGCAAAACAAAACTAAAATCTCAATGAGGATCTATCAATACAAGCTTAGGTAGTGCTACTATCATTTTCAAAGCATATTCTTCAACTAAGCACAACCCTCATGACTTTGGTTGGTACCAACAATTAGACTACAAGCATGTGAAACTTCAACCAAATAACTCCCTCATTTCAAAATACAATTTCAAGAATGCAATAGAAATTCAAAACAATCAAGCAACAACACGCAAGCCTCAATAAGTGACTCAAAACCACTAGCTTACTAGATGTGTCCAGTTGACTCAACTTGGAACTTTTTAACATTGCCAATCTATCTTAATTCATATGCCCTCACAAGAAAGAAAGTCCCAAAATCACTATATTCACAACAACAACAACACGGGGGACATAAACACAAAGTCACTCACACTCAACAAAGAAATTCTAGTGCTAACAAATATCACACCATAAGCTTGCCCTTATTTTCAATCATCACTAACTCAAGAACATTCAGTTGGAGATCACATAGGGACTTTTTAAGCTTGTAATGTGGGCTTAGGGAAGGGTAGGATAAGTATTTGGGATACAAGTGACTACGCCCTCCTTGAACACTACACAATACCTTTTGTCCACTTTCCTCTTCATTTCAAAACATCACTCCTTCCTTTGCATACTAGTTTCCCCAATTATTCCAACTTCTTTTTGTGCAACTATTTTTTTGATTTCTATTTTTTTTTTCACAAAGATACATTTTTTTGCACAAAAAGTTTGCAACCTTTTTGTATTTTTCAAAGTTTCTTCATTTCTTTTGACTTTTCCACAACATCAATCTTCACCACTTCTCAAGCAACACTAACACCCCTAACTTAGGCTTTTGGCCTCAAATTCACAATTTAACGTTCAAGGAGGAAAATGTTCAAAAGAGAGAATTTCGTCAAGAAGGGTAAAAGCTTGTAATGTGGCAATCAAAGAAAAGGTCATAGGCTCAAATGGGATTATTAGTGATATTATTTATGTAATGGTAGGCTAGAAAGGCTAAAGAGGCTTTTTCAAAAATTACAAAGATAGCCCAAGGTCATCTCTCCAACCAACATAATCAAAATTAGCATTGAAAGACTAACCGGGCAAGTTCTAGATGATAAAAGTAAGCACAAGAATTATTCAACAAACACTCACCACACATGACATATGAACTAGTCAAGATGGAGCAATTTCACTTCCTAGGCAAAAACAACTAGAGTAATATCTCATAATCTAAAGTAAACCTAACTAGTAGGTAAATAGTCACCAAATGAGCTAAAAAGTTGTCACAAAGGTCATTCTTTCCTATGCACCTTGCTTTTTAACTTTCACAAAAAAATTGGAGGGCATTCGCATTTCAACATTTCACATGCAAGAGACTAACTCTATTAGTACCAAACAAGCCAAGAGTTTTCATATTTTTTCTCAAAGGAGCACCTACACCTAAACTATAAGACTAATTAAAGAAGCTAAGAAAGAAAATAAAATAATAAAAGTGACTAATCCACAACATGCCAACAAAACAAAATCTTCAAAAATTTGAGCAAGTTCCATTTGCAACAACGTCTATTTACAACCACACCAACAGTCACAAAACAAGCCCGGCAAGGGCCCACAATATCCATACATAAGACAAAAGCCCGGCAAGGGCACAAATCAAGCATAACCAAAATATAATGTGCTACCACATGCCACCCCCAACTACAAACATTGCAGTATCCTCACTGCACATAATCAAAACAAAACATAAAATAGTTTGAGGGCAAATAATAATTTTTTTTCTGTCAGCACCTGCGACTCGTAGGCATGACCTGCGATTCGCAGGTAATGTCACCGGATTTTTTTTTCTTTTACTGTCAGCACCTGCGAAACGCAGGCATGACCTGCGAATCGCAGGTGATGTCACCTGGAAACTTTTTTTCAGTAGCAACTACTGGTTTAGGGCTGCTCTGAAAACCTGACCTGCTCAAAACAACTCCAAAAATTCTAAAACTTTGTGGATTAGTCAAAAATAATCTACTAAGCTATTCTAAAAAAGAAAATTTCAAAAACGACTTAAAATTTTGAAAACGATGGGTTGCCTCCCACCAAGTGCTTAATTTAATGTCGCAGCACGATGATTGCCAACTTTACCGCTTTTCTCGCCATTTGGAGCTTATGAATTGGGCACCCAACTTGGACTCAAGTTTGTGACCACGAGCGGTGGGAGGTGGTAAGTAGATGAACAAGCCAAACGTTAATTTCTTCATTTTGCACTTCTTGGCTTTCAAATGAGGAATGTCATTTTGCCTTCTTACTCTTTCGAATTGCAAGATGTAAGACATTTTTTTTCTTCTTCACCATCCAACATGGATGTATGTGGCTTAATTCCCATATCACCATACAAATCTAATGTTGAAAAATGCTTAGAGTGAGACTTCAACCTCCCAATTTGCAAAATTTTCCGGATTTTGACATTCTCATTTTCCCCCAAACTAGAGTCAACTTCCACCATTTTTCTCAAGACAACGGTTGACTCTAATTTCTTTTCTTCTTTGGCATCTCTAATGAAAATGGATTCGGTTGGAGGATGTTCAATTCTTGATTCTTCCTTTTCATGATTGGCCTCCAACATGGGCATTCTCTCCTCATATTGAGCATTTGAGAATTCTTCTTGATTTTGTTCAAATGCCCAGGGAGGATTTTTGTCTTCAATCATCAAGCCATTTTGGAGACTAGTTTCCAAGTACTCCTCCAAGACTTTTTGCTTTTCATTTCCTCCTTCAAGTAGGCATTCCATCATGAGCTTGAATTCTCCATTTTGACTATTCTCAACTTCTTCCATTTCCCTTTCCCTATCATTGTCACAACAAAAAGTAAAATCGTCATAGTGGGGGTTCGGGGAAGGGACGAACAAATAATTACAATTAGCCCAGTGACCATTTTGACTGCCACATCTATCACATATGCTCCACTCATGGGTTCGAGATTGTGCGCACAATCCTCTCCCGGGAGACTTTAAACATGTTTGCCAAGAGTAGGGTCCTCCACAATAAGGACAAGGGTCATCAAAGTATGAACAACTACCATCCGACCCATTTTCATGGAATGATGCCATTTTTTTTATTTTTTTAATATAAAAATCAAATAAAGCAACGAACAACAACACAAATATTCACAAGTTTGGATCAAAGAAAATAAGCTTAAATCCCAAACTAACTCAAATACGCCAAATTGTTCCCCAGCAACAACGCCAAAATTGATAACGTCCAAATCCACTCCTCAAAGAGAAAGTGTACACGGTCGTATGCAATATAATTTACCCAACTATGAGTCGGGGTCGATCCCACGGGGAACAATATACTAGGCGATTAAGAAAGTAAGGAACTTTCACTTACCAAGCTAAGCCAAATGATAGATAATATTTTGGTTTTTGAGAAAATTATAACTAATGCGGAAATGTAAATTAACCTAGAAAACAAGTAAAATGATCAATGACCACAAGTATGGATACAAGAAACTCTCAAGTAACGATCTAATGTATTTTATGATTTTACAACTAAGAGCCGGTTTGTGTTGATAGATAATGATTTTACAGGAGTAGGAGGCTGGGGTCCACATTTTTTTTTTTTAACATGAGTCTAATATAGTAAAATACTAATACTAATAGTTTATATAAAGTACTAATTAAGCAAAACCAAAAGAAAATCTGGGGCCAAAATGAAAGTATTCCCATAATATTGGGTTAAAGAATAAATAAAATACAAAAAAGAAGCAACAAAATATCGAAGGAGCGAAACTGAACTACCCAGAAACAACCAGAAAGTTCACTAACTGTAATTCAAATGTCTACTTTACTTTCATCAGCCATTTTTGCACCTTCTGAGTTGACTCGTTTCCTTCATCCAACTCACTCGAGGTTACAACTCAGTTCCTTGACTCGGCACCGACTCGGTTTCAAATTGGGAAATTCTCGTCCCTTAAATATACGGTGCGCCTCAACAATGCCCCTTCAGAACCAATCTACAAACCCTTCCTGTTCTCAGGTTTTATTCCGTATAAAATAATACATAAATGTTTTATTAGCAATGTAGAATTGTATTACTAATGTAATGGGGACTATTAGTATTTATGTGATGGTGTTTGACAGAGGCGGATCTACGATTTGAAGCTGGCGGGTGCCATAATTTTTTTCAATATACATCTTGTTAGGAACGTGTATTTGGGTCGGGTCCGGTCCATCTCTTTTTAGTTTATTCGGGTCAATTTAATAGTTTTTTTTATTTGCAAATATGAAAATTACATCTCAAAAATCAAGAAACGAACATAATTAGCATCTTAAACAAGGAATCACACTCATTACCACCTATTAACAACCGAAGTAACATTAACATTTTCACCGAAGAACTTGCATCTCTTATGTATATTAAAAAATGAATTTGCACAAGTAAAATAACATCTTCAATAAGGGAATTACACCAATCAAAATAAAAAAAATAATATAAAAACTCTTTAATATGTAAATACGCCCCATAAGTAAATGTAGAATTAGATAAACTACAAGTTCTCAACAATAAATCATAAATTTCATGTTTTTTCTAAGCAGTGCTTACGAAATTTCCATCACAATTTAAGTAGTAGAGTGATTTAAATTGAATTTAACAAATATAGAATAGCATAATTTTTTATAATACACTCTCTCCGTCCATTTTTCTTTGTCCATTATAATAAAATTATATGTCTACTTTTACTTGTAAGTCATATAGTTTGAAAAATCAAGACATAATTTATCATTTTATACCTATTTTACCCTTATTAGTAAGTACTCCAATTCATTTCTCATTTTATTTATTGCTTATTAAGAGTGTCCCAAGTCAAATATAGACAAGTAAACATGGACGGAGAGAGTAGTAAACAAAAGAAATTATTAAAAAAAATGAATTTTGATCTCAATCCAAAATTCCCATTGAAACCCAAGTTTTTCGATTTAAATACTCACAGATTTGAGATTAAGACAAATGCTTAATTTAAGATTTTGAAGTTTTTATTTGTGTGTTCTCGCTAAAGATCACAGATAAAATAATAGAAAAGAGGAAAGGCAATATAAATAATAAAAGATAAATAGAAAATTGGGAGGGCCGAAAAGGGAATTACTGGTACAAAGGAAGTAAAAAGCGCAAAGAAAAAGGGGAATCGGAAAATGTTAACGATATATTCAAACTTGTGTCTACTAGCCATGACACCTTTGTCTAATTTACGACTGGGGGTGGCAGGATTAAATATTTAACCTAATTTAAGCAAATTACAACATAAGTATATAAAAAATTTATTAATCGAGGGGGTGCCATGCCACCCCCACCCCTGGTGTTTGATTGAAAACAGAGTTTAAGAATGAAAGAAGACTGTTGAAACTTGTGTTCTAAAATAAGTTATAGATATTTATGTGACTATAAATCATGTAACCGTCCAAATTTATTTGACACTATTTGACTAAACACAAAGTTTAAGAAAGACATGAATACTTTTGAAATTTGTGGTCTAAAACAAACCTTAGACATTTGTTTAGTTATAAATTACTCCGTCCGTTCATTTTTACTTGTCCACTTTGAATTTTTCACGCTGTTTAAGAAATAATAAATGGAGTACATATTGATGCATATTTTTATTGGATTTGAAAAATGATTTGAATTGAGTAATTAATACTATGGGTAAAAAAGGAAAAAAAATATTGTCTTATCTTGATATGTGAAAAATGACAAGTAAAAATGAAAATCTATTTTAGGAATACTGGACAAGTAAAAGTGAACGGAAGGAGTATTTGGTTAAGGGTAAAAGAGGAATCTTAGAGTCAAGTTGTTTCTAATTATAGAAAAGTGACATTATTTTTGGGGCATACTAAAAAGGAAAGTGTGCCACATAAACTGGGACATAGGGAGTACATAAATTACCGCATAAGTTATGCCCGAAATGTTTTATTAAATGTGAACTGTAGTACTTCCTCTGTCCAAATTTATGTGGCACTTTTCGCTTCCCGGAATTCTAACTATGTGAATTTACAGCCAGTTACTGCGATTGATTGGGGAGAGAGTGCTAGTCTAATGTATTTTTTCGTCATATTGACATGAGAAGAATTGCAACTTATTGTATTTCTCCTATAGTTTTTGAATATCTAAATTTTGATTTAAAATATTGAGTTGATCTAATTCAATTGAACTTTAAAAATTAGTCAAATTGACTCTCGAGAAACGAAAAGCGCCACATAAATTGGGACGGAGGAGTAGTAATTTAAAGTTGAGGTTTTATGCGGGGGACTATTAGTATTATTTTTTAAATCTGAGACTGTACGAGCTCCTTAGTGCTTGATTTTTCATGGTTTCAGGATAGTCTGTTTTACAGCAGAGCATTTTGGGTTACCAAATCAATAATTGCTTGGAATGTGGGTGCTGGAGAGGGTGAATGTTACTTATATGCTAGTAGAAACGCTGCGTTATGTGTTGCTGATGATGAAATTCAAGGTGTGTACTCTAAGGCGATTGTTACTTAAATGCTAGTAGCGTCTGGGGTGCTTTGTTTGATGGTAATCAGCTTTGATGCTAAGCTTGAATTTTTGTACACAACAGGCCATGATGTGAAAATCAAACTTGAAAGGACAAATTATGGACTTCCACAGCAGGTGAGTCGCTGAGTCATGACAGGAATTTTTAGTTGTGGGAAGAAGTTTTATTCTGATTGATGCAAAGATGAAGTAAATTTATGTGTGTTCTTTTGTTTCCTTACGTATTTTCGTGATTTAGGTTATTGAAAAATTTCCTCATATTCGAGATTATGCAGCATTTGAGGTCCCTCAAACTCTGGACTTCCAAAGTTTAGTCAAGTGCCAATTAGCTGTTGGCATCTTCAATTGTAAGTATTTCCCCTGTTTTCTCTTTCTATCACTTGTCGGAGTCTAAGACGGCACTTACTAGGAACCAAAACTCCGCATTTTGCTTTACTTGAAATGATACTTTTCCATCTAATGCATTAAAGTGTAAAGCTCTGCATGCACCCTTTTCCCATTCATGTACTTAAGAAAACGATGCCTTTGTCTATCTTATTAATATCTTGTGGTAGAACTCATATTTGATGACTGGAATTTCAGGTAGTGTAGTTTTCTCATAATTCAGGGAAATCTGATTCATCTGGTGGTGATTATTGATACATACCGCTTTTTTAAATTGTCAGTAGTAAAGATAAACATGCAAGCAGTCCCATGCTACTTCAATACTTCTATGTTGTTCCTTCATTGTTTGTCTTGGTTTGAGACTTCAAATCTTCAATACCTTTTTATTCTCTGGGTTAGCTGATTTAACAGCCCCACTGTCTGGATCAGTGTATCACACACTAAGCGTAAGCATGTCTAATGTTTGGCAAAAATGGGTATATGTTGTTTGTAGCTGATGGAAAATGTGCAAGTGCTACTGGATTGCAGTTACCTGGTATTCTGGATGAGTTATTCTCCTATACTGGGCCCCTTGGTGCTGTTTTTGCTACTGAAGCTGTCTCTCTCTACCTTTGGGCACCAACTGCTCAAGTCTGTACTATTCTTTTGACTCACATGTTTTCCTGCTACTATTATGCGTTTGTTTGTAATGAATATCTTTTATCTACTGATATTGAGGGATTAATGTGTTATTACTTATTTCACTAATGTGCTATTTCTGATTACGCCTACCAAACCAGGCAGTGCAAGCCCTCATTTATAAGAGTCCATCAGAGGTTGACCCAGTAGAAATTGTTCAGCTCAAGGAGTTAGATGGTGTTTGGAGTGCTAAGGGGCCAAGACATTGGGAGGGTTGCTACTATGTTTATGAAGTGTCTGTTTACCATCCTAGCACCTTACGTATTGAGAAATGTGTGAGCAATGATCCATATGCCAGAAGGTATGCTGGTCTGTTTTAATCACTTGCTCTCAAAGATATTGATTTTGCTGATCTAAAGTCTGTTCTCTACATTCACCTTGTCGGTTTTATATGGGCAGTCTCTCTGCTGATGGCAAGCGGACATTATTAGTTAATCTCGATTCTGATGATGTAAAACCTGAAGGATGGGATAATCTACAAAACGAGAAGCCAAATCTTCTTTCCTTTTCTGATATCAGCATCTATGAGCTGCATGTTAGAGATTTCAGGTGATAAGTGATCTTGCTAATGTTGAAATCTTATTGGAAACGACTTGCTGAATATTTGTAGACATTCATTCCTTGATGATAATAATGAGTTGTAACTGTATAATTATTAGTCAATAGTCGTTGAAAACCAGTAGCCTGTGCATTGTATGTTCAAATTTCACTGCGTCCAACCAGATTTTTTTTTCTTCCTACTGCGACGTGACTTTGGATGTTTACTCGTTTCCTTTGATCAAGCAGTTCATTTTACTAGAGAAGAAACTTATAATGCATATATAATCAAAATGCATTTTTTGGGCACTAGTGTAGATTTTGAATAACATGTCTTTTCCTATGATTTTCACTTTGCCAGTGCCAATGACCCTACTGTGCCTCATGAATTTCAGGGTGGTTATCTCGCCTTCACATTGCAGGTAGCTTTACTTTCTATCTGATTTGTCTTATATGGGTGTAAAGATTTTGGGGCCAGATTCATAAACTTTAATCAGTAGGTGCATTGACCAATGGTATTTCATGTCTTCATTTGCTTCTTATCCCTTAATGAGTTTTGCTTTGTAGAAGGTAAACTTACACTGGAATCCAACTCATAGGCAAGTTATAATATGTACCAAGTGTGTTTATGACGAAAATGCAATTTGAAATGACAGGAAAAAGACTGCTATAGTATTTTACCTGATACCCTTTCTGTGTGAGGCAGAAAATCAGAAGCCTAAATGCTATCTCGTGAAAATGACATTTAAAGGTTTACATTAAAATTTGTCCATCGTGTAAGTCGGTGGGAACCATATAGTTATGATGATGAACACTGAGAATTATTAATGGTGAAGATCACAATTAACATTTGATCTGATTCTATTGAGGGAGCAGTAAACAAGACGTATGTAGCTGCAGCTAGTTCCTGGTTTCGTGTCTGCACTAGAAGTTGGACTTTAGGACCTAAATGCATAGCTACATATGAATATCATCAAAGTCATATATATCTGATTCTATTGAATACATGATAATGTGTATCTGAAGATGCATGTGTATGTGCATATTTTTGTCTTCGTATGAGACGGTGGTTGTTAGTGTGCATGGTGTAGTGTGCGGTGGGATTGTGGTTCTAGAAGGGAAGACTATTTAGGTACATCTATTTGGTAAGTAGGGAGCTGGGTGATGCAGCCGATGAAGGAAGGCAGCTGGAGAGGCACGGGATTTAGATTGGTACACCAATCTGATGGTGTGTTTGATGTTTGAAACGAGGATGCACACACACATACACAAGCGCGCGCACACGCAGATATACTTCTCCAGAAGAAACTAGTTTTCTCATTCTTGTTAGTAAATTTTTTCGAACTTTCCATGCGAAATGATTAAGGCCTCACTTTTCACGGGAAGGCATATTAGCTCCCTCATTCTTTTATTGAGCTGCAGGCCTGAGTGAACGAGGTTGCCGAATAATATTATGGACTTATCGGTAAGAGGTATACATTCAAATTTATTACTATCTAATGTACTATTTGCGACAAGTCATTAATGACAAATTTACCCAATTATAGCAAGAATTACGCACAAAGGTTACTCTTTCACCAGAGACAATTAAACCTAAGGCGAAGCCCGAAGGGTCTGAACCTTGCAACCTAGGCTTGGTCTAATAAGTTGTTGTCAACACTTTTTAGGAAAGAAAACGTGGAGAGTTCTTTAAACCAACAGTACATATAAGCGTCTCATTTTAGGCTTCGCCACCTAGTTTATCTTTAAAAGTTGGCCCCAATTTGGTAGCCCATTGGTGCATTTCGAATCTTGACAACTAGTCTGGCATCAGCTTGCAAGTCAAACAAGTGTCACACATTCATTCTGTTCCTTCATTTATTTGTGCATTATGATTTATAGCAGTTTTTTCCCCCGTGTTGTTAGAGAATATCCTTCTCATGACCATGTTTTAAGTGCTTTTATAGCTATTTGATTTTGTGTTTGTCATACAAGCTTTTGATTAATGGGTAATGAAAACATCTATCCAGCACCCACTATTTACACCATGCCACAATGCATTAGGAAATTTTCTAGAACATAAGGGCTGAACTTAGGTGGCATTGAATATGTCCCATAAGCATGTCGCCCTGACCTCATTCTGCTTGAAGGACTCAGCTGGTGTCCAACATTTGAAAAGATTGTCCAGTGCTGGTATCACTCATGTCCATCTGCTGCCAACCTTTCAATTTGCCAGTGTCAAAGATGAGAAACATAAATGGAAGCATTTAGGTAAAGCACTTCAACTTTTTTTCAGTTTGGAGAGGGGGTACCCCACTAAGGTTTTTTAGTATTTCCATTGTTCTTCTTTATTTTCAGCACAAGTTATAAAATGAAGCTGAAGTTGGTAATTTAAAAATAAAGCAATGAAAGACCAAAACGAGGGTTTTACTTCTCTCAAACAGGATCTGCTTTTTTGTCACATGCTGCCAGGACAGAGTGTGTAACTAACTAAAAAGAGAAATATTCAAATTAGTTTAGTGCCACTTCTGTTTTAGCATTTAATGAAAGGTCGTTAATTGCCTTTTTGGGTTTGCCTCGGGATCTCATCTCATTCATATTTGTTTTGTGGTCTCTCATGTGATCTCTTTATCAGATATCGAGAAACTCAACTCTTTTCCACCAGATTCTGAGGAGCAGCAGGCTCTTATCACAGCCATCCAAAATGAAGATGGCTATAATTGGGGGTAAGATAACTGTGCTTAGAGTTTCAATTTGTAACTAAGCTGATAGTAGTTTCCTGGACCAGTGTGTGAAAATTGAATTGTTGGCTGCCTAAGAAAAGGTATGATCCTGTTCTCTGGGGAGTTCCAAAGGGAAGCTACGCCAGTAATGCAAACGGTCCTTGTCGGATCATTGAGTTTCGAAAAATGGTGCAGGTAGATCTTTTATTATCCAACTTTGTTTTGTTTTCTTATGTTTATACCAAATAGAAACCATCGACCTTTCTATTTATACTGAATAGTCCATCGACCTTTACTGTTCAATTCCTTGGTTCCACTCTAAGGCTTAATTGGTTCACAGGCACTTAATCGTGTTGGTCTACGTGTTGTATTGGATGTTGTTTACAATCATTTACATGCAAGTGGTCCCTTTGATGACTTCTCTGTTCTAGACAAGGTGACAAATTATTGTGTTCCACCTCATTATTTATAGCCTTATAATAGACTTGCTCTCCTTATACGTATTTTTTTTCATTGGCTCTGCTATCAACAGATTGTTCCAGGTTACTTTCTAAGAAGAAATGCTGATGGTGGTATTGAAAATAGCACCTGCGTAAACAATACTGCCAGTGAGCATTTCATGGTTGAGCGCTTAATTCTTGACGACCTCAAGTGCTGGGCAGTTCATTATAAGGTATATTTCCCTCCACCCTCCACCCTCCAATGCAATTGCTGTGATATGGGAATTGTAGAGCCTAAATTCTTTTTTCTTCTGTTTTAAGGTTTCAGTCTTGTTTTGTTTGGTGGAATAGGAATACTTTGTTTAACAGCTATGGCCTGTGTAGTCGTATTTTAGGGACAGCGTGAATGTATGTAGTTTATTAAGCAGCTCGACTTTGTTGTTTTCGTATTTTATGAGATCCACAATTTTTATGCTTAACTTTCGAGGTTGGCATTTTAAAAGATATAGGAGATTGTCAAATGTAGTTGTTATCAAAGGCTTTTTGAAATTAGGAGATTGGACGGGAGATGGATGTGGATAGCTAGACCATAAGTTAGTCAACAGGATCTTCCAGCAACTGAAACCTCTGTAAGCTCCAGCCCAATTTGTTTTGTAGGAAGTCTGAAGCTAGGAACTCTTACATTGAATATCGTTATCCAACCGTTATCTGAAAACCTCTGAACTACTTCGCCATTACATGCATGAGAGTAGGAGCACTCTATTGCTATGGGAGTTTAGGATGATGAGAAGATTTAGTTTTGAAGTATAGCATTGAAATATTGTACTGGATATATGTCACGACTAACGGGCTGAGTCTCCAAACGTGGTAAGTCAACTTAGAGAATGTGAGACATGTGACTTTAGTTACTGATCTAGAGCAAGCAAAAGTACTTTAAATGGAATGAAAAAACTCAGAAAACGTGGAACCATAATCCCGTAAGATGCATTTTATGCTACCTATGCGTTCAAGTAGGACGGGAGGCTCTTAAAATGATATATTTTTTCTCAGTGAAATGAAATGTGCTCCTGATAATGGATTGACTAATGTATCTTATCTAGTCATTAATTAGCACAAGAAGACACTAGCTGGTGCTAAATGGAATAATGGTTCCTTGATTTTCTTGTGGTTAAGTTAACTGACTATTAAGCAATTTTGAAGGGTCATTTGCACTTTAATTGTTTAAACTATTAGAAACAATATGTATACCACCCCAAAGGCTCTGCTGAAGACCTAAAATAAGTAAAAAAGTGTCTCCGCCTAACAGGTTAAACTTTTAAATGAGATGGTTTATACATTCAAAATGGTATCAGAGTGGATGGAGCCTCAATGATCTTGAGTTCGAGCCTTACTGCTAACTGACAACAAACTATTTCCACATGCTTGACCCAAGAAAAAGATCCGACATGTGAAGGAATGTATAGAAGACCTAAAGTTAATAAATAGAAGTGTCTTCTCTCTAACCTTTTGAGCTTTTAGATGAGGAAGTTCATAGATTTAAAAGTCCCTTAATCAGTTCTTATTGCTCAAACATCCCACCAAAACCATGCTTTATGTTCTAGAGGTTGATGGCTGAACATGGCAAATGCCTAAACAGTAATTAAGTGATTTTCTCAAGGAACATAGAAATTTATATTTTACACTATTATATGTCAAACCAACTTATAAATAATAAAATAAGTTACCTTTATCTTACTTACCCGCAAGGGTGGCTCAGTTGGTTGAGCACGGGGCTTTCATAATGGAGGTCTCAAGTTCGAAACCCCCTGCCTACGACAGCAGGGGATTTGCCTTCTGGGTCGAGCTCGTCGCACGCAGCTTGCCTAGTGCTGGTTACCTCTCCTGTGTGGTTTGCGAGCTATTGCACAGGAGTTGGGTTTACCCTGTGCGCACCCGAAAGGTAGCGGCTGCAGGTTCCCATGTCATCAAAAAAAAAAAAAAGTTACCTTTATCTTACTTATTTCACACAATTGATATCACATATCCCATTTCTTGCTCGCTATGTGTGTACTCAGTACTCACTGATGCTTTAGTCCTTGGGTAAGAATTCCCATTCATCTCTGAAAGATCACATATATATGCTGTGACAACTGTGAAGCTTACCTCTTTCCTGAAGATCCTACAAATTAACTGTGTTAACCGTCTTTGTCTTCTGCAGATTGATGGATTTCGGTTTGACCTGATGGGTCACATAATGAAGCGTACAATGGTAAGTATTTACAGCTTCTTTTTTGTCTGAGAGAGAATTTTTCTCTCCATTTCGTCCGTTGAGGAAGGCAAAGTGCTATGCAGTAATTATATTTTATTAGTTTTTCAGTTATAGATGAAATTTTACAAGATAATGCTCCCTGTGGTTTTTGGTACAAGTTATATGCATGACATTGAAAGATAAGAAAGGCTAAAAACTTGACAAGCTAGTTCTCTGTATTTTAGGCTGTTGCAAGTATCATATAGTCCTGGTAGTTATCAGTGGATCTTCCTCCGGAATTGGGATGTCTCGTGTGAACATACAACTTCTGGAGAAGAAGAAGTTGTCTCCATTCACTTACTTTTTTTTTTTTGGGTGCACCCATAGAGTCCCTGTTTGTATAGAATGGGTGGATTTTGGAGAGAATCATTTCTTTTTGTAGATTCTCTACCTTTTTGGTACACCCGTTGTATACGGCCAGCTTTTTGGCCATGTTTATGAATGAAAATATATTTACTTGATTAAAAAAAAAAACATACAACTTCTGGAGAAAAAAATCAAGATAAATGAAGCAGAGATTATTATCCCCAGGGACCTAATATTTGAGTCCAAGTTCTAGTTACTCCCTCTGCCCCAACTTGATAGGCCCATATGACTTGGCATGGAGATTAAGGAAACATTGAAATGATGAGTCCTGGCATATTTGTTTGGAAACATGTTGGCCTTATATAAACCTTTGTGTTTTGGAAGAGTAGAATAGAGGAAAAGGTTGTGTTTTGAAGAGTAATAGTGGGTCCCTTGATACTTTACATGATGTAAAATGCAATAAAATTTTATATTTAAGGAAATGGATAATATTTTGGGACAATATAAAACCAGAGGTATGGCAAAAAAAATTGTGATAGAGATAGTAATGTATATTTACTTGTCTATTTGGTTTGTCATTTGCTAATTTACGGTGTTAAATAATAATGTTGTTAGTAGGTTTCTAGATCGCTGTCTTGCATCTTTCTGATGATCTGTGGATTTATTGGGCCATTGACTAATTTAGAAGCGTTTTTTTTATGTTGAGCTATGTTTAAACGTAACGAGTGAAATTTTTATGATTATAGAAGATGCAGTGAAAAATAAAGCCCTCAAGTAAGGCGTGTTGAAAACAAAACTAATTTTTTCTGCGGTATCTTCTATCATGCTTGTTTCATAGGCATGACATATACCTTTTTTAAAAAAAAAACTGGTAACTGTATTGTATATCATCTGAACAAAACAGTACATGGGTTGTACTGAAACCATATTTACCAAAGTACTCCAAAACTTTACTGCCCTATGTTTATATAGAATCTAAAACGTCAATGATAGAAACAGTATCATTTGAGTATAATTGATTACACCAAAAACAAAGCAGCAAGATACAGTTTAATTTGATCTTCTGCACACCATTCTCTATGCTTTCAAAACATCTAGAATTCCTCTTCTTCGAGATTGTCCACCAAATGCAAGCAGGAACAATTCTCCATCTGCTTCTATCCTTGGCTTGTAATCCTGCTTCCTCCCAACTCTTTAGGGCCTCTAAGACCTTTCTAGGCATGGTCCGAGATATGCCTTCGAGGTTTAAGAAAATTCTTCAGAGCTGTTGTGTAAACTTGGAGTGTAGGAATAAGTGGCTGACTGTCTCTCCTGTTTCTCCACAAAGGAAACATCTAGAGCATAAGATTGTCCCCCTTCTCATCAAATTGTCCTGTGTTAGAACTACTTCTCTAGCTAGAAGCCATACAAAGCATGATAATTTGTGTGGAATTTTGGATCTCCAAATGTGTTTCCAAGGCCAATTGGTTATCTTTTGATTTGTTTGATTCATCATCTTGTATGCAGCACCCACCTTATAAACTCCTCTGTTGTTGCCCAGCCACCAAAAAACATCCTTACCTGTCTGGAGTCCATTGAAATTCCCCAGTATGTTGTAAAAATTAGCTATTCTTTGCACTTCCCAGTCATTGATCTGCCTTCTAAAAATGAAATTCCATCCTTGAGGTGCCCATAGCTCTGCCACAGTCCTTTGCTGGTATCGAACTAAATTCTTAATGTTGGGAAAGATCACCTCCATGATGCCTGCTTCAAGGCATGACATATACTATTGTTTTGCTGTTATCTTGTTTAATACAATTAAGACTACCTGAGAGTTTGGGGTTTGATTTTAGGCAGGATTAATCACAAGAGGCCGTTTTCTTTCAAATCAAAAGGAGGATATTCTTTTTTGTTCTTGTTTATGGTTTGATTTGTTATTTTACTTTATGCAGTTTTATGATTAACCCATTTCCAATTGACATCGTTATACGAAAATTATGATGTCACATAACAATGTTGACATGCACAGGCTAACATGATTACTCTGGTTGTAGGCATGTCTGCTAGCTGCAGATCATTTAAATAGGGCAACACTTTTTTGTGCATTTCAGTAGTTTGAAAAACTAGGAACAAGAGGATATTTAATTATGCTCCTTGTGTTTCAAATTCTTGATTAAGTGGTTCTTTTAAAATTATTGGTACTCAAAGCTTAGCGTGCTAACAATATGATCCTCGTGTCTTTGAATGCAGTTGAAGGCAAAGTCATTGTTGAATAGCTTGTCAACAGAAAAAAGTGGCGTGGATGGATCAAGCATTTATCTGTAAGGACTGTTCCAGCGATGATCTATCCTTATTACTAGATATTTCATGTTGGGTAGTGGTATTATCTTGTCCCTAAGGTTAAATCTTCTATGCCTGTAACCATTACTAAAGCACGATTATTTAGGTACTTTTAGTTGTTCTTGAACATTACATTGATTCTCTGTGTACTTTTTATCAGTTGATTCCCAATGATATTTTCATTTCAGATATGGTGAAGGATGGGATTTTGGTGAAGTGGCAAACAACGGACGTGGGATAAATGCATCGCAATCCAACCTTTTTGGAGCTGGAATTGGGAGGTGCTACTTCTGAGTTTATTCCAGTTTCCCTGTCTAAAGAAGATGATTTCCTGTTCCTTGTGTGTGTCTGCATGTGAAATTTGCTCTTCTTATGAGCCAATAATAAACTGCAAATTGAAGCTCTTAACATTTGAGGGAAATAAAGAATATGACATTATACCAGCTAGTGTGGGATCAAATTCTACTTAATTTAGTTGAAGTCTACCATCTAGCTAGGAATATAAAGACAATTACGGGACATATATTATTGCATTAGTCTAATTTCTACTCTTATCTTTACCTTTTATGTAGAATAAAATAGCATAGCTCAGCAAAAACGAGCTAGGGACCATGCATGCCTTAGGGTATAATATGTCATTAGAGCCTTAAGTTCCCTTACGACTTACGGAGCAAGTTTCTATAATAGAGTTTCAAATATGGGTATGATTGTATAAATCCTGCCATTTTCATAATCGTGACCAGGGGCCTGTATGGTTGTGTTTCAGTCTATTTAGTTCGTTCCTTTTGTCCTATGCATTGTCTAGAGCCACAATAGGTATTCGATTCTGTTTGTCCTTATACCAGATCACTACACATTAGATAGTGTGGACTGTGGACTCAGGTTGATGCATCCAAAGCTGTTGATGCAGATTCAGACAGGCCCTTCACTCCCGGAGTGCGAGGATGAGCCTGAGAGGGTTGCAGGCCATGGGAAAGGCCATACTCAGACAGCTAGGCAGGCTCTGTATTCCTGTGTGTCTTGTTTAGTGGAATATATGTGATGATGGTATATCGGTTTGTTCTGTTGGATCTAATGTTAAGAAAGATACGACTTGTGAACTGATAATATAAGTAAAGATCATGTTCCTCTAGTTCAAGGGAACTCTATTTGTGCATGTTGGGCTTAGGCTTGCCAGGTTGGGAGGCCCCCTCTATTTTACAAATCACAATCTCTTGATTTGGACCATGGTAAAGCTGTTAATCGAGTCACTCTGTGTGCAACCTTAGTGATTGTGGACAAAACCCAGCAAGGACGCTGAGTATTATCAACTAGGCAAATCCTACATCGACAAAACATGAGAGATGATGGTATATAATGAAGCTAGCTTTAAACCCTAGTACACATTTTAAAGCCGTGCAGGGCTAGGCCTAGATAAGACAATATCACTAGTGGAGTGGGCTATTATAGAGCCTCAGGTTCCCCTATGACTTGTGGAACAATAATAAATATGCAGTCATATAACTGAGATCTTACGTGTTGAAGACATAATTAATTAATTAAATAAAAGTATGCTTTGTCTAATAGTTTAAGCTTTTAGATGAGATTGTCACACACTTCAACATTACATATAGTAAGAGTTGGAAAAGTTTACTTATTTTACTCCTTTTCGTGAGACCTTATTCTCGCCACCAGCTTGGGTTTACGATGTAACGAACAAATCATATTGTATTTGATAATTTTGCAAATGCAAGATGCAAACCTCCAGAAACCCAGGATAAAAAAAAGATGAATGCGGAGAAAGAAACACAACCTTTTGAGATTGGGCGATATGTTGAATCGTTGTGCTATAAAATATTAATTATCTTTCCGATGATTGTGGGTGTTCCTGTGTCAATTCCAAATGTGCTGGGGTTAATGCTTTCAAGAGCTCTTAGGTTTAAAGGGAATACTTTCTTGTCCCTACTCGACGCATCTCATAAAGTTATGTTAGATTATGTTATTCATTGTCTGTTCTTGATTCGTCACCAGCTTCAATGATCGCATTCGGGATGCTTTACTGGGTGGATCACCTTTCGGTCACCCTCTACATCAAGGTTTTGTAACTGGCCTTTATTTGGAGGTAATGATAAACTTTTAGGCATTTGGAAATATAATGTTTGTGATAAATTTCTACCATTTGTCCATTTTCAGTTTTAAATAATCGTTCATGATATGGCAATTGTTGTTATATCTACATGAAACCATCTCAATAACTTGTACATGCTGCTCTTCAGCCTAATGGTCATGAACTTGGTGATAAAGCCAATGTAGAACGTATGCTTACTGTGTCGAAGGATCACATTCAGGTACTCACTCCTATTCCAGTAGCATGGTATTTTATCATTTACCACATAATGGCCAAAGAGACTTGCTTGTAAGACAATTGATTCTTATTATTTACACCCTCTGTTTTGGATTGAGTATTTACCTTTTCCTTTTTAGTCCTTGTTAGAACAACATGCACGACGGAAGCTTTCTAAACACATTATACTGCACAAAATATTTAACGAAGTGTTCAATAATCTTTTGAATACAACTTTGTTTTGCTATTCTATAAAAATAAAAAGAGTACACTTGCAGTCATGAAACCAAAAAATCAATTTGAAAATGGGGGAATTATGTAATCTGAGTTATTAATCCCTATTGCTTGATAAGATCATGGGAGTTTCTTTATCAAGATCCAAAACTAATATTTCAGCCAAAACTTTTTCAGAGAAAATCTATTCCAAATTGTTGTTCTATATCGTCTTCTCCTATGTGTGTGACATGACTGTCTTGACGTCTTGTGTGAGTGAGAAAATGATATGGTTGCTTCATACGGATCCTTCAAAATGCACTAAAAACTCGTGAAAAATGGAGGTACATATACTGGATACGTGAAAAATGCACTAAAATTTAGATATATAAAACGGTAAATGTAAAGGCTATATGTTGCAATTTTTCTATTTTTTAGATGATGATATATTAATTTAAAATCCTAGTTAGAGATCTCTCCGTTTTACTATCGAGAAGTGAAATGTGATGATCATTGGAGACAACAACAACAACAACAACAACAACCCAGTGAAATCTCACAACGTGGGGTCTGGGGAGGGTAGAGTGTACGCAGACCTTACTCCTACCAAGGTAGGACGACTGTTTCCGAGAGACCCTCGGCTCAATAAAAACATAAAAAGAGGTCAGATAAGGCTAAGAGATTCAAAGCGATATGGAAATGAAGTAACGCAAGCGAAACAGATACCATAAAATAATCAAAGCACAGGAAATAACAGATAATAGCATAAATCAGAGCACAAGAAATTATACTACGATAATGCGACTACTAATAAGACAGGATAATGAGACTATCTACTAGCCTTCTACCCTAATGTGAGTCCTCCAAACCCTCCTATCTAAGGTCATGTCCTCGGTAAGCTGTAACTGCGCCATGTCGTGTCTAATTACCTCTCCCCAATACTTCTTTGGCCTACCTCTACCTCGTCTGAAACCATCCATGGCCAACCTCTCACACCTCCGCACTGGGGCATCCGTGTCTCTCCTCTTCACATGCCCAAACCATCTCAATCTCGCTTCTCGCATCTTGTCTTCCACCGAGGCCACTCCCACCTTGTCCCGAATAACCTCATTCCTAATCCTGTCACTCCTGGTGTGGCCACACATCCATCTCAACATTCTCATCTCAGCAACTTTCATCTTTTGAACGTGAGAAGTCTTTACTGGCCAACACTCCGCCCCATACAACATAGTCGGTCTAACCACCACTTTGTAGAACTTGCCCTTAAGTTGTGGTGGCACCTTCTTGTCACATAGAACTCCGGAAGCAAGCCTCCATTTCATCCACCCGGCCCCAATACGATGTGTGACATCATCGTCAATCTCCCCGATGTCTTGCATAATAGATCCAAGATACTTGAAACTACTTTTCTTCTGGATGGCTTGGGTACCAAGCCTCACTTCCAAGCCAGCCTCCTGAGGTGCTTCACTAAACTTACACTCTAAGTACTCTGTCGTGGTCCTACTCAGCTTAAACCCTTTAGACTCCAGAATTTGTCTCCAATCCTCCAGCTTAGCGTTAACTCCGCTACGAGTCTCGTCGATCAGGACTATGTCATCCGCGAACAGCATACACCATGGCACCTCACCTTGAATTTTCCACGTCAATCCATCCATCACCAAGGCAAATAAGAACGGACTAAGAGCTGATCCTTGATGCAACCCCATCACAACTGAAAAGTGCTCTGAGTCTCCTCCTACTGTCCTTACCCTGGTTTTGGCTCCCTCATACATGTCCTTGATCACCTTAATGTACGCCACAGGTACACCTTTAGCCTCCAAGCATCTCCATAGGATCTCTCTTAGAACTTTGTCGTAAGCCTTTTCTAGGTCGATAAATACCATGTGTAAGTCCCTCTTCCTCTCCCTATACTGCTCCACCAGTCTCCTCACAAGATGGATGGCTTCTGTAGTTGAGCGTCCCGGCATGAATCCGAACTGATTCTCTGAAATAGACACGCCTTTCCTCACTCTCATCTCCACCACCCTTTCCCACACTTTCATAGTATGGCTTAGCAGCTTGATACCTCTATAGTTGTTGCAACTCTGGATATCTCCCTTGTTCTTGTATAGAGGGACCATTACACTCGACCTCCATTCTTCAGGCATCATTGCCGTCTTAAAGATGACATTAAACAACCTAGTCAGCCACTCCAAACCTGTCGGGCCCGCACTCTTCCAAAATTCCCCAGGAATCTCGTCAGGTCCGGTCGCTCTTCCCCTGCGCATCCTACGAACAACACCCTTAACCTCCTCAACCTTAATACTCCTGCAATACCCAAAATCTTGACGCCTTCTTGTATGTTCTAAATCTCCCAACACAATGTCTCTGTCCCCTTCTTCATTTAAGAGTTTGGAGAAGTATGACTGTCATCTCCGTCTAATGAGAGTCTCCTCTACCAATACTTTGCCATGCTCATCCTTGATGCACTTCACTTGAACCACATCACGTGCCTTTCTCTCCCTCGCCTTGGCTAGCTTGAACAATTTTTGATCCCCTCCTTTCTCTTCTAGTTCAGCATAAAGGCGTTCAAAAGCTGCCGTTTTTGCCGTCGAAACCGCCAACTTCGCCTCCTTCCTCGCCATCTTATAAAGTTCCCTATTCGTCCACTGCTCTACCTCATCCTTGCTTTCTATCAACTTCGCATACGCCACCTTCTTTGCTTCCACCTTCCCTTGAACTTCTTTATTCCACCACCAGTCCCCTCGATGCTGGCCACGACTACCTGTCGAGACCCCCAACACTTCCCTTGCTACCGCCCTAATGCAACTAGCCGTCCTATCCCACATACTTGTCGCATCCCCACTACTATCCCAGGCCCCCATAACCTTCAATTTCTCTCCCATCTCCACGGCACTAGTCGTGGTCAAACTCCCCCATCTGATCCTAGGTCGATCATCCACGACCCTCTTCTTCCTCGTCATCTTGATCCCTAGATCCATCACCAAGAGCTTATGCCGGGTTGTAAGATAGTCGCTCGGAATGACCTTACAGTCTTTGCACAGACCTTTATCGTCCTTCCTAAGGAGTAAAAAGTCTATTTGGGTCTTAGCCACTGAACTACGGAAGGTTACCAAGTGCTCCTCCTTCTTTGGGAAACTCGAATTGGCTATCACCAACCCGAAAGCTCTTGCAAAATCCAAAAGTGAGACTCCTCCTCAATTCCTGTCCCCGAAGCCAAAGCCTCCATGCACATCATCATAACCTCCCGAAATAGGCCCGATGTGCCCATTGAAATCACCTCCCACGAATAACTTCTCAGTAGGCGGTATGTCTCCCACTAATTCGTCCAAATCCTCCCAAAAACGCCTCTTCTCCTCCTCGCCTAAGCCCGCTTGCGGCGCATATGCACTAATAATGTTCAAAGTGAGCCCTTCAACGACCACTTTAATCGACATCATCCTATCAGTGGCTCTCCTAACCTCTACCACCTGGTTCCTTAAATCACTATCTACTAAAATGCCCACCCCATTTCTATACTTCGACCTACCAGAGAACCACAGCTTATACCCGTCTACCTCTTTAGCTTTAGGACCTACCCATTTAGTCTCTTGGACACAAGCTATATTAATCTTCCTCTTCTTAAGAATCTTAACTAGCTCTATGGACTTCCCAGTTAATGTCCCAATGTTCCAAGACCCTACTCTCAACCTAGAGGCTCCTTTAACCCACTTACCCCTCCTAACCCTCGCCCCCATCCCCGAACGAGACATGACCCTAGTCTACCATCACTAACCAAAGCCACGAAAATAAGTATGAATTAATAAATTATTCAAAGGTCTAAAATCAGCAAAATATAACTACAACTGTATGGACAAATAATGGATATGGCAACCGGAGGTACCAACTCCAGTTGAACTGAACCTGGTTGTCGCCGGAAAACACTGTTCACTGCCGAGTACTGTTCACTGTCGGAAAAAAGTTCACAAATACCTAAAAGGGAGAAGAGAATAGGGGGGGGGGGGGGGGGAAAGAAGAACAGAAAAATAAAAGAAAAGGGGGAAAAGGAGAGAGAAAGAGAGGGCTGGCCGGGAAAAGTCGCCGGCGATGGCGCAGCGGCGTACTGGCAGCGCCAGGAGCAGATTAAAAAAGGAAAAAAAAGGAGAAGAGAAGAAGAAAAGGAAAGAGAGAAGAAAAGTAAATCTAGCCGGAAAAGTGGCCGGCGTTACCTGGTCGCCGGCGTCACCTGAACAGTGGTGACGTATGGTCGCCGGACGGAGTGGCGGGTGGGCAGATCTGGGAGAGAGCAGAGGAGAGAGAAAGAGCATATCTGGGAGAGAGGAGAGGAGAGAGAAAGAGGTGATGATCATTGGAGACAAAAAAGAAAAATCCAGAAAAATTCAATGTGATTTAGTATTATAATCATCAAACATTTTAGGCGATTTGTGTTTTTTAATCGTAGTACTATAATACTGTCACTATTATGGTGGAAAAGTTATCATGGCTTAAATATTTCTTCAGTAGTTCTTCCTTATCTGAAAAGAGCATGTTTACTTTTCAGGTTGGAATGGCTGCAAACTTAAAGGATTTTGTGCTAACAAACTGCGATGGTCAAGAGGTATCCATAGATTCGATTGCTATTTACTTTGCATCATGCTCACATCGCAATGATACTGCAAATCATTAGCCAATAAGCCAAAGAAAACATTTGTAACGTATCAGGGCATCCTATTACTAAATCGGTTACGTCCAATTTATCAATTTCTGATATTGTTAACCTATTTAGTTTGTTGCAGAGCAAGAGTACAGGCTTTAATCATTTGGACATCTTATTAGCTAGATCTGTTATCCATGTGTTCATATCCTTTTGATACTACAAACACAGATTCGAACTGATTTTGTTTGTTTGTAAGTCAGACTAAGTGTTACCTCTGTCAAAGCTGCGTGTTTTCTAGTTTATGTTGACAGGAAGGGCATCGAATTTTCGATGTCCCAGATGCATCTTGTCCCGATCTTGTTTCTACATTTGACTTCAAAGGTCTTGAAATAATTTGGTGAATGAGACCTTCACCATCAATGTGGTTAGTTTGCCCAGCTAAATAATTGCATTTATTAAATCTTACTACACCTCAAATAGATAATCTTATTTAGCTTCTTAAGGGTCGATCTGACCAGATATCCATGTGAAATTGCATTAATCTTCTTTTGGAATTAGACTTCATAGTCTTAGTAACTGAACGAAAAATACTACCAGTTCAAGAATTTTACAAGTGAAATATTCAAAAGATGCATTTAGATTAAGATCTGGTCTGAGATAAACTCACTAGCGGAAGCAAGACTGAATTGTCGTTCGGAGAATGATGAAGTAAAACAATTTAGACTGGCTATTTAAGTCAAATACTAAGCTTTGTCTCAAATATCATTGTGACGTCAAGCTAGTAAGATTTAGGGACAACGTGAGGTGTTAATACGTGTCAAGGTCCAGGCGCAACTTCCAGCATATTGTCCGCTTTGGGGCGGCCCCTCTAGGCACCTCAAGGCTTTTTGTATCTCACAGTTTTGTCCCCTTGGGCTTTAATCAAAAAGGCTCCTTAAATGTTGAATCTTAAGCTTGCCCTGATATGGCTCCTGACTTTTCCCTCCCATTCTGATATGGGATTTTCCTAAAGTAAGTTTTATAGCGAACCCGCTTCGAATTCTAACCTCCAGCGGTCCATTAGGTGTGATACTCACTCCCCTTAGGGACTCAACGTCCAAGCAGAGGTTTGCCCCACTATCATACTAGGATTGGTACCGACTCTATTACCACTTGTCATGGCCTAGGCCCAATTTCCAAGGTATTGTCCGCTTTGGTCCAACCCCTCTAGGCTACCTCAAGGCGCTTGCGCCTCATGGTTCCCCTTAGATTTAACCCAAAAGGCGCCTTAACAGTTGAATCCTAAACTCGCCCTTATATGATCCCCAACTTTCGCCTACCGTTCCAATGTGAAATTTACCTTAAGCAGGTTCCTCAGAAACCCTCTTTCGATTTCAACTAATAGTTTATCTTCTAGTATGTAAACATAACTTGACACTGGAGATGGTATGTTGAATATTGCTTAATCTTCTTGCCTAGGTGAAAGGATCTGAAGTGCTACTGCATGATGGGAAGCCAGTTGGATATGCTTCTTCGCCCATAGAAACAGTAAGGAACTATGTGTCTATTGCATTCTATGATTGAACTACTTCAGTTCAGTTAGAGCTAGATTATCGCCTCCAATTATGTAAGACAATGCAATTGCTATCACAGCCTTATAGACATTTTCCCAGTTAGTTCTACATGGAAATACATTCCAAAGCAATTTAATAGCTTTTTATTATATGCAGATTAACTATGTGTCTGCTCATGACAATGAGACACTGTTCGACATCATTAGTCTTAAGGTATATTCTTATCTTGCGATATGCCACTTTTTTTTCTTTTTTGATAACCGAGAAATCCTCGAGGACCATTGGTCCACGGTCTGAAAACTCGGTGGATAATATGCAACCTATATGTCCCATTGTTTTCGTTCCTGTATAAATTAGTCGCTTCACTTCGATAGACTCCAAAGGACATTTCTGTGGAGGAGAGATGCAGGATGAACCACTTAGCAACCAGTGTAATAGCCCTTTCTCAGGTCAGACTCAGTTTGTTCCTTGGAAGACTTTATGCATCTTATACTTTAACTATTGCCTACTTTCAATATGTCAATATATTTTTAGGTTATGCTGTTTCAAATAAAAGCTTTTTAAAGCCGCTTCGTTCTGTCTTTCTCTATTTGTTTTACTCTTTTGCGTCATAGTTCATAGGAAGAGTTAATGTATCTACTTGAGAGTTGGTGAAAGTTTAAGGGAATCTATGTCTTTCGCCATTAAAGAATGTTTGACGAAATCATATTTTTTTTTTGTTAAAAAAAGGAACTATTTGATTCCCCAGTAATTTTTAAATTCTTATTGGTGCCATTCTTTTTGGACTTAAGGGAATATTTTCTAATTTGGTCCCTTATAAAAATCTCCACCATCATAATGTAGGGGTAAGGTCTGCGTACACTCTACCCTCCCCAGACCTCACCTACACTCTACCCTCCCCAGACCTCACCTGGTGGGATTATACTGCGTATATTGTTGTTATTGTGGCCCCTTATGAAAACTCCCTTGTCTTGGGCCACGGAGACTATAATTTTACTATTCCTTCTGTCAAGTACTCTTTTTAAGAGTAAAATGATGAAACACATGTATCCTTGTTTTCTTTTTTGATGAAGACATGTATCCTTGTATTCTCCGGAGTATTTATTTGTAATTCATTCATCCCCTCCTTATAAGAAAAGAGTATTTATATGCAACTCACAAGCTTAACTAGTTAACTTTGTATAATTTGAAAAATACTGTTGATTGTGATTTGCATGATAAGTCTTGTATAATACGCACTTATCGTGCTAACTTCTAAGGTATATTTGATTATGATATTTTCTTCATCTTGCAGTACTGATACTTGCTAACCTTTCAGGGAATACCCTTTTTCCATGCTGGAGATGAAATGCTGCGCTCAAAATCACTAGATCGTGACTCTTACAACTCTGGTGATTGGTTCAACAGGTCCACCACCTTTCCCTTTTACAAGTTATTTTCTTTCTGATACTTTAGTATATTACTAATATCTCTGCTCTGCAAAGAGAAGGCAAGATCAGCCATTTTGAAGTGGAGACTCCCTTTTTACTGTTCATTTTTTGATCTGGATATTGGCATAGTTTCTGGTCCTAAATCTTTCGTCTTTTATTTTTAGTCAGTGTTTTTCCTTATAAATGTTTCTTATGTTACAGTGGATGTTTGTATACTGTGATTTTTCAGGCTGGACTTTAGCTACAACTCTAACAACTGGGGTGTTGGTCTCCCTCCGAAGGAGAAGAATGAAAGAAACTGGCCACTGTTAGTGATTTCATTACTACCACTCTAGCTTTATATTTCCTCCATGAGAAAAAGAGAGGGTTAGGACTTTTTTCTTTGGGCCAGTATGGTCGTTGGGGTGGGGGAAGGTGCATGTGTTGTCTGGTTTTCCTGTTGGGGACCCGTCTAACAGTCTTTACTTCATTTAATATTTTTTTTCAGAATCAAACCCAGACTAGCAGATCCATCCTACGAGCCCCAGAAGAGTCATATCCTTGCAGCTGTTGAAAATTTTTCTATTCTAATGCAAATAAGATACTCTTCACCACTCTTCCGGCTTAGGACGGCCAACGCTATCCAGGTTAGAATGTAAATAAAATCATTGAAGTCTAATTGAAAATATTTTGACTCTTTTTTCTTCAGTGTTTTGCAATTACTTCAGTATTTGAACGTCACAAATTGATATCTTTCACCAGGAAAGAGTACGATTTCATAATACTGGTCCTTCATGGATTCCTGGACTTATAGTATTGAGCATTGAAGATGGTCATCAGGGAGTTCCAGGGCTTTCTCAATTGGATCCAATGTGGGTAAATCTAATCCATCGTTAGGCTTCCAAACTGCTGTTTTTCTGTTGATACCTGAACCATAAACTGAATGACAATGTCTTTTCTTCGTTTTACCAGTTATTCCTTTATAGTTGTCATCATTAATCCTTGCCCGACTGATGTATCATTCGCCAATCTTGCACTAAGAGCAAAATCTCTTCAATTGCATCCAGTACAGGTAATATTTGTTTTATGTTGCAATATTGACATGCATATCTGAATATGCCCGACTCTGCAGTGTGCTTCCATTAACACATGTTGTAGCTTCTCTGTGGAGTTTATAAAGAGGGTCGGGATGTTGTATGCGACTTAATTCTTAGGAACCAGGATATAGGCCTGTAATCTACTCCCCTCTATCGCAGTTTATATGATACTTTCATTTTAATTTCTTTCCAAAATGTTAAATATTATTCTACGTATTATACTATTTTGTACAACTTTCACAATTTTCACATTACTAATCCAATTCTAAAATTTTCAACTATCACTTTCATATTTTCACTACCACTAATACAAGAAACAAATTAAATTAATATCTTAAATTTCATATTCAATCTGATAACGTTCTATAAAATGGGATGATAGGAGTAGCATCTCCATTTTTCAGTAGTAGCTTTTTTCCAATAGCATTAAGAAAGAGATTCTGTACCTGAGCATGTAGGTAAAGAAAAGGAAGAGTTAAACATCTGGGACATTGTTAGGTCGGATTTGGGCCTTTACTGCAAGTGTCTTACGTTTATTTCATGATATTTAACTGTCTAAAAGATGAAACCAGCAACAATAGAAGTAGTTGAAGGAATTCAATAAAAATATTAATACAATCTCATCTTCACAACTGACTAGCTACTTGTATGACGTTCATGGTATTCATTGTTCACTTTTGCATCTCCAGATGAACTCAACCGATGATGTTGTTAAGAACTCAACATATGATGCATCCTCGGGTTGCTTTAATGTGCCTGCCCGGACAACTTCTGTGTTTGTTGAGCCTCGGTAAAATCTTGTTTCGCCTTCGTGAATAGGGAAACCTGGGTCGGTGAGTTATGCTTGTGCTATATAGTTCAGCAAAATTTACGCAAGGCCGTCTGCTTATAACAAACTTGTACTTGTTATGTTCAGTTTTAGAAAAACGGCCATGGAGAATCAAGAAGTAAATATACCACAAAGATTCAGTTAGAAGAAATAACACCACAAAACGATCCCTTTTCTGTGCTTATTTAACAGGAGAGTAACAAGAAAGATGATTTATCTTTTAAGTTGATAATCAGAGAGGATTGATATGTCAAATATTTGTCTAATACTAGTGTCTTGAATTCAATATTTGTCTTTCTAGTTGTTTAAGTGCCTATTTTGTATCAAATTTTAAGAGTTAAATTGTTAGGTTTCCACGTTGGTTAATTGTTAGACTAATGAGCTAAGTCGCGCAGGCTGCTATTGATCAACTTTTTTGTTGAATTTTGAAAGAGAATAGATAATGACTAGGGGAACATTGACTTCATTGTTTTTCTTTAATGTTGCAGTAGAGCCAAATATTATCTTAAAGCAATAATCTAATCAAGCAAAAAACCAAATTTATTGGCCATAGGGAAGTTTCTGATCCCAAATCTTAGTATGTGTAAAATTAATAGGACTATATTGACCCATTAAAAGTATTAATTCATCATTAAAGATGAGAGACTCTACATGTACGCAGCATTATTCATAGCTGTTGGTGCTGCATATAAAGTAATAATATTTGTGCACTAATCTGACATAATTAATTGCTTATAGCTTCTTCTTTTTCGGTGCGGGCATTTGGGTGGGGGTGGGCGGTGGTAGTTTATTTGATGGGTTCTCTTAGGCTCTCAATGAACACAAATGATTATTATTTGATGGGTTCTCTTAGGCTCTCAATGAACACAAATGATTATTTTATTTGCGACATGTTTGTTGCTTGGTTGTAAAATTGCGACAAACATGTCATCTTGAGTTGCTCAGAAACTACTGTATTTCCTACCCGCAAAGCCAACAACAAAAACAACAACATATCCAATGTAATCTTATAAGCGGGGTATGGGGAGGGTAACCTTACCCCTACTGGCAACCCACTTCCGGAAAGAGAAAAGGAAGTAGAACTTTCAAAATGTATCGATCAATAATGACGTGAAGAGAATATGTGGCAATTCAATACTATTGGTACTTGGTCATTTGTCCGTGAATTTAATATATTTGTCTACTCTAGTATCATGTTGAATTACGCCATCATTTTATCTGTAAGTTTAAACTATCAAAAAAGAGAATGTACTCCTTACGTGCAATAAACAAACCTAAATAAATTGCTTCATGCCACTGACTTGCCTGCCTTAACCCGTTGGCCTCACCATCTTTTATTCGCAGAAAAAGGGAGTAGAGTAAAGAAAATTGCCACTTGGAATTTATATGCATGCACTAACAGAAGTTCCTATATGGCTATATATTCCATGATGACAAGATTCTACATAAAGACAGTGACGTTTTCACACGTTAATGCTAGTCTATGTTAAGGTGTGGTTAGAGGAATTAATAATATCTTAATATCCCTATTTATAAATACCATTAATGGGGAAAATAAATATCATCCATACATAAAATCAACAATCATTCGATTTTTCTAAGAGTTTTTATCATTATTAAGACGATGTGAACTCGATTTCATCCATATAGGCGTTCAATCCAAAATCCAATTCAAAGAATTAGGGATTAATATTTTCTGCTTACCAGAAAGCAAAAAGATCACTCGTTTTCCAGTCACACCCTTATGAATATGAGAGAGAGGACCTTATTGAGAGTGTGTGTTGTGTGTGCTGTGAATCTGGTGAGAAGTGTAGAGTGGCAAAGAACTATTGAGAACGTGCATGTGGGGATCCTAGTTTTATGGAAGTGTGGATGCATTTATGGTACAGAAGTAATGGAGTAATAAAGTATTGTACCATCCAAAAGAACTAACATAAAAAAAGATACTAACATATTAAAAAAAAAAAAAAAAGCTAAACTATAAGGACATTATTGCTATTCACGTTATGAAATGTGAAGGAAAAAAAAAAAGATTTGCAGATCCTGAAAAAGCTTATAAGCATATATAGGTACAAGGCCTTACAAGGGGAACCAAGTACTGTGTAAACTGTGATAATCGTTTATTAAAACCTTGCATTTTTCAAATATAAACTTTATAAAGTTAGCTAACTGAACTAAATCTATAGAGCGTTGCACTCAAATTAGAAAGGCATATAAAAGAATACCATAAACTAACCTTACCACTTCTAATCCCAAAGCATAGTCATTTTTCTGCCATTTCATCACTAAGCTAGCAACTTTCAGCTGAATAGTGGAGAGAGATCAACCTCCTTTTTTAAACCATTCGATATCCAAAATTTACTGGCTCAATTAATTCAAATATGGAAAGTCTATTAACAGTAGCGGAGCCACACTATGCCGAGGGTGTTCATCCGAACCCCCTCGGCGGAAAAAAATACTATTTTTATAAGTTTAAAATTATATTTTCTGTATATATAGTAGATGTTGAACCCCCTTAGGCTTCTTCGTATGTTTACTTTTTTATATTTTGAACTCCTTCGACGGAAATCTTGGCTCCACCACTGTCTATTAAGGGTAAACCGCTTCATACTAGAAAGTTATCAATTTCCAGGCTCAAGCATGCATGAGACCTCTGATTAGTGAGAGAGAATCCGTAAAATTTGGTAAGAATAAAAAATTCTTAAAGGTTCTACTAGCTGGTTGGTACGTGACAATTATGTACTAGGAACGTGAAGCAAATAAAGCTGGCACTATAGGAAATTAATCACTAAGTGAGAAATATTACTGATCCACCCCAATGAATGTATGAATTAGAGAAGTATTTTACAGAAATGAAAAAGAATTCATATAACAATTACAAAAGAAAAAAAAAGAATTGTCAGTTATCTACATTTTTCACAATGTCAATGTATTCTTGGGGAGCAGTCTTTCTTGTAAAAAAGGTCGGAAGGAATAAAAGAACAAAAAAAAAAAAAAACAGAAAAAAGAATATGAACCTGCATAATCAATAATGACAATCAACAAGTTGCCTTTGTGTTTGTTCTTGATCTTGTTGCTTCAAAGATACAACAGGATCATCTGTGACTGGAAGATTAAGGTCTAAAGACAACTCATCTCTTTGTTTCTTCATAATATTGTTAGCAAATTCTTGATCTATAGAAGTTGCAGGACTTAAATTGCTCAAATGCAAGGGTGAATTTACGTTAGCGCCCCCGCGATGGCGTCTCATGTGACCTCCTAAAGCTTGTCCTGAGGTAAATTCAGCACCACAATATGAGCATTCATGAATCCTAGGAGAAGAAGAGTAGTACTTGTTGGAAGAATTTGGCAAATTCTTGTTGATGTTATTCTTGTTTTTGTTGTATAATGTTGTCGTCGATGGTGAATGTTGTTGATAATCATCTTCATCTGAGAAATCGAAATATGGTTTCTTGTTAAATTCAGTGTTTAATAATGTCTTTGGCTTCTTGTGACTTGCCCTGTGTCCACCTAACGCTTGAAAAGATGGGAATGTACGATTGCACGTCTTGCATTCGTACACATATATTCCTGCCTTTGTACCATCCACTGAATTGGTGGACGTCTCAATGTACCTTTTACTGTTGAATTTGGGTTGGTACAACCTTAAATCATCGTTGAAAAAATCAACATTATTGTCATTTGTAATAAACCTACGAGGACGAGGATAATCATCACTGCCTTTGGACAAGAGGACAAGACACTTGGCGGTTTCCTCCTCCTCCTCGGTGAACGTGTTGATAAATACCTCAGACGAGGCGGCTGAGGACGGAATTTCATCGTTGTTGTTGTTGCTATAGGCAATGCCTTCGATATTGTTGTTGTTGTTGCAGGCAATATCTTCTCCATTGCCGGTACCGTCTTTGATATTATTATTATCGATGTTGTTGTTGCTGCTGCAGGGGACGTTGTCTTTTACATCGTCGCTACTATCTTTGTCGTATGCGTTTAATGAATCATGTGATGTTGTGATGGCGAAAGGGATACTTGGAGATTGAAGGCGAAGACGTTTGGTTCTTTTGCCCTTAACGATGTGGAAGAGGTCCTTAGAGGGGCCACTTACCACTTCCTCAAGAGCCTCGGCCATAGCACTCTCCTTTCATCCACCATCAAATGCCTCCCACATTCCCTTAGCACAAAAAAGTTATGTGAAATGAAAAGCAAGAAAAGAAAACAAAAGGAAAAAAGGAAAAATTTGGAGGAATGGGAGAAAAAAAAAAACAAAGAGGAAAAATAGGGCGAAAAACACAAAGTGAGGAAGCTTTGATGGTAGGAGAGTTGCTGATGATATATATGTGTAAATATACTAAATGAGAAAAGTAGTCAAAGGAGTGAGAAAATGCACCACTAGAAATTGATATATAGTAAGTGAGGTTAGTCTTTTATCTATCATATAGAGAGAGAAAAGCTAATTATAGGAAGGTCTTAAAAAAACTAGATAATGAGAGATAAATGGGGAGAATTGGATAGAGAGAACTCAAGGTAGGACAATGACCATTGTAATTCAAGATGTGGAGATAACTAAATTTTCCCTTTTTTTAATTTACTAAATCTGTTTTTTATTTTCCTCCAACTATTACAATCTTTCTTGACAATTCTCCTATATTAATAATCAATAGCAGCTAAATTTATCAACACTACTAGAAATTCGCTATATTTTCCAACGAACATTCACGTCGGAAATCGGGGATTTTAGACCGGACTTGCTATTATACGGTACTTGGCGCTAAGATTTCTAACGAATTTTGGATTGGAAATATTAATATTTTTTTCTCCTTTATTTAATTTCATATCGTCTTAATTTGGTGAATTTCTAGTAGTGCAAGATTCATATAGGGTAAATTTTCATATGTAGTATATACTAATAATCTGCCTGTCACCCACAAAGGTTGAGACTAATAAAATCAATCGTCACGTAGCTTTGCTGGCTCTTTTTTTAAAATAAAATAATAATAATAATAATAATAATAATAATAATAATAATAATAAGATATGCAAGTTGGATAATGAGTGTCAAATGAGTTAGATCTGCAGTGAAGTATGGAGAGTCTTGTATGTGTGACCACGTTTGTATTGCACATGAGATTTCAGTTATGAGTAGAAAATAGTACTGTATTCAACTTTTCTTACGGAAAAATTTATAAGGTGACAAGTGACAACCAAGTCCTAAACTAAGTTCTGGTTAATTGGTCATAGACTTATTATATTGTCTGAATGTCTCACACTGATGAGTTGTGGCTAATGTGTTTGTATGTGTAGTTAGCTATATGAGTGGGAAGTACTTATTCGTACTAATATTTACATCAAATTAAATACAGTAATTTAAAAGTAAGAATATATATGATTTAAGTGATAAAAGTTTTATGCAGAGCATTTACTTTATCTATATTAGTTTGGTAAAAATATCGAGAGCAAATAAATTTCTTCTTTGACTTTGCAGCTCTGTGTTTCCAGTGTGTGTTAGGTTAGTGTCCGAGCTTCTTCTTTTTTTCCTTAGAAGAAAAATAATATGTTAATTAATCTCTGATCTTGTGGTGTCTTGAGCCAAATACAATTAAGAATAATGCTTGCTTAATTTAATTGCAACTCATATCTCGGTGGATAATGATCTCCATTCCTGAGCATTCTATGTAGTATATTGTATGGATCTATAACCCCAACGAAATTTCTGATAATAGACAAAGAGACCTACGTTCTTTATTTTCTATTTATTGGCTTAAAAATCAGGTGCTATATATGCTGTTAAAAAGTAATTGGATATATACCTTCTCGGCTTGAATGATCTTCCGGTGAAATAGCTAAAATAAGTGGTTTTTTATACAAGAAAAAGAAAAGTCACCTAAGTTTCAATAGTTTAGTGATCATTTAAGTAATTATGAAAATAGGAATTCTAAAGGGTGAGCTTTTCCATTTTAACTTTAAAATATTCTTAAAACATCAGAGTAACATAACACATTTGTGCGTTGACTCAATATAAGAAGCAGTTTTTTGGTAACCTAACAAAGAAACTATAATCGATTTGACATATGTATGTGAATTGTGTATAAAAGAAATCTTGATTAATATTGTAGTAGTTGCTCAACCAATAAATCCTAATGGCTTTTAAACCCCAATTCTAAGGTATAACAATACATAACATCTGAGTATATAAAGTACATAATAATAAGGATAATAAAAGGCAAAACAAAACATAAAATAAGAAAGAACGAAGACGATAAGAAACTGATTTGCATGTCACTAAGCACCACCGCTACTTGAGCTCGCATCTCATATGATCAAACTCACAAAGATAGCCACAATAATATATAACCTGCCAACATAGGTAAAAGCCAACACAAATTAAATAATGGAAAAATAAATGCGACAAATTAAATTTGAATAGTAATTAAAAAGATTGTAAATATTTCAATAAATAAATACACTACCATTGCCTTTTTGTAGTAGCAGTTGTAGACGTTGGTGCTGGAGGAGTCGGAGGTACTGGAGTTGGTGCTGGAGGCCCCGGTACTGGAGCTGGCGCTGGAGGCCCCGGTACTGGAGCCGGCATTGGACTTGGTGGTGGTGTTGACGGAGGCGGTTGCACGCTTCCTATAATTTCCAAAAATCAAATAAAATGACATCATATTTTCCATCCCGAAAAACTATTTCTTCTCTTTCTTCAAAGGATTAAAAAGAACATAGATAAATTTATTTGAGTAAATAAATTAACATTGGAACTAACCACAATAGAGTAGATTTTTAGGGGGAAGGTGTTCTTTGGCTGGATTTGGATCAGGGTCATAAACTCTGATGTAAAGCTCTTGTCCTAAGAACCAATGTTTCAAATTTTGTGACCTTAAATTCCACATTCCTGGATTGTCCAGATATACATATACTGCTGTCCATCCTTTTGGGTACACCTACGTATGAACATAATTAATTAATTTTACAAAATGTTACAATAGTATAAAGTGATAGGGATTTGATATAGATTTATTGAAAGAAAAAGAAAAAGTCAATGAAATTACCTGAACAGTAGAACGAACAACAGGATCATAAAGATTATACGTATATCGCGATTCAGGAGTCCAATTTCCAAAACCGTACCTGAGATTTCAACAAAAGGAGGCCCAAAAGATGGAAAGATGTCAAATGACGACAAAACATTTAATTTCACAAATCATTTAAATAAATCTTAGCTCACATATGTTTTTGAGGGTTAATTTGACGTATGATCACCAAACTTTATGAATTATAATAATGAAGTAACAAAACAAATTTTTTGTCATATTAAAGTAACAAAATGTTATCACCAAGGACAAGAAATTACTCAGCTATATCTACTGCAACAATAAAGTTACAAACTATTTTTTCCATTAAACTAATTGTAACTATAATAGCAAAGTCGCCAAGCTTTATCTACTATAATGACAAAACCTACCCGTCAAGGTGACATTGTTATTATAATTGTTAAAGTTATATAACTTTAATGCGACAAAAATATATTATTCTGACTTTAGTGTTAAAGTGATAAAGTTTAATTACTTCAATATGACAAAAGATAGTTTTGTGACTTTATTTTTATAGTAAAAAAAAAAAAAAAAAAACTTCACCATGAAAGGCTGTGGTGGATTAATAAATACGCCTCCATCTTTAACTAGATCTCGGATTTGAGTCATGAGAATGGAGTCGCCTTTGATAGGGAGCAATACCAATCTAAATTAGTCGAACCCCAAAATGAATACTGAACCTAAGAGAATGAACCATTTTTATACTTACCCGACAACAAAGAAGCCAAATCCATCCAAATGCCAAGAATCCATGACTTGTAACTCATTCTTAAAGACAATTTCTAGCCACCCTCTATGTTCTCCAGACACAACAAATGTTCCATAAACAGTCTCCGGTAGGCTACTGTTCCCCGAAAATTTATCGAGTTCGTAAACTCCGGAGCCATTGAGGTAATAATCCGCCAGTTTTAATGGTGTTTGTGGTGTGGCATAGGAGACATTGTTAATGGCATAATTTATCGTGCCATTCTTATAGTTCACTGAATTTTGTAGAACAAAAGTTTGTGACAATGTCACATTTGATACGTTAAATGACCCTTGTGGATTAGGCCTTGCTGCTCCTGTTGTCAAATTCCACCTGCAAGAATCAATTTTTACAATTAAACTTGAACGTATCACGTAAATGGGATTTTTTTTTCTTGCTTGCCCAAAAGAAATAGAAATTCAACTTCCAAATGGAGGGAAATATTCAAAAATAGTCATTTCAAAATTTATAATAGTTATATAATCAAAAGTCACAGGAAAAATAGTCAATTGATTTCGAACTTAAGAAGGTGAAACACCATCGCTATATCCTGGACGAAATCCAGGATAACTATCATGGAGTTTCACCTTTTTTTAAAGTTCAAAATCGATGACAGTGTCATGCATTTAAAAATCATGACGATATCCTGGATTTTTCACTTGTTTAATTTCAACGAATGTTCAAACACTGGGTATTTTCTTAAAACTGAAATGAAAAGTGGCTAATCCTTACAATTTTTATCCAATTAGATGTTGCAACTAGATGGCCCACCTGATGGATCTAGCTTGATTGATGGAGAATTTCACATCAAATGATTCAGGCCCATTTGGAATAGGCCCGTCAACAGGTTTGGTAGAGTTCTCATAGTGCAACACACCAACAACCTCTAGTGTTTTGAGCTGAGTAGAATTAGCCATTTTTGCAGTTGCAACTATGTAATAATCAGCAGCATCTTGATCAGCTGTGACAAGAACAGAATATGATTGGCCCACGTGGACGTCGAGAGAACTTAACCAAATTTGATTGGTGTACGAGCCTTCGGTCTCGACCAATAGCATGCTATGATTTTGGATTCGAAAATTGAAACTCCATTCACTTCCCACGTTTGAAATCCTCAATCTATACGTCTTTTCTGAAGTTCAATTAGAAGATTGTCAATATTTATATATTCTTTTGCACGAAATAATTGTGTGTGAATGATCGCAATTCAAAATGCAATATCACAATACTGCAAGTTTCAGTTAGGCATTACTGTGCTCCCTTGTTAATTTTTTTTTTTTTTTTTTTTTTTGTGTGTGTGAGAGAGAGAGAGAAAGAGAGAGCATATATTAATGACCTTTTCTTTTGTTTGTTTTGCAACTTATGGACCTTTTAGACTATGGTCTAAAGATTCTTTATGAGCAAACGGAAAATATTATGAAAACACATTAGATCATGGTCTAAACCTTTATTAACATTAGACTGTCGTCTAATGTTTTCTTATATTTGCACAATTTTTAAAAATAAGGACATAATCTAAATAGTGATCTAAAAAAGGGATATTTGCGTAAATGAGAGCGAGAGAGAGAGAGAGAGATTGGGCTTATTACCATGATTTACCGTAAAGGATATATTGGTTTTTGCTTTTGAGTCCAAATATGAGCCTTTCCCATTCATAAGCATCATGTTTGGAGTTTTATTGTAGCCTTCATGTGCCAATTTGTCTCCAATAACCTATTCATTTTTTCACAGGTCCAAAATAATTTCAACAACAGCGTATAACTTTTGGTAAGAAAGATGAAACGTGAATTTTAAATAATATTACTTTTATGAATTTTAATTGTTGAAGAGATAACTAAAACAACAACAAACCCAACCCAGTACGATCCCATCAGGTAAGGTCTGGGGAGGACAAAGTATACGCAAATTTTACAAATAAGATTATTTACCTTGTAGCTATCTTCATACCAATCACCAATGAGAAGATCAAAATCACCATCTGGATCTGCAAATGGGGTTTGGACCTCGACCCGATTATCAACTCGAATTGGGCCGAATGCTCCACCGGCCTTTTCGTAATTTATGGATGGGAAATAGAAGAAGCTTCCAATTTGGTCTTTCAATTGAAACTCATAAGTCCAATTAGTATTGGGCTGGATTGCACAGTTGGTTCCTGAAACTCCATCTTGCCACGAGTTGTGCCTTTGTTGGATCCCATTCCTAATTGGCCCATTATCATCATGGTTAATTTTTCAACAGGAAAACTGGCCGAAGTGCATATATTTCAATTTTGGGACCTTTATTTAAATTATATTTGTAGTGAGTAAAAACTTTGAACTTCTTTATACATCAGAATAACTTTGGATTGGTGTTTGAAGTTCAGACACATATGGCTAAAATTTTAATTGGACTTCAGTCATATATGGATGAATTCAATCATTTTTGTCTGAATGTTCAAACACTACATGTCTGAAATTGTTCTGATGAGCTAATAATTGATAGGATAAAAAATGTATATATTATCAGTAAATATAACTTTAAATCTTTTTATTATCTTCAGTGTAACATCGGATATACGTTAACTACATCTTAACCAATGATAACCTTCACTTTGGTTTTTTTCAAACGGCAAAAACGAAATAAAGGTTAGTGTGGAATTAATTGATTTAACCCAAAAAAAAAAAAAAAAAAAGACAACGAGAACTTAGGATTGTACGTAAAAAAATAAGTGCCGTCCTGGCAAGGTATTGATGTTGTTATTGCGTTCCTTTTTCCTAGCGTTGATGTCTTTTCTTCATGTGTAAATACAACAAAGACGTTTAAACCAATTCATCTTAATTGACAGAATCAAAATCTAAATATTCTCTTCAATCCTAATTCCAATTACAATTCGAATATAACAAAACACCCCTACAAAGATTTTCCGTGTTATGTTTTATTATCTTCTATGAAAAAGATCATATAATTAAAATAAAAAGTATTTGTAATGAAAATACAAATCATGCCACTGTCCGCTCTACTACTTCAGTACTACTAATTAATAAAATTTAGATCAGTATATTAATAACTAAATCCTTAGATTTAATAGGAAAATAAGATAGTGTTAAATGCAACTAGGTTATCAAAAGACAAGTATAACCGACCCATCTATGGTGATAGAAACAGTAAATTCAGAGAATTAGAAGTGACTATTTAATTACCAATAACGTAAGGAGAAAATGAATTGAATACATTTGGATAGTAATAGTTGTAGTAAAGAAGAAAATTTACCATGTAATGAGAACAGGATATTTATCCATATCGTTGAACACATTGACATGAATATTATCATTGGTGGTCCCATTCAGTAGAGGTCCAGGAAACTTACCATTGATAGTTATCACCTGGAAAAAATGAAGAACTAATTAAAATTACAAAACCGTGTAAATATAACTTTAGTGAGTTCTGAATGAGTTATATGTATCAATTTTCTTCTTTTCTCATATGTATATATATAGTTTAATTCGTGCGTATAGTAAAGTAACGCATTCAACTGACTTTGTCCTAAATCCGCCTCTACATTCCCTACTTACCCTTGGGGCGGATTTAGGCTTAAATACACAGGTTTCGCAGAAGTTACACGAAATACATACGAAAATTAACTTTTTTATAATCTCAATTACTAGCACTTGAGGTCAGTTGTCCTAAAATTTAGACAAGCACGAAGGTAGTACGTATACATAAAACAATGATCTTTCTCTAAATCTTATATTTGTATTTAAAAAAACATTAAATATGAACAAATATTAAATTCAGAACTCCACTTGAAACCTTATCCTAAAATCCAGAACTCATAAGAGTCAAATTATGACTCCATCTAAATTCAGAAACCCGTAAAGGTTAAATTCTAGATTCACCTCTAATAGAAAACTACTCTGTAATGAAGAAAAAAAATGAAGAGTTTTGAAATCGTACTGGTTGATCCACAGATACTGGTTTGATGTTATGGTCTTCATCAACATGCCACTCAAGGAAAATGTCTTCTCCAATAATGACTTGCATGGAAAAAATAGAGAATAAAATCAAGAAGGGAACTAGCCATGTTGGTAATCCCCTCATTGATTCTCTCCTCAATAAATTATTAATCTCACTAATATGATGATTAATTAAGCGATAGAGATACAAATGGGGTTTAATATATATAGGTTTAGAAGAAAAATAATCAGAGAAAAGAGGCAAAAGATGAAAAGTTCTTATGGGTTTCTCTTTCAGAGCATTGTTTTTATCTAAGCACAATACAACTATTTATTGCTGGAGCCTGCTAATTAGAGAGCCTTAAATAAGCATCGATAGGATATTAAATTTTGTTAATATTATATTTCCTTTAGATGACCATTAACGATACCATTATTTAGTTAAAAATATTTAAAAGAAGACAAACTAGTAGTAGTTCAATAGAAATGTTATAATGCCATCCAAGATTCATCATTGTAATTCTCTTTTCTTGTAATCGTCTCTTCCACGTAGCCGTCGTAACCCTGACAAATTTGTGGCAGAATTCTTAAATGGGAAAAAAGAAAAATAGAAAAAAAGGAACAACATTGGCAACATTGGAGATGTACAGTTAACCTTTTATTACAAGATTAACTTTTATATTACTCCTTTTGTCCTTATGTGATACAGTAAAAGGCCACTTGACATTAAGAGTTCATGTATCCAGAAGACTATAAAATTTTATCAAGTCTTTATATTCCACACCTTTTCAGTGATTCAAACTCATTCTCTCATACTCACAAATGGTTGGAAACAGAACAAACGTTGTTTCTAGCTAAATCTTGTTCTAGAAACATAATAGACTGACAATCTGTTTAGATTGCATACAAGTCTTGTTAGTCTACTGAAAATAAAAAATGGATCACCAATATCAGCTGCCAAAGTAACATAAACAGTAAAATAAACTAGGACCTGAACCAGAAGTAGACCTCAACAAGTTGGCAAGTATGCTAGAATGAACAATCAATGTCTCTTCAATCAGAATCACCAGTATTTAAGAAACTAGTGATTAGTTCAACTAACTTGCGTGTTATCTTCGTAAATACATTGAGATAGTTATTTGAAGTTATTCAGATTCTTTTTTGATCACTAACTGATTATTTACCAAAGTGATCATTTACAGCTCAGAAAAAAAAATGCAGTAATGGACAAGTCCCAGAACTGCAACCAATAATCAAAACAAAGCATCTATACATCTATGACTATTAACAGGCCACTATGGATAGTAACTAAGTTCATCCAGTCTACTATGCACTAGGAAGAATTGATCCTCTGCTATGAACTTCCTGTGTAATTTGCCTCAACAACACCCCTGGTTCTCTCCGTTTCTGCTCGAAGAGCCTAAGGTTCCTCTCTTGCCATACAAAGTACAGGATATATGCAAGAATTATCCTGCAGAGGATAGCATTCAATGACTTGCCCTTTGCCTTTCTAGTAGCCCAAATGACTTCTTCCATTCCATGGATCTTCTCACAATGCCTTGCCAAGCTAGTTGCTTCTCCCACACAGCAGTTGAATAGGCACAGGTGAAAAACATGTGATTCAGAGACTCATCAGTTGAGCAGCATAAGGGACATGAAAGATCAATTAAAACTGACCATTGAGCAATCCTATCTTTGGCGAGCCATGATTAATGCAAATCAGTCTTCTCCACTCTACCTTTGGTATGTCACCTCTGAGTTTCTGGTATACAGCATTAGCACTGAATTTACTCATTTGATGAAGATCCTGCTCCTCATCGCCAGGCCAGTTGCCTCAAAGGTTTGTTTAGAGCCTAAAATCTTTTTGATCATCCATGAAGCATGAATAGACTGTGCATCCCAAACAGTTCCCATCAGGTATATAATAGCTGTGAACCCACTGAATCCACAGCTTATCTTTCCTCAAATACAAGCTCCAAAGATGTTTGCAATTAGCAGTCCTATTCCAGCTGATACATCAACCAACCCCAGACAACCAGAAGCTTGTGGACCGCACAATCTTTCCCAAGAGATCAAAGCAGTCTTTGATTTTTCAGGCCTACCAGACCACAGAAACTTCCTGCATAGATATTCAGCCATGTGTATCACTTTCTTAGGTAGGATGGAGATTTGAGACCACTGAGAACAGGACAGTCTTAATCAGATTACTTGTTTTCCAAATTATTGACTAAATTTCATTTTGACTTCTAATGAGGGAACTGAATGCTTAAAGATATACCAGTTCAGGGAAACACTGAACAAATAGAAATGCCCTGAATGATATCGCTAGGTATCTTGAGCATAGCTGTACTTAAAGAGACATGGAAGCATCAAGAGAAAAAAGAAAATGAAGACTGATACGAGCAACATCAGGCACCTTTCTTGAGAAATGGTAAAAAGAAAGTAAAAATAATGGAGTAACCAAACCTGCAGTGAGCAAGAGGATCTCCGTCCATTCTGTCTTTAAAAAAAAAAAAGAAAAAAAAAAGAACTTACTTGGATAGCTTCTAGAACTTGGCTTTGATGTTGAGTAGTTGCTCCATTACATCTTCTTTGTTTCTAAAGTTCAATCGGGTAGATGCTTCCTACCTACAAGAAACATGAAACAAAGGGTAAGATCACATATGAACACAAGAATTCTGAAGATATTTTATAAAGGCAAACCTTGATTATTTACTTTGGATAACCCTTTTTGCAATCAAAATCATGCATGCTAGTTGGTGAGATGAGAGCAGCTAATTTCATTGTCCCTGCTGTTGAATCGAGAAGAGTTGGATAATTTGAGGTTGTTTTACCCTTTTTGTTTTTGTTTCTCTGTCTCTGTCTCTTTCTCTTTCTCTTTCTTGAAGCATCACCCATTTCCCTTGATGAGCTATCACAAACTCTATCCAGCTCAACATTCTGAGATTCATGTTCATTTTGAACAGCCATTGTTGCTTGATTCACCTCTATTGTGGTGTTATGCTCAACAGAAGATTGCAAACTACTAGAAGTGTGTGATGGCTCTGGTTGTTCCAATGCCATCGAGCAGCCATTTACAGTTGTGACTGCATTATTGTTCTGCTGAACTGGAAAGAGTTTGGAACTTTGAGTCGCCCGATGTATCCTTCGCCTTCTCCTTCTCCTAACATTACTCTCATACTCCAGGCGAATTCCCCAACATGCTTCATTACAACACATTGTAGATACCTCAAATAGGCAATAATCATTTGGGTTCTTCCCTTCTTTATTTTCAGAAACATGCCACAACATTTTAAATGGTATGTAGAACCACATGAGAGAAGGAGCAGAATTATCGAGCCGACATTGATTGATGTGACACTTCAAGGAATGTATTCTTCGAGGGCCAAATTTGCAGACCAGTGTAGCTATTATAGCAGCATCTTGCCATCCATTAGTATAGCAACATATGGAGAATCCCATGAATTTATTGGTATACCAAAACGGGTTCAGATTGATTGAGATATTTTCTTGATTTCTTAACTGATAACCAAACGACTCCGGAATTCTGACTTCGGGAGAAGAAATGCAAAAATATCTCCTTTGGTGGAAGTCACACTGCAACATAAATCATATATTAGTATAAATCAATTGATGAGAACAACATCCAAATATATGTTTCAGAGAGATAAAAACCTGGGTATATGCCCTGAGAAAATATTGTATGAACCTCAACACATTAACTTGGTTAGTTGAGACACCATGCCAGGATATTTTGATATCATACAACTTCACACACTTAAGTAGATCTCTAATGCTCTTCAAGGCCAAATGATAATCTGCATATAGCTCCACTAGATTTGGGGGTAGCTCTCCAGGCAGTTCATTAAGATTCTTACATAATTGCACGTCCAGGATTTCAAGGCACAAGAGTTCCTTGATGCTTTTGGGTATACAAGAAATATTGCTTCCTCTAACATTCAGGCATTCCAATGAGTGGAAAGATACAAGATCCTCGAGAAGTCCACTCAGCATGTAGCAATTACCAAGATGAAGACGTTTCAAGGAGGATAAACCTGATACTTGATGCAAAACCAAACTTGAGGAATGTTGAAGTTGTTCCTGCGAGAAATTTAAATCCTCCAGTTTGCGAAGCTTCCTGATGGAGGGAGGTGGTTGGGAGATTGCAGTTCCACTTGCATCCAGTTTTTCTAACATTTGCAGATCACCAATGTTCTCTGGAAGCTTCTCTAGCTTTTTGCAGCCGCAAAGAACAAGCCATTGAAGATTCTCCAAATTACACAGGCTGTTTGGTAGACTTACAAGATCTTCACAGCCTTCCAGATCAATATGCATGAGGCCGCTCAGATTCCCGACTGACATAGGCAATTTTCTAATCCCAGTAGATCGTACGATCAGTTCTGCTAAGCGATGCATATCTCCATTGATTTCTGGAAATGTATCCAATTTTGGGTAATGAGATATGCGGAGATATTCCAGGGATTCCATCTGAATGGAGTTCGGAAGCTTTTTTAAGTTCTCACAATCACTTATGACGAGTTGTTTAAGCTTCTTATGAACTCCAAGAGATATGGGGAGGTCTACCAATCTAGAACATTTTGATATTTCAAGTTCCTCCAATTGATCTGATTCAAAGAGGCTATTTGGCAGCGTTGCAAGATTCTTGCATCCTGAAATACAGAGATCTTTAAGATTTGGAATAGTATCCGGCATACTTTCAAGATCTTCACAATCTTCCAAATGTAATTTAGTCAAGCTGCTGAAATTCTGGGGCAAGCGTCTTATCAGGGGGGATCCTACAGAAAGTTTCAATAAGCTCTGCATATCTCCACAGACTTTTGGAAATTCTTTTAAATTTGTGCAGCCACGGAGGTCGAGATACTCAAGAGATGCTATGGGGATAAATTTTTGATGCATCCAAAGTTTGGCACAACCTTTCAAATCCAAATAAGTAAGCTTACTGCAAAGTCCAAGAGAGGAATCAACCTCTTCCAAATTCTCACACCTCCTTAAACTTAGTGTTTTCAAGTTTGGCATATCATCAAAATTAGGAGTTTTTGTTAACTGAAGGCTGGAGCTGAGATCCAAATACTTCAAGCATATCAACTTCTGTTTTCATACAAAAATGGAATATAAACCATAATGTTTCTCTGAATATCATAAAGTTTTAATCAATTACTTTATTGGCTCATAATTACAGCAAGTAGATTATCACTCTGTTCCTATATTTGCCTTTTGTAGATCACTCCTCTTATCATTTCCAACTCAAAGCAATTACAATATATATGGAATGCATTTAAATGCTTTCTTCACTTTTAAAGGTTCATAAAACATAAATTTGTATGTGTAGTGAAGAGAAATTACAGAAACAAGTATAAGCATTGTTTTAAGTCCTTTTGTGTGCTTCATGCTAGATTTATTTGTTCTCTACCTCACACAAGGGAGGGTAAGATCTGCGTACACCCCACCCTCTGCAAACTCCACTTGTGGGATCAAACGGGGTTTGTTGTTGTTGTTGCTAGATTCATTCGTTATGTTTACACCCACAAACAAATTTCCTTAATTCCTTCCATCTTTGGGTCAGCATTTATTTAACTGAAAATGGGACATGCTTCAATTTTTAAAGTAGTTTAGATTGTGAATCTCACCATATTTGGCATATTGTTGGGGAAACAAAGATGAAGTATGAGCTGTTGGAGAGAAGAGAGATCATATGTTTGATTCAAAAATAGATGAGGTTTGTATATTGAATCCATAAGCTTTAACTTATCAGTTTTCAAGTGAATGATTACCAAACAAATTGATGTTAATATATGTATGGAAAAGTTTATTTCTTGTAGCATCTCAATTGTGGAGCGATTAATTCACGTGACTAACCAAGGAAGTTAAAAAACAAAACAAAACAAAAAAAAACACTGGCATTTTGTTCTGTTGGAGAGAGAGAGAGAGAGAGAGAGAGAGGGATCACAAGTATACCTTCGGTAGTGACCAAAGTTCAGCAAGCTGCCGACTATTTCTCAAATGAAGCCCAACGAGTTGTGATGGTTCAAAACTCTGCGGCAATGATCTTGAAGAATACCCCGATCAATCAATAAACCGCAAGCTGGAAGGAAGATCACTGATAGCAAAATCTGAGCGAGAGGTTTCACCTTCAACTTTGAGTACTTGTAAGCTTTGCATCCTCTTGAATACCTCGCTACAATTAACAAGAGCATCTTCAAAATTGTAACCTTTTGGGATACATAGGCTTTCCAACTTTTCTGTTTTCTGTAGAGAAAGAAACACATATTTATGTTAAAGGAATAAAATGAACAGAAAAGCCTCAACAGAACAGAGTTGCATTACTAAGAGCTTATGAAATTATCAATTTTGTCAAAATATTCCTTACCAACTTTCCAGCAAAAAGCTCATGAACATCCTCAGGAAGCCATATTCTGCTGTTTGTGTACTCTTCCCTTAGGATATTTTCACCCATTTCTCTGATCAAATTATGCCTCTCAATTCTGCAACCTGAAATGGATATCAGAGATTTTTCGACAAGGTAATCTATTCCTATCAACTGAATACCACGACTCTTCAGTACTAGTTTCACATAATCTACTGAGTCATCTTTGTGCAAGCTGCAAGTATCTAGAAATATTGCCTTCTCATCTTTATCCAGTCCATCATAACTAATCCTAAGTTTTCCCAGAATATCATTGGGAGGGATTTTCTTCAGCCGATCGATTATGTCTCTGAATTGCTCTTTGGTTCGGTTATAACAGGAGGAACCCAAAACTTTAAGAGCTAAAGGGAGTCCACCTGCATACTCCACCATTTGACTTGAAAGCTCCATAAAATCTTTCTTTGGTGATTTTTCTCTAAAAGCATGCCTCCTGAACAATTCAAAAGCGTTATTCTCAGGTAAGAGTTGGACTTCATACACGTTATCCCCAGCATGACTGATTAACAGGTTCCTATTTCTTGCTGTTAAAATAACTCTGCTACCCCTACCAAACCAGTCTGGCTCGCCAACTAAATATTCCAGTTGTTCTTGATGGTTTACATCATCGAGAACAAACAAAACTTTCTTCTGGTGAAGCATATTCATTATAGCACTCAACCCTTCATGTTCACTAGTTAGAGTCAACTTTCCACCCAAGATCTTGCCAATGAGGACCTGTTCTGACCATGCTTGTCCATTTTTCTGATACGATGCTCCAAGACCACCAAGAAAACAATGAGCGTCAAATTGATGACAGTAACTTAGATATAGACTAGTTGCAAGTTCTGTCTTGCCTATGCCGCCCATACCCCAAATTCCAATAGAACGAACATCATCTGATTCCATATCTAATAATGATACTACTTTCTCAATTTGAGATTTCATACCCACTAAGCTTTTCTGAAAGGGTGAAATAACTTGAAGCTTAGGAAATATGTCATCAACTAGTTTCTTGATGCAATCTGCATCATCCCTACATATTACAATGAAAACAATCTGAGTGTAAGTTATATAGAAAATAAAAAAGGAAAGTTTTGTCATAGTTATTCTCTAAAACATCACACATAATAATGCACAAGGTACTGTAAAGAAGCTATTATGAATTATCACATTTAACAATCTGCTACAAATGTTTATAAAATTTATATAGATGAATTAGAAACTTCATAAATTTGCAAAACAAATGGAAGACGAAATTGAAGGAGGTGTGACTTGATGGGACACGTGTAACAACTGTAGCTAACATTAACTGTGTAATAGTTAGTTGGTATTACTTATTAGAGTGGTTAGTCAGTTAATAACTTTGTTGTAACAGTAATGATGTGAAACATGCTCGGGAATCCAAAGAAATTGAAGATGGGTTATTCAACCCCACATGAACACCAAGAACAATTATGGAAAGCAATAAAAAGGATAAGAAGATTAAGATAATTGTTGAGGTAAACACACATCTAATCAATTAAATAACTAGACACATGTAAATGCAACCAATAATCTTAAATCTAGGATATGAAGAAAGAAATGTTTAATCTAGAATTGAAATGCAATCAATTAACTCAAAGAAACAATGAAGAGACTCTAGGAACTAATTAGATTAACATTATTCAAATAAAAGATATAATTCAAAGGGAGAAGAGAATGAACTCATTCATGAATTACCTATTTATCGTAATTCAAGAGAGGTTGAAGAAGAGGTATGGGACAATTCCCCGACTCTCAAAACAGTAATCTAAACTCATCATCCAACATAATCCATCCTCCAAAATAAAGACATAATAGCCTATGTTATACTAGGGTTCATATCTAAGCAAAAATACTAAAGTACTCATTAACTTAGGGCCTCTTAATTGAAGACCAAAGACATCGGATCTTCTTTCTTATTTTGCGCTTCTAGTTATCTTGGACCTTGTTCCCAATTCTTTAAATAACCACATAAGCATAGTGTGGATCTTGAAGCTCGGAACGAAACCTCTAATTTCATTATGGTCACCCGGTATCCCATCATGTAATTAGTGAAGTAGTTAGCTTTAGCTCAGTTAACTCTCTGTATAAATGGACTTGTAATACTCTTTCAGCAACTAAGAATCATTTTCAGTTTCATTGGTTCACTCTCCAGAATTCTAGGTTCAGCTTCTTCTTCACGCTAGACTAAGGGTTACAGTAATTGAGTTGTGAACTTAACGCATGATTCTCAACAGACATAGCTATTGATGAGAAGTATGAAAGGATAAACTTGTTGGATATCTTCCGAAAAATACTTAGATAACGAGCAGAATGCCAAGGTTTGCCCTGAATTTTTTATCATATTTGAATTTTACTATAATTGTGTTTTATTTCAAAACGATTCCTGGTGGTACGGATTCTTTGAAGGAGAAGTTTTGGACTTCTAGGAGATCCTTTATCGTCATAAAGGACACAAGAACATCCATAATGTAATAGTCTTATTTGTTAAGATGTCTTGACCTCTCGAGTATTGTCATAAAGGACACAAGAACATTCATAATGCAATAGTCTTATTTGTTAAGATGTCTTAACCTCTTGAGTAGAAGAAAATGACTTTTTCAGGTATTTTATATATTTTTTTCTAATTTCTTATATGTAAAAAACAAAAATCTGTCGTAAAAGGATCATAAAACAAAAACAAAAAATTATAAAAGGATCATAAAACCAAAAAAAAAAAAAAATTATAAAAGGCCAAATAATCATATCTCCTGAATTTAAATGCTCGATCCGTTCTTGCTATAAGAAAGGAAATAGGATATCTTGCAGGAAATAGGATCTCTTGGCCTTTTACAATTTGAATAGAAGAAAATATCCTTTTCAGATCTCTTATGTGTTTTTTTAAGATTTATTATGTATAAAAAATGAAGATCTCTTGTATAAAAAAGTCATAAAACTAAAAAAAATTGTAAAGGGCCAAAAATCCATTTCTCCCGTTATAAGATATGTCTCTGCTCCGATGATACTCTTTTCATTCTTCAACAACCCACCTCACGCTCAGGACTGGACATCTAATGCGTGAACAATTTAATTTGTGAGCCCACATCGAGTAAGATGCGTGCTGCTTTGATACCATGTAATGAAATGGAATATGAGCCTAACTCAATATCAAAAGCTAGCTTATGAGGGGAGAATTTCCTAAGTTACCATCTCATTAACCATCGATGAGAAACTTTTTTTATTCTTCAACAGATACTTTTTTGGAAATGTAGCCAAATAATTTGGTCGTTTCCTCTTGTAAAACGGAGGCAAAGAGGAAAAAGAAAAAAGAAAGCTTACTTATAATTTTTTACATCATGTCCTGCTATTTTCCCTGCCACTTCAAATGCATTCCTCCATCTTTCAATCTTTTCCATATCATCTTCGCATTTTTTCTCGTGTTGGGTAAACGACTTAGCGAATGGGGGTTTTTGATGACGTACATCTGATGGACTCACATCATAAAAAATTGGAATCACATTAAGGTTAGATCTTTTTCGGCATTTAATTATGTGTGCAAGCTCCTCTAAACACCATTTTGAGGATGCATAGCTTTTTGAAAATATCACGATAGCAAATCTAGACTCTTTTATGGATTTCAAAAGTTCATCGGGAATTGATTTTCCCGTTTCCAACCGCTCATCATCTTTGAAAGCATGTATATTTTTTTGTTCCAGAGCGTTATAAAGATGACTCACAAAGGTTCTGCGAGTATCTGGACCTCTAAAACTCAAAAAAACATCATACTTCTTAAATATGGAATTGGAAGATGTACTGGAAGAAGCATAAGACATTTTGGTAAATGCCAAACCCTAACAGGAAATCGAAATTCTTAGCTTGGAGAAAACTCACATATTGAGTTGTTACTGAAGAACAGGGCTTCACCTTTTCTCGACTATTAATATATAATATACTAGTCTTAGTGACTAAGCCTTAGTCTATGTGACTGTAGACTGCAAAAGTTGGTCAATGGAAACTTCCTGTCAATTTCCTTGTTATTAAATTATACCTTTATCTTTTTCTTGTGAGCAATTAAAGAGTGATGTTTTGCCAGTTGCATCATGCTTATGCAGTTTGTAGGAAGATTTAACTAAAGGTGGTCTTTTAGTTGTCAAATTAGTATAGGTGATTTGTGGGGTCACGTCAAATTAAAATCTAATTAAATTTGAGATTAAGAAAATTGGGTTCAAAATATATATTTTTTAAATTTCTTAATCTTTTATAAAATATAAAAAGATCCTAACTTAATCCAAAAAAATCCACCAGCCCCCCTTCTCCTCCTCCCACCCCTCCCCAGCCGCCCCCCAAAAATTTTCTTTTCAAGAAAAGTTTAAATATTTTTTATTTGCTTTTTCACCAACACCCCTTCCTCCTCCTCCTCCACCTCCACACACCTATCCACCCCTGGCTCAATTTTAAAAAAAAAGTATTTTAATTTTTTTTAATTTCTTTATTTGTTTTTTCAAACCCCCCCTCCTCCTCCCAACCCTCCCTCCCGCGCAATCACCCCCTCCCCCCTTCCCCACCCCTCCAAAAAAAAAGTTTTGATTTTTCTTTTTTTTTTATCAATCCCCACTCTTCTTCCTTCCACCCCTCACCCACCCCACCCCCCCCCCCCCGGCCTAAATTTTTTTTTTTAAGTTTTGTTATTTTATTTACTTTTTCACCAGCCACCCCCTCCCTCCCCCCCCCCCCCCCACCAATTTTTTTTTTTTTAACTATTGATTATTTAACAGATAGTTTTTTTGTTCTTGTCCTGGTATTTATCTTATTCTATTTGTAGAAGATAACCAACAGATTTGTAGTTATTGCAACAGGTTCTACACTTTTTGCAACAAGTAGACAATCTGTTGCAACGACTCACTAATCTGTTGGACATAGCTTCAGTTATTTGCTTCTATTTGTAGAAGATATCTAACAGATTTGTAGTTGTTGCAACAAGTTCTACACTTGTTGTAACAAGTAGACAATCTGTTGCAACAACTACAAATCTGTTGGACATAGCTTCAGTTATTTAGTTTTTTTTGTAGAAGATATCCTATATATTTTTAGTTGTTGCAACAAGTTCTACACTTGTTGCAACAAGTAGACAATCTGTTGCAACAACTACAAATCTGTTGGACATAGCTTCAGTTATTTAGTTTTTTTTGTAGAAGATATCCTACAGATTTGTAATTGTTGCAACAAGTTCTACACTTGTTGCAACAAGTAGACAATCTGTTGCAACAACTACAAATCTGTTGGATATAACTTCAGTTATTTAGTTTTTTTTGTAGAAGATATCCCACAAATTTGTAGTTGCTGCAACAAGTTCTACACTTGTTGCAATAAATAGATAATCTGTTGCAACAACTACAAATCTGTTGGACATAGCTTCAGTTATTTGGTTCTGTTGGTAGAAGATATCCAGCAGATTTGTAGTTGTTGCAACAAGTTCTACACTTGTTGCAATAACTAGATAATCTGTTGCAACAACTACAAATCTGTTAGACATAGCTTAAGTTATTTGGTTATGTTGGTAGAAGATATCCAACAGATTTGTAGTTGTTGCAACAAGTTCTACACTTGTTGCAACAAGTAGACAATCTGTTGTAACAACTACAAATCTATTGGACATATCTTCAGTTATTTAGTTTTTTTTTTTTTGTAGAAGATATCCTACAGATTTGTAGTTGTTGCAACAAGTTCTACACTTGTTGCAATAAATAAATAATCTGTTGCAACAACTACAAATCTGTTGGACATAGCTTCAGTTATTTGGTTCTGTTGGTAGAAGATATCCAACAGATTTGTAGTTGTTGCAACAAGTTCTATACTTGTTGCAACAAGTAGACAATCTGTTGTAACAACTACAAATCTGTTGGACATAGCTTTAGTTATTTAGTTCTGTTTGTAGAAGATATCCAACAGATTTGTAGTTGTTGCAACAATTTCTACACGTGTTGCAACAAGTAGATAATTTATTTATGAATCAGCAAATGTTGAGGAATGATATAGTCAAATTGAACAGCCAAACTGACAATCAATCCTTAGAAAGAGATGAAGAACAAAGCAAAGAAGCAGTAGATATAAATGAAGAAAATGAAGAAGAACTAGAAGATGAAGAAACTGATGATGGAAATGAAGGAGATGGAGTAGATCAAGGAAATCTGCTACACCTTAGAAGGCAGTTGCTGAACAAATTATTACTTAAGTTGTGGTATTTAGAGCCAAGGTTGCTGCTGAATAATTTCTGTTTTTTTTTTTTTTTGTCCTTTATGTTATTTGTGAATGATGTTTATGAACTTATTTATTTTGATTAGTTGTGGTATTTGCAACCAAGGTGGCTGTTGAACAATTTCTGTTTATGAACTTATTTATTTTGCTTACTAATTAGTGCAACAGATGCATGCAGTTGTTGAAGAAGTTGCAACAAGTTACTAATTTGTTTCAACAAGTTACTAATCTTTTTCAACAAGTTGCTTAGTTGTTGCAACAAATTATTCACCTTGTTGGAAAAAAATCAAATAATGGCTTAAATTATTGCAAAAACTAAAAAATATATCGCAATATATGAGTTAATTGTTGCAACAGATCATACACTTGCTGAAGAAGTTGCAACAAGTTATTAATCTGTTTCAACAGATGGATCAGATGTTTAAGCAAGTTACTTAGTTGTTGCAGCATATTTGAATTATTGCAACAACTTACTTATATGTTGCAGCAGATATCTCATATGTTGCAACAACTTACTCATATGTTGCAGCAGGTATCTCATATGTTGCAACAACTCCTCCATTGTTGCAACATATTCACGATATTGATCATATTGAACTCCTTTGTTTATACTGAATAACATTGAATTCATTTGTTTGTCACTAAATATGACTGAATTAAGTACTTCACGTCAAAACACTCTAATGATCACTCGATTTAGGAAGAATACACTTAGAATTGCCCATCTAATCCATGAAATTACTATATAATCTATTAAGGATATATATATATATATATATATATATATATATATATATATATATATATATATATATATATATATATATATTAAATACCATTTATTTCCTTTATTTAACACTAAATATGGGTGAATCAAGTAGTTCGCATCAATTTACTCTAATGATCACTCGATTTAGTGCATACTGACTTAGTAGATCATCTTTCCTGACTCAAAATACATCAAATTGATTAAGTATTATACATTGATCACTAAATATCGTTGATTTCCTTTGTTTATCACTAAATATGTGTGAATTAAGTAGTTCACATCAATTCACTCTAATGATAACTCGATTTAGTGCATACTTACTTAGTATATCATATTTTCTGACTTAAAATACATCAAATTGATTAAGTATATACATTGATCACTAAATATCGTTGATTTCCTTTGTTTATCATTAACTATGGGTGAACCAAGTAGTTCACAGTGCATACCGACTTAGTAGATCATCTTTCCTGACTCAAAATACCATCAAATTGATTAAGTATTATATATTAATCACTAAATATCATTGATTTCATTTGTTTATCACTAAATATGGGTGAATCAAGTAGTTGATATCAATTCACTCTAATGATCATTGGATTTAGTGCATACTGACTTAGTAGATCATCTTTCCTAACTCAAAATACCATCAAATTGATTAAGTATTATAAATTGATCACTACATATCGTTGATTTCCTTTGTTTATCACTAAATATCATTGATTTCCCGTTGTTGATCACTAAATATGGGTGAATCAAGTAGTATCTGTTGCAACTACTGTAATATCTGTTGCAGCAAGTGTAGTATCTGTTGCAACAATTGTAGTATCTGTTGCAGCAAGTGACATAGTTGTTGAACAAGTCCTTACTCTTGGATAAACACAACAAGTTGCCCAATTTCTGCAACAACTCACTCCACTTGTTGGAAAACCCCCAAAATGTAACTTAGTTGTTGTAACAAGGCCTGTCAGTTGTTGCAACAGATTGCTTACTTGTTGAAAATCTTTTAGCAGTTGGATAAAATCCAACAAGATACTAGTTGCTGCAACAAGTCCTGTTACTTGTTAGATAAAACACAATAAGTTACAGAGCTGTTGCAACAGATTCATTAGTTGTTGGAAATTGTTCAGCAATTTATTAACCTCATAATACACACATTTGTGATTGAACACGATCAACATATCATATAAACGAAGTTCACAAACACCAAGAACAGATATCATTCTAAAAAAGAACAACATTAAAATGTCATAAAATTCCAACAAATAACTATTATTACAACACAGTGCAATTAACAACTATGGAGCATTTCGGTTTGGACATGTTGTTTTTTGTGCCAACTGTTTTGCATAAGGAGCATTTGTTTTTTCTCGTTCGCAATGATTCCCCGATTCCACGCCTTCTTTTTGTCCGTCTTCTTCCGGGTTTGCTAGGATCAACATATGGAGGAGGTATCTCTCTCTCTCTCTCTCTAATTCAAAACTTCTTTTCAAAAATTTTTTTTTGGGTGGGGTGTGGTGGTGCAAAAAAAAAAAAATTCAAAACTTTTTTTAAAACAATTTTTTTTGGGGTGGGTGGGTGGAGTAAGAAACCAAAGAAAAAAAATCTTTACAATTTTTTTTGCTGGGGGGGGGGGGGGGGGGGGGGGAGGGGTGGATGGGGTGGGGGTGGTGCAAAAAACCAAAAGCAATTTTTTTTTAAAAATAAAATTAATTTTTTTGTAGATAGGAGGTGGGGGCAAGGGTGCCAAAAACCAAAAACAAAAACCTTTTCAAAACTTTTTTTTTTAAAATAAAATTAATTGTTTTTGGGAGGGTGGGGGTGGGTGGTGCAAAAAACAAAAAAAAAAACTTTTAAAAATCTTTTTTTTGGTAGGGTTGGGGGGTAGGGGGACAGGGATGGAGGCATGGCGGGGGCTAGGGGTAGGGTCGGGTGGTGCAAAAAAAAACTTTTAAAAATATTTTTTTAAAAAAAAAAAAATTGGTGGAGGTAGGGGGCAGGGGGTGGGGGTTGTGCAAAAAAAAAAAACAAAAAAAAAACTTTTAAAAATCTTTTTTAATTTTTTTTGTGGTGGGTGGGGGTGGGGGGCAAGGGAGAGGGCGTGGTCGGGGGCTAGGGGCAGGGGGTGGGGGTGGTGCAAAAAAAAAAAAAAACTTTTAAAAATATTTTTAAAAAAAACATTTTCTTGGTGGGGGATGGGGGTGGGGGGAAAGGGAGGGGGCATGGTCGGGGGCTGGGGGCAGGGATGGGGGTGGTGCAAAAAAAAAAAAAACTTTTCAAAATATTTTTCAAAAAAACTTTTTTTTTTGGGGGGTGGGGGGCAAGGGCAGGGGGTGGGGGCATGGGGCAGGGAGGGGGGTGGGGACAAGGGACAAAGTTTTTAAAAATAAAACTTGAGGGCAAAGTGTTAAAAATAAAGTTGAGGGTCAAAGTGTCAAAAATAAAACTGTTGGGCAAGCTCAAAACCCCTTAATCACTAATAAAAAATCATTACATCTACTCAATAATTAAAACTTGAATTACCTCCCCTCAATTTTAAAACTTAAAGGTCACTTATATTTAAATGCTCCCAGTTTGTATGACAAATGAACTTTCTTGGCTTAATGCATATGCATTCCCTAAATTTTTCTTTTTTATTTTTTTATTTTGATATCTTAATTAAGTGTTGTTTGCTAAACTCGTCCTCAAGTATGTCTATCAAATCCCCTAAATCTAATTTTTATTAAAAGTAAAAATTAAATTAAGTTTAGGAGCCGTGTATGCATTAAGCCAACTTTCTTTATCTTTTCCTACATTTTGTCTGCACTATATATCGTGTACCAATGGTGAAAAGTGTTAGAAAAATAGAAAATATTAGTAATGCAGGTATTTGTTATGCAAGATTTTTATGCATTAATTATTTTTTTGATGTTGGTTTGTTATATTAAAAGTTAATAAATATTACATACATTTTAAATTAAAATATTTGCTTGCAATTATTTATTTTTTTACAAAATATTAAAATATTATATAAAAATATTAGTTTAAAAAAGGAAAGTATTTAAGTTGAGGGTGATAAGGGTAATATTGTCATTTCAACTTTTTATTCATGAACTAGTTATTCTATCTTCTATTCCGCATAAAGTAATACATAGATTCTCTCATAACTTATACATGTATTAGTTATGTGGATTTCTAAATTGCAAACCAAACGTCATACTAATTTTATACATAAATAACTTACTTCCTAACTAGCTACCAAATGCGATATAAGTATGCAGAAATTAATATATGAATAAGGTGTCTCTTTACTAACTACCAAATGTGGTGTAAGTTAATGCAAAATTTAAGACATGAATAACTTGCCTCTTGTACGGCTACCAAACGGCCCCTAAGGGTATGTTTGGTAAATGTTTCTCAATTTTTTTCATGTTTGGTTGGTCAGATTTTTTTGAAAAAGTTTTTTCTCTTTAGGAAAACAAGTTTCGTAACTAGTATTTGCACACTACTAAAAAATATCTATTTTTCCACTGAAAAATGTCCAGTAGCTATTTCCCATTGAATGTCTGTAAGAAAAACTTAAATAGTAATGTTTTCACACAGAAAATTTAGGAAGTTTTCCAGCGTATCAATGGGAAACTGTTTCCCACCATGCGTTTTTCTAGTGAGTAGTTCGGTGAGAATGAGGTGGGAAAATCATGTTTTATAACATAAATTTCCCACTGAATGCTGGTAAGAAAAAACCTTTGTTTCTAATAGTGACATTGATTGTTTCTTCCACACCCTCCAACACACTCTACCTCCACTCTCAGAGCTCTCACGGTCTCACTCTTACCCTATAATATTTGTCTAGATTATATATAAACGTTTTTAGATAATATTCTCTACTTACTTACTAAACACCAAAAAATAAATAAGAATATCACTTATTTATTGAGAAAAAACATTTTTATTCATACTAAACACATCCTAGGTTTAAAATTTGGTCTAAGACTCAAAAGTTTTTAATAAGTGTGAAATATATGCTGAAGTTAAAAGTATAAAAATACTTGTTTTCCTATAAACAAAAGAAAAAAAAACTGAATTATTATACATCATAAACACTGGCTTAATGCAATTAGATGACTGACTATGACTACAGATGATAAAAAGATCTTCTCTAGGTGTTCCTTTCAAAAACATTTCTTCAATATAATTGTAAATGATATCTAAATTATTGTCGCAGTTTAAGTAAATGTCTGGCATGGTCGAAAGTCTTCTTAGCATTTTCCATTTGTTTTCTTTTCATTGCATCCCTTTTTCAACATTTGTGCATTTCAATTATTCCGCAAAGACTTTTTATAGTTCTAAAACTTTTAATTTGACGTCCTTTCCTTCAGAAAAAAATAGCCCGATATCTAGCCTTGGAATTTTGAAAAATGACGGAAGTTTCTGAGAAGTACATTTGTAAAGTTGGTAGATTTGAATATTTTTTAGGGATATTTATGTTGTATATCAATTAGGTAATAATGCTATCAAAATTGACCCATATTTATAAATCTTACAAAAAGTGACCCATATTTGCTCTTCTCTCCCTCGCATTCTCTCTCTCTCCTTGCGTTTCCTTGCACTTTGTTCGCTGCTGCTCTTCTTCCCTCTCACGCTATAGTTTTGCCACAACAAAACCTCTCATCCCTTTCAATTTTTTTATTCAAATAAGTCTATATAGTCAATTTCCATTTATACAACTCTGATTTGTTGCTCTGCAGTAGCAGTCAATGATGCTTTTTCGTCTTAGGTTAAAAGCTAAAATTATTTGTTAATTGCCTGGCAGGAAGTTTGGCATGGTGCTCGACAGAGCTGTGGACACATTCCATTAATTTCTAACACTATTTTTGCATGTGATTAGTTATATCTGGTCAATTAAGAAAAAGACTTATTAGTTATTACTACTTCCAAGACGATTATGGTGGTGGAGATGAAGTTATCAGCGGTGGGGAAGTCTCTGGAGGTGGAGAAACTGGTAGGTGCAGGGGCAGTGAGTGTATAATAGTGTATATGGGTGTATACACCCCTCTTATACACTATTATACATTTTTAAACACCTATATACATAATGTTTTGTCTTGTATACTTATATATATAGGTGTATAAATATGTATAAAGCTGATTCAAAATCAGTCCAAATCTATGTTTATACCCACTTATACAATATTGTATAATTGTGTATAAATATGTATACGTGCGAATTTTCCTATATAATATCGTATCATTAAATTTTTTTAGTGTATATACGTACACATTATATACCTTCAAACAGCTATATACATGATGTACTTGTCTTTTGTATATAAGTGTATAACACTGTATAAATGTGTTGTTGGGCCAAAGCTTTGTAAAGTAAGTTTTGGGCTATTTTTTGGCAATGTAAGTGAGCAAATTGTATACTTCTGAAATTTTCCCTATTTTTTATAACAGGGTAAAAAGGACTAGAGAAGTAGAGACGAATGATAGTGAAAACAAAGGGGGGGGGGGGGGGGGGGGGGAAGGAAGCAGAATGAACAATTGGTGCGTTCGAGTTAACATGAGTCCGGAACCAAAATGACCCAATAAAAATTCAAATGAACCAAAATACCCCCCAAAAAAAATTTGGTACAAAAGTACCTTTACCGCAGTATAGGGACTTAACTGTAACGGCACCATTAAGGCCTTTAGCGCAGTATTTTACTGCGCTAAAGGATATTTCTGTCTCTCCTTTAGCGCAGTAAAATACTGCGCTATAGGAGTCCCCATAAAAACCCGTCGGGTTCCACCACTGGTCCCTCTACAGGCAATTTTTTTTTAAAAAAAAAACGCCATTGAAGGCAATTTCAAGGTGGTCCCCACTTCATAATACGTCGTTTTCTATTAATTTTCGTCGGGAAAATTTAGATTCTCGGTATATTCAAGTCAAGGAGCAAGATTCTAATCTCGAATTTTGGAAAAAATCAGCGTACAACTCCATTGAAACAACCCTACAAAAATCTTCGATTAAGGTTTTCTATTATGAACTTTTGTTATTATTTTGTTATATACATTATATTGTAAGCATGTTTAACATTTAATCGTCGTTAATTTTCAAAAAATATTAATTTTATTTTTGTTCTTGATCGGGCTCAATAGCTTTTGCTACTGTTCCCTTTTTTTTGGCTAATTTATTATTTGTTATATGTTTATGAATTGTTAATTTGTTAAATGTTTATGAATTGTTAATTTGTTAAATGTTTATGAATTATTAATTGTTATATGTTTATGAGTTGTTAATTGTTTATGAATTGTTAATTTGTTAAATGTTTATGAATTGTTAATTTTTTAATTATTTATGAATTTTTTAATATATTAATGTACTATTATTTGTAAAATATGCAATTATTAATTAATTAGTTGTCAATTATTGATTATGAATTGATATTTTGTTCATTGTTTATGAATTATTATTTTGTTAATTGATTATGAATTGTTAAATCTATATTATTTTAAAAGCATGAATATATATGTTAAATAAAAAAAGATTATCTAAAAAAGAACAGTTAAAGTTCTTCTTTTAATATTTGTGTTCACGGAAATAAAAATTATTATGAATATCATAAATAGATACGTTAACGATAAAATGCAAAGTTTCTCGAAAAATATGTGGTCAACGTATATACTCTTTTAGTCTAATTTTACCATATTTGTGTTGGCTATTTGGCCAACTAAAGATATATCACATATACAAAATAGAGTTCTAAACAAATACTAATGCTGAATTTCGATTCCCAAACTAATTAACTTAAAAGTCTTTACTATCACATAATTCAAAACTCCGTGTCCTTATTATCATATATTAAATTTACTGCACATTTAATATGACGAAAATTATTCTGAAAAATAATTATTTTCTTCCAATATTTGGTCAGAGAGTGAAAATAATTTTTGAAAAAGACTATCTACTAAAGATTGCTAACAAAATTACCAAATCAAATATTCAGAATCGTGCGAGGCAATAAATATTTGATCTTTATACATTCAAAATAAATATTGTATTCAAGATAATAATTGGATATTATTTTTTCAAGTTGCTTATCAACATAATATAAATAATATTATAAAAATCGACAAGACGTGCAACGCACGTACATAGAGACTAGTTACAAAAAATATAGTAATCTCCTATTATGTTAATTATGGCATTGTTACTTTATTTATTTGTGAAATTGTTTATCCCGTGTTAATTATTCACAAGATATAATACAACATAATTCACATATTCCCTACAAATGATTAATTAGTTAATATAATTTTTTTTTAATTTCAAGAATAATGACTAATTTAGTTTCTACAGACCCGACTCTTTTATGGATCCGAATGTTCTCCCGGGGCCCGATGATAGATCGGTATTGTCTTTGCAAGCCAATCATAGGTCAGAGTTATTATGGGCTGATACTATAAGGATATCGACTAGGCTCTGTCCCCGTAGGTTGCAGAGAGCGTGGGCTCTTTTACGCGAGAGCCGCCCACACCTCTGTGTCTTAGAGATATTGTTTCGGGACTGTATCTATTATTGCGTGTCTGTTGGTCGGGTACAACATGATTAGGCGCTCATTACGGCCATGGTTGAGCGATGGAGGCCGAAGACATATACCTTTCATCTTCGCACCGGTGAGGCTACGATTACACTTCAGGATGTGGAGGTCCTGTTTGAATTGCGGGTAGATGAAGAGACATTATACACTCGGTACAAGCCTCCTCCTGGTACTACATGGGTGACAGAGTTGACTAGACTCACCCACTTTGTGCCTGATGACGCGGCCCAGATCTCGGGACAGAGTCGGGTGAAGATTAGTGCACTCTGCATTTATTTGGAGGCAGAGCCTCCTGTTAAGGACGACACCCAGCAAGACGTTGTTGATCGTCATGCCCGTTTGTACCTGCTTATTATATTCAGGGGCATCTTGTTCCCGAACTCATCGGGTGCCTTTTTCAGTTTACGATATTTGTTCTTCTTGGAGCATCTGGACCGCTTGGGAGACTACAGCTGGAGCGGTGCTGTATTGGCGGACCTTTACAGATGCCTATGCCGAGGGTCTATTGGTGCTGTCAGCGATGTGTTTGAATTTTTTGCTCGTATGTGGATTTTTTGTTCTTCTCCAGGTAATATTTTAAGTGTGCGTTCCTTTAATGTAAACAAACCTCTTGAAACGACGACTAAAAAATCGTATTTTTTAATATCGCTTACAGTTATGGGCGTGGGAGATGATGCTGCCTTTTCAACCCGTACCTAGGCATCACCTCAATATTGACATGCCCCATGCGAGGAGGTGGACGGCTGGTTTTGACCGGGATGTAGATATGCACCACATTATTCTTCCATTCCGAGACTAGCTTGATCACATGACGGACGATGCGGTAAACTATTTACCTTTACATTATTAATTTAATTAAACGTCTTTTCTACTTGGTAATCACTAATTTGTATTTATATGTTATGCAGCTATTTATATGGATGCAGTACGCTGCTATATTGTATGGGTTGTTGGCCTTTTGCAGGGCAGGTAAGGGGGTGTGGAGGTCACTGTGTCCATTGATACACCTGAACATCGTTGAGGACCATGTGCCCTAGCGCGTCTTACGACAGTTTGGGCATACACAGAGTATACCCCCTGATGTTCGTCATGAGCTCCGACACTAGCAGCGGGACGATTGGGCCGCCGTTGATGATGCATTTCTGGATTTCATGGCTGTCCAGCTCTACCGTTGGCAGCACAGGTTGGACGCTTTAGCGGTGGTCGGCCATTGGACTCCCATTCAGGATTACATGCGCTGGTATCATCGGATCACACGCTGATTGATCGACAACCCAACTTTACGTCCTGCAAGAGATGTAGGATACTCAGCACTTGCGGGGCAGTACGAGGCATTGGTAAGTTTATCGTATTTAGATTAAAAAATACTAATTACTTTTGTAATGGCAATTGGAATATTTAATTGTATTAATTGTTACATTTTAAAAATAACTTTTTTTTACCGTTGAACACAAATGCAGCTGGTGGCCGTACAGTGATTATGCATATTGGGGTTAGAGCATATGCCTTACCCCGGGGTTGCGGCGGAGATAGTACGGATATCCGAGGATGGTATCCGGCAAGCAGGAGAGTTTAGGCGCATAGAGGAGCCAGTTCCAGAGGCTGAGTATTAGGCAGCGTCAGAAGGAGGACATAGTGCTGCCAGAAGAGGAGGCGGTGCTGCCAGAGGATGCCGTGCTACCAGAGAATGCGGTGCGCGTAGAGGACGTGATGCTGCTGCTAGAGGACCTGGTGGTGGAGGATATCATCTAGTAGATGAGGCAGATGAGGCTGCTCCCATTCCAGAGGTTGTTCCCGTTCTAGTCCATCAGCAGCCGTTCCAGGCCAGTGGCAGCTCACCTGGACAGTCACCTACGTTTACGTCGGCGTTCCTACTTATTGAGATACCTGGGTCTTCATCTCAGCCGAGCCAGAATGCGTACATGGAAGACCGTGATGACGTCGATTGGGCGGCGTTACCGGCTTCATTAGCTGATGAGTGGCCTGTGAGGAATTTAGACGGACCCAGGATTTTTGACTCCGATGAATTTTTAATCCCTGTTAGTATTTAAAATACTTATTTGATCATTACTTATATATATATATATATATATATATATATATATATATATATATATATATATATATATATATATATATATATATATATTACTTATTATTTCATATTTTAGGATTCGACGCCAGTGGATCCACAAGAGCGACCCACTCAGGCGTTTCTCATCAGCCTGCCGAACCAGCGGTGTCTTCCCATGTGACTGTCGAGCCAGAGGTAAGCTTTTTATTAAAATTAATTTTATTTAATATAAGGTGAATATTTAAAATACATATTTTATATATATATATATATATATATATATATATATATATTACTTATTATTTCGTAATTTTTTGTATTTTAGAATTCAGCGTCAGTGGGTCCATAGGAGCGACCTATTCATGAGCCTTCTCATGAGACTATCGAGCCACATGTAAGCTTTTTACTTAAAGCCAATTTTATTCAATATAAGGTGAATGTTAACTTAATTTTTTAACCTTTATTTGGGCCTCGAACAACATCTCGTCCAGGAGACTACATCATATTCAGCACCAGTCCCATCTCAGACGTCTACAGACCCACCTCAGGAGCCTACTCAAGCGCCCATGGATACACAGGTTTAATTATTCCACAAACGTTAATGTATTCAATATAAATAAGAAATGGTACTAATTATTATATATTTTTAAGGTTCATCCTTCGGCGCCTGCGATGGCAACTCCCAACGAGGAAGAGGTCGAGTTTCCAGACCCACCTTGTTGCTCCCAAACGCACACGCAAGTATACGTGGTCGTACAAGTAATATAGACTGTTAAGTCCAGATATCGATCCCACAGAGACTTAGATTCTACTGTTACGCTAATTCAAATTCGAATGAAACTATTCAAGAAAGTGAAAATCAAGATGTTTGTTGTACTAAACTAAAACTGGAATGTAAACAATTTGTGATGGGTGTTTTTGTGACTGGGACTATCTTGACAAAGATAGTAAGAATTATCAGATGAGAGAAAGATCTAGGGTTATGGCTTTCGACAATCCAGTTGATCTTCAGACAGTTTCACCTATTTTATTTCCTGGGTTACTAGTTGACGGGTTAATTATACTTCATGATATTCTCTCGAACTACTCACAAGCCTGTAGATGTTACTATAATGCCTATATCTCTATGGTCATCAGAGGTAACAAGAACGCATTTATTTCTCCGTATTCAACTAAGTAGGGCTAAAGGGTATATCTCTATCCTCAGTAGCGAAACGATTAAATCGAACAAACTCTATTTATTCTTATTACGTACGTGAATTCCCTTTCTCAAGTTCAATTCGCGCACCACAGATAGTGTCTAACTATTGGCCAGATAATCAAACAATTAAGATCAAGAATAAATAAGCAACCCAAAATATGGAAAATCAATAGATAATACTTGTCATCAAACCAACTTTCAAGTCTTTCACCACAACCCTAGAATTAAAAAGTTTAACTACTCATGATTCGATCATAGACAAAAGAATTCATGAATAAACTAGGGTTGAAAAAGATGAAAAATAAAATAAACCTAGAGAGAGAAAATAGAACGGTGGCTTACAATTCCTTGAATAATCCCAGCACACCGTTCTCAGCTATTAAAACATCTATATATAGTCTAGGGTAAAAACAAAAAATAAGTAATCCAAATCCTAGTCGAATCGGGACAACTTTCGCAGAACCCCGCTTTCCTTCCGCATCGCGGAAGGATCGCGCAAAGTACTGGGGCTTCTCGCTTTCCTTCCGCATCGCGGAAGGATCGCTTGATGGTATTGCCTGGCTGGTCTTGTCCGCTTTCTTCACGCGATGCGGAAGAAAAGCGGACCCTTCAGTCGAATTATTTTCCTTTTGGTTCATCCTTTGTGGGCTTCGACTCGTCACCTCGTCTACTTGACATATGCTTCAAACTCAATCACTTTAAGCACAGTTTTCCATCGATTGCCGTCATCGCACCTATACACATGAAATATAATGACATAAGTTCGAATACGACGATTGCATCATGAATTAAGCGATAAAAGTCATAAGAGTAGGCTGTAAAATGACACAAAACATGATATTTGTGCCAAATATCACCACCCCCAACTTAGACTTTGCTCGCCCTCGAGCAAACACAAACCAACACCAGACTATACTTCTAGTTCCACCCATTCAAATAGGTCTGCAACGGGATTTGGCTAGTATGGCTATCTCTAAAGAAAGATTTCCAAAACCAAAACAATGACCCAAGTTTCGAAAGCCATGCCAAAGATTTAAAAACCTCATTTTCAGCACCAAGGACCTCCTTCCTAAAAAACACTTCAAATTTAAAAACCAGTTGACTTAACGACACCACTTTAACGTATATAAGCAACCTTATGATCAAGAAATCAACACTTCACCACTCTATTGCTAATTATGTGCCCTCACCAAAATAAAGTAGTCCATATCTCTCAAGAATCACATATGTTTAAATCAATGGACCTAAAATCAATAAGTACGCTCACTCTCACAAAGAATATCACATGTAAAATACAACATACCATAGGCTTGCCTGTAGTGTAACCACTCCACTAATACAAGTAAGACGAACCTAGAATCAAGTAGGACTTCGAGGGTTGTAATGTAGGCTAAGGGACAGGTAGGAATTATTTAGATAATAGTGACTAACCTCCCTAAGCACTTTAATACATATACTTTTATTATTCTTGCACAATATCTTTATTAGCTCTGATTCGACACCAACCAACCTTTAAATTTCTCCCAATTCACCCATTTTCTTTGTTCAAGCACCACTCTTTTTTTTAAAAAAGTCACACAAGTTAGAAGGTAAACTTTTTTCGCTACATTTTTTTTCTTCTTTTTCTTTTTTCAATTCCCAACTAATAAGTGAATTAATTCTATTCATTCGGTGCTCCCATTGTCTTCCTAGACTACAATTAACAACCATTTCCCTTCTTTATTTCACATCCCAACTCCCATTATACATGTAAATGATTAAAGTGCTCATGGAGTGTTTGGATCAAAAATCAAGTTTAATAGAACGAAGGGGTTAAGGCTAAGTAACTGCTATCAAAGAAAGGCTAAAGGCTCAAAAGGGTTAACTAGGGTGCTATTTGCGAGTTGGTAGGTTAATTTTTTAGGCTTTTTGTGACTAATCAAAGAAACTCCTCTATCATTTTCTGGGCTCAACCGACCTCATTTCGCTTTGCGAACACACAGGGAAAGTTCTAGACGTCAATACCAAACATGGATTCAAATGCAAAACCTTACTCACACATGGCACACAATCATCGCAAGAGGGATCCGGTTGTCCCTCGAATCAAACAACAATGAAAATCAACAATGCCAAGTGGGTCATACGAGTCAAACAAAAACCATTTTCAAGTGCTTTCAAGAAAAGTGATACAATTTCACGACATGCTTTCACAAAAAATTTCAAGACCACTCATATGTCAATACTTCACCTATCCCGTGCACCTAGCATTTGAATACACCTATCCTAAGGACTAATTTTCCCTCAAGCAGGTTGTCATCCACCCGTCATCAGGAAACGCCCTTTCTATGACTATAAAAGAAAAACTACCTACGCCCGGTTCAAAGGCCCCCCTCGGGAAAGAACCGAGGTCATAAGAAAACCAAAGGGGGTGGATGATGAATGCCTACTAATGAGGGACTTAAGAAGTTATCAAAGAAAAATAAAGAAAATAAAATCTTTTAGAATTTTTTTTTTCAATTTGTTTTTTTACACTAAGATGCATAACTACTAAAAAAAATAAAAATCCTAAGGCATACTAATCATCATCCGCAACCTCAAAACATGTCGTTACAAGCCAGGGACGTATTTTCCCACCCCACACTTAAAATTATGCAATGCCCTCAATGCATATATATTTGAAAACAAAGCGCAAGCAAGGTAAGAAATACTCCCTGGGGCCCACTAGGGCCTAGTCGTCCTCATCAATGTAGTCCTCCTCATTAGCCTCGCCATCATCTGGCTCGGCGTCCTCTTCTTCTTCATTGTCGTCGCCTTGCATAAGAGACTCTACCTCCTCCCCTTCTTCGAATGCAGCCAAGACTCGATCAACCGAGTTTTCGTCCTCATCCGCAGGTAACTGAGACAGCTCGCCCACAAGTGCCCGAGAATGTGGAGTGTGGGGGTTCTGAATAAAGACCCTTGAGAGGTCAATGTTAAAGTGCTCACTCGCAACCATTATCCCCGAGTAAAGTTGGGCGAGTACAGTGGATTGGGCGGACCTCTCCTCCGCCGGAGTCAAATGATGTCCGGATACACTCGCTGGGGCCATGACATTTGAGATGTCGAGCGAGTCAATAGGCGCCTCAAGTACTCTATCAGTAGAGTATGCCAACTCCTCATCGAGCCTCATTAAGTAGGAAGTGAGAGTGTTTCCGTAACTCAGCCTTTTAGACTTGCCAGCCCACACTCTTCGTATTTCCTGCATCATCCAATACCTAATGTTCACCGGCTGCCCTGTCATCAGGAAGTACACTATGCACACTCTCTCCCTTTGTACCTCTGAGAAGTGATCAAGTGGCATGATTCTAGCATTTAGAAGGCGCAACCACACTCGGGCCTCTCTACAAAAATTACTCATGCTCCGATGCTTCCGAAGAGGCCCTGAGTATCGTGCCCATTGAGCTTTTGAGTTGGCTCCACAAAGAGTTTCCCGGATAGCCCTATAATCGGGCCTTTTGATGAATTCTAGCAATGGTTCAACAGGCACATCTGGGACTCCAATTGCCCCGCACAAAGTCGATGCCGTCAATGGCACCCAATTTTTTCGAACGAATACCGAATCTGGACTCCCACGGATTGGCATGCTAGCGTAAAGTTCCATGACCCAATCAATGTTCACAAGCCCCGGTTGTTCAAACACAGACATCCATCCCATGGCGACTATACGGTTGTAGATATCCCGAAAATTCTTCTTCAAAAGGACTCGACTGATCGCTCGCTCATGATTGTATCCCTTCGAGGTGTCAAACCCCGCATACCACTCTGCCCCTTCCCCAGAGAGATGGGGGTGTGGCGTCATTTTAGATGCCGGAAGAATGATAGCCGCGGGATGCTTTCCCTTTCTGGATGTTTGCCTTTTTGTCGTTTTGGAAGGATTTTGTGCTCTTTCTCTTTTTGTGCCTTGGGAGGAGGAGGCGACAGATTTGCCCTTGGACTTGGCGTGAACCATTTTGCCTGCAAAACAACGCGTCACCAAACGAGAAGTACAGGTCAGTAACCAAGGGGGTCGTGGCACAACCCCACACTTACCCCAAACTATAGTACAAAAATCAAAATCAAAGAAGTTAACTACTCCTACATGACAAAGAAAGCAAAAACAAAGTAAGCTATTTCATGTTGTAGGGCTTGGGATGGAAAAATCACAATTCTCCAATCCTCCTTCACAATTCGAATTTTATGGTGAGAGGAGATATAGAAAGGTTCCTATGCTCGGTTAATGTTCCATTGCTACTCAAGACTTCACAATTTCACAAAAACTTGGTTTAGGACTTTTATCGAACACCTTGTGGGCTTAAAATCGTCCCTTAACTTTTGAAAACAATGGTGGGTTGGAGAACCCGCCCTTATGCAATGGGAGTTACATTCTAGCCATAATCACTCATATCACACAAGCAATACCAATCCCCGCCCAAAGATTCGCCCATACCCATATCCCTACTTTATAACTACAAACATCAATAGCAAGGGAGAAAAGAAAAAAAATGGAAGACGAACCCACTTACCTTGTGAAGTTAATGGGGGATGGATTGGAGCAACTTGAAGTTGGTTTTGTTAGAGAGGGAATAGGGATGGGGATTTTGTTTTTCGTGGGAAAGGGAACGTGGGAGAGAAGGGGGCTGTTTTGTGTGAAAGGGAATGAAGGGCCGCGGATATATCATAAATAAGAGAAAAAGAATACAAACCGGGTCGACTTGTCCGCATCGTGGAAGGAAAGCGCGAGGCTTTGATAACGTCCAAATCCACTCCTCAAAGAGAAAGTGTACACGGTCGTATGCAATATAATTTACCCAACTATGAGTCGGGGTCGATCCCACAGGGAATACAATGAAGAAATATACTCGATAAGTGTAGCACCCGACTATTAGTCTATATTTCAATGGGGAAAGAAATATAATAGGAGTTTGATTGTTGTTTGTTTATTAAAAACTGAGAATGGTTATAGGATGTAAATAATTGGTAAATGGGACTAAGATTGTGGTTCCAATGGAGAGTAATGCGTTTGGGTATGAATTCAACTTATTTATATGCCTAGGTGCATTAAGCCAAGGGTCACGCGATTCTTGCCAAATGTTTTCCAACCAAATCAGCAAATTTCATCCTAAGCTTTTCCAAGCCCTAGGATGTTTTATAAGAAAGCACCCATGTAGCCTCAACTAGCTTTCCTATTCCTAGCTCAAGCTATTAGATGGATTTAATGACCCACATTGTTGCTATTAACTCTTTTCCTAACCTCTACTTTCTTTTCCAAGCAAAGTAATGGTATTAAGGCACAAGTAATGTTGTACACCATCACAAGACATTGATGCTTGAAGAGTTAATAGAAAACACCATTAGCATATAAATATAGTATGAACATGAAACCCAATCACATAACTAACACATTGGATCCCACAACCTTAGCTGAAAGATTAGCTACTAATATTCATTAAAAGTAAATCAATCAAGTAAAATATATTCATAAATCTTACAAAAGTGTTGGATGAAGAAGATGACAAAGCCAAAAGAAATCTCTTAAATGCTTCAACAACCAACAGTAAATGACTCCACAAGTGTCTATGCCAAAAACTGCAGGATAATTGTCAATCCAAAACCCTAGCAATCTATTTATAGCATGTCCAAAACGGGAACAATTTCCAGACAAAAATGCCCCTGTGCATAGGGTGCGAATCGCACATCGTGTCGCATGTTCAACCTGCGAGTCGAAGGTTTCGCCATATCATCGCAGGTGTTGCATCTTCATTATCTGTTGAGCAGCATTCGCGACACCAGACGCGATTCGCATGTGGTGTCGCATGTGGTGTCACTTGTGGTGTCTTCTTTTCTCATCTCTGTCAACAGGTGCTGCACCACCTGCGACTCGCATGTAGTACCTGCGATTCGCAGGTGGTGCCCTGGTTCAGTTCTGCTGGGTTTTTGCTTCATTTTGCTTCAAATTGCTTCAAGTTGCTTCCGGCACATGTTATTCTACAAATTGACACAAAAACACGAGAAACGACATCAAAAGTACTTGGGGATTTACAAAAGACTAAGTAGTTGGCGTCGAATGAGCCGTAATTTTACGACTCATCAACACCCCCAAACTTATACTTTTGTTTGTCCTTAAGCATTTAAAACAGAACTACCATATATGCCAATTGCTAGGTACTACAATGATGATCGTGATCAGTCAAAACATAATTGTTCAAAATACGAGTTCCCCTCCCTCTTGTTGCGAGACATGGTGCCTTTCCTCAATAGGCGAGCATTAACCAACTGAAGCACTTGATGACACAATGTTATTCTATCTTTAAAAGAAACGGATTCAAATGAGGCGTCAATAAGTAATTCTTTCATTGAGCCTAGTAATTCACATGCCCTCACAATAAGACCAAAGAAAGTCCCACACACACATATTCAAGAATAGCACTTGGGACAAAAGACGAATAAGGAGAGAACCACTCACACTCAGAAAAGAAAATGTACAAGTACAAAAATATGTGGTGCCATAAGCTTGCCCTTTAAGTATTTCTCCACTAATATAAACACACTTTGTTCAAAATCAATTAGGACTTGCGGGGTCATAGTTAAGGTTCGGGGTTAAGGTAGGGTGAAATTTGGGTAAGAGTGACTTGACGTCTCCCTAAGCATTTTCGAATACGCTTCCTTCAGCTAATCCGTTCCTTCTTCAGCATTTAAGCATTATCTGCCAATTCGTGCCTCCTATTGCTAATATCATTATTTATTCTCTAGTTTCCCATTTATTTCTTACATCACAACCGTTATTCACACCTTGGCGTTTTATATACAATTTATATGTAAATATACACACCTTTCTCTACACAAATATCTAGATTTTCAATTTTTATTAGCTACCACCCCCAAACTTAAGCGCTTAACCAATTGTAGCGTATTCCATTTGCTTAGGGAGATAGGATGCAAAAAGGTGGGTAAACAAGGGCATAAGGAATGGGGCCTGTCACAAGGTTGTAATGAAAGAAAAGAAAAACAAAGTTACAGCTCAAAAATGGGTTAACTAGGATATCAATGCAATGGGTAAGAATTTTTAGGTTTAGTGGCGGTCCAAAGAGAGCCTAATATCCCTTTTCAAACAAGTGTAGTTTAGTATTTCGCCTTGAGATACTCTCCGGGCAAGTTCTAGATCACAATTATGCACAAGACTAGAACAATATCCTTTCACACACATGGCACATGGATTACTTTGCTATCTTCTAACTACTTCTTAACCCATCATTCTAGACTTGCAAAACATTTGTGTGTCACCAAATGAGTCATGTTAGTGTTGCTCCTCCCCTCTGAGTACATATGCAGGAATTTTGGGAGGGGTGTGGTCAAAATACGATGGAAAAACAAAATAAGAAAAATTTATAAATTTATAAACCGATCAACCATCACTATTATACTTGGCAATGACAAACTACAAGTGCACAAACTTAAACATGAGTTATCTTAAAACAATAAAAGCAAACATATGACCTATCCTACAACAATAAAAATAAACATATGCAACATATGCAGCGTGAGCTGTCCTACCCCCCAACAAATGGAATATGCAGTGTCCCCAATGCATCAAAATGTAGTACAAGGGATGAGTAACTCACGATGGATGCATCAGGCGTCCGATGGCGACTGATCAGCAGGGAGGACCTCCAACGGAGGTACTATCAATGGGAGCGGTGTAGCATCACCCTCCTGCCCGGGTGTCAATATCTCAGGCCCCACAGAAGGGGGCAATCGTGTGTCATCTGGAGGAGCGGTGGATGAGCTGGCCTCACCCGCCCTCGGGGGTCGGGAGGCCCCCCTGGATTTCCTGCTCGCCTCCAGGGACTGCTGCATGGCCACATATGTGTCAATCTCATCCTCAGCGATACCAGCAGCCCGGGCAGAAGTACGTGCCTCCTCAACAACTGGGTCAACCTCCAGCTCCTCGTCAAACTCCTCGTCACTTTCTTCCTCCTCCTCTTCCTTTTCTTCCTCAGTGTCTTCTTCCTCCCCAGTTGCCTCCTCCACCCTTTTTCCTCTTGGCATGGCAGGCGCTGTGGGCCCAGTGGAGAATAAGGAAGCACCAGATGGTAGAATGGGTGCACTGAGCTCAATGTCGGGGACTTTCAATACTCGAATGTCCTCCTTGACCTTAGCTAGGTCTGCCCGAATGGCAGGAAGGCCGCCTGCACTGCCCCCCCTCAATCTGCTCCAACCGACGATCAATGTGGCGAACATGCTCCTTAATTTTGTCCTGCTCTTTCCGAATATCTGTGATCGCCTGAGTGTAAGGTGCCATGGCTGCCTCAATTGCCTATTTCACAAAATTGGGAAGCCTCTCAACCAACCAATTAACTTTAGCATCTGCTGCCCGGAGCACTCGCATACCCTCGGTAGACACTCCACGAGCTGCTGTGGTGGATGGCGGAACCATGTCAGTGGGAACTGTAGTGGAAGAACTGGGAGGGTCAGACCTTGGTGCTTGAGGGGCAGTGCTGGGAGATGTCTCCTCCTCATCGGTGTCCAAGTCTTCAGGCTCGAGAATATGAGCATCAAGTGGTGTCCCCGAAGCTCTTGGCCCTGTGTTCACCCGCTTTCGCTTCCTAGTCCCCGGTTCTAATTTGCTGTAATCAATCAATTGATCAGCCTGTAAATTCCTGTCCACCTGAGGAATATCACGAACCCCTTTCCGGTGACATAACTCAGTGATCAAACAAGGAAAAGAGAGCGATGTGTTCTTGTGAGTGGACCTATTCTTGATCTCGTCTCGGATAATTACCCCAACATCGACCAGGTACCCGGACATGAGTGAAGCGATGAGAATACACTTTGCAATAGGTATGTCAGTGCTATGCTTGGAAGGACTCACCCGCGATGATACTAAGGATAACCAAAACTTGGCTTCGCGGTTGAAAGTGTTCTTCTAATTCGGGACAGATGGATCCAGCCATTGTGGAGTCCCTGAGGCAATCACTGAAGCAACCCACTCACGTTGCTCCTCCGGGTTTTCTATCTTCAAATCATATTCTGAACTCACCGGAGGCCAACCTTCAACCGGGTCTGTTTCGCTGCGTTGCTCATATAGGATAGATGTTATGGTATCGACAGCACAATCAATCTCTTTTCCCCGAACCAGAACCCAACCCAAATGTTCCATGCTTTTCTTGGGTTGGCGGCGCGACCTTTTCGCATTCAAAGTGGCTGCATAGGCTGCATAGAATTCCATGACCAGGGCCGGGCAGTATTCAGCAGGCTGCGTGAAATAGGTCCATCTCAAGGCCTCAAGCTTGCGAATGATGCCCGGGCATTGGTCGTGCAGCCCCTGTAGAGTGACCCTCTTTTCGACAATGAGGCCCCGGATTGGATTCCTATCAGGCTTAATTGTATTCCAAGCCTTATACAGTTCCCTGGATCCAGGCACGGTGAACCGTTGCTCCATTGCCTCCCTTCGCTGACCTCTGGTGACGGCATCCTCGGGCTCAGGGGAGGAAGCCCCATGTGTCCCCTCTTCAGACTGGGGACGGGATCAGCCGGTGCCTTTTCTTTTCTCCTAGAGGTGGAGGTTTGTCGTGTTGCTCGTCTTCCTCCACTTTGAGGTTGATTTGATCGAACCATCCTGTACAACATACAAAAATATACCCATTATTTATGGTGTTCGTTTAGCAACAATAAAGAGGTATATATAAGAAAAACACAAAAACAAAGTATTGAAGGATGACACCACCTGCGAAACACCACATGCGAGTCGCATGTGTGACCTGCGACTCGCAGGTAGTGTCGCGGATGATGCCAGAAAACTTGTTCTTCACTGTCAACACCTGCTGCAGCAGGTGCGATTCGCATGTCAAACATGCGAATCGCGGATGCTGCTCGTAGGTGAGACACTTGATTTGATTTTTTGATTTTTTTTTTACACACGACACATATGAACCCACATCATAACATATTTACGTAACTTTCTCCCTTAAGAGCATTGTCACCCCGTCAATCATTGGGAAAATCTATTCAATTACCCGCACCTATGTTCGATGGTTGTCCCTCACAAAAGACAATGACACTTCGTAACTCAGAAGGCATCACGGGTCCTATTTTATAGGTAATGTGCCATGGGTACTCAAGAATTCCCCATTTTGGCGAATGATCCTATTTCCACAACATCCAAACACTCAAAGGGTCATTTAGGCATTTATTCTCATGAGTTATGAGTGTGCATCAACTGTCAGTTCTTACAACAAATAGGTACTCAAGAATTCCCCTGTCGTTATCTAATTCAGCATCAACAACTACTTCCTAGAAGGACTACACAAGCATGGGTACTCAAGAATTCCCCATTGTTCATCAATTTCCAACAACCCATTTAACACATAAGATAAATCTACCCAAATAACTAATTACAACAAGTGGTATGGCATGATAATGACATGTAATTGAGCAATTAGTAGATACCAACTAATGTAAAGAAGAGAATAGTCGACATACCATGAGAGTAGATGGAAGTAGAAAACTTTGAAATCCTTTATTTTTAAGGAAAAAGGAAGTAATCACTTTTTTAGGAGTTGATTAAAGATGATTGAAGTGAAATGGAATGATATAGGAGGAATTAAGGAGAAGGGGGAGAGGAAGAGTGAAGATCATAACTGATAAGAACAGCCGTTACCTTCTTTTATTTAAAAGAAACTGAATCGCGTCGGGTCGGGTCGACCCGCGACTTTTCACTTACCTGCACAACATGCGACTCGCGGATGATGTCGCATATGTAACATGCGAGTCGCATGTTGTGCCATTCCTTCGCAGATGATGACAGAGAGTTTGTCATTGATGGGCTGCATTTTGGCATCACCTGCAATTCGCAGGTGCAATCGCGGACATGACATGCGAATCGCAGGTGGTGTCGCATGTCATGCCAATTGGCATTTTTCAAACTCTTCTTCTTTGCACACAAACTTTATTCCTACACACTTGGACACACATCAAAAACATCACAAAAGTAAAAACAACAACACATGAAAATAAAACTTGGGTTGCCTCCCAAAAGCGCTTGATTTTACGTCGCAGCACGACGTTGATACCTGTTCAGCCCTTTCATGGCTCATTGAGAAGGAAGACCTCAATAATTTTTGCTTCATTCTGAGATCCCCAGTAATGTTTCACCCTTTGCCCATTCACTTTTATTTTATTACCACTTGGGCAAACAAGTTCAATTGCTCCGGATGGGAACACTTGTGTGATTTCAAACAGGCCGGACCATTTGGATTTCAACTTTCCGGGAAACAACCGGAGCCTGGAGTTGAACAACAATACGCGATCCCCGATGTTGAACTCTCTTTGCAAGATCTTCTTGTCATGGAAGTGTTTCATGCGGGCCTTGTAGAGTGTAGAACTCGCATATGCTTTCAGTCGAAATTCATCGAGCTCGTTAATTTGTTCCAACCTCAAGTTGGAGGCATCACCCCATTCTAGATTCAACTTTTTCAAGGCCCACAACGCCTTATGTTCGAGTTCCACCGGGAGATGACAGGCTTTTCCAGATACCAATTGCTATGGAGACATGCCAATTGGGGTCTTGTAGGTTGTTCGGTATGCCCATAGAGCATCATCCAATTTCTTTGACCAATCAGTCCGGTTAGCATTCACTGTTTTGGAAAGTATGCTCTTGATCTGTCTATTTGAAACCTCAACTTGGCCACTCGTTTGGGGATGATACGGGGTGGCAACTTTATGCTTGACCCCATACTTCTCAAGAAGAGTCTTGAATAATCGATTACAGAAGTGAGAGCCCCCGTCACTAATGATTTCCCTTGGAGTTCCGAACCTTGAGAAGATAACCCTTTTCAAAAATGCAGTGACACTTCTTCTTTCGTTGTTGGGGAGCGCTACGGCTTTCACCCATTTGGACACGTAGTTTACTGCCACGAGAATGTACTTGTTGCTGTAGGAGCTTACAAATGGACCCATAAAATCAATGCCCCATACGTCGAACAATTCAACTTCGAGAATCGGTGTCATTGATATCTCATGCCTTCTTGATATTCCCCCATGTCTTTGACATTGATTACATGCTTTTACAAATTCATGAGCATCTTGATAGATTGTCGGCCAATAAAAACCACTTTGAAGCACCTTGGCTGCCGTTCTTGAGCTACTATGATGTCCACCAACCGGTGATGAGTGACAAGCTTTGATGTTGGGCATCATTTCTACTTCGGGTATGCACCTCCTTATGATGTTGTCGGCGCAAACCCTGAATAGATATGGTTCGTCCCAATAGAATTTCCGGGCATCACTCAAAAACTTCTTCTTTTGGTGGAAGTTCAAATCCACCGGCATAATGTCATTTGCATGGAAGTTAGCAAAATCGGCATACCACGGGATCATGTCATGCGACCCCGCTATTACTTGCTCATCCGAAAATGACTCATTGATTTCTAGGCCATCCAATGGACGCCCACCCTCTTCAAGACGAGACAAGTGGTCTGCCACTTGATTTTCACACCCTTTTCTATCTTTGACTTCAAAGTCAAACTCTTGCAAGAGAAGGACCCAACGTATCAACCTCGGTTTTGCATCTTTTTTTGTCATGAGGTAACGTAAGGCTGCGTTATCGGTGTGAACAATCACATGGGTGCCCAACAAATAAGCCCGGAACTTCTCGAAGGCAAACACAATAGCCAGCAACTCTTGTTCTGTGACAGTGTAATTCTTTTGGGCACTGTTCAGAGTCTTGCTCGCGTAGTAAATTGGGTGAAAGATATTATCATGCTTCTGGCCAAGAACAGCCCCCATGGCAAAGCCACTTGCATCACACATCAGCTCAAAGGGTTGAGACCAGTCTGGGGCAATGATGATAGGAGCCGATGTGAGTCTCTCTTTCAAAGCCTCAAATGCCTTCAAACAAGCATCATCATATACAAACTTCGACTCCTTCTCCAACAACTTGCATAGAGGGTTGGCTATTTTTGAGAAATCCTTGACAAAGTTTCTATAAAACCCAGCATGCCCAAGGAAGCTACGAACACCTTTAACGGAAATCGGAGGGGGAAGCTTAACAATAACCTCAATTTTAACTTGATCGACTTCAAGCCCCTTTTCTGAAATCTTGTGCCCCAAGACGATGCCTTCTCTAACCATGAAGAGGCACTTCTCCCAATTTAGAACCAAATTTGTCTCTTCACATCGTTTCAATACTTGGGCAAGATTCTGCAAGCATTCATCAAAAGAATCCCCAACTACGGAAAAGTCATCCATGAAGATTTCAATGGACTCCTCAACCATATCGGAGAAAATAGACATCATGCAACGTTGAAATGTTGCGGGTGCATTACATAACCCAAAAGGCATTCTCTTGAAAGGAAAGGTCCCATAAGGACAAGTGAAGGTAGTTTTCTCTTGGTCCTCGGGAGCAATGGTGATTTGGTTGTACCCGGAATACCCATCAAGGAAGCAATAATAATCTCTGCCCGCAAGCCTATCAAGCATTTGATCCATGAATGACATTGGGAAGTGGTCCTTTTTGGTCCACTTATTCAGCTTCCGATAATCCATGCAAACACGCCATCCGGTAACCTTGCGAGTGGGAATCAACTCATTTTTATCATTTGCAACCACGGTGATCCCACCCTTTTTTGGCACGCATTGAACCGGACTCACCCATGAGCTATCCGAAATGGGGTACACAACCCCGACATCTAACAACTTGATTATCTCAACCTTTACGACCTCTTGCATGAGAGGATATAACCTCCTTTGATGTTCAACGCTTGGCTCACAGTCTTCATCAAGCTGAATTTTATACGTGCAAATACCGGGTGGAATCCCTTGAATATCTGCAATACTCCACCCGATAGCTTTTTTGTATCTTCTCAAGATCACCATCAACCTCTCTCTTTGCTCATCCATCAACCGGGCAGATATAATCACGGGCAATGTGTTGTTGAGTCCAAGAAACTCATACCTCAAATGTAAAGGAAGAGGTTTGAGTTCCAAAGTAGGAGGCTCAATAATTGAAGGTTTTGCAAGAGGAGTTGCTCGGTTTTCCAAGTCAAGATCGAGTCTCTTTGGATTGAGGTGGTAAGACCCCATTCCAATTAATGCATTGACCATCTCCTCAAATTCTTTTTCGTCGTCCCATTCATATTTCATTATCACCGCAGCCAACATATCACCTATATGCTCATGTTCTATGGTTGTCTCCATTGCTTCATCAATTGTGTCAATAACCGATACAACACTCATATCCGCCGGTTGTTTCATTGACTTGCAAATATGGAAAGTGATCTCTTCATCATTCATTCTAAATTTTAGATCACCTCTTTCCACATCCACGAGGGCACGCCCCGTGGCTAAAAATGGTCTTCCCAAGATTATGGGAACTTCAAAGTCAACTTCACAATCCAAGATCACAAAATCGGCCGGAAAAATAAATTGATCCACTCTTACAAGCACATCATAAAGAATACCAATGGGCCTCTTTACGGTTCTATCCGCCATAAGTAATCTCATCGTGGTAGGACGGGGGGTGCCCAATCCCAACTTGTTGAATATAGAAAGTGGCATCAAACTGATGCTTGCTCCAAGATCACATAAAGCTTTAGGAAACTTGTATTTACCAATGGTGCATGGGATTGTGAATGCTCCGGGATCTTCTTTTTTGTGCACCAAAGCTTTGGTGACGATTGCACTACAATGATGAGTGCCCCCTAATGTTTCAATGCCAGGACTCCTTCTTTTGGTCACGAGATCTTTCATGAACTTCGCATAACCGGGCATTTGTTCAAGTGCCTCAACAAATGGAATATTTATTGAGAGCCCCTTTAATCGATCTATGAACTTGAGGAACTTTCCATCTTCCGCTTGCTTTGCCAATCGTTGGGGAAAAGGAGGGGGAGGCCTCATAACGGGCGGTGAAGCCCTTGGTACCTCCTCCGCCGCTTCCTTACTTTTCGAGGCATCATTGATTTCCGGAAGGTCCTTGTTAGCGATGGGTCTTCAATACCAGTGTCACACCCTAGTCCCGCTAGGGTGTGATGGGCACCCGAACCCATGTTCGGAGCCGAGCGAACCCGCTGACTCTTATTACATACATAATCTTTTCGGACCTTTAAATCAAATAAATATGAAATATATAATAAAGCTTTCAGAAGTATTCTTTTTCTTTATTCTCAAATTAAACAAAATCTGTAATCGCATAGAACTTATATCATAACACAAATAACACGTTGGCTGATGGAGCCGCCCACAGAACTGACAACCAATACCCACGACTCTGTCTGCAAAGTCTCTAACATTTATCAGACATCATAGCATACATATACTCTGACTCGGCAGCGCTCCAGAAGGAAACGGAGCTCGCCAACCCCGCTAGAACATCCTCTATCATAGCTTCAGCTCATCCGGGAGTACCTGCGCGGCATGAAACGCAGCCCCCGAAGAAAGGGGGTCAGTACGGAATATGTACTGAGTATGTAAGACATGAATGCAGAAAACAGAACCATAACTGAAACAGACAGTACAAAAAAAAAATTGAGTACGTTAACCAGAATATCAAAATGCTTACTTTTCAGACACAAATCATATATACCGATGTCACCTGTCAGAAAGAATACAAAAAGTACAGAATACCCAAAATGCTTACTTTCCAAACACAGATGATATCATATATCAAAAGGGACACAGAACGTACAGACTGCCAAAACGCTTACTTTCCAAACACAGATCATGCATGTCAGAATCACATATCATATATGCATATAACAGGTCCCGGCCCTTTAATGAGGGACTCGGTGGATCATATAGCATGTGTGCACATAACGTGTCCCGGCCCTTTTACGAGGGACTCGGTGGAATAGGTCATGTATGTCAGAATCATATACTATATATGCATGTAACGTGTCCCGGCCCTTTAATGAGGGACTCGGTAGATCATATATCATGTATGCATAACGTGTCCCGGCCCTCTAGTGCGGGTCTCGGTGGATAGAGTTATCATATGCCATCCTGGCCGCCATCCCCGTATCATCACATCATCATATACATATTCATATAACGTGTCCCGGCCCGCCTATGAGGGACTCGGTGAACAATGCAGTGGATTGCGCACGAGAACATGTCCTGGCCCGAGACTCAGTGAATCATACCGTGGAGTACGCACGAGAACATAACATGCCTTGGCCCGGGACTCAGTGAAAGATCCATTGAGGCAGGCACGAACAGAGTAGTGAGAAACCATATGCATATGAATTAAGACTCAATAGATACGTACACTCACCGACATTCGAAGGTTCAGAAACAAGTTTCGAGTCAATCCGAGTTGGTATACGAAAGTTATGAGCGTTTGAAGTACGGAACCTTCTACGATCGTTTCAGAGGCCATTTTTGGCAAATCGGAGCAACAATCATACCAAGTACATTTCGGATATCGTTGTGGACCGGATCAAATAGAGCTTTTGGAACTATATGTACGTATAAGGAAGTTATGGACGTTTTGGTACAGAAACCTCTTCGGACATTTCAGAGCAATCCGAGATCGTATACGGAAATTAGGGGCATTAAAGCTTACAGAAAATACTCAAACCAGAATAGTCCTATCAGAATACTCATATCAGAATACTGATTTCGGAATTCTCATATCAGGATACTCATATCGGGACACTCATATCGGAATACTTACATCAGCATACTCACATCAGAATACTTATATCGAAATACTTATATCAGAAGACTGATATCAAAATGCTTATATCAAAACACTTATATCAAAATACTTATATCAAAATACTTATATCAAAATACGTATATCAGAATACTTATACCAAAATAATTATATCAAAACACTTTTATCAAATACTTATATCAAGGGATGAACCAGGATCACAAACTCAGGTGAAGAAGTGAATTAGAATAATAATCAGACTCAGAATCACAGAACAGAGTTACCTCAAGGCAGCATATCACATCATACCTTACTTGGCTCTAGGACATGCCAAAGAAAGAAAGGGTAAGCCTTACATACCTGTGCCACGCCTATTAGCTACGCTTACTCGTCCAATCTTGTTAGTCTATATTCAAAAGAATTCACACATTCATTAGATTCATTGTCATACACCTGCCTTAGCCCCTTTCAAACAAATTCACTTATAATCTGCCGAAATTTCGGCAGCATCTCCCTTGTAAATACACCATCCCCGAGAATCCAACTCGGCCAAATTATCAACATTCCGGGAATTCAACCCGGCCAAACTATCAACAACAATACCAACATTTATATTTCAACTTCGATAATCAATTCAAAATGCATTCCAATATTAGTAACTTCTTCCACAATCCACAAATGATTTCAACTTCATTTCAATTCATTTAACCTTCATTTTCATCATTGACTTCACATCTATAACAATCAAAATACTAAATGGAATCAATTCATAACACCTTACCAACCTAGGCTCCATTCGGCCACACTCAACATATATACATGTTTCATGAATTTTCATCTATTTCTATACATTACAACAACAACCAAAATACTAAGAGCAATTGATTCATTCTCTTCTACACCATGCAACAACCACACGGCCACAACATACATGCACACGGCCAACACACAACATCCATATTCTCATGAATTTCATCCATTTTTACATACTACAACATGCACAACCATTCATAACATATAAAAGAAGATGGAATCTTACCTTCTTCCCTTAACTTCACACTTGGCTAGAATTTGTAAAGTGCAAGAACAAATGTTTTTCTTGCTTCAACAACTATACCACGTCGTAGAGGACCTTCCAATTGGTAGAAAATCTAGAGGAAAACATTTTTTTGGATCAAGTCTTCATGGTCTTGCTCGGCCAAGACCATGGCCGAATGGCTTCTCCAATTTTTATTCCTCCAAATTTCTTGAACCTTCTTAATTTGGAAAGATGACTTAATTTGTCTTGCTTGGTCATCACACCTATATATATACATATATAAATATGGCACATGGCCGGTCATGTGCTCCCCTTTTTTTCTCCAAGTTTCTAGATTTTTCTTAAGTGGGAAAAGATGACTAATTCCCTTGCCTTGTCATCCCTTGCCTCTATATACATATATATTCCCCACAATTATATGGTATACACATGTGCCATTTCATGGCTTAAAAATATTGGCCAACCATGGCCCACACATGCCACACACACACGGCCACTTGGCCATTCTTTCATGAACTAATAAGTTCCCAAAATTTCACTTTTAACCCCAAATTTTCCTTAATATTTCATGAGTCACCTTGTGAATTTTCCTTTTTACCCTTGGCCTTTCTCAATATTTCCGTGCTAATAATATCCATAGATAATATTCATAGCAACTTGTACATTAAAATAATTTTTTTGAAAACGGTCTTGCCCTTAATATTCCATACTAACGATACTCACAAGCAACTTGCATGTTGGTCAAAATCAAAATATGGCCTCGTCTCGACTTATCGCAACCGACTTAAAATATTTTGACGTACAAAGATGCGGGATATAATAACCAGCCCACTTATTCGTTGGGTTTGCTTCTTCTTCAATAACCATGGGTTCTTCAACCATTTTCTCTTCATCACTCAACACATTCTCTTTCACCAATGCATTTTCCCCAATTGTTTTGCCACTCCTAGTAGTAATTGTGTTGCATTTATGTTCACCATCGTTCCTTGGATTTGCAACTGTGTCACTAGGGAGTGAGCCTTTCTGCCTTTGGTTTAGGATTGCCGAGATTTGGCCAAGTTGAGACTCCAATTGTTTAATGGAGGTGGAGTATGAACTTACAACTTGACCCATGGATTTGACCTCATCTCTAGTCTCCTTGCAAAAAGTGTTGGTGGACTCAACTTTCCTCAATACCTTTGACAGCATATCTTCAATTTTTGAACTAGCGGAGTCGCTATTGGGCGGTTGACCAGAGCTTGGTTGATTTTACTTTGGAGGGACATACGGATTTGTGCTCCAATGATTGTTGTAATTGCTATTGTATCCCCCTTGGTTGTTGTCACGATTATCTCTCCAATTAGAGTGACCTTGTTCTTTATTCCAACCTTGATTCCCTTGACCTTGCCGCCAAGATCCTTGATTTGGACCTTGGTAGTTCGGACGGGAACCCTCCCTTAGATTGTTGACATAACTCGCCTCCTCATCATACATTTGGAAACATTGCTCATCCGGAGGACCCCCTTCAAAGGATTCTACCGCGTTCACCTTTTTGCTTCCGCCACCCATGACATGTTTTGTCAGAAGGTCCATTTGGGTGACAAGTTTGGCCATGGACTCATCTCTCTCTTCCTCCTTCTTAATCATCTCACGAGTGAGCACATGCTTGGAGGAACTTCCTCCACCCACTTCCGAATCCCTAGTGTGCCATGCTTCATTAGTCTCGGTCAATTTATCCAATAATTCACAAATGGTGGCATAAGAGTTATCCATAAAAGACCCCTCTGTAATGTTGTTCGCCACTGATTTGTTGACCGAATCTAGAGATCTATAAAATGTTTGTAGAAGCACACCATCGGGCAACCCATGCTTGGGACAGCTTTTGACTTTCTTTTTAAAACGAGTCCAAGTTTCATGGAGAGCCTCATCCGAAAGTTGACGAAAGTTGTTGATTTCGTCACGGAGTTGTAACATCCGCGATGGAGGGAAGAACTTCTTGAGGAATGCTTCGGTCAGTTCCTCCCAAGTAGTGATGGAACCGGAAGGAAGATCATCTAACCAAGCCGTGGCTTCCCCCGTTAGGGAGTACGGGAAGAGCCGTAGCCTGACTGTTTCAATTGAGACGCCCGGATGCACATTGGTAGAACAGACCCCAAGAAAGTTCCTAAGGTGCCTATTCGGGTCATCTTTGGGTAGACCACCGAACAGGCCCTTAGTGTTGAGCAGGTGTAGCATTGTGTTGGTTATATGGAAACTCGAATTTCCAATCAAAAGTGGGGGCTGAATTGCAGCTGCATAGCCTGCCCCCACAGCTTCTTCACCAACCGCTATTGGTGGGTTTTGGACTTGGATACCTTCCTCATCCATATTGTCTCCACAACACACAACAACAAAAAGGCAATAAGAAATGAAATAAAGACTAAGAGTAAAGTTTTACACTAGTTAGTAAATTTCTAAACCGTATTCCCAGGCATCGGCGCCATTTTTTATAACGTCCAAATTCACTCCTCAAAGAGAAAGTGTACACGGTCGTATACAATATAATTTACCCAACTATGAGTCGGGGTCGATCCCACAGGGAATACAATGAAGAAATATACTCGATAAGTGTAGCACCCGACTATTAGTCTATATTTCAATGGGGAAAGAAATATAATAGGAGTTTGATTGTTGTTTGTTTATTAAAAACTGAGAATGGTTATAGGATGTAAATAATTGGTAAATGGGACTAAGATTGTGGTTCCAATGGAGAGTAATGCGTTTGGGTATGAATTCAACTTATTTATATGCCTAGGTGCATTAAGCCAAGGGTCACGCGATTCTTGCCAAATGTTTTCCAACCAAATCAGCAAATTTCATCCTAAGCTTTTCCAAGCCCTAGGATGTTTTATAAGAAAGCACCCATGTAGCCTCAACTAGCTTTCCTATTCCTAGTTCAAGCTATTAGATGGATTTAATGACCCACATTGTTGCTATTAACTCTTTTCCTAACCTCTACTTTCTTTTCCAAGCAAAGTAATGGTATTAAGGCACAAGTAATGTTGTACACCATCACAAGACATTGATGCTTGAAGAGTTAATAGAAAACACCATTAGCATATAAATATAATATGAACATGAAACCCAATCACATAACTAACACATTGGATCCCACAACCTTAGCTGAAAGATTAGCTACTAATATTCATTAAAAGTAAATCAATCAAGTAAAATATATTCATAAATCTTACAAAAGTGTTGGATGAAGAAGATGACAAAGCCAAAAGAAATCTCTTAAATGCTTCAACAACCAACAGTAAATGACTCCACAAGAGTCTACGCCAAAAACTGCAGGATAATTGTCAATCCAAAACCCTAGCAATCTATTTATAGCATGTCCAAAACGGGAACAATTTCCAGACAAAAATGCCCCTGTGCATAGGGTGCGAATCGCACATCGTGTCGCATGTTCAACCTGCGAGTCGAAGGTTTCGCCATATCATCGCAGGTGTTGCATCTTCATTATCTATTGAGCAGCATCCGCGACACCAGCCGCGATTCGCATGTGCCACCTGCGACTCGCATGTGGTGTCGCATGTGGTGTCACTTGTGGTGTCTTCTTTTCTCATCTCTGTCAACAGGTGCTGCACCACCTGCGACTCGCATGTAGTACCTGCGATTCGCAGGTGGTGCCCTGGTTCAGTTCTGCTGGGTTTTTGCTTTATTTTGCTTCGTTTTGCTTCAAATTGCTTCAAGTTGCTTCCGGCACATGTTATTCTACAAATTGACACAAAAACACAAGAAACGACATCAAAAGTACTTGAGGATTTACAAAAGACTAAGTAGTTGGCGTCGAATGAGCCGTAATTTTACGACTCATCAGGCTTCAGTACTTTGCGCGATCAGTCCGCATCGCGGGACCGATGCGCAGATCACTGGAGGGTTCTGATTTTTCATGCGCGATCGGTCCGCATCCCGAGAAGCGCCTGATTTAACGTCGCAGCAAGACGTAGGCTTTCCTCAAGCCTCTTCTAGATCGATGGTGGACCTCGCGCGGTCAGTAGCCTCCCCGTAGTAATGCTTCACCTTTTCCCGTTCACCAAGAATGTCTCATCCGAGTTGGGTTTCTTTAGTTCAACTGCTCCATGTGCAGTCACACGAACTACCTCGAATGGTCCGGACCACTTACTCTTCAACTTTCCACCGAAAATCTTCAGCCTAGAGTTATACAGCAAGACTAACTGCCTAGGCTCAAAGTCACGAGATTGGATGCGCCTGTCATGAATTCTCTTAGTTCTCTCCTTGTACATTTTTGCGTTTTCATAAGCATGATAGCGAAATTCGTCCAACTCGTGCAGCTGCAATAGTCTCTTTTCTCCAGCTTGAACCATGTCTAGATTCAGCTTCTTGATCGCCCAATATGCTCTATGCTCAAGCTCAACTGGTAGATGACATGCCTTACTAAAGACGAGCTTATAGGGAGATGTGCCAATCGGAGTTTTGTAAGCTGTTCTGTATGCCCACAGAGCATCATCAAGCTTCAATGACCAATCTTTTCTACTTACGCTCACAGTTTTCTCCAAAATCCTCTTGATTTCTCTGTTCGATACCTCCACTTGACCACTTGTCTGAGGATGATAAGCAGTCGCTATCTTGTGTTTCACCCCATACTTGAGCAACAATTTATCAAAGAGCCGATTGCAAAAGTGCGTACCTTGATCACTAATGATGGCTCGAAGGGTCCCAAACCTTGTAAAAATATTCTTTTTCAGAATCGTGCCACCACACTAGCATCATTGGTGGGAAGTGCAATGGCTTCCACCCACTTCGAGACATAGTCTACAACAACCAATATGTACTTATTCCCCTTGGATGGTATGAAGGGACCCATGAAGTCAATACCCCACACATCAAACAACTCGATTTCTAAGATGCCCTTCAAAGGCATTTCATGACGCTTGGAGATATTTCCGGTTCTCTGGCAGCTATCACATGCTCGTGTGACTGCCAGTAGAACCCGGACTGAAGTACCTTTGCAGTTGTTCTGTCACCAGCATGATGTCCCCCATAGGGTGATGAGTGACACTTCTCGAGAATCGCTGAGACCTCTTCCTCTAGAACACACCCTCTGATCAGTTGATCTGTGCCAACCTGGTAGAGATAGGGCTCATCCCACACATAGAAACGACTGTCATGCAAAATCCGCTTCTTCTTCTCGTGATTAGCACCCGGGGGGTAAATCCCACTTACTATAAAGTTCACCATGTCTGCATACCATGGCACTTCAGCTGATTGAAAAGCAAAGAGTTGTTCGTCAGGAAAAGTCTCCTTAATCGCCACTGCTTCATCCACATGTCCCCGATCTTCTAATCTCGATAAGTGATCTGCTACCTGATTTTTTGTGCCCTTTCGATCAAGAATCTCGATGTCAAACTCTTGCAGCAGCAACACCCAACGAATAAGCCTCGGCTTTGAATCCTTCTTTGCAAACAAATAACGAACTGCAGTGTGATCTGTATAGATAATCGCCTTCGTGCCCACACGATATGATCGGAATTTGTCAAAGGCGTAGACAACCGCCAATAACTCCTTATCTGTGACAGTATAGTTCATCTGGGCTGTATCAAGTGTCTTGCTGGCATAATAAATAGGATGAAAGATCTTGTCCCTTTTCTGACCAAGGACAGCACCCACAGCAAAATCACTTGCATCACACATCAAAATAAACGGCTGAAACCAATCGGGTGCGATGATAATAGGAGCCGACACTAACCTTCGTTTCAGCTCATCAAAAGCCGTCAGACAGGTTTCATTAAACACAAACTTCACATCTTTCTCCAAAAGCTTGCACATTGGATTAGCAACTTTAGAGAAGTCTTTGATGAACCGTCGATAGAATCCTGCATGCCTAAGAAAACTGTGCACTCCATGAACTGAAACGGGTGGTGGCAATCTTTCAATTGTTTCAATCTTCGCCTTGTCAACCTCTATTCCCTTGCTCGATATCTTATGCCCAAGAATGATTCCCTCTCGAACCATGAAGTGGCATTTTTCCCAGTTAAGTACCAATTTTCCCAGTTAACACGGCATCAAGATGATTCAAACAGTCATCAAAAGAATCTCCAAAAACAGAGAAGTCATCCATAAATACCTCCACATAATTTTCCACCATATCGGTGAAAATAGCCATCATGCATCGCTGGAAGGTTCCTGGGGCATTGCACAATCCGAAAGGCATCCTCCGGAATGCAAACGTGCCATATGGACATGTGAATGCAGTTTTCTCTTGATCCTCAGGTGCAATCATGATCTTGTTGTAACCTGAATAACCATCCAAAAAGCAATAATAATCGTGCCTAACTAATCTGTAGAGCATCTGATCCATGAAGGGCAAAGGAAAGTGATCTTTTCTGGTGGCGTTGTTCAACTTGCGATAGTCAATACATATCCTCCAAAACGTAACAGTCCGTTAAGGCACCAATTCATTCTTCTCATTTTCCACCACAGTTATGCCCCCTTTCTTCGGGACACATTGTACAGGACTCACCCAATTGCTGTCCGAGATGGGATAAATAATGCAGCTGTCAAGCCACTTGATTACCTCTTTCTTCACCACCTCCTTCATGATCGGGTTCAGTCGCCTCTGGCACTCAATACTGGGTTTGCTGTCTTCCTGTAATAATATTTTGTGCATGCAAAATGAGTTACTAATACCTCGAATATCAGCTATCGACCACCCAAGGGCTCGGACTCGATCTCTTAGCACTCGTAACACACGTTCAACCTGCACATCAGTCAAATAAGCAGAGAGGATTACGGGAAATGTGTCTCCACTACCCAAGAAAGCGTAGCGAAGGTGAGGAGGTAATGGTTTCAACTCAAGAACGGGAGCCTCTTCAATAGATGGTTTCGGCTTCTTCCATGACTCTGGTCTGTCTAGCTCCTCAACCAGTGTACTTGCTCGTACATAAGCAATTGAAGTGTCAAGAATGCCAAGACACTCCTCCACTTCTGCATCGGTGGTCAGATCTTCCCCATACACCAAAGCTGTCTCCAACGGAACTCGCGAAGCTAGAAAGTGATCTAACTAGGCATTAGTGAGCTCGGGTTCCACTACAGAAATCATCTTCAACTCCTCATAATGGGCTGGAAGCCTGGTGGCTTTAAACACATCAAAAGTCGCCTCTTGTCCATTAACTGTCATGGACATCTTCCCATCTTTCACTCGGATCACAGCATCGACAGTGGCCAAGAATTCTCTCCCCATGATGAGAGGAACACTCTTATCTGCCTCATAATCAAGTATCACAAAATCAACCGGCAGAATAAATGGGCCTACCTTCACAAGAACATCCTCAATAATACCATCAGGGTAAGTAATAAATCGATCAGCCAACTGCAACGTAATAGTAGTTGGCCTAGGCTCTCCCAAACCCAACATTCAGAACACAGAGGTGGGCATCAAATTAATACTAGCACCCAAATTACACAATGCTAGCCCAACTTCAATGTTGCCAATCGTAATCGAAATTGTGAAGCTGCCCGGATCTTTCAACTTTGGAGGAATTTTACTCCCCACTCTAGAACTGCACTCCTCAGTAAGTGCAACAGTCTCAAACTCTGTCCAACGCCGTTTGTTCGCGACCACATCTTTAATATATTTCACATATTTTGGGATTTCTTACAAAAGCTCCACCAAAGGTATGTTGATGTGTACCTGTTTTAAGAGTTCAAGAAATTTCTTGCAAGCCGAGTCTGCTTTCTGTAACTGAAGTCGTTGTGGGAAGGGAGGGGGTGGTCGCACCACTTCCTCTACATGTTGCTCTGCGAGTGTTTGCTTTGGTTCAGCTCGCTTAGCAGGGATAAGTTCTGCCTCTGCTATGTTCTTCTTTTTCGGTGGCACTTCTTCTAGCTCTCTACCATTCCTCAAGGTGACTGCCTTGCATTCTTTTGGATTCTTTTCAGTATCACTCTGAAGAGCACCCGGAGGTCTGACATTATGCATAAGAGCCATCTGCCCCATCTGACGCTCAAGCTCGTGAATAGATTTCTGCATCTCAATCTGAATTTTCTGATTTTGCTGCTGCATCACTTGGTTTTGAGCTATGAGCTGCTTTATCATCTCCTCTAAATTGCTAGCTGGCTGAGCTTGAGGTTGCTGATAATTGTTTGGCTTGTGGAAATCCTGTTTCCCAAATGGAGTGTTGTAATTATTTCCATAATAGTTTCCCCGATTACCAATACCGCGATTCTGCTGTCCCACAAAATAGACGGACTCTGAATTCAATGGACAATTGTTATAATCATGAGGTTCACCGCAACTTACACATGCTGCCTGCTGAATATGTTGAACTGGTTGAATCTGCTGAGCTTAAGGAAATACCCTCAACATCATGTTAGTGAGAGTACTAATATCATCCCGAATAGCTGCAACATCATCAACTTTAAGAACCCCAGTAGCTTTTTGTGGTAACCCCCGACTATTCTCATAATACTCATGATGACCCTTAGACATCATCTCAAGGAGATCTTCCATCTCTTCATATGTTTTGTTTAAGATCTTCCCTTGAGCTGAAGCATTCAACAGGGTCCTTGATTCATGGTTAAGACCTTCTACGAATTAGTTGCCAATGATATCCTTTGGCTGCATGTGATGGGGGCAATCTCACAGATAGCCCTTATACCTTTCCCAAGAATGTGGTAGAGATTCGGAATCTCTCTGAGTGAAGTTAGCAATTCTTCCTCGTAGCTCTTTTGTTTTCTTGGTTGAGAAGAACCTGTCGATAAACTTATTTGATAATATCTCCCAAGAAGTGATAGAACCTGCAGGTAGATTCGTCAACCATTCCCTCGCTTCGCCAATCAGTGAGAACGGAAATAAGGACAGCTTTACATAATCATTGGGAACATCTCTATATTGGAAATTTTCGCTCAACTCCACGAACTGCATCAAGTGCTTATGCGGGTCTTTACTAGACTTACCCATATACTGGCACGTATGTTGCACCAGCCGCACTGTTCCTTCTTTTAGCTCGAAATTTCTAGTAATTTCAGGCCAAACAATAGCCTTAGCAATAGTTGCCAGACTAGGCCTAGCATAACTAGATAAAAGAATCCGTTATTCTTGTGCCCTAGCAGCTGCTCTTTCACCCTGTTCATCGCCGTTTCTGGCTCTATCCCTTTCTGCCTGTTCAAGAGCAAGTCTTGCTGATTCATTAGCCATTTTTCTCTGTCGGTTAAATGTTCTTTCGATTTCGTGATCAAGATCAACTAACGGTTTTCCTGAACTTCTAGTGCTTGGCATAAATCAGAGAATCCTGAAGTGACACAAGTAGAACAACGAAAAAGTAATGACTTGAATAGAAAGAAACAAACTCAAATTAGAAAAACAGTAAATTTTTCTAAGTCCCCGGCAACGGCGCCAAAAACTTGTTGCTCCCAAACGCACACGTAAGCATACGTGGTCGTACAAGTAATATAGACTGTTAAGTCCAGATATCGATCTCACAGAGACTTAGATTCTACTGTTACGCTAATTCAAATTCGAATGAAACTATTCAAGAAAGTGAAAATCAAGATGTTTGTTGTACTAAACTAAAACTTAAAAGTAAACAATTTGTGATGGTGTTTTTGTGACTGGGACTATCTTGACAAAGATTGTAAGAATTATCATATGAGAGAAAGATCTAGGGTTATGGCTTTCGACAATCCAGTTGATCTTCAGACAGTTCCACCTATTTTATTTTCTGGGTTACTAGTTGACGGGTTAATTATACTTTATGATATTCTCTCGAACTACTCACAAGCCTGTAGATGTTACTATAATGCCTATATCTCTATGGTTATCAAAGGTAACAAGAACGCATTTATTTCTCCGTATTCAACTAAGTAGGGCTAAAGGGTATATCTCTATCCTCAGTAGCGAAACGATTAAATCGAACAAACTCTATTTATTCTTATTACGTACGTGAATTCCCTTTCTCAAGTTCAATTCGCGCACCACAGATAGTGTCTAACTATTGCCAGATAATCAAACAATTAAGATCAAGAATAAATAAGCAACCCAAAATATGAAAAATCAATAGATAATACTTGTCATCAAACCAACTTTCAAGTCTTTCGCCACAACCCTAGAATTAAGAAGTTTAGCTACTCATGATTCGATCATAAACAAAAGAATTCATGAATAAACTAGGGTTGAAAAAGATGAAAAATAAAATAAACCTAGAGAGAGAAAATAGAACGGTGGCTTACAATTCCTTGAATAATCCCAGCACACCGTTCTCAGCTATTAAAACATTTGTATATAGTCTAAGGTAAAAACAAAAAATAAGTAATCCAAATCCTAGTCGAATCGGGACAACTTTCGCAGAACCCCGCTTTCCTTCCGCATCGCGGAAGGATTGCGCAAAGTACTGGGGCTTCTCGCTTTCCTTCCGCATCGCGGAAGGATCGCCTGATGGTATTGCATGGCAGGTCTTGTTCCCTTTCTTCACGCGATGCGGAAGAAAAGCGGACCCTTCAGTCGAATTATTTTCCTTTTGGTTCATCCTTTGTGGGCTCCGACTCGTCACCTCGTCTACTCGACATATGCTTCAAACTCAATCACTTTAAGCACAGTTTTCCATCGATTGCCGTCATCGCACCTATACACATGAAATATAACGACATAAGTTCGAATACGACGATTGCATCATGAATTAAGCGATAAAAGTCATAAGAGTAGGCTGTAAAATGACACAAAACATGATATTTGTGCCAAATATCACACCTCACCCTGAGGTTCTGAGCGTGCCAGAGGGACTATATCTCAAGAAGAAGCAGGTTATAGTCAAGGGCGCAAGGGCGAGGGGAAAAGGAGATGATCATGACTTGGAGCGTCCTGTTATTAAGAGGAAAAGGGGCGATGGAGACGATGGCGAGGGCGGTGGGGATGGTATGAGCCTAAGGCCTAAGGATAGTCTCTGGCATACTAAATATGGGACCCACTAGTATATACAATAATCTTGTACAGTTTAAGTAAATATTGTATATTTAAAGCGTTTCTATTTATATTTATAAATATTATCTTAATCTTTATTATTGTTTATAGAGTGTCACATCCTAAATTGATAATTAAAAAAAATGTGACACATTCGAAATAAAGGTAAGCATTAATTTAAAAATAATACGAAACCCTAAACATAAATAACGTAAAGCTAAGGACTACAAGTATTCAAACAAAAATGGACTTCGGGCACTTTTCAACCACTAAAACGACAATCCAAATTTTTGCGTATCCTTGATGTATTCAGCCTACCTTATTAATGGCACAAAAATAAGCAGGGTTCTATATAAAATATTGAAGTTCTGGAGTCTCAAAGCATGATTAATATACGGCTAAAGTACGTAAAAAAGTGTGAAAATGTAATAAGAGTTTGTTTTGGCAAAATAGGAACTCCTATAATACTACGCTAAAAGTGAGATGGGATATCCTTTAGCGTAGTAAAATACTGCTTACTGCGCTAAAGATACTTTTGTACCAAATTTTTTTTGGGGGGTGTTTTGGTTCACTTGGGTTTTTATTGGGTCATTTTGGTTCCAGACTCAGTTAACAACAACAACATACCAATATAATCCCACAAAGTGCTGTCTAAGAAGGGTAGAGTGTATGCACATCTTTTGCCTGCCTTGAGAGGTAGAGAGGCAGTATAAAAAGTCATGGCAAACTACTATAAAAGCATGATAAAGCAGCATGAAAAAAGGGCAGTATCTACGTACCACAAATTAATACGATAATCGAAGTACAAGAAACAATAGCAAGAAGCAAAAAACGAATGACAAGAAACTATAAGAGTAATACTACGACTATCAATATGAATGAATAAGTAGGACAATGCATGACTACCTACTACCCGTCTACCCTAATCCCTGTCGTTCATAGCCTCCTATCTAAGGTCATGTCCTCAGCGTTCAAGTTAACGAGAAAGTTAATAAACTGAGAATGTTAAAGAAAGGGAGAATAACATTTTGGTCCCACAGTTATTGGTAAATTTTGATTTTGATCCTTGTGTAATATGATTCAACACATTTAACCTTCAATTAATTAAAATGTGTATTTTTGTTCCCCTTATGTAGGGAATATGTTATATTTGAACTATTTTTAGACGTCTATTATCCTCAATATAGAATAACACCATGAGTTTAATATAGAACAAGGGTAGTTAAGCAAACAAACGGTTAATAATTCTGAAAATTTATAGGCAAACAAATTAAAAAGTGTACATTTCAAATAATTAAAGGTTAAATATACTTAATTAGTATCATAAGAACTAAATTTAAAATTTATCATAATTGCTATTAACCCTAAAAAATATTGGAGAATTAGATGTTGGGAAATTTATGATTGAGAAATTTATGATTGAATTAGTATATGATTCTCTTGGAAACTGTATGTTATTCTCTGGAAGTAAAATCTAGTGTCTTATGATTAATGTCTCAGCTATTATTGTGAATGGGTCCAACATCTTATGATACTCCCACGTCTTGGCCGAAGGGTTCACTAATTTAAGAAATGCATCCGCTACAAATGAGGAGGAGGAGGATTATTATACCTTAACATAATTGGAAGTCCTAATTAATCTTCTAAGTGTAACAAGAGTTGGGAGCAAGATTGTTTATGTAGAGACACAAGTTGTACACTCATTTGTGGTGATCTAATAACCAAAACTATACATTTGGGGTACACGTCACACGTGTAAAACCACCGTTACGTTGCTTGAGTAAGACAAGTGATTATAGTGGAATCTCTTTGATGAAGGGAAGACCGGATACAAGCTTGGAGAACCAGTATAAAAAACTAGTTTGCATCTTTCATCTCCATTACTTTATGGAAAGATTCATTACTACCAAGATAACGTGGAATAAAATCGAAGTCACGCACGCAACTAGCAAGCTAAAATAAACTATTATTAATAATATTTGGCTTATGACTAGGAATTTTTTATAATGCAGGAAAATGAAAGTGTGGAAGAGATATTTACAAAATTCTCTAAGATAATTGAAGCACTCAAAAGCACTAACAGGACATACAGAGGCCAACACTCAAGTTGTTGATATTTAATGATCAATCTTTCTTGCATCAAGCCGGTTGGACATAAAAAATTATGTATCCCTTTTTTTCAAAAGAGAGATCTAAAATATTGGAAAAATTTCACTTATAAACAATTTATGGTTTAAAATTACATATTCATAGCCCATATTTTAATTACAAACCTATAACCCAACATTTCATGGCCCAACTTGAATATTCACCTTTATACAACAATATATAACTTTATACACCTATTGTAGATAATGTATATACCTTGTATAAAAGTGTATAATAATGTATAAGACTAGTATACAATATTATACAACAATATATAACTTTATACATCTACTGTAGACAATGTATAAATTTTGTATAAAAGTGTATACTAATGTATAAGACTAATAAAAAACTGAAGAGGAAAAAAATGGCTATGGCGGGTAATTAAAAAAAGATATGCTAAAATGGGTAAATATTTTGCCATAATTGGCAGTGTAAAATTCCCTAAAATATTTTGGTTATACATTAAACTGATTCTTCAATGACTCTTTTCAAATTTGAATCACATGCTCAAACACAACTTCCACTTCTGGATATCATTTCTTAACTTCAAAACTTCAAAAAGTCTTTTTCCAAATCGAAATTTATATACAGATCTAATCCATCCGTGCCAAAATGACGATAATTTTGACAAAACTTATTTCTGTTTCATAATCATTGGCCCAATTAAACGGTCCCAGTTCCAGGTCTACTAGCTCTACTTGCCCGGCCGTATTCAAGTAAGATAACCACACAAACAAAAACTAATTCAAAGACCAACTAGGAGGGAAAAAATATAATTTTTAAACAACTATGTATAAGCCCAAAATTGTTTTGTTACAAAACTTTCACATCTCTCCGTGAGAAATAGACGCTATTACACATTGATCTTGTACATTTTTTTTGATCTTGCACAACATTATGTAAGCCACAAAAATGTTTTGGTACAGACCTGTTACATCTCCCCGCGAGATACAGAGGCTTTACGGCACCATTCTTGTAAAAGATTTAACAAATGAAAATGAAAAAAAAAAAAATCTTTACATCTACATACATGAAGAAAATCTAGCCACGGCCAGCCAAAAAAAAAAAAAAAGGAACAGTACCTTCACTTGATTGTACGATGAACTTGTCGTTCAACTGCACATCATCCACGTAACGAGTATCGCCACGAGATGTCCTCACTGCTGCAGTTTAGTACAGCAGGCATTTCAACTGGGACAACAACAGTTTCCACTATGTTGAGATTTGTGAATTTCCTTCTGTTTCAAGATTTGGTTCTTCACTACTGCAGAACCTTTCTCCACTAGACTTGGTACATCCATTATCTGTAAGCAAAATTTGAGCAGTTAGCAAATATCTTCTAAAGTCTTAGATACTTTGAACTCTAAACTACAAGCGACCCGTAATCCTTTGGAAGTGAAATGTTTGGCATAAGAACCAAACTACCAAAAAGCATAGCCTGGCGTTCGTACCAAAACAATATGTCTCATATTTTAAACTTTCAGCAATTAAGACATCAGCTCAGTATAGCTGTATAAGAGTTATTTCCCTGCATTTTCAAATAACTAGATACAATACTACATGATTGTAAGGGTCGAGAAGATGAAAGGATATAGCAGAACGCTTGTATGAAATCTCATTAAAAGAGTATTGTGTTCTGCTGTCCACAAACAATCAGCAGGCTTTGAGTAGAAAGTTTCTCTCTCATCCATCACGGGATCATTTGGTTTTCCATTTGTATGCAATATTTCAATATCACAATGATAGCATGCATTTTGTGCAAAATATGAAAGGAGAATACAGCTCGATATTATAGGAGATATGTAGTTGTCTAGTTAAGCAATATATTGTTCCCAATTTTAAAGGTTATCCCATAAAATGGAGGATAAATGATCGACAAGGAATGTGATTTTTTCCAATAAGGCATTACCTATATTTTGCTAGCCCCTTTCCGGTATATGTCTAATTGACAAATCAAACATCTAATATACGTGGCCTCTAGAAAATCTGATCAACTATCTGTCATAAACAGTAGCGAAGAAAAAGAGCCTTTAAGGAGTACCTTCAGTGTGAGATCTTTAAAACACAGCTGCACATTTTCTCGTGTCCTAGCACTACATTCAAGAAATAAACAGTTGTGCTCCTTTGCAAATGCCAGGCCTTCTTCTCTAGTTACCGCCCTTTCACTCTCCTGAAAATAGGATATGTCAGTAACATAAGCAAATTTATCATAGTTGAGCTTGAGTTTCTTATTTTCCACATAATTTTAAGATGAGAATACTTGAACGTGACTGATGGATGGAAATTATCTGACACAAAGTGTGAAGCACTTCAACTTAAAAAAAAAAATTGATGATTTGTCTGAGTGAACAAGTTGAATTGCAACATACATTTGTAGATTAGGTTCACAGAGAATAATCATCAAATCCTTTCTGGAGAATATCGTAGATATGCAGGATTTCACTCTTTTAGTAATTCTTTGCCTAGTCATAAGTACGACTTTTTTCAAATACAATTGAACCATCAATTTTCACAATTTGCTCCTTATACTAGGTAGTGTCAAACAAAATGAATGGATTAACTAATATTTGACTTCATCATAATACAAAAGGATAAGCCACACTCACCCTATCAACTTTGTTCCCAACTAGCATCTTGATACACTCACGATTCGTGGAGTAAAACTTTATATCCTTCGCCCAAGTTTCTGATAAGTTCGTAAACGTCTCTCGCCTTGTTACATCATACACTAAGATTAGAAAGAAATCAATATTAGTTATCATAAAAACTAGCAACTACCACCTCCATGAAAAGAATAAGTACAGAGACAGTGATTAGCAGTTCACTCTTGTAAAAAACAATAAAGTTACAAACTATTTTTTCCATTAAAGTAATTGCAACTATAATAGCAAGTCGCCAAGCTTTATTCACTATAATGACAAAACCTACCCATCAAGGTGACATTATTATTATAATGGTTAAAGTTACATAATTTTAATGTGACAAAAAATATATTATTCTGACTTTAGTGTTAAAGTGATAAAGTTTAATTACATTAATATGACAAAAGATAGTTTTGTGACTTTACTGTTATAGTAAAAAAACTTCACCACGAAAAGCTGTGGTGGGTTAATAAATACGCCTCCATCTTTAACTAGAGATCTCGGGTTTGAGTCATGAGAATGGAGTCGCCTTCGGTAGGGAGCACTAGCCTTATATCCCAGGTTGAGACTTTCTGATACCAATCTAAATTAGTCTAACCCCAAAATGAATACTAAACCCAAGAGAATGGACCATTTTTATACTTACCCGACAACAAAGAAGCCAAATCCATCCAAATGCCAAGAATCCATGACTTGTAACTCATTCTTAAACACAATTTCTAGCCACCCTCTATGTTCTCCAGACACAACAAATGTTCCATAAACAGTCTCCGGTAGGCTACTGTTCGCCGGAAATTTATCGATATCGTAAACTCCGGAGCCATTGAGGTAATAATCCGCCAGTTTTAATGGTGTTTGTGGTGTGGCATAAGAGACATTATTAATGGCATAATTTATCGTGCCATTCTTATAGTTCACTGAATTTTGTAGAACAAAAGTTTGTGACAATGTCACATTTGATACGTTAAATGACCCTTGTGGATTAGGCCTTGCTGCTCCTCTTGTCAAATTCCACCTGCAAGAATCAGTTTTTACAATTAAACTTGGAACGTATCATGTAAATGGGATTTTTTTTTTTAACTTGCTTGCCCAAAAAGAAAAGGAAATTCAACTTCCAAATGGAGGGAAATATTCAAAAATAGCCATTTCAGGATTTGTAATTGATAAATAGTTATATAATCAAAAGTCACTGGAAAAATAGTCAATTGATTTCGAACTTAAGAAGGTGAAACACCATCACTATATCCTGGACGAAATCCAGGATACTATCATGGAGTTTCACCTTTTTTTAAAGTTCAAAATCGATGACAGTGTCATGCATTTAAAAATCATGACGATATCCTGGATTTTTCACTTGTTTAATTTCAACGAATGTTCAAACACTGGCTATTTTCTTAAAACTGAAATGAAAAATGGCTAATCCTTACAATTTTATCCAATTAGATGTTGCAACTAGATGGCCCACCTGATGGATCTAGCTTGATTGATGGAGAATTTCACATCAAATGATTCAGGCCCATTTGGAATAGGCCCGTCAACAGGTTTGGTAGAGTTCTCATAGTGCAACACACCAACAACCTCTAGTGTTTTGAGCTGAGTAGAATTAGCCATTTTTGCAGTTGCAACTATGTAATAATCAGCAGCATCTTGATCAGCTGTGACAAGAACAGAATATGATTGGCCCACGTGGACGTCAAGAGAACTTAACCAAATTTGATTGGTGTACGAGCCTTCGGTCTCGACCAATAGCATGCTATGATTTTGGATTCGAAAATTGAAACTCCATTCACTTCCCACGTTTGAAATCCTCAATCTATACGTCTTTTCTGAAGTTCAATTAGAAGATTGTCAATATTTATATATTCTTTTGCACGAAATACTTGTGTGTGAATGATTGCAATTCAAACTGCAATATCACAATACTGCAAGTTTCAATTAAACATTATTGTGCTCCCTTGTTAATTTTTTGTTTGTGAGCGTGAGAGCGAGAGAGAGAGAGAGCAAATATTTTCGTCAGTAAATAACCTTTTCTTTTGTTCGGTTTGCAACTTATGAACCTTTTAGACTATGGTCTAAAGATTCTTTATGAGCAAACTGAAAATATTATGAAAACACATTAAATCATGGTGTAAAAATTTATTAAAGTCTAATGTTTTCTTATATTTGCACAACGTTTAAAAATATGGACATAATCTAAATAGTGATCTAAAAAAGGGATATTTGCGTAACTGAGAGAGAGAGAGAGAGAGAGAGAGATTGGGCTTATTACCTTGATTTACTGTAAAGGATACATTGGTTTTTGCTTTGGGGTCCAAATATGAGCCTTTCCCATTCATAAGCATCATGTTTGGACTTTTATTGTAGCCCTCGTGTGCCAATTTGTCTCTAATAACCTATTCATTTATTCATAAGTCTAAAATAATTTCAACAATAGCATACTAAGTGTGATTTCACAAATGAGATCTGGGAGGGTGGGGTGTATACAAACCTTGTAGGGGTAGAGAAAGTCTAAATAATTTAATTTAAAAAAATCCAAAAAACTAAACGGGAAAAGTATAACTTTTGGTAAGAAAGATGAAATGTGAATTTTAAATAATATTACTTTTATTAATTTTAATTGTTGAAGAGATAACTAAAACAACAACAAACCTAGTACGATCCCTCCCATTAGGTAGGGTTTGGAGAGGACAGAGTATATCTTACAAATAAGATTATTTACCTTGTAGCTATCTTCATACCAATCACCAATGAGAAGATCAAAATCACCATCTGGATCTGCAAATGGGGTTTGGACCACGACCCGATTATCAACTCGAATTGGGCCGAATGCTCCACCGGCCTTTTCGTAATTTATGGATGGGAAATAGAAGAAGCTTCCAATTTGGTCTTTCAATTGAAACTCATAAGTCCAATTAGTATTGGGCTGGATTGCACAGTTGGTTCCTGAAACTCCATCTTGCCATGAGTTGTGCCTTTGTTGGATCCCATTCCTAGTTGGCCCATTATCATCATGGTTAATTTTTCAACAAGAAAACTGGCCGAAGTGCATATATACTGTTATAAAACTACATAATTGGAAATAAACAAGAGAAGCAAACTAATAACTTTGTAGAAAGGAGGGAGAGATTGTATTTCACTTCTTGTTAATTTCTCTTAACAAATTGAGAACTTAACCATATATTTATAGAGATGGTAAATATCTTGATGAAGTCATCAATGACAACACCAAGAGTTAAAATCAAACTTGTGTTGCTTCATTTTCTTCATTTCATACATGCCACCAAATGTACATGTACCTACTCTTATTTAGGACATGTGGAAAACCTAGACTATATGGACATTCATATATATATATTTTATAACACTCCCCCTTGGATGTCCATTGATACATAATATGCCTCGTTAAAACCTTACTAGAAAAAAACCTAGTGGGAAAAATTCTAGTGAAGGAAAAATAGTACATATTTCTAATAATATACATTTTGGTTGCCTCATTAAAAACCTTACAAGAAAAACCCAGTGGGACGAAACCTTGTATGGAAAAAAGAGTACAACATGTATTAACTCCCCCTGATGAGAACTTCAGTCCAAATATTTGAGTCTTCGCATTCCAATCTTGTGCACCATCTTCTCGAAAGTTGCGGTTGGTAGAGACTTGGTGAACAAATCAGCCATATTATCACTTGAACGAATCTGTTGCACGTTGATATCACTATTCTTTTGGAGCTCGTGTGTGAAGAACAACTTTGGTGAAATGTGCTTTGTCCTATCTCCTTTTATGAATCCTCCTTTCAATTGGGCAATGCATGCTGCATTATCTTCATATAAGATTGTAGGTATTTTATCACATTTCAAACCACACTTTTCTCGAATGAGATGTATCATTGACCTCAGCCACACAACTTCATGGCTCGCTTCATGAATAGCTATTATCTCAGCATGATTTGATGAGGTAGCCACAATAGACTGCTTTGTAGATCGCCAAGATATGGCAGCGCCCCCACAAATAAATACATAGCCTGTTTGAGATCTAGCTTTGTGTGGGTCAGATAAATTCCCTGCATCTGCATAACCAACAAGATTGGGACTGCAATTGCTAAAATAAAATAATCCCAAATCGATAGTCCCCTTTAGATACCTCAATATGTGTTTAATTCCGTTCCAGTGTCTCCTTGTAGGATCACAACTATGTCTCGCTAACACATTAACTGAAAATGCTATGTCAGGCCTTGTGGTATTGGCAAGATACATTAGTGCACCAATTGCACTAAGATATGGTACTTCTGGACCAAGAATTTCCACATTCTTTTCTTGAGGTCGGAACGGATCTTTATTCGCATCAAGTGATCGAACAACCATCGGAGTACTTAATGGATGTGCTTCATCCATATAAAATCGTTTCAACACTTTCTCTGTATAGGCAGATTGATGGACAAAAATCCCATTTGTCAAATGTTCAATTTGCAAACCAAGGCATAATTTTGTCTTTCCAAGATCTTTCATCTCAAATTCCTTCTTTAAATAATCAATTGCCTTTTTGAGCTCTGCAGGAGTTCCAATAAGGTTTATGTCGTCAACATATACAGCAAGTACAACAAACTCCGATATTACTTTCTTTATAAAAACACATGGGCAAATTGCATCATTTTTATAGCCTTCTTTTAAAAAATATTCACTAAGGCGGTTATACCACATGCGCATGGATTGCTTTAAACCATTAATAGATGACGTGCCTCGTTAAAACCTTATTAGGAAAAAACCCTATGGGAAAAAGTCCTAATGAAGGAAAAAGAGTACACATATCTAGTAATACGCTTTGAGAGCTGCCTCATTAAAAACCTTGCCAGGAAAACCCAAATGGGACAAAACCTTGGTCAAGGGAAAAAGAGTACAGTGCGTATTTGCTCCCTGATTAAAGCATCACATAATTCTTGACGATGGTGTGTGATGAGTCGTGAAATTACGCGATATTCGACGCTAATTCCTTAAGCTTTTGTGACTCCTTAAGCACTTGTTGTTACTTTTTGTGTTTTTATGTTGTTTTGTAGGAAAAGATGTCCGGAGAGTATAAAAGAGCAAAATGGATCAAAATGGACCAAAATGGAACAAAATAGAGCAAAACAAGCCAAGTAGCTGAAATGAGTGATCGGAAGAAACTAAGTGAAAAGAAAGTCAAAAAGAGGTCAAACTGGACATTTTTGCAAAACTGTCAAAACTGGACAGTTTTGCAAAAACGGGACAGATTTGCAAAACTGTCAAAAGGGGACAGTTTTGCAAAACCGGGCAGAATTGCAAAAACAGAAATATGGGGGCAGATTTTGACATTTTTTGGACTTGGAAAAATTGGGGGGAGCTACAAAAGAGAGGCTAGGGCAAAACATTTTCCATCTTTGGTCATTTTGCAAGTTTTGGAGGCTAGGGTTTTTCTACAATATTGGAGGAGAAGATTGGAAGCACTTCAATGAGATATTTCTTAATCCTTTCTTCAATTCCTTGTTTTGTATTGCATATCTAAGTGTGTAGTATTTATTCCATTACTTGAATCTTGATTGTGAAACTATTCTTGATTAAAGTTTGGATTGAAACTCTTGTTTTGCTTATGTATTGAATGATTTTTATTGCTATTGAAGTGGGTCTTTGTTGATTTAATTAATTTCATTCTTGAATGTTTCCAAAGGGAGTAGCTAACCCTAGGACTCACCCATTTACTTAGATTGAGCTTGGAAGAGGAAATCTAGGTTGGGAAAGACTAATTAACAATAATTTGGGTCATTAAACTCATCTAATAACTTGAGCTCGGAAGAGGATAGTTACTTGAGGTTAAATTGATTGTACCTAATATCACACTCTAAGGCTTGGAAAAGCTTAGAGTGAAATTCATTGATTTGGTTGGAAGACTTTCAATGAGATTTTAGATATCATTATCTATCAACACAAATCCGCTCTTAGTTGTAAAATCGTAAAATACGTTGGATCGTTACTTGAGTGTAATCTCCTATTATCCATGCTTGTGGCCATTGATCATTTTACTCGCTTTCTAGGTTAGTTTACATTTCCGCATTAGTTATAATTTTCTCAAACAAAAACCAAAATATTATCTATCGTTTGGCTTTAGCGTAGTTGGTGAAAGTTCCTTACTTTCTTAATCGCCTAGCACATTGTTCCCTGTGGGATCGACCCCGACTCATAGTTGGGTAAATATATTGCATACGACCGTGTACACTTTCTCTTTGAGGAGTGTATTTGGACGTTATCAAAATGGCATGTGCTAGCACATTATATTTTGGAACTTTATAAAGGAAGTTGGAATAATTGGGGAAACTAGTATGCAAAGGAAGGAGTGTTGTTTTGAAATGAAGAGGAAAGTGGACGAAAGGTTTTGTGTAGTGTTCAAGGAGGGTGTAGTCACTTGTATCCCAAATACTTATCCTACCCTTCCCTAAGCCTACATTACAAGCTTAAAAAGTCCCTATGTGATCTCCAACTAAATGTTCTTGAGTTAGTGATGATTGAAAATAAGGGCAAGCTTATGGTGTGATATTTGTTAGCACTAGAATTTTTTTTGTTGAGTGTGAGTGACTTTGTGTAATTGTCCCTTGTGTTGTTGTTGTGAATACAGTGATTTTGGGACTTTCTTTCTTGTGAGGGCATATGGATTACGATAGATTGGTGATGTTGAAAAATCCAAAGTTGAGTCAACTGAGCATATCTAGTAAGCTAGTAGTTTTGAGTCACTTATTGAGACTTGAGTGTTGTTGCTTGATAGTTTTATATCTCTATTGCATTCTTGAAAATTGTATTTTGAATGAGGGAGTTATTTGGTTGAAGCTTCACATGCTTGTAGCCTAATTGTTGGTACCAACCAAAGTCATGTTTTTGTGCTTAAAATGGATCCTCATTGAGATTTTTGTTTTAGTTTGCTTGAGGACAAGCAAAGACTTTAAGTTGGGGGTGTTGATGAGTCGTGAAATTATGCGATATTCGACGCTAATTCCTTAAGCTTTTGTGACTCCTTAAGCACTTTTGTTGTTACTTTTTGTGTTTTTATGTTATTTTGTAGGAAAAGATGCCCGGAGAGCATAAAAGAGCAAAATGGATCAAAATGGAACAAAATAGAGCAAAACAAGCCAAGTAGCTGAAATGAGTGATCGGAAGAAACCAAGTGAAAAGAAAGTCAAAAAGAGGTCAAACTGGACATTTTTGCAAAACTGTCAAAACTGGATAGTTTTGCAAAAACGGGACAGATTTGCAAAACTGTCAAAAGTGGACAGTTTTGCAAAAACGGGCAGAATTGCAAAAACAGAAATATGGGGGCAGATTTTGACATTTTTTGGACTTGGAAAAATTGGGGGGAGCTACAAAAGAGAGGCTAGGGCAAAACATTTTCCATCTTTGGTCATTTTGCAAGTTTTGGAGGCTAGGGTTTTTCTACAATATTGGAGGAGAAGATTGGAAGCACTTCAATGAGATATTTCTTAATCCTTTCTTCAATTCCTTGTTTTGTATTGCATATCTAAGTGTGTAGTATTTATTCCATTACTTGAATCTTGATTGTGAAACTATTCTTGATTAAAGTTTGGATTGAAACTCTTGTTTTGCTTATGTATTGAATGATTTTTATTGCTATTGAAGTGGGTCTTTGTTGATTTAATTAATCTCATTCTTGAATGTTTCCAAAGGGAGTAGCTAACCCTAGGACTCACCCATTTACTTAGATTGAGCTTGGAAGAGGAAATCTAGGTTGGGAAAGATTAATTAACAAGAATTTGGGTCATTAAACTCATCTAATAACTTGAGCTCGGAAGAGGATAGTTACTTGAGGTTAAATTGATTGTACCTAATATCACACTCTAAGGCTTGGAAAAGCTTAGAGTGAAATTCATTGATTTGGTTGGAAGACTTTCAATGAGATTTTAGATATCATTATCTATCAACACAAATCCGCTCTTAGTTGTAAAATCGTAAAATACGTTGGATCGTTACTTGAGTGTAATCTCCTATTATCCATGCTTGTGGCCATTGACCATTTTACTCGCTTTCTGGGTTAGTTTACATTTCCGCATTAGTTATAATTTTCTCAAACAAAAACCAAAATATTATCTATCGTTTGGCTTTAGCGTAGTTGGTGAAAGTTCCTTACTTTCTTAATCGCCTAGCACATTGTTCCGTGTGGGATCGACCCCGACTCATAGTTGGGTAAATATATTGCATACGACCATGTACACTTTCTCTTTGAGGAGTGTATTTGGACGTTATCAGTGTGACAAATCTTGTATACCAACTTATTATATCTTGAGATTGACAGAGCTTTTATCATATCTGTCAAATGATCATTTGACGAACTGGTTGATGATCTGCATCTTCCTTTCTCAGATAGAGTTGCATCATCGCCGTATAATATTGTTGCAATCAGGACAAGTACATCATGACTTGCTTCATAATCTGTTGTTGTCTTTCTATGATTTGACTGTCATGACAATAATCCTTTATGGAAATAGATAACACATCTGGATTGAATTCTTAAGTCGATAAGATGAATGCCCTGTATGTCCAAAACACTTGACAATATTGGTTAGGACAAATACATTCATGTTAGGGCTTTCATTTGCAATATGCAGTTGATCTATTTCAATAACTCCATGTTGGAGTAAATTATATCATGCCTGTAGTTATATCAAGATATATAAATGCATCAACTGCACAAATATATGGTACTTCTGGACCATTTCAATTTTCTCATTTCAGCAGATATAATCAAGTGTTTTTGGAAACTCTTCAAGAGCTCCAATAATATTCAAGTCATCAACTTGCATAATAATATGAAAGGTTCTGATTATCATATAGAGACAAGGGTAAACATGATCTTATTTGTACCCTTCGTCAGTAAATATTCATTAAGGCGATTTCAGTACATCAGCCTTGATTCATTTAATCCATTTAAGGATTTTAAACAAGTTTCCCAAGAATTTGTATATGCTTCAGGCATTTTGAATCCTTCAGAAATTTTCATATAAATTTTGTCAAGTAAGCCATATAAGCTGTGACAACTTCCATCATTATAAATAATGTGACATTTTCTGATGTTTGGACTGCTGGCCCAATAAACATTACGTTTACCAAGATGCATCATTTTACTTGGTAATTATTTCCACATCAACATGCTTTAAGTGACGTAGAAATCAAATCCTCACAACCTTATACAATATTGCACGCTATATTGTATCAAAATACTGTCGACAAGATATCATGTTGTATCGGTTCGCAATTCGACATAACTTACTGAGATCTCATCACTTCATTATTTTCAGGTACCTGAACCTCTCATAAGGTTTCATGAAGTATTATGTCGACGGCTCTTCAAGAGCATTTTGCCTCCTTATTATGATCATTTGATCCTCTTTTTTTTTCAAGGATTATTATATTTGGAACCGATTGGTCTACCATGCTCCATGCATGTTGTAGACTCTGTCCTTCAGGGACATTAGGAGCATTTTGCAGATGAAATATGAAATAGTTGGGTCAGCAATTGCTTCCAGCATTTGACTTGAATTATCTGAGGATCATACTGATGATAATTCACAACATATTTCTTAGCTGCTTATTCTCTCCCCTTTATTTTAGTGACATATGTCCCCATTTTCTTTGGGAAAATCCATCTGTGTGCATCATGGTATATCCATTAATCATGTACCGCACATCAAATGCTAAAAGATGGAAATATCTAGTTCCTGACCCTGAACCAAATATGAGGGGAGAATTTATCAAAATTTATTGATCTGAAGCACACAAGTGCTGTTGTATGCAATATATCATATCTCAGACCAACATCTGAAACTCTGTTCTCATAAGCAATGATTTGGCTGTATTATGGAGGCATCTAATGCCAAACCAACTTAGATATAAACCAGCATTATCAAGATGATTGTCTTAATTACATATTCTGAAAATTGTGCTTCCAACTCAATCATTTTGAGCAAGCAACTTCGTAAATGTCAAATTGCTAGTTGACAATAAACATACATGAGACCGTCTTATAGATGCATCTATTTAAGACATCACATTACAGGTGAAGGGGCCCACATTCACCTTTTATATTTTTCAGAATTTTGGGGATTCAGTCCCAACATTAGCTGGTGTAATCAACTTATCATGAGAACAAGCAACACAAACAAATTCTTGAAGAATCTTCTAGTTCTTCAATATGTTTTTAATACTCAATTAGCACATCAGATTTAAATCAGGACGATCAAAATGGTCTTGTCAACTGATAAAATTATCTGTACCCGTAAACTTCAAGTTTACTATGACGAGTGCTATTTCTTTTAATAAACTTCTGGTTTACTATTGCATGAAATTGTATATCAATAAACTTCTGGTTTATCGTGGTATGTGATCTCATCATGCTCGGGTAACATTTCACTTGTGTATTTCTTACCCATAGTAACTTGAAGATATTTAATATTCCAATCATTTGTAGTCTCAATATGATAACCATTTTTATTGTTAGTAAACTTCAGGTCTACTACAGTGTTCCGATCGTACCAATTACGATCTACGATGAATGGTATTATCATATATAACATCTTCAAGAGACTTCAATTTATTTATCATAATCAGATATTATTTGGACATTGCTAGTGTCATGATACTTGTAAATAAATAATTAGCTCTTCTGGAGCCTTTGGTCATTAATTTCTATTACCAAATATTTCTTATCCCTCTTTTATCCCCTCACAAAAACAAGTTATCGATTAGTTTACTTCTGGTACCATGAAAACAAATTTCTGAGTTTGCTACTTCTAGAGTAGATTTCTGAGTTTACTACTTCGGGAGTAAAGCATAGAATATTCAGAGTATTACTTCTCAATTATTCTACTTCTTCTGGAGATGATTCGTATTATTTTCACAACCAAATGCACTTTCATATTTATAGGCTTTACTACATACTATTACATTCACTTCAGGGAATGAACACGTATTTGCAACATTTATCAAATTTTCTCATTCTTGAGGAATGAAATATAATCATTTGAACGTGCCTTAAGCATATCAAATAGTGATAGCTTATAACCTCTTTTAAGATACTGCTACTTCAGGAGCAAATTGAGCTATACATATGATGTAGAGAATTTTTTTTTCTAACACATCTTCAGTTGTAATCACAACAAAGCCAACAAAATATTACCACTTCCGATGGTTAATTTTCTTTCTTCAATTTCTGCCAGAGCGTAAGCTTGTATATGCTCATATTTATAATCAAGTTATAAATCCACAAAAAATAAACAAGGTAAAGACGTTACCTGATGAACGTGGCTAGATTATAAAAAGGATGTTTGATTTTTATTTTTTTGATCCTCATGTAAAATTCAAAGAATCTAGCTGGAACACATCCAACAATGAGCATGGCTCTAGTTTGCTGGAATGTTTGGTGCTATATTTCTTGTACCGGGCCATCCTTCTACCCAATTCTGACAAACTCATGCTGATGCATGGCAGGACTATATTTTGAGGAGTATCACCATGTCACCTGCAGATCACTAGCACAATACACACATCTTACACATAAGAATTAAATAGATACGTAACTGGGGGTGAAATTGTCCACCAATAAGGACCTTGACTCATCCTTATCAAAAGAGGCACCATTAGATATAAAATATAGAGAATATATTTCTCTCCAATCTCACGAAATTGTATCCAAATAAAACTGTACATGCATTACTAGACTAAAACACGTAATTATAATCATAGGTGATGGACATATTTATTCAAGCTCAAAGGAACCAAAGAGCATAAGTAATTAATACTTATCTTATAAATAGTAGAAGGATTTCATCATTGGCTGAATTTTGAGTTGCTTCGATCTTTCTAAAGCACATGACCAATATGGCAGAGTCTCGTGCTGATAACGTGTTATAAAACTACATAATTGGAAATAAACAAGAGAAGCAAACTAATAACTTTGTAGAAAGGAGGGAGAGATTGTATTTCACTTCTTGTTAATTTCTCTTAACAAATTGAGAACTTAACCATCTATTTATAGAGATGGTAAATCTCTTGATGAAGTCATCAATGACAACACCAAGAGTTAAAATCAAACTTGTGTTGCTTCATTTTCTTCATTTCATACATGCCACCAAATGTACATGTACCTACTCTTATTTAGGACATGTGGAAAACCTAGACTATATGGACATTCATATATATATATTTTATAACATATACTTGATTTTGGGATCATATTTCAGCTGTATTTATAGTGCCTAAAAGTTCAGACACATATAGCTAGAGTTTTGACTGAATTTCAACCATATTGTCTGATCAAACTTCGGTCATATGTAATTCTATTTAATAAGCATTCATTATTCATTAGTAATTCTTAACAAATGTTAAGTAACCTGCAAAAATATGTCAAACTACATTTTTAGTGCTTGCTATAAGTTTAAGTCAATAAATGTTTTAGAGCTTATATTATACACACTAATGATATTAAGTACACAATCATGCATGACACTTTTAGGTATTACAGGTAAATATCGATAGAGAATATTACTAATTGTTAACCTGGTAAAAAGAATAACAAATTACCTACTAATATAGGTTAATCTACATTAATAGGATAAATAATCTAGCTATATATATTAGCAAATATAACCTAAATTCTTTTTATTATCTTCAGTGTAACATCGGATATACTTTAACTGGATCTCAACCAATGATAACCTTCACTCTGGTTTTTTAAACGGCAAAAACGATAACGTGTGGAATTAATGGATTTAACAAAAAAATAAAAATAAAGGACAACAAGAACTTAGGATTGTACGTAAAAAATAAGTGCCGTCCCTGGCAAGGTATTGATGTTGTTATTGCGTTATAATTTTTTCCTAGGGTTGATGTCTTTTCTTCATGTGTAAATACAAGAAGACGGAGTCCGGAGCCAAAATGGCGTATTTTTGCAGCCATTAGCCCAAAATAGTATGCTTTTTTTTTTAGACCAAAATGAGTATTTTGTTGAATAACCAACGAAATACCCACACACACACTGTTCCGGTGCTGAATAAATTGTTGCATTTCGCTACACATGTAGCGAAATGCAACAAATTATATATATATATATATATATATATATATATATATATATATATATATATATATATTTTGCATTTCGTTGTGCAATTCACGAAATAGGTTTTTTTTTTTTTTTTTTTTTTTTTTTTTTTTTTTTTTTTTTTGCAATTCGTGAAAGAAACTGTGTGTGCATGCAATTGACCTCATTTTTTAGTGAATTGCATATGCTCTTTTTTTTTTTTTTTTGCAATTCGTGAAACTAATGAAAAATTTTGTTTTTTTTTTTCTGCATTTCGTGAATTGGTCAACGAAATAGTTTTTTTTTTTTTTTTTGCATTTCTTGAAATTAATGAAAGAAACTGTTTTTTTTTTTTTTTTGCATTTCGTGAATCAATGAACGAAATAGTTTTTTTATTTTATTTCGTTCATCTAAAAACGAAATTGGAATATATATATATATATATATATATATATATATATATATATATTTCGTTGATATACCAACGAAATAGGATAAAAAAAATTATTTCGTTCATATAAAAACGAAATTTGAAAATATATATATATTTTTTGCATTTCGGTTATATTCCAACGAAATAGGAAATTATAATTTATTTATTTATTTTGCATTTCGTTTATATTCCAATGAAATAGGATAAACATTTTATTTTATTTTTGTATTTCGTTTATATAAAAACGAAATAGGAAAATAATTGGAATATTTTTTTTTTATATTTCATTCATATATCAATGAAATAGGATAAATATATATATATATATATATATATTTTTTGTATTTCATTTATATAAATAACATACCTATTTGCATGTACAAGAAAAAATATCAACTCATAATTACACCAATTAAAATCACAAAATTCAAAAATAATATAGTTTTTCCTTTTTTTTGTAAAATCCACTTTTTCGTGTGTTTTTTTTTTTAAGTTTCCTAAAATAAAATTATGAAAATATAATTTTTTTAACTTTATAAAAATTTATGATAATTTATAAAGTGGATTTTTTTAAAACAAGCGTGTTTAAAAAAAAAATCTAAAATAAAGTTATGTTTTGATTAAAAAATAACACGCTTGTTTTGTTTGGAAACTTTAGGTTTAAGTGTTTTATTTTTTAATCAAAACATAACTTTATTTTGAATATAAATCTAATTCAATTAGATAAAAACATAGTTAAAAAATATAAGAGAAAGAGTAGTTATAAATTGGTGAAAGAGTAGTTGTAAATTGGTGAAACTTTAAACAGTCATAACTTTGCGCTCGGATATCCGATTTATGCAACAAAAAAAAAATTGATTTTGCATATTTTTCCGAGATCTAGCAGCCAAACCGCCGTACGGGCCGATTTTCTAGAAAACCTCTTTTTTCCCTTCCAATTTTAATTTCCCCCAAATTGGCTGGAAATTTTCAGTTTTCTTTACTTATAATATGATGATGCGCAATAGACTTCAACATAAAAATTTCAGAGTAATGTAGCTGTGAATGTCAATTTCACTTATGTGGTTTCAATTTTTGAAAATAAAGCTGACTAATTTTCTCGACATATAGGATAAAACTAATTTTTTTTATTCTATTTCGTTTTTTAATACACGAAATGCAAAAAAAAATATATATAATTTCTTATTTCGTTGGTATATCAACGAAATACAAAATAAATAAATATATATATATATATATATATATATATATATATATATATATATATATATATATATATATATATATATATATATATTCCAATTTCGTTTTTAGATGAATGGAATAAAATTTAAAAAAAAACTATTTCGTTCATTGATTCACGAAATGCAAAACAACAAAAAAAATTAGTCTATTTCTTATTGGTCAACGAAATAAAAAAAACAGTTTCTTTCATTAATTTCACGAAATGCAAAAAAAAATGTCTATTTCTTATTGGTCAACGAAAAAAAAAATAAGTCTATTTCGTTCATTGATTCACGAAATGCAAAAAAAAAAAAAAAAAAAAAAAGTCTATTTCGTTGACCAATTCACGAAATGCAAAAAAAAACAACAAATTTTTTCATTAATTTCACGAATTGCAAAAAAAAAAAAAAAAAAGAGCATATTTCGTGAATTGCACAACGAAATGCAATTCACTAAAAAATAGGTCAATTGCATGCACACACAGTTTCTTTCACGAATTGCAAAAAAAAAAAAAAAAAAAAAAAAACCTATTTCGTGAATTGCACAACGAAATGCAAAAAACAAAAAAAAAATTGTTGCATTTCGCTACATGTGGGTATTTCGTTGGTTATCCAACGAAATACCCATTTTGGTCTAAAAAACAAAACATACTATTTAGGGCTAATGGCTGCAAAAATACGTCATTTTGGCTCCGGACTCCAAGAAGACGTTTAAACCAATTCATCCTAATTGACTGAGTCAAACTCTAGTAAGAATATTCTCTTCATCTTCCAAATTACAATTACAATTTGAATATTACAAATCACTTCCTTTTCCACTAAGTGATTGCTTAGGGACCTTAGCGTACGATCTGGGTTGTTTCCCTCTCGACTTTGGATCTTAGCACCCGCATTCAAGCCCAAGCCCATGGAGCAGCTTCACTTTCAATCTTTCCCAGGCGAACATGAAAAAAAAGGGGATTTTTTCGTTTAGTAAAGGGACAAAAAAAGAAGAAAAAAGAAGATGGGCTAGATTCGAAAAAATTCTACCGACCAAGCTGACCTTCTTGTG